>NW_024543061.1:59490000-62417500 GCF_018167655.1 Microtus oregoni
AGGTATATAAGTCACATCTAAGAAATAATGTATGCGTTTTTAATATTAAATGATTATAAAAGGAAAAGGTAAACTGAGTTGTCAGATATTAGCATCATAGATATTAACAAACTTTTATTTCAAAATTGGTTTAATATTTAAATTAGCAAGTAAGAAATGAA
This sequence comes from Microtus oregoni, assembly GCF_018167655.1. Lineage (NCBI taxonomy): Eukaryota > Metazoa > Chordata > Mammalia > Rodentia > Cricetidae > Microtus > Microtus oregoni. The sequence continues at coordinate 59,490,162 of NW_024543061.1, forward strand.
CCATATTGGTGCACACCTTGAATCCCAGCACTTGGGAGGCGGAAGCAAGCAGAGCTCTGTGAGTTCTAGGCCAGCCTGGTTTACAGAGTGAGTTCCAGGACAGGCCCACAGAGAAACCCTGTCTCGAAAATCAAAAAAAGAAATGAACGGTAATTCTGTGCTTTAAAACCCGTTTGCTTTGGCTGTTAACTATGTCAGTCTTTAACAGATTTTCATGAAACATCTACTTCATCAGAAATTAGCTATCTGGAAAGACAGCAAAGGCTTCCATAATTAATTACTCTAATCTAACTAACATATTAGTGAGACCCGATGCTTGCTAGGTATTCAGAGGACAGCTCCATGACTGCAGTAAATCAAATGCTAACACCATTTTCTACCTCCAGCAACATCCGAAGCACAATAACCTAACGTGACTGCCAACGTACTGATGCCGCCACGAGTTCCCTGGCATTCCCTCTTTATCAGCTCCAACATAGATGTGTTCCTTCTTCCATCTCCAGGGGATCCCACACCCTCACACAGACATACATGCAGGCAAAACACCAGTGACCATAAAATAAAAATTCCTAAGGTCAAAATTCAGTATGTTGATAAAACATGGAACCTGGCTCTCTGGTATTAAAATATGGCATTCTAAAAACACTAATCTACTCTTCGTAACATTCACAGAAATCTGGCCTCCATTTACTGAATGAGTCGTTTGGGACTCGGTGACTCATTTTGATCCAAATGTTAAATCTGGCTGCTTTTTCACTGGATAAGGTGACCAACATAAAAGTAGGAAAATTTCCATTAAGAATTATTCCCTCATTCTATGGGCTATCCGCTTGCTCTGTTAATAGTTTTTTTTTTTTTTTTTTTTTTTCGAGACAGGGTTTCTCTGTGGCTTTGGAGCCTGTCCTGGAACTAGCTCTGTAGACCAGGCTGGTCTGGAACTCACAGAGATCCGCCTGCCTCTGCCTCCCGAGTGCTGGGATTAAAGGCGTGCGCCACCATCGCCCGGCTAATAGGTTCTTTTTCTATGCAGAAACTTGACTTCATGCAGACCCTCTAGTGGTATCTGGGGCTTTTCCCTGTGCTGCTGAAGACCTATTCAAACTTCTTACTCAGTCTTCAAAAGTATTCCTTGTGTTTTCTGTCTTTGCTTGGACAGCTTTTGTTTTTGCTTTTTCAAAAGAGAGCCTCACTGAGTAGTCCTGTCCTGGAACTCACCATGTACATCAGGTTGGCCTTGAACTCTCAAGAGATCTGTCTGCCTCTGCCTCTGAGTACTGGGGCTAAAGGAATCAGCCGCCATACCTGGTTTCCCTTGTGTTTCCTTCTAAAAATCTTAGAATTTCAGGGTTTGTTTTAAGGCCTTTGATGCTCATCTCAAACCGACTCTGTACAGGGAGAGGCACGAATCTTATCTCACTCTTCTGCAGGCAGACATCCAGTTCTGTCAACAGCGTTTGTTAAAAGGCCTCTTTTCCCATGGCATGTTTTAGACTTTGTCCAAGATTAGGTGGCCATAGTCTGCTGGTCTACCTCTGGGTCTTCTAGTCTGCTCAACTATGTTTTTATGCCAGGAGGCCTGCCTTGAGCATTCTAGCTCTATAGTATAGTTTGAGATCAGATTTGTGATACCTCCAGCTGCATTACAATTCCTTAGGGTTGTTTTGGTAATGTGGTATTTTATGGTTCTTTATAAGTTCTTAGATTTTTTTCTATGTTAGTGAAATATGACATGGGGGTTTTGATGGTTATTGCACTAATCTGTAGGTTAATTTTGGTCATGTTGTCATTTTCACGATGTTAATACTGCCAGTCCAGGAGCATGGACGTTCTTTCCATCATCTGGCATCTCCTTGGGTTTCGTTTGTCAAAGTCTTGACATTCTCATTGAAAAGGCCTTTCACATCTTCGGTTAGGTATATCTCATGTATACTTAATTCTTCTAAGCTATTATAAATGGGATATTTTTCTTAATTTCTTTTTCTGAGTGTATACTGCTGGTATATGAAGGCAAAGGCGTAAGTCACAAACAATCCCACACCAGTTTGGAATTATGATTAATAGAATGGTTATTTATTTAAAGGGGGAAAAACTTACAGATCACTGTCCCAGACAACAGCCCTCTGCGCAATCAGGAAGGGAGTCTAGTAGCCGGGAGCAGAGCAGGAAGTAAGACAGAGAGGAGAGGGAAGTGGCTGCTTTTTTAAAGGGAGAGAGACCACACCCCAATGGGCTGGTATCTCAGCAGCTATTGACTGAAGGAGTGGAAGGAGCTACCGCAACAGGTATATATGAAGGTTACTTTACCAACTACTTCAAAAAGAGGGCTAATATTGAGAATTTACAAAGAACTCCAGAAGTTAAATACCAAGGAAACAAAACTACCAACCAACATACGGGCTAATAAAATAGATAGTTTTCAAAAGAAATACAAATAACTAATAACTTTTTAAAAGTCTTAAACATCCCTAGTCATCAGGGAAATCTAAATTAAACTACTCAGATTCCACTTCATCCCAATCAACATGACTGCCATCAAGAAGTTGGAGAGGCTGGGTGGTGGTGGTACACGCCTTTAATCCCAGCACTCGGGAGGCAGAGACAGGCGGATCTCTGTGAGTTTGAGGCCAACCTGAACTACAAGAGCTAGTTCCAGGACAGGTTCCAAAGCTACAGATGAAGCCCTGTCTCAAAAAACAAAAAGCAAGCAAGCAAGCAAGCAAGAAAGAAAGAAAGAAAGAAAGAAAAAACAGAGAGGATGAGTGCACTGCTGAACCCTCAGCAAGAAGCTTCTTCGTGTAGAAGACGGGAATTAGCAGAGAGACCTAGAACTGGACAGTGTGCAGAGCGAGATATTTTGGAGCACTCAGCCCTAAATGGGATGTCTTTATCAAGCCCTTACTCTCAAGGCTCAGAGACCTGTGCAGAAGAGGAGGTGGAAAGGTTCGAAAAGCCAGAGGTGGTGGATGACTCCAAGGAAAACAACGTCTTCCAGACACAATAAATAAGGCTGGTGTAACGGCATAAACGAATGCAGACAGATTGTAAAAATATATACAGCTTTAATGGAGAAATAGACTTACAGAACCACCGTTCCCATGGAGACCAGGAATCAACCTACCCCTGGACCCAGCAATACCACTCTTGGGAATATACCCAAGAGATGCCCTATCATATGACAAAAGCATTTGTTCAACTATGTTCATAGCAGTATTATTTGTAATAGCCAGAACCTGGAAACAACCTAGATGTCCTTCAGTGGAAGAATGGATGAAGAAAGTGTGGAATATATACACATTAGAGTACCACTCAGCGGTAAAAAACAATGACTTCTCGAATTTTGCATGCAAATGGATGGAAATAGAAAACACTATCCTGAGTGAGGTAACCCAGACCCAAAAAGATGAATATGGGATGTACTCACTCATAATTGGTTTCTAGTCATAAATAAAGGTCACGGAGTCTATAATTGGTGATCCTAAAGAAGCTAAATAAGAAGGTGAACCCAAAGAAAAACATATAGTTATCCTCCTGGCTATGGGAAGTAGACAAAATTGCCGGGGAAAAAATTGGGATCTTGGGGGTGGGGTGGGATGGGGGTAAGGAGAGATGGGGAGAGAAAAGTGAGAAGGGGAGGATGGGGGGAACTTGGGGAAACAGGATGATTGGGATAAAGGAAGGTTGGATAGGGGAGCAGGGAAGCACAAATCTTAGTTAAGGGAGCCACCTTAGGGTTGGCAAGAGACTAGAACCTAGAGTGGCTCCTAGGAGCCCAAGGCGATGTCCCCAGTTAGTTCCTTGGGCAGCTTAGGATAGGGAACCTGAAATGACCCTATCCTATAGCAATACTGACGAATATCTTGCATATCACCATAGAACCTTCATCTGGTGATGGATGGAGATAGAGACAGAAACCTGCACTGGAGCACTGGACTGAGCTCCCAAGGTCCCAATGAGGAGCAGAAGGAGGGAGAACATGAGAACATGAGCAAGGAAGTCAGGACCACGAGGGGTGCACCCACCCACTGAGACAGTGGGGCTGATCTATTGGGAGTTCACCAAGGCCAGCTGGACTGTGACTGAAAAAGCATGTGATAAAACTGGACTCTCTGAACATGGCGAACAATGAGGGCTGATGAGAAGCCAAGGACAATGGCACGGGGTTTTGATCCTACTTCATGTTCTGGCTTTGTGGGAGACTAGCCAGTTTGGATGTTCACCTTCCTAGACATGGACGGAGGGGGGAGAACCTTGGACTTTCCACAGGGCAGGGAACCCTGACTGCTCTTTGGACTGGAGAGGGAGGGGGAGAGGAGTGGGGGGAGGGGGAGAAGGGTGGGAGGAGGGGGAGGGAAATGGGAGGCTGGGAGGAGGCGGAAACTTTTTTTTTCTTTTTCTCAATAAAAAATTTTTTTAAAAATGAAAGAAATAGACACAATTATTAAGAGACTTTTAAACATGGTAATTTAAAACTCAGAATTGTTTAGCATCTTTCCAAAGTGAGCTTCCAGGGGAGAAGAAATTTGTAGAACGAGAGCTAAAAAGGGCAGCTCCATCATTAGGGAAAAACGTCATCCAGTCAAGAAAGAAAGGACTCCACAAGACACTGGTACCCACCTCCTGCACTCAAACCATGAGACAAACTCTTATCTCACCTCCAACTTGTGACACCCTCGAAGAGCACAGCCAGAGAACTTCAGCTGGGTGACACTCATCTTCGGCTGCATTGACAACTGTCTACCTCAAGTAACTGACTCAAAACCCTTGTAACAAAAATTCTCTCACGTTTTATGCTTCTTAAATAATTAACATTTAGGTATTAATTTTATTGATATATTCATAAATGGCAAAAATGTTAGTTTTGGCTTTAGTAAGGTCACACTGAAGATATGATGTCCTTCCTTTAATCAAGAGTTTGCAATGTCTGTCTACGTACTCAGACATACTAAATTAGTTAAAGAAAGTCTTACATGGTTAACGACTCCACTTTTATCACTATCTTCTAACAAGAACTCTTGCATTATTTACTATAAATTATACTTTTTAAATTAAATAATATTCCTATTATTAAATAATACTTTTTAAATTAAATAATATTCTTATTATTATTACCAAGTGACTCCTGTTGATATTCCATTTATTTCCCTTCCTACACGTAAAATAAGAAGATTTGGCTCTTCCTATGAAACCTATGAAATCTTAACGTATGAGTTCTAACTCTGCCTCTTCTATCTGGTACACAAAAATAGACGATTTTGGTAGAGAGAAATTAAAAGTCAAATGATATTGTTATTTGCTTTCTTTTATAATGTGACTTTCTACTTGGCAACTCAAACTAAAATGTAGTATAATAGCTAGATAATCGGACAGATGAAGTAATTATCCCCAAATAATTATGAGGCAGGAGGAGACGACATAGCAGTTAAGAGCACTTACTCCTCTTCTAGAGATGCTCTTCTGCTACTCATCCTCATCTTTAGAAGATTCTAGAAGTGCATCTTCCCAGGACCACAGGACATCAAAGCATAATTGATTTTCCATGCAGAAATTGAGATGCTTGGCCAACTGGGAGAACTGTCAACTAGTGTTCTCAGGGGGAAAGCCACGTTTCTCTTAAAGATCCCTGCGACTGAAAGGCCCAACCCCTGACATCACAGGTCAGAACCAGATCATCTCGTGCTATCTTTACCACTCTCAATGGCCATTCCAGCCTCACCTCAGGATCTGACCTGGGTCCTCGGTCAACATGGGAAAGTATGAACTCATGTTACAGAAAAAAGCCACGCTATGCTAAACACTCCACGAGGCTGACCGAGTGCACTAATTAGAGAGAACTGGAATGATGCAGGTCCAGAGCCCCCAAACAGTCAGCTGTTTAATGTCCATCTCTGTCTCTGGCCCATCACCCCTGTGACCACCAAGGACACTCCTTTTTGAAATGTACAGACCCATAGATTCCACCAACTCAAAGGCTGAGAACATTATTAAATATCATCTGATGCCTGAATAGAGACTTTCTATAACCCATTCCCCTGATATCTTTACCCATGTACTATGGGGGGGTGGATGTGTGTGTGTGTGTGTGTGTGTGTGTGTGTGTGTGTGGTGGGTGTGTGTGTGGTGGAGATGGAGGGAAGAGAGGACTAAGTGAGTGCATGTGTCTGCAGGAACACATAGAGGCCATGGCTGTTCAGATGCTGTCCATTGTGGGCTTTTTTTTTTTGGTGGAAGTGGTTCTTGGTGTTTTTGAGACAGAATCTCTCATTGACTTGGTACTTTCTGAGCAGGCTAGGCTGGCTAGTCAGTGAACCCTACAGATCTGCCTGTCTTTGCCTTCCCAGCCCTGAATTACAAGCAAATGCCACCTTTTATTTTTTTTTTGAGGGGGGGATTATTTTATTAATATGTTGTGAGGTTTAAAAGCAGGTCCTCAAGCTTGCACAGCAAACACAGAAGCAGAGGCAGCTTCCATCAAGTAGTTTTGTTTTTGTTTGTTTTGAGACAGGGTTTCTCTGTCAGGACAGCCCTGGCTGTCCTGGAGCTAGTTCTTGTAGACCAGACAGGCCTTGAACTCACAGAGATCTGCCTGCCTCTGGTGGGATTAAAGGCATGTGCCACCACCTGCAAATGCCATTTTCACCTATAGGCTTACTGAACTTCCCCCACCCATCACGAAGCACACCGTTCTTGCATCATCTGTCCTCACACTCGCTGCTATCCTTGTCTTCAGTGCCCTTCCCCTCAAGCTTGGGCACAGTTTCCAGTGAACTAAACATGCAGTGTGGCTCTTAGCAACACTCCCAGTACTCTGCTGCTGCTGGACCTTGGGAATTCATACACAACTTTCCGCTGCTTCCTTCTACGGACTCAGCTGACAACACATGATACTCTAAATAGAGACCCGTCAAATGGCTTTAAATAAAGCAGTTCTTACCTTCTACCTGTCCGTGTACTCTTGCCTCTCCTGTCGGATCTGCAGCACCATAGAAACGATCTACACCTCTCAGTGAAACACTGTCGGAGATACTCTGTGGAAGAAGACATCAAAATGAGTTACATACGGATTTCTTAATGGTTTTCTAAAATAGTTCAATTTCCTGTTTAAACAGAAAAATAAGACAGCATGCACTCATAAGAAACATGCCAGTGCCGGGCGGTGGTGGCGCACGCCTTTAATCCCAGCACTCGGGAGGCAGAGGCAGGAGGATCTCTGTGAGTTCGAGACCAGCCTGGTCTACAAGAGCTAGTTCCAGGACAGGCTCCAAAACCACAGAGAAACCCTGTCTCAAAAAAAAAAAAAAACCCAAAAAACAAAAAGCAAAAAATAAATAAATAAAGAAAGAAAGAAAGAAAGATGCCAGTAAAGGAAACTCTCTAAATTTGCTCTCTAGATCAAACCTAACTTTGCTCTGCATCTATGAAGGAAAGCATGAAAGATCAGAAGAACATATTCATAAAAATATTAATTTATTTTCATGTTTCAATGAGCAACTAAGCTCAGAATACTTAACATTACTTCTTATTCTCCAGGTAATGCAAGGGGATGATTTAAGAAAACAGACATTTTAAGACAGCATGAAACACTTAAAATGTACCCAATGGTAGAAGTTTAAAGTCAAAATAAGAAACCTGGCATGCATGGTAAGAGACTTCAGAGTGTGCCACGCTGGTTACACACAGAGCATGGTAGAAGCTCCTCCTATATTTAGGTAAACGAAGCTTAGAAAAATCTAAGAATTGTTGTGTAAAATTTTTACTGCCAGCAAAAATAGCTGAATAAAAACAATAAAAAATCTTTTGTTTGTATAAATAAAATCCAAAAAAATCAGATGTAGAATATGACCCCTTCTCAATCAAAAAGGAACTTCTAAAATATGCAGTAAGCTTTGATAAGAAAGGATATAAAATATTTAAGTGTTTAAAATTTGCTAGGGAATTGTTTTGAATATAGTATAGTGTGTGTGTGTGTGTGTGTGTGTGTGTGTGTGTGTGTGAATATCAGACTTTGTGCTTCTGAATCATCTCAGGACATTTAGAGCAAATGATGAACAAATGTGATTCACTGTTCTTTGGAACGTTCTGGACTCTCATGGGCTGGCTGCTGCTTCCATCCTCTAGGTGGGAGTCTAAATGCCATTCTCAGAAAGCACCCTAGTAAGGCCACCTCCACTCCTCCCTCCTACTTGCTTTATACGAAGCAGTTCGACTGACTTACAATATGTTGTTTGGTCCTCTGTTCTATCGTTACTTGAGCACTGAGCCCTCATTTGCAGTAGTCAGCATCTAACTGCCTCGGACATAACAGTAACTCAGCCACAGAAATGTATTCAGGGGCAAAGCATTCAAGCTCTCATTAGAAAGACCGCATGCACGGAATCACTAGATTCTTCTCTGTTATCTCAACTAATGGTTTATTGAGACTTACCATTTCCAGACTGGAAATGTGTCTGCCCCTTCTACCTTCCCATTTTTTTTTCTTGACACTACTTCTCCACTGCCCTCTAGCAGGAAACTGGCCCCCAATGTCCATCTCATTTTGAAGAGCACTCGGATCTTGCTGCTACACATTTGCAGACACCTGTTACGTCTCACAAGATGTTTATCTCCTCACCACACCTGTGCACCACATGTCTTTATGGCACAACAAAGTCACTGATGTTCAGACAGGTTAATTTCCCCACCCCCCAAATTCTATAAATATTAAATGCCAGGACTATGTATGAACACGTCTTGGCTGTGGTGATTCCAGTACGCAGTCACTACACATCCAAGCCGGCCCCAACTCGTTCTGTGGTGGTGTCATTCAAACTGGCAATCATTGATATTTATGTTACTTCAAGCATGGATCCTACACTGAACTCCATACATTTCACTTCTGAAAATGATTTAAATATATTAAAAAAGAAGTTAAATTAAGACAAATTTAAACGGAATCGCTGTAACCCCACAGTTACGTTCATTCTCTCCCTTCTCCTGACTTACAGTTTCCAGTCTCATTTGCTATCCTTTCAGGGTTCAGAAGGATCCCATGGCACTTGCACATCCCATATCTATCACAGAACCTTGTAGGTCACAGGTTAAAATGATTTTTTAATTTTTAATTAAACTTAACCCAAAGTTGTTCCTTCTGACTTCCACATTATTAAACGAGTCATACAAACTAGCAGAATTGTACTATGAGCTGCACACGGTAGCTAACTGTTATCTATAGGTTAACATGGGAGGAAACACCCTCAAAGGCATAATGTGGATGAGAAAGCAAGCATCTTATGTTTCCTTGTCAGTACCTCAGAATCCCAAGGTGATTCTTCATCTTCATCTTCTCCTAATCCTAACGCAGTCATCATTTCTGTAAAATGTGGTCATACATACATACATTAATGAGAATATTTATCACTGATTTCTTTCTTTTTCTTTTCCTTCTCTCTCTCTCTTTTTTTTTTTTTTTTTTTTTTTTTTTTTTTTTTTTTTTGGTTTTTCAAGACAGGGTTTCTCTGTGTAGCCCAGGCTGTCCATCCTGAAACTCACTTTGTAGACCAGGCTGGTCTTGAACTCACAGAGATCCACCTGCCTCTGCCTCCTGAGTGCTGGGACTAAAGGTGTGTGCCACCACTGCCCAGCTTATCACTGAATTCTAAACAGATGCATATTTACCCACATTCATAAAATTACAGTAAAGATAATAGCAAAAAGAAATTTCAGTGGGTTGAAGCAGTTTCAGAAAGAACTGGTAGCAGCAAAAAAAAAAATGAAAAAGAAAAAGAAAAAAGCAAGAGAAAAACTATTAAGAAGAAACGGATACTATTTCTGGATGCAGAACTAGAGCTTTTTATAGCAGTGTTAAAACATGGAAAGTGTTTTAAGTATTCACCAACTCACCACTTTTATTACTTTTGTGCCAACCACTGGCATAGGCTAAATTGCTATGGTTTGGTTGTTCTTGTGAAGCCCTTTCAACAACATCAGCACCATTTTCTTGCGAAGCACTTTCGACAATCTCAGCACCGTTTTCTTGCGAAGCACTTTCAACAATATCAGTATCATTTTCTTGTGAAGCACTTTCAACAATATCAGTACCATTTTCTTCTCTTCCAATTGCAGGCTCAGTTGCTCCTTCCTGTGGGGAAAACATCCAACATCAGTATTTCAGTGCAATTTACAGGGGCTATTTACCGTTTAGTGAAAACGGCAGATCACAATAAGATAAAGGTCGGTGCCTCAGTCTGAGCTGCACCAAATGAAGTGTGGAGGACTTGGCCCACAGACCTGAAGAGTGCTTTAAGAGCAGCATAAGAGGCTGGAGAGAGGGCTCCGCAGGTGAGAGCACCTGCTGTGTTTCCGAGGGCACAGTTATAACTCCCAACACCACATGGGAGCTCAGAACCATCTATGTAAGTCCAGGTCCAGGGCACCTGATGCTTCTGGCCTGCATCCATCCATACATGCGGCACAACGCTCATATAAATAAATCTTAAAAAAGAATATAAACCAATAATTATATGAAAAGAGAAAGGATCCCTCCCCCTCCAATCCCATCTAATCAAAGGGATTCCTGAGCTTTAAAGATAAAGGAATCTACATACCACTGGGTCAGGTGATGAGCAGGATGGAGAAGAGGCCAGGACTCTGGCCGATGTTCCAGGACCAATTTCAACTGCATCTTCATTTTCACTGTTGGAATTACTATTGTCAAACAGGCTACTATTTTCTAGGTTCTCAATGCCACATTTTGTTTCTATTACAAAAAAAAAAAAAAAAAAAAACCATGAAAATATTTACCTTTAAATGAATGAATAGCACAAGAATAGGCCATCTTCAAATGACTTACGGTTTTTCTTAGACTGTTGAGCAGCTGCCCATAGCTCTGTTAAGTTAATTTTGGGGACATTCTAGAAAAACAAAAATAATTTCAAAAATAACATATAATAAAAATAAAACAATTATAATGTTCACTCTTACTATCTGGTTTACTACAAAGAATATATTTCTGAATCCTTTAGATAGATTTAAATATTAATTCTACCATTTACTAACCTAGAAACCTCTACTGCATAAAGATCACGGGATAGGAATATCACCAAAATTTTAATTTCCTTAAACCTGATTATTACATATTTTTTGATCATCTTTAGTGTATTACTTACATGAAAATAACCTAGAACAAAAATTTATTCACAATTTAGAGTACATCTGAAAATATCATTTAAAAATTTTTTAAATACTTTGAACACACCGCCACGACTTATATTTATATGAATTACTTCTAGAGGAGAAACTATGAAGGCTTATTTTTCTGCAGTTTATGGGCAAACAGTGTGAAGTTATTCTATCCTGTGTGCCAAGAAGCAAAATGCAAATTATTATATATATTTAGCTCTTTCTAAGAGAGAAGGAAAAAAAATAAATATTTTTTATTGAGAGGCAAAGACTGACAGAGCCACACATAGCAACTAAAGAGACAAGGTGACTAAACATGCCAACAATGAAGAAAAAGGCACTGATGGAAGACACTGAAGACATGTGACATGTGTTCTGAAGGAAGAGTTTATGCTAGGAATAAGTCATATTAAAAGAGTAAGGGAGGCTGGGCAGTAATGACACACATCTTTCATCTCAGCACTCAGAGCAATAGCTCTCTGTGAGTTCAAGGCCAGCCTGGTCTACAGAGCACAGAGCAAGTTCCAGGGCAGGCTTCAAAGGTACAACAGAGAAACCCCGTCCCAAAAGGAAACAAAACAAAACACACCACCAACAACAACAAGGTGAGGAAGGAACAGAAAGAGTAGATGAGGGAGGAAAAATATAGAATGAGTTTAAGTGAAGAAGAAAAGAGAAAAACTTGTGTTAATTAGGGTTACTATTGCTGTGATAGAACACCATGACCAAAGCCAGTTGGGGAGGAAAGGGTTTCTTTGGCTTTCCCTTCCCTATCTGTTCATTATGAAGGAAGTCAGGAAAGAAACACAAATAGGGCAGAGACCAGAAGGCAGGAGCTAATGCACTGGCCATGGAGAGGTACTGCTTACTAGCTTGCTCCTCATGGCTTGCTCAGACTGCTTTCTTATAGAACCCAGGGATGGCCCCATCTACAATCGACTGGGCCCTCCCCCATCAATCACTAATTTAAAAAATGCCTTATATCCTGACCTTATGGAGGCATTTTCTCAATTGAGGTTTGCTGTGGGACAATGGTGTGTACCCTGTCAATTGTATTTTAATAAAACGCTGATTGGCCAGTAGCCAGGCAGGAAGTATAGGTGGGGTGACCAGATAGGAAGAGGAGGTGGGGCAACAAGAATTCTGGGAAGAAGGAAGTTTCAGTCTGCAGTCATCACCCCGACAGAGAGGAAGCCAGACACAGAGCATGCAAAATGTGACTGCCTTGCCGAAAAAGGTACCAAGCCACATGGCTAACACAGACAAGAATTATGGGCTAATATAAGTTATAAGAATTAATTAATAAGAAGCATGAGCTACTAGGCCAACCAGTTTATAATTAATGTAGACCTCTGTGTATTTCTTTGGGACTGAACGGCTGCAGGACTGGTGGGACAGAAACCTCAGTCAACAGAGGTTTCCTCCTTTCAGACAACACTGGCCTGTATCAAGTTGACATGAAACTATCCAGCACAACAAAAGCCTAAGATTTGTAAAGAAGTATGAGAGCCTTGATTCATAGTACATCCCCACTAATGATTTGTAATTACATTTTATAGACATTACTATAATGAAAAGATTAATTCTGTGTTATAAAATAATGCTTTATTAGTCAATCATGGTTGTCTAACATCACCTGAGAGATGTAACATCATTACAAGATAAAGTAAATACTACAAAAAACAATGCCCCATTAACGTCCTACTTGGAGAAACAGTGCTAATCAAAGTTCAATGGGTAATATATAGCTTCAAAAGTTATTATTTAATCCAATATGGGTAGGCCTCAAAATAAGCTTAGGATATCTTAATCATCTCATTCATAATCGAAATCCACAGTTTCAGGACGGCAGATACACACTGATGCTTTTTTTCCTTTCCATACTTCTTTAATCTGTTTATGGCTTTTTTGGGTTTTTTTTTTACATGACACATTTCCTCAGTGTAGCTCTTAAGAATTTATATCTAAACATCAAAGAATTTATATCTAAACATCAAAAGGGAACATGAAGGTGAGCATGTTTTTAGTAATTCAATAGACTTTATGTTTTTATATATGACATTTCCTCAATACAATGCACCTGAATTTACACTAAAAGGGAATATAAAGGTAAGCCATATTTCTAGAAATTCAATAGACTTTCTTTGGGGTAGAACATCTACTCCTCAAGCATACAGATAAAAACCGGAGTGAAAAAAGTGAGACAACCCTTTCAACACAGACTGTAATAAACAGATTTAAATTAATGTATTTTTACAATTTCTGGTATTAGGTAATTTATATGCAGATTAAGAATATAAAAAGAGAAAAAGATCACCTAAAATCTATATTTTATCTAGGCAGTGACTGTGCACACCTCTAATCACAGCACTCAGGAAGCAAAGAAAAGAAAACAGTGATAGATCACCACTAAATTTAAGAGCAAACACTCAACAAAACAAAAACATTATTTTCACAAAACTGCATTTTACCTTGGTATCAAAACTGTAGTCATCCTCATCTGATGAAGGCCAGGAATCAGCAGGATCGGGTATGCGAGAAGACCTTAGAACAATACCCAACAAAAATTCTAATCAAGTTCTTAAAAGAAATCTAGGAACAAATCAGTGACATCATCGATGTCTGACGTCACTTTTGACTCCAGAACAGAAGAGAGTATGACAACCCAAAGCATGGACAAACCCTGCCCTCCCTGCTCAGACACTCAGTGGGAATAAGGAACGGCGGCCTTGTACTCAGCCTGGAAACCTTCACACCAGGCCTGATGGCACAGGCCTACAATCACAAAGTGCAGCAGACTGCCACAAGCTGAAGGCCAGTCTGATTTACATGGAGAGCTGCAGGCTGAGGAGGGCTATGCGGTAAGACCTAGGACCCGAGAGCGTCCAGGACCTTAAAACAGTACAGGGAATCCCAAGAAATACTTAAAGGGTTTGAAAATTAATTTAAGTTACTTAAGTACAAACTAATAGTGTTGGCAATATATATTCTAGAGATTAAAACACTAAAAACTATAAAAATCCAATTTTTTTTCCCAAATAGGTCATGTCTTGCTTAATTAAGTACACAGAAACCATCAATCCATTGAAAACCATCATAGGTACTGACATATTGTACCTCTTACTTCCTTATGAAGAACCTACATATCTTTATTCCTACAGGTGTCCTCTCCCAGGTCCCTTTTCTGCAAGGCTCAATGGCAATTTTCAACCTTTAAACCTTTGCCTTGCGAAGGCACAGATCCTGAGACAAGGAAGGGCTCAAATGCAGCAAGCAGCAACTCTGTCTTCCTACGAATAACATCGCCGTCACCTGCCACCAACCCGGAAAGAGCTCATGACTGACTGTGCTTCTGGTTAAATCTGCGGTGGCCCACCCATAAGGACATCAATGAGCGGGGAAGAGGCACAGAGGAGGGGACACATGCACTTCCAGTCTGCTGGTACTGAGGGGCCCTGTACTACCTTCTGTGAGCGGGGGTGACGGCAGATGTGGAGCCACATTCCTGCCTGCTGAAGGATGGGCTACCCAGGAGCTCAAACTAGATCTAAGAATTTTCAGCAGAAACCTTCTACGTTTCCTTGAGATTCTGAAATTCTAGAGGTTTTCACTTTGTCTAAAGAGTGTCAGGAATACTTAGCTGACAAAAAGAAAATGGGAAAAAAGAATTTATTTTATTTGAGAAAAATTAGTTATGAGAACTAAATACAAGTTAAAAACAGTTAAAGAAATAAGAGATGAACTAGGAGATGATGCAGTAGTTAAAAGCATTCAATTATGCAAGTGTAAGGACCAGAACTGGGGTCCCCAGAAATCCACATAAATGCCAGAGGGGCATGGCAGCCCATCTGTAACTACAGCCTCAGAAAGTAGAAACAGGATCCCCAAAGCAACTCGGCTTGCAGGACCAGACATAATGGCAAGTTCAGGTTTAAATCTGATACCCCGCTTCAATGAATACAGTTGAAGACCAATCAAGGACAATTCCCATTATCAACCTCAAGCCTTCTCAATATATCCCACTCCTAAAATCATGTCTCTGTCTCTGTCTCTCTATCTCTCTGTCTCTCTATCTCTCTGTCTCTCTCAGAAATCTGTAAGTTGAAAATCAATTTAAAGTATTGTCTAGGACTGAGATTTATAGAAGGCTCATCTAGGATGCACAGAAGCCTGCGTTCAGACTCCAGTATGGTATAAAACTGGCTATGGTGGTTCATACCTATAATCTTCCTGAGATGGAGGCAGGAAGATCAGAAGTTGAAGGACATCCTTGACTATATAGCAAGTTTGAGGCCAACCTGGACTATATGCGACTCATTTCAAATAAATAAAACAGTATTTTTATAATCCTGTAAACAGATCCAAATGTAATTAAAAATATTTTTATTTATTTATTATGTATACAATATTCTGTCTCTGTGTGTGCCTGCAGGCCAGAAGAGGGCACCAGACCCCATTACAGATGGTTGTGAGCCACCACGTGGTTGCTGGGAATTGAACTCAGGACCTTTGGAAGAGCAGGCAATGTTCTTAACCTCTGAGCCATCTCTCCAGCCCCCAAATGATTATTTTTTTAAAGTTTTTTCAAATATTTATTTATTTATTATGCATACAATATTCTGTCTGTATGCAGGCCAGAAGATGGCACCAGACCTCATTACAGATGGTTGTCAGCCACCATGTGGTTGCTGGGAATTGAACTCACGACCTTTGGAAGAGCAGGCAATGCTCTTAACCGCTGAGCCATCTCTCCAGCCCCCCAAATGTAATTAATACAACATAGTCTGCATACTATTCTTCCTTCCAGTCTGAGTTCCTCTCCAGAGCTTGCCTGATTTGGAATGTCTGTGGTCTTACAGTCATAGCTGGGTAAGAGCTATCCTAAAATCTCTGAAGACTGAAAACAAGGCATAGCCTGCCACTGCCACTGTCAAAATGATTAGGGCAAACTCTATGAATATAACTACCTCTAAGGAAGACTTTTGACCAAAGTTAACATAACCGGATTTGACTTTCTAAACTGTCCTGTCTTAAATCTTATCCCAGTGCTGCACAGGCCCCTGTCGATCTATGCAGAGGGGCAGCAGACTGGATTTGGGAGCTGAAGAGATGGCTCAGCAATTAAGAGCACTGGAAGCTTCTCTAAAGGAGCTAAGTTTGGTTTCCAGCACCCACATGGCAGCTCACAACCACCTGTAACTCCAGTTCCAGGGAATCTGACCCCTCATCTGGTCTCCATGGACACCAAGCACACACATGGGACACAGACCTACATGCAGGTAAAGCACTCATAAAGTAATAATTTAAAAAACAGCATAAATAAATAAATGAACCCTTTTTCTAAAAAAAAAAAAGATAGACTGACAGTAAGGTACCAATAAACCATGAGATCATAGGCTAAGTAACCCTTCTGAGTGGCTGCTGCCTAGTGAGTCGGAAGGAAAGCAGAATGTGGGTATGGGGGTTAACAACAACAGATACTTTGCAAAACTCTTGCGACTACTGTAGAAATAAGTGTTATTCACACCACACAGTATACTTATCTGCTCACAGCAGAACACTTAACAAATCTTAGTTTCTATCCCCTGCATTCTCTAATCAGTTAACATTTAATTTTAACTATGTTATATATTCCTACCCACCTGCTTAAAGATTCATCTTCAGAACCGTTATCCACTGTTGAAGAAAAATAAAAAATACATTTTAAATTAACAATAGAAAAATGTAAATTAATATGTGTTGTCATTATTCAGCTTTCTCTTTGGTACCACACCAGAGGCTATCCTACAATGAATACTAATACTACTACTGATTAGGTAATTAATTCATTAAGAATGCTTGTCCCTCCTTCTTCGTATTCATCCAATCCAAGAAAGAACAGAATGTATACAAATCCGATACCGAAAGGAAAACTGCCGGGATATGCCCACAGTCCTAACTGAACACTACCAGAGCGACAGCAGATGGCACAATTAGCAGGATCCACATCACATGCAGGGCTTCTCTGGACTAACAGCACTGGGAACAATTGTGGGAGTAGTTATGTTGTTGTGACGCAGTACGGCTTTCCCAGGTTTTTAGTCAATACTGCAGTGAGGATAAAAAACCCTGGTACAAATAAGCACACTCTAGGAGCACTGTGCAATTTTAATGTATAAAAATAAGGCTATTAACTCAAGCTTTCAGAATGTGACAACTGGTTTTCCCTGGTAAAAGAAAAATAAATCTTATTCCAAGATGGGCCTGGTGGTGTGGTGGAAGCAAGGGTACCTTAAACGGCTATATTCAATCACCTTCGTACCGAACTTAATGTTTCAAACACCAGGAAACTCATTCGCTGTATTATCCAACCACGCAACTATGCAGGAAAAAGTATAATTATGAAGACAGTAAAAAGAGCAGTGGCTGCCAGGGGGTGGGGTCCGGGAGAGAGAAACAGTAGCAGTCCAGGGAATATTTAGGACAATGGAATTATTCTGAATGTGATGATGCTACAGTGGTAACTACACGTCATACACTGGCCTACAGCCATTGGATGTACAAGACTAAGAGTGAAGTCTCGTTTACACTAGACACACTGGAGTACGATGATGTCAGTGTAGGGCTAGCAGTTTCAGCAGGTGTACGCACTACTAGGTAATGACAATGCGAGAGCCTATGTATGCGTGGCTATATGGGAATTCTGTTCCTTCCTGATAGTTTTGCTGTGAACCTGAAAGTTCCCTCAAAACTAAAGGTTCATTCTTAGCACAAGTGCGTACACACACATACAAATGCACATACACAGGGGGAAAAAGAAAAAAGAAGTTATTTATTGCTTGAAAAAAAAGCAAGCCTAAGCCGGGCGGTGGTGGCGCATGCCTTTAATCCCAGCACTCGGGAGGCAGAGGCAGGCGGATCTCTGTGAGTTTGAGGCCAGCCTGGTCTACAAGAGCTAGTTCCAGGACAGGAACCAAAAAGCTATGGAGAAACCCTGTCTTGAAAAATAAAAAAAAAAAAAAAAAGCAAGCCTACTATGAAAAGAAGGGACAATACTGGTATCCTCTTTTAAACTGAGGACTCTGAAAACACACAGAACAATTTTAATTCCACACCGAGCGGAGATATTGGTAAAAATCAGTGAAAACATACTGTACCTACTTCTATACTTTATTAGTGACTCCAACAACTAGATAAAATTCTCTTAATAAGTGCAAGCTATTTGCTGTAAAATCCATTCTGATGCTAAGTGCAACCTGCCGCAATGTGGGTGGGGGAAAGACCAGCATAATAACTGAAAATCATCTTCCCAGTGGATTTCAGGGACCAACATTAAATGATCTAATTTTTCAGGAATAGTTTTAGTCTGCAAATTTCCTTTAACTAATTTCTTATATAATCCTCACTTCTAGACTGAGAATAAAGGAAAAAGTACAAAGGTCACTTACATTTTTGTTTATACTGCTCTTCTGGGGTCTAAACTTTCTGAACTGCACATGTTCACCCAGGGAGGCCACAAAGAGAGACTCTGCATGAGGAATCTTACCTGGATTGCTATTTTCAGAATTTTTTTGTCTCTTCCCATCATATTCAAATATTTGTCTGTTGCTATGTTAAAAAAATGACAAAAATTACTATTTTAATCCTGAAAAGCACAATTACTAAATATATTAATTAAATTCATAACGATATTACAATCAAAATCAGAGCTAATAACAGAACCATATCCCACGTGATTCAAATGTAGCTCTTCAAGCTTTTGAATGTGCTTTCAATAAAAAAAAAACAAAAACCCACAGGTGAAATAGTGAAGAACTGAAGGACAGTTAAACCAGAATGGTTGGGCAGAATGTATAATGATGTGTTATTTATGTTTTAATAACTGAAGCTTGCCTAAAGATCAGAAGGGCAAAGCTAAACCATTAGGGGTCAGGCAGTGGTGGCACACATATTTAATCCCAGGATTTGGGAGACAGAGGCAGAAGGATCTCTGAG
This sequence comes from Microtus oregoni, assembly GCF_018167655.1. NCBI lineage: Eukaryota > Metazoa > Chordata > Mammalia > Rodentia > Cricetidae > Microtus > Microtus oregoni. Next base: position 59,509,290 of record NW_024543061.1, read on the forward strand.
TTCAAGGCCACCCTGGGCTACACAAGATCAATACTGAAACAGATCCAGGTGGTGGTACCTCACACCTTTACTCCGAGTACTAAGGAGTTATACACCTTTATCCCAGCACTAGAGGGAAAATAAAGTGAGAGGAGAGAGGCTTAGTCTACTTAAGTCTGCGGTCGCCCAGCCTTGGTAGAGGTAAGACTTCTCTAGTGGCTTGGCTGCCTTGCTTTTCTAGTTTTCAGGTTGAAACCCAGTATCTGTCTCTGGGATTTTATTATTTGTGCTACAAGAATGGAAGGTACCCTCAGCACAGAGCCCCAGCCCTGGAGGTGACAGTTAACTCTTAGGCAGCACATTCTCTTAGGCTGAATGCCCCCTTTCAAATATTATGGAATGTAGTACTTTTGGTTACTCAGTTCCTCTGAAGATCCATAGAGAAAATATAAATACATGCCCAGCTATTCCGGAGTTCTAAGCAGAATCTAAAGGAGTGTGTGTGTGTGTGTGTGTGTGTGTGTGTGTGTGTGCGCGAGTGTGTGTGTTCACAGGTTCTAATACAAAATCCTAAGGTTTACCTTGATCATTAGCACTTCAGTTCTTTGTGACTGTTTGTGCCAAGTCAGCTACACCGTGAATTGAACTAAATGTACTGGCAAACATTTCATTAAATTAGGTAAATGCTTCCTACGACTGAACTAATAAATCATACCAAGGGCAGAAAACATAAAAATTAAGACTTGGTTTGGACACTATTCCTTATCTGTCTACTCCAACTCTGAACCAGTAGTTCTCTCTTAAACAACGCTTAATTTCTACATTTATCGCTAACAAGTGTGGAAGACAAATTGTTATATGTGGTTGGGCGTGAGGAGGACCTGGGTCCTGGAGGAGTGTAATCTTCCTTGATTTAGAGATGTCTGCTGAAAAGCTTCCTTTTTATCCATATCTTAAACACTTTGAAAAGCTAAGGCAGATCCGGGAGCTTTCTGGCCAGCCTGCCTGGCCCAAAAGATGAACTTCTGATTTATCACTCTCCACCCTACTCCTTTAAAACAGGCTCTTTCACCAAACCAGCAGTGCTTTTGGGTGGTTAGCCAAAGCTAGGCAGGCTGGCCAGGAAGGCCCCAGGATCTGCCTGCCTCTGCCCTGTCTAAGCTAGGGTTACAGACACACACAGCCTCGCCCGGCCATTTACACAGGGGCTGGAGATCCTAACTACGATGCTCCTACTGGCACAGCAGGCACTCGTACCCACTGGGCCATCTCCTCGGCCCTGGAATAATACAAAGGGCGAATTATCCTCCTTTCCATAAGACAAAGCTAGGAGTTGAGCTTGGGAATATGTGCATCTAAAACTATCTGCACATGTATGTATTATTCTCATTATTATCCACCAATGACTTATTTTCACTAGAGAACAAGATTAACCATTTCAGATTATCCCTTTCCCTCTGCTCGAGCTAATTAAAACAATGTTAGCTTATTAGAAACAAAAGAGGAAAAAATGAACAGCATGTAATGACGATCAAACACTTGGCAACCTAACATCAACATTCTCCACAAAAGTAAGTGAAGACAAAAAATGCAAAGAAGGAATAATTTGCAACTTCTACTTAGGCTCAACTTCTACTTAAAAGGAATATATAAGTAATTAAGAATTCAATGTTGATTCTGAAAGCAAACTAAAGGTTTGTAGAACTAATGTGAAATTGGTATAGCTAATAACAAATCAGGCTACAACATCACTCATTAAAAGAGAACACGGATCCCACTACAGGCTGTGCTTCCTAGTCTGAACAACTGCTTGTCTACCAAACTAATGTGGGTATTGATGTTTTTTCAACATCTTAGTACTTAAGTTAATCTTCTTAATATGTATTTGAGTGGTTGTTAACATGCCACAACATCAATTTTTGCTTGTTTGTTTAGTGTTTGTGGTATATGCATACATGTGTATGTTATATGTTGTGTGCACACGTGTGGGGGTGCATGGTGTATGAGTACATGTGTGTTGTGTGTGGTGTATGGTGTATGTGCACATGTGTGTTGTGTATGCACACATGTGTGTGTGGTGTACGGTGTATAAGTACATGTGTTGTGTGTGGTATATGGTGTATGTGCGCATGTGTGTTGTGTATGCACACATGCGTGTGTGGTGTACAGTGTATAAGTACATGTGTTGTGTGTGGTATATGGTGTATGTGCGCATGTGTGTTGTGTATGCACACATGTGTGTGTGGTGTACGGTGTATGAGTACATGTGTGGGTGGTATATGGTGTGTGCGTACACGTGTGTGGTATATGCAAACACGTGTGTGTAGTGTATGTTGTCTGTATATGTGTGTGGTGCATGGTGTATGAGTACATGTGTATTGTGTGTGATATACTGTGTATGTGTACATGTATTTGGTGTATGCATGTGTGTGGTGTATGAGTATATGTGTGTGTGGTATATGGTATGTGTGTACACGTGTGTGGTATATGCACGTGTGTGTACGTGGAGTATGTGTATGTGCATGTGGTATATGAAAATATGTGTGTGTAGTGAGTGTATGTTGTGTGTGGTGCATGGTGCATGAGTACATGTGTATTGTGTGTGATGTATGGTATATGTTTACGTGTATTTGGTGTATGCATGTGTGTGTGGTATATGGTGTATGTGTACACATATGTGGTGTATGCACATGTGTGTGTGTGGTGAATGAGTAGATGTGGTTATAGTATATGCGTACATGTGTGTGTGGTATGTGGTGCATATGTTCATGTGCAGGTGTGCACACATGCAAAGATCAGAGAAGGCTATTACATGGCTTCTTCTACCATGCTCCACACTGAATCTGAACTCCCCCAGTCCGCCTTGGCTGGCACACTTCTCTCCACTCCCCATCATTTGGGTTCTAAGCATGCATGGCCATGCCTGGTTTTCCTTGAGTGTTAGGGATTTAGACACAGAGCAAGCACTCTCAAAGGAGTCATTCCCCAGCCCCAACTGCTTCTTGAAAGAACAAACTACTGTACCTTCCCAGCTGATCAACTGCATGACAACTGGTTTTTTTCTTTACTAAAAATTCCACAATATGCTGTTTATTTTCCTTTACAGCAAGTAACAGAGGTGTGAGGTCATCCTGTAAGACATTGAGAGCAATGAGTAATTCACAAATTGCTGACTTCTCAACTTCACTGTGCTTAGGAATCACGTGAGCGCAATCCAGCCAACCCCGCATCTCTTGAGGGCAAGTGATCCTGTCTCTTCTGTTTCCGCAGCTCTAAAAGAACTACAACTTTTAAATGTCACCGAATTACAGAGCAAAATTACTATTTAATAAACTGCACAACAGTGTGTGGCATGCTGGTAGTGAGGGAAATCTCCAACTTTATTCGATTTTTATTTGAAAATATTTTCTTTGTGGCAAACATTAACACTGAAGGAGTAAGTCAGGGAAGTGGGCTCAAAAGCTTTGTAAGACTGTGAAGTTCCCACTAGGCCAGCGGTGCTCAACCTGTGGGTTGTGACCCCTTTGGGGTTGCATATCAGAGAGATATTTGTATGATGATTCGTCACAGTGGCAAAATTATAGTTATAAAGTAGCAATGAAATAATTTATGGTTGGGGTCACCACAACATGAGGAACTGTATTACAGGTTGGAAAGCACTGCCCTGGGCTATGCAAACTTGCTGCTTCTCATCTGTTTACCATCCAGGATCCCAGAATCCAGTGTCTGATATTCCTGCTCCAGGGAGTCACAACGGAAATGGCACTGAATAAGAAGACAGAGGCGCAGATGGACAGACACGATCTATGGGTTTTCTCTTATCATCTGAAGGAATGCTGTTCCCCTTAGACAGCGCAGGAGGGTAGGTCTTGCTTTGGAAGATCCTGGATATCTGTTCACATCTACTGGCTTTCATTTGTTTTCACTCTGGTATCACTGTAATCGAGACTCACGGTTTTTGTTTCTGCCTTTAATTTTAGGAAAACTATAAATCAACAGTAGAAATGTAACGCTTATGAACCAGTGGAGTAGACAAAGGTGCTGAAATGAACACTAGTGGCAAGAGTAATCTGTTCAATGAAATTATAACAACAAAAATCCTAAGTCTAAGAAAAGGTGTTCAAAAACAAGAGGCATCAATGACATGACAAGAGAAGACCTGCCCCACGACCTATAATAGTCAAGATATCAAAACACGAAAAAAACAAACAATATGAAAAGTCGTATGGGAAAAACAGCAACTGAGTTCCAAAGGAAACATGTCGGATCTGTCATCAGTAATCTTCAAGCCAGGAGAGCTGTATGAATATCAGGAACAATTATCTCAAGCCCTGGAAGTAGGAACTGCTGACTAGACAGCTCTATCCAGCAAGGCTCCAGCAAGGCTGTCATTTATAGTACTGAGAAATAAGAACACTTCACGACAGGCACACGCTAGGCAATCCACAACAAGGAAGCCACCGCTATAAAACTTCCTTACAGGAGGCTGGCAAGATGGCTCAGTGGGTAAAAGTACTTGCCATGCACGTCTGGAGACCTGATCCCACAGTGGGAAGAGAAAATGGACTCCCAAATTCCTCAAGAGGAACAGGTGAACAGGAGAACTATCACGCCCAAAACAGCAGAACAGAAGACTCGTAAGATTAACAGGTGGCAGATAAAAGAACAAGCAGCAATCTGATCACAGAAAAACCAACAGAATTACAACAGATATAAAATGTCAGATTTTGATAACAATAACAGTGGGTGATTTCAACACCCTGCTCTAATCTTTAGATAGTTCACTTTCACTAAAGATCACGAAGGAAACTTCAGAGTTAAAGTACACCACAGCTCAAATGCACTTAATGCATCTCCACAGATGATTTCCCACAACTGATATGGAATACACATTCTTCATGCAGCCTATGCAAACTTCTCTAAAACAGACCTCATTCTAGACCAAATCAAGTCTAACAATAAAAAAGAAAATTTCTTGTATGATCACAGTGAAATAAAACAGAAATCAAAAGCAAGGAAACTACACAAATATCCGGAGACTGGAGAAATAGGGGGTGGGGGGGGGTGTTAAGTTTCTAGAATCAAATGTAAAAGGAAACACAATTCACCGACCCTTTGGGACACTGAAGGAGGCTCCAAGAGGAGTGCTTACAGCTTTGAGGGCTTACGTAGAAAACTAGAGCGCTCTCAATCAAATAGCCCAGTGATGTAAGTCACAGTCTCAGAAAAGCAAGAACGACCTAGACAAGGATAAGAGGTGTTGGGTCCCTGGAACAGGAGTTATGGATGTGAGCCACCTTGTGCTGTGGGAACAGAGCTTGGGTTCTTTATAAGGCAATGACTGCACTTCATCTCTGAGCCATCTCTCCAGAACCCTCAAACATCTGGTTTTTCGAAAGGGTAAAAAGGGAATCTTTTAAAAATGCAGTTGTCTGAGTGGGGGTGGGGGGATGGGTCAGCAGGTAAAGGCTCTTATTGCCAAGTCTGTCAATCCAAGTTCAACCCTGAGACCCACACGGTAGAAGGAGAAAAGCAACTCCCCAAAGTTGTCCTCTGATCTCCACGTGCGCGCGCACGTACACACACACACACACACACACACACACACACACACACACACACACACACACACCCCTCCTACACCCACAAATAAATAAACAAAATAAGAAGACGAGGAAATGGTTTAATCAGTGAGTTTCTGATACTGATCGAGGGCTCTTTTCATCACAATGAAAGCACCCTTAAGAGGGCAACTATATTCAAACTTAGATTCCACCCATGGTTTAAAACACTGATTAGATCTAGAGTCCTCACGATCTAATCATTTCTACAAATACCCTCACAAAAACCCACAGAAGTATGTTTTCTCAATCTGATCATGGTGACATCACAATCTGTCACTGGTAAATGTACTTTGATTACTAGGAAATAAAATCAGTATCATACCTTGTTTTTGGCTTCCATATTTGCATTGTGTGCAAGCAGTTTGGCCACTATGGATGTGTTCTCACTGAGGACGGCATAGTGGAGGGCAGTGTTGCCGTTGCTGTCCATCACATCCGGATTGGCACCATGCTCCAGCAGTATAGTGGCACATTCTTCTTCTTGGCACTGTACGGCCTGTTGTTATTGCATCAAGAAACAGATAGTTTAGGAGTTCAAAATAAGCAGACTCTAGGTTTTACTTATTGCTGTATTCAAATGAAACTGATTTCTTTTTGTCCGAAGCACTTAAACCAAACCCGTCTCCGTTTGACCTGCTGGGTGCTATGTACCTTAATGAGCGCCGTGCTGCTCTCGCCGTCACGGGCATCGATCTCACACTTTCTCTCTACTAAGAGAGTCACCACTTCTGGATGGCCGTAAGCACAGGCAAGATGGAGCGCCGTTCTGTGAAAACGAGAGCACTTTTTAGTAAATTACAGAGCATTATCTAAAAGCGTATCTCCTGTAATGTAAACACTAACCAGTATGGTATGTCTCTTCTTTCCAAGCAAACAATTCTCTTCTGGCAGCAGTCCGCTCACAGACAACCTACTGGATTTGTGTGTGTGGCTACGTAAACAATTGCCGAGCGAGGTTCCTTAGCCCAGAGCAGCCAATGTGCAAAGAAGTACAGCCTTTGGATTGAGCTTGACTTGGGTACCAATACTCTTTAAGGTCTGCTATTTATCAGCCATCACTTAGCTTTTCTCTGCCTCAATTTTCCCACCCATAAAATGGACAAAGGCATTTGACACAAGCTTCATGACCCAAGTTCACACCCTAAATCCCAAGTTAAACGGAGAACTGATGCCTGAAAGTTGTCACCTGGCCTCTACATGCACAGCACACACGCAAACACACAAACACATGCAAACACACACCCCACATTAATATCAAATTAAATAAAACCTTAAAAATAGTAAGTCATCTCATGAATGCCACTGTGATACTTAAACAAGAATCTATACAAAGTATCTAAAATGCTTTCTAACTCCTGTACCATAATAACAGTTATTATAACTATTTCTATTATTTTACAAAGACAACATTGTAATGAAATAAAAGAACACAATGACACCTGCTTAGACAAAATGTTTAATCCCAGCACTCAGGAGGCAGCAGCAGGTAGATCTCTAAGTTTGAGGTCAGCCTGGTCTACAGAGTAAGTTCTAGGAAAACCAGGGCCACACAGAGAAACCCTGTCTAGAAAAACCGAAAAGCATATGATGCTCTGTAGTTAAAGCTTGTGCTGGTCTCCTAGCAGACCTCAGTTTAGTTCCACACCTACGTCAGGCTGTTCACAACAACCTGTAACTCCTGCTTTGGGTACCTGGCACCCTTTCTGCCCCTGCAGATACCAGTACACATATGAAGCATGCACGAGTGCACACACACACAGAATATTTAAAAAGAAAGAAGACAGAATGACAGTCCTGGCCACAGGGCAAGCCCACAGTTCACGTCTGCTTCAAATCTGTGTGGGAGTGAGGAGTGGGGTACGACAGTGATTGCTCCAGGGTGACAGGCCAGCACTGAAGAAAAAAAAAATCTATTTTGTTGCCTCCCATTTCTTTGAGTGATACAACCAGGTTCCATCTTGAGCGTGGGCTATTCTGGTTATCTGAAAACAAGAAGCAGTTACAACCCAGGGAGCCTGGGGGCCATGAAGCCACAGGGTCTGGGTAGTAGACAGTCGCAGGATAGGCAGAGAAAGAAAGTAAGTCCCTATTGCTGAAGACACCAGGCACTTCAGACATAGGGTCCAGAGGCCCCTGAACTGGAACTGACCTGAATACCTCCTCCCCAAGGACTATGGTCCCAGAAGGAGCCATGTCAGCTTCCAAAGGAGAGAAGCAACCAACAGTCCTACCCAGTTAAGACACCCGTGAAACATAAGCACTACGTGTACAGTAGTGGCACACACACCTTGATAGTAACCAACAGCTCACTAATCGAATCAGGCCCATCCAACATGAGGAAAACCATGCCTGGTACTGGAAATCTAGCCAACTAGATTTAGTTTACTAGTGATTCTGGTAGTGATCATGGATCCTGAGTGACGTCATGGATCCTGGAGAAGACCCTACAACCACTGCTTTGCTAAACCAGCACAATCCCTAACCACATTCTAGATATTTGTCCTTATACCCAAAGGTAAGTGTATGCAGACTTCTCTTTGGAACAGACTATTACATAAAACCACAACCAGCCAAAATGAAGAGTTGTGGAGTCCAGTCCCAATGCATACATCTACAAAACAATTGTTTCATTACAGAGGAGGGGTAAAAAAAGATTTTAAGAGCCAAAGGAACAGGGAGCTTTGTTATGGTTTAGATTAAAACGGTGCCATTCCCCAAGGGGCCTGCGGGCCACAAGGGGCAGCAAGTCCCAGGCAGGTAGCTGAGTGGAGGTGTGAGCCACTGGGCGGGTGACAGACAAAGACATCATGCAGAGAAAGTGGGTATTTATTTAGTGAGTTATGGAGGGGAAAAGAAAAGAGGGGAAGGGGAGAAGGGAGAAGAGCAGAAAGAGAGAGAGAGAGAGAGAGAGAGAGAGAGAGAGAGAGAGACAAGTGGGGAGAAGAGAGGCAGAAGCTGCCTCTTCAGGAGAGAGATGGAAAGGAAGGAGCTCAGGCTGCAACCAGAAGGAAGGAAGATGGGGGGGGGGCTTGTCTCTTAAAGGGACAGGACAGACCATTACAAGCTTACTTGAGATTGTCTCCCAGAAATGTCAGACGCTATCTGCACCCATAAAGTCTCACCAATATGACTGGCCAAATGAGAACTGAGCAAGGACAACACCAATGGATGTGTCAAAGTGGATGGGGAAGAGCCTGTGGAACTATAGGCAACTGAGGAAAGCTGGGAGTGGGGGGGGGGGTCTTCCCCAAGGAAGAGCACACAGGTTGTCAGCCCTAAATACATACATATGAATAACATCATACAGACTGGGCAGGTTATAATTAGAAATACATATGTATACATATACAAATATGCATGTAACAACAATTAACGAAAAGACAAGGCCACGAATTTGAAGTAGAGCAAGTGAGGTTATATGGGAGCATTTCAACGGAGGAAAGAGAAGCGGGAAATGATGTAGTTATAATAAAAAATGGTAACTTTTATTCTTTATCACATTTTAAATATATTATGGTTAAGTCAGAGCATACCTTATGTGTGTATATGTATAATCAAACTGATGTCTTCTTACTTGATGTACCATCTTCCCATGTTAATCTGTGTCTACATCTACACTACCTTCAGGGCTCATATATTCCATCTAATGGATGCACTGCAATTTATTTATGAAATACATTTTCCAGCTTCTTCTTAATACACTGCTATTTCAAGCAGTGCCAAGAAAGAGAAACTGCCTCCTTATTTCCCAAATATGCTTTAGGGACAGAAACATGTTTAAGGGGGGCAGACTACTTACTGCCAGTTTGCCTATTTGAAAAGTCTTAAGCAGAAGTTGCGCTGTTCTTCACCCTCATACAGTGAGTCCCTGAAAAGTGACATTTCATTTCTCTCTTGACTTACTTTCCTGCTCTTACCACGGACGAGGAAAATTTTTCTAATGTCCATAGATTACTTATAGATCTACAAAAAGAAAAAAAAGGAAGGAAGGAAGGAGGAAGGGAGGGAGGAAGGAAGGGAGGGAAGGAGAAAGAAAAAGAAAAAAGGGCAACAACTTTATATAAATTAAATTAAGAGTTCAGGGGCTAGGAATCCAGCTCAGCTCCAGAGAACTTGCCTGATATTTGCAAGGTCATGTGTTTGATCCCCAGCAAAAATATACAAATGACTAAATTTAAAAAAAAATAAGAGAGTTTGAGTTTTTCCTCATTGAGTTAAAAAAATTCTCTGTAAGATGAAGATGGTTTTCATGTGATATTCACACACACACACACACACACACACACACTGAATGCTTTGCAAGTTTACAGTTGCTTTATCCTCGCTGTGTTTAGTCAGTTCTTGAGAATGCTCCATTTCAGGCTTTTACAAAGCTCAAAGGTAGACTGTATCCTGAGCATACATCACAACCTGCATTCAGTCCCCAACAGATACAGACATGTACACAGGCATATAGACACACATACGTGACGCAGTGGTTTTGTAGTCATTCTTAGTCTTGTTTTGGTACTTTTCTCATTATGTTTTATTAACGTTTAAATTATAATCTATCAGGAATTTATTTTAGTGACATAAACCTGCAGTTAGTTTTCTCCAAACAAGTTAACAAGCATTTTATTCACGAATGATGTTTCCTACTAATAGGGGTGTTACCAGAATCAATTTCTAAATTCTTACAGATATTCGATTGGGTACTTCTAGGTTTTCTATTCTGCTCTATTCACTGATGTGTCTCTTGGCTGCCAGTAAATGACCGATGTGTGAGAACTAATGTTAGGTTTTGATACTTTAGAAAGGTTTTTTTTTTCCTAGTCTCATAACAAAATAAAAAGCAGCATGAGAAACTCAAAATTGTTAAAACGATGATATTCTTATTTGGCTTATGTAAAATTGATAAGGATACGGAGTTCACATTCTGGGAATTATCCATCCTCTATTTGAGAACATGGAACTATTTTCCCACTTCAAAATGCAGCAAAAAAAAACATAGTCACACAGGTATGTGTTGATATGTTATTGGATATTACTGGAAGAATCGTTAACCCTCAACAGAAACATTTCTCCCATTATGTATTTTTTACAATGTAAAACAATTTTAAATGTGTGCAAAAAATTAAATTGTTTAGTTAATGCACTTTACACAGCCAATAAAGGGAACTTTAAGTGGATCAGAAGTCAGCTAGAGTGTTTTCTATTGTAGTCTTTACTGCTCATATAGGAGCGGGTCCCAGATCCCACAGAGGCTCTAGCGTCCAAAAGAAAGATGGGAAGAGTCAAGCTTCCTTAGTGACAGCCAGCAGCCTCTGTTCCAGACAAGGTGCGAGCTCCGCCACCAGCCACGTCCCGCCCCGCTAGCTCGGGGCCCTATTTATTACCTGTCCTTCTTGTCTCTATCGTTCACGCCACTTTTCCCAAGGATAAGGATATGCTGTACTTTGGCTACGTCACCCACGCTTGCAGCCTTGTGGATCTTGCCCATATCCTTGTCGTGAATGTGGTACCTGGGCATGTGGGCGCCACGAGCACTCTCACGCCCAAAGCCCACGCAGTTGTTCCGCGGGCGAGCAGAGGGGCCTAACGGCGACGGGCCCTTACTTCTGAAACCAAAAATCTTCTTCATGGCAAGGGGGTACGCCCCTCACAGGCACCTTCTCCGCGCGTGGCTTCGGCTGCCTCCACAACGCAGCCCTAGCGTCTACTGAAGAGCCAGCCAAGTTTCACGGAGTCCCAGCAGGAAAGTCGCTGCATGGCTCGGCAGGGTTTTAAAGCACGATAATCGCCAAGCAAAGCTGCAAACTAGCAACCCGCGCCGGCTAGTCCCCGCGCACGCGCATACTGGCCCGGCCCAGCCGGTGCCCAGCACGCACGCGCAGAGCCAGGCTCCGCCCTCTACTCTTCGCGGACGTCAAGCAGCTGCCAAGTTGGTTCTCTAGCCTTGGGCTTTCGCCCGAGGTTTGCAGTGTCTTCCCTAGCCGTGCAGGTCTATCCTCAGCTAGTGTGGCCTGCCGGCCAGCCTCAGCTTCGGGATCCCCGCAGGGCTCCTGTTCCGACAGGAATCCGAGCGAGGACCCAGCACTCCAGGCTTCCTGGGCGTCTGCAGAAGAGCCTAGAACCTTCTTGACCCGCTGAAGGCCTGCTTCCCTGCTTAGCTTTGGCCTTGTGTTTCAGTGGCAGTTATAAGGTCCTTGGGGGGCAGGCAGGCGACTCTTTTAACCAAAGGTGGACCAAACTACAGGCAGCATGGATGGAATTATAGCATGAGAAACGAAGGGAAGAGATATTTTTTGTCAAGCTAATCCATTAAATATTTGGGAATTAGTGAAATATGGTTGTTTTTCATAGCCCAGAGAGTCAATGTATGAATTACACAAGCTGATAGCAGGTGAAGATGTCTGCATATGGGGCCTGAATGAAATAATGTGACCTTAGTTTTTGGTTTTGGACTTGGGAAAAGTAATTCATAGTAAACAGTTTTCCCAGTGGAAACATCTGCTTTGACGTTTTAAAATCCTAATAATTTTGCCAATCTAGAAACAGCTCACTTCAAAGGGTGTGGTAGCTAGTGTTAGATCAAGTTGGCACACAAACTAGCATTATTGAAGAGGAGGGAACGTCAATTGAACAAAATGCCTCCATAAGAGTGAATGTAAGGCATTTTCTTAGTTAGTGATTGATGGAGGAGGGCCCAGCCCATTGTGAACAGTGCCATCCCTGGACTGATGGTCCTGGGTTCTATAAGAAAGCAGGTTGAGCAAGCCAGTAAGTAAGCAGCAGCCTTTCATGCCTCTGCAGCATCGGCTCCAGCCTCCATGTTCCTGGGCTGTTTGACATGTCGTCCTGAGGTTCTTTGATGGCAAACAGCAATATGGAAGGATGAGCTAAGTAAACCCTTCCGTCCCCAACTTGCCTTTTGTCCATGGTGTTTCATCGCAGCAATACAAACACTAGGACAAAGGGAATAAAATATCATTAATTTTGGAGCCAAATCTTACTGCGCAAGTTTCAGGAACACAGGTTCAGGTTACCCCAAATTCCGTTCTATGTTCTAATTTTAAGAAGTTGTATAAAAAGAGAATAAATCAACACACTTTTCAAATACATTGGTGGGTACATCAGGTAGGTAGGTTTTTAGCAACACTGGAGATGGTGGTGACTGTGTTATTCTCCTCAGATGCCTTTTGATGGATTTCTTAGCCCTTCTGATTGATGGAAACAGACTGATTGTGAACATTCCAAAGATTTTACCTAATGGTAACAAAGGTTAGGTCCCTCACATAGCAGAACAAGATGTCTCGATGTAATTTGGCTCTGGATTTTGCAACATTCAGAGCTCTTTGCTGCTGTAGTTCTGGTCAGTCGGTCTTGTGCTCACTGCTTCTTTCTGGAAATTCTGCTACACAGGGTGGGGCCTATTTTACATGCTGTACCCTGTTCATAATGATTTGACTATTGCGAATTTAGTTTTTGTAATAAAAATTGAAATAATCTCTACTGCTACTGATCTTATATGTGTATGGAGGAGGGGGAGTCTCACTCTAGCGGGAGCTGGCCTTAAACCTACAGTTATTCTCCTGCCTCTGCCCTGGAATGTTGGTGGTATGGGTGTCAACTGCTGCTCCTGCCTTCTATTGCTCAGTCACACTTCTTTGGACCGTGCTCTGAATCTTTTTCTATCCACTAGTGCTTCTCTGTAATAACCTCCATCTGCTGCAAAAAGGAGCTTCTTTCAGGAGTGTTGGGACTAATTGGAGTCCTGGCCTTCAGCTGTTCTTCCCTGCTAGAACCTTCTAATTGAAGTTACTAAAAGCTGTGCCTTGCCTAGAGGATCAGAGGATGGGATTTTCACCTGTTGACTGGGTATTTACGTCTCCATGGTGCTATTAAAGAGGGGCTTTTGTACCAGTGATTGGAGGTCCGTGTGTCTGTCTGCCTCTGTGTTTCCTCAACCTCCAGCCCCTTGCCCGAAGCTCGCGAACTGATTGTCGCTCATAGAGTGCAGACGGGGGCGCGGTGTGTGGCACAGGAGAAGTGAGACTTACACCCATCTGTGGGTCTAAAAGTATTTAGAATGAAGGTGGGGGAGGGCTAGAGAAATGACTCAGCCAACAAGAGAACCTGCCTTCACTTCTCAGCACCCACATGATGGTGGCTAGCAGTGCTCTGTAATATCATTTCCAAGGGATGTGGTGCCCTCTTCTGCCTTCCATGGGCACTGCGCAGACATACATGCAAACAAAACATTCATACACAATCCATCAAGAGGAAATCTCAATACTGAACGTCTATGCCCCAAATACAAGGGCACCCTCATTTGTAAAAAACGCTACTAAAGCTTAAGTTACACATTAAACCCCATACACTAATAGTGGGAGACTTCAACACCCCACTCTCAACACTGGGCAGGTCTCTCAGAAAATTAACAGAAAAATAAGGGAACTAACAGATGTTATGAATCAATTGAACTTTGCAGACATATAAAGAACATTCCATCCAAACAGAAAAGAATATTCCTTCTCAGCACCTCATGGAACCATTTCTATAATTGACCACATACTATGTAACAAAGTAAACCTCGACAGATAACAAAAAAATGAAATAACTCCATGTATCTTATCGGATCACCATGGCTTAAAATTAGAATTCAACAGCAACACTAATTTCAGAAAGTCCACAAACACATGAAAATTAAACAACGTTCACATGAATCATCAATGGGTCAAAGAAGAAATAAAGGAAGAAATTAAAAACTTCCTAAGATTTAATGAAAATGACCACACAACATACCCAAATTTATGGGACACAATGAAAGCAGTGTTAAAAGGAAAGTTCATAGCATCAAACGCCTACATACAGAAACTGGAAAAATCCCACACTAATGAGTTAACAGAACACCTGAAAACTCTAGAACAAAAAGAAGCAAACTCACCCAGGAGGACTAGACGGCAGGAAATAATCAAATTGAGAGCTGAAATCAACAAAACAGAAACAAAGAATGAGACAATGAGTTGGTTCCTTGAGAAAATCAACAAAATAGACAAACCTTTATCCAAACTAATCAAAAGGCAGAGAGAGATTATCCAAATTATCAAAATCAGAAATGAAAAGGGCGACATAACAGACACAGAGGAAATCCAGAGAATCATTAGATCCTATTTCAAAAACCTGTACTCCACAAAATTGAAAAACTTAAAGGAAATGGGACAATTTTCTGGGTAAATATCACTTATATAAATTAAATCAAGACCAGATAAGCAAATTAAATAGAACTATAACTGCTAATGATATAGAAACAGTCATCAAAAGTATCCCAGCCAAAAAAAAAAAAAAAAGCCTAGGGTCAGGTGGTTTCAGCACAAAATTCTACAAGATTTTCAAAGAAGAACTAATACCCATACTCCTCAAATTGTTCCACACAATAGAAACAGAAGGTACATTGTCAAGCTCTTTTTATTGAGTTACAATAAATCTGATACCCAAACCACACAAAGATATTTATTTATTTATTTATTTATTTATTTATTTATTATGCATACAATATTCTGTCTGCGTGCATGCCTGAAGAGGGCACCAGACCTCATTACAGATGGTTGTGAGCCACCATGTGGTTGCTGGGAATTGAACTCAGGACCTTTGGAAGACGAGGCAATGCTCTTAACCACTGAGCCATCTCTCCAGCCCCCACACAAAGATATTAAAGAAAGAGAATTACAGAACAATCTCACTCATGAACATTGATGCAAAAAAGCTCAATAAAATACTAGCAAACCGAATTCAAGAACACATCAGAAACATTATCCACCATGATCAAGGTGAGTTTATCCCAGAGATACAGGGATAGTTCAACATATGAAAATCTGTCAATGTCATCTGCCATATCAACAAACTGTAAAAAAAAACACATGATCTTCTTATTAGATGCTGAAAAAGCCTTTGACAAAACACAACACCCTTTATGATAAAAGTCTTGGAGGGAGCAGGGATACAAGGAACATACCTAAACACAATAAAGGCAATATAAAGTAAGCCAACAGCCAACATCAAACTAAATAGAGAGAAACTCAAAGCAATCCCACTGAAATCAGGAACAAGACAAAGTTGTTCACTCTCTCCATATCTACTCAATATAGTACTTGAGGTTCTAGTTAGAGCAATAAGAGAACAAAAAGAGATCAAGGGGATACAAATTGGAAAAGGAGAAGTCAAACTCTCACTATTTGCTGATGATATGATAGTTTACATAAGTGACCCCAAAAATTCTACCAAGAAACTTCTACAACTCATAAACACCTTGAGTAATACAGCTGGATACAAGATTAACTAAAAAAAAAAAATCAGTAGCCCTCCTGTACACAGATGATAATCAGGCTGAGAAACATTACTGCAATGGTCTGTCCTGTCTCTTTAAGAGACAAGCCACGCCTCCAATGTCCCCCCAACACTCCCCCGCCCCGTGCGAATCTGCATGTCTCCCAGGCCAGGACCAGCCACCTTGAGAGACCAGCGTGGTCTCCTGGCATGCCCATCTGTCTGTCTCTCTTGTGGCCTGCTGCAGCCACTCCTTGGGACTGGCTGCTCTTGGGACCTGTTGCCTGCTGCCACCTGGCCCATTGCTGCTGCTCTTGGGACCCGCTGCCTGTGGCCACCCCTTGGTGACCTGCAGCGTTTCTGCCACTGCAGACCCTGGGGATCCTGCAGCAATTTTAATTAATTCATTAGACATTACTCTTCACAATAGCCATAAATAACATGAAATGTCTTGGAGTAACTCTAACCAAACAAGTGGAAGACATGTATGACAAAAACTTTAAATCTCTGAAGAAAGAACTTGAAGAAGACACCACAAAATGGAAGACTCTCTCCCATGCTCTTGGGTAGGTAGAAGTAACATAGTAAAAATGACAATCTTACCAAAAGCAATCTATAGAATCAATGCAATGCCCATCAAAATCCCAGCAAAATTCTTCACAGACCATGAAAAAACAGTACTCAAAATCTATGGAAAAACAAAAAACCCAGGATAGCCAAAACAATCCTGTACAATAAAGGAACTTCTGAAGGCATCACAATCCCTGACTTTAAGCTCTACTACAGAGTTACAGTACTGAAAACAGCCTGGTTTTGGCATAAAAACAGACAGAAGAACCAATGGAACTAAATTGAAGACCTGGATATCAATCCACACACACCTACAAACACCTGATTTTTGACAAAGAAGCAAATAAATATAAGACGGAAAAAAAAGCATATTCAACAAATAGTGTTGGTTTAACTGGATATCAACATGTAGAAGAATGAAAATAGATCTATATCTATTGCCATGTACAAAACTCAAATCCAAGTAGGTCAAAGACCTCAACATAAAACCAACCACACTGAACCTCTTAGCAGAGAAAGTGGGAAGTACACTTGAACATATTAGCCCAGGAGATCACTTCCTAAATATAACCCCAGTAGCACAGACACTGAGAGAATCAATTAATAAATGGGACCTTCTGAAACCGAGAAGCTTCTATAAAGCAAAGGACTCGGTCAACAAGATAAAATGGTAGCCTACAGAATGGGAAAAGATCTTCACTAACCCCACATCAGACAGAGGGCTGATCTTCAAAATATACAAAGAACTCAAGGAATTGGTCATCAAAAAAAACCCCAAATAATTCAATAAAAATGGGGTGCAGACCTAAACAGGGAACTCTTATCAGAGCAATCTAAAATGGTTGAAATACAGTTAAGAAAATGCTCAACATCCTTAGCCATCAGAGAAACGTAAATCAAAACAACTCTGAGATTCCATCTTACACCTGTGAGAATGGCCAAGGTCAAAATCAGTGATGACAACTTATGCTGGAGAGGATGTGGGGTAAAGGGAACACTCCTCCATTGCTGGTGGGAGTGAGAACTGGTACAGACCCTTTGGATTTCAATATGGCAATTTCTCAGAAAATTAGGAAACAACCTTCTTCAAGAACCAGTAATACCACTTTGGGTATATACCCAAAGGATGCTCAATCATACCACAAGGACATTACTCAACTATGTTCATAGCAGCATTATTTGTCATAGCCAGAACCTGGAAACAACCTAAATGCCCCTCTACTGAAGAATGGACAAGGAAAATGTGGTCCATTTACACAATGGAATACTTACACAGAAAAAAATAATGGCATCTTGAAATTTGCAGTCAAATGGATGGATATAATAAACATCATATTGAGTGAGGTAACCCAGAGCCAGAAATATCATATGTACTCACTCATAAGTGGCTTTTAGACATAAAGCAAAGAAACACCAGCCTACAATTCACAATCCCAGAGAACCTAGAAAACAAAGATGACCCTAAGAGAGACATACATCGATCTAATCTACATGGGAAGTAGAAAAAGACAAGACCTCCTGAGTAAATGGGGAGCATGGGGAGCATGGGAGAGGGTTGAATGGGAGGGGAAAGGAAGTAGGGGAGCAGAGAAAAATACGTTGCTCAATAAAAACAATTTAAAAAACATTCATACACATAATAAAAATAAATCTCAATTATACAATGAAATTATGTTAGAAATAAAACTAGCTAAGGAAAATGGCAGTAGAAGACCATAGGGTGCCCAACCCCCAACTGAGGCATCTAGAATAAATCCTATACCTAGGTCTCAGGGAACAGCTTGGAAGAGGGTATGGAATGATTGTCAAGACAAGAGGAGCAGCACCTGTGCTGCTAGTGTCCTCTGTATGGGAGAGGGAAGCTGCACCCACAAAATCTCATCAAGGCATAGACAAGAACTGCATAATGATGCCACCAATTGGTATGCCAATGGGGTAGGGGAAATCCCACAAGGCCCCACCCCTAGATGAATTGCTACAGGCAGTTAATGGCTGCTGAGACGCAGAGAATTGGTTTTTCTCAGGGACTAGCCTTGATAATTTATGTAATCTCAAGTGGTTAAACCCAAATACAAGCAGCACCAAAAGAACTTAGCAGGACATATGAGATTCCATGAATTTGAAGGAGAGTGAGGGGGACATGGGAGAAATTGGAGGGAGGGTGATGAGGTAGAAATGATGTAATACAGTATGAAATTAGACTAGTTTGCTATTCATTAAATTTATATTGAAGTACAGTTTTCACTTTTTGTTGTTTTCAGATAAAGTTTTCTACCCCCAGTCTGGCCTTTTAACTAGCTCTGTAACTGAAAAAGATGTTGAACTTGTGATCCTCCTGCCTGTACTTTCCTAGTGCCAGGTTCATAGGCATGCATTACTGTGCCCAGTTCATGTTATACTGGGTTGGGGTTAACACCTGGCAGGCTTTCTGAGGGGGAGGGGCCACTATTTAATGGGCTTTCTGCGGGGCACAGGGTCTGGGGAGAGAGGGGGGGAGTTGGTGCTTCCACCTGATCTGCTACTACCAGTATTGCATGGCTCTCAGAACTCACACAGATAAAAGACATATCTCTATCCTTCATCTGTATACTCTCATGAGAAATTGAGGACATATCTGCTTTTCTTTAAAAACCACAACTTTCTCTTTAATTTATCAAATTTTAAATAAAGCTATGAGAATAAGGTAAGGACTTCCATTTGTGAAAGAGGGCACAGATCATGATGGCAAGGTTAGAGAGAATTTCCTTCAAGGTATGGTCAAACTGCTTCTATCCAATTTTATGAATGACTTTTATGGAGGACTTTAAAAACAGCTATGTACATGTATATCATAAAATTTTTTGTTTATGAGCACTGATGTTTTGACTATATATATATACATATATATTTGTATATGTGTGTGTGTGTCTATGTGTGTGTCTGTGTGAAGGTGTCAGGTCCTCTGGAACTGGAGTTATAAACAGTTGTGAGCAGCCATCATATCATAAAATTCTTGAGTTAATCCCATTGATCGAGAATAAGACCACTACCACAGTTGAAAGTCAAATTTAAAACAAGCTTTAATTAAACACTGGCCAGGTGGACGGGCTCTGGCAAGGTCCATACCCAGGTGTCTGGGAAATGGCCCAGGATCAAGTACAGCAAGGGCTTAAGAAGGAAATTCACTGCATTTCCCGTCTGGTCCAATCAGGAACAAGCAGACATCCTGAAGTGCCCCCAGCCTGTGAACCTCCTGCCCATGTGTGATCAAGCACAACCGGTGTGTGTGGGCCAAACAAACTTGTTCGGTGGAAATGAAAAATACAAGGTTTGCTCTCTCCCATAAACAATAGCCTCCTTCATTTCAGGAACTCTCTGTCCTTGGGCAAGGGGTTTGCAGATCAGAAGCATGTTTGTTTCAAGGATCTCTTAGGCATAGTAATTAAAACTTAAAATGTAACCTTTGGCTTTCATACTTGCTCCATTATTTTTTAATCTTTTGATTAGTAGTCATCTGCATTTATTTCTTACAAAGAAAGGAAAAACATTATATACTCAGTGAGGAAACTGGTTCTCTCTCTCTCTCTCTCTCTCTCTCTCTCTCTCTCTCTATATATATATATATATATATATATATATTGGTTTCACACACACACGCATATATAAAACACCTTAACACCAGCAGTTCCTGAGCCTACATCAGAGTTCAATTTTAATCTGCAGGATTCTTTTCCCCCTTCATATTTTCACAAGTGTTGATACTAAGAAAGCAACCACAGACTCCTAAAAACTGTGGATGCTCCTTTATCTGTGTGCCTTTTAACACCTTGGCTTGAGAGAGCCTGCTAGGCCTTCCTGGGAGTGGAGCCTGGACGCCATGTTCCCCTTTCTAAACATCCAGAGTCCTACCTCACACGCCTTGGAAACTCTGGTATCTTATCCCCGCAGAGTAAAAGGCTACTGAACCCAAGTGTCAGGCAGACCCAGCTGCACATTTTATGACGTGGAATCTCTAGTTAGTGCCCCATATAAACGAGTTGACTGTGATATAGGGTTACCTCCTACTGTCATTGGTCTCACTCCTTAAGAATCATGCCCACATTCCTTATGTTTCTGCCAATACATATTTTTTTTTTTTTTGGTTTTCCGAGACAGGGTTTCTCTGTGGTTTTGGAGCCCAATACATATTTTAAAAAGTCTCACGATAATTCTGATTAAATTTTCCCTCCTGGGCCAACAGGTGCTCCTGATGTTTTGAAGTACCTGAGGTTTGATTTAAGCTGCAGGTTAGAGCAACAGAAAGTAATTAGGGGGAGCTTCTTTTCTTAGGCTTCAGACCTTGACATTATCAGAGCAGGTTTCCCAATCCCAAGTATCAGGGTCTCACTGTTTCCCAATCAAGACCCCATCTTGCATCTGTACGAAAAACTTGCAAAGGTCATGAATTCAATTGCTACCTAATTCAGCCAATTGCACAGTTGCATTTGTGTTTGATTTTCAACACCAGTGGCCTTGTGGTTACTAGAAATAAAATTCTATTAGGGCTGCCACGGATCCCTCTGATTCTCATACTACAAACCGAGTGTTTCTTTTTATTTCTTGAAGGGCTACACTGCACTCAGCACATTCAATTACATGCTGCAGGCTTGTTGCAGCATTATTACCATGACAACCAAGCAGTCCTTGGGCTCCCCAGGGAGTTGCTTCAGTTAGCACTTTATCAAAACCAGGCACAGGTGGTGATTTAATTACTTAGAGTGGAATGTGTGTCATGCCAACATGTGGTTCCACTGGTAACAACTTTAGCAGTGCCCTTAAACCTGAACACATGGTTGAGTACTCCCAAATCCCAGTGATGAACGTCCCTCTCCATAGACCACTCCTATTGCCAGGGACTAATTTGGAAACAAACAGACAAAAAAAATATGCTAGAAATTTGAATAGGAAGTTTTTTAGTGTAAAGAATTGTAACATGGAAAGTCTTAACTATCCAATCAGAAGTAGTTAATGCAAAATTCAGCTATTGTCTTTGGGCCAGAGTGACTTCAGGCAGAAACTGGAGTCATGAAGGACCCTTCACACAGTCTGCCGGGGGTTGGGGGGATCCTGCCTGGGAGCATACCCCAATGCTAGGTGGAAGAGGAATTCTAAAACACTACATGCTGGAACTGATCAATTGGAGTGACTGAACTGAGTATAACTGTGACCCTGACACTGTGGAGAACCAGAACAACCCAATGCTTTCATAGAGACCCAGTGAAAGGACAAAGGGAACTTCAATTCTATGTCCTTGTTCAGACAGGAATGGACTTGCCAAGGTTATGTAGCAGAGACAAATATTGGCATTCAGTCTGAAGATCAAAAAAGCAAAGCAGCCAAGCCACTAGAGAGCTCTTACCTCTATGAAATCTTCAGACTGAAAGAGAACGAGTTCCTGTCTCATCCTGCCTTATATTCCTTTCTAGTACTGGGATTAAAGGTGTACCACCAATGCCAGGCCTCTATGGCTAACTAGTGTGGCTGCTGGGATTAAAGGTGTATGCCACCCTGCCTGGCCCGTATGGCTGACTAGTGTGGTTGTTTTGCATTCTAGTCTTCAGACAAGATTTATTTATTAAAATACAAGTAAAATATCACTACATTTCCCCTTCTTTCTAAAATAAGAAGGCTATAACTAATGTAAGAAAAACTATATACAATAAGTACAATAACTATATACAATATATCCAGGCAATAAATACATCAACAATGTCTAGTTCATCTGCATTTGACAAATGCAGAGAAAGTACTCCATATCTATCCTATCTTGGTGAGTTTAAAATCTTGTACCTAATTTACTTTCTATCATAACTTGCTTTATGCATCTGGTAAACAAGGAAAACTATAACTATCTAGTCTTCAACTCCCCCAGAGATCCAAGAAGGAAATAATATTAAGTACTCTGAGTAAGCAGAAGGTAAAGCAAGTGACTTTCAAAAAATGTGAGAAATGAAAGAAACAGGTGGCTACCTGTAGGACATTCACCCAAAATTTCTCAGCAATGTTGGGGCATCCATCTCCAGCCTACAGGCCAAGCTTATTCAACAGCCTTTTCCGTGAAGCAGGATATTCTGAAAGGCTCTTCCACCATATCTTGACAGTGTTTGGCAGTCACTCTCTTTTGTGTTCTGCCTGTCCAGTGTACTGTCAGCAATTGAGGCAAGGGCATTTTCTTGCCCAGTGTCTTACTTTTGCCACAAAGAAAGTAAACTCCATGTGGAGTTACTCTGATGCTCATTTATCTTCTCTGAAGTAGATTGATACTACTAAGAGGATATAATTCAATGTCTTAAAAAAGAGCCTATGTTATTAAAACATCTTAAATGTCATATTCTGTAGATCTCTGAGGTGTTTGAAGATGACATGCGTATCTTAAATATATCTTTGATTGGCCTTGAAAAACATACCTAATGTGAATGCAAGTTCGAATGTAATAGCTGACTAGTTGCTATTCTGCATTTCCTTATTATCCTAAATAGCTGGTAACAATAATTTTCAAGGACTAGAAATTCACACTACATTGTTGATTGAGTTGTATAGGCATAAAACCTTGAACAAGAGTAGAAATGTATGTACAGTATGTTTTAACAAAATTAATCTCAAATTTGTTATAATACACAAAATTTGTATACAATATACAAAAGTCTGATTCAATGTAAAACATTTAAAACTAGTAGTTGCTTTTTAAAAGTAGATTTAATAACCTAACTTTTTATCTTATCATATCTATATCTTGCCTTTTTTCTTTTCAGAGTAGATTTAATAATCATCCTTTTATCCTATCATATCTGTATCCTCCTTTTTTTTTCCAAAACAAGAACTCTGTATCTGATCTCCTTCATTCAACTTTCCTCCTGACCATAACAACTTATAACCAATCCCTCTGACTAATGACAAATATCCATAACCCATTGAATGACCAAAAACTACCCATCCCACCTCTTGGGAATGTGGGTGTCATTTTCTTAAATTTACTTCCTGCTGTCTGGGGGCAATGACAACTTTAAGAGATCCTGAAAAGAAAAATATATAACCATTAATATCATGACAAAAAGTTTATATATATATATATATATATATATATATATGATTCTACAATATTTTATCATTTTAGCTCTCACATTTATGCCCTTGATTTAGTTTTTGTATGTTGTATTAGATAAGGATATAACTTCATTCTTTTCCACATGGACATCTGACTCTACGATCTATCAGCTGAAAACTGTTGTGTGATATTTTAGTCTTTTGGCTTTTGGGGGGTGGTCCCCCACCCAGCTTCTAAATAAATCACGCATGTAGATTTATTCTTAATTATGAATACCCAGTCTTAGCTTGACTTTTTTTCTTGCCAGTTTTTCTTAACCTAAATTATCCCAGCTACCTTTTGCCTCTGGGCTTTTATCTTTCTTTATTTCTGTATACCTTTTTTTTTTCTTCTTTTCTGTGGCTTTCTGTGTAGCTGGGTGACTGGCCCCTGATGTCCTCCTCTCCTTGTTCTCTTGCTCCTTATTCTCTTCAGTTCTCCTTCTATTTATACTCTCTGCCTGTCAGCCCTGCCTATCCTTGCTCTTGCATCTAAGAGATATATTGGCCCTTCATCTCTTAGGACCGTCATGCGTTTTAGACAGTCATAGTAACAGCTTCACAGAGTTAAACAAATGTAGCATAAACAAAGTTACACACCGGAAAATAATATTCCCCAATATTTCCCCGTTTTTTCTTTCTAAACAAAAATGAAAAGTTTTAACTTAAACATAGTTAAGACTGCATACAATAAGAACAATCATCAAGTAAAGATTACATTCACAAAGTCTGAATTCTAATTCATGCCTGGTAAATTTAAAAACAATACTCCATAATCTATATTATCTTAGTAAATTGTCGGGAACCATGCTTCCACAAAGAGATCACTTACCAGGGTGGGGCATGAGGATTAGAAAAATAAGTAAAGAGTATGAAGCCATGAGTGAAAATAGTAAAACAGAAACATTGGATAGTAAAATAATAAAACAGAAACATAGAACAGTAATGAGAGGGAGTTCCAATGAATGCTGAAAATTTGCTGCATTTAATTTCCCACACATTTTTATACTGCAATACCACAGGGAAAAGAAGACAAAATACTGCTTTAACATAATACAAAGGACAACTAGAACAGTTATTTGCTTCAATACTTTGAGACATCAAATCATTAGCATTTTGTTGTTTAGACAATAAACCTACCTTAGACCAAGTATTGTGAAGGCAGCTACTCCTAAGGTCAAACCTCCTATTCCAAAAGAAGGTGTAGAAGTACACTTGAATATCCTGACCGTTGGTTGGGGTGGAGTGGATTTACCTATATGGGCCATCTTGATGTCAAAACCACAAAGTAATCACACCCTAGGTCAGGAAGTGTAGCCACACGTCTTGTCAACTTTTTTTTTTTTTTTTTTTTTTTTTTTTTTTTTTTTGTCAACAACTTTGAACAAGTTAAAACTCTGTGACCTTCAGACAAGGTGGAAGCAGGCTCACTCACATCTTTGGGCCTCCACAGTAAATTCAAAAATTTCATACCTAACTTACTTTCTATCATATCTAAGGAAAACTGTAACTATAAATATCTAGTCTTCAACTCCATCAAAGGCACCAGAAGGGTAATATTATTTAAATAAACAAAAAGTGCATTGCAAATGACTTTAAAATCTCTAGAAATGCTAGGCGACGTTGGTGCATGCCTTTAATCCCAGCACTTGGGAGGTAGGTGGATCTCTGTGAGTTCAAGGCCAACCTGGTCTACAAGAGCTAGTTCCAGGACAGGCTCCAGAGAGAAACCTTGTCTCGAAAAAACAAACAAACAAACAAACAAACAAAATCTCTAGAAATTACAAGATGTCTGACTGCCTGGACAGTCACCCAAAGTTCCTTTACAATGTTGGGTCATCCATCTTCAGCCTACAGGCCCAGAGTATCTGGAAGACTTTTCAATGAAGTAGGAAATTTGAAAAACTGTCTCGCCTATATTCACAATTTGTCAGTCACTTTCCTCTGTGCCCTGCAGAATGCCTGGCAGTTTCTTCTGTGAAGCAGGAACCCTGAAGGACCATCCCGCCTTTTTCAGTATGGCAAAGTTCACAGGTCCCTTTCCTGTGGGTTCTGCATGCCCAGTTCAAACAACATATAGTCAAGCAGTCCAAGCAAGAGCAGCTTCTCTGTTCAATGATTAACCTTGCCACAATGGAAGCAAACTCCATAAGGAGTTTCTTCAATGCCCAAATCTTCTCTGATGTATACTGGTGCTTCCAGGAGCAGATGTATCTCATTGTCATAAAAAAACTTTAGCAAAACATTTAAAATGTCATATTCTATAGGTCTCTGAAGTATTTGAAGACCATCTATCTATCTAAAATATATCTCTATATGATCTGGAAAAACATACCTAGCATATCTACAAATTTGATTGTTATAGATGACTAACTACTGGCCTGTATTTCTTGATTATCCTAAATAGTTCATAGTAATAGTTTTCAAAAATTAGAATTTTACCTTACATTTTAAAATGAACTGCATAGGTACAACACCTTAAGCAAGAGCAAAAACATATATACAATATGGTGTAACAAAAATAACAAATTTGTATCACTATACAAAATACTTTAAGCAAGAGTAGTAACATATATACAGTGTGCTATAACAAAAATTACCTTAAATTTGTATCAATATACAAAAGTCCTTATACAGGAGTAATATATATATATATATATATATATATATATATATATATATGCAGTGTAACAAAATTGACTTTGAATTTGTACCCATATACCAAAATCCTTGCCAATGCAAAATATTTGAGGTTAATAATTGTCTTTTTATCCTATATTCCCTTATATATAACAAACATCCATGACCCATAAAATAACCAAAGGCCACTAACACCCCCTTTTCTCTTGGGAATGTGGACATTTTATTCTCTAGACTGCTTCCTCTTGAATGTGGGTGAAGTATTTTTAGGGTCCCAGAGAGAAAATTTGAGATAATGACCAAGTCCTGGGAAGACCAGTTATTACCCTTGATAGATTCACCTGTCAAGTTTCAGAAGGTCTCCCTTGATCAAACCGATCCAAATCAACCTGGAATGAATCCACAGCCTCTTGTTTCCTGTGAAAACAAAAGCAAAACCTTTTCTCCAAAGCATTTATGATTTCCATTTGACAAACACATTTTTTGGCATTTTTAAAGTTAAGGCATTATTAAAATATCTAGGCTGGTTTATTTTAACAGCCCCTCTTTCAATTCCAGGTCTCCTTTGCTTTCCAGCGATCAAAAAAAAAAAAAATCCAAAATCAACACAATTACAGGATCCAGACTCCCTGTGTGTTTCCTGACTCCGCCCACTTTTGGGTCATGAAAGTCAAGCCCAAAATGTACAGCCAAGTCAGAGGTACCTGACCAGGAACTAGAGCTCTAGAATGCTGATGCTTGCATTCTGTGGTAGGCATTTTTACTCTGTTTGTTGTTCCTACTTAACATACTAGGTGTCAAGATCTTACTAACCAGCAGAAACTGCCCTGCTGAAACCCTTAAAGGAGCCATATCTTTTTTTTTTTTAAGAGTTCTCAGATTCTTGATGGATATTTGAGCTCCAACTTGTTATGCTATCATATTGTATGATTTTTTTTTTTTTACTCTTTTGGCTTTTTTGGGGGCCCACCACCCAGCTCCCAAATAAATCACACACAGAGGCTTATTCTTTTTTTGTTTTGTTTTGTTTTTTCGAGACAGGGTTTCTCTGTGGCTTTGGAGCCTGTCCTGGAACTAGCTCTTGTAGACCAGGCTGGTCTCGAACTCACAGAGATCCGCCTGCCTCTGCCTCCCGAGTGCTGGGATTAAAGGCATGCGCCACCACCGCCCGGCTACAGAGGCTTATTCTTAATTATGAATGCCTGGCCTTAGCTTGACTTATTTCTTGCCAGCTTTTCTTAAATTATCCCGACTACCTTTTACTCTTGGCTTTATCTTTTTCTATTTCAGTATACTTTTCCTTCCTTCTTACTCCGTGACTGGTTGGGTGGTTGGGTGGCTGGCCCCTGATATCCTTCTCTTCTTGTTCTTGCTCCTCCCAGATTTCTCCTTCTAGTTATACTCTCTGCTAGCCAGTCCCATCTCTCCTTGCTCCTGCTTCGCTATTGGCAGTTCATCTCTTTATTAGGACCATCATGGATTTGACACAGGCACAGTAACACAGCGTCACAGAGTTAAACAAATGCAGCATAAACAAAAGTCACACACCTGAAAATACTCTCCAACAGAAAAGACTGACCTTCCCTACAACAAATGGCCTTCAGTCCTCCTCAGAGATGACTTATTGGGGCTGGAGAGGTGGCTCAGTGGTTAAGAGCACTGGCTGCTCTTCCAGAGGTCCTGAGT
The DNA here is from genome assembly GCF_018167655.1 of Microtus oregoni. Classification (NCBI taxonomy): domain Eukaryota; kingdom Metazoa; phylum Chordata; class Mammalia; order Rodentia; family Cricetidae; genus Microtus; species Microtus oregoni. The sequence goes on from NW_024543061.1 coordinate 59,537,195, forward strand.
TCAATTCCCAGCAACCACATGGTGGCTCACAACTATCTGTAATGAGATCTGGCGCCCTCTTCTGGCATGTGAGCATACATGGAGGCAGAATGTTATATACATAATAAATAAACCTTTTGCCGGGCGATGGTGGCACACGCCTTTAATCCCAGCACTCGGGAGGCAGAGGCAGGCGGATCTCTGTGAGTTCGAGACCAGCCTGGTCTACAAGAGCTAGTTCCAGGACAGGCTCCAAAGACACAGAGAAACCCTGTCTCGAAAAAAAAAAAAACAATAAATAAATAAATAAATAAATAAACCTTTTAAAAAAAAGATGACTTATCATGTGTATGAGGGGTTATTTCTGTGATCTCTATATCATCCCAATTGGCCGATGTTTTAGGATTTCTATTGCGGCAACAAAACACCCTGACCAAAAAGCAAGTCGGGGAGGAAAGAGTTTATTTGGCTTACTTGCCCATATTGCTGTTTGTCACTGAAGGAAGTCAGGACAGGAACTCAAGCAGAGTTGGGTCCTGGAGGCAGGAACTGATACAGAGGCCATGGAGAGGAGCTGTTTACTGACTTACAACCCATGGCTTTCTCTTCTTATAGAACCCAGGACCAGCAGCCCAGGGATGACACCACCCATCATGGGCTGGGCCCTCCTCCATTGATCACTCATTGAGAAAATGCCTTACATCTGGATCTCATGGAGACATTTCCTCAGCTGTAGCTCCTTCCTCTAATGACTCTAGTTTGTGTCAAGCTGAGACACCAAACCAGGCCGTACAATTTTTATGTCTGTGTCTAACCTAGTATTCTACAACCTTACTGTTCTCTAGGTTTTGAAATAAGAAAGCATAGCTACAGCTTTGCTCTTATTTTTCAGGATTGTTTTAAATATTTGGATTCCTTTGTAGATTCCTATGAATTTTAGAGTGGATGTTCTATTTTGGTAGACAGTATGATTGAGAGTTTGATAGGAACTGCATGGAGTTATATGACTGCTTTGAGTCGTTTTGACATCTATGAATATGAAACATTTCTTCTTAGTATGCCTTTTCATTTGGAAATACTTTGGAATTCTCTTGTGTAAGTTTATTTTTTACCTCCTTGGTCAAATTAATTTCTAACTATTTCTATCTTTTTGATACTGTCATAGATAGAACTATTTTCATAATTTTATTTCCATATTGTTCATTGTTAGTGTATGGAATATAGCAAATGTGGGGATGTGTTTCCGTGGTCCAGCACTTGCCTGGTATGTATAAAACTGTGGGTCTTCTCCTCCCAACACATAGAAATGCAACTGAGTTTTGTATGTTTTGTTTTCTGCTATTTTGCTAGACTCATTTATTAGTCCAGCTTTCTTTGTATGTGAGATTGTTAAGGGTCCCTACATATTCCATAAGTGAAAAGAGATGGTTTTACATCATGCTTTCCTAGTAGATGCTTTGTTTTTTTGCCCACTTGCAATGTCTAGAATTTGCGGTACTGTTTTGAACAGACATGGCAAAAGTGGTCATCCTTGCCTTGCTCCTGATCTTAGATCTTTCGCCATTGAGTGTGCGATGTTCACTATCGGCTTTTTGTGCAAGGCTTTTTATTATATCAAGGTAGTTTGTTTTAATAATGTAGTATTTTTAATAAGTCTTTGAGAATTTTATACATTCACATGATGGATTTTGATCAGATTTGCCCTCATCCCTCCCCATAACTCTTCCCAGTTTATGAAGTTAAGTTGTTAAATTTCATTGATCTTCTCAAACAAACATAGTTAGGCTTCATTTATCTTTTCTTTTCTATCTTTCCTTCCTTTTTTTTTTTTTTTTGAGATGGGGTTGTACTATCTAGCTCTGGTTGTCCTGGAACTCACTATGTAGACCAGGCTGGCCTCAAACTCACAGAGCTATGTGTGCTTTTGCCTCCTGAGTGCTGGGATTAGAGGTCTGCAGCACCCTGCCCAGCTTAAATTTTTAAGACTGATATACACGATTGTAGGCTTCATTTGTTTCCGGTGATTCCCCATCACATCGTCTTTCCCACCCTTTGTTCTCCCTCGATCACACATCCCCAGTAGCCTCCATTCCCCTTTCAGGTCATGTATTTTCTGTTGCACACTCTCCCCATGACCTCTTTTCTTCTCTTGCATGTTTTCCTTACTGGTTTCCCAGCCTATACCGGCACTCAACCCTCTTCCACACATATAATTGACATTATAGGCTAGGACAGTAATTCTCAACCTGGGGTCGAATGATCCTTTCATAGGGGAACACCTAAGACCACTGCAAAACACAGATATTTGCATTACAGTTCATAACAGCAGCAAATTTACAATTATAAAGTAGCAATGAAAATAATTCTATGGTTGAGGTCACCACAACATGAGGAACTGTATCAAAGGGTCGCAGTATTAGGAAGGTTGAGAACCACTGGGCTAGGATCTGCACAGACATGTGGGCTTGTTTTGTTGTTGTTGGGTTTTTTTGTCTTTTCAAGTAATTAATATAAGACTTTCCAGATTATCCATTTCATTGAAATTTTCATAATTTCATTTTTTACAGCTGAATATAATTCCATTTTGTGTGAGTGTGTATCACATTTTCATTATCTACTCATGTGTAGATGGGCATTGAGGCTGACTTCATTTCCTCTTCTATTGTAAACAGTGGAAGAATAAACATGGATGTGCAAGAATCTGCACTGGAGGACAGACTCATTCTGATACGTGCCCAGGAGTGGTACAGCTGGATCATATGGAAGTCCGTTTTTAATTATTTGAGAAACTTCCATATCGGGAGGCCCTGCTGGTCAGAGGCTGCAGCCTACCATGGCCTGGAAGCTTTCTCCAAGCTTCACAACATGGAGGACTCCCTTCCCAGCGAGACTTCCTGCTCTCTGTCTGCCCTTATTTGGAGGATGTCTTTAGGTCTGGATGCCCGACTTATCTCAAGGGTGACCCTTGACATGGTTCGCTGCAAACTCTTCCCCTGATGCCCACATGATGACTAGGCCAATGCTCTAGCCATTCTGATAAGGCCATGTTTCCACTAATCCAGCTACATGATAGAAGCATGCCACTCACTGCAACTTAGGCTTTGTCCCCAGGATCCCCATCCTATCTGTTTCCTATACTCTGGAATTAAGTTGAATTGTCCCACTGAGGTCATTTCCCCGAGGGCTATCTCAGTCACATCCACAGCCCTCAGAACCCTGTTCCCCTCTTCTGCTCCCTCCTCCCGCATGGACCAGGTGGTCAACAATCTTGAGGAAGAAGGAGAACCACGCCGCCATAATGACTGCATCAGTCTACACTCCCACCAGCAAGATTAAGTGGTCACCTGTGCCTACATCCAAAGCAGCATGTTTTTTCTTGTTGGGGATGAGGGTGGAATCCCAGTGTAATTTAATTTGTATTTCCTGGATGGGTAAAGATGCTGTACTCTTTAAAAAAATATCTATCTGCAACAAGTATAGTGACTTACACCTTTACTCCCAGTAGGAGGTACAGGAGGCAAAGGCGGGCTGAGCACTGTAAGTTTCATGCCAGCCACGACTATATAGATCCAGTCCCAAAACCAAAATAAAACACCAACCAAAATCTTTTTTTCCAAGCAAAATCTTATTTGTCATTTGCATTTCTGCATTAGAGAACTGTCTGCTCACTCCATCAGTGTATTTCTTGACGGACAGCTTAGGATTTTGTGGGTGTTTAATTTTTGATAATCTTTGTATATTCTAAATATTAACCGCCTGTCTGAAAAAAATTCCCTCTCACTCCGTGGACTATCTATCCAGTCTGCTGGTAGTTTCCTTAGCTATTCAGAAACTTTTTATTTCATGTGATTCCAATGGTCAGTTCTTGGGGCTATTTTCCTATGCAAAATCTTTTTCAGAAAACTCTTGATTATATCTCTTTTTGGAGTGTATTAGCTATGTATTTCCTTTAGCAGTTTCAATTAAAATTAAATTAAATTTAAATTTTTTGTGAAGGGATCCAACTTCATTTTTCTGCAAATGGGCACCAGTTTTGACAAAACCATTTTTTGAATGGATTTTTTCTTTCTTTTGAGAGAGTCTCTCTATGGAGTCCTGGTTGTCCTGAAACTCATTATGTAGACCAGGCTGACTTCGAACTCACAGAGATCCGCCTGCCTCTGCCTCCCATGTCCTGGGATTAAAGGTGTGCACCACCACCACCTGGTTGTGCTCTTTCTTCTAAGGATTATTTTGACTATTTGTGGTCTTTTGTGTTTCCATATGAAGTTTCGGATTATTTTTCCAAGTTCTGTGAGGAGTGTCTTTGTAATTTTGATGGCAATTTCACTGAATCTACAGATCACTTTTGGCAACAGAGCCATTTTCACAGTATAAAGTCTGCCAATTTGGAAGCATATAAGGTTTCTTTTCATTATCAGGTATTTTAATTTCTGTTTCTTCAAGTTTCCTTTTTAAAAAAATTTACATGTCAGCCACAAGGATTATTCCACGATACTTGATTTTGCAGGGGGCTATTGTGAATGAAATGATGGGTGTGTGTGTGTGTGTGTGTGTGTGTGTGTGTGTTTGGGGGGTGGAGGTCTCTAAGTAGCCCTGCCTGTTCTAGAACTTGCTTTGTCGATCATGCTGGTCTCTGCCTTGAGTGCTGGGATCAAAGGCATGCACCACCATGCCTCATGGTTGGAATGTTTTTCAACTCATTTTTAGTATATGTGAATGCTACTGGGTTTTGTGTGTTAGTTTTATATTCTGCAAATATACTAGAACTATTTATTAAATCTAGAAGATCTCTGGTGGAGTCTGTAGGGTCTTTTAGGTATAAAATCACATCATTTGCAGATAAATATAACTCATCTCCTTCTTTTCCCAATTTTATCCCTTTTATATCTTTCATCTTCTTGCTTGGCCTAGCCCTTCATGAACTATACTAACTATGACTATGCGTGAAGAGAGAGTGGGCACCCTTGTCTCCTCCACATTTTAGGGGAAATGCTCTCTGTTCTCCCATCTCATAATGTTGGTAGACTTGTCATACACAGCCTTTATTGTTTCCAGTATGTTCTGCCTGTTCCTAATTTCTCCAAGCCCTTCATCATGTCTGCATGGCAAGCTCTGTCAAAAACTTACTCTGCATCTATTGGGAGAATCCTGCGAGTTCTATCCTTAAGACTGGATCTTTAAGATGTAAGTTTTTAGAGACTTCAGTGAGATAGTATACAGTTGGCTTGTTTTTGAAACAAAAAACCCAAACTATTCTGCCAATCCCTGTCTTTGAATTGGAAATTTTAATTCATTTAATTTTAAAATAATTGTTTGGTAGGATGGACCACTGTTAATCTGCTGTACATTTGCCATGTCATAGAGCACTCTGTGCGTGTGTGTGTGTGTGTGCACAATGCATGTGTGTGTGTGCGTGCGTGCGCACGGTGTGTGTGTGTGCGCGCGCGCACAATGCATGTGTGTATGTGTATGCGCGCACGTGTCACTGACCCTGAAGCTGACCTACTGGCTAGACTAGTTGATCAGCAAGCTCCTGGAGCCCTCATCTCTACTTCCTATACTAGGATTACAAACTTGCTGTTCTATTTGCATACCATTTTCTTGATTTGCTCTGTTTCTCTTTAGTTTTGAGATCATCCAGAAAGGTGGAGCCCTGGACGGAGGGAACTGGTTCCTGAAAGTTACCCTTTGATATCCACATGTGTACCTTGGCACCGTATACCCTGCCTCCCCAAACAAATAACTGTAATTATAAAAGAGTAATCTTTGTTTAGTTAATTTAATCTTTGTTAGTACTTTCTCCAGGTCTTGTTCAGAGATGGTCTGTTGATTTGTTGCCTTTTGAATGGGTCACAGTTGCCTGCTTCTTTGTGATTTCTTGTTGCACAATGAACAGCTGAATATGGTGACTCTGGAAATCAGATGCCCCTTTCTCCACATTTTCTCATGGTTGTTCTTTCTTGGTGGGTGCTAGTTTGCTTGGTGGGTTCCCCCCTCCTGTTGTTTGTTCAAGGTCTCCCTGTAGCTCGGACTGGCCTGGAACTCATGACGTAGGCCAGACTAGCCTCAAACTCATAGTCACCTACTGCCTCAGCCTCTCTGAGTGGTGGGGCTATAATGAAGAAGGGTAAGTTCCATACCCAGGATCAGTTTGGATGAGCATACTATATGAACTTAGGATTTCTTGAGTCTTTTCTGAGACCAAACTTTCCCTGGATATGGTCAATCACTTTCCAATGTTCTGTCTAGTTTCCAAAAGGAGGAAAAAGGAGAAAAGGGTACGGGCCCTTTAAATCTAAGAAGTTATTTCAGTTGGATGGGGGTACAGTAATGACTTCCTGCTTCTGTGTTTACATACCAGTGATTAGAAGCATCAATCTCTGCTGAGCACAGATCTTTGATGTTCAGGAAGATTCGCTTTTCCATCTGCTGTGGTCCCCACAGGCTCCATGCCAGGTGCCCTGGATGAGGGTCCAGTTGCTGTGCCAGGCTGGATGGGGCATGATGCTGCTGCTGGGCTGCAAGCTGAACTTGCCAAAGTTAAGTTGGCTGTTCAGGCATTCCTCTTCCGGGATTCCAAAGCATCAACAGCCTCCAAGCTCCAGGGGAGTTACAAGAAGCCAGAGTCCAGCAGACCAGTGGTTCCCTAGGCAGGAGGCAGGTTCTGGAGCAGCTTCCCCCACCTCCCGGAATCCCTGCAACCATTCTGTTCTTCATGGGCTTATTCTGGGTGCTTTGCTTGACCCAGTTTACATCGTCATGGTAACCATGCATTTGGTGGCTGCAAAACACATCCTACTTTCTGTCCCCTTCCCCAGTATGTCCCCCTCCCCACTTTATCCAAGATCATTTACGTAGGGGACAGCACTACTATTTCCTGAGCTAACCATTTGTTTCTCTCGTTCTGCCTCCTTATTCGCCTTGGGCCATTTTTGTTGACCCTTTACAGATGAAAGAACATCTTTGTGAGAACCACTGGGGTCGTGAAGTTAGGGAATTATGCTGGAGTCACATCCCTTATTGTCCCCTGCTTTGAAGGATCCGATGCAAGTGAAACAATGAATGTTAAATCTATTTCTGTGACCTGCAGGAACAGGAGACAAGACAAGGAGAGGTGTGGAACAGGGGAGATACTGATTAAACCAAGAGCGACATTGTTAAGAAATTTATTTGCAATTCTTTTTTGCGTTTTTGTTTGTTTTTTAAATAACATCATTCCTTAGATAAAAATGCAATCTTACAGGAATATACAGTAACGTCTCACACAGAGATGGACCCTGAAGCTCTCCTTGAAGGTTTCCCCTTCTAGATTCCCTGGCCTCGCTCGAGGGGGAGAAGGCGCAGCAGGCAGGGCCTTTGACAACAGGATTATTGGATGATCACAAACTGTACAATATTTACAACAGTCGGACTGTGGTGTCGTGGAGTCTGGAGGGGCAGGCATGGGATGTGCAGGTGTGTATGAGCGACACAGAGGCCTGTTCATCTTTCCGTGCCTCTCTGGGAACAGGCATGGCACATGACACAGGTTTTCTCAGGGACATGAAGTGGACTGAGTAGACACATGGTGCGTGGGGGATGGGCGCAGCGTGATGTGGACCCCTGACATGGAGGAAGTCTTCCTTAGCAACACTGGCAGATCAAAGTAGAATTGCAGTACTATGGGAGAGGCAGCGTTCACTCCTGGGATCTATTTCCCAATGGCTTCTTTCCCTGCAGGTTGCTCTTAACTGCTATGGTCACAGATGTGTGTAAACCCAGCGGTTTTCCTGCCACACAGGCTGTTCAGGGCGGCAAGCAAGCAGCTCACGCACGAGCTGGGCAGGGTAGATGGGTGCATGGTCTGGCGGGAAGGCTGAGAGGGGGATTTCAAGTCTGGGGGATGGGATGCAGGTGTGGTTGTGTGCTGGGTGGGGCACAGAAAGTGACCCATACATAGCCTGCAGTCCCGGTGATGCCTTCTAAGGGGCCCTCTGCCGGGACTGCTTGCTCACAAATCACCTGTCCTCAATTCCCAAGGGTTCTCCCCTGTTTTTAACTTTGGTGTGGTTCTCCATGCTGGGAAGTCTTAGGAGGCAACATAGAAGCTAAAGTGCTTGCCCAGCATGCACAAGGAAGGCCCTTGGCTCAACCCCCAGTACCTCCACACTGCTCCCCAAAAAAGGAAAAGAAAAAAGAAACTACCCTCCAATTTCCTATAGCCTCTGTTTCCCCCAAACCGTCTGTGTAATGACCCTGCTGAGGGAAGCATCAGGGAAGTTTTAGGTGGCAAATTTGCATGAACTGGACTCATTTATGCTGGAGTAGAGAGCTCGCCACCTGGTCTGTAACCTTTATACATTCATTCATTTAGATTCTGGGAAACTGGGGTGCATACGATTTCCCGTGGGGATGAGGGGGTTACACATCTGAGACGGGTTGACTCTGGTGATATGACATTTCATATTTTCATTGCAATTTCTGGCCTTGCCTTCCTTATTGCTAGCAGAGACCTAGAAGAAACATAACAGGAAAAATCTCAATTCCGACTTTACTGTCAGTATTGAATTGATTTGCAATGCTTGATCTATCCAGCTACATACTCCAACTCCCTTTCAGAGATGGTACCTGGTCTTCCTCACATACCAGGAAGGCCAGGCCTTTATCATGTACTATACGAATCAAATCTGTTAAGATGGCTGGAGGAAAAGAGTGGTAGCACTTCCTCACTGTAGATGAATAAATGGTCACCATTTCCACCCATGGAAACTGTTCTAGTTTCTTCCACACGTTCCCCTTCAAAGGTGTTCTGTGCTTTTCTGTTATAATAGGATATCACCTACACATGCACTGAGTGCATCCATAGCTGTTCTGGGACATAGAGCTACAGACTGAACAGGTTGAACATGCCTACCACGTGGCCAACACCTCAGCACTTGTGCTTTAGGGTGTGAGTGAGTGTGCTTCAGAGTGTTGTGTGTGTGTGTGTGTGTGTGTGTGTGTGTGTGGTGTGTTTCAACTGTCTCCATAACAAGGTGAAAGGCTATGGCCTAAGAAACACTGTAAGAATTTGCAAATGGTTCCTTTCACCTCTGTGTTCCCTTCACTGGGCTTGCAGAGGAGGAGGAGGGGGAGGAGGAAGAGGAGTAAATGATAAAGGAAGGGAAGGTCCCTGTTACTGACGTCATAGATAGGGTGCTTTCCCCTCCCCGCCCACAACCTTCTAGGACCCCTCTACCATGGCAGCTGCTGTAGAACATGGGCTTTGGTGAGGGAGACCCAAGTTCCCCCAACCACTTTCCCATTGGCAAACTCTTTGGCGAGGTATGGCGGAGGGGCCTCATATGGTCAGGTAGGGACCATATATATCTCTAGCTAGGTTGATTTAGCTGGAAAAACACTCAGGGTAGGAATTCATTTTTCACAGCTTCCAAAGCAGATTATGGAGTCATCGGCCTTTTCTAAGGCTTTCCATAAGATGAGGTGACATGGATGAGGTCAGGATGCACCCTTTCCTCGCCCTCACTCCCCTCTAACTCTCTCTGTGCTGATGCCTGCTTCCGAGCCAGAGCTTTGTTGAAGACAGAATCAACCAGGGTGCTTACAGCCTGGGCTCTGAGTAGCTCTTCTGAAAGCTAGACGATCCTTCCTCAGGTCAATTGTTTCTAGCTCCTGAATGAGGACATTTCAGTCACTCAAGGTCCCAGGATGGAAGGTCCTTCCCCTTGGTGACATTTGAAATGTGGGATAAGAAGGCTAAAAGCCCTGATTATCAGATTCGACTCCATGCTTGATCTGGGTCCTTGATCTCTTGGCCTGCCTTTAGGAGCAGTGGAGTGTATCTCCTGGCCTCTGGACAGCAGCCACTTTCCTTCTACTGACTTCCAGCATGTTCTCAAAAACGTGCTGATGTTGGCAAAGGAAGGGCTGCCTACTGCATTCTGTTAGGGTGTCTGGTACCAGGGGAAGGTAAATGACAGAGTTGGGCCTTGGATTTGTCAGGTTACGATGGAAACCACAGCTAAGAGGGAAGACATTTACAAATCAAACAAGGACCAGGAAAGTCTCTCTCTTTTAAGCTGAAAATATGAAGCACCTTCTAGGACTAGGCAGAAAGGAACCAACAGGACTCTGTCTGTATAAAATGGCCACATACATGAACAGAGCATAAAAGAGACAGCTAATCATGGAGATGAGAGTACAAGCCCTTCGCTCCTCTGGTCCCTTTGGTCCCCAGCTGCGGGCTAATTCCCTGCCATCTAGGGGCTACCGCGATTGCAGAAGGCCTGCAGTTCCATTTAGAAGAGTCACTGGGAAAGCTCCATGGTGGGCGGGGAGGAGAGCTAATCATGGAGATGAGAGTACAAGCCCTTCGCTCCTCTGGTCCCTTTGGTCCCCAGCTGCGGGCTAATTCCCTGCCATCTAGGGGCTACCGCGATTGCAGAAGGCCTGCAGTTCCATTTAGAAGAGTCACTGGGAAAGCTCCATGGTGGGCGGGGAGGAGACAGTCTGGCATACTGTTCAGTGGCTCTCCTACTCACTGCCCCCTCTGTCCTGGCCACAGGCAGCATGCATTAGTCTTATGTAGGTGGTCATGACGCCAAGCATGAAAGTCCCACTGTCCACTGAACCTTCTTTCCTCCTAACAATAAAGGGCAGGGGCCCATTGTCCCTGATGGTGCCACTCTTGCAGGGCGCAGTGTATGCGTGAAAGGCTACTCTGTTCTTCTTGGCCACAGAGGAGAAGGCAGCCTGTGGGTATGACTGGTGAGGGGTGGGGGAGTTGGGGAGCCACACTGGGCAGAGTCCTGGTAGGGGCTGCAGAAGCTTGGCCTGTACCTTGTGTCATTGGTCAGAAGACTGGCAATGCAGATCAAAGCTTCTACAGGCAGTCAAGGCAGCATGGGGAGAGAGTATGCAGCCTATGCATGTCTGTGGGTAGGAGCAATCAAAACACCACATTTCCCTAGGGGTCAGATGCGTGCCAGAACCAGACAGCCAATCAGAGGGCTCACCTCTCCATCGTCACTCTAGGCACATCAACAGTCTCGGAAACAAGACAAAGGATGCCGTCTAATCCTTATATCTAGAAGCCCTTATGGTACTGAAGAGAATACATACACGCTGGGTCGACGGTGCACGGGGATTCAAGGAGAAATGCTGTTTCTAGACTCTGGTTAACCTGTGAACACTGCCTCTCTATGCATTTTCATGAAATAGCCCACGAGAGCATTATCACTGAGGAACAACCTTGCTGAATTTCTAGCAGATTCTCACATAATTCCCCAAATAGGCTGGAAGGACCCTGGGACCAGAAGATATCCTGTACGTAGGTAAATTCTGGGTGAATGGTTGAGTCTTATTTTCCCCAGAGCCCTTCCTTTCCAACCATTCTTGTTAAGACACAACTGAAGGACCTGGTACTATTGTAATGGTTTCTGAAGGCAGACATAGAGGAGCCTAAATAAAAGTCCCACACAATCTATTCCTTCCATCCCTATGAGATCCTGATGTCCCCGCCTTCATCAAGATCCCTTGCTTTTCCGCCTTCCTGCTTTGGAGGAAGGAAAGGATATAGTTTCTAGAAGGATCACAGGCCTACCCAGTCACCTTTACCTAGCCACGGCTATGGCTATCCATGTTTGGGCAGATCATGGGTCCAAGAAGAATCTGTCCTACCTCTGCCCCAGCCTGATTGTCACCTCATCCTCTCAGTTAAGATGTGGGCTGTGGGAGTGCTTGACAAATTCAGCCACCTCTCCAGAGGAGCATCCTGAACAAGTATCCACAGAGAAGGCAGCACGTGAAGAGCTGGATGAAACATGCCTGATCTTGCAAAGCAAGATGTGGCACGGACTGTCTTACCACGCAGTTTTTGGAAAGATTGAGGGGAATGGAAACAAGACACAAGATATGCAAAAAGGTACCTCCCAGACCTTCCCACGGAGAGCAGGGTGAGGACTGACACCGGGGACACCTTTGTTCACTTTGCAAATGAAAGAAAACCATCTCCTCCCCAACCACAGGTAGAAAAAGCACTTACGAGTTCAAAGGGAAAGCTTGTCACACTCCAAATACAAAATGATTTACTTTACATGCAGCAAAATATACAAGAAGTGAATTTTAAAACAAACTTAAGTCATTATATTTGCTTGGCACAATTGCAATTCAGTTTTTAAAAAAATATTTGAAAAATACTGAAACTGACCTGAATTCAAGTATAACAGTTTCTTCAACAGAAACATTATCAATGCAATAAAACATTACACAGAATATATCGAAGCAAAATGTCTTCTTGAGTTTTTTCCCTTAAATTTTGTGTGTTTTAAAATAGAATTTTAATGCCGACACAACTCACAATCGTATTTTAAAATGGATATTATTGCATTGCTTTTGCATATCTCGTGGGACAGGAAATGCAGTTACCGATTCTCGTTTCAGAAGCAGAAGCGGAGACAGTGATTTGTTTTTGCTTTCGAATAGCCCCAGATTCAGAACTCCCTGCAGTCAAACCGGAACGGGGATCTATGGACTTTTGTGCGGGGTGGGGAGGACGGGGTGGAGAGGGTACGCAAGCACCGTGTGGGTGCGCGCGCGCACACACACACACGCACACACACAGACGACCCACTATGGACACACGTGAGACACACAGATGCTCATACATCCTCTCTCTTGAACCTGTCCATACACCCAGCTTAGAAAGGAGCCCAGTTCAACCGCTCAGGCACGCAACACCTTATCTAACAGCCCTGTTACCTGCAGATTGTGACTGTCAACCAAACCGGAAAGAAAGGGGGAGGAAGGTGCTGTTACTTAAGGAAATTACAACAAATTACTGGGCATACACAGAGCAGGTAAACTTTCCTGTGATGCTATTGAGCCCTCGGCTCCATGGGTGGAAAAAGAGGGGTGGGGGAAACCGCACCATTTGAAGAATATAATAAAACCAAATCCGACTTAAATAACGCAAATGTGGAAACGGTGAGTGAGGCTGCGCAACTGTAAACGCTCTTCTTCCTCCCTTCCCAGTGGGAAAGCACAACAAATACAAAATAATAAAGAAACCCAAACTCAGAAAACCGAAACATGCTAACAAGAACCATCAAACCGTGAAACCAAGATCACCGAGCAGCAGCCTGCGCCCCCTGGCCCGGCTAGCTGAGGGCGGTGGTGCGGTCTGCACCAGCTCCGGTCACCTGCGTCTACTCCTGCAGGGGACGGGTCCCTGAAGGGACCAAACCTGCATTACTGGAACCTCACAGCCACCTCCCCTACTTGGGGCACTGGCCTACTCCCGCCATAGATCTCTGGGTCTCTGCTCCATTGAGACCACCAGGCTCAGACAGAACATGTGCAAATGACTGTTTATACAAGCAAGGGGAAAACACCCTTTTGGTTAGGGGGATGGGGTCCTTTGGGCGGTGCTGCCGCGGGAAGGTGCTGGAGTCCTGCACCACGGCCTTGGCCTTCTCCCCTGACAAGCCGACTCCGCACACCGCCCAGCTCTGAGGCTTGTCCCGACAGCAGTGAATGAAGACGCTGTTCCGGTTACCTCCAGGTCACGAGAACAGTGAGGCACTTCTGAAACGAACCCATTAGGAACATTGAAACGAATAAAAAACACCCGCGTCTGGTCAGTCCTGCGGACTACAGGTTGCTGACGTAGGCCCTGCTGTCCGGGAGCGCCTCCTCGCTCCGGCCTCGCCCCAGGGCATATGCGCAGCTTTCGTCCTCCGGGACCACAGCCCTGTCCTGCCCTGGGTCCCTGCAGTTCACAAAAGGTAAGAGGGTGCTGTTGGGGCTCTGCTGGGCGCCCCCACTGAGGATGTTGTCTGCGGCGTTCTCCATCTCCTCTATTGTCATGTCACAGGCGTCAGCCAGCTCCTGGGTGGTGACCTCGATGAACTTGGGATCTTGAGCAAACTGTCCCAAGCCTTCTGAAATCAAGACCTAAAAAAATGAAGACAGAAGAGGGGCGTGGTCACTAGAGTTCCAAGCTCGGAAAGGTTGAAGTCACAGGCTGCTGTGAAGAAGAGCATCTGTGTGTACATAACATGTGCACATGGGCATGTGTGTGTGAACGTGTACATAAGCGCGCATGTGTGTGGGGTGTGCATGCATGTCTGTGTGTCTGTATTTGTGTACTAAGAGGAGCACTCACAGGAAAGTAGAGATGTAGTAGGACTGAAGGAAGTGGGCATGCATAGATAGATCAGAGGAGAGAGCTTTAGGTTGGAGGATATCCTATCACCAACTGAGAAAACTGGCAGAGGGGCTGTGGACTCTGTTTTCCCACAGACAGATCTTAGCCTGACCTTTCTTTTCTCCTCTCTGCCCCCCAAGACATCCTTCATGTTGCCCCTTCCAAGAAGCCTTCACCTTTATTTGGTGCTAGCCACTGCCCCCACCTGTCTGCTTCTCCAGGGCTGCCCGTGCAGGACACATGCTCCAGGACTCTTTGTGGAGGACACAAGCTCAGTTTTTGTTTGCAAGGGCTGCAGGTGACTAACATGTGTCCACCCTTCCTGCCAGCTGCTTCACTGACTAGCTAGAAGGAAGATCACTAAATCTCTGAGCCAAGGGGTAGAATGCGGCCATCTCTTTTTCTCCCAGGCTCTTGTTGCTCCTCCTCTGCCCGAGTCACTCTCTCTTCACCTTGCCTGAGTTTTCTACTGCGACCCTGCCTGTTCCGGCCACACCGTGCTAATTTTGAACCTGTTTGTCTTCATTAGCACAGTGGGAGCTCACGAGAGCTGAAACCTATTTCTCCAGATGTCTCACTACACCTACAGGCTCCACACCTGGGAAAACTCTCAGAAATTTTTGAGATGAATCGAGGACAATCAAGTTCAAGAATTAGTGTTTCTGAATTGGAAGGACCAAGGTTACTTGGTTACACTCCACTCCCAAGTCCATGTGACCAAAGGACAGACACAGCCTCTGCTTGGCACGTCCAGTGATGGAGGTTAGCTCCTTTACAGCCCTCTTGGGGAAAGCTGTGTCGGCAAGGTCTCTCCTCCACCAGTTCTCCTAGGAGATGGTTTCTAAGGACCTTGCCACACTCATTGAGGTCTGTTTCACTTTGTGAAGGGCCCATAAATGTGGTGCTAGGGTTGGAACAGATGCTCCTCAGAGGCAGAGAAATTGGGACGGTAAAATCTCTCTAAAGGAGGAACAGAAGCCAAGGAGGGAAAGCGCCATCTTAAACTTGGCCAACTCGTGCATTAGAATCACAGGAAGCCCTGAAAAGGCCAGCTTCCTCCGGCAAGTTTCCAAAGTGCTGGGACGTTGTTCTGAGCAGTCCGGGTTGCACACAGAGAACCCTTGCCCTCTTTGTGGGAACAAGCTCTGGTACACGTGAACACTGGGAGGCAGTAGAACCTCTCCTAGGGTTCACTGGTCTATGCTTTACTAAGGGCTTTCTCCCTGTCCACCACGCCCGACGCTATCATCCTGTATAGTCATGGTTGCAGAAATTTGTACAGGGAAGGAAGCCTGGCCTCCTTCCTTCAGCATTTCTCTAGTTTACCCACTTGACACCCAGTCTACTTGGGAAGCCAGGCTTCCTTCCCTGTACAAAAGTCTCTTGTTTTCTGGGGCCTCTCCCTCCCCAGGACCTGGAATTTACATACCGCTTCTACCAGGCTGCTGGCGCTGCCATGAAACTGTCTCCCTGGAGCTCCAGCCGGGCTGGGCACAGTGAGGGAGACCGGCCGGGCTCTCCGGGCCATGCTGCTGCCCCCACTACAGGCAGTGGTCTCATCAGACCAGGAGCTGCAGTGGATGGACGGGAAGCTGCTGTTGAGTTTCTCGCTGGACTCAGCCCCCTCCAGCCGTAGGGTGGGGATAGGCTGAAGAGGCCTGCCCCTGCTGCCTGGAGTGACAGGGGGTGTGGGACATGGCCTGGGGAACTTGGTAGGAGGATGGCTTCTCTGCAGGAGCGGGCTCAAACCTGCCACTGCCAATGCCTGTGGACATAAGACAAGGAGTTACCAGGAGGGTTCAGTCCTCTGCCTTCTGAGTAACTTTGAAGCGAATCATTTTCCAGTGAGTCCTGCCTAGAATTCTCAAAGTCCAAGTCCTGTCTACCTCACTGAGACCTGGTGTGAGGTTCAATAATATCCAGAAATATTTTAATGAGCATTTCTTTCTAACACAATGGCATTTCCCTCTAGCTTCAGGACCTTGCAATTAAGTATAACCGGTATCATCCGCTCTTTAGTGTGGCTCTGCCATCCACAGTCTCTGGATGTAGTCACTCTGGCTTTCCCTTTAGGGCAGAGAGGGCAATGATGAGGCGTTCTCCACAGCACCAGAGTTCACCAGGGCCCGCTCTATGCATTGGCCTAACGGCCAGTGTGAAGCCAAGCGTGATAAGGACTAGACAAAACCGGTAGCATTATTTTAACTTTGACGATGAGATAGGCCCATCGACAACGCCCGTCAATCTCAAGTGGAGTGCTTCGACTCCTGTTTAACAGCCGCCTGCACCACGATTCATGATTCCCGTGTCTGCTTTCTCTCTCCCCAAATGCTCCCGAGAATCCTGAGGGTGACCCTGCTTTCCCACTGCCACCGTGACTCCCAGCAGTGTCTACTGTTCAGAGGTGATATGTCTGTTAAAAAGAATGTCACTCTGTGGTGGGAACAGAGAGAACGGATTGGAGGTGGCACAGCGGTACAGAGAGAAACCTCATTTCCTGCCCGTGAGCACAAGGACAGAGGGACAAACCCAACTTGGAGAAATCTTTCTAAATAGAACATAGTGTCCCTCCATCCTCCTTTTCTTCCCTCTCCCCAGCTTACGAGCGTTCCGAGCTTCTGGGGACCTGGAAATCTAAGGGAAGAACAAAACTATGTTCATAATATTGGGAAGTTTATGATAATAATCCCTATTTAGACAGTGCTTTGGCTCTGAGATGAAGTTGTAGCAGTTTATAAAATACATTTGTGAGCATGTTACCACACACATTTACACATGCACACATGTACTAACAGAGATACACATGTACACACATGTATACACACGTGCAAGCATACCCCCCCCACATACACTGAAAGCAGAGGCCCCAAAGGGAGTTTGTAATTACAAAGCGGGGAGGGCTCAGGTTTAGGTCCCCATTTGCTGCAGGTAATGTACTGACTGTAGCCTGAAGTTCCTACTTGTTCTGTGTCACCAAGAGCGAGTGTGACACTGTGTTTTCACTTTCTCAGCTGTACCACGCTAGCGTAGACTTCATTAATTAGCCTCCTGGCCTTTTCTCCTTCGAGACCATTCCCTACCTCCTCTTGCCTTAGTCTCTTGGAGTGCTGTGATTAGCGTGACCACCATGCCCAGCTTTCCCTACTCTTAACCGTGCTGCTGGCGGGTGCTGCCATCATTTCTGCACTACAGTGGGTGGACAGATGGTTGTGACGCTCAGCTCCCAGGTCCCATCAAACCCCAGGTCTGACTGTCTCTGCTTCGGCGGCGTGTGCAGCGAAAGGCAGTGTGTGGGGGAGAGATATCTGCGCACTGTAAGGAGAAAGCTCAGAAGCCCTGGAGCTTGCGGTTACAGTCATGAAAGGAACCCTTGCCAGGATCTCACAGAGACGTCACAGACTGTGGTATCTGCAGAGCAGTGGATGGCCCTCCCGAGGGGAGTGGATTCCCAGAGACCTGAGAACGGGAGACATGGGTTCTGGGACCCCCCATCATCCTAGGGGGGGTAAGGCTTGTGGCCTGTCCACAGGTGTTAATACCTGATGGTGAACCAGATGCAAGGGCAAGGCTGTCTTCTGAGAGATGTCTCCCCCTTGATCCTTTGGTCGCTTCAGACATTCCAGATGGAAGGAGGCCCTTCGACCTGCAAAAGTGGATAAAGAACTAGAATCAGGGCATGGGTGATGGCACCAGCCTATGACAGCTCTGCCACACTTTAGATCTACAACATCTAGCAAACGTCATGTCTTAAAGGCTTAGTCCCTAGTTTGGTACAACTGAAAGGAGGAGCCTCATGGGAGCTTTTCCACCTTTGATGATGTGTCTTTGAGAGAGATCATGGGACGTTGATCTCTTTCCCTCTGTTATATTTCTGGCCAGGAAGCAAAAGGCACCTTTCCCATTATGATGCTACACCTTGCCACAGGCTCAAAAGTAATGAGTCGACCTTCCAAAACCGTGAGCTCAAAATTGTCTTTCTTATTTTTAAGCTGATCATGCCAGATGTTTCCCTATAGTGATAGAAAGCTGACAGAGAGAGACTCATTCTCAGGTGAGGTGCGAGGGCTAGTGCTATCTGTCCCAAGCTTTTTTTTTTTTTTGCCTCAGCTTATCTCTGAGACATCTGAGTAGTCAATGTCTAGGTCCCATTCCAACAAACTATGTCTTTGGAGAACTATCTTCCTGTGGAATAATCTTTTTGTACACTGTGAAGATGTGTCTTTGCCAAGGTGCCTTCTGATTGATTTAATAAAGAGCTAAATGGCCAATAACTAGGAAGGAAGAAGTTAGGCAGGACTTCCTGGGAGAGAGAGAAAAGAAGAGGAGATGAATCTAGGTATGCGAGAGACACCAGAGGACATGAAGAGAAAACAGGAGGTACAAGATGGAAGAGGGGTAAAAAGTTCACAGGCAAAATGTAGATTAATATAAACGGGTTAATTAAAGTTATAAGAGCTAGTTAGAAATAAACCTAACCTAAGGCCGAGCTTTCACAATTAATTCGTTTCTGTGTCATGATTTGGGGGCCGGTGGTCCAAGAAAGCCTGCCATATCATCTTGTCAGTGTGCACATCTACCAGCCCATCTCGAGAGGCCGCCTCAGTGGGCTCAGGTTCTCAGTTGTCCCTGGTGTCTGACCATTGCCACCCTGGAGGCGATGGCTGTCTGCATCTACAGGGCAGTCCGTGAATTTACCTAGAGAGGCAGAGCGGAGGAAACTCCTCTTCGGAGACTGCTGCATCTCCCTCTTGTCCTCCTCTGGGGATGTCAGCTGCCGGTTTTCATCATCCTGGTAGGAGAGACTGGAACAGAGAACCCTTAGCGCTGGCTCCTGAAGGATGAGGGGCGCCACCCACCAGGACAGCTGCTCTCCCCAGAAGCAGTTTCCATTTTCCTTAGTGAAGGCAATGCCCATGTGTGTGCCTATACTACAGGTGTGGGGAGCAGGTAGCAAGGTGTGCTAAGAGACTTGTGTCTGCACTTAGGCACTGTAGTTGTTTAACAGGCCTGCATGTTGCTATGGGGGTGGGAGGATGTCCCAGCTCTTGATACATATGCTGTGCAGGAGCCTTGTGGTTGATTTTTTTTTTGTTTATTGTTTTCCCATGGGCTGAGGGCTGGAATTGCAGGCCTCATGCATGCTAGACAAGTACTCTAACACCGAGCTGCTATCCCATCCCCGAGTCTTGCATTTCTAGTTTCAGCCAGTGGAGGCTCTCTTGGTTATAGAGAAGTAGGAAGAATTCTAGGCCTAGAGCATTCTTTCAGAAGCATCTTAGATGCTTGCCTGTCTTTACATAGTAGTTCTATGCTGTTCACTTTGGTAACGCTGCCCCAAGATTCCCCCACCTCTCCAATTCTTCTCTGTGTGACTATCTCTTCACTGTCAAAAGCATATATGTCACAGTCTGTAGTGATCCTGCAATCATCCGGTTTGTAGATAGCAGGACAGTAGCAGCAATTAAGACAACCTTCCTAATGCGGTGACTCTTTAATACAGCTTCCCAGGTTGTGGTGACCCTCAACCACAAAATTATTCTCATTGCTACTTCATGATTATAATTTTGTTACTGTTATGAATCATAATGTCAATATTCATGTTCTCCAAGAGTCTAGGCGAATCTCAAAGGGATGGCTACCCATGGGTCTCTGAGAACAACTGCCCAGGGCCTCTAGTTGAGGACTTCCAAGATTTTTGATGGTGCCTCATAATGAAAACTATATCATACCTATCCCCGGTATCAGACATCCCTAGCCATGTGAGACCCTGCACTTTTTTTGCAAGCCACTCTCTAATTCAATTTCTCTGTTACTGTAGTCGGTATTATTTTTTTCAGTGACTGTTGGCCATCACCCACTGAAGTCAATCAGTCTTCAGTTTGAGAAGCACAGTTACATTCCAGCCCCCAGTGGTGTAGATTAGATCACAGACTGCCACCACTAATACTCTTTTCTTAAGTTTACTTTTTTTTTCTTTTCTTGCAATGCTGAGGATGGAACACAGGACCAAGAGCATGCCATGAAAGCATCCTACCACGGAGCTAGGCTTGAAGGCTGACACTGTGCAGCCTGCTTCCTGACTCCACCCCTGCAACCAAGCACAGTGATTCCAAGAACATATATCTGTGCAGGGAGTTTGGGACATGAGGATCTCATATTCTTATGCTGCCCAAGCCGTGCATCTATTCCCAGCTAGATAAGCCCTCCCCAGTACATTTTCTTCTTACTTAGCTGTCCCCATTCTTGCAGACCTGACTTCTGCTTGGTCTGCTACACAACACCAGCTACACTGCTTCTGGGCTTGTTCAGATGTCTGTGTCCCTTGGCACTGGTACTACTCTATGGGCACTTGGTTAGAAAGGTCCACATTTTCTTCCTTTTCTTAGCTTCCTAACTAGTTAGTAAAATCTCCTGGATTTGAAGCTGGCCTTTTCGGAGTTAGGTAAGCATGCAGTAAAAATAGGAATCTCTCCATCCAGGCCTTTCTTAACTTTAAGGGCCCGAGAAGCTGGTGCATACCAAAGCACTTTCAGGAATGTGAAGGGTGTGTGCAGTAGACCTAAAAGTTTCACAAGGAGCCTAGAGAGGCACATACTTAAGCACACATGTCATAAACAATATTTACTCTTGTAGTACCTTTCTGTTGTCTTCTGCTGTTCTTCTATTTTATTTATTTGTATCAATTATTATTAACTGCATATTTATGAGGCATGGTGTGACCATCTGACATATGTAGAGAACATGTGATGACTAAGTCTAGGAGTTAATGCCCACTTCCTTAAACAGTAGTCTGCTGACGGGTATGTAATAGACAGTATTTCTGGGGTGCACTGTGCCAGTTCAGCAGACATGGACAGTACGGCATGAACGTTCCATCTTTTTACATTACTTTGGGTTTGGCACCTTTGAGGTCATTTTTACTAGGTATTCATAAAATATGTGCTGATCCAATTCTTAAGAGCACTGGTCCTAGCCAGTCAGTGGTGGTGCATGCCTTTAATCCCAGTACTCGGGAGGCAGAGGCAGGTGGATCTCTGTGAGAGTTAGAGGCCAGCCTGGTCTACAAAGTCAAGTTCCAGGATGGCCAGGGCTACACAGAGAAACCCTGTCTCAAAATAACCAAAACCAAAACCAAAAAAAAAAAAAAAAAGCACTGGTCCTTCTCACCAGATGAGCCCTACAGTCATCCAGTGGATCTAGATGGAAGCGAAATATTCCCAAGAGGTATGCCAATTGTGCCTCTTCTGGGCAGACTTAGAAGAAGCTATTCCAGAACACGTTTATTTAAGCATCATATATGTCTACTGACTCACACTAAGAAATACACCTATAACTTGATCTCACAGTTTAAGAACAATATTGAGAAGGCTTCCTGGAAGTGTTCTGCAGTGAGACCACTCAAACTGCAGAGGGAAGATGTTACTGATACGCCATTGTCTGTCCCAGAGGAGGGGTTGATGGGGGAGAGTCTTCTGTTTTGTGTTAATTTCATTGGTTAAATAAAGAGACTGCCTCAGCCCTTTAATAGGACAGAAAATTAGGTAGGTGGAGTAAACAGAACAGAATGCTGGGAGAAAGAAGCTGAGTCAGAGAGTCGCCATGATTCTCCCACTCCAGACAGACACAGGTTAAGATCTTCCCTGGTAAGCCACCTCGTGGGTTACACAGATTATTAGAAATGGGTTAGATCAATATGTAAGAGCTAGCCAATAAGAGGCTGGAACTAATGGGCCAAGCAGTGTTTAAAAGAATACAGTTTCCATGTAATTATTTCTGGGCATAAGCTAGCCATGTGGGCGGCCGGGTGCCGGGGACGCAGTCCCTCCACTCCATCAACAAGGGGTCTCAGCACTGCTCCAGAGCCCCCACCCTTTCCTACACTTTGGGTCACCTGAGCAGAAGGCTTACATATCTGTGGCGAGCAGGCTAGGCTCACTGCAGTACTCGGTGTCCTCACTCATCCTCACGCTGCAGGTCTCATTGGGGAACATCTCTTGACTCACGGAGGCCCCCTGGCTCTCTCGGGAGTGGCACCTGCAGCATCCAGAGTGGAGAAAGGCATCAGCATCTTCCAGCCCCCCCTGCCTCTTCCTCAGCAAGGAGGACGACCCTGGGCACAGGCAGAGATAGTCCCACGGCTTCTGATGAAGCCGCAGAGCCATAGATGCCACAAGCTATGTCGGGGCTGTATGGGAGAGTCAGGAAGGTCTGAATTCTGCCTTTGCTCACTTACTCTTCAGCCCAAGACCTTTAGCTCACCCCGTGCCTCAGTTTTCTCCTTGATGACACTAGAGTAACACATGCCCTGTCTGGTGTGGAGGCCTAGTCAGTGGACTGATTGTCACACAGCACGAGGATCTGAGTGCCAGCCTAGCTCCTGCCTGGAGAAGTAGAGGGCACAACTAGCTGAACGGGTGAGCTCCAAGTTCAGTGAGAGACCCTGTCTCAGTGGACTGTAATTGAGGAAGACATCTGACATCAAATCTCTGGCCTCTAAACACACACACACACACACACACACACACACACACACACACACGAGCGCATGTACCCCTACACAACCCTGAACATGCACAAAGACAGAAGTGGGGAAGGCTTGGTTTTGAAGCAGAGTTCTGAACTGTGCAATTATCACAGGGTTGTGGACAGCTGAGCCTTTAGGTGACTGTTTGAAACTGGTAAGTCCCTGGATCATATTCAGTGTGCTTTGTTCTGACTCTGAAGTGAAGACATGGGAAAGAAACTTCACATAGAGGGCTTGCTCTATGCAGGCAGAATAAGCCCGAGGCTGTGCTGAGCCTGGGTATTTCCTGAGCTAAAGAACCTGCCACACCTGAATGTGCCTTTGAATAGAATGCTGTTGCTCCTGGGACAGGTCCTCCTGCCCATTCGGGCATTTCTTCTCCAACTCTGGTCAAGTGCTCTTCCTCTCCCTGTGTGTGGTTCAATACTTTTCTGTAGCTCTGTTCTCATGGACCCGGCATATCAGGGCCCTAGGCCCATGAGAACCTACTGTTGTTTACTACACAGACACGCTGTCAAAAGTATTTATACCTAGTGCCCTGCTCAGCCTTGGTCAGGGACGCTTCTTTTAGCTGGGAGCAGCAGGGACTCATAGGTGAGTGCTGAGAATCATTTACTGTTGAGAGCTCAGTCCTAAACAAGACATCTGCATCACTCCTTCTGAGGGGAGAATGGGTAGTAAGCTGGAGGATTCCACTGTTTGCTGCCTTCGCACAAGCCTGGGTCTATCAACATGCCATCATGGAGGGGTCAGGGCTCAAGAGGCCACACCCTCCACGAGGAGTGATTGGCTGGGGGAGGAGAATGGGTAACCTTCAGTGTGTAACCTTTCACCCACTCTTATCCAAGCAACCCTAACTAAACTCAGCAAGCCACATAAAAAAGAAAGGCAGGAAAGTAGGGAGGAGACGAGTGGGAGTGGAAAGAGATAAGAGAGAGTGATGGAGGGCAGAATATGACGGAAATATTATAGATGTGTGTGAAACCGTCAAAGAAAAAGCTAGACAAAATGAAAGTTTAAAAAAGTTAGAAGTTCCAAAGAACAGTACTCAACTTCATATGGAAAAGCAAAAATCTCAGGCTAGCCAAAACAGTCCTATAAAGGAACTTCTAGAGGCATCATAATCCCAAACTTCAAACTCTACTACAGAGCTACAGTACTCAAAATAGCCTGATATTGTCAGAAAAGTAGACAGAAGGACCAACAGAACCAAATTGATGACCCAGATATCAACCCACATACCTACGAACTCTTGATTTTTGACAAAGAAGCAAACAAATATAAAATGGAAAAAAAAAAGCATATTCAACAACTGATGCTGGCATAACTGGATATCAACATGTAGAAGAATGAAAATAGATCCACATCTATCACCATGCACAAAACTCAAGTCCAAACGTATCAAAGACTTCAACATAAAAGCAACCACACTGAATCTCACAGAAGAGAAAGTGGGAAGTACAATTGAACATATTGGCACAGGAGATCACTTCCTAAATATAACCCCAGTAGCACAGACACTGAGAGAAACAATTAATGAAAGGGACCTCCTGAAACTGAGAAGTTTCTATAAAGCAAAGGACATGGTCAACAAGACAAAATGGCAGTCTGCAGAATGGGAAAAGATCTTCATTAACCCCACATCAGACAGAGGCCTGATCTCCAAAATATACAAAGAACTCAAGAAGTTGGTCATCAAAAGAACAAATAATCCAATAAAAAATGGAGTACAGACCTAAACAGAGAACTCTCAACAGAGGAATCTAAAATGGCTAAAATAAATACACTTAAGGAAATGCTCAACATCCTTAGTCATCAGAGAAATGCAAATCAAAACACCTCTGAGATTCCATCTTACACCTGTAAGAATGGCCAAGGTCAAAAACACTGATGACAACTTATGCTGGAGAGGATGTGGGGTAAAGGAAACACTTCTGCATTGCTGGTGGGAGTGCAAGCTGGTACAGCCCCTTTGGATGTCAGTATGATGATTTCTCAGAAAATTAGGAAACAATCTTCTTCAAGACCAAGTAATACCACTTTTGGGTATATAACCAAAGGATGATCACTCATGCCACAAGGACATGTGCTCAAATATGTTCACAGCAGCTTTGTTTGTCATAGCCAGAACCTGGAAACAACCTAAATGCACCTCAGCTGAAGAATGGATAAGGAAAATGTGGTACATTTCTGCTGAGTACTACACAGCAGAAAAAATAGGCATCTTGAAATTTGTGGGCAAATGGATAAATCTAGAAAACATCATATTGAGTGAGGTTACCCAGACCCAGAAAGACAAATGTCATATGTACTCACATATAAGTGTCTTTTAGACATAAAGCAAAGAAAAACCAGCCTACAATTCAATCCCAGACAACCTAGACAATGAGCACCCTAAGAGAGACATACATGGGTCTAATCTACATGGGAAGTAGAAAAAGAAAAGATCTCCTGAGTAAATGGGGAGCATGGGGACCATGGGAGAGGGTAGAAGGAGAGGAGAGAGGAAGGGAGAGGAGCAGAGAAAAATATATAGCTCAATTAAAATAATAAAAAAAAGTTAGAGTTTTTGCAAGGCATAGGAGGGAAGAGCTGGTACTAGGACTAAATCCTCAAAGGTGGGACAGAAGTGGCATTGCAGAAAAGGGTGGGGCCACCAGAGCAGGCATGGGACAACTGCTTCATCTTAATAATGCCCTAGGTGGAGCCAACCGTCAGAGCAGCACACACTCCCTGTGTGTAGAGACCTCCTGGGTCCAAGGGCTCAGCCTGCAATGTTGTTGGGTGGTTAGAGCAGCTAGTGTCCCAGAGTATATACCAGGTAGGATGGATGCCATGGCAATAGCCATTCAAATGCATGGGCCATGGAGACTTGCATGTAGCCACCTAGAAATGGGATGGTGTGAAAACCAGTGAGCAGGTACGCTGCTCTGTGGGTAGCAGATCAGGACACTTGGGATTTGAAGAGATGCCTGAAATTTTTGATTATAGTCTAGGCCAGCGGGCAAGGGAAAGGACAGTCATACTGTGAACTGGTAGGCTGGAAGGGCAGCGAGGTAAGGGTGATGAAGAAGATGCAGAGGGTGTCCTCTCCCATCCTGGCTCAGGAGTCTACAGCCAATGGAGCAGGTAAAGAGGGGACCTTTTAAGGACCATGCTTCCTTAAGCTACAGAGGTGGATATATTGCCTAGTCTCATCAGGATGAAAAGCCAGGCTTAGGGACCTGGGAAGGGGCAGGCGCTGGTTTTGTTGCACAGGCCCAAGTCACACATCTTGGAGAGTCACAGGTCAATATGCTGAGGAGGGATGAGGGGGAAAGGACTGTCAGAGGTATGGCATCTCAGAAGACATCTGGAAGACAGAGTAACTTTATCACTGTCATTGCGATGTGTGAGCAGGAGCGGATGGGGGGTGACAAGCTGGCTCCAACCTTTAGTTCAGAGCAGCAGTCTCCACCAGAGTTTGGCGGCTGTGCAGAGGCTGGGGGATCTAAGTCTGTCTTTCCTGGTATCATCTGGCTAGGGCATGTGAAGCCTCATGCCCAGGCCTATCACCCTGCTTACCTCTTAGAGCTGAGCTTCCAAGCTGCCTCCTGTACCCGGACAGCAGGGGACAAGGGAGGCCCATGGCCCTCCACAGTGCTGACTGTGCTGGAGTAGCCAGTGGGGTGGGGGAAGCGACCCAGGGCAGTGTTGTTGGCATTGTTGATGTTGGCATTGGAGCCTGTGGATGAGTAGCTGCTGGGGGTGAAAGTGGAGTCCACCAGTTTCTCATGGGACGGCGACTCCGTGTCGCCCTGGCTGTTTCCCGTCTTGTTGATGTGCAGCGGGCGCTGGGTCGTGAAGGTCTGGGGAAAGTTGCTCCTGCTGTCGCTCTGATAGTAACTGACATGGTTGCCAAACAGGCCTCCAGCCCTCTGTAGACAAGAGAGAGGAGTAGGTGGAGAAGGCTTCTCCGCATTCTCTCTCTCCTCCTTCCCTCACCCCCTCTAAGAAGCACAGACCGCAGGAAGTCATCTTGCCCTCCAAAGAGGCACACACTCTGGGCACATGGGAGAGGGAGGACTTAGATGCTCAAGGTTCCACAGTTCCCTCTACATGTAACACCATGATATGAATTCCCTCATGGGCCTGGGCAGGCAGGAGGTTGCTGGTCTAGAAGCCTCCCTGGAAGTCTGTTCCTAAGGGAACACCAGAGACTGAGGCTGGGTTTCAAGGACAAGTCTAAGATGAGTGTCTTTCACAGAAACCAGCTGCTTAGCTTGGTGGAGCTCGCTGTGGGTGCTGAGGGGTGGGAAGAAGGAACGGAAGAGGTGAACCAGATTGTTTTAATGGAAACACAACTGGTTTGTGGAGCGACAAGCTGTATTGGGCAAGTTGAAACTAAGAAGAAAGAGTTTACTGTACTGATTATAACACGACTTCCTTTCCTGTAGGGGTTCTTTGAGATTCAAAATCAGGAACAAATATTTTTCTCCAATATTTCTTCTTTGTCCTGGAGCAAGGGGTCTGGGGAATAGTGGTTGGCAAGGTTTGCCTAATGTGGTATCTGAAGGTCCTCGGGAGCCAGACCTGGGGAACTAGAAGGGAGGGAGTCGGATGGGAGACTGTGGGCTCATGGCCCAGCAGTGTGTGGATTTACTCACTGCCTTAATGTTTTGCACTGCAGGGAAAGAGCAAGAGGCCTGGAGGGGACCCTGTGGCTTGGAGATCACATGCTCCATCTTAACAAGACAACCACTGCTGTCCAGCTGTGCATAGGAACTCACACCTAACATGGCCACTTAACCTTATTTCTTCTCTCCAAGAAAAGTCAGAAGTTTGTATTTTTATTTAGCTAGACCAAATGTTCAAATAGTGGTAAATAAAATAGATTTTCAGATTATAAGAAACCCAGAGTTCCTACTCCACACCTTCTGATGAGAAACTTCTCCCAGAAAATGTCTTTACAGAAGCAGACATCCCCTGTTCTCTGAGAGTTGGCCATATTTTGAGCTGCTGTGTCCTAGGAGGAAGTCATGGTACGGAGTTGGCTTGGAAAGAAGGCAGGGAATGGGGAGACAGCTGACTAGGAAGAACGTGGCACCCCTCGGAGAGATCAGGAGAACGCTAATTTAGCACATTGTTGCTCCTAACTGAACTTGGTGAAGACACTCGTCATGGCACTTACCCTGAAGATGTCGTCTTCAGAGGCAGCGGACACAGCCTCCTTCATAGCCTTGTCCAACTCTTCCTCAGCGGTGAGATCCCCAGAGATGGCCCGTCGGATCTCAGGCCCAATGTCATGCAATGTGCGCAAGCCAGCCTGGAATCCAGAGGGACATGTGAAGACCCAGGTCCTTTTCACTGATCTTTAGTCAGCCAGGACCCTGTTGCTCCTCCACAAGTCCCTGCCTCTCTGTTTCTCTGCCAGGCAGCTGGGCACCCACACCAGAAGACGGGCTTCCTTGGACCCCCATCCCCACCTCACCCAACCACGCTAGAGCAGAAGAACCTATTCCTCTACTAGGAGGAATGAAGACATATTACAGACCACCAAGAATCTGCTGAATCAGGAGCAGAGGGCTAAGAGGACTGGGGGCTGGGAAGGCTGGCAGGACGGTTGAGGGAAGGATGTGGGCAAGGATGCATAAGGGGAAGATCGCATTGCCCTTTCATCGCCACTTTCAGGGAGGTTTAGAGAGCTCACAAGCTTTCTTGGGATGGGACCTGGCCTCTAGGTAGCTGGGCAAGACTTGGACTCTGGCTAGGGTCAAGGGGAGGTGACCAAGCCCTGAGTGTGGGTACCTCCCTCCATCCCCTCACCTGCAGGGACAGTGCATTCCTCTGAGAAGGCTTGCCCACCAGCCCCTGCTCTTTTCGCTTCTTGAATTTTCGGAAGTACTCTTGGATCAGGAAGGTGGCATAGAACTTGCCGACTGTGACCTCGTCATCTAAGGCACACAGAGAGAAGAGGATGAGCGATTCTGCCAGAACTCCTTGATTGTTTGCAGCACCGAAAGCTTCTCTAACATATTTGCTTTGATTTCTTAGTGCAAAAGCAAACACGTAAAGAGGCATATGGCTGAGAACTCCCCACATCCCTGCGTGCTTGCTTACCACCTCTCGACAGCTCGTCACACCACCAGTTTCTTGAGTTCTTTTTCCAGAAATAAGCAAGCATGTTCATATCCTCCTTTTTCCAAAATGTTTTCTTCTCTCATATATTGCATCCCAACCTCAATTTCCCTTCCCTCCATTCCTCCCAGGCTCTATCCCTCACCCCCACTTTGCTAGATTCACACCTCCATTTCCCTTCAGAAAAGGGAAGACCTCCCAGGGATATCAACTGAACATAGCATAATAGATTACAATAAGGCTAATATTAAGGTTGGATGAGGCAGCCCAGTAGGAGGAAAAGGGTCCCAGGAGCAGGCGAAAGAGTCAGAGACAGCCCTGCTTACACTGTTAGGAGTCCAGCAATAACACCAAGCCACACAGTTATAACATATATGTAGAGGACCCGACTCAGACCCACGCAGGCTCCTGACGGTCGCTTCAGTCTGTGAGCCCCTGTGAGCCCTGCTTAGCTGATTCTGTGGGCAGTGTTCTTGTGGTGCTCTTGACCCATCTGGTTCCTACAATCCTTCTTTTTCCTCTTCCTTTTTAATTAAGACAATATCTCCCCATCTTGTCCAAGTGGCCTTCAATTCTAGGGATCAAATGACCCATTCCCTCCTGAGTAGCTGAGACCAGAAGTGTATGCTGATGTCTATGCCTGGCTGTTTTTGTCTCAGTTTTCCCCTCACAGAAAAGGAAGGTTATTATCAAGGTTACTTCCCACTTTGCTTTTCCCACCACCTTGAATGGACATTACTAAGTCTTGTTTGATCCCACTTACCACCAAATGACCAGTCTCCTAATTGCCAACACAATTCTAATTGGGTGAGATGGGCTAGTGGCAGGGGAGTCTTCCTTCAAGGTTGGCCATTTCCCTTCCAGCCAACTCGCTGGCTTAGACCATGTGTCCATGCTGGGCTGAACACACAAAACTACACATGACATGGTCTTGATCTTAGGAGTAAGCTAAATGTTAGGAAAGTCCTCAGGGGGAGTATTTCATGGAAATCAAGTGGTCCCTTCATCTACTTTCCTGCTCTGTGTGAGAAGAACAGATGGTTGGGCTGGGCCTCAGGACCTGCAATGGCTTTCCTGTCCTCACTGTCCTTTAGAGTAGCCAACTCTACAGAAGCTCTGGACTTAACCACAGGGCAGGGTCTCATTTCCACACCTGGAAAACCCTGGAGATCCCTGACGAGGGATTTGGGAATGAACTTGGGAGTCCTGTGTTCGCTCAGGCCTGAGTCGGATGCCTGAGTCTACACTGTACCCACTGGGAAACCCACATAGCTTCTACGAACATCGTTTCCTGGAGTGAACTTCATAAAGATGAAGCAGCAAAGTATTAGGTGACACAGGCTAACTCCTAGCACACCGTGCCTTCCCCTTTGGACGGGGTCTCAAACAGGAAGTCTCACCTCCAAAGGATGTTTCCAGAATCTGTAGGCTCAACTAACATGTTAATAGGATGTAAATGACACATGTAAAGTGTTGACAGTACTCAGCGCTGTCTTGCTCACGTTCAACAGTTACTCCTGTTCAGTGTGAGGGTCTCATCGGTTATTATAGCTTTCTGTATGGGTGTACCAGGCATTTTTATAGTGAATGCATTTGCTTTTAACCCATCTCATTTTAAAGCATTCTACTAGTGCTGTGGGAACTACAAGTGCAGGCAGGGTACCTATGAATTTGACTTGGGATTACAGGAGGGATGGTGTGAAGCACTTGCTATGGAAGGAGGCTTGTGGCCTGACAGGCATGAGAAATGCTACTCTAGGGAAAAAAAAGAGCTTTTAAAAAGATGGGATGAGAATTGTGGTTCCGTGCTCCCCTGTCCAACCTTCCTTTATCCCAATCCTCCTGCTTTCCCAAGGCCCTACCTCCTTCCCTTCTAACTTTTCTCTCCCCATCTCCCCTTACCCCCAACCCACCCCACCCCAAGATCCCAATTTTCTCCCCGGCAATTTTGTCTACTTCCCTTAGCCAAGAGGATAACTATATGTTTTTCCTTGGGTTCCCCTTCTTACTTAGCTTCTTTAGATTCACCTATTGTAGACTCCGTGACCCTTATTTATGGTTAGAAACCAATTATGAGTGAGTACATCCCATGTTCATCTTTTTGGGTCTGGGATACCTCACTCAGGATAGTGTTTTCTATTTCCATCCATTTGCATGCAAAATTCGAGAAGTCATTGTTTTTTACCGCAGCGTAGTACAACCACTTTAGGGTGGGCAAGAGACCTGACCCTAGAGGGGCTTCCAGGTGCCCAAGCTGAGGTCCCCAGTTAGTTCCTTGGGCAGTTGAGAATAGGGAACCTGAAATGACCCTATCCTTGAGCAATACTGACGAATATCTTGCATATCATCATAGAACCTTCATCTGGTGATGGATGGAGATAGAGACAGAGACCCACACTGGAGCACTGGACTGAGCTCCCAAGGTCCCAATGAGGAGCAGAAGGAGGGAGAACATGAGCAAAGAAGTCGGGACCACGAGGGATGCACCCACCCACTGAGACAGTGGAGCTGATCTATTGAGAGCTCACCAAGACCGGCTGGACTGTGACTGAAAAAGCATGGGATAAAACTGGACTCTCTGAACATGGCGAACAATGAGGGCTGATGAGACGCAAAGGACAATGGCACGGGGGTTTGATCCTACGTAATGTGATGGCTTTGTGGGAGCCCAGCCAGTTTGGATGTTCACCTTCCTAGATATGGACGGAGGTGGGAGGTCCTAGGTCTTACCACAGGGCAGAAAACCCTGACTGCTCTTTGGACTGGAGAGGGAGGGGGAAAGGAGTGGGGGGAGGGGGGGAAGGGTGGAAGAGGGGGCGTAGGGGGGGAGGAGGGGGAGGGAAATGGGAGGCTGGGAGGAGGTGGAAACTTGTTTTTTTTTTCTCCTTTTCTCAATAAAAAAAATGAAAAAAAAAAAAAGATGGGATGAGTCTCAGGCACTTTTCCTTCCAGAGCTCTAGAGCAACTCTAGAGCAGTCAGCCCAGTGGTTTATGGGTAAATCTATACCCATATATGGTAGAGTTCCCACAAAAGTTCTGCCAAACTCCTAAGCATGGAAGGGCTTGCCTGTTCCCAGGGTGAATGTGGCATTACAGCAGGTTTCTAACGGGGTAGTTTACATCCAAGCTTGTGTAGGACATAACAACCAAGTAGGGCCTCTGAGTCCACGGAAGGGTCCAGAGAAAGAAGGATCCAGAAGCATGGAGGACTCAAGCATGGAAGTCTCAAGGGCTGTCTGCACTGCCAAAGATGGAATAGCTAGAGAAGGTGGAGAAGCCCTACAGGCTGGGCTAGAGTAGCCCTTGTGTGGGAATGCAAGGAACACTCACCACCTGCAGGGGGCACCACCTGGTCCAACAGCTTCATGCTGGTCCTCTTCCAGATTTTCTTGATGATGGCCCGCAGCTCCTCATTGGCTTGTTCTAGGTTTCCTGATAGAAGGAAGTGCAGACTGAAAACACCCCCCCCCCACTGTGCTGGGAAGCCCCACAAGTCACCCTGACTCATCACATTCTGCTCCCCAATCTTCCTACTTTCTAGTTCCTTCCATTTTCCCTTCCCAGATCTCTTTACTTACTTCCTTTCCTTGTGACTTTCCTCTCTTGCCTTGGCCAACGCCATTCTCCTTCATTTCCTACTCCACTGTAAGACAGCTCAAAGCCCAAACCCAGCCACTAGCTGTGTTCCCTCCTGCTTAGTGCTGAAGAGTCTGATGGTGCCTGCAGACACTCATGTTTCAGCTCTGATACTGTTTGTACCGCAACTGACCCTGAGGCTGACATTTTACAATGACCTCCGTGGTGACCCAAAGGGAGTGGCACTATTAGGAGGTGTGGCCTTATTGAAGTAGGTGTGGTCTTGTTGGAGGAAGTGTGTCACTGTGGGGACGGGCTTTGAAATCTTTTTCTCAAGCTTCACTCAGTGTGTCAGTCAGTTGACTTCCTGTTGCCTGCAGGATGTAGCACTCTCAGCTCCAGCACCACATCTGCCTGCACGCTGCCATGCTCCCCACCATGATGATAATGGATTGAACCTCTGAAACCGTAAGTCAGCCATCCTCAAGTAAATGCTTCCTTTATAATAGTTGCCATGGTCATGGTGTCCCTTCACAGCAATAATAAACCCTAAGACAGAAGTTGGTACCAAAAGTGGGGAATTGCTGTGCTAAGCCTGACCATGCTTTTATATGGAGGAATGAGGACTTTGGAACTCTGGGTCAGGCAAGCAGCAGAATGCTGTAAGCACTGCGTACTTGGGCATACTAGTAGGAGCATGAAAGACAATGGTGACGGTAATGTTTGAAATGTCAGAAGCTGGCGCAAGAGGCTTCAGACAAGACTTATAATATGTTGTCTGAAAATTGTTCTTGTGATATTTTGGTGGAGAGAGTAGCTGCCTTTTGCCCTTGTCCAAATGATCTGCCTGAGGTTAAAGTGAAGAGTTTTAGATTAATTACCGTAACAGGAGAAATCTTAAAACAGCCTAGTATAAACTCTGTTGTGTGGTTTTTAGTGGCAACTCTAAAGAAGATTTATAATGAAAAGGAGCAAGCTGAGCAGGGCAAATTACAAAATGTAAATTTTGAGGAGAAAAAGAGCATCAGGAAGAGGAATGGACCTACATCCTTTGTTCAAGGAGATAAATGGATTGAGAAATGAAATAAAGGGAGTGGTGTCCTCAGGACAAGATCCTACTCAGATAAGTTCCCTGATGGAGGAAGGTCATTGGCTAATAAAGGAACTGCCTTGGTCCATTTTATTGGTTAGAAGATAGGTGGGAGGAGAAAACAGAACAGAATACTGGGAGGAAGAGGAAGTGAGCTCAGAGTCTCGACAGCTCTCCTCTCGGGAGCAGACGCCTGAGAGAGATGCCATGCCCCGCTCCTGGGATGAAGCTCCGACCCAGGATGGACATAGGCTAGAATCTTCCGGTAAGCGCACCTTGGGGTGCTACACACAGATGATTAGAAACGGGCTAAATTAATATGTGAGAATTAGCCTAGAAGAGAATGGGCCAAGCAGTGTTTAAATGAATACAGTTTGTGTGTTGTTATTTCGGGCATAAGCTAGCCGTGCAGGCGGCTGGGGTGCTGGGGATGCAGCCCCGCCGCCCTTATTACTACAGTTCCCAACTTGTGGAATGGAATAAATGAAAGTTTAGAGCCATGGGTGTTGGTGCAAACCTTTAATTCCAGCACTGAGAAGTCAGAGGCTGGTGGATCTCTGAGTTTGAGACCAGCCTGGTCTAAATAGCAAGTTCAAGGACAGCCAAGCTTAGGCAGTGAAGGAAAACAGAAAGCTGGTGAAGATGTAATTTAACATGGGGGCCATGTTTTAGCTCCAGTAAGCAGCAGAACTTGGCAACTTTGGCCACATGGTTCTGGCTTTAGCATTAAGGATAGAAGAAATGGGTTATGGAATTTGCCTCTGCACCCAAAGAAAGCCACTGAGGCCAGGAATGTGTCAGGGGTGTCCCTGAATGAAGGTCTAGTAGAGAGGCCATAGACTGAAGCTGTGAAGTTGAAACCTTGATTGCCTTGGAGAACCCAAGATGTTAGAAATGCCAGAGTCTTGGGATACCTGACAAAGAGAGCTGGTCACAGGGAGTCGAACCAGCCCAAGAGAAAGAAGTGTGTCGCAGTCAAC
Organism: Microtus oregoni; assembly: GCF_018167655.1. NCBI lineage: Eukaryota > Metazoa > Chordata > Mammalia > Rodentia > Cricetidae > Microtus > Microtus oregoni. The sequence goes on from NW_024543061.1 coordinate 59,571,649, forward strand.
AAAGCTGAATGGAGTTGGAGATCTGAAGAGCACATTGACATTAGACATAGAGATGCAGAGTTTGGAGTTTTCACAGCTGTTTTTTTTTTTTTGGTCTTGCTTTGGTCCAGTATTTCCTTGCTATGCTCCCTTCCCTATGTTTTGAAATGGTAGTGCATATCCTGTGACATTATATGTTGGAAGAATGTGATCTGATATTTGAGTTTGATTTTTACAAGTGATTACAGTTAAGAGATTGTCATGCTTCCCAGAAGAGACTTTGGATTTTGAAATAAGTTTGAGACTGTTATAGACTATGGGGAATTTTGAAGTTGGACTGAATACATTTTTGCATTATGATATCGCTATAAGCCTTTGGGGGGACAGGGAGTGGAATAAAGTGGTTTGAAAGAAAATGACTCCAAAGACAGTGGCACAAATAGGAAGTGTGGCCTTACTGGAGTAGATGTGGTCTTGTTGGAGGAAGTGTGTCAGTGTGGGGGTGGGCTTTGAGGTCTTTTTCTCAAGCTTCACTCAGTGTGACAGTCAGTTAACTTCCTGTTGCCTGCACTATATAGTACTCTCAGCTTCGGCGCCAAGTCTATCTGCATGCCACCATGCTCCCCTTCATGACCATAATGAACTGAACCTCTGAAACTGTAAGTGAGCCACCCTCAATTAAATGTTTCCTTTCTAAGAGTTGCTGTGGTCCTGGCATCTCTTCACAGCAACAGTAAACCCTGACTATGACAACCTCCTTGTGCGGTTGCAGGAAACAGAGATGTTTTGATGGAAGGATGATCCCCTCCTGCCCCACATATACACAACACAGGGGCACCCATGTGTCCAGAGGACCTCTACTGAATCTCCCAGGGAAGGAAGTAGAAAAAAACTAACAGTGGAGGCAGAAACCTGAAGACCTATGCTCTGGCAATTTGGATGAGATGCATGCTGCCTGGGACACTGGTCTCGTGCTGGTGGAGAAGCAAAGTTAAAAAGTAATCATAAGAAGAGGTGTGCTTGCCGGGTGGTGGTGGCGCACGCCTTTAATCCCAGCACTCGGGAGGCAGAGGCAGGCAGATCTCTGTGAGTTCGAGACCAGCCTGGTCTACAAGAGCTAGTTCCAGGACAGGCTCCAAAAAAAAAAAAAAAAAAAAAAAAAAACAAACCCACAGAGAAACCCTGTCTCGAAAAACCAAAAAACCAAAAAAAAAAAGAGGAGATGTCCTAGATAGGATTCCAGGGTTCTCCCAATGATACCTGCCCCTTGCCACCAGTGTGCACGCACTGTGTAATCCGTGGAGGGACTGCACACCAACAGAAATGGGAAAACTTCAGCCACAGTCTGAATGGGCTTGGCGGTGATACCTTCTCCTGGTTTAATTAGTGTACCTAGTTTGGTCTTGAGAGTCCCGAGTAGAGCACCCCACTTCTCTGTAGCTGGACTTCTAACAGAATTGTGAATTAGTAACTGGGTGTTCTTCGAAGCTGTGGAGTTTATGGGGTTTGCTGCATAGCACTGGGAAGAGGATATGGCTGTCAGTAACATCTATCATATGGGAGTTGATGGTGAACAATGTGAGTTGAGCTATGGGGTCAGACTGCCTGAGTTCAAACCCAGCTGCAGATGGTGTGTGTGATCAAGCAGAGACACTCACGAGGACTGCTTCTGCTTAAATGATGGCTCCTGAACATGCTGAGCACCACATTCAGACTGCAGCTGAAGACAGAACACCTCCTGGCCACTCCGACATCAGTTCCCTTCACTAAAGATCATTCATAGCTTCTCTTTTTGTTTGTTTTCTGAAACAAGAGCTTATTATGGATCCCTGCTTTGCCTCAAACTCATAATCTTTCTGTGTTGGGCTTCCAAATGCTGGGATTATAGGCATGTCCCGCCATTCTGGACTTGGTTTCTGACGTACGCGGTGAAAGAATCCTGACTATAACAATGTGCAAGTGAACTTATCTTCTGTATTGGGTTGAAAGGAGCATCCCCAAACTCATGTCTACCTGAAAACTCAGAATGTGAATTTATCTAGTGTGGTAGTTTGAATGTAACTGGCCCTCGTAAGCTCATAGGGAGTTGGCACTATTAGTAGGTATGGCCTTGTTGGAGGAAGTGTGTCAATGTGGGGGGTGGATTTTGAGGTCTCCTCTGTTTAACTTTCACTCAGTGTGACACTCAGTTCACTTCCTGCTGTCTTCAGATCAAGATGACTCTCAGCTCCTTCTCCAGCACCATGTCTGCCTGCCTGCAGTCATACTCCCAGCTGCCATGCTCCCTGCCATGGTGATAATGGATTAAACGTCTGAAACTGTAAGTCAGCACCTCAATTAAATGTTTTCTTTGTAAGAGATGCTGTGGTCATGGTATCTCTTCACAGCAATAGAAACCCTAACTAATACAGAAGTTGGTACTGGAAGTAGGGTGTTGTTGTGACAGACCTGACCACGCTTTTGTTTAAAGGAACATAGACCTTGGGACTGCGGACTAGAAAAGCAGTTGACTGCATAAAGTGCCACTTTATAGGCCATACTAGTAGGAACATGAAAGACCATGGCGCTGAATAAGGTTCGAGGAACTGTGAAGCCAGGCTTAGGAGGTTTCCGAGGAGAATTTCAGTGTATTGGCTAGAGATTGTTCTTGTGGAATTTTGGTGAATAATGTGGCTGCCTTTCACCCTTGTCCAAAAAGTTTGCCTGCAGCTAAATTGAAGAATTTTGGATTAATTTCCTTGGGAGAAGCAATATCAAAACAGCCTAGTACAAACTCTGTTGTATGGTTATTAGTGTTAGCTCTAATGAAGAAGATTTATAACGAAAAGGAGCAAGCTCAGAAAGTGAAAATACAAAATGTACAATCTGAGGAGAAAAATAGCATCAGGAAGTAGAATGGAGCTTAATCTGTGTTCGAGGAGATGATAAATTAAGAAATGGACTAGGTCATACTAGGTCATACTGTGAAGAGGGTGGCAGAGACTAAGGGATGGAGCCAGGTACCTGAGACTACCTGAAGCCAGAGAGAGACATGGAGCCCATTCTCCCCCAAGGCCTCTGGAAAGAACCAGGCTGCCAAAACCTTAGTTTGGGTGGTTCCTCTCTTAAATTGTGAGGGGAATCAAGCTCGTGATCATTTAGTTAGACCCAAGGAACAAATGTATCTTCCAAAGGATCCTACACATTTTTAGGCTTTCATTTATTTTCTTAACAACTCAATGTAACTGGAATTTCACCAATAATTGTTTCATATTGTAAATGTTTTATTTTTATTGTTCTGTTTTTGGTGCTGGGGTCTGAATCTTGGGCCTTGTGCATGCTAGGCACCTGCTCTACCACTGAGCTACATTCCAAACTCTAATTTAATACCATCTTCCTTCAGTGTTCCAATAGAAAATCTTGATACCTGGCTTGGGATAAGGTTTCTGGTTCTCAGGGTACATGTTAATTTTTTAATTACTTCCACTTCTTATAACTGCCTGAAGGGTGAGTGAAGACTGATCTGTCTTATCTCTATAAATGCTGATGTTTTCTCCCATCTCTTGTTTGACTGTGGTGTTGACTCCTGGTCTTATGGAACAAGTTCATAAAGGGCCTGTTTTGGATGAAGGTTCATTCTTGAATACTAGAGTATTACATGCCCTTGGCAGATATTCCCAAGAGTCTTTATGTTTAAGTGCTTTTCTTTAATTCTTAATTAACTGTATGTCCCACTGGCTGGTTTCTCTCTCAGGCATTCCCATTTGCTAACAGTGGTTATCTGCGGTTGAGTGCTTGGCAACCCTTCAGGTACTGGCATTATTTCATCGAGATCTGGTTTGCCTGTTCAGCGCATCTTCAGCATCACTAAATCTTGGCTGCTATGCACAAATCCTTTTTATTCCTTCCTGGAGCCAAAACCCACAGTATTAGTCTTTCTCAAGCCTTAAGTATCACAACACACTCCTTCTAGCAGGCATTCGGTCATTTCTCCTTGGAAAAGGAAAAGGAAGTCCTTCCCTGGGAATGGAAAGGAAGTAATATTCACTGTAGAAAAGCTGGAAAGGTCAGAGCTGAAAGAAGAATGTTCCACTACATGGATATTCAATATTAATTTATCAGCAGACATACTTCCAGTTTTGTCTGTTACATACATGTGCGCATTAAGCGTGTATTGGATTCTCTCATCAGCAACAGGCCTATTTATATCTACCCCCAGAATGAAGTTTTGCACTAACCACTAATGGATTTTTTTTTGCCTTTGCTTTTCTTTTTGTTTACCAGGAAAATTTGATCCATTTTTCTTTATTAAAGTTTGGCTCATTACCTTGACTTGTATCTTGCAGGATTGGTTTCTTGTTCCCTTATGTCTGTTACTCTCTGGAAGAGTACAACTAAAGAAGGCACCTCTCTGGGTGACCCTGTGAAATAAATGCCAAGTGCCACCGCCTTTCATTATTTCACAATATGGAAACCGAATCAAGGCAGTAAGTAGTTACACAATGCTGTGCCCTGTTGTATGAGATGCCCAGTGCCCTTCCACTGTACCAAGGACCCCGGCCGGAAGCCTGGGGCCCTCAGGTTGCACTAGTGGTGTCGATCTCTAGTTCATACATGAGATGTGTATGCAGCTATCTCCAAATGCAGGTTCTCATGTTCTCCCTCAGACATGTGGAGTCACAGATGCACTCAGTGCTTCAATGTAGCCTTCAGAGCATCTCACAATTCTGAGGCCTTTGCTCACTCTTACGAGATACCTAAGCTGGGTCTTGGGGAGCAGCAGCATCTTTGGAGGTGTGTACACATAGCCTATCCCAGAGCAGTTCAAAGTACTTATCAGTGAGATGACAAGAGATGCCTTCAACAAGACTGCTTCTAACCCATAGGGCAGCTCTTGGCCCTCTGTTGTATGCAGTCTGAGGGGTTATCATCTAAGTAGTAGCTTAGCTCATGTAGGCAATTGCAGGCAATGACCTCTATTTACCACAGTCACTGCTTGTCACTGTCACCTTTCCAACATAGGTCCTTTTAATTTCAGAAGAGATTTGAATGTTTGGGAGACAGGCCTGTCGCTAATACAAGGCCATCAGTATGGGGCTTGGTCCTGCTCTGTGTAACAACCATCTCTTCTGTGTTTTGCATTAAACCTTCAGTCCTCCCGAGGTTACCAGGGCAATTTCTAGGGTTTGGTGGAAAGGAAAGTTCAAAATGAATAAGCTATGGCAAGGGGGGACATTTAGGAACCAAAGAAGATATAAGCGTGGTGGTGCACCTCTTGGAGAGTTAGCATGCAGGTGTTATTCTGCTCTGATGCTGTGTAGGCAGGAGCATCTTCCTGGTAGGGATGCTAGACCTTCCCACACACCCTCCTCCCAGTGGTCCACGAGAGCCATTACCTTCTGTTTTGATCCTTAGGGCTGTCCTGACCAGGGCAAACAGGGTAGCATTAAACATGACTGTCCCATCGCTGTTCAGAGGCATGTTCATGGACACCAGGCGCTAGAGGGAGAAGGAGGCTCAATCAGTGACAAGGACAGGCAGTTCTTGAAGGCTCTGCACAACCCTTGTGACAGGGAGGCTGGGAGGTCCCTGGAAACTTGGATGGTTGCTGTTGGGAGTGGGAGGGGTACGTATATGGTCACCACAGTGTTTCCAAAGCTTTTCCAGGGAAAAACTAGGCTTTGGGGTAAGAACTCTTGTGCCTCCACATTCCTTAGACCCTTGGTTCCACAATGGGCTCCTTCCTGTTCTGTGCTCAGGCTTACAGACACGGCTATGCTATCTTCCAGCAGTAAGAACAGCCATCTGCCTGTCAGACATAATTATCCAACTCCAAAGAAAGGGAATAGGAGATGGCTATGCGGGGACAGCGTACCCCCTCTCTGCATACAGACACATTTATCCCTACTTCAGTCCTGTTCCCAAATTCACCACCCAAACAGGATTCTGTTGTTCTTCACCCCCAAACATGCTCCCTTGGCCTCCTCCCCCTCCCTTGGTGAGCCAGCAGCACACACAGGGGTCATCAGGAGAAAGAACAGTATGATGCCCACTGTAGATGGCAGTGGTGTCATCTCTTAGACCACATGACACCTTCCTGTGGATATCCTGTCAAGGGTTGTATTTTTCCCGAGTGAATGCATCATTGTGAATCTTGTAGACACCAAGGTAGAAAGCATCAGTCTGGCTTTTGGCCTTAACAGACCCACGTGGCAGTCATGACCTGTACACTCCAGCTCCCGCTACTGTGTGATCTTACATTTGAGTTGTACTTTCTACAGCTTGAATCCTAAATGTCATTCAAAAGCCATGCCATAAAAGCTCAGTTCCCAGCCTCAGTACTCTTGGGAAGTGGTGGACCCTTCAGGAGGTGGGGCCTAGTGGGAAGAAGTTACGGGAAACCATGCCCTTGAGGAGGGTATTAGGATCTTGGTCTTTCTTTCTACTTCTCTCCTTCTGAGGTCCTGAGGTGAGTGTGCTTCTTTCTCAACTGTAACGTTCCAAAGCTGCTACAGACTCAAAGCTCAGGCCTGACGATCACAGACTGAAGCCTCCAAAACTGTCAGTCAAAAGAAACTTTTTTTTTTTTTAACACAGGTTGAGCAACTGGGTACTTGTCACGGCACCAGGAAACAGAATGACAGAATGCTGCTGTTTCTCACATTTTCAGGACTCTTGGAGTTCTTTCTGGAATAAAGTGGGGTTCTGATGAGGGGAATCAGTCTACCATAGAGCATAAATCAAAGTTCCATGCCTCCCAAACTCCATTTCCCACAGATGGGTTATCCAAGGAGCTCAGTTATTGGCCATTGTGTTTCTTCTTCTCTATGGCTCTGCTCACTGCTATTGCTTTCCCCAGCTCTTTCCAAGCTCATCATAATTCTCCCTGGAAACACAGGATGGGGAGAACGGAGGTGGGATGGTGACCAAAGTCAGCTCTTCTCAGCAGCTACTGGGCCACATGGCAGGACCTAGAGCAGGTATAAGGATCTCTCCTCTCCAGGTCAGTCAGAGGCTGTTTATCAGCGCCCAACACGTTTGTTCCAGGTGGTTCGGGATCACAGATTCATTTAGGAATTTGATAAAAACAGCAGGTCCTTGTGTAAGTAAAGTCTGTATTTTGGGGACGATACATCACTTGTGGCCTCTCTAACAGTTCTCTGACTTCGGGTCAAAGTTTTTAGTTCATCACCCTAGGTTAGGAGAGTCTCCTAGGCCTGGGCTGTGCAGCCTGAGGGGCCAAATAAGCCCTTTATCCACACAGGATATCTCTTTCCCTCACTGGGGAACAAGGGATTCATTGTGACAGTTGTTCTTTTATAGCCTTGGGACTTTAGCTCTGGAAGGTCCTTAAAATAGAATCTGGTTCACATTTATTTCTTTAAATACCTAAAATATCTTTATTCCCCAAATAATCACAAAGGCAAACAGGCATCCAGCTTCCCGTATTTGTCCTCCCCGCTCAGTAGCCCAGGACATTTCTTACTTTGCAGGCCACACGGTGTGGACACAGCTTCCCAAAACCTAACGGGGGCTGAATTCGACGGAGGAGAGTCACCACATCCAAGTGTTTGATCCGACCCCTAGAGAAGGAAGGAGAGAAGGAAGGAAGTTAGAAGCCCAGGGCTTGTGTACTGGGGTGGGGCCAGATGTAGGGGCATTCCCTGCAGGGTGCCTGAAGGCCCTGGACAGTGCAGAGATCCATTATAGAATGGCAAACCCAGGGCGCATGTTACTGTTCTCAATCCAGGAGAAGTTTGTTAGTGCTGTGCTCCAGGTAGAAAGGATTCTGGTAGTGCCATTAAGTCCCAGGAGGTATTTGTTGCTCAATCAACTAACCATTGGGCCTGAAGGCATTTTAGGGATACTCAGTTAACAGTTACGGGTAAACAGGAGTTTCCATAAACTTGAGGTCGAGATGACACTGAAATAAATCTATGTAATTCTAAATGACCCAAAGGAAGCATTACTAGTTGCATCTGATGTTAGAATTTTTTACTTTTTCCATTCAGCTGATATGCCCACCAGGTGTAAGAATGGTACCTGGCCTCCACCTGCTGGCCTTTGACTCTGGGTCTGATACATTCCAGGGTTTTCAGTTGTTAGTACCCTCAATGTTGACCCCTCTTGGATCTCTTCGACAGGTCCCTCAGCCCCTTCTCAGCTTGTGGGGTTTGGGGTTTCCCCTCAAGGAACTTACTTGGCTTCGGGGTCATACTCGGCCCAGATTCTTTTGAATTCATCCAGATGGTGGGGACCAAGGATAGACCAGTCCCGTGTCAGGTAGTCAAAGTTGTCCATGATAACAGCTACAAAGAGGTTGATGATCTGCAGGGAACAGTTGGTACACTAAGGGGCTTTGCCCAGACTCTTACACATTTGCTGCCTAAGCTCACTTCACCAGCCAGTGCCCAGGTAAGCCAGAAACCAATGTTTCTAAGTATCAGCAATATGCTAGCGTTTAGGATGCCAACTGCTAGAATCTGGGTCTCCTGGACATGAGCTTAACACTATTCTCCTGAGCATCAGGAGGAATGAATCCTACGTGTAAACAGAACAACTTCCTTTGTACCAAGTTACCAGGGACAGAGAGGGGCTTTGTCTGGTCTCCTTTCCCTCGCTCCTGAGCAAGGTATCAGAGACATATAAGTCCACAAAGGGCTTCTATACACCTTTGTCTTCTAGAACAGCACTACCGTGACAAGAGCCATGAATGGACAGGAGCTGAGATGCTCTGTGCCAAGACTTCTGGCCCTTCTCAGGGATGAGATGTCTCTACTCATTTAGTCTTCCCAAGACAGCTCTTATGCTGGGATGTCCCTGACCCCACGCTGCCTTGAAACTGCCTGCTGTTGAGTCCCATCTCAGCTTACCAGGAAGGCACAGAGCATGTAGAAGCTGATGAAGTAGAAGACAGCGAAGCTGCTGCCACAGGGTGTCTCCCCTTCTGTGCTGTTGCCAGGCTCAGACTCGGGGGCACACTTCTTGCCCGGCATACAGGCCAGCATGATATCCTGCCAGGCTTCCCCGGTGGCACATCTAGACAAGAGAGGCAAGAGAGTCCAACCTCAGCCGGCCACTATCACCCATGCAGGTAAAGCTGCCTCCGCCTCACCTCCCAGGAGGAATTGCTAAAAGGAATTGAGCACTTGGTGCTCACTGGGCGCTGATCGTCAAGTTCACTAAATATGGAAATACAAAGCATCGTTTCAGGAAGTTCTTGAGAACTTGTTCTCTTATCTATGTGAAGTTTTTAGATGCAGCCATGAAGACATATTTTAGCTGTAGTTCATTTTCACTGCTCCACAGGAGTACCCTCCATGCGTTATGTTAAAATGTCCACCCTTGCCATGTGAGATTGTTTTGGCTGTCACAGCGAACACTGTAGCAAGCATGCTGGTCCATGTCTTGGGTGTCTGCTCAGGAATGGGACTACCACATGGAGATGCTTCATGTCTTCGTCTTTACCAGGTGGCACTTGTCTTAGGCCAGTGTCACCACAGACAGATCAGCTCTTGGTGTTAGAGGATTCTAAACAATGCTCCTCAGATGGTAGTGTGGAGTGATTTGTCACTGCTATTCAAATTTGGCTTTTCTGGGCCAGCCTGGGCTATATGAGGTCCTATCTAAAAAAGAAATAAAATAAACATCTTTCTTAAAAATGCTTTTAAAATGATTAGCCGGCTGGGAGTTTTGATTCTGCCTCCTCTTGACTGCATGCTCATGGCTTTGCCCCTGTGATTCATGGGCTATGTTTCTTCTTGTTTATTCAAGGAGTCCTTGGCATGGCCACATGAATTCCTTTGTTAGCTACATCCACTACAAATGTCTCATTCCAGATATGGCTTGTCTCTAGCTTAACTCATTTTAATTGCTATATACATTTGCTCTATCTGGAGTGCCACCACCCCTGCTGAGGTTCTCAGTTCAGGACCCACGCTCTCAAGGCAGGGACATTACCCACCATCTACCATCCCAGCCCATACTTCTCATATTGTTGCACTGGATAGAGCTTTCAACAAAATACTGACCAGAAAAAGTGATAGCACAATGTGTCTATTATATTTATTAATTGGCTCTCACAAGCTGGGGGTTTTCTCGCTGGCTCTCCCACCTCACTGATCCTCCACACTGTCATAAAGTTGATCTGTTTCCATTTTCTGCCTGAATTAGCCTTTGTCTTCAGATGGCAGAACCCCACGCTGCAGTGTTCGTGACTTCTGCCTTCTCTTTAAAAACAAAATAATCAGTACTAGTTCATCTTCTCAGCTGAGTCGGGAGGTTCCCGCCTCTTTCTTTTCTGAGACTTTGGATGACTCGGAATGACTTAGTGCTGGATCACAGATGAAAACACAGCAGCGTGGGTCTTGTCAAGGCTGTGATTTTGCCAACAATCTATTGGAGCTAATGCTATTCATTTATTGAGAGCATTTTGGTGTTAAAATTAGCACTAATCTGCACCTGGCAGGGAAGGCCACTTCCTCTGATAAGCTGTAACTAACGGATGTGCTCACATTGATTTGTGTGAATAAGTAGCAGTCCAGAAAACTACATTTGGACATTTTTTCAAAGAATAATTTCTTCTTTAAATTTATAGTAGTTTCTTGGTTTATCAAGGCCTTTCCAGTTAATAGCACTACTATCATGATCAATCTATTGCTGCCCAAATATTCCTGGGAGTGTGGTCTTCCACTGGAGCAACATTTTCCTCAACAAAATTTTTGTAATCCGTATTTTCCTAGATAAAAGCATGTACTTCAGCTGGGCGTAGTGGCACACACCTTTAATCCCAGCACTTTTGAGACGGAGGCAGAGGCATGCAGATCTCTGTGAGTCTGAGGCCAGCCTAGTTTACATAATGAGTTCCATGCCAGTCAGGAATAGGCAGAGAGACCCTGGATTAATAATAATAATAATTTAATAATGAAGCACCTACTTTATTTAGATTCTCTAACAGATTGGCATAAATTTGTTCATAGTACTTTCTGTTTTAGTTGTTGAACTTTGTTGTTGCTTGCTTCTTTCTCAAGGTCTGATCTTATTTTGCAAACCCTCAATTTGACTGGCCTTGGTCAGAAGTAGAGACAGGTGGATGGTGTCAGAGAGAAGAGCCCTATCGCTTGGCAACTGATTTCTGGCTTCCCTGGTTTTATCCATTTTTTTTTCGTGTATTTTGGCATTTGCCTTTTCCTTCTTTCCTCCTTCCTTCCTTTCTGTTTTTTAGTACATTGTTTTTCCTAGAGCATCAGGCGAGTGTTCACGTTGCAGGACACCGGAGGGAAGCAGGATTCAGACTCCTGGGTGCTCTGGTCCAGGGTATTTTACATTCTTTCTTTGTGGGCCTCTTCACAAAATATTGATGAAGATAACGTTAAAGAGACTGAAATGTTTGTGTATCTTGCCAGCTTTGGGGTCCAGATAATGAGATGGTCAGGAATATCCTTCTGCCTTTTCCTCAAAGTAACCAAAAGCAGTATCCACAAGCAACCTGGGGTAGGATTTGCATACACTTTTCTCCAGCACACACTGGCCCACAGTAACAGGAAGGCACCACACCTCGATGCAGGAAAGCAGCCCTGCTTCGGTATGCCACCATTCTCTCATTTATTCAGTGCGCACAGCCTCTCAGCGACCCGAGTGTCAGCGGCCACATGCTCCTTGTACAAAATTTGTGTTCACTGCCTGCTTTAAAGAATTTCTGGCAGCCAGTGGCCAGAAAGATGTGTAGCTTCCTTCATTCAGAAGAAGGTGATCACCTCAGAGATGAGGTAAAAATGAATCACGAAATTCAGTCATCATTCTAAAAACCATTTCCACACCCACAGTTATGCTGCACACCCATGCTTGCGCTTTTATTAGTGTTCATATTTAATAAATGCATATTTACTTACTGGTATTTTCAAAGAATCAACTTCTAAGGATTAAAAAAATCTAGTTTTGTTTTTTTATTTTGTCAGCTTACACTTTTATTTTCATAAGTGAACTTGTTCATAATTTGGGATTATTTTTGATGTTCATTTGCCCATCTGTTTATCTCATATAATCTCCCAAGTAAGGACACTTGGGCTCTCATTGTAGTTGGCACTGACCAGTCATCTCGTCCTGCCTCCTGCTTTCATGGTTGAGAAGCTGTACTGTCAACTCAAGCTGATTAGGGGAGGGTCTTAACATTTTACGTGGGTAGATTTTACAGGGGCGGATTCTGTGCATAATTTCTAGCTTGCTGGATGCATGCTGGAGAAGCTTTAGAACTTGTTAAACTATAACTTAAGTGTGGCTACTTTTATAGATGTTTCTGAGTGTTCAAAGAGAATGTGTCTTTTGCCGTTTATCGAAAAGTCTATAAATAACACCTCTTAATTGTGTCATTTAGATGGTCTTTTGCCTATGCCAAGCTATTATTTTTTATAAATAGTATATTCAGCCACACTCACCATTATGTAATTGCTTCCTCCTTGTGTCCCATTACTATATGTATTTCCAAAGAATATTGTTAAGCTTACATTGTTTGTAATTGTTATATATTATTGGTTGACTAAACCTTTTATCAGCATTGAATCTTCCTCCTTGTTTTGTTTAATACTTCTTACCTAGAATTTCACTTCTACTGATGCTGAGACTGCATTGCTGGTGCTCCCATTTCCCACCTCTTAGTCCTCATTGGGTCATTTATCCTCTCTTCGGGTCATTTCGTTTTACTGTCTATCACAAATGCTCTAGAGTTAGAATTCTTTCTTACAGGGTTTCTCTGTGTTCTTGCTTGTCTTGGAACTTGCTTTGTAGACCAGGCAGGCCTCAAACTCACAGTAATCTGCCTGCCTCTGCCTCCTGAGTGTTGGGACTAAAGGCGTGTGCCACCATGTCTGGCTAGTGTGAGGCTGGAAAAGATTCCATTTTTATGCTGGGACTTTGTGGGAATTTGAACTTCACCCCCACCCTGGAGAAAAGTCGGGGGTCGCTAGCCCCCTTTTAGGGGAAGTATTAGCTATTGGAAAAACCCAAGCTACAGAAAACTTCTGACAAGATGCTGACCACCTGACTTCCCCTATTGGTAGATAAGTCTCTAGGCAGACTCTATGTTAATAAAGGGTCAGCAGATGTCTGGAGGACATAACCAGGAGGGCTGTTGCTATCCCCCTTAGATACTAATAGCCTATCAGGAACTAAGAGCTGAGCTTACCTCACCTTTAGCCAATTGTGATACAGGATAAGGAATTTCATATTTTGAGACTGTAACCTTGTGACTGCTTTGTGGCTTTTATCTTTATAAACCCCTTATAGGAGTTGATGGGGTCCTTCTCCCTCCTTCTGCTGTGTCAGACTGTGAGGCAGAGGACCCATGCTAGCCCGTCCTTAAAAGAGAAAACAACCCTGCTTTTGCATTCGGAAGAGTGGCTCCGTGGTGGTCTTCTTGGGGGTCCTAGGACTCAGGCACACTAGCACCTGCAGTAGAGTATCAATCTTTGAAAACTGTGATTGTTCAATCATATTAATTGTACAAATGAATAGGTTTCACCATGAAATTTCTATAAATGTGTGCATCATGCCTGATTTTTTTTAAAAAAAGAATTTAAAAATTATTTTTTGGGGTATGTGTGTGCTATAGCACATGTGTGGTCAAAGAACAGCTTGGAGGAGTCCGTTTTCCCTTCTTTTGTGTGGGTCCTGGGGGACTGAGCTGAGGCTGTCAGTCTTGCCAGCAAGCACCTTTACCCACTCAGCCATTTTGCTGGTTCTAATGCTTGGTTTTTAATGTAAAATTTTAACAAGCTTAATTTTTAATATCCTCGTATTGTCTTTCTTCTTCCCTTTTACTTTATTCTCCTAATTTTTTCTTTATTCAAAGCCACTTTTGACCTTCCTTCTGCTAAACCACTGACGTTTCGCTTGTCCAGTGTTTCGACCTAGTGGTTTGCTTTCAGGCAGTGCTGGGAATCCAACCCAGGGCTTGGGTTTGTCAGGTAAGCACCGCACCAGTGAGCTACGCATCCGCTCCCCTCCCCTTGCTTTGAGATGCATTTTCAGTGTCTGTGTATCTAGCTGCTAACTTTCCATATTTAACACATATGTTTACCAGCCCTTTCCTCCCAGACATAGAAAGTCTCATCTACTGAGATGGCCACAAGGTTTTTGTTCATTTTGTTAATGTGTTGTATCACACTTCTTGATTTGCATGTGGAGGACCCAATTACACTCCAGGTTTAAATTCCACCTGTACACAATGACTGATGACTTTATTTTATTGTTCAATTCAGTCTGCTAGGATTCTGTTGAGGATTCTTTTGTATTTTTGTTAACTAAGGATATCGGTCTATGGCAGTGGTTCTCAACCTGTAAGCCACAACCCCTTGGGGGTTTTAAGACCATCAGAAAACACAAATATTTACATTACAATTCATAACACTAGCAAAATTACAGTTTTACAATTTAATTTTATGATAGGGGGTCACCACAACATGAGGGATTGAATCAAAGGGTCGAGGCATCAGGAGCGTTGAAATCACTGGTCTATAGTTTCCTTTTCTTGTAGTATCTTTGTACAGCTAGCCTAAACAAACAAACAAACAAACAAACCAGCTTGGGAGGATTTCCCTTTCTCCAATATTTTTATAGGTTGGGAATCTTTAAGATTTTTTTTTAATTGGCATTCTAGAAGTCAGCATAAACGATCAGTTAAGGATTTGGAGATAAGACAGAGAGAGGGCATTGCCATGTAACCCACACTAGCTTTGAACTCATGGTGCCCCTGCTCCAGCCTTCTGAGTTCTGAGTATACAGACATGAGCCACCAGCCCTGTCAACCCAGTCTGCCCTTGGTCAACCTTTTCAAACTGAAGACTTGCTTCCTTTGGAAATTTCATTTGATCACTCTCTTCAACTCTTTTGCTCTTGTCTGGAACTTCTATTTCTACCTCTCGTCTCTTTGTCTTAATCTTTATTTCATACCTTATTTTCCTTTGTGCTTTGGCTATGTAGTAGAGGAACCTTAGTAGATATTTAAGCTCATCAATACATGTTTAGATGTATCCTTTCTGCTACATGTCTCATCTATTTAGAAATATTTTAGAAAGGAAAAATATTTAACCTCTGTATTTTCTCTTCCTTCTTTGCTCTATTTAGTAATGGCTGCTGTTGCTGTTTCTTCTAATTTAACAGAAGGGTCCGTCTTTAGTCACCTTAATAATGGGAACTGCATTTAATTTAAAATCTTTAGGATCTGGTCCCTCCTCCCTCCTCCCTGTGTGCTCATTTATTTGTGACTTGAGCATGACACAGACACCTCTCTTTCCTGATGTTGGCTTTCTCAAATATTTTGGGATTACTGTCAGTTGCTCTTTGTGACTGTGACCCCAGCTCTCTGGATAAAGTCCTTATGTGAGTTCTCTGGGGACCAAAGGCAAGGCACGCTGAGGGGCCTGGGGGATAGCTTCTCTCTGTGGGCAGGTTCCCTGAGAGAGATAAAGCACCCTGCTGGATCTTTCAGATTGCCAAGCCCTGGGGTGACGCTGTCACACCTTAGGAACACAGAAGAGCTTCCCCAGAATGCAAGCCCCAGAGGGATCAGTTCAAGCGGTGGCCCAGATCTCTCCAGTCCCTTGTATCTGTTGACACTCAGGTTGGAGAAGCTCCAGGTTGCTCTCACCCCCTCCCTGGTCTCAAACTGTCTGGAAACCAGCTCTTCTCATCTCATTCTTTGGTGAACTGAACCCTATCTGCTTTCTTCCACTTAGAAGTTCCTCAACACTCCCAGTTCACCTGTAGCCTCTCTCATTATCCCTTTTCCATCTTCAACAGTGTTATGGGTTAATTCTTCGAAAAGGCATTTTCTGCCGTTAAGAACTTTAGAAAAGAGGGAGAGGTCAGTGGCCAGCCTGAGGTCTGTGACCATTTCCTGCATCTGAGTGTGGCATAAGCTTGCCGTTGTGACAGCAGATTTATAACAAGCAGCTTTGTTCTGACGGCATATGAGGTGGGAGGCAGTGACATCAGGCGGATAGGAAGGAGACCCATCGTTTTGATAAGTGCATTTCGAGCAGTAATAAACTTGGGTGTGGGATCAGGTTCCGTAGATGTTGGAGGGAGGCAATGCCAGCTGACAACCCTCTTCCCCCCTTGTGCTCTGGAAAAGCATTTGCCTCAGAGACAAGAGAAATCGTCTCATCTACCAGTCTGGGACTAGACAGAGTCTCAGTGTGTGACATCATGCAAAACAGTAAAGTGTGAAGATGGAAGCAGATAAGGGGACCATGGCGAGCCAGGAGAACAAGAAGATGGTGGCGTAAGAGATGAATTCTGGGCAGCATAAGGAAAGTACCTTCTTGGCCACACCTGGGGTGGCAGGTTTGTAGGAAGTACGGTGTCTAAAGGATGCCTTGGTGAATGTATTGTCAGAGAAAGGAGATATATTAATCAAGGTCAGTGCGTTGCGGCTTGCCTGTGTCCTAGTCCAGATGCTGAGACACCATGCTTCTGGTGTTTTACTCCGACCCCCTAATGGCTGGGGTAGGGGACTCCCAGAAAAAGCGTGTGGTGCCCTGTGGCTACACATGGAAAATTGGTGTAAATGACAGTGTGAGGGGAGGAGAGGCCATTCTTTTCCTGAGGCTCTCCCGGGGATGGACCACTGTCCTGGAAGTGTGTGTGTGTGCCCTACGTCATCAGAGACCCACCTGAAGAGCAGGAGCACAGCCTGGGGAAACGTCTGGAAGTTGTTGTTCCGATTGATCTCTGTGGTGTCATTCAGGGCGATCTTTCCAAACACCTGAAGAAAGAGGCACTCAGGGACCAGAGAAGGACAGTGCGCTCATCTCCAGCCCCCGTCTAACAGCCTCTCTGGGCCTACCAGGCCAAGCAGCAGACATCTGCTGTCCCCTGAGCCCTGGAGTCAGCTGCAGCACTGACAGCTTTAGGAAGGATTGTACCCTCAGCCCACAGGAAAGGTCTCCCACCCAGGGGAAGCTGGCGGCGGTAAATGTATGCTGAGACCAGGGTGTTCAGGGTAGGAACCGGGGCTCACTGCCTTCTTGCCTTCGCTACTCCAGATACCCAAATACACAGCTGATTCTTGGATTCTGCGCAGCTATGGAATGGGCTTGGACAAGCCTCGTTCATTCCTAATGCCAGAGGTCTGCTTGTGTTCTTCCTGGCCCTCTGAGGCCATGCTTCTCTGAGAAGCCGCCAGTACTCTCTCCCTGTATCTGCTGTCAGTACATCTTTTTTTCCCCTTTAAAGTGCAGAAGACTTTTCCTCTCAGGAACTTTCAGGGATTTTGTGCAGGGAGCTGCTAAGTGAATATCCTGGCTAGCGAACATGCTTGGCTGGGGAGGCATTGCCTTACAGAAAGACTCAGTTGGAGCCTTGAAGGGGTGGGGGGACCCTGGGTGAGGGAACAGAGAAAGTACAGCAGGCCCCTGGGAAGAAGGCTTCCGAAGAGGGCTGCATGTTTGGTGGGCAGTGCTTTTTCTTCTTTTCTCACTCCAAATCGGGCACATCCAGCGTGAACAAAGCAGAGGACGCTGGTGGGACACACCCACTTTCTGCTGTCTCTGGTGGGAGGCTATTCTCTCTTGAGGCCCACTGCTTAATTTATGAGTGTCTCCCCACTGCAGAACCCAAGCTAGTACTGTAAGAAGGAGGGACCACTGTGCTGTCTCTTGCCCATGGCCTACAGCACATAATCATATTGGAGGAAGTTTCGCTCTTTGGAGGTTGAGTGACAGGCAGGGACAAAAGTGAGAAGAGAAGAAGGAATTGGGAAGGAGCTACCGTGCTGGGGGCTGGGAAGAGACCAAGGAGGCGGAGTTTCTCATACCTGCATCCCAATCACTGCATAGATAAAGAACAGCATCACGATCAGAAGGGCCACATAGGGCAGGGCCTAGAAGGAAGCACACAGCGACCATGAGACCCAGGGGTTCAGGCCAGCAGGATCTTTTCCCAGAAAGCATTGCATTCCCAGTTCCACAGCAATCAGCTGCTGTTTAGCTTAAAGAAAACTGAGTACCAGGAAGAGAACCTGAGAGGAGGGATCTGGCTTGCCATATCAGCAGTCTGTCTGTCCATCTGTCTGTCTATCTATCTATATCATCTATTTATATATCTATCAATAATCTGTCTCTACTTATCAATCAATCAATCTATCAATAATCACTATCTATCTACCTATTAATATATCTATCAATAATCATCTATTCTCTCTCTCTCTCTCTCTCTCACACACACACACACACACACACACACACACACACACACACCTATGTATTCCCCTATCTGTTGGGAATGGAGCTGAGGGCCTCTACTACTGAGCCCTGGTCCCAGCCCATAGTTTGGTTTTAAAAGCACACTTCAGAATAATGGAGGTAGCGCCATATTGTTTTCTGAGAACAATCAATGAACACTCCTCCTCAGACTACAGTTACGTATTTGCACAAAGAAGGAAGGGGTGATAGAAATTACCCCAAAAGACCACTGTAGTCACCAGGGAAAAGCAGGAAGGAGGCAGCTTATACCCTGTCTTGATCCTGTTACTTTCGTAGAAATGAGCAGTCAGCACCATTGCCAAGAAAACAGTTAATAAGGAGAAACGTAAAATGCTCCCCTCTCTTCCCAGCTCTACAGCTTGGACACAATATTTAAGTTCTCTGGACCTGTTTCCTGATTGAATGAGGAGGAATGTACAACCCTTCTACCTGGCAGGGGTGTGACATTTGAAGGGTGTAAGGCTTGTGAAATGCATGACACAATAGTGCGTACACAATCGGGTTCACACATTTTACTCATTCAGTCTCTCCCCTAAACAGAGCCATGGCCACTTGGGAGGAGGCACCATGGGTCTCAAAGCCTTTTGCGGGATCACGGAAACCTGGCTTTCCGGCTTAGGAACGATGTTGCCCATGCACCACTAGATGGCACCAAGAGATCACACGATTTTTTTCACGTGTGGTGGGCTCTCTTGCTCACTGATCAAGTCCCTTCAAGGTCACCCCAGCTACTTCTCATTACAAGGAAATGTTGGGGTGTCTCAGGGGCCAAGGCAAGATAACCCTCGCATCTTATCCCATTAGGGCCAAGGATTCAAATCCTTAGAACACCCCCTTCACCTTGACCTGAGAAGGCTCTTGGGGTGGGGGTGAGGAGCCCCAGTTTCTCATTAGGGGTTGAGAGGCCAGTGGGGTGGGGCATGGCTGGAAGAACTCTGTGTTTGTGTGCAGCTGGGCTAGACTTGAGGTCATCCCTCAGAGAGCTTTGGGTGGCACTGTCCGCAAACCTGCGAGTTTGAAAGGAAACTCCAAACAGGGCAGGCAAGTCACCACCACAAGACAACTGTCCCCTGGGTACAGTCGCAACTCTGAGCACATCTGGATGGAGACAGACTCCATGCCCAATTTGGACTTGCGCTGTCAAGGGCAGGAGACACGGCCTAGATGCAGGGTCTAGGGAAGTCTAAGAGTCCCTGTGTGGGAAGAGAAGCTGGCTTTTGTGTGGTGTCTGGGAAGCACAGCTAGGAATTCCTACAGATCTTTCCCAGGGGTCCAAGTGCCCTAAGGGCTGCGCTTCTCATGAACTTTGCACTTACAGGACTGCACTTTTTTTTCTAGTAAATTCTGCGTTTTTTTCTAATAAATTCTTTGGAATGTGTTGAGTCCTGGATTTTGGAATCACAGGTCTACCCGCATCCTCTCTCCCTTCAGAACGAGGAAAGCCAGGTACTATCACATTGCCATCTCACACTCACTGGGTCACTTAGACCAGTGTGAGAACCGGCACCAGCCAACCCTGGGCCCCACACGCTGTTTCTTTCCTGGTCTGCCCTTTGTGGGGAGCCCTAGGGAAAGTAACAGGGGAGCACTAGGTCACTCCCCTTCCTGGGAATAGTGGAGGGGGAGGGGCATGGCTACCTGGAAGGATTTGATGAATGTCCACAGCAGGGTCCGGATGCCTTCCCCTCGGCTCAGCAGCTTCACCAGGCGCATGACCCGGAAGAGGCGGAAGAAGGTGATGGAGATGCGGGAATTCTCCTCTGCGCTCTAGAACCCGTTGGCAATAGGGGGGTGCAGTTAACACAGCAAGAAGGCGGGGCAGGAAGGGATCCTCTGAGAAACAGCCATTGGTTGAGAGGAGGCAGGCCAGGGTGGGGTCAGCTGCACTAGACTCTTCCCTTAGGTTCCTTTCCAGGTCGGCAGCCTATCCCAAGGTGTCTGCTAAGACAGCCTGGGCTCATGGCCTTGTTTTCCTATCCTCCTCTTTCCCATAATTCCTAGTTCTTCAACTATTACAAGCCGTGGCATCTGGGCCCAGAGCCACTGCCCTAGAGACTCCTGCCCTCCTGTGACGGGAGAAAGCAGCCCAGCGGCTCCTAGTTTGTCAATTGGGAGTTTTGCCGTGTAGGACTGGACCGCTGCTTTATCGGGAGGAGGCTGGATGGTGATGGCATCTCTCCCATCACCTTAAATTGCCTCTGAGCATCCAAGGCATGCTCAGATCTCTCTTCTCCCAGTCACCACTTTCTACTTCCCGTGGTCCTGCCCTAAAAGCCTGCTGCGGAGTGGTGGTAGCGGGTTGCTGTGTTATAATGGGGGGATCACAGTCCCGTGCCTCTGGAGTTGCTGCCCTTTTATGGTCCTTGACATATGGCCTCAGTGGCTGTAACCTTCCCTAGAGGTCCAGTCTGGAAGGACTGGCGATGCCAGCAGGACAAGGCAGGAGAGGCATCCTGTGCACTGAGTCCCCGAAAAGGCTGAGCCTGGTACATGGCCACTGTGGGGTGCCACCCAGTGTACCTGTTGCATGGTCTTAGACAGAGAGAAAGAGACAGAGGCAGCATTGAGGTTAGGGGCAGCTGAGGTGGGCACAGAATTTCTGGGCTGCTGGGAATCTATGGGCACAGGTTCACGACTGCCTTCTTAGCCTGGAGGAGCTTGAAGGTGTGGACACATGCCTAGCCAGGCCTCTGGGGCACGAGTGTCGTGTTTTGCCCCCATACCTGAGAACAAGAACTGATTATGCCCTTGGCCCTCCTGCTCATGTGACTGCCTGTGCTCCAAAGCTCCAAGAGCTCCTGGGAGCCCTTCTGCCTTTCCCAAAGCTAGTGCAGCCTACCCAGCCCTGCTGGCAGCAGCACCCGGAGAGAAAGGACCCTAGAATTTCCTGTTATGGCTCCCATCCCAGGTCCCCCTTGAAGGAGGGGTCTTACGTTGCTTGTTCTCCTGTCTCAGCCCTTTAACTTGCTGTACTTGACAGTGTTTCTAGCTCAGTCCCTCGCTGACAGCACCACACCTATATATACCCTGGACCGTTCCTTAGCGCTAAAGCCCTAGGGGTCTACAAACCCTTTAGTTCTTCCTCTATGGCCTTCTGGACCATCTCTGAGTTCAGGCCAGTTTATCTCAGGTCTGTCGGGAGGGGTGTTATGTAATGGACTTTAGGGATATGCCAGGGATATGCAACAAGCTGGAGCAAGGAGATAGTCAACCTCCATGTCAATGACCACCCACCAAGGGAGGCAGCAATGTAGGGTAGATTTTCTAGATCAGCCCTACCCTCCATACTAGGAGGGCTCTGAAGAAAGCAAAGCAGAGGGTTCTGGTTTTTAGACCCTCCAGATAGGACCAGAACCGAAACATTTCTTATATCTTAAAATTGGAGGTACCCCAATTGCTATTAAGATGCTAGCCCGCCAGGCAATGCACAGACTCACAGGTCCGGGGAACTCCTAAGGCCTGCGATGTGGGCTGCTGGTCCTACCCAGAAGTCTTTGGCTCCCTCTCCCTCTGCATCAGTTTGCCTCCTCTATGTTCTGTTTTCTGTCCTCAGAAGGAGGTTTGCTCCTTAGAGAATCCTACCAGGAGCTCAGAGCGTTTTGCTACCTGTCAGTTCTACCATGTTCAAGAAAGGGGGAAAAACACCCACAACAAAACAGAACACAACAGAACAGAACCAACTTAAGGGACTTCAGTTGTGGGTGTCAACCATTTGTGAAGCTGGTGTCGCTGGGACAACTGGGTCTGATGAGTTAAAAAACAAAACGAGAATTTCCTAGGTAGCCTTTTGGCCAGCGTGGGCTGCCATGGGGATCGCCACAACACTCCCCATGTATCTCTCACGGGTTTGGAGAATGATTAGCCTGGGTTGAAAGGTATGACGGAGTTCTTAGGGGGAAGCCATTTCAAGGAGCTTCAAGGTCATATCACTCAGACAAAAGAAATGTTACTTCTCCATCAGAAGTGGCTCGGTTGGTTTGCTTTCCCATTTCCCACATTACAGAAAAGTGGTTCTAGCACAAACGGAATGGACCTGAGGGACTTGGGAAAATGCAAGACTAAAGCTTAGGATTACAGTAGAGAGACTGCCGGGCCAACCCTGTGCCATGGCAAATCCCAGCTTGTGCCTCTCACACAGCCTTCCATACGAAGCCCAGGAGAGGCTGGTGGTTCCAGCGCCGGTTAGAACTGCCTTTCCCTCTAGCTAGCCCTCACCCCCGCTTTTGTCTTCTCCCCGGAACCCTCATCACAGTTCTCAGAAGCATCCATCACAAATTCCCATGTGAGATGAAACACAGAGTCCTTGGGATGTTTAACAGGAAATAGCAAGGGTCCAGTTCTCTCCCAGTGGATCGCGGTGACTCACCACCCAAAGGAAGCTTGGGGAAGTAGAGGGACACCACTGTACACACACCCTCGCACAGCTCGCGTGAGCACAGGCAGGTGAGGCACACAATGGACATGGTGGCCACATGCAATGGGAGCTGGGCTGGGCTCCCAGGGCTCTGGAAGTTGGGGTGGATAAGAAGTGGTGGCTAGAGGGGGGGGGCACAGAAGCTGGGAGTGTGGTCTGGAGGGTTGTTCTTACCATAGAGGGAGAGCATTGAGTATGTTCAGCTGGCTTTAAAGAAAGGCAGACAGAGATAAGCTGTAATGAGTCTCCAACGAAGAGCCTGGTATTCTAGGTCTTGGCTAACAGAGGAACAACACAGTGGTAGGAGAGGGCATAAGGAAACAAGTGAAAGAAATACACAAGCATGGGCCTGGCAGGGTGAGGGACACCAGTGAGAACATGGGCTGTGTGTCACTAGGCCATGTGGCCAACAAGGACCCACAAGAGTCTCCTGTCCTATTCAGTAACCACCTGTGGCTATGAGGGAACTAACTCAGCTCCCAGTACAGAGGAGGCGGGGAGGTCTCCCAGATATGTGGGTGGAGATCAAATTTGTTTGTTTGTTTATATATTTTGTTTTCAGGTAGTCTGTTTAAAGTGAATCCGACTCAGGCTGGACATGGGCTTACTTAGAGCTCAGTTCAGATTAGCAATGTGGGGGCCCTTGGCCATTGACATGGGAGTCGGTTGAACTTCTTTTTAATCCTGAAGGCCTGGTACACAATTTAGGATGTCACCAATAGTGCCCCAAGTTGTTGTTTTCTAGGGTTAGATTGCTGAATTTGTTTGGGGGGGGCAGGAACTCATAGGGAGCACCTAAGGCCCCTCCTCTCCCAATTTCCCTAGTAATTTTCGCAGGGAGCTACCCCCACACTGGGCTCTAGCATACAACAGTCATACCTGGCTGATCTCAGCCACTGGGGCTGGAGCCTAGGCCTTCATTATCTACTTTCAGATGTTGCCCATGTTTGTTTTCAATGTGCACAAACAAGGAAAGACGAAATAGCATGTTTGAAGGAAAGAACTGTTCATAATCAGATCCTTCTTGAAGTATGAAAATAACTTCTTGGTAACATAGTTCTTACCAATTAATTTAAAAAAAAATTTTCCCATAGAGTTGGTTTTGATGGTTTGGGAGGATGGTAGAGTGAGTTGGGGTGGCATAGGGTCGGGTGGAAGGGCCTTCTCTATGTCTGACACGTTCTATGTCTGCGAGGACTGCCAGCTGCTTGGCCAGTCTACATGTCTAGAGGGGATGGGTCAGTAGGATTTGGCTACTGGGTTGGTAGGAGACACAGAAACAGATGGACAGACATACACACTCACACAGACAGGACATTCCTTGTCCACGCACCCAAACCTCTCTTCCACCAGCATGAGGCTGCTGCCATGATGGCCAACCCTATGTCTCTTAGTGTATCTTTTTGCCCTCCCCTGCCCTGGCGGGTTGGTCCAGGGTTTTTGCCCATGGATTACTAGATAGAGTTCTGTGTCCGGCGATTTGGCAGTGGAAAGGGAGAGCCACATGGAGGTGGCGTGCTCTGTAGACATGTCAGGGGGCTGTTCTGGGATACTGCTTCGCTCCGAGGGACACCCTAATGTCATCACAGCTACCTGTCACTTTCAAGGACCTTGGGTCAGCCTTTAAAGGACTTCTAGACCAATCTCAACCTACATAAGAACAAAATGGAGGCAATTTAGAAAATTCGCCAGCTCAGCTGGCCCTACTAAAGCAGCCTCGAGCCATTGCAAAGAAATAAAATGGTTTATTTTACCACTTTAATATTGGGGATCCCTCATTGGAGGACTTTAAAGATTCATTTGCCATGGCCACCTTCCCTCCTGATGCTTTTCCTTGGCCTTTTGTTGATTAAAATATCATCTATTAAGGGGAGGGAGGGGGAACTGGGGTTGGTATGCAAAATGAAAAAAATTTAAAGAAAAAAAGAGATCATTTACTTAATTTATATTTTACTTCAAAATTTAGGCTTAGATCTGATTACTTCTCTGCTATTTTATTGTTTTAGTGTCAGGCCTTAGCTTGATAGTCCTCAGGTCATGTCTTATAGCAGAAGACAAGATTGCGGAGCAGCTTGGGGATGAGGGCTAAGATCTGGGTCTTATGCTTCCCAGCCCAGGTAATGACAACTTTGTAAAAAAGGGTGAGAAACTATGGGATAACTTTTCTTGAGCCTTAAAGCCATACCACTCAGAAGGCTTTTGTTTGGCTGGAGTAGTGGCTCTTTAGCATTGCCCACACACTGTGCTTATACATGGTCTCAGAAAACAGCCAATCAAACAGCCATTCAAACAGCCAGGACGCAATCACAGAGTGAGTTCTGCATGGAAAGAAGCCTAGGCAGGCCAGATGGTGATCCCTAAACCACCTCATGCCATCATCCGGGTCTTCAGGACCCTCGGAGCTGTAAGTGAAAACCCTCTGTGTGCTACATAGGGGGCGTGAACCACTGCCTCAGGATGCCCATGCAAAGCAGTTTAAGCCTATCGTCACATCTGTCTTGTTTGCTACTGTGTGAGTTCCTCATATTTGTAGGGGTGGACACATAGTAGGCAGCGGTCTCCATGCCCAGGCTTTTCTCCATTGTAGCAAGGAACTGGAGGCAGGGAAGGAGCTGACAGGCTCCATTATCAGGGAGCCAGGAAGGAACCATTGATAGCCGGAAGTTGTGCCTTGGGGTCTATGGTGGAAAGATGCTGTGGGGGAAAGGCAGCACCAAGGATGGCAGTGAGGGAGACCTAGAGCTAGCACCATAACCCATCGTTCCCTGAAACTGACCCCAGCTCCTGTGTCCTCTGCCTGTTCTCTCTCCTTGTCTCTTGTCCCTGTTGATTTGGCCAATGCATGTGATGGGCATTCCGTCCCCATGCCTGTTCTCCCTAGAGTCTCTCTCCTGCTTCTGCCCCTGTGAGGTCCCCACACAGTGCTTTGTCTGAGCATTCCAGGAGTATCCAACATCCTTTGGCTGAGCATCAGCACAGGGAAGCTGTTAGCAGGTCCATAAAGGTCAGTTGCAGAAAGTACCAGAAGAGGGCCCGTGAGTGGCAGAAGCCACCAATGCCTACATTTAGCGTTGCTATGCTGATGCCATCTCAATACATGGCCATAGCTCTGTGGGAGTGTAAGAGCTGATTGACAGGGATGGTTTGAATCATAGACTTGTCCCATTTAGCTGGAAGACTTTGGACCAATTGCTTGCCTTGCGTATGCCTAGATTTCACATGTGCAGGGGGTCCTGCGGTCTCGATTCAATCATGAGTCACACAGTTGTCCTGATGACTGACATTGTCAAGGACAAGATCTCACGTTGCCCCTTTTCCCTTTTCTTCCTCATTAGCTAAGCTCAGAGAAAATGACCTTAATCCTTAATTTATTTTCCTGCTCTGGTCATTTCTGTCGTCCAGCACACTGCATCTAGTCACCCTTCCATATTTCTTCCCCTTAACTTGCCTAGAATCCCCCAAGGGTTGATGTTTTTTCCCCAGGACCTCTTCTGAGTGCCTGCAGCTCTCCCTGGAGGGCTCGCTCTTGTCCCTGCCTCTGTTTAGTCCCACATGAGCCACACTGGAGTCCAGACAGAGCTGAGTACTTTGAGGGCCTGGGAGCCCAGGAAAGCAACAAGGAACTCTTATCTCACCATACTGGAATCACAGAGGCCAAGAGCTACAGGAGACTCTCAGGCCTCTCAATCCAACTCCTACCACATTCAAATAAATAGAGGCCCAGGGACCTGGACTGATTGCTCTAAGGTATCTGGTTCCTGGAGCCTAGGCTAGAAATATAATCATGCTTCTTAATAGATAATTTGAAAATGGTTTTCCACATCCATAATGTAAGAAATGAGGTCTTCTAGCACTTTCTATTGTTCAAAGTCCTTTCAGAGGCAGCACAAAAACAGTGCTCAGAAAAGCTGTTGGTCACATCCCCAAACTGATTCTCATCTGGGATATCAGGGAGCACTCTGGGGAGGATGCTATTAGAACTTCCATGGACGACCATGGAACACTTCTAGAAGGTGTGATTTCATATCCCCGGACTGGAGAAGCTCAAGCCTTCACCAGAGTGAGTGGAGTCACACCATGGTTTGACCCCACAGGGGTTATAAAGGCAGAACAGGGGAGATTTAGGTGGAGGCCTGGGTCAGAGACATAGTGGGGGCTTGGAGCGGAGCTTGGAAACATCCTCCCGTGGTCAGGAGGATGCCCTTCTGAATCTTCAGAGCTCAAAACTGAGGATAAAAAGGACTAGCAATACAAAATGGCTCTGAACACAAAGGTGCCCACCTATTCATGCCAGGTGCCTCTGACCTGCCCTCTTTGAACCTGAAAGCTGACTGCTTTCTCGGTAGGAAGCAAACCGTGAACGTACAGCCTTTTTTGACTCAGGTGTATCCTGGGTGACTGAAGAAGTGCCTACCTATAGAAACAGACTATGAGCATACAGAGTTGAGTGGGTGCTGATCCCCGGAACTAATGAAAAGTACATTTCCTGAGAGGGAAGGACACTCACCCGGGGAAGATGGATTTAAATATGCAAAATACTCATAAGGACATTAGGGTGAATGAGAGATTCCGTGAGAGGACAACAGCTAGCCATGTCCCAAAGGAGCCTGACTTGATGGGCTTCAGGTGAAAAGCCATCATGGATAGCTACTGGATAGAACAGGTACATGGGAATCTATGCTAGTGATAACGGGATGTATCTAGAGAAATATGGGAAGGCCTGGCGCAGGTATTAGGGATGCAGGATTTCCTGAGTTTTCCCCCAAGGTCATAAGAAAATCCTGACTCTTCTGCTGGTCACTGTCACCTAGTGGCAGAGGCAGGTGAGCAGGGTGCTCGTCACCTAACGGCAGAGGCAGGTGCAGGGTGCTCGTCACCTAACGGCAGAGGCAGGTGAGCAGGGTGTTATCATGCAGCTATCCTAACTGGCTGCTGTTTGGGTGCAGGGTTCTTTGGTAACAAGTGTGGCCGCAGGCTTGCCAAAGCTCTGGTCCTGTTGATGACCTGCACTTTCTCTAATGGCTGCACCTGCTGGTCACTTCCATGAGTCTCATTAACAACAGCTAGAAAAGGGGGCACTCCTGGTGTGTGCGGGCTGTAAGTTATGGGCATACCAAGGAGACAGTCTAGTTAGAGGCAGGGGTTTTGATATGATTTGTTTGGATGCTTTAGCTTTTACTTCACAGATCTTTATAGTTGACACAGGGCTTTAGGATAGGTGCTGCTATGTGAGCAGAGAGCCACACACATATTTTATATAGGGAACTACATATTTGCGTTGTCTTTGTTTTCATCGAGAACAGAAACAGCGATGTTATGGCAGGATGGGAGCTATGGCTTTTGCTAGCAGTCCAAGAACCCCAGAGGGACTCCCAGGGCTGCAATGGGTTTTCTGTCACCATGGGAAGCAGCCGGCTGTCCTTCCCTGTGTTTTCTTACTGCACATCTCTGCATTGATTTCTCTGCCAGCCTGCGCTACTGCCTACATACAGATGGCAGAGCCTATGCCTCAGTCTTTCTTTTTACTGCTCTCTCTGCGGGACCCTCAGGCGGCACAGTGCATGACATCTGTGATCAGCAAAGAGTCTGGCCTTGAGGTTCTGAGACTTGAATAACAACAGGAAAATAAGTTAGGGTTCACGCGGACTGCATACCGGGAGTCTACTCAGAAAGGAAGTTAGCAGCAGTTGCGGAAGATTGATTTTGCTTTTAATTATCTGAGTTTTTACCTGAAGGAGTCAAGCCTCAGGGTTTACATGCATGCATATGTGCACACACACACATGCGCACGTGCACACATGCACACACGTGCACACACACACGCACGCATATACATGCACACACACACACACACACACACACACACACATACACACACTGAGACAAAGACAAACTCAAGTTCTCAGAGACAGAGGGGCAATTGATGCTGGAGTTACAGAATAGGCGAGGGCATAGGCCAGGGGACAGAGGAAGGGATGTATGGAGAATGTAAAGTCCTCCCTCCTAAGCACGGTGGCTACATAGAGGAGAATCACACTAGTGAAAGAACATGTCAGGGCCATGTCTTGGGGATGGGCCAGTCTACATGGAGGTAGTGGAACATGTGGAGGAGAGCAAGAGAATTCCAAACATCTACCATCGAGTCCCAGAATCAGGTGTTCTGGGCTGTTATTCAATGGTTCTATCCATCAAAGGTATAGACAAACATTATCAAGTCTCTTTCTTATGGAAAACTAATGACAGAAACTAAACAATACATGTTAAGGACTAACAGCAAGAGGACTTGCTTATAGATAAAGAGGACACCCAAACATGCCAGGTAACAAGAAGACATGTGCGAGAACTGTATAGAAGGAGGCAGCTCTGGGGAGGAGAGGGCAGCAGGGCTGGGGTGTGGGACCTGCCTGAGGCCCGCGGGCCAGGGGCAAGGGGAAGGAGAGCAGGCAGGTGCACAGTCTATGAACTCTAGGATGAGTTCATATGGATATGAGTCTCTTACATGGATCCTGTTTCCATGGCAACAGAAGGACAAAACCCACTGGGAAGGCTCTCAGTAAATCACCAGCCACCAGGCTCTTTACTGTTTCCAGAAAAGGGAGGACAAGTAAATCCTAAAAACTAGCAATACTTCTCTCCCTCAGAGTGCCCGGGATGCTGATGCTTAGTCAAAGCAGACAAGAGTTTGTTCAACGTGAAGACAATCAAGTAGTTCTTGGGAGAGGGTAGGCCATGGCTGACAATGCAGGCAAATTCCTAGCTTCGACTCCGGGTGTTCTGTTTTGCGGGCACACCTTTTGGGAAATTATGGGGATGGAAAACCAACAGGAGGAGAGGCAGAATCTGGAGGTGAAGTGTTGGGTTAGGAAAGGTTTGGGTTCCAGCTCCAGGGGTTGCCCAGAACTCGTAAAGAACCCTTCATTTTCTCGCTCCATAATTTGCGTAGCTGCGCCCTCCTATACAGTGTGAGTCATGCCAGGCTGATTATAAAGGGAGAGAGAAAAAGATGCAGCAACCAACACTTAAAAGGAAGTCTTAGTGCGTTCCAAAGGTTAAAAAATAAAATAAAAAGAAATCTCCGAACAATGCAGTAAAAAGAATAATTTTTAAACCAATTAAAAAATGAAATAAAAAAATAAGGAGGTGGGGCAGCACAGAAAATAAAAATGAAAGACAAAAATAAAGCAGGGAGAAACAAATGGATGTTAGAGCAGGCGGGGTCAGCTGGGTCACAGACACCATGTACTTACGTGTACCTCGGTGATTGCTATATCAACAATGCTACCCACAACAATCAAGGCATCAAATGTATTCCATGCATCACAGAAATAGTGCTGCATGGGGCAGAAAAGCCAGGAAAGAGAGAAGGGGACAAACCAACAAAAGAGGAGAAAACAAAATAAAGGGAGGGAAATGAAAAAAAAGAGGCATGAAAGAAAGGAGAGAAGAGAAAAAAAATGAGAAAAGAAAGAGGTTACGTGGGTATATTAAATACTCTTACCACTCTATAGTTCTGGCGGCTCAAACCTGGGCAACCTGGTTTTCGCAGGATCGAGAGGCCTGACAAAAGCTAGGTTAGTTCCGAGGTGGGTGGGCGACAGCCACCCGGAAGGCAGCCAGTGTTGGCCCAACCAGTGTGCAGCCTGTTCCCTCAGCTCAGATCTGCGCCCTTGGGCCCAGCGCAGCCAGGACAAGTGGGAAAAAAAGGAGAAGAGATTTCTGCTTTTTTTCCCCTACAAGACGACGGCAGGTTCAATAAAAAGCATGACTGGAGGTGGGTAAAATCAGAAATTAAAAAAAAAAACAACAACATAAAAAGAGGTAAACAAAGAGTGAGAGAGAGAAGAGTGGAGGAGGTAGAAGAGGTGGAAGGACTAGGGTCCCTGGGGAGGGCAGAGCGATACTCACATTAGTCTCACTGAGAATGACATCAATTATGCTCCCAATCACGATGAGGAAGTCAAAAACATTCCAGGGATCACTAAAGTAACCCTACATGAGGGAGGGGCAGGCAGGATGGGGATTAAAAAGGAATATTAGACAGACAAGAACAGAGTAACATCACCATCAGAATCACTGTCCAGGCACCTGAGTGTTGCTGTTAGGGGTTCCGAACATCAGCATCTGGCCAGGAGCCTGGTTGGGATAGGAGCAGCAGAGAGGCGGTCAGTTCAGCCCTCCTGTCCTGCCTTTCATGGGTCACATGGTTTGTATTTTCTCTGCCTCCTGCACAGAGGACCCTTCCACTCCCTCAGGGTGGAAGTGGCCATGGGTATAGGGACAAAGGAGGTAAGGCACAGCAGTGCAGGGTGTGGCTGGATTCTACTGTTTATGTGTCAGCTCCTATAGTACAGAGTAGACAGTTAGTATATAGTGACTAGCAGATAGTATATGTCATATAGCATATAGTAAAGGATCTATACCCTTAGTTTCCTCTCCTAGAAGGACCTATAAGAAGGGAGGGTAGTCAGTGGCTCATGTCCTAGGGTTGACAGGGCTGGAATGCAAGCTCAGAGACAACCAAAGGACCAAATCACTCCAACAGTGTCCATAGTAAGTCGGACTCTGTGAAGATGGAAAGGGGCTTAGCCTCCTTCCTGTGCTGGACGCGCCCATCTGTCTCAGGGCAAGTTTGCCTTGGGAAAACTTTCCTCATGGGATAGAAGTGTCTCCTGGTCTAGAAGTACCCGAGTACCCACAGGGGTGTCTCTTAGGTACCATCCCAGGCTCCTTGAAAATGCTACCGAAAGTGATGGCCGTTATTAAGGACTTCCTGAGCTGGGCTGGGGATGGTGGGATTGGTTGGTGGGCAGGGATACTGCCTTCTTAGAAAGGGAGTAAGGTAGCAGAGCCTTGTGGAGGGGAGTTAGGCTCAGAAGGGAAAGACCAGGCTCCCAACTTTACTACTGCCGCCTGTATACATGGCTTCACTGACTTTCCACTTACTCACAAGAGGGAAAAGTGGGAGACTTTTCGAAGGACACGGACAACTATGTGACCAGGTATCCAGAATGCTCAAAGGGCTGGGGACTCCT
This sequence comes from Microtus oregoni, assembly GCF_018167655.1. Lineage (NCBI taxonomy): Eukaryota > Metazoa > Chordata > Mammalia > Rodentia > Cricetidae > Microtus > Microtus oregoni. The sequence goes on from NW_024543061.1 coordinate 59,603,313, forward strand.
GGGTAAGGCAGCCACAAAACAAAGAGCAAGTGGCAATCTCAGATCTTGATTATTGCCTCTGTGGGAGGTGTGGCAACTTAAATGGCCATGTCCCAAGACTTTACAGAGCACAGAGCCAAACAGCCCAGGAAATAGCAAGACAGTCGTGTGCCCATTGGTGGCATCAAGGAGACCTGTCCTCTTAAAAAATGACATTTGTTCCTTTTGTTTCTCAGGTAATGCTCTCCAAAGAGGACAGATTAGCGCTGCTGGTGTTTGCTCAGCGGGGCCACTGCTCCCTGCCTGGAGCTTTCTGGAGATGGATGTCTGGAGGTTGGCCAGAGGCTTTGGAAGCAGGAAGAGCGCTCAGGGAGGTTCTCAGTTCTTTGCTCTCAAAGGCTTCTAGCTCTCTTTGGCATTTTGTACTTCTAAGAGCTGAGCCTGCGTTCTTCCATCTTCCTCATCCTATCCAGATTCCGAAACTGCCTCTTTTCCCAGCCATCTCCTTCTAGAGCAAGCTACCAGACAGGCTGCCCTATGGCTATTATTCTTAGAAGAGGTCAGGCCCCAAGGAAAGGGGACTCGAAGTTCCCAGGCATTTCTGCCCAAAGAAAACCTATGTTTCCCCAGGAGGCTTTGGGCAGTCAGACTGGGCCTGAGACTGTCCAGGTCACAGGTCACATGAGGGTCAGCCTGCGCCAAGGCTCTCTTGCTGGCTTCCTGGAGCAACACCCTGAATATCTCAGGCAGGGACTTCTCTCTTCCCGTTAGGTCACATGCTCTAAGTGGCAAATGACCACTGTACTCCTAGGTTCTTATACCCGCTCAGGGTAGAAAGGGGACACTAATCTAGGGGAGGGAGGGTAGGAGTGAATCTCTCAAATGAATCCTGTATATGTGTACTCTTTAAAAGTGGACCCTGGAAAAGGCTGGAGACATCTCTAAGTGGGAGCTGTTTGTTTAGGAATAGGGCAATTTCAGAAGAATACGGAAGAGAAGGCAAAGAAGAGGAGGGAGAGAAACAGGGCCAAAAAACCCCAAAAAACAAAACAAAACAAAACCAACAGGAGGATGTTCAGCACCAGCCTAGAAAACAGGGCAAGCAAACGTTATTCGGGGTATGGAACAGAAAGAGAGAGGAGGGTGGAAGTCACAGTTTTCCCGCAAGGTCGTGGAGCTGTGGAGTCTCTCCATCCAAAGACCTGAAACAAACGGGTAATCTGGCTGTGTCTGCAGTCTCTGAAGGAGGAACGGGGAGACGGAAGAAAGCAAAGAGTGGGCTACTGGGTGAAAGCAGATACACACACAATTAATCTGCTAGTACGCACCAGGGGAAGGGGCTAAGATTTAAAGGGACTCTGTCAGCCTCCCGCTGTGCATCTCTGCTCACCACTTCTCTTGGGTTTATTTCTTATGTGCAGAGAGAAAGAAATGGCCCTCAGTCACCACCCTCCCCCAGCCATAGCTGCAGAGAACTGGACTGGCTAGGACTGTTGGGGTTAGTTACACCTCCTGGTTGCCTGAACCAGGCTGTGTGGCTGGGGCTTTTGCTTGGCTTCTCTGTTCCGTGGCAAAGTACCTTGTGGCAACCACTGGGTGCAGAAATCAGCTAGTTATCTTGTTGCCAAAGGCTCCAGTGGACCCAGTCCTGGCGGACACATGCACAGCTCGAGACAGCAGCGTCAGAGCGACTCCAGGAGGGTGGAGAGTTCCTTTAAGGGGCAGTTTTTCACCATGACCTATAGACCCACCTTCCCATCCCTCTTAGCCCACCAGTCCTCCCAGCTGGTCCTTGAGGACGACTTCAGATCCAGCTTCTGGGTCCCCGTTCCCTTGGCTGGTTTCTTCCTCTGTTATTTCAAGAACCATGACCTCCTACTTGCCCCACACCAGTTCCAGAAACAAAGCCCACATCTGCCCATTTGGTAATAAATAGGTTGTCAAGGGAGACACCTGGCCAAGTCCTTACACGAGGGGCCTGGTGTGTAAGGGTCAAGTGTTTTCTTTCATATGCACACACATGTATGCATAGGCACCTGCTTCCCCCTCTCATTTTCCCATGAGTAACTGGGGCTTGGGGATGTAACAGAGAGGAAGGTGGGGAAAATCGCAGGCCTTTTCTTTAATAAAATCCATTTGACAAGGACCAGCTTATACTTGCCATCAATCTTTTTTTCTGATGAGTGGGTTGGGACATCAGGGCTAGAAAGCTTTGTGCTGGCTCTCTTAGAAGTGGCAAACCAAACCTCTGAGTGCCCAGCTCCTCAGAGCCAGGGAAGATGGTGTGTATATATAAAAGATGGCACTTGTACAACTGGAAGACCTCTCTTGCTACCTTCAATATCCTACATGCTGATTGGCCTCCCCTTTCAAATTACCACTGTCTTGGGATGAAGTCAGAACAGGGGCCTCCCCTCTGGCCCAGCTAGAGAAGGCTGGCATGGCCCCCAATGCCAGAGTCTGATTATCTGTCATCCCTGCTTAACCTCCTCCCACTGGGCAAAGCTGCCGAGTAATGGATAGCTAATTGGCTCCAGCAAATCATTTATAGGAAGGAAAAATTACTGCATGAGCTTCATGCAATGCATTTCATATGCACAAGGATTCTGGATTTTCTTCTCTTTTGGCTTAGCTGTATCTCTATTCGGTGATGTCATGGGAGGCCTACCATTTTGACAAAGACAGTAGTAGTAATGGTATGGTCTCTGGAGACTGCGGGTTTGAATCCTATTCTGCCACTTACTAACCAGATAGATGTGTGTGTCACTTTCCTATCATGACAAAACACATGTGGGAACCAGTAAGGAAGGACGTTGATTCTGGCTCACAGTTTCAGTTCACAGCACTGTTTCCGCTGCCCTGGGTCTCTGGTGAGACAGCACATGATGGTAGAATTGGTCTGTTTATCCCATAGTGGTTGTGGAGGTTTAAAAGAAAATTATCCCCAAAGGGAGTGGCACTACTGGGAGGTATACCTTTGTTAGAGTAGGTATGGCCTTGTTGAAGGAAGTGTGTCACTGACGGGGTGGGCTGTGAGGTCTCAAATATGCTCAAGCTTCACTCAGTGTGATACTCAGACTACTTCCTGTTGCCTGCAAGATGTAGGACTCTCAGCTATTTCTCCAGCACCACGACTGCCTGCATACCATGTACCACCATGGTGATAATGGACTGAACCTATGCACTGTAAGCCACCCCAATTAAATATTTTCCTTTGTATCCTTTGTAAGAGTTGTTGTGGTCATGGTGTCTCTTCATAGCAATAGAAACCCTAACTAAGACATTGGTCAAGCAAAGGAAAACAGAAAGGGTCTTTACACTTCAAAGACACTCCTCCAAGGACCTATTTTCCACTAGGCACCTACTTCTAAATGTCCAACTGCATCTCAATAGAGTCAAGATCCACACTAGCATTAAGAGTGAGCAAATAACCTTCTGTGCCTGTTTTCCTATGTAGAAAACGGGACTGACCATAGTGGTGAAGTGAGGTTTAAAGATACCACACACACACACACAGCACTTAGACTTGTGTCTAACCTAGAGGGAGCTCTAAATTCATATTAGCTGTGGTCATCATTAGCTAAAATCAACCTGCCTGCCTCATTGTTTAGAAGCATCTACAAGTTCAACTTTCTTGTGGGACCGAGCAAAGGGAAAATCAAAAGCAGGCACATGGAAGCCAAGAATGTGGAAGAGGGAAGAAGCTGAAGGCTTGGGCTTGTCAAGGCCGTTTCTGCTCACTATCTGGTCTTGAGATGTTCCTGAGTACAGTCAGGTGGCACTGTTGACATTGTGGTAGTATGCAGGTTGTTATAGCTTAATTTTTTTTATCAGATTCAAGTTCATATAGATAGCTCACTCTTAAGTTCTTAAAAAGAAACTATTCAAACCAGAAGAGATGTGGTCTTCCTTGGGCTAGAAGGCTAGATGGGAAGGGCGCTGGACTGCCAGGTGGCCTCCATCTCCGACACAGAGAGTGAGATCACTACAGAAGGGGTTATAGGCACACACCTTTGCAGAATTCTGGATTCTGTTCCTCCTCTGCCCAGACCAGAGGCTTCCTCTGTCAGGAGCACAAACCTCAAAACAGGTGATGTACGTAAGAAGCCACAGAAGCTCTGTCCATACTTACACTGGTAAGCCAGGGTTATGCTACTCATTCTTAAGAATTTTAAGGTAAAGATTATGTCCTTGCTAGTCTTTGTTATTTTTTGTGTTCTTGTATGGGTCTGGCAAAGTCAAGCAAAGAGGCAGCCAGGGCCTTCTTGGTCCTGGAAGGTGATACAGTTTCAGTCCGTCTGGGGTACTGACTCAGGACTGCTCTCTTCCAGGCCCAGGATAGCTTTGGGAGATCTGAGCTCAGATTAGAAGCGAGACTGCTGACATAGAGGTGAAAAGTCAAAACCAGACAAAAGCACAGATAAAGGGAGACTTGATGCCATGGAATGGAGATGCCAAAAACATTCAGGAATCACAGAAATAACGTGAAAAGCAGGAGATGGGGAGAGTGTTGGTGAAAAGGGGTCACTGAAGGTCGGTGGGAAAAGGGGAGACTGTGCAGGAGGGGGAGACATAGAACACACAGATGGTAAGAAATAGAGATAATGAAAACAGGGAGAAGAAAAAAAGAAAGGAGGAAACAAGGGGAAACAGAAGAGGAAGAAGACAAAGAGGCTGAGATTGAGGCTGGATGTGGTACCCAACGCTGGGTACCAGAACTCTGGGCTGACCACACAATTCTGACAGCGAAAATAAACATCAGCCAATACAAAACCAGAGCGAGTAGCCTTGCAGAGCAGGTCTACAGAGAGAGGGGCAAAGATGGCTAAACCCAATCCAGGGCAGGGGTCCCAAACAAGTGGAGCTTCCTGGCTTGGGGGAGCAAATGTCTGAAGAAAGATGTGAGGCACGAGGCCGAGGAGGGCAGGTTGTGAGTTGGTGTGGAGGGGACAGACATAAGGGGAGGCGGAACCTAGTTCCTAGGAGGGATGATTTTTCGGGGTCCTGGGCTGTGGAGCTGAGAGGTGGTGAACTAGATGAACTGGAGAGAGAGGTGCTGAATCCAGCTAGAAACAGCAGTGACTGTGGCAAAGCCTCATTGTGTCTGTGAAGAGATGATATTATGGGATATCACGGAATCAATGGTTAACTGACACCAAGCAGAGATAATATAGATCCTATTACATTAGGGTGCCACTTAGATATAACTAATCATGGAGATTAGTGGCGTCTAGTGGCGAAGGCATCACAGAGCACACAGCTGCTCATGGCCTACAGCCTGAGAGGTAGTGAGGATTTCTGCTTTCCCGTCAGGCCCATCCTATGGTCTGCTAATTCAGAAGCTCTGGAGAGTCTCCCACAGAAAGCTGGCTACCGTAGGACAATGGGCAAGAGCAGGCCAAGGTTGGGTCCTTGCCCTGAAGATGCCCTCACTGGGAAGTGGCGCTCCCAGGATGGTTAGAGGAATATGGACCTGGGAATGTGTGCTTTCCATAGACGCCTTCTGCTCTGGAGTTCCACTGGAACAAACTGAAGGCATTCGTTATTTATCTCATCAATATGCAATGAGGGCTACTAGGAGCACAGAGACATGTAAGGCTTGGCATCCGTAGACCCTGATCTAACCCCCAAAGCTGGTGGTCTGTCCCCTGAAGCAGACAGAATTGGGGATTATGGGTTCCTTTTGGGGTCTCAGGAGCTTTTTTCTTTCTTTGCCTTAGTTGTTCTGGGTTGACTGGAGGATCCCATAGCTGCTTCTCCTTACTCACCTTAGAGTGAGCAAATTTATGCCAAAGACTCCCCTCAGATTAGGGTGCCTGCTGGAGGCTGTATCCCTTGAGGCAGGCATGGCAAACGGTTTCAGGTTCGAGCACACACTGTCCTGAAGTTCACGGAAAAGAGGACCCAGTAGCAGTGGGAGTGGGTGTAGCAAGGACAAGCAGGCTGCCCTTGCTGAGTGGGCAAGCTTGGTCCTGCCGCAGCACTCTAAAGAGTGCAATGGCACAGGCTGTGGGGAGGCTTTCAGAGTCCAGCCAAGACAGGCTCCTTCCTGCTCACTCACCTTCCTTACTCCTCACCCCCACCTATCATCCCTTGGTCCCAGGCCACAATGCCTGCTGGGTTTCACAGGTATGACTCAAGGGAGGCCATCTGATCCAACCATTTGCACTGCCTTTGTAACGAGACCCCAATGAAATAGTGAACCACTCTCTCTCTCTCAGAGATGAGTCTCCAGAGCTCTGAGCAAGTGGGCTGACCTCTCTGTGCCTCAGCTTCCTTATGCAGGGCATGGCAAGAATAACTGCGCACGCTTCTGCGGGTCCGGGAAGTTTGTGCATGGGAAGTACCTACAAGGTCTGACTCTGAAGGAGTGCTCAGTGCCCACTCTTGGTGGCATTACTGCCTCACTCCTTGGCGGCTCCTGCATCACAGAAGGCCCTTCCTTCCCAGGAGGATCTGGGAGTCTTGTGTCCACTCAGTCAGGGTCACTGTTTTGTGTTTGCTGAGTTCACGCCTCAGCACCTTCGAGGCTTGGGAATCCCCCTCCTCGTGGGTTCAGTTTCTTTTCCACTGGCAGGCTCAGAGACGGAACCACAGTGTACTTTCCCACGGGGCACTTACCCAGTGTGAATGCTTTTCCACATTAAATAATTAAATGTAATAGCTAACACTTTTCTTCCCACACGAAGGCTTTATGTAAGTCATATAATTATTTTTTATCATTCACAGTAAAAGCACCATGCAGGAAAGAAACCTGTCACAATGTTGCAACAATATGCAAATCTCTGGGTACAAGAGCTGTGGTGAGTAGGCCCCTCCGGAGGAGCCCATTTGTGCCTGTCTGCTGGGCACTGTGAACATCAGGTGTCCGTGGGCACACCATAAATAAACAATAATCAGGGGAATGCCTTCTTACCAATCAGCTGTTAAAAAGTAAGCAGGGGCTGGCTGTACACCCACAGGTCCCTGGGCTCTCCTAACGAGGCCAGAAGAAGTGGAAGGGGTGGTGGCATGCCATACCGAGTGCCCTCCTCCCGCCACTTTTCTATTTCTATGCCTTTAAGCGACATGTGTGCCAGGTCTGTGGGACCATTGGTTCCCCTGGCAGCGAAAGACACTGATTCTTAGTAGCTAAAATGAACAGAGTTCAACTAACAGTTAAGAGGCTCTATGAAGTCCCACCTTGCTCTGTGTCCCACTTATCGGCCTCCAGGGGGCACTGTGGAACTGGGTAGAGCTACAGAGTAGGTCCTGGAAGCCAAGCCAGCGTTTTGGATTCAGTGGGTGGGAACATGGACACCAACTAGCCTGCTGTGTGGGACAGCTGAGACTTGAGAGTGATGTACCCATAGGACTTCTGAGAGACATGTGTGTAGGTACTGTGCACAAATCAAACTGGCCTGTGGCAACTTCAGTTTTTATTCTAAGGTCCCGCACCTTTTTCTGTTGTCTTCAACTTTTGTGGGAAATGAATTTTTTTTTTTTTATCAAATACAACCCTTTCCACTTAAATTATGGCTAAGAGGTTCTGTATTTTAGACATTTTATGTATATGTGTGAATGTCTGGGAACTAAAAATATATTACAGAATATTTATCATGAAATAGGGGCTTGTAGGTCTAGAAAGGATTCAAGACCATTAGCCTAAAAATGATGACTAACTTTCCATACAAGCTTTAAGAAAAAATATTTTTACTTAATCCTGAATTTGTTTAAATGGAATTTTCTAGGTCAATGTGAGTTTCAAGAAATACAGTCCTCTGCACCACTCACAGAGGGGGGACTAGTACATCTAGGGTCCCCCCCCCTGCTCCCCTGGAGAAGCAGGGCAGCCTCCAGGCTCTTGTTCACCCTCCCTTCCTTCTCTGTGTCTGGTTTTGCTCACACAGCCCTTTAGCCTGAGAAACAGTGTTTTTTCCTGATCTCCTGTTTTGGCCATGGTAGCTCTTAGCCTCCAGACCCCCTCCACCTCTCCCTCCTCCCCAGTGCCCCACCTGTTAGCTCAGTATTCACTTTCTGGGATGAGGAGTCTCCAGGACAGCTCTCTTGGAACTTCTACTTGGGAGAGCCATATGTAGTACTGATTCCTAAGATAGATCTCTTGCCCAGACTGTCTGTTCCAGATTTTAAAAGCTTTTAAAACCCAATACATCTGCAGATCCCCTTTGGGCTAGCTTCACCCTGCTCTCCTCAATTTCAATGAATTGTTGCACCAGTCCGTTCCCCGGGGGACAGGCCAGGAAACTTTGAGCCATCTTTCATTCCTTGTCTGCATCCTCACAGCTGATTCAGCATCAGATGATATCAGCATGATGCTGACACCATGCTGTACCGCTGGTCCAGCGGGCTCTGGCAGACAACGCATCCTCCGAGCCCACGTCAGGCGATTCCTTACTAAGTAACCAACACACTAGTCCCAAAGCCTAGTCCCTACTCGGTGCCCAGGGGCTCCCTAGAAGACAATAGCCCCCATAGGCCTGCCTTGAGGTGAGTTTCAGTCTTACTGAGAACCTTCTGAAGCAGAGAGGTCAAAAGCCTTCCATTAGGGTGACCCCTGATGTCCTAGACCTACTGCGCTGGAAGGAGTGTGCAACCCAGGGCTCATCAAGCCTTCATTTGTTATTCTTGATGAACCTTTGTCATCAGCAAAGCCTCGGGGTTTAGGTGATGGCATTATCCCCGGCACTCAGTCCTCTTGCTAAGAGTGGATTGTCCTGGCGACACTACCCTTCACCGGGCCCTGTGCTGCCCTCCACAGTTGGGGCAGAGCTGCCAACATGAGCTCAAACCTTGAGCTCCAAGGCTTAGCCTAACAACTCCCTGGGTGTTCTGTGTGGCTCCCTCCCTTCTGCTTTTCTCGCTGGGGTAGGGTTCCTTACGAATTTTCTTTGGTATTGTGCTGAATCTATAGATCAAGTTGAGAGGAAGTAAAGTTTTAGCAATGGAGTGTTTCCCAGCCAGGGAGTTCATCTCTTCAGTTATTAGCTTTTCTTTATTCCTTGGTATAAATTTTTAGTTTTCTTTTTGTTTTATTTATTTTTAGAGACTGAACATTTTCCAGCATCCATCATAAAAGTTTTCTTAATTTTTTTCTGTAATTATTGACACATTTCAGGTCATGATAGAAATATAATCTCTCTTGTAATTAAACAACCATTTAGTTACCCTTTGAACATCCAACCAAACCTTTCCACCAGCCTGCATCTACATCAAGTATCAGCCCTGTTTCTTTAGCCTGTTTTCCCTACAGCCAAGGACAGAACTCCGTTGGCATTCACCCATCCTCTTCTTTGGGTCACCTTTGCTTTCTCCAGGTTGTTTGAGACAGAGGTCTTTAAACTTTTTTTAAACTAAATATGAGATGTTTATATTAACATCTCATATTTCTGCAAAGGTTTTGGATGAACAAAGTATGGATTTAGGGAGTTGGGGAGTTGGATTCAGGGCAGAGGTTTTCTTGAGTAAACTTATTTTACATTGAGAAGTCAGGAAAACAGATATGGATGGAAAGATCACAAGCATCAATCACAGTAGAGACAACGGAAGAAAGAAACAGAACTAAACCGATGGATTAACCCATCAGCCAATCAGATATGAAGAGGATATGACAAGGAAAACTGAGTCAGGGACCCCTCCAGATGATGTAGCCATGATTACGGATAATGGCTATTGCTGTGGTTTGGATGTTAAGTGGCCATCAAAGGACCATGAGTTAAAAGCTTGGTCCCCAAGAGTGATTCTAGGGAAGGGGAAACTTTCAGACAATGGAGCCTAGTGGAAGGCAGGCAGGCAGGCAGGCAGGCAGGAAGGGGGGACTGGAGGAAGTAACTCATGGCCTGCTCTTTGAGGACTGTGAGATTCTAGACTGAACTCTTGCCCTGATTCCTGGTTACAGATGTGACTGAATTGCTCCTCTACACAACCCTGCTATGATGTGCCACTACCTACCAGCCTCCCTGGAATGTGTTGATTGAAGCATATGGCACTCAAACCTTCAAAACTATGTTAGTCGCTGCAGGTATTTTATAATTATAAAAATTATAAAAATATAAATGTGCCAGGATGACTAACAGATCCACCTTCTTCATTCTTGCTAACCGTCCTTTCCCAGGGAACTCACTTCATCCATGAGCAATTGGAGAAAATGAAAGTCCAGAAGTAGTCCAGGTCTGTTAGAAGCGACTCCATTGTTCTTGGGCAAACTCCAGGCAGATGTTTCTACCAGAGTTACAAGGGTTTCTGCTTGGTATTCTGCCTGAAAGCTCAAGGGTCCATTTCCTAGTCTGTCTGTCAGTGAAGAATACAATTAATGAGGGCGCAGAGGGACCGGGCTCTTCTTCATCTTCTTCTCAATTAACTAGTCAGCTGTCCTTGGTCACATTCACTAATAGTCTTCTTCTCTATTGTTCGGGGTCCCTTTTGAGGAATTAATAGAAGAGACCCCCTTGCCATCCTCTGAAGCCAAAGACTGACTCTTGCTATGTGAGATGCCTCTCTTTTGCACCCAGGAAAAGTTTCTCATATTTTACCCTATCTTCTCTTTATAGACCAGGCATTGAAGAAAATAGGAAACCCTTTATGGGTTAGGCCATCCCAATTGGTTATGTCTTATGAACTGTTTGTTTCTCATCAGTAGGATATACCAAATGTGTGTTTCAGGCCAACGTCCCTGAAGATATCAATCTCATGGGCTTCCCAGGGCAGGTAGCTTGGTGCTAGAGACATGATACAGAAAGTCTGTCCACAGTGGGCTCTGGAGATCCCTCAGACACCAGGACCATATCTGAGTCCACTGTGGGATGATCAAAGACTAAATATTTAAGTCATATATTTCATGCCCAAAGTGAAAGTGATGGCAGCTTCCTGAGAGGCTGAAAACTGGGACTGAAGCCCAGCAATCCTGCACTCCTTGCCTGGCTCAGGATGCATGGGTGATGCTTCTGTATTCTCAGGCACGGAACCTGGAACAGGGCGACATGTGGGTGGCAATGCTTGCGGGTTCCAGAGAAGGTGGCCACAACAACTTGGTGGCCTTGTCCAGGGCAGAACACCGATTATCCCTTAATGGGTCTGAACTTAGAGAGAACTACGACAAAGAATGTATGTCCTTCTTGGAGGTAGGGAAACACCGTTGTTACGGTTGTTCCAGATGAGGCTCACTAGGAGTCTCTGGAAAGTACTCAAGATTCCTCCGTGTCCTGTGGCTGAAAGGAAGGACCAGTGTTTCTGAACCTTGCATGGACTATGTTTACGTGACTTAAATGTCTCTGCTCTTCTGAAAAGTATTCAGCAGAGCCCTTGCCAAGGACGCACCCTTGTGACACTCCACTCTTTCCTTAATAATTACATAGTTGATTCTGGGTATGTTGTCAAAACATGCACTATAACACGATCTAGCTGGAGATTTGTCTTTTTGCCCCCTGCTGCTCTGTATTGCATCTGGTAAAGCTGGTGAAGGAGGGGGAGAGGAAGCCTGGGAAATTGGTTAATGTTTCAAATCTCTAAGTGTGCGTCTCCAGGCACGTCCTTTTCGCCACTCTCCAGGCCATGTTAGGGCAGCCACAGGAGCTACTGAGCTGTGGCTACAGCTGCCCTCTGAAGAGGCTGTCAGTCGCAGGCCAGTGCCTAGCGGAGATTCTGGCCTTCTATGCAGGTCACGGACTGTAGGCACTACTTCCATAGTCTACTCTGCTGTCACCTGGGACGGCGGGCAGGCCGGTGAGGAAGAGTGACAGGTGGTCAGTTTTGTCAGTTCCCTCTCACTCAGACAGTGCTAGCCCCCCTCTTCGATGAGGTGCTGTTTGCGAGAAGTGACATAAGAAAATCTGCAGGCAACTGCTCGTCCTGTGCTGAGGACAAAGGGAGCAATGGCAGTGTCTCTGACCGTGGTCCATGGCATGGAGGACTGGGTCCTGAGCAAACACAGGCCCAGCCTGCACTTCTCACAGTCACCTGCTCTGCACGACACATGGAATGGGAGAGGGGTATATCAGGGACCTTCCCAGATCTGGGGCGCTGGGCCAGGAGAAGTTTGGTTTGCCAGGTTGTGGGAAATGGGAGGGGAAGGGGTGTGGCTGAGCTCATGGAAAGACCACAGCTCTGCTCACGGAGAAATCTATTTCCCAGTCATGGACAAAACTACAAGGTAAGGTTGTATTTCAAGGAGTTGGCCTGGTTCACCTCTTGGCCAGTGTAGCTTTTAGAGCACTCCTCAGGGAAGGGATGGCCCTTCACTGGGCCGTTCTCCCGCCACATCCCTCGTCCTGTGGACACATGCCCACCCGGTCCCATCAACAGCTCTTTCTCAGAGGCCTACCTTGGGTTTGAAGGCAATGAGCTTCAGGATCATCTCCACTGTGAAGAGGCCAGTGAACAGCATGTTGAGGATATTCATGGCGATTTTGAAGAGGCAGCTCTGGCCATAATGCTAAGAGGAAGGAAGGGGAAGACCACGAACATGAGGCTGAAGTCCTCTGACTCTTTATCACCTTTGTCCCGCTTTCTCAGATGCCTCCATGTCTGCAGAGATCTTCCTTGAGCCATCCTCAGAAGGCTACCCACCATGCCTTGGGCAGGCAGGCAAACCCTGGAGTCATTGCAAGCTCTTGCCTTTCCTACTGTGTGAGAGCTGGGTAGCAGAGATCTGAGTTCCTGATGATTGGGCATGATGACTTCTAGATGTTTCTGGCACATGAGAGCCCTGGCACAAACTGACTTCCTTGTAGGTAGGATTTGAATCCACCTCCACACCCATGCCTTATGATGACGACTCCAAGCTTACTCTCATGGTTCTCTACCTCCTCTATTCCCTGTTATCAATCTAGGGCCCCGGGGATTCTTCCATAAGCTCTCAGAGGAACCCCATCCCTGAGAAGGGCTACTTGTCTTTCTCTCACTCTTCTGACTCCCTGACTGTCCCAGCTGTAGGCAGTGACCACTTGGCCTGGCCTTGCGGCTCCTTTTACTACATCTTTCCCCAGCACTTTCCCTAGGCTAGCCCCCCACCCATAGACTGACCTGCATGGCCAGGCAGATGGTGTTGAGCAGGATAAGGACGAACATCAGATACTCGAAGTAGGTAGAGTTGACCACATACCACACTTTATACTGGTGCTGGTTCTTGGGGATGTACCTTCGCAAGGGTCGGGCCTTGAGGGCATATTCCACACATTGTCTCTGGAAGGGAAGGAGGAGAAGTGAAGGCACGTGGAGGAAGAGTGGGGGTGACAGAGGGTGTGGGACAATAAAAGGCAGGATGCTTGCAAAACCACAACCCAGGAAGGTGTTCTCAGGCTCTGCTCACACGTGTGGCATGTAATGGCTTTTGATTTTTCTGGCATCCCTTGTCAAGGACAGAGGCCCCTTCCAGCAACTCTTCTTCAGATTGCAAGCAATGAGCTCAGCTCCTTTTCTCCAACCGGTAATGACTGGTGCATTGCTCAGCAAGTGCTTGGCGCCTCATAAATACCGATTGGCTCATAGCTCTCATTGGCTTTGTCCCACACCACAAATTCTCCATGGGGTATTTCTTGCCTAATTTGTTTTTTTTTAATCCTAAATCCTTCTTCCTTCTTGTTGAGCATCTACATGATCAGAAGACACAGAACTGTCAAGAGAGGAACTCTTGTTCTAACTAGAGTCTTGGGAATACAGAAAATGTCAGGCAATCTCTATGCACAGCACCCAAATCTCTAAATCAGGAAGCAGAAAACCAGCCACTGTAGCCTGCTTGACCCTTGACCTCCATGCTTAATCCCCAAGTCTTGCTGATCTGACCTGTTTTTATATCTGTTAGGTCAGGTTCTCTACACACTTCATCTATGCTTCCTTCCTTCTCTTTCTTTCAATGCTACACAGTAGCCCAAATGTTGAATCTAAAGCTAAATAGCAGATATCAAAGCCCACAAAGGGTCCAGCTTTCCTGTCAAGCACAGAGCTGGGCACACTGGGCTGTATCCTCATGAGCTGGCTTTATTTAGAACATGTTTTCACTGGGAGGGCAAAGGGAGCTGAGGTTTCAGACCAATGTCCAATCCTAACAGCACCTTACTCACCCAGGGGAGCTGAGAGAGCACATTCTAAGACCTTAGTGTCACCATGCCACACCCCCTTAAGACTCTTCTCTCGACCCCTGCTCAGACCTCTGTTTTGCTTGAAAAGCCATCTAAGTGGTTTCTTAAAACTGTTCTCTTGGCCATCCCAAGCTCTCTCTTTACAACAATGTTCTAGTCGCTCCTTTGACAATTAGTGTAGGAGGTCCTTCTGTCAATGTGCTGCTTTTACTGGTTAATGAATAAAGAAACTAGCTTGGCCTGATAGGGTAGAACAGAGCTAGGCAGGGAAAACTAAACTCAATGCTGGGAGAAAGGAAGGTGGAGTGAAGAGAAGCCATGTAGCCCCGTCAGAGACAGATTTCAGTCAGAATCTTGCCGGTAAGCCACAGCCTCGTGACAATACCCATATTAATAGAAATGGGTTAAATTAAGATGTAAGAACTAGCCAATAAGAAGTTAGAGCTAATGGGCCAACAGTGATTTAATTAATACAGTTTCTGTGTGGTTATTTTGGGGCTGAGCAGCCAGGAACTAACAAGTGTCCTCATACTACAGACAATGATGCTAACATACCTGGGCATAAAGTAACTTCCTAATTTTTGGATATGACATAAATTTCTTTTTTCCATGTTGTCTGAAACAAAGTATTGCTAAGGGGAAGTTTAACAAATATTCGCTGATTGATCGTATTTTCCAGATCTGGGATTTGGGAGGATTTCATGTCTGTCAGGTCTGAGAAAGACTGGATCCACATTTCTGCCACAGGGATTTGGAACAAAAACCCTGTTCTAGTGCATGACAGGACAGAGAACATTAGCATCCACACACATCTCTCTAAGTCCCGTAGGCTCTCTTCTAATGACTCTTGGGCAGCCAACTTCTGCCCTTCCTTCTGGGGTCCCGGCTTTCCTCCTTTCCTTCCCAGAAAGCTACCTGGTTCTTGTCCAGCTCACAGTTCTTGTACTCTTGCTCCCCCTGCTCCTGGAAGGTGACAATGACGAAACCCACGAAGATGTTCATCATGAAGAAGGCAATGATGATGATGTAGATGATGAAGAAGATGGAGATCTCCACACGGTAGTTGTAGATGGGGCCCTTGTCTTCTGTGTGGGAGTCGATGGAACGGTACAGCAGCCTACAGGAGGAGACAGGCTCACAGAGTGAACTGGAGAAGCAGTGTCACCTCCATGAGATGATGGCACCACTGCTCCCAGGGATCCCTGCAATCAAAGGAAACAGCTCCAGGCTGGGGCCAGAGGGTCTGGGGCTCAAGTCCCTTCTAGGCAAAGCAATGAATCTCTTTGGCACTGAGTCCACAACTGTCAAGTGGAAATGATAATTCCCTACTTTCCTAACTGACAGAGCAGCTGATATAATATATACACAGTGTTTTGAAACTGTCAAGAGCTGTTGAACTGTAACATCCATCACTGACACCAATTTCAAATACAGAAGTATTGGTAAATATTGAAACAGCTTTGCAAACTGGCATGGGCTAAAGGAGGTGAGGCCAAACAAAAAGTAAACCTGAGGAAAAAATATTCATTTAGATAAAATAAAACTAGCATGACCTTAGATTATTCACATTATCTACAGTAGTTCAGATTACACACACACACACACACACACACACACACACACACACACACACACGTCTGCCATACATTGCAGGCTGGGCTGTGGGGTCAGAATTATTTCTTTCTCTTCTATTGTAATTTCCCTGGCATATGGCTATTCTCCAAGTATCGCTTATATATTGCCATATAACAATGGCAAATCCCATCCATGCACTGTTGGATGGGGACACAGTTGTTTAAACCAAGACACAAAGGGCACTAGATGAGCCAGCCTGCTACCAGCCATGCTGTGTGAGGACCAATGAGCTGGTCCTGTAGGGAAACTATCACATCTGCAGAGGAACTGGGTCCCTGGCTTTTGTCTCTTTCTTAGTTGACAGTGTCAATGTAGACAAGGCTTTCCCCAAGGAGACTAGTACACAGTCTAATGGGACAGAGACCTCCTGGTTACCTTTACCCATACCAGCTACACTGGTAAACTAGAACTCTGGTGATCAAAGGTTTACACAGAGAAATTCTGTATTTGACTCAGAAATGCCATAAAGATAATGGCAGGGACTTCTAATCCTGTGACTCATACTGATCTTGGGGAAAGGAGTTAAAAGGTATCCATTTTTGGTTGGGATTTCTAAGATGCTGCAGATGTATTGAGTGGTACAGCACTTGCATGACATGCACAAGGTCCTCAGGGAAATCCTCTGCATCCCCATCTCCTATAATACCTTTTATAAGAGATAGTTTCTGTTTTTGAGACAGAGTCTCACTATGTAGTTTTGGCTGGCTTGGAACTCACTACATAGTCTAGACTAGCCTCAAACTCAGAGATTCTGTCTCAGAGTTTTATCTGCTTCTGGCTCCCCAGTGCTGGGATTAAAGGTGTGCACCCCTATGTCCAGCTAAAAGTCTATGTTTCTGTGGCGATCATGTTCTGTGAGAATTCTCGAAGCACTCTCACTGGCCGGGGACAACACCAGTATGACCTCTGGGAAGAATTCAGAGAAAGTATAAGACTTTGGATAATACATAGACAGTCAGTGTCTAGACTCTAATGTTAGGGCTGTGAGCCTTGGTATTCATTCATACTCACTCTGGCCACCCCTCAAAGGTGGAGACGGTGAAGAGGGCCATCATGGCTGCCAGAACATTGTCAAAGTCAAACTTGCTGTTCTCCCAGCTTCGAGGCTGGATAATAGGGTGGTCAACTTCTCCATCTTTGTATGTGATGTAGTTACCCCTGAGAAAGGGAGAGAAAGGTAATCACAGAATGTCCTATATCTCTACCATCCTGGCATGCTGGGTAGGATGCAAACACATTATCCCAGCTATCAGAAGCCTCAGTGGCTTGAACTTTGAGGAATAAAGTCACATGTCACAAAAGTGAGGTCATATAATGAAATGGTAGGAGGACAGTCTTCACTCCTCTCTAACCAAGCCACCAGCCTCCCCTGAGTTAACCAGCCCTGGCTCTGCAGCCTCTTAGCTTAAACTCACTTGCATTCTGCCTCCGTCTGTTTGGAGCTATCCGAGCAGGTATAGAGCTTCCCCTAGAAGAGAAGAACAAAGTGATTAGGCAGGCTCCGCAAGGGGTGGGTCTGCCAGAAGACCATCAATAAGCTTCAGGGATAACGGGTGAAAGATGAACAGAGTTCAGATGTGGAGGACGTGGTTCACATTCGGAGCCCAGAGTGCACTTAGATTCATAAGCAGGGAGCCAACCTTTGAAGACTGCTCTCTAGGAAGGTCTTGAGAGGAAGAAAGAAGGGGATCTGGGATTGGAGGGAGTTCATGGGAGGAAGTCAGTGGAAATTTATATAGTGGAGGGTGAGGGACAGAGAGAGTGCTTCAGGTGAGAGACTAGCAGAACTAAAGAGATGGAAGCAGAAAAGAAGAGGCCGTCCAGGCCTCTGGCTGGGTGGTGTAGGGGAGGGGTGGCATAACAGAGAACACAGAGGCCTTGAGCTGGGAGAGGCAGAGCAGGTTTCCCTCTACTCTCTTGGTCTAAGAAGCTCAAGTAGGTTGTGGGGAGAGGTCACGGTGCCTCAGGTCTGATTGACAGGTTGTCGTCTGAGGTCACAGTGTCTCAGGTCTGACAGGTTGTAGTTTCAGGTCGTACTGTTCTGCACACCTGACCTAGACTGATGTCCCCTCTTGCATCTTTGGCTCCCTTCCCTGGAATGCTGATGAGAGGGGAAGGAGGCGGGACTTTACCTTGAAGAGCTGGACCCCAATGCAGGCGAACATGAACTGCAGCAGAGTGGTGACTATTACAATGTTCCCAATGGTCCGGATGGCCACAAACACACACTGGACCACGTGCTGCAATGGGAAGAAGAATGGGATAAGGTTTCAGCCTAAGCAGGCTTGAGCCAGTCCCAGGGCCCCTCCACACAGGCAGCACAGACAGATCCTATGCTCCACTGAGTGGGAGAAAGCGTCCAGGCAACCTTTCCAGAGTCATGATGATGGAACTCAGAATGCGAAGGGCTCCTTGGACTCTGGGAAATGACAGGGATATAAGCCCTTCCTTCCAAACTCCTGTCTGAGTGGTGAAAATACCAAACAATGCTAACTCAAAAATGTCTTCTCCCTTGCCTTCACCCTACTTTTGAATCAATCCGATTACCCTGATGTAGAGTAAGTCTTGTAATTACTCTCGAGCCAGTCCTGTAACTGCCCCGTAGATGACTTCTAGGAACCAGTTACTAACTACCCACATAAATCCTAGTCCCTGACCAAGAGGGACAACACCTTCCTTAGTGTTCTGGCCTTTCTCTGTCTATAAAGAATAAATAATTTTTTTTTTCTGTCTTGGTGGAAATCTTGGCACTCAAATCTTGACCGTGATTTTCACCTAACACTGTGGTGACCTAAACAGGAGACCCTTCTTTTATTTCCTTGTTCCCCTTTCACTCTGGAGCCTGTAGTAATTGGCTGAATCCACCGGCAACTGAAAATCTCTGGCTGGGTCTAATCTTCAGGGATATCCAAAGGCCTACAGGGTAGGTGACTCCGGATGGCCGGCATCAATCCTTTTGTCTCCTTGTGGAAGGCCTTATTCCACACTTGGAGCTGATGGACCCTAACTAAAGCTATTCTTTGGTGGATCACTAAGGCAGTAAGGAAAAGGACGGTCCACTATAGCCTGGAAGTGGGAGGAGCTGTTGCTTCTTTCTGGGAATCTCGTGGGACTCCCCCTTTCTAATCTCCCCTCACTACTCTTTTTCCATACGTTGAATACTACCAGACCTCAATGAACCTCCTAGCTGATGGTGATCCTCTTTCAGGAACATTGTGAGTTAAAAGGGGAATTTTAGGAGGACTTTGACTCTGTTGGCGGGAGAGAAAAGACTTCACTTTTCAGATGGGAAGCTCCGTTTCATCTCTCACTTGGTGTGCCCAAGTGCAAGGTCCACCACTCCTTCAGCTTGTTAGAGACAGCTTTGAGAGTGTCTTCAGGGAAGACGCTGATGGGGTAGGGACACCCCTCTGTTCTCCTTTTACCAGCCAAGGTTGCCTCTCCTTGGGGTGTTGGGGAATGCGCCCCCTTCATTGGCCTTATCCTGGCTTTTTACTCCACATGACTGTTTTTCTTTTCCCTGTATGTGATGGTTATTGCCAATTATTGCTTGACAGGATCTGGGATCACCTAGGAGACATCCTCCAGGCAATTTATGAGGGATTATTTAACTTCTGGGATGCCTGTGAGAAGTTATGCTAATTAGGTTAACTGAGGTGGGAAACCCTATATGAAAATTTGAGCAGCGCCATTGCCTGGCTTTGGGTCCTGGTTAGAAGAAAGGAAAAGGCCACTGAACACAAACATTCTTTACTCTCTGATTTCCTACTGTCATGTGACCAGTAGCTTCGGGCTCTGCTGCATGGTTTTGTGCCATTATGTACTGTATCCTTGAACTTGAACTAAAGTAAATCATGTTCCCCTTGATCTACTTTAGTTAGATTATTTGTTTTTATCACAGTAATAGGAAAAGAAGCTAAGACATCATAGGGGTTACCATGGGGAATGCCCAACTGATCTCCTTTGGGTTGTCAACTCTTCTTCAGAGTACAAGAACACAGAACATGTGGCTAAAATGTTGACATCTGTGCCTGTGGTTTTCTTTCCTGGCTAGAATTTCTGATCTACAGGAAAGACCTACAGGAGAGACCTACAGGAAGCCAGACTTTCAGTTTCCTCAAGATTTTCTCAGAATTTCCCTTCTCTAATAGCTGGTAGTCAAATCCCGATTTTCTGACCCCCCTCCCTCCTGGGGCTGTTATATCCACTCCTGGACCATAACTTCTGGCCATTTAACGGCCCATGATGACTTCTCTCTACTCGCAGCCCAGCCATGCCTGCAGTCTCAGCCCTGCTCTGGCTTCCTCCCGAGGCCTAGCTTTCTTCCTCTCTGATACAAGGCAGAGTTCTTTCTCAATGCTCGGGCTCACTGCCCAAATGAACTCTCTTACACACTGACTTGAGAACGTCAGAAGGAAAAAATTCAATAAACAAAATTATCCCCTCTCGTTTGAACATCGACGAACACTAACTGCCTTACCCCATCCACCTAATATAGACATCATTGTTGTTTGCCTTCATTGGGCCCTTCTCAATGTTTAAGTGAAGCTCTATATCTTTGAGATATAAATTTCCTACCTAGTTGCTACTAAAAAGCATATCTGATTATGTTGTGTCTGTCAACGGCAATTATTTTTATGTGATTGGTTTTTATGGGTCATTTTGTGTCCCAAGAAAAACTGAACAACAAAATCGGTGGCTATTTATTTATCTTTCAAGAAGTTAGCAAGTGCTATTCTTGGTATATGCTTTGTTTTAAGATTCATACGCATGCACATAAATATAAGCACTTTAAAGACTATTTTTAACTGCTACAAACACTTGAAAAACACATTTTCAAGGTCCTTATCTAGCCAAGCCTAGGTAAGAGACAACACTAAAACTATAAAAAACAAAACTGTCATTTAAAGAACCGATTAACCTACTTAAAGGTAGACAATGACATCTTAAGATTTACAGATAATCCTAACATGTTTCCTTACAACATAAACACAATTTTTCCTTTTCATTCTATTTAGAGTAATAACTTACTGTTCCTTCTGGTTTAAAGAAGGAGAAAATATAAAAAAGGAGAAAATACTTTAAATAAGACATTGGCTAAACGATTAAAACCTTTACTATAAAGGTAAATAAACTGACCCAAAAGTAAAGGTGATAAAAAGGATAGAGACAGAACGCCTCATTTTAATGCTGCCTTCTGGTTGCCATGTAGACCTAAATGACAAGCCATTGCCTTTTAGGCAGAGACAACTTCTAAATGCTTATTATAAGAAGGCTAAAGTCTTGCCGGGCAGTGATGGCACATGTCTTTAACCCCAGCACTCAGGAGGCAGAGGCAGGTGGATCTCTTGGGTTTGAGGCCATCCTGGTCCATAAAGTGAATTCCAGGACAGCCAAGGCTACAGCGAGAAATCCTGTCTCAAAAAATAAAGGGCTTAAATCTTAAAACAAATAATGTAAGTTTGTTGAAAAATGTCTCCAGGACTGTTCACATTTTGTTGTGTTTCAACTTCCTGTGTTTTCTTTTAAATTTTTATATAAATTGAGGCATACTCAAGTTCATTGGTGGAAGTACCACACAGGTGGGTTATAGTAAAGTGGGGGAATCTCTGTCATAGGCCTTTGATGTCACCTGAGGGCATTCTTGGCCAAGGGTTGGTGAAAGTTTGGGATCTGTTGCTGTTTTCCAAAAGGATTTACCTAATAATAAGCTGGTGTTAGATGACACCCAAAGACATGGAGAGCCTAGCAGTGTTGCTATCTCTGTAGAGGAAAAAGGTGAAGGATGGCTTTGTTTTTGGTTCGATTATTCCAAGGACACTCACGTCGCTATTTGCACCAGTGGACTAACCCTGCCAGGACAGTCATCATTTTACCGCATAGGGCTCACAGCTTGGAAAGATGGATGATTGCTTCTCTCCTCTGGCAGCATGCACAGCACTTTCCAGCACCAGGAAAGCTAGCCAGTAGGGATAAAGCTTCCAGGTCAGCTTGATTTCCCCGTGTTCCATGACTCAAGTACCTGGTACCGTCAACAGTAGGGTCTTACTGTCAAGTTCTGGAGGGTAACTAAGAATAATGGCAATAGCTTATAATGTTTGGGGGTTTATGGGACCCCACTTGTCAAGAGGAGAGAGATTGGCACAAGGCCCTCCCTCTAGCTGAGGAGCTATTGGTGATTGGTAGCTGTTGGGAGAAGGAGAGCCCATTTCCCTTAAGGGTATGACTCCTGTAAATCAACCATGATCCAGGGGATGGTCTCACATTCAAGAGTATTTGGGTAGCACAAAGTAGACTCAATGGATAAAAAAAAAAAAAAAGAGGACATGAAGTTGGGTGAACAGGTAGGTGGGGGTGGATCTAGGCGAAATAAGAGTAGCAGGGATGAGTAGGATCAAAATATATTGCATGAGATTCTCAAAGAATTAATAAAATATTATTAAAATACTTTCAATATTGTAAAGCCTAAAAATTAAAAAAAGAGATGACACTGGTATGACTAAATTGGCTATAAAGAAAGGTTATTAAAAATACCTCGAGATAAAACTGATGCTTGAATAGAATGAAAAAGAAAAGGCCCAGAGAACTAGGGTATTCTATTTTATGCTTTTATCAAGTAAACCATTTGAAACTTAGTGATTAGATTTCATGTGAATGTTAAAATACTAAGGCTGTGTGTTTACCAATGGGGTAAAGCCTTCTTTAGCTGGATGGCCACTGCCTCCATAGTAGGAGAAATGTTATTAAAAAGAATTACTTGAAAAAAAATTATTCCTATTTGGGGACATGCCTGTTAAATCACTTAACAATTGCAAAACTTATTTTAGTAGACAATATTTAAAACTATTTTAAAACTTTGATCTATTGTACAAAATTCTATCCCCCTGCCTGTGATCTTCAGTCTTTTAGGTTGGTGGGTAAGTAACCATATTACACCAGCTGTTCAAAACTAAAGCATTTGCTTCCTTAGCATATAGCATTCTTGTTGGCTCTCTGAAATCTAAAATCTACTTACCCTCTTTGAAAACATTTATTATCCCTTTATAAAATAATTATTGGGTGTCCCATTAAATTAAGTTAACCAATGAACCATCTTTTTTTGTCCAATTTGACCCAAGCTAGACTTATCTGGAAAGGGAAACCTCAACTGAGAAAATGTTTCCATCAGATTGCTTATAATGTGGGACTAATGATTCCTGTGGGAAGGCCCAGTCCACTGGGTGCAGCGCCTCTTGCAGACAGTCCTGTGGTGTATAAGAAAGCAGACTGAGCAAGTCATAAAGAGCAAACCAATAAGCAGCACTCCTCCATGGCTTCTGCTTCCATTCCTGCCTTCTTGCTCCTATCCTGACTTCCCTTTAAGATGGACTACAACCCTAAGCTTAAAAAAAAAAATCTTGTTTTTGGTCATCATGATAGTTAATCTTGGCTGTCAACTAGACTATACCTTGAGTCAATGAAAACCCCAGTAATATGGGAATGCCTATGAAGGATTTTCTTGATTACATCATTTAAGGTGGGAAGATGTCCCTAAATCTGGGACACACTTTCTGGTGGCAGCCTACATTAAAGGACAAGAAAAAGGAAACTTGTGCTGTTTGCTGCTTGCCCCTCTTCCATCGGCAAGCACCTCTATCCTGTTGCTGAGGCCTTCCTTTGTTCGTGATAGAACCTACTTCTTTGGGATTCCAATGTAAAATGAAGAACAACAGCCCTCTAGGACTTCCCTGGGACTCCAGCATGAGACAGGGACTGCTGAGACATTTCAGTCTCTGTGACTGAACAACTACAGAATGCTTGGCCTTTACATTGTAAAGACAGCTATTGTTGGATGATTTGGACCACAGCCCATAAGCCACTTGAATAAATTCCATATATATAGTCATATCATAGCAATAGAAACCTAAGTAGGACATTTTTTTTTTTAAAATCAGGATCATGGGCTATTGCTGTGATGACCTATCCATGTTGTTTTTGTGAGGATTGCAGAAGGACTTTGAAACTTTGTACTGGAAAAACCATTTAGTGCTCATAGCTTTACTGGGATGCTAAAGGAGCTTGGATGACAGGGATGCTGAGAGAGATGCAGATGATGGAGAGGCCTGGCCTGTGATGTTTCAAAGGGATGTTTGAGTGATACTTTGAATCAAGAATCTGGGGCTCTGGTCAGCTGGGACTGAAGAGTTGGCTGTGATTAACAGGAGGCCAGCACCATTAAAGAGAAACCTCTGTTTTGATGGGACAGTGGATGCTGGTTATTGGGAACAGAGAAATTAGCGCTGATCAAGAAAAGACTGGGATCACAGAAGTGAGCCTTTTGGGAGTATTTTCCCAGTTTCGGCACACAGAAGTTGTGCTCCAAAGAGGGCCAAGGCTACATCTCAGGTTGACAGCTGGAGGTGTTACTGGTTTAAAGGCATAATGAAGTCATGGAGAGTAGCTGAGGCCTGGCCCTGGGTAGAAGGGCTGGAACCCCTGAAGAGAGTTCTGGGGAGGCTGTTGGTGAAGGTGTAGTTTTAGTTGCCATGGAGACCCCAGAATATTGGAGACAGCAGTACCACAGGGTGGGTGACTGCCAAGGACCAGCCTAAGCCTATGAGATGAGCTGAAGAAGGGAAGCTGTCCAGGCATGTTGGAGCTCAGAAGACCATGAGTGGGGCCCAGAAGCTAAGTACTGAACATTCAACACTGCTCACTTTTGGTTTTGCTTTTATTTGATTGTGACTGCACCCTGGTTCTTTCCTCTTGGAACAAGAAAGTATTTAACTTAGTTTGAACGTAATAGGAGCCCACAGTTAAAAGATGAAACTCTTATAAGGAAACACTGGATTTTTAAAAAGACCGAACTTTCAAGTGCTGAAAAATTTAAAGACCATGGGACTTAAAAAGTTATATCGTGTTTATATTATGGTATTAATATTAGCATGCCATCTTGGGGATAAGCGAGAAAGGAAACTTCATGGTTTAACAGCAACATGTTTGTGTGTGAAATTAACAAGGGGACAATTCTCCTGGGTGGTTTGTCAACCTGACACAAGCTAGAGTTGTGGGAAGAGGAACCTCAACTGAGAAAATGTTTCCGTCAGATTCTGTAGGCAAGTCTATGGGGCATTTTCCTGATAATGACTGACGTGGAAGGGCACAGTCCATTGGGGGTGGTGCCACCCCTAAGTGGGTAGAAAGCAGGTTGAGTAAGCCACGAAGTGCAAGTCAGTAGGCATCACTCCTCCATGGTTTCTGCTTCAGTTTCTGTGCCTACCCTGGCTTCTCTTCATGATGGGCAATGATTGTAAGCTGAAATAAACTCTTTCTTCCTCAGGTTGCTTTTGGTCATGGTGTTCAACACAGCAAAGGAAACCCAACTATCATCTTTGTTAAAGAGAGACATAAACTGTAAAGAAAATGAAATTACAAAATTTGTGGAAAAATGGATGAATCTGGAAAGTATTATATTGAGTGAGGTAACCCCAACTCAGAAGGACAAAAATTGTACGTTTTCTCTCATATGATGGCTGTCAGATTCAAATAATGTGTTTTGTGTATGTATCCTGGAGAACCTATGGAAGTCTGGGAACTAGCAGTGGGCTAGTGGATGTGGAATACACTTATGAAGAGGGGACAGGTTACAGAAACAAGGTAGAGAAGATGGGAAAGTTTAAGCAGGTCCTGTAGTGATGGGGTTTCAGGAAAAGGGGTGGGGAAAGGGTTGAGCAAAAGGAAGTGTACATGAAGAAGACACATGGGAACTGTGACCTTGAAACCAAAGCAAACATTATAATAAAACGGGAGAACAGGACTCGTATGAAAGGAGGGGACTGTGGATCCTGAGAGCTAAAGGTTTACATGGAGATGGGAGCAAGGGGGTTGGGAAAATCAGAGGTGGTGAATGGGCTAACCAAAATTGAGGCCTTATGAAGGAGTCTTATGAAATGACACCAGTTTTATCAAAAGAGTTAAGAATTCCAGCATGGAGGTGGAGGGGCTTCTGATACCTGACCCTAGCTGAGGAGCTAATGGCACTCTGAGGGACAGGACGGAGAGTTACTGGCTATTGGCATATTGCCAGTGCCCCAGTTGATAACCCTCCCCCAATGCACATATGCACAACACCAATTGGACTGAATTTGTGAGTTGTTTAAGAGAAGAAGTTGGGAGGAAGACAGGAGACGGTAAGGGGAAGTGTGTGGGGGCAGGAGAGAAAGGGGGAGGGATAAGATTGTGATACATTGTATATGCATACACACACACAACTTTTCAACTGGTACCACATGAAAACATGGTCTTTGCAGACGAGTGGATAATGAAAATGTGGTATGTACAAACAGTGGAATTTTTTTTTCAACATAAAGAAAAGTTAATGAAATTTGTTGGAAAATGGATGGAATCGGAGAACTGTATTATGTAAGGTGATCTAGGCACAGAAAGACAACACCTACAAGTTTTCTCATCCATACGCTGGCTTCTAATTAAGTGCGTGTACTTAGGCGGGAGCAAATGAGGGCAATTTCCAGGAAACAAGAAAGGGGGCAATGAGATGGAAAAAGAGACTTCAAGGAAGGGGGATAGGAGAACACGTGACATACGAAAGCAGAAGCGGGAATCCTGAGGGTGGAGGGGTACAGCAGGGAAGGGGGCAGGTGTGAAGGGAAAAGAGGGGCGATGGTTAGAGTGAGGAATGAGAATTCCATGAGGAGAAAACCTGTTACACCGCAAGCCAATTAAAAAAAAAAAAGGAATGAGTAACTAACAACAAAAACATGGTATTTGGAGTACCAAGTTAGGATAATTTACATTTGGCACCAAAATAAACTACCTCATATCCTCTTTAAGGGAAAATCTGTGGGTTGTGTTTGTTTGTTTATTTGTTTGCCTTGACAAGGGTTTGGAAGATAAAACAATATGTTAGTTAACTTAAAAATGGTTTCTCCCTTGTCTTAGTCCTACCTATCTGAATGTTAACCTAAGTGGGCGAGTATTGTGTGTGCCTTGTGGCATCTGTCGGCTGAGCCGGGTAAGGGATAAATGAGGGAAATTCAATTGCTCTGGAGGCCACTCCCTGGAGCCGGTCCTGTAACCCCTGTAGATGCCTCCTAGGAACCAGGTAGGAGAACCATCGATACTCCATGAATGTTAGATCCTGGCAAGGGATGGCCAACAACTTCCTAGTGTTCTGGCCCCTCTCTGTCCATTTCAAGTCAGTAAACTTCTCTGCTTATGCTATCTTGATGCAAATTAGCGTTTCTGGGGTGCCAGCTTCAGTGACTGCCTTGCCAAGAACCAGGTATACAGAGACTGACTTATCATGTGTGAGTGTGTGTGTGGGGGCAATCCTTTGAAACACTTAACTTAAGAGAGTGACTCTATCACAGGTGACACTCTTTCACCTGTAGCCTGTCCGTCACCTCAGCTTCTACCAGTCAGAGGATAATGTTTACTGCATTGATGCTGTCCGCCCAGACCCTCTTACTTTACCTTTAGCCCCTTGGCCCTGTTTATGGCCCTCAGGGGCCTGAGGACCCGCAGCACTCGTAAAATCTTCACAACGTTGATTGCACTGGACCTGGGAGAGAAGCAGGGTGGGTGGTTAGTTCCCCTGCCTGGGCTACAGCAGAGAATGGTGTGTGGTTGCTCTTAGACATACAATAAAGGAAAAAGGAAGGAAGGAAGGAAGGAGGGAAAGAAGAAAGGAAGGAAGGAAGGAAGGAAGGAAGGAAAGAGGAAGGAGGGAGGAAGGGAGGAAAGGAAGAAGGAAGGAAGGACGGAGCGAGGAAGAAGCAAGGAAGGAAGAAAGGAAAGAAGGAAGGAAGGAAGACTCTGTCTTGGGGACTGAGAACTTCTATCACTCAGCTAAGAACCTGGGGCCTCTTTGTGCCCCTGGGACCTTTGTGACCCTGGCAGTAAAGGCACAGCGGCAGTGGGGACACCGCTCAGGCGGGGGCTCGCCTGGCATGCTTGAGGCCTTCTTTTGGTCTCCAGCCCTGGTGTAGGGAGGGCTGGGGCACAAAAACCAAGTCCCTAGCAAATTAATATGTGACTTAAGAGATGTCTACAGTGTCAAAGGTGACAATGAAAGCCAGCTAGACCTGCATCAGTCCCCACACTGTGACCTGCCAGCTGCACCAGGACACATTTCTTAATTTTCTGTGCCCTGGTTTTTCATCTGGAAAATGGGGCAGTAATTAGCTCCAAGGACTGTTTCAGGGACTGAAGGAGAATTTATGGACATTAGGTAGAAGGGACTTGGCACAGTATAAATACACCAAGTAAAATGGCAGTTTTCACTATCTTGCCTGCTGAAGACATCACCACAGTACATACCAAATGCACGTTGATGGTGAAACTTCAGGCTTTGTGGTTGGAGGTGGTAGGCACGGGGAAGTAATTCTGGAATATTTCCAAACACAATGCCTGGGTCATTGCCCACTACTGTATATAAATTCTACCATGGTTCAGGGCATGCTCAGACTTCCAGGAGGCAGTGGTGTGCCAGGAAAAATGTTCAAAGAAGAAGTGGTGTCCCAAGAACCATGGAATGCCAAGGTCATGCCAACATATCTGGGTGCTTTGGGCTATGGCTACTTCCTGGTGGGAAGTGGTGACAGGTACCCCCATAAGTCCTTCATCGAGATGGCTAGATGGTTTCCATCTGTCCAACCCAAGTAGAAGTCATTAACCACACTCAGTAGCCTCTGAAGTGACCTCTGACCTGAGGTGCCATCTAATTAAAGCATCTGCTCCAGCATGTGACAAGAGGATTCAGACTTAGCTGGGAACCAACCAACCAACCAACCAACCAAACAAACAAACCAGGGTCTGATGTGTTAGCAAGTGCGGATCTTATTCTTCCTACGTCAAGAGAGAGATAGCACAAAAAAAAATGCAGTTTCTCTAGTCCATGGATCTTTACTTCAAAAGCCACAAAGGCCATTTCTCTCTGTCACTGTTCCCACAGCATTTGGGAGGCAGGAAGTTAGAACTGCATCACAATGGAAAAAATTAGGGGCAGATTCAAAAACAAAACAAAAAAAATCAAAATAACCAAGAGGAGTTGTTGGTTCATGTGAAACAGTGACCTTGGTAGTACTGAGGTGGGACTCTAGATGTTTAGGCTCCGAAAGAGAAATTTTAGGTAACATAATTGATGACCAAAGAAAAAGGTCTCACTTCCATGGCCCCCATATCACCATAGAGGCTAACCATGAGCCAGCCTTGGGAAGGGAGACCCAATACCTGGGATACAAGCCTTGGTGACTGGTATAACCTTGGCTTAGTCTCTGAATGTCTTGAACACCAAAATTTATAAAAGTATTTCCTTGCCTACCTTATAAGTAGTGTGTGTGTACCTGTGTGTGTGTGTGTGTGTGTGTGTGTGTGTGTACCATGGAAGAACAGATCTGTGAAAATGTTTTAAAACTCAAAGTGTAGGATTAATAAGCACAGCTGTTAGAATAGGTAGAAACTCAGAATCAAATTTCTTTCAACCCTGAGAGAAACTTTTGCAACTTGGCCTGAGAGGGACTCAGGTTAGAGAGTTTTATAACTCATTCCTTGTCCTTGTGCAGCTGACCCTCCAGGGGTGGGGCTCAGGAAAAAGGCATTCTTTTTAACTTTCCCAGAAGGTTCCTCTGTGCAGCTAAGGTTGAGAAGCAGTGCTCACCACCCTCCTCCTTCTTAATCTCTCTCTTCCCCCTCCTCATTGTAGAACAGAAGCGCATACCCCCACCATGTGTAGGTGTGTGCATGGACTTTGACTGAGGACAGATGTGGGAATCAGGAAAAGGCTGGGCTAGGCCAGGGTGGGTCAGAGCAATGGCCGGTTTGGGCAGCTCTAGGGCAGCCCCAGGCCTTAGGCATAGTGAAGGAGGCTTAGAGAGAGGAAGGTACCACAGATGCCTGTTTGTTTGTAATGGAGCCTGAACCTGCCATGACAAAAATACATGAAAGACACAGATATAAGAAATTAAGTAGGGCTGGTGGTGCAGGTCTATAATCCTCTCTACTCAGGAGCTAAAGTAGGAAGTCATAAGTTCAAGGTCAGCCTGGGCAACTTAGTGGGACCTAGGTCAAATAAAAACTAAAAGAGCTTGGAGTACTTGCCTAACAAGTTAGGCCCTGTGTTCAGTCCCAAGTACCACGAGGAAAGGACGGGGAAGAGGAGGAGGAGAGGGAGGAGGGGGGAGGAGAAAGATACAAAAACAAACACTGGGTACTACTTTAGGCTCCACCCCATTCCAATCCTAGTCACACTGTCAGAGTCCCGCATGAAGGCCCTCCAGGGCTTGACTGACTTCTCTGATACCCACTCCAAGCTGCTTGCCCCCATCTTGGGTTGAGGGACTCACTGGATGCCAAAGGAGATGAGGGACACGCTAACCACCAGCAGGTCCAAGATATTGAAGTAGTTTCGGCAGAAAGAGCCCTTGTGCAGGAAAGCCCCGTAAGCGGTCATCTGCAGGGAGGAGAGAACACGAGTGAGTGACCCACCCAGGCTTCAGAGACGTTTAGACACCGGGCTTCCTGCCTGCAGCATCAGCATCCCCAGGGAAGAGCCCAAGCACTGCACAGGGATAGCAGGAAGGACTGAAGGTGACGCAGTGCCAAGAAACTCCTCCACCATTCCTTCAGCTACCAAAGGACCCCCCCGCCCCCAGCTCGGGACATTTAGTAGCTCTGACAAGTGTCAGGTTCTTCAACCCCAAACCTCAGATCGGCACCATGACACTTTGCTAACATTCCACTGTCCTTCATCCCCAGGCCGACACGGCTGCACCCTGCAGGGGGTCCTTTGCTGCTTCTGCATAGGTTATGTTCCCACTGTGTGCATGGCTCCTAACTTCTTTTCCCCATCTCACCCTCAGAGCCAGCCGAGACACGAGGCATCAGTGGAAGAAAGAGACATGCCCAGATGGGCGTCCGACCATCCTGATTTGTTCAGGACTTAATTGGATTTACCATTAAAAAAAAAATCCCATATTCTAGAAAACTTCTGTCGGTACCAATAACTGTAGTTAGTCTTTCTCTACATGCTAGTCCCAGCAATGCTTAGGGTCTCTGTCAAATGTAGAAGCTCAATGGGGTCTTTTAAAGAGCAGGAGCTATGTTCAGAGGGCCAAGGTGGAACAGTGGGGTAAAATACAGCCTCTGAAGCCAGATGACCTGGATTCAAAGTCCAGCTCTTCTATATTTCATGTGCCTCATGCAAAAAAAAAAAAAAGAACTTCGTTGTGACTCATTTTCTCCATCTGCAACATTAGGATAATGGTAACACTTGTCCCATGGGTTGTGAGCATCAGTGGAGTGGTCACACACGAAGCACTTAGGACATGTTTCTGCACATGACAAGCTCCATAGGTGTGTTCGCTTTCACTATGGCTTGGGTTTGAAATCTATATTCCTCTTATACAACAGAAGCTGTGCCCTTATCTATAAAGTGTGAGTGATATTTCATGTTTTTGCATGGGTCAGACAGCAAAGAACGTTCTCTAAAAATGTTCAAAACAAGAGCATGTCAGGTGATGATTATTGTTTTAGGATCTGACTCCCATTCTTCCCTGTGCGTCTAAGAAACTGCACTCTGGACACTCACACTTTGCTGACTGCAGTAAAGGCTCGCAGAGACCCAGGAGGAGCCTAAATAAAGCTACCGGTCACAGAGCATCTGCCCAAGAAAAAAATGTGGAACTGATGGTTGAGAGACCAAGAACAGTTTCCTGGTCACCTGGAGCCCAGTTTTTCTCTTTGGAA
Source organism: Microtus oregoni (assembly GCF_018167655.1). Lineage (NCBI taxonomy): Eukaryota > Metazoa > Chordata > Mammalia > Rodentia > Cricetidae > Microtus > Microtus oregoni. Next base: position 59,634,743 of record NW_024543061.1, read on the forward strand.
TCAGAGCATGTCTAGGGAGGTACACCCAAAGTCCAATACAGGGGGAAAATGGCAAAAATAGCTCTTGTGACCTAATTCTTGCCATTTATCCCCTACAGCGGGAGATCACAGGGGACTCAGGAATCTGTGCTCGGCAGCAGTTTTCAGAAGTGGGGAGATTACATAAAAGATTCTGGGGTAATATGGCTACAGATCCCTCCCAAAGACTACAATTTGGAGGGCTCACTGTCCTATGGCTCTGTGAAGACCTGGACCCCAGACAGTAGAGTTAAGTGACTGTCACAGTTCATATTCATCAGGAAGTCCTGGACAGGGACATTGTGGCTCACAACACAACTTCTGTCTCTTGACTTTGGGCATGTTTTGTCATGGATGCTAGAATTAGAGCGGCCCTTTAGAATGTATGAGGATGTTGGGTGGGAGAAATGGACATGTGCCTAGGCGAGACCAGAGGAAGAGTGGGGTGAGAAAGGGGAAGTAGATACTCGGAAGATAGAACATTTATCTGAAGTCTATGTGCATTCATGGCACCAGAAAAAGCCAGGGACAGATACCTGGACAAGTGACCTTCTTCTACCCTGTGCCACTAGATTGTCACCCGCCTGGTCCCTAAATCCTGAACTATTTCCGAGGAAAGGCCCCGGACTAGGCATCTACGTTCTGAGAAAGGGATGGAGTGAGAAAAAAGCTTCCAAGTTCTTTGAGCTGGAGGTGAAGTTTTCTCCTCGCACCCAACCCAGACAATCACCTTTCTCCAGGTAACCTCTAGGGACAAGCCACCCTGTCACTTATGCCACTTCTTTGGCTGGTTCTGATTCTACTTTCGTTCTCGGCAGAACAGACTAACTAGTACGCTCCTACCTGTCCTGTCCTTTCAAAGACAAATGGCGCTTCAACAATCCCTTAGAGCAAATGAGGCTGTGGGCACCATCACAATCAGTGTCTTGGCATGATACAGGACCTTCCAGCTGGGCAGACAAACCCAGGCGCGGGAGGTGGGGAAGTGGAGTGGGAATGCGGGAGGAGTATTCAGAAGCACAGTGAGCGGAAAAAGAGACTGGAAGCCAAAGGAAGAAGTGGGGGGAAGGGCTTGCCATGGCAATGCTTGCAGAGACTCTCATCTCCGCTTGCATGGCAATCTTAAGGAGAAAGCACCATTGAAATCCTCAAGTGAAGCTCGGCCTGGGGTCCTGGGAACTGGGCCTCAGAGATTTTTTTTGTCCTGGGAAAGCTCCTCTAGGACCCGTATGCGACCTTGAGTATAGGTGCAGCAGCAATGCGGCTCACCGTGGAAAGGAGGAATCAGAATGTAGGCTCTAGGCACCTACTTCCAGGAATGTGTCCCCCATCTAACATCTCTGAACAGGAAAGAAACATCTGAGCCACACAGTTGGTGAGCAAGGGAAGCTAAGGGTCAGGACCACTGAGCCTCTGAGGTATAAGGACATCCTGGGAGACACAGAATCTGCCCAACTCAAGTCATATCTGAATGGCACAGAAATGTCAAGCCTTCTAAAAGGCTGGGCGCGATCTGAGGGTTTCGTCAGGAAAAGAGAGGTCTGGAGCTGGTACTGGTGCACACTCAGAGTGGACAGCGGCTTGTATCCACCCCAACGATGAGCCGAAGAGAGGCCTGGGCTTTTTTGGGAGAGGGCATCCCAGGCAAGTGTCCCAGGAAGATGCTTAAGCTGAAGCCTGTGACCAGAGACTAGGATTCCTCTGTCTGTTCTGCTTGAGGGTAAAATCTCCCCCTTGCTCAGAGAGAAGCCAATATTACCCAAGGACCTACAGCCTAGGTAGACAACCAAGGCCATGCATTGATTTACAGGTGCAGACATATGTGTAACAACCTGTAAAAAACCTCTCTCATCTGAGCTGCAGCTTACGGGGGTGGGGGATTAGAGAAGCAGGCCATAAAGGGTCAGAAACAACCTCTAGTTGTCTGCTGTATGTCTCAGTTGTGATGCTGGCTCCCAGTCCTGTTTCAGGCCCACCGTTACTAACCATTACATGGCCCAACTTTGCTTAGCCATTATGTTTGCCTTGATACTGAGAAAGGGATTGATGATAAGCCTCCAACCACAGGAGCCAAAGTGACTCCTTCATGCTCCAGAGGGTTTGCTTTCCTAGAGCTTGTTTGGCTTTTCCTCTATGCAGGAGGAGGGAGAGAGAATTTCAAGTAGGGCTCAGCCACTGACTGATTCTAGAAGGTACATGCGAACGTGGGCTCTGAGCACCCCTGACAGCCACCATGCTCAGCCAGTGATGGGACAGCATCCATGGCGACACAGCCAGTGCGTGACTTTTCGAGGCCTAGAACTGCGGCTGAGTGAGTGCATGGGAGTGGTGAGGTAGGGTGGGTTCCTCCTGGCAGCTGAGCTGAGGCCAAGTGAGAGCATGAAGTGAGGACACAAGAGTCAGAGAGTGAAGGAAACGGAAGAGTCACCAGACAGAGCAGAGACACAGAGAGACGGAGACACATGGCTCAGGGGCATTACCTTAAGGATAATTTCTAATGTAAAGATACTAGTGAAGACATAGTCTGCATTGCCTAGGATCTGAAAAATAAGCAGAATTGGATTAGTGGCTCTGAGAGTGCACCCAACACCAACAGGAGCATGTGTTAGCAACAAGACAGACAGCAGCGGAGAGCTGGGACTGGCAGAGAGAGGAAGGAAGAGAGAGGGAGATGGGGCTTTACCTTCAGAGCAATTTCAATGGTGAAAATGGTAGTGAAAACAATGTCAAAATAAAACAGAATCTGCAAAACAAAAACAAATAGGATGGGGGGGTGGTGGGCAGGACACAAGCAGGAAAGGGGCGAGGTCAGTGGATGTTCACCAGAAAAGGAAAAGCACTTCAAAACAAGGCGCATCCCCCGTACACCACCAGAGCCTTTCCACACGGAGACAGGCGAGGAGACAGGTAGGAAAGACTTCCCCACATTAGTTCCCACTCAGAGCTGGCACGGGTGGCCCTGGCTCGACTTGGTGTCTGTAGGCTGGTAGGGGGAGCTGCCGGGGCAGGCCTCAACAGGAACCAGGTCAGAACAGCGTCCATCTGGATGCTTCCTTCCATCATCCACCCGATTTACTTATAAACCCAGAATAGACCACGGGATGTTGGTCAGGAGAGCAGAGAATGGGTTTGCTTTTGCAGGGCCACTAGAATGCCCAGCTCTCATACAGCTGGGGCATGCTATGTCAGAGGAGGACATTCACACTGCTGTCATGGCCTGGAGCCCTAGGAAGGAAATCCTCCAGGCCAGCCCAGGCTGAGAACAAACTCTAGCATTGATATTTGATTTCATCTTATGAGATGGACCAGGTCTGAGGCTACTCCTCCTGACCTCAGCAAACAGCCTGGAACAGGCAGAATCCCAGAGTTGAGAACTTTATTTATAGACGTAGCTTTGGGGAGTGGCTCTTTTTTCTTCATGCCTGTGTGGCTGAAATTTAATAAAGTTTCGGGATTTTTGAAGTATGGCAATTCTTTTTAGTATTTAATGTTGATCATGAGAGCCTTGGGTAGCTCCAAACATATTTACTCTTGAAGATTATCATGTTTGTTTTTTTAATTACTTTTCTTATAAGGTCAGCCTTAACATCGGCACCTAATTGCCAATGCTCCTTCTTAGTCAGAGGGAATGGGAGCAGGGCGCGAAACCAGTGGCCACATTGCTGACTTACAGGCAACTTGAGCTTCCTGGGGAACATCCACAGGCAACAAGATGCCTGTCCATTATCACTAGCCAGATGCATTGGATACATGCTCACTTGCTCAGTGAAAACTCCCGGGCTGGGTTTTCTATCAAGGTTCTAATCTCTTAGAGGACTCTTCACTGTAATTGGATTATGAGGTCCAGAACAGGCCTCCTAACTGAGCAAAGACAGCAGCAGCAGAAGCTGTGGGCCCGCTCCACTCTCAGAAGGACAGGGTGCAGAGAGCAAAACCGAGTGCATACATGGTTCCTGAAGGAGGTGTGTTGCACGGGGTCCTCGGCAGCCAGAGAGATGCTGCTGAGCAGAATGAAGAAGAGGATCAGGTTGGTGAAGATCGTGTCGTTGACGATGCGGTGACACTGGACGCGGAACCTGTGTACGAAGGAGGAAGAGGAAGGAGATGTCACAAAAGGTGGGATACAGGCAGGACAAGTTCAGTACCGCTGAGCCTTGGTGTCTTAAGGTAAATGGACTTAGTGTGGCCCACTAGGAATACTTCACACGTGAAAATCCTGAAGAGGGAATTAACCACAGACCAACTGATTCATGATACAGGACATTCCTAATTTAGTGTCTCCACAGAAGTTGTGGGGAGCCAGGGGCACCTAGGCTTCTCCTGTAGGTTGGATACAGGCAAGTTCTAGGTTCGGATCCAAGGGGAAGCAGTTTCCTTCCCTTGCCACTCTTACACACCTGTTGTTGGGGCTGAAGATGAAAAACGCACTGGCTTCTGGCATAGGCACCGCCTTTTCCTTAAGGTGTAGCTCAGACAGGGGCCGGGGGCGTGGCCCCACAGGCATCTCCGGCTCCTCCTCATCCTCTTCCCCTGTAAGAAAGAGCAAAAAGCTCCATTCTCAACTCCAGGTCTCGCTCTCCCCTCTGTGTCTCCTTCTGGACACCTCCTATGGCAGGATCAAGACATTACTGGTGCTCTGAGCTGTAGAATGTTAATCCAGGCCAATGCTCTGCCCTGCCCCATGGGGCTGTCGAAGGCTTTGCTGGAAGTATATCGCTCTAAGGTCTGTAAATAGGATATGTTCTACTTTGTCCAAACTTGTGGTTTTAAAACTGAAAATCCCCTACGCTGGAAAACCCCCTAACACTGAGAAAAAGAGAAGATTGGTTACGATTGGTTGAAAGGTGTGAGAGAGTGGGTTGGGATAGGCTCGGGCACTGCCAGGTGTCACCATTCATCTTAGCTGCAGGTGAGAGAAGGGGGTGGCCTAGCTGACTTGCGCAATCCTGTCTGGCCAAGTCCGATTTTGAAACTCCCATTGATCAATGAGGGAACTTACTATTGCTTTGTACCCAAACTGACATGGCCACAAACTGCCTTTGAAAGAGTTTATCTTTATGCCCATAGACAAACGGTACTCTCAGCAGCAATCTGAGAATTTTCCTGTCGCAATGGATGGTAGTGAACACAGAGACTCATGGCTGCTGTAGGTGCCAAGCATAAGTGACAGTTGCATGCTTAGTCCGAAATAGGGCATTTATATCTAAGATTCAAGGAACACGACAAAAGAAGGACTGGATGGAACATGTGAGTCTGAAGACAGGAACGAGGACCGCAAACTGCTATCTTCTGGGAATGACAGCCACTGCAGGCGAGATCCCACAGCAGCTTGGGTTGCCTCTACTGGGCCTGCATAAGACTGGGCCTGCTGTTAGCCAGTCATGGGTGGGAAGAAGAGACTCATGGGGTGCTACCTCTCCACGCTGAACTATTGGCGTCACTGGATTCTGGGGAGGGGCAGTTATTGTCATCAGCTGAATACCCAGGGAAGAGCCCACCAGGCTGCAGTGGACAGCTCCAATGCCAATCACCCAGGCAGCTCTGATTAAACCCTGAGTCACAGAGCCACACAGAAAGACACGACTGTAGGGAGGAGGGCATGCACGACAGGGGTGGAAGGGAGTTAGGAAAGGCGGGGGTGGTGATAAGAGTAACCAGAATGCACTATATGTTAATAAATACATAAAACCGTCAAGGAACTAATTGAATTAATATTCATTTTTAAAAAGTGAACTTCAAAATCCCTGCATTTTCCTATGATTTCCCAGAAGGTGAGGCAGGGAAAGCGGAGCTCTAGCAATGACAAGAGGCTTTCGTCCTGATGCTGGACAGCAACATCAGGTGAAGGGTTCCTCTGTTCTCCTGGCCAGTGGCTAGACCGCATGGAAATCAGTTGACCCATTCCTACTTAGCTCGCCTCACAGCATCTACAGGGAAGGTGCTATGTGTGCTTGGAAATCAACAGCCTGGGAAAGGTAGCTTGCAATGGCTGCCATACCCAGAAATGTTCCAGAAAATGCCTTCATCTAAATCATGACTCTGCTGCTTTCTGAATATGGCTCTTAGACTCACTCTCCCCGTGCTCCGCTTCCCCTCTGAAGGAATAACAGTAATAGCACATACGTATTTCAGGACACTGATGTATAGCTGAAGTCATGCAAGTGGCAGCTCTCACACTATCATCTCCCCAGAAGACAGATACAGAGCATATGAAGTTAGTTTGCCACGTCTTTCTCAGTCGCATCCTGTCTGCTCTGAATTCCTAACAGACTATCTGCTTAAATCCAAGCATTGTGTGGCCAGTAACTTCAGTGAGTTGACTGGTAGTCTCCAAGTCATGCTCACCCGAATTTCAGAGTATGACCTTAGACACAGGGTGTTTGCAGATGTGATCAGTTATGGTGGACTATGTTGGGCCGTACATCTAATGACAGTTGGTCTTCTGAGAAGGTCTAAAGGCACACACAGGTTAGAAGGCCATGCAAATGAAGACAGAGGCAGAGATGAGTGTGGTAGGTCTACAAGCTGAACATTTCTGGCTACCAAAAGGAAAGAGGAAGAGACACGCAAGGATTCTTTCCTGCTAACACTCTGATGTCAGACATGCGAAAGTGTGATAGAATCAACCTAGTTTATTTTAAGGTGCCCCGTGTGCAGTTATTTCTTAGGGCCCAAGGAGCTGTAATACTGTGTGTTTGGCTGAAGCTAATGCTCTTCCACTTTGAGCTTCCTCTCATTGCCTGCTCTGCAGAACTGACAAGAATGTTAGTGCAGAGACATGGATATGAGAAAGGGCTTTGTAGGCGCAGAGGGAGGAGACTCACACGGGTAGACAGGCAATAGGAGAGGACAGGCAGCTGAAAGCAAACAGAATGCATCCGATATTAAGAAAATAGGAATAAATTTAATAAAACTATTCCTTTAAAATTAACAATTTATACTTGAGACTAAAAACAAAAGCAAAAAACCAAACACTTTCCAGTACTCAGGAGGCTCAGGCAGGTAGATATCTGCGTGAGTTTGAGGCCAGCCTGGTTTATATACTAAGTTTCAGGCCAACCAGAATTACAACATGAGACCCTGTCTCAAAATAAAAAGTAAAAAAACAAAACAAAACAAAAAATTCATCAAAATTCTAGTCAACTAAACAAACAAACAAAAAACCCCACCCATATTTCCCTATCTGATTCCCAGAAAACATACGCTGGAGAGTAACCTTTCCCCCAGTGTCCCAACTACCCGGCCTTCAGGGACTGACCTCCCCATCCATCCCTCCATTATATCTGGGGTTATATGTGTGGGTTACCACATCTGTTTTATGTGGTGCCCACACGGTATGAGGATAGAACCCAGGGCTATGTGATAGGAGATAAGCATTCAACCAGCTGAGCTACACCCCCATCCCAGCAGCCCTTGGTTCTGTTGATGATGAAACTTCCACACTTTCTTAAGAAACAGAACCTACACCCACCCACCCTTGACCTATTGGGCCTTGCCAAAGGCCCATGTGACTCCATCAAAAGACCACGGACTTCGACCTCTGAACCTGTGAGTGAGTTGGAGCCCTTCATCCTGAAAGAGTCACTATTTCTGGTATTTTTCTCTGACAGGAAGCTGACCAACATAAGAATTAAAGGGGTGAAAGGACCAAGAAAAATGAAGGCAAGTGTCTACCAGAGGCTTTAAAAAGCCAACACTCTACGTTCTACTTAGAACAACACAGCTCAAGGTCACTGCCACAGACTTAGGAGGTCTGCCATCCCTCTGACATGCAGAAGTGGGGGTTCAGGGGGCTTAGCTGAAAAGACTCAGATACAGGCACAGTGTACATGGGGCTGCCTCTTACAGGCCACACTAGCCTGGGATGGGCTCTTCTTATATATTACTATAATTTTACTTAAACTTTACAGGAGTAGAGAGACTTGTAAGGTGGCTCTCCGTCTGCTTTCAACATCTACTGCCATTTGGCTGATGTAGTTTTACTTATCTTTTCTGCTCTCACTTTAGGAGATTGTTGAACCATTTTTAAAGCAACTTCTAAACACTTCAGACTCTAGACATAAACACTGTTGTATTTTAGAAACAGAATTACCACATTATTATACTAACATGATTAGCAAAAATCTACTTAAAATAATTTAGCCCCTGGTCCATATTCAATTTTTCTCCCAATTATCTGGAAAACATCATTACAGAATAGAATTTATTTATTGGGGACACAGACAAAAATCTTTCCTTTGCTTTGAGTCATTGCTCCTAGCAAGTCTTTAAGATTCTGCACAGCCTTCCCTATAAACCCTTAGGGTTTTGAGACATCAAACCCTGGACACACTCGGCTCTTCCTGTGAGCCGCAGACACCAACTCCTACTTCTCTTGCAGCGAGAAGGGAGTAAGGGTGGAGGAGAAAGCGAGCTGCTTCCAGGGAGGAGGCCTATAGCATCTCTGTAGACCCAGCAGAGAACCAGTGGGGGAAAGCAACAAGGAGACATAGCTTAGCTTGGCTTTTGGCCACCTCCCTGGGGTACCAGTCGAGTGCAGTCTAACCTGGCTAAAGAAGAAAGGTCATTTACAATCCACAGTCATTTGCTGTGCGTTGCCTTCAAGTTTGGAGCTTGAGACAAACTGGCAGCTTGAGGAAGCAAGCCTAAGGTTCACGTTGGGATGGGGCTTCCAGAAGTTGGGGTGTAGATTGTGGCGGGACAGCCAGGGCCTCCAACCTTAAAACCCTCTGAAAGGAGACTGTCTGTCAGGTCATGCATCAGACAAATGCACAGAATCTTGTCAGCAGGAGTTCCTTTGGCAACGAGAGACCTGAGAGCATTTTATGGAGCCACAAATGGGACATCTGTGACGGCAGCTGTCCTCCTAGTGAGCAATGCCTCCTGAGTAATGACAAGATGGATTCTGGATTGACTATTATTAGGTGAGCAGAATGCAGCAGCATATGCTATACTAATAAAATATGTAAGTTGACAGTGACAGCGACACACGTGGTGGGATGAAACGTTAACCACATCGGTGGCGCAGGAGCACAGCTTCTTAAACGGTGGGCCGCGGCTGTTATACAGTGGGGTTGTAAAAACTTTGCCCATAGTGAAAGGTTTATGACTGTGCAGCCACCAAAACGGAACTCGAAAGCAAAGGTGAGAGGCACCGAAGGTGCTTCTGCCAGCACCCGCTATGATTCACACAGCTTTAGTGCAGCCTAGGTTCTCAACATCCAGCAGGCACTTGCACTATGTGTGCTAGCACGCCAAGCCACGCCAGCGAGCGCTGCTGGAGATGTCGCAATTCGGATTTAAAGCCATTGCCTATCGTAAAGTTCATACAGAGTCTTCTGCTGTTGCAGACACATAATGGTTTAATTGTGGGAAACAGGCAATAGTTCACTATCATTCCTCTAACGTAAGAATCAGCTGATCTCTAGATTTTAAAAAGTGCTGCTTGAGTTGCTGAGTTGAGTGTCATTAAGAAAAATCATGAAATGAATTTTGGCTTGGGATTAGGATGACACTTCTAGCAATTGCTTTATCTGGCTCTAAGCATAGGTCTATTGCTTAAAACGTTTTATGTGAGAAGTATTCTTAGCGCTGACAATTATGAAATAAAAATATTGATCAACTATGAGAAATGTTGAAGATGCTCTGTGACCTGCAACATCGAATATTTAGTCAAGATTTGTTTATTTATATGAAAACAAGCCTATATATCTCATTAGTATGAAAATTTGCATTAGTCTTTAATAGCTGGTAAAATGATCTGTATATGGAAGAATTATTTTATGATAAATTTCTTCATGAAATTTACTACTATTAGAAAATCATTAATTTGTATCCTGCATACTTCCCCCTTTTCTTAAACAACAAAACAGAAATTTAAAAAAGAATAAGCCAAAGTAATTCTATTTCAAAAAGTCTTCCTCAAATATGGTATTATCCCAATATTATCGTGAGGAACCCAGGAAGAACATTTCCCGCAGACGGTAACTGGCAATACTTAAATCCAGACACGAGACGCTTAGTGGTGAAGGTGTTCATAGAGGAGACCAGTCCCATGGACCCCAGGGCTCGGCCACTCCCACATAGCTGAGTCTCCACCCACAGCCTTTCAGTCTCAGGGCCAGGTAGTACAACAGTACCTGCAGTGTCGGGGTTGGAGTGGGGGCTCTTATCCTCATTTTCACTGGGCTGGAGGTCATCCATGTTGATCTAGGCAGCCAAATGAAGGAAGAAGAATTCAGTTAGAATGAGTGCTAGGGTTCTCGGGCTTAGAGGAGCCTTGGAATTACACCATAGTCAGGCGCTGAGCTTAAAAAAAAAATTCATCTTTGTCCTTGTGGCTTTCAGCTCCCCTTGGAACATCAGAAAGGCCAAGGTTCCACCAGCGTGTCTTTTCTTCCCCCTCAATTCCATCGTCACTCTCTTCTCCCCTCATCCTTCCCTTCTTTTGCTTTCATTCAGGTAAAGAACAGGAAGACCCCCCCTCACCCCGCCACTTAGTGACAGTCCCTGAGCTCCTAAAGACGCCAGCCCCTCACCTTGGTAGTGGGTGGAGACTCTCCATCTGCAGTAATGGACTTCAGCTCAATTTTCTCCTCTTTGCTCTCCTCCACTGCCGGCTTCTCCATCACCTCCTGTTTCTTCTCTGGGCTGGCAGTCCTGGCCGGTCAGCAGGAAAAAAACCCAGAAATGGATGTTTACTGGAATGATAGTGGACAGTGTAGACAGGAACTGCTTTGTGGTCTTCTGGGGGCAGCAAGACCAGCCCTGGGTCTACATATATTATCTCTGCTCTAGGGATATCACACCTGCAGCTCCAGGATAGGTACCACAGTGCTGCCCACCCCCGGCTCTGTCCGAGACACATTCGACCTCTCCCAGATCCTTAGTTGCTCCCCCTTTTAAATCCGAGGATTCTGGGTCTCACTTAGGATTCCTAAAGGATCTCTGCTCAGTGTCCAACAAGGGCATAAGACAGTTCTAGCTACACAACTGGGGTGGAATGTAGAACCTTATTCTGTCTTTCTAACACACCAAGGGTACAAAAATAGTGAGAAAAGCATTATTTTCTGAGCTGGAGTTGTGTTTTTTTTTCCGAAGGCAGCTTTTCCCCTCCCCCATCTCCTCCTTGTGTTTCCATTGCTTCTCTTCCCAAGGGATCGCCCCTGACTTCCTGGACCGGTGCGGGAAATGCAACGTCTTTGCAGAGACTATACAGCAACTGCTGGACATTACAGGAGGAGCCAAAGTACCATGAAAGCATCACTCCAGTCCAATTCAGCCAAAAATGGCCATGGGATGAGCACCAGCCCTTTCTCCCACCAGTGGGGATGACTTTCTAAGCTTAGAGGGTTACCTGGCCAGCTTCTTTCTCTCCTTCTCTTCTTCTTCTTCCTTTTGAGCGGAAGTGAGGCTCTCGGCATCAGCCAGGTTGTCCACGGCAATGGCCAAGAACACATTCAGTAGGATATCTGTTTGTGTCCATTCTTAAAGAAAACGACCCTTGGTTTTGGGAAACATGATGACCACAGGGGGCAGGGAGAGTACAGAGCATGCAGAAGTAAGAGCTCTTCAGGAGAAATCCACTTTGACGGGTGGAGACCAGCTGTGTGCCTTCTTTTCTGTCCCCACCTGCCTGCTCACTGTTCAGAGTTTTCTAAGTGGTTGAGACCAGGCAGGCTTTGCAGACTGGAGCAGGACAGGTCTGAAGCACCAGGCTCTGCCTTGCTCTTTAACTGCTGGATTTGATTCTTCATTTTACCACTGAAATGCCTGGCTTTGACAGGCAGCACCACCTCTATCAGATTGTTCTTAAGATTCATTCACATAACACGGCACTGAAGAGGTGGCTTGGATCGCGTCAGTCCGTGACATACGAACACCCTTTGAGGTGTCTGCATGACTAGAGCTGGGCTGATTTGAGAATTCTTGTTGAAGCAGTTATCTGCCTGTTTCTCCCACCCTGCCAAGCCCTGCTTTTCTACCAACAGAAACACTATGGACCAGAGAACCACAGAACCAAGAAGGAATAGCTGGGCAGTTTTAAGTTTGTTGAACCCAATACCCAGTCCTGGGCACCCATAAATCCATACCACTGGCTACACAGAGCTAGAACTCCCCAGAGAAGGGTTTGTACTAGATGACTATTGACTTTTGGCCCTTGAATCTGGTGCTAAGGAGCCCTTATGTGCATTTTCCCAGCCAACTCACCGGGACCCTTTAAGCAGTACTTTCTATTATTCCACTGCAAATTCAGAACGCCTGCAGCAAAGATCTGGATTTCAATTTATTTTTCAAATTTTGAAATACACATGATGGGATTTATCTCAGGGATAGGGCCCAAAGTACATTTGTTTTCATATAATCCTTTACACATACTTAGACATTGACTTCTCCAAACCTTTAATAATTTTGTACGTGAGAAGCTCAAGTGGTTTTCTACCTAATGCAATCTGTAGGCACATAAAAGGTTACTGGACCAGGGATTCTCACCCTGTCTTGTACTGTAGATATGCCAAAGAAGAAGGCCTTTGGTATACCAAGGCCATCTGGCTGATAGAATGCTAATTTTCCCTGCAGGTAGCATAGTGTTCTTTACTTTTGAATGACCCAAACCAAGGGTTTCTCTCAAATTTGGGGCTAGGAGTGTTTCTATCTTATCAACCAGCTCTAGACTCCACTCTCACAGACTCAACCAGTGGGAGAAAAGAAAAGCCTAGGGCTTGAGGCACTGGAGTCCTGTCCCTGCTTCTGATCGGGAAGGAGCTATCAGGAAGGACTTGGTAATTTGTTCATCTGTCTATGACTGTAGCCCCAAGAACAGCTTCAAAGGGAGGAAACTGATAACGCACAGGGTTGAGATCTGAGTGAGTGCAGTGGCTCCAGAGCGGCCAGGGCACACAACTCCAGACACACTGCGTCCTAGACTGTGCGAGTTTGGTTGCGCAGGCTGCAATGCTTAGGGGCCTCATTCACCTAGACTATGACCAGAGCACACCTCCTAGAGAGGGTGGCCCTCGAGTGTAAATGGGCTCAGGAATGTGAGGTGCACTGTCTCCTGGGTCCCGGCTGCAGCATGCACCCAGACCCACACCATGGCTGAAGTGGTTCTAGGCCAGAACACATTTCCTTCCAAGAGTGGTCTTGCCCAGCTAGCCTGCAGATGGGCAGCCACAGCACAGAGCCCCAATCGGGGCCTTAGAGCACACATATGGCACTGTGCAAAAGGCCGAGTGGGATAGCAGGGTTGGGGCAGCATCAGCATCAAAGGATACAATTTCCACAGATGAAGAGGATGATGAAGTAAATACAGACTAACATCCCTGGAAAAGAGGGGCCGCCATAAGCCATGATCCCATCATACATCACCGAATTCCAGTCCTCCCCGGTCAGGATCTGAATGACACATTCCCACCAATAAGGGACACAGCGTTAGACCAACAGCAAACCCCCAAACTCCCCTGCCCTGCCTGCCCTGCCCTGTCCCACTTTATTAACAGAAATTCCCCAAATCTCATTTAGACTTTTCCTGTTCTGGCTCCCAATTATTCTTGGGGACTACAAGCCTGGGCAAGTTGACCCCTACCCGCAGACAAACTGCACGGCCACTGGCATATATAAAAGCTTGGTGATCAAAATATCAGGTTGCTCTTGGCATACAGTATAAGAGATGGTCACCATTAGTTCCCTGGGTGGCAGTGTCAGGTGAATTAAACAGAATCATTTGGTGCCATCATTAAGATTTTAGCAATATAAATGTATACAGATTGTTCCCTTTATTTGTAAATAAGTCCATTCTGAAACTCAAATACTTGTTTCAAATACATGTAGCTGTCATTTGCCGAAACATTCATGAAAGCACTACTCTGGACCAGCTGGAATTCTTCCAGTGGCAAGGATGCTGGAGCAAGGATGCTGGAGAGCAAAGTCAGGTCCTTTACCTCCCAACCAGATCAGTCTCCTCTCCGTTTGGTGTGTTCATACAGGTTTGTTTGTTTTGACTAATGGGTGCCATGGCCACACAAACATTTTTAAACTGATCAGTTAGATTGGTGCATCCTTAGTCCAGCCACATGCAGCTCCGTGGAAGGTTGAGAGACAAGACACTACAGAAAGGCCTTCCGCGGATGACCTAGGCTGGCATCATGCCCAGAGAAAGGGGCCTGCTTTCCCCGCCCCATCTTTTCAAGGCTTCTTCTTGCCCACCTCCCACTTGGCTGAACTCCCCTCCCAGTGCGAATGGCAGCAGCGAGTCCGTACCTGGAACACAGTGAGCAGTGACTGAGGGAAGTTATCAAAGGTGCTCCTGCGGGTCTGCATCTCATCAAAGTTGAACTTCCCTCCAAACAGCTGCATCCCCAGGAGGGAGAAGATGATGATGAAGAGGAAGAGGAGCAGCAGCAAGGAGGCGATGGAGCGTACTGAATTCAGCAAGGACGCCACGAGGTTGCTCAAGGAGTTCCAGTACCTGGGGACAGACAGGGAGTTCAGCTGCCCGTCCTCTGCTGCCCTCCACCAGCCTTCACCTGTGCACCCCTGCTGGCTCTGCCACAATTCCCTGATATTGCCCCCATTTCCTTTGCCGGGTTGGGTAGCGGTGTGAATGGACTCACAATTAGGATGCAGAGCTATAAATTCAGCATCAGTAAGGAGAGAGGGCTCAGAGGCCAGACATTCCCACCCGCTCTGCCAGCTGCTGATGCCCTGGGAAAAGTCATTATGCCCCCTCCCTTTCCGCCTTCCTGCCTGGAAAGAAATGGAGATAGCAGGGGTGTGTACAGTCATTAGGTAACCTGGAAGATAATTTCCTCCCTCTTCTCAAGGCTGCCCAGTCTGTCACACAGCTAATTCAAGTTTATAATTACCAGGGACATTTCTGCTTTTTAACAGAAAAACACACTCCCCTCGCCCAGAATGCCAGTCTGAGCAGATTGCAGCAGCAGCTACCTGGGGAGATGGGAACGGTGCTACTCACAGCAAAGAGTGAGAAAGAGCTTAGCCATGGCCCCGACCTCCCTGTCACGGTGGTCTGTTTTTAAAGGTCATTCCTTTGGAAATTCTGACCCTGTATCTGGGCCCAGAGAGCTACAGTTTCAATAAGAACCCACAGGATTTTGATAATTTTAGATTACAGCTAACTCATCACTCTAATGGGGACAGCTCCAGGCAAGGGTGCTCCAGGGCGCCCTCCAGGGAGTCCTCTGGGCCTCTGTTTACAGCTTATTAGCTCAGTGATCAGAGGGAATGAGCCTTTCTTCAAGAGCCAGCTGGAGTAACCCATTCTGGCAGCAGAGCTCCCACCCACAGCCCAGATTACTGGTTCAACGTCACACGACCATGGCCATCTTGAGTCCTATCCACTGCAATTACCCCAGGCTAACTAACCCTTGCGGTTTCTTTTCCTTACATACTTTGGCAGTAAACTACAGAGATAAGACCATTAGGATGGCATGCAGGGCTTTGCAATCAGACCTGGCTCTGGAGAGCCCCTGACTCTTTGATACTGTACTAAGACAACAGGTCCATTATGGCGATAATGCAATAACTTTTGTTCTAATCTAGAAACACATCAAAAACTATTTTTTTCTGAGTCAAATTGTAGGATCCAATTGGCCTGTCTGCACCTCCAGACTACCCATTCATCAGCAAGTCACTGAACTGAACTGCACGTAACCATAGTCTGTGTCCCTCACCTTCCTCAGTCTCACAACTTCTCTGTGTCAGTTCTTACAGGCTAGGATTGGTGGCTCTGAAAACCCCTGATGTGCGAGCGGCTCCCTGGAGTCCCTATTGGTCAGAGTTGGTGCTGATCTGCTTAACGCAAGAAATCAGAGAGAGATTTGGGTTTGGAACACCTTTCCCTATTATACTTGAAACAGCTCCTCCAAACCTACCGGAGAGCAGAAGCTGCTCAGATATTAACCATGTCCTAAAAGTGTCTTCTCAGGTCCCCCGGGAACCATGAGGTCACACTCTCTGATGCTGGGGCTTGAGTGATTTACAAGCAGTCAGTGCAGGGCCTCTCAACACACTGGTATTCGGAAACCAGCAACTTTAGAGCATATTAAATGTCCAGTCATACAAAGTGGAGGGTGTCTGCATGGAGACTGAGTTCAACTGTCACGGAAGGTCATAACGGTCAAGGGAAGTTGTGAAGTACACGGGGCTGGGGTTGACCCGAGAGTTAGCTATATCTGGGAGTCATGGGGTCACTCAAAGGAGTCAGCCACAGAAGCTCTGGACTCCAGAGGATAAGTCACTACGGAGACCAGGTGAAGAGGCTGAAGAAACAAGACAGGACAGAAGATTTTCTTGACCCAGGGTCTCCTGAGGCCTGAAGCTCTAGGCAAGTGGAGTCTATGGCAAAGGGCTGGAGCACAGGGCAAAGCAGAACCCACCTGAGAGCCAGACAGAGATGAACAGGCTGGCCAAGGGGAAACACTAGCTAAAGCATAGCCCTTTTCTCCAATATGGCCCGCATGCCCGAACCCAAGTGCTATCCTGATTAGTCTGGGCTTCAGGTAGCTAGGAAGGGGTACCACATCATGAGTCGTGAAGTTTCCTGCTGACCTTTCTCCCATGTCAGGAGATAAGAACAGCAGGGCCAACCTGTACTTTCCTTACCCCACACTAGTAAATCCCAACGTTCCATCTTCAAAACAAATCTTGATTTTGGCCACCTCCCACTGAGTCCATCACCTTGGCCTAGCCACCAGCCTCTCTCACTGGGATTTCTAGAACAGCCTCCTGCTTCCCATAGCAATTTACCACACCAGAACAGTGAGCCCTTCATAATGGAGCCACTCCCAGCCACCGCCCTTCATGATACCTGGTAGAAAATCCTGAACCAGCTGGGCGGTGGTGGCGCATGCCTTTAATCCCAGCACTCGGGAGGCAGAGGCAGGTGGATCTCTGTGAATCTGAGGCCAGCCTGGTCTACAAGAACTAGTTACAGGACAGGAACCAAAGCTACAGAGAAACCCTGTCTCGAAAAACCAAAAGAAAAAAGAAAGAAAGAAAGAAAGAAAGAAAACCCTGAACTTCCTGGCTCCTATGCTCGTCCTCTTTCACTCCAGTCGCATGAGTCTTGATGCTCTGCAAACAGGTCCTCTTCCATCAACAGCCTACTCAGCTCCTTCCCAGAGGAAAGTATGGTCCTCCTTTAGGTCCTGGGTCTCTGATCTCAGAGCAAGCGTCCCTGACCTCGGCTTTAGTCCCTTGTTCTACATTATATCTTAAAATTCGTATTATTGTGTTGTGTGTGTGTGTGTGTGTGTGTGTGTAAGTGAACCACAGTACACCTCTGGAGGTCAGAGGATAACTTTCTGCAGGCATCCTGTCCTACCTCTACATGGTTCTGTGACTGAACTCAGACCGTCAGGCCTGCACAGCGAGAACTTCATTCAATGAGCCATTTGAACAGCAGCTCATTCTATTTTTAAAGGAAATATCACCACCAGACAAATGTCTATTTCTTGGCTTAGTGTTTCTTTTCCCTACCAGAATTGAGGTCCTTGGGGGAAGGGAGTCACATGTGCTGTTTGGTTCCTTTATTCTCTCTTTCTCTTTAAATAAAAAATTCCTTATTGATGTTTTGGGAAATTAACATCACGTGCCCCAATCCCGCTCATCTCCCAATCCCTCTGTATCTGCCCCTCGCCCCTGCAGCATGCCCCCCAAATTAATTAAAAACAAAAGCAAATAAACAAACGAAAACTATCTCCTTCATCCATCTTTCCAACACCTCTTCATTTGTCCTAGTGGCATCGGGAGCGGCTGTTTGTCATGTAGTATATCCTTTTCTAATCAGCCCAACCCCCAAAATGCTCATTGCAATGAGCCATTGTTCTGGCTCGAGGCCTCTGGCACAGCATTGTCACCAGACCTTCACTGAAACTTCTCTCAGCTATCTGGCCAGCTCTTCTTCTCTTAACTGTGCCTGGCCCTCAGAAGGTGATCAATGAGTAGTTTACTGAATAAATGAACAATTTTACTATGAATGTAACAGTTTGTCCTTACCTGAGGGACAGGCAGTGCGCCCACAGGCGTGTGTTTGCTTTTGTGTACATGTTGTAAGGTGGAGCAGGGGTGAGGATGGAGGGATACAGAGATGGGAGCATGTTGTAAGGTGAAGCAGGGGTGAGGATGGAGGGATACAGAGATGGGAGCATGTTGTAAGGTGGAGCAGGGGTGAGGATGGAGGGATACAGAGATGGGAGCATGTTGTAAGGTGGAGCAGGGTGAGGATGGAGGGATACAGAGATGGGAGCATGTTGTAAAGTAGGAGCAGGGGTAAAGATGGAAGGATACAGAGATGGGAGCATGTTGTAAACTGGAAGCAGGGGTGAGGATGGAGGGATACAGAGATGGGAGCATGTTGTAAAGTAGGAGCAGGGGTGAGGATGGAGGGATACAGAGATGGGAGCATGTTGTAAGGTGGAGCAGGGGTGAGGATGGAGGGATACAGAGATGGGAGCATGTTGTAAAGTGGAGCAGGGGTGAGGATGGAGGGATACAGAGATGGGAGCATGTTGTAAGGTGGGAGAAGGGGTGAGGATGGAGGGATACAGAGATGGGAGCATGTTGTAAGGTGGAGCAGGGGTGAGGATGGAGGGATACAGAGATGGGAGCATGTTGTAAGGTGGGAGCAGGGGTGAGGATGGAAGGATACAGAGATGGGAGCATATTGTAAGGTGGGAGCAGGGGTGAGGATGGAGGGATACAGAGATGGGAGCATGTTGTAAAGTAGGAGCAGGGGTGAGGATGGAGGGATACAGAGATGGGAGCATGTTGTAAAGTAGGAGCAGGGGTGAGGATGGAGGGATACAGAGATGGGAGCATGTTGTAAAGTAGGAGCAGGGGTGAGGATGGAAGGATACAGAGATGGGAGCATATTGTAAGGTGGGAGCAGGGGTGAGGATGGAGGGATACAGAGATGGGAGCATGTTGTAAAGTAGGAGCAGGGGTGAGGATGGAGGGATACAGAGATGGGAGCATGTTGTAAGGTGGGAGCAGGGGTGAGGATGGAGGGATACAGAGATGGGAGCATATTGTAAAGTAGGAGCAGGGGTGAGGATGGAAGGATACAGAGATGGGAGCATGTTGTAAAGTAGGAGCAGGGGTGAGGATGGAAGGATACAGAGATGGGAGCATGTTGTAAGGTGGAGCAGGGGTGAGGATGGAGGGATACAGAGATGGGAGCATGTTGTAAGGTGGAGCAGGGGTGAGGATGGAAGGATACAGAGATGGGAGCATGGAGGGGTTGGGAAGTGAATCTGGGAGGAGTCTGGGGGAGAAGGAGGTAATTATGATCTAAATACATTTGATACATGTATGAAATTCTCAAAGAATAAAGTATTGTATTAAATAAATTAAAATGTGATTTTTAAAAACAGAACACTAGTGTGGTTCTGAGGTTAGGGAGCTGGCTGTGTGAGTCCAGCATGCCACAGCTGACAGCGGGGTATGTGGAGGGCGTATTTCCACCATGGGCAATATGGTGAGATCTGCAGGTCTCAGTCAGTAGCACTGGAAATATAGGTGATGCCCCTGGGCCTGCAAACCCTCTCAGTCCCCATCTCAGGGTCGTGACTGCTGAACACAGGACCATGGTCCCCACCCTGAACCGCGGTCCTTTTCAGGAAGCTAACTGGAGCTCGGCCTTCAGGCTTAACGACATCAGCTTTTATCCTAACTGACCAAAAGCACGAACCACACACCTCACACACCAACAGACTTTTGGAGAACAAATACTTAGGTCTCCAACAAATACTTAGACCTCATAGAAAACCTGGGAGACCTAAACATCTGGGGTCAGAACAGGGGTCCACACATAGCTGGGACCTCCAGGCCCTCTACCCATCACTGGACACGCATGCTTCTTCTACTGCACCCTCCTCTCCAGCTGTGTTTCTGCCTCCGGGTCCCTATCCACTGGCTCATTGTTCTTTCCCTGAACTGTGGTGCACTTGAGGGAGTCTGACCTGGCCAAGTTCCAGTCTACCTAACTCTCCCCTCCCCTCCCCTCGGCCTCACTGGCCTTCATGTTTTCTTCACTCACTGACCGGTGACCACTTGTTCTTTATTGCTAGCCTTGGCCCTCAGTCTCCTGGGTTGACTCAACACCCTCTGTTCAGGGACACTTTGTCGCCATCTCTTTTCCCTCTGTAAATCTGTTTCAGGATCTGGGCCTCTGTAGAATTCTCCTTTCTCTTCTTTAATGATCTGAGATTTTCCAGAACCTTTCAGTTCAGAAATCTTTCGCTTCAAAGAACTTGGGGCCAGCCCTTTAACATCATGCTGGTGTCAACCAGCCCTTTTGCTATAAATAAAAGGTGGTAGAAACAACAGGATTAACTGTTGAGGATGCTTCATGGTGCCCCACCCTATTCTTCTGTTCCAGAGAGGGACATCACTGAAGGTACCCCTGCCAACCAATCTTACACCAAACTGAGAAAATGTTCTCTTGGTTTTGGTGGCAAGTTATCTATTGCTGGAAGCATTCTCAAATGGATTTTCACACAGTAAGTTTGTGTACTATGGTGCTTTGTGACAGAAGAACAGAAAAAAGAATGAGAATCAAGTAAAGCAATGTGGGGGCCAGAATATATACAGTGAGCAAGCACAATCTCTCTCTTCCCTCTCTTTGGACTTGCCAAGGGACGCCAGCATGGCCATCCTTGGACCAAAACTGCAGTGAACTTGAGCCTGGTCCTTGAATACGCAGCATATGCAGCAGACTCTGGGAGTATTTGTATGACAGGAGCATAAATTGGTGTGTGGTTGGTCAGAAGGAGCCATAAGGAATTCTAGACTGTCTTGCTTAGGGGCTAGGACAGTTTGGGCCAAGGCACAGTTCCTGCTAGTTCCTCTGTCGTCTCCATCCTTCATGGAGGATAAGACTTGGTCAAGATACCACGACTGCCTGGTCTTGACCTTGGGATGGCTTTGGGAAGGTGCTTCTTTGAGTTTCTAGACCAGAGGTACTGGGCATTACCTAACTGACCCCCAACATCATAAACATGATGGAGTCTGAGAGGAGGAGCATTCAAATAATCTTTAGAGCATCTTCTTAAGCTCCTATAGGTGACAGTTACC
Organism: Microtus oregoni; assembly: GCF_018167655.1. Taxonomy (NCBI): domain Eukaryota; kingdom Metazoa; phylum Chordata; class Mammalia; order Rodentia; family Cricetidae; genus Microtus; species Microtus oregoni. The sequence goes on from NW_024543061.1 coordinate 59,655,857, forward strand.
ACCCCAGGAAGTAACTTCCCTTCCCCCCACAAGGACAGCATATGGCTCTTTAGTCTGGGCATCTTCTCTATAGACTCTAGCCTGGGAACGTCACAAATACCAGATTCCTGTTTATTGATGGCCTTAGAGGGGGTGAGAGGCTCCATAAACTCCTGAGCCTCTGCTTTAGAAGGTGGTAAAAAAAGCCAGGAGGACTGGGGGTCCGGTGGGGGGTTGGGCAAGACTCTGGATAAGGACGTGAAGATCACATGGGGCTTTGAGGACCCCATTAGTGGTCATGTTTTAGGGTGGGTGTGTCTTCTAAAGTTGATCTAATGGCATATTCGAGAGTGAGGGAGGCAGTTGCAGGGGAGGAACAGGTGACAACAAGAGTATTTTGGTTTATAACAAGCGCAATAGAAACGCTAGTGCAATAGATGCTGACAAGCACTACGGCACACTGTGTGTTAGAGAGGGTGGTCCTGATGCTGACATCCCGTAGAGCATCTCAGCCTAATGACCTCAAAGGATGGGAAGAGGGCTGATTCCAGATGAGATGACTGGGTATAGAGTTAGGCCATTTGCCCAAGGTTGCACTGCTTAGGTATCACACTAAAGACAGTGAAGGGCGGGTCTGTCTCTCAGAGCATCCTCTGGATCCCAGCGAGCTGCAGAGCCAACGGGGCAGGCTGTATCGTTTAAGTCCCAAGATAGGACTTAGCGAACTGTGTTCATACTGACTCTTATTAGACAACTGGTCACCATATTTGATTTTCCTGAGGTCTGATAAACACTATTTTTAACTTACAAGTTTTCGCTGCCTCTTAAATAATTCTCACATGGCCCATGTTAGAGGTATGGATTTTGTTTTGCTTTTTAGTTTTATTTAGAAAAAGAACTTCACTGCTAGATATTGTTATACGATCTTGGAGTGATTGCCCATTGATTCTCTTTTAACTATTTTGTGTATTCTCACTGTGAAAATACTGACAAGAAACAACTCTTTAAAAATTGCTTTGACCAGAGGGCATCCCAGAGCCCCACGATAGAAGACAGAACAGCATTTGCGGGCCTAAAAAAGTCCAGAAGCAGAATAACTCCATTGTCTAAGCGGAGGCTACTTCTTCAGGCCCCAAATCATCTGGAAAGGCGTACGTTTAGATGTTCACATGTGCACAGCGGGAAGGGAATAAAAGACAGGCTTTCTCTGCAGCGTGTCACCTGCTGGGGAAACTCCTGCTTCCTGAGAACCTGTCTCCAACCTCAGACCTGAAATGCTTAGAATATGGGTTGGGTGTTGGCCCTGTGAACCTGCCAGCCGAGCTTGGCAATGGGACACCCGTGTGTGGCTCTTCTGTTAAGCAAGTGTGTTTCTCCTTCTCAGATCTCCCGGAGGATAACTCCCCGAGTCTTCCTACTAGTCAGGCACTTTAATAGCAGTTTCTGTGGCTTTAGAGCTGCTGAGATCCTTAGAGAACTCACGGAGAGCCCTGCCTCTCAAAGCATCCAGACCTCCTGGTCCACGCGTGAGGTCTCATGACCTCACTGTCCTTCTCTAAGAACAGTAACAGTGCTGACTGGACTGCAGACAAAAGGCCCTGATGCCAGCCCTGAACTTGAAGACATGCGCCTCTCACTGGAGCCTCAACGACACTGTGCATTCAGATGGCTGCTCAGAAAACTGCAGTAAGGATAGTGACAGCAAGGACGCTTCACCGCGCCTGGTGACTCACTCAGAGAAACACCCTGGGTGAGCTGTGACGTGCTTGTCCTTGACCTGGAAACACAAGTCTCCAACACAATCCAAGTGAGCGGTTGGATGCTCTTATTTCCAGAGATTGCCCACAAAGCAGATTACGAAGGGATCTGGGGACTTCTACCTGGAGGAGGGTTGAAAGACTCCCTCCAGCTACTGCCCTTAAATACATTTTTGAAGTTGACCACATCTCACTTCACACATATGTATTACACTGACAACCGGCGGGGGGGCGGGGTATCACAAAGGCTTTTATGAAATGATGTTCATGGGGTTGTGAGGCCCTCGGGTGTTTTTCCAGTCAATCTCATTCTTTTATTGAAAGCGATGGTCAAAACAAGGAAGACTAAAACTCTGTCATTTGCTGCATTGTGGAGGGAGCTGGAGGATGTTACAGTCTGTCCGGCACAGGAGAAAGTGCCATGAGGACATGAGGTTCACTTGTAGGTGGGGCCTAAAACACCCATCTCAAAGACACGTAGAACATCGAGGTAGCAGCCAGGGCAGAGAGGGAAAGCCAGGGAAGGACAGATCACAGCACGGTAGTGGAAGGTACAGTCACCTCCGATGCCCCTAACACAGAACAGAACAACTGCCAACAACAGTGAACTGAACATTTCAAAATGTTTCGTAGAGAGGATTTTGAATGCTTTTTTTTTTTTGGCAGAAAGACATATGTATTTAAAGTAAGATGATGTGCTCCATAAATATGTAAACTACCATCTGTCATTTAAGAATAAAATAGGTAAAAAAGAAAAAACCTCAAATAAACCAAAAAAACACACCAAACAAACAAACAAACAAAGAGAGAACAGTTTGTATGAGTAGCGGAGAAACTGGAACCCTTAAATTGTACATCACTGGCGAGAATGTAAAATAGTCTGACCTCTCTAAAAAAAATTTATCATTTCTCAAAATCTTATAAAGGGTTTATTGAATAACCCAGAGGTTGCATTCCTAGATATATATCCAAAAGAAATGAAAATTATACATCTCTGTAAAAACTTGGAATACAAACGTTAACACAGGCATTCTAAGGTAGCTCAACTCCATGTCCATCACAGAGGAATGACCATGGTGTGCGAGATAGCTGTGCCGTGGAATCCTCTTCACCAAGAATAGGCGGAAGTTCTGATCCACGCTAAAACCTGGATATACCCTGAAGACACTAAGCTAAGTGAAGGAAGCTAGACACAAATAATCACATTGTTTACTATTACATCCAATGTAACACTGTCCACAATACACTGTTGTATCCCAGATTTCTTCCTCAGGATGTTTGTCGTAATAGACAAATCCAAACACTGAGGAGTGGCTAGCATGGAGTCAGGATTGGGGGAGAAACGTGTATGAAGTTTCTTTGGGGAGTGATGATAATGTTCTAAATCAGAATGTAATGATTGCAAAACTCTGAATCCGATACAGAGAAGTGAAAAGTTAAATCTTAATAAAATAGTTTTTAAATGATGATGTCAGACCGCAAATTGATTTTACCAGGCCAGGGTGAAATCAATTTCCCTGACCTGGACAGGCTGCCCACTCATTCCCTGTACTCCCGCTATTCCCTCCTCCTTAGTCTCTGCCCTGCGGTGAGAATGAACAGTCTATGGATGGGCCAATGGACAGACGGATGTGTGTGTGTGTGAGGCCAGACCAAAGCCCCCTGAGATGTAATTCGTACCATCTTGACTCAGAGTTGGCCATCTCTGTGCATCTGTAGCTACCCATGCCTGTCAGAGAGACCCATTTCTCAGCTTTTCCTAATAACAAGAACAGCCAATGAGACCAGAAAATTCTTTGATGAGATTTCTGGAAGAGATTTTTTTTTTCATTTTAAAAAATTAAGGAAACATGTGGAAGTTAGAGGACAACCTGCCAGCGTTGCCCCTCTTCCTCCATCACGTGGTTTACCAGGCTCAGAGTCAGGGCTTCAGACCTGGGGGTAGGCTTTGACATGCTGAACAGTCTTGTTGCCCCTCAAGTTTTAACTTGGCTTATTGAGAGAGAGCAAGTACGCATGTATGGAAGTTAGAGCCAGTGCTCTCCTCTGCTATGTGGGTCTCAGGGACTGAACTCAGGGTGTCAGACTCAGCGGTAAGCACTTTTGCCCCACTGAGCCATCTCAGCGGTCCATTATCCCCAACATTTTCATTGTGTTAAAACACATAAAATCTACAATTTCCACCTCACCCACTTTTAAGCTTACAGTTCAAGGATATTAAATACATTAATAGTGTGCAGCATCCATTTCTAGGATTCTTTACATCTTCTAGAGCTGAAGCTCTGGTCTTTAAATGGCAGCCACCTTTGCTCCCTGCCCTTTGCCCTTAAGTCACTGCCCTGCTTTCAGCCCCTGTGATTCTGATGTTATGACTGAGAACTTCAAATAAGCGCAATCAAACAGCGTTTGTCTTTTGTGACTGGCTTACTGCACCCAGCACAATGTCCCCAAAGTTCATCCATGTGGTACCAGGCATAAAAACTGTCCTTTAAAAGCTTAGAAGTGTTCCGTGGGCTGTAAATGCTATTTTCCATCCATTCTCGCGACACTTCAGACACTTCTGCATTCTGGCTCTTGTAAATGACGTCATTCTAAACATCACTTCAGGACCTGGCTTTTAATGCTGTGTGTAAATACCCAGAAGTAAAGTTTTGGGGCACTCGGTAATTCTACTGTTAATCAGCTGAGAAATGGCAGCTCTGTATTTCACAGTAGCTGGACCATTCATTGCCCATTTCTACCACAAGTCTGTTAACCTTGGCTGTCAACTTGGGGAGATTTAGAACCACTTAGGATACAAACCTCTGGGCATATCTATGAGGTTTTTTTGCAAAGAGGTTTAACTGAGTGGGGGGCATCTTGAGTGGGGCAGTGAGCACAGTGTCCATCCCGTCCTGCTGTGCTTCCTGACTGCAGTTGCACTGTGCCCGGCCACCCCACACTCTGGGTGTCACATCTTCCCACCTGTTGGACCCTGGGCCAAACTAAAGCCTTCTTTTTTTAAGATGCCCTTGCCAGACATTTGGTTACAGCATTAAGAGAAGCCACAAAAACACCCCAAGAGTGCCAGGGTCCCCAGCTCTCCATGTCTTCCCTCACATTTGATGTTTGTTGCCTTGTTTGGTTTTGAATAGCATCTCTAACAATGGGTCTGCCTGAGATCTGGGGGAGCAAAGAAGCAGACCCTTTTCTGCTTTTCCAGAGAATTGATGAGACCTCAATGCCCAGAAGCCATTTTAGACCCTACAAGCCAATGACAGGAGGTGACCAAGTCCCTGATGTTTTCCTAAAGCCACCTGGTTATCTACTTCTGGACTCCTAGTCACACAGCAGAACAAATGCAACCAAGCTGAACGACAGCAATCTGCAGCTAAGGGCATTTCTGATTGGCACATGAGCCACAACTCCCCTTGCTGCAGACAGTCAGAGACTACTAGACCATTCCAGAACCTGCAGCTCTTCCCGCATCCAGGCCATCCTCCCTGGCCTTCCAGGAGCCTCTGAGTGCATGCCCAAAGGGAAGCGAGGAGCCACACACCTGGTGATCTTGAAGATCCTGAGCAGGCGCACGCATCTCAACACAGAGATGCCCAGGGGAGACATGATCTTGGTCTCCACCAGGATGGTCTCTAGGATGCCCCCACACACGATGAAGCAGTCGAAGCGGTTGAAGAGGGACACAAAGTAGGCCTGCAGCCCCAGGCTGTACATCTTCAGGAGCATTTCCGCAGTGAAGAGCGCCAGGAGGGCCTTGTTGGCTGTGTCTGGCGGTGTAGGTCAGGGGTGGGATTCAAGCAAGGAGCCGAGAGGAGCAAAGAGGAAGAGGAGGGAAAACATAAAACAGTTACTGTCATAGCTGGAGAAAAAGGCCTACTCCCCATCCCTCCTTTCCCTCCCTTCCCAGGAGACCTCTCCCAGATACTTCTGAAAGAACAATTAGGTCCAGTTTCCGACATTATAACCATGCACCGAACATCCACCACGCATTAGAGGCTTAGCATATGTTGTCCTCCTTAATCCCCAGAGAAACTCGAGAGGCGCGGTGCTGTTTCTATTAAACCCAATCTTTAGAGAGGAAACAGGAGGTGCAGAAGGGTCAGTGACCCGTCCGAGTCAGTAGCCAAAGCTGAGAGTAGGCTGCCTTCCCTGTATCTGCCTCACTCCCCAGAGATGCTTAGGCTTGGGTTATGGATTTCTTCAGAGGGGTCCAGGCACGACAAGGGGTCTTACTTAGCTAACCTCTGGGGCTACTGTCCCTTGTCAAGGCTCTGCTTCTTGTTATGGTCTGGGGAAAGCTACCTGGAGCTACAGTAAGGCCAGAGGAACTGAAAATGGCTTTTGGAAAGCTGGCAGCTGAGGGTCTGAAACAGTCAGATAAGCTGTCCTGTTACTGGGACTCAGTGATGACCATGGTTGCAGGGGAGGGCGAGAGGCACATCAGGACTTGAAGGGCTACATCTGTTTAAAACAAGGGCCTGAATTTTAATACGGGGCTTGCAAACTTCCAGGCCCTAGGACTTTCCAGCATGGCACCAGTCAAGCCGTAGTCACCGGCTGCTTGTCTGTCACCTCCCACCAATAACTCATTCCTCCTCAGGACCCGGAGCTCGGCTGGCAAGTGTGAACAGTACAAAGCCAGGGGCTGCCCACCTTGCACTTCTGTGAGCCAGTGGGGCTGGTTGTAGTGCTCAGAGGCAATGGTAAGCGTGTTGAGGAACACCAGGAAGATCACGAGCCAGTAGAAGACGTTGGACTTAACTGCCGCGCGGCACTTCCTTCTGCAGAATCTATTCCACCTGCGCCAGTAGCGGCTGGAAAAGGGCAAGGAGGGAAAGACAGGGTTGGTTGGGAGATCCAGACTTCCTGCCAACCCAAAGCACATGAGGTGCCATCTCACCTGTCCCTGGATTGGCCTTACTACACAACCTGGTGGTGCAGTGGTCTAAGTGGGCTCCACGGTTTAGCTATCTATGTGGCCTTGGGTCTATCTATCCTCCATCTCTAAGCTTCAGGTAGAAATAAGAACAGGGACAATTTCACAGGCTTCTTGTAAACATGCATAAAATGCCATATAAGCCATCTGGCACAAAGTTGAAGTTGCCCAACAAGTGGGACTGCTTTTTATTTTTGCATCTGGGGATATACCTCAGTGGTAAAGCCAAGCACGCACAAGTCTTGGTTGCAATCTCGGGTACTGGAAGATAAAGGAGTTTCCAGCTATTTTTAATTTACTTTAATGGCATTATCAGAAATAGTGTGGCAAGTATAGGGGGATTTAGTCACCGTGCTGGTGGCAGTGACTAAAGCCTTCTGTGGGCTTGCTATTTTAGGAACGTCGTAGGGCTTCTCCAAAAGCCTTTAAGTCAAGCTTGTGTTATCCTGATACTGAGGAGGAATTTAAGGGCCACTGAGGTTCATTGTCCAGCACACTAGAGCAGATAGAGCTGAGGCAGGGTGATGCTCTGCCTAGCCCCGCCCCTCCTGCTGGACCCATACTCCTCACCGTACAGAGGAAGAGGCTGATTTACACCAGGGGTCCTTTACACTCACGGGGTCCTAGGATATCTTTTGAGAACTCAATGAACGTTTAGATTTTCTCTTTAGAAAAATGGGCACACCCCCTGCCCACGCATACACAGAACCCCAAAGCTCAGCTAGACTCACATAGCCTTCCCCAGCGTTCCTGATCAAGGACTCTGTCAGTGGTTATCAGGTTTGACTATGTGCAGAATGGCTTGGGGAACTTCCGATAACCTCCCAGCCACCCCTTCCCCTGGTTCCTCACCTCAGCAGCTAAGCAATCTGATTGATTAGGTGCTGAGTACATTCAAACACCCCAAAGATAGCCCTGGCCCTTTTGATCCTCCCCCAGCTGGTTCTAACGTATAACCATGGTTGAGAGCCATTAAGCTGGGGCTCCCAAAGAGACATCCCCATTTTATGACTCTGTAATAGAGGGTTTCCCTTGCACAACACACAGCGCTGTTGGGGACTCAGGATGATGTGTTTAAGAGCTGCCTGGAATGCAATGGAGAAGCGTGAAGAGTAAGACCACAGACGACCAGGCCAAGACCCACCATAGGAAGGCTCACATGATCAGATTTTACTTCAGAAAACAAGACATCAACCGATACAAACACCTGGTGAGCTTCTAGATCAAGGTGGAACCCAGGGGACAGCTCCAGCTGTCTGGATTAGTGATGATGTAAGGAAAACGTTATTCGTGTCACAAAGGACAGCGAGGACATAGCAGACTGGAAGCAGAGGCAACAGGAGACTGGAATTCAAGAGGAGAGAAACATACTCAGAGGGGCACCAACATGCCTACCTGGTGTTCTGGGGGTGTGACACTTACAACCAACTGAAAGCCAGACGGGAGTACTCTGGGAAGGGAGGATGTTGGAAGAAGGGCAATGGTGCGGGGTGGTGGTGGGCAGGTATGCAGAAAGATCCCTAGGCATGCAGAGCCTCAGCTCAGGTGGTAAAAGAGAAAGGAGGAAGTGAGACAAGGACTCCCTGGTGCAGCAGTCTCAGGGACCTGCACTCTACATGTGGTAACTTCCAGTCTAGGCCTCTAAGCAAGCATGCAGGACCTGCTTGCAGCAGATCTGCAAACCCCATTCTGCATCCCAGTAGTGACTGGAACACTATCTGATAGGCTGTGATTGACACTGAAAAAAGAGGCAGAATGAAAATATCATAGCAATATTCAAAAGAAGTAGTTAGAAATGCTTGAATAAAATCCTTAGTGCGTGCGCGCACGTGTGTGTGTGTGTGTGTGTGTGTGTGTGTGTGTCCTGGGCCAAGATGCAAAAAAAAAAAATCAGCCTTCTATTTTAGGGCAATAAAATTGGCCTGTAGTTCCACATTCTGAGTAAGTCTGTGTCATTAGTCCATATCTGCAGTCTCTGGTGAGAGAAATCATAGAGAAAATGTAGTAGACTTGTACTGGTGTGTATCTGGTGAAAAATCATGGTTGGTCCTCAGCATCCCACAGCAGTATGGGCAAGCATGCCACAAGTGGGAACGGATATATATATATATATATATATATATATATATATATATACATACATACATACATTGTCCCCAAACTCAGCTCTCTATTCCTTGAGGGAGACCTTTTTCACCATCACCAGCTTCATGCCAAGGACAGACTGTATTCTGTGGTCCCGGGGAGACAGACCTCTATATGAATAGTTATGTCCAGTTGCCCACATTGCCTTTTTGGGCAGCTTGTCTTCATCTATGACTCTAACACTGCTATTTTTGTCCCTGTTGTTCCTTGGAAAATCCTGTTACCAAGGTTTAGCTGAATTCTCCAGTGAGGATGGAAGAACCAGGGGCAATCTAAGAACTTGGATTCTTCCCTGAAAACTACCAAGGCGTCTATGGTTTGGTCTTCCTGCAAGCAGAAGGACAGATAGATCAGCCTCAGTGTTGTGGCATGATCTATCCTTCACCGGATGCCCCATCTTTGCAGGAGACACTCAGCTTAGTGGGTGCTTTGGGGAATTCACTATGTACCATGCAAGACAGACATTAATCTGTAAGTGCCCTTCAGGGTGCTTGAAACATCTATTCATGCCACATGCAAGTGTGGAGATGGGGGATATATGGAGAGGGACAAGGGAGCTGGGACAATGAGTCCCAGGTGGTTGCAATGAAAGACAGCCTATTATATTTGCCTGAACTTGATATTGCATAGTCCTGTGTTATCAGAACACATCTCTACTTCTTCCTATGATCAATAATATTATAGGATAATTTAAAAAACATATATTAATTGCAAAGATATGTTTTAAAATAGACCCAATCCCGTACTGTAGAGACCACTGATAGTTGCCATACAGGCTACAAAGGTGGCTTTTACAGTCGGTAGAAACTGACTGAGAATTTACCCCGACCATCCCTCTCTCGTTTACAGTAGTGAACACGGGTTGTTGTAAAGTCAGGCCTATCACATGGGTCTAGAACTGCTCTTGGCCAGCTCTGTTAGATGTGGGTGCTACTGCACAGAGCCGATTTGGAGAATCACATGGATTTGGGATTGTGGTGGGGATGGGAGTAATTACTATCCAGGGAAAGTATTTAAAGATAATTGTACATCTCCTACTCTTCAAATGTAGCTTTGCTTGACAGCTGGTTTCCTGGCAACACTTCCTACTATATAATAGATGTAATAGTTTATTAGAATGTGTAAATTTATTTATGTGTTTACATATGCACAGAGGATATTAAATGATAAAACAGGGAGGAGAAATTTGCCTGCTATTCATGTTCTCTTTGCAGTAGCTGGAAGCCATTTACTCTAGAAACACAGAAGCAGGGGAGAAGGATGGAAGTGACTGTGTCTTCTGTACTTAACTGTCTGCAGCACTGTGCTCTGCTCGCTCTCCCTCGGCTCAGCTTATCTTCACCCCACCCCCACCACAGGGCTTTGCACTCTTTTTAGAAACACAAAACACGCTTCCAACTATGAAGGCTTTCACCTTCTAGTCCCATCCTCTCGGTCCTGCTCATCTTTAGGGTTCAACTCAAACCCCAGCTTCTCTGCAGTGGACTTTCTGCTCTTCCATTCCCAGCATCCCTGCAGAGCCTGTCTGCTTTACACATTTTGTTTGTGTATTTAACACCACTTGCTATGGACAAGGTATCAACTGCTAACAGATTCAGTCCTTCTCAGCACAAAGCTCAGCCAGGGTACAGCAGGGTACATGAACATGCTACATGCTGAGGAACTCTGCAGTGGTGTCCCCAAATCACATCTTGTGCAGCCATGGAGGCACCCAGAGAAGTTTCTCCCAGTAGAGGCCTTCCATTGCCTGGTATAAGCAGTTAACTTTAATGCATGGCCCATGATTCTTTACTGAGATAATCAGATCCCAAAGAAGCAGGGGCCACTTCTTCTATTTTGTTACAGACCCATAGTATTAAGCACTGTTCATTTCATACAGTAAGATGCTGGCTTATAGGTTGTGTGAGACATGACATGGATGCCCCAGGTCTAACTCCCCGATAAAGGCAAATCTTAAAAACCCCTGGCCTCGGGAAGGTGAAAGGACAATGCTCTCAAACTGGATTTCTCATCATGCAAATGCTGACAAGACCGAGACTAGGAAACAGTGGACACAGCAGGCCGCCTGGTAGCTGGAGCAAGTTTCCATCTTCAGCAGAACTGGAAACAAACAGCAGAGAAAAACTGCTACATTTAATTCTTTTATGAGTAAGTAGCCTAAAAATGGGCTGCAAAGACTGGGGTGGACTTGGGTTTATGCCTGGTTGCTCACGGCACAGCAGAACTACAATGAGGTGGAAGGCAGTTCCTGCTGAAGACTAGGCCTGGAGAGTCCTCACATTGGAACTCCATGCGATTTGCTCTGAATTCTGCATAGTTGTGCTAGGAAAGACTCCAACAGGCCTCTGGATCAATGATGCATAGTGAGTCTCAAATGTAGCCAATTCTTTATTTTCCTTTACTTGAAAACCTGAATTATCTAAAACCCAACTATCATCTAATTTGTCTCATTTTTTTTCCTGCAAGCTCTATTCAACCATTCTCTGAAAATTAACTATAACTTTGTATCATCCGGTCCTGCACCTAAAATAGGCCCATTTGAAGCTCAAATTCTATTACTGTCACTATTAAATTGTTTCCCCAACTGAGAAAACTATTTGGGAAATGTTGATAATTCTGGGAGCATTTTCAATCCATTACCAGCTTTAGCTGTTCTCTAACCTGACACCATCAGGATCTAGGTTAGCAAGCTGCTTATAGTATTGCTCAATATCCCTAGAACCCCCTTGCCTGGGGTGATAGCCTCTAGCAACATATGACCAATCCAAACTAAGATATACATAGTAAATGTTTGTTTGCTTTTGTTTTTCTTTTTTTCGAGACAGGGTTTCTCTGTAGTTTTGGAACCTGTCCTGGAACTAGCTCTTGTAGACCAGGTTGGACTTGAACTCACAGAGATCTGCCTGCCTCTGCCTCACGAGTGCTGGGATTAAAGGCGTGCACCACCACGGCCCGGCTACACATAGTACATGTAAGGTACACGCTAAGTTGCAAAAAGTCATGGTGCAACAAAGAACAGAAACCATTTCACTAAAACGTGTCATGTTAATTCCTGTCGAAATGACAATGTTTTCATTGCAGTGCTTTAAATAAAAATGTTTCCTTTCCTGCTGCTCCACTGTACTGCTTGACATGGCCACTAGAATAATTTTCAAAGCGTGCAGAGAAACAGGTTCAGTACACCAGCCAGGACTCGACCTGCAGGATGGCTGAGACCATCTCCAGCCGTGACTCTGGGCTCCTTTCTGCCTCAGGTATCATCTACAGGTGTTAGTGACAGTGCCAACCCACTGACAAGAAGCCATTTGTGAATACAAGGTCATTTCCGCACTTCCCTTAAACTGGAAGTATACAGAGAGAAGCACCCACTCCTGAATGTAAACAATTAGAGCCCTGTGGCTGGGAGATGCAGAGTGGACCAAGTCCCAAGGATCAAAAGATTGTAACTTTCAAGGACATACCTAACACTATAGATTGCCCAATTCAAAGGTTTTGGTCTCCTGATAATGCAAGAGTGTCCATCACGCATGGAATCTTCTGCACAAGTCTCCAGATTGTGTTTATCCATTCATTCAACTATGATTTCCTCATTTGCATGTAGCGAGAATAGAATTTGGAAAATATTTTCACTGTAAAATTTAATCTCTTTACTATTACTGTGTGGGGGCCCTGGAACTGTTCAGAGTAACATGTACTTGTCAAATATGACATTTGTTTGAACGTCTGTCAAGTTTATTGTCTTATCAAGACCAGGTGATCCATCAATCCATCGATCCATTGATCTATCCATAAATATTACAGAATTCTTATTAAACATCAGCTACTTTTCCACATGCAGGAGATGAAGAGGGGAGATCTAGAGAGGATTCTTGTGTGTTAGAGCTCCCTTTCATGTAATAAAAGCCAGCACCGGTAGATCTGACCCGGGATGTTTATACTAAGGAGGCCTTGGTTTGAAAGAACAATATGGGGGAAGGAAACCTGTATTTTCAGATCCCAATAGAAGACGGGAGAAAGGAGGTATTGGAATTGGAGTCAAATACTGAAGTCCTCACTTAATCTTAATGCTTGGGTTTTGAATGTCATGAAGTTAGAGGGACTTGCTTAGAAACACCTGGATGCTTAGAAACACACACCTGGATGTCATGGGGGGGCTTAAGGATTTGGGGCTTGTAGACAGGCTCTTCAGGCTCTTCCAGAAATGTCAATAATTAACCTACCACTCTATCTGGTTGGTTCTCAGAGAGAGGGGGATGTAGGTAGCTAGAGGATGCGCTCTGGGGCTTCTGGTTCTCAGAGCTCAGTTATGGTCTATGAGAGACATGAAAGTGTGAAGGGAGGGAGAACAGAGGACCACAAAGCTTGGGAGTCAGAGAACAGTGGAGATTTCAAGACTAGAGGGGTGTGGTGTAGGCACATGACATGGCTTGTAGTAACGTGATGTGGGACTCCCCTCTGTATGTTGTGAATATCATTGGTTAATAAAGGAACTGCTTTGGGCCTATAGCATAGCTGTAAGGGAACAGAGCTAGGTGGGGAAAACTAAACCGAATGCTGGGAGAAAGAAGGCAGAGTCAGAGAGAGGCCATGTAGCCCCACCAGAGACAGATGCTGGAACTTTAGCTGGTAAGCCACAGCCTTGTGGCGATACACAGATTACTAGAAATGGGTTAAACTAAGATATAAGAGTTAGCCAATAAGAAGCTAGAGCTAATGGGCCAAGCAGTGATTTCATCAATACAGTTTCTGAATGGTTATTTCAGGGCTGAGCTGCCAGGCTGCTGGGAAACCAACAGGCTGTTTCCTTTCAACAGTGGGGTATGTCCAAACCAGATAGACCTGCTGTATGCCAGGCTAGCCCATGTATAGGTTTTGTAGAATTAAATGTGCATTCCCATCCTAGATATATAACCAGTCAAGCAGTCAGGGAGCTCGCAGAGTCCACCCGTGGGGTAGCTAGGTAGGCACTGAGCAGCCTGCAGTGTGCAAAATTCTATGGAGGCATCAGGCCTTTGAATCAATATCTAGAGTGTAATACGGTAAGTTCTAGGAGAAGGGTGTGGCTGAGCACGCAGGGATGGAGGATGAAGGGAAGACCATTTTAGTCTCATTGGGAGTGGGCCAAGGGTGCCACAGATGCTGTAACCTTTGAGTTGATTGACAAGCCTGACGTTTCCAGATAGAGACATAGATGGTGAATTTGGTGGAGGAAAAGCCCCACAAAAGTCTTAGTGTGCAAGAGAGTAGAGAACATTTGGGACCTGCAAGGAGTTGCATGTAGTGGGAAGATGTGCACCCACAGGCAAGCCACAGGGTGGATATTCTGGAAGCTTCTGATATCGTCTCAAAGCAGTGGCAGAATCTATATTCTGTCTATAATCCTTAAAGTTGTGCCATATGCCAAGTAGTAACAAATGTTCACACATTTATTTGAACCGACTTTATCTTATACAGGAAGTAGACACGTTTGTTCTAACCACTCAGAGCCTACCCAAGAGAACCTAAGTCTCAATCCTTGAGGTAGTTCCCTTGACCAAACTGTGAACTCCCATATCAAAGGGAGCAGTTACACCCCCAGAAGGGCCCAAGCTGATGGGACTTACCTTGGTCATCTGACACTGTTGCTCGGAATGTAGCTAGAGGGGCAGAAGGGAAGGGGAGCAATCTGCATCTCACTCACCTGAACTTGGATTTGGAGATCCGGTGGCTGAAAGAGGAAAAGGAAATATTAGCAAAGACAAGGTACTTTCTTCCACATAAAGAGTGTTTAGCCGTCCCCGAGGTATTTGGAGTTCCCCAGGACTATGTGGGGACTGGAAGGGTTTGCGGGGCTAGTGATAACACTGCAGAGAATGAACGCTCTGCATTTGAACGTGGCTGGCCCGGCGGACATCTACAAACCTAGACTCTGTGCACTTGAATGTGGCTAGCTTAGCGGACATCTACAAACCTAGACTCTGTGCACTTGAATGTGGCTGGCCCAGTGGACATCTACAAACCTAGACTCTGTGCACTTGAATGTGGCTGGCCCAGCGGACATCTACAAACCTAGTATCTTCTAAAGTGTGGTGACGCTTACAGGAAAGGTGAGCATACAGTCCTGACAGGATCTGTGTCTGCCCACAATCTCCATGATCTGCTAAGCACAGCACCTCTTGAGGAAAGCCATGGCAGATGGAAAGTCTCTCCTGCAGACAACAGAGAACTCGGGGCACAGAGCTCACTGTGGTCCACCAGGATCTTTACCAGAGCTGGATTAGGACGCACGTGAGGCCACCTGAGACAGCCTGAGGGAAGGTCATTGCTTTCCTAGCTCAGAGCTGCTTGCTAGATCTGAACACATAGCCTCAGGTTCTAAAGGGATATTGCATGTACTGAAGGTGGGTGTGGCTCTGGAGATCTAAGCACAGGTGGAGTGTCCTGACAACACCTGCCTTGAAGGATCGCTGTGTACTGAAAGGTATTACCCTCAGGGAGGCTGTGGGGCTGTCCAGTCCATCTAGAACAGATTAGATAGCATCCTCCAGGGAGGCTCTGGGACTGTCCTGCCCATCTAGAACAGATTAGGTAGTTCCCTCCAGGGAGGCTGTGGGACTGTCCTGCCGATCTAGGGCCGATTCCAGGAAAGCTACACAGAGTTAGCAGTAGGAGAGAGGGCAAGAGAGAGGCTTGTTAATGTACAGAAAAGTGAGGGAGAGAGGGAAGGAGAAGGGGGAGAAAGGGAAGAGATAGGAAGAGGAGGAAGGAGTATGTAAGTAACCAACACAAAACATTTTGGAAAAAAACCCCCAAATATTTGAAGGTACATTCCAGCTTAGCTTTGAGCCTGAGAGAAAGGGGAACACAGACAAAATAGCAGGTTGACCGAGACTACTCAGACAGCCATGGCCAGACTTGTAAAATGGCAACACCAGGGCAGATGGGGGAAATCTCAGGAAGGCCCACCCTGAAATGAAGAACTACAGGCAACCAATGCTGCTAAGAGAGGGGGAATCTGTCTTCTCCAGGGATGAGGTCCCTGACAGGTTATCCAATCCCAAGTCAGCTCTAAACACACTGCATATTAGCAATAGTTAAGTGGATTCAGCGGGTCACATATTTATAAATATATACCAGTAATAATGAAAGAGAATGGGTTCCTGAGATTGAGAGGAATAGGAGGGATATGGAAGGTGCTGAAAGGGGAGAAGAGTGAGGATGATATAAATACAGTACTCATGCAAGAAATTCTCAAACAAAATCAGTTTAAATTTAAAAATGCCCACAACCCCTGGCCGTGGGACCAGGATCTATCCCTCGTGCATGAGCTGGCTCTGTGGGCCCCATTCCCTTTAGGGGGATGCCTTGTTCAGCTTTGATGCTGGCGGGGGGAAGGGAGCTTGGTCCTGCCTCAACTTAATGTGCCAGGCTTTGTTGGCTACCCATGGGAGGCCTTCCTTACCCTTTTGGAGGATGCAGGATGGATTGGGGTAGGGAGTGGGGTTAGAACACGAGGAGGGGAGTGAGGTGGGACTGTGGTGGGTGTGTAAAATGAATAAAAATTTTAAAACAAAAATAACTAAGTAAAAATGGCCACAAAGAACAGAGTTCAAATGAGACATGACAATGACCAGAGACTCTTGTAGGGACATTGGAAGGTGACTGCTTGGAGCCATGTTGTCCCAGTCAGCAAAAAGCAAGCTATGTCTCGTAACAAGAAAACATCAACCCTTCTTGTTTTTTTTTTATTATTAAAAAAAATAAAGCAGAAGATGTGACAGGTGGCAAAACCATCGTGCATGAGATAATTATGTCTCCAGGGCACTGGGAAGCTGAGCCAAGTGCCTTTATTGCTCTGAACTGTTAGCTAAGAACCCTTTTCCACCCCCAAGACTGCCTGCTAGGCTGCAGGGTTTAATCACATGTTAACTGAGCATGTGGGAGGGGGACCTAGAGCCCAGGGCAGCATCTTTTCATCCAGAGTCACCGTTTAATGGGGGATGAAATGTTTGCTAGCTGCTAAATGGAGACAGGGAGGCAGGCTACTCTCTGCAGCAAGGACGTGCTGAGCTCAGGGATCTTTAAGACTGCGGTATTGGTTCCAGGCTTTCTTGCAGAGGGTCTCAGTGGTTCCTGGCTCAGCTCAGACGCTTTGTTCAATTAAAGTCACAACTGAGACCTTAGAAACTCCCTGTCAAGGAACTTGGGAGTTCTCTTAAGAAAATGAATCTGTGATATGGGATAAAGGGAGATCAGAGCTGAGTGAGAATTTATCCTCGTTCATGTGTGGCCACTGTTTGGTGTCCTTGGACTCTCTGGTCCAAAGGAAATGGTCCATGAGCCTCCTGCTTATTTGGCTCTGAGTCCGGATGTCTAACCCTGCACACCTCACATGAAGAAGGCTTCTTCTGGCTTGCAGGAGCCTGTGAGCATGACTTTGTCTTCTCTGTATCCAATATATCCCTTTGTTTTAATAGAAGCATATTTCCTTGACCCTCAGCAGCATATAGGAAAGGAGTACTAGCATTCAAGTGGGTCCTCGAAGAGCTGGGATTAGAACTTTTAATAAGGTTAAAGACTTTGATTCCTCAGCACTCCCTGAATATAGGAGCAGTTAGCTACAGGACTTCACAAAATAGGGCACTACTGCCTGCGGCCCACTGTCTCCTTGGGGTAGTGATAGACTCCATCTCTGGACAGCTGTTCTCACTGTAGAGAGAGGAGCCAAAGAGCAGTGAGCATCTTAGCATGTTTGCCTCCCACTGATGTTTGATATCCGTGCAGACTGCAGAGTCCTGGGAACAGCAGAAGCCTTCAGTGTACCCAACCCCCAATGGGCATGAGCAGCTTGCTCCGGAGTTTCTGGATTTTTTCTATCATTTATATACAAGTGCAACACCATCCCTACTTCATGTCTCCAGTGGATTTGTTAAAGGCAAGGAAGGGGAGGAAGTTAATAACTAGCTGTCACACGAGACCTCCAAAATACACCCCTGGGCGGGGACTGAAGTCTGTTTATCCGCATGTGCTCACATGAACCTCCAGGACCAACCTGGAAGACCAAGATTTTCCTCCCTGGTTTTAGCATTCAAAATTTGAGACAACTCCCAAACCATTTTCCCTTTTAGTTATTCGCTTTGTATTTTGATCATTATCTGACAAATATCTGAACTCCTTGGAAGCCGTTCACGTTTTTGGCTTCCCCTTCCTTCTTCGGGCCGTAAGTACCTCATACTTAATACCTGCAGTGGAAGAGTGTTTTCCTGAATTGCTCTCATTTTGCCTTCAGCATGCACTGAAGGACAGCTGACTCAGCTTCTCTAATCCCACAACTTGATCACGACCCTAGTTGTTATGGCGAGAGGGGACATATCCTGGGGTTTGCTGAAGTTGAACATCGCTCCAGTTATCGGGTGCTAAACCCAGTTGCTCCCCATTTCTAGCCAGAACCTCCTTCCTGGAACACGGGTTTTGCCTGTAGGGGATCCTCTTGACCACTCTGCTTCTTCCAAGGCTCCCAGGCAAACAATAGACTTGACTTCTAGTTCAGCTTGGCCTTCAGTGATGTTCATGTGACCCTTGACATCAGGCAGATGACCCATCTGACCTGTAGCTGGGTCACTGTGGCTAATCCCCACCTAGATTCACATGATTTTTAGTGATTCACATATATATCTTTTAGTGCTTTTAGGCTATAAAAAGTACCAAGAACATATTTCAAAGATGCCAAGTCTACATCAACAGTGTCGGTCTCCAGAATGGCCAGAGCTGCACACCTAGTGGTCCCTTGGTGGTGCTCCCATTTGTATCTCACAGGTGCCTTAGTCATTTGTGATTGCACATGGAGCCAGATGTGCTGCCCCTTTAAGTAGCCCTGGAAGGCAGTGTCCAGCCTTGCCTTCTGCAGGAGCCTAGAGAGAGTGCTTGCTTGAGGTCTGGTGTTAGCTCCCTTTCATTTTCCAAGGCAGAGGAAATCGACTTCCTGTGTTCAATTCCTCTGCAGTTTCTTTAGCCTCTTGAGTTTCTCTGGCTTCTCAGCGCCTTGAAGATCCCCCTGATGGTAGTGAATGCCATCCCTTTATTCCTGTGGCACCTTCTCCTTTCCCTATTCCATTTCTAAAGAGGCCTTTGCATGGCCTCAGTGTTTTGGTGGGTGCCCTGCACTGACACACTTCCACCCTCCCCTCGCAGAGAGTGGCTCCCAGAGTCAGTATACCCCCAGTCTCCTTAGAGTAGAGAGCTCCAGGAGACATTGACAATCGGTGTATTCTTTCTTTTCCCCATTACAAGTCTACCTGAGGTCGCCATTACCCCATACACGAGCAGCCACAGGGGGTGCTTCATCTGTATATTAGCCTCTTTCCTAATGGCTCCTAATGTCAAGATGATCCTTCGAGAGCACAAGACATGGAACAGACCTCCTCACATGCTCTGTGTTCTTACTGTTTTATAACAAAGACGAAGCTCACTGCGAAGCCTACTCGTCTTTGCCCTGCCCCTGAAATACCGCTCCTCACACACACGCTGGCCCTTAGTTTTCTCCAAACCAGGACTCTCCGCTATTGAGGACACATTTCATTGTTTTACGCACCACAACACCCTGATTTCTAGTCTTCCACATTAGATGGTCAGCTTCATGGAGTCAGTGCTCCTTTTCTGGATGACTATTATCTCTACGAAACAGCACAGGGTGTGACCGCCATGAAGGCTCTCCCAAAGAGGGCTTTCCTGACATCTCCCTCACACATCTCCCTCCCATATCCCCCAGCATGATTGTCCGTTTGCCTGCTTCTGTATACTCTGTGTGTCAGTTTCTCCAAGTTTGGTATTCGTTTCCTGCTTCCTGCACCTCTCTGAACAAACTGTGATTTATCAGTGGCCGCAAATGCCAGTCTCCATCTCTACCGAGAATTGAACCTCAGAGTTCCTCACCCAGCTGTACACAGCACCTGCCTAACCTTTAGACTGGACCTCCTCTTCCAATCCTGCTTTGGCCTTGGTATCAATTTGTCTTATCAAATTTTGGTGAGCCCTTCCTTTGTCTCTTCCCTTGTCACTGCATAAGTGATGTCCTTCTTTCCGCACCCCTCTGCCACCCACACGACATCTTTACCCCAGCCTTCTCCTTACATGCAAGTTCTAGTCCTGACCTCAAGACTTTTAACTCAGAGGATATAAAGCAATGATCTCTCACTCTGCCCTCAGCCTGCTTCTCTTCTCAGGCCGACTCACTGATGGGCACAGT
Organism: Microtus oregoni; assembly: GCF_018167655.1. Lineage (NCBI taxonomy): Eukaryota > Metazoa > Chordata > Mammalia > Rodentia > Cricetidae > Microtus > Microtus oregoni. Next base: position 59,675,895 of record NW_024543061.1, read on the forward strand.
GGCTATCTTAGCTCAACGCTGTCTTGCTGGTGATGGGGAAAGACACTAGAGGATGAAGTGCATGTTATAATTCTGGCACCACAATCGTATCCCTTGTATACAGTGTAGATGTTTATCAACCCCAGTATGTGTAGGAATAAGATCAGCCTCGAAGCAGAGCACATCTTCCTAGGAGGTGACCGACAGGCCAGTGACACCAGTTTCCCTCCACAGGGGACAATCGTGTTTGCTTTCCAGTCAGCATCATGGATTCTGAGGATGTGCTGTACAGTGAGTTCCTGGTACCAGCTCCCTGGCCCCTCCTGGTTTATACCTTGGGCCATGTTGCCCCAAAGCCAGCGCTGTAATAACCTTGATGATCTTTTCTCCAAACTCCCCATCCTTGATGTCAAGCAAGCCGAAGGACCTAGAACTTATGGGCTAGAAGGGCCCCATATGCCTGCCCCTATCATTGCTATCTGGGGCCACTTCTAGAAACTCGAGTGCTATTTTGTAGAATTCCAAAAGAGAAAAGAAGAGAAAGGGCCAGGAGTACTGCTTACAGATGTAATTAGCACCATATTTTAACAACACTTTGACAATAATTGCTTCGCGACAGCGCTGAGAAGTCTGCAGTGCAGACTCCCTGGTGCCACTGTCACAGTGAGTGATGCCACAGCCCCGCATACCCTGGAACCGGGCTGCACTGCTCCTCAGTCTTGCTCACCTCCCTCTTCTGGCTCACTCCCAGGCACACTCAGATTCGCCTGCAGCTACTGTCGTGAGGAGGCTGGACCGGCCTGGCAGTGAGTCACGCTACACCGGAAGGTGCTGTTCTACCGGGGAGCATTTGGAGACACATTTTACTTGGGCTAATCCTGCCCAGAGCTTTCTCTCTGCAGTTGCTTCAGTGGTCAAGACTAGGTTACAGCTGTCATGCTCCTGGCCAGAGGAAAAGCGGTCATGGCCTCCTAAAGTGAAGCCTGGGCGTGGCGACCTAGTGGGCATATTCTACCTAGTGGCATACCTCTTTGTTCCCAGGCTCTGCTTTTGTGACACTAGTAACCAACCTGGTTTTGCCATTTTTAGTAATGAAATCATTTCCCCCTCCATTTAGGGAGTGAGGGTCATGGATGTGGATGCGCCCATGGACAACAGCACTCTTATCTGGCTAAGTCACAGGTTCCTGGCAGCCAGGGGTTGGGAGGAAGGCTCGGATGCTCAGTATTGCTACCTCCTATGCTGAGGACACTCCAGGTGGTACACCAGGCACTGGTTCTCCATCATTAGGAGGGCTGCTCAGAGCTGCACAGGATGAGGATCATCCCCGGGCAGTGGACTTCTTAGCTGGTGATTTACTTTGAGGCCATGTTTGTCAGAATAGAAAGGATGACCATGTAGTTACAAGGACCTGATCTATTGGCTCTTATGAAAAAAATATAAATGATAGGGAATAAAGAAAAAAAGAGACATCAGAGCACCCTACTTCTGTACTTCTCTGGAGGGCTGAAAGGCTCCAGCATCCAAGTTTGGTGGCCCTCACAGAAGTGAAAGCTTCAATGTGAAGAGCCGACTACCATATTCGAGGCCATGCTTCATCCCAGGCCACTTCTCTCTCCACACAGGGCACAGGTTGTCAACCATGGCTCTGATTCTGCCCCTGCAGTGAGGAGCCACCCCAATGGACTCCACGAGCCAGCTTCCCAGGCCATGTCTTAGGAAGAACTCTGCGCTAAGTTTGCTATGGGTACTTACGCAAGCCTGGCTCCACAGTTTTCGCCTTCGATGTCCCCGCCAGCCACATTTTCAGTGTTGACCGACTCAGTCTCACTTGTGGGCATGTTCACTGTGAGGGAACGGAGGCACAGAAGGCATTAAGGGTAGGGAGGGAGAAAGAGGAGAAGAGTATTAGTGTATATCGTACCATTCTAACCCGGGGCTGGCCGGGCACCACATGCTGGCCTGTCTGTGGGGGCCTGGTCCTGGCACTGTCCTCATCCGGCTGGGCAAGACAGCTGCCAGGACTCTGCAGATGAGCGGGGATGTGGGGGCACTCTGGTGATCAGACCTCACAGGACGCATTTGGGAAAGAAGGATGGTGGCATCCTTCATCTGCCCTCAACTTCGTAGTCCCAGAAAGGCAGGGAACTTTTCCATTTGCATCGTCAACTTAGCACAGGGAGAGAAGCCCTTAAAGCAAGACTCCGCTGCCCTCTTTCTTTCCCTTGCCAGCTCCAACCTAAGACTGGAGCCTAGCTTGTTTGCAGGAAGGGCACTTTTGCTACTCAAAAAATTTTTTTGATGGATCTGAGGGCATTATTTTTCTGCAGTGCACTGTGTCATAAAGCAGTGACACTTAAGGCCGACCTGAGGTGCTGGGCTTGAAGTAACCAGACACTGTCAAACTCATGGGTTTAGCCTCACACAACAGGGCAGACACAAGAGATACTAGTGACCTGATTCTCCTGGAGCCGATCTGCCCAAGCAATGTCCAGCATCTTTCACCATGGCAGCAGCAGGCTAGATTTCCAGAGGGAGTTTTCTAGCTTAGACTCAACATGGTGGCTTAGAAGAGATAAATTCTTCCAGTATCATTTATTCTATGAAATTAAAAGTTTAGCTCAAAGAGTTTTTCAGAATTGCCATCATCCTTTTAATATAATATGAATCCATATATGTGTAGGTGTGTGTGTGTGTGTGTGTGGATGATATGGTCATGATATATTACCAGCTGTTCTCAAACTTTCAGTTCCCCTGCCTCAGTCTCCTGAGTGCTGGTATTAGTGATGTGTACCACAACTCCCAGGGAATTCCTTGGTTTTATCACTCCTTCTTTAGACCAATGTGGACCAGCACTCCCTCCAGAATAAACCTCATCCAGTAAGAAATCACCAGCCCTTGGCAGCCACAGTGTCTATGGCTAGTCGGAATGTGGGCTAGTGACAAGTTCCCATGGGCCACCATCCCTAGGTCACACGGTGATGTGGATGGTGGTGCACTTTTCCCAGTTCCTTTTCTTCTGGTTTAAGGCAAGTCAGGTGGATGAAAAGAATTTCACTTAAAAAAAACAAAACAAAACGGAAGACATAAAGAGGAAACCCATGAGTTACTATGTTCTGACTGTCACATGGAGTAGTTCTCTTGGACTTAAGATTCTGCCTCAAATTGAGGAAAAAGATACTAAGGGCTGGAAGAAACTACAGAGATTACCCGACTCTATGTTACAGGAGAGGAAAGTGAGGCCAGAGAACGGGTATGACGGTCAAGGTCACATGGCACACCTAGAAAGGGCGAGGGATTGGGCACTGTCCCTGCCCCATGCTCACCTTGACTGCTCCAGTGTAGACCAAGTCTTTCTCTACATCTAGGATAAGTCAATGATAGGGAAGCCGAGCCAGGCTCTGGGAACACCACTGGATGGCATAGAACAGTCCAGCAATGTTCAGTTTTATAGCAATAACAGTGGCACCACAGCCTAAGGCCTTTGGATGGGATTAGTCATTTGAGGTAGCTTAGCACTGGGGACCGGGAATAGGGGCCTTCAGAGGTTTCCATGGGTTGTAGATAATCCACATTAAATGAGAAGCTGTAACAGTGAGAAGTACTTCGCCTTTCAGTTCATTTATCTTTAGTCACCCAGGACTCCGGGTGTCATTCTTGGGAGGTCTGAGCCCTATGTAGAAGCCGCTTGACTCTGATACTTGGCTGTCAGAGAACCCCTTGTATGGGAGTAGGCTGGTGCGGGAGTAGTGGTTCTAGGCTCAAGAAGCCACCAAAACTAGGAACAAGCAGCCTGAGTCTTAGGAGTAAGCATATCCTCTAAAGTCAAGGTACTTCCAGTACCGGGGCTCATTCTGTATTTACAGTGACTGGTTCTGGCTGTCACTATCTAAAGGAATGACTCCATCTTCTATCAGGGAACAGTTGGTGCTGGTTGTCAAGCTTGCTGACTCTATCCAGTGGAGGAGATGAGGGTCAGTGGTCCTCCCCTCAAACACACACACACATACAAACATATACCAACAGAAGAGCACACATATTTGTGCACACATACACCCCCCCACACACACACACAAACACCAGATATCAAGAGCAGCATTCTCCCATGCAATCTGTATGGAACAATACACATTTACACACAGCGAGCATAGGAGACATTACCATGGGTCTCTGTAGAGTGACTAAACCAAGCAAACTTCCCTTTCTTCTGATCAAGCAAGCCCGCCGCGGCACCTCCTGTCACAGACACGACGGCCAGTGTCAAGATCAGGGACAAGACATCAACAGAGAACATGCAATCAGCACAGGCATAAGAAACAACCCAGCTCTTACATAGAACACTCTTATCTCCAAAAATTAACAAAAACCATGAAAAGCATAAACCAAGACATGTAAGAAAACAAAACAAAATCGGGTCAAACTCCTTAAATCACGTGAATTATCAACATAAAACAAATGATGGACCCTTAGTAAAGCAAATGGTGGATGCTAGAAGAGGTACCCAACCACACTGACACACGTAACTGGGACTTCCTAGTATCTATGTCCGCTAACTAGAAGGCGTCCCGTTTACAGATTTAAGTAGGTAACTGCTGAGATCAAGCTAGTGCCTGAATTTGCTCCGTCCCACTGGCTAGGTGGCTCAAGCTCCCCCCTCACAGGGACCGTAAATGCCAGCTTCAGTGGGCTCCAGTGCTTCCTTCCCACTTGTCCCCCGATGATGTCACTTGTCTATTGATCTACTCTCTCCCTTCTCTGGCTCAGTCATTGCCTTTCATTCAGTAAGAGGCTCCCCAATGCCTCAGTCTTGGTTCCATCCCGAATACATATGCACCTGCTTTTCTTTGAATTTCACCCTTGAATGTTTACTTTGTTCAGTTTTGCATATACTATGCATGCAATCCATATACAGTCCTTTTCACATTCCATTTCCTTTTGAAGAGGAATAACCTGAGAGTCTTGGGAAGCTGTCTTGGGGATCCACTTTTCATCGGAGTTCAGTTTCCTGTGCACAGAAAGCCTCACGCTCTGTTCTGCTTGTGTCTGGGCTTAACCGAAGAGGAAGAAGCTAAAGGACAAGGCAGTCTGGGCTACACAGTGGCCTGAAGTCCCGGGAGCCAACGCTCTAGCTAACTCCCCAGCAAGAGTGTTTCTCCTGATAACGCTCATACTTGTGTGCTTCTATGAACCACAGAGCCGCTGTGGGAAACAAGCGAAGGGAACGTTGACTATGGCTTATTGATGAGGAGCAGCAGTGACGGGGTTAGGAAGTTACCAGAGAGCCCTACAAGAAAGTGTGTGTGTAGATGAGGACAGGCAAGTGGCCCATGTGCTCCAGGGAAGGCAGTGAAGGGAACTCATCCTAGTCTCCCACAACTTAGATTATAGCCAATGGGCTTTCTTGTTAGTGGGGATTCAGAAATCTGGCTCCTCTCAGAAATGGGTCAAACTTATTGTCCACCTATAGGAAGGTCCATGTCTCCAGTGTACAAAACACAGGGTAGGATAACAGCAACTCTCAAATCAGCTCCGGGGTTTCTCTTTATTCTAAAAAAAATCCAACCTGAATCAAACACAGAAGTGATTTAACTCCCATGTCCCCTCTAGAGAGGGGCATTTTAGAACAAGAACTAAGGCAAGAATGAGAGTCCCACGAGGACCAGGCTTCCTGTGGGGGTGGGAAATGGAAGCAGCAGGCTGCTTGTTGCCAGGCTCCTGCGGCTGGTTTGAGGACACAAGGATGCTGGTCAGTGGCTCAAGGCTCAGAGAGCTGTCAGACAGCAGCACTGTCCAGCATTTGGCTTGACAAACAGCGTGCCACAGCCAGTTCAGTTTCGGAAACAACTGTGGAATAACTTTAAACGCCATATGAGGAACCCGATAAATATATGGGTGTTCAGATATAACCACACGTGGTCAGGATACTCATGGTGGGATTTGGCAGAAGCTCCGGCTCAGTTCCCTACGTGACCTGCATGGTCTCCACTCAATCTGCTCTGCGGGTCAAGTCGCATCTAAAGGTCCGTGGCTGACATGAACGTCTCCCACCAGAACGGCATATTTATGACAGCTTATTCCATAAGTACCTGAAGAATAAAACAGCTGAAAATGAAGTCTGTGCTCCTGTCAGGAAAGGATCACACAGCAGTCTGGCAGCTGCTGTTTAAGGCAGACTTCTGGGGAACTGTGTGCTCAGAGTCTTTAGGTCTAGAATCATGAATGTGAGACACTTATCCCACAGGTGAGCCAGAAAGCTTGACCACCTGTGGTTACTTAGCTAAGGTGGTTGGCCGAAAGATGGGAAGGAACTCGGAGTCAGAGGACACCCCATTTCAATGTGATTATGTGATTGGCTGTGTCTATCCAGACATGTTGTGAGGACATACCCTTTGTATAAACACAGTGTGTTTGTGTCTGTATATGTGTGTCTGTGTGTGCCTTTGTGTTTCTGTGTGTGTACATGTGTGTGTCTGTGTGGTGTATAATGTGTGTACCTGTTCATGTGTATGCTGTGATAGCGTGTGTGTGGATGGAGGTCAGAGGTCAATCTCAAGCGTCTGTTGGGAAGTGGAGTTTGCCAATTTGGCTATGATGGCTGGTGAGCAGGCCCTAGGTGTCCACTTGACTCTGCCTCCCCAGCATGGGAACTAAAGCGCTCATCACCAGGCCCAGCTTTGGTGATGTGCTGGGGTCAGGCTCAGCTGCTCACACTTGCACGGTAAGCGCTTTACTGGCTGAACTGTCTCCCCAGCCCAACCTGATGCGGCTTTGAGGGAAGAGGCTGAGGAAGCAGGCTAGAGATGGAGTTCATTTTCTGACTTTACTGCTAACAGGCACTATCACCAAATGTGCATCTCTGGGGTTTGGAAAGGAAGACTCTCAAACAAAACAAAAAATAAAGATTTCTTGAGAAAGCAATTCACAGTTGTCATTGCAAGTGACAGGTAGCATCACTATTTTCTTAGTTTTATTTAGCATACAGGGTCCTGTGAGGCTGTCAGGATGCCTAAACTCCTCAACTTAAAGGATCCTTCTTCTCCCTACCAGATAGCTAGAAGCCACCACGCCCACTTAGGCAGTATTTTGCCAACAGCTCATTTCATGCCCAGATTAGTAAGTACCAACCCTCCATCCCTCTTAACATCCACTCTCTGTAGCCACTCTTGCTTGAGTGGCACTTGGTAGTCTGTTTCTGTCTCAGGAGAGGTGTAGTTAGTGTCTCTCCTCGGCTTGCTTGGAAAACGACTGGGTAGATACAGTGGAAATTGTAATAAATCATCACAATCTCCACATATAATTTCTTTACGAGATAATGTGGAGACCACACAACAATATACCTCAGAGGAGGGTAGATCTAAGCTGTTGTCCAGTTGGGTGTTTCCAGGCATGTGTGTGAGTCTACAAACCCTCTGGAAATCTTAGCCCTGGGCTCTGGGACTCCACCATGAGACACCACGTGGAGTCTTTGAATTACGGTGGCACAGCTCATCTGGCAGTCTTCCCGCAGCTGTGGTCAACGAGGAGGCTTACAGCTCGTGGCCCTGGTGGTCCCCTATAGGAAGCCAGCTCCCCGTAAATCTACAGCTCCCTCTGGACGGACCTTCGGGAAACAGATCCACAAGGGGCAGGGCTGATCCGGGCTGGGCCGGTGAATCAAAACTCATGTTTCCCTTAAGAGGAAATTAGCTCCAGCCTGGCCCCACAACATCAGCATAATGTAATACGTGCATTGGAAGATGAACAGTTGCATCCACATAAGTAAAAAAAAAAATAAATCTCAGAAGGGGTTTGACAAAGGTTTGAGAGTCAAAGCAATTTGTGTTTTGGTAAAGGAAAATATTAGTGTGGTTACCCAGCAAGGAAAACGGAAAGATGGGAGTCCTTCCTTCCTTTCTTCTGGAAGAGATACAGAGAAAAACAGTCACATAGAACACACCCAGGCTGGCCCGGCCTCAGATTTCCTACGTATTCTTACTACTGAAGAGGCACCTAAGAGGCATCTTTTCCTGGGGAGAAAGATGAAATAAGCTGAGTTCTGAAACTTTTGAGTCCCCAAACAGCCCTGACTTTGTCCCAGGTGTGTGTGTGTGTGGGGGGGGTGGTCTCTAGGGTCTTCATATGACATCAGTGGGGATGGTCAGCTTCTCCTGAGACTTGCAAAGAAAAATATTGTCATTTTTACAATGTAGCTGTTAGGCCGTTATGCGAACTCAAGAGAACTCACCTGCTACTTTTGAACCCTGTCCTTCCCTGTTGAGAAGGAGTTACCACACCAACATAGGCATTACTGGCAGTGGCTGAAGGTGTTTCCCCATGAGGGAGAATGCTGGCAGGAGTTCCGGGGTGACTCCTGGCATCCAGCCTGCTGGGCTGCAATGGCAGGGCCCATCCACTCCTATATGAAGCCTTGCCATTAACTCGGCCAGATGACCATTTTATTACATTTTTATATGAAAAAATGGTATAGCTAGCATTTGTTTTCTCAAAGTACTAATGACAGCATGGCTAACAAACAAAAAAATTTCTAGTGCCTAGCCTTACAGGCTCCACCCCCTTTAACTTGGGCATCTCATCTGCTGTGGGTTGAATTACGCCCCCTAGAAATCTACATGCTGGTATCTTAAACACTCTTGACTAGAATGGATGTTTCAGGAGACAGGATCCTTAAATATGTATAATTAAATGAGGACACAATCTAACATGACTTGTGCCCCAATAAAAAGACACCTGGACAGAGACAGAGGAGAGATCAGAGAAAGATACAGGGTGAAGACAGTGCGTATACACCCAGGAGTGGGGCCTATAATGGACCCCTCCTTCACAGCCTCGTAGCCTCTGCGGAGCCAGCCTGACCTATACCTTAATCTGAGATTCCAGCCTCCAGAATCAGAAAAAGAATCCATTTCTGTCACTTGGGTCTGTAGTATGTTATTAGGCAGCCTAGGCTGTGAGGGTACCTGTTTCCACCCATCCTGAAGAATTCTCCAGGCAAGCTGAGCTGCCTCATCGCTGTCCCTGGATGCACTGTCCCTCAGCCTAAATGGCATCAGATAGCATCCATCCCTCCTCCGGGGAGGGTCTGGTCCCTCCACCTCATATCCTGTAGGCGGGCAAACTACTGCTCTAAAGCCAAGTCTAGACGGCCACTTATTTCCATGAATAAAGTTTTGCTGGGTCCCAGCAGGGGACTCTTCTGATGTTGTGGACTGGTCACCTCTCTCTAGAGAGCAGAGCTAGAGACCTATGGGAGACACCTCAGGGCCTGCAGAGTCAGGGACTCTTACCGGTTGGACCATCCCAGGCAGTGCCTGCCAATCCCGTAGCCACTCATTCATTCTTGGAGGCCCAGGTTTAGTCTCTGCTGCCTTCTAGAACCATCCACTGCTCCGAGGCCATCCTCCTCATCTAGAGCACTTGAGTCACTTAGTAAATAAAATCTAGATGCCAGCTTTTGTCCCACCCAAAAGCTGAGAGGACTGCAGATAAGCCACTTAGCTTTTCTGGACTCCCATTTCCTCCTCCACACAGAGATCGTGACATTATTTACTCAAAGAGCTTTCTGTATGGGGTAAGTGGAATAATATTTGTAAAAAGAACTCTGTAAAATAGTCACTGACATAAACACTCGCTAGTAGTATCAACTAGTTTTAAACTGTTTTTCTTAAAGTTTATTATTTCTTAAGTAAACCCAAACTTTCTCAAGGCTAGGAACTTCGTCTTGGAATTCTCTAAACTCATAGTCTGATTCTCTGCAAGAGTAGCAGTCATGTTTTGTACCGCCATAGCTGTCAGGATACTCCTATGTGCTGCCCGTGTGCCCCCGACCTGTGCTCCGAACCCCAAGAGGTTGACCTGTGTAAACCATATAAAAGGTCCTGTTTCTGAGGCTGGCCACTAGCAAGAGTCTGTGGCTGGGTCAGAGGAGATGGGGCTCAGGTCCTCACTCTGCTACTTCTGGGCACTGGGCATAGTGGATGCAATTTGATGCCAAAGGCTGTGGCCCTCTTCACACGGCTGCTCTCTCCTTTGTACCTGCAGGCAGGCCCACAGCAAAAGCTCCCCGACTGCTAGTTTAGGGTGCTGTTCTGACTCCCTGAATCCCCTGCCCATCTTTCTGGAACCCTGACTCCATCTTCATCAAGATCTCCTTAAACCACCTGTCTAAAGCATTCTCTGTGAGGACCTGACAGAAGAGCACCCAGGGTGTCATGCAAGGACATGAATTCCCAGTGATGATTCAATGGAAGATAGGTACCCGAGGGGGAAGCTGGTACATGGCAGACAACGGATGGCAGCGAGTCCAGGGCTTATCGCCACATCAGGCCATGCCTGGCCAGTTTGCTTAAGTCCACATCATGAAGGGTGAAAGATAACAGGTGGCTCACTGTGGTGCAGGGGGACACAGCCCAGCCGGGAAGGAGGTGGATATCCTAGCTGTAGATGCTGCTCTGGTCATTCTCGGGAGGAGCAGCGGCATAGCCCATGTGATGGTCTTCTCTCTTGCAGAATAGATACTTGCGTTCATCATTTTTCTATGATTAACAAATCAAACCCACGGCCAGAGATCTCTCACTGTGCGGGTTTGTGAAATCCAGGATCTGCCAAACCCAGTGCCATTGGTCTAGGACACATCAAGGTACTCCTGGCCTTGGGTACTAAACAGCTGCAGAGTACACTGATGCATTTCCCAGCTGAAGTCCTGTGCACTCCACCTCCGATGTGGCTGAGTTCATCTACATGGTTGGTGAAAGACTTTCTTATAGGACGAACTCACAGTTATGGAGAAAGAAGTTGGAGGCAGTGAGAGAGGGCAGAGAAACAACGGGGTACCAGTGACAGCGGTCTGCCTGAGGAGGAAGGTCACATGAAAAGGTACCACCACTTCCAGAACCTTCTCAATCACTTCCTGTCAGCCCAGGCCAGCTTAGCTTCCCCCACATTAGCAATTAAGCCTAGGGCTGATTTTAAGCCAACAAGGAAAATATAAAACAAGATCAAATATGAAAACAGAGGCCTTACTTATTAAAAAGGAGCAATACAGGTGTGGTGTGCCATCATCCTAATTATTACTACTGCTGCGAACTGGGAGGAGGTATCAATGGCTGCCCTTAGCTCTACCTCTAAGAAGGATGCTGGGGCTGTTGTGATCCCAGCAGGTTAGAAGCATCCAGCACTCCAAGCAGAAAATCCCTTTCCAGCACCATGTCACTGGGAATGTAGGAGGGTGAGGAGAGCAGGGGGAGGCAGGGAGGGAGCTCGGTGGCACCAGACAAGCTGCTGGATGTGGGTGCACATCTCTCCTTTCCTTTCCCACAATGCCTACCTCCATTAGGAGTGACAGGGCCAGGGACAGCCCCTCTGCAGCCCAAAGGGATGCGGCACGGATCCTCCGCACACGGGTAGGAAGGCTCTTTTGTAGGGCTCCTCTGTGAACCCAGTTATTTTAAGCATAAAGTTCTTCTGAGGTTACAGGGGGTGTTTTTCTAGTTACCGAGGCTTAGAAGAATCTGTCGCCTTATCTGGCATGGTATCAAAGAAAAGAAAAAAGATGCGTGTCCCTGGTCTCTTTCTAAGTGTGGTCCACGTCCGTCTTAGGCTTTGTCCCCCAGCTGTACATACAGTGTAATACTCTGTCTTAATACGAACAGTCCAGCTTTTAAGCATTTGATATAAGCTAGCCTCTCTTTCAAGTTTCACACGTATGAACTGAGAGCACCCATGTATGAGATATTACATGAGCCCATCTTACAGATGAGGAAATTGAGGCTTGGAATTTAATCACTTGTTCAAAGCAATCAGCTAACTAGGACCCAGGACTTTGAAGCCAGGTAGATTTGGTGCCAAGCATCCTCTTAGCCACTGTGTGTACCAGATGAACTGTTTATTCTAATCATGAAAAGGGCAAGGCTGCTGGAGGTGCCCAGGTCATCGAAGAAGTCCCTTAATTGATGACCCTGTCATAGCCCCATGTTAGCACCTCTGAGCCAAGAGGGAAGAGAGGAATCAAAACCTCATGAGCTTTGGAGCTAGAGGTCTGCTTCTGAATCCAAAATTCTTCTGGCAAAGTCACCACAGTCCAGAGTCCTAGTCACGACGGGTGGGACTAAGAAAGGCTCTTCGGGGAAGGGAAGGTCTGTCTTGTGGACTGTGGGGCATGCCAATGTTCATGAGCTGTGTAACAGCACCAGGGCTCCTCGGGCAAATTCAGTCAGCTCTGTTGCTGTGGCCCCTTGTATTGTGGGGCTGATAACTGTAAGGATACCTGGCTGAAAGGGAGTGAAGACACGAGCAGTTAGGCATAGAGAGACCCGCTGGACAAAGGTGGGAAGCAGAGCAGGAGGGCTGGCCTCGCTCTCTCTAGCCATAGCAGGAAAAAGCAGCAACCTCAGGAGCCTCACTGAGGTGTGGTACTGTGACAGCTTCCAGGGCCCCCTGGGGGAACTGACTGCTGGGGAAGGCAGGAGAAACTTTCAAAAGTGTAACCACTAGTGGACACACAAGACAGATGAGAAGGCAGAGAGAAAGCGGAGCAATCAGGGTAACAAGCCATTCAAAGGTAATTAACAGTGCCGCCCTCACAGCACCCCAGACCAGCATGGGGGTGTTACATAACTGCAGGCGACAGCTGAGGGTGCTGACAAGTGCCCTAGGTTCTTTAGTAGCAAGCACTTTCCTAGGTCAGAATCGGGACAGTGAGCCTCTACAAGTTAGCACTGTCTCCTCTCTGGGCCAGGCACACATCCATTCTCCAACAGGGATCTCAAAGAGACCAGCAGTGCCAGAGTGGTCACTGAGAGGGCTTGAAAGCCCAAAGATGTAGAGAAAATTTGAGTGGATCTATATATTATTTTACAGAGCAGGAAGCTGAGGCTCAGGGAGGGGAGGGAAAGGTAGGAGGAGTTGTCTGAGGACATTGAGCTAACTCAGATTAAAGCCAAGACCAGGAACCAGGGCTCCTGACTTGCTCTCCTTGCTCTGTCTCACCTAGATGAGAAGCAGAGAATGGGTTTTAGGGTCCAAGGATATAGACCTTGGGGAGAGGCGAGTGTGTGTCTCCTACTAAGCAGACATCCATTCGAGCAGATGATCTTAACCTGACCTTTTCTTCTGAAACTGGAGAGATAATTCCACTGCTCTGGGAAGGTTTGATGAGGATTAAAGACACTATAACTAAGATAAGGAGTTTAATTAATAATGGCTGCCAGTCATAACACTAAAAATCAATATAGTATGTGTGTGGAGAACGCTGGACACTGTGTCTACTGGGCAGGCAGAAATGAACTATAGGCTGACACAAGGAACCTCAAAGTCACCTTATGTCTCAAAAGGCAGCAGGACTCTAAGCACTTAGTGGCCATAATAGCTGTCGCAGGGCCAGTCCCTAAGAATGACCGCAGCTGCCTGGTCCTTTTGGGGCTGGCATCCATTACTGCTGCCTTCTTAGCATGAAATACTAAAGACGCCCAGTTGTGTGCTAACAGAAACTTACCCACAGAATGGCCTAATCCTGGAAATGCTGAAGGCCTTGCAAAAAGACTGAAAAGTCTCAAACTTCGGTTAACATCAAGATTTAAGTCCAGTGGTGGCGGGGAAGAGACAGAAATCTTTAATAAATAAATAAATTAAAAAAAAATTTAAGTCCAACAGGGAAAAGAGAGCTTTTAAAACTCCCTCTGTGTCTCTTGTTTTTTTTTTTTTCTTTAGAGACAAGTCCTGTCTACAGCTTCAAACTCTCAATCCTCCTGTCTCAGCCTCCCAAGTGGAGCCACCACACTGGGCTTAGATTATTACGATTTTTTATAACCTTACGCTGAACCAAGGCTGTACCAGAGACAGTGTTCTGCTCTTTTAGCCTGATCTCTAGCATGCCAGGAAAGTTATCTGTGACCACCATCTGGGCTCTGCGGTGGGCCATCTGGCTTTGCCAGCTCATCAGTGAGGTCAAGCTGACATCTTGGAAGACTACTACCACGGATTTCTGTGTTTTAACTAGAAAGAGATTTAGATTCTATGAAGCAATGAGATCAGGAGCACGGCGATGCCCGGCTTCAGCTCCAGTTTGGTTTTAAGTAGATTATAGTCTAAGCGTATTTTTCAATACGCAACAATTGGGTTAGTCTAATGACAAATGTCATTCCCAACTATTGCCAGAGCAATATGCCATTTCCATTAGGAGTGAAGTTTCCTGGCCAGATTAAGACATGGAAAATAATTTTTGGTTATCAACAATTCCCTTCAGTCTCACTGATCAGATTAGGCCTAGCTACGGAAAGAGGAATTTACAAATTAGATGCTGTTCTCTATTTATTACCAAAATGGTCGCTTTCCACTCCATCCAGGAGTTATAGTTGAGATCTCACTGGGTCTCAGCTGGCAATAACACCCACTCCATAAATCACTGTTCTTTGCCAGCAGTGGGTGGATGAGCAGTGTGCTGAAGACCACACAGTGGATGGAATCAAACATCAGGACCCTTCGAAGTGAGACCAGCCTTACAAGCCTAAAATGCCTTCAGTGTTCTGGACCCGAGGAAGCATGGGGCATCTAGCCTCACTTGCCTCTTAACCATTTGCTGACAGCTATTCTTGGCTGGCTAGCTGGCGTTCCTGAGACAGGATGAAAGGCGAGAGATATTTCCAGAGTTCAACCCTCATATATTTGAAGAAGAAAGGGAAAAAGAGGCAAACGTGCGAAGAGAGAAACATTGTGGAACAGCCTTGTCTTTAGAGAAGTGTAAAAGAGAGGCTGGCAGATAAACAAAATGGAAGATGGAAAATTAATTTACAGATCTGATTCATTATATATCCTAGCTGAATCAAATGCAGCCTGCTCTGGTTTCAGATCTGACAGAGTGAGAAGACTGGCCCAAGTCCCTGCTCTTCCTCTTTTTCTCCCCGCTTCCAACCAATATTTACTGTCCTTCCATACTGCCCCAAGCTCTGCTAGTGCTGAGCCGACAGAGGTGCTGCTTCTAAGAATGGACGGGCCAGCACAGCATAGGATAAACAAGCAAACAGACACAAGTACATTAGGAAGCGCTGTGCAGCAGGTTGGTGAGCATGCTGGACTTGCGGGGGGCGAGGAGGGAGGATGCAGTCCTGCAGGGGAGTGGCATCGAGAGGGGAGGAAGGCTTAAAGTTAACCTTGGTCCAGGTAGCTTAGGTTTCCCATGCAGAGAAATTGAGATGTGTGTTGGGTTTTAAGGTGGCTTTGGGGGCACAGACTGCTGTGCAGGGTTCCCATGTCATTCCAGAAGTCCAGGGATGGCAGGATTCTAGACCCCTGAATGCCTTAGCGCTCTGATAGACTAGAATGAGCACTCCAGGTCTGACCAAGACACCTAGGGTTAAAGCTAACATAGTCACCCAAGTGCCGTGGCAACAGCTCACCAAAGCTAGAAGGTGTGTTTTTCATGGTTGATCTTCCCCCTCTATGTACCAGCAAGCGAGTGTGGAGAGGCAAGCTGCAGATTAGTTACTGAGTGGGGCCTGAAGGGACAAGCTTCCAATTTTCTCAGCCACTTACTAGTTTTATTCCAACACAGTGTTGGGACCCCAAACTCCAATAATCCCATTAGAAAATATAAATATATATATATATATATATATATATATACATACATACATACATACATATTTTTACCCTTGAAATTTTTAGCACTTGCATACAATGAAACATATCTAGCCACCATTTTCTCCCTTCTAAATCCCACCAACATGTTCCCCTCCAAATTTCATGTCTAAGTTTTGGGTAATTCATTAAGTCCAGTTAGTGCGGCCCCTATGTGTCCAGGTGTAGGGCCATCCACTGGAACATGGGAAACATAGCAATGGCTGCACACTAGAGAACGGATGATTTGCACCTATCAACTACCAACAGTCAATTGGGAGGGGTGGCCCAGGAGCGCGCCTTCCCGGGGTAGGGGTTCTCCTTGCATTAATAAATTCTCAACTCCTCTAGTCACGGGAAAGGACTTAAATTCACAGAACAAGAGAAGGGACTGTGTATATCCTAGATAGATAGAAATGACGTCACACCCTCCATAGGCTCTACATGAAGGGCTACAGTTTTCAAGAAAGCTTGGGATCTTCCTGGGGGAAAACGGGCACTCTGCCTCATGATTAGGAGCTGACCCTTAACTTCCGTATCCATGCAGAGGGGCAAAGTAAGCTGGGTACCTACCTGTCCACAGGGACCCTTTGCCACGGACTCAATTTCATGCCTAGCACCTGTCCACCCTCTGCCTCTGCTGGGCAGCTTCTACTCTAGCAGGACCCAGCTGGCCTCAGTGAAACTAATAAATACAGGGAGATGCTAATGAACTCTCCAACAAGAAATGGGCTCTTGATTTCCCTCCATCCTGTGCGTGTGTGTGTGTGTGTGTGTCTGTGTGTGTGTATATCTGTGCACATGTGTGAGAGAGATCTGGAGGACTTTGTAAACATGATAGCTGGACACCAAGGTCACATCTCATGAGTCATGTGACGTGCTCATGCAATGGGTGGACCTGCTGATGTGTACCTTGGGATGGAGGAGGGCAACCAAAGCTTTCCCCCTAGTGCCAGCCAGACAAGCATGTTAGCAGGTCAGGTCAGCAGCAAACCTAGGTGGTTGAAGTAACTTTCTGCTCTCCCACATAAGGTGCTGGATTTCTGAACATGGGAGTCCTCAGAGTGAGGCCCGGGGCATGTTAGTTAAATTCAGTCTCAAGGACTATTTTTCCTCTACTATTATTGATTAAATTTATTTGACAATTATACGTAATACATTCTGAATATTCTCACTCCCCAACTTCTTGCTGCTCCCTCCTGCTCCCACCAGCCTTCATTCCCCACAGTTCCTTTCTCATGTCCATGTCTTTTTGTTTTGTGATCCACTGAATCCAACTAGGGCACTCCTCTGAGTGACCATGGGTATGGCACAATCCAATGGATCCTGGTGGGCTCACCATTGGGTGCACATCTGAATACAATACCACCCTCCAGAACCCATCAGCAGCTAATCTTTCATCAGGGAAGGGACAGAGCCCCAAGAGCCCTTCCCTATTCATGACTGGCCCAGTATTTATGAGTGCATCACTGACCTCATGATTACAGTGGCCATTGTCATACCCTTGATGACTTATCTTTAGTGAAAGATTTAAGGGCCAACCAGAAGTCCTATGTTCAGAAACTTTAAAAAGTCTTAACGTGTGTGTGTGTGTGTGTGTGTGTGTGTGTGTGTGTGTAAAATAACCCCAAACAATTATCAGAATTCACACATATGTTTCTGGAAATGATAGGTTATCAAAGGTTATCCAAGTTGGGCATGGTGGCACATGCCTGTAGTCTCAGTACTTGGGAGGTAGAGGCAGAAGCATCAGGAGTTCAAAGTCAGCCTGGACTAAATGAACTACCATCTAAATTTACCCTGAACCCCTCAAAAATCCCATCTGTTCATTATCCATCTCACCAGAAAGACCTGAAGATCTTTGATGGGAGTAGTTTCTGTCAGTCTGAGGGTGACTAAGAATGACTCTCAACCGCAGTAGATGCTTGTTTATTTGTGATGGAGTCTATGGCTGATACTTAGCTTTACATTTTTCCTCTATAGGGTGTCTGGTGATGGAGGAGTTACTTTCATTTAATAATGAAACTGCCTTGGCCCATTTGATAGGCCAACCCTTAGGTGGGTAGAGTAAACAGAACAGGATGCTGGGAGAAAGAAGCCGAGTCAGTGAGTGGCCATGATTCTCCCACTCCAGACAGACACAGGTTAAGATCTTCCCTGGTAAGCCACCTCGTGGGCTATACAGATTATTAGAAATGGGTTAGATCAATATGTAAGAGCTAGTCAATAAGAGGCTAGAACTAATGGGCCAAGCAGTGTTTAAAAAAATAGCTTCCGCGTAATTATTTTGGGTGTAAAGCTAGCTGGGTGGTGAAACATAGTCCGCCACTCCTATTACTACAGAGAGGCGCCCAAAGTGGCACTCAACGTGATGGACTAAATCCACTTAAAAACCTGAGAGGGCTTTTAAAAAAAAAAGGGAGAGAGCGTTTAACACAGCTTTTGGCTGTTTGTGGGTGGCTTGCCGCAAAGAAATTTTCCTGACTCAGCAGCAGGAAAAAACTGGCTGTTTTAAAATGCCGGCTTTCTGGGCTGTGCCGCCATTGCGATCTCTGTCTGGCTCCTGCGGGAGACAAAGCTTTTGAATGGAGCATTTGGAGTAAAATGCTACAGCTTGCTTGATGGCAATGAGGACTGCTGTGTGCCTGGAACTGTGTGTGGCTCAGGGGCACCAAATGGCTCTGAGGCAGGAGCGGCTCAGCTCAGCCATGCTGAACTGTGCTGGTCTCAGGCAGGAACTATCATAATTACCATAATAACAGCGCAGTTAAAGTTTAGACTGGGCCCGACACAGGCAGTACCGTATTACCTGTACATGGTACAACTTAAGTTTTTAAGAACTGCTTAACATTTTAAGAAATGATCCTGGATAGTAAAAAAAGTACAGATTCACAATAAAACAGATTCAGACATAAAAGACCACACTGTTGGAAGAGTGTACGTAGGCTTGAGAGAGAGAAGAAAAAAAAATAGAGAATAAAGTTAAAAGGGTAAAGCCTTTAAAGAGACAGAATAAAGTGATAGAGTAAAAGTCAGCCACGTAAAAATGGAAAATTCACAGAGAGTCTGGATTCTTTGTATTATTGTGTTTTCTTTAAAATTTTTGACTGTAAAGGAGCTAAATACAGAAAGACGTTTCATTGTGTGGTCTGCCAAACTACATGTATGTTTTAAAGGTATCATGATTTCAGAATTTGGGTCTAAGGATATGATGCTTTGGAAAAGCGTTTCTTCTTTTGTTTTCACAGAGGATGAGACCCTGTGGATTGTGTCTATCCCGATGTGGTATGATAGACCACACCCTCCTGAAAGGTTGCTGTGAACACCCTCAAAAAATTACTTCACTCAACTGCCAACTGAGATGACCCTGGCACACAGGTTATACCATGAAAGATCTAATTAACAACGCCCCCATTCATCAGGAAGCAGTTTGGAGAGAAAAAACTGCGCCCATGTTCCCAAAATATTGTTTATAAACGTTCTTTTACATTTAAAGGGGGAAATGATATAGGTATGAATAATTTGCATTGGTATGGACTTTAAGGTCAATTTTGTTATATGTATATGTATTTCTGATCTTGATTAAGGTATTGTGATTATGTAGTTCATTTAAAAATGTCATGTATAATTAGGAAATATAGGTTGTTGATGGAAAATCATCAATAATAGTCAAGCATGTAGTCATGTTAGTTAGATTTTCTAGATATATAGAGATATATTTCAGTTAGAGAGAAATTCTTTATATCTTTCAAAGACTGTAGAATATGGCATTTAATGTTTTAATAACTTAGGGCTTTTCATGACAATGAGACACATCTGCTCCTGGCAGCACCAATCTACTTCGAGAGGAAGATGGGCATCGAAGAGGCTCCTTATGGAGTTTGATAGCCATTTGGGCAAGAAACTGCTCTTGCCTGGACTGATGCATAAACTGGACACAAAGATCCTGCAGAGAGAACACTGCTGAACTTGCCTAAAGGTGAGATGGTCTTTCGGGGTTCCTGCTTCATAAAAGAATTCGTGAGACATTCTGTAGGACAAAGCAGATAATGACTGAACTGTCTTTGAAATTTCTTGCTTCATGGAAATGTCTGCTGGATACTATGGGCCTGAAGGCTGAAGATGGATGCCCCAACAGTACAGAGAAACTTTGGGTGACTGTACAGGCAGCGAGATGTCTCTGTCATTTCTAGAGTTTTGGATTTCTTGTTTGCTTAGGAAATATTATATCCTTCTAGAGTCTTTGATGGAATTGAAGAATGGATGGATAGTTATAGTTTTCCTTAGTTATGATAAAAGATAAAATAGATATAAATATTGTGACTGCAATTCTTACTTGATAACTGTTTTGTTATATGTAATTTTTTACTATGTTAAAGTTAAAGCCTTTCTTTTTGTTTAAACAGAAAAAGGGGAAATGATGGAGGAGTTACTTTCATTTAATAAAGAAACTGCCTTGGCCCATTTGATAGGCCAACCCTTAGGTGGGTAGAGTAAACAGAACAGGATACTGGGAGAAAGAAGCCGAGTCAGTGAGTGGCCATGATTCTCCCACTCCAGACAGACACAGGTTAAGATCTTCCCTGGTAAGCCACCTCGTGGGCTACACAGATTATTAGAAACGGGTTAGATCGATATGTAAGAGCTAGTCAATAAGAGGCTAGAACTAATGGGCCAAGCAGTGTTTAAAAGAATACAGTTTCCACGTAATTATTTTGGGTGTAAAGCTAGCTGGGTGGCGAAACATAGTCCGCCGCTCCTATCACTATAGTCTGGACAAATTCTCTGGGTTTGGTCTACCCCGATGACCTCATCAGAGCCCACCCATGCACTGTGGGTGTCTGGGACTCAGTAAGAAATATGACTTCTCTAATAATTTGTTCAGCAAGTGGTTTCCCATCTGTGGCTCCCACTTCATTACCCAATTCAGAAGGCTACTTTTCAGGGCTTGGTGTATGTGTAGGTGGGGTCTCATCCGAATTTCTGGTGCCAGAGGATCTGCATCTGACTTTGATGGCCTCTGTCTCCTGGTGAGGTCAGGGTGGTCTCTGGAGCATGCTGGCTTCAGACTGCACAGTCAAGAGAAGCAAGGAAAACAGTGAAGTCTTCTGAGATCTGAGTACATCCTTTACGGATTTCTCTCACTGGAGGAGACGTGGGATGAGCCCTGGCCATAAGGCAGACCCAGGGAAATGCTGACTATATCTTTTTAAAAAAATGTTTTAAGATCAAATGATTATGTTCATGTCCTTGACACATATCTAATATAAATCAATGATATTCAGATTATGCTTGCAAACCACATGGAGCTCTTTATGACAACTGCAGTCTCCTGGGCCCTCAAATTTCTCTATTTCAATATCGCATTATCCCGAGTCCTGCGGGGCACACAGCAGGCATGTGGTTCTGTTGGTTAATGATGATTGCAAAAGTGACTCTACAGAGTCACATTCCCAACTAGCACTGGTACAAATATTTAATCTTCCTTATCTGGGTAGAAACTCCATGTTTGGTTCTACTGTGTGTTCATCTTTATCTGCTCATCCAAATAAACATGTATCTTACAGTAAGTTTCAGAAGGCTGGGTCCATACTTAATTTGTCTTAGTAATATGAGAGAGAAATTCCAATATGAGTAAACATTTAACAGATGCATTTATTTTTTATCTTGAAGAGAAGAAATTCCCATTTCTCTCTTTTTAAAAACTGCATTAGTCTTTATAGGGGTGTCTGTAGGTGTCAGAGGTCAGAGGACAACTTTGTGGAGCTGTTTTTTCTCCTTCCAAACCATTATATGGGTTCCAGAGATGGAACATGGGTTTCCATGTGTGCACAGCAAATAGTTTCACCTGCTGGGCATGCCTTCCATCAGAATAGAGACTGGACCTGAAAATGGACTATGTGATTGGAGCAGGGCCTCTCCACCAATGACGATGAGCTGGAAGCCTCAGCAATAGTCTTCAGTAGATACCTTGGAAGGGGGTCTTCACTGGAGCCTAGAGGAAGGCTAGAGGCAGCCAACGGGGCAGCGAGATCTCATTGTTGTCCTGGTCTTTACCAGATAGAAGAGGAACTTGGAGACCAAGACTGTTTCCTCACATGGAAGCTACATATGTCCCTTTCTTGTGTCTTGGTATGGCCCTTGAGTATCTAGCGTGTCCTTCTTTGTCAAGGCTGTCTATGAGCAGTTGCTGTGGCAAGGCCTGGTGCCAACATGGCTATGATGGGGACATGACTAAAGACTGGGATCCGGCTACGGTCTTGTTTAGGCCATAGATACACTGGACTGATTGAGCCTCTTCCTCCCTCCTGTATGGCATCATGAAGGACCGAGTCCTTAGATCTCTGGCAGCTAATCCAGGTCATGCTTGAGGCCATCCTAAAGCAGACTGGAACTCAAGAGACTGAGGAATGAGAATGAGTGGGCCCAGGTTTCGGTCAGTGTTTCCTGCCAGTGTCTCCTCATCCCGCTAGTCTTCAGCAGCACTACCACATTTCCTCTGGTTTCTTAGTTCTCTGGTCTCACTTTGCAAATCTTTTCTGCAGGTTCTTTTTTTTAGTCAACCTGTTTCCAAACCTCAGCTTTAGTTCTTGGCTTTACTTCCTCTCTAGTTATTCTTACCTAGTAATGTCACCCAGACAAGTGTGTCTCGGCGCCTTTTCCATGTGGCTGACCTCCCAGATTACAGCCCAGTGTCACCCAGACAAGAGTGTCTCAGCGCCTTCTCCATTTGGCTGACCTCCCAGATTACAGCCCAGTGTCACCCAGACAAGAGTGTCTCAGCGCCTTCTCCATGTGGCTGACCTCCCAGATTACAGCCCAGTGTCACCAAGACAAGTGTGTCTCGGTGTTTTCTCCATGAGGCTGACTTCATAGATTACAGCCCAGTGTCACCCAGACAAGTGTGTCTCAGTGCCTTCTCCATGTGGCTGACATCATAGATTACAGCCCAGTGTCACCCAGACAAGTGTGTCTCAGTGCCTTCTCCATGTGGCTGACCTCCCAGATTACAGCCCAGCACTAACGCTTTATCTTGAACTTACTTATTGTCAGTCACCTACTTAACATTTCCTTTTGCACATTTGACAGGCATTTAAACCCAAAGGTCTGAGTTGCCTTTCTTCATATTCTTGCCCCATTTGGCTCTGTTTTCCTTCTGCCAGTAAAGGACAATCCCATTCTTACACTGACTTGGAATATCATCGACTTTTCTCTCTCATGTCCCATATTTTATCTGTCAACAAATGATGTCATCTTGAATTCTGAACTTACTGCCAAGACAAGACACCGTCATCTCCCAGGGAGTGTCCTCTCAGCTAGCCCCTACCCTGGTGGCCTCCGTTTCACTCTACACATGGTGGCCACAGGGATCCTGTTAGATGCATGTCAGATCGCATCATGCTCTTCTCAAAACCTCCAGTGGCTTCTGGCTTACTTCCAGCTCAAATCCAGGTCCTCATGTCAACAAATGGCTCAACCTTCTCCCAGCTTCCCTTGGCATCCTCTCCACCACTTTCTGCCCCACTTCTGCCAAGATCCAACTGCATGAGCTTCTTTTCCTCTCAAATGTAGCAGCCAAGCTCCTGTTAACATCACCCTTCCCATTCTCTGAACGATCTCTTTCCAAATATCTGTGTTTCCTTTTTACCTTCAAATCTGAGTGCCATGACTATCTAACACTACAACCTCTTGAGACTTACCATTCTGACAGTTTAATCTATCCTTCACCCATTAGAATAGAACCTCTCCAAAGGCAAAGAGTTTTAACTGCTTTGCTCATGATTCTATCGCCAGTGCCAACAACAGTGCCTGTAAGAGTAGACATCTAATTTACACCTGGATGGCTGAATGGTAAGAATAACTGGAGTCTGTGTTTATAGAGAATTAACTGTTTACATATAGTTTACATAATTTTCTCTCATCTTGTAAGTGAAAAAAAAATTTCGCTCTGCACTTTTTTCCCCTATGAAAGTTGACTGACAGGTCCACTTAGGCTTGTTCAGCTACTGTACAATGATGTGTTACTGAGCTGTCCCCACAAAGCAGTGAACACTGCCTCCAAGTGACTGGCACCAGTGGCCAATGGTCTGTGCTGATAGGGATGCTGGCAGGGCACAGTCTCCAGAACTGTGATGAAGTAGTCACACATTGCTCTACTTTGTTGCCACACCAACTCCAGTGTCGTCTGTGTGACATGACATATGTCATTATGCCGGACGGGAGCTACGTGTCCTATGGGGCTAGGCTTCCTGGAGGTCAATGGCAGACAGCCCGGTATTAGCCACAGCTGAGGCATAGACGGGTTTCTCGAGTAGCTGGCTATGTGGGATATGAGCTTTGCACAATCTCTTTCATAATAATGATAGTCTTTATATCTACAAGACAAGGATCATTCTCTTCAGGAACAGCTCTGGGATAGGGAATCACAGTATGGGAATGTATAAGACTACAGCAGAACCTTTGTCATACACGGGATGTATGATAAGCAAGGGAATAGATGGGTTAATGTTGATGGACAAAGACTGTTATTATACTTTGAACTTTATGGATAGGCTTGCTAGATTCCAACCCCCATGATGTCTGCTGCATAAGAAGGTACTAAAAAGTATATTTCAACAGGTGCAAAGAACTGATTAGGTATATTTGGTCACTAGATGAAATAAAGGGTTAGGAAGAGGAAGGGCCATGATAGCAATAACGAGACAGAAACTTTCTATTCATAAGATGAAACCACTTGTCTGAGGTTTACGTTCTCAAGGACAAGATTTCCTCTTCTAAGGATGCTTTATGTCTAACACCTGTTCCTGATAATATACTTTTCTTAAATATCGCTGATGTGACTAAAAGAAGCTTTCATACTGTGCCAACCAATGATACATGACCTTCTGATTTGTTCTTTGTTTGATTACTATATAATGAAAACATCAATTCAGTAAAAATCGCAGCAGATTCCAACCACTCTCTTGTGTGTTGTGTCTGTCTGTCATTTGCCGAACTTGTGCCTTCCTGTTACCAGAACCCTGCTTCTCCCATGATCTGAGTGGCTCCCCTGAGCCGGTCCGTGGCACTTTGTGAGCTGGGGTAGCAACTCAGTTGGTAAAGGGCTTGCTGCTCAAGCATGAGGATCTGAGTTCCATTCCCGGCATCCATGCAAAAACCCAGGCAGAGCCACAAGCACGTGTAACCCTAGGGATGAGGAAGTAGAGATGGGCAGATCCCTATAGGTTTTACCAACCTAATCAACCAGTCCCAGGTCCCAGTGAAAGACCCTGTCTAAGAAAACAAGATGAATGGGTCCTTAGGAATGATACCTGAGATTAACCTGTCCTCCCTGTCCTTCACATGCATGTGAAGGTGTGTGCATATATCCACACACAGGATACACATGTCTTTTGTGCATGTGCATGCACACATACATTCACAGTCTCCTGCTCTCTCTCTCTCTCTCTCTCTCTCTCTCTCTCTCTCTCTCTCACACACACACACACACACACACACACACAGAGTTTTATTTCTGAACTGAAAAGAACTGGCAAAAATCCCACAGTGTAATCTTT
The DNA here is from genome assembly GCF_018167655.1 of Microtus oregoni. Taxonomy (NCBI): domain Eukaryota; kingdom Metazoa; phylum Chordata; class Mammalia; order Rodentia; family Cricetidae; genus Microtus; species Microtus oregoni. The sequence continues at coordinate 59,701,040 of NW_024543061.1, forward strand.
TAGACATTTCAGAAGCTAATTAAAACACAAGCATTTATCCCCTTATATTTCTTTCAAAGAGCAAACCATGGAGTCCTAAAGAGAAGACTACAGATTCCAAGCCACAGAATTGCCCTTTCTTCATATAAACTACATATAAATAGCAAACTGTCTATAAACATAGAATCCAGTTCATTTCTTCATCCACAAATGAACTAAAGGTCTACTCTTTGCAAGGTCTTCCTTGAATTCAATCATTAAATTACATCTACTCCACATTTATTGGGAATTCTATGATTGCTCCAGCTTTGTTCTGGAGTCCCACATCCCCTTTATCACACGTAACTAGTGTACCTTCCATTTCTTAATTCTTCGGATCTTTGTTCCCCTGACAACCCCCACCCCAGGAACAGTCCCTCCATCTTCCATATATGTAGGATCTAGATTCTCACTCTGGTTTTCCCAGGACATGACTGACCTGGGACAAGAAGCATACTCCAGATCTTTCTCCAGCCATAATGAAACAGTATGGGGGGGCAGGTATTTCTCTGGAGTGTTGTGGGAACTCCTTCAGCCAACAGCCAACCCCTTCAGCCAATACCAGCCCATTTTGGGTGTGGTCTCAGGTACTATAAGTGCAGATGAAAAGCTCGCAGACCATCTTTTCTGCTGGATTCGGTTCCTAGTTTCCAGCATACACAGAGGACTGTGGATTGCTACCTTTACCGTGAGTTTATCCCCAAATAAATAAACCTTTGTTATACTCCATTCCAGACTACTGTGGAATTCTTTGATACGCCTACACTGAAGTCTAACCTATCAAAGTTGAGCTTCAGGAAACCTTAGCAGTGACCCCCTACTGGACAAGCCTGTTAGTGTAAGCTGCTCCAACAACAAGGTATGCTCCATGCCGGGAACGCTCTTTGGAATTCACTCCTATAAAGGGCAAGATGGAGAAGCTCTTAATTTAACAGGAGGCAACATAACCATGTGTCTCTGTGTATGGTAACTGGCTGTGAAGCAAGTTGTGAGTATTACCCATTTCTACATGACACATCCTAACAAAACATGTATCTTGATTAATCCTGAGCAAGGGCAGAGAGAGAGAGCCAAGGCGTCAACCCCTCTGTAAGCTCCTCTGTGACTCACAGGCCAATGAACTTTGTACTATTCCACTCTGTGCCACAAACTAATCAATTGCCATGGTTCCATCACCAATGTAACAGAGGCTGCCATGCATTTTTCCAGAAAACCCTCAGTGGCATCGTTGCTCATTGTAATCATCTATCAAAGGCCCCATCCTCCAGCCTGCAAAACTACTTAGTGGAGCATGAAGGCTTCCTTGGGTTATTAAATTACGTCGTTACCAGTCCCTTGTTGTTTCTGTGTTTTAATTTTGTCTTTGTACCTTGAGCAGGGTTATTGGGAAGGGAGCAGTTGATAGGTTTATTACATCAGTCTTTGGAGTGAGAGAGTGAGAGTCTGCTTGCACCTCTGGCTGTCTTCTTCCTCCACCTTTTTCTCTCGTGCAGAATTTCCTCTGAGTCCTCCTCTGCTTAGAGGCAGATTCTGTCTTGCTACCCTCACCTGCATGGCTTTGGGCTCGAGATGCCCAATGTTTAAGAAAATCTGTCTCTAAATCATGCTGCTTGAAAGGACAGAAACACAACTATTCAAATACAAAATGTAAGAGAAATGCTGAGCACAGGAGAAGACACAGGGTATTAAATCCACAAAGATCAAGGTCACAGGAAGCATGCACTGTTAGGATAACCTTCTTGTACACTGTGTAAAGATGTGTCTCTACTTTATCTTACCTGCCTAAGACACCTTCTGATTGGCTTAACAAAGAGTTGAAGGGCCAATAGCTAGGCAGGAAGATGATAGGTGGGACTTCCGGGCCGAGATATGAACTCTGGGAAAGAATCTGAGGCAGGAGATTCTCCAGCCAGGCACAGGGGACATTGGACATTGGTACTGAGGAGAGGCGATGAGCCACGTGGCAGAACATAGATTACTATAAAATGGTTAATTTAAGTTAAATTAAGTTTTAAGAGCTGGTTGGGAACTAGTCTAAGCCAAGCATTCATAATTAATAAAAAATCTCTGTGTCATTAATTGGGAGCTGGTGGTCCAAAGAAAGATCTATTATAATATACAGTAGTTAGAGCTAACCCAAAGGTTCTAAGACTCACCAGGCACCACAGTCTTTGGTTGACTCATCCCCTGGCTCCTTCGTCAGTGGGTTTGGGAAGGAACCCGAGAGTTTGCATTTCTAAGTTCCAGCTGCCACCATTAATGCAGGGATCCCACTTGGAAAAGGGCTGGGCTAATCAGATTTAAGTCTGATTTCCCATGATTTGTTATCTTAAACATTTACAGTCACCTGTTGTTCCCATTTTTATCCTGCTCTAGTTTCTCCAGCAATCTGCTATGAGAAAACCTGGTGGAAGAGATTTGGCTAGGTGTTCATACTCTCAGTGGATCCTGTGGAATTCCTCCGTGTTTGCTCCAGCCTTCCCAGGAGCACTTCCTCGGATCCTTGACTATAACTTACCGACCCAATGAGGATGCTCACTCTGTTCCTCTAGAGAAATCTGGGGGGAACCTGGAAGGCCTCTGCCAGTGCAGAGGGAATCCTGTCCAGGTACACAACTTCCCAAGAAGCTGGCTAGTGGAAACTGTTCCCGAGGACAGGATGTCTGCCCCACCCACCTTAAGGGACAGAGCCCACAGGAGAGGTAAGTTTTACACTCCTTACACAAAACTTCTAAATGGAATGTGAGATTTCTACATTAATAGCAGTTATTTCCCTTCTGACTAATGCCTATGAGTAGCAAATGACAGCAATCACTGAGAAGACTATTCCTCCAAGCACATCAGCTATGGGCTAGAAAGAAAGGTTGGTGTGAAACACCTTCTTCTGGCTCACTGCCCTTCCCAACTCCCAGACCCCACTCAAAGAGAAGATAGCTGCTCACTGTTTCGGGGCTTGTCTTCATCCATGCCCTCATCCTCGTTCTCAGGGTCAATGTCTTCTGCTTGGGTGATCCAATCCAGGTAGCCTTTCAGATCTTCTTCTAGCTGCTGCTTTTCTCGAAGCTTCTGGAAATCACCCCGAGCTTTGGCTTTCTCCCTCTCTTTGGAAAACTCTCTGGTGTGAGAGGGAGGGGAGTGGGTACACAGGGCAGCACAGAGGGCCACCCGGGAGGAAAGATGGAGAGAAGGAGAGACAAGGAGGTATTAATTCTCAGTGTGGCAAACCCTGTGCAAATCACCCCCTTTCTACCGACAGCTATCTCCAGCACCCACTTCTGTCTTCACTCCCACAAGAGGGGGAGCACTGAGAGCATGCTCTTGACACAGGCCAGGAAAATCTCAGGGGATGAGGGATGTTCATTCACTTTCTAGATCACAAAAAAGCCTGGAGACCCCTTCCAAACGGTCACACTAACGCTCTCTACAACTAGGAAACACGTGTCACCCAGGATTAGGTCATACCTTTAAAAAAATGACAACGCATCTTCAAATGACACAGATTATTAGGACCCAGTGATGACAGAGCCCACTTACTTGTACTGGGTCTCAGAGCAATAATGTGTTTTTTTTTTTTTCCCCAGCTCTGGCTTCAGCGATGTCTCCTTGATAGTATGATAACAGCTAAATTCAGGATATTTACATCATAAAAACTGGCCAGTGTATGTAATTGATCAGGGTGTTTCCCCACAGAAGGGTAGTAAAGATTTACCAGTACCCCATTGTCTAGGGGACCAGAGGGTTTGACTTCTTCAATCTCTATTTTCATGGCTACAGTTCACTCTACTGTTCTTAGCATGCCTGGAGGGAGTTCAACCCACATGGCTACCCATAAAGATTCCAAACACAAGAAAATACCCTGTGGCCTGCCATCTAGGTTAAAGCAATCTATCCAGGATAGAAAAAATATGTAAAACAAAGATGGTTTCAAAGTTAATGTTGCAGTTTAAAGCAATAATCATGAGATGTTGTAATTTGCCTGGGACTTGCTGGAAGAACGAACCATAGAGAACATTCTCTCCTCAGTTGTCTCTGACATAGGCCTTCTTTTCTCTAACTCGGAATTCACGTGGAGCAGAGGCAATGACAAACAAGCCAGCTCCAAGGCAGGTATGAGCCCCTTCTTTCCGTGGGTGGCAGGAGAGTTTGGTTTGCTTGGGTTTTGCCCTATTGCAAATGGTGGCAGGGTGGGCAAAGGGGTGTGCATGTGACTTCTCTGGTGTCTTGACTCAGCCCTGGGCCACGGTTCCCACCTCTCTTCTCTGGAAGAGCCTGATTCAGGACAACCGGCAGGAGACCCAGCCTACAGAGCTCGGTGCCACAGAGGAAAGGCGCCTTGGAAGTAACAATGTCACCAACAACTTCAAGGGACAAAAGGCTCAGTGAAGCCCGGTGTCATACAGGGGAGGCTCTGTCACCTCATGCCACCTGCCTAGTGTTCACATTCCATTCCTGGTATTTCCGAGCTCGGGCTTTAGCACTCTCGCCATTGTGGTGAAACAGAGTTGAGACCTGGGAGGAGCCTTGGGAAGGTTTTCATTAGGAGAATCGGGGGCTCTTGAGCTAAAGAATCTTCTTAACTACCTCCTTCACAAGGCTCTGCTTCGGATTGAATTTTCTTCTCAAATCTGATTGACTCCAATTATAATTGGATTGAATTTGCTATCTCTTGGGCTGCCTGCCAACCAGTGGGCACTTTTACTTCCTTCCCAGAAAGTTGTATGCCAGGGAAGAGGCGCTGGATTGACAGATCACGGTGAAGGTAGGATCTGGCTTGGCTTGGCTTGCCCTGCTTTTGCTTTTGGGGTGGTCATGGAAAGATGCCAGCCCCTTCTTGCCTTACATATGTTGAAATCTCCTTTACCTTAACCTCGCTCTCTAGAGACAACAGTTTCAGAGTGCCTACCCCCTCCGCATGGAAAGACACAATAAACTAAAAACCTGGCACCTAGAGGATCATCTCCTGAAACCTTTCTGCTGTGCCCATGTGCTCTTCTTTGCCCATTTGTCCTAAAGTGGGTTTGAGTAAAATCACTAAGGGAGTCCTTTAGTTCTGGACGACTTCAGAGCGTTCCATCTCTGGTTTTTAAGTTGCCCATCATCCCTCTTAAAGCCTTGGAAGAACAAGCGTCACATTCAGCTGAAGTTAGGAAGTGGTCTTGGTCCTATTTCACAGTATCTGCCCTCAGAGTGGAAGTTCATAGTCTCCACCTCTGGAGCCACGGGAAACCTAAAAAAACAGCCACAGGGACCAAAGGGGACCAGGGTGGCTGCATGTTTCCACAAGACTTGCCTGCTTTGCTCCTGTAAAAGAAGGACACACTGGTGGAAGGAGAGAGATGTGGCCCGAGCAGCAAGGCATCATTGGGGCTTTAAGAGTACCATGGGCAGGCACTATCAAAATCCGGGCAGTCAGATTGTGGCTGCATGGAACTCCAGGCTGCACGTGGTGGTGATGCACTGGTGACAGCCCCTGTCACTTTCCTCTCCTGGATGCTGGCCATATGCCTGCTCTGGAGCCTGAGCTGATGAAGACATGAAACCCCAGCCTGACAGGCTGTGCCCAGCTGAGGGGCCAGAGCCAGCAAGACCATCAGTTACTACTGTGGGATTTGTGACAAGGCAGGAATGTATCTGTCACTAGAAATGGCCAAGATAAAACATGGGAGGAGAGGTGGTCGGTGCTCGGTCCGGTAAAACACACAACAGTGTGTGGTTGGTTCTAATGACATGGGCCACGAGGCCCTTTGAAAATCAATACTGAATAGATAACAGCAACTTGACTATTTCTGGGTTTGCTAAGGTTTGTTCACAACTCCCTAATCAATGTTCATGGCATGTTCAGTCATGTGTCGGCAGATGTGCATGTAATAGCAAAAAAAAAAAAAAAGAGTCACACCTTTCCTGTTGAGGTCAGAGAAGGTAAGGTGCTCTTCCTAATTCAGTTGTCATGACGTAAGCAAATTTCTTTAGGGTCAGTCTATTTAGTGCCATATCGCCTCTGTTTGTGTATTTTGTGCTGTTTATCAGAGATTTTAATGTTGAAAAGGCCCCAAGCACAGCTCTGATGAGCAAGAAGGCTGTGACATGTCTTACAGAGAAAATGTGTGTTAGATGAGCCCATTCAGGCACGAGTTCCACTGCCGATGGCTGTGAGTCTAATGTTGACGAATAGGTTACTAAGGCGTGGACAGAAACACATGTAGGGCTATGTTTTAACGGGTGGCCAAACGTAGCCAGATACTCACTAGCAGGAATCTAGCTCTGTACTTTGCATTGGCGATCCAGTATTCACTAGTACATTGTCCACCGTGAGCTGAGGGAACATAACCACTGAACAGCGAGAACCTAATTTTGTGTGGCCACCTCTCTTGCTCCTATCAGAGCGCTGCTGGCCTCCTTCTCGCTTTGGGCCTTCTGTCTTGACAGTGGCATCATATTCCAGGAATACTTTCAGGCTGTAACTCTCCCACCCTTCAGGGACTCTGCTTTTTCAAGCAAGAGACAAGCTTGTCTCCTGATGTGGAAAAGGATGGGGGCAGTTACTCAGGTAAGAGATCCTTGGTACAGACACATGGGAAGGCCCAGATTTCAGAGAACAGGCTTCCACTCCCCTCCCCACAGCTTCAAGTGCAGTTTCCAAAGCCTGACTGTCACTGTTGTTTGTGTTCTAATAGGCTGGGGGGCTGCAATGTCTGGAAGAGAGTGTGTTTCTAATCCAGTCACTACCTGTCCTGACGCCAGTCCTGTGCCTTGCATAGGGCGGATATGAGGGTCACTACATAACCCGGGAGATTTCTGAAATGAGTCCAAGAGACGAATGTTCTCTTCACACTATGTGGCCTCATTAGAAAGATGCCTTTCTGGATATGTGAGGGTTGCATCTAAAGGATGCAGAGTCCTCAGGTAACCAAAATCTTGGGATTTCTACCCTTATAATAAAAACCATCTGGAATGCCAACCTTATCCTGAGCGGAACACACAGGGCACACTTTAGCCTTTCTTTGCTGGCTAAAGGACACAGTTTATGAGGTGAGTTACTTCACTGGGCTGTGAAAGAGGATTACTAATGACGGATAGAGGATTCACACCCCAACCCTTCGGTCACAATTGCCTTGGCTCTCAGAGCCCATCAAGTTCTACAGAGCTTCCAATCTGGGCCAGCCAGGTAGCATTTTTCAGCTTGGGCCTTTTCTGTCCCCTGGCTGTGTGCAGAAGCCTGTAGACTGTTTCTGCTTTGATCGTCTTCACCTGTTTACCTTTTTAGTGTCTGGCCTTTAGCACCCTACTTCCTCCTGTAGCTGGGGAGGGCAGGAGTAGCATGGACAATAAAGGAAGAGACTATGGACCAACAATGTTCTGGCCTAACACTTTGTCCTCGAATTTTCCCCATTATTAGAAGGGATGTGGCTTCCTTATCTAAACCTCATTCATTTCTTTTGTGAAATGGAAACACGAAGAGCATCCAGGTCAAGGAGTTGTCAAGGTTACTCAGTAATTTAATATATGAAATGTTCAGAGCACAGACCTTGGCACAGTGTGGGGAAGACTGTTTGTGCTGTCCTTGGAATGGTGCAGTTCATGGGCTCTAAGACTGTGAATATTCTGGAAGGTTGATTTAATTAAAGTCTAATCGTTGAATGAGCGGGTGTTCCTCTGCATATTTGTTGTTAATTATTACACTGTTGTCTGGATTAATCAAGATGCCAACTTCAAACTATCGTCAGTGTGGTCAACCAACAGGAGGTTGTTCCCAGGTTTGTCACTGTACAGGTTAGAGGCAACACATTTGGAGAAACTAGCTCTTGACAAAAATCCAGAAGGGGTAGCCAGTAGCTTATAGACACCTGCCTGGCTGGGAAAAGAGTCCATGAATGCTTCTGGAGCTGCCAGAAGCATGCTGGAACTTTGAGAATGGCCGGGTACCAGAAGGTTCCCGAACAGACCAATTGAACTCTGGATCACAGACACAAAGGTTAAAAGTGCCTCTGTATTCCTGTCCCATGTCAATCAAGTGTTCTGAAAACAAGTAAGCATCAGAATTGTGGGTTCTGCACATCTATCCCATTTGACCTAAATGAGACCAAGTTGTAATTTCAAAGCAACCAGGCCTTCAGCAGCACCAGCAGTAGCAGCTCCTTTGACACCAGCAGGTTGGTTATTCCTTTGGGGATGGAGGTGGCAATGGCTGTGAGCTGAAGAAGGAGCCTTTGGAATCTAGTCCTCATTCTCCATATTGGATTCCTGGAGGAGTTTTACATGCTGAGATTTGGTTCCTAACATCTGAGGGAGGAAAATGATTTTTTTTTTTTTTTTTTGGCGTAGAGCTCTGAACTATGCTAAAACTAGGCTCATTCAATGCAGGCATAAGAAAATAGGGGCCAAACGAAGACTCCAGGCCCAGGTCTGCTGACTGCCAGGAAAGTGGCATCGCTTGGCTCATGTTACTCATTTTAAAATAGAAGTCAAAGCAACCACTGCAGTTTCAGCACCGCCACTGACCACAAACTAGTCCTCGTGCTAAGTATTCTACATGGCCATCCCTGTTCATTCTCCAGTGACAACCACCTAAGAGTTGATGTTATCTCCTTTTTTTTTTTGACATGGGAAATGAAGGTTTAAAAAGACGAAGTTGCCAGATATTATACATCCAGCAAATACAGAGCTACACTAGCCAAGTTTCTGTCTTCAAAGGGGATAATGAGTTTGATTTTTTTTCCAATGCTGTCTGTGAGATTCACGTATAAACAACAGGCCATTTTCTTGTGTTGGAAGAGAAAAATGAGCCCCCCTGCCCCCTCCAGGCAGCTAACTAGGAGCTTGTATACCACTCCATCTCCCTCTCACCTTGCTCTCCTATGTGGTCTCACCTCAGCAGAAGGCAAGATGCCATCCAGGGCCATGGGAGGGTAAGGAAGGAATAGGTTCCTCACTCCATTCTAGAATGAACCCCATGCCCTGGCCCCGGTGGGAGACAGAGCACTCACTGCTCAGTCTGCAAAAACAGGAAGTCCCTAGGTGCCTGAGAAGACTATGAAAGCAGCTGGCCTGTCCAAGCAGAGCAGAAATAGATCGCCCGCTGCCTCCCCCTACTACAAAGTCAGTAGGAAGGTCCCCTATTAGAGGGCCAGAGGGTCACCAGGAGCATTTAGGTGTCAGGTCTTGGCATGGCTGACATGAGCTAGTGAAAAATAGGTGGCTGAGGAAACACCCCAGGTCTCTCTGATGAGAAGGTGGCCATGCTTGGGGTCACTTGATACCCCTGCCATGAGCCATTGTTTTCACTTCTAATTGCATCTTAGCAAGGGCTGAAAACAGGTAGGTTTATGTGTGGCCATCTAGCTAAATTAATAATTTAAAGAAAAATTATGCCTCATTTATAACCTCATAACAACCTGTGGCTTTACACAGTTCCATTTCTTTTGCATTCAGAAAGGTAAAGATTAGTGATGGGCTGCTTGGCCTTGAAATGAGAATTAGTATTTGTTTGCATATATATGTAATTCTCTCTCTCTCTCTCTCTCTCTCTCTCTCTCTCTCTCTCTCACACACACACACACACACACACACACAGTCACAGAGTTTTGGCTGGTCTTGTTTTTGACAATGCTGGGCCAAAACCCAAACTTCCTTCTCTGGCCTGTTCACTCAATAAAAGTGATTTCAAGTCTGTATTGTTTGCCTGCATATAATAACTGGCTCAGGATATCAGGCCCGTGTTTATTTTCAAGGGCACTGTGAGTGTTGTGTGTGTTTGAGAACCTTCTTACAGATTCCTGCTGTGAAGTCCTCCCCTCTCAAGGGTTTGTGCTTCTCCTCCATTTGAGTGAGCAGGACACAAGGGAAGCAGCTGACTGTCTGAGCAGCTACTGGGGCTGGGGATGTTGGTGTGTATGTTGGGATAGGGGTGGGACTGGGAGTCTCTTCGCCAGGACCCACAACCCATACCAATGGGTTAACTCCTGTGCATCTGACCCTCTTCATAGTCAGGCCAGAGACCTTCACTTCAAGGCTCCTGAGTGACCCTTTCTCCCAGGTTCATCAGAGCCAGAAACAGAAGAGTGCCAGGAATAGCAGAAAGAATAAATAAAAATGAATGGAAAAATCAAGACCATTTCCTTGGTCCTGCTTACCCGCTAAGAACACCGAGAACCAAGTTAAGTACAAAAAAGGACCCTATGATGATTAGTGTAACAAAATAGATCCAGGGCCAGTCCCTTCCTACAGCATCATTGACCTGGAAGAATGGAATGATAGTTAGTCAGGCACACACAGCAACCGAGCACGGCCAAGTGCCAGCCACCGGCTCCCCAGCGCTGATCTGAGCAGCGTGGGACCCGGGATCCTCAATGTGCAACTCAGAGGCCAAACCGCCTATGCAGCCAATGGTCAGAATCTGTGCTTGCATGGAGAATTTTGTTTTCCTGTTTTCCTGGGCCTGTTAGGGTCCTGTCTCTGAGGATTCTGCATTGAACGCAGTGGAACCTGGGACCTTGCTCGGCTGCCTTGTACAGAGGACACAGAAATGGTCAGCTTACCCGCTCAGAACACCGAGAACCAGATTTAGAACGAAAAAGGATCCAAAGATGACCAGACTGACAAAATACACCCAGGGCAACTCATAGCCCATAGCGTCTTGCATCTGGAAAGATGAAGGAGAGTTAGGACAGAGCAAGCAAAGGACAGGGCGAGACAGACAGGCAGGGAGTGTGAGCAGACCCACAGGAAGCAGAGGGCAGACCCTGGCTTTCGGTAAGAGGGTCAGGATCTGCCATTATATTTGGTTTCATCCCTACTCAAATTCTTTCCCTACAACTTTGACCTGAGCTATAAGGACCTGCAGGGTCTTGGAGGGGGTGGGGGGTGGGAGGATCTTGCCTGAGCTAGAAGGATCTGCAGGGTCTGGGGATGGCGAGAGGATCTTGCCTGAGCTGTAAGGACCTGTGCAGGGTCCCAGAGGTAGAGGGATCTTGCTTGACTTTTCTTACTGTTTATCTTCTGGAAAAGAAATTGTTCCCCAGTGCTTTTTCTTCCTGAAGGTGGGTCACCTCACAAAACATTTGTTTTTCATTTTAGAATGGGCTTAGCTTATTTGGGCTTCTGTGGCCATTAAATCTTAAGATGTACCCTAAAGATGGCTGTGAAAAGGGCCAGCTTTATTGACCGGGCTGGAGACTGAAGCTTACATCATACAAGAAAGTGATCGTCTTTCCTGGAGCCTAGAGGGCGCAACCTTGGTGCTTCACAAACAGTACCCTCCCTGGCTTACGTGTTGGAGAAGGGGCCTTGCCCCTGACACCACAGCCTAGTTGAAAGAGGTACCTAGGCTGCAACTGATGGGCTGATGGAGTCATTTCATGGCAAGTCACAAATGCTGTCAGGAATCGGAGGCAATGGGAGACAGAACAGGCTCCTTTGGGCTGTGGGGGTTCGCTGTGAGAAACCTCTTCAGACTTCCCTGTCCGCTGACTTCCACCCTCTCCCTCCAGCTCCTAGAGGTGGTTGCCAGATGCCCCCTAAATTTCTGGCAGAAGGGAGCGCGAATACAAGTCACAGTGTGTCTATCAAAAAGGACATATATTCTGCCTCAGATCCTCAAATCTATTTCTTCCGATGTTTTCCGAGCATTAAACACGCGTTACTTCCGGTTTACTGAAAATGAGCCCCAAGGTTGTCTTTTGTGAACCCAGCTTATAAACTCTAGACTCTAAGGTACCAGATTCCCGACTGACTACCATCAGCAGCTTTTGAAGGGTGGCCTTCAGTACCAGCACCATTAGGTGCTCATTCAGAAGTGCTCACACTCCATCTTCCTGGAGCTCTGGAGGTGGCAGCCCGCTCTTCCAAGCACTACAGGTTAACTGGATGTGGGCTACAGGACGGAGCTTGTGGGCCCCTCACCCATACCATTGTTTTCATGCTACCAATTGCATATGGAAGGACATACTTGTGTATTTCCTCTGCACTGGGTCCTACGACACTACATAATTGTGTATCTTCTCTACACTGGGTCCTACGACACTACATAATTGCGTATCTTCTCTACACTGGGTCCTACGACACTACATAATTGCGTATCTTCTCTACACTGGGTCCTATGACACTACATAATTGCATATCTCCACTACACTGGGTCCTACGACACTACATAATTGTGTATCTCCACTACACTGGGTCCTACGACACTACATAATTGTGTATCTTCTCTACACTGGGTCCTACGACACTACATAATTGCGTATCTTCTCTACACTGGGCCCTACGACACTACATAATTGTGCATCTCCACTACCCTGGGCCCTACGACACTACATAATTGTGTATCTCCTCTACACTGGGTCCTATGACACTACATAATTGTGTATCTCCACTACCCTGGGCCCTACGACACTACATAATTGTGTATCTCCACTACCCTGGGCCCTACGACACTACATAATTGTGTATCTCCACTACCCTGGGCCCTACAACACTACATAATTGTGTATCTCCTCTACACTGGGTCCTATGACACTACATAATTGTGTATCTCCACTACCCTGGGCCCTACGACACTACATAATTGTGTATCTCCACTACACTGGGCTCAACGACAGTAGATTTATGGGTCTTGTTGTGTGGCCTAGGAGCTCAGTACAGTTAGTACATCTGCATTATGACTGCAGTCATGGTCATCCCAAGTGATCTTCCTAAGGATAGGAAAATCTGATAACTGCTGCCTCAATTTGATTTCTACCGTGGGGCCTGAATTGAGTTATAGATGCACTGTTCTCGGTGTGATAGGACTAAAGATGGAGAGGCACTCAGACCTGCCTGCTCCAAACAGCTTGCTGTTTTATGGTGAGAGATATTGTGTAAAAAAAAAGTGCCTGTGGCTCACTGGCTTGAGCTGAGTCAGTGAGGAAGAGTTCCCACACACGTCCACGTCGCAGTGAAATCCAATTTAACAATCTGTTGAGCATCCCCGTTCCCACACGCCTTGCTCTAGTTTTTCCACAGCATTTATCACTTTACGGCTGTGTGGGCTCCTTACGTGTCACACTGGGTATTCGATGTCTGGCTAGAGTGTCGGTTTTATGAGCACAGGTGGCCTTGGTTTGTTTAAGTCACTGGAGAATCCCAAGTGTCAGGAGTAGGGCTTTGTGTTTGATAGGTACTCAGGGAATGTTTGAGCGGGATTCATGAACATAAGACCTGCTAGGTTTTATACTGTAAATACGAAGTCCTTAACTGCAGGGAGCATAGGCATAAAAAGCAATGATAAGCAAAGGGTGGGAGATGCAATTGTAGGGAAAATAAGAAGTGGAAGGCAGGAAGTAGAGAAGACAGCTGGATGGGGCCAGGTCAGGCAGAGCTGCGTGGACTTTGCATGGAGGCATCACTGACAGCAGAGGGAGAGGTGTAGCAGGAAGGAAGTCCGGGGTCCAAATGACCCTGTGATAACAATAGGTATCCCCTCCCCCGCCCCAGGAATGGTCATTGTCAGAATGATGAACACAGCTGTTAAAGCCTTCCTGGTCGTGGAATAGTTGCAAAGCAGAGTGAAGTATCCAGGTAAGGGGCAGTGGTGGCTAGCAGAGGCGGGGCAGTCATCTTTAGATGGGTGCTGTTCCCAGGGCCCTTCCTTAACCAGTCATAATCTGCTGAGCTAGGAGTGCAAAGGAAACCAGAACGGGGCACTAGAAGTATGTCTTCATGCTGGGAAGAGGAAGGCAAAGCAGTCAAGACAAGCAGGAGAAATGCAGGAGAAATGAAAGAGTACCAGGGAGGGAAGGGCAAGCAAGGGAGCCATGTACCCAGCCACTAGGCTTCACCATGCCAGGGCCTGCACACGCCCCTGTAACATGGGACCTGCGCAGGAGTCTGGTGTCTGCATTCACCAAGTGCTTGCTGTGGGATGTGCAAGAAGAGGGTGCACTGGACTTGAGGGTGTAGTAAAGGAACTGTGTGGAGAGCAACCCCAGCTGGGGTGCTAGGCACCTGCCAAGAGAGGGGTTCTAGGGGTAACCTGGGTCTGGGGCAATGAGCATTGTTTTGTGGTTTTCCCCATTACTTTGTGTTAACACAGGCCAGAAGCGGCTGTCCCTTTGCCTCTAAGTGCTTCTGTCATGTTTAGTGAGAGTGGGGTGAGCAGGAAAAGCTGCTGACAATGAGAGATCCTCACCAGAAAACAGGCAAGCAGACACAGCGCTCGGGCACTGTCCTGCAGTGTGCCACCCCCACCCCCACTGGAGCCCATACCCAGGTTCAGTGTTGCCAACCTGCTCTAAGGAAGCTGGAGGAGGCCATTAGCCCGACTTCTGGATTTTCCCCCCAAAACAGCCCTTTTCGCCTTAGAGGTTCCCTTGGGTTCTTGATTAGCCTAAGGGTCACACGTGACAAGTTCATCAGGAACTGCAGTGGAAAGCACCCCCCAGCTGCCCTCTTTATCCCAGGTTACATACTGTCAGGCTGACTGGCTGGAGAGCACACACTGGTGGCCGTCTCCTAAGTGGGGTGACACTGGAATGGCACGGTCATTGTCTCCAATCTGGGAGCAGATCTACTCACACCGAAAAGGGACCCAGCTTGCTATCACCGTTATCTGGAGAGGCACACAGCACAGGTCTTGGGGCTGTTACAGCGGGAGCTCTGTAGCTTTCCTAAAGAAGGTGAGACAGCCTGGCTCCTTGAGCCCAAAGTCAGGCAGTTTTCAGGACCCCCCCAGACCTGAGACAGAGCTTTTTATTCGAGCCAGACCCAACAAAGGGAATACTACAAGGAAAATACCAAAGACTTTTCTGACCCTAGCATCTAACTGGGTGACAGGACCTCTGCCTTCTACCTTCAAACCACCCACTATCTCTTCCTTGGGGATGTGGGGGTAAGGGTAGGCAATACCTCCACCGTGAACTTCCCAAGGCCTCTCTGATCCAAGTTAATTTCCACATCATGTGTACCTCCTCCTCAGGACAAGCCCTATGGATCTAAACACTAGAAGGTTTCCACAAGTACCAAGAGAGGTCATTTTCTGTCCAAGAGGACGTGCCAGTCAGAAAAGCCACAGTGCTTTCCGCTCCGTGTTTCTGGTGTCCGTGCATGTCTTCAAGGCAATAGCTCAGTGCGTGGCTGCACTTGATGACCTATGCTGCCTGGAACATGAGTGTCCATTGCACAGGTCACAGAGTAAGGAGCAAGCTGAATACTGCCCCAGCCCTGGGCACTGACTCATTCTTTGAGGAAAACTCCCCAGGCAGCCGAAACAGTTAAGAGCCTCATCTAGGTAGGAAAAAAACAACAGATCCCAACACCAGGTTAGACAGCAAACCATCTGCATGTGTTCAAACAACCTCTGAAAGCAATGGACTAGTGTCCTGACCTTGTGGGGAGCGTATGAGCAGAGAAGAGTGATATCCTAGTCTGAGCACCATGTTGGGAACCACTGACTTACAGATGGAAAGGCTGCCAGCAGTGTATCGTCCTCAATGATGCCTAAATCTACATCCCACAGCCACCAGACACTATGAGGAAGGACACTCTGGGTGCCACAGTGATTTCCTGGGCTTGCTAAGACACTAAAGCACACTTTAGTTCAATATCCAAAGCGACCAATGATGTTTTCCCAAAGTATGGGCATCTGTTCTCTGGTTCCTTGTCCAGCCTCAGGACCCTCAGAGTGGTCTACCTCCTTCACAGCCTTGCCATTCTATCAGGGAGTCTTCCTTCTTTCTGAATCCTGCATGCCTTATATTCTGAACTCCTGGAAGGCAGGTCTTACTCTTCTCTGTCCCTGCTTCTGGGAACATAAGGAATGCTCAATAAATATGAGTTAAACTGAATTATTGATCTGTAAGAATTCGTCTAACACTGGTGAACTGAGTGAAATGGATGGATGGATGGATGGCTGGATGGATGGAGACTAACTGAGCAAGTCGACAGGGGCTTTGGGAGACGCTAACTCTCTTGGATACTGTGTTTATAATCCCCAGCATACTGGTTGGTAGCAGATTCTCTCAGTTGAGCAGCTATTTGGTTCAAAGGTTAAAAAAAAAATCCCACATTTGAAAAAAGACAAGAGAATGGAAATGGTGCTTGACTCTAGACTCTTCCTTCTTTTGGTTCTTTAGAAAAAACTTGGGCATCCTGGGAGTAGATGGAGAAACTTTGGTTTAAAAAGCTATTTCCTAAAAAAACTATATGGGATCTTGAGTTTTGATCTAGTTTCTTTCCCCTAGAAATGTCTCTTGAGCTGACTGGGTGTTTAAAATGAACCCAGCTCTGGGGGCTCCATTCATTGTTACACACGGGGGTCTTCACTGACCCTTTCAGGGCTCTCTAGACTTGTACTTTACGCTTGAAGGGAAATGTGTCCTGAGCGGAAGACTCACACCCCACATTCCCTGGGAACTATCTCTGGTCTGGTTCTAACCCAGCAGTCTCCTAGGAGCACTATGGAGATTCAGCTGGTCCTATTTCTAAGGGCTTCAAACTCAAAGGTGCATCATCACAGTATGGACAACTTCCTCTTCAGACACTAATGGGGACTAGTGGGGGCAGCTCTGAGGACTTTTATATTTAGGAAGCACTACTTTTGATGCTAAAACATGCTGAGATTTGAGTCTCCGGGTTAGTGACACAAACCTAGAGCTGAGGAGGAGAACTGCCTAAGGGGAAGAAGGGAGGAGAGAGAAAGAGAATAGAAAATGAAACGGCCATAGAAAGGTCAAAGTCATTAGAGGAATTGTCTGAGAGCAGGAGCGCTGAGCGAGGAGGAGCCTCTATCATGAATACCCACCAGGGAACACAGTCTCAACATATGTGTGCATGCTCACGGGCACACGCAACTCTCATGTGCACACGTGGACATAGTCATAACCTGATTGTTTTGGAAAGGTGCCGGGAATGTCAGAATGAGAGTCATTCCCAGACCCTGGTGCTCTCTCACCTCTGACAGGTTTCCTGCCCTCGGCCTGAGCTCCCTCATACCCCCGGGGGGAGAAAAGACAACACAGCTGCTGGAAATTGGTACTTACTGCTGTGTGCGTCTTCAGGCCCCACTCCGGCTGTCACTATGACAGCATCTTAGGGTCACATCTGGCTGGTAGGGTATCAGTGACTAGCAGAAAAGCACACCAGGGCCATCAGCAAAGTAAACTATATTTATGCCCCCTGCCTGCACCTGTCCCCAATCTGATGCACCAGCCAGCTTTCTGACAGCGGCTGAAGGCACGGGCTGAGACTCCCATGATAAGATGCTGGAGCCCAGGACCATACAGTTATGGGGTCTGTGGCCCACAGGTGGAAATCTGCAAAGAGACCTTTCTGTCCATGGCTCATCCAGACAGGAAATAAAAGGTCCTTTGTGAAAAACAGAGGGGAGAGTTAGGGCCACTTGGGAAGCTGACCTGCTCTACGAAGTGGAAGAATTTGCCTAACTATAGAAAACCCAACCTCCATTTCATTGTCTTTCAAGTTATAAAAAAAACCAAAAAACAAAAAACCAGGTTCTTATTGAGGCCAAGGCTGAAAATGTCTCCCAGTGTTTCATTTTAGTTTGAGGTAGACGCAGATGACAACCAGTGTTGTCTGCGGACAGCATGTCAAAACAGCCCACTGCACAGGTTTCTGCGGTACTCAGCTCAGAATCTCGATATTCTATAGACTGAGCTTCTTTGGCCGAATTGGATCTTTTTCATTCCCAAATCCTCGGTGCCTAGAGCACCCTGGCTCACAAGGACACTCGTTTGGTGGGAACACGGTGCAGGCAAGCTGTAAATAATCACTTCAAGAGAGGTACACACTTCACAGCAACTCTGGCCTCTGGCATGCTAACAGTGATGTCGAGGCTGGGAAGAGGAGGGCTTGGGGTTTACAGGAGAGGGTGCACGTGGAAGCAGCGGGAAGCTACATCTCCGCGCAGCTACAAGATTGCCTCGGATTCTAGGAGAAGTCAGCACTTTTATTGGCCTTGCTTGTCTTTCTGGCTAGCGAACACGGGACATTCTGTTGCTTCCCCCTCCCTCTCCTTGCTCTAGTTTGCAGACAGGAGGATGCAGCCGCTTAGATGTTTTCACCAGGGCTACATGGATTTGACTATCTGAGAAACTTGAGAAGGATGTTATTTTCAAGATTGGCAACACACTGTATTCACCCAAATTCCGAAAAGCAACACTGGATTCTGGCAAATCATCTCTCATGCTGAAGTGGAAAGCACCACAAAGATATTTTCTGTATTTTTTTCTAAACAAATAATGGACTCCATTCTGCCAGAATGAAGACAGCTCAAATATGGCATGTGTATTTACGGGCTCTCCAAGGACTCAAAGGGGGGGGGGCAAAGCAGGCATGGCTAGCTAGGCCTTATGAGGGGCATTTTTAAAGTTAAAGGAGATATACTCAGGATGGGTTGGCACTCAGAATGTGTGTTTCTAAACGTGCACTGTACACTGAGCAGTTTCTGGCTGACAGCGAGAAGGACTTTGATGGAGAGGTTTAATATGTTAAAACTAACATGAGAATCAAAACAAGTAGCATGCCACAAGGCAATACAAATCAATAAAATGTCAGTT
Source organism: Microtus oregoni (assembly GCF_018167655.1). NCBI lineage: Eukaryota > Metazoa > Chordata > Mammalia > Rodentia > Cricetidae > Microtus > Microtus oregoni. Next base: position 59,719,603 of record NW_024543061.1, read on the forward strand.
TTCTTTATGGTGTTTCCTTTTAGATCAGACCTGACTTTTCTCTGAGACGTCCGCCTGCAGCTCCCTTTTAGGTAAGAGACAAGTGGAGGTTAAAAGCAGAAGGGATTACAGAGCAGGAAGAGGAGCTGGATAGAGTCCTTAGCCAGGTGTAGCCCAGTTCATCGGCATAGCATCAGCAGCGCACTAGCGGCCCAGACCATGTCCGGCAGCTAGAAATGACCCTCGCTAAGGCTGGTAGTTGGGCAACCCTTCCAAAAGTGGACATGCTATGCTTTGTTTCTCAGGAAAGCACTGGAACAAATCAAAGCCATTCATCAATCACCCCTCAGCTTGTGGGTGCGTGTGTGGGGTCACGCATGCACCTGTAAGCTGAGGGTAGGAAGATGAGATGTCCAGACAGGCCTTCTTCCACATATCCACCCTCTAGGGGCCCCATCTCCGTACCCAGTACAGCACATCAGTCCAGCCCTCCATGGTGATGCACTGGAACACCGTCAGCATGGCGAAGGCGAAGTTGTCGAAGTTGGTGATGCCATGCTTGGGCCCGTCCCACCCGGGCCTGCACACGGTCCCGTTCTGACACTGCCGCCCATGGCCTGTCTCCAGAGCACAAGGGGAAGGGTCCTCTTCCGCTGGAACATCTCCACCGCCAAGGAAATATGAGATGGAAGGAGAAGGGAAGGAGGGGCAATGATGGGCAGAGAATGGAGAACAGAAGTTAGATAACAGGATAAGGCTTATGGGTAACCTTAGTAGCGATCGCATCCATTTTGCTCGGTGCCCTCACGTGGGGATTAAAAACACATGAGCCCAGACATTCATTTCAGGGGCACAATGACATAGGTAAGTACTTTCCCCCAAGTGTTGTGAACACTGCATTTTAACCACAATTGACTGCACAGACACTACATGTATTGTCTGTTCTGTCATAGCATGGTATCATGTCCAAGTGTCCGATCAAAAGTGATAATGATGTCTCCATTTCAAGGCTGAGCTGTTCTGGAAAACAGAAGACAAGGTTAGGAATTCGGAGCTTGTGAAACTGAGGGTTTCATCTTGCAGCGACAGAAAGTAAAGGCAATAACAAAGAGAAGACCTGAGCTTGAACAAACAATTGCCTCTGACAATGGGGAAAATGCAACCCCAGAGACAGAATTTGCCTGAGTTCTTCATTTAGGGATAATAAGATACCCAGAATCGTCGCTTCTTCTATAAGGATCCAAACCATCACAGTGTGACTATTTTGCCCATGGGATACAGGCTCTTTATGGAAGATGACGGGCTGGATGGCTGTTGGTGTCTGTGGCTTCTAATTGAAACTGTTTACTCTCATGTAAAAGGGGGGCAGAGAAATGTTAACCCTTAACTGTGAGAGGATTCTTAGGAGAATGGAGGTGGGTGCTGAGGTTCAAATGGTGTGCCAGTATCTTCCTGGGGACAGCAGTGGCACCTATCACTCCATGTCCTTGATTGTAGTCCATTCTTGTTTCTACCGACTCCAAACAAGCCGATTGGTTTTCCATCTTCACAGCTCGCTTTCCTATACATAAAACAACACCTGCAGAGGCTGTTTGTACCCCGCATCCCTCTGCAGCACAGGGCTTCTGAGCTGAACCACGCCACTGCATTCCAGTCTCGCCTGTTCCTCGGTATCGTTGAGCAGCGTGTTCCACCGCATGCGTTCTCCAGATGATGGGCATCTGGCACACTCCCAGGCTTGGGCCATTCAGAATAAAGCTGCTTCCTGCCTTATTCTCTGCCTCATGCTATAGTCCTGGACCAAGGCGGAAAGGTCTACATTACTGATCTCTGAGCTGTCTGAGGGTATCAAGTGTCCAAACCGTTTCCTTATCCACCGCCTGGCTTTCAGAGGCTACACATTAAGGAAACTGAATGGAATTACCTCTAGTTACAACTTTTTATGGCCTTAAGATTGTCAAATCTTGAGAGATGTGGATTTAGGGCTGTTGGAAGTAGAAACATGAAAGTTATTTTTCAAACCTAAATAATATGTTAAAAATAGCAAAGCCAAGCACCTAAAAAATGAGAGTTGAAAAATGGGGAAACCAAGAACCAAATAGATCATTAATTTCATTCTTATTCTGGAACCAGCTTCCTCGTGTCAGCGGGGACAAAGAGGCAGTGGAAAGAGAAAGGGAAACTTCTATTTTGCTTGTGTTTATTTGTTGCATAAAGATGCCGGCTGCCTATTCATAATGTGGCTCCTAGGCTGATGGTCTACCCTGGATTTTCAGTTCCTAAAACAGGAGAAACAGGGAAAGGACGGGGGCAGGGTACTGCCCAAGCCAGCTCTGAGTGTTCACGGGGAGGAAAACAGATCTGCTGAATTTACAAATATATGTTAGAAGAAAATGGCACCGAGGGGCAGAGATCTCACAGCTAGAGGGAGGAACGGAATGGGCCTTGGGACGATCATCCACAGGCGCAAGGGCTACTGTGCTATTTTAAGTCTTCCCTGAACAATAAAAAAATCGCAGAACAATTAAGAAGCAATGATGATCCAGTAAAAATAGGTATCTATAAAAAGGAACACTTGAAAAATGTGAACACACAGATCAGCAGGTCCTAGTGACATACGCGCTGGGGTGAGGGAGGTAAGCTTAACCATAGGACGAGCTGCAGAGTCTGTCATGAGGTCCTGGATAGAAAAACAGGAGAAATAAAGCCATGTGGGCTATACATTTCACAACAGAATTGAAGAGAGTCGTCAGTGTGGAAAGACCAAAGTAAGTCTCTGGTAAAATAAAGGAGGTTTTAGAAAACTTCAGCAAGAATGGAATCCTGAGGGAGCTTTTGGCCATGTCCCAAGGAAAAACCACCAAGACAACAGCAATTACATTTTTTAGGTCTCAACTTGAAGGACAAAATAGAATGGTAGTGATTTCATTGCAAGGTTTAGCCAACAAATTCCGTGCCAGTCTCAGGGGTAATTATCGTACCGAGCAGAGCTACCGAGTGCCCTGGCTCCAGATCCTCTGGACAGATGGGACACCAGAAACAAAAGGTATTGGCATATGGCAACATATCTGCTGAGCAACCAGGAGGGCGCCTTACAGTTGCTGGAGAGATTGGGAGAAAATAGCCTCTTCTGAGAACATCACCATTGGACACTAGACACAGAAAGAGAAGCCTCAAGGTGGAACAATAGCTCCTTGGAAGGCTCAAAAGCTTCCTTGCAGGGACCCCACAAGAAACATGGCTTAAAAAATTTAGAAGAATGTGAAATTCAGTCTGTGAAATAATATCAGTTTAAAAGGAAATATAAATATACACATATATTCCATTAAAATTGTAACAAAGACTCATTAAAAGCCTTTTGTAAAATCTAAATATTGCTGAAAGTATGTTATTTTAATCTAAAAATTTAAAAAACAACAACAAAAGCAACAATAAACCAAACAAAAAGCCAAGCAAACAAAACATTCCAAAGGTTCTATAAACACTAATGCTGGCTCCTTGTTTGCTTGTTTGTTTCTTTGGGAAACAAGAGTCTGTGCTGTGGGCAGTGTGAAGAGGAAGGAAGGGGGCAAATTCACCTGCTTTATTCTGAAAGTAAAGTTGTTGCAGCCAGGAATCTTTGGCCTCTTTCCCAATAGTGGCTCTGGCTCCTACTGGAGCCTCATGTCACCTTTCTGAGGGACATTCCTCTCATTGCCCTGACATCCTGGCTCATTAGGGTTTCACCCAGGAGGCTAACTGGCTTCTGAAGTGGCTGAACGGGGGTTAAACCCATCACAAAATGATGTCACGAGTGTTGTTGAAGGATGCAGGAGGTGGTTCAGATGAATTTTCTGATCCTGTGAACTATCAAGGCCAGGATGACCTAAAGTTGACCCCTTCAAAAGTTGAAGCCCAGTATGATCTTCTTTCTAAGGGCAGACAAAGAATGTCTTTGGTCCTGGAGATGGCTTTCCACAGAACTTCCGGCTGTGCCCGAGAAAGAGGGTGCTGTTTGGTTTCCTTTGACTCTGAAGCTCATCATTTTCCTGTCATCGGAGAGGCCTGGTAACAAACCCCATGATCGCAACAATTATTCAAGGCTGCATTTTGCTCACAGCCTGGCAGGACCCTCACCAGCAGGAGAAGACATACTTTTGCCATCTTTTTTTTTTAAGATGACAGAGATGGCTGAAGGTTTTAAGCAGCTCCCCAGGGCTCCGTGGTGCACCACATCAGTGTCTGAAGGCATGCTCCAGTCGCTGTCTCCGGCTCTCTGACAGGATTTCTCCCTATTTCTTTGGTGAGTGTCCTACCATCAGTCACTGCCAAATTTATGGGGAATCACTGGGATTCTGTAGCTCTGGGAGAGCCTGGTGAGTGTGGGTCCAGTGGACCATTGATGTCATAGTGTATCTGCATCAATTTTCTCATGACGCAAGCTGCACCATTAACATAGGTTACTAGTTCAGAATTAGCTACAGATCGGTTAGGTAAGTTACTGGTTTGGGGTTAGCTACAGATCAACAGAGAAAGGGGAAGGATCTGAATTAAAATGAGACACCAATCATTATGTTGGCTGGTATTCTTCAAGCGAGGTGTAATGTCCCAGAATTTTAGCAGAATGCAGGAACTTGGTCTTCCAATTAAAAATTATATATCAGCTAACATTTTAAGTTGTCACCAATTTCACAGTATTACAAGTCAAATAATTCTGAATTTCTCTTGAGAGTGAATAATTTATCTTACAAAGAACCTAATCTCTTTTTAAACTAAAATAAGATAATTCTGTAAATATAGATTTATAGATGTGATTTGTCTTGCTGTGACCTCGTGATGACTGAGCAGCCTTGAAGACACCTGGCTAGTCTACCTAGTCACAAGACCCTTTGCATCCTAGGTAGTATCGTCGGTTCCTGGGTGCGAGCTTCGCATTTCTGTCATACAGACTGGTGCCATCACCGGTCCTAACTTGCAGCTTGGGCTAGATGGGAGGGACAGGACACAGAGGAAGGGCACCACTGACATTACCAGAGCACATGCACCAGACATGTGCTCTCCCTTTTCCTACATAATGTCCAAATGAAAAATGAAATAATGTAACAGCTAATAGCTTTGGAATCAAAGGTGTGCTGTAAACACATACATGTGTAGCTATATGTATGTCTGTGTATGATCAGTGTGCCTGGTGCCCTCAGAAGCAGAAGAGGGTGTATGGCCTCCCAGGAACGGGAGTTATAGAAGGTTGTGAGCCACCATGTGGATGCTGGGAATTGAACCCGGGTCTTTTGGAGGACTCGGTGCTCTTCACCACTGAGCCATCTCCCTAGCCTCCTATTCAATTCTGCTGAAGACCAGGTTAAGACGTTAGTTACTTTAGAGAGCAGTCTATAGCGTATCCAGCAAGCCAACACTCTGGTGCCACTTAACACGGTGCCTAATGAGCCAGCAGTGCCTGATAATCCGATGATTTATGGAAGGAACACAAAGAGGGGAGGCTCAGAAAGGCAGGATTGATGGTTGTGATACAGAGCTGAACCTTTTCCATGGGGAATACAGATTTCACTGGTGGCAACGGGGTGTTCAATGGCAGCCTCTTCCCCTAGTCTGGCAGGCTCTTCACCCAGTCTGGGATAGGGAGGGGCCCTGGGGTTTCTGCCTTTAAATGGAGAAAAAATAGTAGCTGCAGAGGAGCCAGGGCCAGCTCTAGGAGGGTAGAGAGATGGGTGGTGATGGGAATTGGTGGCGAAGACTCCCCGAAGGGCTTGGATGCTGAACCACATTGGTGTACTGCTGGATATTCATGCCCATCAATTCACAGTGAAGCTCACATGCTCAGAATCTGCCTCAAGAGTGAGAAACCGGTGAAAGGTGGGTGCTTAATCGTTAACTGCTTCTCCAATTGGGTTGATCCTTTTCTCGGTGTATCAAAGTGCTGGTCAAAGCTTACACCTGCTGTTTGAACAGAGATCTGCAGTAGTGAAAGCAGAGATTAGAAATGAGAGGGAAGAATGCCAACCCCGGCCTTTCATCGTATGGGAAACTGGATGCCTCATCCAGCTCCGTGGCACAGGCGGCTGCAGCAATTCGCTCCAAGGGAAGCAGCTATAAGGAGAGAGAGCAACCTCCTCCCGGGTACCCGCTTCCCAGAGCGAGCCCCCCTCTTACCTGTTATGCCTTCCTGGTTGTAGCAAGTCTTGTGCATCTTCCCCATGAAGAGTTCCAGGCCGATGATGGCATAAATGATGATGACGAACAGCACAAGGAGGGCAATGTGCAGCAGAGGCACCATGGCCTTGATGATGGAGTTCAGGACCACCTGGAGACCTGTGCAACAAAATCATCAATAGCAGCAACACAACCGCCACCTCCCCATTTGAGCCAATGCTGCCTAAGGTACCACGCTAACACGACCTCCTGCAATCTCCTCAACAGCTCGAGTGGGAGCCAGGAGTCGAGTCTCGAGGTCACAGCCCATGAACGAAAGGGCAAGAATCTAAATTCAGGTTGGCTTGATGCCAACTCTGTCCTGGAGGCACATCCAAATAGAAGGATCAGCAGATGCTGTACTTCCAAGGGGGAGAACATGTTGTTTTCATCTGTAGCTATTAAGATTTTAAATAGCCCGTCTCTGAGACAGTGTGTTTTCTCCTGGAGCTTGGCACAATGAGAACTCACTGTGACTACCCACAGCCACACAGGACTTAGTCATCTCCCGGGTTTCTCGGTGGTGGATTACTAGAACCGATCATCAGCGCACCTGCTCTCAAACACAGATCAGCCTGATGGGGAGGAATCCAGGAGGCTTTGATTTTTAGTGAAGAAACTATCTCACCAGCAGGATACAGCTGAGAACCACTGTATCAGGGCCAATGGTGTATCCCTAACGGTACCTTCCTAGTGGTAAATAAGGGGACCACTGCATAGTCCACAGTTCTACCAGGGGAAACATCACCTGAACATCACACTCAAAAGCTCCACCGGAAGGGACTTCTTATTTAACTACATGGGGTTTCAGTTTGGGGACAAGGAAAGTTCTGCAGATCAGATAAACTGGCGCAAATACACAGAGTGCCCCTGGGCCACACTCGCAAAAGAAGTTAACACAGCAAACTTTGTCCTGTACGTATTATCAAGAAAAATAAACTAAAAGTCCCCAGACACCACTGGGAGGAAGAGGAGTGAATGGACAGTCCCGCAGAGAACACTCATCAGGCCGCCACAGAGTCGGCAGGGCAGAGGGATGGGCATGTAGTGGCTGCATCAAGGATGCTCACTAGGAATGCTACCTGGAAGGGGCTGTGACAGGACAACGAGGTGACAGTCACAAGTTACTCTGAAGCTTGTGGCAGTCCCTGAGCACTTTCTATGGACAGCAAGCACACTGAGAGCATTGCTCTGAGGGTGCCTGCCGCACCCAGAGGAGAGCAAAGCCCATGCAAGTCCCACACGGGGTTGACACGTTGATAGCATCTTCATCGGACTTGCCATCTTCCCCGGTCCTCTCAGACACCAAGGTCTTTCTGTACTGTTCTTCGGCATTGCTGTGGCCAGTAACCCTGGATAACCACAGCTGGCCACATTTCTCAAGTTCCTAAGCTGTCACTACAGTTCTGAGCTGCAGCCAGTGATTTCCACAAGACTAATTAGAAGAACTCTCCCCAGATATGAAGCCAAGCTGAGGAAAAGGAAAAAATAAAATAAAAAAGAAAGCTAGAATAATTTTACCTGAGAATTAACGTGAGCGCTTCATAGGCTCCCATTAGATCCAAACGATTCCATTAATTAGCAAGTCGTACACACATTAGCATTAAAGTCTGCCAAGCCATGAAGAAAGCCGAGTCGCAAAGCAACTTCCAGGAGAAGCTGATGGGCGCTGAGGAGTCTTCTAAGTGCTCCCCACAGGAGCGAAGAACCCCATCTTGGCTGCTAGGCCACCAGGGAGATATCAGGTCTCCAGCACCAGCCTCCAAGCACCAAGAAACAGACGGGCAACAGACATAGAAGGAGATTCGCGCTGGGCGGAAGCCAGACAGGTCACATAAAAAGCCACTCTGGAACCTTCAGTGCCTCTCAGGAGGAAGGCCAGATTTCCTAGAGATCCGAAGGCACTGCAGGGTTCACTACCCACCTCTGCCCTGTCCCATTCTCTGGGTTTCAGACAAATAGCATTTCTCTTAGATTTAAAGACTCCTCAGCCACATGTCGCAGAACATGTGGTACCCGAGGATAAAAATGGAGCTAGAAGTGCCTATTGCTTCCCGGCGTTATGACTGTCAGAACACTGACCAAGACATGCATCCCTCACACGATTGTGGTGCTTCCTACGACAATCAAGATGTGACACGCGCAGTTATGGACGGTGAGTAATATTTAAGATGACAGTAGATGGCTGAGCGACTTCCTAATGCATTTACTGGACTGTCAAGAGTTTGATTCCTGGGAGTCACATGGCAGAAAGAGAACTGACACTCACAAGTTGTCCTCTGACCTCCACATGTGTGCTGCAGGACGTGTGCATGCATGCACACACGTGCGCACACACACACATATGCATAGACAAGCAATTCACAAATAAGTGAAATGATGTGTTTAAGTATTTTTGAATGCTCATGATAAAACGGTGTGGTGACAGTAGTAAGGACAGCATCTTGTACTTGTTCCATCTCTGTACCCAGAGGCCACCCCCAGCAACTGACCTGTACTAATGAGATGTGTGCAAGTGCCCTGCAGGACATTCACTGGACGATGGGAACCCCTAGTGTGCAGTTCTCAGACACAGCACCGTTAAGGATGGTGCAGCTGTAGCGCCACCCCACAGCACAGATACAGGGACCATTCCCTCCCCTCAGAATGCCTTATCTGAATTTTCCCTGGCACCTGTTCTCCAGCTCCCTCCCCAAGAATCCTCCAAACCCCTCATCAGAGCCATTTCCTCTGATATACGCCCTCTTAGAATCATCTGCGTTCCTTCGGAACATTCCATGTGAACTGTATGTTGTGAATGCTATGTGAGTTAAAGGGATTTAAAACATTTACATCTGTCTTTCCACTTAGGTGGCATTCTGTGAAGATAGACCATGCCTGTTCTTTTCATCAGCAAGGCCTGCCTGTGAAGCGCATCCCCGGGGCACTAGGTAAATACTGGCTGACAGCAGAAGCGTGTTCTCTGAGCGGCTGCACCACAGGGCTGGTTCTACAGTAGTGGAGTCAGTTGTCCGGTTGGCGCAGCATGGACAGGTGACTTCAGGAACTATGAAGCACCACGAGGAAGACACCATCTGGAAGCCATGGCAACCCATGTGTTTCACTCAGCCATCAACACTGCCAAGAGTTATGTGCTCTGTTCTTTGCACCCCTACCTCTCTGGTGAACATACCACCCACTTGAGCTTCAGCCCAGGAGTGCATTCCCCAGACTCCCCAGGCAACCAGATTCCAAATCCTGCTAGCTTCATGCTCAACTATCCCCAGACTCCCAGCCAACCAGATTCCAAATCCTGCTAGCTTCATGCTCAACTATCCCCAGACTCCCCAGCCAACCAGATTCCAAACCCTGCTAGCTTCATGTTCAACTATCAATAGACCGGCAGAAACTATTTTACTATATAAATACTACACGCTAATTACAGAGAAAACAGAAAATGCTTATGAAAGAGAAATTAGAAAACATAGTTGGGGGAGGTACAATCGCTCACTGTCTCAACCTCAGAGAGACATCAGTTAGCTTTTCATGTATGTATGTCTGGGGGACTTCAGTTCATGACTTTCCACCCACTTCCCATCCTCTCAGACATTCAGCTACCCAGCCCTCCAGCTCGCACGCCTTCCCTGTTCTCGTGCGGCAATAAGATTGTTCTTATCAAAGGACGCAGTGGAACATGTCACTTTTAAGTGCACCAGTGATTCCTGTCATTTACAGAGACAAGTCCAACTCCTCCTTTGCTGTTTTGGCTTCTACAGCACCTGGTTTCTCCTTACACTCCAGCAGCATGCCCAGCCATCTGGAGGTCCCTAGCTTCATGCCTCTCTGCCTGAAATGCTGCTCCCTGCTTGTCCTAGCCAGAGCTCCTTGGGTCTCATCTTGTCTTCTCATCTTTGTGTTCAGGCATGTAGCAGAACTCGCAGAGTGAAATAACACTAAGCACAGGGTGTCTTCAGAAGGCAAAGGGCACAGCAGCCAAGGGGTCCGCAAGCACACCAGCAAGCACAGCAGTCACCCAGAAAACTGAAAGTTACATCACAAGATAAGATTCACGGTATAGGACAAGGAAGAAGGTGACAGGGCTTCTTGTTAGTATCAAATGATTTTCCCATGACTTGGGTTGCTGTTTTGAGGACGGTGGGGATAGTTATTTTGATAAGACCAGAGGAAGAAAAAAGGGCTAACTAGGAAGTATCTAGGAACAAACAGAAAGGAGGACTAACTAGGAAGTACCCAGGAACAAACAGAATCGGTCCAAGAACATCCCTGTGTGCAGAGGGCACGGAATACCTTAAAAGTATCGTGATCCTCGGGGCAACTCACTGACTGACTGAACAAGCTTTTGTGAAAGGGCTTGGGGAATCGCAAAGACTAGGTGAAAGATCCCACCGACACATTGAAGCCCTGTAACCCCACAAATCATGCACTGAGAACACCCCAGCTGAGGTACAGCTGTTGCTATCCCATTTGGATTATTCTGCTTCCTTCTCACAACTCTGAGAACTAGATGCTATAAACCATAGTTGACAAGGCAGTACAAAAAGAGGAAATGACCTGATTATGGGGGCACAGCTAGTGGATAATGGCCCTGGGAGCAGAAGACAATTCTGACTCGGTTTGTCTAGGCTGGGACGTGAGTTTGCATTTCCAAGCAAGTCCCAGCAATTACTAATGCTGCATGCTGGTTCAGCACCACTATGCAAGGCAAGGCCTCAGAGCACCTGGTCAGTTAGGAGCCGCAGCAACTGCATCCACAGCCTTCCTGAGAACTCTGAAACAGTTTAATTGCCATGGAGGTGTGAGTTACTTCTAGCAATACCATACTTTTGGGGTATTTGTAATTAGTAATACAGGAAATGTCCATGCCTGACTACACTACAGACTTACTGATTATGTTTTTTGTTTACTTAATTTTGAACATATGAGCGCTGCAGAGGATGACACAGGAAGACATATTCCTGTACCCTTCACCCTGGGAGCATAAGGGATGGGTGCTGGGGCTACTACTTCCAGTAGCAGTAAGAGCCATTCAGCAGAGTTATGGGTGAGACCAATGACTGCATCCAACACTACAGCAAAGGCAGGAGCTTAGCATTTTTATCGGACTGTGACCTCTACCATTATCACCCTGCCTATGCAGCACTCTGAGGGCTGCTTACCTCCTCTCCCCAGCCAGCCTAGGGCTCCACCTCCACCGCTCTTTCCATGCTTGTTTATCCACGATTATTCTTCCTCTAAAAACTCCTCTTGTCCTGTCTCTGCAACTGTAGCTTTAGCTCTCTGTGACCCAGACAGTTAATTCTTCTCCTTTACTCCCCCATTCCGGGACTCTTTTGAGGGCTGACTATGTAAGAAGCACAGAGATGCAGGCCTGGCCACAGCAGCTTCCAGCTAGATAGGGAAACAAATGACCAGATGTTTGCAAAGCCAGCTAACTACAGTCCCAAATATTACAGCTGAGAGGAAGTGACACAAGCACAGCCGCTCACCTATGAAATTCTCAAATAATAAAAGAGAGAGAGAAACCTATAGGCAAAGATTTACCTTTTACTGTAGAAGCTTCTCAAACCATATACTTACATACAAAAGTTTAAATGAAATTAATCTTTGACAGGGGGACAATACCCCAGCTAGATACCATATGCTAACAAATAAAGTACCAGTACCAGGAATGAATTTTCATCTTTTTAAATTATTTGCTAGCGGAGTCCCATAGACCCCAAAATATTACAGGTTATTACCATTGTTCTTGGCTACCATCCAGAGTTTGATGGTAAGAGCCTATTGCTGAAGATATAGTATAAACTTGAGTCATAAAACATGGAGAAATCGAGTAGTTATTCACCTGGAAACCCCATCCCAACTGGCTAGCTTTCATTGGAAGTGCCAGGTAAACTACCAGAGGGAAAATGAATCACCAGTCTTACCCAACTGAAACCCCATGAGCTACAACAGTGAGTGCTCTGGCCAAGATATGCCCCCTGGTGCAGCAATGGCATGAAAGGGTCCCTAATCACGTTCTGGTTGGACTTAAGGCCTGATTCACATGATGGAATCCATACCTGGCCCTACTGTAGAGGTAAAAAGATGGGGCCAGGCAGTTATAGGCTCCTGGAAGAATGTACGACTAAATTCTGCTAAATGAACATAGTTAAATAAACCACACCCTAATGACTCACCCCTATACCTACAGATTGGTATACCCTCATCAGAGAAGTGTCTTCCTGCAGTAGATTGTAATAAACACAGGTCTATAACTGGTCAGTATGCAGAGAATAAGGCTATGGAAAGGTCAGCCTTAAAAGTGGTATTTATGTCACACTCCTCTAAGTCTCAGGGATCTCCATGGAAGAGGGGGATTAAAAACTGTGAGAACTAAAGATAGTAGACTAATATAAGCAAACCGTGTTTTCTGGACCCAGCAGTATCACTGAACACATGAACTCACAGCAGCTAAGACAGTACACAAGACTCGCTTGTGTTAAAGCCAGACAAAGTATCAGCACAGAGAAGGGAGGTGAGCATGAAGTCACACACCCAGAGCAGGACCGATTGGCAATTAACAGCTACTGGAGAGGAAGGGGGAGTTTTCTTTAAGGGTGTCATCCTTGGTAGACTGACCACACTCCAAGGGCAGACACCATAGCATCTATTGCAGATACTGCTGCTCTTCCTGTTTCCCGCTTGGATTGCAACACAGGACATTCTCTTTCTTTTACACCCCAACCCATTCTGCGGCCTCACCCATGATTCATCCCTAAACGTTGCTTCCTTCATGTCATGGCCCAGACCAGAAACGTGCAGAAGTTCTCCTCCTAGACGGCATCTACCAAATTCTCTCCTACAGGATCTGCACATGGTGAACACTAAAAATGTCTTTGGAGAAAGGTTTAACTTCCAGGATAGCAGGTTCCAGCAAGAAACGAACAGCACACTCAGAGCAGGATCATTCCCTGTTCTCCATGTTTTATGTAGGTAAAGGGTAAAAGGACCACAGGCAGAGCAATATCTTGGGAGAGGCAGTAATCACCCCATTCTGAAGAGGTGACCGAGGTTCCCTGCCGACAGGGAGCAAGAAGGCCAAGACTACCTAGTGATGGTCCTCAAGCAATGATCAGGGGATCCAACAATACCCTCTTCCCTCCTTCTGAGTTCCCACTTGATTCTCCTTCCACTGAACCCAACAGGAAGCTGGAAGGAAAGATAGTGTCTTCAGTTGGCATACCCGGCCAGACAGCAGAGTGGGGAAGCCAATAAGGTGAAGAAAAGACGAGCTAGAACAGGGGGAAAGTGTCAGACCTTCTGTGTAGCACCATTGCCCATCCATTAAAGCCAGCAGGTATTTCTCTATTTGGAAGCCTGCTAAGCTCTGCGAACCAACAGCTTCCTTCTGAAGGAGCGATAATATAAACAACCTTTGACCCTAACTCACTAGTCAACTCCAGGTCCTCATCCCAGAGGTGAACCCAACCCAGTGTAGAGCACATGAGCCGCCAACACTGGTGGATGTGCTGGTCATGAGCACCATGAGTTATGACCAGTGACTTGTACCTGCTTCTGATCTATAGGAACCTGTTGTTTGTGCTCACTAGGAATTAGAGACGTGATGAATCTCACAGAACTGAAGTCTGTGATTCCCTTTAGCTAATGAGACAACAGACACATTTAAATAGTCTCATAAGCGTAATGGCTTTTGCAAGAAAATAGGTCTGAAGCTAGGGAGGGAGGCTAACAGCTCATTCTTAGGTTAAGGAGTAATGGCTGCACTGAGCTTAGGGGTGCTAGCATATTCTCTTTCTGGAAGAATCTTCCTATTGCAGGGGGAGGGGTTCTTGCCTGTCTAATTTCTTGGAGTCTCACATCTTAGGGTTTTGCATGTTGTCATTTAGATGTGCATGTTCATTCATTTTCAATTTAATCCTTCCATTCAAATATATTTCTGTACCCAACAGAGATTGCTGAACACTAAGGGACATTTGCGTCCCTGGGAAGGACGGTGGCCACCCTGCTGCCTATAATGACTTAGAAACCTAAAGGATCATTTTATATTGGCAATCTGGGTTAGCGAGAGAGAGGCTTGGAGAAAAGGACATTAAAGAAAGCCTGCTGTCAGAAGAAAATTGAATATGGAAGGAAGGCGACAAGGTGATCCGAAGGTAGCTATACTTCCTGAAGATTCAGCACATGCTAGGCGTTGTGCTGGTGTGATCTGTATATCACTCTTCTGAACTTCCCCACACTCCTAAACAGAAACAAACCAAGGTTTGAGCGCGATAAATAACTTGTCCAAGTCTATAAATCTGCTCAATGGTAGGGCCGAAATTCAAAGAGAAAACTTTGAAACTCATACTCCTTAGCGAATATCCAGGCAAAAACGACAAATTGCTCATAAGGCCTGCCTACTCTGCTCCTTGTCAGATGAACTTCTCTATCCTCGTGTCCCCAGGGAGGCCTCACAGCTCTTCACAGCACGTCTCCCATGACAACTCTAGTCCCGAAGAAGACCCCACATCACAATGCACCCTTCTCTGCCCACCCTGTGGCTCGCGAACTGCATCTTTTCTGACGTACACAGAGCAGAAACAAACCCCCTTGGGCAACTTCCGGGGGCTCCGAGGCATCAGTTCCTCCCATTTCTTACTCTCTTTTAAAAGCTACAGAAAGTGAAGGCAGGACACAAGTGATTTATCACAGGCCAGTGCCACCCAGGATGGAAGAGACCATTCCTAGCTCGGTAGATAGCCTATGTTCTTCTCTGTCAGTGTCCGCCATTGTGCCAGGAAAGTGACTGCACGGACAAGCTAAGATGCAGTTATCACAGAACGTGGAAGAAACATTTAATAAAATTCAATACCCACTTATTCTTCGGTCTTGCTGGGTTTCTCGTGTTTTTTATTCTTGTTGAATCTTCTTCCTCTGTTCTCTCTACAGCTCAATAATTCTGTTTTCAGCTATGTCAACATTTACTTTGAAATTTTTTAATTTTAGCTTTTGTAGTATTCGCTTCTAAACTTACATCTGGTTGATTCCCACATCTTCTGGCTCTCTGGGAAATTACTGACCTTGTCTTTGATGTCTTTATATTCAGTAAACAACATTCCACATTCTCTAGCTGGCGAGAATCAGTACCCAGGTCTCCTGTGCGTCTCCTTTTATTGTCTATAATCTTTGCTCATTTTCATTTATTTACTTTGTTTCCTTGCATACCTAGCTATTTTGTATAATGAGTTACTTATTTTCAAAAAACTGCTTTTCAAAATAATTTGACAGCTTTGACGGTGTTGTGTTTCTCCAGAGGCTTTTCTGCTTTGTTACTGTCAAGCATCTTTTCCTAGTCTTCCACAATTCAGAAGATCTTCCCAGCGCATCAAATGCTGTCTTCATTGGGACAGTTGAAACAAATGACCTCACCTGACATTTCTAATAGCAAGAGGAGCCTGCACTTCTGAAGAGAGAACCATGTGAGGAAAATCGCCCCACGGTCTTCCAGCAGATGCCACTCCCAGAACTAGAGAATCGGGTCTCTGAATGCCCGTGGCTACTTTTAGAATAAAATTTCTGTAGAGTGGGCTATCTGTGGAGTGATCTAACAATAAGGTTAGATAGGAGGGGACAAGATGCTATGGCCACACTCATCACAGGTTTTTTTACTCTTAAAAAATGCACAGAAAGTGCAGCTTTGGGGGGAAAATGATGAATTTTCTCATGAGTTTGGTGGCAAATCACTCACTGAAGTGTTACCAAACCAACTCTCCCTTTCCATATTTATAAGCATTTCTTCAACAAATACTTTCCTATCCAAGCAGTTCACAAGTTCCTCTCTCCTGGCTGAGGTGCTGTGAAAGCAAGAACCATGGACTAGTTGCTGTCCACTCGCTCATGGTGACCGCGAATTATCCGCTCATTTTCCTACACAACGTTTCAACAAAACGTTCATCATCTCTTCATTCTGGTCCAACTAACACATCAGTGGAAACTCTGCCACTGATAGTTTTCATGAAGGTGAACCCGCCAAACATTAAAAAATAAAAAATCATATAATAAAAAAAACCTTATATATTTTTAGATTGGAAAAAATGGCTCACTGGAAATGGAATTTGAAGGCTGAGGAGCTTGGTTTTTCAATTGATCTACACCAATAAGAATAAAACCAAGTGTATACAAGCTCAGAACCTGAGCTGCCTGCTGAGGAATTTAAAAGCTTAGGAAGATTCCAGAGTCTCTATA
This sequence comes from Microtus oregoni, assembly GCF_018167655.1. Lineage (NCBI taxonomy): Eukaryota > Metazoa > Chordata > Mammalia > Rodentia > Cricetidae > Microtus > Microtus oregoni. Next base: position 59,735,992 of record NW_024543061.1, read on the forward strand.
GCATATTACCCATGATTCCATGGCTCATAAAAATCATCAGATACACAAAGAAATGGGAAAATGGGATATGCATCCAACACAAAACGAGACTCTCTAGATGCTAGAGTCAGCAGATAAATATTTTCAAATAGTTGTTACATGCATGCACTTGAACACACATACACACACTGAGAGAGAGAGAGAGAGAGAGAGAGAGAGAGAGAGAGAGAGAGAGAGAAACACAGCTGGTCAAATAAGTATATTGTATTAAAGAGGGAGGAGAGGGACGCCATAGGTGGTCGGGAACTATATTAAAGGGAACCAAATTAAAACTCTGTAATTAAAAAGCAACTGAACTGAAGACTAGAATAAAAAACTCACTCAATATGATCACTGAAGATAGAAACAGCGGAAGAAGAAAGGAACAAAAACAAGTGAATTAGAATGATAAAAGAAATTATCCAGCCGGGCAGTGGTAGCACAGGCCTTTAAATCTTAGCACTCAGGAGACAGAGGCAGGCAGAGCTCTGTGAGTTTGAGGCCAGCCAGGTCTACAAGAGCTAGTTCCAGGACAGGCTCCAAAAAGCTGCAAGAAACTCTGCCTCGAAAAAACCAAAACAAACAAACACAGACCAAAAAAAGAAGTGGAAACATGAACAAATAAGGACAAATGGAATAATCTGTGATGACTAAACACGTGTGCATGTGGGGCTCTGGAAAAGGAGTGGGAGGAGAACAGAAAGCAGCGTCTGAAGACGTAGCACCCACTTGTACAGCAGGAGACCCAGAAACGGCAGGTAAACAGGCACATAGAAGTCTGTGTTTCGGTTTCTTCACTAATTTACTTAAGCCATCTGATTGTGTACTGAGAAACAGTAACATAGGGTATGATTATAAAATATGTATAGCAACAGAAGAAGACTAGTGAAATTATACAATTATAAAATTGTATGATACTGCACTTGCACCTCTACGTGTAAGATCTGCTAGTTTTATCGACTATAACCTGTCCTTCAGAAAAGCTGTCACGGTCTGGATCTTGACACATCTCAAAGGTCCATGCATTATAGGTGTGGTCCCCAGGATGGCATTATTGAGAGGTGACAGAAACTTCAGAGGTGGGACCTAGTGCAAGTCTTGGTCACTAGAGGTGTGCGTGTCACTTTGAGGGGGGAGCAACTGCACCTATTAATCACAGATGAGATTCTCTGAAACCATGAGCTGAAATGAGCCCCTCCTCATAAAGTTTCCTTTTCAGCTTCTGTTGCAGCAACAGAAAGCTGACTGACATGAGTGTTATTTTAGAATTCAAGCATAGAAAGCCTGTCTTTTGTAACTAAACCAACTTGGAACCCAATGAAAGTAGATAGGAAGTTGAGGTCATAGGAATGCAGACAACCAATAGTTGTTGCTGTAGGAAATCCTACAGCCAGTAGCCTTTAAGTTACCGGCCCACTGGGGCATGGCCTCTTATACTATTTATGTCCTCATTTGATACACAGTTGTTTATTTTATAATATTCTAATATGAAGTCTTAGTCTTTAAGTTATATAGGTATTAAGAATTATGGATTAATAGTCATCTATGTTTGCCATACTTATAGTTAGACTAATCAGCTCTTTAGATACATAGAGATTGTATTCTGCATAGATAAGTAATCTTCAACCACTTAAAAGAGCTGTAGAATATGGCATTTAAATAACTTAGAGTTCTGTTGAAGTGAGACACGATTGCTCCTGGCAGCATCAATCTATTCCTGGGAGAATGTTGAGCACTGTGTGGCACTCCACTCGGAGTTTGTTTCCTTCTTGGCAAAATTGGCTTTTGGGCCCATCCCTCAACCACTGACAAGGTACATGGTATCCGGAAATGGAAAAGGAGGACACCAGGAAAAGGACTGTCAAATCTTGCCATGACAGGGTAAGATGGTTTTAAAAAAGTCTGTCAGTTAATCTAGGCCTTAGCCAAAGTTGGTTGCTTCAACGTCGCAAATGAAACTTTGGGTGATTGCCCAGGTAGCCAGTTGTCTCTGTTATTTGTTGCACATTTTGAAAGTTGCTTGATTGCACTTCCTGCTTACTCAAGTTATATTATTTCCCTTCTCAGATCTTCAATGGGGTTGAAGATTAGATAATTGTAGTTACTTTCCTCTTATGACTTGGCCAAGTTGTAAATTTATTATGCAAGACTTAAACTCATTAGGATAGGATAATTATTGAATATATTTGTTCTTATTGCATATAATTTGGTATTAGGCTTAGAACTCTCTTATTTAAACAAAGGGGGAGGTGCTGTAGGAAATCCTACAGCCAGTATCCTTTGTTACCCACCCACTGGGGCGTGGCCTCTTATACTATTTATGCCGAAGTAAAGTGCACATCTGGCCTCTTTTCCAGTGGTGGGATTTGGTTGCTGTTCTCCGTTCCAGCAGAGGATTCTGATTTGTAATCCTACCTCTAAATAAATAACCATCTATTATTCTCGATTCTGAGCTAGTATGTGATTTCTTTTAAGCGTCCTTCTTCAAGTTGTAGTACGCTTCCAATGTATAGAATGCAACCCTAAATTTCTAGCCAGCATCCACCTATTGAATCCTCAAAATTTCCATAAGACAGATGCAATTTTAGCCCCCATCTTATGAACTAAGGAACTGGGGCACATGGCAAGCCCATGAGGATTCTGGGAATGTGGTCTTCAGCAGTGTTGCTGCTGTCATTTAACTAGAGACTGCAGGAGTCTGCATGTGGAAGTGAGCTCAAGAAAGGCATGCAGCTCATGGGCGGCACATCGATCATTTACCAGGATCCTGAATTCCTTTGTTTTCATTTTTTTACTTTCCAGCACTTAGCATGGGTCACTTCAGGTCTAAGCTGACTTTATCGTTACCATTAGTTCTAATTAAGTGCTAGTCACCTTGCTATTGGCTGCTTTTGCATGGTCGAGATTTCCAAAAAAGGTCAGGCACAGAAATGCCTGTTGATTTTTCACATGGCATACCGCTCACCTCTGATCATGCCTGTTGACTTACCATGTGGTATATATACATAAACACACACACACACACACACACACACACACACACACACACACACATATATATATACATACATACCAACACCTAACTGTCTGACCACTACTATCTCAGGAGCTAACCTGGAGGTATTTGCGTAAGGTCACAACTTGCCAATGACTACCAAAGTTCTAAAATTAGTATCTCAAAAAGAACTCCTAGACCACTGTTATTCTCTACTTTCAAAATACAGAATGACAATGCTCGGGATATAATACTAGGACAGTTTAACCCTCTCGTTTCACAGCTAAGAAAGCCGAAGTCTCCTGGACAAATGAAAGTCAAGCAGCTGGCTCCAGGCAGGCATAAATCCATGCTTGCTCACCTGCAGGCCAACTTCACCACTGAATCCTGAGGTGGGAATAGAGCGATCCCTCATTATCCCTTGTAGCCCAAAGGATTCACGACTTCTTGAAACGCAAGCATGCCCACACCTTGCCTATCAGCTCCCTCATTCTCCCCAGCTAGTCCTCTCTGTGGGGCAGCCCGGCACATCTGTCCGACTGCATTCTTTAGTGCCCACCTCCCTGCATTCCTGAGGGTGAAGTGTGGCAGGCTGTCCTTTCTGCGTATAAATCAGGGGTGATATCCCTGCCTCCTGGACCATTGGGCCGGCTAATCACCCAGTCAAGCTACTGGAGTCAAAGGTTCACCTTGAGGCTGTCCACTGCCTTAATGGACTACCTCCTGCTGCCCTCCTACTTGGGTTCCTTCTCGTTACAGGGTGAGGATCGCACACCACAGTACATTTAACTTCGCTGTTGGTGGCATGTATTCTTTGTCACTGATATTTTTCTTTTACCCTGCTCTCCCCAATAATGTGATTCCTCCAGTTTAGGCAATACTGCTATTTATTTTTTGTAAAACTCCATGGCAGCAGAAACGAGAAAGCATGAGGTGCTCACTGGATGAATTCACTGACTTCGAGACCTCGGGGTCATTTTCTCTTACAACTGCTGTGGCTTGTCCAGGAATGGACCGAAAAGACTTTATTGCTGGAGGGGAACAGGGCTCTATCAAGAAAAGGTTTGTTATTATTTGTGGTGTGCATATTATTAATCACAATTCATATACAGAGAAACTGGGGCAAAGCAGAAAACAGAGAAATGTAGGCAGCAGAGCCAGGCCTAGAGCTGTGGCCTGGTAGTATGTGCCACAGACTACCTGGAAGGAGAAAGATGAGCTGCTTAGCTGAGGGAAGAGCAGGGCACAGGAAAGCACTGTTTGCAATTGGGGTTGGAGAAAAAGTGGGCATCACTTCTTCCTTGCAGCCATGCTTTTGCTCTGACGCTGGCAGGCAAGCCACACCAGCAACAGGAACATAACAGATTCCTTGAAACAGAGCAGGCCAGCGGATGTGCACAGGAGCTTGTCTGGAAGCCACCTCTGTGGAGTATGGGAAAATTATATTGTTCACAGAAACCCTCCAGAGTACCTTGAAGACAACCGTCCTGGGCTGCCACTTGTCATGGGGTAGACAGGTACAGAATAGAGAGAATGGTGGGCTGTGTGTGCATGCATGCTTGCATAAATGTGTGTTAGAGGTCCAGTGTGTGCCACAGATGCCACAAAATTAGGGGCCCATCATGTTCCCTGGTAGAGTCTTGTGGGAAGCATAGGAATCTGAGTCCTGCTTGCTGCTACCAAATAGCTTTATTATACTGGGAGCTTTGAAATTTGCTGGCCAAAGCATCCCCATTTTGATAGTGGTGGAGTAGATAGCCATGGTTGCTTCCCAGCCACACATTCTGATGCAGGAAGATGGGCGGAAGGTTAATGATTATGGCAAGATGTGGTTACTCTGCCTGCTTACTGGGACCAAGGAGGAGATGGCAGACTGGGCTATGTTGCAAAGTTGATTCTGAGGAGAGGACAGGGGGCCTGGTAGTCTCAGAAGTAGAATGTGGGAGGGCCAGTGGGTGATACCCATGTCCTCAATATATCTCTGTAAGAGAAACTTCACGTTGATAAGGTCTGTGCGGCAGACAGTCTTTTAGGAGGTACTGGCGGAAAAGCAGAGGAAGCAAGGCAGAAAGAAGAAGGAAAAGATAGGAGACAAGAACAGCAAGCGAGAAGCAGTGCACTCAGCAAGGAGCAGGAGTGTGGACAGGTTCAGAGGCTGAGTGTGGAAGGAAGATGCAGATACAGGGACAGCTCATGTTCTGCAAGGTGGAGGAGCAGGGCTGAGTCTGCCAGGCTGGGGGTCAGTGAGGGCTGATGGAGTCCCATCATCTGCTCTGCTTACTACCTGTACTCCAATGCACTGCCTGCCGCCATCCAAGGGATTATGTAATGTTCACCAGAATTAAAGGGCCAGAGGCAGTTATAGGCAGTCAGAAACGCCAGAGACGCGGATGAAGCATTGCAGCTGAGCCTCTGCTCTGACACGGATCTCTTTTCCGAGACTCAGCGTCCTTTAAAAGTTGCCAATGAAAGGTCCACACTCCTAGTTTCATTTCTGTTGTGGTGACAGAACATCCCGACAAAAACAAACTCAGAGGGACGTGGTATGCTTGTCTTATAGCTCCAAGTTACAGGCTATCACTTCAGGGAAGTCAAGGAAAAAAAACACCAGTCACATTACTTTCAAGAGCCGAGAGGATGAATGCATCCACAGTGTTCAGTTTGCTTTCCTATTCTTATACGGTCCAAGATCTCTTGCCCGGGGAATGGTGCCACCCACGGTGGCCAGGTCTTCTCATATCAGCTAATCAAGACAACCTCTGCAGGCATAGCCACAGGCCAACCTGATCTAGACAATCCCTCATTCAGACTCTTCTCAGGGATTCTAGCTTGTGCTTAATTGACAGTTAAAACTAGTCATCACAGCCAAGTTACATGATTTGGGGATGCTAGGCAGATTTGAACTTGCCATGTCTGGAATCACAAGGCATTCCCTAAACACATGCATGCATGCACACACGCACCCCACTCACAGTTGCTAATACCTATAAAGTCTGAGCCTTCCTCCTCTCTACCAGAAAGTGAGTGCCCTTGGGTCTAAAAAAACTCTGCCTAAGAGTGATGGCTGTAACTTGAATCATGACTGTTCTTGACCATGAAGGTGTAAAAACAGAAGACATTCCCAACAGGCTAATCATGAGGAGCACTGGCTCCATCGTCAGTATGGCCACCCTATGTTTGCTGATCCCAGGAGGGGAAACCAAGAGGTGAAGAGGAACAGACTGAGGTGGGCACTAGGAACCATAGTCACAGACAGCTGCACAATAAGTGTGCCTCACCTTAGGAACTGGGCACACAGATACATAAACTCTTTTTTATTTTTTAAATTTATTTTTGACATTTTTCATTTATTTTACATACCGACCACTCCTACCTCTTTGCAATAAACTACAAGACTCATAGTCTCTAGTGTGTCCCATTGCCTGGTGTAGGATGGTCATTCTGTACATTGTGAATATATATTCCTCTCATTGGTTAATAATAAAAGCTGTTTGAGCAATAGCCAGGCAGGATATGGTTAGGCAAAAAATCAAATTGAGAACTCAGATGCGGAGGGGTGGGGTGAGGAGATTCCAGTCAGATGTGGAGAGAGCAAGATGGGCATACAGTACTGCGAAAAGGTACCTCCACGTGGCAGAGTGTAAATAAGGAATATGGGTTAACTTAAAATGTAAGAGCTAGTTAATAATAAGCCTGAGCTATTGGTCAAGCATCTATAGGTCACATTAAGCCTCTGTATGGTAATTTGGGAAGCAACTGCTGGGTATTTGGGAATTGCTCTGAGACAGGAAACTTCCACCAGCACTGACTGATGGGGAGAGAGCACAGCTGGTGTCTCTCTTGAATGGAGACATCCCTTAATTCCTTTTTCCATCAGAGCAAGGGTGCTCCAGGATTTTATCAAAGGCCTCATGAGCCTAAAAGATGACTTCATACTTCCATCTGCTGCCTCACTTGCTTCAGTCCACTCTTGGAAGGCCGTATCCAGAAGGACACGTGAGGAATATATAGAAAGGGGCTTGCTTATTGTCCCATAAGCAAGCATACCCAGTGCATAGACACTGTAAATTTTGGATCACAGTTCTCAGTGTTCATTGTTCACAAATATTGTGTCATGCTTCTTGCTATGAGTAGCTTATCCTCTGGCTCATCTGGGAAGGAGTGGAGACCTCACAAGGAAAGGGACTTTACTATGAAAAGTCTATAAAGCAAAGCAACCACAACTTTCAGTAACATGGCATTTCACTGCCTTGTTTGTCTGTTTTTTTTCTATAATCAGCTCCTAAATTCTTCCTGTGTACATCTCCAGGACCACACTGTCCTTTCTTTTTGTAATATTCTTCCTTGTTTGTCCACTGAAATCCATTTCAAGTTCTACCTCCTGCAGGAAGACTTTCTGATCCTCAGTCCCCACCCCTGGACACCCAAAGCTTACTCATCATGGCACTCTGTACTCCTTACCTAAAACATTTTTTGGAATCTCTAGTTTTTATTTTACACACCATTTTTATGAGTATTTTTTCCTACTACAAAGCCTTTGAGAGCATACTTAGCATAGATTCACGCCTGTCTCTTGGCCAGCAACTTCTCCCATACAGAAAGGTCTGGAAGAGGCTATTGATGACTCACAAGCCTTTCCTCTCACAGTCATCCCTCTCCATGCAGGATCTTCCATCAAGATTCCAGTGGCATTTAGTAAATATATTTAAAAAAATACCAGCAACTTTTGGGTCCCCTCACCCATGGTGCTTAGAGTCACAAGTTTCAAAAACCATAGAATTATCCTTTTTTTCTAAAAAACTTGCACCAGAGATACATATATCTATGACTATAGGTTGCACAACGGCCATGAAGAGCTGGTGCAAGAGAAGAGTTCAGACTCTGGACTGGGAAATGTTGCACACACATGGGTCTCAAAGCATTAGTAGATTCTGAGGAGCTAGGCAGTCTTAGCCACCATGCAGAATGGCGCTCGGCATGAGGGTCTGCGATAATGAGCACACTTTCTACAACACCCATCTACCACTGTCGGCGCTAAAAATATGGCTGTGAACAAAGGTATTGTAAACTGTGACCCTGGCCATAATGGATGACAAACGAATAAAAACATAATTAGTGTAAGTGACAAGTGATGTGGGGACAATTAGGACGGTAATTTGGTCTGGGACACAGAAAGTAAAGAGAATGCCTGACACAGGGTGGCAGTGACAAGCTAGAAGACTATCTCAGCGTAGACTAGAGAAGGAGAGCAGGCAGGTGAGGGGGTGGCCGGGTCAAGACCACAGCAGAAAGGAGCAGTGGCACCTGCCTTGGCAGAGAGCCGGAGTTCTCCAGGATGGGGAGAGCGCTGGTGAAAGCTGCAGCTAAAGAAGGGCAAAGGAAGGAGGGGCCCCAGAGACAGCACAGAGGAGACTCCAGCTTCCACTCTGGGTGGCTTAGGGGTCTTAGAGCTTCTCATGGGGCAAGGACAAGGCAGGACTTGGATATCAAGAGGGCCATGTTGTCTTTGCGTTCAGTTTAGGCTGGGTGTGATGGCTAATCTTGGCTGTCCATTTTACTATAGCTGGAATGAACTAAAACGCAAGAAGCTGGTCACAGTTGAAGGATATTTTCCTTGGTTGTATTATCTGAGGGTCTGTATTAGACCCTCTCTAATGTGGATCCTTGGCCTTTCTATCAGGAGACAGACATTTGTGTACTATGTGAACCATAGGCTGCAAATGACACTAATAAATCCCCTTTGAATATGAACACACACACACACACACACACACACACACACACACCCTAACTGATGCATTTTGATTAGGGATATAGGTAGAGGCAAAGAATTCTGTCCAGATGAGAGATGGTAGTGGCAGAAAAGGAAGAGAATGTGAAGACAGCAAGAAATATTCTTCACATATTTTGAAAGTAAAGTTGAGAGAACCTTCAGATGGATTTAATGCAATGGATGAAAAGACAAAACTAACAAACAAAACTAGAAGTCAGGTGTTTGGCCCAAAAAGAAAAAGCTGGAAAGCGTGTCAACATCTACTAAGGTGGGAAAGGATCTGGGAGCTGGAGAGTGGGGTTGGGGCGTGGCCAGTTATGATGCTCACTGCCATCTGATGAGAAGAGAGGAGCTGCAATCCAGTGTGTGACTCTGGCGCTCTCAAGTCTAGAGGCTAAGAATGTGACATTCGATCCTGTGAGTCTGGATGATGCAGGACAACTGGGGAATGAGTGCAGATGGAGAAGAGGTACAAAGACCGCACCAGGAGCACCACAGGGCCCCAACGGTGGAGAAGGAGGAACCACAAAGAACTGCAAAAAGGAAGAGCAAGGGACGGAAGGGCAGGGCTAGGAGTGAATAGTGTCTCAGATGCCAAGCGATGAGAGGTTAAAGGCCAGCTCTGCAGAACTAACCAGAGAGTTAAAGGCCAATGGGCCAGACAAGAGGCCACTGGAATCACGACTGTAGCGGTCCAGCAGGGGAGGAGAAAGCCCGGATGAGTGAGTGTAACAAAGAGGGGAGGATAGAAGTGGTGACAACATGGAGGTACGACTCCAATCGGGAGCGTGCTGACTAGCTTATATGTCAACTTGATGCAAGCAAGTTATCTGAGAGGGAACACAGCTGAGAAAAATGCCTCCTTGGATCCAGCTGTAGGGCATTTTCCTAATGAGTGATTGGTGGAGTGCCCAGCCCATTATGGTTGGAGCTGGTCTGGGCTGGCCCTGGTTTCTATAAGAAAAGAAAGCTGAGCAAGCCAGTAAGCAGCATGCCTTTGTGGCCTCTGCATAAACTCCTATCTCCAGGTTCCTGACCTGTTTTGAGTTCCTTTGATGATGAATGGCAATATGGGAGAATAAGCCAAACAATCCCTTTCCTCCCCAACTTCATTTTGGTCATAGTGTTTCATTGCAGAAATAGAAATGCTAACTAAGACAAAGAGTTTTGCTAAAGGCTGTGAGAAAAGGGGTGGTGTTAAACCAATGCACTTGTCACTGTGACCTCATATTTTACTGAAGAGAAACTAAGACAGCACAAAAGGTTAAGCCAAGCCCTTTCCTGAAGCTCAGAGAAAAGCCATTCCCGGTGTATTTGTGATTCTTCACCAAATCAGCAGCAGCTTGAAATCTCTGATGAGGACTCACAATGCAGAAGGCCTACCACACGCTTCTGTCCAATTATCTCGGAGGTTAGCTATATGAGCTGTGCTGGCCAATGGAATGTGAGCAAGCACACCTTGGGACTGTTCCTGTGCCAACTCCAGGCCATCTTCTCCAGTCATCTGCTTCTGCCATGATGTGGCACAGTGGCTGCTGATGTGGCTGAGGCTCCAGAATTGGACACCACATAGAGTCTTGTTTATCCCAGAGAGCTGCTCCAGCCGGCAGGCTGAAGCTAATCCTCTCCATCATGAACTGTGAACCAGACACACTGTGTCTTCTCGCAGGTTATATGGCATTTGGGATCATCTGTTCTTGAAGCAAAGGCCGAGTGGAGTGCTCTTGCCCTGCGCTGCCCCAGTCCTCCAGGGAAATAAGCCCTGACAGCCCTCACAATGTGGGAAGGTCCCAAGCCCCTAAGGAAAATCTAAGTAACAGGGTGAGAGTCAGCCTGTCTATGGTAACTTTGGGGTGAAAGTCTAGGGTTTGCTAACAGTCCCTGACTCTCACACATTGGTTCTACTACCATAAGTTCCTTTAACGTCATGTTGACAGTCACCCCTGCCTCCCATTGTGCTCCCCAATGCCACTCTATGGAGTGATGGAGGAATAATCAAGAACAACCAAGTCATCAAGTATGACAAATGTGGAGCTTGATGTGGCCATCATATAAACCATAAATGGTGTGACATGGTTGAGGTGGAGTAGCCAATGGCAGTTTTAACTGTGCGTGTGAGGCTTGGCACCACGTTACCTTTCAGTCTGAGATGCTCTATAGTGTCTGCCCCTCTTGTATAAGAAAACAGGTCGAGCAAGCCAAGATCAGCAAGCCAGTAAGCAGTATTCCCTGTGGCCTCTGCTTCAGTTTCTGTCCTGAGTTCCTGCCCTGACTTCCATCAGGGATAGAGTGTGATCTGCGAGTTGCGAGCTGAAATAAACCCTTCCCTCCACAAGTTGCACAGCAATAGGAGCCCTAACCAAGGCACCAGTTCCTGTTTTAATCTATTCCCCACGTTCCCCCAGAAGCTGAACAGAAATCAGGGAGAATAAAGGGCACAACGCTGGGCTTCAGGGAGCCTTACTGCAGTTGAAAAAAGAGGAGATCCATGCAAACATGGAAGACAACCAAGAATGATAGCCTTAATTCTTTAAACATGGTGTGGTATGGCAGAAAGGGCAGATGGGAAAGCAGGTCTAGCCCTAACTCAGTTGCTAGTTAATTAAGACCCTCCCCCAATTCTACACACCCACTAGGCAGCTTCCTGGGGCTTTATGAATCTAAGACTCCATCAAGCAGTAAGAATGCCCTCAGGTGCTAAGCACAGGGCTGTTCTCAAAGGACGTCTGTTTTCCTGCCCTGGCCATGTGACCACATAAGTCACAGGCTTACTGATCCAAGACATACAATTTCAGCCAACAAGCCCAGACTTCTTCCCAGACTCCCACATTGAAGAGGAAGAGGGAGAAGAACCCCACAGACTCTATGGTATACTGATTGCTTCCTTCCTCAGGAGCAGGTTGCTTGTGGTTTGCTGCAGTCAAGAGGTACCTGAAGCTCCTGAGCTCAGAGCCTCTACACAGGGAGAGAAGGAGTGTGTGTGGCTGATATGGAGGGCAGCAAGTCTCCCCATACACAGTTCTGAGAGCTTGGCCCCCTTTCCCTGGCAGAAACCTGTTTTCTGGGTGGCAGGTATCATGTCCCTGTGTGCAGCTGAGGATGCCCCATGCGTATGCAGAGAGGAAATGGCAGGGGATTGAGCTTTCAGATTGTCCAGTGATGCCTTCTTGACATTCTTTGGGGGAAAATACAGAGAGCAGAATTAATCTCATGAGCTAAGGTAGACGAGGGGTTAGCCTTCTGTGGCCCAGGCTCCTCTGCTGTAAATGTGTTCATTCCGATGTTGGCACGCAAGATGCACATAGCCTGAGGGGCCCTTTATCTACCTAGCCTAGGCTGTCTTCCTTGGGCTGTGTGGCTCCTGGAAATATTCCTGGGTTTCTGCAGAAGCTGGGCCTCATGTGCTTGGTGCATTTGCGCCAGGACTTCAACTTTAAATCAGAGACTTGTCTATAAGAAAACTTTCCATTCGTAGAAACCAGCACTTCGCAAAGTGCTCCCGGTGTTCCAGCAAAGAAAAAAGAGCGGTTACGAGAACACTGTGGAGAGGAATGGGGCTTTACTTACTTGGGACTCCAGACACCAGCCGCAGGGGACGAAGCACGCGGAAAGCCCTCAGCGCCTTCACATCGAATCCAGCTCCTTTCCCTCCTAGCGCATTGGCCCCATCGGCTTTGGTGGCTTGTTCTAAAATTGCACTAAAAAGCCTAGAAGAGAGGGGAGAGAGGAGCCATCAGGACCCCAGCTGGTCGCTCAGCTAGGCTCCAGTCCAAGAACCCAGCCCAGATTGCTGGAGTCTGTCACAGGTGTGGCCACTGGCGGCCCATGAAAGGCTACAAGTCATTATTCCATCAGCGGGTGTATCAGACACATGGGGAGGGGACGCTTCCCACAGAGAGTGCTGAGTGGGTGAGGGGCAGCCCTTTGCTGTCAGAGTGTGTGGCTGTACTTGACCTGGGTGAGCTAGAGTCCTGGAATAGCTGCCGAGGCACAGGAACAATGCGGGAAGTCTAATCCTCTCTCTCAAGTGCTGTCATTACTGCCGTGGACTCCAGCTTCCCTGCCATGAGAGCTAGGAGTCACGTGCTCTGTGCCCACTCCTCCAACCTGATGACCATGCTGGACCCACGTACTCCCTGCCTGCTCTTCCAACCTGATGGTCACCTAGGTGTGATTTGTTCCAGAGAACAACAACAAAAAAACATCGAAATCCACCTCACTCATGCACGTAGCTGCCGCCAAGGAGCCACATGTTGGACAAATGAATAAATGGCCGAAGGGGTCGGTGGGAGAGCTTCAAGCAGAACCCACCAGCCTGTGCAGACACAACACTAAAACACATAAATGTCTGCTCTCTGACGATGTGTCTGAGATTGCGCATCTCCAACAAACACAAGCACCTACTGTGTGCAGGCACTGTGTTAGACGCTTAGGTGGGAGCAGAAGGGAGCAGTCCGGCTCTGAGCTTCAGTAAACCAGACCTCATAGTGTGTGATAGTTGGAAAGAGAAAGGGTCGTAGTGACACAGGTAAGAGACGAACCTTTGAATAGGGGACAGCTCAGAAAGGAACCCTGCTCTGGTGATATTTTAGAAGAGGCCCAAAGAAAGTGGGTGTGTAGCCTCTGCTGCTGTCTGGGGACCACTCCGGGCAGAGAAGTGGTTGGAACAGTGATCCTGAGAGATGCAAGGTGAGATGTTAGGGGACAACAAACTGTCAGAACAACTGGGAGAGAGAAAATAGGAGGAAGGTGAAGCTGGATAGGAAGGAGGGGCCCCACAGGAAACCTGGGCAGGAGAGGCAATGAGTCTGAGTGAGGTCTAACTAAGTCCAATGGTGCCGGCAGTGGGCAGTCAAGGGCAGGCCGGAGCAGGCTGCTGCTGTGGCCCAGGGAGAGAGGCTGGGACTCAGGCCAGGTGATAACCGGGAGTTGGTGAGATCAGATGCTGGATTTATTTTTAAGATGGAGCTAGTAGGACTGGTAGTGGACTAGTTGGGAAGTGTGAGGGGACAAGCATGAGATGTGACTCTATCAGCCTGGGCTGGAGCCATAGGAAGGACGAATGGGTGGTACAGGCACCCACATGCTGGGCTGACTGCGGTGTGTCTCCTGGTTTTCCAAGCTGCTATCACGTGTCTGGAGGTCAGAAGAAGGTCTAGGATAGAGACAAAACTGCTTTCTGTACAGGGTGTATGAGGGTTGGACAGCCTGAGGTCTGGTTGGAAGTCGGAGTGAGAAGACTGGACCATAGGATCCTCCCACACTGTGGAGGCAATCGGAGAACAAATGGGAGAAGGAGACTGATGAGGAGCCGTTTGTGGGCAGCAGACTTGGTACTCCATGGAGATGGCCATGGTCAACTGTTGTTGTAATAGGAGCGGCGGGCTGCGTCCCCGGCACCTGGCCGCCCCCACGGCTAGCTTTACCCGAAATAATTACACGGAAACTGTATTCTTTTAAACACCGCTTGGCCCATTTCTATCTAGCCTCTTCTAGGCTAGCTCTCGCACCTGGACTAGCCCATTTCTAATAATCTGCTGTAGCCCACGAGCTGGCTTACGAGTAATGATCTTAACCTGCGTCTGCCTGGAGTGGAAGAATCATGGCGACTCACTGACTCAGCTTCTTTCTCCCAGCATTCTGTTCCGTTTACTTCTCCCACCTATGTTTTAACCTATGAGGGCCAGCCAAGCAGTTTCTTTATTACTTAACCAATGAAATCAACAGATTGATATATGACACTCCCACAAACTGTCCAGAGCTGAAGACTCTTGTGGGAAACTAACGACTTCATTTAGCACAAGCAAGGCCCCTGAGACCTAGAAAATACCCGATGTGGGGGGCAATGGAGGAAGGCCTAGGAGAGTGGCCCAGGAGAGAGTGGCAAAAGCTGGAGCCAGTGAGGATAGCGAGCTTTGCCTGAAAGAAGCCCAAATGTCAGCCAAGTGAGCAACCTTTGCAGCTGCCATGCTAATAAAGTAAAAGGAGGTGAAGTAACTATGGAGACACATTTATCTAGACCAACACTATAAAAATACAGCATCTCAACATATAGTTAAAAAAGAGATTATTTGTTATCCTTTGTTTTATATTCAATTTTTGAAATATGTCGTATGTGTTTACGTGTGCTGTACCCTTCAGTTTCAGGTGCCGTGACTGCATATGACTCTAGGTTAGCACAGAGCAACTCTCTGGAACTCCCTGCAGAGAAGAACGAAAGTGGGTGTGGTATAGAGTTTGTGTGAGATGGAAGTCATCTGATGAACGAGCTGGTGGTGCAGAATGGGGAGGAGTCACATCCTTCAGAAGGCAGGAAAGGATGCTTTTGTGGTACCCTGAGGATGCTGGCTTTATATGGGGCAAAGTTCAGTTGAACAGAAGCTAACCAACCTTCTGGTGGAGAGGGAAGAGAAGCCCTGCTGGGGGGTCCGCTTTTCTTTCAGAGACCTAGAGAGGTACATTATAAGGTCATGGATGCAGTATAGAGACATAGGAAAGCTCTCTTCTGTTTGCATTTTCCCTTGGGGAATGTCTTTCCCAGGGTACCAGCTGGAAATCTGAAGAGAGGGGCATCATGGGAGCGTTCGAAGAGGGTAGTAAAGCTGTGGAAGAGTGACCCAAGAAAGCGAAGAAGGGGTAGATTGGGTCACGAGGAAGGATTGCTGGGACTAACAAAGGCCAATTTGACACTGCAGTTCTGTATTTCTGTGTTCGGGTACCAATATTTCCATGTAGTTGGACGGGATCTAGGCAGGTGTTTTTCTCCAGGTAAACAAGTCAAGCAAAGTTAAGAGAGAGTGGGCCAAGGGTCCGTGCTAGTGTGGTTATGATGATGGAGAGTGGCCCTAAACTGATTGGAGGGAAAAGGCCAGGAGTGGAGGAGGAAAAAGTACACACAGAAGGTCGCAGGCTGAAGTCATGGTATTTAAGGGAGGAAGCTGCAGAGAGGTAAGGTTAGGAGCAGCATTTGATAGGCCACTCTCACACAAGTTGGGTATTTTATTAGTCACGACAGAGAAACTAGCTATGGATAGGGAAAGGGGCAGTGGAGATGGGATGGGGGTCACGATCTCTGGGGAAGACAGTTCCCAGGAGTTGAGAAGCGAGAGGCATGATGGCACGTGAGTATTAAAGAGAACCTGAGTGGCCCGTGCCTTCTTGGACAAGGAAGAGGGACTCACAGGTGAGCGGAGGGTTGTGACAAGCGGCAGGCATAAAGTCTGATGACAGATGACAAAGGTAGAAACAGGAGCTTCTTCCCACTCCCCCAGCAGAGTGAAGCCTCTGTCCCCAGTGGCTATGGAGAGGCAGTGCCGTGAGGAGAGCAGGACAGGGAACGGGGCGATCAGACAGAAAGCTGAGGGCTCAAGGCATGGGTGAGTCACCTGCTGACAAATGAAGTTTAACCGAAAGGTAGTTAGTTCTACACTCCCATTTACACACTGCCAGCCTCCTGGTACAGGCAGGCCTCAGCAATGAGGACAGACACTACATAGCTCTTATGCTGACGGCTTCCATCTGACCCTTTCAAAATGGTGTCTGTAGACCCCTGGGATAGGTGGGTGTATGGGGAGTGGGCAGTCTCAGCAGGACAGGGGTGAAAGGAAGGGCTTAGCCAGGAGGATACCTGATTAAGGATGGCCCAGAATTCTAGGTGTTTGGTGTCAATGGAGAGAAATGGGGAGAACAGCTTGAGTGAGTCTTTCGTACCTAGAAAGGCCGTTCCAATCACTGCAGCCAAGTGTGCTGGGTGATGTGTCTATCTACTACATGAATGAGGATGAGGATAATGTTAATGAAGAAGCCCGGTATTCGAATTGGGTTCACTATCACAGCCAGTGAGACAGAGGAGTGAATGGGGACCAGGTGTAGAGGGGAGGCGGGAGGGAGGAGAGAACTGGACAGGAGGAGGGAGGGGAAACTGTGACTGGGATGTAAAATAAAAAAAATAATAAATAAAAATAGAAAACAGAATCCCAACTCATATACTCATAAAAGGAAAAAGGAAGTTCAGCCGTCTCTGACAGGGCCCAGATCTAAAGTCTCTGAGTTCCCTCCCTCTGTGGGGCACTCTGAGTCTCTGAGTGTGGCGCTCACATGGCCTGAGTCTGGGGCAGAAGCTGCCAGGATGAGGAGAGTGGGGGAAAGCAAGGCCTCAGCTTAGCTGAAGGGTTAAACTTGTGGGTCCACAAGGGAAGGATCTTTCCACCAAAATCTACAGCTGGGGCCAACAGAATCAGAGACCAGTTTGCAAGTCGGTCACACGATTTTGTTCACAGTGCGTGCAGAAGAAAGCAGCAGACCTACCAGAGGGCAGGAGGGTCACAAAAGAGAATTCCGTGAGGGGAGCAGATGTTGAAGACTTTCTTCTCCTCAGCCCCGCCCCCTCCAGCTTGGAACACTTTAGTGAGGTCTGCTTTTAATGGAGGAGGGGTGGAAAATTCAGACATGCTGTAGGAGGAGCTCTTGGGTAGGAGCACCCAAGTATATCACCTGGATTAGAGGCTGTGTCCCTGATTCCTAAGAGCATGGTTCCAATGTCCTGCTGGGCTGGGGACATGACAAATATTTCTATAGCCAGGCCTTAGCGATTTTAAGAGAGATAACAAGAAGCCAGAGAGCCCTGAGAATCAGTTACAGAGTCATCCTGAAAGGGTGTTGGGGATACAACAAAAGGCTTTGTGGCTGGCTAGAGCCCCTTGAATGGGGACCTTCTGAGTAGTCCATATTTCTTGGGTTGTGCAGAAGCAGGTGGCTCACAGAGAGAGCTCTGAAGTCCCCTCTATATTCTCTCAGTCACCCCTTCTTCCCATCAGATCAAAGAGATCACACCACTTTGGGAAGGAACTACCTCTTAGCTCATGCCACCAGCATGGCAATCAGACACACAAAGGACAGTTGGCTATAGTCAGAGTCCCCTGTGATCTGGAGGAGGTCTCAAAAAAACTTCCCAGATGTAGCTTCAGAGGAAGGCACAGGAGGAAAGATTTCCCAAAAGACAGAGAGGCAAAGGAGAATCCACACAGTACTGTATCCTCTGGGGGCAGGGAATATTTTCCTAGTTAGAAAGATAAGCTAGGATTTAGACTTATAGGGTTAATAGGAAATCTAGCTGCTAAATATGGCTTCATGTGAGATCAGTGAGGGATACCCCGAAGACCACAGTAGACTGCAAGCTGAACAAGTGGTATTTGAAGAATCCCAAGTCTGGATACTTCACATCTCAGCCCAGAGCCTAGGAAGGGAGTAGAATATGGGCGGACCCCGTGAAAAGTTGGCTGAGTGCTAGCAGTAAGGAGCCAGATTCTAAGGGGTGAAGCAGGGGCCAACAAGGTACTAACAGACAAGCACCGGCCAGTGATGCACTAGCTCCTGTGGCCTGGGCACGAAAGTGCTGAATCCCACCTCCGAGGCTCCTGTTTGAGGTCCCTCCTAGTCTTGTTTCCACTTCCCATGCTCCAGCTGAGGCCATGAACAGGCAGAGCCCATCAAATGACACCACTGTTGTAGAATAATCTTCCTGTACACAGTGAGGATGTATGTGTCTTTGGCAAGGCACCTTCTGATTGGTTTAGTAAAGAGCTGAATGGCCAATAGCTAGATAGAAAGAGGTTAGTGAGACTTCTGGGTGGAGAGAGGGTGAGGAGGAGATGATCCTAGGCATGGGAGAGAAGTACACGGAGAGGAAACAGGAGATGCAAGATGGAAGAAAGGTAAAAAGCCATAAGACAAAATGTAGATTAATATAAATGGGTTAATTTAAGTTATAAGAGCTAGTGAGACTAGCCTGAACTATAGGCCAAACTTTCATAATTAATAATAAATTTCCATGTCATTTTTTGTGAGCTCTAAGTCCAAAGAAAAATCTGCCTACACAAACCTTCCATGAGCATGGGAAGAGACGTGTAGTATCTGCCCAAAGCAAATGGTCCCTGCAGGTCACAGAGCCTCCACCATGTTCAGAAGCACTGGCTCCCCGCTTGTTTCATGGGCTCCCAGGACACATTCAGAAAGATGCCGAACTTCTAAAAGGTTTAAAGGTCTGTGAGCAAGCCATCTTTGAGACAGTTGCTAAGGCGTGCTAAGGCGTGCTTGGTTCATTCAGATCTTAGTTTCCTCTGTTGGGAGTCAAAGCAGGGAAACCGTTCACAGAACTGTGTCCTTCCCCAATCTTTAAACCAGATCTAAACTCGGCTAATAACCAATTAGCTCCTCAATTTCTCTTGAGGATACTCAATGTTCATGTGGCAAAAGAGCATCATTCATTGGCCAAGCCATGTGAGACAAACAGAAAAAATATTTTAACCCTTAGGAGCTGTCTGGATGGCCAAGGACAAGTCACTATGAAGGCCTCCTTGGCTCCTGTGTTATTTTCTGCAGTGACAAACGATCAGGTGCTCCTCAGAATCATGAGCAATGGGTGCTCTGGGGAAGCCACCAGGGCCTGGGTCTCCACAGGGACAGCACAAAGAATTCACCAAAAAGAAGCTCCAGGGATAAGAGCCTCCTGACATCATGCACTTGGCACTGGAGCCTGCCAGACTCGGGAAAAGTAACTGGCAGAGCGGCTGCCCTGGAAGTGACTGCCAGGCTTCCAATGGCCCCAGCTCAGAGAAGCTGGTGTGTGGTTGCGTGGAAGCTGCTGTAAAGGCAGCTCCATTTTCAAAACACTCCAGTATGGCTGGAATTCCACCGCTGTCTTAATATGGCGTGCTTCCCTCATACTCCCTTAATATACCATTAGAAACAGGTATATTAAGGATAGTCTTTTGGGGAAGTTGCTAACTTTGCTATTTTTTTTTTCAAGCTTCTGAATAAGGCAACACTTTTCTCCTGGTCAAGAGGGTAAGCTCTGAAAAAACAAAATATAGAGATGGGAGGGGCACTTGGTATTCATTCTAACACAGATGGTGATGGTGTCTTTTATTATTGTTTGGGGTCTGACATCAGTGAAAGTGGGGGTCTTAAAAGAAGGGATGCACAGGAAATGAAGCGGGGAGGAGTCAGCCATTTTAATCAAGAACGAACGAAGCAGGGCTTTTGTGTAAACAAAGGCTGTGGGAGGGGGAAATAAAAACATTTGCATAGAAGTTTTATAAGTTGGGGAAGGTTAAAAAATCTGAATTCCTTGCCATAAGACACAAATTATATAGTATCTGATAGAAAAGACTCAGAGCAAATGTTTCTTAAAAACCCCTCGCCTCACTTTTGAACAGTCATTTTCTTCAAACTAATTACGAAGGCACCGTTCTTCTAGCCTGTCCTGAGGAAAGAAACTGCAATAGAGGGGGTACCTGTTTAGTAGTGGTTGGCTCAGCACGCCTGAGCTAGGCCTCCAGTACAGGGTATCAATTACCCCATCTAGTTCCTCTGCATGGTTTAAGGTGAGCCTGCCTCCCAGGGTTGGTCCCTTGTCCAGGAGATTGGCTGGTCTCTTTGGAATGTTCCGTCTCCACTCATGGCAGAATTTACTCTCTTGGCCAGGATGAGTTTTCTCTTAGGCTTTCATTACTGTTTTTACATTCTGCCTCCCTAAAGGGGTAACCCTAGAATCATTTAGGAGCCAGTTAAGAGATCAGAGCTCCCCAGACACTGTCAGTATCACTGGCTTCTGGCAAGAGTCCCAAGGACATTTCTGGCTTTTAGTTAAGAAAAAAAAAACTGGTCATTTTTCTCTGGAGAATTTACAAACTTCTTGATAAAGAGATCACAGTTTCCAATTTTTTAAATTTAAATTTTATGTGAGATTTTATGCCTTTATATTTTTAAATTTTAATTTTTGAGAATTTCATACATATATACAATGAAATGCAATTATACCTACTCCTGCTTTACCCTCCCAGCTCTCCCATATTCTCCCAACACATCTCCTTCCCAATTTTATGTTTTGTTTTTTTTTTTAATTTACACACCACGGAATTCAGTCAGATATGTGTGGATCCATCCACTGGAGCATGGAAAACTTATCAGTGTCCACACGCTTACAAAAAGAATAATTCTCCTTCTCCCAGCAGCTATTATCTGCTAGTAGTTCCTTAGTAAGGCATGGGGCCTGTGGACCGTCGACCCGGTATTTGCTTGTTCTCGTGCAGGTGATGGCAGCCGCACTGAGTTCATGAGCGCTACAGCCATGCCGTGTCCACAGGACAGTACCGCACGGCGCTCCTCCTCTGGCTCTCAAATGCCTTCTTCCCCTCTTCTACAGTGTTCCTTACGCTGTGGTGGAGGTGGTGGTGGTGGTGGTGGTGGTGGTGGTGGTGGGGGTGGTGGTAGAAGTGGTGGTGGGGGTGGTGGTGGTGGGGGGGTGTTGGTGGTGGTGGTGGTCGTGGTAGAAGTGGTGGTGGGGGTGGTGGTGGGGGGGGTGTTGGTGGTGGTGGTGGTGGTGGTAGTAGAAGTGGTGGTGGGGGTGGGGGTGGTGGTGGGAGTAGAAGTGGTGGTGGTGGGGGGGGTGGGGGTGGGGGGGTGGGGGTGTTGTTGGTGATGGTGGTGGTGGTGGTGGTGGTGGTGGTGGTGGTGGGAGTAGAAGTGGTGGTGGGGGTGGGGGTGGGGGTGGTGGTGGGGGTGGTGGTGGGGGTGGTGGGAGTAGAAGTGGTGGTGGGGGTGGTGGTGGTGGTGGTAGTGGTAGTGGGGGTGCTGGTGGGGGTGGGGGTTGGAGTAGAGGTGGGGGTAGGGGTGTTGGTGTTGGTAGGAGTGGTGGTGTGGGGGTGCTGGTGGGGGTAGTGGAAGTAGAAGTGGTGGTGGGGTGCTGGTGGGGGTGCATATGCACACATACAGTGACATGTGGGAGGGGTGGTAAGTTTATAATTTCTCTCTTGGGGGGCAGTCTGAACTCAAAGTGATTTTTAACAGATCCTTTCATTGTGCAGATCTTTTCATTGAAGGCAAATTCGGTTACATCAGGTCAGAGGTAGGAATACGCAGGGAAAGAGGCACGGGCAGGCAAGGTTAGGAAAAAGAACAAAACTTCCACACTTACCCTACGACCACAATTATAAAATCTAGTAAATTCCAACCATTGCGGAGGTAAGCGTTGGGGTGAAAGAGAAGTCCATAGGCAATTACTTTTAAAAATGCTTCCACGGTAAAAATTATGAGAAAGAGATATTCCACTCGCTCCTAGGAAACAAAAATAGAAAAGAGAGAAAAATAAATCAGTAAGTTCAGGGATTCGGGAAGTCCAGACGCAGCAGAGTTCACAGGTGCTGTCGCACTCAGCACAAGGCTTCAGCCTGCCGTGGACTGTGTGCTCAGTGTGGTACCAGCAGAGCACATGGCCTGTAACGTCACTGGTGTCACCGCTTGTAAAAGCACACTGTGATGCTTGCTCACTGGTGAAATGGTCTACTGATATGCTTCCCAGAATGCAAGGCGGTGGCTAACAATGGTGAGGACAGGTGAGCACAGGTCTGGACTTGCAGCCTGCAAGCTAACTGTGTGGATGACAGCTCCTCCAACACCAGAGCTCCAGCTGGAGGAGAGTAAAGAGATTTGTTGTTGTTTTCAAATGCTGTAGTTAAAATGTAAATTAGGACCATGCAAAACTTCCACTCCCAAAGAATCATTTAACCAGATAACATTTTGCTGTGCCTTCTAAGGTGAGAACTCAGACGGTCTTGGTCTCCAGGGGAATAAGACCAGGACAGTGGGGATTAGAAGCAGGTGAGCTGAGCCCTAGCAATACTGTGCCAGGCTTCTGTTAACAAGCCCCAAGGGCAGCAGGCTGGGGTTTCATGAGGGGACCAGTTGACATCCAAAATAAATGTAAAAACACTGCCCTGAAGAAATTGAGGGTATCAATTTCTGAACAGAAGCAATATGTGGATCCCGAAATTTGAGATCTCTCTTGTGGGAAAACAGCTCTCTGTCCAAAGACACACTGTAGGTAACCAACCTACAGGAGCTGAGCAGGGACGAGGTGGTGAATACAAAAGCCTGCTTTTCTTCTCAAGGGGCAGAGCAGCCTTTTCTACCCTAACACCTAGGAGAAACATTGGTGCTTAGCATATAATTCTTATCCTAACTGCACTCACCTGAATCTACTCTGGGAAGCACATGTTTTTCTGCTTAACCACTGTTTCCCTCTCTCTACCCTAACACAGAGCCTTGGGGCACGACCTGGTGGAGATTGCTTGGGTCCCTTCGTTCTCCACAGCTCAGCCTTGCAGGAGCCTCAGGCGGCCTCTTCCTGGAGCCAGAAAACACCAGGCAGTGACAGTCTATCCCATGTCACAAAGCAGGCCGGGGCCAGTCCACAGCCTCCAAGGGGCTCTCAGCTCAGGATCCTAAGACCCATGTCCCCCCCCCCCCCCCCCCCCCCCGCCAGGCCAAGGAACACTCACTGAAGACCTCTGGGCCCACACACAAACAAGCCACATACCAGAGAGGCCCACTGCCCATGACAGCTTGCCATCTCCCATGAAGGCCTTCTCTGGGGGCTACACGAGTTCTGGGGACTCTGTGGGAAACTAGGCCAGCACAGATGGCCAATGTTTCTTGTCACTCTTCCCATCCCTAGATATCTAGGAGCACCAGGCTCACCGTGAGGAGTCCTGGGAAAAACAATCTGTGGCCTCGATGGTAAAGAAGACAGTTTTAGGCCTCATCCAGAGCTGCCAGAGAAGGTCACCTGGCTATGGTGCCTAGGAAAAGGGGTGAGCTACACAATTCCAGGGGGGCTTGAGACCAAGTCTAAGAACTACGGACCCACGTGCTGCTGAAGCCCTCAAGCAGGTGGGAACAATGGGGAGGAAGTGAGCGGTCAGTCGGGTTTAATCAGCACCTCAGGTCCTTTACTTCTTCTTTTAGCACCAACAAGTTGGCCTGCAGATATGACTGCCTTGTTCTAGGGAGCAGGACCAATCTACCCTGCATGGTAGGGTCAACGTCTTTGTATCAGATGGTGCTGGGTTAGAACAGAGCCCTGCACATTGAAGGGACAAGCAGGTCACAGAAGGTGCTACTATAGCCTGAGGATGGTGGGAGAAGAAACTGTCAGTCACTCACTGGTCTCCACACTCTGCCCCAGGATAGCTAAGAGCTGCATTAAACACCAGAAAACATTCCATTCCTATTCATACTCCCCAACCCTCCACAGCTCCACCCCCATCCAGACTCCCCAGCCCTCCACAGCTCCACCCCCATCCAGACTCCCCAGCCCTCCACAGCTCCACCCCCATCTGGACTCCCCAGCCCTCCACAGCTCCACCTCCACCCAGACTCCCCAGCCCTCCACAGCCCCACCCCCTCTGGACTCCCCAGCCCTCCACAGCTCCACCCCCACCCAGACTCCCCAGCCCTCCACAGCTCCACCCCCATCCAGACTCCCCAACCCTCCACAGCTCCACCCCCATCTGGACTCCCCAGCCCTCCACAGCTCCACCCCCATCCAGACTCCCCAGCCCTCCACAGCTCCACCCCCATCCAGACTCCCCAACCCTCCACAGCTCCACCCCCATCTGGACTCCCCAGCCCTCCACAGCTCCACCCCCATCCAGACTCCCCAGCCCTCCACAGCTCCACCCCCATCTGGACTCCCCAGCCCTCCACAGCTCCACCTCCACCCAGACTCCCCAGCCCTCCACAGCCCCACCCCCTCTGGACTCCCCAGCCCTCCACAGCTCCACCCCCATCCAGACTCCCCAGCCCTCCACAGCTCCACCTTCATCTGGACTCCCCAGCCCTCCACAGCTCCACCCCCATCCGGACTCCCCAGCCCTCCACAGCATCTCACTCAGTTGGAGGTGCGATGACAAGAAAACTAAAGCAAACAGATACAAGTTGGGTAGCACTGCCAGGTTCTGTGTGTTTCCACTCATGAACACCTTCATTGCTTTTGTTTTTATTCACTTGCCCATCCACATACCCAACTACTAGGCATGCATGTACCTTTCTTCCCATGCATCCAGCCCATTCATCCATGTATGCATCTACCCATCTAACCCATTCATTATCCATCCATCCATACACATATACACAAATTTATCCATGCCTGTGTCCTTGCTTCTGTCCACTCAGTGATTTACCTATCCATCTCACTCAATCCTCCAGGACAACTAGAATACAATCAGATAGACTGCCAGAAACTAACTCTGGAGTTTCCTCTCAGCTGTCTGGACAATAAGCATCCTGGAAGAGACAGCACCCAAGTTCAGATTTTACCCCTCCTCAGGAAGAGCTGCTGCGGTGTCCCAAAGACTCCTAGGGCCCTATATTCTGGGAAACCTGAATTCCTACATGGCTTTAATAAAATGAACTGAGTGGAAAGGGCCACGGCTTCAGGAACAGGACATTTTCCAAACACCTCATAGAACTTGGCATGGATATGTATGGGATTTCACCATTTTCCATTTATCTTTTATTTATGTATGTCTTACCCATTCAGCTACATGGTAGGCTCTCAAGGGACACAAGTCTATGATGTTTCGATAGTAATAATGAATCAATCCTCTTGATTCCAGCATTGAGTGGTTTGTGTCTTTAAGCAAGTCGCTTCCCTTGTCTGAATCAGTTTTTATCATATGTAAAAGGAGGAGAAACTCTGTCTTACTGCACTGAGCCCTGGGCAGCCCAGGCTGTGGAAAGCACAGAGGCAAGGCAGGGGAAGCCAGTGGCATTAGGGCGCTTGAATGTTAACAGGGCTGTGCTAGCTCAATACTGGTTTCCATAGGTCCTGACCTGGGGAATGGAGTCCAGGGAGCTAGTCTGATGTAAACAGAAAACACGGACAGAACACAGGGTAAAAACAAAGTAAAATTCCCTTTTACTGGCCAGTCTGAAAACTTTTGTCAACTTACTATGTTTGGGATGTAATCTAGAAGAAGGAACACTATTCTGTGCCTTTTCTTATAGCTGGGAACCCAGCTCTTGCCCCTCCAAAATCCAGTAGTACGTAAGGATGGCAGTCTCAGATGGACACCAGGGAATGGAAGACATGTCATTAGTGAATTTATTGTTCTTTGTATGTTAGGGAGCACATTCATGAGCAGAAGCCACATCAGGGTAGGTCTTTTAGGATGGGGACAACCATGGAGGACTAGCAGGCTACTCACGTATGTGAGCATGGGCAGTGCACACATACCTGAAAGAGCTAGGAGATGCTAAATGCCACCACCCAAAGTTGGGAACTCATACCAGAGAGCCTGTGGGTACCAATGGAAATTTATGGTGAGTGTATTTCTCAAAGCTGCCAAGAAGTCTGCCCCAAGCAGAATTGATGAGCTCAGTTGCACAATTTCCTCTCAGGACAACACACACAGACAGCAAGCACAACAGCTCCATTTCACTCAGCACGCCACATTCCAAATTGCTTCATAGCATAAGCACCATTCACCCCGACCTCTAAGCCGTCTTCTGTCTTTTCTCCAGCCGAGAGACCAATAGGCATGCAGCCTTAACTCTATGATTTCCGGGCCTTCTCTCATACATTCCTTCTATGTCACTAAATCTTTCCTGAGGTCTACTCTGCCTAGCTAAGCAGGACATGGGTGGGCCTGTGGAACAAGAAAGCAGAACAATTAAGACCCACATGCCCACTGCTCTCCACAGCAGAGAAACCCCATCGGGGTGAGTATATAGTCCAGACAATGAGCTACACCGCAGCTGTTGCTGTCCACACATTGACTGAAAGAAGCCCCGAGTCACTGTGCCCATTGGTAGATGAAGAGCCACCCCCAGGCATGGTTAGCAAAGTGGGCAGCAAGGCACAGACACTACAGAGAAATGCACACTTCGTCCGGAGTCCCCACTGCAGCCTGAAATGCGGTAAGAGGAAGAGTTCCCTTCCTTCCCAGAGCAAGGACTAAACAGAAGACGTAGAGCACAGTGATGGAATATTATCTAGCTGTGAAAAGGAATGAAGCTTTCATGTATGCCACATTCGAAGTCTAAGGAGCCAATCACAAGAGATCAAATACTGTGTGTTCTACTTACAACAAACACCTGCACTAGCGAATTCACAGACCCAGAGAGCACATTAAAGCACTGGGGCTGGGGAAGAAGATAAGTCCATGTTTAATGGGTGTAAAGTTTCAGTTTGGGGCAAGGATGATTCTCGGGGTGTACCTAACACCACTGAGTCAGACACTTATCTGTGGTCAGAATGGCAAGTCTTACGTTGTGTCTTTTCGCCACTGTGAAAATGGAAAAAAAAACATTCTTCAGGACACTGGGTGCTTCTCAGCTCTAGCCATCTAGAGTTCTGAGGTAAGAATTAAAATGGGGTGTGTTCCATCTTGATGGGGAGGGTTCTTCAGAGGTGGATTAGGAGCCTGTCTGGTTGTGGGTGGGAAGTCCACATTTCAAAGAACGAAAGTGGGGGAATTTGAGGGCAAGCCTCATTCAGAAGCCTCCTTTAGAAAGTCTGGGGTGTTTCTAACAGTTTGGACATTACTGTAAAGGGCAAATGGATAAGAAAAACAACCAATGAACCAACCAACCAACCAAACAACCAACCAAACAACCAACCAACCAACCAACCAACCAGCCAGCCAAAACATTTACTGTCCCAGAGTAAAAGGAGACTTAAAAAGAAAAATGCTATTTATTGCTGGCAAGAGGCAGGTGTGTTGATGGAGCGGTGGGCCATTTCCCGCCATCTGGCTAGCTTTACCCAAAATAATTACATGGAAACTGTATTCTTTTAAACACCGCTTAATCCATTAGTTCTAGCCTCTTATTGGCTAATTCTCACATCTTGATTAACCCATTTCCAATAATCTGTGTAGCACCACAAGCTGGTTGCTTACCAGGGAGATTCTTAACCTGCGTCTGCCTCGGAGAGCTATGGCGATTCTGCCTCACTTCCCTTCTTCCCAGCATTCTGTTCTGTCTACTCCGCCTACCTAATTTTCTGTCCTATCAAAGGCCAAACAGTTTCTTTATTAATTAACCAATGAAAGCAACAGATAGACAAATGACCCACCTCCATCACAGGTGTAGTTGGAGGGTTGAAGAGGCTGCTGGTCCTACTGCCCTTCAAGGAGTTATGCACACCCCACATCCTACACAGTCTGTTTCTCTGTGCCTGCCTATTGTGCAAAGTTGAGTGATTTACCAGTTTCCTTCATGCACATCTCCTTCCCTGAGGGCCTGCCTTACTTCACTGCCGGGGAACAGAAGGAAGTTCGGGGCTCAAGTCAAAGTGTGGGGGACGAGACCTGCTCACCAACTCCCAGTCCCACCTCAGGCTTGTGTTCTCCTGGAGCACATGGTTTTCTAAGTGGAAACCCCTGCCAGGAGGCAGGCTCCTCCATTCCTGCTTGGTGTCCAGCATTTGAACTACTGGCCTTTGCACACTGTTGCCCTTGGAGACAACAGGAAGCCTAATGTCACCCTGGCCAGTCTTCTCCCTCCCCACTGAACCTCCCCACCCAAGGCCACTGATCTCATTGGAGTCTGTTAGAATCCTTTCCTCTCTTAGGTGAAAAAGAGATGACCATGGGTGACAAATATTGCCAATCAGGGCTGGATCATGTAGGGACAACAGGCATTGGCTTAGCGAGTGTGGGTTGATGGGTAATTTTCCAATTTGGAGGCATATGCAGGCAAAGCCTTTAGTGCTTTACTAACTACCTACATTCACTTGAGGTGAGCAACACTTAGCTAGGCAACAGGACTACTCTCTGCCCATCCCACAGCTACCCCCATTCTGGGCCCAATTATTGACTATCTAGATACTGGTTTAGTTAGGATTTTTATTGCTGTGAAGAGACACCATGACCACAGCAACTCTTATAAAGAAAATATTTAATTGGGGTAGCTTCGTTACAGTTTCAGAGGTTCAGTCCATTATCACCATGATGGGGAACATAGGGGCACTCAGCCAGACATGGTGCTGGAGGAACAGCTGAGAGTCCTATATCTCACAGGCAACAGGAAGCTGACTGACACACTTGGTATCCTGAGAATAGGAAACCTCAAAACCCACCCCTACAGTGACACACTTCCTCCAATAAGGCCATGCCCGTTCCAACAAAGCTGCACCTCATAACAGTGACACTCACTATGAGATTATGGGGACCAGGTGCATCCATACCACCACAGACACTAAAACAGCGATTTCTGTGATTTACAGCTATCTAGGCAATTTCATTGCTCAGAAGCCTTTAGCAGTTCCCTGTGACCTTCAAGCGAGTCCATCTTTCTGAGTGCGGATCCAGGATTCATCACTAGCCACATCGCTGACCACCACTCATTGCTCCAGCCAACCCAGCAGCTCACGACACCCAAACCAGATTGGCTAGCTGTGAAAGGTCCCTTTTTCCACTCCTCCATCACCTGAGGTCCAGCTCAATGGCCACCACCTGCCTCCCTTGCCTCAAGGGGTGGAAGGAGCCCACTCGGGCCTGCAGCACCCGTTGCACACAGGGCCATCACAGCACACTTTATGGTGCATGTGGTTTCTTCGTTCTTCTCCCCTCCAGGGAATCAGCATCTACAGGGCAGAAGCAGGTGTCTTTGCCGCCATGGCTCAGAGGTGCCTTTCTATGAAAGGCAAAGGAGCAGAGGAGGAATGGCTCTAGGTTCCTACATATCTGGGCTCAAAGCACAAGCTACACAAACTGTTTCAGGTCCAGCTTCTTTGCTACTGAAGTGGGAATAATTATTCATGCCCTTGGGTCATCCTGAGAATGAGAATCCAGAACCGTCACTTTGAGTGGTAATTGCCGTCTTGTATGCTTGCATTCATGGTTGCATTCTATGTGCAAACATGCATGCACATAGAAAGTGTACAACATACCTTTGTTGAGTGGACCCATCATCTCTGTTCTAATGGCTCTGAGTATCCTCCTAGAGGCCCTAGCCCCTCCTTCATCCTCAGGGCCTCTGTTGAGGACAGCAGTCAGCAACACTACCTGATGCCTCTCCTCCTCCTCCCTGCTCACATCAGCTGTCCTCCCTTTTAAGTGGTGGCATATTCCTGGTCCTCTCTTGATTGTCTTTATTTCAACAAAAACAAGAGGCACGAGGCCCCACATCTACTCTCTAGTATCAAAACCACACGAAAACATCAAAACAAACTCCCCCGCTGTATTCTGTTTGCTGAGTTCTATTTGTTCCGAACCCTCGTGGGCATCTCGTTCCTCAGCCCTCTGATCCACGGGAATAGGTTCCATTCTAGTTTCACAGACTCCCAACCCATAGCTGTGTGAATTTTCCTGTATTGCGGGAAAGCCACTGTCCCTTGGTATGAATGAGGGGACTAAGGAAGGTCCATGTCTTTAGAAGGTTTGATAACCACATGATCATCGCCTCCGTGGGAACTCTCTGGGCAGAACTTCAGCTCCCACAGTGGGTACTTGTGCATCCATCTGTATGTACACTGAGTCTCATGGCCCCTAGTGGACCAGGAAGAGTGAGTACCTTTCTCCTCTTCCCTGTCCTCTTTCTATCACATCCCCACCATCACCACATCGCAATCACAACGCATGACCACTGTTATCTCCTTCACCTCCATCATACCACCGTCACCGCCACTAGCATCACCACCACACTACCCACGTGATCACTTCCACTGTCACCGCCATCTTCATCCCATCCTTGGTAGAAATATTTCCTCCATTTGCACTACAATTGACCAGATTCTTCAGTCCTACTCCTACTGGCAGCGCTGCATGAGGGGTGCGAGCCTCATCTCTGTGACTACATAAGGAAGCTCACCAGAGAGGGTAGAGGATCTTCCACAACATAGTTAGTGAGAGGTAGAGCTGCAATAACATTTGTTTTGTTTTTCTTCATTTGCGGGGATTATAGAGAAAGCTGAACCCTATCAGCTTTCTCCTCCACTACCCTAGGGCTCTAGCATTTTTGTCTGAATGGGGATGTGTTCTGGGGTGGGATGACCGGTCTCTGGGTGACACTCAGCAATGTAAGCAAGCCTGTGCCAGAGTCCCCAGCCCAGGACACTCAGTCCTTGCATGGCATTTAGACATAGGGCTGCAGAAGTCACCACTGCTCTTCTACAGACCCATGGTCTTTTCCCACCACTGGTCAAACCCACCACCCAGTGTACAAACCAAACACTGGTCTCATTTCTTATGGGACAGCAATCCTTGCCCCCATCCACTGTGGTATGTGACCCAACCTAACAACTGTGGTGGGAAGGAAAGGTTTCTGATTGGTGCTCTGGTGCTGGCCACACTCATGTTTGTAGGACACAACTGGGACCATGATGGGCGCAGGGGCAGGGCGGCAGCAGTGAGCCAAGGATGACAAGAGCATGGGGTAGAAAGGCCTCAAATCTAACATGACTCGCAAAGTGGTGAGTTAATTCGGATGCTGCCCTGGTTTGGGGCTCCTTTACCCTGTCCTCATGAAAGCTGTTCTAGACCTGCATTTTCCACCTCCGTCCCACACAGTCCACATCAGACTGAAATCCAGCTCATTTTCACACACCGGGGAAAAAGCAAGCGCGCGTAAGCCTTGCACGGGAAGATGATCTCAGATCATGGTCTGACTAGACCTCCAGCATGGCCTAGACCGCTATCAGAGGGCAGCTGGCAGGGCTCCAAGCTCAGCTCTCCTTGCGGCGCATGACCGACAGTGGAGGACAAGCTGCAGGGGGCGGGTACTCACTCTACAGGCCTTGAAGCAGCCAGGCTGAACCACAGAGGCCCTGTTATCCTACCACCAGCGACACCCAGGGATGAAGAATGCAGGGGCACAGACTTGGGGTTCTCCTATCTTATCTGAGCATTTTTCTTACCTTCAAAGGATGAAGGAACATTTGAGCAAGGAATGTCTCATCACCTCACACTGAATGCTGTACCGTTTTAGCAGAGGTCCCTAGTCCTGATTCATCAGGCTCTACTTCTCTTCCCTCCCCATCCACTGTCCCTTGTCATCCCCCAGCACCACAATTCCAGTCAAGAGCCTCACTTCCTACCTTCCTGCTCCCACTAAGGCCACAAGGCACCTGGCTTGTGAGGCTCTCACGCCCCTAGGGGCCAATTGTATTCAGCCCCTAGAAGAGGACTATTCTGCCTTCTCCAGGTCTGGTGACCTCCTTCTCCAGTGCTCACCCTTGCCTTTGGTCCATCTGTCTGTCTGCTTATTTAGCATATTCCTATCTGGCTCTAGAGCTCATATGACAAACTTTCTGAGGACAGCCAGCGGCTCTAGGAACTGAGTCCCCTGGAGCTACGTCTCAGCATAGTCTATGTCTGCAATGCTTTGTGCAGGGCTAGGAAACCACATGACTTCCCACCACGAAGGACAGCGAGAGTCACCATGGTTAATGTCCCAGCCCTGTCCTTCCTCTCCTGTCCAGAGCTCCTTACAGTAGACAGCGGGCTTTCCTGGCCCAAGCTGCTTCACTGAGCAGGTGTGCAACTTGGTGTACAACTCCAGGAACAGCAAAAGATGGCTTCCTTCTTAAACAACCCGTCTCCACTCATACCATGTGAATTCAACAAGGAGCCCCATCACTGTCAATATGGAGAACAAAGTCTGGGAACGCTGCACTCTGAGGCACAGACACAAAGATACGCCTATAAGCACTGTATGTCCTCACGCACACGTAGAGATCAAGAGGCTTAATCCTCATAGAAAAGACTCAAATAATCACTAGAGGCTGGAGTTGGAGGCAAAGAGTGTGGCCTGGCCGTAGGCACCAACATGTAATAATATAGGAACAACTGGTTCTGGTGTTCTATAGCACAGCACAGTGCCTGTGCTCTATAACTAGGCACAATACAGTCACTAAAAGCACAGCAGTGACCATGGTCCACAGCCATGAACAGTATGGACACTAAAAGCAGAAACTAAAGGACCCTGACTCACCCAAGTATAGGCACTGGAGGAGGTAAAAATGCTAGCGACACTAGGTTGGTCATTATGTCTTAGAGACATGCTCACAATTTCCTTATTGTCTCCAATAAATACGCACAGATGTCACATGTCAATTAGGAAATCAAAGAGTATAATATGCGACCTCTGTCATGTGGCCTCACAGTCTACAGGAGGCAGGACAGCATGCA
The DNA here is from genome assembly GCF_018167655.1 of Microtus oregoni. Lineage (NCBI taxonomy): Eukaryota > Metazoa > Chordata > Mammalia > Rodentia > Cricetidae > Microtus > Microtus oregoni. Next base: position 59,768,753 of record NW_024543061.1, read on the forward strand.
TCATGCAGACAAATTATCATGCAGGGCCACATGCCACCATGGACACCAGAAATGTAGGACAGGAGAAAGGGTAGATTTGCTAGGGTTGGAGGCTGGGGTGTATGACGTCAGATAGTTGAGTCTTTGTCACATGTGGGCAATAAGGTTCCCCAGGAGACACAAAAGGAAGAGCCTTGTTTGCCCTAATTTTCACTGTAGAACAAAATGGTAGTTATATTTGGTGGAAAATATATGAATATGTGAAAATATCATAATGATGATCATGGCGGTGTTTGCTGTGACAGTGAAATAGCTACTAATATTTTGCACTTATTATAACCTAGACTATGTGCTAAATAATGCCGGGTAGAAAGAGAAGGCTTAGAGCACAGCAGGTTTTGAGTGATAGAACAGCGGCCACATTTGCACTAAGGAGATAGCACCTGGGTGTAAGACCCATGATGAAGGGCTCAGGCTGTAACTCAGTGGTGGAGGCCCTGTGTTCACACCTCAGTGAGGTGTGTGTGTGTGTGTGTGTGTGTGTGTGTGTGTGTGTGAGAGAGAGAGAGAGAGAGAGAGAGAGAGAGAGAGAGAGAACCGCAGTGATGAAGCGATAATGGTTTGAGACTGAAGGGTAGTAAGTGTTTTAGGGAGATAATAGGTAAAGCCATGTTTGGATGCCCTCGACTGAATAGAGAGACACCTGCAGGGTTCCAGGAATGGAATAGTGATGGTTGACTAGAGAGGGCACAAGTAGCTCGGAGAGCAGGCACTCTGCGCACAGCCTACAGGCCACAGAGCTGCATGGCTAGACGGCTGCCTGGCTATCCCAAAGGCAATCTAATTTTAAAAAGTGTTTCTTGCGCGCTATAAACAGTCATAATTCTGGCTTTCTGTTGGTGTCTCCTTTTGCCTGTAAAAATGGACCTGCATGCCTTGCTGATTGGTTCAATTATGGTGCTATAAAACCGAAAGCAGAAAACGTTGGGGGGGGGGGTCGTGCCCTGAAATGGGGTATTTAGTCAAGGTGACTCCTGATCTTGCCCTTGGGGTCCTCAGCAGGGGGAGGTGAGCTCTGGGTCGTCTCCCCAGGTGAGGAGGAATTCAGTGCTGGGAATCTTAGGACATGGACCTCCAGGGGCCATGGACTGGAGATCCCTGCAATCCCCCTGATCTTTCCAATGGCCCCTGTCACAGGGTCTTCACCCTAAAGCAGCAGAACGGCCATTGAAGTGTTGTTTGCTGTGGCTTCCTTGGTCGCTGTCATAGTGGGGAGACAGAGCACTGACCCAAAATGTGGCTTGGCCAATCTGAACTCCTAGCTCCTGGTTCATGCTTCCTGCCAGGTCCTAGGCCCAGTGCTTTATATACATCTTTACACACGTATCTGTGACCCCTGGGAGGCAAGTTGACAGCCACATTTGACAGGATCAGACGCTGGGCCTGCTGGCCTCACCATGCTGCACTAACTCTTCTACAGCATGGCAGAGCACACTGAATTGTTGGGTCCCTTACGGCCTCTGACTGTTTCTCCTTATGGAAACACGGCAAGGCAATGACTAGGTTACAGCAGCAACAGACTGTTCTTGAAGTCAGAACCCTAGGTTCTAATTTTAGTCTCTCTGATGTCACCTGGTGACCCGGGAGAGGTCACCAGCCTCTCCAGATCTGATTTTTCTCACCCATGAAATGAACAGGCTGGTTTATCCATCACTCCTAAACTTGGCTCTCTCAGACACCTAGATAGGCTCTGGGCCTCCAGCCAAGATCTACTGATCCGAAGTCTTCTGGATTTGGCTATCAGAACTTCTGGCAAGCTCCCCAGCCTGAAGAATGTAAATAATCTCCATGGCTACTTCTGGGCACAGTATTCTCTCTTAATCTCATATGTGTTCCCCACCCAGGGCCCGCTTTGGCACCTGAGAGGGAGAACGCTCTGTAAGAAATCAGCCTGGGCTCCACGCGTGGGGTGTGAAGGAAGCGCTGCCCACAGAGTGGCAGTGTGGGGCTGATGCGCTGGTGGACAGAACCAGCATCAGGCAGCCTACAGGTGAGAGGCTCCGGTGGGCCAGCAATCAGCTAGGGCAACACGCTGACTATGCTCCGTGTACACAGCTTCATGGTGAGGACTCCGGGGAACACACAGAAAAGTCTATATGCATTCCTGGGGACTGTCACCCACACAGGATGACCACTACAGACCCAGGAATACAAGTAACAAGTACAGACTGAAGAACAGGGTGGGCTGCTCCCATGGGAGCAAACAGTGTTTACATACATGACAGTCCAGCATTGGTCCCATGCATTCCTGGCTGCCCTGGACAAGGGAAGAGGAAGGGGGTGGGGTAGGGAGGCATTCAAAATGAGTTATCTCATTTCTGATCCTCAGGTAAGACATTTCATGTTTCTGCCTCCCAGTTGGGAATAATCTTTGCCCCGCTCACTCAGGATGAACACTAAGAGCAGATCTACAGCAAGTTAGGGACATTGCTTGTTACTGAGTGTCTGTGTCTGCCCCGCCCCCAGTTCATATGCTCAAATTTGAACCACAGGGCTAATGGCTTGGCTCAGATCTCAGGCCTTGGTAGGAATGGCACTGGCACCCACTACCTAGGCTGGGCTGAGGTGGGTAGCATGTGGTACCCGAGAGTGAGCAAAGGGCGTGAATTCTATCTAAAGCACTTCCAACCTCCTAGAAGTTTCTCAACTTGATAATCAGAGCCATCCCTTGCAGATGGGGAGCACAGGATGATCCAGAATGGGGGTGACACCTGGAGGCTATGGGGGGCTTTTATGTGCTTAGGTGTATTTTATCACTTTGTCCTGCGAGGAAAGAAAGAGTGTCTGTCTTGCAGTGCGAGAGAAGCAGAAGTTGAAGTGGGCTTAGCTGCTCCATGGAAGAGAGGTTGATACCCAAGTTCTCCGTTCCAGACTTTGTCTCCAAAGCACCCTGAAGGGTTCCAGGTGACTACGGGGCTCAGCTTCGCTCTAACAGTCGAGCAGGCAGAGTTCATTTCCTAGTGTCCAAATCTAGACCTCTGTGGGCTGGAACGGTGTCCCCTTCCTCAGAGACTCAAGATGAAACCTTATCTGAAAATGGCCTCTGCGGATAGAACTGGACAGTGTGAGGTCATCCCAGAGGAGAGCGTGTGCAGTCACATGCTGACAGAGGCAGAGCCTGGCCATCTGGTGCCTCCAGAGGAAAGTCAAGGTTTCTGGTCATCACCAAAAGCTAAGCGAAAACTCGGGACAGCTTCCCTTGAGAGCAGCCCTACCCACAGCTTAATCCCGGACTCTGGCCTCCAGGATATAAAAATTCCTTGTCTTAAGAACTTCCTTTTATGGTACTTTGGTACAGTACTCCTGAGAAACAAACACGAAGCCACTGTGAAGCTCCAGTCCCTCTACAGTGCAGAGTCTACACAGTCCACAGAGGAGGCACCAGCGTGGAATAAACAATGCTCCCCACCTACTTCAGATTTACCACCACTGCAGCCTGGGGGACATTTCTGATTTTAAGGAGCTATCCCATGTCCTGCCTCTTGAGGACACATTATGGGGACCCATGTTAGAGAGGCAGGCAGAGCAGCGCGCGCGCGCGCGCGCGCGCACACACACACACACACACACACACACACACACACACTTGGCTGACTGGCCTTCGGGCTGGGACTTCTGCTATACTGTAGAGAGCTGAGCTCCCCTCCAGACAGTCCTGTGACTGGATGACTTACTACTCCATATCTGTCTCACTAGATGCCTCTGGCACTTGGAACTCACCTCAGAGTCTCCAAGGAGGTGCATGCTGTCAGGAGCACAGCTCGCTGCCATTGCTGGAAGGGTATAGTCAATATAATAGAGCAAAGCAAGGCTGGGGAGATGTGGCGGTGGTTGAAGGGCTTGCTGTGCAAACATGAGGGCCTGTGTTCAGATCCTCAGAACCCACAGGAGGCTGGACACAGCATCATATGGAATCCCTGCACTCCTACCATGAGATGTTAGGTGGAGAGAGCCCAGGAGCTCCCATGCCAGCGAGGCTGGTGTACAGTGACAGACAACAAGCCTGCCTGAAACAAGGTAGGACCAGGGACAGATGTGAGAGGTTGTCCTTCGACCTTTATATGCATGTCATGTCACACAAGTGCCCTTCATACACACACACACACACACACACACCCCACAGGAAGAGAAAGGAACAACCCTGAAAGAACAAACTGAATAGGTGCCACGGTGGCTGATGTGGGAAGTCCCTCTGTACACTGTGAATATGCTTTATTACCACTGGTTAATAAAGAAGCTGCTTTGGCCTAAGGCAGAGCAGAATACAGCTAGGTGGGAAATCCAAGCAGAGAGATAAGGAGAAAGACGGCAGAGTCGGGGAGATGCCAGCAGCAGTTGGGGGGAGCAAGACATGAGGTAACAAGTCAAGAGCCACATGGCAAAATACAGAATAATAAAAATGGGTTAATTTATATGTCAGAGCTAGCAAATAAGAAGCCTGAGCCAGCAGTCAAGCAATTATAAATGATATCAAGCCTCTGAATGATTATTTATAAGTGGCTGCGGGGACTGGAGGGTGGGAGAGAAAGCGGTCCAGAGGGACCTGAAGAGACTGAGAAAAGCTACAAGTGGTTGCCTGGAGGAGGTGGGGTCGGAACCAAGCAGTGGAAAGGACAGAGCGGAAAGGTGGCAAAAGTGAGGGTCAGAAGCCAAGTTCACCCAAATGTGGAAGTCAGAGCTGCCAGATAGGTTTTCCCTGAAAACGACAATGGTAAATTTTATACTAAGACAATTCTGTGTCAAACCTCCCAGGGAAGAAAGAGCAATATCTCCTTACCATGGCTATCATTCCAGTATGTATGAGTAATTTATTTGTGTGTATGTATGTTTTGTTTCAAAACTGTGACCATGCCTTCTCCACACAATGTTTAAATATCTGGTGTCTTTCTTCAGCTTTTTCTATGGCACACACAGTAATCCTGCAACATCAGGGCAGCGTTGGGAGGGGCATATGTGTGTATATTTCTGTGATGTCTGTATGTGTGTGAGACCAGACCCTGATTTGGACCTGAAGTTCTACCAACCTGGTAGTTCCAGGCTTTTCCCTCACAGGGGAAGTATGTCTGCTGCCATACTGGGTCTCACCCTTGGACTTGCTTTTCTTATGTGGCCAAGAATAAGTCGGGGCCAGGTACTTTGTTAGCCCTTTCCTGATCACCTGCCCCCAGCTTAAGCTCTGCCCATGACCCATGCAGCACCCTCAGCTAAGCAGGCTTGCCCATCAGCTTGGAGAAGTTTGATGGGAAATGTGTGGCACAGAGGCTAGCCAGGATACTGATGTGGGCACTACTTTGTAGGCAGGGTCGAACTAATAAAGCACAGATCACTCTTAGGGGACTCTTCTTCAGGTACGGTAAAAACAGGTCTGTACTTTGAAAGTGAAGAACTGGAGACAGTTTCCTGCAACTTCTGCATTGTTCTCTTGGCCAAACAACAAGCCACAGAGCCAGCTCAGCTTAAGGAAGAGAGGAAACAAGTATTAACTCTTGATGAGAATCACTATGTAGCCCAGGCTGACCTTGAACCCCTAATCCTCCTGCTGGGACACCCCTGCTAGGGCATGGCCTAAAGTAGAAAACTATTCACCCTGGATTGTTGGGTATTTAGGACTTCAGTCTTTGAAGGCATCAGTGTCAGAAAAAACTATGTCAAATAAAATTATTGTGCTATTAAACATAAAAGAATCTTGATCTATTTGCAGGACTCCTAGAGGTGGAAGCAGAGCCTGTCCCTAACGCTTTCGTTGGCTTCGGAACCTATTGTTCATACTAGGTTGCCTTGGCAGCCTTAATACAAGGGGAGGAGCTTAGTCCTACCTAAACTTGATACACCATATTTTGTCAATACCCATGGGAAGTCTCCCCTTTTCTGAACAGAAACAGAGGAGTGAATTGGGAGCAGGCAGGGGGAGGTGAGAGGAGGAAATGGGAGTAGAGAAGGGAGGGGAAATGTGGTCAGGATGTAAAATAAAATGAATAAATTTAAATAATAATAATAATAATAATAATAGAATCTTTTTTAAAAACCACATTTCACACAAAATGTTAGTCCAGCTGGAACCTTGATTAGCTGGGCAGCCTTCCTGACCACACAAATCATCAGTAAGATAGTTCTCACTTCTGAAAAGCCTTGGATTCAGTAATCCAAGTAATTCCCAGGCTCTTGTCAAGATTTCAGAGATCAACAAAACAGCAGAAGACGCATCAGAGACACAGGGCTGCCAACTCATCTTTCTGCCAAGAAGAAATGTTTAAGAAATAATTACCACCTATAATCCTAGACTAAAGAGCACTCAGCCACCTCCACCAACTGTCCCTATCACCGTCACACACATGTCACCCTGCATTCTTCCTATTCTCGTGCAATAGACTGACGAATCTTCTCTGCAAATGGCCCAGGCCACAGATGGCCATGCTCTGTGGCTCAATGAAACTTCCTATGTCCCTTCCATGAAGGTCTCTTTGGCATCAAATCCAACCAACCATCTGATGGAAGTTGGCAAAAACAAACAAACAAACAAACAAAAACCTGCACAATGGTTAAGAGCACTGCCTGCTCTTCCAAAGATGATGAGTTCAATTCCCAACAACCACATGGAGGCTCACAACCATCTCTAATGAGATCCGGCGCTCTCTTGAGGAAGAGACATGGTCAGTCATCCTCATCAACTTAGACCATGAAACCCAATATGAACAAATTCAACTGTCATATATGGGCTGCCCATGCGTGCTTCAGCATTGCCAGGGAATGAATTTTCATTTCTTTAAATTTCAGTTCAAGTTGAGTACTGTGGTGGACACCTTTAATAGCAGAGCTCCAGAGGCTGAGGCAGGAGGATTATAGGTTTAAAGTCAGCCTGGGCTACATAGTGATTTTCATCAAGAGTCGATGTGTTTCCTCACTTCTTTACACTGACTGAGCTGGCTCTATCACTTGTTCTTTGACTAAGAGAACATTGTAGAGGTTAGAGTGTGTGTCTAAGCCTTGGGCCTGCAAGGTTCTGCTATGTTTCTCTAGAGGAACAAGCTTCTGATAGACTCCTAGAGACAAGGACACAATCATCCAATCATGCCTGGGCCAGTTCCATCCAGCATCCTCCCAGTTCACAGTAGATGTCTGATGAATGTCCTGGCTAAGACAAGACCCCTACACCACCATCCTAGGGCCAACATCCTCAGGCCAGCAACACCACACAACTGAGCCCAATCCCAATGACCAACCTACGTGTGAGTTAAATAGAGAGCTGTTGTTTAAAGCCACTGTGGATATGAGAGGAGGGGACACCATCTTTCTAGCCATAATTTGCATAGATCTTCTACTCTTTCCCTTTCAAACAGAAGTGTCTAGTGCTTTGCCAAAATTATCCCCTCTCCAACCTCAGGCCTATTATATCTGCTCTTTCTAGCCTGAAACTTTATCCATTCTTAAAGAGTCAACATTCCCCATCACTTTGTTGGCCTTGATTGCATACTGATCACCTTGTGATATTTCTCGCTGTTAATTTATTTCTCATAGTGTTAACTTTACATGCTGCCTTCTCAATGAGATTGTTGTCTTCCATGGGCAAAGGTTGGTCTTGCATTCAGACTCCGCTTCACAGGGTTGGTGAGATCTGACAACTCCACAGAGACCTGAGCACAAGCCCCCTGAGTCACTTGTTTCTTGCCAGTGTCCTATCCGTTTCCGAGCTGCACTGTGCTTCCTCCAAAGGTTTTTCCAGGTCTGTGCTCATATCTAGGCCTAGCCCCAAAGGAGTCCGAAAACAAGGGGCATGGTCAGTGTTTTATTTTCATCTCTGTTGCTTTGATGAAATAGCTTGGCAAAAAGCAGTGTAGAGGAGGAAAAGGTTCATCTGGGTTACAGTTCCAGGCTAGAGCCCATCATCTCAGGGACGTCAGAGTAGAAACTGCAGCGTGTAGAAAACCACATCCTCAGTCCAGAGCAGAGAAACAAATGGACCCTTGCTTCTGACTTGTTCTCATCTAGCTTTCTCCTGTCTCATAATCCAGGAGCCATGGCCTGAGAAATGGTACCACCCACAGTGGGTGGGGTCTTCCTATATTAATCGACAATCAAGTCAGTCTCCCATAGGCATGCCCACAGGTCAACCTGATTCCCCCTTAAGACTCCTCGCTAAGTTGGAAAGATAGCTTAATGGTTAAGAGTACCTGCTGCTCTTGTAGAGGACCCAGGCTTGGTGTCCTGCACTTATATGGTGGCTCACAACCTCCTGAACTTCAGTTTCAGGTAATCTGATGTCTTCCTCTGGCCTCTGTAAGCTCCAGAACACTCATAGTGCACATAATCTCACGGAGACTTGTACATACACACATAAATTTAATATTAAAAAAAAGACTCTTGGGGCTGGATAAATAGCTTAGCAGTTAAGAGCCCTTGCTGTTCTGAGAATCCTGGTTTAGCATCCACAGGGCAGTTCGCAACCATCTGGACCTCCAGTCCCAGGGAATCTGAACCTCTCTTCTGGCCTCCTCAGGCACTGCACACATGCGCTACATAGACATACAGACAGACAAAGCATCCATACACACAAAATAAAGATAAACAGATCTTTAAAGAGGAAAAAGTAGAGACTCCTCTCAGATGAGCCTAGGTTATGGTTAATCAAAAACTAGCCATCTCAGTCATGGCCCGCACCCCCTTGGAGTACCCTCGAAAACTAGAGAAGCATTCCAGCCCAAAGCAGGCAAAATCTCACTTGAAGAATCACTGGTTTCTCAAATCTGAACTCCCTGGAAATGTCCCCTTTATTCAGGTGACCTCCATTTGTCCCAGGTACTGGCCTTGGCTAAGGCAGGCTCCCAGTGCCTCTCAGCGTTCACTAAGGTCTTTCAAGTTAAGTACTGCCTTTGAGGGGGAAGACAGATAAAAAGCTTAGCATTGCAAATGAGGGGAGTGGAGCCTGGCTGAGAAAGAGGAAGGCATTTAAAGCAGACCTGAGGAGGAAGCCAGCTGCTAGGGAGAGAGCAGAGGCCCTCCCTGCTGGTCCCACCCTTGGCCTCACTTCTCTGAGGGTGAGGTGCTTTGCTGGCACTTCATCCTCCATCCTCCATCCTCCATCCCAGCTCTGTCCCTATCCAGGTAGCATATCCTCAGTCAAGCAGGTTTTCCTATCAGTTTGAGTGTGTGTGTGTGTGTTTGTGTGTGTGTGTGTGTGTGTGTGTGTGTGGTGCTCTTGTTTTTTTTTGTGTGTGTGTGTGTGATAATAATACATAGAAAACTCTAAGGCGAAACCCCTGATAAAGAAGAATGGGTAATGTTCTGTTATCAAGGCTATCATTCGGGTATATACGGTTATTTCTTTTACGCTCTCAATTTTTTTTTTCAAAATTATGGCCATACTTTCTTCACATGGTATTTAAACATCTTGTACATTTCTTCAGCTTTCTCTAGGTCACTGCTCATGAAATCGCTCCAAAATCATAGCAGCATGGGAAGGTAAATGTGTATGTGTGTGCGTGTGTGTACATATGTGTGCATGTGTGCATGCTCGCAGGCATGTGTTACTCTTGGGGGTGAGGTTTCCATCAGTCTGATGACTCTAGGCCTGTCTCTTGCAGGAGAGCTCTGATACTTGACCTTAGCTGGGACCCTCTCCTTTCTACTCAGTTACCCAGATAAGGGGCCCTGCATTCTCTTGCGATAAGAAGTAACTACAAAGAGCCAGCAGGGGGCTGCTGTCTACCACACTGCCAAGACCCTGCACCAGTGTGAGTACTCTCCCCTCTCTGTCCCTCAGCCTCCAAGCCATGGCCTCTGCCAGCTTCTCCAAATGATAAAGTTACCTCCTTGCCTTGGACCTTGATACTCCATAAGCCAGCAGAAGAAGGAGGCAAGGTTAGGGGCCCAGATCTCAGGAACTCTATGACACGTTAGTGCTAGACTAACACACTCAGGTCTCCATGCTCAGCATGTCTGAGATTTGCCCCATCCACAGATGAGTCCTTCTGCAAAATGTTACACTACTTTTTGTTCTATTAGAACCTCCTGCTCACCCCTGCACTTGCCCGCCCCCCCCTTCCTGCCCAATGACAGAACCTCTGACAAAGGAACCAAGAAGGCCAGTTGTAAATTTTCAGTGGCTACTGAAGCTTCCTTCTTTGCAGTTGTCAGCTGCCTGAGTCCCCACTAAGTGCTCAATTTTGACCATACTTGAACATAAACCCAGCTTGTGGTAGATACATCATCACCCCTTGCTGACAACCCATAAAGTCTCCCTGCTTTCATTTGGAGGCATGACTTCTCTGACCTAGATCTCTGGGACATAACAACTGCCCAGGAGTTGCTCTGCTCGAATATCACTGTTGTTATACTTTTCCAATTCTGTTTGATCTAGCTTACGGCATCAGCAGACCAACTTACTATGGGGGGCAGGGACAGGGGGCAGAAAACCTATTACTTTCCATGTAGTCCTCTGACATCACTCAGCTGACCTACTTTTTAGACAAGGCAGCAAGCACTGAAGCGCCTGTCGCATGCCCCATAAATGCAATCCCATTCTCACGTCTGGATAGCTTTAGCTTCTCTTCCTCCTCACATCTTCCTTTCCCATCCTCTGCGCCTCATAAGCTTTTCCTTTTTCCAACTATTCCTTCTGTCTTCTTTGGCCATCTCATATTTACCTTTTGTCCAGTGAGGGAATAGGCATTCTGTCTCTAGGAACTCAGCTAATTGAGATATTTCTTGTAAAATTCTGGAGTTGGGAGGGCACTCAGATGTCACCTCATACAATTTCCCACAAGGGCCAAGATTCGATTCGCATTAGGAAATTGAAAAAGACTTATAAATAACCTGGTCCCATGTCAGACTGGGACAACGGCCCACCAAAGATGAGCTAGGAAGGGAGGAACCCAGCTGGGTCTGAATTCCAAAATCTTGACTCCTGCTCAGTGGTCAACCCAACCAGGAGATGCTGCTGACCCAGAAACTCAGTGTCACACGCTGAGCTCCGGCAGGACCTCAGACTCTCTCCTACTGTCTCATCGACGGATGGAAGTTAATGCTCTTCTGTTCCCCACATCATATGTGCCCAGTCACTCAATCATTCAAATAAGAACCTTTTTGAAAGTGAAAAGCTAGAAACAGTTGTGTGAGGACATAGGTGTAAAGAAGGCAAACTGAGAAATACGATCAACATTCAAGACAGGTCTTGCTTCCTCTAGGGTAGAAGTGCCAGGAACCTGATTTGAAAGCAGGCTTACTGTGATCATCCATACAGATGGTGGTGGGGCACTCAAGGGAAAGAACCAAAAGCCTCCGGGTAAGAAAGATGGAGGCGCACATCGGGCTTAGGGGTGGTCTGCAGAAACAGAACACTGTCAAGTTCTTTCCCCTCAGTCTGCTGGCTGGGACGACTTCCCACTGGGAGGTCATAAGGGTCTGCTCAGCTGCCTGCCTTCTCTTCTGATCTCTTTCTTTATGCTGAATAATTGCTTTTGTATTTCTTTAATTAGCCAATTACGAATGTGTTCAGGTATCTTAAGGAGAAAGAGTCACTAGGTGATGGGGAAGAGTCTTCTGTTTTGTGTTAATTTCATTGGTTAAATAAAGAGACTGCCTTGACCCTTTAATAGGACATAAAATTAGGTAGGCAGAGTAAACAGAACAGAATGCTGGGAGAAAGAAGCTGAGTCAAGGAGTTGCCATGATTCTCCTACGGGACACAGATGCAGATTAAGATCCTCCCTGGTAAGACACCTTGTGGTGTTACAGGGATATTAGAAATGGGTTAGATCGATATGTAAGAGCTAGCCAATAAGAGGCTGGAACTAATGGGCCAGGCAGTGTTTAAAAGAATACAGTTTCCATAATTATTTCAGGGCATAAGCTAGCCATGTGGGCGGCCGGGTGCCGGGGACGCAGCCTCGCCGCTCCTACTACAACAACTAGGTTTGCCCAGTAATTAAATAGGTTGCTTTAGATTTCTGGTTCTGAAAAGTTACAGTCACTTAAATTTCTACATGGCAAGACTATAAAATGAAGGTCTCATTATGATGGAATTCCAGGAGCAGAGGAACTGAGAAGGGCAACTCTGCTCCTTGCCAGGCTCACCAGGGTGCCCTGCTCCATGTTAGGCTTACCATACTACCCCACAGTGAGAAGAATCATGATCGCGATCATGTCAGAGGAAGCCTTGTGGCTCAATGAATAAGGGATGTACACAGCAGCAGTGCCTCTCGGCCTCTAGGCCATGCTGTTGGGCTGTCCTGACCACTGCTTTCCATCTTGGAGGCCCCTTAGATGGCTGTTTCCTGGGAGGAATACCAGTGAGTCCGTGAAACAAAGAGACTTAACCAACAGTCTGAAAGGCCACCTATAGAAAGTGCTGCCTGGTATCATTTCTGATTTCTTTTTTTTTTCCTCATTTGCATTTGTCTCTAGGGATGAGACTCAAGATCTCACACCTTATCGGAAGCAGACACACTGAGAAACATCCACAGCCCTTCTAACTTGCTTTCATTTTCTTTTCGCTATCACGAATGCAGTACTGAGAACTGCGCGTGCCAGGCAAGAGCTCTGCTACTGAACTCCCCCTCGGCCCTCGCTCTGCTTTTCACTTTAAGGAGTCCAAGTTTCCCAGGCAGGCCTAGAACGTGTGAGCCTCCTGCCTCAGCCCGTCTTACAGCTTGATCTCAGGCTACTGGGCATGCCCGTCTGCCTTTCTTTTTCTTTGCCTTTTGGCTCTCGACCTATAATACAATATTTTCAGAAGTTTCTGTTAAGAGAATTGGACAGATCATTCAGTAAAAATGTTAAGAGAATTGGACAGATCCTCCAGTTAAAAATGACTGCAATACCAACCAGCATAGAAAATCAATTTTCTTATTATCTGGATTGAGAGAATGAGAATTGTATTAATTGTATCAAAGACAAGACTTTGATGTCAACCCATGACTACTGGACCAGTCGATGTGGACTTCAACTCTGTGGCCACCTTAGTTCTGGGGCCATTTATAACCATATGCTCAAGACCTGACTGCAGCAAGCTCAGGTCTTGCAGGGGTGAGAAGCAGGGCAACTACCAGGACATCCAGAAAATACAAATATAAAGAATATCAAATATAGAGTATCATTTAGTCCCTACAACTTCTGTAGGAAATAGACGTGTGCTCTCTAGATAGGGAACCTAGACTCAGAGAAGTTAAGTCACTGAAGAAAGTAAGAGGGAGGCAGGATCAGAACCCAACCCGGACCTCTCCTTAGTTGTTCTGTGGGCACCTGATGCCTGCCAAAAATGTCTACACATCAGCAAGCCACGATCCAAGATTTCTAAGTACTTAAGAACGTTCCAGAAACCTGCTTACAGACAAACTGCAAGCAAGACAAACTTCAGTCTTGTTCTTCACTCAGAGGACCCACTTAAAAAATTTAAGCACCTTGGTCCTGGTTACCTGATTCAGGACCGAGACAGTCAGCCCCTGTGTGAGAGAAGAGCCCGCGATTGGGGAGAGCACCACGCAGCAAGGCCTAGTGTCCCTTCACGAGGGCATCAGCTCTAAAGGTCGCAGTCAGCGCTCCTACCCCTCCCACTGTCTCCAGCATCACCGCTGGGGCAAAGGACAGGCTATGCCTCCCTTGGCCAATCTCTCACACAAATTAATAGTGGCAAGTGATGAAGGAAAAAAAAAGATGTCACAGAAGGAGGGCAGAGAAGCCCTCTTGGGAGAGAGAAGGAGAGGTAATTGGAATAGTGGAGGTATTGGCTCAAGTCCCTTTGTAGCTCTTTAGTTTTTCCTCTTCTAGTGCTCACTCTCCTTATCAAACGGTCCCCAGACCATTTCCTAGCACAAGGTACTATGTCAGCTCTATTATCGGGATACATAGAAGCACAAAGCTGTAGCCACAACGACCCAGTAAGACAAGTTTGGCAGCATCCAGAGCAAGGCTCAAGTACAGGCCAAGCTAGAGCCTGTGGGAAACACAGAGATGGCCAGGAAGTGAGCCCCACACAGATATGCTCTGCTCCTGGCAGCCACTAGGACATGGCTGTGACATACACCCTGCTCTGAGCCCAACTGGCTGCTTCTTGTCAAGGGAGTTGAAATTGGAATCTCGTCAGAAATGAGGCACTGTGCACCTCTGAGAATTCCACTCTCATCCCCCCCTACTGCAACCTTTATTAACAGGGGACCACTGTGTTCTACAACATGGGATCGCACTATGTGGAAGGACTATTCTTTGAGCCTCCAAATCAAAATAAACAGACAGACATGTGACCCCTGGGGAGTGTGGCCCTTGCTTGTGCCCTGAAGTCTAGTTGGCAGGGGCAATGACAGCCAGTAGGCTTGGGATGACAGGAAGGACCATGAAATGGGCACTCTGATGGCTAATCTCAGTTGTCAACTTGACTGCACCTAGAAACTGAAACCCAAGCTGCTGGGCACTCCTGTGATTTTCCTCAATCGCATTATTTGAAGCAGGAAGACCCACCCTAAATCCGGATGGCAGCCCAGGTGAAAGGATGTGGCTGAAGGAAACGGCTCTTGCCTGCACGCACTCTCACTGGTACGTCCATCTATGCCACGGCTTCGGCATTCCTTCACCAGTGTCAGAACCAGCTTCTCTGTGACTCCAGAGACTGACGCCCAGCGGCTCTCCAGGAATCCCCGAGGCCTCCAGGGTCACATTGGGTCCCTGAAGACATCCAGCCTTAATGGACTAAACAACTACAAAAGCTCAGCCTCTCCAGTGTGAGGTGGCCACTGTTGGACTCCTCGGAGCATATCCTGTAGTAAGCCAATCCACTAAATTTCCATGTCTGTCTGTCTGTCTATCTGTTCATCCATCTATATATCTTTCTATCCATCTACCAATCAGTTGACAGACATATAAATATATCCATACTATTTCTGGTTTATTTTAGAGAACCCTGACTAATACAGGTCATCAAGCTTCTATTTCTTAACCTATCACATGCACAACCCCATCCCTCACCTTTGCCCAGGGCTGATGCTAAGGTATAAAATTTTATACTTGGTTTGCTCTGAGTGTTGGTAGACATGCTTCTACCAGTGTCTGGGAGGTGGAAAATCCCTCTGCGAAGTTCCTTTCAGTGGTTGGAGCTAGGTAATCAGCATGTTCTCTCTCAGGCAAGCAGGGCAAAGCTGTACAACACCAGGGAGGTGAACCACCGCTACTCCTGCTACCCAGTTGACCAGCTGCTCAGGCATCAGCTCCTGAAGGCAGTGATAACTTCCGTGGGTGGGGTCCCCTTGCAGATCATTTTACTTCTGGAAGGAATCCTATGCCCTTCTGGGACGGTCTTGTCTCCAGCAAGCTGTTTTCCTTCTTTTCCCATAGTCCTTCTCTCTCAACCTCTGTACTCAAATAGATCTGGCCTCCTCCATGAAGCTCGCGAAGATGATGCAGGTAGAGTTTTTTTTTTTTGCCAGTTCTCCCTAGCCTTCTGCTACCCTCACCTTGGTCTAGTTCTCTCAAAACCTGTTCTCAGGATGGACCAAGTTAGTCACTTGCACCTAACTGTAAAATAAATCCTGGAGGTCCCGCTCCCTGGGAGTAACTGAACTAACACACACTTGCCTTTATAGCATTTGAAACATGGGAAAGTCCCCTCCCAGAGCAGAAAGGTGCAAGGATCATGTGGCAGCCACATGCAATACTTTGTAAGAGACTCCAAAATCAAGGGCCACATTTAATGCTACCAAAATCTCCTTGACATGAGGGCTCAGTGTTGCAAGAAGCTGACGGGATTAGACACTCAGGAAAGAGGCAACTCGTTAGTTGTTTAGTGATGGTGAAAATAATTATTACAACAACATCTACGTCCTCGCTGCCTACAAGTCCAAGAGGGCAGGCCCGCCCTGTGTGGATCACTGCCGAAGCCCCCTCAGCAAGTCAGCCTGCCCCAGGGTAGCCTTCCCAGGTGTGGGCATGCCAGAAGAAAGCCTACCTGTCTTGGAGACTGAGTAGCAAGCAGGAAAGGTGGCCATTTACAGGGAAGACAGGGTGTAGTGACAAGTCCGCTCAAAATAACTCTGCAGTCAATTCCTGGAGTCCTCGACACTGACACCACTCCCTTCTCAAGGGCTCTCTCAAGGAGAAGTGATTTGTAACCGAATTAGACTCCGGGAGGGAGTGTGCGTTGCACATCTCTGATTGAGAGCACCCTCACCTTCCCCCTCTCTTCTGATGGACCATCTCACAGCCACAGGACATGTCATGAAGACAGGGGCCGGGAAATTCAGGGCTCCTTGCTGTGCGAGGCTGAAAGAGGCCATCACTGCTGACCTCCTAAGGAACAGAGTGCCAGGCCTGTCCCAGAGATGGCATTAACTGGGAGGAGGGCATCGTTTTAAAAGCACACCACAAGACTGTAATGGCAGTCAAGGAGGAGACCTCTGACCTGGACATGGGTATTTAAAGCAGTTCCACGAGGGGCCTGGAGGCCAAGGTCCCCAACAGCGAGTGGGTCAGGTTTTGAAGTTCAGTGTCCTAGGATTGACAGGTGCAGAGTACTGGGTACAAGCAGGGTCACTCCCGAAGGAAGTTCCATTTAATTTCGCATCAGAATGGCTTGAGCTACCTACCTCCTTGCCTGAGGGTTTCCTGTCCAACACTCTGTAAGGTGACCTCAGCACCACACTAATCAGCTAAAAACCATGCTCGTGTGATATGCACACGATCGTGTTTTCAAACGGAAAAGGTGCCCATAAGTCAAAAGTTACATCCGGGGCAGGACGCTTACAGCAGTGGAATAGGACACTGGATTCAGCCCCCAGGCTCCCTACATCTGAGTACTCATTTGTCAAGATGGTGATACCTTTGTTAGAGCTTTGTGACCCTAATGAAATCTTATGCATAACGGTGACTTCTTCAGTTGGTACGGAATACTTGCTAACTGCCCTTTTCCTATGGTAACAACCCCTGGTCCGGGGAGTTGGATCCCCGTTGCCACTGGCAGAGCTCCAAGCTAGGATGGATCAGAGCACAGCACTTATGAACCTGGTTTTCAGAGAGAAATATTGCAAGGCCCCTTATTGGCACATCAATGCAGGTAAGCTGCACCAAAACCATGCCCGGAGCTTCCTTATTTATCCAGTGGAGGTGACAGAAGCTAGCTCGAGTGGCTTTTAGGAAGACACCAAGGGTCAGAACTTGTGCATCTTCCAGCTGATCCCATCTCTCCACTCTATCCTCTGTCCTCTCCTGTGTGTCACACCTCCTGAGCCTCGGGCACTGAGATCAGCAAGTGAAGGGAGAGTGAACAGCCAAAGGTCTTGCTCTTAATGAGCTTGGACTCAGCAAGTAGAACTGGGCATCAAGAAAGAGGACACACAAAGCATTTCAGAAACAACAGCAAGTTTCTATGAGCTCGGCAGCGTTCCAAGGCAATCTGTGCACTAGGTCAAAAGTGGGGAGGCTCTGTACTGGGTCCCCTATGTGTACATGGCCATGTCCTTCTTCCCGCATGTCCTCTGTATGTAAGCTGGCTCTCGCTCCTCTGAGAGGTCAGGAAGGGAAGGCCATTACAGGCAGGGAGGTCACTAAGAACACCAGGAGAGAGTGGTGGGTGAAGGGGTTCAGGGAAGGCACTGCAGGGACTCCGCAGGCTAAGAAGGACATGCCCTGTAATGGTCAGAGGAATAGGCTGGGGTATAAGTATTAGGACATCCCCAGTTTTATCTCAAAATAGCTATTCATTTCTCAAAAGACACTGGACTTCCCAAGACCAGTGGCTCGGAGGCCCTGGCCCGCGCATAAGGGCACCTGCAGTGGTATTTCCTTTGTATTTTAATAAATAAAGCTATCTGAAGATCAGAGAGTAAAACAGCTGCCTTGGTCAGCCTTACAGATCAGGCAGTGGTGACACATGCCTTTAATCCCAGAAGCCACACCAGCTTGCCATAGAAACCAGGCAGTAATGGTGCACACCTTTAATTCCAGCACTGGAGAGGAATGACTATAAGACAGGAGGAGACAGCTCTCACTCACAGTCTCATTCTGAGATTCCTGGAGGCAGGATCATCATTTCAGACTCAGGTAGAGGTAAGAGCCAGTGGCTGGCTGTTTTGCTTTCCTGACCTTCAGGTTGAACCCCAACATCAGTCTCTGGGCTTTTATTAATCGTGCTACAGACACCAGTGGAACCTGGTACTGTGCAAACTTGCCCAAGGCCTCCTCCTTCAGCTCCTCAGACTGTGGAGACTGCTCACCGGATACAAGTGAATAAATTCTGTGCATCCCAGGGAGCTGGTGCCCTGCCCATGACACATGACCCTCAGATTGCTACAGTAAGACTCTCGCTGTCCAGCTCAGAACTCTGAAGGACCTGACAGGCAGCCACACTGTGTAGGTGGTCAACCTTTTAAGAGAAATACTCAGAGTGACAAGAAGTCAGGAGGATCAAAGTAGCCAAGCGACTGCCAAGCAATCAGATAATTCTCACAGCTCCGGCGATGGTGTTGGTCCCATTTTCTTGGCAAGGAAAGCAGAGCTCAGAGAAGCCAAAGCATCTTACCCCAGGCCCTGTGGCTAGCCTAGGATAGAGCTTGGATGTCAGTGTGGGATGGCCTCACTCTGAGTCCATTCTCTTGTCACTACTGCATGCCAGGTGCTGCTATGAGCAAGGAGATCTGCAGGAAAGGATATCTGAAAATCCAAGGGTCTTAGCTTTGGAGGCCTTTATAGTCCCACCGTAGAAGAAACTTGTGTGCTCAAATGATGAACAGACAAAATGGTGCCCAGGATAGAGGGAGAGAAGCAGGTCGCCACTGGGGAGGGAATAGACACATGGAGAACTAACCTTTGAGCTGGCCCTCAATGGACAAGAGGGTCCCGTGCCCAAGATAGCCAGGGAGGGTTTTCTGCATGAAAGGGTCATGGCGAACACAGAGCTGAGAGGAGAGGGGCAGGAAAGTTTGGGGGACCTGTGTGGCCATGTGGAATTGAGGAAGAAGCAGTAGGGTTGGGAAGATGGTCCAGCTGAAGACATTTGGCTTGGGAATGGCATGTCAGTGGGCTCCGGCAGCCACGCTGGCAACACATTGTTGCAATCAACTACTCCACCCATTTCAACACACTTTTTTATTTCAGAAGTAATCATTGGCATGGCAATTTCCACAGACACGAGGGAAGAAACTTGGAGGGCAGTCGGGGTTTGGGGAAATCACAGACACACTGAGCTCCATCCAAGAGCTCACTGACTTGATGCTCATGTTTCTGCTAGCGCACACGTCACTTCACCTGCATTCCTTGTGGTAGGCCCGCCAAGGGGCCTGTGTTCCACTCTGCCCTGCAGGTGCAGCCTCTTCCTTATTCCGTAGAGCAGCACTGGCACCTCCTCAACAAGAGATCCCAGGGCTCTGGAGCTGGACTTCTCTCCAATCCCATGCCACCCAGCAGTTTGCAAAGATGGCAAATCCATTTTTATAGGCACCTGCTAAGTAGCTCTTTTAGATATCCCTCCAGATAGTTCAACTCTCTGGTTGAAATGCTCTGTTGAGCATTCTATGAGCACTAAAAATGGTCAGGCTAAGCTGGCAAGTGACCAAGATCAGGCCTGAATTTGGGTCCCTTTATCAGCACCTTACTGCTCTCTGCGAGTTTCTAAGCAGCTAGGCCCGCAGCTTGGAGATGTGCAGTCAGAGAACTTGTCTCATGGCAGACCCTTACTGTTCACGTGATTCTTGCTCCTGGAAAGCGGGGTGTGAGCAACACATCTGCACCTGCCGGCGGGGCTCAGGAAAATGGCATTTAGTGAAGGGTATCACACACTTAGCACCTGACCTAATTCTCTAAGAGCCTGGCATGAGACACTTGCACCCAGTACAAGAGCCCTCTAGACACATGCCTTAAAGAGACCAGCACCCAGCCTGCCCCACGGTCCTTTGGGCGTCTGCCTCTATGCACCTCGGTTTAAGTTCGACTTTCTGGAGTATTTTCCCAGGCCTTCATCAGGAATGAGGCTAACAGATCCTCTGCCCTGCTCGCCCTGCTGCTGCTGCTGCTGAGAAACAGTGCTTGAGTGTCCAAGGACAAATGTCAGGGAGGCCAGTGCCTGTCACTGTTTGCACGCGGTAGCTGGTGATGAGCTGGCCAGCTGTATAAACCTGTGTCAACGATCACAAAAGGACCACGGTGGTACTTAGCTAGCATGGCTGGGTAAACTGTGACGGTAACGCCTGTGCCAGGCTGGCGTTCACTGGAACCATGGTGGTGGGCACCAGCTGGTTTTGCTTGCTACCTGGCCGGCTGGGCAGGAGAATTCCATACCTGTGATTTGTTTTATTATCACTCCCCAAACAGAAGAAACACATATCCTAGTGCGTGGTTGTAAACAGTGGCTACTGCTGCCAGAGAGGGAGGGAGGGAGGGAGGGAGGGAGGGAGGGAGGGAGGGAGAATGACAAGGTGATGGCATTCCGAATATCCAGAGGGAGGGCAGGAGTCCAGTTCCTTGGCAGCTGTCCTCTTCTACCCTTACTTACAGATCATTTCTACGACTCAGTCCAGCTTGTCCCATTCCTTGATGTACACAGGTACTCAAGGCCACTAAACACCCTTGCACCCACAAAGCCCAGCTCAGGCTCAGAGTGAGTCACAGGTTACAGAGGGGTCTGGGTTACCATTTGAATTCTAAGGAGCCTCCAGGTTTTCTCCCTGGGCCTGCCTTCCAGAAGGACCATGGAAAACCTGTGGGGAGAGAGGCTGCTGGTCTGGTTGCAGTAGCCTGGGGCATGCTCTCCTTGAAGGGCCTCTGGCCTGCAGCACCAATCAGCATTAAAGAGGAACTGGGGCAACAACTGGACACCTCAGCCACGAATGAGCACCAAGCTGCAAGGGGAAGGCAGCTCTGGACCCCAGAAAAGACGTTTGCTGCCTCCCAGTGAGAGTCCCAGGGAAGACTGGGGAGCCAGATGCCCCCCACCCCGGCTTTCTTTCTAACCCCCCAGATGAAGGCAAACAGACACATCAGTTCCTTCCCTGCCCTGGGCTTTCCTGTTGAGGGTCAATTCAGAGACAGAAAGACCAATCACAAGAGGGGCTGGGGGGAACTGCTCACTGGGTTAACGCTCCTGCCACTGTCAAGAGCTCTGTGATCTTATTCTCACTAGAATTCCCTTCAGTGTGCTCAGGGACTTCTAGGGCAGCAGTCTGAGAGGGAGAAGACATGGTTGCCTTCTGAAGCAGCCAGAAGGCCCCTCCAGAGACTGCTGAGTTGGGGAAGCATAGCAAATGGTTTAGTACCCTGGGGCCCCATTTGGCTTTCAGTTATGCACCCCCCTTATAATAATGCATCTGGCATCCGGTCCCTTCACCTGCACAAGCTATGCAGACATCCCACACAATGCATCCTCTCCACACAATGTACCCTGCATCCGCAGAGCAGCCTCCCAGCAACCCACACCTGCACTGGGCTACACATTTTCCCACCCCTTCACAATTGAATCCGTTCCTCCATCCTTGGTCACAATTGAATTTAGACAGTTTCTATTTGATATATCTCCAATGTATCCAGGTATGAAGAAAAGAAGGACTGAGCTGGCCTGAACTGGTTTGGGATGCATGTACAGCAAGACAAAATTATGTCCTCTAGTAATCTTTTAGGGAGAATTTTCTATTTACTAATTATGTCTATACATAATTGGAGAGGCATATGATTAAAATCAGACGCATTACGGGAAAGGGCATGGGCAGTACAGAAATAACCCAGTCTATCAACCAGAACGAAGAATGACCCAAACAACATCCCTTAGTAGTCAGGTCCTTGTTTCCTTAGACCCAAAGAAGTCCTCTGAGTGTATAGGTCGTGTCAATCGTGACAGCACTTCCCTCCTTAAGGTGTACTATTTATTCCTTTGCTCAATGAAATCATATTGTTTCTTTGTAAATCTGCATAAGCCTTTATTGTTAATTCTTTGCCTAAGAGACTCAGAACTTTGGAATATTTGACGCAGACCTCAAGCATCAGGAAAACTTCCGTGTCACAGGGGCAGGGTGGAGGGTGAGGGGGTTGGGGCAAGGGAGACAACTAAGAAGAGAGTGTTCCCTTATTCTGCTCCTCAGATTCTGTTTTGGTTTGTTTGACTCAGGACCTCACCCTGTAGCCCTAGGTCTATTTGTTTGTTTACTTGTTTGACTCAGGGTCTCACCATGTAGCACTGGGTGGCCTAGAACTCTCATTACGCAGAGTAGGATAGCCTCAAATTTATAGAGAGCAACCTGCCTCTGCCTCACAAACATGGCCTCTTCAGTAGTTTTAACGGCTGTGTCCACAGAGTCCACCACACCACCCAAGATCTTGGAGGGAACAAGGTTTCTATGGTAACACTAGGTGGTTTGTGAGTCCTCCTCGGCAGCCCCCAGCCCTCAAGTGCCTTGTCCCCAAAGGTCCCCAGCTCAGTTCTTCCGGGAGCTCTATCTGGTCACTTTCCCCATGATCACCCAGGATTAGTTTCTCACAGGACTGCTTGACCACACTCCCAGGAGTGGGAGGGGCAAGGCAGACATGCTCTAACCCTTCTCTTTCTTCTTCCGAGTGGTGACCGCTCTGAGTCCCACAGAGTTAAGAGGTTGGGAAGAGTCAGACTTTGCTCAGGGAAGTTAGGAACACATGACAAGCATATCTAGGGAGTCTGGAGGGACACCCTGATGGTGTCATTTGTACTGGCAGCCATGGGAATGGAACTGTTTCTCTGGTCCACAAAGTGTAGTAGGAGACAGATGAACAAAAACTCCATGCCATGGTAGAAGGCACAAGGAGAAACGAAGGACAGAAAGCATCCTGAGAGCTGAGGTCACCTTTGGGAAAACACACACACACATAACACATACACATTTACCGTCACACATATATACATACACTCAAAAACATACACTTATAAGCATATACAGTCACATACACTTACACACATTCATATATTCACAGACTCAAACATATTCATAACATACATATTTATACACATTTATATATGCGCGTTTACACACATAATAGTCACATATACAAATATTCATATATGCGCACATAATCACACACGAATCTTCACATTTACACACATACCTATACACACAAACACATACTCAAACATTCACATATGCATACATTCACTCATACACACATATACACATACATGCATGCACATATTGACACATACACTTACACACCGTTCACACTCATACTCACACCCACACGATCCAGAGGCTTTCCACGCCAGGCATATTTTTGCAGGCTCACTTTAAACACTTGATTTTGGCTTCCTTTGCACAAAAGGGTTCACAGGAACCATGGCCCTTTAGAAACAAAAGCCATATTGCACACCGAGTTCCTGTGAAGGTCCCCTTCTTGGTAAGGGATTCCTGGAGTGGAACACGGCAGGCCTAGTGAACAGCCAGAGTCTGTTCCTAGGATCTGAGTGGTGGGGCTCTGACAATGAGCCCTGCAGCAAGTGAGGGCATGAAGATTTTTGTGATCGCTGTACCTAAATAACTGGCTAAGCCACACTGCTCTAGAGAGTGACCCTATCCCTCTGGCCGGGTCTGACAGACACAGAATACATAATGCTGCCATTTGAGACTGGCAGACAAACACAAGACAGAGTCTCCAAGAGCAGCACGGTGCCAGCCTCCTGAGGCCTGCAGCTGATGGGTGGCTGGGAGGATCTGCACCACCCACAGGAACCTTTCTGCTTAGAGTCCAGTCCCCCAGAGCTCCCTGCTCATGCCTCTGGTGCCCGCTTCCCACCCTTGCTTCCTCCTCTCTTGTCAGGTTTTCTTTCACACCTTCTGTTCTCTTCCCTGACAGTAATCCTGTGTCACACATCTGAGGACCTTCCAGTGCACTGGCATGGATGGAACACGGGTAAAGTACTTCGTTAAGGGGGGCACTTCAGTGTTAGGCAAGAGGGCACAAGATCACAAAGGAAGCAATAAGAGGGGAAAGCCCTGCAATAAAGGACCTAACTACAAATAGAAACATCTAGGAGGCACTGATAACTTCTCTGGTTCTCTAAACACAACTGTCAAAGAGAATTCAAAATTATGGGCAAAACCTGAAATGGGAGTCTGAAGGAAAACTCTCTGCACACCGCCACACAGTATGGGTGGAGAGCCGTCAGCAGACTTCCCCAGAGAGCCCAACCACAGTACCGCCTGTTTGTTTGTTTCCATCCCCTGCTCTGACGGCCTTTGGCTTCACAGAGCTGATGAGTCTGAGAGCATAGGGGTGTCCGCAGGAGGCGGCCAGAGAGCTGAGCGGATGGAGTCTCACTTCTGTGAGGGGTCTCTGAGGCTCATCAGCCCTGGGAATGAGCTTTGTCACCAAACAGGGACTTGAACCCACGCAGCCCACTAGAGCTCCTGGTATTACAGCAACACCAGACTGTCATCCAAGAAGCATTTTTAAAAGTCAGAAGTCACCATAGAGACCGCATAAAGTTAACACAAGGTCTATTTGAACACATGAATAATACAGAGGGCATGGGCTGTGGCCAGGAGCTAAAGAAACTACTGTTTAGGTCAAGAAGAGACGGGACAGCATAAGTAGAATAAACTGGCTCACGATGGACAACAGGCACAAGCTAAAGTCAACCACAATCAGTGTCACTCACCATAGTCAAGAGTGCTCAGTGATACAATGTTTCCGTGGACAAGTGATACAATGTTTCAGTGGACAACAATGTGCAACTTACCTGGTGCCAGGACTACAGCCCAAGAACTGTTAGCAGAGACTTCAGTGGTCTTTCTACTAAGTCCATCTGAGAAAACAGATTTTTTTTCAAGTGTAAAGTGGAATGAATGAGACTTTGCTACCAAGCAAAGAAGGAGGAGAAGGAAGAGAGGTTGACAACAGAATTCTTCCTAGAAAACAGAGCACCATGGGAAATGCAGCGGGAAATACTCAGAGAACTGTTTTCCTCTATGTCTCCACTAAGTGCAACTGAAACACAGGCAGCTGGGGTGTGGCTTGGTGGCAGAGCATTCAAGGTGCCCCGTACCCAGTACACAACGATACAAATGAAAGGCTCTAACAGCGGGGAGAAATCCGCCTGGCTAGGAGCCACAGGCCCTGAGGATGGTACCACCTGAGTGCTTGATCAAACCAGAGACCCAGCGAGCACACAGAAGACAAGCCCAACTAAAGTTTCCACCCCTCAGCCAAAGAATCAGGAAAGAGAACTCCTATCAAGAGAAACATTGTCTTAAAAGTTATCATTGAACAAAACAAAATTCAGTGCTGTGGCTTGATTTATTTTCGGCATCTTCTTTCCAGATAGACCCTCATTATGTAGCTCAGACTCAAACTTGTGATCCTCCTGCCTCCACCTTCCTGATACAGGGGTTACAGTGTGTGCCATGATGCACAGAAGTTTCGTTTTGTTTATTCAGTTTTGGTTGTTTGTATTTCTATTATTTGAATCTTGACTCTACCGCAAAGGCACAGACACTGAAGGCTTGGTCTCCAGTCCATGGAGCTATCACAAGCGCTGGGACTTTTCTTAGAGGGTGGGGCCTAGGAGAAGGAAGCTAGGTCACGTGGTGAAGGGGGTGTCTCTGAAGAGGACAAGGCCTTCCTCTCTCCTTTCTGCCATTCTCTCTTTTTTTTTTTTTGATTTTTCGAGACAGGGTTTCTCCGTAGCTTTTGGTTCCTGTCCTGGAACTAGCTCTTGTAGACCAGGCTGGCCTCGAACTCCCAGAGATCCGCCTGCCTCTGCCTCCCGAGTGCTGGGATTAAAGGCGTGTGCCACCACCGCCCGGCTGCCATTCTCTCTTTGCTTCCTGACTGCCACAGGAAGAACAGGCCCCATCATAACACACCATGACGTGTTAGACCTGAAACACGGAGCCAAATGGTCATGCACTGAAACCAGGGGTCCAACAAACCTTTCTCTTGATACACTACCTCAACGACTGAAGGTTAACTATTTGCTATTTTAACCATTTTTAAGTGTCTGGCTCTCTAAGATGCTGTGCTGTTATCATTGTGATCTGTCTTTCGAACTTCTTCATCCCAAACTAAAGTTCGGAACTTCTGGAAGGATAACATCCCATGTCTGGCTCTATGAGTTTAAATATTCTAGGTACGTCCTCTAAGAAGAAGCACAAACTCTTTGAATATTTGTGACTGGTTTATTTTACCCAGCACAATGTTTTCAAGATTCATTTATCCGGATTGTGACATAAGCCAGAATCTCCTTTCTTGGAAGGCTAAAGCATGCTGGACTATTTATAGCTGCCATTTTTACTTATTACCCATCAGTGGTATTGATGGGTACTGTGTCTACTTTTTGGATGCTGCAATTAACACTGCTTTAAACATAGGTGTACATATATCCTCTCAATCTGCTTTTAGTTTTTTCGAGCATATACCTACAAGTAAAATTTCTGCGTGGTAAGGCAATGTTCATCATGTTTCCAGTAGGGCCCAAATTCCGCGGGCTTCTACTAGTAATGAACGACAGCTCCGGTTTCTGCACATCACCCCTAATGCTGCTTATTTTCGTTCCATTGCTGCTGTCTGAGTGAGTGAGTGTGAGGAGGTGTTTTACTGTGGTTTTGACTGGCATCTCTCCACCGCCATTCGTACGTGTTCTTTGGAAATAGACCTCTTCAAGTCCTTTGCCTTATTTTGATCATGAGTTTTTTAAATGTTGGTGGCACTGAGAATTAAATCCAGGACTTCATGCATGTTAGGCAGGTGTTCTACCATTGAGCTATACCCTCTGTCTTCACCTATTTCTAAATAAAGACAGAAAAGTTTAGGCAATAGTTATTCTAATCCTGTCATTTAGCAAGCGGCTCCACCCCCATGGCCCTCAGCACAGGCTAAGCGGGGTATTCTAGACCTCCGACCTAACCAAGCTACAATGGAGCACCTGAGCCTTCTTGCAGGGCGGGATCTAGATCAGGAGGGAGTTAGGGTGTCCTTTCCCACTGGGTGGTAACGAGGCATCCCAGAGCCCCTGGAGGCTTTGTGAAGAACGGGACGTCTATCCTGAGAGGAGCTAAGATTTTTCTTGTTGCCCAGTGGCAATGAGGTTTCCCTGCATAGTGGAGCAGTGGGATTTCCTCTTTTCTCTTCATTTGGGGTGGTGCCAACAGAGGCCTGTGGGAAGATGAGCATGAAGAACAGCAGTCACGAGGAGCCCCGCCCCTGCTGAGTATAAGCAGATAGCCATGGGAAACCAGGCTTCCATCTCCACCTGGCAGCAACAAGGTGGAAAATGCTTCTTCCCGGCCATGTCAGGGTCAAAGGAAGCAAGGGAAACTGGTTTGAAATAATAACCAGGATAATAGCATACATAAGATCTAGAATTGCCAGATTTAAATAAAAACCATCGATTATACCAGGAAGTGGGAAACCTCATCTGATTGAAAAAGACAACCAAGAGTTTCAACCATGAAGCCACACAGGTTCTAGAATTATCCAACAAGGAGAAACGCAAGCACCCATCAAAAGAATACACTGACACACAGATACCTGCACACTTAGTGACACGGTGAAGCAGGGAATTCAAAGGACAGGCTCAGAGGGAAGCAGAGGGAACAGGAAGGAATCTGTGACCATGGAGGCAGAACGATAGAAACGACCCACGAGAACTGTGATGGGCAGGGTTCCTTGATTAACTGAGAATCAGCCGGGAGGTGGGCCTCTGGGCAGATTCATGGAAACTGTGTAGATGGCATTAACTGCTGTGGGAAGACCCATCTTACTTTTGGATGGGAACTGGGCTGTCTAAACGAGGACATCAGCTGAGCATTAGCACACGAGCATTTCCTTCTGACTGTAGGCAGGTCTGGGGTCGGCCGCCTCACACTTCCGCTGCTGGGGCTTCCCCGCCCTGGTGGGCTGCAGCCTGGAATGGTGAGCTAAGCAAATGCTTTCTCCCTTAGGTTCCTTTCCTTGTTTAACAATAGCAGCAGGAGAAGCAAATCTAAACAAAACCTAAGACAGCAACATAGAGGGAACGTATTTTAAAACTGACCTGAGTTCAAGAGACCTACAAGAAGATAACGGAAGATCTAGCATCCAAGCCATCCGAGTTCCAGAAGAAGAGAGGGATAAAATGACCCAAACAGACAATGGCTGAAAACGTCGTATATCTAACAAAAGACACAAACTTACACATTCAAGAAGCTGAGTCAACTTCAAACAGGATAAGCCCAGAGGAAATCTACATTAGGACACACCATACTTGAACACTTGATGATTAAAGCCAGTGAAAAAGGCTTAGAGGCAAAGTTCCTAAGGGAAACAGCTCCTTCCCTAGCTAGGAAAGCAAGACGAATGACGGCAGATCCCTCCTTGGAAACCATGGCTGTCAGGGGGAAGTGGCACAACAGTTTTCAAGCACTAAATGAAGAGGACCATCCACTCGAGTGCTATACCCAATGGGAATTTTTTTTTTTCACAAACAAAGGAGAAATAAGGCTAAAAGTGCTTTCACAGATGAAAGAAAACTCAGTGACTCTATCACCCACAGACCTGCCCTAAAAGAACAGCTAAATTTTCTAAGTGGAAAGAAATAATTCTTTTAAACAAAAGAAAAATGCAATAAATACCTTTTAATACCCGCCCCCCCCCCGAATTTTCTAAACTGAGTGTGATGATTGAAGCAGAAGCCACAACCCTGATGCATTTTTTATGCATGTGGAGGAGATATCTAAGGGAATTATATTATAAATGAAGGAGGGTAGAGGGAGATAAAACAGCTGCACTTCATCTGAGTGGGGAAAAGTAATACCGCTATACCAATAAATATGACAAAGTATGCATATATAATATTTAGAGCTATACACAGAGATACTGGATATAAATAAAAATGGGGTTCTGGAAAACGTTCCCATAATCCTTAGGAAGGAAAAAAAAAGCCATTTATACAACATTGATAAAGTGACAAGATTATAGAGCTGGAGCACACACTACTATCTGCTAAGAGCTGGGGAGGGGGAAGGGCGGGTGAGTGACAGGGCTCATGCGGGTCCTCCAGAGCACTGGGGCAGTGTGCACACGATTGTGCAGTACTCATCATCTATACACGATAAATGAGAAGAGACTGCACACACACACACACACACACACACACACACACACATACACACACACAAACACACACACACACACATCCCAGTGTCAGCTTTCTGGCTTTCACCTGAAACTATAACCATGTCAGAAGTGTCTATTGGAGAAAACCGAGGAAAGGGCACAAGGGGTCTTTCTGTCCTCTCGAAACTTTGTATGGATTCATCATTTTCAAAAATTAAAATCTAAAATGATTTGGGAGGGTAGAACTGGTCTGCATTCCTTTGTCCCTTCTTCCCTAGTCTCACAGTGGGTAGCTCAATTCACCTCCAAAGAATCCACTGGAAAGTCTTGTTTGGCAGGTGGGGAAACAGAGGCAGGGTGTATCTCAGAAATGGAACAGTCACCCAGTCAATGTCCTTAGCATTGTACCAGGATATCCCTTAAAAGCCCCAAAGTGTTCTCTTTCCCAGAGCCTCTCCAGTCACTGATGCTTGGCCTTCCACAAGCAGAGTCGTGGAACCAGAGCCCCGGGATTCTCCAGTGGAAATCTCAAACTACCGTGTCCGCACACGTGAACAATCTCCTGGAAGTCAGTCAGTTGTTTCACCTGTCTCCATGTCTCTCTGCTCCATCTGAATTCATTCAGAAGGCTGCCCCCAGTTCTCATGTCTAGACATGGGATAGGATCTGTACTGGGAAGGGCAAGTGACACTAACCAGGGTTCAATAACGAAGGAATTTCTCCTCCAATGACCAGGACCATGCACTGCATCCATGCCCTAATCTTGACTTAAAAGTAATAATATGCATACACTATGTGCTCGCCACCCCATGCCTGCTAAGTGGGTCATTTGTGACCTGTTGGGGAGCTCTGGAGAAGAGAGACACACAGAATGTTAGTCTAAGGCAAGAGAACATAGGTATGTGTTTCTCTCCAAAAAGGTCCGTGGGGTATCAGTCTTATCCGTATTTTTGGATGAAATATGTTTCCCCAAGTCCTGCTCTCAAGACTAGCTTCCTGAGTGTCCTCGGAGTCACAAGGGACACACTTAGCAGCTTAAGGTGTCCACCCTGCAGATGTAACAATCACTTCCAAGGCAAGATTCTGTCAGTGACACTGAACACAGTCCCATTCACTGAAAGGGAAAACCTCTGTCCTCACTGAGCCCTGGATAACGGCACTTGAATATGCAGAACCTCTCCCAAGGCCCAGGAAGAACTGAGCCCTCAGATGGGAGGAGACTCTGGGACAGTGCAAATGTCCAAGTGTCATGGCAGTGCCTATAAGGAATACTCTCTGCTATCTGGGAACGGTGGGGGGCAGGGAGACACCTGGTCTTGTGTTCCTCAGAAGCCAGCAGAGGTCCACCTGCAGTTCTCTTGGGATCTGTGGGACGGAGGTGGGAGGGGACGAGGAGGAGGGCCCTTTGGATTGCCAGAGTTGTCTTCTCATCTGCTATTTACCACTGCCTTCTTAATCACATGGTGCCAATACAGCTCTAAATTATCTTGTCTCTCAGCAGCTGCCAGGAATGATGAAAGCTGTCACCTCATCAAGAAAGTTTAATTAAAGAGGGAAAAAAGCCAGAGAAGGCAAAGCAGCCTTGAGATGGCAGCCCAGACCTCGAGTCCCTGAGGCAGAGAGGCTGTGGCAGTGTGGGGGTTGCGTACCTTCGCTTGTGTCTCCAGGAACCACCTGCATGGGCCAGCTATGGGTGGAGGGGGGTGTGCTGAGTGTGCACAATTAGTCATCAGGCAAAGACTATTGTCAGAAACAAGCAGAGTCTAGGTCCTTCAGGGCTGGATCTGCTCAGCCTTCACTTTGGAGGAAGGGCTTTGTAGAACAACAGTAAGACCCGGAGAGGAGAAATGTCTTGATTAGGATAACATGTGGGATTTCCCTCTGTATTCTGTGAATATGTTTCATTACCATTGCTTAATGAATAAAGCTGTTTAGCCCAGTGGTTTAGCAGAGTAAATCCAGATGGGAAATCTGAACAGAGATACAGAAAGAGAGTAGGCAGAGTGAAAGAGACGCCATGTAGCTGCTGAAGGAGAATGACACGCAGGAACCTTAGGACCTTACCAGTAAGCCACAGTCTTGTGGCGATACAGAGATTGATAGAAATGGGTTAATTTAAGATGTAAGAGCTATCGAGGAATATGTTAGAGTTCTTGGCCAAACAGTTGTAATTAATATAGTTTCTGTTTAATATTTGGGTCTTAGTGTCTGGGAAATGAATAAGCAGTCTCCACCTACAAATGGCACCACAATGTGGGGCAACTACACCCACATAAAACCTGAGAAAACGTGGGAAGGAATTCTAGACACACACACACAAAATAGAGTTAAGCATGGCTTCTTGGAGGCAGCATTTTATCGGATTCTGTTTGCTGGCCACAAGCAGAGACGTGGCTCCTTTAAGAACGCTTCCTGGTTCATACTGGCAGCACCAACAGCACAGCTCTGGCTCTTTTGGGAGGTCCCATTACAGAACACTTAAATGGGGTTTGTGAGCAGAGCAGAGTACTCCAAGTTGTTTAATGGCAACACAGACCTGTTGCATCCCTGGAGCTGGGGCGGTATGCAAGGCATGCAGAGGCAGTGGATATGCCTCCGCCATGTTGGACTAGGCAGAACAAACAAGCATGGCTGCGGAGTTGGTCCTAGTCATGCCCATTTAGCGTTTGAAAATGCTCAGAAAATGATTACAGATATGCAATAAAGACAGATTCAGATAAATAGACCTCTGAATGGGACACATAGGCTTGGAAGAGAGAAGAAAAGAAATATAAACAGTTATAAAAAGATAGGTTTGAAAAAAATAAAACAAAGTCTTTAAAGAGACAGCAAAAGTAATATAAGAGAACAGACAGTCATAGATTAAAAGAATAAAGACAGTAAAAAAGAAATAAGTCACGTAAAGATGGAATATACACAGAAAGTCTGGATTATGTATATTATTGTGTTTATTTTTAATTTTTTGACTGCAGAGAGACATTTGTTTCTGTGGTCTGCTAAGATAAACAAACATAAAGGTATTTTGCCTTCAAAATTTGGGTCTCAGGATATGTTTTATTGGGAAACAGGTTCTTGCTGTGGGACAGTGGTCTGTATCCTGTCAATTATATTTTAAATAAATGCTGATTGGCCAGTAGCCAGGCAGGAAGTATAGTTGAGACAACCAGACAGGAAGTAGAGGCAGGCCAATGAGAACAGGAGAATTCTGGGAAAGAAGGAAGTCCTAGCTGGCAGCTGTGACCCAGCCACAGAAGAAGCAAGAAGTGACTGCCTCGCCAAATAAGGTACTGAGCCATGTGGCTAAAATAGACAAGAATAATGGGCTAATATAAGTTATAAGAGTTAATAAGAAGTCTGAGCTACTAGGCCAATCAGTTTATAACTAATATAGAACTCTATGATTTCTTTGGGACCTAATGACTGTGGGAACTGGGAAAGACAGAAAGCGCAGACAAGAGGTTCTGTTTTTGTTTCTACAGAAGATGAGAACCTGTGGAGATCCCTTCCAGGCTAATGTGGTTTGATGGAACAAGACCCCTCGAAAGGTCTCCTTGAATCCTAAAAATACTTTGCCCAACAAACAGCAGGAAGCAGTTTGGAGAAAACTATGCTCAAATTCCTAATATTATTTTATAAATGTTTGTTTTTATTTAAAGGGGGTTGATTATAAGTGGCTAAATGGTCACAGTCATTCTTTTTCTAAAAAAGGGGGGATATGATATAGAGATGAATACTTTATTTTGGAATGAACTTTGGCTGATATA
This sequence comes from Microtus oregoni, assembly GCF_018167655.1. NCBI lineage: Eukaryota > Metazoa > Chordata > Mammalia > Rodentia > Cricetidae > Microtus > Microtus oregoni. The sequence goes on from NW_024543061.1 coordinate 59,801,575, forward strand.
AATTTAAGGTCAATCTTGTTATATGCATATTTCTACTCTTGTTTAAAGTACTATGTTTATATAGCTCATTTAAAATGGAATGTATACTTAAAAATTACAGATTAATAGTCATTTATAATAATCAAACTTGTTATGTTTTCTAGGGGTAAAGAGATATATTTCAATTAGATAGATAGATAATATTCAATCCTTTCAAAGACTTACAGAACATGGCATTTAAAATATTTTAAGAACTTGACTACTTGTCAACAATGAGACATGTCTGCTGCTGGCAGCACCAATTACTTCCAAGACATTATGAACATTGAAGAAATTCATTATGGAATTTGTCTTCAGTGTGACAAGGCTAGCCATTTGGTCAAGGAACTGCTCTTGCCTAGACTACTGTATGAACTGGACATGCAAGACCCACAGAAAAGTGACTGCTGAACTTTCCAAAAGATGGGATGGCCCTTCAGCATTCCAGCTTCACAGAAGAAACTGCCAGACATTCTGCAGGACACAGAAGAGAGTACGTGATGAACTTTGCCATTACAAGGCAGAATAGATCTTCAAATTTCCTGTTTCATGGAAAAGTCTGGATACTATGGGGCTGTAGGCAGAAGATTGGATGCCCCAATGTTACAGAAGAACTTTGGGTGACTGTCCAGGCAGCAAGATGTGGTAGTGTTTTGAAAGTTGCTTACAATTCACTTTCTGATTACTTAGGCAATATTATATCCTTCTGGAGCCTTTGAAGAGCTGAAGACAGATAGTTACAGTTTTCCTTAGTTATGACAAAAGATAAATTAGATATGAAACTTTAGACTCGCAATGAATTATTGTAACTATAATTCTTGCTGATATCTATTTGTTATATGTAATTTTACTATGTTAAAGTTAAAACCTTCCTTTCTATTTAGACAAAAAAGAGGAGATGATGTGGGATTCCCCTCTGTAGGCTGTAAATATGTTTTATTACCATTGGTTAATGAATAACTGTTTTGGCCAATGGCTTAGCAGAATAAAGCCAGGCAGGAAATCCAAACAGAGATAGAGAAAGAGAGTAGGTGGAGTAAAAGAGACCTGAAGGAGAAGAAGACCCTGGAACCTTAGGAACCTTACTAGTAGACCACAGACTCATGGCAATAGAGAGATTGATAGAAATGGGTTAATTTAAGATGTAAGAGCTAGCTAGGAATACACTAGAGTCATTGGCTAAACAGTGTTGTAATTAATATAGCTTCTGTGTGATTATTTGGGTCAGGGTGGCCGGGAAATGAAAGAGCAGCCTCCGCTTATACACAGCAGCCAGTGACAGAGAGGCCCAAGATCTCCTGCCCTTTACTTTCCATACCCACTCCGTTTGTGGTACTCCCTGCATCTGTCTCCAAGCTACACCTCTAGCACTAGAGCACCACATCGACCCATAGAAGCATCTAGAGTTGCCCCCTCAAACAGATGCTCCCTGCCAGCCACACTGCACACAGCACTCTATTCTTGTTTCTTTATCATCCTCAGAATGCCAAAAACAGGAGAGGCTTCACCTGAAAAGCCTGGAGCATTTCTATTTAGTGAAGACTCAGAGTGATCACGTGTCAAGCACATAGGTTGATACTTGTTTGTAGACATTAACTCAGCCAATCTTTACAAGGAAGCAAAATGAGCATTCCACCCTTTCCAGAAATAATGGGACACACACACATATGTGTGCATGCACACACACATGGGCACACAAAGATACACACACACACACACCACATAGACACACACACCACACACAGACACACAGACACACAAACAACACATACCACACACAGACACACACCACCCACGTAGGCATACACACACACACACAGACAAACAAACACATACCACACACAGGAACACACACACACTGCACACACATGCAGGGAAGTAAAACAATTTGCTGTGGAGACACAGCAGAGCCAGGGAAGTGGCCAGGGTTCACCGTCTAGCTCCCAGGGCCATGTTTTGCTATCACACAGTCCCACCCACCCAGGGACATGAGGGTGTCTCCTGTCCATAAGTCTTAGGGTGCTTTGTTTTTCTGTCTGGTGATTTCTGGGGATCTGTTCTCCCACCTGCTGGACCCTTAGCCTCAATTTCTTTACCACGGTTTATTCATTAGCTCACAGGAGATATCATCCCACCTGCCCCCTCACTGACTGATTGGTATGGCCCTGAACCTGGGATCATAAGACAACCAAAGTTACAAGTGAAAATACTGCATCTTTGCCCTCTGCCGGTCGGCAAGTCTACCACCAAGGTGGGAATGCTCTGACCAGGTGCCAAAAGGCTCTTAAAACTGTCTCACAGAGGCTGAGCCAGGGGCCTGTTGCTTTGCATGGCTGCTTTATCATTCACCTCTGTACCAGAAGGGGGAGAGCACTGGCCCTTTTTCACCCAAGCAGGAAGTGAGGCTCCAGAAGCTAAAATTTACTTCCAAGACGGGTCATGTGGGATGCAAATTCGGCCTTGCATCCTGAGTGGGCCAGTGAGGGCACTGACCTTAGGACACTGAGAGAGGGGAATAGCAGAGGTCACAGAACAAGCCGAGTGCCGTGGCGTGCCGAGTAGGGGAACACAAACGAGCGCAGGTTATCGGAGACTAAGCTGCTGGGCTGCGCACTTCATCCGCACCATGCCATTCCGTTTCACGGCAGCCCCGTGCAGGTTACTGGGTTACAGAGAAGGATAGGACCCTCAGCAAGGCCAAATCAGACAGAAGATGCAGTGAGTAGTGGAGCCATCCTCAGACCCAGCCCCGGTAACTCCATATCTCGCGTGGCTGATCACGTGGCAGAACAGAGGTCTGTTATGGGCCACATGTCACCTGCTGCATAGGTGCCCCCTGAGATTGGTGGCTTGCTTTGCTGTTCCTGGACCTGCATAGTTCTCACTGGAAGTTAGCCTGTACCGCAGAAAAATGGAGATGGAACACAAAGAAATGGTCTCCTTCCTGAAGCTAAGCAAATCTACACTTGGACTCTATCTATGGTCAGATGGTTTAACCTCGACTCTCTCCTGGGTAAAAAAGTCTCAAAGTAGACTCAGGACCCCGCCCCCCACCTCCGCCCTGATATTCACCTTTAGGGAGGGTGTCTTGCTGTTTTGTTTTTAATGGGCTGTGACTGCTACAAGACTATCTAAATCTCTTAAATCCATGACTAAGTGGAGAACTGAACCCCTGGTGCATAAAAGCAGATGCTAGCATTAACTCCAAACAGCCATGAGACAGGAGAGCTGGGGCTCAGGTAGCAAAGAACAGCCTATTCTGAGTAATTAAGCAGCCAAGGCTACCGCACAGAAGCAAAACAGAGGAGGCTGTGGAGAAAGGATCTGAAGACAGGGAAGCTGCTGTGTTCTCAGGTCTGTGACAGGGACAGCAGCCTTGGCCCTGTGACGACACCTCTGTCATCAGGGACACGGGAGTATCTCGAACACTTCTCTGTTCACTGGGCTCATCTGTCCTCTTCAGAGCCTGTTTTTGTTTCTGAGCTATAGCGGGGGTGAGTGGATTTCCTGGCCGAGTGATAAGAAGTCAGGGAGGTACAGGGTGGGTCCTGGAGGGTCCTGTGGAGAAAGTGTAGGGCATTTGAGGCTGGGCAGCCCCTGACCCACCTCTGGTCCTTGTTTGCCCTCAGTAATGTGGGCTTATTGATGATCAACTCTAAAACAAATGGAAAGTTCTAGAAGCTCTGGGGCTTTTACGATAGAGAGGGATGAAGATTTTGCGGCTGAGCCTGGCTACTGATCAGGAAGGAATGCTGTCAGGTACAGCGAGAAGTCCTTCTGGAACCCCTGCAGCAGGCTGCCAGCTCCTGGCAAGGACTCCACCTTCCTTCTCGGAGCACAGACATCCTCTTTGTTTGCCCACCAGCCCCTGGATTGTTTCCTCCTTAGTATAAAGGAAGGTCAGAAAGGTTAAGTGATGTATTAAATATGTCAAATAGTGGTACCTCGGGCTCTAAGTTAAGGAGCTGTCTGATCCTCATATAACCTTATAGCCATGGCACAGGCCTGGCTCTCCCTGGGTGAGCAGCAGGATGTTCATGTTTAGAAAAGCAGTCACTGCTAGGCAAAGGCACCTTCCCCTGCACAGCTGTAGGTGCTCCCAGATGCCCACTCCAGTGCCTTTCAGAGCCATGCCCAGTGAGCTTAATCCCTAATCGGTTTTCAAGGTGATGTGACTGGCGTCCCCCCGGGTGCCAGGATAACATGTTCAGTATTACTCACAGCAAGTCTGTCATGTACAGCAGAGGCAGCAGGGCACAGCTCAGTCCCTCTCATTTCCCCAGGACGTTTTCACTCGCAGCGTGTTCCTTGTCCTTCACCTCATCTGGAGCCAAGCAGCTCCTACAGATGCCGGAGGGGTTGGATACAGTCTTTAAGATACTCCCAGCCCTAGATGGAGCTAGTCACAGCTGTGGAAAAAGCTCTCAGGGAGTCTGCCCTAGACCTAGAAGACCTAGCCAGGAGTTATGAGTTCTCTGGGTAAGTTGCCTCCGATTACTATCTCTACATGGTCCCCCAAAGGCCATGTACCTGATGTTTTGGTGAGTCACCCCAAACCCAAGCCCAGTGTTGTCCCTCTGCACCCCAGTAGAGCCACAAGTCAAATCTGCACCCATGTGTTCTTTTGGGGAGTCTGCCCAGGCCCTACAGGCAGAATCAAGAATACTACCAGAGTGTGCCCTCTCTCCATAAGCTGCCCTGATTCTTGCCCTGGGCTGTACCTCCATGCCCAAGTCCAGCCAGGGCTTGTATTCTCTACTTGAGTTTATCATAGGTTCCTTACCTTAGGCTCTTTTCCAACACCCAGAGCCAGGTAGGAGCTGCATCCATGTACTTTCTCGGATGGAGACTGGAACCACCACTCTCTCCAAACAAAACCAAAACCCAACCTCTGAAGGGCTGACCTACGAATTCTTCTGATTTGCTCTGAAATCAACCAAGCTTGGGCAACAGCAGAAACAGAACCAGGCTTCCATTCAACACAGGCAGCCACACAACTAATAAAATAAACCCATATACCTAGGACCCATGGAAAAAGTAAAAACAATATGAGAGGCCAAGAAAATATGCACCTCCCACAAAGACTGCTATCTTATAGAAAAATGACATGGGGGGGCCTCAGGACATGGAATTTAAAACAGCAATCATAAATATAATCCAACAAATTCAGGGAGCTTACAGAGGACAGAGAACACAAAGAGGACCTGAATAAACTTCAAAGGGACGGGAATGAACTCCCGATTGCAGCCAAAACAGAAAACCTACAAATATATACAGCTGAGCAAAATAATGAAGAAAATTCAAGATTTGAAAAGATTGAGAATTCAATAAAGACGTAGAAATACTAAAGAAAACTCAACTGAAATGAAGATGGAATTGAAAGACTAAACAACCCAGTTAGAAAACTCGGAGAAAGTCTTACCGATGGAACTGATCATGTGGAAGACAGAACATTAAGATGCAAAGAGAAGGCAAAGGGATTAGACCACAAAATCAAATAATATGATATATTGAAACACACACATACAAATATTCAGGGACTTTGGGACACTGTGAAACATCAAATCTATGAATCACAGGCACAAAAGAAGAATTTCAGGTCAATGGCACAGAGCAGATCTTCAACAGGATTGATCACAGAAGAAAACTTCCTCAAACTAAGGAAAGGCAGACCCAAATAGACACAAGTAGTACACAGAACACCAAACAGACACAACCAGAAAAAAACTCCACACATCATATTATAAATGACACAGTAAATACACAAAACAATGAAAGGGTCCGGAAAGCTGCCAGAGAAGAAAGTCACAAGTCACATAGAAAGTAAAGCCTGTCAGAATAACAGCTGATGTCTCAGTGGAAGCTTTCCTGGAGCAATGTGCTCCCAGTTCTCAGAGAACACAGATATTTTACCCACTAACGCTACCTGTTATAGTTGGAGAAAGATAAGCGCTCTAAGATATAAACAAGAATCCATGTCCACCAAACCTGCCCTACAGAGAATACTGCAATCAATACTTTGGATTGAAAAGAGGAATAAGAATAGCCAAGAGACCCCAGAGAGAAAGCAAATGATCTTATGATAACTGAAACACATTAAAAAGGACTAAAAGGTAGGGCACGGTGGCATGCACCTTCAAATTCATGAGGCAGAGGCAGGCAGATCTCTTGTGAGTTTGAGGGAGAGATGACTGAGGGGCTGAGGACACTTGCTGCTTTTGAATAAGACTTGAGTTCAGTTCCCAGCACCCACACGGAGGCTCAACATCTTTTGAACCTCCAGTTCCAGGGGCCCCAAAACTCTCTTCTGACTCTGTCTAATAAAAATAACTCTATAATACTAATACTAATAAATGTTCTCTTCAAACTCCAATGCAGAGCATGGATTTGGAAAAGCTTTGTCAATGTGTTAACTCTATGTTTAGAGATGATCAAATAAAAACCAAAAAACTATTGCTTTTATAAAACAAACTTCATGAAGTAAGACTCAGTAAAATTTTCTTGGTCAGTGCACTCACAGAAGGGGTTGGATTCCCTAGGGAGGCGATATATGAAGTGGGCATCAGCTCTAAGAAGGCTTGACTACTTGGCAATGGCAAGGGCAATGCCATTTAAGAGACAGAAATAATGTATCAATATTTTAAAGCATAGAAGTAAAGTCTTCTCTCCTTACTTTGGAAGAGGCCAAACAGCCCTCTTCGATCTCACTGTCCCTCCAACCTGCCCCGAGCTTCCCTTACCCCTTGAGCAGATATGGAGATTTAGGGACTGCAGTCACAAGGGGCCCAGCTAAGAGGCCTTTTGGTCCAACTGTATGAGCCTGATTGTGTCACTATGACCAAATATCTGACATAAACAGGGAGGAGGGTTATTTGTTTGCAGATTTAGGGGTTTGGGTCCATCATGGTGGGGAGAGCATGACACAGCCCCTCACATGGCAGAAGACAGAAAACGGGAATGAAAGCAGGAAGGGGCTAGTGCAAGGTGGAGCTCCTGAAGACACATCTCATTGGGCCGCCTCCTTCTAGGCCCTGCCCCACAAAGCTCCAACACCCCAATACTTTATTCAAAGTCCAAGTCCTTCAGTGGATTAAGCCTTAATTAGGCCAGACTCTCATGATCCAATCACTCCACCTTTGGAAACACTCTCATAGACATTCCCCGAGATATGCTGTACTAATAATCTCCTGGGGGAACGCTCAACCCAATCAACTGTCAATCAGGGCTAACCACCATGGGCCAGTGGAGTGGTGCAAGAGGGACAGACACTTGCCAAAAAGTCTGGCAACCTGAGTTCACAACTCAGACTCCACAGGACGGAAGGAGAGAACCAATTCCTGAAAGTTGTCCTCTGACCTCATGGTACACATATGTACATCCCCTATGCCCTCCTGCAGGCATAAATAAAGGTTAGAAAAAGATTAACCATCACACTATCTCTTTTGGACCCCAGATTTCAATGCCTTCCCTGCCACATAGGATACCTGCAGGACAAGGCATGCTGTTCACAGACTGGCTGCCATACATTCTAAGTCTGCCTTCTCTCCAAGGTCTCCCTTCTTCCTAAGTCCTGAGCTTCAGATTCAGGGGAAAAACTCCCGCCAACACTAATTATATTCCCACATAGTGGTGTGTTTCCCCACCTTCAGTGGCTTTATAACTCTTGTCTACCAATACTGACCACTTAGTTTATTGAGCTACTATTCATGCCGAACACTTTGTACACCTGAATTTCTGGTATCCAGAGCTACAGACTCAAGACTTGCCAAGTGTTATGGGGGGATCAATCAATAGCAAGGATCATTTGAATTTAAGTTTATCCCCTCCAAAGTTTGCGAGTTCCCCTCCATGCTAGGCTGCTGCCAGTGGCACTAGTTCAAAACCAGCCCTGAGCCCTGCTACAACTAACCCGATCCATCCCTAAACTCAAACCGCCTTCAGCTCGACACAGCTGCCGTGGGGTGACTGTGGCGGGAGAGGGCCTCTTACTGAGCTAGTATGTACACCCATCACATCTGCAGTGGGTGGAGTGATCTACCCCCACTGTGCAACTCACAGACTCCTGGAAATTCTAGACAAATAAACTTCAAAAGCAGAAAAACACGACTGATATTTGCTGTTCTTAGTGGTATCATTTCACATCTCCTTGTCTAAGTCTGGAAGAAGCTATGGTTAGCATCCATCGGGTTCTCAGCCCAAATCTATTGCTAACCCTAGAAGCTGGCTTGTGACTGAATTGCGGTTTCAAGCCCAACGTTATATTTCATATATATATATATATATATATATATATATATATATATGCCTATGTTCTTCTAGGGAGAGTCCAAAGCCTGCATCAGATATCAAAGAGGCTCATTGTCCTAATCAGAGTCACTATTGCTGTGATGAAACACCATGACCAAAAGCAAGCAGGGAGGAAAGGGTTTACTTGGCTTACACTTCCATATCATTGTTCATCACTGAAGGAAGTCAGGGCAGGAACTCAAACAGGGCAGGACCAGGTGCAGAGACCCTGGAGGGGGAGCTGCTTTCTAGCTTGTTTCTCATGTCTTGCTCAGCCCACAATAGGCTGGGCTTGCCCCTATCAATCAATGATTAAGAAAATGCTCTACAGACCTAATCTTTTTTTTTAAAAAAAAAAGTAAATGAATAAAATTTATTTTTTTAAAAAACAATCTTTTCTCATTTTACATACCTATTCATTTTCCACTCCCTCCCCTCCTCTCACTCCTCCCACCTTCCCCCTTCCCCAGCCCTCAGTCCACTCTTCAGAGTGACACATCACTTCGAGGCAAGACTGAGGACCTCCCCCCCTACATCTAGGCTAAGCAAGGTATCCCTCCGAAAAGAAGGGGTTCCAAAACACCAATTCAAGCACTAGGGATAAGTCCTGGTCCCACTGCCAGTGGTCCCACAGACAGCCCAAGCCATACAACTGTCACCCAAATTCAGTGTGGGCCTAGTTTGGTCCTATGCAGGTTCCCCCACTTTCAGTCCAGAGTAAGTGAGCTCTCACTACTCAGGTCAGCCCCTACAGCCTAATCTTAGGGAGGCATTTTCTCATTTGAGGTTCCCATCTCTCAACTCTAGCCTGTGTCAAGCTGATATAACACTAGCCAGCAGACTTATGGATACCAAAATAGTTATGAAACACCAATAAGCTGGACAGCTGTGTGACATGAAAGTGCCCACCGGAAGATGGCTGAGACACCGCGGCAGTCTTCCCAGGCCTCCAGCTGGGACTCCTAAAGGACCAGATTCCTGGGATGGTGAGCCTTCAACACTTTGATTTTATTAAGTGTTCCTGTAGTTCTGAATGGAGTGCTTCAGCCAAGCTTGGACTTGTGCCTTCGGAAAACCACTAATGAAACATTAAATACTCGGGGAGGCCCAGTTCATGCCAGAGCTCTGGGTCATCAGGAGGCTGAGGCGGTTAGGTCCCCAGAAAATTTAATAGGTGGTGACAGGGCTCATCCGGGTAGCAATAGCACATGGGGCTCATATGAACTGGGTCTTAGAGGCCCGGGAGCCTCATGAAGCAAGGCCCTGTTCAGCCCACTCCAAGCCCAGAACATTTCCCAGGCCAGAGACCCCATCAGTCCTGTGTAAGCCATGGGTTCCCCTGGATGGTCCTTCTGCTCTCAAACCACAGGAAGAGAAAAACGATCCTCCCTCTTGTTAAACAGATATCCACACCTTCAGACTCAGGGACTACGCTGTGCTACATGCAAGAATAACACGACTGCCCATATTCCAGCATTTCCCAAGGCAAGGCTTCTCGTTATCTCTTTCTGCCACTCTGCTTCTGGGAACACTGGGAACAAAGACACTCGGGCATACCCAGTTCAACAAAGACAACCCCAGGGAGTCGCCCTAACTCAGCCAAAGCACTCATCTCGAGAGGTCCTATGCTTTCAAGTTGAACTCAATGGCCAAAACTGTCCAGAAGATATCATTAGCACACCTTCACCTGGCCAGCCATATACTGCTGAAGTCCAGTGTCAGGAGAGGAGACGGCCATAAAGCCAGGCCACTGGGCTCTACTCATCACAGACCCTGACAAATTAGTCTCTGAAGACACAGTTCCCTACAACAGACTGAGGTACACGCGCCATGTACACTGTAAGCTCTCAGGGAGGCAGATGTTGGCAGCAGAGCTGCCTGTGGCTCAGGCCTGTGCTAACGCAAATACTGAGGAGGAAGTGGAGTCCGCACCCTACCCACTGCCTTCCCTTCCTAAATCACAGGTCTCATGAAAGTACTCTGGGGTCCCCTCCCTGTGATGAATACAGGGGAGGTTTTTGGTCACGTGGGAGACACAGCTCGTCTTAGAAAAATCCCACCTTCATTGTAACTGCAACCAACCTCTGTCCATTAAGGGTACACTGATTCCTGTTGTCTTCAACGCTGGTGAATAAAAAGTCCCTTTCCCTTTACTGAGCACGATAAAGCTAGAACTTGTCACATGGAAATTTCATTAGGATTGCAAGAAAACAGAGAGCAAAAACGCACAGAATGAGGCGAGCTGGCAATGTGCGACACTGGCAGGCTGGCCTCGCACTGGGGTCACACACTAGTTACAGAGGGCAGTCCCCCCCCCACCAGTGGCAGGCTGGCCTCGCACTGGGGTCACACACTAGTTACAGAGGGCAGTCCCCCCCCCCCGCCAGTGGCAGGCTGGCCTTGCACTGGGGTCACACACTAGTTACAGAGGGCAGTCCCCCCCCCCCCCCCGCCAGTGGCAGGCTGGCCTCGCACTGGGGTCACACACTAGTTACAGAGGGCAGTCCCCCCCCCACCACCAGTGGCAGGCTGGCCGGTACTGTTTCATGTGTTCTTATCCACGTCTGCAGCCCTTTCTGCTGGGCTCTGTTCACTCCCCTGCAGGGCATCTCTGGACTCCAGAGGAGAACCCTGAAGAAGCAGGGTGTCCCAGCATAGAAAACTCTTCAATTTGCGCATCCAGTAAACTGGAGGACACCAGTGTTGCCAAGGAGAGAAAATGGCTGTTCTCCCCAGGCATCAGAAGGCTTTTTAAAAGTTTTAAAACAAAGGTTTACACTTTAAAGGTCTCCCTGGAGCATCTCGCGTTCATCCTGCCTCTTCCCTATGCATCAAGAATGGCGATTTTTTTTCTTTTATTAGCCACAATTACTTTTTCCTAGGCCTTAGATTCTAATGTGATATTTATCATGGCCAAGTCCAGATTTTTCCCATGAGATGGGAGGTGGTACCAGGGTGCACACCAGAGCAGCCTCATCAGAAACAAGGTGATGTTAAGACTAGACTACAGGGCCCCAGCTTCCAACCTGGACTACCACTGAGTGACCTTGGAGAATTGTGCAGCTTTTCTCCCTGCCTCCCTTTCCAGGCAATTTAGAGATACAACCATTCTCCAAAGGGCTGTGGGCAACAGAACGCTAAATCATCTGCCCTAGTAGGCAAGAAAATCAGTACCCAAAAGGATTCAAACACAAGAGAACAGGGAGCCCAGTGCTGTCAGAGCATCTGTTTCGGGCATTTGCTATGCATCACGGAATTCTGAAACAGCCCTGAGAAATAACAGTTCTCCTCATCTCACATAAACCAGAAACAGGCATGCAGGAGTCCAGAGGTTTGCTTTGGACCATCTAAGGGGTAGAGGCGAAATCCGGGTTCTTCCCACTCACAGCCTGCTCAAGATTATGCAGCTAGTTGACAGCAATGCAGAATCATGGCCAGGACAGCAGCGGTTGTCCCTGCACACAAGCTGACTGCGGGGTGCAGGGTCTTCTCTGGAGGAGACACCGAGGGGTCAGTATTGCTGAAGACAGGCCCATTGTCCACAGCCACCATAGCCAGAGCTAGGAATCACTCCATGCTGCTTGTCCCTCCTCATCTCAGCCAGTGCTCACTTAAAGAGGCTCCCTCAGCCAGGCTGGATTTCTACAGTCTGCCAGACATCATAGCAGTGTCTGGGGGCCTTGCTGCTCCCAATGAGACCAGGTTCCTGTGGAAGCTGAAGTTTCAGGGTGAGTTTCTGGCTATGATGTGGGGCACTGAACTACATGGACTGTTAATTCAGAAGAAGCTATTGGGGTAAGCTGTAGTCGGAGGCTGCACGTTCATTTCCCAGCTGCCCAGACAGGAAATAATCACACATAAACTGTATTAATTAAAACACTGCTTGGCCAATCACTTAAGGGTATTTCTAGCTAGCTCTTATATCTTAAATTAACCCATTTATATTATTTTATATTTTACCATGAGGCTCATAGTTTACAGGCAAGGTTCCTGTGTCTGTCTCTTGAAGTGGCTACATGGCGTCCCACTGACCCTGCCTACTTTCTCCCAGCATTCGGCTTAGTTTTCCCTGCCTAGCTTTATTCTGCCCTATCACTGGACAAAGCGACTTCTTTATTCATTAGCCAATAAAAGCAGCACATATACAGAAGGACTTCCCACACCAGTAAGCTTTGGCTGAGAGCTATGTATTAGTACCCAAAGAGTGGGAAGTACTCCATTGCACTAATACCAAAGGGCTTAGAGAAGCTAGTGATTGACCAATGCCACAGACTCTTAAAAATGTTGATTGTCTGAGGAATCTAAGTAATAACAAAGGCCAGATGTTCCTTAAGAAACTCCCTCTTGTTGCCACAACATATTGAATGTTTCCATAAATCAACCCCTAAGACATTCAGCCAGTGTGCTCGCAGGTAAGGGCTGGTACCAAAGCAGAAGGCAGAATATTGTACCCAAGTGCCTGCTCCCATGAATACTAGATACTTATGTACAAAGAACAATGCAAAAGAGATTGTTACTTTTAAAAACATAATTCTCTCGGAGACATAAAACTATCCAGAGACAAATTCCCAGTAAGAGATGACTGGGAATGCTGGATTAGGAAGGAATGAAAAGTATGCTCTCGGCCAACAAATGGTCTCTCAGAAATCTACTGCCAACAAATGGACACATCCAAGGTCCTGGGAAACTGGATACTTTTCTTCCTACTGATAACAAGACCTTCTTAAAAGGGTCCAGACAGCTGGGAAGCTAGTTGGGCTTCTGTAGCTTCCTAGAAGAGCCTGAACTACAACTGCCAAATTTTCCTCATGAACACGTAGCTTTAAAAAAAAAACAGAAATTAAGTTATATGGCTACCCAAAAGCTAATTATCCAATGGAAAGAGTTACTATAGTAACTATAAAAAGACAGTGAGTGTTAGTCAGAAATAATTCATGTATTTCCATCGCTCTTTTTCCTTTATCATGGACACTTCATTATAAGCCGGCATTTTGGGAAATGTTGGCTTTAAGATGATCACAGTTCTTTGGCCAATCTGAAAAAAAAAATCCTCTGGCTCTCTTCGCTTTAGAATTGAGTTTGTAAACAAGAATAACATGCTCAATTCTAAGCGCAGGGTTGAGAAGCTGATGGACTGTACTGGGGTCTTGAGCGAGACAGCCTAGGAAAACTCCTTGGCCACGGAGGTCCTACCCAATCTGGTAGCCACTGGCCAGGAGGCGACCAAGCACCTGCTAGCAATGGCTAGTGCTTCTGAAGAACTGATTTTTAACTTGTACCTAATTTTAACTAATTTGAACTTAAACAGTTTCACATGGGTAGTGGCAAAAAGTGGCATGCTCAGTGTATGCTGACACGCAGAGTGGCTGTTTTTCTTTTAATGGTAAAGGGGACTTTCTTCAGATGTCAGTATCCTGAAAAAGAAATTCTTTTTATTAATCTGAGTTCCTGCTTAAATACTAGAAAGAGACATGAACACACCAGTGTTTCCTGAAACTCAACCATACCTCACTTTAGCTACGCCTCCTGCCCAAACCTACTGAACTGTTCCTATGACCCCAAGTAACTGCCCAGTCTGAGACCCAGCAGCTCCTCCGGGCACCTCTGGTGTTACTGAGCGCCCTCCCCTTGCTTTTTCCTCTCTTGGCCTCCTGAGAATCTCCTTGGTTTTCTATCTATCTGTGGTGCTAAGAAGATCAAGCCTGGGTCCCCAAGCGCCCCCAACTCCACATCTGCTCCCCACTACCTCAAGCTTAAAGCAGACAGAAGGCCTCTGGGGATGCCTCCAGCCCTCGGCTCGAGCCCTTCCAATCCAGCCACTTCTGCTTTGTTCCCATGATGGCTGATCTTGGTTGTCAACCTCACACACCTAGGAGACAGAACCTCGATTGAGGACGATCCTCCATGGGACTGGCTTGTGGGCATGTTTGCAGGGCATTTTGTTGATTGCTAACTGATGCTTGAGAGTCCAGCCCACTACCCATTGCTCAGGTAGGTCTGAGTTATGTAAGAATAGAGCTGGAAGCCAGCCTGGAAGCAGGTCAGTAAGCAGCACTCCTCCGTGGTCTCACCTTCAGTTTCTGTCTGCAGGATCCTGTTTGAGCTCTGCCCTGACTTCCCTCAATGATGAGCTGTGACCCAGAATAAGCCTAAGCCAAACAAACCCATTCCTCTTCAATTTGCTTATCACAGCAGCAGAAGACTAACTAGAGAATTTTCCAATGCATCTTTTTCCCACAAAGCCTATCAAAGCGCATCAAACTTAATTACGGAAATTTTATCTTTCTTCCTCAACAAACTTTCAATACAAAGGATGTATCTCATTTATTTTGGCCTCAGAAAGTAGAACAACCCTAATCCACAGGGAGTGCTCAATTATTAGCCCCAAATGTCATATACCAGTCAAAATGAGACTCTGGTCTATAGGTGAGAGAGCATATCCATCATGGGTAAGGTGACTGTATGTCCCAGCTAGCTCAGAATAGTACCCAGGTACATCAGTTGTCCGGATATTCTACTTAATTCTTACAAGTATCCTCATTTAAGGGCTAAATTATATGGTTGCCTTAGTTATAAGGCTTGGATCCGTGAAGTCTTTTATGAAAAAATTTCATAAAGAAGATGATCTGTTGATGGTAAACAGATTACAAATAGATCTGCCTGGAAGTACAGAAAAGGTCGGATGACCTTTCATCTTCTCCAGCCACGAGCTTCCAAGGGTCTATGATTTCTAGAAGTATTTTCAAGAGAATTTTTTAAAAAATCAGCCATTTTAACTTCCTCAGCCTGGGAACCGGAGGCACTGGAGGCAGTTTTCTCTTCACGCTGATTAATGAGAAATAAAAGAACCAGGCAGAAACTGGAGCCTGCCCAGCAAAGACAGAAGGAGCAGTGAGTGAGTCAGGCCCATAAGAGTTAAAGAGAAGAGTAGTTGATTGCCAGAGACGCTAGAGCAGGAGTGAACACACACAATACACTGCCTCCCAGAGGCTGGTGATGGGAAGAGGTTTTTTTAAAACCTGTCAATGAAAAGAAAAACAAAGGCCCAGAGTGTGGACAGCTAACCGGCAGTCTGCAGAAACATTTATCAACAAAATGAGGCAAAGCCAGGAAACATTTGTGACAATCCTAAATGTTTATCAGGTTAAACACAGGGGGTTATAAAATGAAATGTGGCATCGATTACTTCAGAAGGTCACTCTCCTTCATTCACAGAGGGCAAGTTAACAATCTCTCTCTCTACTCAAAATTTAGACAGCTTGCTTCCTCTATCATAAAACAAAGACAACAAAGTAGAAAAAGCCTTTCATCTCAAATCTCTTTTCCCTCACCTCTGCAAATCTCTCTTCCCTCACCTCTGCTTCCCAGTTAAGGAAAAGTCTGGATGACTGTATCCACAGCCCCCATCCTCTCCACACAGAAACAGCATTTTCTGGCCTCCACCTGTGTGTCCATTGGCATCCTGGCATATTTTCATCCTGGGCCCACTGTGTTTAAAGATACAATAGCCAAGGCTTTACCTTTTGCTGTAGAATAATCCTTCTGTACACTGTGGAAATAGATGTTGCTATGATTGGTTTAATAAACAAGCTGACTGGACAATAGTTGAACAGAATAAAATTAGGTGGGAAAGCCAAACTGAGAATGCTGGGAAGGAGAAGGGTGGAGTGAGAGGAGTCGCCGGTGAGAAGGAGAATGAGTCAGACACAGAAGATGGGATAGAGGTAAAAGCCATGAGCCTTGGGGCAGCACACAGATTAATAGAAATGGATTAAGTTGTAAGAGCTAGCTAGTAATAAGCCTGAGCTATTGGCCACCATTTATAATTAGTCTTGCCTCCATGTTGGTTATTTGGGACCAGGTATTTGGGACAGGAAAATTCAGCCTACAGCCTTCCTTTCCCTGCTTTGCAGAAGAACAGGAGAGTTTGTTCATCACTCCCTAATCTCATACTATTGTCTTTAGAGTGTCCATGACTTCATAATTACTGCTTTTCTCCCCTTCTTTCCATCCACTCCATTTGCTGATCTCTTCCTATGATGGTCTCTTCCTATTCAATGTGATGCCCTAGAAGCTCAGACTCCTCATACTCTCATCATTCTTCCCAGGCGATGCACAGTCATTATTCCTGTGGCTTCAGTTGCTACCCAGAAGCTGATGATCCAGATAATAAAACTTATTCACAGCATACAGAGAGGAATCCCACATCAATGATTCTCTATTATACCTCTCCCATCTGAGTTCACGATTAAAAAATCTATTGTACTTGGTTGTGTAATAAACACAGCCAACTTCACTAACCCAAAGATAGCCATGAAACCATCCATAAATGTCATAGATATGGCCAACCTAATGAAGCCAAAGGTCAACAATGGAACCCAGCATCTGCACTTGAAGACATCATAGACATGGCCAATCTACCAACAGAAAGATGAACAATGAAACCCTTTTGCTGCACTTGAAGATGTCATAGACATGGCCAATCTACCAACCCAAACATGAACAATGAAACCCTTCTGCTGCACTTGAAGATGTCATAGACATGCCCAATCTACCAACCCAAAGATGAACAACGGAACCACTCTGCTACTCCTGAAGATGTCATAGACATGGCCAATCTACCAACCCAAAGATGAACAATGGAACCCCTCTGTTGCACCTGAAAATGTCATAGTCATGGCCAATCTACCAACCCAAAGATGAACAATGAAACCCCTCTGCTGCACCTGCAGATGCCATAGACATGGCCAACGTACCAATCTAAAGATAAACCATGAAGCAGCCAGCTCCCCCTGACTATCCCAGGTTCTTTATTCTTCCCTTAACTTCACCACCAAATCTAATTATCATGCTCCATGATTCTGTTTCAATTCAGCTTTTTGGAGGTCTAATTAATGCTACATATGACTGAGGTACATACCTTGATGTTTTGATAGCTATACATTGTGCAGCAATTGTCACAATCAAGCCACTTCTTATATCCACCACTCACATAGCTTTACCTTTGTGTGTATGATAGAAGCAGTGTTTGTTTGCAGAAAATTTCCAAGTACGCGCTTTTATTAACCGTAGTTGTCATTCTACTTATTTGTTTTCTAGAACTTATTCCTCTTTTAATTGAAGTTGTATGACCTGGATGGCCTGGAATATACTATGTAGACCAGGTTACCCTCAAACTCACAGAGATCTACCTCCTGCTCTGATTGATAAGATTAACTATGTATGCCAACATGTCCAGCTCTAGGTGAGTTCTAATAAGATCTGATTTATACCATGGTGGTGTCTCACTTCTCTGAGGATACAGACCAGACTTCTGAAGCTGCCTTTCAAGACCCTTTTATCCTGGCCCCTGACTGACTCTCTAGGCCAGCTCTCTTTACCTTCCAAAGGCTCTCATCAATTCATTTCAGATCCTTTAAGTTGATGGTCTCCCTGGCAGGAACTTATCATGCAAATACAAGCAGTTTCTTTTCATTTAACCAATGACCTTCCTCCATCAATAAGGAGGCAGTGAGAGCTCCAGGCAGAAGAATCCACATCATGTCATGGAGTGAATATACATTAACAAGACTAACAGGATGCATCTGGGTCATTACAAGTAGTTGTGGGTCACTGGACAGAAGGAAGATGGGGCACAGGGTTTCCCAGAGGTAAGGGAAGAAGGCAGGAGCCAGACTCTGACTGGAGTCTCTTAACTCTGGCTGCTCATTACAGTTAATTGGGGAAATTTTTTAAAATTATGCCAAGTTCTATCCCCATAGGCAGGTGTGTGTGTGTGTGTGTGTGTGTGTGTGTGTGTGTGTGTGTGATGATTCTGCAGCTGGTCCACAAGTGCTATAGGTGCATATGTACACATGCATGTAGTTGTTCACTAGGGCAGAATTTTCCAGTTTCCATGGTATTAATATTTCTATCATGGTCAGCTTCAAGCTACGAATGGTCTGTCACTGAGGGAGAGTCAGGAGGTATGATCAGTAGTAGCAGGCTATAATATTCTCACTTTACAAATCAAACCAATGTAAATAACCTTAAGAGCACAGTCAATATGACTTCTGAACATTATCACCCTTATAAAATATCATTTATTAAACTATACATTTATGATATATATATATGTTTTGTGTAAAATTTTGTTAAATGTCTTTACATTTTTAAAAAAATTTATTTTATTGAGCTATACATTTTTCTCTGCTCCTCTCCTTGTCTCTCCCCTGCTCTTCAACCCTCTCCCATGGTCCCCATGCTCCCAATTTACTCAGGAGATTTTGTCGTTTTCTACTTCCCATGTAGATTAGATCCATGTATGTCTCTCTTAAGGTCCTCGGGGATTGTGATTTGTGGGCTGGTTTTTTTGCTTTATGTTTAAAAACAACTTATGAGTGAGTACATACGATAATTGTCTTTCTGGGTCTGGTTTACCTCACTCAAAATGATGTTTTCTAGCTCCATTCATTTGCCTGCAAATTTCATGATGTCACTATTTTTTTCTCCTGTGTAGTATTCCACTGTGTAAATGTGCCACATTTTCCTTGTCCAGTCTTCGTTACAGGGGCATTTAGGTGTTTTCAGGTTCTATGACAAACAATGCTGCTATGAACATAGTTGAGCACATATCTTTGTGGTACAATTGATCATTCTTTGGGTATATATCCAAAAGTGGTATTGCTGGGTCTTGAGGAGGGTTGTTTCCTAATTTTCTGAGAAATTGCATACTGATATCCAAAGGGGCTATACTAGCTTACATTACCACATAAGTTGTCATCAGTGTTTTTCTTCTTGACCATTCTTACAGGTGTAAGATGGAATCTCAGAGTTGTTTTGATTTGCATTTCTCTGAAGAAATGTCTTTACATGTTAATATCCAGACTCCTACTATAGTTGCTAGGGAGACTGTGTTATGCTAAAGGGACTGCCTGAGGCATGGCAGGCAGCTTTGAATTCTGTTCTGAAGAGTGGTGGTTTATCTTCGGTTTCCATGATGTTCACGTGGAACGGCAAGGGATTCTTAAGGTCAATCTTACTGTGTGGGTCCCAGGCCACACTTTGTCTGAACAGGACATTGTATAAGCCACATTAGTATAGTAGCGAACGACAACCCTACTATGGGTCACCAGACCATCTACATGGATTTAGCCATCAGTCCTTAGAGTTTCCCAGATACAACAGCCTTAGTCCTTAGCTGAACTCTCCCTGATGAACCACAATGCACCATAGCAATCCCTTTTGCACAGAGACCTCTTGTGGCCACCCTCAAGCTCTACTTTGTCCTCAAAGACTTTTTGGACTACGTCAATCAATCCACCGACACATCTCACCGAGACCATTCTGTATCCTAGTGCTAAAGACTGATTTCTGTCCCTGTCATTGTGCCTCAGACTTCACCTCCAGAGTAGCCATCTTCAGCTAGCGCCTCTGTGAGCAACTCATCCCGTCAGCTTCAGAGATGCCATTAGCAACCAATTTCCTCTTTCTGAAAATCTGCATCCACCATCGCGCCACTGTACACTGCCAAGAGGAAAGCTATATAATTTAATTTTAACAATGGCTGCATTTAACAACCCATTTGCATGAGTCCTGAAACTTTAATCATTGGCTGTCGCAGGCCATTCAGGGATAGCTCCGCTGTGCATATTACACACCGCGAGTTCAAACCAGTTGCAATGATGTGGAGTCAACAGGGGTCAGGCACGGGCATTGGTGGTAGTTTCTAAAGGAGCCCCAGGTGCCTGAAGTGTGTTTCTCAGGCCAGCACCACTGATGTGTAAGCCCCGTTACGTAGTTGGACAGACCCAGAAGGAGCAGTGAAGTTGCCGACATATTGAAGGCTTAAACAGTAGCAAGCGCCTCCAGGATGTGCTTTAGCAGAGAGACCCCCTTGCTTCTCTAATATTTTGGGTTGGCTAGCTAGTCCTGGCAGCAGTAGCTATGCAGGTAAAGGAGGTCCAGAGAGAGTGGAGAAGGGAGGGGACAACAGACAGACTGTTGGACAAGAACAGGCTGCAGGCGCTGATTTCTCTGTTGGTGACCACTGAGAAGATCGAGGGAGGTGGTTTCTGAAGGCCCCATTTTCCAAAAGCTCTTCTGAACTGAACCATGAGGTTTGCTAAGAGGGGGAGGCAGGAAATAGGATGGGGGCTCGAGGACAGCAGTGCTTTGTTTTTGCATCCTATGGGCTTGGAGTCTGAACAGGCTACCTTCCCATTCATAGAGCGAGGCAGTTCAGCAGAACCCTAAATCCTCTTCCAGCGGGGAGTCTCATTCCCTCCTGCTGGGTCTTGCTGATGCTTTTTTCTCCCCTCTTGTTTCCTCTTCCTTAACTTCCTCTGTGACACATGTCACACCCTGCTGCAGGTGGGGAGGTTCCCTTGCCCTAGGAATCCACACTGCATCTGTGTGTGTTTCCAGACAATGGAAGCAACTTCTCACTGAAGATGAAGCTGTTTCCCCATCTTTCCATGCATAGGGAGCTCTCTCCCAGACTCTAAAACTGAACATTTTCAGCCCCTTCCCAAATGGGATGAAGCAGGTCCCAGTAGAGTGTCATGGACATACCTTGTGGGGAATCATTCTTGCAATAAATTCCCCAAACTGAATAAGGCTAGGAATGGATTTTGACTGAATCCGGAGATCTCAAAAATGTTGCTATCATATGGTGCTGTCTGTCCTTCGGTGGCTCCTGTTGGTGGATGATAGTCCATCCAGCTTACCCCTCCTTTGGGCTTCTCTGACCTTTCCCTCTGCCCAGGGAAGGAAAACTGTACAGCTGAACACCATGAAAAACAAAACAAAATCCAACTATGCTTGGTTCAGCAGCACACAGACTAAAACTGGAATAAGACTCAGATACGCACATGGCCCTGGGCAAGGACGGCACACAAACTTGTGCAGTCGCCTATATTCTTAGTATCTCATACTTAGAAAAATGCTGCAGGAGCCTGAAGGTCATTTTGAAGAGTCATCTTAAGTACTGAGCAAAATACAGAAGGCGCTGAGAAAAAGCAACAGATGGTTCAAGAACACAATAACTTCAGACTGAGCTCGGAGGTATTTGCGATGATGCACTGCGGAAAATAAAGGAGATTACTGCCATTACTGCCTGAGGTTTCTGCTGGTGATGAGGAGAAAGGAGCTGTACAGCAAAGAGGATATGCAACCCATCCTATCCGGCTGGGCATGACTTTTCAGTGTTGTGATGTCTGACTCTGAACTCCGGAGATGATGTGTGCTCTTTTGTAAGGCAGATTTTTGATGTAGCCATTGCTGAGCTTGCTACATCAAGTAAAGAGTCATACAGAGACCATGAGAGGAAGACGGTTACTGACAGGTAACCTGACTGTAGGCACTGGACACCCGCAGAAGTGAAGTGGAAGAAGAAAAACAGGAAGTTGTTAACCAGCCTTCTGCCTTTTGTCTGGTTCATTCTAAAATTTACGGTACAGTGCCATTTGAGCTGTCCCACAGATAGTTTTGGCTTACAATTTATAACAATTATTTTTATGAGTTATGAGATTCTATGACTTCTATTTAAATTTCTATGTTTCTCATTAGGTTTTCATGTTAAACATTAGGGGAATAGAGATAGCTAACATTTAGGGAGTTAATGTTTCCAACTTGAAATGCCCAGTCTGGGTATGTGGAATTTTTATGCAAGTTATAAATATATTTCGCAGAGCAATTATTTTTCTTGAAATAGGGTCTTACCATGTAGTCCTGGCTAGTCCAAAATTTACTGTGTAAATTATATTGACCTGGACCACACAGAGATCTGCCTGTCTGTGTCTTCCAAATGCTTGGATTAAAGAAGTGTGCTTCTATGCAGCTGGCGTAATACTTTTGACATACACGAGGGGTTATCTTTTTGTTTGATCTGATAGGGAATAAAAGGACCGACTGGTTCCAGCCACAGGTGTAGTTACTGCAGATATTTTAATGTCTGGAGCACTTCAGGGTTGTGGGAGAAAGACCCCACTGACACACATTAGACTCTTGCATTTCTGTGAACAGTCCGTCTCAGGATACACACCTTTGTCCACAGCTGCAGAAGTCATCCTTCAGAAAATGCTGTGACCCTGGCAGTGGGACCAGCATCTGTCCCTATGCATGAGTTGGCTTCTTAGAGCCCATTCCATGTGGTGGAATGCCTCGCTCAGCCTTGATGCAGCAGGGAGGAGGCCAGCCAGGACTACATGGTAAGACCCTATTTCAAGAAAAAGGTCCTGCCTCAACTGAATGTGCCAGGTTTTGTTGACTCCCTTTGGGAGGCCTTACCCTTTCTGAGGAGTAGGGTATGGATTGGGGGAGAGAGAGGAGGACTGTAGTTGGTATGTAAAGTAAGTAAAAAACATTTTTAAAAAGAAAATGCTGTGACCCAATTACTCTGGATCAAGGCAGAAACGGCTCATATTCCTTTGTTTGTAAAGTTACTTGATGTTTATTTTTGCTACATGCTTTATATATATTTGAATATTTCAAACAATCTGAGAACAAAGAGAAAAATAAAGATAGGGTAAGAATGAATTGCTTGATTATTTCATGTACCAAGCACAGCAGTCAAAAATAAATTAAATCCCATGTGTTTGAGTTCTTTTAGCTCTTTCTCCTTTTGTGATTTCTTTTTATACTTACCTAACATGCATGTTCTATAAAAATACGTAGCAGATATGAAACAGTGGTTTCTGGACACGACATACCCACGACACAGAGGAACTCAGAGCGGCTGTTGTTTCCCACATAAGACTCGCACAAGATCAAGCCAGTCAAAATTCCAGCATAGATGGCAGGGGTGGGGGAAGCTATTTGGCAGCTGATGGCTGCTGGGGGAGGGAGTGAGTTTTCTTCAGGGAGCTGGCCCTTGGTAGGCTTACAGCCTCCAGTGGATGGCATAAAGTCAGCACCAACCATAATCAGTGGGCTGAAAAAAGAGCGTGAAGTTCAGAGGTGACATGGGAGGCTCATGGGAGAGGTGGAGAGGGAGGTGGGGGTTAAAATGACCAAAACACACTGTATACACGTATGAAAATTCTCCAAGAATAAAAAATATATGTTAAGATGAGTAAATTTTAAAAAAGTTGCTGAATTGTTTAGTTATCAAATAGTATCTTGGAACAATATGGCTTTATTTACAAAATACTATACATTTTCCTTAGACTGCCATATTTCATTAAAAACTATTTCATAAGTTACAAGTGGAAAATATTTAGCAAGGAAATAACATGAGATGATGGCTAATTTTGTTTAATGCTTTATGAAGTTTTCATGAATAATCCAAGACTAATTGTTAAGAACACGCGTATTAAATTTTTGAAAGTGTAATAAATTCTTATGAATGTACTTTTCAACTACTTTCTTTACAGCTTTTCATGTAAATGAGTGGTTTGGTTTTGAAATTTCTCTAGAGGAAACTGTACGTTCTTGGAAATTGATTCCCTTTTGGCAGCTAATGGGTTTCTATCAAGTTTAAATGCAAATTGTACCGTAGCAACAGGCGACACTAACATAACTGCCATCCTCACCCTTGTCATATGTCCCCCCAATACGGTGAAG
This sequence comes from Microtus oregoni, assembly GCF_018167655.1. Classification (NCBI taxonomy): domain Eukaryota; kingdom Metazoa; phylum Chordata; class Mammalia; order Rodentia; family Cricetidae; genus Microtus; species Microtus oregoni. The sequence continues at coordinate 59,825,422 of NW_024543061.1, forward strand.
TTTTTATTCCTTTTTCCTGGTGGAAGGGAAACTGAGTGGCAAAAGATGACGCTCCACTTAAAGCTTTGGTTCACAGAATTTTCAAATAGGAAACCACAACGTTCTTGGCTCCCTGTAACACTGGGTGATACTAACTTAATCACTATTGTTTCTGGAATAACTTCTTTATTATTTCTTTTCTTTTTTTTTCAGGTACACAAGAATGTCTTCCTTTTCAGCCATCTGTCTTGTCGCCAACCATGGTCGAGACTGTGCTATCTCTCTGGAAACTTAAGCCACCCTAATGATGTCTCCTCTGCCTGCCTTTAAAATCCTTCCCCTTCCTCTCTGAATAACTGTGGAGCTGAGTTATACCCAAAGCCCACACACTGCCGGATATTTCCCCACTACTTCACAGAAAATACCAAACAAAAATGACATTTTAAATGTATTGGATCCCCTAACACACACACACACACACACACACACACACACACACACACACCTTTTAGAATGTAAACTCAGGAAGCAGGAATGATGCTTTCTGCATGGTCTGTTGTGCTCATAAATGTGGATAATGAGGTGGGGGCATGCATACAAAAGGAAAGGACAGCTGTGCATTGCGGAGGACAAACCACCTGCTTTTGTTTAAAGACAAAGGTAGTGTGGCAGACTTTTAGGGAGACATCCAATTGTACCCATTTTTGCTAAGTCCCTTCATGGACTCTATACTCAGTTTCAGGATCCACAACTAAAGTAGGAGCAGTGGGACCTGAAGAACTCAGCACAACACTGAGAGGTGATACGGATCAGAAAGAACACAGTGGTGGTTTCAAAGAAAATGGCTGCCAAAAGGGAGTAGCACTATTAGGAGGTGTGGCCTTGTTGGAGTAGGTGTGGTCTTGTTGAAGGAAATGTGTCACTGTGGAGGAGGGCTTTGAGGTCTCATGTGTGCTCAAGATAATGCCCAGGGTCTGCATGATGCAGGATTCTCAGGTACCTCTCCAGCACCATGTCTGCCTGCATGCCACCATGTCACACCACGATGATAATGGACTGAACCTCCGAAACTGCAAGTGAGCTCCAATTAAATGGTTTCCTTTATAAGAGTTGTCATGGTCATGGTGTCTTCACAGCCATAGAAACCCTAACTTGGACAAATATTGGCGGAAAGGGTGGAAGATGCACAGCTAAGCACGTTGTGAATGGAGAGGAAGGATGAAGACTATAGAACATCTTTGAAAAGGTAACTCTCGGAGACTCAGTCTCACACAATCGCCTAGACAGAAACCCGCAGAGACCGTGGGCTGGGTGGAAGGAAGCGTGGTGGGACTGGTGTGGGATCAACGGAGGCCAAAAGCTTTGCTTGGCTAGAGACATGGCCACTGTGTGAGCACTTGAGATTCTCACTTCTGAAGGATCCTTGACTCCCGAACTCTTCGGCCCCTCTGGCAGGAAGTGGGGCGGGGAGGTGAAAGCTGTCCACTGAACAGCTCTGCTCAGTGACTAAAACAGAGAGCTAAGCCTAACCCATCCAGGACTGACTCCTCCTTCTCCCCCTCCTAGACCATTCTCCAGTGGTACGTCCTGTGTCGTGGCTCTGTGAAGGTCACTGGGCTAAAGGGCATGTGACTGGTTTTATTTTCTTCTGTTTTCCAAGTCGGGGTCTCCATTTTCCCAAGAAGTCATGGGAAGAGGCCTCTCACCTTGACTGAGTCCAAAGTGGAGCCCTTGACTATGGTCATTAACTTTATCTTCACTGACGAAGCAGTGAAATTCCCCAGCTTACCCTGCTGCCCCCTTGGATCTCCCTCCTCCATGTTTGGAATTTGACCCTTCGGTGTAAAACTGGCATGACCTACTCCAGAGTCAAAGCTGACCCCTCACTCAACCTGACAAACAAACACCGTCGCTTAGACATTAAGACAGAAGGGCCGAGCCCCCCCCCCCCCCCCGCCCCCGAGAGCTGCTCTACATGGCTATTCTTGTCAGCCAGGAGCTGGTGGATGACGGCAGCAGTAGCAGACAGAAGGGAAACTCCAGGCCTCTGACTAACTGTCGCCTCAAGGCTCCACGCTTCAGCCCCCACTGCTCCTCTCACTGTTTGCTGCCCTTTGCATCTTCAGCATTCTCCAGAGGTCCACGTGTGTTACAAACATGGTCCCCAGTTTGTGGGGCAATTGAGGAGCAATGGAACCTTGAACAGGTGGGATTTAGCATAATTTAAAGTAGGTCACTGGCAGCATGCCTTTGAAAGGAATACTGGGAATCCATTCCCTCCCATCTCGTTGTCTCCGGGCCACAGTAAGATGAACAAGCCTCTTCTACCACATGCGCCTACCAGGAGAAGTGACAGAGAGAGCCAAATGCTCATGCTCTGAAACCAGGAGAAGCATACTTCTCAGCTGAGTGTCTCCGGTATTTATTACATCAACAGTAAGCTCCTTCTTCCTGAGTTTCCCAAATACTGCAGAGGCAGTCTGCATGGACCAACAGCAATAGTTCCATCTATTTGGTACTTAGGGCTACCCAGGCATGCCTAAAAGATAGAGCACCCCATTTAAAGATGAGAAAGCGAACCTCCACAACAACACACATGATGCTACAGTTGGTTAACTGCAGGGTTGCTGACTTTAGAATGCATGATTCCAGCCCTAAGATAGACCGCTCCTCTCACCTGGAGCTAAGTGAGTTTCTATTATGATCACCTTGACCTTTCTCAAAGAAGTTGCTGAAAGAGACCCCAACAAACAAGACGATCTGAGGAGCCCTATTCGAAGTCAGCATGTCCCTTGCTGGTTCAATTACCCATCCACGCTTGTGGGTTATTTTCTTATTTGATTATCTGGTAAAGGGGTACCCAGGGCAAAATAACTCCAGAATCTGACGAATTAACTCTTCCCTCTTAGGGTATTTGACTTGTCTAAACTCTTAGCACACACAACAGTGGCTCTTACATCTCTGAGTTCGCATCCCTGCACCCATGTGAGCTATAGGTTCTAAGCCTTGTGTGATTCCGACACAAGCAGCACTGAAGTGGGCAGGTGAGTGGCTGAGAGCAAGGTCATCTATATCCCCTCATCACTATGGGGACGCTGTAGGTCCTCTTCAGAAGAATGTTATAATGCAATCAAGGAATGCAAATAAAACCAACTCACACAGAATAAAGGACTGCAATAAAAACAAACAGCACTGAGCTATAGTTATCAAAATATTGATGAACTAAGAATTCACATACTTCTTTCTTAAGGCAGTCAACACTAAAATTGAATGGATTCTTAACATTTCAAAGTAGAAATGTATTTTTGAGACATCTACACCCAACTTAATGTGATTTCAAAACAGTCATGGTTTCTAACAGTGGACAAAGTCATGGAAAACGCTAATGCTGCAGCTCGCTGCCTCCATTCATAAAGATAACACACGAGGAATATCAGTTAGGAGTCTGAAAGTAAAGATCTAGTCATTCTCCATCTAGTTCAGGGACACTCTGGAATTCCACCTAGAGACCTCCTGGACCACGATAAAGAACTGGTGACCACAGTGAGGATGTGTTCAGAGAAGAGAGAGTCTCTGTAGCTGGACGGAGGCAGTACCAACTTGGAAGCAGTGAGTAGTCCCTGGGAATTAGTCTCTCCAATCAGTCTCCCTAATTCTCTTGGAAGTCTTTAAAGACAATTGTTTGGATTTTCTGACAGCATCCTCCCAAGTACTCATGGTGAGCATCTCCAACATTCCTAACAGTTAATCCATTTATTACTAATTTATTAGTAAAACTGCCAGTGAGAAATGCTGTTCACTGCTCTGTGAATCCCTCTCTAGGAGGGCAAGCTGTAGGATGCATATCCTAGGGATAGCTTGGATCCCAAGGTCGCAAGCTGTAGGATGCATATCCTAAGGATAGCTTGGACCCCAAGGTCGCAAGCTGTAGGAGGCATATCCTAAGGATAGCTTGGACCCCTAGGTAGCAATCTGTAAGATGTATATCCTAAGGATAGCTTGGACCCCAAGGTCGCAAGCTGTAGGAGGCATATCCTAGGGATAGCTTGGACCCCAAGGTAGCCAGCTATAGGATGTATATTCTAGGGATAGCTTGGACCCCAAGGTAGCAAGCTTGGGAGACCATCTTAGTTTATTGCCCAACAATAAAAGTGCTCCCCCAAATTGGCAGATGTCACACGGTGGACGACCTGGGAAGGGTCTCAGAGCTGGGGCTCCTGAGGTAGGAAAGCTGCAGCGAGCCTGTAAGGAACACTGATGGAGATTGCAGGTCAAATATTTAAAGCAGTAGTTTATAGGGTGTTTCTAACCCAAGGCTCCTTCACCTGAATCCATAAAACCATTGTTGAGTGTGACTCGGCTGACAAAATGCATCAGGTTTGATGGCTCTAACGTCATCCACTGACGTACCATGCCGAGTCCGCAGGGACCATCTCATTCTCGTCCTTAACCGTGAGTTCAAAGACCCCTCCAAAATCAGCACTTAGCAAAGGACATCTGACCCCTGAGAAAGCAGCCAGGAGCATATCCCATACGTATGCAATTTCAGGAGGTTCAAGGACCACTGAGGCATGTCTAGGTCAAAATTGTTTGATGTCATTCCCTCCCCACCTTTCTTTATTCATACATGATAAGGCAGGGACCAAGGAAGTAGGGAACCTCCTCCCATCACGAGTGGCTAAGCCGAATACCCCTGTTTGCAGCAGTCCATGAAGGCAGATGCTAAGGACTTGAACCTGATAAGAGGCCAGGCCACCAGAAATCGTTTCTCTTAGTCCCCATGCCTTAGCCACCATCCCTGTCTGACACAGTGCCAACAGAAAGCCTCGGGTCTGGCCCAGAAGGAGGCTGCACCTGCTGCACGTTCTCCACAGGCCGTGCCCTGGTCTCGAAACACCATCCATCTCGCTCGCTGTAATGAGGACAGTCCTTTACCCCAAGTGGGGCTCCCAAAGAGGCTGGCCCTGTTATTTAAGGCTTTGTCTCTCTACAAATAATAAATGCAGAGAGCACAGGCCTGGGAAAGTTAATTAGTATTATTATGTCTGTAATTCTAATGTCGCTCACTGGCAGAGCTCTTGCGTGCCAGCTTTCAGCCCAGAACACACTTTTGGGATATGTACTGGGATAAGCCCTGCTGAAGCTGGGCTTTTCTTGTGTCTAGAATGGGCAGCGCCTCTGCTTGGGGTTGAGGAGTCTAGAGGATGAAGTTGTTGGGGGAGAGTGTCGCAGTGTGGAACCACCCCCACCCCTGCACAGTGTCTCAGGCCCCAGCAAAAAGAGTCAATGCACCAGGAATGCAAGCATTACAGCCTTCTTATTAGAAAAGGATAACACGGTGGATACGGCCTCAAGCGGCTTGTGTATCCATTCTTCAGGGAGGAAAGGGGCTTGAGGAAACATCTAGAATCTCATCAATCTATTGAGAGTCCGGCTTCTAAGAGAAAGCAGAATGCTCTAAAAGTGGTGAAACTCTGCTAAGCACCAGAGAGAGAAGAGTGACACTCAACATTGGGATACATCCAAACACACAGATGAAATGCTCGAGAGCCTTCTCGTTATCATTCCCTCCTCTAGAGGCTGTGTTCAGATCAGACCACGGTCTAGAGGCAGGAGGGGGTTGTGCAGCTAGTAGCATGCTGACGCACCTACCATGCATGAGGCCAGGGTTTGATCCCCAGCACCACATAATCCAGAATGGTGGCAGGAGAGGCAAGGCCAGCTTGGGATACATTATTCCTCGTCTCACAACAACAAAACTAAAAGCCATTGTCTAGATAGTGCTTTTCGGTTGCCCAAATCACAATCATTCTCCCTAAAAAGAAACAGGCTGCTTTGCATGCTAAAGCAGCAAAAACAAGCCCGGAAAGGACACCAGAGTGACAAAGTCTGTTGAGCATGAGGCAGATTTGGACCACACACATACTACCCAATGCGGTTAATCCAGGGACAGCATCTCTCTTCAACTAATAATGCTCAACTAACAATACTTCTGACATAGAAGCAGCCCTAGGGGACACCCAAGCACTGGGCTGTACTGGATACATGTTGAAACTGATTTGATCATTCTAAGGATGGCAGTGGGATTCGGGGACCCAAACGAAGAACAACATTCTGACACTGTGTTCAATTCTCTGTAACATTCAAGATTAGCTCAATGCCACTTCCCCATGCCTCTGTCATGTATGTGCCAATGTGAGCTTAAACAAGTTACTTCTCTACCTCTTGGCATCACATCTTCTTACCCATGGAATGGGAACTTGAAGGGACCACTTCTAAGGCTTGGAAAGTCTTACAGCTTATGGGAAAGCAAAACAAAATAAAAAAAAAAAGAAGAAGAAAGAAAAAAAGGAAAGAAAGAAAGAAAGAAAGAGCGTTTTGGATCTGTCTCTGGCTTCCTATTCCCTTTACACTTTTACCAACACACATCCCCTTCTTCGCCCCAAGCCCCCGTGAGTGAGATGCTCAAGGTTAAAAACCCTTTCTACTTATGCTAAACCATGAAAGAGAAAACCGAGGAAGGGATGCAAATGGTTACTTACAATTCCTCTAAAGGCTGCGGGAGCTAAATAAAGGGTTCGTGACTATTAGTCCGGGACAGCCTATCATCACTGTTGCACGGACAAATTGTATTGCACGTCAGATGCACAGAAAACGCACGATAATTTATCAGTCAGGACCCAGAAAATTGTACAGTACATAAGCGCTGCAGCCCCACGCATCCCTGCCACGCCGTCCTCCCTGCTCTGTTAAAGGGACACTGCCAAGAAAGTCCCCCATTTAGGCCTTGGTTTAAAAAAAGCACTTTACTAAAGCACAAAATGAATAGAAATATTCCCATGACATTTATCAGGAAACAACGGCAAGAAGAAAACAGTGTTTTTCTCTCTTGTTCTCCTTCCCTCCTGTGGTTTTTACCATTCTCTAGGTAGTTTCCTAAACACAGTTACAAAAAAGAAAATTAAACTCGTGTTGTAAACATGGACTTGGCCAGGAAGACAGATGAGACAGACCATCCATGGGGCCTGTTTAAGAAAAAAAAAAGAACTGAAAAGGGGATTTAAAAAAAGGAAATGAAGGAAGTGAAACGGAGGACAGAGCCACAAGAGAAATCAAGCCGAGCGAGCACACAGTGGCCAGGGACAGGGGCATACTTAGTCGGTGTCCAGTGTAGGAGGCATTCCTCCCAGTGGAGAGGCGTATTTTATCATGTCAGTATTTGGAACTTGCAGGACACAATGACAATTTTTTAAAAGGACCCAAATGATGTCAGTTTTATTATGACTTTTAAATTCCCCATAGACAACAAGTCCCCAGAGACCGTAGAGGGTGGATGGCTCCCATCAACCCACCCTTGGAAGGCCCTTGAACTCATTAGTTGGCCTAAATGTGTTAGGCTGCACCACTGGAGGGATCTGACATCCTCACGATGGATTTATGAGAGGAATTCTCCAGCCCTGGGATATTCTGATGCAAAAGAGAGAATTTAGGGACTGCAGACTAAAGAGACAGAGAAAGGCATTCCAACAGAAAAGCCTGTGGTCTGGGACACACAGAAAACCCCTTGGAAGCTGGTCCTGTTTTTCCAACTTCTGCTCCTAGGACTGTCTTGACCTTGGAAGCTTGCTCCTAAGACCTGGTGCTCCACCTTCAGCAGGGTCTCGCTGTATTGTGTCTAGCGTCCGTCAGCATTAAAGCTGGATGGTACGGAAGCCTGAAGGAGTGCAACAGTATCCATGATCTACTAAGGCGTGTGTGTGTGTGTGTGTGTGTGTGTGTGTGTGTGTGTGTGGTATTAGGGAGTGTATGACAGCCCTGCAAAGCCATGAGCCTAGCTCAAATCTCCATCTCCCCTCCACTGGGACCACCGGAATCTACACTACACTACTCAACTATTTTACTTGCTTCCCCGGATCCCTCAGGACTACTTCTCATCCCGCCTTCCCGTGTAAGAGATAGTGACACTCCCAGGTGACAGAGGGAGACCCTGTACCTTACTCCGAGGATGGCACACAGAACCATAAAGAACTCTGCAAGAAACGGGTGATTTTACATCTTTGTCTGTGCTACTGGTAGGACTTGGGGACGGCCACAAGATGTCTGTGAGCCTCAATTCACTCAGGGCCACCATGTCACGCTTCCAAGCGAGCAGTGTCAGTCACATGGACAAAGATACGCCTTTGTGTAGAGGGTCCATAGCTACAGTGAAGGAAGCAGGGGTGCTTTTCGGAATTTCCTTGCTGTCACCCCATAACAAAAATGACAGTCTGAAGGACACCAATGGTGAGTAAACTAAACGCTCAATCTCTCCCTGTGAGGGCCCTCCTGCACACCTGTGGCCTGTGAGCCACGTAAGCAACACACTTGAAGTCTAATGAGATGGAGAGAGCAATACTGTCCAGAAGCCCAGTTTGGCTTCTGAGCTTGGCCAGTCTGGTGCCCTGTGTCAGTAGTCTGGACGCGCACTCCCAGACCTCCAGGGAAAAAAAAAGGAACTGAGAAGCAGAAGGCACCCCTGAGAGGAAGGGCACTGAGCACTCGCTCAGGAAGACTTGCTTCTATGGAACCTTAGCCTGCTGGAGCTGAAATACTAACTATGGGTTCCTAGGCCAGCCCCTTTAATTCCTCCTTTTGTTGGCTGGATCCCAGCCCTCCCTTCTCCTCCAGGCCCCTCCCCAAAGATCTCACCAGCTGGATAGTTGCCCCACCCCTAATTATTAGCCCAGAGCTGCCAAGATGCAGCTCCACCCCCGCAGAGGATGGCAGCAGAGCACAGACTGTGACAATGGCAGCAGCAGGTGGCCCTTCAGAAAAGGCCAGATCCTCTCTCTGTGATTACTGTTACCCATCTGGAGCCCGGCAAGCCTGGGCAACTTGGCTCTTAGGGTTACTGTCCTCTCTCCGGGGACACAGTGGTATCTAGGCAGAAAGGTGAGCTAGGAACGGCTGGTCAGTTCAGGACCTTGGTGTTCTGGTTGGAGCTCAGTGTCCCCAGAGCCCTCCTAAAGGGAGGAGTCAAGCCCTCCATAGCTCCCAGGGTACACAGGACTCCTGAGACAGGAAGGGTCCCTAGTCTGACCAAAGGGCTGAGCCTCCTGGCCTGTCACAAAAGGGCACAGCAACCCTTTAGGAGGAAGAGACAAGAATCTTTAGGAGCATCTCAGCATTCCTTGTATATTTACTTGTCCCCTGTCCCTGAGCTGGCCACCCAGCAACCGCTCACCTACTGCTGTGCCACGTGTTGGAGTTACGAAGATGGAGAGGCCTTACTCACTCTATCCGTCCCCAAGCACAGGTCTTCCGGGAATGTCACCCACGTGATTTTATAGAGACTTTGTCACGAGCCTGACAAGGAATGCTTTCCTCACAAATGGGGCTCAGACTTACCCCAAGTCACCAGGAGGTCCCACACCTGGGGTCTGCCCTGACTTCTGGTCCAGTGTGTCTTCTATTGTAATGTGCTTTCTATGGATACACAGCTAGCGCTTGCCCAAGCCACAGCCAGGGGCCAAGGGGAAGCTGTGTCTGTGCGTACAGCTTCTGCCTCCGTGTGAGCAATTGTGGCAATCCCCGTGACATTTATCAAACAGGCACTGGCAGAGAGCTCGGTGCTGGGGCAGGTGGTGTAAGTGGCATGGTGCCCTGCTTCCCTGCTCGCTCGGATTCTCCCCTCTTCTATCTTGTTTATTTGATTCTTCTCTACCAACTTCAGTGTGGTTTAATCTATGGTCCCCACCCCCCAGGTGACTTCATTCCTCTTGATCTGGTGGCCTGCACCAGCAGTGTCTCTCCAGGGTAGTCAGCCTGAGTCACCACTGAGCCTTGGCCAACACTGAGGCTGGGGGAATCTTGTTAATTACAGCTTCACAGAACTGGTTAGGTTCTTGTCAACTTGACACAAGGTAGGGTCATCTGCGAAAAATGATTCTCAATTGAGGACATGTCTCCGTGAGGTCGGGTTGCAGGCAAGTCTGTGGGGAGATTTTCGTAATTAGTGATTGGTTTGGGAGATTCTAGTCCATTTGGGTACCAGCCCTGGCCAGGTGGTCCTGGGGTGTGTAAGAAAACAGGCTGAGAAAGTCATCGAGAGCAAGTCAGTGAGCAGCACTCCTCTGTGGTCTCTGCTTAGTTTCCAACTCCAGGTTCCTTCCCTGCTTGAGATCCTGCCTTGACTTTCCCAGTTAAACACCATGGATCATATGACGGACTGCATGGTGTACGATAAATCCCTCTTCCTCATGTTACTTCTAGGTATGGTGTTTCTCATAGCAACAGAAACCAAACTAGTGACAATCTGTGGGAAAGTCTCTGCCCCAGATGTATACAGTCACCAGGCCGAAGGCTCCCTATCAGTAACAGTGGCAATAATCCTTAGGGTATAATCCTTAGGGTATAATGTACAGAAAGGAGAGCTAGTGGGGAACCAAGGAAAACCACAAGTGACAATTTCACATTAACTACACACAGGGAGTCAGAAATACTTCCAGAAGGAAGCATGCATCCATCCATGGCGAGCTGCTAAATCTGAGAAAGTGTCAGTCTCTGTGGCCTTGAGCGTTTGCAGTCTGGCCTTCCACTCTGCAGTGAGTCAGCTAAGCCTGGCCAGTTTACGACACAAGACTTGCTCATGGTTCCAAAGGAACCCAGAAAATGCACCTCATGTATGTTGTGCCAAGCTCGCGTGCCTGAGGTAGGCACTGCCTGCACCTTACACGTCATAGCTCCATTGCACGTTGGTATCTCTGCAGAATACAGGACATTGTCCCAGCCGTGCTCTTTCCTTGGTGGCCAGTGAGCCATAGCGAAGTGTTTCCCAGGGGGAGGGGAGCAGGCAAGCGATCAGCCTGACCTTTCCCAGGTCACAGACCCTCGATGAATCAGGTCTCCTCTTAGCTGTTTTCACATCTGAGGGTCAAGTCAGCCCTGGCACCTACACAGCTGAAAGCTACACAGAGTGGGTAATAGAGAGACTAGGTATACCCAGCACTCAGAAGCCAGAGGCAGAAAGTTTGAGTCTGAAGTACCTGAACGACAGAGCTAACAAATATGTCTATGTGATGTTAGGCACCGGTGGACAATAGAAGCTTTTTATGATTGTTGCTGGACAGGCCACAGAGAAGGTTACCAAATATGGGCTCCTGCCATAGATACTCATGGGGAGCCACTCAGGTTTCTAAAAAATCCAGAATCTAATAGTTGGGTGAGTGTAGTCAAGTGTCCATCTCTTGGATTCAGCAGGGCTATTAGGGACAGGAACTGGTCTATTGTCACCCAATGCTGCTGTATCATTCCTGCAAGCTGGGGGTATTGCCTATTCTTAGATTCTGTGACTTCTAAAGGAATGGTAGCCAGGCCTCTCTGAGGGATGGAGGAGGAGGAGTATCTCTATGGAAGCGGGGACCTCAACATGGGTACGCACCAGAGAGACCTGACCATGCTGCCAAAACCCAGGACGGGAAAAATTACTCAGTGCAAATTTCCATACTACACCCTGGCCCACAGGAGGCAGCATGGTATAGGCTGCGACAGGATTCTAAGTGACAAAGGACCGCGGCTATAATGACATTGTTCAGGCTGTTTCACTGGTACATCCACCGAGTGAATAAAGACAAACACGTACTCCCTTCACAGGAACATCAGAAAGACCTAGGCAGTCAGGAAGATGTCAGGAAACCCAAGAGAGCCCCAAACACCCCTAAAGCAGAAAGGGTGAAGACGGTAACTGCCACCACAGTGAAAACTTCAGTGCAACCCAATGTGGTGGCCAGATTTTCCACCTGGTGCAAACGACATTCCAGGACTAGACCATTCTAGTATGCCAAAGAAGGCTGCCAGGACTTGGCAAAGAGTGGAGAAGATTGATCAGGAAAGGAAGAGAAAATAAAACACAAAATCTGTAAATAAAATTGCCCATGGAAAAACCACTAGACAAAGAAAGGGGCAAAAGCGGGCTTCAGGACCGGAGGCCCAACCTCACTAGCTGTTAGACCCTGCCCAAGGAGGAGCATTGGTCCCCTAGCAGCTAAGCTTCATCTCCTGTGAAATAGAGGTTGGAGTCCACAATCCTTCAGGACTCAACTTGTTCTTGCATGTCCCAGCTCCACGGGCAACTCTGCAGAGTGCAGACACTCTTCCGCCTGCACTGTCTTAGCTTGGTGGCCACCCAGTCACAGAGCAGCACATGAATCCTTGCTTGCTGCCGCTACTCAGCTCTGTTCCCTAAACGTCCAGGCCCAGGCCCAGCTGGTGAAACCACTCACTCTGAATGCCTTCCACCTCAGTGATAATCAGACACCCCGCACCCCGCCCCCCGCCCCCAACATGCCCACAGGCCAGACCACTCTGAATAACTGTTAATACTGCTTCCTGAGAGACTCTAGGCTACGGCAGGTTGACAGTTAAGACTGACCATCACAAAGGGGCAGCACATGGATTTCCTTTCCTTTTTCTTTCTTATTATGAATGGGTTCTATCTTATTACACGTTCCTTGAGAAATGACAAGGAAGCTTTACCCATGATACCCCAACAACATGGCTGCCTCAACAAGAACTACCAGGACCATGTGAACAGATATGGTAAAGCAGAGGGGGAAATCTCATGGGGCCCCATCCCAAAAAAAGAATCGTAGGCAACTAAGGACTGCTGAGAGCTGGAGAAGCAGTCTCCCTCAGGGGCGAACCCCTAATCCCTGAAGCTATATACATACAAGCAACACTAAGCAGACTCAGAAGGTTGTAATTATGTATTTATGCATATATATGTATATAACAACAACTAAATAAATGGGTTTTTTCATTTGTCACTGTCTATTTCTGAATGGCCCCGAAACTACTGTTGGCATGGAAGCATTTGGAGATGACATCTGTGGGGGGAAATTAGGATGAGATGAGGTCACAGGGTGGGCTCCTCCTCCTTGGTGGGATTGGTGGTTCTATAAGAAGAGAGACCGGAGCTAACACACACTTGGCCTGCTTACAAGTTGGTTTATTGTCATCGTAATGAAATACGTGAGATGCACAATTCACAGACAGAAAGGGTTTACTTTGGGTCATGTGGTCTGTGGTTGGTGGACCCATTAATTTGGACCCACAATGAGGCAGTGCACCGTGGTGGAAGTGCATGGACCCACAAGGAGGCAGTGCACCGTGGTGGAAGTGCATGGACCCACAAGGAGGCAGTGCACCGTGGTGGAAGTGCATGGACCCACAAGGAGGCAGTGCACCGTGGTGGAAGCGCATGGACCCACAATGAGGCAGGGCACCGTGGTGGAAGCGCATGGACCCACAATGAGGCAGTGCACCGTGGTGGAAGCGCATGGACCCACAATGAGGCAGGGCACCGTGGTGGAAGCGCATGGACCCACAATGAGGCAGGGCACCGTGGTGGAAGCGCATGGACCCACAATGAGGCAGGGCACCGTGGTGGAAGCGCATGGACCCACAATGAGGCAGGGCATAATGGCGGAAGCACATAGAGAAGCAAAATTGCTTCCCTCATGGCAACCAGAAAGAAGAAAAAAAAAAAAAAACAAAGGACTGGGCTCTTCAAACCCCTTTTGGGGCACAGGTCCAGTGACCTAACTTCCTTCCACAAAGCCCCAAGGCTCTACCTCCTAAAGGTCCCATTGCCTTCCAACAGCACAGTAGGCTATGGGGAAACCCTTTAACACAGGGACCTTTAGGGAATATTCAAGATTTAAACTGTTACTGTCTTTGAAGTCCTTTGCCGTGTTATGATGAAGCAAGAGGGCCTTCACCAAATACCAAGTGAAGTCTAACACCTTGAGCTAAACAACCCTCTAGTTTCTATTAAATTACCTAGTATTCACTTATAACACAGAACACAATCACAAATGGGAAGGCCAAGAGGGAAGGAGACAGGTGGGGACAGTTTACAAATGTGACTCCCACTACTTCCCTTCCCTTCTACACACCGTCAAGGGTTCTATGCTGGTTACTCAGGACTCCCCCATCTTCTTGAGATGGGTAAGCGCTACACACATGCTTTCTGGCCCCATCTTCCTCCCACTGCCCCTGTGGAAGGTTGGACCTGTCCTGTGCTCTTTCATGCTGAGGGTCCACACGTGGAGATGCTCAGGGAACATCTGTAGCATGAGGGGAGTTGTGAGGACGGTGAATAGGAAACTAACCGCACCTGCTTCCCACAAGGGACACTCTAAGGTGCTGAATGGCCACAAAAAGTGGGATCTTCCTTCACCAAAGGTCTATAGAAACCAACCAGATTCTTTCCTGTTAGGATGGATTCAGGTTGCTGTCATTTGTTTGACCAAAAACCCAGATCACAAACATGTCCCAAAGCCATAGGTCAGCTCTGCGCATAACATGCAAATGGCGGAGACCTCTGTTTGTTTGATCAGCGAGTGGAAAAGCTTAGGCAAACTAGGAAAGACTGATCTTTCCTAGGGTTGATCCCACCCAGGGCATTAACACTGCTAAGGAACCTCCAGAATGAAGTTGCATGAAGAAGCCCTGGCCCTCTCCACCCTGATCAGAGAGCTAGTCCCCTCACGGAACCCTGGGGCTCTGTAACTGACTGGACTTCCCAGCAACAGGCCAGGCCTGCAGGCAGATCTACTTGATAAGATGGCATGCCAGTGCCTTGGAATGGGGAGGGATAACTCAAAATAACAACCAACACCAAAATAACAACCAACACCAAAATAACAACCAACATCAAAGTCATGCTTCGGTCGATTCTTGTGGTTTATAAACAAAACAAAACAAAAAAAAAAACACACACACACACACAAGACGAAGTGTGGATTGTGTGTGCCTCAACTCGTATTATTACTCTGATTATTTGTGTGACATGGGAGGGTGCAGGCAGGAAGGGGTGGATGGGTTGTAGGCAAACGGATCACTTTTCAGTACACCCTGTGCCGTCAGTCCCAACCTATGCGGGATCACATAAGCTCCTGCCTGAGCTCTGCCGATGGTCTGAGGTGCATCAAGTCAACCTGATGTTGCTATGAGAACCAAATTCCTCCCCAGCACCATAGCAACAGACTCCAAAGTGTGTTAAGCACACAGTCTGCTCACACTTTACACCATAAGCTGGGAAAGAGAGCAGCAGGAGTTGTGGGGGTGTGCACATGGATATTTTCCTAAACCAATTAGCTGAAAACTCAAATACATGAGGCTCAGTTTGAATGGGGACGATCATAGGGGCCACACGTCGTCATTAAAATTCCTCAGAGTCACTGAGAATCACTCTCTCACTACCAAACTTTGGGGGCCTATTTGTGGCTTCCTACAGCCTATCTAGATCTGCTGTAGTCAGAAGAAGCACTTTACTGAGAAAGCCTTCCTTTCCAGGCCACAGAGAGCAGTCAGCACGACACAGGCAGCCATCTAACGCTCTAGACCAAGACTCTAGCCCTTGGTGCACTTCTTGGGGACAACACATTTCCCCGCCATCTAAGAGCAGTTCAAAGACCAGCAAATGGAATGCCTGTTCCCATCCTAATGATCAGTGCCTACGGGTTTGGCCTGGTGGTGGGACTGCCCCAGGGTCAGGGCAGGAGAGTGGCTCTGGGAAGAATGGCCTGCCAAACAGCCCACGTACTGCAATAATGTTTTCCAGGAGACAGAGCTAAGAAAGGAAGTGATCCTTCAGCGTGTGTCCCCCAGATGCCACAGTTTGTTCCCAGGCTGTCTATACCAGTAAGCGTTAGTGTATTTGTTGCAACTGGGTGAAGCAGTGGGCCCCAAAATGGGATTCTCAGGCAGTCACAGCATCAGAGAGCTTATTTAAAATGCAAATCCAGACATCTTCCGCCATCCCTGTGACTCAGAAACTCTGGGGTAGGCCCAGCAGTCTGTGTGAACCAGCTTGGCAGGTGATCTGAATGCAAAGGCGAGTGGAGGCCCACAGGCTTAAACAATCTGTGCAACCCTCCACATCTCTCTCCTCCTCAACCTACTTGGCCATTAGGCCAACTGTCAGCTAGAATCACAGGCTCTCACAGGTACAAGAGGCATAAGACATCATTCCCCCAACGGTGCTGCTGGGTACCACGCACAGCCTTTTGCATGATGAACACTTGCATGGACCATATAGAGCATCTGTCCCTTTAATGCTGACCCAGGAAAACTAGTTCCCCTTTCTGCAGCCACTTACAGTTTTCTACCTTCATATATTAGCAGCCAGGGAAAATGTTGTCCCTTAATTTCTGTCTCTAGGTAAACACTCCTAGGTCTCTCTACAGACTCTGATATAACAATATTTCTAGTTGGTCCTGTAGGATCCTCCCTGCCAGTGATCAAAATGAGATGAACAAGATCACTGGAATCATGGAGGAAAGTATCCCAGCCATACCTGACTTACAGAGAGCATGGGGACTGTGCCCTCTACCCCCACATGGACAATAGGAAAAGCTCTCAAGGACACCTTGTTTTGCTGTGACCACTTCTCCTGGCCCATGCAGCAAAGTCCCTCTGGTCTTTTTAATAAGGCTGTAATTAAAGTCCTCTTCTATTTATACTTTGGAGCTTGAGCATATAATTCTACATTTCTAATAATAAACTTATCTCCTAGTTCTGGTCTAGAATTTTTATTCATATGTGCCATTAAATTTCTCCTCATACCAAACTGAAAATACGATGTTCTGTATAATTATTTTCCTTTTAAACTTTATGACTGTACTCCATATGCTTGATGTTTTACTATATAAAATGAGCATTTCGACTTGTCAGTTTTGAAACAATTCATATTAGTTCATACAAATGATAACATTTATTGATTGATTTAAACACCCTCTCCTGATATGAAGGTCTTTCCTTTTTGACTGTTATACATAATGTGACAGCGAACAACATTATACGTAAAACACAAATCTAGTTTCTTAGCCCAGATTCCTTGGAGGAAAATGACTGGCAGAAGAGTAGTAGCATTTCAAAGACCCCGATGCCTATTAGTAAGCCGCTTCCTGAGGTCTTTGTTTTTCTCTATTCTGACCGCTGTATTGGAGACCCGGCTCTGTCAGTGTTTGCCACTTCACAATGACTTTTTAAAAAGTCAATTTAATACATGAAAAACAGAATCGTTACCTGTTTTGTTTTACTAGTATGTTGTAGAATATTATTTTAAGGTGAGTTACTTTTGTTTATACTGTGGAACATTTGTTTAATGATGTAAAGATGCGTTGCTTTTGTTTACCCTGCGTTTGTTTAACTCCGTGAAGCTGCGATTCTCTGCCTGGCTAATAAAGAGCTGAATAGCCAATAGCAAGGCAGGAGCAAGGACAGGCAGGGCTGGCAGGCAGAGAGCACAAACAGAAGGAGAAAACTGGGAGGAAGGAGCAAGAGAAGGAGAGGAGAGCATCAGGGGTCAGCCATCCGGCTACCCAGTTAGCTATGAAGTAAGAACGAAAGCAAGATATACAGAAGGAAAAAAGGAAAAAGCCAAGAGGCAAAAGGTAGTCGAGATAATTCCAAATAATCTGGCTACAAATAAGCCAAGCTGAGGTCAGGTATTTATAAGTAATAATAAGTCTCCGTGTGTGATTTATTTGGGAGCTGGGTCCCTAAAAGGATAAAAAGTAAAAACAACAACAACACTAGAACGCTAATTAAATATATACACATACATATAATGATAACTGTACAGCTCACAGTTTGTGAATCTGTGCTCTTACCAAACAGCAGAGCTGTTGTTTCTCATACTGTTCCCAGGGTCTCTGTCACAGCAGCAGCAATAACCAGGCGTTTCTCTTCCATTGTATGGAAGAGCACCTTCCTGCTTTGGACTTACCGTTCATATTTTCCTGTGTTTTATATATTTTCGGCTTTATATTTTAGGAGTTTTATCTCTCGATGTTTCCATTTATGTCTACCTTTATGTCTAAAAAGACCCTCCCTGCTGATGCTGCCACCAGTTACGAGCCCTCCCCCCATTCTTACAGCTTTTGCATTTACAATACATTTGACGCTTAGCTCGAATCCATCTGTGATTTGTTTCAGGTCAACGGAACAGGTCAGCACAGAAGGCAATTTTCTTCCTAAATACTTTTCGGCACCCTCTCCTCTCCAACCCTGGATGACCCTGCCCCTTCCTTTATTGTGACTGCTCACTAGTCATGTGTGTCCCCAAGAAGACACACCTTCACGTCACGGTGTAACTGTTCGTAGTGTAAGTCAGCTAGAGGGAATTCCAAAACGGGTTCTGTCAGGGAGATCATCCTTGTGGGCTGGAGCACAGCACGTGTGCTTTGCCTCTCAGGTGACAGTCTGACTGCTGGTGCCTCCGGCTCCCACTCCTAAAATGGTGCCACACACGAGTTCCACTGGACACCTTTCTTCTTAAGGACTTTGTTGTTCACACTTAGGGTCGTTTCTCCTGGGGTTTTGTTTTCTGTCATGTTTTACTGTGCTGCCTGGTTCTTTGTGTCCATGTGGAATAACGTACTCTCTCGCTGTGGGTGCATTCCTCACTATGGTTTTTATGTGTTTTCCTTGGCAAATTCTGTCTGTTTTTCTTCCATATAAACTACTAAACTATTTTTGCCAAGTACCCTTCTTTCCATAGCCCACCAAAATCAGAAACCAATCAAATAAGCAAACACCCTAAGCCACGAATTATATTTGTCATCTCCATGAGGTTCAGTCTTGCTGGTACTCAGACTGCTCATCTATTAGTTGAATTTATCATCATGTAGTCAGGTGTGTTTAAGAATATCTCATCTAATCCGGGAGGTGGTGGCATACACTTTAATCCCAGCACTTGGGAGGCAGAGGCAGGCAGATCTCTGTGAGTTTGAGGTCAGCCTGGTCTACAGAGTGAGTTCTAGAACAGGCTCCAAAGCTACAGAGAAACCCAGTCTCAAAAAACAAACAAACAAATACCATCTAAGCTGAACAGTGGTGGCGCATGTCTTTAATCCCAGCACTGGCGAGGTAGAAGCAGGTGGATCTCTTTGAGTTCAAGGCCAGTTTGGTCTACAGAGCGAGTTCCAAGACAGGCTCCAAAGCTACACAGAGAAAGCCTGTCTCGAAAAACAAAAACAAAAAGAATAGCCCATCTAAAGATGGTCTAAAGTTTAGTAATTTCTACATATGGACATCATTTTCCCTTCTATTTTCTAAATGGGCATTTTTGACAACTAAAACATTATTTTAAAATATTCATGCCATATGCACCTTCCTGAATGTTTTTGTTAACCCTAACCATTAGGCATTCTAGGATTATAATCATGTTGTTTACAAATATTGGCAATTTTGTCTCTTCCTTTCCATTCCTGCATCATTGTACCCTCTAGACATTTCTATGCCTTTATGTGTATGCATGTATGTATGTATGTATGTGTGTGTGTATGTATAGGTGAATATGGGCATACAATGACACACATGTGGCGATTAGAGGACAACTTGGCAAGTGGATCCCGGGGAATGAGCTCAGGTTGTCAATTGTCTTCCCCCACTAAGTCACCTCACTGCCCCCTCTAGACCCTTTAAATACCAGCCAGCACTGGTAAGTATACAGGCCTTTGGGATCTTTATTTAAAAGGGAATGCCTAGAGGGTTTCATTACTAAACTTCTGTTCTAGTTTTAAATGGATTTCTTTTTATAGAAAAAAAAAAAACATGAGCCTAGTAAGTCCAATTAATGCTGCCTATGTACATATGTGTTAGGCCATCCACTGTAGTGGCCATATTTCTAAAGAAACCTACTAAAGGTCACACTCCTTTCTCTCATCCCAACAATTATCAAGTGCCAGTAGCTCCTCAGCTAGGGTGGCCCCTCAGGAGTCCCGCCTCATACATGTTGGAAGATTTTAACTGGTTTCATGTTGTGCGGGCCTGTGAAGGCAACCACAGCTGCTGTGGACGCACAGGGTAACAGCCACGTCATGTCCAGAGGACAGCATGTCACAGCACCCTTCCGGCCCTCCTGGTCTTTCTGGTCCATCCTCCTCCTGCTCTGTCTGGTCCGTCCTCCTAGGTGTTTTGATCGCGTGTATACCAGGTATAAAACCCCTTGTGTGGGGCAGGTCTCAGATCCACTCACCCCAACCCAAACCACGGTTGACGGTTACCCTCCTACAGCATTGCCAGGATCACACCGACAGGCACATCCTGCCTGGCAGTTCAGTGCAGTTCAGCAACAGATAAAACCATAGACATCTTTTCTCTCGAGGAATCTGGGATAACACTTTCTAGAATTGAAATTCAGCCAGTATGGAGAGTTTCCTGGTCCGTTCAGGATTGATTTCTCTGTGTCGTGCAACCAAGTTATAGGGTATCTTCAGCAATAGGGTCTTGCTTTCTAGTTATGGTGGATAATCCAAGCAATGGCAGTGACCTGGAACTGATTTGGATGCCTCTGAGGCCTTCTTAACCAACAACACCTCATAGGGAGGTGACCCGAGTGTGGCATTGAGACTTTCATTTAGTAACTCCTGTCTTCTGCGATAAACATTATTCACCAATGCGAAGTATTTTTGTTCAAATTCCCTTTTTTTAAAGAAAAAATAATTAGTTTTCAAATTAGCAGGCTTCTCCATACATCCTCAGTTTTAGTTCATTCACCCCTACCTTTCCTTTCCCCTACTCCCCATATGCACCCCTCCTGAACCCTTAGCTCCCTGTTTTCTCCTTATCCTGGCACATGTTTTAATATCTCCTCTTATTCTATTTTTATATTTGCATCACAAGATCATAGGTTCCCAAGAAGGGTCTCACTGCACACTTCACTTTGTTTACGCCTTCCCTTACTCTGCACCCCCGCCTCCCTCTTAGCTGCTTGAATCCTTGTCCTCCAGCGCCATTCCCTCTACTTTATCCACATATATTCTACCATCTCCCCTCCCTAACTCATCCTTCCTGCCAGTGGCTGGCTGCTTGTTCCTAGCTTCTCTCTGTTAAAACATTCCATATTAAGTATGCAAAACTAACAATCTGAAGCTAGGACCTTCATATGAGATAAAAGACGTAGTGTTTGTCCTTTTGACCTTAATATATATGCATATATGTGTGTTTACTTAATATTATAAATATATTACATATAAAATATTTATATTATATATTATTTATGTAAAGGGTGAGCTTTCTCAATATTATTTTTACAGTTGTGTTGATTTTGGAAAAACTGTATTGCCTGTTTAGATATTTTCACATGTGCATGTGTGGTGAGTGCACATGCATGTCTGTGCATTTACGCATGCTGTGGTGCACATGTGGAAGACAGAAGTCAGGTCCTCTTTCCACTGTGTGGGTCCTTGGGATCTAACTCAGGCTTAGCAATAATACTCTTAATCTTAAAATCTCTTCAGTGTATGTTGCTATACTTCCATGTTCATTTCCTTGTTCTCTATTATTTCTGAAGTTCCTGAAGTAATATAATTTCATAGCACCAGCTCCTTGATACGTTTATCAAATCTATTCTTAAACTATTTCCTAAATAATTAATTCAATGTTAGGACTTTATGTCACTTCATTTTTTAAAGGCTGCTTTTATGTTTAAGTATATACATGTATGTGTGTCTTTATGTGGGTATGTACTTCTGAGTACAGGCACTCAAGGGGGCTGGAAGAGTCTGCTTAACTACTGAGCCATCTTTCCAGCCCCAAATCACTTTATTTTTTACTGTATCTCTTGTATAGAATATGAATGGATTTTATTTTTAACCTAATTCTTCAATTCTTAAGGGTTTTTTATTTTTGACATTTTAATATTACATCATTTCTTCCACCCCAAACTCCCACATATCCCTCCTTGCTTGTTTTCAAATTCATAGCCTCTTTTTTCTTTAGTTGTTGTTACATGCCCATGTATATGCATATATGCACATATATTCCTAAATATAACCTACTTTGTCTATACAATATTATTGTATGTGTGTTTTGGGGGCTGCCATTTGGTACTGAACAGCTAACTATCATGCTATTCTCTGAAAATGACCACTTCACCCACTCTTTGCACCTACTTATATCATAATTAACATGCCGGGACCTTACTTTACCATTTTTTTCTATGCCTACTGATATTTTTGTGCATTTATCTTGCAGTTTTGTTTCACAGACTATACCTTGTTCTATTGTGGGCTTTTGATGGCTTTGGAAACCTGATTTTTAGCCTTTGCATTTGGTAAATATATGCACAACCTAAACCTCCAATTTTACAAAGTTCAAAACAGAACTGTAACTTATGACTTCCTGCACCACGACAAGCTAAACCGCATGTAAATACCTGATTTTCCCAGCATTTTGTACTTCTTTGCTATCACTAATTAATCGTGTATATGCAGTCTTTATAATATATTTTAATTATTTCTCAAGACTAATTTCTGGTTGGGCAGGAGTGAACCCACAATCTGGGGTCTCACACACGCTAGGCAAGCACTCCTACCACCAAGTTATAGCCCAGCCCTCTCATTTATATTCTGTAACTACAACATGGTTATTTTATTAATAGCACTAATAGAGTTGACACAAGTTGTAACGTATTGTGTGCTTTTCATCGTCTGTGTAATGCTTACAGAAGTCGTACTTTCTTGACAAGGTTCACAAAGGTTAAGTAAATCTTGTTCAATTCTAAATTCAGCAGCAGTGGAGGCAAGGTTCATTTGCAGACGTCTGTTCTCTTGCGTGGTACGGCCTAACTCTATTTATTATTGGCTTCAAGCTGACCTAATTCTTCAATACATTTCTACTTAGGCTTTGACAATTTCATACAAGTATTTTGGCCATATGTACCCCCTCATTTCTCTCTTAACTCCCCTCCCCACTCCTTCAGAAATTCTTATTTCCCCCAGTAACTCCCCCCTGCTTCATGCTTTTTCTATGAAACACCGAGTTTCATTTGGGCTGCTTGCTTGATCATGGCTGTGGGTTATTTATTGGATCATGGACAACTTATCAGTGGCTACACCATTGGGGGAAAATGAGTCTCTCTGCCCCAGCAGCCACCAGCAGCCAAGAGCTCTTCAAGGAGCACTAGCCATGGGTTTGGGCTAGGTTTATAAGATCAAGCATGAACCCCTCCTATGGAACAGACCTCAAACCCAATCGGAAAGCTGTTGGTTACTACCACACTGCCATGCCACTATTACACCACTGGGTGCATCTTGCCTGGCAGGTATTGTGGCATGCGGAGCCCACCTGTGGGTAAGACTGTGGGTGACTTGTTTCCCCTGGTCATCTGCACAGCAGTTCCTAACACTTTGAAAGCTAGATCGCCAACGATATTCTTCTAACTCAGTTTTAGTTTGATTCCTCTTGGTCCTGCAACCAAAACATGCAGTGTCTTCTGCAACAGGTTTTGCCATCTGGTAACCAATAGCAATAGTAATGCCCTGCATTGTTCTTAGAGCTTCTTGGACCAATTTGTCTGCTTTGTACTGTCTTGGGGACCTTGGTTTAGATTCCTTTCAGTCACCTGGATCATAGAGGACTAACTGATCCACTGTCTCATGGGGAAGACATAAGCAATTCGTTTTCTGAGGCCTTGTGTGAGAGCTAGCTTAGGCTGTCAATTTGACTACATCTGGAATTAACTAAACCCAAGCAGCTGGGCACACCTGGGAGGGATCTGACTCGATTGGATCATTTGAGGTGGGAGACTCACCCTAAACATTTGGGCTACACGTTCTGGTAGCAGCCCACATGAAGGGCCATGGAAGAAGGAAGCTTTTGGCCTGCTTGCTCACTCTCCTGCAAGTTCCTTACTATGTTACTTTTGCTCATGTTATACTTTACTTCTTTGGGATTCCAATATATACTGACAACTGGTAGCTCTCTAAGACGTCTTTAGAAAGGATGCCAGCACCAGATTGAGACTCCTGAGACTGCCAGTCTCATGGACTGAATAACCAGCAAATCCTTGGCCTTTGCATCAGAAGACAGCCATTGTTGGGCTACTCAAACCACAGCCTGTGCCTGTAAACCACTCTAATCTCTCTCTCTCTCTCTCTCTCTCTCTCTCTCTCTCTCTCTCTCGCACACGCACACACACACACACACACACACACACACACACACACAGAAAATCATTTGTTCCCTTAAAGAATCCTGATTAATGTGCTTTGAATATCTTTGTGGCATTTCCCTATGTGAATTTTACCTCACCTGTCCAGTATTAGGGGCTATCAAGAACAGCTATGAGACATGCAGGCCAAGAATGCACCTCTCCCTGCGCACATCTGCCCTCTCTTCGAGACATCCCTTTTCTGACACTGAATTGCCGTGTGGTTTCTGGTTTCAAGCCTGTGGCATATTTATAGTCCTTTATTTGGAAGTTCTTATGAAGCGCATCAAGCTTGTTTGGTCTCCTGTCATGTTAAGTGGGAAGGCAGCATAGATTTTGTAAACATTTTTCTCTATTTGTGGCATTGATCATTTCTCCCGAATTGGGAGAATCTGAGTAACCTTCATCTTTATAGTTCTATGAATTCTAATGATAGGCATGATAAGTAGGCCTAAGTCCCATGACTGTGAACTCTGGCTATAGATTACCAACCAGATAATCAACTACAAACCCATTTCTCCAAAGAAATACTGAGAAGTATTCTTCCTCGAATACCTTCTTAAGTCAGCTTGGTCCTTGGCGTTCCTTTGATATAAGCACTAGTCATCCATGCCAAAGATAAACTAGATAACACAGTGTGTTGCTAAGTCAACTGATTTCTTTCTAGAATATGCACACACTCATCAGCATCTTTTAAGGATGTTTTCTACACAGGCAAGACTAGAACCTACAGACTCTTGGCATTCTCTGTCCCTCCACAGACTCGGGAATTTCACCAGAGCACGGTAAGAAGCTTTGATAAAACACCTGGAGTATTTGCTTCCTGGCTTCCAGGGAAATGAGACTCTAGCCAGAGACAGGGCTATTTCTGCACCTATTTCATACACTGTATTGATACATTACCATTCTTACCTCATTTACACAGCCAACCTAAATGCTTCTGTCACATGACTCCTCCTCTGCACCAAGCTGCCACACTCAGGTGTGAGGTTACATACCTGCACAGACTTGAGTGGTGGAAGACCTCACTTCCACCCTCTTCTGCCGGAGTTTGACCTTTCAACAGGATAGCAAGCTCCTTTGTCACCGCGGCTCTCAAAAATGCACGGAAAACAGTGCTTTCCCTTTTGCATTAACATCATAATGTCTTTCCCTTATCCTTCCAGACATTTCCCATAGACCTTACAATCATAGCAGTTATGACAGGAGGGCTATGAGAGATGGATCAGTGTATACAGTATGTGCTGTGCTGTGCTGTGCCAGCGTGAGGACATGGGATTGGAGCCTCAGAACCCACCAGACACAAAAGCAAATATCTGTAATCCCAGAGCTCCTACTGCAAGATGGGGGGCAGACAGGAGAATCACACACTCATGCACACACATGCACATGCACGCGCGCACGCGTGCACGCGCGCACACACACACACCAGGTAAGAGAAAAAGAGATCAAAAAGAGCTAAAGGGCAAAGGGTGCTGCCCTTCACTTTGATCTCATTTAGAACTGAGGGCTGCAGAGGCCCCCGGCTCCAGGGCTGGGACGGATTTCCACGGAGGAGACTTGCTGACATCCTCATACTCTTCGGAGTAGCAATTCAGGTTCTGGTTCCCGGTCATAGCCAGACATAACAGATTATCCATGCTGTTCCCACGGCTTCCAGGCCTGAAATACACCTTGGCTATTGCTCAGGGGACCGGATTACTATGTGAATATGCTTAGCCTTCTCTCTTCCAAAGGTCACATAACTGTTTCCTCCAGTCACACACAACCCAGCCTCCCACAGAACCATAGCACACGAGGCCACATCACCAGAACACCCCAGAAAAGCTTGCTCCTTGAGGCTGTAAAAGACCTTCTTTTACATCTGTCCTCCACTCGCCACCCATACACCCTGTCTCTGCTTCTACACAAGCCGTCACCAAAAGAAAGAACAGAATTCTGGAAAGTTCTGTAACATGGGGGAGGGCAGACAGAAATCTCAGTGCTAGGCATTTGGCGAGCAGCATGCAAGCTGGGGCAGAACTCACCAGAAAACTAGTGTTTGCAGACAGATAGATAATCACAGCCTCAAGTAATTGAAGCTGGTTTTGTTGGCATGGGTTAGTTGCTTCCTCAGAAGAGGCATAAAAACTACATACATTTATATAACACAGTGGTTCTCAACCTTCCTAACGCTGTGACACTTTAATACAGTTCCCTATGTTGTACTGACCCCCAACCATAACATTATTTCGTTGCTACTTGATACTGTAATTTTGCCGCTGTTATAAATCATAATGTAAATATTTAATATGCAGTTTATCTGATATGCGACCGCCAAGGGATTGCAACCCACAGGTTGAGAACTGTGGATATAAAAAGTATTGTATAAAACCCAGAAACCTATTAAAATAGGAAAACAAAAATGATACAGGAAGGGAACTGTTGTCATGACTTCCGAAGTTTCCCCACTCCGTTCCCAGACTCCACAGCTGGTTTCTGGAGAACAGCAGGCCGCCTGTCAGGAAGCTCACCAAGCTTCTTGTCTGTAGCCTCACACACAGAGCCCAGCACAGTCAGTAAAGGAAGGCAGCATGGTCTCTGGGCCTGAGGAACCAGCCTGTCTAATGAGTCAGACAGTGTCCCTCTGGAGAGCCAGGACAACACGTGAGACCTCCGGGGTCACTCCTGAGAAGAGGAGTTGTACATCCTTGCTGCCTGGCACCTGATCACCCCGGGAGCACTGCTAGCCTGGTGCGGTCACCCATAGGATTGTAATAAGGAGTCTTCTGGCTGAAAGCTTCCTTAGGATGAGACCGGTTCTTCCCATGATGCCCACAGCTAAGGGAAGGGGTGAATTCCAACGACCGTCAGAGCTGCCGCCACCACAGAGTCTAGGGCAGGTCCGTGTACACCTCAGGTATCCTTCGCTGGCTCCAACCTCCTGCCTCATCGCACTTGAAACCACAGACCAGTGGTCTGATCTACACTTGCCCAGGAAAAGGAAATTTAACCCAAAAAGGTCTGCTTTCTCTCCAATAACACCGAGTCCAAACTATATATTCTGCATGAGGTATATAAGCTTGTCTTTGCTTCCTCATCTATGTGAAGAACACACATTCTCTCTCTGTCTGTCTGTCTCTCTCTCTCTCTGTCTCTGTCTCTCTCTCATACACACACACACACACACACACACACACACACACACACACATACACTCACTCACACTCATCCTATGGAAAAGCAGGCCAGCCCTAAGCTGCATGGTCTTCAAATAAACCCAGTGAAATGTTGAGGACAGCTTGCAGGGCTCCACAGATGAAGACTCAGCAGGGCCAAAAAATGAACACTAAAAGCGGATTCAGAGGCGTAAAGGGCGTTGCATCCCATAGCAGCCCCATTAAGTGAGTTCCTTCAGCCATCGGCACCTGGCTTGCTCCACACCCTTCCTACAGTAGCAGACAGTACTTGCTTTATGCTTGGCCCCGTCCCAGGGTCCCAAGATATTCCCAGCCCATGCCCAGATCCTGGAGAGTGGGAGTTGTTATATGTATATCCTCAGAGCTCAGCACAAAAGAGGCATGCAGTCACTACTTGTAAACACCTACTGTGTGGTGCATACTAAGCCAGTACCTTATAAATATGACATCTACTTTGAGCAGCCTGTGTATTCGGTATTGCTATGATCAAAATGACAAACCTCAAAAAGGAAGGATTTATTTGAGCTCATGGTTTTAGAGAATCCAGTCCACGGGTACCTTGCCCCTAGCACTTTGCCAGAAAATCACGGCAGCAGATTCCTGGGGGACAGGAAGCAAAGAAGTTGGGGGTGGGTGACCAGATAAAACCTTCAAAGGCCTGCCTCATGTGGCCTACTTTCTCTGGCTAGGCTCCACCCCTAAAAGTATCCAGAACCTCCCCAGACAGCACCACCATCTGGAGACCAAGGATTCAACACCGGTGCCAGCCAAGTCCATTTCAGATTCAACTACAAGAGCCTGGGTGGTGAAGACTTTTATCCTCATTTACAAATGAAGGGATTGAGATTCAAGAGGACTGTTCTGTTTGGTCAAGGTCCTGGTTAATCTGAGGCAGAGCTGTGTGTCACACCTCGTCTAGCTCTGAAGCCTGGGCCCTCTTCCACGCTATGCTGCCACAAGTGCCTATGGCTCAGAGAAATTCGGCTGCAGCTCTTTGCCTTCTATCCAGGTTTTCGTCAACTAAGGGAGCCTCCCTGGACCCTACAGGACCTGCAGGGAATTAGTTCACTGCATAAACGAAAGCACAAGTGACCACGACATCACTGCCTCTCAGAGAAGAGCTGCCCCGAGGGAGGTGGCTCAGAGTCGGGTGGCAGAACCATAGCTACTGAATTTCAGGCTCCTGACTTTTTTTCTCTACTTTACACTACAGCATGCAACACTTGTTGGTTGCCCTTGAGGGTGTGTCTCTCGTGCACAGAGAGGCACCTAGGTTTGAAGTAGCCTGAAAACGCTGGTGTTCTCACCTAAATAGTGGTGTGATCCAGGAAGGTAACACACCTGATGAACGGCAAGTAGGAAGAGACCTAGGATTTTTTTCTTATGCTACAATTTGATTTTTCCCTCCAAATATCAGAATGTGCCTGATCCCCAAAGACTCAGAAGCAGAGTTAATAATTGCCAATGGAGCTTTTATTCCTCTTTAATGCTGCAGGAGTCTGTAACACACTGGGAAAAATGCAAGCAAGGCCAGGATCACCTAGAAATTCCTATTTTCTCTCAGCAGTATACTCTTTGATCAAAATAAACACATTTAAAGCATACAGGAAACCATCCCAAGGTTCAGAATCCATACGTCTGCCACTAAATGAGGGAAAAGTTTGTCCATGGATCTGTGCAGTAGACAGCAGGTTCTGTCCTAAGCCTGGTTAACTGCCCTGAGTCCACAAGTGTATCCTCCACACCCATCCAGCTTCTCCCAGACAAGGAATGTACGGAGGGCAATGTGCACAGCTGTAAATGTTCCGTCGAGTATGACAGTAAACCAACTGTACCGTCCTCAGGATCTTGAAGGAGCACTTCAGGCAGAGTTGCCGGACGGGTAGCACTTAGAAGATACCTACTCCAGCCACCTCCTCTGCCAGAGGAACAAGCCATTGCAGCTGGAAAGATCAAGCCCCCTGCTCAGGTTTAAGGAGAGAGCAGCCCTGAAACCCCAGGCTCTGTAATTCTCGCACTAGTCGCTCCTCAGTATTGAAACGCCACTGATCTTCTATGTTAGGGCTACGGCGTTGCCACACAATGCGGGAGTGAGTATCTTCCCAGCAGATTTGTGCACTCAAGGAGAGACACGAGGACTCCTCAGAGCCACAGGGAAGTTCTGGCCCATCTTGGGTCTATCCCAGTATCCTAACAGGGGTCGTGGATGTAGCCAGTGGGGCTCCTATTGACTGGGTTCCTAGAGAAGCTTCTGAATGGCGAAGAACTTGTCCGACACAGGAAGGGCAGTAAGAGGCATTTAGGGAGGAGTTTTCTCTCAACACATAACTAGTCCCTGGGCTCTTGCATCAGTGAGCTTCCTACCGCCACAACAAATACAGACGGTGGTCAACTTTAAAAATGAAAGATTTGTTTGGGCCACAGTTTTGGACGATCGAGCTTGTCTAAAATCTTCCGGTTGGCCAGTGAGACAGCATATCCTGGTAAGTATGAGATGACGCAAAACTACTCATCTGGTAGACAGGAAGCAAAATGGAGAAAGAAGAGACCAAGGTTCAGAGTCCCCTTTGAGGACACGTCCAATAGCCTAACATTCCATGAGGCCCCACCTCTCCATGGAGCAACCCCGAGTGTCTGAACCAGGACCTGTGGAGGTCCCTTAAATTCCAAATTACAGCATTTCTCATTGGCTTAGATGTGTCTCTTGGGAGAGAACTGGGCTTCCCTTCTAGGAATTCAAAACCAAGAAGCCAAAACCAGGAGCTTAAATTAGGCTTCTCAGAAAGAAAAAACAAAAGACAGACTTTTGCCATGTGTCTCACACTGGAACTTTTGGGCCTTTTGGAATCCCCCAATTTCAATCTCCTTAGTAGTGAGACTACAGGCATGTGCCAACATACTAGTCATGGGAAATTACTGTGTGTCCCAGGAAATACTGATGTTGCAGTAGTGTGTGTATGTGTGTGTGTGTGTCTCTGTGTGTATCTGTGTGTCCGTGTGTATCTTAGTGTAAATTGTTACTTGCTGTTTATACTTTGAAAAGTGGACCCTGTTAGCCTTCTCCGTCCATCTGACCTCTCATTCAAGGGCCTGTCTTCTAACCCATCAATTATCTCCACGATTTTCTTTAAACGCTTTCCAACTCCTCTCCAGGCCTGAGTTCTTTGTTCTCAATTCTTATCTTGAACAGTTTGTGTCTCTCATAATACAAAAAAGGAAAAAAAGAAAAAAGAAAAAGAAAAAAAAAGTCCCGCTTTGAAAGAATTCAAAAGCTATTTTGACAGGACTAATTTAAGAAACTTCCATGTAGCATCCCAGCAATCCAGGAAAGAGGGCAGGTTGCATAAGAATGCCTGAGAAAGGTACTAGATGATACCCCCATCATCTCCATAGCAACAGGCCCCCAAATTTTCCTGAGTGCTTGCTTAGGCAACAAGGAAAGTTGCCAGAATGAAGGTCTACCCACTGGCCACCAGAAAGCAGGCAGGATTGCTGAGGCCTCCAGAGACCTCAGGAGCAACCAGCAAGATGAGCTGGCACAGGACCAACCAATGAGACTGCAGAAGATGGACTACAAGAGCTTGAGATGAAGGCAAGGAACAGGAGGAGAGACAGTGGGTCATCAGTGACCCCTGGTGACAATGGCCTCAGCTAACCATAAAGAAATACACTGAAAACTTTTAAGAGCTGCAAAAAGCCTGTCTCAAGGGGATGACATGAAAAGTCAGTCAAGCAGGTGGCAGGGAGAGAGAAGGCAAGTCGGGCACCAGCAGCATGCGGACGGGACAGACTCCAGCAGCATTGCAGATGGGACAGATCCAGCAGCATGCGGACGGGACAGACTCCAGCAGCATGCGGACGGGACAGACTCCAGCAGCATTGCGGACGGGACAGACTCCAGCAGCATTGCAGACGGGACAGACTCCAGCAGCATGCGGACGGGACAGACTCCAGCAGCATGCGGACGGGACAGACTCCAGCAGCATTGCGGACGGGACAGACTCCAGCAGAAGCCACAGAGTTATTTTCTCTGAGGAGTGGGAAGAATGGGGGCAGGAAGGACAGTAAAGGAAGGCAGTGTGGAGAAAGGGCAGAAGGGTACAGGAGGCCTGGCCAATGCAGCCTCCAGTCACCTGGGACAATTACAAAATAGGCATTTATTAGTTATCAACACCCAAGATTACGGGTAACAGATTTGGGTATCAGTTAGTCCTTAGTACTGATGTTTACTAGATGCACCCCTGAGCATGCCTGCAAGTCCTAGTCCAGCAGATGGAGAGGGATGTAAGGAGGCTGAAGAGAAATGATGTAATCACATAGCAAAAAAAAATGTGAGCCAACTATGAATTATGAATGCGGGGGGGGGCATGGACACAACCAAGAACCATTTCTTCTCCTGGAAGCACCTGCTGTAATGTTTTCTCAAGTGGAGGAAATGCTGGCTATGAGCATTTCAGATGCGCCTGCTAAATCAGCAGCAGGAAAGTCTGGGGTTTTGTTGTGACTTTCTTTTTTTGTAGGAAAAAAAAAAAACAAGCAGAAGAAGACAGAGACCTTCCCACCTTTTGGTTCATACAGGTCCTGGCCCAAGACGTAATTTCATTATTAGCCTCTTTCCTTCTCTAATTAGTCACTATGAGCAGTGGAGAGGGATTACTTACCTTGAAAGGAAGGAACTGTGCGCCTCCGAAAGATGTCACTTAGGGAGAAAGGCAGAAACAAGAGAAACGGACAGAACAGGCCCCCAAATTAGACACATCTTGACTAGGGCCAGGCAAGGAAATCTAGGCAACATGCCACCTCCTGGTTTCTGGGTTCCACTCTCTAGTATCCACTTCCATGGGGCAGAGAAACAGCAGCTGCCTTACAGCAAGGTAGTGCTTGTAATTTTAGACACGCTGGCAACTAGGAGTACAGCTGGGGGGTGGCAGGTTCTTCTGGACGGAAACGGAAAGGCTAATCTTGAAAAGAAGGCAAGCCCAGTTCCAATCCAGTCTAAGAGAAACACACGCAGCCCAGGACAGCCCTGTGAACAGTGCAAGGATAGCTTACAACACCCAGGCAAAGCAAGATCCCATGGAGAGCACGCAAAGTGGGGTGGATGAGGCCGTGTTGTAGGATGGGCAAGACGTGAGTCCCGGGGCTGCGAGCAACGCTCTTCCTTGCGCTTGTCTACGGAGTGGAAATGCTGCTGGAAGGAAAAGGAAGCATCCAGAACATATCCTGTATCTGGAGAAAGGCACGTGCGACAATCACGTCCAGCTTCCTGCTTGCTTATGTAAGAACTGATTTCTCTCATTTGCAAATTAGGCCACTAATCCCACAGGTCAGAGTCAGAGTTCGCCCTGGGGTAGAAGTGGCTGGCCAAAACGCGAGTCATTTGCTTCTCAGCTACATATTTCTCCTTCATCTGAGCTCCCCAAAGTGGGTGCCCTCAAGGCATGTCTGGTATGCCAGTCTTCTGTTTTGCCAGCCTCAGGACAGAAGGATGGGGACCCAGGGCTGCAGAAACACCCAGACCATTGTCTGCCTCCCTCTGTCTCTAGTACGATTACAGTGTGAATATTTTCTCTGTGCATTCACAGGTTAAGAATGCTGGGATGCTCTGCCTCTCATCCTGCCCTTGGGACTGGTTCTGGACAGTTCCATTTTGCACCCTACTTTGAAGAGACTGGAGCAATTGAGGTCTAAGTCGCATCTCCTGGTGACAATGAAATTTGAGAGGTGTGTGACTAACGAGGAGCCCAGAGGCCTTTACAGATGTCCCCTTTGTCCCTAAGCCTCTGCATCTATCTTCTTGGGTGGGCCACCAGGTAGGCTGGAGCTGGGCCCAAAGCACTCCTTGACAGGAAGCAGAGGACGGCTGGGCTTCTGCTGTGTAATTGGTGCATATGCCTAATGATCTGTGGGGCAGCTTAGGTTCTATTCAATTTGATTCAATTTAACTAAATGAATTCAATTCCGCCCTGTTTATTGAGTGTCCAGCTTAATGCAATGTCTTCTCCTGGCTCTTGGGGAGCAGGTTAGGAAGGAGTGGGTCAGTGGGCTGGAGCAAGACACACTCAAGAAGGTATTTTCCCTATCCTAGCTGCTTGGTCTGCTCCGAAAACAATACTCTGCTCCCCAGGGTTTCCACCATGATTGCAGCCACCTTGGGTCTCTGGCTTCCTGGTGAACAGCTCTGCTAGGGAAGGACAGTCCAAGCTGTGACTGCAGAGTGGCCCTGGGACACAGGAGGAGGGCCTGAGCACAAAGCCGCCCTCATGGGCTGCTGGAGAAGGTGCAGGCAGGAGAGCAAGGGTTTTGGACACTCTAGCAATTTAACTATACCACACAGACACAGAAGGAAGGCTTTCACAATCCAAGAGTTTCTGGAAAACAGATTCCATCTAGGCTCCCAGCAACCTCCACACTTCAGAAGCAAGTTCCTTAGTTGTCTTCTTTCCCCAGCTACGTGAGGCCTAACCCATGCCTTTGTCTATTTCCAGACACGCTTTCCTCTAAATTCTGTAAACACAGCGGCCAGACAAGCCACACTAGAACAGGACTAGAGTTTTACACCTCCCTTGTGACCACATCCATTGGCCCCATGGCCTACTGAAGGATGCCAAGACGACACTCTGACAGGAGTGAGGGGAGCAGCCATCTGCCATTTTCAGGCCCTTCCCACCCTGCACCTTGCTGCTCTCTACACAACTTATACTGCAGACAGAACCCCCAGCAGGGGCCAGACGCAGCTTCTCTCATCCCAAAGATCCTCATGAATCCTGCACATGGCTGATGCATGGTTTATATATACCTCACCTCCTCCAGAGAGCTCCAACTCCGAAGTCCATTACCTGAACCCCAACACCACTGAGGTGCCCTGACTCCAAAGCACATTACCTGATCCCCAACACCACTAAGGTGCCCGGACTCCGAAGTCCATTACCTAAACCCCAACACCACTGAGGCATTCCGACTCTGAAGTTCATTACCTGAACCTCAACATCACTGAGGCACCCCAACTCTGAAGTCCATTACCTGAACCCCAACACCACTGAGACGCCCAACTCCAAAGTCCATTACCTGAACCCCAACACCACTGAGGCACCCAACTCCAAAGTCCATTACCTGAACCCCAACACCACTGAGGTGCCCCAACTCCAAAGTCCATTATCTGAACCTCAACACCACTGAGTTGTCCTGACTCTAAAGCACATTACCTGAACCCCAATACCACTGAGGTGCCCCAACTCCGAAGTCCATTACCTGAACCCCAATACTACTGAGGCGCTTGACAGATTCGAGAAAGGGCAGAGGCTCTGGACTTCCCCTCTGGGTAGTGTCTTCATCAGAGCAAACCCTTGGGGTTTCCTCCCTCTTTGCCCTGTTTTCTGATAGGATTTCCCCATTCTGAGAGGAGATGGGCAGGGCATAAGTACTTGTCTACCCCACAAATCTCCAAGACAGTGATTCTCAACCTTCTTGATGCTGCGACTCTTTAGTGTAGCTCCTCCTGTTGTGATAACTCTCAATCTTAAAATGATTTTCATTGCTACTTTTCATAACTATTTATCTACTGTTATGAATCATAATACAAATATCTGATATGCAGGATAGCTGATATGTGACCCCTGTGAAAGGGTCATGAACCCCCAAGGGGTCACACCACATAGACTGAGAAGCATGGCTCCCTACTCTGTCCACCTCCGGTGCCTGGATGCTGACCTCCCTACAGTACCATGCCTGGCACATGATGGAGCACCCAATCCGCCTTTTCTTTCACAGTAACAATCAATCTCTTGTGTATGCTTTGTAAGTTGAAAATCCATTCATCTTGGAAAGTCTCATTTGACCTGAGAGCTCTGACAGAGTCCATGTGAACACCAGGATCCAGCTTTCTGGACTGGCAAGGCTGAATGAGGTCCAGAGAGACTGTTTATCCAGCGCTTGCTTCTTAAGCACAATGTAGGTCAAGGTGAATCAAGCTTCTTTCCTGGACTCTCACTGTTCGCAGCATCCGCATCCTCCAGCGGGTAACCAGAGCTTATTCTGCTCAGTGGTCTTGAGGAGCAGCAAATTTCCCCCCTCATATATTTTTTTAAAAATGAAGATGTTACCAGCAGAGGTGGGGAGCAACAGCAGCAGTAAGGTGGAATTTGCCTGCTACATCTCATCAAGGACCTCACGCCCTCCCACATGTTACCCATCTTCCTGCAACCCGGACGCAGCAGAGGCAAGCATCTTACTCTGTGTAATTGATTACGACGTTGCTAACATAACTATTTAATTACGGGGCAACTGCATTTCCAGATGGTCTGCCGATGAAGGTCCCACTATTCTGACCCCCCTTCCCCGACACCCGTAAGTGGAAAGGAAGCCTTGTTAGCAAGCAGGAGAGGGAGGGGAGACAACAGCTGCAGGCCAGCCTTTTCCCAGGCGTCTCTTGCCAACCTGAAGTGCCAAACATACGACATCAGGCCAGGGTCTAATGGCGGTAAACCCAAGATGTCCACAAGCCACACTGCTTTAGAGGAAGCGGGAGCCCACGAAGAGGAAGTGTGGCCCTGGAGACGTGGAAACTGTATCGCATTGGAGGAGTACAGGCAGGCACGGCGGCCAATGTGCTCCTGAGTCGGGTCCCTGAGAGCAGGGCAGTTACCAAGACCTTCTGGACAGACGGAAAACCCGGTGACACAAAGTCCTAGCACCTGTCCTCAGACCTCCCCACAGCCAGGACTGGAGTGTCCCTTGCCTCCACACTGTTTGCTGGAACATTTCCAGGCCTGAGTACATACGTGGAGAGGCAGGGTGGTGTCATGAGGACAGTTCAAAGGATGCAGCACTGTAAACCACATATGCCAGGAAGCGTTCCCTGGGCCACCAGCTGTGCGTGCCGCAAGTGCTCACAGTCACTTTTGAGTGAATGGCTGTCACAGATACCAAGGACGGGCACTGTAGGAAGCATCCTACTCGCCACCCCCACCCAACCCCTGTCTTCCCACAGCTTTCGAGGTGAAAAGTGGGTGATTCCGGGAAGTAAGTGGCTCACCCATCACAATCCAGTTCTCTCTCCAAGGAAACCAATGGGCCTCTGGGTCCAGGGAACGGTCCAGAGGATACCTACCTTGCAGCCTCTGGGCTACTTCAGCAGAGACCAGGCAAAGGAGGTTTCTACTAGTCAGAGGTTGTCAGAGACTAGGTTTGGGCTGGTCTTTGAACCACTGACTTGACCAAAGGCAACTGTATTCTCTTTAACCCAAGGCACATCTGAATGGAACTGCAGATTTTTGGATGCTCATACTGGACAAGGAAGGCTGCTTTGACACCAAATAGGCAGGAAATGGGGATGCTGCCCAGCTTCCTGCAGTGTGTAGGATACCCCTGATAACAGAGTTATACACACCCAAGAATCAACAGGCCCATAGCTGAGAGTGACCAAATTATAGTAAGTGAAGCAATTCTGCCTTCAAAACGGCTCTCGAAGGACCAGACCAGAGCCGAGGCAGGAACTGGAACCACTGCGAGGTACACCCTTTGGAACCTTCTGCAGAACCAAATAGGCATGTGAGAAACCTCAGTCACCTTGGGATGTTCCCATCCATCCTTCCAAGATGGCAGAAGGGCTGCTGGGTTAGGGAGCAGAGGTGAGTGAACTGTACCGCCCTTTCTAAGTTAAAAGACTCTAGTGTGCAAAGATTACCAGACTCGGGGGCCAAGAGAAGGAGGAGGAGGCTGAAAGATGCCTGCCAAAGGAGCTAGCCCAGCAATGTCAGTGATAAGGAAGACTGGGGATTCATTCCAGCCAATGAGAATGGAGCCAGAAGGGAACAAATGTCACCCATTTAAAAAGGCATCCAACAGTGCAACATTCGGAGACTTGGGCTTTTATTTCACAGAGAACAATGACTATCCAACCCGGCCTCTTCCTCTTCTGCTTATTACCATCACAGGGGTGTACAGACCCGTGTTCCTCCTTGATACTTCTCTTTTGGACCTGCAAGGCACCATGAGGGTAGAGGTGAGGGACACAGAAATCCTGGCTCATACTCCAGCACTGTCCCTGAATGGTCATGGGAATTTGGCAAGTTAGACTCATGCAGAACCTCAACATCTTGTTTGCAAACTGGGGTAACATCAGTGCCTTCTTTAGGGGGTTGCCATGGAGCACACAGCACCGCACCTGCTGTGCAATGAACTGATTGTTTTTAATATTGCTGCATGTGGAAGGACCCATCGGGGCTCCTCTTGACTTTGGTCCTCAGCAGACCAAAGTGAAGTGTGTGCCTAGCCTCACACAGCATGGGAAAAGTAGGCATCTACAGCAATAAAGAATTCCTTATAAACCATCACAAATATGTACATGGGAGAAAGGAACCCAATTTTCACTGTTTCTGAGACAGGCCACTGACTACATAAGCATAATTGCCAAGGTGAATGTCATATCCAAAGGACCAAAAATGAATTCTAAAATCTTGTAAGTGTGGGGGCACCTCCATTTTCTCACTTCCTTTCTTATACTGGTCCTCTCAGGAACTGTGGTGTTTATGGAAAGTTACCCTTCTCTCCCCGAGTCCCAGCGAATCAGACTTGCAAACTTCTGGTGAGACAGCAGGATTCTCAGTGCGCTAAGGCAGGCAGCATCCATTCCCAGGGAGCTGGGGTCCGACTCTGTGTGAGGCTCAGCACCCAAGGCACCCTCCTATCTCTGTCCTATGATGTGGACCCAGAGGCCTACAGAGCTAGAGGGGTTCAAGACTGCACAGCTACTGAGGCCCAGAGCTGGGACGGAAAAGCAGTCCTGTGTGGTGCTGTGAACGCTTCCACAGGCTCCTCCTCCAGTTGTTCAAGCTCTAGAATTCCCATTAACAGTGAGGCCAAACGTGGGGCTAGGCTTCCGGACAGGAGGCAAGCAGGACAGGAAAGAGCTCTTTTCTTTGCATATGACACCCTATTCTGAGTCCATGTGATCCCTCTCATTCTCCTTAGCTCTGAAAAGAGATTGTTACATTTGACCCCATTCTGGGAGTCTTTAGATAATCTGTCAAAACCTCCCACCGGTCTAGAGATGAGCCCAAACTCCTACTTTATCCTCTATCTTCCAAGGAAATTGTCCTTCCCAAACCAGGCTGCAGTTCCTGCAGGATTAGGGGGTGTTATTAGTCCCACCCTGAGCCTAGCATCATTCCCACTTACACTCATAGTGGCGCTGGTACTGACTATGGCAGTGTAACCTCAAGTGCTGCTATTCTCCCCCAGGCCTCAGTTTTCCCATCTCAAAGATGAAGGGAATGGAAAAGGTTACATGGTCTTTTCTGGGACCACCATATTCCAATTTCCTGTAGATTTGGAGACAGCCATTTTAGTGTCCTGAGCTAACTGAACT
Organism: Microtus oregoni; assembly: GCF_018167655.1. Taxonomy (NCBI): domain Eukaryota; kingdom Metazoa; phylum Chordata; class Mammalia; order Rodentia; family Cricetidae; genus Microtus; species Microtus oregoni. The sequence goes on from NW_024543061.1 coordinate 59,863,931, forward strand.
CCAATGTATGAACCTGAAGGTAGTGCCTCGCTCCAGGAGGCATTCCATTATCCACCCATTTAGGAACTGGGTCAACTTCAAAGAAAGGTTTTTCTGCAGGAATCTGAATGCTGACATTACTGGGTCACATCTATCCATATCCTCATCCTTTGTGTTTGTGTGTGTGCTGGGGATGGAACAAGCATGTGCCCAGCACACACCCAGCTGATAGTCTACCACTGACAGAGCCATACCCATCTATGGCCCACTTATTCTGAGGTTTCCAGGCAGGAGGAAGCTGGGCAGCTGCTTCCCCAGGGTTCTACAGGTCCTGGAAAAGCACTTGTCCTCTAGGGAGCCCAAAATTCTGGGTCCCTAAGGAATAAATCCTTTAAGCAGCATGGCAGACAGTTTGTATTCAAGATGCCAAACATTCTCTGGATTCCTCCTAAGCATAAGCAGGCCTTAGTTCATCTTCCTTTTCCTGTGCTGACCACTCCTCAGCCCTGCTCTCTGGGATCCTATGCCCCGTTCCCATGGGAAGAGGACATGGTAACTGCCCACAGAAAGTAGCTTCTTCAACATGCCAATCACTTCCATGTCTGCACCACTTCGCCGAGCTGCTGAGAAGCGGTGTGATGGAATCATGGGCAGAAAACCACCCGAATATTCTAAAACACAGTATCTGGAGCCCAGGGGCCATGACTTGGAACACTGGCCTGTGCTGGGCGACAGGCAGCAGTCCTCCACTGCTGCTCGGAAACAGAAGATACACAGGAGAGTCCAGCCACAGTTAGCACTCCAGGACCCTCCCTACTTAGGCCTGCCATCCCTGGAATGTTCCCATTCTCACAAGAGAGAAGGAGCACACAGACAGCGTTCATTTACTATGACTGCCGCCCCACTGTGGTCTCTAGGACATGCTTCTGCATATAAGTCTTCCTGAATACCTGGCTTACACTGATTTGCCCAATAGGCACCAAAAGCTGTTTCTAACAGCCTGGGCAAAACTCTCACATTTCAGATCCCTATTCTTGGGCACCTGGTCCTTCTTTAGTAAGACCCTGGCCTTTCATATGCTCGGTCTCCTGAAGCAGGGAGAGGGAAGGATAAATTCAGCTCCCAAAGTGCAGATTTCCCTTCCCACAGAAACTTGCCAAGGGCATCACCCAAGTCAATCTTGAACCAGATAGAGGGGCCTAGCCAGGTAAGGTTTGAGATATGGGATTCCAGAAGACCAGTCGCCCAGAATTCCCAGATCCTGAGCTGAACAAAAAGCTCTGTGGCTCCTGGGTTCCTGGCTTTGAGAGTCTCCAGGTGACCAGCTGTTACAGAGACATGAGACCTAGAGCCTGATGATTAATGACCTGGACTGGCTGTTTTCAGTCCATGGGTAAACACATGCGGTCCAGCACCCTGTCCTGTCCAGCCCCAGAAAGAACAAACCAGACAGCTGGACCAGGGCTTGAGGATCTGTTTCAGGACAAATGAAATAGATTCTCCACTTGGGCTCAGCATCCAGATGTTGGCTGAAGAGCAAAGCTAAAGCTGTCTGGCAGGTGGACTGCCTGGATCCAAGAAAAATCTATTTTGTCCTCTTGTCAGTGATGAATGAGGTCAGCACAGCATGGGGAGGCGAGGAAGGGTGCTCTCACTTCCTCACTGGCCATCACTGCCTACCTATGGAGGAGGCGCCTCTGAAGAACGGCTGGTGAGGGAGCCTGGCCTCTGCCAGCGGGAAGAGAAGCAAAGCAACATGGGAGGTGGAGTAAAAGAGGCCATAATCCCAGGCAAGAGGGGTGGCTCGCCTCTCTAGCAGAGACCAGATAACTTTGAGTCCTTCAGTACTCTAGCCAAAGGAAATGAGCTCATCCGGAACCAGCACTTAGCAGAGAGTTGACACAAGCCACCCCAAACTGAACAAATGTCACATGTACACTGCTTCCTGTGTGCCTTTGTAATGCTTGTACCTGGTCCTGTGAATTACATATAAACAAGGGTTTTCTTCACATCACGTTTGACTTCTGACTTCTAAACATTACTTTTTAAGGTTTTCCTGTCACCTACCACAGAACTACCAAACCCATTCTTTATCACTCTGGAGACGAAGGAAGGCATTGCAAGGCTTGCAGGGTCTGTGGCTATGCTTCAGACTGAGGAATCACTGTCAGAGCCCCACTCCTCTCGCGCACAGCAAGCCAAGGTGCAGAGAACAAGGCCTGTGAAGTGGAAGCCTGTTCCACACTCAGGGAAGGGGTGGAGCATAGTCTGTATATAGACACAGACAACCCCTTAGATACAGCTTCCAGAATTCTCTGGCTTCCGTCACGGTTGGCCAGGCCATAGCCATTATCCAGGACACAGGAGAGCCAGGACACAGGACAGCTGTCAGAGAGCCTGGATCTCCCCGGTGTCTCCTGAGGTAGCAATAGGGAGCATGCCGGTCTCTTATGTACACCTTCAAATCCTGTTTCCCTGCCACTATGTGGCTAAGATTCCTTACAGACTAAGCCACATATCAAAGGCAACTAACAGAGTTAGTGTCACTGAGCAGAGCCCTCGGCTGATAAATTGGTTAACTTCTCTCCCTCTACATCCTGGACTTTGGAATTTGGTCCATCAAAGAATAGAGAATTCTACAAAGTTCGAACGAACACACTTACACCTTATTCCTCATGATCGACTCAAGGACACTGGGCACTATATGAGCCAACCAGGCAATCACCTCTGTAGCTCAGTTTACAAACTGTTTCTGGTGGTCAGTTACTTTCAGGGAAAGCAGTCGGCCATTTGCACGGTCTTCAAAATTAAGCAGACTTTTCCAAGATGCCTTGGCACTTTCTAGCCAGGGTCTTGAGGAAGTTATTTAACAATGCTGTGTGGTTCAAATTCAACTCCTATAGAAGACAGCAGCCACTCGGACTCTAACCTCTGGAATCAAGCGTGAAGGTGGCTGAGCTAATACATGTCATGGAGCACTTGGCATTGACTGAACTACCATAACATTTCAGAACAGGTTGGTGACCAATGTCCTGACCCACCGAGAATCTTCCTATGCCCTGGTCCTTCTTCTAGGTACTCAGAACTTCCCTGTGATATAGTTCCTAAGGAGTAAATGCCTGACGGTCAAGTAAAGCAGGCCTGGACCTGCAGAGGGATCAATACCCAGCAATGTGTGGTGTCTGAATGTCACCCCTGCACTCCTAGATTTCCATAAATTCCCCTTTAATTTCTGTGCCCTCGAAAAATACTTCAGACACCCTGCACCCTGCTTCTGAACACTGAGCCTTTTACTGAGCACCAGAGTTTCCCACAATCCACCTTCTCAGATTTCCCTGTTTGTTATCAGCATGCACTTCTTCTGCAGATCATTCAAACCCAGAGACACGTGGGCTCACAGCCAGACAACTTGACCTTACATGGCTCCCAGCATCATTTTTACGCTGGGGATATTTGGGAAAGGCTAGAATTTACGTCTGCACTTTTTGTTAAGCTTGGAAAACCCCAAAGATAGTCCTTCGAGGCCACAGCACATACACACAGCAGTATCTAAGCTGGTACTGACTCCATCTAACTCCCTCCACTCCTTCCATGGTCTGAAGCAGGTAGCAAGGATAATACTGAAAAAAGAGTGGGGCTGCTCAACCCTAGTATTAGCTGAGTGAGGGACACAGGGCAAGTTCGTGGAGACCCATCTGAAATGAGGCAGAAGCTAGAAAGTTGAGCACCCCAACTGAGGGAATGAGGTTAGACTACCCATCTACATGGGCTTCGTTCCTAATTAGCACTTCATAAAAGGAGTTGGATATACCTTTTAAAGGGTATTGCTTGGTTTTTAGATTTTTAAAATTTAATTCATTCCCTCTCCAAGAAAGAAGAGCTGTAGTGTGGGGCTCAGACAAAGGCATGGAGCATGTGCCTACCTCCCAAAGGTGAAAAAGGGCAATCTTCATCCTTCAGACATCTGAACAACAGGGTGTGCGGCACTTGCACACCTGAAACCTTTCTTTGCTGCTCTCCCTTCATCTGAGGCACCCCAGACACATCGCCTAAAAGCAGGGAACTATTGCCCTTACCAGCATGACTGGAAAAACTCACAAAGACGTTCTAGGGGAGATTCTATGCTTCCTGAAATTTCAAGAAGTTCTGGGTGTCCTAAAAGATGCTGTCTATAATATGATGCTACCAAGGCTGAGTGGATGCAGAGTACAACCCAAGGAACTGAAGCTGTACAGATCCACCAGGCTTTCGGGAAGGGGCATGATCTTTCCCATCTCCAGCATGGGCACCAAGCACCCACCTCATGGGGCAAGAGACAAACTCTGCCCCGTTCGTAGAGAAACATATTCTTAAAGAGTACAAACTTAATGGACTTATGAAGAAGCTCTTTGCTGTTTCCTATTCTTTTGTTATATGAATAGTTCCCTTAAAACATCTTACAACATATTTTCATTAATAAATATTAATAAACAAATTAAGAGAGTTTGGTGTGATATCTCCATGCTTACATACATCACCCCATGCATTCTCTCCAGTCCCTAGTAATTCCTGTTCTCTTAGATTGCCTTGTGTTTCCTTGTGCCTATGACAAAGAATATGTGTCCTCCTATGCCTGGTTTATTTCACTTAACACGATGTTCTCTGTTTCCAACCATTCTGCTGCTAATGACAGAATTTTATTTTTCTGCATGGCTTAATAATGTTTTCTTATATAGAGAGAGCACTTTTCTTTATTCATTTTAGCTATTGTGAATAGTGCCAACATAGATATGGCATGAAGGTATACCGTTGGTGCGTTGAGTTAATTTCCTTTAAGATGAATACTAGGAAGTAGGATAATTGAGTCATGTAGTAGATCTGTTTTTATTACTTGGAAGAACCCCTATGCTGTTTTCCATAGTGACTGTACTAATAGCTCCTTCTCTAGCTAATTACAAAAACAACCACAAACTGGGGAGTGGTGGTGTGCATCTTTAATCCCAGCATTCAGGAGGCAGAGACAGGTGGATCTCTGTGTGTCTGAGGCCAGCCTGGTCTACAGAGCAAGTTCCAGGGCTGGCTCCATAGCTACAAAGAAACACTGTCTTGCAAAAACCAAAACCAAAAGAAAAGAAAAGAAAAGAAAAGAAAAGAAAAACACCAACAAAACAAAAGAAACCCAATGCTCAAGATCCATTTTTTTTCCTGGAAGCCTTATCTATCAGGACAGATAGAGTCTGAAACCCTACAGCACGGTCCCAGCCCATACTCTCCCTCAAGTCACCTAAAGGAAACTTACAAAATTCTGGGCTTCTGGTTGAGCCAGAGTGCTGCTATTGGAGCCTCAGATAAAATGTCAGCTAGATATAGAGTTCAGGAAAAAATCATTTTTATATAAATATGTTCCAAATAGCACATGAAATATACTAAAATTACTTGTTGTCTGACTCCACATTCAATTGGGCATCTTCTGTTTGTTTTAGTTCTGTTGGTTGTTTTGTCTTATTTCGCTTTTTCTTTCTTGCTAAGTCTCACTATCCATCTGTTTTGCTTATACATGTGAAAAAAGAAACAGGTCTATGAAGTCCAAATAAAGAGAGATGGTAAAGTCAACACATTAAATCTCTAACACTCTAAAGATCCTTATAGACCTTCACTGAAATATTTAGACCCCATTCTTCACAGCAAATTATCAACACCAAGCTAGAAGGAGGTAAACAGTGGCTGAAAGAAGAAGAACTCTGGCATGGGAATCCCAAGCTCAGAATCAGAAAACCTGGCTCTCGGCCACAGTGCACTTCTGGCCATGTGGCCTCTGAACACACTGCTCAGTTCTTGAAGTTTTAGCTGTTTTCTTTTTTTTTCCTTTCCCCTTTTCTTTTAATCAATAGAATTGATGGAAAGAGTAAAGGAAATGATGCAAGCATACAGAAGGTGCTAAATTAATGGAGGAGTCCTGTTAGCACAAGGAGACATTAGGAAATTAGCACCCTCAGCTTCACAGTCAAGAAAGAGACAAAGTATAAAAAGCAAATACAGGTGTTCTTACCCCATAGAAGAGCAAAGTACTCTGTACACTCAAGCTGACAGTGCATCATGTAAATCCTAGGAGCATGGATGTTCACAATGACAGCCCTGTGTGTCATCACAAAAGGCTGCACATATTCACGTTCTTTAAGGAGGCAGAGAAGTGCTCCAACAAGGCAAACCTATTAGGGCCCAAGGCCTTCAGCAACTGACTCAGCCCAACCGAGACCCCCAATACTTGACTTCTAAAGTGTGTTCAGGACTCTGATGGGCCAGGTGCTTATTCGCATTCCAGAGCTTAGACAGTCTGTGTTCATAACTACTGACTAGCGTGCACGGATAATCGCTGTCCCATTGAGAAAGGAACAAAATATGGGTGGACAATTCCCCATGAAATTCCAAAGTGCTGGAAATGTGAAAAGGACGCTGGATATATTGGAAGGATGATTAGCTCTATTTATAAGTGACAGCACAGAGCAGGACAAAGAAAAGGTGCTGGTATGGTCCCAAATAGACATCAGATGCTCCATGCTGAGGGAGATGTGGAATGAGTTAGAAGTGGGTCATATGGCAGCAAGTTCCAGTGACCAATTGCAGGAAACCAATCAGATGACACTCTTGTATGGAACCAAGGTTCCAAACACTATTCAAGTGGTTGAGATGTAATGAACCATCTCATTGCTCATTGCTCTCATATGTAGAGTAAGTAAATAGTCTGGCTCCTCCCACCAACAAATGTCTGGGCTCATCACAACTCTGATGTGAGAAGCAGGAGGACAGTCAGAAATTAGCCTAAAGAGAGTGAGATGGGCGCCCCTCCACTCAGGGCATTAGCAAGAGCTAAATGCAGTTCTTCTGGAATGAGGATGTCGGGGGTCATACCAGGATAAAATGACCCAACAGTGAACAAGACATCACAGCCAAGGCAATAGGCTGGCCTACCAAAGGATGTTCTTTTCCATTCCACCTTCTTAACATTTAAGCAACAACCCCTGAATGTAGGCCCAATGGCACAGGCACATACTGCTTAGAATCTCAGGAGAGGGTAGGGAGTGTCAGAAGACAGAACAGACATAGTCTCGCCCACAGGAAATTCACTTGCTAAATTACGAGACAAAAGGCATCAGGCAAGAAGACAAGTGCAGAGATGTGTGCTAAAGAATCACGTGCACCATCACCACAAGGAGTGCTGGACAGGTCGCTTCTCTTCAAGGAGCCTCAAGGCCTAAGGCCATCTATGCAGAATGCAAATTCAGAGAAAGCCGAGATTCTTTTACTACTCCACCACTGATTCTTGGAAAGGCAGGCTTTCCAAGGTCTGGTTTAGAACCAAAATAAAACATACCTGCAAGGGTTCTCACAGATCCGATACAGGGATGCCTGGTTTGAACAAATGAAAACGGGAGAGTGAAGGCTCTGTGCTGGGCTCTCAAAACGTTATCTGAACCCCAGTGACCCCCATGAGGTGGACTGCACATTCAGGTCACTCTCCAGAGCTGGTAGGTCAGGGTGGAACTCGGTCGGGGTCCTACCCAGTATCCAGTTGTCTCCTGCTGCTGTATACCACCTAGTGGGAACAGAGGGGGCGGTTCCAAGTCACCAAGAGAGCGGTGGTACATCCAAGCCTCATCCTCGCTCACAGTGAGGACAACCTGCGTGTCACATGCGTCTCCTTCCTCTGTGTGCAACCTGCGTGTCACATGCATCTCTTTCCTCTGTGTGCAACCTGCGTGTCACATGCATCTCCTTCCTCCGTGTGCAACCTGCGTGCCATGTGCGTCTCATTCCTCTGTGTCACACTTCAAAGTCCAAAGCAGACTGGGGAAGCAGGGTCACAAGACAGCAGCCGAAATGAATTCTCTAAATTGTTCTGCACATGGGGGCTGTGTCTGTTTAAGAGAAAGGCAGCCATGAGGATGCTCCCACTAGGGTCCAGCCAGATCTTGTCAGAGGCTTTATGGGAAGGTCTTGAGTCATAATTTTCAAGGGAGGAGGAATCCTGTTTGTTCATTTTTTTTCTTTTTCAGATCTCTGAAGGTGATGCCTAGCAAGGCTGTGAAGCCCCAGGGCTCACATTCTGTCATGGGGCATAAAAATATAGCAAGGGGTAGAACTTTCCACCTATAAAGCACACTGAACAGAACTTCAAAAAGAGGTTTACATGGAATAAAACTATTTCTTATATATAACTATGTATTTTAAGTTATTGGTAAAAATATAAGGTTTTCTTAACAATGCGCTCGACAATAGCGAAAACAGCCCTCTCTCGGAATACTCTCAAACCAGGAAACAGATTAGATTCATTATGGTGCCTTCATATAATTTGATTTTCACAAGTACTAAAATGATAGTGTAGATTTATATTTAATGGTACAGAAGGATGTTCATGGTATATCATTAAAGAAAAAAGTAATATTGCATAGTAGTTACATATAGCAGGTTTTAAAAATGTATACATTTCAGTTCTTGACTAGCATAGACTGGAAGAACATGACTATATCAGACATAAAGAGTCCATGGAGCTGGAGAGAGGGCTCAGTGGTTAAGAGCACTGGCTTTTTTCTTCTAGAAGATCCACGTCTGATTCCCAGCACCCACATGGTGATTCACTACTGTACCTCCAGTTCCTGGGAATATGGTACTCCCATCTAGCCTCCAAAGGCACCATGCATGCAGACTGTGCACAGACATGCATGCAGGCAAAATAACCAGATGCATAAAATAAACAGTAAGTTTTTAAATAAAATTAAAAAGGACACAGTGTCTGAGGCTTTTTCCTCACTTTTTAAGTTTTTTTTCAAATTTTCTATAATGATTATATATGAAAGGGGAACTATGACTTTAAAATTGATTCTTTAACTTAAAACAAGTGATATTGCTCATATCTAGGGAACAAAAAGAGGAAGAAAGTCTTTTCTCATAAAACAATGTGTGATTCATAGTAAGATTATCAGCTTGGCCCATAAAGCTTGTTAAAGGGTTCTGAGGTCTAGGGGTAGTATCTTCATTTCGGGAATGGAGAGCTGGGGATAGACCAGCTGGAAAAAAGATGGAGAGACAGGGATAGACCAGCTGGGAAAAGGGATGGAGAGCCGGGGATAGACCAGCTGGGAAAAGGGATGGAGAGCCGGGGATAGAACAGCTGGAAAAAGGCCTGGGGCAGGGGTTCCTTCATTGCTCAATGTCCGCTCTCACTTCCAACGCATCTTTCAGGCCTCAGGATCCTCGTGTTTTCCAGACCCTGGTCCATGCACAGGTGTGCTCACCATGGTTCTCTCCTCAGTCCTCACCCAGTCCTCGGGGGCACCAGAACCAGACCTTCCAGAACAGTACAGAGGGACCATCTGTGGTCTGTAAGAAGACTGGAGAGAAGGAAGCGCTTCCACACTACCACCTGCCACGGCAGTGGGATGGGGACATTCCCTCGTGAAGAGCTCTCTCTATTGCAATGCCTCTCAAGCCGTGTAGCCAGGACCTGGAGGCAAACACCTCCCCCACCTTTATCACTGTCAAGCTCTTTATGGCCCACAGGGTCTATATTAGGGAACCTAGTTCTTGGCTCACAGATGTTCATCTCATTGATTCAAAGGCTCTGACTTGCTGACATAAACGAGGAATGCTGTTAATTAATCGCCCTTTGCCATAGGTACAGCAGAAAAAACAGCAGCCTCTCTCCTATCTTGCATCTGGCCAATCCAATGATCTACGTAGACTATGACATAATCCAGCCAAGTCCATCCTGCTGTAGAAAGGAGAATCTGATGGTAGCTGTTGGGGGTGGGTAGGTAAGATGGAGAAGACAATGGTACTGAGACCTTGGACCTAACCCTCAGATGGTCACTCTAAGCATTAAAGCAAGAGAAGAGCACAGTTAAGGTATCTGACCTGACGACCACATGTAAAATACTATGGGGTGCTGACACCAGAGACGGAGAACAAAGCAGGATGGACAGTTTCTGGCTGTGGAGTCTACAAGTGACCTTGGTCATCTTCTGTGGTCCCAGAATGGCCTCCCCAGAACAGCTAATATCATGGGTAAATCACCCATGATAGCCTGCCCTTGGGCGTCCATGGGCCACTGCAAAGAGCTCAGGAGGCTGGGTGTGTTAAAGGTGCTTTGTTAAACTGTAGAGTGCTGTACAAATGTTAGCTATTATTATTAAATGGCTGAGACAGTATTTTGTCAGTAGCTTAGTTCCGCTTGGTTGAGCACTATGCTACAAACACTTTACCAAATACAAAACATGACTTTTTATTTAGGGAAGAGATTCGGGAGCTTTCATGGAACACTGGAAAAACAAAACAGCAGCTAAAAACACAATTACTGGCACTTCCAGATAAGAATCTTGACCCTGTTGGGTTTGGAGGAGGGACTATTGATCCCTAGAACCCTCAACCACACTAAGAGAAGGTATCATCTCACGTGGTGACCTAAACTCAGAACAGGGTGTTCGGGGAACTGCAAAGGACTACAAAGGTGCTCATGTGATTAAAAAATGATTCTGGCTTCATCTATTCAGGTTTATCTTATGGTTTATCCTGAAAGTCCATTTATCTCAACTGGAGCAGAACCTCTCAGAGTACACAAGCATTTTAAGAGCACACATGTCGACAACTTGGCATCATGAAACTTTCACCTTGGCAGGCATACTGTAGAAAGATTGCCTCTGTGCCAGTTTTCCTCCAACCAATCTGGAGGCTTCTCAGGTATGGGCGTTGTTCTCCTAGCACCTAGCAAAGAGTTTCATGTATAGTCAGATTTCCATACATAATATGCTGGAGGGATACTGAAGAGATTGTAGGTGTGTGTGTATGATTGGAAAGATAGATGAAATGGATGGATGGATGACAGATGCATGAGCAGATGGATAGATAGATGGATAGATGGGTGGGGATCGCAGATGGACAGATAGATGAACAGGTGGGTAGGTGGGAGAATAAATGGTCATGTGGACAAATGAAAGAATAAACTGTAGTGAATGTGCTTTGGTGAATGACTGAAAGCATTGATGGATGGGTAGGTGGTTAGACAGATGCATGGAAAGAGAGATGAGTGGGTGGTAGCAGATGGGGGCTGGGTAGATGAGTGATACACAGGTAGGTGGCAAGATAAATGAGTATATGGATGGAGGGATGGATGGTTAGATAACAGATGAATAGCTGATGGGTTGGTAGATGACTGGAACGATGGACAGCTGGATCAGTGAACAGACAGATGATTGGGTGTCTGGACAGATGAATAAATAGATCGGAAAAAAGCAGCTGGCAAGAGGTACTGGAAGATATCTGAATGGGTGGGCTGATAGATAAATAAATTATGATAATTTCTTATCCAATATCTAATCTAGGAGCTATCAACCTGTTTCTTCTCATCTTCTCAAAACATCCACCACTTCCTACAGTTTCTTGGCCCTAAAACAATAAAAGCCCAAGAATACATGTGTCCCTGGCCTGCCCCCCATATCTGCTCTCTGCTTCTCTGACCCACCATTGCTGACCATGAAGAGGTTGTTTTGTTAATTCCTGATGCTGATGTGACCCAGAAATCCCTCCCTCAGGCTGCCAGGAAGGCTCCTGAGGTGGAGGAAATGGCTAATGAATTGGCCCTATTTCTAGGCCAGCAGCTCAGGTTCCTCCCCGGGTAGAGGATGAAAACTTTCAGGGATGAAGGCAAAGAACCTTCCCAGAAGGGCAATAGATTTCTATTTAAACATCTGTTTTCATTTACGTTTTCCACTAGGCACAAAAGCTTTGCTTTAAACCCTCACCTCCTGGTGATTGGACTATTCTTGCCATCTGAGTCACATATCTCTGGGCAGCCAGACCTTCTGACTCACTGGGGGTTGAAGTCTGGGATTCACAATACCACAAAGCTGCTAAAAATAGGAGCCATGGACCTGGGCAGCAAAATAGGACACTGACAAACACAGCTCTGTATGAGAACCACCGCCCTGTCGATCACAGAAAAATCAAAGAGGGCCGACAGTCAACCTTGCTCGAGTTACCTGAAATTTAAGAAGATCATCTCCAATCCTCGAGAAGTCCACAAAGCAGATGAGTAATGTGCAGAAAGCCAGCAGACAGCCAGAATAATGGTTTCTAATGCATGTTGGATGTTTTCATTAGAAAACTCTATACCTGGCCGGGCGGTGGTGGCGCACGCCTTTAATCCCAGCACTCGGGAGGCAGAGGCAGGCGGATCTCTGTGAGTTCGAGACCAGCCTGGTCTACAAGAGCTAGTTCCAGGACAGGCTCCAAAACCACAGAGAAACCCTGTCTCGAAACCCCCCCCCCCAAAAAAAGAAAACTCTATACCTTACATTAGCAGAGGGGCATTTCCACGCAGTGGGAGGGAAACAGAATTTCTCTAGTCCTGCTTTCCTTATGGTTTTCCCCTTGAGAATCAATGTGGCTTCAAATAGTTTGTGAAATTGTCACAGAGAAGCAAAGAGGATGTTTGGTGCTCTTCCCCCCCCCCCACTCTCCCCCCTGCTCCCGTTATTATTTCTAACTTCTTCGATAATGACAAATTATCCATATTTGAGTAACATTGACCTTGGGAGGGAACACACACATCACTGAATTTGAGGAGCACTGACCATGGGAGGAACACACACATCACTGTATTTGAGGAGCATTGACCCTGGGAGGAAGACGCACATCACTGTATTTGGGTGGTATTGAACCTGGGAGAAAGATGCATATCACTGTATTTGAAGAGCATTGATTCTGGGAGGAAGATGCACATCACTGTATTTGAAGAGCATTGATTCTGGGAGGAAGATGCACATCACTGTATTTGAGTGACAGCTGTGACAGTTTATTTCATCCTGACTCTGTACTTCAGAACTCACCATGAGGCTTTACTTGATCCCAATACAAGTTATGGAGAGACAGACAGACATCACCACCCTAAGCCTTCTGGGGAAATGCTGTACTCAGGGTGAGTGCTTATATGGAGTAGGTTCCTGGCAGGCTTTCACACAACGTTTTACCCCTTAGTTGCAAAGCTAAGAGATCCATCTGAAGGAAGAGAGCTGGGCTGCTTCCTGGGAACAACGCGCACCTGAAGTGTCACCTAGCAGGTGGCTAATCACAGAAGAGCCCTTCTGACTTCCCGTGTGATTGTACAACTTTCCATGTATCTGACGACATTTTGTCTAACATGCTCAGCACAGAGGAGATGACCCAATGAAAGGTCATCCCTGGGGACTGTCTTCAAGGCGACGGGAGGGGTGTTGGTCAAGAGGGAAGCTCTTTGTTATCATTGTGTTTCGGATTCCTGATGGCTTCAGCTAGTGGGAAGCAGCAGGCCAGTGGCATAGACCACCAGGAGACAGAGATCATGGAGGCCGCCTAGAGAACACAGCCCACGACAAGGCTTCTGGGTGATGAGTGGTCGTCATCCTCACACTGACCAGCTGGAGTAACGAGAAGCGGCACGGCTGGCAAGCCGCTGAAACACCGGGACGGCCAAGCTCAGTTCCCCTGCAGGATGATGTCAGAGCTCATATGTGACTACCACTCACCGGGAAGCACTTTTAAGAATCTCTGAGTAGACTGTGTCAGTCTTCGGGCATTTGTATAGGTCTATGGAGCTGCGTTATATCTGAAGTCCTGCAAATACCGCCTAAGATAATTAGCGCGCACAAGGAAACCCAAAAGCACTACATGAATTACTGCTTAAGTAGGAGGGACATGCAATTGGCAAGAGTTGGTTATGACAAGTCTCTGGTATTCGCCTGTTCATCTAAAGCTTGTGATGGTTTGTTATCTTTAATAGTAAAAGCAATAGGTAACAAATTTGCTGGAAACCACACGGCTAAGACAAAATGAAGTCCCGACCTACTGGAAATGAAAGTCCAGTCTTGTTTCACTTTAGCTCCAATCCTCCCTGGAGAACTTGCCCTGATCACCAGACAAGGGTTGGGCCATAGTAGTGAAGCAACATAGTGTCCTCCTCTGGCTTCCAGCTCATCTCAAAGCCTTCAGTGTCATTACTATGAGCTGCTAAGAGCCAGACTGCAGTAAGAGTGGTACCTCGTTATCAGGTGGAATGGGAAGTGGTAAGAATGGCCTAATGGGAATTCCAACCTTTTCACCAGAGGCAGCAACCCAAGGAAAACCTATTAGAAGAAACTTTCTCTTCCAAGGCAGAGGTCAGTGTCAGAAGGGATGATACCTATAAGTGGGCATGTCAGGATCAGAGAAGAAAGGGAGAACCAGATTTCACCTACTGCTCACCTGAGCCAGGAGGTCAACCAGGGCTGTGGTGCAGGTTAGAGAGTCCCTGCTGTGGTTTAAATATGGAATGCCTCTCCAAAAGGCTCCTGGGTTAGAGGCTTGGTTTCTGGCTTTGTGATGCTAAAGGGGCGGGGGAATCATTAGATAATAGGGCCAAATTGGGTCATTGGGGCCATGATCTTTTAAGAAAACTGCAGGACTCTGGCCCTTTCCTCTCCCTTGTCTTCCTGGCATCGTCGGCTGGCATGTCCACCTGACCCAAAGCAGTGGGTGAGCCTGATCATACACTGCCACCAAAGAAAACATTTTATGCTATCTCAAGTGTGCATTTTAGTCAAAGAGAGCTAACCCAATGCCACGTCGGATCCGAGCTTCAGCTGTAGTTACACACTGGACCTGCCGCATCATTTTCTTCCCGGTTCTATTTCCCGCACCTACAGATGATGAAACGAGATTCCGTAGTGCCTGCCACAGCCCTCCACGGCCCATGCAGGCTACACTCCATGCTGTCTCCGCGACCTCTCAAGCGGCATTAGAGCTAATCCTTATGTTTTCTTCATCTAGAACTAAAGCTAAAGGTAGTAAGTTTTCCTAAGATTCCCAATACAAACTGATAGACTGTATTTCCAGAGAAACCTGTTGGCAGTCCTCAAGAGCTCCTCTTCACTGTCAGTCCGTGCTCCTTTCATGCTCGTCCTTGCACTTAGGGTTTTAACTTTTTATTTTGAAATCATTCCGATTTACAGAAACGTTGCAAGAATGGTGAAACACCCCATCTCCTCTTCCGTCAACTGCCCAATTGTTAACATTTTTTTTGTTTTTGTTCCATCATTTCTGCAAGACATATATATGTGTGTGTGTGTGTGTGTGTGTGTGTGCCACCTTATACATAAATATACATAAATACATGTAGATTTTCTGATTCATCTGAGGCTGAGTTCCAAATATGATACCCTTTTATGCCAGGATTCTCAGACAACGTGATGAGCAAAATCAGAAAGCTGACATTGATGCAACATGGTATCTATCTCGCAAACCTCAAATTTTACTTCCCATCGTTCATAGCTCAAAAGAAAAAGAAAACTAATCCAGGAATCAATCCAAGATCCTGCGTTGCATTTAGCTGTTCCATGTGGAGCCTTCTTTAATATTCAGTGGCTCCCTCGGGCTCTGCTTTTCATGACCATGGCTTTTAGAAAAGGATACCCAGGGATATTTGCCATCTATCCTTCAGTTTGCATTTGCCTGACATTTCTTCCTGATTAGATGAAGACTGTGTGTTTGGGCAAGCCCGCCACTGATGGGACACTGTGCTCATCTCGAGAAGTGAGATCAGGAGCGTGATGCTGCTATGTTAGCGAGGCTAACTTCAGTCACTGGGTTAGGGCGATGTCTAGTTTCTGCACTGAAAGGTTACTGTTCGGTTACATCAATAATTGATACAAACATCATGCTCCTCATTCAAGGCCCATCTGCTAGCTTTAGCATACACTGATGATTCTTTAGCAGTCAAGGGACGGTGGCCAAAGTGTGGGTGACATTCTGACACCACTGTCCCACTTGCACTTGTTCGTGTAGTGTGACCCACGGTGAAGCATTTCTCATTCTCCACTACTTACATCAGCACAGACTTGTGGATCCGGTTTGTCTGTTAATACCGTCATTCCCTTCTATGTACGAAGTATCTTAGACCAGGCCAGTGGCTGTTCCTTGGGACTGGCCTGTGTCACATTCTTGTCTTATCCTTCTCGGGGACTTTCTCACATCAGACATTGCAGAAGGTTCTCCTGTAGCAACTTTGATTTTGATTTCTTTTAGTGGAGAGCCGAGGTCTAGATGGCAGGTGCTACAGAGTGTGGTTGCTTCTTAATCCGACACACATAATCCCAAACGTACGTGTGTGTGTGTGTGTGTGTGTGTGTGTGTGTGTGTGTATGTGTGTGTGTGTGTGTGATGTGGATGTACAAATATAATAGTATGGCATTTCTTTCGTTTTGTTTTGAGACAGGGTTTTTCTGTGTAGAATTTTAAAATTACAACTTGGATACTGAATGACTTTGCCCACTTATCTATCAGAGCCTTTGTATTTCTTATTGCTTTAAGCATATGTTTAATACTAACATAACATAAGAAAAATGTAATGTTTGTGGTAAGCACTTTCCCAGATTTCCTGTTTGCCCCTTTATTTCTGACCGAGGTATTTCTGACACTGTGAAGCAGAGACTGTCATCAACATTTGTAGTTTCTTCTATTGTTTGGAGCGATATAAAGTCTGATCCCTGGCAGAGATTTGATACTCACCCCTATTTTCTTCTTTTATTTCCCCATTAATCTACTTACTTAACTTAGACTATATTGTGGGAAACGGAATGAGATGAAGATCTAAACCTCTTTGATATTTTTTTCAAGTAGCTAACTGATTGTCCTAGCACCATTTATTATATAATCCTTCCCTTTATCACTGATTTATCATTGTTTTTAGAAATTGCTTTTGATCTCTCCATCTGGCCAAGAGTTTGTATAAAGGTTGCAGGGTAAAACTGTTATTCTCTCCTAATATTACATAATTTAGAGCCTCAGAAAAATCGTATACTAGCTAAGCGTTTTGGCCTCTGTATTTAACACAAGCTCATAACTCTCCTACCAGTAAAATGGGAACAACACTAGAAGCTTCTTCCCAGGGCCTCATAAGGATTTAAGGGGTCTCCACACTTGCAGTGTTTGGAATAGCATTAGTGCACAGATGAGTAGAATGAAGGTCAACTCTTATATTGGGGGGATTTTTGTACTTTTTAATGCTAGCCCCTGTTTCTAGGATGAGACACTGAAACTCACAAACATGAGATGATTTTTCCCAAGATTATGCAATCTATCCCATTCCATCCCTCTGCACTGCATACCTCATGAAGGTGGGTCCCTCCAGGCATCTCCTGCATTCCTATTACCTATGTTGTGATGCTAATTCAATTATCTCGCCATGCTGGTAAGTTCCCAGCATTTAAGTGAAATTTTTGGTAGAATGCATGGACCCTTATGTTGATCCCACTCAGAATCCATCTGTATTTACCCAAAGGCTGTAACAGCAACACCACAACCCTCAGATGACACTCTTTTTGCGCTTATTTTAGTTCTTACTCTCTTCTGGTGTTGTTTTTCTCTGATATTAACTTCAGAAAGCATATACGGACCTGCATTTTTTCCATACCTTGAAAGTCTCTGCCATCACCACACAAGCAAACCACAACCACAGCTGGTCAGCAGAACTGTTTTTAGTTTTCCCAAAATGATCAAATTAAATTGGTATTGTTGGAGGAAGGCGAAAATTGAAGAATCTAACATGACAAGCAAGGATGGGGGACGTGGAATGTACATAATAGGACAGGCTTTCTTGACAGGGCGCATAAAGAAGCTGTTTTATCAACGGGCCTGGCACGATGCTTCACTGTGGTGACTACTTGCCAGGGTACAGCAGGTACAGGCACTACAGAGGAAGGACGTGCTCCTTCTGCACAGTCCACATTTGGGGCTTGAGTGTGGCAGCACAACCCTTATACTGTAAGACAGACCTAATCCTGCTACAGAGTTCTGTTTGAAACCATGTATCTGAACAACAGACCCTGCTGATAACGCTGATCCTTTCATCAAAGTCATTCCAACATCAAGTGCAGAAAAAGGACATGATTCTGGGGAAGAAAGTGTGCTAAGACTGAAAGGCGGGAATATCTGGCTAGCATCTAGCAAGGGGTAACGGGTCTGCATGTTCCGTTGTGGCCCAGTGACCAGGAGGTACTGCCCATTCATCCCATCACTCCGGTCTTTAGTTCCCAGAAGAGCCAGCTCTGTTAATTCTCATGAAGCTGCTGTTTCCACTGAACACATGAACTAAAGAGATAAAAATAGAACAGGAATGATAATGCATGGCACTTAATTTCATCTGACTCGTAGACAGACAAGCTCCTCGGCATGTCACTTGCTCTTAGCCATTCTGTGGTGGCTAAGTGATCTTGTCTTACCTCTGCTGTCAGAATGCATGTTGCGGGTGATCAATGGCACAATAAAAATGCCTCAACAATATTTAAAATGACTTTCTAATGGAAGATGGCACTGTGAAACCCCTGTCTAGTCATCAGCTTCAAACTAGACCAGGATGGCAAACACACAGCTCAAGAACAGGCCGGCGGAAAGTTTCCTGATCTTGTACCCGGCTTTCTTCAGAACCAATTTATCAAGAAATATGGCTGTCCACATTCCCACACGGGCTTGGAGTATCAATTCAATTCACTAGTCTTCATCTTTTTTTTTAATTCCAAAAGCCTTTCCCAGAGGCAATGGGGAAGTGCAAGAATCTGACAACATAGGTTGTACTGTGGCTTGGCTTCACCCATCCATCTCTACCTTCAACTCATGCAACATCCATGCTGGAGTCAGAACTGTGTGAGTGAACAAAATGAAATAAAACAAAGGAAAATACTAGCCTCCCAGTAACTATTGTGATGTTATCCTGAGAACTGAAGTAAGCCACAGCTTACAGGTCTACTTGACAGAAATGGTCCAGCCATGGTAGCCAAGTATTTCCTAGGAGACTCAACTGACCAGGACAAGAAGCAGTAAAAGGCCATGTTGCTTAGAACACCTTTCAAAATTCTGGGATTATTAAGGAGCAAGAAATCCCAGTCAATACCCTCTACACAGTGCAATGAACATAGTTGCTGGCAGTCCTGATTCTAGATCAATCTAACATGACTACCCTCCCTGCTTTCCCTCCATCTGGTGGTGCAAGCCAATAGACCCAGCTACTTGGGGAAGCTGAAGCAAGAAGATTGAAAGTGCAGGACTTTCTGGGATACATCATAAGGCCTGCTCTTAAAATATCCACACATCCCCAAAGGCTAGGGATGTAGCTCAGTGGTGCACAACTGTCTAGTCAACATGGATAACACCCTAGGCTCTAGCCCCAGCATGAAAAGAGAGGAAGACTTGTTATCCCTTGGGCTGAAGTTGTATCAAACTTCCTCTCTAAGAACAGGTACCACATGTAGACTGCCTACCATAGGTGAAGGACCAAGGGCTGAATTTTCACTTGTAAGGACTAATAACAAGGGAACTGAATATTCATCTTCCACAAGAACGTGACATTCCAAGCTCATGATCTTGCTTCCAACCACACTACTGCATTATCCATCCCCAACTCCATCCTTTTTCTAGCCATCCTTCAGCCAGCACTGTCACCAAGTGAACTCAGTCAACCAGGCGCAAAGACCCTGAACTCCCTAATGGACACCAATGCCGTTAGAACTTTGGGCAGCCTCAGGGGCCATTAGAAATGATTGGAGCATGGCAGCCATCCAGTGGAAAACTGTCATTGCACTGTGGATCACAATGAACTCAAAGCCACAGAGCTAGCTACTGGCAGAATAAGGTACCTTTGCCACCCAGGAGAACACTTGCTGAAAAAATTGGACATGCCTAACTGTGTTTCTCTGTATGGCTTTGCAAGGGAAACATCAGCATAACAGATACACAGAGGATGTATAAAGCTATTGAAAACATAAAAGGGGAAGGAGCCTCACATCCAACACCTGAGTCCCAAAGGGTAGGTATAGACTGCCTTTCTGTGAATTAAACAAAATGGAAGTGAATCGTTTTCATCTTGTGTGGAACTATGGAGGGAAACTGTCTGGTCTGGGCAACTTACAGAGACCAAGTACTTCCAGCGTACTGGTCTAACGTCTGCTTAGTGGTCCAAGACAGCTACCACTCACCTTCCTAGAAGAAGAAAAAGAAAAGAAAGGACACCAGAAGACAAGTAATGTATCTGTCATAGCAGTATAGAGAAGATGTGGACTAAATCCTGAGCCTCAGGGCTCATGGATATGTGTAGAAAGCGTCCTGGAGCTTGCTGAGACACATCCCAGTTAGGACAATTAGACTAGATTAACTCTCAGATACCTTCCAACCATGAGCCATTCTGAGGAAAAGGAACTGGAGAGATCAATGAAGCTAAGCTTTGCTTCCTGCAGTGAATCCAGTACACTCTTCCATGCAGTTAAGCCTAAAGACTAGGGTGGGATATGGGACAGCACTGGGATTTGCAGGGGTGTTCACTAGGCGATGCAGCATATGGAGGGCTAAGAGGCAGGGGTCTTGCCTGATGATACTTCAGAAAAATAGGCCCTGTCACCTGAGGGCAACAGGGTAGCTAGCCCCCTCCACCAAGTTGGGGACCTATATGATCTGCAAGAAAATGACAGGCTCAACTCCCAGCAGCCACATGGCAGCTCACAACTGTCTGTAACTCCAGTTGCAGGGGACCTGACACCCATGGGAAAAACACCAATGTATATATAATGAAAATAAATAAATTAAAAAAAAACTTTAAAAAAAAAAAAGAAAATGACAGGCTGACTTCTCCTAGGAGAGGAAGGAGCCTGGGGGCTTGTTTCAAGCGGTGTGACTCAACCTCTCGGGTCAGTCCTAGAACCTCCTTAGTGTTCTCACTTCTTAAATTAGAAATAGCAATTCCCTCTTTGCGGGGTGCTAGGGAAGACTCAGTGGCACTAAAAACATGCCCACACTTGAATAGCTAGGCCCACAAGTGCCTTCCTACCTATGAACACGGTGTGGAGAGCCAAGCCAGGTACCTGCCACCTCTCCAGCCCTTGATGCCCTGCCAGAACTAGGGGTTTATGGAGACCTGCTGAGTCCCTTTGCATATCTTTAACAATTGGAGGGCCCAACAGTAAATCTTTCCCACCTCCTCTGGAAGTCAGAGAGAAAGGTGACTGATGGCCTCAGGGTCAGGCAGAGGCAGGTGGAGGAAACTTTTTCCTAGGAATACAAGTTGGGGGAGTGGCTAGGTGAGCTCACAGGAAAAGTGGAATGGACCTAGTGTGTCCTCTGGGCACCTGCTCAGATGCCCTCAGGCAAAGCTCTGCCGCAGTCAATGTGCTAAGCCCTTCCTTGGGCCTGAAATGAAATCTAACTGCCTCCGGGCGGGGGTGGGGAGGAGGCGAATGCTTATGCGCACACATTCAAGCTCCCTGTATACTTCCTGCCCAGGCGAGGCCCTTGAAGTGCCTGGCCATCCACTCTTCCCTCCTCCTGGGAAGGACGTGGGCTTGAGAGAGCTACTTTTAAGCCACAGAGTTGGGGCCTGACTCACATCTCCAGACTTGAAGGGAAGGCTTGACAATCTTCTGGACATTCTGGACATGAGGATCACAGAGAGCAGAAGGCTTATTCTCAAACAGGAAACATCCAGAGGACTCCATAACCGGCTCCGCAGATCAAGGGCAGCGCGGATCTCCCTCAGCCGTCTTTATCATCAGCAACACACACTACTACCTCTGCCGGGAGGATGGGGTCCTGTTCTGAGAGCCACAAACGACTTCCTGCCATGTCCTCCCTCACATCATCTAAGCCTACTCCAGTCGACCCACTGGTTCCCCGAGCCTGCCACAGCCCAGGGGAAAGACATGAGAGGACCCATCAGAAAGCCATGAGAAACTATGTGAGCTGGCATCTCTCACAGAGGGTAGAGGAGTACCAGGCCTGGTCTTCTGAGGGCTGCCAGATGATAGGTCCAGTGCAGAGTGTTCAGAGACGTGGGACAGTGGAAGAGAAGAGTGGGGGACAGCGTAGGCAAGGAGAACCTGCCCTGCTCAGGACTGTGCCCAATCCCAATCTGAGTGGCTGTGCTCCACACTTCTATTCACGGGACCCCATTTTGCTCCCTGAAAACTGGTATTACTCTCCTGTTCCACTATCTTTCCCAATGGTTCTGGCCCAAACGGAGCTGGATATGGTAAACTCACATTTATCTGGCCCCAGATATTCTGCCAAACAAACATGGTGCTGTCAAGTAAGCCTGAATTTTTTTTTTCATTTTTATGGATTGTAAGCTTAACAATCATCTTCTAAACTTCACATTTACATAGAGATATGACTTACCAGACTGAGACAAAAGGAGCAAGCCTGTTTAAAAGGCACAGCAACTGGGAATTTGTGGCACTATCTGGAGAGCGGGGTCGGGGGTGTGCCCACGTTCCTGTACCCACGTAGAGGAGAAAAGGGAAGGAGGAAGGAAGGGGAGGGGAAGATGAGGCCACAGATGTGGCTGGGGCTTTTAGCCTCAGCGCTCTCACCCCCTCATCTGGTGGCCCTCAGAGTGTTGGCTTAATCATAAACATGGTGTCACTTGTGGAAGGGACCCCTACTGCCTGGCTCCACACACATCTGCAGTATCATGACCGCTCTGGCCACGAGGAACTTCTCAAGGTGGAGGGAAGGATGCACAGCCTGGAGTCTGTGCTTCCCCACCCCAGGTATCAGTCACTTTGTACCACAAGGCCAAGAAGATTACTACTTCAGTTACACACACACACACACGCACGCACGCACGCACGCACACACACACGCACACACACACACACGCACACACACACACGCACACACACGCACACACACACACACACGCACCCCTTAACCCCCACCCAAGAATCCACCTTGCAGGCAACCGGGCCCACCCCAGGGTCTCAGCCACTGCCTCTGATTCATCCTCAGAGCAGCGACAGCAGCCCTGGGGATAACCTGCACAGATTAAACTAGCCATGCACAGGTGAAGGGCAATGCCATCACCCAGAAGAACAACTTGAGATAATTTTTAAAAAACAACTTCTGTTTATTTTTATGTGTGTATATGCGTGTGCCATGTGTGTCTGGGTGCTGAGAGTCTAGAACGGGGTTTCAGACCTCCTGGAGCTTGAGTTCCAGGCAGTTGAGAGCTACCCAAGATGGGGTACTGGGAACTGAACTCAGGTCTTCGAGAAGAGCATGAGCACTTTTAACCGCTGAGCCATTTTTCTAATGCCTTGAATTTCTTTCTTTCTTTCTGTTTGTTTTTTTGTTTGTTTGTTTGTTTTTGATTTTTGAGACAGGGTTTCTCCGTAGCTTTTTTTTTTTTTGGTTCCTGTCCTGGAACTAGCTCTTCTAGACCAGGCTGGCCTCGAACTCACAGAGATCTGCCTGTCTTTGCCTCCCGAGTGCTGGGATTAAAGGCGTGCGCCACCACCGCCCGGCTTTGAGTTAATTTCTTAATAATGTCCTATAAATAAACTTTGGCTACTGGAAAAAAAGAACAACAAGCCCTGCCAGAGCATGTAGATGCAATGAACCTGGCCAATGTAGAGGTCCTCCCAGGAATCCGGCTTAGATGAACTGGCCCTGGACTCGAACATCACATTAATTTTCTTTGTTTGCAGCACATAACACCACCTCAAACTGCCCTACTTGTTCACTGGTCTGTCTGTCAATTACCATCCTTCCACCTCCACCCCCTATCACAGTATTACGTGTGAGCCCTGTATTATTAGCACTACCCTCTGTCCAGAACCTACAGGAGTCCACATGGGACCCACAGTTGATGCTCATTCATTTCTACATCATCAGAACTAATTACCTGATTGACCCATGCCAGCACAGGGCTGGGGCATCTATGCCTTTCACTGTCCCAGCAGCCTTACAAGAAATTCCAAGTCTCCACGGTACAGATGCAAAACTGGACCTGCTTAATGCAAACTTTCCAGGAAGGGGCTCCCAAACTAGGACTGTCTGAGCTGAAGACAGACAGCAGAGCCCATCCATCCATAGCTGATGAACAGGTGCAGCCAAGATTTACACGGTCTCTCTTCCTTCCACAGCTCCTCTGGAAGCCAGAAAGAGGCTCCTGGATGGACAGAGAGGATCGGAACTCAAGAGGCTGCGGCAGCTGCTGGATAGGGAGACAGTCAGAGCTGCAGGTGACACCAGAGCCACCATGAAGCCTGGGTGGTTAGCTGCCCCGTGGCTAGAGGGAGAAGCTAGATCCCCTTTTATCCTAGTATCAGAGCGACTGTGAATCTGTGTGTTCACAGGCTGGAGCCCCAGCCATCCATGGCCTTAAACCACCTGCTACCACAATGTTCCCGCCCTTGAAACCCTTCACAGGATGAGGGCTACAGGGGCGCTGCCTGGACTGGCTCTCACTTTCTTAAGGATAGAGAGCGGAGAAGCACACACGGTACAAAAGGACTCTGGTTTCCAGGAACACCAGCAATTGCCTGCCCCTTGGCCTGTGTGCCTGACCATGGCTACACCTAAGCTGCTGGCCACATGCAGTTTTTCTAGAGTTCTAGATGGGGGACAGAGGAGCAGGAACTGGCAGCCACAGATAATGTAATGGTGACATCTTTTCTGAAAAAGAATAGGGCCTTGGAGTAAAAACACCCAAAGAAGCCAGACACCATCTTCTTCCTTAGCTGGTGGCCCCACAGTATCCATTAATCCAAGGTACACCAGAGGAGCTGGGCACAAGGGTGCACACCCTGCTAATTATGGTAATTGCTATTTAATGATTTGTGTACACTGCTCAGACTGCAAGTCGTACACAGCTGCCGGATGGATAGGGAATCAAGACTGGAGTTGCTACTTTCATTTTTCTTTTTCACTAAAACATACATTCGTGTGTGTGTGTGTGTGTGTGTGTGTGTGTGTGTACTCACATATTCATTCAACAAACAAGTGGGAAACAAATAAAAGCAAGCCTGACCATTAGACATAGCAGAACCGATCTCCAGGATTCAAACCACTGGAGTTTGGAACCCAAAGATCAGTAACAAAGTGACTTGTCCTTTGGCAAGGGATTCCCATGGCCTGAATAGGGGACCAGTTTGAAGTAGAATTAGAAAGGTCCCCTGAAAAAGGAAAGAACATCCATGAGAGTAAAGAGACCAGCAGAACCCCCAGATCCAGAGACTTGAATACTACAGAGGTGGGAGCTGGTGTCAAGACCAGAGTAGCTCTTGGGGCTTCCTCAGCCTTGGGAAGTAACGAGTGCCTTCTGGGAAATGTCAAAATGATTCAGATATAAGGAAAGAGATGGAGCCTCCTGTGGCACAGGGAGACCCCAGTAGATCTGTCACTGGCCCTGACCCTCCGCTTAGCACTCCTACAGCCATCTTCTCAGGGCAGGTATGGCCTACCTCAGCCCAAAACCATTCCTCTGGCCCCTAACACAGACACCAATCAAATCCAAATGCACAGGGCCTGGAGAGATGACTTACTTCTCTTCTGAGACAGCTCCAAGTTTGGTTCTCAGGACCCTCATCTGGCAGCCCCCTATTCCCTAGCTCCAGGGTATCCAACCTCCCCCTCTGGCCTTTGTGGGCACCCACGTATGTGTAGCAAACATTCACATAGGCACATAATCAAAATAAAGTGCATAGGGGGAGCAAATCAAGAGTAAAAGAAGTTTCTGTAAACCACTGCCTCTGGATGCGGAGGGAACGGAGCAGCATCCGTGTCCCTGGTGAGTACCTGGCAGCCAGTGTCCCCAAGCCCTCCCACCCCATGACTCCCCTCAGGCTGGAGTCCAGGTCAGGCACATGGCAGGACTAGTCTTCAGAGCCATGCTTGTGTCTTTACAAGCTTTTGTCTATTCAGTCCCCTTGCTCTGTCACCTGTTCCCGTGCCCTGTCCTAACAACTTTCATGGTATGATGTGAGCTGCCATGGGGCTAACAGAAGAGCCACCTCCCTGGGCCGGGTCCTCAATACCCTACTGTCACAAAAGGAACTCAATTCTGAATTACTCCACTCTCAGCCCCAGACGAAAACTGATAGACGGCTACTCCTGGCCTCCCTCCCTCCCGTTACTTCCTCGGCCAAGTCTCCTCTGGACAATGACTTTTGAGGCAGGAGCTCCCGGTGTATCCAAGTGTGCGCAGCCTGTACCAACACTATGCTTGACCCAGAGGCCATGCTGTAGAAGGAGAGGATGGCTGGTGGGAGACGGGTAGGTGACATCGCTCTCTGCCCTGCCCCACACTCTAGGGATAAAAGCAACTGATCTCAGTGTCCTTGAAACTCTCTACCTCTTCTAAGAAGGAAGTTGCTTGCTCTAGAAGTGACTGTGTCTGAGGATTTGGAGCTGGTCACTTCTGGCCCATGTGCTTGAGAGAATCCTCCACTGTCACCTTGCTTAAAACCATTGCCTCAGTGTCTACAGAGTAAGCTGTTTCTTCTGACTCGCTGTCACCTGTCAGGTCTGTAATTACACCACACAGCTCTAACAGAAGCACCGTGGGCTCTAGAAGGGCAGAGAGAGGCGAAGTTCCTGCAGATTATCCCCTAACATTTTATGCGCTCCATCCAGAGTCGGGAGCAAGCCATTCGGTACCTTCCCAAACATGGCCCATTATTCTAAGTGGCGTCTAGCCATTGACCCAGGCCCCGCCCCATGTGCCCCTGAGCCCCTGCCACACACACTGCGTCTGCACAGCAGAGGAGGAACATACATTTCCTCAGGCCCATGTCCCTAGCCGCTCTCTGCTAATTAAGACAGGATGTCAGTACTCATTCTTTAGGATGAGCTGAAGCCACAGTGATAGCGCCTCTCCCAGGGCTGTTTCAATTTGATTATGAAACAAAAGGGATGTGTGCTATTCTCTGTGCTCCTGAAGTCTCTCTATGCTGTCTGGATGAGCAAGGAACCTACCGGTGGCAGCTGTCCCTGGTCTGGGTTCGCTCCTCCTTAATTTTTCAAATCCTTTTACCAGCAGGTTCTCCCTAGTACAGCCCTGGACCACAGTTCTCATTCTCTCTGCCATGGTTTACGTGCGGTTGGTCCTTCAAGGTTCCCATGTTAGAAATCTGGTCCCCAATGTGGCATCATGAGGAGTGATGGGACCTTTAAGAAGTAAAGGTAAGAAGTAATTAGCCATTGAAAGGGACTGACAGATCTCGTGGGAACCTGGTGAATTCTCAGCAGACATTCTTTTTAAAAACTCAGGTTGAACCCCTTCTCTCTGCCTGTTGTCTCACAATATGCTGACTGCCTCCCCAAACCACTCCCCACAATGTGATGCTCACTGTTCTGCTTGCAGACTCCCTCTCCCAACACTATGAGCTAAACATCCTTGTATTTAAGCGTTACTCAGTCTCAAGTATTCTGTGATTGAGAAAGAAAACAGACTACGACATCAAGACATTTCTTTGATTCTGTTAGTTGCTGCCATAGTTATTTTCTGAAATCGTTTATGTCTGTTTCTTATAGTCATGGTAATACACATTATAAAACCGTCCTGTTGTGTTTATGTTTAAGTGTGTAAGCTCTCAATAGTGTCATGTACATTTGTATTACTGTGCAACCAGTATCCAGAATTCTCCTAACCTTGAGAACCTGAAGTTCTGTCCTCATTAAACATGGACTCACTACTCTCTCCCCATCTGGTCCCTCGTAACTGCTATTCTATCTCTGTCTCTGTGGAGTCGACTACTTGGGGACTTTGTTCATTTAGCACAGTGTCCCTGGGTTCATCATGCACAGGGACTTAATTCTCTTAGAGTCTGACGACTCATTGTAGTAACACATTATATGCATACAGTGCTTTGCTAACCCATTTACTTGTCTGTGGGCACTGGGAGCATCCCTACCCTTTGTGTGTTGTGGATGCTGCTGCTCCGATCAATGATGTACAAATGTCTCTTTGAGACCATAGTTTCTATTATTTTAGCAATATATAGAGAAATTCCTATTTTTATTTTTAAATCCATAACACTGTTTTTCTGTAGTAGCTGTACCATCTTACATCGCCAATAGAAATATACAAGAAATCAAACTTTTCCACATCTTAGCTACCTTGGTTTTCTTTTCATGTTTGGGTTTGTTTTTTTTAAATGGTAGTCATCTTACTAGATGTGACAATGACCCTTTTATTTTCTTGTAAGTTTTGAATACTATGCTGGGCATTTAGCTTGAATAATCTCTTTTAACCCATAAAATCAAATTGACAGTTTGCTAGCCATGGCTACCTTCTCCGCTGTAACACTGGCTGTCTTTCTATGCATGTATGCTTCCTCCCAGAACACACCAGCTTGTATAGTAATATGGATACATGCATGTACACGTATTCATATGGCTTACACTAAGGCTCTGACATAGCACAGACGCATCATTTTCTGCTGGTGAACTAATGAGCTAAGACATCTCTTTTGGGCCAGGGGGGGGTCTCTACAGCTTGGCAGGCACATACGTGTCATTCTCTTGAGCCTGAGGTTAAGCCTCTTTTACGCAAGAGCACCAGGACTTTCCAAAGCAAACTCATAAGCAATGGCCCGCCCTAACTGGAACAGCAGCACTTCCATGGTGCACAGAGCAGGTGTCTTGAAGGCCTGTGCTGGCTGGGCCTGCGTCTGCACATAACAGATGCATCGCAAACATCTCCTACCTCTACAAGAATAGTCAAAGAGCTCTCAACATTCACCACCTGCCCTACACACTACACATACTGATTTCCTCTGTGAGAAGCCTGGTGGAACAGACACATTTAGTCACAGTTTATGAATGAGGAACTGGAGAGCTCAGAGAAGCATGCACCCCCTCCTAAAGACGCACACCTAAGTGGCATCAAACAGAGAAGTTGACTCTAAACTGTTCTTAACTGTTCTACCCTACTGTCTCTTTGGATACATCAGCTTTGGATGTCTGCCCCACACTGACAGACAACAACAAACAAGAACAGTTCTGCCTACCTTCCTGGCACTGTGATGGTTATCCTGAGGGTTGAATATGGAAAGAGCAGGAGAATCTTGACACCCGAGCAACACAATATTGACTGACCTTTCTGTTGTCATTTTGGCCCATGAAAATGGGATTTTCCTGGGATTTGGTGATACCAAGAGACTTTGACTAAAAACCCAGGCCTCCCTGGAGTATTTTATTTTGGGGAGATCTAAGTAAACGTCCCAAAGAACTCTGTTTGGGGGAGGGAGGCAAGGCTCTATTGAATGACTGCAACTCAAGCCTAATGACATGTGCATGTCTTTGTTCAGTCATCCCTATCTGCATGTATAAAACAAAGGCTTGAACCGGATCTTTATGCAATCGATTATTTTTCTTCCTCTCTCAAGCTTCTTTCTCCAGTCCACACAGGAGGATACAGGAGGATGTAGGGGGAATGTAGGAGTATGCAGGAGGATGGAGGAGGATGCAGGAGAATGGAGGAGGATGAAGGAGGATACAAGAGGATGGAGGAGGACACTGGAGTATGGCAGAGTATGCAGAAGGATGCAGGAGGATGCAGGAGGATGGAGGAAGACACTGGAGTATGGCAGAGGATGCAGAAGGATGTAGGAGGATGCAGGAGGATGGAGGAGGACATAGGAGTATGCAGGAGGATGGCAGAGAATGCAGGAGGACAGAGAAGGATGGAGGACGGCTTGAGGAAATGGTTAGCTTTAGGCTCCATGCTAGAGGCACAGGACACAAAGGCACATCTTCCTTTCATTCCTTAATGAAAAGTAACTACAGTCTGAAGGACGTGGAGAACTCTTTGACAAGCCGTCCTAACCAAGAAAGGCCAGTTGGCAGAAGGAAAAGCAATCCACAAGTATGCGCCGTGTTCCCCCAGGCACCCATCAGTCTAGCAGAGGGAGCCTGGCCTTCTGTCATAAATTCAATCTTAAGCACTCATTTCCCCCTCCTTGGTTATCACATAGACAGAAAGCAGACGTTCTCCTTCGGGAGAGGATCACGGACTTACGGCTTTCCCAAGTCCTCTGAACACACAGGAAAGGCCATTCCTGCTCTGCTTTAGGCCTCAGGAGTTTTAAGAAAATTCTATGTGCAAGAGAAGGTGGAGGATCTGCATGGTCTCCTCTAACATCCTTCAGAATGAAGAGTCCTTAGGGGACTAAGGGGAAGATAGTGAGGTGAGGCATCGAGAAAGAGATGGAACCTTCTGAGTTTTGACAAGTCACAATCTTTGGGCTTCTTCTAAAGGCAAGATGGCAGAGCTGACAGTAGGGTGGACCTCCCTGCAGTTTTTCTATGTGGGAAAAGAAATGACTGATAAAGCTTGCTGGAGAGACAGCATCATTTTCTCTAATAATATCACCAGAGGAGGACGAAAAGGAAAGAAACTATGGGGGGAAGAAGGGGATACCAGAGAGTAACTGGGGCTCAATATTAGCATAATAATTTGTACAGATACATAAAACTGTCAAAAATTTCAAGTTTTTATTTTAAAATATCAAGTATCACATGGCAGTAATCCCAGCACTTGGGGGAAGTGGAGGCAGGAGGACCAGCAGTTCAAGGCCAGCCTGGGCTACATGATAACCTATTTTAAAAGAGAGGGAATGAGGGAGAAAGAGGTTGTTAAGTTGGACTTGTGTTTACAACATTCCTTTGCTGTTTTTTTTTTTTAAATGTTCTGTCCTCATCATGGTGGACAGTGCTAGAGCTACTTCCTTGTCACGGTGACCAAATACATGAATAAAATCAAGGGAGAAAGAGCATCTGTAGTGGGGAGAAGGCACGGTGACAGAAGCAGCTTTATACCTGACGTCAACCAGGAAGTGATGAGAGGGGAAAAACAGCTCTCACCTGGCTTTCTTTTCCCCTGCCTTACACTCGGTGTGGGATGGCTGTCCATGGGACAGTGTCACCCATGTTCAGGCTGGGCCCTCCCTCCTCAGTTACTCTTTTCGGGCAATGCCCTCACAGACACACACAGGTGTGTCTCCTAGGTGATTCCAAATCCAGTCCAGCTGACGGAGACTATTAACCATCACCAACAAAGCACAGTGTTTATACTTTATACAGTGTTGCTACAAAGCTGAATATATTAACAGTGCTTCTGGGCCTGAAGACCAGAGTCAGTGGGACTACAGTCTCAGAAGATGCTAGCTGCTTGGAGCAGACAGAGGCAGAAGATGACATGCCCGTAAGAATTCTCAACACTGACAGTGGTTTCCAAGGCATGGAGAGGGGAAACAGGGATGGGGATATAGCTCAGCAGTAGGACACTTGCCTAGCATGTATGAAAACTGGCTTTCAAACTCTAGTACCCAAAAGGTCGGGGGTGTGGATTTTGAAAGATCGGGGGCCTGCAGAGAGTCAGTATCCATAGCTGCAAACCCCGTGCTCACAGAGCTGCGGCTGCAAATGGAGAGAGCCATTGATTCATCTTCTCCACTTCCACAGCATGGGAAGAACATGTGATGTGTAATGGAGCTGCCCTGATGGCAATTATTTCCTTATCAGACAGGGAGGTGATAGATCATCTCAGAGGAGACGCCTTAATTGAAGAAGTGCCAGGAGATAAAGAGCAGTGAAAACCTTTCCAGCCCAAAGTGCAGCTCCCTCAGTCCTGAGTGCTACAGTCTTTCCTATCAGGCCCCTCTCCTAAGGGAGGAGGGAGCCAGTACATTTTCATAATTGGAGACAAAGTGCCTGTTTTCTTTAAAGCCAGGGAACACAGTCCTCTGTAAACTAAGGAACCGATAAAAGCAAGTGCCATATATTTCAATTTTCCTGATTACAGGGTGGCCTTTGGAAAGGAGAACTGTCCAGGCCCTTACTTCTCAGTTCAAAGACATCCAGGCTAGGTCTGGAGGGCTCTGGGAGAACTCTGGCTCAAAGGCCTCAGTCTGCAATGCGGATAGCTTAGAAGTCCCTGGGTGGAGATATGATATTTGACTAATCGATGACTCTGAGGTCTAGGGCAACCAGGGTCTTCCTGGAAGGCCACAGACCACGGAATGGATCGGCCACCCACCACATGACGCCACAGACCAGTCTGCCCTTTGAGATTATCCAATACTTGGTCCATTTATCTGAAGACAAGGTTGAATAGGTGGAAACTGGGTTTAATAGCTATCTTTTGGTACTATGGCTAGCTAGTGGCTTACCACAACAACAAAGGAGGTCACCAGGCTCCTGGTCCAATCCTGTCCAACACTACCACCAAACCATGAGAGGTAGACCATTGTAACTCAGATGAAGATGAGGGAAGGAAGGTTGAAGGAGATTAGGAGTCAAGTAGATACGCTGCTCCCAGCATAACTAGTCATAGTAAAGCTGGTGGCAAACTCCTGGATATAGGCTAAATTTATTTAATTTAAGAATTGAAAACCTTATCAAGTCATTCATATGAAAACAACTGGAGGATTGCAATGGTCACAAGGTGTTTTGCTTTGCTTTTTAAAGACAACAGTGTTATGTTTGGACATCAGTATTGGATGACAGTGCGGGACAGAAGAGGACAGAGAGAGGCAGGTTCTTCTCCCCTCTCTTGGCAGACTGCTATTCATGCTGTGTTTGATGCTGGAGCTAGCCTAAAATCTGCTGTGAATCTAGGGAAGATGCTGAGGATGAGAGGCCCAGGATGAAAGTCACATAAAGATCATCGGAAAGAACTGAAGGGAGGAAGTGAAGGATCTAACAGCATAGAGTCCCTATACAATATTGAAGGGCAGACATCTACTGGCACCTTATTCTGCATACTACCAGGAGGCAGAATGGGGGTCAGTAAGCACAGTCATGCTTACTAAGGAAGAGTCTTCAACAGCAAGTTCTATCAACAGAAAAGTTAGTATTTGTATATACATCAACACACCTGACCCTGAAACACTAAAGAACACGGGCTCCCTCTTCTCCTTCCAGAGCTGAGCTGAGCCAGCTGACTTCCAGCACCCTGTGGTAGCTACAGTCAGTATTGATTACTATAATTTTTATCTGGAGTGTCCCCCCAAAGGCCCATGTGTTGAGGTTTGGTCCCCAAAGTGGGACTATTAGGAGGTGTGTTAATAAGAATGGCCCTCTTAGGCGCATATATTTGAAAGCTTAGTCACCAGGAAGTGGCACTATTGAAAGGGATTAGGAGATGTGGCCTTGCTGGAGGAAGTGTGCCACTAGGAGGTGGGCTTTGAGGTTTCAAAAGCTCATGCCAGGCCCTGGTTCTCTCTCTGTTTGTGGATTGGGATGTGACACTATAAGCTAGCCCCAAACTAAATGATTGATTCTATAAGCATTGCCATGGTCATGGTGTCTTTTCATAGCAGTAGAGCAGTGACTAAGACAGAAGGTGATGAACTCTTTTTTTCAAAAGATTTATTTATGTATTATGCATACCATGTTCTGCCTGCATGCCAGAAGAGGGCACCAGATCTCATTATAGATGGTTGTGAGCTACCATGTGGTTGCTGAGACTAGAACTCAGGACCTCTGGGAGAGCAGCCAGTGCTCTTAACCTCTGAGCCATCTGTACAGGCCCCAGATGATGGACTTTAAGGTGGGACTTGATTAGAAGTTAGGTCACTGGGGGGTTGCTTTTGAAGGGAATGCTGGAATCTCAATCCTTTCTTCTTTCTTCTCTGTTCCCTAGTTCACGAGATTGTTCCTTTCCTTTGCTGCAAAATCCTTCAGATGGGATATTTTGCCAGAGGCCCAGGTAACTGAACTACTAAATAGTGGAGCAGATCCTTCAAACTTTGGACGTTTTCTCTTTATAAGCATTTTGCTTCAGGTGCTTTGCTTCAGTGAAGGAGAACTAACAAGGTGTGTTTCACCATTTACACAGCATTCTTATAGCTCCTTCAGGGTCAATGTGCTACAGACAGAGGGCATGTGGAGGGCTGGTCCATTCTAAGGGTGTGGCTTTCACGTGTCTTAAATACATGTCCCTGAAATCTCAGGGCATTGCATGGAACAGTTCCCAGGGAGCCACGACTTCACCCTCTTACAGCATATGGGAGGAGAGGAATATTCTAAAGATTCTGATCGTTTACATAATCCTAAGAACCTTTACTGCCTGAATATTCTGCCTTTTAGTTTAGGAGGTGAACTATATGTTACTTAAAATTAACCATGTTAACCGTCTTGAAGTTTGCAGCTCAGTGACATTAAACACACTCACACTGTCACTTCTGAATGCCATCGTGAACTTAAAATTTACCTCCAGGAGTTATTTCTAGTTTTATCAGCCAAGTACTAGATGCCATGGTTTTCTTTTCCTGCCCACCACGGACAGTGCTGCTCTTGCCCATGTGCGCACTTGCATTCCTGGTTAAGTAAGCTTCCAGCAAGTCTGTAGTGCTCTGTGCCTGTGATTGGTTCCATATGAACATATGATGAACAGCTATGCTTCCCATGTTCTGACTGTTGTGTGCTGTGATAGGGAGCATCTTGGAACCCCTCTTTTTAGGTAAGCAGGTCAGCTCAGGTCTTGTGACATGGGGGTTTTTTGGGGGGGGAAGGTAAAGGTGGGGAGGATGTGGTTATCAAAGGCTCCTGTAGCCTCCAGTTGCTCTGCTCGTCTTGGTGTTCATGCAAACAGTTCATTTTAGCCTTGCAAGCCTAGAGAATACAGGGCAGCTTTAATTAATTCTAGTATATGCCTTGCAATGTTTACATTCCAAATTACCTTCGAGTCAGAAGTATGCGTCCCAGAACCACAGTTTGGGGCAATAAAATTCCACTGGCCACTGCTTCCAGCATCTGGAAGTCTTTAGCTGAAAGAGCTCAAGTTTGCTATTTGGTGTAGTTAGCTACACTTCAGGATAGAGACAAGGTACTACGGGCTCCTCCTGAGCTGCCGATACAGGCTGTCTCCTGAGCAATGCAAGCAAACAAGCAGAGAAACATGGAGAAAACCCACTATGGTGCTCACAATCAGGATCAGTTTCCCAAAAGTTGTATACTTTGCTCGGGCCCCAGTCCTGAGTTCTGCTGAAGAGGAATGGGGTGAGTTTTCCCCATAATCTCCCAACCCTGCTGGACCTGCGATACACCTCACGGCCTAGAACACTGAAGGAAACGGAGGTCCAGCAAGTGGAAGGACCTCAGATTCCTGTCTGTCCATTTGAACGGAGCTGCACATCACCACCCCAGGCTTCCAGTTGCCTTCTCCATCACCTCCCTCTTCAAATCTCAGGAAATCCAGGTTGGAATGAAAAATACTTAACATTTGCTCCTTTGGAAGTCAAATTTCCAAGTGACTCAGCAATACTGGAGGGTTCATAGCATCTCCGAACAAATCAAAACTCTATGAAAATCCCATTGTTTGTCAATGTCATTTTCTTACTACTCATTAAAAATCCAGTTGCAATTGTTTATGATATATTTCATGAATTCTACATTCTTACAATCTGAGGGTGGGGATAGGGTGGCACCCTGCTTTCCAGTTAAAGAAACCGAGGGAAGAGAGTGCAGGCACACTAATGAAGCAGACAAGGGTTGATGCCTGTCTCTTAACTCATAAAATGATACTACCGCTCATCTGGTGGGCTGCCATCCCTGGGGGGGGGGGGGGGCTCTGTACACCAGGTGCTTCAACACAGCAGTCAGACAGTGAAACTTGTTGCTCTAGGAACCAAGCAGCAGGAGTTGAACGCAGGCCTTATGGACTCACGGGTCACCAGTTCTCAAATCAGAGATGGACTAGATTTTCCAGAATGGCTCCTGCTGAAACTCCAGAGAGAGTGGATACTCAGACTTCAGGAAGCTCCAGGAGCACATGAGGCTCCTCAGCTGCCATGGATCTCAGCCGCTCTCTCCACATGCTTTTGCTATATTCCCCCCCTTACCTTGCCACCAGTACCTCAACCCTGGCAGCCACAAGCCCATGCTATCCAAGGCATCTTTAGAGTCCGCATAAAAATACAGACAGAGCTGGACTTTTTGAACACAGTGTCCTCCATGTTTGCCCATGTTGTCACTAATGGCAATATTTGCTTCTTTAGAGCTGAAAAATAAATATTAGACACACACACACAGCACATTCTCTTCATCCAATCATCTCTCAACAAGCTCAGTTTTATTTCCATACCTTGGGTATTGTGACTAAGTGCTGCAGTGACCACGGGAGCAATGATATCTTAATGTCCTTTGGACATTTACCCAGATACAGGATTGTTGTGTCAGATGGTACTTCAATTCTTACTTTCTTAATTTTCAAATGCATTCATGTAGCAGCATGCAAGGATTCTATATTTGCCATACTCTCACCAACATTAGCTATTGCCTTTTTCTTGTATTTATTTTTTGTGATTTTTTTTTTATAGTTTTGGGAAACAAACACCCTAACAAGCATGAATGAGAGCACTAGGTGACGGTGATTTGCCTGTCCATGGTGACCAGTGATGGAGCTCACCTTTCTCTCTCCCTATTGGCTCTCTGCATAGTTCATCAGAAAAATGGACACTCAGGCCTGTCTTAGTTTGTTTTCTGTCTCTATGATAAAACACTGAAAATAACATCTTAAAAAAGAAAAGGGGTATCTGGGCTCACAGCTCAGGGTACAACCCATAATGGCAGGGAAGTCAAGACAGTGGGAACTTGAAGCAGCTGGTCACATGACATCCACAGTAAAGAAGCAGAGAGGGTTGGATTCATGAGTTCAGCTACCTTTCCCCATTTTATGTAATTCAGGATCCCTACGGAGGGAATGGTGCCACCCACAGTGAGCACGGTGGGGTCACTTGATACAATGGTCATGGGAGCCTGGAGACCCACAAACAAGAGGATGAAATAGGACACTTAAGTTAAAGTCTTCGATGTAAGATAAAAGCTGTAAAACTACTAGCAGAAAGAGTAAGAAAAGGGTTCTTTGATGCTGGCCTTGGCAAAGATCTTTGAGATATGGCTCTAAAATGAAAGGAAACAAAAGCAAAAATATCCAAGGGAGATTCCACCAGCTTAGGGAAGGCTTGATACCTTCCCTACACCTTCTTACCTGAGAGGTCAGACTGTGAAAGAGGGAAAATGCTTGCGGAGCACATATCTCACAAAGGATTAATAGTCTAAGTATCGGGGGAACCTCCAGCCCTCAAGAACCAAATGAGTGCTTTCAGTGACCGTGGGGGTGGTGCCACTGTACCACGGCCATCCTCACTTGACGAGGAAAATGCTTAGCTCCTCTCTCCAGCCCTGCGGGGAGATCATGGGCCGGAGTTTTCAACCTCAAATTCTAGCAGGTGGTGTTTAGTGGCTGCCATAATCACAATGTCCGGGCACTGCAGCTTCTTCCAAGGAAGCTGCATCAAAGCCACAGGACAGACGCCCGGCCAAGAGGGTGTGCTCATCACAGATGCAGAGTTGCAGGCCTCCCGAGACACAGCCAAGGTTCCTTCCTTGAAATGGACCCACTCAAAGGAGTCTGCGCAGCTCCATGGCTTCTACTTCCAGACTTAACTTTTCAAAGTCCACAACGGTGGGCAATACTGATCTTTCAGAAGTAGAGCTGGCTACAGAAAGTGAACTAAAGCAATGGGGATTTGCACCTCTTCTCCCAGAAAACAGACAGTGCATGTTGATATGCACCGGAGAGCAAGCAAAGACCCTCAGGGCTTCAGCTGCAGCAGCAGCCGCTTCAGAGCCACTAAAGGATGTAATCTTTTCCAGGTTATGTCCCTGGACCCACCCCATATGGTTCTGGTCCTCTGAGATGGATGGTTCTATAATTTTTAGGAAGTACCTGTGGTGGTTCTGCTACAAAGCAGACTCTGACAAAACAAGCTCAAAGCCATGCTCTCTGCTCAGCACCTCTGTGGAGGCAGCGCTCTGGAGCCAAAAGCCCCACAAATGCCAGGAGGGTAGACGGTGTGCTTAAACTCTGGCTCTGCATCTTTGAGAGGCTATGGACCCTGCACAAGTCCTTGAGGGCCATGGAGCCTTAATTTGCCTACACTGCCCAATGAAGGAATTAAACTAAATCAGCAGCCTGAAGATTTTCTTTTTGCAATCGAATCATTTTCCCAAAGAACTGTGTGTAGGAAAGAAGTTAGAGTAAAGCAGAAGGCTGGACAGCTTCTGTGGGATGTAAGGGTGGAAGGACTTCTCTTGGGCCACCTGCATCTAGATCAGACTCATAGCTGGGCATGTCCCAAGCATACACCCCAGGATGGGAGGAAGTGAAAGACATCACGCTCAAGGGCAGACATGAAGGGTGCTGGCAGAAGGATGGCTCCTGGGTTCAACTGAGTGCAGGGTGGCCAGGACGGTCAGACTTCCTCTATACATAGTCACTGGGCAATAGACACTATTTAGTTGCCCATCAATACAGCAGTTCAGACATTGAAAACCCTCTTCACTGAATGTGAGATGAGGGAAAGGGCTTCTGTGTCATCGACTAGGCTTGGATTTGTTCTTCCACCAAAGGGCATCTGTAGGTAATGGCCTTGCTAAGTCCTATGGCACGCAACCAGTGTTCAGTCTGTTCTTAAGCCAGCAAGCCTACCAGTGTTTGTTGATTTGTTTGTTTGTTTGTTGTTAGATGAAAAGACTCTTTCACAGGTAAAATTTACCCAGCATTCTCTGGGAGACCACCTACGATATACAAATGCGTAGTTTCAGATGTGCTGAGAAGTAACTGTGGGGAAATAATGAACATTTAGAGGGTTTAATGGAAGGAAGAGCAACATAACTATTGCGGGGAGGGTTCTCCCTCCTTTCGGTTTTATATCCTGCAGGATCAAAGGTCACCAGGAGTTAACTTTCTCACTATGTAAATCCTGGAACTCAGGATAGTTATTGCTGAGGACTCCCCAGGATCACTGGAGCCTGCAGGTTCTGCAGTGGCAGCCAGAAGACCCTCCTGTCATGTTCTCCTTCTGGGATGCCCACCGCGATCCCTGAGGGCACCATCAGGCTGACTGGGCTGCGTGTCTGCCCACTTGGAGCTTGCTTCCCTGGACCGCAGGCTGAGAAACACATGCAGGCAGAACATAACCATGCCATCTGGAAGGTCTAAAGCCCCATGCACAGCCCAGTCACCTGACATTCAGCACGCTGAGGGGCACGGTGGGTCCTGGGTGGAAAGATACACACCATTAAGGACATGGACCTGAAATGAGACTGCCTGGGCCCAAGCCTAATTGCTGCTCTACACAGGTAATATAGTTTCCAGAAACTTCCTTAACCTCTTGGTTCCTTGATTTCTTCAACTGGAAAACAGGGAAGGACAATATGAGTAGTAAATTAGCTTGCATAAGCAACATGCTTAAAATAGTGCCTGAGGCATAACAAACGCTAGAAAGACATCTGTATTATTAGCATTATCCCCAATCGCGTCTGCCAGCAGTCAGGGGGGATGTTCATCACAGATGCAGATGGGCTGACGGAGTGTCTGAATCTCCACTAATACACCTAGTGGAGCAAGAGGTAGGAAGACGGAGAGCATGCACAAGGTATGTCCAGTTGGGGGTGGGGCTAAAGAGGCACACTGTCCTATGGGAAGGGAGATCTGCCAGGAGCTGAGAGATCTGAGCTCCATATCACACTACCATAAAACAAAGCAATCTTTGCTTCATGGACAGTGACAAGTCCCTGAGCCTCCCTGAGCCTTAGCTTCCTCTTGGGTAAAATGATGAGGTGTTAATAAAGTAGCCTCAGAGTCCCTCCAAAGTTGCTGGGTACAGGGAGGGGCTGGGGTTAACAGAAAGGGCCAGGTTGGTGAGAGGAATATGCCTGCAGTGTATATATTCATGGAGTGTTAGGAGACCCAAGAGGATGGCTGTTTGGATGCCTCCTGAGGTGTCTCTGCCAAGCAATTCTCTGAGTAGCTCAGGGTGGTGCCAATACTAAGGCAGTTTTTCTACAAACACAACACAGCTTCCATGTGTCCACAGAGTACCTATTCAGCTGGAGTAGAACTGCCTGTTCCACGCGAGAACAAGGCTCTGCAAAGTCAAGGTCCTCGGATGCAGCCGCTTTTCTACCGTGGCTTGTCTGGAACAGGTGGGTGATTGTGCACTCTGCAGTCCAGGGTATGGGGCATCTTTAGAACTAGAAGGCAGTGCAGGGCCGAAGGCTCATTCTTAAGGATGACTGAATGTCCCGGAGTCCTCCTGGAACCTGCTGAGGTGTTTGGACTCAGTATGTCCTCTGTCTCTTCATAAAGGGAGGAGGAGGTAGAAGCTGCTTTCCCAGAACCTTGATCACAAGAGATGGCATAGCCTCGTCCAGCTCTGGGAGGCCTGTCTGTGGGGTGAAACTATTCAGTACTGGGGACACCACACAGCACAGCAGTCAGCTAACCTGCTACTAGGTATCTTCTGGAATGCTGGGCTAATGTGTTGAACATGGGCTTTGTTATTGCAAATTGCCGCTTTACAAGGGTGCTTGTCCAGAGAAGTCCGCAGTTCCAGACTCTCCCAGGCCGGGTTACTCTCCAGACATCTAGAGCCTTCCCAGTTCCTCACCACCATTTCACACCCGTGTGTATGCAAGCACATGAATATCCATCCCCTGGCTGGCAGCTCAGCAAACCCACCCCTCCACTTCCCACTTCCCACTGGAGCTCTGAGCCCTCGCAGACATCCCTCACCTGTCCTTGTCTGAACTCTAAGAGTGCTCTGACAAAAGTGACAAACTACCTCCTCCTCGTGCTCCCCAGCAGTGAGGGAGGCCGAGCCACCCACCCCTACACCTCACCTTGCTGGCTTAGGAGACACTACGTTTCCCTAGGTGGAGGAAGCAGCTCTGGAGAAAGACCCCTGGGCTTCTATCCAGAGTTCGAGAAAAGCAGGAAGCAGGGAGGAGTGGGGGAAGTACAGCCTATCCCTTCCCCAGAGTGACTCACTCCCCAAACCTGGCTTCCAAGGCCCCCTCTAACCTACAGATACCTAGGTAGGAATTAGACTTAGGTGCCTCTCCATGGTCTGGTCATCTAACTTGTGTGGAAACAGAAACACAGACAGATTCTACTATGGGCACCAATGTCCTGCATTTATATCTGGAAGTCCCAGTACCATGAGCTGGGACTACACTTAGAGGCAAGGTTTATAAAGAGGCAATCAGTTAAAATGAGGTCATTAGGGTAGGTATTCAATATCACGAGTGTCCCTTTCAAAGAAGAGCTTAGATAATGACAGATACATAGAATGATGGTGACGTGAAGACACAAAGAGAGAAGCCCGAGAAGAAACCAACCCTGCCTTAGACTTCTGGCCCCTAGAGCTGTGAGAAAATCAACTCCCATAAGTGACTTGGTCTGTAGTATGTTCTTCTAGCAGTCCCAACAAACTAGTTTCAGGGTAACAGAATGTTAATCTGAGCACCCAATCCTGTCACCTCTGAGGCAGTTAACGCTCACAATTTCCATAGCAGATGCCTCTCTCCAATCCCTGGCTGGCTTAGGCTAAGAGAGATCAGAAGCAGAGGATCAAGTCTGGGCAGGAGGTTCTTGGAGATGGCCCCCAACACAGTGGTGTTCCCATCAACAGACCTGTTGCCTTGTGGCATGAAGAACCAGCTCTGTGGCTTTGTCTGTGGCTGTTCCTCTTTACATTACAATGGTGTTTTACACCTATGAGGACCCTGGGAATGGAATGAGTCCCTTACCACTGTGGAGGCACCAAAATCCAGCCCAAGCACTTAGCCTACATCCTGGCACCAAGGGAGAGCTGCTATGCCGGGCGATCCTAAAGTAAAAGCAAAGGGCTGAGAAACCAAACAGACCAAAATACCATTCTTCTCACGAGGGAATATTTACTGAATAGTTTATATATACTGAATGAATCTTATGTAAGAGTCAACATGTTCAAAGCACTAAAAATAGGTCTGGATACATTCTGGGGAAGAAGCTAATGGTGTATTTAACCCTTCTAAAGAAAAAGTAGACATGCCAAGGGAGAGAAGTAGCTGTTCCTTATCTACACACACTCCTCGTGCCACCATGGTTTGCCAGGGGACCTCAAAGGGTAGGGCAAAGCCCAGGAAGAGCAGCCACAACTAGCAAGGCAGCTGTGTCCTCAGGCTTGCATTTGCTAGGGACACTAGGGAGAAACTTCTAGGAATAGATAACTGGGGGGAGGAAACGGGAGTGTGTTTGGCCTTTGGGTCTATGCAAGAGGGTAGACTAAACTTGGGATGAGAGGCCTTCAGAGAGGAGAAATGGCTGAGCAGTCTTGCGGCTGCGCTGAGCCTCTACGATATAGACTCTCCACCATAAAGCCCCAGGATCAGGAGTTATCAAGGCAGGGCCCAGGAGGGTGTTCTAGTGAAACAGCCACCAGAGAAGGCGGAGAGTAGGAACTCAGTGTGGACTCCCTGAGTGCAGTGGTGGTCAGAA
The DNA here is from genome assembly GCF_018167655.1 of Microtus oregoni. NCBI lineage: Eukaryota > Metazoa > Chordata > Mammalia > Rodentia > Cricetidae > Microtus > Microtus oregoni. The sequence goes on from NW_024543061.1 coordinate 59,906,049, forward strand.
TTCTGTTCATAAATGCTACATTTTCATTGACAACTTGACACAAACCTAGATATACGGAGGAAGAAGGAATCTCAACTGAGAAACTGCCTTCATCAGACTTGTCTGTGGGCATATCTGTCGGGCATTTTCTGGACTGCTAATTGATATTGGTGGGCCCAGGTAGGGCTGGACTGTATAAGGAAGCGGAATATGAAAGCCAGGGGAGACAACTCAAGAAGCAGCATTCCTCCATGGTCTCTGCTTCAGCTATTGCCTCTAGCTTTCTGCCTGAGCCCTGTCCTGACTTCCCTTTATGATGGACTTCAGGCAGGAAGGTGAACTAAACCGTTGCTCCCCAGAGTTGCTCATGGCCATGGTGTTTATCACAGCAACAGAAAGCAAACTGGGACCCTGGTCACACAAACACCACGTAGCCTCAAATGTAGGGTCTGTTTGCAAGAGAACTAAATACACAAGAGTAGACCAAAGTTTTCAAATTTTCCTAATAAATTCATTGGATTATACTTCATTTGTAAAGCAATTGACCCGGAAACACAGCCTCTCCATCACATCAATCACTTATTTTATTGCAGTAACTGTTTACAGCCCTCCACCCCAATTCACCCTCAATTTCAGCTAATGAAACACCAAGCAATATGAAAGCAGACCTGGGACCCAGGACTTTTGCACATGCCAAGGACAGGCTGGGACCTCTCTCTAGCATGCAGGGTCTGAATTCTAGTGGTACAGGGTAGATGATTCTCTGCTTTGCTCTGCGGGACCCTCTACTGCGGTGACTCAGGATATGCACTGGTGCTGAGAGGTGCACAGTGCCTTGGTGAGACACTGGAGAGATGGTGTGGGCTCTCTCCTATGACTCTTCTCTTAATCTTCAGGCTACTCTGAGGAGCTCTGTTGCTCTCTTGGAGAAAGAAGGGGTTGCAGCTTGTCTTTGGCTCCTATGAGCATAGGAACCTGTCTATTTCCTGACCTCGGGCAAATCATGGATGTGGAACTGTGGGAAATTCTTCTTTGGTGTTTTCTGTTCAGCTGCTGACCCCAAATGAAGAGCCTACCTAATGATCAAATCTAAGGAATGAAGAGGCTTTGAAGACCTATAGAGAGGTAAGCAGAGATGCCAAGCTGTCTTGAGTAGACCCAGCTATAAACCTGCTCATAAAAGGAAGATGCATATGCTAACGGAACGTGGCAGCTGGCAGGAGGCCACAGACCCAGATACCCCAGAACAAGTGTCTGTGCAGCCGGAAGGTGATGGTAACTCACACTGTCCCTCCCAGGTAGCTGGCTATTCACGGTTCCCCATAATTACTGTCACTCTTGTCCCAGGCTACTGCCCTGAGATCTTTCCTCAGTCACCACTGTCTTTGTATTTCTGTACCCCTACCCCTTCTCCAGAGGCCCTTGCTAGCCATCCTCAGAACTCGATCAGTTCCATCTTGAAATTCTTCAGCTCAGGATGGCCCCAGTGACATGGTAAGCACTTAACTACACAGCCTTTCCTCCTTCTTTCTTCAGAGTGCTGACTGTGCTCCCAGATCAGACTACCAGGGTCAGAAAGAGGCAAAGTCCCATTACCTGTGGTACCAGTAGCTCAAAGCTGTGCAAACAACAGGCACTCGATAAAGACAGGCTAACTGAATCGTCGGGATGAAGATCAGGACCTGGCTATTTTCTCAAGAAAGGCTTTTATTCCTAACAAGTATGTATCCAGTCTGACACAATCTTATTCCAGCTCTCCCTGTGGAAGTTTCTGGTTCAAATTCAAGGTAAAAAACAATTTATGCCCCCTTTGCCTCTAGGTATGCTTCAGGCTTAAAGGCCAGAATTACTCATTCCAACTCTTAAACCATGTAAGTTCCTCCTCTAGCCCATCAACTCCATCTGAGTCATACTTTGACTATGATGGTAATTCGATATGGTGTACACATGGAATGTCTATGATGTACAAACATCCTATGAGCCTTACCTCCTTTACTTCTTGAAACGTTTTTGTGAGACCAAGTATCACTGAGGCATCTACTTCATGAAAGATGAGCCCAAAGCTCAAAGAGGTTTTATCCTTTGTCCAGGTCCTAACACTCATCAGCATGGACCTGATTGACCTCAGAGCTGATGGAGGAAGGTAATTGGTTAAATAAAGAAACTGCCTTGGCCCTGATAGGTTAAAATTTAGAAAGGCGGAGTAAACAGAACAGAATGCTGGGAGGAAGAGGAAGTGAGCTCAGACGCCATGCAGCTCTCTCCAGGGCAGACACGATGCACCAGCCACCAGGTCAGACATGCTAAATCTTTCCTGGTAAGCGCACCTCATGGTGCTACATAGATTATTAGAAATGGGTTAAGAGGCTGAAACTAATGGGCCAGGAAGTGTTTAAAAGAAGACAATTTGTGTGTTGTTATTTCGGGGTATAAGCTAGCCAAGCAGCCAGGAGCCGGGCTGTGGGAAGAGGCCCGCAGCTCCCACAACACAGAGCCACTCAGTGACCAAAAGGAAAGATAAAAAATGTTTCTCCCTGCAAATGAGGATTAGGTCTTCCCCTCCTGTCTGGTAATCTGTGGGTTCTTCAGGTAGCTTTAGTGAAATAATTGCTCTAACAACAGTAATAGTGGTCAACCTTCTTCGTGTCTACCTCAGGGTGGAGCCAGAGGGTCTTCCCAAGGATCACTGGGTGATTCTGATGGTCATTTGAGAGCATAGAGATCCGACTCTGCACAAATGCCCAATGCTCACATCATTGACAGAGGTCATACCTGTATCTGACATGGGGTGTCCAGTCAGTGCTCACGTGCATGTCCCCAGCTAGCAACAGGAAGCCTTTGGCTGGTGTGCCAGCTCACCTTCCTTCCTCTCTAGGGGCTGAGTTTCTTTTAGCTCAATAGAACCCAACCACAGCTGCACGTTAGGAACCCTCGAAGGACTATAAAAGCAATAGATGATGACGAAGATGATGATGACGATGAAGATGATGGTAGTGGTAGTGGTGGTGATGACGATGATGATGATGATGATGACGATGATGATGATGATGATGATGATGAAGATGAGAGTAAAATTAAAATTTAAAAACAGCCCTGGTATTTGGGGAAGGTGAGCAGGACAAAGAAAGATATGGGCCCTGGGTCACAAAAGGTCCATGGTGAGTAGCTTATAACCCTGTCTTTTTTAAAATGAAAGACTGGACATTCAAACTTGGCCTTTGAAACTTCCTTTCCCACATAAACAAAGTATGCTCTCCTTGATAGCTCCAGTTAGTCTCAAAACTAAAAACACTAAAGACTTCAGTGCCCCCACTAGTTTGCCTTAACTTCTTTAAGATAAGCATATAAAATAGAACTTATGCCCCCAAACTTAGGAAGCTGTGTCTCTGGAAAATGGCCCATTCTCTAAGTACCTGCCCCATGTTGATTGATTTGAGAAGGACAGATTAGGAGGGACAGTGAGGGTTGGGGGTTCGCTGATGAGTCATCTGTGCTCAGAGAGGAAAGCAGAGCGTTTCTGGCCACAGAAAACTAATGTTGACTAAAACCCAGTCCTGTGGCTGACGGATGGCGCTGTGACCAGCAACTGTGCGTCTGAGGCCCTAGGCTCTGCCTTTTTGGTTTCCCAATGCCAGGGCAAGTATGATTAATTTAATACTGGCCACCAAAGCCTCTTTCACCTCAGAGATACTTGAATTTTAAACTCCAGTTCTAATCATGGGATGACCAAGTCATTCGTTTCCTGCTAAAAGGCCTTGTGGCCCTTGTGGATACTCATCCTAGAAGGAGAGAGGCCAAGTCTTTCCAGTACGTCCCTTGGTTTAGGCATCACTACAGCCCAGTGAACAGCAGTAAGATTGGCTGCCTTCCTCAGTTGAGGAAGAGGAGACTGAGAGGATAAGCCCCAGCATCACAACACAGCTGAGTGTTTGAGCTGGAGTGTCTGTATCCATGCTCACTTCCCTTGTACTTGCTCATTGGCCAGGAAGGGGGCACGTTATGAGAAGAACCACCAAGGCATGAAATGAAGAGGTAGCTCCTTTAGGCTGTTTCATCTTTCTTCTCATGTGTGTATGGTGTGCATGAATGATGTTTCTTGGGGAAGGTTAGGATGTCAACATGGATTTGTACTTATCTAATGGTTAGACACAGATCATATACACATATCACATACACAGGCACATGCATAGAGTGCTGAGAAATACTCATATATGCGACATGCAGGAGTGCACATAACTTTATACGTTCATATTTATACTGTGAAGAAGAGAGGACCCAAGATTTTCAAAGACGCACCTTGAGTGACTTAGATACTGTAATGTCACGCATACACTTCCCAAGCATGGCATGATGGTGGGGAGACTGCACATCTGGGTGAGACAGAAACAACCGCACACCACTCTCTGGCCAGTGCATCCTTTCAGAAGAAAGAACTACATAACAGATTCTCAGACATCCCATTGTCTGAAGAACTGAAGTAATAACCACAGTGACACACTAGAGGGCCAAGCTAGTGCACTGGTTCACCAAGGACAACCCTGGAACTCTACAGGAATGCTACAGCATCTGAGAGCCAATAGCTCTCAAAGACTACACAGTGCGGGGCTGGAGCAATTGCTCTCCTTTAGACTGTGCCTTGTCCCACATGCTATATGTCCTGTCCCCAGAAAGTAAATGTCCACAGAACTGAGTGGCCAGACTCAAAGGATAGCATTCAGGATGCTCTCAAACGTCTGCTGCTAAGGTTTACTATGAAGTTCTTGCCTCTTCTGTCATTTCATTGTAGGTGCCTGTCCCCCACAAACAGGGATCTTTCCTGAGGCTAAGTGGCGAGGGAGACAAGCACTTATTTTCAGAGCAGCATTTATGTGACCTGAGATGCGATGGTCCTGATATAAGTTAAGGAACATTTTCACTTTCCCTGGAGGATTAGGAAGAACCCTTGCAGAGATTAGCAGAGGTGGTGAGTTTCAAGCACTGGCGCTTACAAGGAAGAGAAGTCCCTGCTCCTTGAAAACCCTTCCCTACTACTGGACCACTTGGTGCTCAGCATCATCCTGCCATCCCTCCCCTTCCCTAGTCCCCTATGGCAGTCAATCTGCATGGTCTGCAGTGTCATACGGTTTGTTAGACAGAGGGTGGGGACAGAGCACTCCACGCGGGTGGGGGCGACAGGTGGTCTCGGTTAAGTGTATTTTGGGTTGACTTTGGGATAGAAAGAATGCATCACTTTTGACCCTAGTAATTCTCCTTTAGCCTCCCAGTGGGTCTTAGGGCAGGGCCACAAACGGCCTTGCACTTCCCAAAGAGCCAGAGTCCAGTGTCGAGGCTCAGTATCCCTAAATGTCAAGCACCTGGTTGTCTATGACCTCCTGTGCTTTGGGAGCCAGTGGGAGGAGAACGCTGCAGCAATGCTTTGCTCGCAATTTGCAGTCAGGACTTCTGGCTTCTTCCATCTCTAGGTTTGACAGCTGAGCAGCTATTCCTCGGGTCCATTAGAGCAGAGAGCCCATCACACCCCACTCCATTAGCATGAGCAAACACTTGCGTCCACTTCCCATCTGTCAACATCCCTTCCCCACTCCCTTTTCATTTTCCCATCCCCAAGGCGCAGGGAACAAATCATCCGTTCTGATGACACCTGATGAGAAACCTCATTTTCCCAGCCACTCTGGCATGTGACATCTCTTCCATTCTCCTGGCTTTGGCAAAGGCTGTTTCCTATCACAGGGCTAAGGAGGCAGCATGATCAGAAAAGCAATGAACTCACGCTGCACTGTGACAGAGGACACGTGCCCAGAGGTCAGGTTGTGTGATCCCAGACAAGGAACATTGCTTCTTAGTCACCTGCAACATGGACGACGCCATCCCACGTGTAGTCACATGACATCACACAATGGTGACAACAGGTCTAGTGTTGTGCCTGTCCTGCCATGAGCACATAACAGGTACTGTTATTAATTTGAACCCCTAAATTCTCTTAATAACACTTGTCCCCAATTAACTATTTGGTATCTCAAGTAGATTCCAAATCATCCCTCCCGACAGCCATTCGCTGAATGGTCACTCTTTTAGGGAATAAAGAGAACTGCCCAAAACTCCCCTGTGCTAGGAAGAGAGACAAGGGCACACAGGAGCGCTAGCCAGGACCTAAGGTATGATATGACATTAAGGGCTGTAAGGCCACAGGAAGGATGCTGAGCTGAGAAGTGACCATGGAAGCTTCCCGGAGAAAGAACTCTGGGAGAAACTTTAAGAGGTGCTGGGGGCGTGAGGGCACTTAAAACGGGCTTGGAAAGGGGGGGAAGGAACTAAACATGAACTAAAAATGAAGACTTTTACTGTGCCGGGAGAGTGCTAGCAGGAAGTAATGAGAACAGGGTGGGGAGGGTGTGAGTCCAAAGCACCTTTTAAGGTTCCTAGGGGAGAGTAGTCTGGGGTGGAGACACAGCAGGGGCACCCATGAAGCCTGGCTAGCAGAGCTCTCTGTAATGCCCGAATTTCTGAGGGTGGCTATGTCAATCCTCAGAAGACATGGTGGAAGAGGAGTCAGAGAGGAAAGGAGGGAGGAAGGGATGGGGGAAGGGGAAGTAGGAGAGAGGAGGCCTGGAAAGGGAATGGGGGTGGAGTGAAGGAGAGGAGAAGAGGGCAGAGGGAGTGTGGGAGGAGAGGCAGGGGTAGAAGGAGGAAGAGATGGAAGGAAGTACAGGGAGGGGGAGGGGAGACTTCTAGAACCACTCTGCATTCAGCTTGTGTATCACTGCCATGTAAAAACAAGTGCCACATGAGGTGGATGTCATCAGGTCCTTGGGTGCCCCTGTTGCTTCTGGGACAGGAGAAGGCAAATAGGAAACAGCCAGGGCTGTCACAAGAAAATGCTTCCAAAGGCTGCTGCAGACAATGTGTCCAGCATCTGTCAGACAAGCCCTTGCGTTCCCCACAGCATGATGCTTCAGTGACAAGCTTTAATAAAAATCTATTTACACCAATCACAAGACCAAACAGACATTTTATTTAAAGTACCCCCATTTCAAGGGTTGCAAACCACCAGTTCTCTTGCCCCTCCACCTCCCCAGCTTGTTCTGCTCATGCAGAAGGAGCTTGCAGTCCCCAGAGGCTACCAGTAGGTGGTGCTGGCAAATTCCACGTGTGGGCTGCAAGGGGAGCCAAGGGTCCGATGAAAAAACAGTCTGCTCGAAGAGCAATCAGGGTTCCCTGACCTGTGGGAAGCCCAAGGACTTCGAGCAGATGGGGGGGGGGGGGGACTCGATCGGGGGAGGGGGAGGGAAATGGGAAGCGGTTGTGGGGACGAGGCAGAAATCCTTAATAAATAAATAAATTTAAAAAATAAAAAAAAATAAAATAAAATAAAAAAAAGAAAGAAAAAACAGTCTGGTTCCACGCTGAATACTAGGCTACTGTTCAGATTTTGAGACCCCCTCATCAAATAACTTCAGTTTAAAAACTTTTTTTTTTTACTTCAAATAAAGGACTTTTAATATTCTTATTTTCATAAGAGCCTTTTGTACCATACATACCCGTAGGTGTTTCAGACACTTGGAATCTGGGAAACAAGCCTATGACATACTCACTACCACCTCATAACACATAGGAAATGGAAGACACCTAGTTCAAATGCCTTGTGTGCATGACTGGCAACTGGTCAAACTGGAGACTTACATCTAGTCGATAGGACATCCCATGCAATCACCTCCCTTTTCATGAATAACTTTACCGACAAAGACCTGAGCAGTCTTATAGGAGTCAGCGAAGCATCCCTACATCTCACAGACACGTGGACCATGCTTCTCAGATTCCACACAGCATGGCAGTTGCTCCACAAATGGTTATCACTGCACACCGCCCCAAGTCCTTGACTCTTCTCACTCCCTGTGATGCTAAGCGGGAGAGTCAGACAAGAGGGGTCCTGGGAGTGCAACCCTGAGCGTGTTTCCTTAGTAAAGTCAGGCACACAGCTCCATGGCCGTTCTCCATGGGCAGTGCAATTAACCATGCTCCCACTGAAGCCTCCACGGCATCTCACCCTGTTTTGTGGTCATCTTCCTAGGTCTGTAGAGTTCCTTAGCACAGCTCATCTCTTTCTCCCAAAGAGGGCGCTTCCTCTGCCCCCACCCAAAGAGGGCGCTTCCTCTGTCCCCATCCAAAGAGGGCGCTTCCTCTGCCCCCATCCAAAGAGGGTGCTTCCTCTGCCCCCATCCAAAGAGGGTGCTTCCTCTGTCCCCATCACCCTTTTCTCCTTTGGAGGTTTCTGACACAGGGTTTTCCCAGGAAATGCCACACCGCAGGACCTGCAGAAGACAGCCCACCTAGAAGCCTGCATCTGTCCCACTGCACCTGGGAGACCCAAAGGGCAGTGCCATTTATCTTTCCCTCCACTTGGTCACAGCCAGCCCCCAGTTCCCAATTGCCATGGCATCGGCTGAGGTAGCAGGTGCTGGCCAGAAGGTTCTCGGCTGCTGCTGCTCCTCCACCTGTCCTCACTTACCCACCTGCCGACTTCAGCTCTGCTAGGCCAATTAAGATATTAACTCTTCAGCGTCGGGGCATCTGGTCCTGAGTGCCCAGAAACTTTCCCCCAGCTAGCTCTATTTCTCCGGAGGTGGCAGAAGAGTCAGAAGTACTGAGTGGGCCATCAGGAAGGCTGGTTTGCATCAAGTGTTACTGCCGGTAGCCACAGAAATATAGACCGGTTGCTTAACTTCTCTAGATTTAATACCTTCTTGCTCAAAGCCAACGGGCTGGATCAGGTGACCTCTAAATGCAAACATTTGGCGCTTCTATGTGCCTCGACACAGATGTCCTCTTATTAGTAAAGAGTAACCTGGGCTCAGTGTGAGCATGTAACATCAAAAGATAAATGCTGTTCCTTTGCAAACAGAACATCTCGGTTAATCACTCAGAATCCTAAGATGTTATCTCATGTACTCGAGCGTCTTGGACGATCACTCATACGGCCAAGCCAGCAGCCTCTGTGAACACAGATGTCTCCTTAAGGACGGGGACTCGCTGCTGTAGCCCCAGTGCCCACCACTGCCAGCACACTGTGCACACTCAGTACAGGTTTCATTTCCTAAATAGACTAAGGACGAAGCAAGCACACCTTTATTAGATTTTTCAGTTCTTCTCTAGCCTTATCCTGCAGAATTTCATGAAAATTTAGTTTCTGGTAACTCCAATGTTGGGTTTTGTCCAACAAAGCTGTGTCTGGAGGTGGCTGGCTTTCCCCCACCAGCTACACCATCACTGGACAGTCAGGAAAACTCAGGATGGCCACTAGGGCTAATACCCTGACACACTCTCCTGGAGAGATACCACTTGCTGACCACTGTGAGCTCCTATTTTCAGATGCTCACACTCCATCTAGTCCGTCTGCCACCAGACACAGTAAGAGAGGAAGCCCTGCACTTCCGGAGGCTTTGACTCCTAACCACTCTGGTCACCACCTGGGGTTTCTCTCCCCATAGCAGACACATTGGGCACTTACGTCATCAGAGACATTCGATTGAGTGAAGCCCAAATTCTTCCCATTGGTCTCTGGTAATTCGGGGACCAGTGAACGCTCTCAGACGATGCCATTAATGGATAAATCGAAACAGCTTTTAGCTAGAGCTGGTCACTAGAATCACTTGGGTAGTTTGAAGATCCTGTCTGTGGAGATCCCAACTGAATGGCAGCACTGATCTTCCAAGAACGTCTCGGTTCAGCAGCTCAGCCTGAGCACAAGCTGATTAGAAATGCAGGTTCCCAGGCTCTGCCCCAGAGCCACGAAGAACCTGTGCCCAAGCAATCCTCCAGACTGGATGGTTATAATGTCTGGCCACAGACAAGAACTATTAATGTAAAAAGCAAAAAGCAAAACCTACAGGGTCCTTGCCAAGGGCACCTGGCCCCCTCTGCCCAGGATCACCAAGCTTTTCATGGACAAGACCACAGGGGGCATGCGGGCTAAAGCTGCTATGCAGGATGCTCGCTCTGATGCAACCTTCCTAAATCCCAGGGACAGACAAGTCACATTCATCTCTCTCTGTTTCAATGGAAGCGCACTCTGCACAGAACCACCTCAGCGGGAGCCATGATGGCACATGTGCTTAGATCCCAGTCATAACAGACAAGGATGGTTCGGTTCTTGCCCAGGTCAAGTGAGAGGGAAACCCATCCCCAGAACACTCCTGGGGAAGATGGGAGAAAGTGGTTAAAGTATGTACGAGTCAAACACTCGCGTCCCCAGCTACTGGAGAAGTTGAGGCAGGTCGGCTGTCACTAGGGGAGGCCCTGTGGCACTTCCTGCATCTGGGCCCAGGTGCCCCCACTGTATAAGGGTCAGCTTATAGGACCCTTACCCCCAAATTTTGGATTTTATCTCCAGAAAATAGTAATGTATTTGGTCTGCTTAAAGTTCCACTGGGATTGTCAAGTGCTTGGGACAGAGGTACAAGGGAATGTCACTATCAATTTCTGTTCTGGCCAATGCCAGACACGGTTCATCCTTCTGCAATTAAGGAGAAATACATTATCCTGGTGTGAGCATCCCTTAGTGACAGAAAACATAACAAAGAAATAAAGACCATCTCTGACAACACTTCCAGGAAAGAGGTGCTTCAAGAGCTCTGAGATTTAGGCAACGCTATCGCTCACTGGCCACCGACCATTAACTGGGAAGCACATCGGTTAAGGACTGTGGCACCCCCATTTCTACAATTCCAGCTACTCTTGGACAAAATCCTCCTTGAAGCCAGAGACTACAGGGGCGAGAGCCCTACATCACTGGTGAAGTCTTTGCCCACGGGGGTGGGGGGTGGCCTACTATCTAGCATCCTGCTTCTTTCTGGCATATTTTCATCCGTTCAATCCACCCAAAATAATTCTTTTCAGTTAAGACCCGATTGTGGGGCAGACCTGAGCTTTACCAAAGAGCTCCCATCCCAAGAGAACAGCCATTCAAACCCGCTGGTCTAGGGGAGCTCTGACTCCAGTTCTAAAGCATGGGTAGACATGACATTCTGGTCCCAAGGCTTTCGGTGAGGACAAAGGACATGCAAGGTACAGAAATGGCTAAGGACAAGTGTCAAGGAAGCAGCTTTTGGTAAATGTCCCTTCTTTCTCTATCCTGCAGTAGGGATTTATCTGAGCAGACAGACATTAACTTTAGGTTGAGTCCAGACACTAAAGACTTCTGCAGGCCTCTGCTTTCTGGCTAAAAAAGGAGGCTGCCGGAGCCCTAAAAGGTGATGTTTTAAACATACGAAAGCCTGAAATACCGCTTAGTTTCAAACCACCACCCCATCCCCCGTGGGAAATACAGACCGTGCCCTCCCCCGGGATGGTAGACTTGGGATTCATAAGTTAACACTTCTCGTCCTCCAGCGAAGGCCTGCCTTGAAGGGACACACGAGGGAAAGAGAAGAGCAGAAATAATGTCACCTAGGAGATCCCAAACACAGAACGGGAGGAGGAAGCTGGGGAGGGGAGTGAGGGCAGACAGGGGAAGTCCCTACTTTATTCTACCACGGCTTTCTCCTAGAACACAGCTTCTCCTGGAACTGGGTTAAGCCACATGGGGAAGAGAATTATCGGGGGACAAGTCAGGAGGCTCCTCTGGGCTGCCATCACAGGCCTACCGACCACCCTACCTTCCCTTCACAAGTAGTCCAACCAGCCCTGTGCTGGTAAATGTGGGATAGGCAAGAAAGCTCTGGGTGTAGCATCCGCCCACTGTGTATCTTCAAGGGTGGCTCCTTCTTGGCTGGCCATGTGGTGCTATTGAATAAAAGGTTCAGGTTTGAGCTACCCTAGCTCCCTTGATCCGAGGTTGGTGAGCTCCTGTTGGGTAAGCAGATATAAGTGGACTGGAGAGGATGAGGCAGTAGCTGGAGCGGGGGTGAGGGACGAGAGCAAACCACTGCTAGCAATTAGTAACCGCTACTTTGCAGGGGATCGAGAGAGAAGACAGGCTGGCAGGAGGCAGGGTCTCTGCATGGTCCTGGGCCCTGTCACTAAAGGAGGGCTCCCACTAGGGGAGAGTCTGGAAAACTCAGGACACCCCGCTGTGGCTACATAGAAGATAGACAGGAAGATGCTGTGGATTCAGAAAAATTAAGTCTGGGGATCGCCCAAAGAAGGTAATTATGGCCCAGCTGCAGATTCACACTCAAGTTGAACTGAGGGCTGCATGTGGCCCAGGCAGGCAGGGAAGCAAATGAAACATGAAGCCCTAGAGTGCAGAGCCCTGAATTACGGTCATTTACAAAGCACTGATAATGGCTTGCATGTGTACACGCCTGACACAAGTAAACCCCGCTTTAATGGATCTTTTCAATTGTTTTTTTTTTCTTTTTATCCTGGGAAAAGAACGGGGGAAGCTAGGTTCTCCCTGAAATATTGACAGTCACAGACTACAAATGGGCAGTGCCCAACCGTTCCTGGCCGCACCCTAGGGTCCTCATGCCCCCTTGCTGCCTCTTCTTCCAGCAGCTCTTCTCATTCATTCCATCTTGGCAGCAGACTCTTGTGTAACTAAAACCACAAGAAACTTTTTGTTTGGCTTCTGATTCAGAAGAAATTCCAGTAACTCAGTTCCTGAATTTTTTTTTAAAAAAAATAGGGACAAAAGTTTACAAAAAAAATAATCATTATTTTCCTGCTATGCAGACTGGTGACCTCAGTCACAGCTCAAACGGTTGAACAGCTTAGTCTCTGAGTCTCTTAGGCAATATCCCCTAAGACCAGGCCTGAGGGCTTGTTCTAGAAGCCCAGTCCCAGAAGGCTGGGATGACTACCTGGTAGGCCTCTATTTCAAATGTTCCTTTTGGTGAGGCAACTGCTGAGGAGCCGGGCAGGAGAGGTCACATCCCCGTAAGGCTCCCACACTCCATACGGCTCCCACACCCCATACGGCTCCCACACCCCATACCACTCCCAAGCATAGGGCCCAGGTCTAAGGCGTGCAGGATGCTCAACAAGAGTTTCTCCCTTGACAGGACAGGCCTGGTGGGCTTGGAGCTGTATGTCCTAGGACCTTTGCATTCAAAGTCCGAGCCAAGATAGATGACAACTTCCTCCATTGGGAGCGATCTCCATCAATGACATCCTGAGTCTCCTTTCAACATTTTGACCAGCTTTCCTGGGCAAGATGAACCTCCATTAAGCCTAAAAGCAGACTTGAGGTCTTGAGACCAACCAACACCTATTGATGTCCTGTCATTTGTCAGGTTCTGTGCTTGATGCTAATGAAACTCCCTAAGTAAGATTTCTGATCCATGCGCCATGCAAGGTAGGCTGGCTTGTGTCGCTACAGGCTAGCGGGACAGGATAGAGAAGGACACTCTGAACTCTTCCGAGACCAACTTTGTGGCCCCCAGTGCCTGTGCACTGTGCGTGTGTGGCTAACCCAGACTTCCCACTGGACTTTCTTCTTACTGCTTCCCAGCTACTTGTTACTCTGTGAGTAAATTCTGGTTGTATGATGAAAGAGAATTTTTGTGAGGACCTGCTGCTTGAAAGAATCCAGCTTCCAGAAGCACTGCTTGCTCTCTGAACTCAGTCAAAATGCAGAGTTTCAGGCTCTATTGTAGAACTGCTGTATCTAAACCTGTATTTCAGCAAGGAGCTCCCATGGGATACTGGGGTATCTGAAGTTCAGAGCTTCTGGGAAAACAGAAGGCGGAGTGTTACTGACATGACTTTGTTGTTCCTGCCTTGAAAGAGGCTATGATGTCAAGAACTACATCCACCTCCTTGTAACCCAGAGAAAACAAGCTTGGGTAAGGAAAGCCAACAGAGCAAAGAATAAGGAAGCAGAAAGAGAAGAGGAGCCTTGGTTCTCAGCAGTATCTCAAGCTGTTATGCCCATTCCAAAGCTACTGTCACACTTACGTGCCATGTGACTTGAATCTACTCAAATCCTTTAGCATGAGAAAGGGTCTCGAAGCAGATGACCAGGATGAAAACTAAATTCACTGAGACTTGTCACAGCCTGATAGCCAGCGTCGCTGTTCCTTCAGGACAGGAGGGACGGGGTGGCAGCAAGCTAAGGACACAGGTGGTTGACACGCTGCATACGGAGAACACTTACATTCCTCCCGTCCATCACCCCCAGTACATGCAGTAGGATCAAAAACCCATTGCCATTGTTCTTGAGTTCTCAGTAGTCCTCATGTCCGCTATGTTCAGCAAGTCCGGTTTTATCCCAGGCTTTTTCAGACCCAGGCCAGCTGGCCTTGGTGAGTTCCCAATAGAACATCCCCATTGTCTCAGTGTGTGGGTGCACCCCTTGCGGTCCGGAGTTCCTTGCTCGTGCTCTCTCTCCTTCTGCTCCTGATTTGGACCTTGAGATTTCTGTCCGGTGCTCCAATATGGGTCTCTGTATCCTTTCATGAGACCACTTCCTACGTATAACCCCAGCAGCACAAACAACATTAAAGGCCTCATTGAATAAATGGGACCTCCTGAGACTGAGAAGCTTCTGTAAAGCAAAGGACACTGTCGCTAAGACAAAAAGGCAACCCACTGACTGGGAGAAGATCTTCACCAACCCCACAACTGACAAAGGTCTGATCTCCAAAATATATAAAGAACTCAAGAAACTAGACCGTAAAAGGCTAATCAACCCAATTATAAAATGCGGCACTGAGCTGAACAGAAAATTCTCAACAGAAGAACTGCAAATGGCCAAAAGACACTTAAGGTCATGCTCAACTTCCTTAGCGATCAGGGAAATGCAAATCAAGACAACTTTAAGATACCATCTTACACCTGTCAGAATGGCTAAAATAAAAAACACCAATGATAGCCTTTGCTGGAGAGGTTGTGGAGAAAGGGGTACACTCATCCATTGCTGGCGGGAATGCAAACTTGTGCAACCACTCTGGAAAGCAGTGTGGCGATTTCTCAGGAAATTCGGGATCAACCTACCCCTGGACCCAGCAATACCACTCTTGGGAATATACCCAAGAGATGCCCTATCATACAACAAAAGGTGGCTCACATCTTTAATCCCAGCACCTGGGAGGCAGAAGCATCCTGTTTTCAAAAACAACAACAACAACCAAAAAAAAAAAATCAATGAGCAAACTCCCAACTTCCCCTAAGGCTTCAGCTGGGCTAGGTCTCCTGGGGTGGACACAACTACTCAACTGGTGTCTGCTCGTCCACTTGCACCTGTTTGGAGCTGAAGCTGTGGTTTTTCTGCTCCCTGCCCAGTTCTACCCTTTCATCTTTGCAGCTGAGTAGACTTAGCTCTCAGCTCTGATTCCCCTGCAGCCTGATTTCCACAGCAACAGCTTCTTCCCTATGGTTTGGGTTTCTTATCTTATCGCTACACACCTACTACATTTCTATAAGCCCACTACTGAGACCTCTTGAACCGTGCTATTTCCTCCTTAACTTATATTCATTATCTGTGTGTGTGTGTGTGTATGTGTGTGTGTGTGTGTGTACTAGCACACAGAGTGCTAGTACTATTAGTGCCATGATGGAGGAAGGTCATTGGCTAATAAAGGAACTGCCTTGGCCCATTTTATTGGTTAGAAGATAGGTGGGAGGAGTAAACAGAACAGAACGCTGGGAGGAAGAGGAAGTGAGCTCAGACTCGACAGCTCTCCTCTCGGAAGCAGACGCCTCAGAGAGACGGCATGCTCCTGGCTCCCGGGCAGACACACGCCATGAAGCTCCGACCCAGGATGGACTAGGCTAGAATCTTCCCAGTAAGACCGGTTCTCAGAGATTATTAGAGATGGGTTGATCGGGATATCAGAATTAGCCAGTAAGGGCTAGAGCTAAAGGGCCAAGCAGTGTTTAAATGAATACAGTTTGTGTGTTATTATTTCGGGGCATAAGCTAGCCGAGCAGGCAGCCAGGGTGCTGGGGACTCAGCCCCGCCACTCCTATTACTACAGTGCCAGGTATAGTATCCAACAGGAAAGTTCCAGACTGTCTTGCAGTGACTTGTGATATGTTACAAACTTAAGTCATACAGAAGTGTTAGGGTTTGAAGACCTCAGATGGTTTCACTGAGTGGCCACATTTTAGAGATTTTCCCTAGTTCTTCTGGTCTCCACTGTCCTGACTTGGGCACCTAGTTTCCACAGAACCCTTGGGTCCTCTCTGCTACCACCCTTGCATACCTCAGCTAAACTTGCTTCTCTTATGCTGTAAGTATCTATTGTCTTTTCAAAGAGTTCCCTAATCAGAAATGATTCTGTTGGGAGCCCAGTTCTGTGCAGTGTTGGTCTCTGTTTAAAATCATTCTGCTAGTAAGTAAGTACAGGCTACAGGATGAAAGCATAGAGCCGCCTGCCGTGCTACAGTGTTTTCTTACCACAACCCTCTGGGCTCCCAGGGTCCTAGAAGATGCCTAAGGGTTTCTTGGGTAATCAGGAGAAGCATAGCAAGTGGGTTCTGAATCACCATCTCCTCCCCATGATCCAAGGTATTTCCTGCGCTGCTGAAGGAAGGTCTCACAGAAGGGATCAGAAGTAATGTTGGGCCCTGGTTCTGAACTCACAACGTGTGTACTTGGCACTGCGTCTGCTATCATGCCATGCCAGCCAACAAATGCCACCTGAAACATTTCAGTTCAGATCCACAACCATTGTATGTTGTGAACTGCAATGTTCTTACTGTGCATACAAAGTTTTCTGCTTGTATAGAAATATAATAATTTAGTTATGGAAAACATAGACTTCTAATATTTTCTGGCTGGTCTTTTCTCAGCATGTATCAAATTAATGTACCTTCATATTGTACTGTAAGAATGTTTGACATTAAAATTACTATTTGAGTTGCTTGAATTTCATTTAAAAAAATCATTGAATGACTATGATTAGGACAGAATTTCCAACAATTTTTTAGTGATTGTAAAAGTACTTTTTTTCATTTTGCAATACATATTTATACAAAGGTATTCTTGGAATTGATGATAATAAGATCAAAATGTCAGCCAACTCTGAAAAATATTGAAGATGAAGATGCCATGTATTCTATAGTATTAAATATTCAGCCACGTTTTAATTCTTTTTAAACATTTTATTGATTTATCTTATGTGTTTTATGAAGCTTTGCCTCTATGTATGTCTGTGCACCATGTACATGCAGGGCCCATGAAGACCAAAAGAGAGGGTAGTAGATCCTCCATGTCCAGACTTACAGGTTGTTGTGAGCCACCTTGTAAGTACTTAGAATCAAACCTAGATCTTCTGGAAGAACAGCCAGTACTCTTAACTGCTAAACAATCCCTCCAGCCTTTTTTCAATTATTTATATACAAATAAATATATACATTCTCCTTAAAAAAAAAGAAGTATTGTTGGCTGCTCTCTCTAGATTGAACTTGATCATTGCCATCTTATATCAGAGTGAGATATCCGGCAGACATGGCCTGTTGGCACTGCCTCAGAGGGAGAGGCTCACAGGCCGCTGACATCCTCCCTGAGGTCATTAGAGGTAAACAATGTATGGAATGGGATTCTTCAGAGATGTTGCGGCCCTGAAGTTGCCCAGGGGACTTTCCAGTAGTGTAGTTTGCCACCAGGCTACCCATGCTCCTGTAAGTAACTTCACTAAACCCACCGGTTCAATAAGCCAGACTTGCAGGGTATCATTTCTTTGCAGTATTGGTGCCCTCAGTAGCTGGGGCAGATAGGAAATGTCATGGTTCGATAGAAATCTTTTGTAATAAAATAGCTGCTTCTCTGTGACCTTCTTCAAAACTGATTTTTTTTTAAGTGGGACTCTCAGAGAAAGGGAGCCTCAGCCCAAACTCACTGTCCTTGAAGGCACGGAAGCAGCTCCCCTCCTCCGGAAAGGGTACAGCAGCAGAGGCCGGGTCCTTCCCAGAAAGGATGCCAACTTGTGTCCTGAGTACTACCCTGCCCTCTCCTCCAGGCCTGGGCTTCACGCTGGGAATGTAAACATCTGAAGGCCCTCTGGTTTCTAATACTCTGATCTGCTTTGCTTTGCTGAGCATCCACCCCTCAAGAGAAGGTCTGTGATAAACATTCATCTCTGGAAACACTGGGACCCTCCACCTGCAAGGTCGGCTCCTATCTCCACGCTGAGAATTCTCTGCAGTTTTCCTCCTCATCTGGGTCTGATCATGAAAGCCATGACACAGTCTGAGACTGCCACATTCTCCAGGAGGGTGGTCCTGGGATGTGGTAGTGCTGGGATGGTAGGAATCAGCCCCAGGCTTTCCCATGGGTCCAGGCTTCTCCTAAGCACTGACAGAGGGGGTGGGTCCTCAGTGACAACCACGGCTGTGTGAGGCTGTGTTGTGTGGTACTTCTCCCTCTAGATATAGTAAGATGCCATCCTGGAGCGTGTCCTAGTTGCCATGGCAACTAGAATAGACAAACACAATAATATCCAAGCCTATAGTAATAGTAAGAGCTACTGACAGTCCCTAGAAGATGGAGGATAGAAAAGTTTTGAAACCTGAACTTGAAGGTCTAGCCTTTACCCCCTTGACCAGCTATGAGTGATTTTGGGAGATTCCAGAGCAAATTTGATGCGAAGGTTAACTAAAAACAGGATGCTACAATTCAGCTTCATGAAGTCCTAATCTTGATGGGATAGGACTTTGCGGTGATGTGAGGTCCTCATCTTGATGGGATGGGACTCTGGTGATGTGAGGTCCTCATCTTGACGGGCTAGGACTCTGCAGTGATGTGAGGTCCTCATCTTGATGGGCTAGGACTCTGCAGTGATGTGAGGTCCTCATCTCAATGGAATAGGACTCTGCAGTGATGTGCTATTTTGGAGTCACCCACATTCCTGCGAGTAACCCCTCACCTGGGCTCTGTAAAAAAAGATCAGTAAACTGACAATTCCTACCAAGCTAAACTTTGGTGAAATTGTAATTTGTCTGTTGCTAGTGCCCATCTGGAATGAAGAAATTTTTGTTCTCATCTCCCCAGGGAAACTTAGTATTCCAGTTGCAAGCTAGAACAGGGTGGGGGGGCGCTATCTGTGGTGAGGGATAGCAAGGAAGGATACCTGCAGAAGCAGAGAAGGAGGAACAGAGAGAGCCAGGCATGCGAGGGTGGGAGAAACAGCTCAAGGCAACACAGTTCAGGAAGGACGCTCACCAGACATAGGGATAGGCCCTTCCAAAGGCTCCATCTATTACTATTAAGGCAATGAGGAGGAGTCAGGGCAGACAGGCAGTCAACAGACACACAGAGCCTTACATGAACTAAGGATAGGCAAGAAAAGCTATGTGTTGCTGGGCTTACATTGAGCCCATGGCTGCGAGTTTACAGGATGGGGATTACATACTCAATGCACAGCAGCAACTAATTTCCAGGCAGATGAAAATAAATCAGAAAACAAAACCACCCTGACAGCAGAGAAATGCAGAGATGTGTTAAGAGATAACTGCAATCTTTTCCCCCATTTCACCGCATCTCTGCTGCCACTGGTCTCCATCAAGAGGCTGGAGGAAGGATGCAGATTGTGCCGGCCAAGCAAGCATGCTACCACACTGGGCCAGGATGACAAGAACAACTGTCCCATCCCCAAATCTTAGAACTGGAGCCAGAGGGGGTACCTCATACCAGTGAGAGGCCACTGTGCCAGCTAATCCTCACCTCCATCTTCTGGGACTCCTTTCGGCAAGACCACTGTCACCTACTCTGCAAAGTGCATGGCCTCATGCCCTACAATAGCATATCCTAGAGTCAGATGGGTCCGGTTCCACGGGCTCCTAATCAGGTGGTCCAGAGTTCTATTAGCCTCAGTTTCCCCATCAGAGAGAAAATAGGCAAGTGTCAATGGTGAAAAGTCACTAGAAGCATTAGGATGACAGAGGTACAGCATTTGTAACTAGTAGAGTTTACAGTTATTGCCCTTACAAAGCTGATCTGAGAGGCCACAAATTTCCCGATCCTTCAGACTACAGCCCTAGGCCTGCTTACGAGCAAGCCTGGAGTAGCGGGAGTGTCTTTGGATGTCTCTCAATGGCTAGAATGGCTAGAAAGGAAGCATCCACCTTCTCCTTCTCCAACTCTGTCTTCCTGCTATTACCCAAAGAAACAGGTGCAGCCTAGAACATCAACAGACACTTCCAAGTAAACAGCAAAGCACCCTGGGTTTTTCTTGTTGAAATGTCTCAGACATTTTCTTATCTTTTGAATGGATGCCGGGAGGGTCGTCAGAACTCCTCAGGTGGCTGCTGGGTGCGCAGCTTAGAACAGGGTCCATAGCATGATGACCTGAGTCCAGGAAGGAGGAAGATATAGAAGAAGCAACTCGATCTTTGGGGGATATTTGCTGTCTGAGTGGCCTCACCAGTATCCCATCTCTCCAGAGTCCTATGAGGATGCTCTTTGATAGTAAGAGCAGGCATGTAGGTGGGACATTTATGCAAGAAGCACAGGTGTTCTGTACACAACACTGAGCATTCTTTATCTCCCTCCCACAGATCTTACTCCTCTATAGGTTGAGAAATCAAAGGTCTTGGGTGTTGAATAAATTACCTAGCTATTAAATGGCTGCAACATGCCTGATACTCTCTTCGCAGCTTTCTCTAAGTCTTCCCATGATAGGATCTGTTTAGACCAAAAGGGTAAACACTTGTCCGGGCACCCACTACAGCTTGGACATAAGTCTACAGCTATTTTTTTCTATCTAATACAAAAGAGGGAGAAAGTGGAAGGAAATCTGAACAGCCAGTAGCGGGCCCTGGAAGATATAAAGGGCATCCCACACGCCATGCTCCTGGCCTTCTGTGCCGGCTAACACAGCAGGAGTGGCTAACTCCTGAGTGACAGAGCCCGCTCTAGGCCCTGGTGGAGCAAAGAGCTCCTGGATGTTTCAGGACAGGAAGAGAAAGGGGCATATGAAAGAACAATGTCTGCCTCCACCCTGCACAGGGCGCCCAGAGCCTGGAGAGTGAGCTGCAAGCCGCCAAGTCAGCACTTGGCTCTCGCTCTCCAGCAGCCCCAAACATGCTAATGACTTCACCTGTCCCTCTCAGGTGGACTAGGGTGTCACCGGGAGAACACCTGCACAGCTGCACATGACATCGAAAGACACCATGACATCAGGATGAAAGAGGCATTAAGAGATAAGAAATCCTGCTTGATCCTGCATGTCCATGGGCCTCCTCAGTCCAAGGAAAGTCCAATGTCATGCCTGCTGCCTTGTTCTCCACTGTCCTCAGCACTGGGTCCTGTAGGGCTGTGCCTTCCTGTGTAGAGCACATCGTCAGTTTCAAGTGTCCCTCCCTCAGTTTCTTAGGCCCACTCATGTTCTCTCACCAGAGACTCAGGTCATGTGACAAGATGACCATCTATGCCAATAAACCACCTTAAGGGCTGTCATGGAGGTCACAGAACTCCTGGGCCCTAGGAACCGGAATCTTTGGGCACCACCGAAGCCGATGGGGAGGGTTAATGTCACTCATACTAACTGGTAATAAGTGGCTCTGTCCTTGCCCTCAGAATACTGCTGTCTCGGAGAAGGAATGCTGTGGGGACCTTTCAGAGGCCCCGTCAATTTGCTCGGTATGTTTTCATGTACACATGCAAGGCTTGAGGGCAGTAAGAAAAGGAAAGGCCCAATGGCAAAAGGTAGGCGGGATAATTTAAGCTGGTTAGCGACAAGCCAAGCCAAGGCCAGACATTTGTAAGTAACAGTAAGTCTCTGTGTGTGATTTATTTGGGAGCTGGGTGGAGCACCCCTCAAAGAGAGAAAAGAAAGATGCACTTTCTGGAAGGGTTTAAACTAAACCAATACACAATCTCTTGCCCACATACCTCAACCCACTTGCCTCTCTTTCCCTCCTTGGCCTGTTATCTATATCTGGGAGGGGTCTCCCAGTACTCTGGCTTCTGCATCTGACCAATGAGAAGCTACATAGAACATGACACCCTCTAACTTGGTATTATGTTCTTAGCATAAACCAAAGTTTCCACCTAACAGTCGCTCCTTCACGTTACCTAAACCACGGCTGTTTTGTCCTTGCACCTTTGGACATGGGGTGACAATGCTGTCCGTGCCAGCTGGCATGCTGACACCTCGCTGCCTTTGATGTTTTCTTTACTCTCCGCTAAGATGCCCTTTGATTTTTTTTTTCAGCTGAGCCATCTGTATAGATGATGCTTCTTATCGTGACACCAATGGAACACTTGATGCTCAATGTGACATTTAGTTCGGAGTCTAAGCAGAAAGCACAGAGTAACTGACCCAGTCCTAAAAAGACAGCCCTGCTCTCGTATCTCAGAATGTCTGCACAATGTCTTCTGTCCTAGAAGGTTGCATGCACTTCCAAATCCAGAAACTAGGGACTCAGAGTTGCTGTCCCTCGGCCTCAGTGAGGGGCTTCACTGGCACTGTCACCAGCAGCCTACTTAACTCCCGAGGCTCACATGTGGATGGCAGCGTGCAGCAGAGTTAGTCTAGCTGGTTTCTTGCAGCCAGTCTGTAAATCAAGCCCTGATCCCCTGCTCCCTCCCTGGTTTGGGATTAGCATTCCCTCCACCCTCTACAGAATGTGCTCTGCATATTGAAGTCATTTTGTTCATTGCTCGCCCTTTCCTGAGCAGAGGTGGAGGCATTTTGTAACCGTCAGTGTTTTGATAAAGCCTAAGTATTTAATCATATGCCTATCACCCTTGTTCGACACAGGAGTTTTGGGCACCTGCCACCTGGACAGCCAAGGAAAGGCCAGGTCCTGGAACACCTACACCACATACAAGAACCCGCAAATCTGCCTAACCAAAGTTTGGCCAGAATACTCAGCACGAATGTGCAGTGTAAGATTGAGTGGGACAGCAAGGACCATTCCGTTCTTTCCCTTGCCTCTTCCGGAACTAAATCATCTTTAGCAGATGGTGTTTCTATCCACGGTCTCCCTGGGAAACCTCCCCACTGCCTAGCAACCTCCAGCCCCAGGAAGTCCTCACTGCAGCCTTTACTAACTGCCCACGAATCTACTGGCCCACTAGCCAGGGCACTCACAGAAAGAGGCCTTGGAGCAACCCTTCCTCAGCTGTAGACTCCATGAGTGTTCCCTTCTTGTAACCCTTGCTCATCCTCGAATACAAGGTGACCCACATAATCCCCAGCCTACCCTGGGGCGTCTTCTTTTCAGCCATTTAAACCTTCCTTTCTGGAAAAGAAACCATTTTTGAAGCCTGGGATAGGATTGCACACAATCCTCTGGAACCACGGTGGCTGGGGCAGTCTGTGAGTAGATCAGAGTCAAGCCAGAGATCTGCCCTTTCTTCCAGGAGTGTGGACCCTGTTGGAACCCCAGGCTCCCCAGCCTCCCCTTGGTTCTGCCTCTCTTCAACCCTGCCGTGTCCTTGAAAACTAACTCTTCAGAGGAACCAAGTCAACCTCTCCCAGCTTCTCCCAGCTTCTCTCAGCTTCTCCCTTTCCAGAAATCACCTGATTGAAATACACAAGATCGAGTCAAAGTTCGGGGACAGGAAAACAAACCGGTTGGTCCTTAGAAAACACATAGGCTGTTCAGAATGGAGGCCCATATGGTAACTATTCCAGCAGAAATCGGAAGATCCTGAGAGTCTGCTTCTTTTACATTGACAGCAACAGGGGAGGGGGCACAGAAACCCTGTTTTTAAAAAGCCTCTCTTCACTTTCTGTGCAATCTATCTTGATGTCAGAGGTCTGGCAATGCTCTGAGACCAAAGGACCAGTCTGTCAGAGAAGCAAGGTTGGGGACAGAAGCCATACTAGATTTCCCCGAAATCACAGAAGGGACACTGCCCCTAGACATGCCCACTGTAAAAATCCCAAAGTAAGAGAAGTTCCATCCCTGCACCTCCTCCTACTTCTCCTCAGTGGGAGGCAGAGGGTGGAAGTGGGAACAGAGAAGCCGCCAAGCACTCTCTACAGATCCTGTCCTGGGACAAAAGAACTCCAGGACAATGGGTTTTCCCTTTTATGGTTCAATCCCTTCCCTGGACACAGTCCCAAGCCTAGACCAATGCTGAGCATTCCTTCTGGTTCCTTTCCTCCCAAACCAAGCCTCAGTTTCTCACCTGTACAATGGGTATGGTAATGTCTGTCTGTGGACTCAGTTCATGAGTTTACAGAGTCAACAAGTGCCAGCCCTGCCTAGGCTCACCACTAGCCCTCCCAGGTCTCAGTTCCCTCCCACTTTACATGGGATGCGATCTACAGGCTGAGATGCTCATGTGTTTTGAGAACCAGCGTGAGGACGCAAGCAGAAAGTGGGGTCACGGACACACTGCAGCCGCACCAACCGACTGCAAGCGTCTTCGGTTCTGGGTCTGACGTGTGTGAAGTGTACGTGAACCCCAGGCCAGAGCTGGAATCGCACCCCTCAAGACAACTTACTGTGCCCATGCAAGCTTTCAGAAGCCCAGACCAGAAGCTCAAGCACTTTGGGATGGACACTTGCAACCCGTACCTAATGTACCTGCTGTGGGCGGGAACGGAGGGGAGGACAGAGAGCTAAGCCCTCAGGTCACTTCCACCACAGTTCCTTGTGTACCCAGAGAGCCAGGAGACAGGCTGGGCTACAGAGCTCAGCAACAGGCAGTGCCCAGTGGAATTGGTGCTCTCGCAAAGCAATCAGGAAGATACTATACAAAATGCAGGGGGGAAAATCATACAAAGCCACATAGCACTGAAGACTCTCCTTCATTCCCTGGAGGCTTCAGGAAAAAGAACAAGGCTCACGGACCCTAATAAGAACCCAAAGCTCACAGATACTCTTGTCGCTAGTCTTCTTGGGAACTGTCCCCGTGGTTTAATCCCACAGCACACAGACAAGCAAAGAGAGGCTAAGAACAGAGAAATATGGTGTTCAGGTGTCAGAGCCTGCAGCAAAGGAGAAATGCAGGTCCAGACCTTCCCAGCTCGAAGCTTTCCCCCAGCCTCCCCAAGCTCAGGTTTAATATATAAACTCCAAGTTTTCCTAGGAGCTTCACTTTGTCTTACTGGATCTTTACAGTGTTCACCGAAGCGGCAGGATCTTGTTTTTATCCTTCTGCCTCAAAGGAAACCAAGGCCCAAGGTTTCTCACCCAGCACAATAGAGCCAAACCTATTTTCATCACAAGACCACAATGGCTCCTGCTTCTCTCTGACCCCAATATGTCTTCCATAAATGGGGCAGGGATATAGAAACACATTCAGCTCTGGCAAGCACCGACCTCAAACCCCAAACTCCACCTGACAAGTGAGCCTGGAGTAGAAGCAAGATCGTGAAGAAGAAGAAGACGAGAGCAGGTGTCAAAGGTTGGAGTGTGCCCAATGTCCCGTCCCCCGCCCCGGATCAATATGCCCAGTTTAATGACTCCGGACCCCTGCCAGTTGCTAATGCTCCAACCCATGCTCTGTGCAAGATAATGATGCCATATGCTCCCACCACCAACAGCCCAACACCAAATCCAAAAAAGCACGCCCAGGAGGCTCATTCCGAAGACAGAGGAAGGGGAAAGTGAGGCCACTTTGGGACAGTGTGGCTCTGAAGGCAGGCCTATTGGGCTCTCATTCCTGCCCATTTCTCATGCTCTTGGAGAGAGGGTCAGGGGAACTGCTGCTCTGACCACAAAGCCAAGGAGGAGGCATTTAACGCCTCACACTTCCAGATCCGGTGTGGGTGTTCTGATGCCATGACTGCATAGAGCAGGGTACAGAGAAGGGGCAGACACCAAGATAAACAGGGCAACCAGAAGGCCTCCGAGGAGCCCGTCATGAGCAAGCCCACCCACTTTTCCCTTGATAGCAGACAAAACCAGGGTAGTGGTGGTGATGAGAGACCCATGGGTAGCACAGGAAGGCGGGAGGGGGCAGATCCTGCAAAGCTCAGTCCTCCCTCCTCACTTCTGGACTCGACCCACTGCCTGTCCCCAAGGCTTCACTCTGGCATCTCCAGATGATACAAAGCTGCCTCAAAGTGGCTGCACCATCTGCAAGGAGATCTGCAAGGAGATTTGCAAGGAGATTTGCTGCCCAGCTACCACGGAATGAAAGAGGCTTGATTACCTGCAAAGAGAGGCTAGATGTGGGAGGAAATGACAACGGGGGACAGGACTCCCTGGTCCTTACCAACCGTCTACCTTCCCCACTATCTACTGGGGTGTAAGCAGTAGACTTGGGGCAATTTCCCTCCCTTGATGTAGACTCTG
The DNA here is from genome assembly GCF_018167655.1 of Microtus oregoni. Taxonomy (NCBI): domain Eukaryota; kingdom Metazoa; phylum Chordata; class Mammalia; order Rodentia; family Cricetidae; genus Microtus; species Microtus oregoni. Next base: position 59,932,167 of record NW_024543061.1, read on the forward strand.
CATCGTAAAGGGAAGCTCCGAGCACCTATGGGTTCAGGGGGACCCAGACCTAGGCTTTTTAATTTTTTTATTTTTCCTCTTTTTTATTTTTTTCCTGAAATAGGAATGAGGCAAGTGCCCCAGTTTGCTGGCTACCAGCTCTGTAATCAAAAGCTGTTGGTTGGGAGCCAAGAGACGAGACCTTTACCAAGACAGTCGGACAGCAGAAGTCAAAGGAGCCCCTCCTAGATCTGGGCAGGTCAGTATGACTTCCTGCTTCAAATGGATCAAGGCCTCCTATCACCATGCCAGCAGAGATACCAATCTTTGGACTCACTGTCTTGGAATCCCTGCTATTGTTGCCAGGTCACTTGCGAGCATGAATGACCTCAGAGCCACAGGAAGGCACCAAATGGCCAACTTTTAAGAAGAAATCCAGAAGCTGAAGACAAAGTTTAGAAAGAGACAGCTCAGACTCCTGGCAGAAGAGAGGGATTTGCAAAACAATAGTCTTGTGTGGGGTTGGCCATGCCAGAGGAAGCAACCCAGAGCTGGGTGAAGTGGATGTGGATGAAGACAAAGACGGAATTGGTGCAAAGCTAAGCACCCACACTGAGAACACAGGGACCATGCACCCAAAGACACTGCTTGAGGAAATACTGACTGCTGAATGAACCACATTCCTACACCAGGCAGTCCAGGCCTGCCATTCCTCCCAACCTTGTTCTAGAAGCAGGGAGTTCAAGTGGAGAGGGCCCAGGGTGAGCACAGAGGATATATGAGTACACAGCCATATCTAAGACTGCGCGTGCCTGGGACAGTCACAAAGGTTCTCTGATTGACAACATCCTGAAGCTTCATGGTGAGCAAGTTATATCATCTCACGGTACAGAAATGAGACAAGGTCAGGCAGGATGCTCTCTGTGGTCCTTGTGGGTTGGGAGTTCATGACCAGCCTGGTCTACACAGTAAGTTCCAGACCACTCAGGGCTACATAGTAAAATCCTGTCTCAAAAACACAAAACCAGACACCCTTCTGCCTCTGCCTCCAGAGTCCTGGGACTAAAGGCATGTGCTACTACACTGGCCTTCTAGACTGCTTTGTGTCCACCAGCCTCACGAGCTCACTGTTCTTTAAGACATGATTCTATCATACCCCCTCCTTCGCTACAGCCCCATGAGCTTCCATCTCACGACGAGGAGGAGCCACATGCATCCCCCCCATGACTGACGTGTGGAGCCTCAAGTGGTTCTTTTCCTCTATTGCCCACTGTCCTCATTCCATCGCAAAGCACACTCCAGTCACACCTGCTTCCTCCCTGTTCCCCACGCTCTCTTGGCACCTGCTGTTTCCTCTGCCCTTGCGTGTCCTTTCCCCAGATATGTACAGAGCTGACTTAGCCACCTCCAGCCAGTCGTGCCACTGTCTTCCCAACTGGACTTTCTCTACGCCTTCTATTTGAAGCTGTCGCCACATCCCGAATCATCTCCAGCCTTCCTTTCACTTCTTGCCCTCTGTAGCTAACACTACATATTTTCTTTTCTCTCTTCCTTTATTTTCTTCCATGAAAGCACAACTTCCCAGAGGGCAAAATTTTTTTGTTACATTTGTTCACGGATGTAACTACTGACACACATATAACAATGCTGGCACATCAAAGTCACTTGCCAAATATTTGCCGAGTGACCAGTAGTCTCCTCTACCTATAGGAACCTAGAGAACAGTTAAAGAGATGGGAGGGGGCTGGAGAGCTGGCTCGGTAGTTAAGAACACTCGCTGTTCCTGCAGAAGACCTGGGTTTGGTTCCTAGTAACTGGAACATGGCTCACAAACATCCTTAACTCCAGTTTAAGTTTGATGTCAAGCACACATGGTGCAATACATACATGCAAGCAAAACACCACACACATAAAATAAGTAGAAAATCTTTTAAAAATAAAACTATTTAAGTGGGGCTGCAGGTCAACTTCTGAACTCCTGTCTCCTTTCCTGATGTGCCTGCTTGTTACTCTTCATTCTCACTAACGTTTGGACTCAGCGTTTGCCCCACACTCTAGAGACCTACCTCAAACCTGTGAGGCATCAGGTTGGCTTTTGGCTGCCACCTAGCTTCCTCAGGATCTGACTAACTCTGACCCTACCACGCACAGATGCGAGTCTGCTAGACTATAGTTACTAGTTCAAGCCTGGTTCCTCAGCTGGTTCCCTGTCCCCTGTCATCTGCCTCTGACCACAGATCAATGACCACAGAGAGAGAGAGAGAGAGAGAGAGAGAGAGAGAGAGAGAGACAGAGACAGAGACAGAGAGAGAGACAGAGAGAGAGAGACTGCCTGCCTGGCCACACTGAAAGGCAAAGCTCTTGCTCTCACTGGTCCAGGATCTTTCCCTCCCCCTTGAAGATGAGGGAGGAAACAGATTGGGACTCCAAACACACCAGGTGTTTAATAGCGGGCTAAGTGAAAAGGGCTTCCAAACAACATGCCAACACAGCAGCTTGCTGCAGCTTTCAGCCTATTTCCTACGTTATGGCTTTTGACTTCACAAAAGGCAGAGGGGAAGGTAGCGGGGAGTTCCAGCTGCCATATGGTGGGAAGACAAAGTCTTGGACTCTGTTGGGCTCTAGCTCCTGCCTTGGCCTCTCCTGAGCCTCGAAGCTCCGTATGCTCCTAGGCAAACCCCTGCCAATCCAAAGACAACTCCTTCCATTGCCCCCTCCCTGCCACTGCTCTCGTAAACTCAGGTAAACCCTACCACATTTCTGCCTCTCAAAGACACCAAGGAGAGAAAAAGGTGATGGCAAGGTGAAAGGAGTAAGCCTTTGCCTCCTAAGAGGGAAGGAGACAATGTGACATCTAATTAACATAATTTGCATATTAGTGCACAAGGACACAGCCTATGATAGTGTTGCAAACTAATACACATGTGTTCTAGGAGGCCGCTTGTTGTTCTCGGCTTCCCAGACCCGAAGTAACCACACAGAAACTGTATTAATTAAATTACTGCTTGGTCTATTAGCTCTAGCTTTTTATTGGCTAGCTCTGACATCTTAATTTTAACCCATTTCTATTAATCTGTGTTATCGCCACAAGGCTGTGGCTTACCGGGTAAAATTTTCACATGTCTCCAGCAGGGCTACATGGCTTCTGCTTGATTCCACCTCCTTTCTCCCAGCATTCAGTTTAGTTTCCCCTCCCCTCTGCTCTACCCTATCACAGGCCCAAAACAGCTGCTTCTTTATTAACCAATGGTATTCGCAGCATACAGAGGGGATCCCACATCACACGTGCAAAGATCTTCAGGGCTCCTGCTCACCACAGGAGAAGATAAGGGACCATCATGAAGAAGCCACAAAGGTATTTGCTGCTGTATGATTTATATGGGGATCCCTGAAGATTGACCCCATAGATGTATAAGAAACTCCCCATAAGATTATGTCTGCTGGTTCATGGCGACATTTACAATAATTTCTCATTCACTGACTACCACAAGCAAAGCCTTATACTAAACACAAGTCAGAAGGGCTTAACTTCAGGGAGTCTGAGCGCCTCAGAGACCTCTGCACTGCTTCTGTGAACGCTCCTGGTAATTCACAGATGGGATTTCCCTTTGACTACAATGTCCTCACAAACGTCATTTCATGGAGGCTACCTGACATGACTCTGGGATATACTGAGTGGCAGTAATTACAAGGATCCAACTGTTTGCATCAAGCAGGACTCTAAAGAAACATACAAAAAAAAAAAAAGGAAAAGGTAAAGTAGGGCCCCTCTCACTAATTTATTTTTTTTCCAAAAAAACAGCTGCTTTTCATTAAACATATTATTTATATTTATCTCTACCGAGTTCATTATTTTGAGTAAATTTCAGTTACTGGAACAATGAAACACCTGTATGCATAAAACTCCACGGAGTCTACAGTCATTGTTGAATGCATAAAGGAATCTTGTGAGCAGAGGGGCTGAGAGTTGCTGCATTTGCTACACTGTTCTCAGGACAATGCTCTACGGTTCCTGCTCAGCCCTTGTCTGGTGTATCTTCTCCTCACATCTACCTGGTGACTGGGAGCCTCTCACCAACTCAACAAGCCTGTGTCACAACTGGGGCATGAAACCAGACAAGTGACAAAAACTTTAACTCAGCTGGTTCACATCCTCTGTCTCCAAGCTATTAGAATAGGAAAGACAGGATCTGGAGATGCAGGTTCGATCCTAGAGTGACTGATTCCCATGAGTGACACTCCGGATTTGCGCCCCATTCCTGCATAAATCAGAATGGTGGTGTGTGCCTGGAATCCTAACACTCAATAGGTAGATGTGCCAGGATCAAAAGATGAAGGCCAACCTACATGACAAGCTTGAGGTCAGCTTGGTATACAGCAAAGGAAGAAGGGAAACAGAGCTTCTCCAGCAATCAGAATATAGGAGGAGGGGCTTGGCCAGCAGTGCTGTGTAGTTCCTTCTTGCAGTACCAGATAAGCTCTGAATGGCTGCCCATCCTCTGCGTTGATGGAGAGAGAGGCGAGCAGTTGGCAATCATACAAGGAAGAACCACAGAGGCTGCTGAAGATGCCCAGGCTTAACTGTGATGCAGGCTGGGACAAGAGCTCTGAGGTATGCATGACCCACCTCCCTCCCCTGTTCCACCCATGATCCACATGCAAGCGTCACGGAACAGCAGGTGTGATGTGACATAAGTGAGGTGGCCGGGCCTACCCTGTTTAATATCACAGCCCTCGTGTTTCTGGCTCATCCTAGATACTGACCTCCCTTGCAGAAGATGTGTGATGTGGGTAACCCTCTGGTCCTCTGAAGGCCACACTGTCACACAGCAGCCAGGAACTGTCTTTCCAGACTGCCTCAGGCCCATCTGCTCAGAGGTTTAAGCAAGGATGTCGACCTTTTGATTGACACTTCCCTCTCGCTCTGCCAGAGACCATCTGTACGGGTACCAACCTGACAGCCTGGGCCAGCCATCCTCCTGCGGGTGCGAATGGGCAACAGCAATGATAAGCAGGCTGAGACCCAGGAGTGAGAATCCTTCCTTCCTCATCGACTCCCCCACTTACACCCGCCACCCCCTCCCCATGACCAGACCTAGAAAAGCTCTTCCTTCTTTGGGAGAAGATTCTTTCTCCCAGAAGGCTTTGTTCCCACAGCAGCATGAGGCCTGGCCTTGCTCCCTCCCATGCTTTCCAGGCCTTCAGTGCCTGAGTAAGATCAGTATGCATCCAGGTCCTTCCCGCACATTCTGCAGATGGCAGAGAGAAAGGAAAGCAGACTTATCCAAGGTTACACAGCATGTCAGCCAGGAAGGACATTCAAGCTCCCTGCATCCAAGCCGTTGTCTTCACATAACTTTGAACGCACTGCATTCAAAGGCTTCTTTGCATTGCTGGGGCACAGGACCACTGTAATTTAAAATTGTATTCCCTCTGCCTTACATCATAGGCCTCTTGCTCTTCGGAAAAGAGATGCCAGGCTAAGCTGGGCATCCCTTCATCTAAAAGTCCTTCAGAGAAACCTTTCATCAATTGGCATCCAGTGTGAAGAAACGGAAACAATGGACACTTTCCTCTTAACAGCTCTCAAAGTGGGAGGGGCCAGTTAACATGCCCAGTGCACTCGGTTTGGTACAGCTTGCATGGGAAAGAGGTGAAGGAGCCAACACACATAGCTTCAAGCTGGCATTATTATCATCATCATTATTATTAATAAGTTTTACATTCTGGCCACAGTTTCCTCTCCCTCCTCTCCTCCCAGTCTCCCCACACCTCCCTCTGTTTGCTCACCACCCAATTAACTCCTTGTTTCTGTTCAGGAAATGGCAGGCCTCCCACGAGTATCAACAAAACATGGCATATCAAGTTGCAATCAGACTAATCACCTCCCCTTGCATTAGGCCTGGGTGAAGAGACCCAGTATGAGGAGTAGGGTCCCAAAAGCCAGGAAAAGAGTCAGAGACAGTCCCTCCTCCCATTGTTAGGAGTCCCACAAGAAGACCATGCTATACAACTGTCACACATATGCAGAGGGTCTAGGTCAGTCCCACGTCGGTTCAGTCTCTGTGGGTCCCTATGAGCCCAGGGTAGTTGATTCTGTGGGGGTTTTTTTGAACCTCAATCTCTATTTCGGCACTAAAAGGCAATTCTGAAATAAAATGTTGGGCCCGGAGTGTAGCAGAGATAGCTCAGTGGTAAGAGCATTTGCTGCTCTTCCAGAAGAACCAAGTTAGTTTCCCAGTTACTGTGTCCAGCTCATAAATGCCTGCAACTCTAGCTCCAGGGATATCGGATGTCTCTGGCTTCCACAGGTACTTGAATGCTGGTAGACACACACACACACACACACACACACACACACACAATCTTTAAAAATGCAGGGTTAGTGAGGTCCACACAGAGCTCTAGATGAACAGAGAGCAGAGTAGGTTATGTGAGGAGGAAACACAAAGGCTCGTACATAGCCATGAGCCTCGGCCTGAGTCCTCAGGAGACCTCTGAGCAGAGCGCTGGGTCTCAGCAGGTCTCTTCTGTTCTGTCCTCTCCTGCCCACCAGCCTGGGGCACATGGAGTGAAGGCACGGACGCAGGTCCCCAGGCGTGAGGAACATGAGACCTGATTAGTTCCAGGAAAGGCAAATGCCTGGCACTTGGAGCTGCAGGGGAGAAACTACATTCACAGAGCACAGCTCAATGACTTTCTGGCCCTGCTCATTTTCGTCCTAAATGTGGTCCAGCCAAACCAGCGAGGGTCTGGGGAGGGTCAACAAACCCAGGAATGCCGGAGGATCATCCATCCTGTGTCTTATGGCACAGATAGCCATGCTAGAATCCCTTTAACGGTCCCTTCACTTTCACCTGAGCCCTCAGCCTCACTTCTCATTTTCAGAAGGTTCTCGATGGTTCTATAGATCAAGCATATGAGATAGGAGGTTTCCTACTATCTATTCAGCTGATTCTAAAAGAAACGGCCATGACTACGGTTAAACAGGGATAGTTTAGACTTCAGAACAAACATCTGGCAACACGCACTACTTACAGACCCCCAGACATGAGGGGAGGGGTGGGCACCAGCAAGTTTTTAGGACCTACTGTGGCATTCAGAGAATGCCATGCCCTCCTGCCAGGCAGGTAGCAGTAGTTCCGGAGAGACAGCTCTAGAAGTGATGAGTAGTGTTACGTTTTTGTGAAATAATGTCATGGCCTGACTGGAGTGTCCAGTGCTCTGGGCAATGGCCAGTAGATAATACTTTCTGTCCTTTTCACGTTCAGGATTGATTAATAAATAATGCATAGAAAGCATACAGATTAACCAGAATAAAGCTTTATTACAAACAAATTCTAAAATGTAAGTGGCTTAGATCAACTTCAAGGGACTTGGTAAGTACTTCACCTAAAAGTAAACCTATTGACCCTGGTGAAAAATAGAACTTTGAAGACTTTCCCCTCAGGGCCACAGCAGGCCCCAGGAATTTGGTGACCTATTCTTTGAGGATAGGTGAATTTCAAAGGGAGTCCTAGGGGGCCTAGGCTTGTGGGTAAATCAGGTTGAGTCCTCCTCTGTGCTGGTTAGCTACTGTCAAGTTGACACAAACTATGGCTACGCAGAAAGAGGAACCCTCAACTGAGAAATCCCCTCCATCAAACTGGCGTGTCTATTGGGGTACTTTCTTAATGACTGATTTGGGAGATCCTCTCCCACTGTGGGCGGTGCCATCCCGAGACAGGTACTCCTGGCTTCTGTAAGAAGGCAGGCTGAGCAAGCCATGGAGGACAAGCCAGTAATCAGCATTCCTATGCTGTTTCTGCCTCAGTTCCTGCCTTGAGTTCCTGACTCAATGAAGGATCAAGATCAGGATGTATAATCCAGATAAAACCTTTCCTTCCCGCAAGAATCCTTCCCCAACTCCCTTCCTCCTCCTACTCAGGATCTGCCCTCCTCCCTTGTCCTCCTTCCAGACAGTCTTGAAACCCCCAGAGATTTGTGTATATATCAGAGCTAAAAAGTCGAAGAAGCTCTTGACTGCAGCCAGATCATAGAGGCCACTCTGTGTAAACCAAGCCTTTTTTGGACTTTCTGTTTCGGGTGTATTATTTGCACACTGCGAACCCCATAAGGCCGCCCAGTGGATAAACACATTCATGCAAGCAGCCGTCTCTAGTGGAGAAACATCATTATTAATAGGGGTTCTAGTTCTCCCCATAAAGTGCAGCAGGCCCCGAGCTGACTTGATTTAATGGTATGCAGGCTCTTCCAGAACTCCAGTAGACACTTCACAAATGATGATACAAATGTTACCTGCAGAACAGACATGAACTCAGACAGCCGTTATCACCATATCCACGGTCCTGAACTCTTTCAAGAGGCTGGCCACTTGGCACAGCCTGCCACAGAGTGATTTTCATGGGGTGGAGTCATAGGAAGAGACAGGTTTGGGAGCTCTCCCTTGCCAATGCCAAAGCCCAAGAGAATGGAACTGACTGGGATCTACTGGACCTGGTGCCAGACATCCAGCTAAGACCCGCCTCCCGCCCAGTTCCCACTCGGACTTGGCTCTGATCCCCAAAGTGTTTTCACTTTATGGAGACTAGGAAGATTCCATTCTCGGTAGTACTCCAGGGCAGCTGTTTCGAATTATTTGTCTAAGAGCAACACATAACCAAAGGGAATTTTGGTTACAAAGCAATTTATTTTTCTCCCCACCAGAAGTTACATACATTCATTCATTCAGGACCAGTATTGGGCTTGGTTATATTGGCCTGGATCCAGGTCAGGAAGGTTGGTAATGGGAGCACTCAAGGGTGGCAGTGCCACCCACATAAGCACCAGGGCACCTGACTCCTTCCTAGTGTCTCTACTGAGTAAGTTCAACCCCCCTGACTTGGGTGTACCTGCTGGAAATCTTGATGCCATTTCTTGTCTCAAAACAACCAACTGCCATCCCAAAGAGGACTTCAACAAGGTCAAGTCACCTCACTGACCTAAACTGTTGGGTAGAGCTCCACCAGTCATCCACTGTCTGCCCTATGCTTAACGGAAGCCTTGGGAGGCCATCAGGTGAGCCATCTTCTCCACCTAGACTTACCCAGGCTCTCCAGTCAGTTAAGAGTGAGTTTTCATTTCCCAAACAATCACTGTGACAAGTAGTAGATGACCACATACACATGCACAGACGAGAGAGAGAGAGAGAGAGAGAGAGAGAGAATACAGACATGTTAAGTAGCTCACACCATCTTACATCACAAGGTTCTCAAAGTAAAGGATCCACCATGTTAGATGCAAGGGTCTCTTTCCCAGAAAACACACAAGAATAGGAAAGCCACCCTGGGTTTATGAGAGAGTAAAATTTTCAAGGTCAAAGATGAAAAAAGTAGTTATCTTGAGTGTCTTTTCATCCCCATTGAGAACACAGCAAATCCTTACAACACACAGAACTTCCACCATAACCATGAGATGAGAGACGGTACTCGCACAAGGAGGATCACTGGCTGGTTCAGGAAGTGCATGAACCTTCACCCTGCACTGTTGACACCTCCATAATGTTCAGGCCTTGGCTGACACAGAGCATCTGTCTGAGTCTTCACCTCACTGTGGTTAGCTACCTCAGCACACTGGAAATGACATGTCATAACTACTAAAGGAGACTAGGTGCCAATCGAATGCAACAGTAGTAGTTAGTGAGACCTGGTGGATGTCAGGCATGAGCCAGATGACCATTCTCCCAGAAGCATGGTCTGTGGTACCATGGTGCTCACTCCATTGATGAAGAAAGCAAGACTGGGGTTGATATCACTTGTTAAAGTCCCACAGTTGGTAAACATCAGAACCACAGTTGTATTTAGTAGGACAGGCAGATACAGCCAAGCCTGTGGCTTACTTCTTTGCAGCATGTAATCAGACATTGCTCTCCTCCAGAGTTTATCCCTACTGAATCTGGGAGCATCTCTGTACTGTACTGATGCGAACGAGGCTGCCTCACCTCCAGAAAAAAGGAAGAACCACATCTGTCTCCTGTGTCATTTCTTATTTGGCTTGGATGTCACCTGACAGCATATGGCATCTGCTGCCTCCTGTGACACTGGGCTTACCATCTCACCTATGAGCTGCTAACCTGAGAAACAGGGTGTGGTTGGTGTACAGGGATGGTCCAGCACTTTTCCCACGGAAAGGGATGCTTCCCTGGGTCGCTGGTCCACCCTCAGTCCAGCTCTCCTTGAAAGGACACACAGGGTCCCCAGCATTATTGTCTGGCTCCTCATACAGCCATTCCTCTCCTTAGCTAATGAGGAACTGAGCATGAGACAGAGAAGACTCACAGAATGCTTTGCAAAGAATAGTCCAGAAGCCAGGAAGTGGCCATCACAGGACCGTGTGATGTAAACATAGTCTAAAGAAAGCATTTGTCCGTTGTGTCAGCAGACCTTTGACTAGAGCATTTTTAGGTCATATAAGCTGTTGAGATGGTGGTGTCTCTCATACACACACACAGACACATCCAGAGAGAGAGAGAGAGAGAGAGAGAGAGAGAGAGAGAGAGAGACAGAGACAGAGACAGAGAGAGAGAGCAGGGTGTTATGCGAAAAAGTTCTGAGTACAGAAAGATAACCAAAGTCCAGCGCAATTTCAGAATAACTTCTCTTGAGAAAGGGAAAGGTTATCCCTGAGGTGACATAGCCCTCTTTCCAGTCAACAGGTCCGTAGTTACTAATCTAAGACCTCTATGACACCTGCTCTGCACAGTCCCTATCTGGTTAGAATGTCAGGCCATCATGTCTGATAACCACAGCTGTAGTTCCTATGAGCACACGTGTGACATCACCCTAGTTATCAACAGCTATATATGAACAGTCCTTACTCCTCAAGAGCCCACAAGGCACTAACAGCCGACCCCAACAAGAGACCTCCATCCCTTCTCTCCAGACAAAATACCCAAATTCCAGGCTAGCCCTACTTTCAAGCCATGTTGTGACCTTGTGTAAGCCAATTCATCTCTTTTATCTTAACAGCAATGCTTCTCAATGCTACCACATAGAAGTCTTTTATATTCACATAAACGTATTCTTGAAAGCCAGGCAACTATGTTCTACTGCTGGACAGACCAGTCATTGTTCTCATTTACAAATGAGGAAACTGAGGTCTGAGCAGAACCAGGTGTAGGGTCTGTGGCCTCACAGTCTTTGACCTGGGTCTTTCTGTTATATAATGTGTCTCCATTCATGAGGATAAACAGGAAGGGTCACTCAGGTCCCAGGGCAGAGCTCACCACAGACGCCAGCAGGCCACTGTGACACACAGCACAGGCAGCAACACTCAAACAAAAAGCAACCCCAGGTCTCACTCATTCATCTTCTCCAGTCACTAAATATCTTCAGAATTCAAACAGATGCCATGGGCCCTGTCCTTCCTCTGACCTACTTTCTTAGGCTCTTCGTGTCTGATGATTGATCACCTATCTATCCCCTCACAAGCCCGTGCGTGCTCTCTTGCTCGCTCTCTCGCTCACCCTCTCTCTGGAGTCTGTGTGTGGGTGGTGGGCAAAGACATGAAGGGCAAAAATAAATAACACAAGCATAACGGAAAGATGTGGAACTGGGGCAGCTTTAACCTTAGTTCTTTCAAAAGACTTTGGGCAAATCTGCTTCACTACAAGCCTCTGTTTTTATCATATTTAGAAATGGGCATAATGATGTTTACCTTGAAGAATTGTTATGAGGGTGAAATGGCACAAGAAACAAGAGCACAGAGCCGATTCACCCACCTGAGGCCCAGTGAGTCTGTGGCAAACATGGTCTCCACTCGGCAACCTTTGCTCCTTCACTTGTGGAGGAGGCAGGATTCTAGAACAAATCAAGCCGGAAACAAAGCTGCCTGGAGCCTTTCAGAACAATGCCTCCCTCTCCCACTGCCATTACCTCCCGCTGTTCAAAGGGTCACAGCACAGACTGGTCATACACACCATACTTCTTTTTCGAAGCATTATTTCAGAAAACTGGAGCTGTCCCCTGGAGGCTGAGATACACATCCATTAAAAGTCATTAAAATGCATGTATGAGTGCCCGCAGGAACTCCGTGATGGCCAAACCATGGGGAGATGGTGGGGTGAGAAGGTGAGAAATACAAGAACCTGAGACAGGTAGACTAGTGTGTTGTTCATAGAAGGAAGGACAAGGCAAAGAAAATGGCCAGAAGAGGGGTGGAAAAGGAGGTAGCAGAAGGCCAGACATAGCCCATTGTAACCATGGTATGGAGAGGTAAGGGTGAAGACATCACATTGTATCTTGGCCAATATCTATCATATTGGCCATTTAGCAAGTTCAATGTGAGTGGCCAGGTGGACAGTGGGCCAGGCTTGGATGCTGTCCACAGAGATTTTAAAAGAAGTATTGTTTTTTACAGTAGCTGTTCTAGCTCCATGGGATTTACCCTCCTGGTCTAGGCTGCCCACAGCACTTCCAAAGCAGGTCTACCACATGGATGGCTTTGTGCTAGCTTGTGCTTACCTCAGGAGGATGACGGACACTTCTCCACACACGGGGACTTCATCAGAAGACTAGAAACATGCAATTCAGATTTCTACCCTCCCCCGCTTTTCATGACAGCTCAGGTCACATATTCTTTAAACTACTTTATTGTAATTAACTCACAAATAAACACATCACACAAGCCAGTTTAAGGAAGCCACTCAAGTGCTTGCCCAGCCCCACACTTCATACATCTCAGTGGACTTCTGGGCAGTTGGAATGGCCACTCTGAAACCATGGGGCTTTGCTCAGGATTTCACACTTGTCACTATCAATTAATTTGTTTGTATTCACTTATCCAATACACACACACACACACACACACACACACACACACCACTGTGACAGTTAGAAAACAGATAGCTTTGTATTATCTTGAAAGACTCTTGTCCTTTTGTCTACATTCGATCCTTCTCCAACACTTAATATTATATTCTTCCCCGCCTGCCAAGGGAAAGAATTTCCTACTCTGTTCTTATAATTCCTATGAGGAAGGAAACCATGGCAGGGGAGTCTGAGCCTGTGGATCAGGTGACCAGGCAACACAATGGCAGCTTCCAGCTTCTCTGAAGAATTATCATCTGGGCCATTTCTGAACCCTAAGGATTCTGTTAGCTTTGATTCCGGAGCAGCAACAATATTTTCTAACTGATCCAGCAATTTAGTCCTTGCTGTGGCTGATACAATCCCTGTGAGTAATAAAGCAGTTTGAGAGCAATTTAATTCTTCACAAATGTGTCAAACATTTCAGTTTTAATTTTATCCACAATTTCTGTTTCTTTTCAAAAATCCATGGAGGCCCCGGAACCTTTACGCCAAGGCTTACTGGCCATACTGCGGATGGCCAGTTCCTCCCTGCCCCTTCTCTGAGCCCTGTCAGCTTATACCACTCTACAGATGCTCAAAGGTCCCAGCCAGAAAAACAGATGGACACAGTTGCTGAGCTGCCGCGAATGGCACCTGTATACCCAGCCTCGGTGGAAACAGCCGGACAGGAGCCAATGAAGCATCCCCAAAACCTGCTCTGGGAATACCACTGAAATGGGAAAGGAGGCCAGGGATGCAAGGAGCAGAGCAGGAGGCTGGTAGGAGGGAAGAGGAATGCGCCAAAAGCAGAGAGCGAGGAAGATAGGCTGGAGGGATAACATCTACCAGAGGGAACCTGAGCTTCCTGGGAGAGAAAGGAAAATGCCTGTGGCTGGTGAGAGGAGCCCAGAGATGGCACAGTAACAGGGACATCAGGGACTAAGAATACTCTCCAGAAACCCAGCTTCCAAGACCCCTCCATTAAAAAAGTAATCATGCATTTAAAAAGCGTGGAATCAGGGAGTGGGGAACACATCCTTTAGACTCAGCATTCCAGAGGCAGAATCAGGCAGAATTCAGTAAGTTCCAAGTCAGCCATAAAAGGACAGGGCTACATAGTGAGACCTTGTCCTTCAAAAGTAAATAAATAAATGAAATGACAGCAAGAAAGCCTTGGGGACTGGAAGTTAGAGCTGTCCCAAGCTCTGCTGCCACTCAGGTAACTACCGGAGGACACAGTGGGGAAAAGCTGAGTTTAGATTCCCATCCATATAAATCCAGACACGGCAGCACCCGTCTGCAAGCCCAGCGCTCCAGTGGTGATGTGAGAAGCAGTACCCGAGAATGCCTGGAAGCTGGTGGGCCAGCAGCCTGGCCTACAGAACCGCAAACAAGGTGGAAAATGTGAGAAATAACCTCCGAGGCTGCCCTCTGCCCTCCACATTCAGGCCATGGCACATGCACACACACATTTACATCCCCCTGCCACACACACACAAATACACACGCATGTGGAGAGGGGAGTAGGGAGAAAGAGAGTGGGGGAGGATTAAAAGACACAAAAATCCATCCTTGGATGTAAGTGATTACACTACCCACTGGACAGAGCGATTCAGAGTCCTTCTCCTTCAAGAGAGTGGCCTCACAGAAGATACTTCATGGCCCAACGTCAGAACCCAGTCTGCCATACCTGGGCTGTGAAGTCTCGACTGAGCTACTTGCTAGCTTTGCAGCAGAAAGGAGCTCAACTTTCCAGTGTCTTTTAAGATGCCACAGGATCTTGGTGGAATTTCTCTCCAAACTCTCCAGTTCCCAAACCTTTTAGCCACCCCCACCATAACCATGAGATAATAGAATGTGATAATCTTTTGGGTTTATTTATTATAAATAAAGGAATTTATAATATTCCTTATTAACAGCTTCTCAGTTTCCAGTGCTTGAGCCATGATCCCAAACAAGACTGTCTCCCTTTGGTGACAGCTAGAACAAAGAATCTATGGAATCAGCAGTATTTCGTGGCTTTTGAATAAACTTATATAACAGAGAGAGAGAGAGAGGAAGATCAGTCAAAATGCATTTATTGCCATAGGTTTTGAATATTAAAGCCTATCACTGTCACCTTTATGCCAGAGGGATCGTTCAGTATGTAAAAGTAGAGATGGGGAAGGGAAAAAGAAGGCATTGTGGATCTTAATTCAGTCGGACAGACAATTTGTTAATTAATATCCTATCAAAAGATGTTCTTTCCCGAAGTTCTGCTTAGCCGAGGAATACAGCATTGCTGGCTGGCCTGATACATGCATACATCTGTACTGTGCTTTGAAGCTTAGCTGTGAAACTGAAGGACACAGGGAGGATTAAAGGAACTGTAGCTTTCTCGGGTCATTTCTTCAGGCAACACGAAGAAAAATGAGGATCCATAGGCGGCAGGAGAGCTCATCCTTCCTTCCAGCCTGCGACAGCTCAAAGGAGGTCAAATATTTACCCTTGGTAACAGAGTACTTGAGCCTTCTTAGACTTAGCACAAGCCTCTGCCACAGTCCCAGAGGAATGAGTCTGAGAGACACCAGGCCAGCTAATGCAACCGAGTCTGTCATTGCTTCTAGTGAACAGCGGTAGAATCAACATCCACATGCCATTGGGTCTTGGGGTTCTTGTTCCTTGGCTCCATCCGACATTAGTCATCTTATGGGTCTTGCCTGAGAGGGACAGAGTGCTTTTCCGATGATGTCATCCAACTGAGACAACAAAGTGAACCACTTTACCAGGCCCCAAGCAGGGCAGGCCACCGGAGGACAGGGTAGACGGGCAAGAGCACTCCAAACGAGGGAGATGCTTACATTAACAAATCCAGAACCTTCTCTGATTTCATGCATTAACATCTACATTCTCCTAAGACCACCACATGACACAGTCTGTTGACCCCTGGCTCACTAACTATTGGATTTGCCATATACCCCACACCACCAATAAGCAGATGAACCAAAATATTGATACATTAACACAGCAAGATTCAGAAGTGGTTATCCACCAAAACTCAAACAAGAAGAAAAGGAGTATCCCAAGGCACTGCAGAATCCTCATGATGTTGGACGCTGAGGGCCAGAAAGGCCCTCATCAGAGGCTGACTTCAGGATTCTTAGGAAGAGCTGTTGTGTGTATGGCCTCTTCAGTTAGTAGAAGCTCCCACAGCATGGTAAAGCAGTCTTGTGAGGAAGGACATACCACTGGTCTACATTTTCAGAAGAACTTGGTTCAATTCACCTATCAGTTCTGCTTGAGTTGCTGGGCACACTCAAAAGCCAATAGTTGCCATGGCAATTCTGCTTTGTGATGGAATCTAACATTGTGTCTGATCTCTTGTACACTGGATTTGGGGGAACTGTTTATGGAGTAACTGGAAAGAAGATAAGACTGAAAATAGCCCAGAAGTGCCAAGTTGAAACCAAGGAAATGACCACTACAAAAGCCCATTAGACAAGACGTTCGAGAGCAGACAGTGCTGAGGGCAGGATGTGGTAAGATTTCTATTTTGCACTGAAGTCTCAAGAACATGAGTGTACAAGCAAAAACTGATTCTCCTCGGTGGCCACAGTTCTCTTCCCCAGTGTGTCTCTAGTAAAAGTCTCATTGGTATTACTCTATTGCTCATGGGATCCACTAAGTATACTCTTGACAGTGAAATCCACGGAGGAAACGGTCTACCTTAACAAGCTCTTTCCCAGTCAGCCACACTGGTATCCAGGGAGCTGGACAGGGATGAGAGTCTCCAACCCACTCCACACGGGCTGACTCAGCGCCTGCATCTCACTACAATGCCCTGATGATTCGTGCCTACAATAAGGTTAGAACGTCCTAAGACACACTGTGAGTTCTCAGATGAGAAGGCTCTGGGCTAGGAAAGTCTTGGTGGAGTGACTTCAATATTGCACAATAGATTTTTAAGGTCACATTGCCTGACATCACTCCTGAAGCAATTCCTGATATGCAAAATTATTAGCTCTTGAATAATTCAATATTCTTATTTGTAAAACAGTATCACCTGTCTCATCGAGTCCAGTGAGCACTAAACGAGCTCACATATGCAAGGCACTTAGAACAGTGTCAGCCATGTTGTTAGCATTACAGCTGTCCTCAGTGTCTGAGGAAGCACAGTTCTCGAAACCTTTCCAGGATCTAAATCCATAAGTGCCCAAGTTCCTTATTTGTAAAAATGGCATACTGCCTTTATTTGAATACTCGTATGCTCTGATACACTTAAAAACATCTACATGTAATATCTAACACTATGAATTAGTGTTATACAAAACTGTAAAGGGAAAAAAATGACCAAAGTCTGTGCATGTTTAGTAGAGATGAAATCTTCTTCAAATGTCCTCTACTGATTGTTGGGTGAATCTGAGAATACCAAATATACATTGGTCAGATAAATGGAAAGATGGTTGTACATGAGAACTGATGGAAACAGAAGTGGTTTCTACACCTGATTACTGCCATACAAGCTGACAGACAAGTCCTTTGTGGGATGGATTCTCTTACCAAACTCAACCTGACGTAACCCTGTTCCCAAGGAAGCACACAGATATGCCCCATAGAGCACTGCGTTTTAGCCCATCGCAACCTGAGTAAACCTTCCTTGGGGGGTCAGGTAGGAAGGGAGACCACTTCTCCATGGGTAACTGATCCCTCCCTCTCCTACCAGAACGAAAGATCTACATGTATAAGCAAATAAACATACAAATGCAGCCTGCCGAGTCCATTTACCGTAGCAATAACTACAGAAAAGAGGCCACAGATTTGAGAGGGAGTGGATAGGGAACCCTGAGGGGGTTGGAAGGAGGAGGGGGAGGAAAGAAATGATAATGTTACATTTTAATTTTGTTTTACATTTCAAAACAAGCCAAAAATTTTAGAAAAAGTAGCCCACGATTTTCTGCATTAATCACTCAGTCCAAGTTGCTCCTATACTTGGCAGTTCTGTCCTACAATGCCAGGTTGGGGCAGTGACCAGCTGCGAATCTGAGTGTGAAGAGGAGAGAATCCAGGCTGGATAAAGGCCATATGGCCTTTCCAATGTGGTAGCTCCAGATGTTGGCTTGTTACTATAGAGAAACTGAACCAATTATCAGTTTCTGTGGAATTAAAACCCTGGATATGGAGGATAAATGAAAATAAGAAATCAAAATTGTATGGCGTACCATGTCCTTGTCCATAGTCACCCCGCCCCCAGAAACCTTTAGAGAATCCAGCACAGAGACAGCTGGAAAGGGAAAGATGGTGTTTAGAAAGTTAAAGAACAGTGCTGCAGAATTCTCCCCTGAAGGAGTATTTCCATGGAATTCCTAGCAAGATGGAATCAAGAGGTTAGGATGCCTAAGGATGTCAGCCATGGAAGGGTATGGAGGCTTCTATGACAACTAGTATGATTCTTTCCCAGAATTCCTTGTCAAGCCCATTGTTTTGCCTGAAACAACGCTCTTGGGAGCGAGCTTCCCACCTCTTGCCAATCTATAATGTCTGCTACTTTTCACTGAAATAAATTAAGTTATGTAGGTCAACTGATTTAAAATTCTCAAGGGCAGTAGTGTATTACAAACAAGAGGGACATACCATGCTATTCTCTGGCTTGCATATAATATATTAAAATGCAAACACACAGATGATTTCATCAGCATAAAAAACAAAGAATAGTTCCAAAGAGTCATTTCTTAAATCTCTGGTCATCAGCAACCTCCTAAGGGGCTCAGCTCTGCACTACCCATTTCTCTGGCAATTCTAGCAGATGTCAGGTGCCTGGGGCCTGTCTTACCTACCAAGGCAAATGCAAACTATTCCTATTATCCTAAGGATCTGACTGCAGGATGCACAGCAACCATCTTGACCACAGCCTGATGGTCCATGAGAGGCAGTATCGTGTGTGCATTTTTGCATGCTGAGAAGACACATTTGCTCAGTGTCACAAAAGACATAATTTAACAGATACCAGAAAAGGACAGGAAGAGAGAACCAGTCTCAGCACAGGGCTTCAGCATCTCACCTCCCCTGAAAGAAGGCAGGCAGCGGAGGCTCCCAGGCAACTACAACATCTGAAGAAGCTGCATCGTTTACTCAGCAAGGTACCCTTGGAAGTCACACCTTTCTATCCATTTATACTCAAAAATTTAAAGACAATGCTCACTAACATACCAAGAAAAAGCACCAGAATAATGCCATGAAAGCAAATCTGAAGGGGAGTGGGAGTGGCGGGAGCAAGGTCAGGACACACTCAAATGACCTTTGGTGACATCACTCAGAAGTTCCTTCAGCCTGCACCAGCTTCAACCAGATGTGAAGGGGGTCCATTAAAGCCAGACTGGGACCTCTGAAGTCACACTGCTGCTGACGGTCATCCTGGGGTCTAGGAGCCTCATGGGAGAGGGTGGTACTGGCAAGGAGCCTTTCTGGCAGCACGTTTCCTCTTCCGCCAGCAGTCTCCCTTCCCCATCCTGCTTGTTGTGAGCGGGGAACCCCCAAAAGCCAGACAACGTGCAAACATGAATCTCCAGCTTCCTTGAAAGAAGCATAAAGAGGCTAACCTGTTTCAGAACCACGTAGTGGCCCAAAGTGTCCAATAGCTACCGTGGTGTTGTGGTTATCCTTCTGACAGCTTCTGGGCCAGACATCAGAACTAACCATGTCAGCTCTGCCTGAATCTGCAAAGTTGGAGAATGCTAAATAATCTGAAGAGGCTTCTCAAAATATGCAGTGAACGAGAAAAGGAGCAACATCACCCAGGTTTCACAGACAGGGCTGCATTATAAACGGAGGGCAACACTTAAGCTACCGGTGCAAAGCAAACACACATCAGGAGCCCTAGGATACAGCCTGCCCTCCGCAAAGATGCGAGGAAACACTGGAGGAAGGGCAGCGCTGATTCATGACCTGCACTCAAGTGATGGGGCAAAATGTAAAGATCCCTGGGATCAAGACAGAAGGGTCACAAACTATTACTGATCCTAGACAAGATAAAAAGCCAGTGCCCCGGAGTTCATGCTTCCGTCATCGAAAAAGAACTGACATAAGACAAGAGCAATTGCACACAGCGGCATCCATACCACTCTCCAATGAAAGGAGCCAGGATGCCCCGAAGAAGCAGTAGACCAATCATGAGGTGCCGTAAGGACCCTGGGGTTCAAGAGTAGAAAAGGATTATTAGGTGTCAAAGAGCAGGAAGGAGCTCTTAGGGGACAAAGTTATGAGAACCTGAACAAAACCAGTCTTGCTGAATTATCTCCCCAAAATAAAGCAAATAACCATGATGTTGTAAGACTGATCAAATAGGAAGAGGCAGAAAGAGCAAGAGTTCTTCCTATCAGAAGACCCATTCATAAATATAGAGTGGAAGGAAACAACAAAAATCTTTCTCAGGCAGTAGCAGTGACCACAACTGTTGCAAGCAAGAGCCCCTGATGAATTCTAAAACCATGCGCAAAAGTCTGACAAGAACCAGGATATTTTCGAAGCCTCATGCTCTCTCCCCTAGGAAGTGCACTAAGGGAATGAAAAGCAGCAGCATCTCAGTGAAGGAAGACATCAGATACCAGCAGTCACGGGGTGATAAAGGGCTGCAGCACAGACAAAGGCATCCTTTTCCTGCTGCTGAAACTCACTGAAGGGCATAGCATCTTTGTAACACCCGGAACCATGTGCTCAGTCTGTAGAAACATACGTCCTCAGTCTATTCTAAGGAAATAAAACCAAACCAACATATGAGGCAATGGATCTGCAATCTTCAAAAGTCAGGATGATAAAAACAAAGGAGGAGCATCTTGGCCCCAGTGGAAGGTGATGGGGAAGAAGGGGAAGCAAGAAATGATGACTAAAGCCAATGTGAGTTCCTGAACTAGAGCCAGGACCAAAACAAGGATGTAACTGGCAAAACTAGCAAACTCACAAGTTCAACTAAGAGACTTGCAAGTCAACATTAATTTCTTGGTTTTAATCATTTTAATACAATTCTGCATGATGCTGAACTTCTAGGAAGCAGGCTGAAAAGGGGATGTATGAACTCTGTTCTATTTTATGATCTCCATGCAACCCTAAAATTACTTCAACATTAAAATTGGTTGGGGGGATCAAGCTGACTATAAAGTCTGTTTATTAGCATAGTATACGCCCTGGAAAAGTCTTGATCTTGTCAAGGACCCATAACTGGTCAGGGAAGCATGCGTTCAGCAGCAGCACCATGCCCAATGGTTTGCATGTTATTGGAAAGAAAGAGCAAGTATTCGTAGACCCTGGGAGCAAGCTCTGCACTCAGCAAGAGCACAGACTGACCTGACTCAGGCACTGCGAAAACACATGAGGTTCTGGTGTCTAACTTCACATCCACACCAAAAGAGCGAGCCTACCGTGACCTTGGGCAGCTCACCTGTTGCCTTTGAACTCGGTTTTTTCAAAGTTAAGTTGGAGAATAATATGGGCTCTACCCCTTCACAAGGACTGGCTGAAAGACAGACTATGTGGAAAAGTTTTTTAAAAAAATCACAAAACATTATTTGACTCTATAACTTATCATTCCAAGCTCTAAAATGTTCTCATTTCATTGTTCTCCATCTTTGGTGGAAACTGCTTATCAAACAAATCCGAAACCATTGTGTGATTCTAGGCATCTACTATGTTTGGGGCATTGGTTTAGATTCTATGGCAAATATTAAAAATGAAAGCACATGACTGGATGAATGAGTGTCCGCCGTTTGTAAGAGAATGGTGACCTGTGCATCAGTAAATAAGGACATAAAACAAGAAGCGGAAACAGCCAACTGTCTGGCACGGATCCCACTGGACACGTGGAAGAAGAACTCAGGATGCTTTTTCTTATCGTTCTGACCACATGAAACTTTGTGCTTATTTGTGCGCATTATTCCAGAAACTTCTTCACATAATCCCACAGGGTAAATAAAGAACTCCAAGTCTGACAAAGGAAAAGGGGACAAATCTCCTGAGTCAGCCACCTCAGACTGAGCAATATTCCCACCCCTCAACCCCTCTGGCTCCTACCGCCCTTCCTTCCCCTCTTCTGTGGGAGGCCTGGCTGTGAGCCTCTGTTCTGCTCCCATCAGTTGCTGGATGACGATTGGGCTAGGCACTGATCTGCTATACATAACAGAATATCACTAAGAATCATTTCATAACTTTGGGGGGTCAGTCATGTTTGGTTCTACCCTAGGTCTCTGAGCCATCCACCTTCAGGTTCCTGGCCATCCAGGCAGTGCCAGGCATGAGCTCCCTCTCATTGCTGAGCCTTAAGTTAGACCAGTCATTGGCTGGCCACTCCCATAATCTCTGAGCCACCATTGCCCCAAGTCTTCCAGGCAGAACTGCTTATGAGAGTGACTCTTGCCTGCTCTTGGGGACCTTCTCCCTCTTACTGGGTTGCCTCCTCTAGCCTTGATATGTGTCTAGTCATATTGCATCTTGTTATGCTGTGTTCGGCTAATATTACTCGAAGACCTACTCTTTTCTGAAGGGAAATGAAGCAGGGTATCTTGGGGAGAGGGGAGATGGGGGTGATCAGGAAGAGGGGAAGCTGTGGTTGGAATGTATTGTATAAGAGAAGAATAAAAATTTTTTAAATAAATAATAAATAGTCCCACCACTTATGAGCAGTTGACTTCTGGGGCAAGGAATATCCTTAGCCTCTGTAGTGTTTCCTGGAAAACAGGGATAAAGATGTGCTCACCTTACAGGCTTCTTCCAAAGCCAACAAAAATCAAACACAGTGTCTTGCGCAAATAAGTGTGGCACAAGAGTTATTTTTCTTGTCTCGGATTTACTTTTTGTGGCTTTGTGATTGACAGCAGAAAACACACACACATGTATGTGTGCAGAGAGACAGAGATAGAGATAGAGAGACAGTGGCAGAATTCTAGTTACAAATGCCTCTTTGCTTCAGAAAAAGCCAGCTCCCCTGACCCTGAAGAGGAAGAAAACAGATCAGCAGTGGAGAACTAGCTGGCCTCAAGGATGCTAGAGTTCAAAAGGTTGTGTGACTAGGTTTTCCAAGCCTGAGTCTGTGGGGTTGTATTCTTAGCTTTCAGGGTGATGGGTTCTTCCAGAGGGACTGGGCCAGGAATTCAAATAACTTCTTACCAATGGTAATGTAGCTTTCAGTTCTTGGCACACATCTCCCAGAGATCCAAAATGGTACCATGGAATAAGCCAGAGGGGAAAAAAAACCACAAAGAAATAAACAAACAAACAAAAACCCTACTCTCTGTCCTCAGCATGACCCTAGTCTCAGCCCCCAGGCTCTACTCTTATTTCTCTCATGAACCAATGATATGGGCCTTTCTCGAGTTCAACCACAATCTGGACGTGGGACCTTAGCTGTAAAGGCAGCCCAGCAGCCCCTGTCTTCCTGCACAATGTTCCAAGCCCACACTAATGAGAAACCATTCAGAACAGGCACAAGGAAGAGCCAAACCCAAAATGCAAACCATATTTCTTCAACCTTTTCCTCCTCCTCCTGTCTACTTATATTTGGCCTTGAGACCAAAGATGATTACATCTCATCAAGATTCCTCTGAACTATTGCTAACACACACACACCACCACCACCCCACGTTACTTCTCTCATAGATATAAGTCATCCTCATAACACAGTAGACCAGGCCACGCTTTCCCACAGCTCCTGTCTTGCTCCAAGCTATAGCTGATGAGATCACAAGGGCCTCCAGGTCCTGCTGTATGTGGCCTGCCACTTACAGCCCTTGCTCAGGTCACTCCTGATGCGCTTCCTCCCGGCTGTTTCCTCATCACATCAGGGATATTACCTCTGGACATCTGCTCTCAAAGTTCTCTCTGCTTGCCATAAATTCCCTCAGTATCCATCTCACCAGACCTCTAGGTCCCAGAAGCCTCTGCCAATGCGCAAACATGCCACTGGGCAGTTTTCCCTTATCATTTCATTGACTATAAACCCCCAACCACAACCTACACTCTCCTGCTTGCCTTCTTCTATAGCATTGATCCCATCCAGCAAATTGCCTCATTCTTTGCACTATTTCTCTCCACTGGAGCTTAAGTTTCCTGTGTAGGAATATGAAGCTGTTCTATTGTTATATCCACATATGTCCCTACACATACGTATTAAGGAGCACCACACTCTGAATGCTTAATGAATCTTCACAATCAGGCTATGAAAAAGTTATGCTAGTCCACAGTATAAGACAACAAAGCTAAAGTTTGGGATTCGGGCTACTTATCAAGTGAGACAGTAAGGAACTCTAACACCAAAATGCAGTCCTGGGGGTCCACTGTTCCTTGTGTAACTGTCTCCCAAAGATCCAGAAAGTTGTTCTCTACTGTTCCTGCACCCAGATGTCAGTGTTGCACATGGACTCTAGGCAGGTGATAGAGAAGAAGGAACCAGGTTGCTGACAGTAAGATATACTTTTTTGTTGTTGTTGTTTTTTGAGACAGGGTTTCTCTGTAGCTTTGGAACCTGCCCAAGCCTGTTCTGGAACTAGCTCTTGTAGACCAGGCTGGCCTCGAACTCACAGAGATCCACCTGTCTCTGCCTCCTGAGTGCTGGGATTAAAGGTGTGCACCACCACTGCTTGGCCAAACTTACTATTTTTAAAACCAGTAAGAAAGGAACAAATTCTACCACTTCAATTCCAGCCTACCATCCATGAGAAAAAGTTTTTTGATGTGACAGAAATTAAAGTGTAGGGTTGTATGCCTTAGAGTCAACAGAATCAACAGAACACAGCCCGGTTCGTTTGAGGTGGTTCCTTAGTGCAGCAGGCAATGCATCCGTCTCAGTCCCTTACCTGAAACTCTCGAGATCGAGTGTCTCAGAGCACAGATGTTTTCCTTGGATTTTTAAAAAATATTTGTACATGCATAATGAGATATCTTAGGGATGGAATCCAAGACAAAATGGGAGTTTGCTCATTTTTCATATACATGTAACCTCAAAGTCATTTTATGCAATGTGTTAGGGCTTCTAGGTTAGATTTGTAGTGCAATTTGCAACACGTGGTATCACGATACACTCAAAACCTTTTGGATTAGGATGCTCAACCTGAGCATCAACCTCTTTGTCACACCAAAACCAAACTGATACTTAACATATGTTAGCAGCTAGAAGTGAAACACATTACAAGGCCACCAGTAGGATGTCTCACCCACATGTCACGCACCGGCTTCCATCACAAGGTTCTCTCAAGAGGCTTTGTGAGCGCTTTAGAAGGGAAAGAGTAGAACCACAGTGGCTAAGCATGGGCACCACTTCCCATGGTGGTACCCCATCTCAGAGGATGACATCATCATCATTCTACAGACCCCAAAAAGGTGAAATAACATGCTAAAAGTTATTAAAAAAATGAAGTTGGGATTCAACTCAGGTCTCTGCTCACAAAGCCTATGGCTGAGCCACCTGACTATGAGAACTCCTGTCACTAAATAGGTTTCCAAGTTTGATATTCCCCGCTAGAGTGTTCAAAAAGGTGAAGATTAGTCGGAAGGCAGATCATTAAATAGATGCCCTTAAGGATGGCTGTAAGATGCTGCTCTGCTCTCTCTGTGGCTCCAAACCATGAGGTAAGCATCTTCCTTCATCATGCGGCCCTGCCAACATGTGCCCCACCACAACCAAAGCAACAGGGGCCAACTAATCCTGGACAATAGCCCAAATAAATTGTGAGCCAAAGGGAACCTTCCCTCTTTAAGGTATCTCAGTTGCTCTCTGGGGCTCCACTTTCCAGTGTCTAGTTGATAAGAAAGTCAGTGGGAACACTTGTGTCTTCCTGGCTGGCTGGTTCATCCAGGTCCAGCTCAATTTGGATCTCATTCTCATGAAGTCCTAGAGTTCCAGGAAGACTAGTAAACCTGGTGCCTGCTAGGTTACTGAGGCATCGCTAAAGCAGTCCTAAGTCACTGTCATCTTGAGTCTCAGAAGACATTAAGGACATTAAGTCGGTGACAGAAGCCACAACACCAGGATCCCAGGTAAAACCCTCCAAAGGCTCTCCCCTCCCTCTTCTCCCATTGGGGTCTCTTTGCTCGAACCTCAGTGGGTCACATTTATCAGTTTCATTTGCACGAAACAAGATCCCTGTGTAACTTAGTTCTAGAAACATGGAAACTTCCTAGCCAGTTTCTCTATGTACTCTCTGACAAGAGCAAATTCCTCTCAGTCTAAGCTCCGGTTAATAATTTATGTTGTCAGTTTTTGTGTAACATGAAACACAGCATTTGAATGATTGCTCACCTTAGCTTTTAGCGGCTGCCTTTAAGAGAAGGCATTAGAATATAGTAGTGCAGGCAAACAGGAGCCCCAGGCTTTATCGTTCTCCTTATGTAACACACGTAAGTGCTGAATAAATGCTTTCTAATGATGCAGCAGATGAAAGGGCTCCGCACATTATCTTATTCATATTGAAGATATCCTGGCAAAGCAAGCAGTGTCTCACAGATGGAGAAACAAAGGAGCAGAGGTGAACTGATGCACATGAGATCAGAAAGCAAATCAGAAACGGAGCCTTGACAAGCTCGTGCTCTTCACTCCAGAGAGCTAATGTTTATTCATTCATTCCAGAAAGCCACAACCCCAAACATTCGAGTTCTCCAGTCCTGCAAAATTTGGGTGTGATTAAAAGCACTTTATAAATTGCACTAGAAGAATAGCCCTTACAGTTGGCTCTGGGACAAACTATTGCTTTCTCCCAAACATCAGAAAACCACTTTGCAAGAAGTAAACATTACATTTTCACCCCCTTGTGACAACACTGGCAATGGAAGGGCAGTGCTCACACAAGACCTCCCATCTTTGCACCCCAAGGTACTTTATAGTTTAATTATCTCCAGCTCTGAGCCGCATTCTTATGGGAAGGAAGCCAAATTGTCCTTGCTTAATCTAAAAATGAATGGAAAATACACAAGTACCCAAGATGTCAAAGTGGAGCAACCTATGAACTCAGTCTCTAACATCACCTTGAACACAAGGCAAAAGCCTGTCACTCCATCCTCCCCCTGACACTGAAATATAGTGGAACTCCCCATGTACTGCCATGAGAAGACAAGCACACAGAAGGCCAGTGAGGGAGCGGCCCATGCAGAAGGGACAATGGGAGGGAACATGGTGTGTTCTGAGCTTTATGCTGGACAATTATGCTTAGATTCTTTGCCAGGTGCATGAAAACTAGAATACAGGTACAGACACATGACCTATTCCCGGAGAAGTGATAAGAGCTGGGAACCCTACTTTCTCATAGAGATCCCTTATAGCCACCATGTTTATTATGATAAGAGATTCCTTTCTGAGCTTGCAGTCAACTCTGAAAAGCAGAACTAGAAAAGGCAAACAGGACAAACGCAGGGTGGGTGGGGAGAAATTGGCCAGCAAGCAGGAGGCCAATCTGTACCCCACAAAGCAATGTCAGAGAAGTAATCCTTACTTCCCAACATGCCGAGGAAAAGCACGCACGTCATATCTCAAACTTCTTTTCCTCTGGTTTCTCAGAGACACTCTCTCCCTTCTTTAAACTTTCAAAGACTTCTCTGTACATCAAACTGGAAGTAGAGATACCTGTCAGCTTAAACTACAATGTTTAAGCTATCTGCATGTCATTGCTCACTCAAAATATATTTATTGAATTCTTGCCATGACCTTAAACACTTAAAAGCATGTTTCTTGAGGGCAGGAACCATGCCTTCCTTGTTTTTAGCTGCGACCGGCTAGGCACACAGTCATACTGAGAGATACACACAAACCCTAGTGCTAAAAAAGCAATTTAGTGAGAAGCAGGAAAATAGAAGAGCTTGGACATAGGCCTGAGAGGTGAAGAAATCTAGTCCCCAGTGCAGGACTGTTCAGCTTTGTGACCTGGAGACAAGTTACTAAACCTTCCTAATCTGTGACACGGGGACAGTAATGCTGAACCTTGCGAAGTTGCTGCTACTAAAAGAGATGACGCATGTAAGCCAGTCGGCACAGTGCTCACCCAAAGAGCACGCTGATCGACAAGTGTTACCTGCATCAGTATTCTTCTTGAGCATCTTATCAACACGAGGATTTAAGAGGCCATCCACTTCAGGAAACAGTGCATTCCATCAGAGGTAACTACACTACTGACCCTTCAGTCAGTAGCTGTCAGGACACTAGTTCAAATGGCAAGTCAGTTTCAACTCAGGTTCACAAGACACTGGTGACCAAGATACCCGTTCCAAGAGGCATCTGGACCCCCTCAATCACAGCTGTCTGAAACTGGCCTGGAAGGTATCTTCCAGGTTGGAGCTGTGATTCCCCCAGAAAAATAAATCTCAAAGGTTGGTTAGGCATGGCTGCTGTGTCTTCCTTTCCCCAGATATCTCCAGCCGCCATGGGAGCCAAGCCTTCTGCCATTGCTCTGGGTTCATTTCCTACAGCTTCTCTCTAGAATAGGACTCCTCCCTCAGACATCCTCATGCAGACACACTCTCCAGGACACTCTGAGGCCTGTGGCAGGCCGGATGTCCCCAGCATTGTGCAACTTAAGGTTTTAAATCATGTGTGTCTGGTAAGTTGTTCAGATTTTTATTCATGTCCAGCCAAAGCTGCCAGGGTTATGACATTGCAGACTGCAGCCATCTAGGGTCCATTGAAAGCAAACACCTCCCATAAAAGGAGAGGTAGTTCCTGTTTGCTTCTCTCTTCCTCAGTCGCCAGCACCCCTCTCTGCTCCACTTCTACACAGGTCTGCGGGAGAGCACAGACCAGCAACAGCCCACAGAGGTCCGGCCGTTCGGCTTCACCTTCAGCTGGAGAATGGCCCCATCACAATTTCAAAAATTAACACATCTTTCCTATTTTTAAAAATGTGTGTGGTGATTTGCCTGTATGCATGCTTATGCACCACGTGTGTGCTTCAAGCCTACGGAGGGCAAAAGAGGGTGCTGGATCCCCCAGAAATAAAATGGCAAATGGCCTCGAGCCACCATGTGGGAACTAGAATACAAAACTCCCATTCTCTGGAAGAGTGGTCAGTGCTTGCAAACATGGAGTCATCTTTCCAGCCCTCCTCCCTTTTTTCTTTTCATTTCAAATGTTTATTACAGAAATTTAGTAGAGCGCAACAGAGAATAAAGCAATCTGTCTTTTTGCTTCTTGAACTCCTGCATACGCCCTCTGGACTCTGAAATTCTGGCTCTTATCTATACCCATACATTCCTAAAATGAAGATCAGAGTCATTAGCATCCTATTAGCTCCTATTTCATTTAGCAGTCCAATTGAACACTTTCTATGCCACTACACACCCTCCACAACACCATCTGAAAGAGACATGACTTTCCTTCATGTGGATACATCTTAGCTTAGTCAATTCCAAAAGGACTAGCAAATACCAGAGGAAAAGTAAATCGCCCCAAGTTTGGCACCACTATGAAGGAGACTTCCAAACAGCCCGGTAAATGAAGTTTCAGGAACCTCTGAATGGTGGTTGCTTTTAGTTTTGCTATCCGGGAGAGAAATTCAGCAAATTTTTTTTTCACTTTTTAAAAATTAAAATGAAATTACATCATTCCTCCCCTTTCTCTTCTCAATCCAACCCCTCTGACTGTTTTCATAAGGTAAAATCTTACGGAATTGTTGAACCAGATGGAACACTGTTAACTCTTATGTGTTGTCAAACTGCCCAAAAAAGTACTCTATGTACACCGCCATCAAGCAGGGGTGAGACTGTCCAGCTCACGATACCTCCATCCATGCGCTCATCAGTCGGGCTCATTCTGGGCCATCAGCCATCCTGCCTAGCACCGCATCAGCACGCCTTGGCTACTGCCCTGCACAGCACAGGCCTCTTCCATATAACAGTAAAGCTAGATCCACGTCCGTCCATCTTGCATCCACCACCGGCGCTTGGAACCGGCCCTCATGTCTCCCCAGCAGCTGGCCTCCCATATGGCTTGTCACCCCCTGCCAAGCCCATCTCCTCAGCCACAGGCAGAAGTAAACACGCCACCATTCTACCTGCCATGCTTCTCCTCCAACTGCCCTCCAGCGCGGCTCACCTGTCACCCTCTCCACTCGCAGCACTGCCCACCAATCCGGCTTCTCCTTTCTTTGACATTTTCATTTTTAACTGACATGGTAATTGTATGTATGTGCATGGGTTCACTGTGACAATTCAATATATATGGACACTGTGGGATGGTCAGACCAGAGAAGCTGCTGTATCTGTCACCTCAGGTAAAATCGGAACACTCAAAGCAGTCTTTACCGGTCGTTCTAGAACACTCAATGAATCGTAACCACCCCAGCTGTCCCATGGTGGTATACAACATGAGATTCGTTCCAACTAAGCCTTGTTTCTCTCTCTGACACATGTCAAGGTCATCCTGTCTGGGCCACTGCACTTTCTGGCCCTTCACTCAGAAGTCTCTTCTCCTTTTCGCAAGGTTACTTCCTTCTTATCTTCCAAGTTCCAGAAAGGTCTTTCCTGGCCAGCAATTTAATTTACCATGTTATCCTGTGTTCTGTTCCTCCTTGATTTTTTTTTCACGTGGCTTATCAAAACATCAAGATTTCTTATTTATGTATGCCTAGATCTCCATTTTTCTGCCCTCCTCCCCAGGCAGAGAGACTATTAACCCCTACTCCCTGCTCTGTCACCAGTGCAGGCCCAGAAGCCCAGCCCACAGCCTCCCTTGGCAACACTTGTTGGATGAATGAATGAATGACCAACGATCTGTCACACTGCTCTCCTTAGACACCAGAAGTAAGCCCCTGTTAGCAGACCCAGAGACAGATGCATCGAGAAGAAATCACACCATATTTTCAAATGGCTGAGAACACCTTTTCAGTTGTTTTCATATGAAAATCAATTCGTCTAGTTCGATCAACTATGAATAGGAATTCAAGAACCAACATGTATCAAAAAGATAAAACTATGAGACATGCAGGTCACATCTTTAGCTTTCCAATAGAATAGGGGTGTGCACGCAGCCCTTTCGATGGCACCAGCCGCTCCACACCTGCAATCCCAGGACAAGCAGAGGCGAGGGCTGTCCCAGTTGCCTATGCTATGCCAGCGCTCGACCTGGCACAGCACATACATTATCACATAGAATCCACAATGCTCTCAGCAATGCCCTTTCCTTACTCCTACAGACAAGGAAACAACAGGTTGGAGTCAGGATTCCAGCATATCTAACTGCAGACATTGGCCATGGGAACCCAACCAACTTAAGAGCGGTGTTCTAGGCCCTTGGAGTCTGGTCTACTTCCCCATCTTAGATTGACTCCAAGGATACAGGACCACGCTATAGTAAATGACTGAGAGGCAGAGTCCTTTCCACTGTGGGGCATGTCTCCATTTAGATTCTCATGACATCCACAACACAGTGGAGGTCATCCAAAGTCAGAGAATGCTCTTCAAGGCCAGCTCCCTGACTCTCCTTCTCCCTGTCAACAGGCCCCAGGCACTAGACAACACACCTCTCTCAGGGTTTAGATCTAACCTCTGCAAACCCTGCTCATATGTAACAAGTTGCATGGTGTGTGAGAGGCGTTTCCATGGATTCCAAGAAGCCCTCCTAGTCATTTAAGGAGGAGCCCATCTCTACTCTATGTCATCACCCAGGGACAAAGCTGAGCTGCAGGGTAACAGTCTGCAGCTCCCTCAAACTAGACACAGGTTGGATTGAGCCATTTCTGTTTCTAGCTCAAGGGAGTATGTGCTTAGCAATACTTGACTCTAGACTTTTAAAAATTAGTTCAAAACTCACAATTATTTTCTAGCTGAGCAGATAAATAAGAAAGGAGAGATCCAGGGTGGAATTAGAGACCTGCTTGTGGGTGTGACGTAACCATTTCTATCAGTTCTGCTGGATCTGAAATCACCTAAGAGATACAGTCTGTGAGGGAGACTCCAGAGAAGCGTAACTGAGGTACGAGATCTGCCCTGAATGTGGTGACACCATCATGTGGGCTGGGATCCTGGACTGATAAGGAGAGGAAGTCCAGGTGAGTTGAACACCAGATATTCAATTGTTCTGCTTCCAGATTAAGGACGCAATGTAATCAGTCTCCACCACCATTTGTTCCCTGGGCTGTGACAGGCTGAATCCCTTCAAACTGTGACCCACAAAAACCCTTCCTTCCTTCCTTGCATTGCTTTGGCAGCGTGTCCTGCCGTGGCAGTGAGAAAAGTAACCAATGTAGTGGCTGTCTGCTGCAGCAAGCACTCTGGCACAATGAAGGCAGAGGAGGGGAGAACTCCGGTATCATACTAAAAAGTAATAATGGAGCCAGGAAGGAAACAGAAGATAGAAGAGACAAGGCATGAAGTCGCTTGGCAGGCTCCTCATCTAAGTTTTATACGGCCAACAGCCCACAAGCCCTGAAAGGGACCAGGAAGAGAGGACATACCTGTGCTTATGATGATCAACAAGGGGACAGTGGTCTGGGAACAGAGATTCCTCTAGGGTTCCTCAGCTGTGCTGAACCTACTGAGCACAGGTTCCAATGAGCCCCTCCCCTCCAAACACTAGGCACACAAACATCCAGCACTCATTTTACACCTACAACTTCCCACCATGGCTTCCAGTCTTGTTCTTCCCAAAGGGTGTTTTTCAGGCTAGACTAATCAGAAGCACATGTGTGCAGGCACACGCATACACGCACACACATATGCATGTCAGCACACACACACACGGGATGGGGGATGGGTTTCTGGGCACTGATCAGTGATCCCCTGCAAGCAGACACTGAATGACTGGAAACCAACCTGAACGCTCTGAGGATACATGCTCTACAGACTTGGGAACCCTTCTCACACAAACACACATTTCTCTTATTTTCTGTTGTTCTAACACAACAAATCTTAAATATAGTCCATGTATTGCAGTAGCTAGACACTGTTTCCTAGAGTGTAACTAACACAGCATTGCATTTGGAAAAGGCTGCCTGACTCAGTTTCCCTCCCAGCATTGCCAGACGGCCCTTCCACTTGGCAGGTGGAGAACTGGGCTGGACTTGAGATTTCTTTCTATGGCCCTAAGGTCTACCAGCCTCCTCTGCCTGGGGAAGCACCATGGGTACCATAAGAATAGGTCTATTAATAACACTGCACGGTGTTCAAGGGGAAAACCCTTGTCCTCACCCCTCCCCCAGACAACCCAGAGAATAGTCCTGTCCTACTGGCAATACACTGCCTAAGAGGGGAGAGTGAGTTTGCAATTGAGCTTTCTTTGGGGGATAATGACACTGTCTAGGATACAGTTGCATCTTTTGGGACTACACTACAGGAAAGCAGCTGGAGAGACTCTGCCAGTGTTTACTGCACGCCCCTGGAGGGCACCTCAAGGAATGGAAAGCGGTGGAGAAGCAAGGGTGGCAAGGCAGGATGGTGGAGTGAACCTGAGTTCCTAACATCTAATGTAGATGCAGAAATCAAGACGACAAGATCAGCTCACACTCTCCTCCCCCAATGCAGCAAAGGTCTATGAGAAAAAAGTGCAAAAGCAAAGTGAGTCCAAGTGAAAACCTAGATTCTGAGCACCAGAAAAAGCAGGATCTGAAGTGTGTGTGTCCACACGCACACATAAAAAGAGCATGTCTAAATGCTACGGGATTTTTAAATTTTCTTCTTGATAATTCTTTTATAAAATCTTAGAATAAGGTCATTCTTATTAATCTGAAAATAATTTCAATTGTTTTAAGATGCACATGGCATACAACCCAGCAGCTTAGCCATTCTTAAGAATTATACATTTCGCATTGCTGTCCACCCTCATCACCACCCACTGCAGAATACCCTGGATACCCTGAAGGAGAAATCCTGCACATCCACTCCACACCCCTCACCCCAGTCCCTGGCAGCCTCCCAAGTCCGTGTCACCAGGACTTTGCCTCTTCTAGGAACTCATGTAAATGAAGTCCTTTCTCCTTTTGCGACTGACTTATTTCACTTAGCATATCCTCCAGTTCATCCCTGTGACGGCATGTGTCAGCATGCCCCTCTCTTTAAAGTTGAACAATATTCCACTGGGTATCCATACCACATTTGTTTACCCACAAATCTGCTAACGGAAACTTGGGTTGCGTTTACTTTGGGGCTATTATGAATATGAATATAAGAATAATTTTTGAGCATCTAAGCTTTAAAAATCCTGCGATGTATTTCCAGACAGTGCTTCTGCACATTAAAAACAGAACATGTCTCCCACTGCCCCCTGGATGACAAGCAGAGCAAGTCCCCTGTTGAAGCTGGCTTATTTTTTCCTCTTCTATGTTTCAACACTTCTGCATTGGTGGTTCTCATTCTGGCTATGTATTAGCATCATCTCTGGTGTTTCTAAACCGCCACAGAGGCCACAGCTCTGCAATGTCCTCTGAATCAAGTATCTCTGGTGGAGGTAGAGGAAATGGGCATTTAAAAAAGTTTATGTCTTTTATTTATGTGTGTACACCTGCAGGAGCCCAAGGAGGTCAAAAAAGGGCATCAGATCCATGAGAGCTGAAGCAACAGGCAGCCGTGAAATGTCATCTGGGTGCTGGGAACTGAATCTGGGTCCAGTGACGGGCAGTAAGTGTATCGTTCACAGAGCCATCTCTCCAGCCTCCAGAAATGGGGATTTTTTTTTTTTTAGAAGCTGCCAAGACTGTTCTAGCGATGAATGAAGTGAAGACCACCATTGTAAACCTTCTTCCTGGGGCTCTAGATTTAGAAAATCTCTGACCCGGGAATTTCGTCTTTTCCCATCAGAACCCAGAAGGGTGTGATGTCCACGCAGTCACCCCAGTGGCCTCGCTGACTGCATTTCGGCTGAGAACGCTCGTGGTTCACAGCTGCCGCCTCGGCTAAGCTGCATATTTCTTGGAAGGAACACACTGATGAGCTAGCAGGTAGGCAAGGGTGCCTAGGCTTAGTCAGTCCTCAGACGACTGTAATTTATTCATTAAGGCAGTAGGGGCAGCAAGAGCAATCGGACAATGTGAGCAGAATGACTCTGCTGTCTAAGGGGCAGGTCCCTAGCCCACACAGACCTGTGACCATCCTTCACTCTCCCCACTGCACCCAGCAGCACTGGCCAGTCTCTCCTCACTCGCTCCCAGAAGTTTGGGAAACAATGGCAGGGCTGTGTCTGGTGTCATTCACTTGCTTTCCCTGTGGGACTGGTTCCCCATGTGACCTCTTAGAATTCATCTCAGGTCCACATGTAGAAACCTAACAGACAAAAGGTGACACCATTGGCCATATAACAGAAAATCCAGGTGTGCTGAAGGACAGGAACCACCGGAGGAATTAGAGAAATAGGGGCACATGGTCTCCCTGTGCATCTCTTGGCCTTTGCAACCCAACTCTGAGTTCTCCCTGTAGCCTGTCAATCAAGCTCAGCCCCACCAACCCGGTGGATGCTTGGTGCCATACCTGCTGGCCTGACTCTGCTTGGCTTAACAAGCATAAAAGCTCATAGCAAAAGTGAGGGAGAGGATGTTTCAAAGGAGTAAGGGAGCAGCTGGAGAGATAGCTCAGCAGTTAAGAGCACTGGCTGCTCTTCCAGAGGACCCAGGTTTGATTCCCAGCACCCACATGGTAGCTCATAACTGTCTGTACCTCTAGTTCCAAGGGAACTGACACCCACACACCAATAGACATAAAATAAAGTTTTAAAAAAAGAGTAAGAGAAATGAAGATATAAAGAAAGTCAGACCTGTGTGTTTCTGACATGTCTCTGAGCAGAGAACCCCAAATACGCAGCTGAGCAGAATCTGTTTCTCCCTGCCATTCTGCAAATGCATCCTGAGTGTCTGCTGCATGGTACAAGGTGTAGGCCTGGAGTACCTCCTGTCTGTTTTGTTAGGTTTCTCTACTAATGGTGCTATGGATAGAACCCAGGCCCTCAGGAATTCTAGCCAAAAACTCTATCATGGGTCCAGTTCCTAGCTGGTTTTTAATCTCACCTTTTGCACAATTCCCCACTCACACGTGGGATGCTACCTGCATGTCTTCTTCAGCATCTTTCTGGCAGGGTGAGACATTCCTGACAACTCTCTAGGTCTATAAAACCCAGCATTACAGACAGAGAAGAGACAGAGCTCAGATGAGCCCTACGTATCAGCAAACACCCTGTACTAATCAGAACTGTGTGCCCAAGGATTAACTCCACGCCAGGCAGAATGAGAGGCGCTGCCCATCAATGCCACTGTCAATTGAAAAGATCATGGTGCCATCTGAGGAGTGGCCCTCCAGCTCAGGCTGTGTTTGCAACAATCTGAGCACGTTTATAGATAAGGAGGCACATACTGTCACTGAGAGGACACAGAAACAGAATCTTCATAGGTCCTGTGACTTAGGATTTACCAGCGCTGTAAAGGAGAAAAAAGAAAAAAACGGGGGGGGGGGGGTTCTAAGTGGGAAGGGGGAGGGAGGGCACTACAGATTGTGTGTGTGTGTGTGTGTGTGTGTGTGTGTGTGTGTGTGTGTATTCACACATAGAGATAGATAGAGTTTGAATGAACACATTTGGGTGGCCATAGACTACCTAACAAAAATCCCCCTACCAGGCAACAGAAACTCCTCCTTGAGTTGTTTGTCAGGGGAGTCAAAGAGACTCCCACAATAATATAGGATACTACCATTGCCCTTCTCCCCAACCCCCAGAACTTGAAGATAAGACCCTATTGCTGACAAGACCCTATCGCTGGAAACACTATAAACTTTGTACACAGGAATTAGAGGCATAGCTGGAACTACCTGGAAGTCTCCTCCCTGAGGACTAGCTCATGATATCCATGAGCTATCTATGCAAGCTGCCAATGAAGAGAAACAACATTCCTACCTACCGACGAAGTCCATGGACCGCAACAATGACAAGCACAGCAAATAGCCCTAGGAGTACAACAGAGGTGCATAGATCTTGGAGGTAACCAACAGCTGTCTAACTGGCCTCCAGGTCTGTTCAGTAGGATAGAATTCATTCTTGGTATTATAAACCTAGTCAACTCCCTCAGGCTGGAGAGGGCATAGACCCTGGAGGAGAAACTCCTACTGTGTTTTCCTAAACCAGTATAATTCCCAACAGCATCTAAATGCTTAAAGTTCTACCCACAGACAAATGCAGCTCCCATCCCTCACTAAAGAGCTTTTCTGCCGCAGATGGAGATCTACAACTGATCAAAACACAGAGAATAATGACTGTGGAGTGCCCACCCCCACTGATAGAGGATCAATACAACTTCTACTCTTAGACTCAGGGAGCACTGTAGAGGAGAGAGTGGAAAGGTTGAGGCGCCAGAAGACCAGGACATCTGCTACAAGATAGTGCCTTCTATATATGACAGGGAAGCCGTACCCACACAACCTCAACAACACAGGACTGCCTAAACAAGACCTGAACAATGACACCAGCTGTAGATATGCCAGTGTGGATGGGGGACATCTCATAGGCCCCACTCTGGAGGGATGGCTACTAAGACAGGGAGAATCGTCTTCTCCAGGAATGAGC
Source organism: Microtus oregoni (assembly GCF_018167655.1). Taxonomy (NCBI): domain Eukaryota; kingdom Metazoa; phylum Chordata; class Mammalia; order Rodentia; family Cricetidae; genus Microtus; species Microtus oregoni. Next base: position 59,969,448 of record NW_024543061.1, read on the forward strand.
CCCTTCACAGGTCACCAATGCCAAGCAGTCAGCCCTAAACACTTACACATACGAACACTAAATGGGCTCAGCAGGCTCTGTGTGTGTGTTGTGTATGTGTGTGTGTGAGTGTGTAACAAAAATTAAAGAACAAGAGGTTATGAATTTGAAGGGGGAAAAGGGGACATAAAGGAGCTGGAGTGAGGAGAGGAAAAGGTGGAAATTATGCAAATACAATGTGCATAGATGAAATTCTCCAAAAAGAACCTTTTAATTTTAATTTAAAAAAAAAAACACCTGAAATTAAAGGACTGTTTTGGCGACGGCAAGAATCCTATATTAATGGCGTTGTGGTGACGACGGTTCCCTATCAATAATTACTCGTTAGGTGTTCTTGAGCTTATTCACGATTAGCACACCTGATCTCCTTTACCAGGAGCAAGAAAATGCTTCGTCTGCTGAGAATGAATGAATCATGCACTGTGTACTAACGTGGAGCATTCCCACAGATGCGCTGGCAAAGACTAGGGGACCCGAGCCTATGCCGAGCAGAAGACATAAAGATCAACATGTTTATACTCACTCGAGAAGCCCAGGGGCTGGGGTGAGGGGAGAAGGATAGCATCTCACCAAATACCCCGTGTGTGCTTTATTTTATAGTACACAAATGTGCTGCCTTCAAGCACTATAAAAAAAATGTAAGCAATAAAGCCGTGGCGCACTGCTGAGACTTTCACTGCACTGGCAGGGTCTCCCAGTGCCACCACACCTTCCTTGGTCGACACAGCAGCAATGCCGGGGGTTCCGGTCTCAGATACAGGCTGAGCTCATGGGAAGGTGGCGTGAGGAAGTGCCACCTCCACTGCTCATTGCAGAGCCTTGCAGTATCACCCTCAAGACAATCGTGACAGTTATGAGCCACCTCTCTGGAAGCAACACTTAGTCATGGTGGCAGCACGCCACGTTCACATAGCACCTTAAATCCAAAGAGTACCAAGGGATTGGGCATGCTCCTGCAGCCCGAGGCAATCTCCAGAAGGAGGAAGCTCGTGCAGGCTCCTGCACAGCATAAAGAGATCTGATACACCTAGGTTCTATGTCCTGTCCTGTCCATCTTTCCCAGTGGCCCTGCAGGTGGTTTTTTTTTATTATTATTTTAAATTTTTTTATTTCAGAATTGCTGTTATGTACAGACATCATTTAAAAAAAACACATACTGGATACTTTCTATGACGTAAGAGCTGGAAATAAAGTTTAAGGGCAATTAGGAGAACTGAAATTGTCCCATAGATGTCTGAGGATAGCTCTTCCTTAAAGGTCCTTGATCATCTTCTCCAGTTCTTCCTTTGTGAACATGTGGAAATTTAGACCAGGCTGCACCGTGGCTAGCTCTGTGTTTGTGGCATCCAGCTTGTCCTCCACTACTTGTTTGAGTGAAGAATCATGGCTTCTTCCAGTGTCAGAGACTTTGGTAAACATCCTGCAAGGAGCACCCTCTGAAGCAGAGCCAATTGCTCGAGCCTCACACTGTACAAAGGTCCCAGATGGGTCCATATGAACAGCTGGGGTCCTTTCTCATCAACTCCACCAAACAGCAATGCTACTCCAAAGGGATGAGACATGGCACCTGGATCTGCATCTTCTTCTCCAACTGCAAAGCCGGATCAGACACAGCCTGGGTGACACTCTCCACCATCACTGTCTCATTATAGGGGAACCAATGGTTCTGTTTCTCCACTCTGGCTTGATCAATTCAAGTTTTAGCATCAACAATTAACCCACTCATGGCACAGTCTATACGAGCATCAATCTCTACAATTTTCTCAGTGCTGCTAAACTCCATTAGTAGGGAGGTAATTCTCTTCTCCACAGCTAGACACACACCCTCTGATGTCTGGATGGCAACGGTCGTAGAACCAAGCTTGAAAGCCTAATAATGGCATATTCCACTTGAAACAGTCTTCCTTCAGGAGAAAAAGTATTCGCACCCCTGTCATACTTGGACCGAGTGAGGAACATGGCGAGGACAAGAGGAGGCAGCAGTGGATATATGGGGTTTTCAAGGGCCACACGACTCCAAGTAGCACCCTAGACAACCACACCGCCACAGCACCAAAGACCCTGCTGACCCTGCTGGCCCTGCAGGTGTTTAACCACGCTTTGCCAGGTTTCCTTCCTTGTAATTCAGAATAACAGTATTTAGTTCATAAAATTAGACTGCAAATTAAGTAATAAGCTGGCATAATAAAAGCTAATACTTAGGGAGCCAGAGTTTATTCTAGATCCTGCCTCGAGCACTAGACCCACATGGCCCTGGTGGAGGGCTTGTGATAAGGCTCGGAAATCAGTACCATTGCTATCCAGGATTGTAGCGAGGAAGCAATGCCAAGGTTCCAGCAAGTGACCTACATCACAGAGCTTCTAAAAAATGAGAGGGCAGAATATTTCACAGACCTCTGCGGGACAGTGACAGCCACCAAGGATTTGGATGACTGCTACTTCCATTGGAAAACTGAGGGACAAAGAAGCAGGAGCAGATGGCTGTCCCTCCTCAAAGTCCTGCAAAGCAGTGAAGGACCACAGAGGACAGGAAAGGAAGAGGACAGGAGTGTGGGGTGGGTCGCTGACTCTCCGCCTAGGTAAGCTACAGGTCGTCACACTGTGGGCACCAGCCCCTTCAATGGCAGCACCAAATGACACAGGAGTCTTCTGACTAACTGCCATTAAATATTAGCACAACCTCAAAATCCCTGAAAGATAAACCAGTTCCTATTCCTTAGCCTGTGGGTGCCACTTAAGAATGTGAAGGGGACAGGCCACTGGGAGGCAGGGTGTAGGAAGCTTATGGGCACATTAGTAATGGGGACATGGAACTGGAGCCAAAGGCTCCTTGTTGGCGATGACTCCATCCCCTTCCTTTAAGACAGTGTCTAGGAGACCTGTGGAGGAGCAGAGACTCTTGCATTTGAGCCCTGCAGGGCCAGAAAGATAGTTCTGCACCAAGTGTCTGTCACAGAGCAATGGGTAGGGCAGACACACAGGAGAGCTTCACTCATTAACATTGGTGTTGCCATGACAATAAGCTGTTGCCAGGTAGCAGCGAACTAGAAGAGTGAGAATTAGCAAAGCCTAAAAATAAAGCTGTTGTTTCTACCCCATCTAGATGTCCATGGCTAACAGGCAGTGAGCTCGCCTCCTCCTCTGCACCCAGCCTCTCTCCAGACAGCCTCCACTGTGGCCTGACCCCGGAGCACACAAGACAGACAGCATCCAGCTCAGAGCCAGAGCATCTGACACAGGGACAGAATCGTACCGAAGCAAAGACCACACCCAGAAGCACTGAGCAAACCCAGAGGGCTCGCTCCCTCTCTTGGGCCTAGAGTGCTAACCTCAGTTCCTTGCTGGATGAGGAACGACTAACCCCTTTGTTCTGAGAGCTGGAACATGTTCTTCTTCCCCGCACTATACATGCCTCTCCAAAAAAATGCTCAAATGGGTCCATGTCCCAGAGGCAAGAGCGAAGTCAGACGCCTGTGGCTCCTTTCATAACTATACGACCACCCAGAATCACTGCCTAATAATGGAGAAGTGGCTGGAAACCATCTCTGAGGCACACTACCTGAAGTCTTCTGATTTGGTTTTGGTAGCTAAGACTCAAGAACCTGACAGCAGATTATGTTCCAAGAGGACAGACACTGCAGGTAGCTGGACACCTTTCTGGCCTCAGCATGTGGTATCACCCCAGATGCATCAAGACAGCATGGTAAATACCCTGAAGACAGGAGGGAGGGGAAGAGGCGCCAGCTGACATGGCAGGCACAAACAGCAAGGCATGGGCAACAGTGCCATCTGGCCTAAGTGAAGGACTTCTCTCTGGAATTCTGAGCTCTGCATTCTAAGAACCTAAGCCCCATCCCCAATCCAGGTCTCTAGCCTCAGACAGTGAGTTATCATGTATATACAGCCGTGTCTTGTGTTAAATGTATCTGACAGACTGAAATCCAGAGCTTTGGTGGCCACGAATTCTTTTATAAGTATTGTTAGTAAGCTCTCCTCACACACAGCATCCACTTCGCTTCTCTGCTGTAAAATACCATGTGCTCAATTTAGACGGAGGGCGCTCACACGGCTCTGTACTCGGAGAGAAGCTAGCGGCAGCATTTGCTTTCCTCGTGTCTTTGCCTACAGCCTCGCTCTCAGTTCTCTTTCCCCACCACCACCACTGCGCTCAGCAAGGGCAAGCAGGGACCTCCAACCCCCATGCAAGAAGGAAATGAAATTCCCCTCCTTCCAGAAAACACACAACCCAGAGAAAGAGAGAGGTGATTGCTTGGTTCTTTATTCTGGATCATCCCAACCATGTAAGTTTGAGCACACAACTTAGAGGTGGGAGAGACAATGACAGGCTAAAGAGGGAGCTAAACCAATGGGGACCTGAGAACAAGCCCCTTTCGTGTCTCCAGATCACAACTTCCATGTAAGACCACACCTACAAGCTATTTTCCACTCCCCCTAGAGAGTGTACCCAGATTTGACCTGCCATATGCCACTGCCACTGGCCTGTGAGTGCATGTTCAGAGAGGAGGTAGCATCTCGGAAACCACAAACTCCCTAATCATGCTGCCCTTGAACCCTGGGAGGTATGATCCATCGGTCCTGCTGCTGATGGATGCCGTCCCTCTGAGGGCTAGAATATCTTCATGACAACCCCTGCCTTGGACCACAACCAGCAGGACATTCCCTTGACCACAGAGCACAGAAAAGCGGGTCTAAGGCTGACCAGAGCAAAGGCCTCTCTTGGATGGTTTGTGATAAATGCACCCTGACTTCAAGCAAAGCCACTACCTTGGTGTTCAGGAGCCCAGTCTATTACCACTCCCCAACTGTGAAGTTCCCTCATTGATGGCACAAAACTCCATTCACACCTGCAAGTCAAAGTGCAAAGGACTCGCTGTCCCTGGCTCCAGACACCCCAACAGTTATCCCTGTAATGGGCTGTTAGGGGATCATGAAATATGGGTCGGACAGATGAATGATGAGAACCCTGACTTGACCCTAACTTTCCCTTTCATGCTGCCTTGGTCCTGACTCACAGGTCACCTAGCACACCAGGTGGATGCCAGCACAAGCACGGATGAACTGGGCTGAATGCTCCCCACTCCCAATTTCTCAGGCTTCAGGGTGGATGGAGGTGTTACCGTCAAACCCAGGCCTCCTCACGGGAAAAGGAGACAAGGCAAACCACTTGAGTACTTTCAAAGAGAGCGCTGTCTCTCCAAAGCCATTGTAACTAGCAGTCTTCCTGTCTTCCCACAACAGTAGTCACTATTTGGGGTCATGATGTCAGCTCAGCTTACCCTGAGCACCCCATGACACTGGATGTGCTGATGTCCAGCAACGGCTCCCATGAAAGCAAGCACAGCGGCCCTAAGGAAGTCATTGAAATAGCAGGTCCCAGGAGGACAGGGCTCCCTGCTTGTCCTGCCTTTCTCCTGCACAGAGCAAGCTGTTTTCTCACTCTGCATCTGCCATTTTTAGAAGGGGTTGAAGTAAAATTCCGATTTCCTCTACCCTCCCCTCCCCTCTGCTCCTCTACCACGAGGCACTGTATTCTATGTGGTGTGACTTGCTAAGTCCCCGATACAAACTCCTCAGCAGACACACGCATTTTAAGAGTGTGCATCCCTTAAAATAACTGGATTGTAAACCTTCTGGTTTGAGCTGAGAATTCGATTTGACGACTAGTGAGATTTGGGCTCTTGAGAAAACAAAAAAAATGGCTATTTTGAGGAAATATGTGAGTAATTTTTAAGAAACTGGTGGTTGAAGGATAAAAGTGTCTGACTTGCTTTGTGCCCAGCAGATTCTCCTTTCGAAGTACAAATATCCTTCCACACAGTTCCCACAGGGAGTTTTCTGAAGCTCAAGACGGTATCATTAGACCCCACCTCCTTTTGCTGCATTCCTAAACTATAGCTTCACCCTTTGCCAAAGAAGTGCCAACAGGGCACTGTGTGAAGTGTAGTTAACCACCACGGGCCGGCTGCTAACCATACAAAGTGGCACACTGTCTGCAGAGAAGCCCCAACCTGCTACACACACACACACACACACACACACACACACACACACACACACACCGTGAAACACATTGTCTTCTGAGAACCATCAAATCTCAGGCACATGACAGCCCCCCTCAGTGAATTTCAAACACACGCTCCAGGCCTGCTGTGGAGAGACTCACTGGTGTCTGTTTAATTTTGGTCTGCTTTCCAACCACACAGATTTATAGAAGGGATGCTTGCAAAAATCTCTGAGATGTTTGATTATTGTTTTCATGAATGATCATGCACATGTAAAGCCAAGATGTCAGAGAGTCTTAAGACAATGGCATGGTTTGTTGCTGAAGTAGAAGAGAAGGAGAAGACCCAAGAACAAGAGGTGCCAGGATGTAAATACCCACTGTCAGATGTGCGCCATGGCTGGCCCTGTCCAGTACACACGCCCCTGTTTGATAAGCAAAGGGCAAGGTGAGTTATATGTGGCTTGGTAACCATGTTCAGGTAACAGACTTCTCCAGGAAGATGGAGTGGGTGACAATATACACTTGAGGTTCACTAGGCTGCCACTCCAGGGCTCAGATGTGATTTACCTCTTAGTGGCTGTATAGTCATAGTCCTCTGGCCATTAAATAGTCATCTCTTCCTCACATTTCCCTAATGTTCAAGGGCCCCAGCCATCTGCCCCTATGGCTGGCACTATTTGCACAGATCCCATTGAAGCAGGGGTGGGGATGGGAGAGCTGCAGCATCAGGTGTCCCTGCATGGGAGGAGGGGCTCCAGAGGGCCACGGCAGCACCAGGCATTGTTACATGGAACTTCATCAAGATCTTACTGAAGGCTATCTCAGTCAACCCAACTATCTAGCCAAAACCAGAGCAGCCTCTCAGGAGTACCCAGACTCTCACCTCCTCTGTTGGCCCATGTGCTATCCAGCCAGTCCATCTTTCAGCAAGCCATAACTTTTCTGCCTTTGGGCAGTGTGTGTGTGTGTGTGTGTGTGTGTGTGTGTGTGTGTGTGTGTTCCTTCATTCAATGTAGACTCAGAGAAAATTAGAGCAGACATCCTACTGTGTTATATGTTTCTTTGCTCATCAGCTCAAAGCTTACAAAGAACACATTGTATTCTAGGTACTTAAGAATATTCACTGGAAGAAACTTCTACTTTCTGGAAATCAGGTAGCCATGGTATCACATACTCTCCAGACCCCTGGCCTTCTAGGTCTGGCGGAGCTACTACCCTCCATACAACCCTTTTGGCTAATCCCTCCTCCCATCAGTCCCTTTCTTTCTAACGTCGCCGATCCACAGACCATACTATCTACTGTAACATCCTGACTGACTGGATCACCTTAAGTCATTTGTTAAGTCCTACGTGGAAAAGCTTGTCCTGTCACCCTAAGTAAGCTGCTCCTTTTTTCTTTTAAAGATAGAAATAGGCACATCAACAACACTCTTCTGATGCCCTGGGAGATACTAACCTATCTTATTATCTTAAATAGGAAAAACTATAAAGCATTAGGCTTCGGCCTCAAACTGCCTCTTAAAGCATCATCAAAAACCACTTAGGATGCGTTTCCTGAAAGGAAACAAGCATGCAGCGAGATGCCTGCTGCACAGCACCCTATAAACAATCCATGAGGATCCAGGGGACGTAAAGCACTCAGAGTGCGCTTGCCAACCCCTCAGCTTCATGTGTGAATCCTTCCCACTGCTTTCACTGGTCCTTTACGGGGACCCAAGAGGAATTCTCTTTCTAGGAGAAGCGGCAGGCAGAAGGGAAGGGAAGAGAAGCTGGAGACACTGCAGGGCAGGTGCTTGCCGGCTTGGCCAACCCTCTGACCCTCGTGCTGGGAAGGGCTTCCTAGATACCAGTCCCAGCCCGGGAACGCCCCCACTGAGTGTGTCCTCTTAACAAAGCAGCCGCAAGAACACCTATAGGGGATTCTTCTGTCTTACCAATGTATTTGAAATATAACTTTGTATATTTACAAAGGTCTATGGAGCTTTGGGGATGTATTTTTAATTTTTCTAACAACAGCATCCACTTAAGTCATTTTACTCAGAGATGCATATAAAATATGAAGCTGTGGTATTTAAAACTATGGTGTAGAAAACACAGTGCAGGATAAACCTTTACTTCCATAACAAAATGATGGGTGTCTCATGTCCCCTACAGATTATGCAGATAGGCTACATAAGGATTGGCAGAGTAAGTCAGAATAGGTCACAGAGCTAAAGAAATGTGAAACTGGCCCTTTAAGAGAGCAGAGAGCTAGAAATGCTGGGCTTCTCTCTAGGGGGCATTGTTGGGTGTAAGAAAGAGCAGGGGTCATCTTATTTCATATTTAAGTGAGGACACAACGAAGAGACAGCCTCTGTGATCCAAGAAACAGTTCAAATCAGGCACCTTGATCTTGAACTTCCCGAGATTCAGAACTGTGAGCAACAAACTTCTGTTGTTTATGGGCCACCTTGTGGGCCGTGTTCCAGCCCAGGTGTCTGAACAGACTGAGAGCACCAAATCTGCCTTCTACTTCCTGTTACCCAAACACCAAGCCCAGACAGCCACCAGTTGTCCACTCAGCATCAACTAACAACTGGGGACGCCTATGATGCCGACTTGTACAGCTCACCATCCACTGGGGCAGGGAACATCCAGGTAACACAGACACAAAGGGTTCTAAGTGCACGTGGCAAGATAAAGGGAGCTCTGTTCAGAGCAGAGGCCCGGGAAAGCCTTTTCAGGAGAAGGGACATCTACCGAGACTGAAAGAACCAGGAAAGGAAAAGAGTATGTGCCACTGGACGGTCCACTTCCTCCCTGTCACTTCCCAAGGCCCTGCTGCTCTACCAGCTCCTACGTGGAAATGCAGAGCCTAGCCGCTCAAGGAGAAAGGACACACCCACTCCATTGCACAAAGACCCTTCCAAGTCTAAAGCCCAGGAATCCTGCAGTGTGGTTTTACCCCATCCTTTAGAAGGCTGAAAGAAATGGGTCTATTTAGGAAGAAAGGCAGGCAGAAAGGAAGAAGAGAAGTGGGCCCAGAAGCCTCGCTAGGTGGGAAAGCACTCTAGTTTTAGAATCTTCCAAAACATGTGGCTACGACCCCTCTCCCCTGGGAAGGGATAAATGTTCTTTGGGGCAGAGTGTGAGTGTGTGTTTTAAATAAGCATTCTGAGAGAAATGTAACTAGTCTGTTTCTCATTCATTCATAACTCACCAAATTATTGTTTTGCAATCACCATTTGATGTTCAAGAAACTGCCCAGCCTCCCTAACCCCGTTTCTCCCCCTTTGAAGTGGCAGCTGTGTGGACGTCACAGAGCCTGCACTGTAATGAAGAACCGAGCCTGGGGCCCTGGCCCTGAGGTCTGACAAGAAGCAGACCCTTGAAGTCACAACATCCCATTCTACCCTCCTGGGTTCTGTTTAGCAAACTCCCTGGTGCAAAAAATGTTTCCCAATTGCATATCTAAGTAGACCACAGCGCGTGGGGAGAAGAGGAAGAGGGACAGCTTATCCCAGTCCTGTCACTAACACACTGGAGGAAGCCAAGGCATGCTGGCAACTGGCTGAACACAAGGGGGAGTGCCCCCAGCATGTGCCACTTCCAATTCCTGAGGCTTGGCGGAAGCAAGGGGGCCAGCTGAACACAATGCAATGTGGCCTCCAAAAGAATGACTCAGTCAGCTCTGGGTCTAACACATTCTCTACGGGAACTGTATGGTCCCCAGCAGACAGCAAGAATCAAGGGGGGGGGGGGGAGGGCACTTCTGGCTGTTGTGATACCTGGGTAGAGAACCGAAGCAAAAAGCCAGCACAACTCCATAACTGAGAAATACTGTACCCTAACAGCACCCCTACTGAGCGACATCACACCCCAGCAGAAGCCCAACTGACAGATAAGATACTTTGTAAGAAGTCTCTACCTCCACCTGCTGCCCGTGGCACGAAAGAGGATGGCATTGAGCATGGGAACTGGACAGAGCCCTGTGTCATCCCCCAAGTGCTAGCTTGCTGCTTCTGTGGCCTGGTAGTCCAAACACGTGTGCCTCACTCCAGACAGGGGACATGTGACCATAACCCCAAGGTGGAAATCAAGTTACTTTCTAGTGTTCTCAGAAATGCTTCTAAGATTCCATGATGATTCTGTTTCCATCTACTTTCTTGGTCCGTTAACAGGCACTAGGCATCCCAGAAGCATGGTGTCTCCGTAAGCTGGACATTGCTTTGCCAAGCAGACACCTGACTCGTGGAATCACAGTATCCTCGGGGCCTCCCTCATCCTCTTCATGGCAAAGGAACAAAGCTTGGAATTTACACAAAACACTTTCAAATTAAATAAAGGCTCCGGGGATCGCGTCAGATGGGATGCTCTCCTGTCATCAGGTGTGCCTCGGCTCTGCTGGGATTGGAGGAGCTTGGGTAAGGTTTATCTTACAGCAGGAAGAGGCGCTGCCCAACTATAAAGATCCAATAAGCAAAACGAAAATCTTCCAGCCAGTGATTCTCAACTTCCCTAACGACGCAACCCCTTAATACAGGTTCCATATATTGTGGTGGCCCCAACCATAAAAATATTTTCACTCCTACTTCATAACTGTAATTCTGCTACTGCTATGAATCATAATGTAAATATCTGACATGCGACCGCTTTGAAAGGGTCATCCGACCCCCAAGAGAGTCGCAACACACAGGCTGAGAACTGCTGTTCTTGACCAAAATAACTTCTATATATGCTAAGAATGTGGGAACTGTCTTTCAATGATCCACATGCAGACTTAAAATGTGAAAATCTAATATGCTGAACTAATATGCTACACTGTAATTGATGTTCTATATAGTTATTAAGCTCTTCTGTAGGTTTTAGCTCAGATAAAAATTTCAAAGTGCACAAGAGCACTGATTGCCTGAGGGAAAGGAATTGAGACTGTGGGAAGAGAAGGGAGAAGCCAACCAGGAGCCCCAACCAGGAGTATTGCAGGCTTCGTGACAGGCTAGGAGGCACTGAACAGGGTCCTCAGTGGGCTGTGCCTCAGTGTCCCTGAGAGGGAGCTGGATGCCACTAAGACCTGTCTACTCTAAAACTCTGTAGGTCAATGTAACCTATCAACCTTATATGTGAGGGGCGTGTGGTTCAAGGTCAGTATCGTCTTCCCTCTAATTACAACTCATAAAAGAACCCATCCGTGTTTGCACACTTGAGGAGGGCTTTGTGTCATCACTCCGAGCTCCACCCCACGCCAATAAGAAAAATTAAGATATTGGAAGTATGCCTGCTATGGAGCGATCACATGTTCTCCCTTACTGAAGGGTCCAGATAGCATTCAGGGGTCCAACTCTTCTCCAACACTGGAACTGCAATTCTAATGCATCCAAACCAATAAAAACAACCCGTTCTCCTCGCCAGAGAGTTGTGTGGTAAGCCCCTAAAAGACAAACCATGGTTCAGTCTGCTGCGGGGCACTTGGAAAGGGTTACTACTCTTAAAGGACTCTAGATAGATGATAGATAGATAGATAGATAGATAGATAGATGATAGATAGATAGATAGATAGATAGATAGATAGATAGATAATATGTACTTCCTCCTATGCCTTCTACTCTGCACTCTGCTGCGTCCACTGATAAGGCCATAGACACTGCCACAGACATCTGATTTCCAGGGCCACTTCCCAAGGACTGAGCCTCTCCACTCAAGGTGGCAGAACACCAACAGAAAGACAAGAGCCTGCAGAACACTGTTACCTCCAGTCCTGGAGACGCCTCTCATCACTTGCTGGCACCTGACTCAATGCTAATGAGGACAGGTGAAGCTGTACACAACTGTCCTGACTCATAAGTAGTAAAAATACTACATTTATATAAAAGATGAGTAAATTCCAAGTATTTCTTTAAGGCTGAAGCCGTAACAGTTCCAAGACTGGCAGCAAAGACAGTATGTAGTCTTCTGATGCGTGTGGGAGAAGATGAAGGAAGAGGAGGAACGCGCAGGTTTTAGGAACTACTCACATGGTACTTAAGGGAGCAGTGAGACCTCTCAGGGACAGACTCCTTGTGCCACAATGGGGCTGGGCTGCAGGAGCCTTGTAAACTAAGAGAGCACCAAATTGCTACCAAGGAAATGGAGAAAATGATCGCTCAGCTGTGGTTACAGAAAACCCAATTGGGGCTCTTTCTCCATTCACTGCCATAGCCTACAGCCTGACCTGCCACGGCACCAGGGAGATGGAGATAGAGAAATCCCAGTGTGGAAAGGAAGAGGCTGGATGAGGGTTGTGGCGCATACCTGTATCAGCAGAACTCTGCAGTCTAAGGCAATACAATTGAGAGGTCAAGGCTAGCCTGGGCTACACAGTGAGATCCTACCACAAAAAAAAGGTAGTGGAAAAAGAGTGAAGAGGAGAGAGAGAAGGGGAAGGAGAGAAAAGGAAGAAGAAGAAGAAAAGGAAAAAAAACACCAATGGGCATATTCATTTAATCACTGCTAACACTAGTTCCCCAACTGGAATGAGGCTTTGTGAGAGAGGGCTTTGTCCCGTCACTGTCACAATCCTGGTCTCCGGACTTCCCACCCTCTTACTAGGGACACTTCAGGCCAGATCTGTCTTCATCACAGGGCCACCGGGTGCAGATCAGGGTGAACAGAAGCATCCAGAACTCCACCTAATTGATGCTGTTGGCATTCCTGCCACCCATGCCGACCATCAAAAACACTTCTAGACCCTGACAGTCTCCCCTACTGGAAAAAACTCATCTCTGACAACCGCTGCTATGAAATGGTCCCTGGAACTTTGTAGGCTCCCACAAATGTCCACTAGAAGATTTAACCCCTCACAAGATAAGGTAATCACTATGGCATTAGCCACCTGCAGGTAAGGGGGAACTGGTTTTAGACCCCACTGCTACCAAATTCCAGGATACTCAGGTCCTGTCACCTCTGCACATAAGTGACACACACCTTTGATCTTCTCTAGCTGATTTAAAATGCTATCATGCAAACAAGGCAACGTCATTCTGTAATTTAGGGAATAATGACAAGGAAAAAAGCCTCTATCTGTTGGTAACAGACTCATTTTCTTTCCATATTTTTCATTCGGTTGAAAGTGAAAATTGCAAACCATACATAAAAAGGGCCAAGACACTCACAGAGAGGGTTTTGTGTTGTGTGACCAGTCTTCTTTGTGGGTATGCTGATAGAGATCCTCTTCAATGTGCAATGGATTTTTTAAATCAAACCAAGGGAAGCCCTGAGCCACCCATTCCCCCAGCTTCACCCCACCTTTCTGCAGGCATTAAGTGCTGGCCTATAGAGCCGGTGGTGGCAGGATGACAGAGACCAAATCGGCACATTAGATCCCCTCAGCTTTTCTAAGCTCTCCAACTGAGTGACTCCCATGAGTTAAGAAGCAAGTAGGACAATGGCCACTTCACAAAGGTGACGGGAGAGTGTCCTCAGGTGGTCATGATTGCACTGAGAGCTGACAGAGGAGATAGTGGGCAACACCCGTGGTCTGTGGCAGGAGCAGTGTGTAAGCATGAAAGGCATCGGCTGAGCTGAAGTGTGGTGGGGAGGGGCCGCGGGGAGCACAGCCTGCTCTAGGGGATGCTGGAGAATCCGGCTAGCGGCCTATGGAGACACAAGGATTCCACTGCTTTTGCAGCCTACGGAGACACGGAGACTCCACTGCTACTGTGACCTACGGAGACACGGGGATTCCACTGCTACTGTGACCTATGGAGACACGGGGATTCCACTGCTACTGCAGCCACTCCCTGGGTGTGCTCAGAACACAGTGGAATACCAGTACACATACTACATAGGTTAACAGACTACACAGGCCAACATACATCAGGAAAAGCTTAGAAAAGAGGTTAGGGAGAGATCATAATATTAGATTAAAAACTGTAAAATATTAAAATGCATCCTCACTTTGAAAAATTTCTTAAAATAAAATGACAAAATATAAGGCACTTCTATTAAATCTTGTCACATCTCCATGAGCCTATGACAATAAACGCCAGCCCCAGCAGCCACCAGGGACAGTACCTGTGAGCAGCTTCCCTGCATTTCCCAGGACCACCTGCCTAACCCTGCCAAGTTTTCACTTCTCCGTGCCTTCCCCTAGGAGAACCTGAAAAACACCAGGAAGAAAGCAAAAGATTTCACATCAAAGATGCTAATGAATTTGCCTTTTCCCACAAATCTGGTTCAAGTCTTTACAGTCTGGAGATGCGGAAAAACTCATTAACATCATGCAAGGCAGAGATTACACCCCCATGTATGTGCAGCAACTATATAATACATGGAGCTGTAATTAATTGTTAAATCGTGAGTCATCTTTGAGGCTAAGGAACACATTTAAATAGCGCTAAGGGGAAGCCTCCGGCTCCGGGGTGACAAGGAAATCTCCTGGTCACAAAAGCAGCAGCTCCCTGAGAACCCACTCTTCAAGGAAACATGGTTGGGGACACTAGTGCTACAAGCCATAGGGCCTTACTACAAGGGCCAGGCTGCCAAGCAGGAAGCTGAAACACAGGGGACAGAGGTGCACACTGGAGCACCAGCACCGGGCCTTTCCAGGACAGCTTGGGCCCCGCCTCCACTGCTGACAGCCTTGATAGGACTCCTCCCATGCTCCAGACCTGGCCAACCCACTAACCTGGAGGCTATCCCACCAAGATTGGAAGTCCATTTTCAAACAAAGGCCTCTGGGTCATAAAAATTCATTAAAGCAGAAATAAAAATTGAATCAAACTGACTAGATGTAAATCAAAGGCAGACTCCCAACGAAATGGCAATTGGCTCCAGAGGAACCCTGATGTTGCCAGTCCACACATCAGGTTTTCTTGAGCTAAACTGGTTTGCACGACTTTGTTTAGCAAGGCTAATATTTTCAAGCCAGCCTCAACCTTCCAGATTTAGAAATTAATACAATTCATTTCAATTTGGTGATTATAGTAAAACTTTACTATAACCCATTTGCCTTATGTAGTCATTGACTTAAACATAGGAAAATCTCACTTATCGAAATGTTTTGGGGAGATGGCAGATCTTATCCTTGAACAACTCCAAACTGCTGACTTTTGACAAAAACAAAAATCATGGTTTCAGTACCTGTATCAAACATATTTTAAGCTAAGACCTAAATGAACACTAATAAGTAAAATTAAATTAGTCACTGAAAATTGCTATCCATAATAGGTTTTTATTACATAATAAATAATTGCATTATATCACTAAGTCTTAATTCAATGCGAAACACACACTGTGACAGATTTCCTGGGGTATAATTTGGATTTAAACTGCAGAGCACTCTGGGTTTAATTGGCTGTTCTCAATGGTCCACAAGAGCTTCCAGAGGCACAAGGAACAAGACAGCAGAAGGGGTGGGGCAGGGGACATGATCATCCAGCGCAGACAAATACACTCATGTGTGGCATCTCAGCCTCCATGGAGACAATAAGACGGCAAAGGATTTCGATGTCTTCGGTTTGTGTTCTGTGGGGCCTGGGCAGAGTCAAGCATCCTGATGCACGTTCCTGACTCTGACATCTTGAGCCTCCGACCTCAGATGAGGCTGGTGGGAGCTGTACCTAGAGCCAGCAGTGCCTGGTGGAGAGCGGGCTGAGGAAGCAGTGCTAGGCATGGGATTTCTGAGCCACAACAGGTGGAGCCAGCCTTTGCAGAGCAGCTTCTGACTGTCCATTAAGAGAAACTGCTAACATAGCCTGGCCTTTGAAACCAAAGACACGCTGATGGGGTTCACTTCTTATCACCAGCCCTGTCCTAACAGCAGATGGAGCAGAAGGGGTGTGTATGTGTGAGTGTATGTGTGTGCGCAAGCACTTGCTCGCGCTGTGGAAATAGATGGACGGCAGCATTTCCAGGACACAAGAGTGTACACAGCTTAGGGTACACATGGTCCAGACCCTGCCCCTCTGACTGCCCATCCTCCTGGTCCCTCCTCACACCTTCTATCAGACTATGGATGAGTGCAGGACCCTGCCCCTGACTGCCCATTCTCCTGGACCCTCCCCAGACCTTCTATCAGAGGATGGATGACTAGCACAGTCTTCATCCTCCACTGGAGAGAAACCTGTTTTCCAACAGGACCGCTGCCAGCCTTTCTTCTCAAGGTGATTTAACACATAGGGAGTCTGTAGCTACAATTCCACATTATTCATTTGCAAAAACATTGTCTTCCACTATGATTCATAGCAACTATATAATGTTTCAGCTGAGTTACAGCTAGGCAGACCAGCCTGGAAAACTAAGTGCCAGTCACAGCTTTCTCCGCTAGAAACATCAACTTAATAATGAATGGAAAAGCAGTTCAAAAGCTGAGAACTACATAAATTACTTTTATGTGTAAAAACTCAAAATGCCTTAGCAATCAAACTCATTCAGATTTTCATCACACCTAAGCTCAGGAATCCTCACTGAATTTTATCATAACATACCACCTGAGGGAAAGCAAGGAATCCTGGGCCATTTCTCTTGCTTGCTAAGAAGGCTGTCAACTGTTAACTGAGTGAGCTGTCAGTCAGGGGCGGTGCATGCTTCTTTAATCCCAGCACTTGGGAGGCAGAGGCAGGCGGATCTCTGTGGGTTCCAAGCCATCCTGGTCTATGTAGTAAGTTCTATAACAGCACAGAAAGAGTCTTGTCTCATGTATATATATATATATATATATATATATATATATATATATATATATATATATATATGAATGAGCTGGCAGATCACAGGAGCTTCCCAGACAGGGAGTTCCAGATCCCTGGTCGAGATGTACTGCAGAAAAGCAGCCTGCCTTGTAAATTTCATCAAAATTGCTAAAGTCAAAGCTATTAGTAGAGGCCAAAGGGTCCTCCTAAGTTAGACACTACTGAAATAAGCCTTGCTCTTCCCAGATGGGGCCCCAAGACACAGCAGGAACAGTACAGTGGTCCTTGGTGGGCTTGGCCTCAGAGCAGAGACTGTAAAACATCTACACCCTAAGAAGTCTCTCTCTTCCCAGGGTGAATCTTCCAGTGACATAGAATCAAGTGAAAGAACAGATGTATAAGTTCCTGGAGTCCCTTTCCAGGCCCAACCCATAAATCCCAAAAGTGGGAAGGACCCCATCCAGTGCATATGGGACAGGGGAAAGACTCAGAAATGTACTCTCTTGTGGTCTCCTAAAGTCAGGTAAATTCACAACAGTTGTCTTTTAGGATGTTGCCTCCCACCTTCACCCTCACCTGCTCCAGGTTCTCACAGGAATGTTGATTTAACTTCATTAAAGTTGTCCAACACTGAACAGCATTTTAACAGAGATTTTGTTTTACTTGTGACAATTCTATTCTCCAGAGAAACCTGGTTCTGAGTTAGCAGGGACATTGAACTGTAGCTCTGGAGCTAGAAAAGCCCTTAGGTACTTTTAAACCACCCACCTCGATCACAGCAGAGACTGAAGCCCAGAGACGGACCAGCATCGGTGGTGGTAACACAGTGTTATCCCTAGTGGTCTTACCCTGTCCTGTGCAGGTGATGGAAAATAGGATTCCCTAACTGTGAGTGGCTGCTTCTCAAAAGAAGCATGTGAGAGGTCCTAGGATTCATCCTAGCTCTCTGCCCTCCAACTGTGTGACAGGGCAGGTTTTGTGACCCCTCTGAGGACCCGCTCCTCAACATTTGCCACATGAAGGAACCAGATGACGAAGGTGTGTCAGCACAGCTGCCGTAGCACAGCACATAAAGATGAATGGTCACTGTACTGTTCTTATCAGTTGTTTCTTAAATAACACCCCCCCCACACACACACACACACTTCAGAGAAACACATTTGTTTCATTTTAAAAAACAGCATTAGAACATATTCCCTATTTTAGTAACTTGAAACTTTCTCCCAGATCACATCAGAACCAAAAAGATATCCTAGTCCATGTTTGCTCTTGGGAAAAAAGTGTCCCCTGTGTCCTCAAAAGACCTTAGTTTGGACAGCATTCCTACTTCCTCTGGTGATGGAATCTGCAGATCCTCTCCAGTGTAAAGCTAAGGCTGCAGGGTAAATCCTGAAGAACATTGTTGGGGGAGGGGTGAACCCAGAGGCTCCTCCGGAAAGTTTTCCATGGGCAGGTCAGGCCTCCGGAGATGAATGTTCTTACGTGGGCTGAAGTAGAAGAGCCAGATGGGACATCTGCTGGCGGTCAGTTCAAACCACTAAGTCCCAAATTCCTCTGGTCACTGTAACACCGAGTTCACTTCGGGGAAAGTATGTGTGAACGCTCACAGAGCAGAGGGGGTATGGTTAGAGACAACAAACTCATCAATAAAAAGCATGGGGGGCATAAGGGACCACGGAGTGCTCAGCTACAAAGGGGGCGTTTATATCACACCTCATCCCCAAGGCTCAGGAACCAATATGACAGAGTAGGTGGGAAGACTGTAAGAGCCAGAGGTGCGGAGGACAGGCACAAAACTGTGTCCTCTGGGCATAGCAGGACCACGGCACTCATCAATACAGCTGCTGTGGCTGCCGACATAAGACCCACACAGACCAAACCCACCAACATTCAGCACGGAGTAGGGAAGAGCTCTAAGGAGGTATAAGCTACTCTATGGTTTCTCTGGAAGGGACAGTCATTTTTTCTTTAAGGATGTGGCCCCTGACAGGTTGATAGTCATCTTGAGGATGACTCCATACTCAGATGCACAAATTGGAGTCAATGGGATACTAAAATTTTTAATTAAAGGACACAAAGTTAAAGGTAGGGAGGTGGGAGTGGACCCAAGAGGGTATAGCCAGAGTCTCCCAGAGGGACTTTCAGTGATCATAAAAGGCACATTCCTATCTCAAAAGGGGATGAGATAGTCTCACGGCTCAAGTAGACAGCTGGCACTCTAGGCCAGGACAAGGTCATGTCATTACAAATGGAGGACCAGCGTACAGTTGTATATGAAGGCCCACTCCAAGCTATCCCTGCTTCCTTTGATTGACCACTCCCCATCATCATGCACACAGGACCCTACTTCTTCCACAGGGGAGCTCTACCCAGCCCTCAGCAGTCACAATAGCCTTGAACCTCTCCTGGCCTTCCCAAGTGAGTAAATAGGTTTTTGCAATAGATATGTTACTGATATCCACCAAACATTCTGGGTTCACAGTTAGACTCCATTCCAGTCTCCTGCAGGAGCCAGGGCCATGAACTCTTAGGAAGCCATGAGCCAATTCTCCGCCTGTACTCTAAAATTTGATCCCAACTTAAAGCACCCTTTCTTGTTCTGTGTCTGTAAGCTAAAGAACATGCAGAGAAAACGTCAAGACCCACAGTCTTCTACAGAGAGCACAGTTGTGAGGCAGGAGCCTCAAACCCTGCATTACCCTCCTGGAACCCTAATATGCACCTGGGATATACATATGGGTGGAATATATGAACCTTTCACTGGAAAGCCATCAAGAGTTGGTGATGTTTGTTACTGCAGTGAGGCACCTCTGACTATTGCATTATCCCCAAGGCTTCCATGGTCATCTGCCTAATCTCTTGCCCATTCACCTTGCCTATACAGTTGTATGTCAATTTCAAACAGAAGTTCCTATTTTCCATTGGATCACCTACTCAAGGAAGGGAATGGCATTATCCTTCTCTTCCCTTATGCTTATGCCTCCTGTCTGAAACACTTAGCACATGCTCTCATTACATGGACAACGAAACAAGAGTGGATGCCAGAGTCCGGCTAAGCCAACACAAGCAACCATACCTTAAAAATTAATATAACAAAACCAGCCACAATAGAACGCCCAAGACTAGAGTCTCCCCTGGAGAAATGTATTCCTCATCTAGATACGTGGAAGGGTGAGGCCTCAGAGAAAAGAACTCACAGTTGTATGGAGACTGTGGCTTCTTATTTGGAGACTGATTCAGGGTTCTGGTTCTTGTCTAAGCCAAGGAGATCATGTCTAGCTTTCAAAGGCTGCTTAAAGATTGAGAACTGTTATCCATTTGCAAAATTATTCTACACTGAGAATGAACCAGTAGGGAAGAGGGAACATGTGGCTGGCCTCAGCCACAATGACTCACCTGACAAAAGAAAAGTTCAAATAAAATGGCATGAGATTGTGACATCCCTTGCTAAAGTGACGTGCTCATTAAGAGCTCTGCTAATGAGCGCTATCCAGAGAAACAGAAGGGAAGAAGAAAAAGACCTCCTAAGAACACCTGGGACAAAGCTTCAGGGGAAGTCAGTGACCCTTGAAGTCACCAGCAAGAGAGCGGAGGCCCTGAATGATCTCCTCCTGATGATTCTCAGACCGGGATTCTGAGCCCAGGAGTCACGGTCAGAGGAAGGATCTTATAGGTTATTCCATTAAGGGAACAGCACGCCCCATTAGGACGGACTCTTTGTTAGTGAAGTAAGATCTTCTTTTGCACTAAAAATGAGATGATGTGAACAAAACCCTTTCGAATGTATTTGAAAGGAGATCTTTCTTGAGCATAATCCATTACCATAAATGTCTTCCTCCTATTGCCTCATTAGTAATATTGTACTTCAGTGTGAAATGTGGCGTTTAAACATTGCCAACAGATTGAAACAAAAGACTTGAAAATACTTTAAGACAGAGAATCATACGACTCTCCTGCCAGGCTGCCTTCTCCCGAGTAAGGTTTGTTACTCGGTATGTGACTGCTCAGTGCAAAGCTGTACTTCCAAAAGAGGGAGGCCAAATCATCCTGTGTTCCCAGCCCACTGTGTTCTCCAAACATTTTCATCCCTTGAGCCAGGGTTTCACTAGTCTTGAGTGCAGCCTTGGGCTTCCTGTCGTTGCTGGGTTTGCTCCATTAATTGTTAGGGCATGGCAGCCTGTGTTGTCTCAGCTGCACCGTCATCCACTCATGTTTCTCTCTCCAGGTGACGAAAGCACCTGCTAGGTACTGTAAATGGGAGACCTACAGGATAAGGATGATGCTGCTCTCTTTCCAGAGGAGGTGAGCTGATGGAAAATGGGTGCTTCCATTTTAAAATTGAAGTACAACCATGTAGTGTTTCACTCTCCAGGTGACGAAAGCACCTGCTAGGTACTGTAAATGGGAGACCTACAGGATAAGGATGATGCTGCCCTCTTTCCAGAGGAGGTGAGCTGGTGGAAAATGGGTGCTTCCATTTTAAAATTGAAGTACAACCATGTAGACAAGAGGATGAACAGGAGGTGAGCAGAGGACCCCGGAAGCCTTGGGAAATTATGCACATTCCTCAGGCTTTTCTCTTCCAAAACTCTCAGCCATTTGATAATTTCATGTATAGAATTTATTCTCACTCTTCTTTTAACGGATATGAGGCAACTAATTTAATATCATCTGTATGGGATACTCTGAAAATTTTCCAGAGATCACCTCTGAATTAGTCGGCTTTCCATTGCTAAGACAAAATACCTGTAACTCAATGATGTACAGAGAAGATGTTTTATTTGGGCTCATGGTTTCAGAGCCCTCGCTTGTTGGGTCTGTAGTGAAGCAGTACGTCGTGGTAGAAGCTACATGACAGTACTTGGAAGACAGAACCAGGAAGAGCCAGGCGACCAATGACCTTAACTTCCTCCCACTGAATCCTACATGCTTGAGCCAAGTCCTCAAAACATGAGTCTCTGGGAATCATCAAACTAAGACATGCACTTACACTTCATGCTTACAAATAAAACATCAAAACTATAGGGTCTGTGAATCTGGCGCAATCTAGGCTAGAAACTGAGCATCAAGTCACTAAAACAGAACTGCGTACTCCTTTCTTCTCTGGAGATAGGGATGCATGGGACAGACAAGATTTAATCCGTCCGGTGACTCCATTAGCATAACAGGCTCAACCCCAGTATTCACAAGTTTCTCACTGTCCTATGAAACCCTTCAAAGCTGAAACCAAAACAAAACTAGATTTGTAACACTGTAAAAATCAAAATGAATATTTAACTCAATACCTACAAATACTGTGTCAGTTAGGAAAATGTAGCTCAATTCACTGAGTTATTGATCAGTGTCATAGAGATTAGGTTGAAAGACCAAACTGATTTATTCCTAGCAAAGCTCATTCATCTAAAAAGCACAACAATGCCTTCTAATCTCATTACAGCAAACATGTTCTCTTTGATGTGAGCTGTGGGTACATTGTGATACATTTGGTGTATTATAGACTGCACTTACCAAATACCAGGGGCTTCAAGCAATTACAAGCCAAAACCAATCAGGGAAAGAGGTGGGATCTACAGGTGAGATCCACACCCACAAGAAGTTGTTTTGTTTAACTGTAAGTGGAAAGACTTCCTTGCAAGCCCCTGTTCCTCCTACAGACATCTTCTCAAGACCAGGTGAGTAATTTAAATAGACCTATAAATTGCAAGGAAACAGAAGCTGTCATCAAAAACTTCCCAACCATAAAAAGCCCAGGGCCAGATGGTTTTAGTGCAGAATTCTACCAAAACTTCCAAGAAAAGCTAATACCTATACTCCTCAATTCCATATAATAGAAACAGAAAGGTCATTGTCAAACTCTTTTTATGAAGCTATAGTTACCCTGATACCAAAACCACACAACGACATTACTACGAAAGAGAATTAAAGACCAATCTCACTCATGTACATCGATGCAAAAATTCTCAATAAAATACTGGCAAACTGAATCCAAGAACACATCAAAAGATCATCTGATCATCTTTTAAAGCAGAGGAATGACCCCATTCGCTGCATCTCTGCTACTGGAGCTTGGCCAGTTCCATTCTGTCCCACTTGCTAGTTTATGGGGACTGACCCACACCCTGGAAAAGATAAGTTTCACAACTCCCCTATGAGAACTGTCCTTCCATTTTGTGGCCATGATGTAGGAACTCCAAAGAAGGTACAGATACCGTCCTGGTCCAGACACTCAGCACACACAAAGTGCTCCCTCTGCGACTTTGCCACTCTAAATGTAGATCATCAATGTAGTACAACTTCTCTGGCTCAAGGGTAGTGGCTGCCATGAAAAGGCAGCTTTCTCAGGGAGAAAAACAGACAAAAGTGCTAGACTTGAACTCTGTTAGAGTGGGTCTTATCCAAGCCCCACCATCTAGAAGCTGCACAGAGCAATCCTAAGTGATCACTTAACCTCTCCTAGTTCCTCATCCATAAGACACAAAGAACAGTATGCCTTCACAGAGGAATGGCAAGATTACTGTAAACACCACCCGGGAAAGGTCCTGGAAACAACAATGAATAACATATACCAAGAGTTTATGTGCATGGGCCTTCTGACAACTGTAAAAGCTCAAAGTAGTGGCAAGGTGCAGGATGATCAACAGTTGGATCATGCCAGTAGATGGTCTGGGGGACAGTACCAAAAAGAGAACAAAGAAGTGTCCCATGCACTTAACATGACAAACTTTGGCGTCACAGATTTGAATACAAAGTCCTAGTTTAGTGCCCTGAAAGTCATGTGACCTACACTGAGCCTTAATTTTCTATTCACTGAAGCTAATAAAAAGCAACGTCATAAGACTGTCAGGAGATTAAAGGTCGTGCTTGTCAGCGGCTTAGCATGAAGCCTGGCATACAGCTACGAACCATGGAATCATATTATTAATTTATATCCAAATTACATTCATATGATGGAAATCTGTAAGTACCGGATTTCAGGTAGAAGTAGGAACCAGTCAGGATCAAAAAATCCACAGGCAATATGTGCTTGGGGCTCCCTGTCTCCACTTCTTCATCCTCCACTCTCTGCTCTTCTCTGTGGCCATCTATCTTCCTGTTCTTTCTCTCCTATCTGTCTATCTGTCACCATCTTCTAGATCCCTATAGATTTCTCCTCTCTGACTCTGTCTCAACCTCAGCATCTCTTTCTCTTAGATGCTCATAGATAAAATCCCAGAGGACTCTCTTCACCCTTTTGTTTCTTAAGACAAAATCTAGGAGTTGTTGGTAAGACCTGGTGGTAGGGTACCTATCAAACATATGCTCAGACTTTGGTTCACCCTCAGCCACTGCAAAAATAAAAATAAGATCCAAGTTCTTTGGGGCAGAGGGCACAGTGACCACTGCAAAGCACCCTCTCTACCAGTGGCATCTCTCTCTGTTTGCCACTCCTGGATCCCCTTACAATCAACCCCTCTCCCCATGCCTCCACCCTCACCTAGCTGCCCTGGCCAAAACATAGGGACAAATTTTACCTCTAGTCTATGTGGCAACTGACCAGAAGGCTCATAGGAAAACAGGTAAGACTATTATCTCATCTCAGGACATTATAGAAAAGGGAACTCTATTGTGACCATGACATTCTAACTAGTCCTTGGCCAGACAGCTGTCTCATAAGAAGGTAAAGCCTTGGGAGCAGCTCGCCAGGACCCACAGTCACAGACACACGAGGAACAGCTGTTGACATGAATTCTTCACTGCTCCCTTAGAGCGGGGTCAAGGCAAGTGCTTAAAATGGAAGCCATAATATGTTCAGGGAATACCTGATGAGTCTGTCACTTTCCTCAGCCCACGGGCCTTTGTGGACACTCATTTCATTAAGACCAGAGTATCCCATGCTGCAGGATGCCAGGCTAGTGCTCAAGAAGCAAGCTGGGAGTCAACTAGACCAAGATCATAGACACAAGAGAAGGGAAGCACTGCCAGGGCCACAAGCAGGGCCTGTGCTGGTGTCCTGGTTAGGTGTGACAAAGAATGGCTTCAGTTCCCAAAACACATTTCCTTGCAGTCTGGAGGCTCGAGATCTGAGGTCAAGATAAGGGAGGACTGGTTACTTCTGACACTTCTTGCCTTGACTTCTTGAGGGGGTGTCTTCTCTCTGCATCCTAGGATGGTCTCTCTTCACATGCCCACGACCTCGTCCTGTCTTCTCATAGGGACACTCACAGCACTACATTAGTGCCAATCCTAACAACCTCACTGTAAGTTAATTGCCTCTTTAAAAAAACCCATCTCCAAATACTGTCACATTCTGCGTATCTGGGTTTAGGATATCAGTGTATGAATTTGAGGACACAGAACTCACCCACAGAGCCATGCACGGTCATGCACAAGTGAGTTTCAGGGCCTCAGCCAAGCTCTGCTACGTGAGAGGAAGGAGAGTGGAGGGGGAAACAGGGGAGGTGCCACAGGAGAGGGACTGACCCGTCTCACCTGGGAATCCTTTGCCCTAACTCTACCCTGTCTGCGGCACTCTAGTACAGGTAGTAATCTGGTGTAACCAATGAGGTGTGAGGGACAGAACCACAGAGCTCAAATGAGAGGAAACCTGGAAGGTACAGAGATGGTGACAACCGAATTTACTGATTGGCAAGACGTAAGACAGTTCTGTTGGGTTAGAAGTATACAGCTGGCCCAGAAGAAATGAGTCACCGATCCAGAAAGCCTGGGGCTTCTGCTGGAGTCGGGTTCCCTAAGGAAGATTGCTCAGGACTCTTTTCTTGAAAAGTTTCACCCCAGCTAAGAAGCAGACACTCAGAGAAAGTAGGACATTCAGTTCTTAGTGCCCAGTACTAGGGGGTCAAGGACAAAGGGGGACGAAGACACAGTGCTTCTGACAGAGGTGATTTCTTTGCGTGCTTCACCAAGGCACTTTAAGCCCCTGTCTTCCTCACTGCAATTGTAAGCTCCATGAGGGCAGGCGTTGGCTTGGCTTCCACCAGACTTCCAGAGCTGGCAATGGTGCCTGGTGCTTGGGAGATAATGAGGAAATGCTTCCTACACAAATAAACCAACACATAGGAAGGTACTCGAGGCATGGCTTGACTCTTCCATATTCTAGATGTAGCAGGCAAATCACAACCTCAAGTCAGTGTGCTCTACTTAGTTATGGCTACAAACGGCAATGAATCTGTACCCTCAAGTCTTAACCCAAGATGACAAACTTACATAAGCTTACTAGGGGGCAGTCATTCAGTCATTCTGGGGCAGACAAGAGTGGTTAGAAATCTCTGTGCTTGTCAGGAAGTGGTGGTACATGCCTTTAATCCCAGCACTTTGGAGGCAGAGGCAGGTGGATCTCTGTGAGTTTGAGGCCAGCCTGGTCTACAATAGCTAGTTTCAGGACAGGCTCCAAAGCTTCTGAGAAACCCTATCTCGAAAAAAGAAAAAAAGAGAAAGAGAGAGGGAGAGGGAAAGGGAGAGGGAAAGGAAAGGAAAGGGGAAAGGGGAAAGGAAAGGAAAGGAACGGAAAGGATTCTCTGTGCTTGTTTCAGTGGGCCACCAAGATCCCAGGAAGAAGAGGGAGAGTTCCTCTCATCCACCATGAGCATGCTGGGAGACATGCTAAGAATAAAGACATCAGTTAAAACACCCAGGCCCCCTAGCTCAGGAGACCTGAAGAAGAACCATTTCTCTCTGCTGATGTCCTGCTCCTGCCCCTCACACACACCTGAAAATCCTTTAGAGAAGCGACATCCGCTCTGGCGTCTGCAGTGCCAGGAAATCAGGAGCAGCTGGCAGTGGGGGACAGAGTAGAGAGGACATTCCTTTCAGATAAGGAATGAGCCAATTAGGAAAATTACAAAAGCTTTCATAGCAGGCCCAGGCTGGCTCTCCAGTTCTGCCTCTTTTTCACTAGGGCGTAATTCATGAACAGTTTTAACATTTGCCAGAAGTAGTTGGAAACATTTCCCATGTCAACCTTTCACACACGCTACAACCAAGAATCCTGTGAACCTCTGGGGACAGCTGATGACAGACCTCTAGCTCCCCAGCTACTTGCCAGAGTTCCAACCTGGGGATGCCCTGGAAGCGGAGCACATCATTTCATTTCCTAGACCCACAAGCACAAAGGTGCCCTTTAGTATTTGTGGGACCATAAAGCACTGATGGTCAAAATGGTGATTTGGGGAACTCTCTTTATAAAAGTGCATACACGCATAGGGTGAAGGATCTTTCTGCACAGGCAGTCCCCTGCATACATTGGTTTGAGCTAAGATTTATAACGTTCTCCTTAAAAGATGTATTTTTATTTATGTGCACACGTACATGTGAGTAAAGGTGCCCGTGCAAGCAAGACGATGTCAGATCCCCTGGAGCTAGAGACAATGAGGCTTGTGAGGCATTCAACACGAGTGCTGGAAAAACAAGCTCACGTCCCCTGCAAAGTAGCAGGCACTCTTAACCCCTGAGCCATCTCTCCGGCCCTGATTCTTCAACTTGATAGCTACACAAAAACAGTCTGCATCTAGCAGAAACCACACATCAAACTTTTCATTTCGGTCTCCGTCTTTTCCAGGTTGGTGAAATCTGGCCCAATCGACAAACGGAAACAAGCAACGGAATGTGTGCCAGGTGGCTGACTGAGGTCTGGCCATCGAGGTGTATTCAGTGTGTTTCAACAGAGACACTCTGACTTCAATGGATCTGGACAAAAGCGGGCATGTGTTGATGAACACCTAGCTATTTCCAGCGTGTCTCCCGACCTGGCTGTACAGCAGAATCATTTGCACAGTTTACCGAGTTCTGTGCAGTTCCTCCCCATAAGCCACCAACACAGGGGACTTTGTAGTTCAGAAGCTCATAAGTAGGTCCTGGCAACTGTGCACCAGTCTGAGACCAAGGCTTTAGGAACTTCTAACATGGGAACTCATGGAGCTCAGGGGAAGTGTTTCCACTTTCCTCCAGAGTCAGAAAGAGAGTGAACCTTCGTTTAGTTTCTTTCCATTGACTCGTTCAACCCGATCCTCACAGACATGTGAAGGAATATTTTCCCACTTGACATTTAACCAGTGAGGAGTGAAAGCCAGTCTGAGGGCTTGTGAGCTTGTGAGCACAGGGCAGTCTAAGGACAAGATGAGGATGGAACCAGGGGACCCAGGTCCCGAGTCTAGCCTTGCAAGGAGGCACCATGAAATCCCACCCTGCTGGGCTGTGTGGCTGGCTTCTGGGTAAGTGTCTTTGTCACAAGGCTCTCTCTACTGTGTCACCAATGCCTCCTAATGTCCTTATGTTCCCTCAGAGCAGGGTACAGGAATCAGTTCCTGGCACAGTCTGCTCCACAATGGTGTCTGGACCAAGACTCCCTGGGCAAATGTGAGACACAAGGTGAGGAATGGAGGGCTAAGCTGGCCACTTCCCCTATAGAAACTTCAGTGGAGAAGCCATTTTCCCAGGATGAACTCAGGTTTTGTGACCTTGGTACTATAAGACACCAATGACATCACCATGCCTCACCTATATGCCAAAACTGCAAATCTCCAGAAATATGAGCCAACTTCACATTGAAGTGGCATAGGAGGGGGGAAATCCCAATAAAGAGAAAAACTATGAAAAGACATTGGGGAAGGACCTAGTGGAAGAAGCAAGGATACTACCTGCAAAGAGCCCAGGACAGGAACTAACAGCACAAGGATGCTGACAGCTGGATCTGGGCAGCACTTCCTCCCTCGCTCATATGATCTTAAGTGGGCGGGCTTCTCACTAGGGATATATGGCTTCAAAGCAGGTACCATCATTTTATTTTTTTAACCAAAAAAGTCTTTAATGAAAGTTGTGCACGAGACACCTCTACTCCTGCGTCTTCTCAATCGTTCCCTCCTTGGTTTGCCCTTTTTCCTTTACTACTTGTCCGCGCTTGGCTCCCCTTTCCAGATCATTCTGCGGTCTTTGTCCAGCTTTAGCCTGGAGATACCCACCTTGCTGGGGTGGATGCCCACATGGAAAGATGTACCATTAGCCTTTTCTCCTTGTACTCGTCAGTGTAGATGACGTATCTCTTCCTGTACACTTGGACCACTGTGCCAATCTGCTGGCCATTGCAGTGTCCTCAGACAACCTGAACCTCATCATTCTTCTGAATGGACATAGATCAAACGTTGTGCTTCTGTCTCAGCTCTTTGGAAGGAGGGGAAGACGGGATCTTCTTCTGAATATGAGAAGGTGCACTGAAATGCCATTTGTGGTCTTTGCTTTGGTCGGAAGTCACAAAGGGACTTCATTTTGGTGGCTACCCCAGCATTTTTTTTCCAGAAATAAGCTCACACATCAGCCCATCAATTCCTTTATGCTATTAAATTTTCCTTTATGATATTTCAGGCAATCACTCAACCTCTGTTTACATGTTTTCAGGGGTGGAAAACTTATGTTCTCTCTATATGATCCATTTCTGAACAGCCCCTCACTGAACTAAGATATAGCCTATATAGGTCAATTCTCCAGCAACAATAACTCAGGCCCAGCTCCCTCCCTCCCTATAGGATCCTCTGGGAAGACATCTTCTTGCCTGAGTCCTCAGCTGTTCAACATGGGCCCTGGGCACTGCATCCCTTACAATGCATTTCTCATCTATAGAATGGTAACAACAACCATATCTACGCCATGGGGCTGTGCTGGGGAAAGAAAAGCAAGTTGCAATTAAACAATACCACGTGTATCAGCCAGTTATCCTACAACAACTTCAAGATGTTGGCTATAATCACTCTTACTTTTTCCCTGGTCTACTCATTATTCATCTATGGATTCAGCTTGGGGTTGTACCATATTTTAGCAGCACTGATCACAAGGATAAAATAAAATGGGCACTTCTTTGTTTGGCTTCCCGTGTGTTCATCTTCAAACTGGTAGTCCCTCTCATGAATCTGGGCCACAGTATTTTGGAACCTAAATATGGGCACTCCAGTGCTCTAGTGTGTCCAAGCTCGCAAACCAGTCTGCTGTGCCCACACTGTAACCCGCAGTGAACCAAGGTCTTCCGAGCTCCAAACCTGGAGACCAAAGACTTGAGATCCCCTGCCTCTCTGACATGACCAGGTTTCAGCTCCACATTTTATAGAGAATGAAACTGATTCAAATATATTTTCTGGCTCCCCAAAGTTGGTATTTACATCTGTCAACATCATCATCACATTCTCTCTGCCCCCAGGACTGTCCACACACAGTAGGCCTTCCGTAGAAAGCTTCATTAAGCAACTCTACGGTCTCCCTTGGCAACTTCATGGGACAGACACATCAGCTGGTTTGGGGAAGTCTGCAGCTTTACAGCCAGCCACCTTCACTGTGGTTTGACTTTCTTCCCTATGTGTAGGCTATTCTAGAAAGCAGCACTCTGGATAGTAGGGGGGTGCACTTTTAAATCAACCTAAAAAGCTATACACAAAAGTCAGACACCCCAACTTACGTGTAGATCAGATCAGTAAGGAGAGGCCTAGTGAGACCTAAATATCTTTGAGCAGAGAAAGATCTTAAGTTTATCCTCCCAGTGATTCACACCCTGGTTCCATTCCCCACTGACTCATCCTGCAGGGACAGCTGATTCCCTGACAGGCAGAAGGGTTCTCTTGGTATGCTATGACCAGGCCCTGCTTGGTGCTTAGTGGATATTGGTTATGAGTGGGAACAAAAAATGACTTCCATCCTGGTGTCTTTCTTACCCAGCCCAGGTGGCAGAGTATGTTGCTCCAGGTCCTGTGATATCTGCAGACACCATGAAGGAGGTAGGACTCAGGGCCATCTCTTCTTCCTTCACCAACCTCATGATGCATGGATACTAAGGGGGCACAAGAAACTGATAGACACAGCCCTATTCTAGTGGGTACCAGCAATGCCTGTTTAGGGGGCAATAAGTGCATCTACCCAACCAAGGTAACAACAGCGAACAAAGCCTGGGGCACTAAAGAGTAAGTTAAGAAGTTCCTATCTTTCTTCTGTCAGACAAAGACAAACTAGAAGGTTCAGTCTAAGCAGGATAGAGCAGGGAACAGAGGGAGGTGAGCCCTTGGAGAGACTAGCAGCAGTAGATACAATGACGGTTAAACAAGGCAAAGGCAGAAAGCAAAGAGCTCTCTCGGAGGGAAGGCCAGCGTCTAATGCATGTGGAATAAGATCTTTCTCAGTGACCACTCATGCCCACTGCGGTCACTGCTCAGAGACCCCGACTGCTCCCTGACTCTGCCTATCCTTACTTTCTCACTTACAGTCACATCTGTTCCTTCCTCTGCGCGCCCATGTCGCTGAATCTCTTCCAATTTGTGCATTCAGGTCTAGAGCCGGGGTATTACAGAGTCAGTCCAATAATTCCAATCAAAGCCTTTAATTCAGGAACTCCTAACCAAGCACTCCATAAGGCAATTAGCTAGATAACCTCGGTGATGTTTAAGCCTTGGTCTGCATGTTGCGGGACATTGTGGTGCACGCCTGTAGCTACCAGGAAACTTAAGCTAAAGAGTGTGAAGTCAGCCTGGGCAGCAAAAGTGGAAGCAAGGTCTTTGCTGAACGTGTGTCATGTCCACGCCACTGTAAGGACTGTCTAGGTTAGGCTGCTCTGCCTACAGAAAAGATGCCCAAGTCCCCTGGTTTCTCATTTCCCTCTCAGGCTCCTTAGGGCTCACTGCTAGGACTCCTGCTAAGACCTGGTCCTGAGTACTTCATTCAGGACCACCCATGAGCATCCATCTTGCTGAGACTCAGACCATAAAAGAATCTTTACAATATACCCAGGGATGAGAAAAGAAGAGATTTTCCAGGGGTAGAGATGCTAGCAGGTTTTGAACCAGCCCCAGGAGGGACTATAGGCTAGAGCTTAGTGTCAGTTTACTAAATCCAGGCTTCTTGATGCTGTAAGTCCAGTGCATACATTCCAAGTCATTCTTAGAGCCACCTATGCATCCCAGGGTGGTGTGAAGAGCATGAACTCCCTTAGCACTGAACCTGAGCTACGTTTACACTATGTGTAAGGATTTGCACTTTCTATATGTCTGCTTAAGAAACACAGTTGACAGCCCACATCCAAAGAGACCCAGTGAACTCCAGCTCCCCCTTTCCCAACAGCGACTGACTCTTCCAGCAGCTTCCTGCCGTTTCTGCTAAGGTGACTGTAAGAACTACAGTCGTCCCAACTGAAATGCTTGCCATTTCCCCAGCAAGCAACTTTCCTTTAACAAGGGGCTGAGGATCCAGGTCTAAGGCACAGGATTCATGAATGGGAGAAGCTGCTTCCCTAGTTCTATCTTTCCTTTGTGTCCTCAGAAACTGAAGCTCAAGCAGACGCTGCAGTCAGCCCCTTGACCTGCTAGCCCCTCTCATGTGTCTCAGTTTCATGGAGGACTCGAAAAACATGTAGAAGGATGCCAGGAAGGACCAGAAATAGTAAAAAGGAAAGACAAGAAGGGGAGCTTGCACACTTTCTTTGAAACAAACCCTGCTTGAATTAGATTTAGGTTAGTGTTTCACATGTTAAGATCCCTGTGCTGTGAAGAACGAGTGCTTCTCTGGCTGCTTTGGTTGCGTGTGCAGACCCAGTAGGGAGACAGTAACAAGGGAGAACAGCTTATTGACAGGGGTCGAGGCTAGCAGGAGGCCCTCTTCTGGCTGCTAAGCACTGGAACCTGTAAACAGACTGTGATGGGCTGTAGATTCAAGCAAAAATAAATTCTCTCCCAGAAAAAGGCTCTCTGGATGTTGAGGAGGCTGCCTACGCTAAAGGTATATTCCACAAGCTCAACGGGACATCACGAATGTTAACGAGAAGGGACACAGCTCAGCGCCTTACAGCACAGAGCACATTTCAGGTAAGATACCCTCGCCTGCTTAAATCATGACCTGGTATGGATAAATGATTCATCCCATAACAATATTACTTAACTCTGAAACCATCAAGAGCTCACCTTGGACTGGTGAGAAGCTGGACAAACGTGAATACACAAAAGGAGCAAGGAGGGACTGGAGAGATGGCTCAGAGGTTAAGGACGCTGACTGTTCTTCCAGAGGTCCTGAGTTCAATTCCCAGCAACCACATGGTGGCTCACAACCATCTACAATGAGATCTGGCGCCCTCTTCTGGCCTGCAGTCATACATGGAGGCAGCACACTGTATTGTATACATAATAAATAAAATCTAAAAAAAAAAAAACAAAAGGAGCAAGGACAAATGGTGGCAATTTCGCCATGTGCCACTCTCCTGAGTAAGGGGATTCCACCCTAAGACTCTGTGTCATGACATGCTCAACAGTGCCAAGAACGCAATGCCTCTGCTCTCTAAAGAACGGAATCCAGAGGGGGACTTCTGCTTTAAAAGGTGGGCTCCTCATGAGTCTTCCGACACAATTCAATGGTTCAAGCCCAATTCCACCCCACCATACA
The DNA here is from genome assembly GCF_018167655.1 of Microtus oregoni. Lineage (NCBI taxonomy): Eukaryota > Metazoa > Chordata > Mammalia > Rodentia > Cricetidae > Microtus > Microtus oregoni. Next base: position 60,002,553 of record NW_024543061.1, read on the forward strand.
ATCCCTTCACCATTTTCTTTCTGAATTTTCTTCATAGTCTCTGCCACCTCTTATCTCAGTTGTCTATTTCCCATCTTCCCCCACTAGAACGCCAGTTTCAAGAAAGCAAGGTTCTGCGTTGTTTTGTTGACGAGCCATTGGGAATTAGAACAACGCCCAGCACACAGTCAGAATTCAGTAAATAACATCCTTCCTCCTTTGCTAGGAAATCAGCTCTTTGTTCTTAAACGGATAAACAATGGGGAGGCATTTGCCCTGCCTTGTCTGTCAAACTGCAGCTCCAGATGATGATAGAGCTCTTCATGGCAATCTCAGCTATTAAATGTGTAAGAGTAAGAGAGACAAAAATGGACCAAGAAAATGACGGGCCTGAGTGATGGTGCCCTGCAGATGCAGGCAGTGAGGGAAGGTTACCATGCACATCCTTATAGATACAGGACGCTGACATCCGGAGCCCAGTCTGTCTACGAGCGCTAACTAGTAGAGCACCATCCCAGCCACAGCACCCTAAACTATCCCTCAGAACAGAAGAGCCAGAACCTAACTTCAGGGTGCCGAAAATATGGAAGACAAAGTAACAAATGAAATGACAAAATGAAGAAGTAATCAACCAAATCAAAATGTGGACAATTTTAACCAATTTCTTCAACAAACAAATGATATTCCCAGTAAGAGGTGGGGATCATTACAGATCCAGAGAGATCTCCAAGACACTGACATGCTCATCCTATTATCCCCGCCCCCCCCCCTCCAGCAGGCATCCCTTGGGAATCCGCCAGAGGAGCAAGTAGGCCAGCAAAGCAAGCAGGAGAGCTTCAGATCTTCACTCTTCCTCCTCTGCTCCATACCAAATCCCCCAGTCTCATCACCAGCTCTGCAGCAGACTAACTGTGTGGCCTCTCCTCGTTCTTTGTCCCCATTCCCAGGGTACTCAGAAGATACTGATACAACACCCTGTTTTTCTCCCTCCTGGTGGGCCCTCTCACCTCTCCAGCACATCACCATTCCTAAGGGTCAGCTACCAATACCTAAAACACATTTTACCCACAAACCCCAATGGCATGATCCCAGAAGAATTCCAGAAGGCACAGCCACTATGACTACCTAAGAACAGTGACAGCAATAGAAGCCAAGGAGCAAAATACCACCCAAAAAAGACAAGACCAGATATTGGCACCAAGAATTACAATGCTCCCAAACCCAGATGCCTAGATGCCAGCATAAAATCACAACCATACCCACTAGAGCCCAGCAACCTTACCACAGTAACTCTGAGAAACGCAACATAGCTAAAGCACAAAACAAGAAACTTAACTAGCTTTTATGAATATGATAAAGACTAAAGAAGAAATTAGTAAATTCCTTAAAGAAATATACAAAGCAACAATAGAAGTAAATGAATAAAATATTTCAAGACCTAAAAGTGGAAATAGAAATCAATAAAAAGAATGCAAACTGAAAGAAATCTGGAAATAAAAATTTAGGAATTGAACCATGAACCACAATGGCAAGTCCCACCAATAAAACACAAGAGATGGAAGACAGAATATCGGGTATTGAAGACATGATTGAAAAAATAAGTACATTGGTCAAAGAAAATATTGTCTAAAAAAATCCTAGCACAAAGCATGCAGGGAATCTAGAACACCATGAAAACATCAAATCTTCAAATAATAAAAATACAGAAAGGAGAAGAAACCCAGCTCAATTAGTATCAAAATATTAAATGTACCTTAAGATTCAACTATACCACTTGGGTATATACTAAAGGGTGCTTCATCCTACCACAGAGATACATGCTTAACCATGTTCATTGCTGCTCTATAAATAATACCCAGAAACTAGAAACAACCTAGATATCTCTCAACAGATGAATGGTTAATGAAAATGTACAACATTTACACAATGGAATATTAATCAGTCATTTAAAAGATGCAGTTTTCAGGTAAATGGATAGAGCTAGAAAAAAATTATCCTGAATGAGGGAACTCTGCAACTTAGACAAATATGGTATGTAATCACTTATATGTGGACATTAGCTGCTAAGTTGATGATAAGAAAGCTACAATCTGTAGAACCACAGAGGTTAAGCAGAGTAGGGGACTAAGAGGGACAGATAGCTCTCCCTAGGAAAGAGAAATAGAATAGATAGCTATAGGCTGATGAGGATGATGGTGGGGTGGATGAAAAGATCAAATAGGGATGGAGAGGAAAGAGGGAAACAATAAAAGGAATATAGGGAAAGGCAGATAAAATTAAAGGCCATTATAGGAGTAGTGTGAAAACTTAATACAGTAGAAGCCTCCTAAAATATATACATATATGAAGGTGTCAAATAATAGGAGAGACAGAGCCCCAAATGAACATCTCTTGTCACCAAATAAAGATCCCAAACTTAGGAATGAGTTATATCTAATTGAACTGTTGGTCAAAGGGGTCCCATGGATCCCAAACAACCCAGGCTGTTGCCAAGAATGTATGTTGCTCTCCTCAAACTGATGGCAATTCTCCTTAGTGCTGAAGGTAATGCATACACAATTCACTGAACATAGAGAAGTTGAACTAGTGCCTAGCTACAGCCTTCTCCCATGCTGTGTCTTTAGTACAGAAGGTACTAAACATAAACACTAACCCAACACAGCTACAAAACTCTTGACCTACAGTGGTGTCTAGCCTGCAATATATGCTAATCAATAGTGATACAAAGGTTATGGGAATAACCAACCAACAGCTGATCTAACTTAAGGCCCACTCCACGAGAGGGAATCCCTACCCAATGCTGCTTGGATGACCAAGAACCTGAGACTACATAGCCCAAAACCTGGGGTAAAATTATTCTACTATTCTACTATAAGAACATAGCCATAAGATGACTTCTAATGATATTCTACTATACTCATAGATCAGTGCCTTGCTCAGCCATCATCAGAGAAGCAGAAACAAATACAGATAACCACAGTCAGGGAATATGCAAAGAGTGAGAGACCTTGGAACACATGGCCCTAAATGGAATGTCTCCATCAAATCCCTCCCTTCAGGGTTCAGGAGACCTGCAGAATAGGAGGCAGAAACAGTGTAAAAGCCAGAAGGGATGGAGGACACCAAGGAAACAAGATCCTCTAAAGCAACAGGATCTAGGCACATATGAGCTCACAGAGGTTGAGAGAGCATGCACAGGCCTGGACAGATCTGCATCTGATGGGGTCCTAGAGAGGAGAAGTGGACACACGCCCCCATTCCTAACCCAGAAGCTATCTCCAGCTGATAACCATTTACAAATGAGAATTTAGTTTCCTCCAAGAGGGTCCCACTGGAAAAACAAACTACCCTTAAGGGTAGGCTTCTTGCCTAAGAGAAGATGGCCAACAGAAAATGTACTCAACAAAATCTTTGGAGGGTCTTTGTCTTACAGTGTTGTATAAAGGCTTTTTAAAAACCTTTTTTTCAATTTTTTTTTAATCTTACAAGTTCTTTGGATATATATATTGTGGCAGCCAGTGCTGTATTTTTATGGGATTTCTGAGTATGAAAACAAGTAGGCTTGTGCTTTTTCTTGGGCTTTTTGTCTTCTGTTTGTTTTGTCCTATTAGTGATAATTTTGTTTTTTTCTTAGCATATTATATTTTGTCATTATTCCTTAAAAACCTATCTGTTTTCTAATGAGACAGAAAGGGGTGGAACCAGATGGGAGAGGAGGTAGGGAGGAACAATGAATTGTAGAGGGGGAGAAAACATAATTAAGATATATTATATGAGAAAAAATGTATTTTCAGTAAAAGAAAAAAATAAATGTCTGAGTATCAAATGATATTAAGGATCTTGGCTGTTATTGTTGTCTGGAGTAATACAGACATTTTAAAATAGTTTTTGTCTGCATACTAAAGTACCTACAGGTGAAATTACATAATGGCTGAATTTGGCTTTCAAATACACAGGGGAAAAATGATCTGGAGGAAAATATTTAAAACCAATGGACAAGAGTTGATAACCACAGAAGCTGGAGCTGGAGGTGGAGACAAGGAGACCCTACCTGTGAATCTCCACGCTTTAACTACATCGGGAACCTTCCAATACAGAACCAGTTTTAAATGAATTCCTATTTTATAGAGAAACACAATGAAGCAAAAGTAATATTCAAAGTACACAGAAGAGCTTTCTTTCGGTCTCCATCGTTTCTGGGTGAAACATAATTCTAGAAGTGAAGGAGCCAATCACTTGGGCAGAGATGCCCTCCTTAGTTAGAGAAAGCCCATCTGGTCCATGTCCACACCACCCTAAGCACACACCATCTAATCTGATCTTGGAGACAAAACATAGTCGAGCCTGGTTAATAATTAAATGAGAAAGAAAGCCCCTCTGCTTCTCATCCCAAAGAAAGGCCACCTGCTCTGGTGTGTCTGAGAGTTTCTTAGCTTCCCCAAGGTACCAGGAAGTCTGGCCCTTTGTCATTCTGGGTCCCTGCTCCCCTCTCCCCATGTAAGGACACAAACTGCTCTTATTTGCTTCCTTTCCCTTGGGCAGTTCCTCTGCCACTATGGGGAGGTATTCCATATCTAAATAAATTGTGCAGTAAATCTGTGAACTTACACGGAAGGTATTAAATCCATCCTTTGATGTCTGATGTTGAGTTTAGGGAAGTGCCGGGGTAACTTTCATTGAATTCCAGGTCCTTAAAAGGCAGTTATTATTAATATCCCTGATTCCCAGATGAGGAAGCAATATGCAAGCTGGCCAGTCATTGAGAGGATCATGCTGACAGCCAGTGTGTACACAGTGTTCATGCCAAGCACTCATCTGCAGCAAAACCACAGCCATTCATCTCAGTTTCACCCCAACTACAAGACACAGACAACTGTCCCCCCCCCCTTTACTGAGAAACTGAGGCACAAGCCTAGTCAGGTGGGGATGGCAGGTCCTAAAACAAGGAGGATGTGTTCGAAGAGGAAAGAAGCAAGTCCCACTCTTGGGAGAAGAGGCCTGGTAATATATAATGGTCATTTTCGTGTCTGCTTGCCAGCGGTGTGCTATGCATCTCAAGGATCACAACCAGAGTGATCAAAGGTTCCGGCTTACCTGAGCTGGGGGGGAATATCTATTGATCCCATGTTGCTATTAATAGTATTGCAAGTGGGAAAGGTGATCAACTGTATGATGACCTTAATCACAAGCTCCATAGGGGCAGGCCAGCACTTCACAGCCCACTCACTAACACCAGGTGACTAAAAAGGTCCTTGTTATGCAGATTTCTAGGAAGAGAGGGCTAAGTTCACAGGAACTGTGTGACAGTCTGTGCCTGGCAGCTCTTTCCGACAGCCCCCTAAAGACCCAACACAAACTCTTACCAGCCTGTGCAAACCAGAAAGCCAACCCATCTGTCTGTTCAGTGATAAAGGGGGCCAGGGGATGCATGGAGACGCTTGTACTTTGTTACTGATCCTAAATAACTGTCCTGTACAAACCGCCCCCACTTTCACCACAGCAAGCTTCGCTGGGCGACAGTCACCAAACCTTTAATCTAGACACCCCGCCACGCCCCCTCACTTGGATAACATCACCTACCCTTCCCTTAGGCACTCAGCACCCTATCCTTCACCCCACTCTGGGTGGGCAGATTATCGCCCGACCTTTCACCTGTGTGTCCTGCCATCCCACCCTCCACTTGGGCAATGTCACCCTGCTCCTAACAGCCCTCCTGATGCATCTCTGCCTCTCTTGGATTAGTGCCAGCGTCTTAACCAGAGCCTGCCCACCACTGAGGCATCACTCCATGAGGAATCCTCTCCCTGTCTACTCTGCCCTCGCCTCCCCTGCCCAGGCTGTGAGATCCGAGAGAGCCTCCCTTTCTTCACCTTTCTCTTTCCACTGTGTCCTCCCTCCAGACAAGGTCCACACATGCAAGTCTCATGGGATTTTCCCCACTCTTGTCAGGTTGTGCAAGACAATCATCTTTATTTGTGTCCCATCCCCTCTCTGTGGCACTGATACGCATGTTCCCCTAATCCTGCCGCCATTCAAATTTATTGTTATAAAAGGGCTATCTTTACATGGTTGGAGTTTTTCAATGAAATAAAATAAAAGGAAGGATTTGATTCTCTTTGAGTCTTAAGCCATGTCTCTGCCTTCTCTGTGGCATTCCTTTACCCATGAGGTTAAGCTGGTGGAATATTTGGACATCCATTCTTAATACTTGCATTTTGAGCTATTACAAAGAAAAATAGATATAAATATGTGAGGTTTACTGTCATCAATACTAATATTAATTTTTATAGCTAAGATAATTCGGTCGACTCATTACAACCATATGGCACTTATTGGACAAGCACATTTCTACTTAATTAGAGGACCAAGAGCTCCCGGTGACAAGAACTTGGAACTACTCCTTAGAGCTAACATTCCATGAGACAGGACCTCTGGCTCACAGCTAGAAGGGCTGAAATCACTGCAACCCTAAGTCTGGGTGGAGACAAGCATCCCCTTTGGCTATTCCACCAGCTCCAGTGTGGAGGCAGACACTGTGCTGACGTCCCCACATCTGCTTCAGATCCTCAGCAGTGTTACATACAGTGATTCAGATGGCATCAGTTAGGGTGGCGCTAAACACTAACAAATGAACCCAAAATGTATGTGGCTCAACAGGACCAGAGCTTGCAATCAAAAGCATTGAGGCCACCTGTCGGTTGGTCTTGCTTGCCTGAGGGCCATTGTCTTTGTGATTCCCCCTATCCTGTGACCTTCCTGCAGACCCGTGAAGTCCACACAGAACTCCCTCAGGGAGGCTTCTCTCCTACTTGGCCTAAGGAAGTCAGGTACCTAGATATGCCCCACTCACACCACTGTCTTCTTCTGAGTCTTGGGGGCATTTGCAGCTGTCTTACCTCATTAGGACACTTGCGTCACCTCTCTTTTTTGTCATATGAAATGTCCACCTTCTCTATATAGTTCCCTCTGCATTTCTAGCACTTGCATCCCAATGAGCATTCAAAAGATATCGGCAGGGGAAAGGGAACAAACAGAGGAGTGGGGGAGAGAAGGTCAAGGAATTTTAATGATATTCCTATGGTCACCTACTTAGAACTTGAGAGAAGAGGGCCCCGTCCGAGATTTTCCAATAGAGGATTCTGCATACTTTTGCCTTAGCCAAGGTCACTCGCCCAGGTCAGACATGCTAGAGAGCAGACGCCTAAGGCTTGCTCCAGCAGCGGCAGTGGTGTGTTGTCAACACTGTCCACCCCATCAGCCATCTGGCTGGAGGCAACTCATGAGAAGAAAGGTCCCAGACTTGGTCTCTCTGGGCCGGGGTCCTCGTTTCTAAAGTAAGTTCTGTTCCAACAGACCTACCCCTGACTTTAGTCAGACAGGGGCAGACTTGTGACCCTATCAGGTCACTCTACCCCCAGCCAGCCTCTGGAGAACAGGCTAACAAGTTTTCCAGACCCAGGCCAACTCGACGCCAGGGAAAAGCTTTGTGATATGAACTTGTCCCCAAGGCCAAGGGCATCTCTCCCTGCCAGATAGGACTGTGCAGGACACAGAGAGCACCCAGCCTTTGTCCCTGTCCCTGAGCTGGAGCTGGTGTCACTCTGGCTAGAAGGAGTCCAGCGGACACTCCCCGGAAGCCCCTGCAGTCCTGGCCAGCAGCGCCTGCTTTCTTTATGCCAGACTACCCACCACATCCAAGTCACCTTCATCTCCCTCTTCACTGGATACAGGAAGGGAGAAAGTCAAAAGGACGCAGAGTGGAACTCGAGTCTGCCTCCATTAGCCTTAGCCACAGCTAGCAGGCTTCTGAGGCGCACTTGGCACCCCTGGGGATGAGGAGGCAGGAGCCTTCCATCTCAACCCCCTAGCTCTCCAACCAGAACACGATGTCTTTAAATGGTGACTCATGTTCGCAGTGAAAACTGACTAATTATTTTGATCTTCTTGAAGTCACTTGCCTCATTAGTGGATACTCTCCATCCTGGGCCAAGACCCAGCACTGAAGCAAGCTTGGCTTACTTAAGGGACATGAGGCGGGGCAGCCAGGCCTGTCCTCTTTAAGTCCGGCTTCAGTTCCAAGCACTCTATCTTAAAGGGATTGTTTCTCCTTTGGTGCTTGTCCCCATAAGAAGACAATACCCTTTTCCCCAGAGCCCATTTTTCTGAAGCCACATTAAAAAGGATGAGACTGGGAGAAAATTCCAAGTCTAAAGATGCAGAGAATCCTGAAATGGTTCGGCCTTGCACGGACGAAAGTCATGGCAGTGTCACATACCTGACTGTCAATCACAGCTGGGCCGGGCTCTCATTTCCTGAGCATTTACTGCACCCGAGCATAATGCTAAATGCTTGAGACAAAGGATGCAGGAAGCAGGCCCCACATCTACAAAAGCGTGGATGGCGGCCTTCCTACACTCTCCCTCCCTCCTGCATTCCTCTGATCTCTCTCCCTGGTCCCAGGGACTCACACACATGGAGCGAGTGTCACGAGCAGGTGACGGTATTTCCTCACTCCCCTTCTTCTATAATAGGTAGTTGTCAATTAGGTAAAGCCATGAAACAGCTCCTGGATCCACATACACTGCTGCACTGGGAGAGATTTCAGATAAAGACAGGGAATTACGAGTCCAGGAATCCCGAGTCCTACTTAGAAAAGACCTCAGAGTGCAACTGGAGAGAAGGTGGTCTGAGCAGAGGCCCCACTTCGTCCAGATCCAACAGGTTAGCAATCTTGTGGTGCGATCTGACTTGAACATTCTACGTTACAGGCACATTCTCCCACTTTTTGGTACTGTCATAAGACCAATGTGGAAAGGTGAACCGTGTCTGTAAGCTCGGCACACACAGCATACAGCCAACACTTTCACCCAGACTTCCCAACATGACATTTGTGGAAATAAAAACACAGAAAGGTAACTCACAGGTCACCACCCTGGGCCTTGCACCTCAAGAAGGAAAGCCTTGGCTAGCACGTGCGCTAACGGCAGCTCAGAGGAACTGTGCTGCTGCCTCCACAGCCCCAGAGACCTCTTGAGCTGCTCCTTTCCCAGGCAGCACTCTACTTCCTTGAGCACCCCAAACCTCAAGTTCCACGAAGGTGGGGCAGGCCAGGTGTTAAAGACAGATGCTGGGCCCAAGGCATCCTTCCCCAAAAACAATGGGCATAGATTGTCAGAGTGGTACCCCCTCTGATGCAGCCAGGCCTAAGGGCTCTACTCTCCAGGAAGCCTACACACCGCCAGGGGTCTGGGGTGGGAGACCTCCTGACTGGGCAAATCTGTTTTTCTATTGATTCAGAGCTAAGAATTTCCTATTGATTTAGAACCAACAAACTGATATGCCTTCCTACTGCCACGTGTACAGTCTAGGGTTCTCAGGGACCAGATGGAAATGCATCCCCACCCTCTCCAATCCCAACACCCTGGTATAAGGACTACTGTGCTATTGTGCAATCCAAGTTCTGACAGGCCCATATCCTCTAATAGGACTGGGGGGGGGGGGGGAGGGCAGATAACAGCAGTCGTGACCCAATCAGACACCAATAGTGATACCAGCAGTATGAAGCAAACGGCTGTTAACCTCCTATAGGGAATTAGCATGTGTTGTCTCTTGCCTATTTCCTGAATTTGTTCAGAAACCATTACAAGACCAACAAGCATTTTGTTGTTGTTCTTGCTAATGCCATCAGCTAAAGATTAGGCTAAAAGATCTGCGTATGGGACTCTGCAAAACACAGCCTTGCAAGAACACTAAGCTCCAGGAAAGCCAAGTGATTCAAGTCATAACAGACGTTAATCATCGGCTTACAGAGGAGAAGCGTGTACTCTGCTTTATATATGAATTCCCAACCATCTTGCATCTCTCCTAACTCATCCTGCAGACAGCTACCAAGCAAAGAGTCCAAGACACATGATTATCTTACTGTCATGATTAGCATTCCTCATCACAGCACTTGAGGTGAAGTTCAGCTTGCTATAACACACAGGGCTCTGGATGACCTGACCTCTACCCTTCCCTAAGCTGTGTGTCCTTCAGTCCCCCTGCAATACACACGTGTACCCCTTCAGCCACAAAAATCACTTGCAGTTTCTGAACTATTCCTATAGGAACTTTGTTTCCAATGCCATAAAGTAGCTTATTTGATCTGTATGTAATAATAATCACACACACACACACACACACACACACACACACACACTACAAATACCTGTTCATTTGCAATAAAGAAAACCTGGAAGAAGGAAATAAGGTTTCTAGATTTCAAAAGCTTTTTTCCCCCTCAAGAACAGGTAGCAATCATCACTATATGAAAAGGCTAAAACTATACAGAAACCTGCAAAATCAACAAATAAAATTGGGGCAGCTGAAAAACAAGAGGTATAACAGTGAGCAGAGAGGAAGGGAGCTCAGACTACGTATAATCAGCATCCGCATTTCTGGCTGACTCCTGCGCTACATACAAATGTATGAGGCACGCTCCAAGCATTACAGCTAAGATTAGCAGAACTCAGGGCTGGAAAGATGGCTTTCAGGATGGGAAGATTTGCCACTAAGCCTGACAACCGGAATTTGGTCCTCAGAATCCAGACGGTAGAAGGAGAGAACGCCGACTCTCACAGACAGTGAACTGTCATGGGAGTGGAGGTCAGAGTTGTGTGAACATGCATGCATACACACGCTCGCGCACACACACACACACACTTTTTAAAAAGTTTGCAACTTCTGCCAACTGTACATAGATTTGGGGTTTCAGTTAAGTGAAATTAGATGTCTGCTAAAATAAAATAATGAACTTCAGAGGAATGAAACAGAATTCATAAACTCTACTGTATGTCATTGACAATGTCCACAATACAATCCAAGATCATTAGACATGTATAAATATGGCATATACTTAAGAGACCGGATAATAGAGAGCAAGCCTGAGAGACTCGGGTGTACCATTAGCAGAGAGACTTTGTCACCCACGCCTTTGCGCAAGAAGCAGCCGCTACTGGAGCCCCGTTGTCCTCTCACTGGCTATTTCTCTCCCATCTCATCTCAGCATGGGCTCCCAGGAAACCTTCTCATTCCCCGTCCCTGTTCTCATCACTCGGGAACTTCCTGCCTAATGCCTGGTTAGCTTCTGCCTCCTGGTCAGTTTTCTTAAGGGCAGGGGGCAGATCGCTTTTCTTCACAGTGTTACTATGCAGCCCGGGGCTAACAGGAAATGTTGGCTGAAGGGAAGAAGCAGCATGGAGCTGGTGATGACATTCAGAGTTTGGCCATCACTGCCCCGGCTGGTGACTGTGTGCTGCTCTCACAGTTGAAAACGCACGGGCTACACTGTGAGAGCAGAGGGTGTAGACGCTTCAGACGGAGAACAGCTCACAACCTAAGTATTCTCAAAATCAGAACTCTACTGATCTCTTCTACACACCCCTGTTCCCAAGATGAATCGAACTTCTCGTCAGTTATGAATGCCTACTGACCCTACCCACAGACAAGTAAATGTTAGCTAATCTTTACTGGTTACCACCTTAGGCACAATGCTCTTAGTATTTAACAAGACTAAGTCATTTAATTTTCCTAACAACCTTGAGGAAGTGTTATTATTACTGTCACTTCATATATGAAAACCTAAGACTAGGTCTGGGATATAGCTCAGTGGTATGATACTTGCTGAGCACAGTCCCTGGGTTTAGTCTCCAGTGATGGCCCCATCACATGCGGAGGCTGTTAGTAGGGTTAGTCTCCAGATTGGTGGTGGGTATACTCCTTTCCTATTATACCAGGATGAGAGCAAGAAGAAGAGGAAGAGAAAGAGAAGAAGAGGAGAAGGAGAAAAATTAAAAGGGCCCAAGACCTTTATAGACCACCATAGGCCTGTTGCTTCTAATCCAAAGAGGCAATTTCGATGGGAACAATATGTTACCAGAAACCACACACAGAATTGTTCAGCCACCTAAAGATAAGGGGAGCACATGCTGCCTGCTCATTTGTTTCTCTCACCTACAGAGAGCACAAGTGAGCACCCCAAAGACTGACCACATCGAAGTGCAGACAACCCCTGCTCTTGAATGGGATATAAGAAAGCCGACAGACTCCAAAAAGGCTGGTAAATGTGCCACCGCGGCTCATCACTCGCCAGTGCAAAATGTGTGCTGGCCTCACAGTCAGTGTGCCTACGTGATACATTTCCCAGAGGCGAGGTCTCAGAAACAACCAGAGGGGCTGGAGATTTGGCTCAGTGGTAAAGAGACACAAGAGTTAAATCCCAGCACCCACATGGTTGCTAACTCTATTCTCAGAGGACCTGACACCCTCTTCTGGCTTCCTCGGGCACCAGGAACGCATGTATGTGATACACCGGCATATATGCAGGCAAAACATCCACACATATCAAATAATAAAGTAATAATAATTTTTTAAATCCCTGGAGCACTGATGGGATTGGTGGGTAAAAGACACTTCCCTTAAGTTTCATCATGTCCTGCTTGCTTGCTGGCTGACTTGGTTGGTTGGTTAGAGACATGGTCTAATGAGGCATAGGCTGGTCTTTAACTCTCTCTTCTTCCCTCCCTTTCTCCTCCATCCCTTCCTTCCCCCACAGTTAAGGATGACCTTGAACCTCTAGCCCCCAGCTTCTACCCAGAGTACTGACATTACAGTTATACGCCATCATTCTAGGTTGATGCAGTGCTGGAGGTGGAACCTGGAGCCTCACGCATGCTAGTAAAGTACTCTACAAACTGAGAGGCATTCCCAGGCCCTGGTCCTGCTCTATCAAAATCTGTTTCTTCACTGTCTATGTACCCTCTGATTAGAGGCCAATTCCATTCGGTTATCTTGCTCTCTGAACTCTTATTCTGCTCCTCATTTCCTTGTGCCATTCTTTCCGACTCTAAGAGTCAACGGTAAACTTAAACATCACTTGTCAAGATAAAAAACGGGAGACCTAGAAGGCCTCCTATGTGTGATTTACCCATCACCAGCAAAAAACCCACAACTTCTGTCAGGCTGCTCTCTCTGTGTAACGAGAACACTGTACACTAGGATGCTTTTAAGCATTTGAACTCCAGATGCAAACACACACACCTACACACACACACACACACACACACACACACACACACCACTCTAGACTCTATCTAGAAATTATCCAAAAGATAACACCAAACATTTTTTTTCACTTAAAGAGACAAAAGATCATTGAAAGTGTTGGGTTCTTGCTAAAGCCCAGTGATGCTCATCCTGTTCTCAAAGTATCACGTTCAGTGACGTCCCAGCATCTCGGAGCAACGCAGTTGCTTGAATTCTGTCTCCTTCCTCTTAATTCCTCCTCTCGCCAAGCTATCCTCCTGTGTTAACACTTGATGGTCTCTGGTGCTTCAGAGCAGAGCTTCCAGAGAAAGCAAAGCAAGGATAAGGCCGTCTGAGAGCAAACTGGAGAACTCTCCTCAGCAGACACCTGAAGAATGTGGGCCTTGTTAAAGCAGCTTCCTCTCCTAGAATCCTTGCCATTTTTCACTGTTTGATTAGAGGTTAAGGCTGGAGTGTGGTTTATTTGTGCTGGCAGGGAGCACCCGTGGCTGTTTGAATCACTCACTAGTAATCCAGGCTCCGGAGAGTCAATCCCTGTTTATCTCTCCCAATGCCGTAAATCATAGCACTCTATTAAATTGCTATCATGTGCATAATTAGCAGTGCTCGTGTTCTTATTAGAACTGAAATGATTTCCTCAAATCATTAATTGCTTGTTGAAGTGATAAAGGCATTGCCTTACAATACAGTTTACAAATCAGAAAATGCTTGAGGGAGGATTGGAAGGCATGCCTCTCTGTGCTTCCTGCCCCTTTCCAGGTGTGATCATTGTGACTGCCACCATTACTTGTGAGCCTTACGCTTGTAGTGTGTGCACCACACATGTGCTACCACACTTAGCCCTCATCGTAAGAGGCGGGTGTTAACTCCCTATCCCTAGTGAGAAGGATGGCAATAGAAAGATAACTTGGTCAGGATGACACAATTACGGAATCAGGCTTAAGATATAACCCGGGCTTTGTCTGACTCCCGAATCTCTAAATTTAAACACTCCTCAATTATCACTCAGCCTCTTCTGTGACTTCCCTCTGATAACACAGAGAGTTGGGGTTTTGCTGTTTATCTATTTTACATTCCATGAAGTAGAGATCACGGTCGCAATGACAAGACAAAGACAGCTGAGAGGAGTGTCACGTGGAGCAGCCTACAGAGAAGCAGGGACAGTGAAGACTCCCGATTAATCTGCAATTAGGTTCTAGCATGAAATCTGGAGTGGACCCCAGAGATCATTGCTGTTCACCTCTTTCTTCTTCTTAAGACAGGGCATCATTATGTAGCCCCTGTTGGACAGTAACTCACTATGAAGACTAGGCCAGCTGCAAACTCAGAGGTCCACTTGCTCCTGCCACCCAGGCTAAGATCAAAGGCATTTGGCACCACACCAGGCCTTTCCTTCTACAAATGAGGGCTATCAAGCCAATCAAAGGGAATAGGCTGGCCTTAGGTAACAAAACCAGACCTCTAGGTTTCCGGCCATTGTTGACCCGTTTAAAAAAGTGTCCAAAGAAAGTAGCCAAGACTACTATTGATACGGCAGTCACAAAATACATCTACCAAAGGACTACTGAATGATGAAGCAGAAGACCCACAGAACCGCTATAAGGATCTTTCAAGCAAGAAGGACTGAGAAAAAGCAAAAGCGATGGCCCAGGGATGGGATGAAATCCAAGCAGTTTGGTGGAACTCAGTATGGCAGCGGACAATTTGCTTTTCCAATTACTCAGGCAAACACAGAGAAAAAGATGCTGTTCTTGATATCCACCACATTTGGTAGATGTCACTTCGCTTTGCTCCACCCTTGCACTAAGGTGGCGCCAGTTGTGTTTGAGACCAGTCACAAATAGCCCTTGCTTGCACCAGGGCCGTGACCCTGACAAGCCATCATCGTCACTAGCGTATTTTGAGGGTCCTTGCAAACTAATGTAACTCCAAACGATGGGTAGGAAAGGGAAAGCCAGCCCCAGCTGCAGTAAACATGCTCAGCAAACTCTCCTTGCACCTGGACCAGGTCTGAAACCATTTCTGGACCATATCTTCCCTGTGAACCGTCGCCACAAACTAAAAGCCATTTTCTTTACCAACTGGAGAACAGAAAGGGGCTACCTCTGATGCCACATCTCCCACCAATGAGTGATGAGGAAGGTAACATGATAACTTCTAGGATGTCAACAACGGTGCCAAAGCAGCACCACAATAAAAGAATACAGGATGTGGAGTCCAGACCACCCCAGCCATCTACTTCTTGTATTCCCCACGACACCATTGATCCCTTTCTCTTAAAAGAGAGCCTCCACCAAGCTATCACACAGGCCTGCCATTTGGCTTATAAGGAAGCTGGCCGTCAGTTTTAAAGATTATATAAATTGGAGCGACCCTGTTTTAAAATTGGGGAGATATATCCATAAGTCTTCCATGTGCAGAGGCTAATGGCTGGCAGCAATTGTTCTGCTCCATGAAGACCTTCAGGAAGGCCATGGCTTTGTGCTGGCTTCCTATGAAGGAGGCCATAAGAGCACAAGGACAATGATCTTTCATCTCAGCAAAGGTCCTGTTCACTGCATACTCATCAATGCTGAGGATAAACGCACATGGCTAAGGACAGCTGCCCTCTGGGAAACCCCACTCCAGGGCAGGAGCGTGATAAGAGCCCTCTGTGTTCTACCTCTGACCTCTCTGCAAGGCAGGCAGGTCCTCTTCAGACTTCTGTCACCCACTCGTGGAGGACAGGTACAGCCACCTGCTCTACACCCCGTCTCCAGGGCTCGAGACAGACAGAGCAGCTCTTGCTTTATTTACTCCCACGAGTGTTCGCTGTGCAGGTTAGGAAAGGTGCCTCAGACTTTTTACTGCTTTGTTGGGTTTTCTTTTGTAGACAATAACAAACAATGGGCCACGTCCCTCTATAATGGCTTGCTTCTGTTTCTTTATGGAAAGCCAACTCGTCAGTTTTTCCCTACAGATAAAAATCAGCATCTTCATCCAGGATGGACCAAAGGGTGAACCACCACTGCCCATGCTTTCTGGGACTCGGTGGAGAGAGCAGAGAGGCCTAACATAGGAAGTGGTGGGTATATCCCAGTATGAACATGACAAACTGGTGTGGTGGCACACGCCGTTAATCCCAGCACTCAGAAGGCAGAAGCAGGCAGATCTATGAGTTTGAAGCCAGCAAGTTCGGGGCTAGCTAGGGCTACATCATAACACCCTGTCTCAAAACACAAAGAACAAAAGACACAACCACCTCTTTCCTGCTTCAGTATTTGCTTAATATTGTTCTTGGAAGTAAGTTCTGTTCCCAAGAACCCTGGAAGAGGGGACAGGGATATTCACAACCAAAATTAAACCCCTCCACCCTAACACTCACAGCAAACCTACAAAACAGACATTTTTATACTGATTTTACAGATGAGAAAATAGTGCTTGCTTGTTAAAACAAACAAACAAAACAAAACAAAACACAAACAAAAAAAAAACTGAAGCCAATGACCTCACAATCCGGTTGGCAACAAAATTAGACCATACCAAGCAAACAGAGAAAGGCTGAGTAACAAAGCCCTCAGCAGAGGCTGCAAATGGTCTTGGAGGTTGGGTGTATTAATTGAGTACTTCTTCATTTAATAATCAACAACACAAAACATAAGTTCCAAGTTTCTGCTCTCAGCTACCCAGGAGGTAAATGGCTCACAAAGTCATACACAGTTTGTTGCTCCTTCCTCTGTTGTTAGTGTTCAGAAACCGAAGCACTAGACACCAGAGAGAGCCCTTTGTTTTCCAAACAGCAGCCTTACACATCCTTCTACAGGGCAAGCAATGTCCCAGAAAAGTGCAAGTGACTTTTACAGAGGAAAAAAGTAGGCTATAATCTCCATCATTTTTCATGGTTTGAGGCTCCTATTCCCCGTGGGTTCATTTGCCTTGCTGGAGCATTTATCTTTGCTGCCAGGCAGCTCCATGGCAGAATCTGGACTGCATACAGAGGTAGAGAAACACCGGCACCTCAGGACAGCCCTGAGCAAAACGATGAAGCGATGAAATTGATCTTTGATGCCCTTAGACAGCTCTGAGCACCCCCTGATCTGTACCCCAATCTTTGTACCCCTTCTCTGACGTCTGTCTGCAGCCCAACAGGGCTCAGTGAGTAGCCCACAGGGTTTCACAACGATGCACTCCCAAAGGCCCTTGTCATGGACCATCATGTTAACAATGCAATTCACAAGATGCTGTCAGCCAACCAAACCTCAGAAGATGATGACCTGCCCCGTCCTTGTATTTACCAAAGATAGATGGCCACCAAGAGAGCATCCCATCAGCACCGGCAGAGCTGCCGCACCAAGTCAACAGGAAAACATATTCTCAGCGGGAAGCAGAGGAACCTGACACTGCAGTTACTCTTTGCAGCTTTATCTGGAATAAATGGGCAATTTCCACTTAGGTAGCTTGAAATATTAAAGAGTTCTCCGGCCACCATTCTGCCCTTTAGGAGACACTGGGGTGTGGAAACTCTGGGTTGGAAATTATTATAATGATGCATAGTATGGAGGCATTTACGCTTTCTTAAAATTCAAAATATCCTTCAAGACTGAAAGTATTAAATCTCAATAATTATATCGCAGAAAGAAAAACTGTATTTAGGGGACAGGAAAGACTTTGGTGACTCTGCCCTGAAACCCACTCTGACTAATGTCATGGCCACTGCAAAGATACAAGAGGATGGACGGCTGGTCCACTTAGGAAAACAATGAGCAAGCACACTCATTCATCTATGGGTATTTGCTATGTGCTAAGCACTGTGCTTAGCAAATAAACCATGTCCTGGGCTTCCTGGAAGATTGGGGTAGGGTATGCTGTTCTGTACTTAAAATATATATATAGCAAAATGCATCCCCCCCCCCCGACATTCTGCTGCTGGAGAAGCATGCCGGAGACTCATCAATACATTAGAGCCAACGTCATGCCCAGCAGAAATTGAGGAATAAGAGTGTGGGATGGACCGGCTCTATGAGAGAACTTATTACTACTGTTTAGTTAAATCGACAGTGTCCAGTTGCCTTCCAAATAGCTCCGTTTATACCCATAGACAAAAGCTACTCTTGGCCTAATCAGAGAAGCCTCTCTTTGCAGAGAACAACAGTGAGTTGTGGAGTTCAGGATAGTGAGAAGAAGTGATAGCTGAGTGGTCAGTCCTAAATAAAACGTCCAGACCATCATCTCTCAAGTTCCAGGAACATCTCAGAAGAGCAGTCAGAAGGAATGTAAAAGTCAGAAGCTAGAGAGAAGAGCTGGGAAACGTCATTTCTGGGCATCGCAATCTTAAACTCATAGTAACTGCAGTCACCCAAAGTTGGCCTGTCAATCATCAGACAGGCATAGGGAGCTCATGGGTCCCTACCCCTCCCACAAACTACTGGCTACAGAGAAGACTCTGGGAAATAGGGAGTCAAGATCTTCTGTTGGATACCCACTGGGGAGCCCACCAGAATACAAAGGACAGTTTCAAACGCATGGCCACACAGATGGCCCTGGGTAAACTCAAGGGATTTCAAAGGAGGGGTGTGTGGCAGGGGTGCTGATATTCAGATATATTGTATACATATATGAAAATGTCCAAGGACAAATTTAACAAAATGGAAAAAATGAAGAATCCTTATACTGGAGTAATGCAATTAATTTTAAAACCAAATTATAGTGACTTTTGTGGTGTCTGCTGATAAACTAAAAAGTCACTAAAATTTTATACTTAAAGCAAATAAATTTCATTGCATATGTGTTATTGATTCAATACCAGTTAATTATTACAAAATTTATTATACTATGCACACATACATGATAAAATGAAGATATCCATTCTTTCTAAAAAAAATGAGTATTAAAAAAAGTGCAGGACAGAAAGTTGATAGTTTCTTAAACTTAAGACCCCAGCATTGGTCTAGAAAGAAGTAATGGAAAGAAAGGCACAGCGGAGAGACAGCTAGCAGGTAAGGCACTGGCCACACAAACAAAAGCCCCTGGGTTCACATCCTCAGCACCCACACATGAGGCCAGGCATGGCTGCACACAGCTGTGATCCCGGACTGGGGAGTGGGGACAACAGAAGCAGGAGGGTCACTGAGGCTTGCTAGCTGCCAGCCTAGCTGCAGAGGGAAAAGAGAGATAAGCTCCTGGTTCAGGGAGAGAATAAAGTGAGGACACGCAACATCCCCCGTGGCCCCTGCAGACATGCATACATTCCTACATACCACCACCACTGCTCCCACACACAATTAAAAAGGAAAATAGCACAAAATACTGAAAAAAAGAAATAGCTACAATATACATAATATTCATTAAAGGAGAAAAGAATAAGTGAGCAATACAGACTTATTTGATTTATGTAAAATAATTTGAAAGGACATGGCAATTTATCAGCCATAACCTGTTGGCTTTTTCTAGTTGTTTGGGTTTTTTTTTCTGCCCCCATCATGAGACATAAAAGTCAAACAGGACTGAAAGTTTCATTGCAAAAATAAGAAGGAAGAGAAGGAATAGACGGAAGAGAAGGAAGGAAAGGAAGGAAGGAAGGAAGGAAGGAAAGAAGGAAAGAAGGAAAGAAAGAAGGAAGGAAGGAAAGAAGAAACAACACAAAGAACTAGAGTTGTCTTCCATAGTTGTTACTCTTCTACGTAAGTGAGAATCACCATGGAAACAATCTCTGGCTGTGTCTCTCAGAGTGTCTTCAGGGAAGTTTTAACTGAGGTGGCAAAATCAACCCTGAATGTAGGCTGGGCCTTCCACGGGCTCAGGACTGGGCAATCTAAGAGGGAGATGTAAGTCAAACACCAGCATTCCTTCCTCTGCTTCCTGACACAGATGCCATGGAAACTGAGCTCCCCGCTCCTGCTGCCATGACTCCCCTGCTGTGGCTCCTCTACCATGATGGACATACATTCACAGAGTGAGCCAAAATATGGCCTCTCCCAGGAGTGCTTTAGGTCCAGCATTTGTCACAGCAACAAGAGAAACATTAATACATCTTTCTTACTCACTCTCATTTCCCCTCCCTCACAAACTTCTTTTAACCCCTTAGCTATATCTTTTGTCACTTAATTCCATATTTACAGTGACATGGTTCTTGGTGCTTTTTTTTTTCACTTATTCCCCACTATTTAAGGGGAGAATTGCAATTTTTCCCATCTCTTGAACAGGCTCCCCCAGGTTATAGCATGTGTATATCATGGCACCATGTTGTGTTTTCATTGCCATGGCTGGGGAGAATCTCTTTTCACAGATTCTATCTATGTCTTCCCTATGCTGTAGCCTAACTTCCTGAACTCAGTACTGCCCTTGGTTTGACCTTTCCTCGGGGTTACTTCTTCAAGTAACTCCCTATTTGGTATAGACTTATAACAATCTGAAAACTCTTTGTTCTACTTTTTTGATGGACTGATAGTTCAGTTGGGTATAAAATTCTCAACTAGAAATCATTTTCTTCCAGAATTTTTAGGCCATTGCTCCATTGCCTTCTAGACTCCCATGCTCCTGTTAAATCTAGCTGATTCTTAAGCTCTTGCAATACAGTTTTCTTATTTTTAGGCACCGAAATGTCATAGTTGTCTCTATTTTTCTGAAACTCTGCAATGATGCACCATCATGTGGGCATGTTCACTTGTATGAACATACAGGGAGCCCTTCAGTAAGGAAATATGTGTCTTCAGCTCCAGATGGTCACTAGTATTTCTTCCCTCTGATTTTTCATGCATCCCTTTCTTGAATTCCTAGCATTCAGATGTGGGACTTCTCACTCCTTCTAGTTTCCATTTCTGGTTTTGTTCTGCTCTTTCCTAAAGATTCTTAATGAAGTTTTGATTTACAACCATTCATAGCCCTCAGTGATAGTATTTTTATTTTCAAAAAAATACCCCATTTTCTGAATGTTTATTCCATAGAACAATTAGCTCCCATTTCTATCTTTCTAAAGATAGGATTAAAGGAAATATCTATTTTCTTTTTTGTCTGTTTTGTTTGTTTCTTCCCTAAGACTCTGCTTTAAATAGATATTTAATTTTGGTTTCTAATTTCATGCTAAAGGCTTTCTCAGATATTTAGAGTGAAATAACAAAGACTTAGGACAATAATTATTCTAAATGGCAGGTGGGACTCATTCATATCCTGGACTTCACTGTGGATGGTTTTGCTGGGTAGATCTTTCTTTACCTCTGGAGTCTCCTTCTGTAGGCTGAGTGTCTCTAGTCAAAGAGGAATTCAAATCTTCTGCCTGAAAGTTACAAGTTGGTATTCTGTCACTTAGAGAAGCAGCTTGAAAAGGCATCTCTGTTGGACCCCACTCATATCTTGCCCAGTCCAAAGAGCTTCTGCCTTATGCTAGCTAAAGAATAGCCTTCCAATATCTAGCTAGTGTAAAGAAAGAAACTGGCAAAAAGAAAAAAGAAAGAAAAGGAAGAGGTGACAGGTACCAGTGTCTATTTCTTATACCAATTCTCCACATTTTAGCCCTATTTTAACCACCATTTACAAAATCACCAAATGACACTAATTCCCCAATTTGGAAAAGTGATAAATTAGATTTTAACCATCTGAACTTTCTCTTTTGCAGCATGGAATTCAGTTGACTTATACATGCATAGTCAGTTACTATTTTCCCATCAACTCGCCAGTTCTCAAAACACTGTTGCCATCTTCTCTACTGCTGCTGCATGCAAATGGAGAATCTCCCTGGTGAGTCCAAGATTTGGCTCTAACCTTAACTTGTGGTCACGGCCAAGGAAGGCATTGCTGTAGAGTAAAATGGGCACAAACATCAATTTGAATGAGGCACTGGAGACCAACCTCCTCCACACCGTCTGGCCTTGGACTTTCTGTACACAGGAGTCTATGTTGAAAAACCTAAATGCTAAAACCAAACTGTCTTAACTGAAGTCAGTCAAAGCAAAAAAACTAGAAAATTAATAGTCTTCTGTGAAATCAATAGAAAAGCAATTCCCTGTTCAGCCGTGATTATAGTTGTTTGGTTCTTATATATCAACGCAAAAATTTTCAGGCAAAATATGCTATCAGCAAATATTTCAGGCATCGTCCAAATGGCTTCAGTGAGAGAACATGTTTGACACCAGTCTGAATTCAGTCTCTGAGATGCACATGGTGGAAGGAGAGAACCAACTTACAACTTGTCCTCCAAACTCCACACATGTCATGGCATATGCGCCGCACACTCACACAGACTCATGAAAACATATATAAACAAAATGTAATAAAAATTATAAAAGAATACTTCAGATTCTAGAAAGTGAATACCTGGTGAAAAAGTGAACAAGTGAAAACCAAGCCATGCAGAATGTGTGTGTGTGTGTGTGTGTGTGTGTGTGTGTGTAAGTATGGAGGCTAATGTGTTTTTTTTTCCCTTGAATTCTTGCCTTTGTGATTTAATTGTTTTTTAAAGATTTCTTTACCATCATTCTAAAATGGTTTTGGAAAGGAACATTAAATATGAAATATTTATCTGCATTTCTTAAGTACTGATTTTTGAATCACTTTATTA
Source organism: Microtus oregoni (assembly GCF_018167655.1). NCBI lineage: Eukaryota > Metazoa > Chordata > Mammalia > Rodentia > Cricetidae > Microtus > Microtus oregoni. The sequence continues at coordinate 60,025,147 of NW_024543061.1, forward strand.
TGTCTACAAAATACACCATACATTTAGGACGAAAGATAAAACGTTTTTACAGCTTGATGAATAATGATGGAACAAAGTCTCAATCCAAGCACCACCCAGGTCCAGGAATATATTATTGCCAACCTCCAAGGAGCCCATTTCTGTATGCCCTTTCCCAGACAACCCACTCACCCTTCCAGCCAATGCCACCACCCTTTGTCATAACCATTTGAGGGTAAAACTGAGGACCTAGGACCTCCTGCATGCTATGCAAGGCCCGACCACTGAACTGTATCCCCAGTTTTTTTATTTCTTAGTTTATTTCCTTATTTATTTGCTTTTTTAAACTTTATTTTATTTTTTACTTTGAGGTTGTAGCTCACTAAGTTGTTAAGGCTAACCTAGAACTCACTCTGTAACCCAGGAAGTTCTGGAGTTGCAATGTCCCTGCCTCTTCCATCTCTAAAGCAGCTAGGTTACAGGCCTGTGCTCTACCCATTTCCAGCCTTCCAGTTCTATCTGTTCTCATATGCTATAAAGGGAATCCTCCTGGGCATGCTCTTTTGTCTCCTTTCACTCACCCATATGTTAGTCAGGATTATTAGTGTCACATGTGGGCTTTCAGAATTTCCCATGTTAAGGAAAACACTTTATAACACTAACAATGAAATGAAAGTGGGGGGGGGCTATAGAGGATACGTGTAAAAAAGAGAAAAATAATTCGCTCAAAGTTTGAGAGAGGAGATTCTATTTCTAATGTTTCTTAAGTGTGAAATGTAATTTTCCACTTCAAAGCAAGAGAAAAGTGCCCCCCCCAATGGTTGTCCAGAGAAGCCTGGCTCATTCCGCTATCAAGGCTTATCTACACCCCTAAACATCACCTTCCCATCCTTGCTAGGAAAGGAGATGCCACAGGCTGGTTCCGGGTGCAGTGCCTCCCAAAGTGGCCATCTTCTTCTCCCAGCATTCATAGACAGTAGTCGTCAGTGAGCTAGAACCCCCCAACATTAGTCTCCTCAGGGGATTAACTCGTTCTCCGAGAAAACGAGACTGAGGTCTCCTCAACAATCTAGTCATTCTAGACAGTTCTACGAACACCGAAGATCAACAGAGAAAGAATGGTTATGAAAGCTCGTTGAGTGGGGACTAGGAAGACGGCACTTTCAGTGAAGTGCTTGCCCTCCAAGAATGACGAGCTAAGCTCAATACCTGGCGGCACCCATGTAAAATCCAGTAGGGAACCACTAGCCAGTGCTCTGGACATGGAGGCAGGTGGATCTCTGTGAACTGCCGCCTGCCAGCGTTACCTATTTGAAAGTTCCAGGCCCATGAGAGATTCTGTCTCAAAAAAGAAAAGATAGATGGCACTTGTGGAATGACGCCTAGGACTGCACGCATGTATATACCTATACATGCACACACGTGTGTGCGCGCACACACACATCATAAAAACAGCTAGTTCCAGGCTCCTTGTCTGCGGGAGAATGGTACCAACATCCAGTCGTCCCAAACTCTAATGATATCCTAACTCCTGCTGACTATAAGCCAGTCACTCTAACCACAGAATATGGGCCTCGGGTCTCTGAATTCTCTTCCTGCAGAACAAGTTCCGTACACATCAATATGACTGTGTGGGGGCACCAGTCCTGATGACACCTACAGGTGTATTCCATAATGTCGCCAAGAACAAAGCATTTCTCTTCTAGTATCCATAAGCAGAGATGACACCTACAGGCTTGGGAGCCTGCACTGTCAGAGGACGTACAGCCGATTGTTGAACCGACAGAGACCATCTGCAGTGAGAGGTAAAGTCCTTCTGCTTTCGTCATTTTAAAACAACTTCCACACAGGATGTTAGGAGCCAGGGAGAAGAATGGGGACAAGAAACAAGAAAAACGCCAAGGGTTTCTGAGAACGTAATTAATCTAGACACTGTGGGTCGAGGCGTGGATCACAGTCACCAACGGCATCTTCATTTAGCTTTCCTCAGAGAGCATTTCACTTTTTTCAGTGCTGGGTGAACCCAGGCCTCCCAGAATCCAGCAGGTGCTCCACTACCAAACTATAACCCAACATCCTACAAAGGACATACCAGTTAATTTATTCAGGATCTCTGCCACATTTCCCAGTAATAAAAGTTAAAAGTTGAAGTGGCAGACAGCATTTTGACACCAGGTTACTGCATCTTGTCCTGGAGAAAAATGCAGAATTCCAGTCTGCGTTTCTTCCAATCTTGGTCATCATGGAGCCCGGCTCCTTCTGACTAGCAAGGAATCCATCCACCTCCACTCACAAAAGGGCTGCAGGACTCCTCCACCATGAGATGCTAGCATACCACACTCAAAAACACAAAGCACAATGATGTTTGAGGTAGAGGGGAGTTATAGCTTAACAAGTACCAGAATTCTGTTTACAAGATGAACAGTTCTGCAGATGGGAACTGATAATAATTATACAACAGTCTATATATACTTAATGTCATTAAATCATACCCCCAAATGGCTAAAACAGCAAGTTTCACCAAACGTATATCTTAGTACAACAACAAAAAGTGGCCTTCAACCTAAAATAAAGAGTTGCATAAGGACAATGTCACTGTGAAATTCGAAGAAAGCCAAATAAGACAAATTACAATGGCTCTTTTCGCAACTTCAGACTCAAGAATTAAAGGAGTAAAGCAACCCTTGCACTTGCTCTTAAACACTAAAGCTGATGATTAAAGCTGGTCAAATCTGAGACCTCCTAACCCTATAGTCTGCTAATCTTACTGCTGTAGCTACATACTGATAGGCAGCTAGTTGCCCAACACTTGTTAATTGGTGATGTTTCTGAAACTAATTCCTCAGCTTCTATTTCTACTTTGATTTCTTGTAGCCATGAGCAATCTCTAAAAGAATCAAGTCATGGAATTACCTAATACAAAAATCCACTGGACACTCAAACCAGTGAGATCTACCTATATTACCTAGGAGCATACAAGTCCTGTTTATGAGGTAGGAGCCAGAAAAGAGGGCTTCTTAGAATCAGGATGCCCCATTCTCTGGTTCTGGTTTCTCACCTTCCATGTCTCTTGAATTTGCCATCATATCCAATTGCTATTTTTGTTTTATTTTTCTAAAGTAAAAGTTCCCAATAAACCATATAGAACTTGTTATAAATTGAGCTGTGGTTGGTAGAGACCAAAATGATTGATCTTACGTAGGAGACTCACATGAAATCTCTCTACCAGCAGTCAGTGTCCCAGGTCCCTTCCATGTTGTTGCTCTATATTCCAGGATGCTGCTTTATTCTGCATGATCTGACACAGCTATGTGATTGCATTCATGCCAGAATGAAGAGAAAAGTCCCATGGCTTCCCTTCAAGGGTACAACCAGGCAGCCTAGCATATCGCTCCTACTGATTTACCCCCAGGTAGGTCTTGGCTATACAACATCACTCAACTAAGGGAGGATAAGAACTGCAGCATTTTATTCTAGACAATCATGAGCTCAGCCGAAACACCTGTTGCTGTGGAAGGCTATGGAGACCAGATTCTTAACAAGCAGAGTCTGCTCTTTTGCAGGACCAATCCCACCATAATATATGCATCATAACAGGGTCCATGGGTAGTGGTTTGAATCGGAATGGCCCCCAGAGACTCATGTGTTTAAATGGTTGGCCTATAGGGGGTGGCACTATTAGGAGGTGTGGCTTTGTTGGAGTAGATATGGCCTTATTGGAGGAAATGTGTCACTGTGGAGGTGACACTTTGCTCAAGCTATGCCCAGTGTGAGATATGGTTGCTTCTGCTACCTGCAGATCAAGATGTAGAACTCTCAGCTCCTACTCCAGCACCATGTCTGCCTGCATGCCATCATGAAGATAATGGACTAAACCTCTGAAACCATAAGCCAGCCCCAATTCAGTGTTTTCTTTTATAAGAGTTGCTGTGGCCATGGAATCTCTTCATATCAACAAAAACCCTAACTAAGACAGTGGGCATGTGATTCCCTAGAGAACGAAACATCTGATCCTATTTTCCGACATCACCACAATCAGCAATGAAAGACGAGTTCTTCTCCCATGCAACGGGGCACCGAGTACACTAGGTTCAAAGGCTATGCAGGAAGGGTCAGTGTAAGTCACTTAGGCCTTGCCAAGGCCCTGTTGCCTTCAGACCCGTGAGGCATACTGAAGCACAGGTTAGGTTAGCTGACAGATAACAAGCCATTGAAATAGACCTCTGCCCAAACTTTGGCTCATATCCTCTATAGCAAGGCAAACACCAGTGATGAATGTTACCTCGGGGCAGGTGCCAAGAATCTGAGGCCAGCTTGCCTTCTTGAATCCTGTATGTTTTCTTTGTGTGGGTAACACTTGCCTTTATTATCAGAGGGTTCGCTCACCATGTATTTAGGGTAGAAGGGAATAAGCTCTAAGGCCCTCCCAGAGCAGCCCAGGGTCATCTCCACTTTGTTGCAGCTAACAGTCTCACTGTGGAGGTCAAGACAAAGCACAGCTCTCCCATCCTCATCAATACAAATCCACTCTGCAAACCTGGCTCCTTGCCCAACTACACGACTCATTCCATGACAAGTGTTTGTTCTCTGGCTGGGACGTACCCAGCTTCCTGGCCAGGTCCCTTGGTCTGGCTATTGCCCTGGATATGACAGGGACTTAATCCAAAGCCAGTGAGTCTTTATGCAGAGCTGCTCCGGAAAGAGGAAAGTCTATTTTGGGTTCTGCTACTCTAAGCCTATGCAAATGTCTCAAGAGTGATGAATGTAGCTTTCAACTACAAAAAAAAATGGTAGTCAAAAATCTAAATTCCATTTTCTAGCTCCCGCCAGTCAGCCAGCCATGCATACACAGCACACCGGCCACTGTGAATGTGGCTTCAGTTTAGTTTAGACTTGAGCAAAATTGAGCTTAGCCTCAGTTTCCTCATTCTGTACAGTCAAGAAACTAAATTGGATCATTACTATGTTTTTTCTTAGCTTGAAGTATCCATGAGCTTCGATTTCTGCCACAGTTGAGACTGGCTGTGATCAAAGACGCGCACAGCACTGGAAGCTTGTTGTGAACACAGCACAAGGGTTTGCTCACAAAATCTTTGAGTTTTCTCATCCTTCTCCGTAACTGTCAAAAACTGACACAGTGAAGCCAGCCAGAAGAACCAGTCAACACGAAGAATGTGTACAGGATCCAAGAAAGAAAGCTGCCCTCAGGCCCTTGGCACCTGCCCAGAGGTAACATTCGCCACTGAGTTTTACATATAATCCTCCCAAGATGTTTACCCAAGTGCGCTGGACTTCAGGCCGCACTGTGCAAATACTGTCACAAGAGATTGATGGAACAGGAAACAAGAGCGAAGAGAGCTGCCACCTCCGCTCCTCAAGAAACGGAAAACCCAAGTTGGTGACATCGCTTTTCATGTGGGTTTTGTTCAATATGCTTTTTTTTTCCTTTCAGGTGCATGCGTGCATCGTGTATGTGTGTGTGTGTGTGTGTGTGTGTGTGTGTGTGTGTATGTATGTATGTCTGTGTGTGTCTGTGTGTGTGTGTGTCCCCGTGTCTGTGTGTTTGAGACAATATACAGCCTTGGCTGGCCTGGAAGTTACTATACCAATCAGGTTAGCCTCAATTCACAGAGATCCACCTGCCTCTGTCCCCCGAGTGCGGGATTAAAGGTGTTTTCCGCCACCACCCGGCTGTGTCACTTTAAAACCATCTGTTTAAATAAGTTTCTACTCCAGGTCTTCCCCCCACCCCCCAGGGTTTTCCCTAAAGCTCTTCCATCAAGATTGGACAGAATGAAACTGGCCTTGTCTAAGTCTCCTAGGAGAGAAATGAATAGCTACTTCTCTTTAATACTCCAGCCCACCCTGCCCCACCTCAAGCTCTCATCTTACCCAAACCAGGACCAAGCCCAACCTTACAAATATGGAAAGATCCCAGGCTGACGAACAAGATGGCCATCCCCTTTTGAGGGCTGCAGTCCCCACAGAGTCTATGAGCGTAAGGCTGCTCTGTGCCTTGGGCTCCTTGCTGGGCCTCTCACTGCTCCTTACGCAGTCTCTGTTCCTGGCCATGTCACTGGGTCACGTCTGGGTCCTTATCTTGCTTCCTACTTGCTGTCTTGCCCTCACACATAAAGCCAGCTTCGTTTTAAGCTCATCTGCTGCCCACACTCCTGAGCCTCTGCCTTGCTGGCATCCCATTCAACAGCCTCTGGCTCCTTGGCAGCCCTTGGCACATGTCTGTGAAGAGTTTCCCTCTCTTCAAGACTGGCTCTCAAATGGCCAGCTCCCACTTGCTGCCCTGAGCTAAAGGAAAACTCCTCCCATGTTTCAGGTATCATCTCTTCTTAAAGACATTCCTAACAAAAAAACATTCTGATCAAGTGGTTAATAAGCAGCTGGGAAAACTAACACTCTGTGTTCTCTTTCTGTCCCTCTAACCAAGAAAATAATTAAGATCCAAAAGACAGCAGGTTCACTTCAGCTCATGATCTTGGAGGTTCCAATCACTGGTGTGTTAGTTCCATTACTTTGGGATGTGGTCAGCAACAGGTCACATGCTAATTATGAAGAAAAACAAAAACACACCAAAAAGGGGGGTCTTAGCCTCACTATCCCCCTAAAAGTGCACTCACAATGATTTCAAGACGGCTCACTAAGCCTGCTTTTTAAATGTCACAATACTTTTCAGAAGGGCCACTGTGACCAGTCCTTTAACACCTGGGCATTCGGGAGCATTTAAGGCCGAGGCTATAGCACTGTGGAAAGGCAGAAGCCTGCTGTATGCAACCGACCATTCCTACAGCCAGGATCTTCCTAGACTCCAGCTTCCCAAAATACTATTAATAGAAATGTCTTGAAATCAAAAGTAAATGGGTCTTGGGCTTTTTAAGTGAATCCAGAAGGGACCATGACATTTCCCATGATATTTTGCCAAGTCTTTCTCATTCCATTGGCTTTGAGCCTGGGATGGATGGATATTCGGCCTGATTCTTCACTGGCCTGAACATGGGCATCAATCTGCAGGGTCAAGAGAATAAAGCACGAAATCTCAAGGCAGTTTAGCTGTCCTTTCTTCCTCAATCCCACACCCAAGCACCTTTTGAGTCCTAAAATGAAAACAGCTCAATCAGTTTCTAAGGAATCCTACACTACCCCCAAATGTTAGCACCTAAGTCTTCTGCTGCTGCTCAAGTGAACCCCCAGCCCAAAAAGACCACGTCTTCCCAAATCCAAAATATCACCTCCCAAGTCCTTACAGATAACCTCAGAAAAAAACTGAATTCTATATTACCAGAAAGGCAAAAAAAGAAGGAGAAAGAGGTGAAGGAGAAAGGGAGGAAGGAATAAAGAAGCTATTAAGGCTGATCTCGACCTGATGCAAAGCGGGGGTCCTAGGGATAGCCAGCAACCCACCTTGAGCGGTGCACAGAACCAGAAGGCACAGTTACTACAACACATCCTGCTCCTACTCACCCTTGCAATCACAGACCTCAAAACATCTTCAACCCTTCTTACTCCACTATCGGGGTAGACATGGAAGCAAAAGGTTCCATACATTAGAGAGAATAAGTTCTGTGTGATTTGAAAAACACAGAATTTGTGTTTGATTCTGGGCTCCTCCATCTCCTTGCTGTGTGGTCCTACCTAGGTCACTTTGCCTCTGAATTGTTTCTTTGTTAAATGGGAGCTGAAAACATCTCCCTAGCAAAATGGTTACCGGGATTAAAGATTACAAAGTTACAATTTGAAAAGTTCTTGGTAAACACTATGTGCAGGAGAAAAATACTAGGGGGTGATGTTTGTGTAACCTAAGGTAACTGGGAACTAAAGAGAAGGCCTAACAGAGAACCCAAGACTAATGTACTCCTAAAAATCCGGAGCCTAGGATGCTGGGTGTGGAGTGGGGGGGGGGGGGCTTAGTGGAATACACAAAATGATAGCGTGAAGTTGTTCAGCGGTGGCTGGATGTTTGTCAGTGGATGGGGTGAGTCTTAAAATGAAAGGTCTGTTTTTACGGCTGGTCTTCCCAATGCCGTGTTTTCATAGATGCACACAGGCAACACTTCCGTGACCATCTGTCAGGCTCGGGTCACAAAAGATTCATCGGAATTCTGCAGTTGTGCAGACGACCTTTGCTGAGTGATGCACGCTTGGGCCTTTCCCCACCGTCGTATGTGTCATCTCAGGGACCTTCTTATTTTCAGGACTCCATGGGTGTTATACAAATGTGTGTACATGCATGTGAGTCTGCCTATCTGAGCATAACTCTGTCTGTATATGTATAGAAGCATACAAACCATAACATGGTCCCAACAGTTGCATGAATTCCTCATTCTTGGCATCGTCCTAATTCTTGCCAGATGTGCCTAGGCATACTATTTTCCAGTGTGACTTTGAACACTGGTGGTGCTAATTCCTAGATTAGTGACAAAGAACATGAAAAAACAAGCATTAGGGAGAAACTTTCCCAAATGATTCACCTGAGAGGAAACCTTCGGCCTATTTAATTACCAAAAACCAGGCCCTATACGGTCAGGGGATGGTAGGAAGTGGCCTCCTTACTGGTTTCCTTTTGCACATTGTTGTTAGGAGATACATGCTTCTTCTGTTCCTTCCCATCCCCATTTCTCTGGGGTTATCTCTATCTAGAAAAATAGACAGAATGCCATACAACGGTATGACAAGCCCTTGGGAAGTATTTAGTAGAAGAGCATTTTGGTGATACCCCATACCAATAGAGAAGAGTCTGCTTTGCTGGAATTAGTATGGTGTTGCCTAAAGCCATTGTCAATGATCCTTCCATTGTATTAGGGTCACACAAAAGCACACTGGCTAGGGGGCACTGGGGCCTGGCTCAAGGGCAGGATTTACATCTGCTTCCCTCTCCTGGGAGTGCACTGTCTCTACCTCCTCCTCTCTGGTCAGTCTGGCTTCCTGGAAGTTAGCTGGATCCTTTTGAAGTCTCTAAAACATTAAACAAGCAGGTCATGGCACTCCAGGAACTGTCACGAAGCCGTGCTACATGTTGTCATTTCACACTGATGTCCTCAGCCTGAAAGCCTTGTACTTTACAGATCTAGGGTGGGGAACAGAGACAGATCCGGAACAGAGCTGTGACTTCAGCAGAGAACCAACCTGTGATAAAGGGAAGGCCCCAGAGATCCCAGGAAGTGTGGCGCTCCTTTTCCTAAACCATCTCTGGATGTATACAGGTTCTCCACCCTCCCCCTTTCCAGTCTCCTCCTTACACCTCATCCCCCACATTTGGTCTTGGCTTGACAAGTACCCTGAATGAGTCAGGACCTCTAAAATTCACAGCCAGGTCCTACAAACTCCTTAAACAAAGCAAAGGGAACAGTGGGGAGGTGCAAAGTTCGTCTGATCCTTCCGCTGAGCACGAGGACAGGAAGGACTGAATACAGGTGCAGATGTTCCAACCCTACTAGGAATAGGCTGTGAATAAAGGGAAACTACCAGCAATGGCCTAGAAGGTTCTCTGGTGGAACATCCTGTCTTCTGGGATTACCATGGAATCTCAGGCCTAAACAAGGTACCTCTTCTGCCTCTCATAAGACCTAGCACTTCCACATTCTTTCTCCAAGAAGAAATATGGCACCCATACTTATCTTCTCTTAGGAAGTACTTGAGTCCCCAACCAAAATGTATTTATATGGCTCCCACTGCACACTGCCTGCTACCCAATAAATATTCATTTGATTCATGATAGTCTCAAGATGATTCTTATTTTCTGGTTAGTGACAGCTAAGTTCATGTTTCTTTCCCAAGAAAGCCTTTCCTGACTATAGTTAGAGAATGTTGGAACATGAAAGATCCACAGCCTGTAGGCGACCTATTCGTCCTCCCTCTGCAATGCTTGTCTCCCTATCTGACCATGAATTCTTCCGTGGCTTATTCATGGCCTTTCCCTGCCTGGCCCTTCCATCCACACACATCCCAGTACCCAGCGGGGAAGGAGCAATGGTAAGAACAAAGGCCTTTTCTTTCTTCACCACCTCTGGTGCTGAATTAGTAGCACTCAATAATAAAAATAACAATGCTTACCATTTGAAGATACTACACAAAATTCCAAAGCACTTTTAAGAACATTATCTCTAATGAGATAATGCTTCTCACAAAAGTCGGTAGTTAAGTAGGTGCAATTAGCCCTAAGTAACAGATGGAAACTGAGGCTCAGAAGGTTAAGAGACCTGCCCTGGGGCACACAGCCAGGTCAGCACTTCTGTTCCTGTTAGCACTTCCCTCTGCAATTTGGGGCCTCTCCAGACTCCTCAAAGCGCCATTAGCAAGAAATGATCATTAGGCAAATTGAGACAAGGAAGAGAAATGCCAGGAAAATGCACACTTCTCCCCAAACCACCAGCCTGGTGATACCTGACCTCCACAGTCAGCGGGTGAGTCTCCCGTTGTTCTCAGAAAACTGGGAACTACACAGGCTCGCAGATACTATCTTTTGTAACTGGATGTCCCTTCCCCAGGGCCTAGAATGTAACAGATGCCCGGTTATGTGACAATCGGCTAATGAACGATGAAAAGCAAGTAAGGTTAAAAATGAATAAACCTGAAATAAAAGGTATGCTGTGACCACAGACATACGAGATGTCACATCTAAAGCGTTCCACACGTTTAAACACCTGGTTTTCATTTACACAATTAAAAATGGCAGAGAATGAGTGTGGGTAAGAATGTCCTCACCCCAGGCCGGTTGTATGACGACCAAGCGCTTCCAGACACGCAGAAACCTGGAGCCCCCTTGCTAATCAGGCAAATGAGGTCTAGGTTACCAAAATCCAGTGTATAAAGTGGGAAATCTCGTCCAAGAACCTACCCCAAGTCCCTCTCCATTGGGGCACATTTTCTAAGACTTCCTTCCCTTCTAGAAAGGGCAGCTTGTACCTTCCAGGGCACTCTCAGAGATAGACTTGGGCCTGGTGGCAGGCACACAAGTGCTCTCTTGGAAAGCTAAGAGTCCTGTGGTCACTCAGTTTTCAAAGCTACTCCTTCTAATCCAGTCAGGCAGGACACTGTTCTTTTGAAGGCTGGTAGCAGCTAACTAACCATCAACCCCACTCTTGGGACAAACCCCAGGCTCCTCATTGAGTCCACGGTACCTCTATCCGAGTGCATGCATCTCCTCCTTCACCTGACTCCAGGTACCACAGATACCCTGAGTTCCTCTCCACAACAACCCGTTGCCCTGATGTGCTCGACATGCAGGATTCTCACGGATGTTGCGCACTTGGCCCCATCTCATCCCTGTGACTCTGTTGCTGTTCAGCAGCCACCTCCTCAGAGAGCCCTTCCGTGTTAACCAACCCACTGTCAATGCCGCTCACTCTCTCTCGGCCTCTTTTACCTTCTTCCCTGTGGCATTTATGACGCCCTGCCTGAGTCTCTCTCGTTTACTACTCTGCCTACTGAGTTTCGGGCAATGTCACTGACTCTGTACGGAGCCTGAACACAGGATCCCCAAGGACAGAACCTTGTGTTAGGCGGGAGGTGAGCTTTCAGAAGGACTACCCAGCAGGCCTCCCAATTAAGGAGACCAGAATCATAGGTGGGCCTGCTCAGATCTTAAAACAGGATATAGACATAATGGTGGCTCCTGGCTGATGGTCAGGGTGGAAAGACAGCAGCGGTAGCCAACTCCAGATGGGCCAGCTCAGGGCCTCAACAACAGGATGCAATCACTGACAGTGGTCCATAACAGCTAGGGGAATACACAGAGGGCCACTGCCCTTTCCCCGAGTAAGCATTTCAGTGTTAAGAGCTTAAGTCCCATACACATTCCTGCATCTTTATATATTTACTTAGACAGAATTCCGTGTAAAATGGGCTTCCCAGAAAAAAAAAAGTTCTCTTCCTAGAAGTGCCTACGCTGAGAGAGGCACCAGGGACAGGCTCATCGGGAGAGAGAGAAAAGCACCATGCTAGCAAAAGGGTTGAAGCTGCGCAAGCCAGCCCACTCTACCTAAAAAGCAGGTTGTTGTTCACGCTAATCATTGCTCTTGACTGCTTACTCCGCTACTGTGTTGCTTCTGAAATCTCATCCATCAGAAGCACAGGAACCAAGACTGCCACTAGGGTAGAGAGCAGAGGAAATGAGGGACATCCCTGTGGTGCTGGCCAGCCTTTGTGCAGCTTTGTATTTCCAGCACACTCCCAGAACACAGCTGCCATCCAGTAAGTATCTGAACCAGCATGTACACGGGTGCACTAGGATGTCAGCAGGCTTACTCATCAGGAAGGGAGGCAGAGATGTCTGGAATATCTAAGAACACCTTACCAGACTCTCTTCTGAACAAACAGAAAGCAAACGCTAGTCTAAGGACACTCAGCAAGTGGAGGGAGAAGGAAGGAGTCCAGAGATAAGTGACAGTGGCGCTAGATGAATAAGGGCCACCAGACCTAACCGCTGCAGAGAGACATGCTCACAGCCCTCACTGTCCCAACACCAGCACAGTCAAGGCTGGGCAGTCACTCCTGAGCTTCTTACCAACTGCCAGGCACTGCACCAGGAGCTGGGCACATGTGATTCCCTACTCCCTCTTGCTGTGAGCAGACGCTGAACTGTGCCCTTCAGAAAGGTCTATTTATGAACTCATGGTCAAGCCTGGGAACTCAACTTTATTTGAAAATAGTCTGTGCAGATGAATCAGGATAAAAAGAAGCTATCACACAGCACAGTGGGTCAGTTCAGAGAGGTAAGCTGGACCCAGAAGTGAGAAGCATTCTGAATGAGTCCTCCAGCCATGGAGTGAGGGGCCGTCACTCCAGTCTGTGCACATACAAAAGCACTTTCCCAACCAGAGCGGTCCATCCAGCTCTCCAGAAAGCAGGTGACAGCCGCACCGCTCTCAATCCATCTTAGAAAGGTCAGAAACTAAATTTGGAACTTGGCTTTTACCTCTTTTACATCTCAAAGTTATCTTGAGGCTAAGGGGAAAGGTTCACAGAGGAATGTGCCAGAAACACAGAGTAAACATTCCAGAGACAGAATATCCATGTTGCTTTAATAGCCGCAGTAAGCGCAGTTGTGGGGCTTTTTCTGTTTCCCAGAATTCCTATGCATTTTCTCACTTGACTCTCCATGGCCCACTGCGTTATTATCTGTATTTCACAACTAAGAAGTCTCACGTCCACGGCAGGACACTGGCAAAGCCTAATCGGTAGTCAGTGGTAGAGGTGGATCAGACCCCACGACCACAGCAGCCAGTTCAACTTCCTCTTGGTCCGGTACCCAGCCTGTTAGATACAGTTCTGTGGTATTTCCACAAAACCTGGCTGGTCAGATGTCTCCAGCGAAGCCGCACTGTGTGAGAGAGCCGCGGAGGAGCTCGATTGTACTTTGATAGGTAGGGGAAGGACGCCTTCAGGATGGGTACCCATAGCTGGATGTCCTTATAGCCCCCCCTACCTGATGTTCCCAGTCCTGAGGCTACCACCTGACAGATCCCAGGAGACCTGGAGCTCACACGCAGCTTTCCGAGTTCTCTTTCTGGCTGTAAACCTGTCTCAGGAAGTGCACCTCTTATTCCAATTCACAATGTTTTCTCTATTTAGGAAAATGCCTAGAGTCCTCTGTGATTGGAGATTTCAGCTAACATGAGTCACTGGTCCATGGGAAAGCCAGGTCTCAAACCCAAGCCAATGTCTCAGGAGCCAGCAGATGCCCTCCCCTGGTAGACAAGTGGACCCTAGGATACTCAGAGACACAGAACACCCTGAGGACCTCCACTCCTGATACAGGAGACCCACTTCCTCCCACACCTCAGGGAGGTCACGCCACACAGCAGGTAAGGGTACAGACTCAGGAGCCACCTGCTCGGACGGGACCTCAGAACTACTGTTTTGATTCCCAGGCTGTGACCTCACACAAGTTAGCTTGCTGCGCCTCTCCCCTATTTAAAAAGAGGGTGACTATGGCAAATATGCACACTCCCTGTTATGTCAGTGAAATACATAAATAAGAACGTGAAGGGCTGACTGTAATTCTACCCGGAGTCTGATGGGGTTGTTGAAAAGACTAAATGAGTTAACACATGTCGCGTACCTAAAACACTGCCAGCAGTGAGTGCTGACATTAAAGTTGTCAGAAGGCACAGATCCAAGTGCCTCAGTCACACAGGAACAGTCGCGAGAACAGAGCGAGTAGTGGGGGACAGGCACCGCACAGCCAAACTCCACAGTGCTGTCCCCAGAGCTAACGTAGCTCATTCACAGGTAAGCCAGCCATCAAAGCCTATCTGCCTTTACTTTGTACACAGCTAGCAAGGACCATGGATGACTTCCCGAGTCCACAGGAGAGGAAGGAAGAGAAGATGGCAGGAGCTGGAGCAGTGGACCCCAAACCTTTCACACCACGGCGCATTGCAAAGGCACACTGCAAGTCATTCTGTCCCCTGATGGCTTCACAGGATTGCTGCAAGTCTCAAAGTCCAGTTTCCTAGTGATGAAGCAATCCCCAAAAGAGTATGGAATATGTTCATCATTCTTAAGGATCCAGGGGTCTCTATTTTATATTCTAGAAGGCTTTCTTCACATATGTGTAAGTGCCAAAGTACCTGGGAAAAGGTTCCACTACATGAGGAGTCAACTTGACTTCCCCTAGAGTGAATAGGGATTAGTGAACACAGAGCAAGAGGGGTCATCATATTTAGACTTCAAAGTGTCCCCTCCTGTGTTACACGGGCAAATGCAAAGCAGACACTGCCTTCTCCCCAGGAAACAGTAAGCGTGCAAACGCCGAGTCAAACAATAACCTAGGCACCCTGATCAGCCACACCTCTACCAAGGGCCTTGCCACCCCATGTGAACTGCCACGCTCTCAACCAGAAACCTAAGGCTCTCTGCTGGTTTTGGTGTGTGTGTGTGTGTGTGTGTGTGTGTGTGTGTGTGTGTGTTTCTGCCTTGCCTCACCAGGTCCTAGCCCAAACTCATCACCTACACTGTGGTTTAAACCTCTATGAAGTTTTCTGAGGAACCTGTGCCTCCTCTGCCTGGTCGGGCCAGAAATGAGGAACAACCATAAGATATGGGGAGACAGACACCTGTGGCCGGGATGATAAGATCACAAACCGGTAGTACATATCCCATAATCATTTCACACTAATCTTCCATGGGCAAATAGTTTATGGTCTCTGAGCTTTGGTGGCCACGTCAATAAAGCAGAGCAGTACTCATATCCAGCCCACAACATCTAAGCACATTTGTGTCTGAAGGTACACAGGACAGCAACTGCACATACAAATATCGCCAGAGCCACTCAGGGAAAGCTGTCTCTTCCTAGGCTAGAGAGTAGAGTCTGCCTCTGGCCTGAACAGAAACCCAACTTTCCAAGCTACACAAAACACAAGGTTCATCAAGTTTGACTAGTCAATGACCTGGCTAAGAAGTACCTCACCCCACACCCAGGAAAGTGGCTTCCTCTTAAGAGGTGGAGGAGTAAGTATTGTCTTGGTGAGATAGCCTGCTTTTCCTTCCCAGGATCTTGCTTTCTGCACAGTTCCTGGGAAGTCTGGAGCTCTGGTAGGTCTGTGCCTCCCACTGTCTCAGGGGCTCTGAGAGTCTAAGGTCGCTTTCTCTAGACTCTGGCCCTTTTCACTCTTGCTCTAAGGCTGACCCCCTTTGCCATGGGGCTTCTTGCTGAACCTCCATGTGAAACCCGTGGCTCTTTTCCCTTCTCCTCTGGACAGCTGCCAAAATTGACAGCTTTCCTAGCCTGTGGTTTCCTTTTAAACACTAATAAAATTGTCTCCAATCTTCCTTCTGAGTCGTCCTCAAATTCTTTAATTGAGAAGATGAAAAACCTTAAGAAGGGATCCCAGTGTCCCCAGTAACAAGTGGCACCCATCATGGAGCACCACAAAATTTCTGATGACACAGATTTGTCAGCTGTGTTTGTCGTTATTGTGTTAAAGCTAGGAGAGGGGGTCGGCACTAGGGCTCAGGTAGGCAGGCATCAGGAGACGAAGTCGGGACTGGAGCTCACGTAGAGCATGTGTCTAGCAGGCATCAGGAGACTGGGTCGGGCCTGGGGCTCAGGTACAGAGCATGTGTCTAGCAGGCATCAGGAGACAGGGTCGGGACTGCGGCTCAGGTACAGAGCATGTGTCTAGCAGGCATCAGGAGACAGGGTCGGGCCTGGGGCTCAGGTACAGAGCATGTGTCCAGCAGGCATCAGGAGACAGGGTCGGGACTGCGGCTCAGGTACAGAGCATGTGTCTAGCAGGCATCAGGAGACAGGGTCGGGCCTGGGGCTCAGGTACAGAGCATGTGTCTAGCAGGCAGAAGACCCTGTGCTCCATGGCCGGCATCACACCCACTGCCCCCCCCCCAAAAAAAAGTATTTAAGTAGACTCAGAGAAGTCTTAGAACAATTTGCTTAACTCCATTTAGCCTCAAATGAATTAAGTTTGCTTTTGAAAAGGAACAAGTTTGATCTTGTTTTGGTTTGGTTGGCTTTTTCAAAATATCTGCTAGGACTGTCACAGCTTCATCTTTGAAACATTTTCCACAAAGACCGGTGCGAAGGGCCCATGCTGTACTTTTGTTCCGACTTTCGTTGCAACTCTCTTTCTGCCCCTTGTTCGCCAAGTCTTCTTACTTCTATAAGCCTTCATTTCCTTGCCCACGTGCACGAAGGAAGAACAAAGCCTGGCGGCCTTCAGTCATTTGACTCGACAAAATCGTTTATCAAGAGCCAGGCAGAGGCCAGTCACCTGAGATCCAGTCTCGGACAAGATGAACTAAATCCCCACTTTAAGGACACAAAGAAATAAAAATGGCCACGTGTCAGTGGGGGATTATAAATAGTATATGCAAATCTCCAGCACCTGGAGGAGTTGCAATAAAGGTGTTACGTTCTCTCTGCCAAAAAAAAGACACAACCGAAGTGAAGCTAAGCGCCTGACCGCGGGCCACAGCGCAGGCCTCGCCCTGCACAGCCCCCCCCCCCCCCCCCGCCGCCTTATTCTGATTTTGCTCACACACACTTACTGCTGTTTTGTTTTTTGGTTTGTTTTGGTTTTGTTGTTGTTTTGTTTCGTTTGGGGGGGGGTTGGTTTGGTTCTTTTTTAACTGGAGGCCTTGCTCTGTCAAAGTCTTTGTCTTTTCGTGTGTGCCGGTCTACGCTTTTTCCTCTCACTTAAAAACAGGCTGCCTTCTGCAGCCTCGTGCCGCCTCTCTATGCGAAGGAGGAGGTTTACAGAAGCAAACAGGGGTGCTGTGGCTCATGACTGCGGTTACGCAGTGTGTACGTTACAGCCCTCGTAGACTGACACAGTACGTCTGCTCAATTAGGACGACGCACAGATGGCAGCAGGAAAACCTGCTTGTCATGCCATTGTTGTCGCTGTACCCACCCAGAGAAAGACAGCTCACTCCCAGGCTAAACTGACTACGGAATGAACTGCAGATCACTGAGAGGAGTGTAGGGAAACGCACACAGGCATTGTTAGTCATTCCTCGGGCCTGGACAGCAGGCATCACATCTCAGAACTTGGAGCAGTCAAAAATGCAGGCCAGGCTTCAACCTAGTAATGTCCAAGAATGGGGACACACTGAGTCCCTGAGCTTACTGACTGGTGGCAGGGCAGGCAGTGGGGGAGGGGTCACAGAATTGTCCCTTCCAGGCTCCCTCCTTATGCATCAGCTTATCCAGGTTAAAGCCCAGCCACACAGCCATCCTCCTGCATTCGCCTTCTGAGGCTGAGGTCACCCTGAGGCTTGCAGATCCTAGCATGCTCCCAGACATCTGGGTAGCAGTCTTTAGTTCTAACGGACGGAAGTGTCTGCTGGCCCAGTACACCAGGGCATGGCCCCACGCCTCTCACAACCACCTCATTTAACGTTCACAGCAGGTGAGAGTGCAGTGAATTGCCCTGATTTTACAACAGTGCATGGGACTGTCATGTCCCAAGCTCGTCCCTCCAAACTCTGAAGAGGAAAAGGCCGGGCTCTCGTAATTCTCCTTCTTACTCTGCCTTCCTCTCTAATGGCACTCAGGTCTGCCTCTTGCTTAGAAAGCACATGGTACATGTTCTCCACAAAACATCAAATGCCAGCATGTCCTCTTAACAGTCAACTCCAGCCAAGTCTTTGTGAACTTCAGGGTTTACAGAGAGCCGGGCATTCGGCACACACAATAGGTTCCCTTGGCTGGCAGAGGCTGTTCGCCAGGCACGGCAGAATTTACCTACAGAGTAACAGCTGTCGGCAGGTGGGGCTCACAGTGACTGTGCTATAAATGATGTACTTCACCATGGGTGGCATGGTCAACAACAGGACAGCGATTAGGAACAACGGAAATGTCATGCCACTGGCCAGTTCAGCCTCACTCACTCACTAGTACTAAGAAAAAAAGGTAACCAAGACGATGTGGCCGCGGAAATGTGTGCTAGATGCGGCATACACCACATAAACTCACTTAGACAAAGGAGCTACCTTAAAAATAAAACTATGGCTTTACTCTGGACTATTTGTAATCTGTTAACAAAAGTAAGCCAAGTGTTAGAAATGGGGATGAATGGGAGCTGGGAGAGCTGTAAGAGAAACCGAGACTAGGAGCAGGCACACATGTGAGTTTACAGGCTCTGTACTGGGGCGAGCATGCCTTGCTAAATAAACTGCTCTTGCTCCAAGCAGAGTGGGAGACCTCCCAGCAGTTGACATGTGTCATCTTACTGTTTGGATCCTCGAGAGAGCTGTGGGTAGACAGAGACCAACTGTGTAGGGAGCTGAGGGTGGAGTCACTCACACAATAGAGAACATTCTAGATCACTTTTCACAAAGAGCAAGGCATACCCCCCCCCACGCTTCAGAAGCATAAAAAAAACTGAAAAATACAGACTACACGGACCCCACTCCAGACTCAGAATCAGGGCAGGTCTGGGAACATAGATGTACGTCCCCAGGTGCCGTACAATTCTCAAGTCAGAGAGTTTGAGAACCCTGGCTTCAGACACAGTTTGGTCTCTCCCCTGCTGGGGCTCAAGGCGGCACTCTGAAATGGCAATTCTCTACTAAGACAAACTAGTAACCTGTTGGGGGGGATTCTCAAGCTTCTTTCCAAGGGCAGTGAATACTTTTGTCAGAGGACTGTTTCGGCCAGAGAGAGCCTCCGTGAGCAGCTGTGACACACCCGCTGGGTCAAGACAGATGAAGCCACACTCAGACCAAGGGTCTCTTCTCCTTAGAGCCTAAGTTCACCCCAGCATCTCAGTCTCTGAGACTAGGAGAGAGTCTTGCAGGGTGAGTGAGATGCTGAGATTGTGCCTCAGTGTTTGTGAAGAGGAAATGAGTGTTGCAAGTTTAGGCTGACAGTGACGGTAGGTCCAGAGATGGGGGCGGGGTGCGATTAGGAAACAAACTTTTATGACCACATGCATGCTGTGGTCTTGGGACGTTGATATGTATGCACTGTGTTATAAGCTAGAAGGACTTCAGGAGGGTCCCACAGAAGGGGCCTGAGGGACTGGCCTAGTGAGGATCTGTGGAACATGTGAATGGAGATACCTCCAGCTCATGATGAGGGGGGAGATGAGGGAAGAAGGTGAAGAGGGAGAGGAGGGTCCGCAGGACAGAGAGCACCAGGAACAGAAGGCCCGTGTTAGACTCTGCGAGCACCACTGCTTATGGAGGTAGTAAAGGGAGGCGAGCCAGAAAAGGAAAGTGAAATCCCGTGGTGGGGCCTTGTAGGCCAAGAGGAAGTTATAAAGTACCCGACAGGGACTCGTTGATGGCTAGGCTTGTCGTCACAGTGACCAGAATCAGGCGGCAAGAAGGCTGCGCTGACTGAGATGCTGGGGTGAACTTAGGGAAACGCTTTCCTGCTGTGCTAGGGAAGAGAGATGAGATCAAGGAGAGAGAGGGAAAGAAAATGAGAGGCACAGGATCAATTGCTGGCAAAGTTCCTGTTTATGGAGGAAGACAAGTCAAAACTGCTGAGGGAAAAGGAGGTGTGAAGACTTTGTCAAGGAGGGATGCCTTAGAGAAGGAGGAGCAGTCTCCAGGCCACAGCACTCCCAGGGTATCTCCACAGCAGAGTACTTCCGCCCACAAGTGGGGCGGGGCTTGGTTGTTTGGTCTATAGGGTTTTCAAATTCATCCTTGGTTCCCGCCTCCCCCACCAACCAGTTGGTTACATGTCCTCATCTCCAGGGCAGAGAATGGGGATGAGAGCCACAGATACATCAAAGAATCATTAACTTGCCATAAAATCTACCCAACGTTGACTATCCAACTTGGTTTTCTTTTCTTTTTTTTTTCCTTTCTTTTCTTTTTTTTTTTTTTTGGTAAGTTCTAGTTTTAAAACATTTCATCACTCTGTTGTGGTTGGAAGCAAACTGCCACCCCTCCATCGTCTCCTGAGTCTAGCCACCCCAAGAGCAAGTTCAACGCTGGCTCCTTATCACCTACCAGGCCGCCATCTCACAGAGAGAGGCTGTGGGTTTTAGCCAGCCACGGATACATTGGTCTGAGAACAGATATGAATTAGTTCCAACCAGAGCTGCTTCGGAAGCTCCCTCAGGTTAAATGACGGGACAAGAGCTCAAAGGAAGGGCAGCAGAGGAGAGAAGCAAACACTTCAAAGAGACAGAACCAATGGGAAATGATCCTGCTTTGGGATGGCACTTTAGCTCATACAATCTTGACATGGAAAAGGTTTCTTTGTGTTAAGAAACAAGGTCATACCTACAGGGCTGCATGGACTACAGAGAACACGTCCTGCCTACTGACTCTAGCCACACGATCATTCAGTATTTGATGCCTATCTCGGGGACCTTGGGAAGCTATCCCCAGTACATGGCCCCCATCCTAGCCATGAGACACAGAAGAACCCCAGCCCATACACATGACATAACACCTTCCCTAGTACAGGTCTGTCGCTAATAGCAAAAGCTGAGGAAATTGGAGCGAATTCTAAAAAGTGCATCTAATCCAGAGGTTCTCAACCTTCCGAGTGCTGTGACCCTTTAGCACAGTTCCTCCCAACCAAAAATTATTTCATTGTTATTTCATAACTATAAAGTTGCTGTTATGAATCATAACGTAAATATCTGATATGCAGGATATCTTACACGTGACCCTCAAAGAGGTCGAGACCCACAAGTTGAGAGATTTAATCTCTGGAAATGCAGAAGATTCGCAAGAAATGGGAACCCCCCTTTGACAACATCAGGAGCCACAACTACAGGAAGGAAAATACCCTAACATTCCTGTTTCTCCTAAAAAGACCCCAAGCAAGTCCAATCTCATCGAACTAGAAGGCACCAGTGACAGACAAGACAGTGGGCTCGGTGATCAAACATGCTTCGGGAAAATCACATGGAAACTACCAATGTCTCGGCGCAAGTAGGAGAAAGTCGAGAGTCCTTTGCAGGCTTTTGCTGGAGCTCTCCAGGCAGCCCCAGCTCTGCCAAGTGCATTCCAGAGCTTGCCTCACATGCCCAGACCAGCAAAGACCTTTGCATTTGCAATGACTTCACACTCAGCCAAAAGTAAACACACTCTCCACTTTTTCCATGGACAAATTCTAACCCCAAATTGCCAGTGTTGGCCTCTGTGCAATCCAAATGGAAAGCCGCCTTTCCCAAAAAAATTTAAAAAGAAATAAAAATAAAGCCATTTTAACTCAATGATACCTCTTGGCCGCAAAAGAAAACTTTGCTAAAAGCTTCCTAGAAATTATTTAGCATGTAATCATGCAGGATGCTATGATCACGCAAGCAAAGCCTCACAATGGAACAGCGGCACTCAAAATACAACTGCTGATCCAAGAACGCTCACTCCAACATCTGCACTCAAGGCCGAGCATTTGCGTCACCCAACAGCGACCACTCTCGCGCCCCTAGGCCCGCACGGCTCATCGCCGCCTGATTGGAACAGTCTTCCAATCAGGAAGTAGACCGTGGTAAGGCAGGTACTGATCAGAATAAAAAACAAAATGCCCCGAAGATCTGAGCTGTGCCAAGCCCTGGCACCTGTCAAACACACATCTCACTTCTCTCCGACCTCGCACCCAGAACCCATGTGGCATACGCTCAGTTGCCACAAGTAGTAAGAAACGCAGACGCTCCAGACTTACCAGGTTAGAGTTGGTGGCGTTGGAGTCATCTTCTGGAAAGGGGATATAGATCGCTAAGGCCACACAATTGGCAAAAATAGTCAGTAAAATAATGATTTCAAATGGTCTGAGAAAGGAGTTAAGGAAATCAATGCCGCTGTTAACACAAGTGAAACAAACATACATTTATATATTTTTTAATGAATCAAAGATTCGTAAGAATTCTGTTTAAACAATGCATTCCAAGCCCCTTGTATTCTGAAGAGAAACATATGCCTTTTAAGTGCTTCTAGTGGACCCCCGCCAAAATTTTTTCCTAATATGTCAAGAGCAGTGGAGGCCAGTCGCGTGCCAGAGTAAACACAGATCTCTAAATACTTCTTCCCCCTTTTATTTATTTAGATTACATTTGATTTCATTTTCCTCATGTGAGCTTGGGGTAAAGAGCTCTGTCTGCCCCAGGAAGAATTCCCCCCCAAAACCCCATTTCCATGACAGTTCATGGCTCATGCCTGTCACCAGTGGACCCATACATACACTGCAGGGAGAGTAGTGAGTGGGGGTTTACACAAAGCGACCCCTCATGGAAATCTACAGATTTTGTTTTTCAGTATTTGGAAGCAAAGTTGAGAGTATTCTACCTCCCTAGGGTTTAGGACTCCACAAAGCCAGGCAGAATCTGCTCTGTGGGGTCAGAGGTAGGGCTCTGTAGAGGAATGGGGCATACTAGCTTTGCGGAGGCCCTGTCTTTAGTGTACGAGGCCCCACCAAGGGGTCTTCTTACCACGAGTAGTGATGGCCTGGGCTATAGAGCATCATCCCAGGGTCCACTCACCAGTAACAGCATACTCTGATGTTCTCTCACCATGGAAACATCAGGGCAGGACACAGTGAGCGGTAGGTTAATGTAACAGCACACTTCTGCAGAGATCATACCACACCCACCGCTGAAAGCAAGAAAGGGAGGCTTCACAGAAAGTCCCAATCTGGGTTCCCACAACTAAGTTCCCAGCCACTTTCACAGAGCCTCTTCTAACTAGCTTCCTATTGCAACGATAAAACCCTGTGACCAAAAACAACCTGGGGAGGAAAGGGTTCACTGCAGCTTATAGCTTGTAGTCCATCGCAAAGGGAAGCCAGGGCAGGAACTCAAACCAAGGACCCAGAGGCAGGAGCAGAAGCAGAGAACACAGAGGGTGCTGCTTACTGGCTTGCTCAGCCAGCTTTCTTATACAACCTAGGACCACCTGTCCAGGAGTGGCACTGCCCACAGTGAGCTGCGCCCTCCTGTATCAATCACTAATCAGGACAATGTTAGACTTGCCTACAGGCCAATCCGAGGGAAACATTTTCTTAACTGAGGTTCCCTTTCCCCACCTGACCTGGGCTTGTGCCACGTTGACAAAAAACTAACCAGCACTGAACCTAATGAGAGGAAAGGAATGGGTGAAAACTGTAGGGAAAAGGGACCAACTAAACTCTCACAGAAGTAGCAAACTCTGAAGCAGGAAGATGCCCTAGAGACTACTTGTTCCAAACCATCTCCTGCCCCCATGTCCAGTGTCACCTCATGCCATAGCATTTATGCTTAGAGTCACAGGCCCGCTAGGCTAGGACAAGAGGTCTACACTCAGAGGGAATCTGAACGGCTGCTTTCCTGATGAATCCCCAGCAGCCCCAGTGCAGAGCTGAGGATGCTTCTTAAGATGAGCCACTGCCCTCATGTGTCTTGGTATCACCAGATGACCTGTGAGCAGGGCCTAACTAATCTCCCCTTTACAAACATGGCCACCATCACATCTGTCCAAGATCTCCAGAAGGCAAGGAGCAAAGCCAGGCTCAGGGCCCAGTCAAAGCAATAGGTTCATACTATTATGACCTGCTGTCCTGAGGTGGCCAGGATCCAAGAGCAATGGAGACAGGAGCTAGTGTTAGGGAGGTGACAGCAAGGACAGGATCTAGCACTCCTACAGAGGCTTTGTGGTGATTGCCTCCCCACCCCCAACTCCCTGTCCCACTGCCAAACACCTGGAAAGAGACAGTAATCTCGACTGCTAATGGAAAGAACTAAAGCTTACAGAGGTTGTGTTGTGTCTGAAGTCATCAAGTTAGAGACCCAGACCCATCCCAAAGAGTAGGCTTCTGAGTCAGCTCTGAAACTACTTTGTGCTGGTCTGTCTGTACGAGGTGGCCCTGAGGGTATTTCAGAAAGCTAGCACTCCTGGCCCTCTACTGCATGCCCCTCTTCCTAACCACACCCCAACCTGCTCAGAACAGTGACTGTCAGCCCAGGCTGCGAGGTTCCATTCTTACTGTCCGGTGCCCTATCAGAAAGGGGTACAGGAAGGCAACTGAGCCAGGCCCCATGAATATCTACTGGTCAGATGTCCTCACTGTCTCTACAGGTCAGAGAGCCAAGCCTGGGTGTTTCAAGGGCTGTCCCCCTACCCTCCCTGCTACATGCACACATATGCACAAGCGAGCACCTACTGCCACACACTAAAGCCCCAGGCTGACACTGGAGGATTCTGTCAGCCAAGAAGACAAACAAGCAGACAGGGAGAGCAGGTGAGATGCAGAGGAGCACCCAGAAAGCATCATGCCCCCTTCAAGAACCAAATCGCTATTTAAGCTGTCCATCTGACAACAACACCAGGCCCCACTCTTCAAGAGCTGTTGAGCACATAGGCTCTCTCCACATCTGACCTCGGCAGTCTGGAGCTTTCACACAGCTAAGACTGTGTGCTGCATCCCTCCCTCTGCCCAGGTGGGAAAGCACCCTCTCTCGGGAGGTTCAGCCACACTAATCATCCAGGAAGGGCTGCGGATTCTGGGTCCTGCAGACCTACACTGGAATGCAAGTTGATAGCTATCTATTCCCATCCAGTAACTACTTCCATCTAGTAACCGTTTCTACCTAGTAACTACATAGTCCCACCTCGTTACTATCTAGTCCCACCTAGTAATTTGCTATCCGATACCACCAAGTAACTACCTTGTCCTAACTGTTAAATATCTTGTCCAACTAATAACTCACTATCTGGTTGCATCTAGTAACTATCTAGTACTACTTAGTTACTATCCAGTCTTGCCTAGTCCTCTGGCACTCTACTAAGTACTTAGCACAGGAGTTTGGGAAGTGCATGGGTTTTAACTGTGGGGAATCTGGATGTAAAACCAACTTATGGGAAGTCTTTTGGATCTCACGGTTTCCCTGCTCTCCCTTCAGAGTAGTAATCTCTGCATCCCAGTTCTCTTACTCCATGGCTCTGAAGGCAGCCTGAGAAGATTAACCAAGTCTAGTTTCTCACCCATTCATGGACTATGTGCAGTTTAGCAGACTAGACAATTTAGGAGCAGCCCTTGCTGCTATAACTGCATACTGCTGTAGTTACTTTTGGAAAAGGAATTCAGTTATTCCCGATGGGTGCTGTCTGCACCCCAGGTCTTCTTTTCACCTTCCAACCACTACCCAAGGGTTCTAAATCTTTCCCTAGAAACTCACAAATGAGAGGAACACTCCATCCAGATGGAAAGAATCAAGATTTTTTTAAAAAAAAAAGATTGAATTTGATTTCTTAACTCAAATTTGAATTTGAGTTTTAAAAAAAAATACCTAGCACGAAGTGTCAGGGATCTAATGCTGTCTATTCCTGGTCACGTGTCCTGGGGAGTTTCATGTGACTTATTTCATCCCTGGTGATAGCCAGGGCTGTGCTTTGAGGTCTTTTCCAGTGTGACTCAATACTCAGACATTAAGACTTGTGTCCATGGTAACATTCCAGCCCTTAAGAGACCCGGTTCCTAAAGGCCTCTGCTTCCACTCCTTCCTGTGTGTTCAAAGTAGATACACATTACTTGAGATGATGCTTTCAACCTTGGCTATCCCAGAGCCTGGCCTGGAGAACTCTGTAGAATGTCTGGGGATGAGTGGGACCTTTGGCATCTAGAATTTGATAAACCTTTCCATGTGATTCCAGTGCAGAGCCCAGGCTGAGAATTCCTACTGCCAAGCCCTAGGGTTCTCATGCATTTCCTGGTCCATTCACACCAGAAGGTGGTCAGGTTGTGAGCTACTGCTACACCATGCCATAGGAAAGAAAGTTATAAAGCAGCACGCAGCAACAATGAAAACTACGGAGGCAGGTAGAGTGGATACAAGTTCATATTCCACACTGATACATACAAATTTTCTCTAAAGTTACTGGTGACAGGCCCAGTGCCCTGTCTTTCAAATGCTTGGGACTCAAAGCGTTTCACGCTTAAATCCATGTTTGGATTTTGGAATCTCTTCAGATTCATGAGAAATCTTGGGAATGGGACCCAAGTCTGAATTTGAAATTCATTTATGTACTATGTACACCTTATACACAACACAAATTTTAGAGCCTGCATTTTGACTGCAACCTGTCACATAAGATCAAATGGACAACTTTCCATCTGTGTTGATACTATAAAAGTTTTAGACTTTAGGAAAATTGAGATTTTGGATTTTTGGTTTAGGGATGCTTGTAATACCAGCAAATTCTGGGACCTTGTCCTCTGAGATCATGACCCATGGAGTCCAGCTGGGAGGTCGAGAATTCTAACTTTCATCGGTGGGGCAGTAAATATAAGATAAACCTAACATCACCAGCGCAAGTCTATGCTTGATATCCCCAGAGTGCAAGCCAGCCCCCCCCCTCCTGTGCAGATCCAAGGAACGCGTCGGCCATCCCAGAGCATAAAGGATATTTCCATTCAACGATGCTTATGCATGCCCTCCGGATGGGGTTCTTCAGAGTCAGGCAGAGCAGAGCACGGGGTGGCCGCGTGGCAGTTGTACCACCCTGCTTCTTGGGTTTCCCGTACTGCTGCCGCTTCCGCTGCGTGGAACTGACAGTAGAGATGGTTGCGTTGCCAGCACTGCCCATTAGCTTGGCCTGCCGGGCGGCATCGATGGCTGCCTGCCAGGACAGCGCTGCTCCTGGAGTAGGGATGTGCTCGGGAGCGAGCCCTGCAGCTGCATTGGCATTCATGTTGGCATGAGCTGGGCGTGGGCTCCCATAGTTGGAACCTGCACCGAGAGAAAAAGGCTACCGTTACTATGGTGAAAAGAAGAGCACTTTGGATTCTAGACACAATTTTTGGGGGAAAAAAAAAAAACAACTTTTTATCAGGCTGCTGCGGGAATTTGGGAGGTGACATACCATAAAACACTAATATGTATGCTGAGAACTACAGCCAGGAAATCTGTTCTAGGCCTTGTCTAACTTAGTTCAACTGACCGTGAACATGTCGCTCTGCTCTTTGGTCTCACGGACTTGACTTAGGCACACAAGAGGTGAGACTGTGCTTTCCGAGCACTGAGATAGTGAGAAAGAGTACAAGGGAAGGGGAAATTAAGGCAACATATGGGCCTTAACAAATTTATAAGAACGCACAAATAAAATGGTTACTTAAAAAAGAAAAGGGAGACTAGGCAGGGATGGTGCATGCCTTTAATCCCAGCACTTGGGAGGCAGAGACAGGCAGATCTCTGTAAGTTCAAGGCCAGCCTGGTCTACAGAGTGAGTTCCAGGACAGACTCCAAAGCTATAAGGAAAGAAGGAAAGGGAGAAATGAGGGTGGGGTATAGGACTTAGGAAGAAGGAAAAGTTAATGAGTGGCACACCAGCTCAGGAACCAACGATGCAAACACACAGTACGCTGCAGGGAGGATACCCTCAACACTGACTGGAGCTCCTACAGCAAAGACAAACGCAGTCAGGGAAGGGGCTGGGCTAAAGGAAGCTCCTATCCAGCCAGGTGATCTGGATGTTGAATGCCCCCCTCCAAGACCATACCGATGAGATCCCAGGGAGCACTCCTGGGAGTTATAGGGACCTTTGTGGTATGGCCTTCCCCAAGCCACTTTCTTCCACCACTGAGATGATTAAGTCACTAAAATAACTTAGTTTTTGCTCAGTTAAGATGTGTCAGTTATCTCATGCAATCAAAAGAGAGCCAAGCAACATGCTTGCCCAGTGCTCAGCACACTTTCCGGGTTCCAAAATCTGTCTGTATTCCCCATCACAACAGCCACAGGCAATAAATTTCAACTATAAGTCCAATGATTGACATCAGATTCCAAAAGGGTGAGGAAGGGATACTGAGACGTTTCCGGGCACAAGAGGAATGCTTATCATAGTAGATGATCGCTGTCTACCGTGGACAGAGGGGAAGGTGTGAGAAACGCACAGATGCCATCCACTCATCACCCACTGGATAGAAAGGCGAGCACATCAGGCCTTCGTTGGTACCAGCTATCATCAGCCACCTGCACAGCTGTTGTCTGCTGTCTGTAGCATTGGACCTGCGCTTTATTCCACAGATCCTGGTAAAGCGTCTCCATTGTACCCACTTCCCTGGCACACTCACCTCACCACACCACCCCCTCACTCTCTTCCCTTGCTCTGCCCAGTGGCTCCAGGCAGCTGCTGTACCCCAGGGACACAGAATATTTACCAGAGTACCAGGCTTGTGAAGAACAGACCCCTCTGTCACAGCTTGTCATTTCCTGCCCTGCTCTCAATATATAGATGCCGAAGTAAGGAAGGTCCCAAGAAGGCTGGGAACTGGGTTTCCTTATTAAGACTCCAGAGCAGAACGCGAGAGCATGGGTTTGGATTAGTCAAGGCAGCTGAAGCAGAGCTGCTCTCCTCAGCGGCAAGATAAGTGCCTTCATTCGACACACAAGAAAACAAAGGAGCACATGACTCACTAAAGGTCACAAAATGAGACAGTGGAAGATTCGGCTGCACTCAGAACTCACCGTGAACTGCCACACTGTACCCCTCCCTCCTCAGCTCCTTCAACACTGTACACACATGCACACGTGTGTGCACACAGCCCAGGAATACATCTGCACCTCCTGGTATTTCTGGGCAGAGGAGAAAGTGATGGATACCTATATTTAATGAGCACCATCTCCAATACTAACACCTATGGTGACTTCCCAGGGACCTCCCTGGTGACTGAGAGTGGAAAGTATCCCTGTTTCATTTTCTTACACTGGCGTGACCAATTCCAAAGTGGCCCTGTGTTCCATCTTGGTTTGGCAAACTGGGCTGTAACTTAATTCTTCCCTGCTTTTTGTTCTATCTGTGGCATGCAAGCTTGACATTCTAGACTCTATTTGGCATTGGCAGAATTTAGTGGATGCTGTTTTAGCTCCTGGACTGATCTTCCCCCACATCTATAAAAGCAGCCATGTTCCCCTACTGGCAGCCTTGCGGCACCCCAATTTCCTACTCATATCGATGCATTACAATGGCCTTTAGTCGAGGACCACCATTGTTCACATAGTAGGTGCCTCATATCACAAACCAAGCAGTGCTAGGGCTCTGGGATGACTCTTAAGACGAAGGTGGAAAGCATTAGTGTAAAAACCAGCAAGGGTTCCTGGGCACCTTAAGCAAAAGGCAGGGTCTCCCTGAACAAGCCAAGGGATCCACCAATATCAAGGCCTCTTGTACGAACTCCTGAGCACCCTCATACTCCATAGGGTTCCTTATTTATATTGAGAGCCATTTTCATAACACCCGGATACCTCTGGAACATGCCATCTGGAGAAAGCACATATGCAAGGGCCTGAGAGTGGAGGGGAACATAATTTCAACTTGTCCCTGGCCAGGGGACAAGAATACAGTTATCTTCAAATACTGCTACGGCCTTTGAGTGATAAAGGGCACTTCCATCATAACTGTCCACATGCAGAAAGGTAAGAAGTGTATTCTCCAAGGTCAGTCTCCATGAGGGCTGTGGAAACTGTGACCTTGGTCTCTCCAAGTCACTTTTCCATCCAGACCTGAGGCTCTAGGCGTGCCTCTAGGAGCACTCACAATGAGAACTACAACCATCCAGGGGGTCCCAGGAGTGTGGAACGCCCATCTTTGTAGCAAGGATTCTGAGTCCAGAGTAACACCACGAAGGTAGGGCAGCCTGCATTGTTTCTCTGGTGCTTTTTGTTAGCACAAAATCACCACCCAACACAAAGACCAATTTTCAAATTATAAGGCTGATTCAAAGCTTTGCCTCCTGGCTGCCAGCTGAACTGATGCCACCGGTTAAGTCTGATCTGGCTCTAGCCTTACTGGGCTATATCCATGGATGCTCTGGTGCCCAAGAAAATCCCAGAATAGCAGTTCAGCAAACCAGGCCACATGGAAACAGGTAAGAGGTCTAGAGCATATTCCGCTTACTCCTATTTGTCCGGTGACTCGGCTCCCTTGAAAACAGCCACATCCATGCCTACTACACACAGGTATTTCCTCTTCTCAGAAGGACAAGGACACAAACAGGTCCCCATCACAGACCCCTTACCCTCATACCACCTGCAAGGGCCTAGAGAGACATTCCAGCCAGGGAATGGACAGGTGCATCCTCACTTCCTCCTAGTCAGTGATGGAACAATGGCATGGTTTGTTTTCATTCACTCACCACTCCAGAGGATGCTCAACATCTATTGCTGTGACTATAACAATAACAATGTCCTGATAACCAACAACATCGTCCTGGTTTGTATCGCAGGCATTTCCTGGGGGCTCACACGTTTCATCCTCATCACATGAAGGTGGCAGACCTTCAAGGGGTGGGACCTGATGAGAGGGACTTGACTCACTGGGGATATGTCCTTGAGGGAATATAATAACCCGCCTCTTCCTGTCCTTTGCTTTCCAGCCACTGTGAGGTGAAAGGTGCAAGTCATACTCCCTGAACACAATGCGGTGCCTCCCACAGATCTGAAAGCAATGAGCCAATGGGCCATGGGCTGAATCTTGTAAAGCTGTGAGTCTCTGGCAGTTTCACAGTGACAGAGAGGTAACCGACACGAAATAGAACACAGGCAAACATTAAAAGCTTCCTTGATGGGTTCTGTCCATCTACACTGTGAGCACTGAGTCCTTCCACTTGCTCCATGGACAGGGGAGAAACTCTGAGGGAACAGAGGTGATCAATGGTTTCTGCTTCCTGTGCCACCACTCTAGTCCAGGCCACCATCCACTGCCTGCCCAGAAACGCTGCAGGAACCCCTGACATTGCTCTCATTACCAGGCTCCCCATCTCGAGCCCAAGCCCCACTCTTAACCTGTCGCCATGCTCTTTTGGGAAATACAAACAGTAGACCAGGCCCTGGCATTCTACTGTTTCAATCATTTTCAAACCCAAACTCTTTGTCGTGTTTCTTGAAGCCTGTGCATGCCGGCCCAGGCCAAATCCCCTGAGCTTATTACATCCGGGACTCCTCTCATCCCTCACACATGCCCGGTTCTTGCCTGCCACAGTGCCTTCACATGTTCTCAGAATGTTCTTCCCTCTGCTCTTTGCTTAGTGGCTCCTTTACATACCCCAGAGCTGGCTTTAACAATTCTGCCTTAAAACCTCTGATCCAAGGAAGCAGAACCCAACCTGTAGCTTCCAGTATTCCCGCCCCTCCTTCCTCCATGCCACCCTTAAGTAAAGATGCAGATCCCCAATGAGCCATAAGCATAGAAGAGGTATGAGCTTCAACAGCACAGCAGTCTTCACTGGTCATGTGCCTCTGCCACAAATAGAGCTGGTGAGTCCTGAAGAATACCCTAGTTCAGAAGGCAGCTCACCCCAGGGAGGAAAAGCTGCAAGACTAGAAAAGCATCAGACTAGAGTCTGATGTCACTCAAGAGTCTCTGAGCACACAAAGGACTTCTTTTGGGCAGAAGCCACCCAAGACCTGCGCAAACATCTATCGGGATTTTACATATGTCGATTCTCCATGATGACAAGGGCCCCATAGTCCCCTAAAAGCACAGTAATCATCCTCAAGCAGGAGCTGCACTGGCTTGAACCAGGGCAAACCTGGTGGCTAAAGTACAAGAGGACCCTGTCTCCTGGTCTTGAATCAGCCAAGACTGCCTATCACCAGTTCAGAGCAGCTTCTCCATGGATGACCCCAGTGGGCCTTCAAGGGTCACCCTGTGGCATGGAGTGACAGGCTATCTTACTGGACTACAGAGGCAAGGAGCTGAGCAAGGTTCAGTCTCCCTGACGCCAGAATTCCTTTTTTTTTAAATTTATTTATTTATTAAAGATTTCTGTCTCTTCCCCGCCACCGCCTCCCATTTCCCTTCCCCTCCCCCAATTAAGTCCCCCCCCTCAGCCCGAAGAGCACTCAGGGTTCCCTGCCCTGTGGGAAGTCCAAGGAACCCCCACCTCCATCCAGGTCTAGTAGGTTGAGCATCCAAACTGCCTAGGCTCCCACAAAGCCAGTACGTGCAGTAGGATCAGAAACCCATTGCCATTGTTCTTGAGTTCTCAGTAGTCCCCAATTGTCCGCTATGTTCAGAGAGTCCATTTTTATCCCAGGCTTTTTCAGACCCAGTCCAGCTGGCCTTGGTGAGTTCCCAATAGAACATCCCCATTGTCTCAGTGTGTGGGTGCACCCCTTGCGGTCCTGAGTTCGTTGCTCGTGCTCTCTCTCCTTCTGCTCCTGATTTGGACCTTGAGATTTCTGTCCGGTGCTCCAATGTGGGTCTCTGTCTCTGTCTCCTTTCATCGCCTGATGAAGGTTAATATTCAGGAGGATGCCTATATGTTTTTCTTTGGGTTCTCCTTATTTAATGCAGCTCTGAGACTGAACGACCGAGACCCAAAGTGAAGTTTACCCAGGAGGGGCGGGGATCTGCTCGCTGATACAGAGCTTCAGGGTCCTGCCTGCAGCGTCCTAATCTCACAGGGCACAGAGGGCTGCAATTTCCCAGCTTCCTGACCAAATGCAGTCCCCTCGACCACGGTGCTGCTTGGGTGTCACTCCTACAAGCCCATCCTAGGGCCTCCTCCCGTAACCCTTCCTGCTCACTCTAAATGCTTCGAATCCTGCATCAAGTACTTTTCTTCCTAAAGTGGCCACGGCAACTCAAGGCATGTCATCCTACTGCACAAGCTGTGCAGTGCAGCTCAGGGCATGTCATCCTACTGCAGCAAGCTGTACAGTTCAGCTCAGGGCATGTCACCCTACTACAGCGAGCTGTGCAGTGCAGCTCAGGGCATGTCACCCTACTGCAGCGAGCTGTGCAGTGCAGCTCAGGGCATGTCACCCTACTACAGCGAGCTGTGCAGTGCAGCTCAAGGCATGTCATCCTACTGCAGCAAGCTGTACAGTGCAGCTCAGGGCATGTCACCCTACTACAGCGAGCTGTGCAGTGCAGCTCAGGGCATGTCACCCTACTGCAGCGAGCTGTGCAGTGCAGCTCAGGGCATGTCACCCTACTACAGCGAGCTGTGCAGTGCAGCTCGGGGCATGTCATCCTACTGCAGCGAGCTGTGCAGTGCAGCTCAGGGCATGTCACCCTACTGCAGCGAGCTGTACAGTTGCAGCTCAGAGCATGTCATCCTACTGCAGCGATCTGTACAGTTCAGCTCAGGGCATGTCACCCTACTGCAGCGAGCTGTGCAGTGCAGCTCAGGGCATGTCATCCTACTGCAGCGAGCTGTACAGTGCAGCTCAGAGCATGTCATCCTACTGCAGCGAGCTGTGCAGTGCAGCTCAGGGCATGTCACCCTACTGCAGCGAGCTGTGCAGTGCAGCTCAGAGCATGTCACCCTACTGCAGCGAGCTGGGAAGTGCAGCTCAGGGCATGTCATCCTACTGCAGCGAGCTGTGCAGTGCAGCTCGGGGCATGTCACCCTACTGCAGCGAGCTGTACAGTGCAGCTCAGAGCATGTCACCCTACTACAGCGAGCTGTGCAGTACAGCTCAGGGCATGTCATCCTACTGCAGCGAGCTGTGCAGTGCAGCTCAGGGCATGTCACCCTACTGCAGCGAGCTGTGCAGTGCAGCTCAGGGCATGCCATCCTACTGCAGCGAGCTGTGCAGTGCAGCTTTGTTGCTGTCGTTTGGACTTGGGGTTTTTACTTTCTGAGACAGAGTCTCACTCTACAGCCCTGGCTGAGCCCAGAACTCACTATATAACCCAATCTTGTCAAACTAAACGCAATTCTCCAGCCTTAGCCACTCAAATACTTAACCCAATCTGGTCACAAACCAAAGGCAATTCTCCAGCCTCAGCCACCTAAATGCTGGGATTATAGACATGAGCTACTATATCTAAGTCCAATTATAACTTTTAAAATAGTTAAAATGGAACATCATTTTGAATGATCCAATATGGTAGGTACCAGGCAAATGTATCTGTAGATCACATGAAATGTCTCTGGTACAACTAAGGAAGTACATTTTAAGTTCTATTTCATTTCAATTAATCTCCACCTCAGTAGCCACATGAGTCTGGAGACTACCACGCCGGGCAGTACTCAGGGAAGTGCATGGTGAAGACTGGGGTGTGAGGTAGGAAAGGGAGATTATTAAGCACTTGATTCTAAGAGGGGGAGGAGAGCAGCCAAGAACCGGTCTGGACATGATAGATGGGTGGCTTTTCTGATCTTGAAATAACCACTGCCTGCAAAAAGACCGACCAAAGAATAAGGATTCCCAGATCCAACAGACAACAAGGCCATGGTTACCTTTACCTTGCCGGCACTCAAAAGATAAGTATGGAACGATTTTCCTCAATGGGCAGAGAGAAACCTGATAGTGGCCATCAAGCTGAGAGGGGAGGTTGAAATGAAAACCTCCCTTGCATGCATCAGTCTTGGTGCTGTGCACCCAAACTGCTTGAACGCAGTACAGCAACATTCCAACTCTTCCTCGTCTTTCCAGAAGAGATGACGTAGCCCACAGCCATCACATTGGCTCCATAAGGGACAGCAAAGGGCAAAGGCATCTGCAGCATCTCCCCCACTCAGTGGGTCAGCATTGCCTTAAATAGAGCACCTTCCTCCAGTGACCCGCCAAAGGCAGGAGGGAAGGCAGGTGGAGAACCTGAGCATTCGGAAGGCCACGCTAACCAGAAGGCGGTCATGCCAACAGCACCCACACCTCCTCAGACCCAGTACAGAAACCTCTTCTCTACACTCCTGGTAGCACAACAACTCAAGAAGGTGACAGAGGAGAAGAAACCCCAAAAGAGAGTCCCACGGAGGAAAGCCATCTGCTCCTGATCAAGGTTAACCTTTCCGCAGTAGATACTAATCATAATGCCACTTTATCCTTGGTACCAGCAGGCATGAAGGGGAAAACCTGCAGATGCATGCAGCTAAATCTCAGGCTTCAACTGCTCAGGGAAAACCACAAGAACAGTAAAATACTCCTTTGTGTTTCCCCTGGCACGGAGGAAAGGGAGATCTCCACTTCTGCTGCTCACCACCACCACCGAGAGACAACGCACCTAAACTCGGTGAGTTCACTGAGTCTACTGAATGTCAGCATTTCCGGCGCTGAAGTTAATAGAATTGGCTCTGCCTGAGGACAGACATCACGCTGGACAAACAGGAAGTCTTTGGGGTAGCTGGTATCTGGGAACAGTGACATAGCAGCTTGGCAAAACCCTGCCAGGACGGCTGAGAGTTCAACCCTTATAACTTTCACGTTTTATTACACTTTCCAAATTCTGCACACTGAATGATTCTTTGGTAAGGGAATTACAGATTCCACCAGAATTACCACAGACACACCAGTGCCAGACTCCTGTCCCACTGCCGAAAGCCCCGTCTAGAGGGGGCACAGGTCCACCTG
Source organism: Microtus oregoni (assembly GCF_018167655.1). NCBI lineage: Eukaryota > Metazoa > Chordata > Mammalia > Rodentia > Cricetidae > Microtus > Microtus oregoni. The sequence goes on from NW_024543061.1 coordinate 60,060,843, forward strand.
GCAAACACCTGCCTGCTGTCACAGAGAGGAGCAGGGAGTTCCACACACCCTCTACATGAACTCCTGGCAACTTTGTGCCACCTGCCGCCAAGGCTCTAGACACACAGCCAGGGGTTCCCAGCAGAGGCGTTCCAGGACAGAACTATGTGGGCTGAAGGTGACCAAGGTTGGACGGAAGCTAAGAAGAGGCCAGATCTTTTCATTTCTCTTTCTATGTGGTCCAGAGACAATTCTGCTCCCACTGATACACACCCATGAAAAAGATCAGGACAGCATATCAGAAGTGAGGCATGCTCCTATATCTGCCCGGACACCGAGTTGGACCAGGTCTCCCCGAGGGACTATCTAGCAAGCCAAAAGATGTGGAAGAAGTCCAAGCAGAACCAGACATCAGAGAGGGCACGTGTCTTGCCATGAGCTGCACAGCTATGTGGTCTCACACTACTGTGTAACATTTTCCTGAAGATGAAAACATTCCATTTAACGGAAAGCTTCTTAAGCAGAAAGGTAAACAACTCAAAATAGCTTCAGGAAGTTCCTGAAACTGACCAGATTCACTAAGCTCCTCCTTGCCAGAGTAAGCAATAAAAGCTTAGAGTCCCCCTCTATGGTAGAAAGCTGAGCTGCAAAGAAGACTCTGAAAAGAGAAAAATTGCAAAGACTCTGCAACCAGACCATTACCTGGAAGAAGCATAAAAGAAACAAGCTGCCCTAAAGAGCTTTAGATCTGAGGCATCTGGAAAAGACACTCGCAGCCTGCAGGGTGTGCACTGTGCTCTGTTCCAAGCTTTATGGGCTATCATCTACACTGGGGTAAGCTTTGGTGATGCAGCCGTCTTTGGGTCATTTTCTGCTCCTGTGAGAAACCCCTCACCTCTACTCCTGTGAGTAACCCAAATAAAATTTATTGGTTCACTAAACTCACCAAACTGGACTTTGATGGTCTACTTTCTTGGGCCTATTGTGGGTTCCCTATCTGGGGCGAGTAGACAACTGTGTTGCTTCTCACCAGGGAAAGTTTTGTCACACAACCTGCACCCAGGCCCCTGAGTCTATAAAGAACCAAGTAAACAGACATTGCTCTAGGCCTTATCTACTGTTCTGAAAGGCAGAATTAGCAATGCATTCCTTGCAGAACAACCCAGAGTACTAACTGAGATTGTATATCTGAAAGTTCTACCCAAATAGCAGTAGCTATTAATAAGAACTTTCCAGATACCCACACAGAGAGCCTCAGGTCACAAAGGAAGGCTACCTTCTTTCAGAGAAGAGAAGCATGAACAGTGTTTTACTATTATTTAGTATTTTCCCTATACAATCATTTGGGTTAAGCACCATCTCTTTAAATTGTTGCGTTCCACATGCACAGGTCAAGTGTCAGTTTGTGAGAGGAAACAAAATAACAAAGAGATCCAGAACCCATAAAATGCTGCTCCCTTTCCAAGGAGTCCATCAAGTAAAGGCTCTGAAATTGTTCCTCTTCTGGGGCTGCATGGCCGAGAGCGGAGGTGCTACCCCTCACATTCCCACACTGGAAAACAATGTATGTACAGAAACGGAGCCACTCGGGCCTGCTCGTCTTTCTCCTTGATGTCTCTCATCCTCACTAAGGTGGAAGAAAGACACATCAGTCCCTTGTTGCTTCCCTTTCCCGGTACATGTAATAATGACGCTACGTACATTACATTTACAATGATCACATCCATTTGTCTTGTTAACCCCCAAAAACTCTGCCAACAGGCAGACAACAAGGTGGGAGGCAAAAACAAAGCCAACACCAATAAACCCGCAGGTAGACAATAAGCTCCTTTCCACTATAAAGCTATCTGGATCTAGTCTGTCCCCGTGTTTGGTGGGAAGACTAATATCAAAATCTCTGAGCTCTAAACCCCATTCCCAGCCCCTTCCCTTCTGCTCTGCATTCACCCCTGCAAGTGCTATCCTTAGCTCTCCTTGTTTTCAGAATGAAATACTAAAAACACGTATGAAGTCCTCTGGGTCAGGCACCCCTTGGCTCTCACATTCTTGCCAACCAGTCTTACCCTACCAAGCCCTCTCCTGCCCATTATTTAAGCTAAGTGTCCCTATTTCCCCTCCCCAAATGACAGTAGGGCTCTTTCTAGTGGAGAAGCGGTACCCACCTCCCCTACTCACTGCCTTCTGGTAGCACGTGCACAGGAACTCACAACCTCCTGAAACCCTATGCCTAAAAGCCGAGGGCAACCCGTGGGCATTCATCTGGAAGAGCAGGAAAGAAGACTCCATCCTGAGCTCACCATAGTTTACATGGAAGTGCACAAAGCCAGAGAGACACTGTACGACAACTAGTGCGTTCAGGATCAGTAGAGAGTAGCAGGTGTTGGCAAAAAAACAGAAAACAGAACCACCGCACGTCTTGTTGGCCGTGTGAAAAGTGGTAAGCCACTGGAAAGCAGAGGGCAAGTTCCTCAAAAAACTAAATATTCAATTATTACATGACCCAGCAGCTCCACTAGTGGGCAAACACCCAAAATTCTTAAGGGGCAAAGGCTCCAATGGGGATTTGCGAACCAGGGCTCACAGCACACGTGCCCATCGAGGGATCAATGGGTTATCAAGATGTGGCCTGCACTGGGATATTGTTCAACCCTGGATAGGATACTCTGACACGTGCTTCAACATGAGGGAAAACACTGTGATATGCAAAATAAGCCAGATATAAATTCCATTCCTGCATATTATACAGAACTGTCCTCTGAATCAAATTGTCTTCATCAAACCAGATGTGCCCATTTACAAAAGATAACCACAGCTGGACTTGGACTGCTGCCATTCCGTCAGAGGAGGAAGTAGGAATGGTCATTGGACATGACTTGTACGTCCAGACACTCATCCTAACCAGTTGTATGAGATTCCGCCCTTATTGCTCATGGGGTTTTAGGGAGGGCTGCAGTAAACAGACCAGGGAAGACACACACGGGGGCACCCATCTGTGCAGCTGTGGGAAAGCCATCACCCAGGCTAGTACAGACTCTCCAGTTTACTGTTCTGAGGTCGTCCAAGCTGCTATTGTAATCCTCACCAATGCTATGTACGTAAGCCCCAAAAAACCCTTATAACTCAAATAAGAAAGCAGAAGTTTGCACTTTAAGATACCCAAGTCATCCTTCCGGCAGGAATCAGGAGAATTTGCACCCATACTGAAGGGAGCCCAGGCCCTGCCCTCCACAAGCACTTCCTGGGAGCTTTCAGCAGTGACACCAGGACCAGGGAAGGATTCAAAGAATCTTGGTTATAAATTACTTTCAAATATCAAATAAATCATACATGCAGATGCACAAACATGCCTTCACAAGTGAGTTGAACCAGACTCCTGTCTAAATACATCTCAAGCGCCATTAAACCCCAGACGTCAGAGCCTCAGCTGGGTATCGTCCCAGCTTCGGTCTCATCTAACCCTACTGCAGGGTAGACCACGGCACAGGCACTACACCCCTCTGGCACCTCTCCTAGAACTGGCCCATTGGAGCTGGCCCACATTGCATACGAAAAGAAGCAAAAAGGAAAAATATCAGCCCAAGACCCCCCAAGACCAACTTCTCTGCACAAAGGAGGTTTATTTGCCCATGAAGAATAGAGGGCAGGGAATAAGAGACAAACACAGGAGATAGAGGAAGAGGGAAAAGGGGAAGGGGGCAGGGATATTTGTCCTAGAGGGGAACAAAGGACTGCCTCTGGATAGAGGGAAGACAGGCATGGCACATGGGAAAATGGCATTTATGAAGGTACAAAGGGAAAAGCCAGTGTTAGGATGAGGTGTTTAACTTCAATTGGCTATGCTAATTAGGTGGGCCAATGGGTTTTGATTACTGAGCTTCAATACTTTGATAGCTGAACCTTGATAGTCCGCCTCAGGAGGAGGAAGTGGCCAAATAAGGGATTAGACCTTGGAGACTAGCTTTCGAACTGTAGTCTATTGGGTTTTAGCAAGACAGAGGGTATGGGAGGGAAGGACAAGGCTTGCTGGATCCATGCTCGCCACACTCGAGCTGGCCAGAGTCTCTTCTCTGGTGACAGATGAAGGAGTACCTTTTCATTTCTACATCCTGACAACTCAGATCTGGGAACTGAAGCATCATCGCCACTGGTGACAGTACACTGGGGCAGAGAGACGCCTGTGGCCTTATCCAGTGACACCCAGGCTAGGGCTGACTTGCCTGCCACCAACCCTCCAACTTCTTGGGCACCTTAAGCCCACACTGGTGATCCCCTGCACTCAGGAAATTCCTGAACACTCTCTCCGCCTGCATCTCACCCTCCCTGTGCTCCCAGTGGTCCTCTTCCTTCTGCTCAGATTGTTCTGATGCTTCATGGACCCAGTCATATTGGGGGTCCCTCTACTCCAACATCCCTTCCTCCTTTAGGACAGGGGAAGCATTTGATGCCTTCATCTTCGGGTGTGGCCAAGGCTTGGGGCAATGGATATCACCAAGTAGAGTGTCCTTGGAGATCCTAGTCCCCTACTAAGGCCGATGCACTTCCGTGCTGCTTGGCTTTTCCTTTGCCTCAATTGCTTAAAACGGCCAAGTCAGAAGGCAGCCGCAGAGGAGTGGCATGGACAACTACCCTGAAAGACGAAGGTAGCGGTCTAAAGGCCCCACTGTTCTGCGTCTCAAAACAGATTGTACAAAGCAGAAACAAGACCTGTAGCATCTATAAAGCTCTTCAACCTGTGACCTTGTCCCCTTGTTTATGTTCCTCTTCTCTGTGTCCTCATGGTAATCAGGAGGGCTATAGCCTTTAAGGCAAAGTGTCTCTGGTCTTGTTCTATGAAGACAACAAACACTGGAGAATAGAGTGTCGCATGTGGAAATGCTTGAGTTTAGGGCGATTGGACAGCTAATGAGAACAGTAACTACCTTCCCAAAGGAAAAGCAGCAGGACTAGTGGTTAGAGGCACAGCTGATGATCATGAAAGCCCCCAGGGCCTGTTCTGAAGTGCCAATCATTAGCCCCATGACCTCAGCATGCTGCTCAGGCATTTTAAGACACTATGAGCACTTAGACTGGCACAGCATCTTCCAAGGTCCCTGTGGCACTGTTGGCACTGTTTTGTGATTATGAAGACTTCTGGGGCCCGGGGCTATAAAAATGAAGGAAGATTCAGGGATGGAGTCTGAGACGGCTCAAGACATGGACTTGTCCAGTACCTAACTCATACCCATCATTCCAATGAGGTGCACATGATTCCAGCCATCCCCACTTCCCGGAGAACATTTTCTCTTGAGTCAATTTTTTTTGGCAGAGCAGGATACCTGGATCTCATCTTCTCTCTCCTAGGAAGCCCCATGAACAAGTACATAAGACCCCTGAACACGGTCACCTCCCTCCTGCGTGCAGTTACTCAGCAGCAGACAAAAGCTCACCAAATGATCTCCAAGGTCCTGCATGCTTTCCTGACACTCAGATTCTAGAATTCTCATGTGGGTGGTAGAGGAATTTATTGTTTGGAACATGCTGTCAAAAGGACTCAGCTTCCCAGATGGATGTGGAGGCCCCTACACACCCACACCCACCCCGAAGTCCCTCCTTGAATGATGACATAAACTTGACTGCAAAGTCCCTGCTGTGTCCATCAGGCACTTGCCAAGGTGTTCCTCAATCTCCGAGGCAGGACTCTGAGACCGACCCACGCGGCTTTACATGGCACTGGAACTGGTTTACCTGCTCTCCCTGGCAGCTTCCTCAGGAGAAGAAGCAGAATAACGACCTCTACACTCAGTAGGCGGCTGAAGGAGCCCCTGCTTCTAGAATGAAGCATGGATGATCAACACAACTTTGGTTCCTGTGGTCCCTGCTGAAGTCTCTGCACCTTAAGCACCATGACAAAAAGATGGGGTGCTTATGAAACGATAAAAGGAGCTCAGATTCATGATGGTAAGTGCTTGGCCCAACTTCCCTGTGCTATGGAGAAATTATGACTTCAGGGCACTGACCACACAGCTGGGTAAAGGGATCCCATGGGAAAGAGTATGCAGCTCCTTTACATTCAAGAAAGGGGCCAGTGAGGCAAGGCCCTTCCATGACCACGGACTTGCTCTTAATTAAGTAAGCTGTTGTGCACACACAGACACATGTATGTCACTAATGAAGCATGTGGAGGCATGGAGTATTGTCCCTCTCGTCTGTGACGCTCGTGGCCTTTGCTATAGTTTCTGCACATCTTCTTAGTACAGCTGCAGTCTGTAACCCTACTCAGGTAGGACCTACAGTAGATCCCGGTCCCCTCCCAGTGTGTAGCCTCACAGGACAAAGTACAGGATAAGGGAACCAGAAGTGTGTGCATGACTCCCAGGGTCCCCTCACAGCAGGAGCTGTGGATGATGAGGTTATACAAAACAGTCACTGCTCGGGGAGCTACAACCTACTGGGAAAGACTGACCACAGCTACAGTCACCTATCCAGACACCTACAGTCATACACACACACACACACACACACACACACACGCCCACAACCACGCATGCACTAACACACACATGCACAGACACCTACAGTCTCACTCACCACACACACATGCACGCACACACACACACGTACACAGGGAAAGATGATTGCCCATCCAGGAACATTTTTCTTTCAGTCTGTGGCTTAATTTGGACAGGAAGCCGAAGCAGTCAAGGCCAGATTAGCTGAAGGTTAGCTACAGGCAGCTGGAATTTCTGATATGTGGCTGGCCAGAGTTTGAGGCCATCCCTTCTCCAGACTGTGGCTTAGTGTGTCAGTGACAGCTGTCCCCTCCCCTTCATCCAAGGCTCCTATATCCCATATCCAAAAGCCTGACTCAGATAGGAGAATAATCTAGGAAATGCAGGTGGCATTAGTAGAAAGATGTGTATGGGAATGGGGCATTTACTTAGACTCAACTCTGTATGCTTCTCAGCTCTCTATAACCGCAGGATATTCCCTAAATTAACTTAACCTTTTAGACACTGAGCGTTCTTATCAGTAAAATGGAACAACATAATATAATAAGGATCAAATATGGAGCATCCGTGCTCATGCCTGCTCACTGAAGGCTAACTATTCCACAGCAACATTGTCTCAGGCTGACATGTATTTACATGTGCTAAATATGCAGCCATGTCCTCCTTCCCAGACACTGCAAGATGCCAGCTGTCCTGCCGCCACCCCTCATAGCCCCTGCACAGCAGGATCAGACCACCTGTCCCAAACAGAACAAAGAGCATCTCAAAAGATCTTCCTCTCATTGCCACACCCTGGGCTACAAGGATTACCCCAGGGCAGCGGCCCATCTCAGTCTCCACACACAATCCATTACAGATCTTCCCAGGCACAGAGAGACATACTTGGACCTGGTCAGCAGCTTGCAGTATTTTGCCATATCAGATATAAACTAGAGCATACCTAAAGTTTCACATGAGCCACTGCACGAGTTACACGTAACCCACAAGTACACGCAGCTCACGGGGTAAAGCCAGTTTCTTTCATTTGACCCAAGGAACTTGCTGCAGGACATGGAGGAAATGGACAGGCAACAGAGTGGTGCCCCGCCATCTTTCTTTTACACGACTCTGTCTCCCTTTAAAGTAACTGCTACCCAGGAGCCATGCTCCCTAAGCCTCATCTTCCCTTTTAACAGGCTCCAGGCAGTTTCACTGCTCCATGAGCTGAGGAAAGAAAGCCCAGTGAAGATACCAGATGAGAAGCAGAAGCTAGGCACTGGGGGCAGACTCAGTATGGCAGAACTGTGAGGGTCCCAGAGAGCGCCTGCCCTCATCACCAGCCCCCATACTTGGTATAGAGAAAGCAAGCCTCTTGCTGTAGGCTCTACTTAGGCCAAGTAAAATCCACACTCAAACCCAGGACTCCAGATCCATGGATGCTATTCCATTAACCCAGCGTGGAGTCTGAGGCTAGGAGGCACAAAATTAGATGCCTTGCTATCAAATTGCCTTAAGCTGGCCAACACCTGTTGTTGATTGAATAGAAATTTCCAGTCCCAAAGGAGACCATGTCCAAATTGCTGTTCTGATTATCCAAATGGAGCAGATGTAACCACCTAGGTCCTTACCAATTGTCGAGAGAACAGGGAGCAGAAGCTAACATGCTAGCCTGGTGGACAGAGAGGGTGTGCCTTCCAGAAGCTGGAAAGATGGAAAAAGAACTCGCCCCCCACGGCATCCTGAGGAACCTTGGGTCTTTGGACCCATTGAGACATGTGTTCTCCAGAAGTGAAAGATGGTAAATCGATGCTGTTAACCACATCTTCCCTGACTTGTTACGGCAGCAGAGGGAAAGGACACACCCTGCAGCCCTCTGGGTAAAATCTGTAAACTGAAAAGCAGCAGGCTGGGATGGAGTCATATTTTTCAAGAGGCGCTGGTTTTTCGGCCAGAGAGAATGTGGACCTCAAACTCTGGTTTCAAACAGGAAGCACTCACTCTCCAGTTCTGCTGGGGCAGAGCTGGGCCAGCTAGCTTTTCAGTAAGCAATCCCCAGAGTCTGAGAAAACGTGGACCAGAAAGAAGAGTCTCCCAGTATTGATTTAAATGAACCAAGGAGACAGGATGAAGCTCAATAGTAGAGCACATGTGAGCATGCAGAAAACCCCAGGCTCATCCCGTGGTTGAAAACAAAACCAAGCCACTAGCCTATTTCACATTTATTTATTACTTATTGAGGGAGGGAGAGAGAGCGGTCAGAGGACAGTTTGCAGGAGTTGCTTCTCCCCTTCCACCATTCGTTTCGCTGCAGAGGCTTGGTGGCAGGCATCTTTTTCTGCTAAGCCATTTCATAGACCCCAAAATGTTCTCTTTTAAAAGGGCATTTCTTAAAATATGATAGAAAATATCCAGCATTGGAAAATATCAAAGAAATACACTATAGTCAGCTACTACCCCACACCCATTAAGGTGGCTGCTATTATCAAAAGACAGCAAATAAGTGTTGGGGGAGGGCATGGGGAAGTTGGAAGCCTTGTGCAGTGCTGGTGGGAATGTGAAGTGCTCTGACTGCTGCAGGAAATGCATGGCAGCTCCTCTAACACACAGAGATAGAGCCACCCTATGGTCCAGCAACGCACTGCTGGGTATGTATCCGAAAGAACTGAAGGCAGAAACTCAAAACGATGCTTCACCCCGATGTTCATACGGTAACGGAGGGGTAAGAATAACCCAACTGTCTGTCAAGAGAACAAGCCCTAGCCTGTGATTCCATGCACCGGAGGGAATATTGCTCCGTCTTAAGGGTGATGGACGATGACACATGCCACGACTGAGACCAACTGAAGGCATTACAGGAGGTGTAACACGCCAGTACCAAAAGACAAGCCTGGGACGCCTGCAGCGTTCGCCCTCCTAGGAACTACAAGTAACACTGCGGTTCCCAGGGCTGGAGAGAATGAGCTACGGATCCAAGTTCAGGTTTTCAAGATTCAAGTTTTCTGATCATGTTTTTCCCAACACTTGAATATACTTAACACTACTAGACTGTATACATAACTATCCAGATGGTGAAGTTCATGCTTTGTGCTCTTTACTGGAAAATGAAATTATATTACATCCTAAAACTCTCATTCCAGTAGCACCAAAAACTCAAAGACTCTTACAGTGCATCAAGATCTTGGGCCTGTACCTCTGTGCCCAAATGTACCACCACCTATTTTATGTAAGTGTTCACCTCCCACAAGCAGCCAAGAGTTCCCCTTGTGTAGGAACTAGATGTCATTCCAAGTACCTCGTTGCAGGGAGGCCACTAGTTTGTTCCCAGTTGTTAGTCCCAAAATAATCACACAGAAACTGTATTAATTAAATCACTCCTTGGCCTATTAGTTCTAGCTTCTTATTGGCTAACTCTTATATTAATTTAACCCATTTCTATTGATCTGTGTATTGCCATGTGGCTGTGGCTTATAGGCTAAAGTTCCGTTGTCAGTTTTTGGCAGGGCCACATGGCTTCTCTCTAACTCCGCCCTTCTTTTCCCAGCATTCAGTTTAGTTTTCCCCACCTCACTCTGTCCCCCTATAGCTCTCCTATAGGCCCAAAGCAGTTCCTTTATTCATTAACCAGTAAAAGCAGCACATAGACAGAAGGACCTCTCACACCACCTCATACTGGTGCCTAGCTGTATCCATGGCAGGGCCCAATAAACACCTGCTGATTCAGTTTTCCAAGAGTATGACCTTTGCCTCCTACTAACAAATCCTAATCCTCAAAAAGTATAGCACAAATAATAAAAACCTAGAGACAGATATTGGGATTCAAGATGAAGCTCAGAAAAGCAAAGGCCTTTTACCAAATCTTCAGACCAAACAGGCGAGATCCTGTCTCCACCAATCCTCAGACTCCACACTCCAGTGAGTTCCTGTCTTTTCCCCTTTATATTCCTCTCTTTGCCCAGCCATATCACTCCTGTCTCCACTTTCCTAGTGCTGGGATTAGAGGTGTGTGACTTCCAAACACTGGGATTAAAAGTGTGAGCCGCCACCACCACCTGGATCTGTTTCTGGATTGACCTTGTGTAGCCAACGGTAGTCTTGAACTTACAGAGGTTCGTCTGCCTCTGTTTCCTGAGTTCTGGGATTAAAGGTGTGTGCCACCACTCCCTGGCCTCTAGTGGCTTAGCTTTACATTTTGATCTTCAGGAGAGCTTTATTTATTAAAATAAAAATAAAACCACTACACAAAACGGCATACAATCCACCGGCAACCCTCGCCATGGCTAAGCCCAGGTTAGGAAGACCAGGAGAGAACAGGGACATAGAGAAGCATCTTAGTCTGCTGGTACTGCATGTGCCCCCACCACGCCATCATCCCGTCCTTGCCCAGCACTAATCAGGATAAAGCCAAGAGCATGGGAGTCGAGGTTAGAGCAAGACTTCTCACCAAGAATAAGGGAAAACTTCAGTCTGTCTCAACTCTAAAGCAAACTCACAGCACAGCAGACTCCACAGAAGCAACAGCATTGGTCTGGGGTGCAGGCTCTGCACTTCCACCCTCCTGACTCACTAACTGCAGCAGAGCGCCAGGTCTACCTGTTCCACAAAGAGACTGAGGAACCCCTACAGTACACAGAACAAACACCTCAACTACACCCTACCAGTTGGAATGTTGGCTTCCCAGAAAGCAGTTCAACCAACTTGAGGACAGTTAAGGATCCTGCTCCTCAGGTCCACAGTGGCCTTGAAACACCAGGGGCAGCTGCTTACCTAGCAGACAGCACTGGAGCCAGGGCATCTTTCTGAAGTCCTTGGTATGAACACCAGTCGACACAGACAGTAGTGATGGGCCAGACCTTTTCCCATGGTTGAGTATATGTTCATCTACTTGATCCTCATAACATCCCCCTGAGATGGGCATTATTGTACCATTTCACAGATGAGAAGCCCGAGGCAGACAGAGATTAACTGACTTGCTCCCAGGGTGAACCAAGCAGCCTGGCAATGGAAGATATGCTTAAACCTCACCTTAGCTTTCCCTAGCTTACAGGTGGGGGCTCCTGGTGTCTCCTCTCTCCAGCCCCCAGTGTCTCTCATACACAAAAGGATCGGAGAGCCCCTTCAGGCTTGTCCTCTTCAAGGCACAAAGGGTGCTGACTCTTGCCTTCCCAAAGGGTCTCACTGCAGCTCTACTTCCTCCATTGTTAAATTAACACAGAACTCAGACCCAGGCCCAGGACTCTGTGGGTGCTAGACGAAATGGAAGGATTCGCCTCCATCACGCCAGGACTTGGGACAGAGTGGGCTGTCGCCCCAGCGGCACACATGACACCTCACTCTGTGAAGTGGCCTTCCCTACACAGTCCAGGGCAAAAGAAACATATAACCAAGCAGTTACAGTGAAGTCCAAAAAGCAAAGGACGGCCTAAGAAACAGATGCTCGGCAATGCCCTTGAGGGGTAAAGCCCATCACTGCCAAGGCTCCTCTCTGCCTTTGCTACTAGGTGCCAAGGCCATAACCAAAGTTTACCACAGGCACAGGTCGTATGGTGCTGCTGTGAAGAAGCACTGACGGGCACTCAGGCTGGTTTAACTGGGAAAAGTAGGTTAGGGGCCCTTTCAAATTCTGAGCACTCGGAAGGTGCTGAGAGTTTCAGCTAAACATCAGCCTGGCCCTGCTGCCCTAGAAAGTCCTCCAAGCAAGAGGAAGTACTGACAGCTGGTACCCTGACGCTGTACAAGTTGTCTAACAGACAGCTGAGTGAAGGGTCACCTAATGCCCTCTAGAGCAGGGAAAGGAGTCCTAAGAGGCAACAGGAGTGAGACTTGTGAAGAAAAAGCAGTTGACTGACTGGGGAAAGTGGAAACGTGTGCCCCTCGTGAAGGGAATGGCACAAACACAACAGGAGTCAATACCACCTACCTGAGAGCTAGCTACCAACAGGACACATAGAGGGCGGGGCTGGTTGGAAGGACAGAAAGAAATCAGGCTGGCGGAACAAGCCAATGATGGAGGCTCAACCACCAAGAACAGTGGGCAAGAAGCCAGAAAGGCACTTGGAATAGCTCAGGAGTTCTCGTTCAGTTTTGACTCTTAAGAGTCTGCCTTCGAAATCCCCATGCCCTGCCTGCCTTTGCCTGAAGTCCCCAGGCAGCAGGGAGCTCTAGGCACCTGAGCTGGACCATTCCCTTCCACTTCAGAAAGCAAGGGTGGTCGCCCTTGAAACACACGAGATCTGGTGTGTGCTTTTTTGCTTTCTGGTGACACAGAGGGTGACAAACTAGAAGAGGCAGGAACAAGAGTGCTGACTGCAGCCAGAGGCTGTCACAGCTGTGGAGGTATAATAAATCAGAACCTGCAGGTGGCTTCCATGGCCCTAGGTGGACAAACGTCTAACGTCGGCCCAGACTACCTGCACAGTGAAGAGACAACAGTGTTTAGAATGTCTCCTGGGAGCCTGACTTGGCCAGCTTGGTGACAGCTTGGTCACAAAGCAGTACTTTCAGGCACAGGAGCAGTCTCCAGGGCGGAGAGATTGATCAGAACATCCTGGGCTAAGACTAACCAGCACAAAGGAGGTAAACTGGAGACAGATACCTGGGCGAGACGGTGAAACCCTAACCATGCCACTAGAGTTCAACAACGGGCACAGTTGCTACCCCCGGGCAGAAGACGTCAGGCACAGGATGGCCAGCCCCAGCAAGGACGAGATACTTGGGTAGGTGTGGAATTGATAGATACAAGACTCACTGGTGACAAATGACACAGTTGAGGTAACTGATTCTACGCAGAGTTGTGGTTGCACTGAAATCTAGAAGGTCTCTACCGATGTGACCAAAAAGTTCTTCCTTTAATTCTCACGTTTTTAACATCGAGTTGAGGTATTCAACGAAAAATGTTAACTGTGCTGTTGACACACAGAAAAAGAGATGTGTAACAGCTAATGCTAGAAGGTTGAGTCAGGATTCAAACGACATCAACATGCTAAAAACCCAGGCCAAACTGACAAGATGAAGGAGACTCAGCACACACTGTCAAGGCCTGTGCCTCCATGAGAAAGGCGCACTGCCTAAACAGGGGGTAGGAGGAATACTAGCTTCACAGCCATGGATCCAACAAGGACTCTGAGAGTCGGAAGACTCAAACTCCACGAGTCAGCAGGATAGCTCATCTGCCAAAAAGGCAAATACCATTTTTGCTTCCTCATTCTGTGTTCAAAGAGCAGGCTGAGCCCTTGGGACAAAACAGCTCACGCTAAAGCCGAGCACCTCACAGGTAGTCCCACCCAACAGGAGCACTGGCTAAGCAGAGGAACAGAAGAGGAGGGGCTGGAGACATGGCTCAGTGGGTTAAGCACTTGCCACACAAGGCCCTGGGTACCCCTAGCACCCATGTAAAAGCTGGGTGAGTATGTAGGCCCACAAATAATCTCAGGACTCAAAAGGCAGAGAGAGCAGGGACATGGAATCTCTGTGAACTGGCTAGCCAGACTATCCACAACAGGTGAACTCCAGTTTCGGTGAGAGACCATGGGTCAATGAATAATGTGGGGGCAATACAGAGAACAACCAAGATCAACTTCTGGCCTCCACATGCACACATGTGCCCGTACTCATGCAAAGCATACACGTGTGCCCGCATACACATACAAAATAAAGGAGGGAGCAATAGCTCCAGTCCACTTGAAACAGAGAAGAAAGAACTGACAGGCAGAAATAATGGAACGGCAGACTTCTGCTCAGGCTAAGAGAGAACATTCCAAAGATGAATGTTATTGAGAACTGGATCAACTGCTTTCCGAAGACAATGGGTCCTCAACTGGATGCCCTGTGTGTAATGCCAGCCAAGGCCAAGTCCACACTGGGAAGGAGACTCGGCTAGATCAGCAGCTCCCCAGTGTCAGTATCTCAAAGGCCAACAACTCGTCTTCTTACCTGCACTATGAAGTTCTATGAAGATCAGCTGCCATCTACTGTCACCACCATGGCCCCAGTGAACATGTTTCTTCCCCAAAGAACAGAGGAGATAAACCAGTAGGAAGAACAGTGCTTTCTACGGAGCAAATCGAACTCTATGAAAACTAGCTATGGCTTCCAACGCCGTAAAGCTACAGGAAACGTTAATCACAGCCCCACCTGTCTTATTCACTGCTGTATTCCCAGGATCCAGCATTTAGTAGACACTCAATAAATATTTGCCCCATGAATGACAAATAAGTGCATGCACTTAATTTACAAAGCCCTGGCTTCCAGAGTCAGCCAGCCTCTCTGCCTCGTCATTAATGGATAGCTATTGACAGCTTTGCTATCCCCGGCACTGAAACACGGCACAGTAAAGGCCATTAACTTCCCACAAGCCATCCTCTGAGAACTGAGAGAAACAATGCCTTGTGTCTGTATTGTCCTGGGGTTTACAAAGGTTTTCTCCTGCACCCTCTCACTAAGTTCTCTTTACAATAAAGCAATAGATGCCACCATTTCCAACTAGAGGAGCCAATGGTCAACAGCTTTATCAACACTGCATCAGAGATGGCTGGATAGGTAAAAATAGGCCCTGCTTCCACCTGCCTGATGGTCCTCATTGGTCCTTCCACTCACCTCAGCTGTCTCCTAAGCGAGGAACAACTGGGTCCTCTACCACACCCCCAGGAAGTCAGAAAGCTCTGTCTTAGTCACAGAACCAAACACACAGGCCTCCACAGCATGGGCTGCTATAGCGATGCTGGAATCTCCAGACAGGGCCTTTGTGGGGAAAGCAGAGATTGGAGATGCCCACGGCTTCCGTTAGCAGCAAGCCAAAAGCCTTTGTTTGCCTTCACCACACCATCTGTCCCCAGGCCTGCTGGTGCCGGTGATTTAAATCAGGAGCCCCGCTGGTATGAATTTGGACTCAGGTCTACTCAAATGCACCAAGAAAGATCCTCAGAGGAGTGATGGTAGTGCACAGGAAACCAGGAACGGGAGCTCTCCTTTCTTTCAGCACTTGAGCAGGGTCACCTGGGGCAATGGACTAACTCTTTCAGTCTGAAACTAGCTCGCAGTTCAGAAAACCAAACAGTACATGATTAAACAAACCCAAGGGGCAAAAGTCAAGAAACAACAAAAACTTTTTCCACAGACATAACAAACTAATTCAGTACATATGTATGGATGCATGTACATGTGTATGTTTATATGTATGTATGTGCATATGTATGAGAATATACACACTTCAGTGTGTACTTACAGATAATACACATATCTAGGGTATAAAGTAGCAAGTGTTCTTGGCACCCATTTTTCAGTGTATGACTAGAACAGGGTCCACTGTGCTTAGTAACTCCCAGCACTGGACCTATGTCACTGATAAGTGTCTAGACCAAAAAAAGTCAAACTAATATCCACAGTCCAAAGCACAGTAGAGCATCTCTGCATGGAGGGTCAAGGTGCCAGAAGCATCCCTAGCAGATGGCAAAGGCAGGTGTGTATGGGCGGGAAGAGAGAATGATCCAACACCATGATCATTACTGCATTTCCTAGCAACACCATGCTGGAGATATTGTCTGGGTGCCACACAGAAACTCAGGAGACAGCAAGCCCAGGCTTGTGCAAATCAAAACAAAGATTGAGGAGACCCAGCTGGTCCACACGACACATGGAACAACACAGCGTTGCATCTGAATAGAACAAGCTCCGCACAGTCAAGACTGTGCAGCGAGATGTGCAGCATTCCACGTACAGGAGTACAAGGCCAGGGTCTGACGTTTTCAGAAAAGCGTTTGCCCAGAGACGGGAACAGTAAAGGGCAGAGCCCTGCAGAGAGCATAGCCGGCCCCTTGAAGTTAGACAAGCTTGAATCAGAACACTCTGCTATCGCTCTTCCAACGCAGGGCCTGAGCAATGCACTGCATTTTAACCTCAGCTCAACTTGGTTCATCCACATTTCATTACTGGTCCTTAATTTGGCATTGGGTACAAAGGCAAATAGGCTGCTTCATGCCTTTCAAAGCAAGGGCTTTGTCTTTTCTATATGGGCACTAAGAGACCGGGTGAAATAGCATCAGTGAGACACCCTGCACTCAGTGAGAACTCAGGGCAGGGTAGTTGTTACTCCACTAATAATGATGGTGTCCAAAGGTCAAAGTCTAGATCCTTTTTTTTTCTTTTGAATTATGAGATATTTTCAACAGTAGCTCATTATCCCTCTGGAAAATACCAAGACCTTGGAATACATTCAGTTCTGATCTTTCTACGCAGTCCATCTCATATTATCTACCTTGTTGTTCATGGTTAAGCCACCTTAGTTCTAAAACACTCTGAACCTTATTTGTCTTTAAAACAAGATTAAGGTGTCTCTACAAAGCATGTCCCTTGATAGCAATTTCACTGGGAATCAGTTGAGAAGTAAATATCCTGCATTTGTTGTTTATGTAAAAAGTGTCTTTTCATCTTAACTCGTAAATGATGTGCTAGCTGTACTCAAAACTCAAGTTTAAACTCACCTGAGCACTTTAAATATACCATCCTGCCCTTTAGCCTCTGTTCTGGTGGGAAAGGTTGGTTGTCCATGGGGAAAGAATCCACCTCCCCTACTGATTTATTATCTTCTTTTAATGTTTGAGTTGTTTTCCATACTGCTAAATATATCGTTAATGATCCAATCTATATTCAGTGCAGTGTTACAACATAAAATCAGCACCTTCCTTAAATTTTAAAATATTTTTGGCATTAGCCTTTAAAGTAATGCCTTTACATCACTCCCAATAATGTTCAGAAGTCCATGAAAAGATAAAATGAATCTTTACCCTTTTTCTTTAAATTCTTTTAGTTACTTTTCCACAAATAAAGCATTTTATCTCTTTACTTTTTTCTGGACAATTTCCTCATACCTCTCTTCCAATACACTGATTTTATCTTCTGCTATGTTTAACCCAGACATTAAGTTATTTACTGTAAAATGTTCAGTTGCAGAAAAATATATATCTGGGTCCTTTATCAAATTTTCTCCTTTTTAGTTTTTTATTCTGGTTTTCATTTTTATTAAGTTTGAGCTGACAATTTCACACATGTATATAACATATGCCAGCACGCTCCATCCTCCCCCAGCTCCCTCGTACACCATCCACTTTTCCTCTTCCCCACTGATCTCTCTCAGTCCTATCTATCTGTTTTGGTTTTGGTTATGATTTTGTGATTTTTTTTTTTATTTTCGATCCACTGAGTTTGTCTATTTGGTGCCTCTTCTAAGGATATCGGTCTTACCATAAAAGCCTATGCGTTATTTTTCTCAACACTCTAAGCAAATACACGACAAAAAGCAACATAAGGGAATAAGAGTTAATGATGGCTAACACTTCAGAGGAAGACAGTGTGTCGTGGTGGAGAAGGCACGGTGACAGGTGACAGAAGCAGCAGGTTCCATGGGTCCAACCAGAAAGCAGAGAAAGGGTCTGCCGGTGCTCACCAGCTCTTTCTCCTCCTTCCCTTTTTACGCACTCTGAGACTCCAGTCCGTGTTCAAGGCGGGTCTTCCCTATTCAGTTAAGATCCTCAAAGACATGCTTAAATATGTATCTCCTAGGTGACTGATTCAAAATCTAGTCGACAATGAAGAAAAACAAAAACAAGGCCTTCTCCTTATTGTCTGGTACAAACCTAATTACCTTCCCAAAGCCCCATGTCCAAATGCTGGTACACCCAAGCTAGGGTTTCGGAATAGGAATTTGAAGAAACAAAGTTCAGTCCACAGTAAAATGCATATAGCAAATTTTCTTTACTTACTCATAGACAGTCTACATTTAGATGTGTTGAATTTTTATCATAAGCTTCCTGCCAAGTACAAGCCCAGCCATCCCTGAGAACTGCAATGACAGGTGATCTCATCACAAACTTGGCCGTGTCAGTAGGCCAAATAATCTAGAGCCCATCCTGTAACCACCAAAGTGTGGCATGTGTTCGCAAATTCAAATGCCACGCCTGTAGGTGGCATTAGCCTAAGGTTTCTCCTTATTACTTATGCTAGGGAAGTAGAAAGCTTTAGTAATTTCACATCATGCACCCCAGTTCTGCTCAACTCCCAGGCCCTCCATACCCTCCCCTCCCTACTGCAATGCCCCCCAAATAAAAATTTCAAAAAAAACCAAAACCAAACAAGCAAACAAACACAAAAAGAAAAACAAAACAACAATGACAATAACAAAAAATCCCTCTTCATTCCTCCATCTTTCCCAGTTCTCCAACACCTCTTTATCAGTCCTAGTGGCATCGGGAGTTTTAGTGAGTCACACACTATGTCCAATCAGCCTTACTTGCTAATGTTCACTGCAATGAGTCACTGGTTTGGTTCAAGGCTTCTGGTTTCTGGTACACAACCATCACTGGAGCCTCACTGATTCTCCTCTAGGATGTACTGCAGCCAACCCAAGACATGGAGCTCCTGCGGCTACTGTTCCACAGGACCAGTCCCTCCCCAGGTCCAGCAGGTCCTACAAGGGGTAGATGCTAGGGTGGGCCAACCCAGGCCCAGTTGTCGGTCTGGGTGGTAGTTGAGCTTGCCAGACCAGGCCACCAGGGCTGCCCACTTCAGGTGAGGGACAGAGCCAACCCCCTCTGCCTGTGCCATCAGGGTCAGCTCTCCCCAGCCAGGGGTCAGGGATGTCTCTCACCTTTTTAAAGAGCAAGTTTCTTAACTTTGTCAAAAGCTCCATTCCCATTCCTCCAACCTCAGAGGCCTAAAATCATGATTCTTACCCACCTCCAAGTCTCCAGCCGTCTACCCTACATCATATACCCAGATCCACACCCTCTGACCACCAGGACACTGGGACTTGCTATTTTTGCCTCGTCTTTTCCATGTTCAGATATTAGTGCAAGCACACATACAACTGTTACTGGAATTAAATGACAGGACTCACACAAAATTCCTAATTAAGACCTATCATATAACTAACACACACACACACACACACACACACACACACGCAAGGAAATGTAGTTGCTCTTACTTCCAAATCTCAATCAGCCAAGTCTAGTCAATGTTAGTCTCCTTTTCCCTAAAATAATAATTAAAACTATAAAATAAAACATTATATACCAAGGTTTAGGCATATATTAAAGGTTCCCTTTCGATTGAAAAAAGACAAAAGGAAAAATTTAGACAATTGATATCTACAACCAACTGCAAAATCCAAATGGCAGTATCGTTTCTGTATGTAAGATATCTCAATATCAAACTCTTGCTTAAGTCCGCCAATAATCCAAACTAAACAACAAATGAAGCTCTCAGCCATCTACCATTCAGACAGTTACACACACAGCTATTAGTCGTCCCTAAATTAAAATTTCCAACTGTCCATTCATCTTTCCAGTGAGTAACATGGTGGACTTTGACTAAGCGTAAGATACAGCTGCTAGAACCACCCAGAAGAATCCACGGCTCAGCCAAGTCCTAATCCTGATGGTGACAGGTCGCCCTGCCCCAGCTGTGGCTTTATCCTTCTCCCAGTTTCAAGGGCATCTGATCAGAGTTCCACTTCCAGTGCCCTTTTTGGAGCACAGAGCGGCCTGCACCACAGAACAGACATCCTCCAAAGACCAGTCACCGCCCATGCACAGGGCAGCAGGTGTCCTGAGCCTCGAACAGACTGAAGAGTGACATTATACAAAGTATCATCTGAACTGGGTCACCTCATGGAAAACAGCAATAGTCCAATACAAAGGTGGCTGGCTCCAGGACAAATGGTAACCAACTTGGAAGAAAAGCTGAAAGCAAATGACTGCAAGTCCAAATCCCTAGTGCTGGGGAGGCCTCGGTGCCCTTTCCCCACTCCTCACAAACTGTCTAACGAGTGGCAATATATTCGCTTAATGAAAGAACGAAACATAAGAAGGGAAGACAGGAGGAGAGGGAAGAGAAAGAAATGGGCTTCCTTCAAGCTGCTGGCTCCACATGAGCAATGCAGCCCCAGAGAGAGCTGGGTATGGTTTTTGTTTTTGTTTTTTGTTTATCGTGTCCTTTTAGAACACATTCAAAGCAAGAACATTAAGCATGTGCAACATGCAGCCATGAAAACAGACCCTCTTGACATTGCCCTAAATGAGACAGTGAATAAAAAGGTATGTCTGGAGGAGGGCTGGAGAGGAAAAGAGACGGGCAGCACATTGGGGAAAGGCTGTGCAGTAAAGCACGCCTGCCAACATGATCTTTCCGTCCAATCAGGAAAGGCAGACTGGGCTAGTCTTTTACTACAGAACAGACAGGGACAGTTCTCAACTGATAAAGGAAGACCCTAAAACAGGCTCTGTGCCTCAGGCTGTGTCCCTGAGAAAGAGCCGTATGTCAACTGGATGTCAACCCAAGCATTTTCTTCCTGACCCCTCCCTGACTTTGATCTCTGAGCGTGCAGATAAACACATATGACAGTCTCTGGAGACTGTGTCTAAATATACCCAACGCTGTTTATACCAAAACGGATTCCCTGGCTAGTCAGAGGGAGGCAGGCTCGAATACAAGCCCTAGCACACCAGATTCCCAAGAGAAACCTGGGATGTGGGACTAAAACTGTGGGCCCCAATCTGGTTGATCTGCACCTGTGGGTAGGACCAGAATGAAGCCATTGTTTTGATGAGGGCACACATTCCTATCCAAACTTCCCAGAAAGAATTCTATGTCCACAGCATCTAAGGTCTCTTCTGCTCACTTAAGCAACTACAACAACGGGGGGGGGGGGATATCCCCAAAACCCAACACGAACTATCCAAGAAGAGAAAGGACATAATCACAGAAAGAAAGCAGACCCTCCCAGAGGCAAGCTTCAGTTTGGCTGCTTGTTAGCTACGTGACTAAGGCAAATAACTCAGACTCTTAGAACCTCTGATTTCCCCTTTGTAAAGGGGTGAACAGTAGGTTTCACCCATAAATCAGAGGTGAGGATTACATGGAGAAAGGTGTGAAGCACTTAGCCAAGAGTTGCTGAGAGCCAGGGCAGGGCTCACGCTGTGTCTGTCCCCATAAGCAGCTACCCCACACACAAGGAGTGCAGGATGGAATCCAAGAACCGTGTTCTTCAGAATGACCCCCTCACCATGCCTCGCAATCACAGATTCCCAGCTGTAGAAACAAATCCAAATGAAGGCCCAGGCTAAAGGGAGCAGTGAGAGGCTGCTTGCTGGCTGACGCGACTCCAAACTGTTTAGAACCAAAGGAATGCATTCAGGCGCTCGCACCCTGAGAGCTGATTTATGTTAAGTAAATGGCCCCAAGTCAGTGGCAGCCTCCACTTGAGCTCTCTCCGAACTCTTGCCATTTAAATGCACGGCCTACTCTGCTTGCACTTGGGTGTTGGCAGGTTGAAGGGCACTTCCAAAGCTCAGCGCTTGAGAAAGCCAAATATGGCCAAACTCAGACCACTCTAGGTAGACCACAGAGAGGCCCCCCACGGGTGCCAGAGACGGTGAGGGGTGACTCACAGCATTAGCTCCTGACCTCGAGGCATGAGTGGCTATGGGCTGTTTTGATTTCCAAGCAAAAAAAATTCCATCCTATAAACCCCAAAGTATTTTATCGAAGCAGTGGGGTCTAACTCATCAGTATGCTATAAAAAGGGCAGCCTCATAAGCAGGGAAGAGACAGCTATTTTGAGTCACAGCACCAAACAGCCCTGCCTGAGAGAGCACCTCAACCACCAACAGGATGGAATTTTCCACCCCTCCAGGAGACCCCAGAGAGGTCCCTGAGAGTTCTTAGCAAGCAAAAAGACCAGGGTCACGGCCACCGACTGCTGACTACCACACTACCGACGGCAAGCCAGACTATTCAAGCATGTTTCCTGCCCACATCAGAAACAAAGCTGCCGCAAGGATCAAGTGAGAATAAAATAGTGTGAGATATTCTGAAAAACACTGAGAAAGAAAGTACATTCAAACTATAAATAACTGTCAGCAAGCATTAGAAGCTCTTGGTTATAATTCGCCTTTAAAAGTATATCTATATTTATCACCTAGCTGAATATAAGGTTGGAGGGATTTTTTTATTCTACATTATACCAAACATTTCAACTGATTTTTACTTTAATTGAATTGGCTACTTGTTTGACAGATATGACTGACTTAACTAACTATACAAAATACAACGTGAGCGCTTCTATAATTCTGCGTGGAATAGTCAAATAGTAGCCCTGTTACCAGACTTGCTTTCCCACTGCTCTGTCTGCCATCACTAATCAATAGCCAAAATAGTAGACGGGCTACCTATCTTGTTGTCTGTCTCTGGCAGACATCACTGATCGGTCACTGGGGGCTTTCCTATGAACTTAGCTGGCAGATCGAAATCCCTTTCAACACAGCAGTCCAGGGAGCCCGAACCAGGTGCAAATCTGAACCTACCTGTCACCTTAGATATTTCTTCTGCCTGACTTACTTTGAAACCCTGGCCCAGTAGAATCATCCCCAGCCTGGCTTTTGGTATTATTAATTCTCCCTGAACTTATTTGCTGATGCCAGAAATTCCTGGTTAGAAGACAGAATCTTTCATTTTACAATTAGAGAAAAGGCTGAACATGCAATACTTCAGAAAGAAGATAAAATGGTGAATTTATATAAAATGTAAATAAATAATTCCAGCCTTCCTCTGTGCAGGGCCCAGGTGGCCCAGCCCTTCTCAGTGGAGTCTTAGCCTCTTCCTTAAAAGGACAGGTCTCCTCTGAACGCCTCTTCCCTACACAGTGGACCTCCGGGGACAGCCAAGCTCATCCAAGACACACCCAGGGCTGCCAGGAGGAACCCTGCTGCTGTGAAGCCTTTTGCCATGGGAACAGAGAGGTCAAGGGTAAGAGTCCTGGGTCCCTTGGGATGAAGCAAGGAAGTTCTGCAGCAACAGGAAACACACAGGTAGGAAAGGTAACAGGCAAATAGTGAACCTCATCACCACACAGACAACCTTCAACACCACGGAATGTCGTCCTCACTGTGCCCCGCCTACCCTGCCAAAAGCTGCCCCAGTGCTGAACTAAGTGTGCGTAGAGCTGGGGCTGGAAAGGCTCACGGTGATATCAGGATAGTGCTCTGAGCCTGGCAAGACCCTCAGAGTGCAGAGGTCCCCTCGTTTCTAACAAAGCAGCTACCTGCAGGGACACCAGTGATCTCCACACCTCTAGTGGGGCAGATGTCCATCTGCTTCACCCATCAGTGTGCCCAACACTTAATCTATCTAGAAGCTGCTGTTTCGTAACGCCTGACTGTCCAAACTGGCCATGCGTGAACACTCCTCCACCAGGGCTACTCAGCTTCATAGGAAGCTCTCAGGCAACCCTGGTGAAGGACTGAAAACTGACACGTGGTAGAATATCCTGGCTTTGGTTCCCTTGGTGAAGACACAGGATAAGTTAACCTGATATGCCAGGTGTATGGTTTATACCTGACATCAAAACTTTCCTAATGCTATAGTTTAGCTTGAATCTGGAATGTTCCCTGAAGACCCACGTGTGGAAGGCTTCCTCTCCAGCTTGGTGCTATAAGGAGGTGAGGGAAACTTTGAGGCAAGGCCTCGTAGGAGACCTTAGGTCATTAGAAACAAGTCCTTGAAGGGGGCACTGGGACCCACCATCTCTCTTCGCCCTCTCTTTAAGCCTCCTCCTCCACTCCATCCCTCCCCCTCCTGATTATGCTCTACTATGACACTCACAATAAACTAAATCACTAAAGGTTCCAAAAGAAGCAGGGCCAGGGAGTCACAGAACCAGCTGAACTTCAAACTTACAAAACTATCATCAAAACAACCTCTTCTTTATAGGCTTATCATCTCAGATACTAGTGACAGTATTAAAAAGCTGACAAACACACCTAGTGCACTAAACACATATTTAATGTAGACCTAGGGTGTGCCTTTTATACCAAATGACTTAGAAAAGGACAACAATGTGCTGATGACATACAAGGTTAAAAGTCTATCAACAAGGAATTTCTACCAGGTAAGACAGAATTCACTGGGTTTGAGCTGGAGTCAAGGAAATAGACTACTAAATAACATATCTCATCTCACTGGTTTCTGAGTTTCTCTGTACAAACAGTCTCTAAAATCCAGTCTTTGGGAGAACTGCTTTACAAACCAAGCGAGGAGTTCCCACAATCCCCTCCCCATTATTGTATGGGGCTTTCACAGCACAGCCACACTCTCTGTCTTGCCGTCTTCTCAGCATCCTTGGGACGGAAGCACAGGCATTGCTAGCGGCCTATAGAACACAGATCCAAATTTCCAGTCCCAGCACTGTGGCAGTCCATGCCCACACCTGGCGGATGCCAGCAGGAAACGGAGATATATTGTTTTGATGCTGAAGAGTGACGCTGAGCAATGGGGGCTGAGCAAAAAGGAAAGAGGATTATTCTATTCCAGAGCGGGAGAAGGCAAAGTCCAGCCATGAGCTGAGATGACCAGATGAGAAAGCCAGGGTGTGGGGTGGGTCATAGGCCAAGGGCCAGGGCCCGACGATCAAGAGAGGCTGATGTGAGAGACCACGAAGCAGAGAGCCAGAACGAGCTCCGGCATACAGCCCAGGCCTAACGTAACATCTCCAGTAAAAGGGGTCTAAAACTTCCACCTCCCTGCCCAAGGAAAGACAGAATATATGTGAAACCGTGTATTAGCTTGGGTTTTTTCCTCCTGTCCTGGAGTTCTAAACCTAAGCATCAACAGCATGTTCCTCACACAAGAGAGACATGGGCTAGATGCCTTGTTGTGGGACTGGCGGAGCTGAACCGGCCTGAAGAGGACCGCTCTACCAGCCACACAATCTCTAAGCACGGAGCTAGACACGCGGAAGCCAGCATGCCAGTATGAACTCAGCCTTCCCCTCCCGCTGCCCCAACATAGGACGTGGGCCTCAAGGCAGGCATCGTGGGGGGATAGGATGGCACAAAACAGAGGCCAGCCCTGCGTGCCCTGCGTGACACCTACAGGTAACAGCACCTGAACCTCACAGTGTAACAGAGCATAGCATAGGAGCTCCCCTGTCTTGTGTGCTGAGTCTGGAGGATGCATCTAATCAAGATAGCACCTATTTTCTACCTGGAGAATCTCCAGAGGCGTTCTGGCAAAGCGAGAAGAATGGGTAGCAATGGCAAGCAGCCTGAAGCCGAGTTCTAACTAAATATGGTGTCCTCCACCAGACTGAGTGGATGATACAAAAGCAGCTGGCTTCAGGCCACTGGAAAGTGCTTTGCCCAAGAAGGCTGCCTCTCAGGAAGAGGTAGCAAAAGTAAACCATGGCCTGGAGGAGATCACATCACCATCATCGTTTCGGGGTTCTCAGCCGTAAGAAGGAGCCCAGGAGCAGCCTTTGGAGAACTCACAAAGGTGCCCTAAGTGATAGTGTGGGCTGGCTAACAGCAGACGGCCGCCAGCCAATGTCAGGCAGAAGCATCACCAAGGGAAAACACTTTGGCTCTGTTTTCTCTGAGTCTTTCCCCTCTCCCTAAGCCTGGAAACCTCAGCACAGGAAAGAAGCAGAAGAGGGAAACAGTCCTGACCCTTTCCCTCCGCCCAGACCTAGAGCCTCGATTCTAGCAGCCTAGTGGACTGTTGAGTACTGTAAAATGAGTCCCGATTATTGGTGTGAGGCTGTCCCGACAATTGAGTGTGAGGAGGGGTGCAGACAGCAAGGATCACAGCAAAGATGGGGAACCGGAAGTCCTTCCGAGCTAATGTGAACAGCAGCAGTCAAAACTCTACCGCTCCAAATCAAAAAGGAAATTTTCAGCCAGGCGGTGGTGGCATATGCCTTTAATCCCAGCACTCGGGAGGCAGAGGCAGGTGGCTGTCTGTGAGTTGGAGGTCACCCTGGTACAAGACAGGCTCCAAAGCTACAGAGAAATCCTGTCTTGAACACCCCCACTCCAAAAAAGCAGCAATGGCACAGTACTCAATGGGGCAGAAATTATAGGACATGTGGGAGCACTCTGCATCTTCATAAGGAAACGACCCATAATCTACAAATGTCTGTGGACCCAACAGCTGGTCAGCTGTTCCCCAAGAGCTAGAGTCCACAAAACAGTGGTATAAATGATTTAAAACCTGAAATAGGGAATGAAAGCATAAAAGGAAAATACTATTAGAAAAATATCATAGCAGAGCTTTTAGGAACAAAATGTCATCAAAAGCAAAAACTTACTTAAAGGTGGAAAAAATTGATAAATTGTAAGACAGAGGGGAAGAAGTTGTCCAGATAGTGAAATACAGAACATGAAAGAGCATTTAAGCAAAAGGAAAAAAATAAAGATGTTCAAACTCTGTTTCCTTGGCTCAGTTTTCTGTGGGTTTAAGGGGGACATTGCAGGGCAGGAGTTTTATTTTGAGAGAGGTCTTGCTATTTAATCCAGGCTGGCCTGCAATTTATATTCCTCTTGCTTGTCCCCCAGATCCCTGGTATTAGAGTTTCAGGAGAATAAGATCAACTAAGGGCAGGCAATGTTTGATAATTACTGAACCCAATTTAAACATTATACACTATATCTGATATTTATACATTGTATTTTATCCACTAATGCATATAATTTTATAAGAAAAACAGATAATTGCATCATTTCCCTGAGTTGAACAACTGCTGATTGAGGTCTCACGAAGAGCAAGCAAGCTGTCAACCAAGTCTATGTACTTAACACAGCACTAGAAAATTACACGGACAAAACCAGTACCTTTTAACTTTTCAGAACAGCACCAGTAGCAGACATTTCATGGAAGCAACAGGAGCCAGAAAACAATGGAATATCTTTAAATTGATATAGAGTAATTGTTGACACAGCTTTATACCTGTCTAAACCATCATTCCGAAATAAAGAAACCCCTAGGCTAAGTGTTACAGGCCTATGATCTCAGCTACTAAGGAGGCTAAGCAAGAGGAACCCAGGCCCAAGTTCAGAATCAGCCTGGATAATCTAATAACACAGTCTCAAAAAAAAAAAAAAAGAGGGATTGGGATTGGGGACATGCTGGGGATATAGCTCAGTGGTAGCCACACATATATGCACACACATGCATCCATACATACAAACCCTCATATATTGAGTGTGTGTGTGTGTGTGTGTGTGTGTGCGTGTGTTAAGAAGAAACCAGAAGGAAGAAATGCAAGATGCAGGAAGTCACCCTCGCTAAGACTTTCTAAGAAGTGGGCATGATTTCTTAGTCACCACTACTGCACATAGACAGAGCAACCCTGAATCAACGTCCCTCCGTAGTTTCATACACGAAGTCACAGAAATGTGAGTCAGGGGGAGAGGGAGATGGCTCCATGAGTAAAGAGTTTATTGGGCAAGTTTAAGGAACTGAATTTGAATCCCTAGCACACACGGAGACAGCTTGGGATGGCTGCACATGTCTGTAACTTCAGCACCATGGGGCAGAGACGAGCGATGTAGGAGGCAGTAGCCAAAAGGATGAGCCTCTGGACCAACAGGAGACCTTGTCTTCAAGGAAGAAGGCAGGGAGCTACAGAGGACCGCAGGTCCTACGCCTTTAAAGCTCCCAGCCCTCTGGTACTGTTCTACAAGTTAGAGAGGCATGTTTTACATTCTTCTTGCTCAGCCTCAAAACACTTGTTCACTGTGTAAACTCAGCTAGGAGTATTCGGTCAGCAGCAGAGCCCATTTTACAATTTCCCAGTGCAGCTGACGATACAAAAGGAACCAGACACAAGGTTTTCTATTTCTGTATTTCAATCCATCCTTCTGCCATTCTCAAATGGCCCTTTATAAATAGGGTTAAAAGAATAAACAGGTTCTTAAATAAATGGGAGGTAGGGCAAGGAGGGGTTAGCGCCATTGACAGGGAACATACCACAAAATACCAACTATACCAAAACCCACAATACCAAAACAGAAGTGAATGTCCTTATTCCAGACAAGGCTGCACCTGCAATAGCATGCTTTCTGGGATTTCAATCTAAGCCTCAATCCTCTTTTCTCACACACACACATTGCTAGCCTTACCCATAAGCTATGCACATGCACCATGCACACTCATACACACCTCCTGCACACAGATCAAAGGACTTGGGAAGGTGGGGCCCAGTTTTAGGAGCTGTCCCTAAGGGCTCTGGGTTTAGAATTTCTGTTGGAGTAATTGCAGGCCTGGGAGATACAAATTAGATAACCTCCACTATAGCCATTTTCTTCCTTTCTTCCCTCTTTCTTTTCTTTTTGTTTTATTTGTTTATTTGCTTGTTTGCTGGTTAAGCCAGGATCTCCCTAGGCAGACCAGACAGAACATCCCTCAGCAGCCCCAGTCCTAGGACTTTTGATTCTCCTGTCTCAGATTCTCACATGCTAAAGTTACAGACCTAAGCCACTATAACTGGCTCATTCCCTTTCAAACCAATCACGGCCTAAACACAACCAACTTGGCAAGTGCTGTTTGTGCCAGTCAACAAACTGATCCCAGACCAACCTGGGCCTCTGGCTCTCTAGAACAACCAAGATAGATGTCTGTAGTGATCCAGCCCATCGCTCTGCTTCCCCTCCCTAGGGACCCAGCCCATCTCTCTGCTTCTCCCCCACCCCCACTGCAGAGACCCAGTCCATCTCTCTGCTTCTCCCCCACCAATACTGCAGGGACCCACTCCATCCCTATGCTTCCCCACCCCCACCGCAGAGACCCAGTCCATTTCTCTGCTTCCCCTCCCTAGGGACCCAGCCCATCTCTCTGCTTCTCCCCCACCCCCACTGCAGAGACCCAGTCCATCTCTCTGCTTCCTCTGCCTAGGGTCCCAGTCCATCTCTCTGCTTCTCCCCCACCAATACTGCAGGGACCCACTCCATCCCTATGCTTCCCCACCCCCACTGCAGGGACCCACTCCATCCCTCTGTTTCCCCAACCTCACTGCAGGGACCCAGTCCATCCCTGTGCTTCCCCTCACTGCAGGGACCCAGTCCATCTCTCTGCTTCCCCTCACTGCAGGGATCCAGTCCATCCCTCTGCTTCCCCGACCCCACTGTAGGGACCCACTCCATCCCTCTGCTCCCCACCCCCTTGCTAGGACCCAGCCCATGCCTCTGTTTCTCCCCCTCTTCTGAGACTCAGCACACCTTTCTTCTCCCTACACAAGCACATGTTTCTTTGGGTTCAGGCTTCTGGATTTCCTTTTTTCCTTTGTCTTATAAAAGTCAAACTCCAGAGAAATGCCAAACCCAGTTGTCCAGAGCGTGGCAGCAGCTGAAATGGAGATAACCTGTCCATCTGGACCCCGAGTTCATTCCACATCGACACTTTTAGATGAAAACATTTCATTCTGGCCAAGTTTCCTGGAGGAGAGAGGCAATCCCAAAGCATTTCAATGCCGAGACCCACCACAAGATAGAGTTGGGTCAGCACTGCCCTTGCGGTGCACCAGAATAAGACCAAATTCTACAAGTAAAATTCCAGATGAAGCTCATCTGGTAAGGTGAGAAAGTGGCTGCCCAGTGTCCATGCTGCTCCTGGGAGGACTGTCAAAACACATCACTTTCAAGCAAGGCTGTCACACAAGTCTGCCTACTCCCTATCAAGAAAGATGAGAAAAGGCTAGGCTCTAAGGCGGGTGGGCTATGTGTGCCTCTCCTAATGGCTGGCACTCCAAACATGTGGATCGGCTTCTGGGATGAGAAATCAACACTTCTCATCATACGAGGACAAAATTGCCCTCCATTCAACCCAGAGGCACTGGCCAATGCAAAGAACTCAATGAGCATGTGGATGCCAGACCCCTTCCCAACCAATTCAGAGATATCAGCCTTCCTGAAACTTTGAGGAAAGCCCCCCTCACACCCACTAATGATGCTGGCCAGACTCTCCCTCGATCACAGATCCCAGCACACATTTCAGAGACTGGGGATCAGGACCTTAGGTACCTCCTGACTACTAACTCCCTCCTGCACAAGAGTAAGTCCAGAGGTATCCAACAGAATATAACTCCATGGCATCCAAAGACTTCTAATATTGTCCTTGGCATCCAAAACTTGTGCCTTTTCATAAAACGCTCCAGACATATTTTTCTCAATTACAAGAAAATAAAAGCGTCGCAAATCTTAAGGGGTCCAACTGAGATTTTTCCCATGGTCATAACATCGTGGTTGCAGTGTTATAAGGTGGTGAGGATAAAGAAAAAGCAACAAAATGTTCTATTTTTAGGAATTTGATATTTGCTATAATTATAAGTATATAAAAATCATAGAGCTTCAATGCCACATGGGCGACCAGGTTCTTTGGGAAACCAGTATTTCAGACTGAAAGCTAGGATAGATGGGGAACATGGGGGCACCAGGTAGAATAGGGAGAAAAGTGGCCTAATCATCCTAAGGATGGCACTCTCCGTGTACCTTCTGGGACACTGTTCTCTCCTTTCCCCAGGACTCCTGGGACTGAGGCCAGCAGAGCCATGTCTGTATCCACATTCCCAGGTCATCATGTTTGCTACACGGTTGAGGATCACTTGATTGGAGTCTGACATGCACCCCCGAGTTCTCCAGGTACCTGCTTCCCTCCATCCACATCCTGAACACACCTGCCATCTCTAAGCCATGCACTCTACCTTAGTGTCCTCATCTAGAAGATGCTGGGGAGGCCAAAGTGTGGGGGCAATGAAGTTCATCTTCATGTGCCTTTGCTTACATACACACATACATCTATACACACATCCTACCTCACCACTGAGCTCATGGCTAGGCAGCTGTGCCAAGAACAAATGCCTGAGTTAACCGACTAACAAAAAGGAAAGGTTTTGGCGTACAGGTATGTGGAGGTTTCAGCCTAGGGTCGGTTGGTGTATTAATGTTGACCAGTGCCAGAAGCAGATGGCAGTGCAAATCCACTCACCGGAGAGCCAAAAAGTCAAAAAGGAGGCTGGGGCCAGAGGCCCAGGACTCGCTTGGAGAGCATGCATCCAATGGGCCAAAGACGGCCCACTAGCCCTTACCTCTTCAAAGGACTACCTTCTCCCTAAAGTGCCAGAAGAGAGTGATTGGAGGGCAGTTAAGATGCCTGAAGCCACAATCACCCTGTTGCCCAGGCTTGTCATCTTGTGTGCTGTGAACCCTTTCTACCCTGTATATTCACCCAGAGAATATCAGCAGGTTAGCTGACCATGGGAAGGTCATGACCATGGGAAGAGGCAGGTTGTGTAGCTGGAATCCCAAGCCTCTGCCAGCTGAGTCTGTTCTGTGACCCCACCCCACCAGCCACGTCACGTGACCAGAGCCATTTCGATTCTCCTACACTGACTCCTGGAAGGGCCAGTTGTCTGCCCATTTGGCCTGGCTAGCACTTGTCTCACTTGGCCACACTGTACTGGGAGGCCTTTCTATAGAAATGCTGGCCCCTGGAACAAGCCAGCTCTCTCGGGGACTTGGGAAGCCTTAGTGATTTTTCTGGATGTCCCTAAAAGTTCCTCTGGCTGTTGTCTGTTCCATCTTCCTCGGCCTCAGCCCACACTCCACCCGCCCATCCCCCCACATCCAGCACTCCTCCTAGGGGCCCCAATGGGCAAGCTTCAGCTCTCCCTGCAACAGCTCTCCGTATTTCCTCACCTTGGGATCCCTCATACCTGTGACTGAAAGCAGACCCCTTCCTACATTCTTGGGGTGCGGCTTCCACTCCTGCCCATAACTGCTGCCTACGTTCTCCTCCCGGACCTTCTTCTCTAACAGGTTTTTTGTTCTTCTTTTCCACCCATCCTATGACTTCTCACCAACAGTCAAAATCCTTGAAAGGTAAGTCCTAGTGTAGAGTTTAACTGGAGAGCATCTCCACTCTAAAAGCCACTGACGACCAAATAATACCCAAATCATCAAATCTAGGGAGTTTTCCCACCACCCTTCCCTTCCACCCCTTCCATCCAACACTGACAGTGGATTGGTGTCTGAAACATCATCCCACCTTGACCCTGCAGGAGGAAGCTATTTCCTGCCTCATAACTGCTGCCACTGCTCCCTCTCCCTTGTCTGTAACAAGGGCTCCATCTCAACCCTGCATAATCCTTCCTCTGTTCTCTCCCTAGCAATGTTATCATTCCCACGGCTTCAACCATTACCTTCGTGTGTGTGTGTGTGTGTGTGTGTGTGTGTGTGTGGTGTTATGACTGCACAGGCACACTTGTGGGTGTGCTGTCAGTGCACCTGTGGAGAGAGAGAGGTCTAAGCCAGGTATTAATCTCCACTTTACTCTCTGCAACAAGAGTTTCTCGCTGATCCTAGAGCTCACCATTGACTAGCCAAGATGCCTGGGTAAACAGGAGATTCTCATGTCTATGTGCCCCAAGTGCTGCTGGGTTCCAGTGGCTCACCACCACACTCAGTATTTTATATGCCTTTGGGGCCCAACTCGGATCCTTATGTTTGCAGAGCAAGCATTTACCCACTAAGCCATCTTTCCAGCTTTCCACCTTATTGTATGTAGAGCTCACTGATTCAAGGAGATCAGCTAGCTGGCTCTAGGGACCATCAGACTCCAGGGGATTCAACTGTCTAAGCCATTTGCCTCTTCACTGGGATTGCACACACATATTCCTGCACACGGCTTGTACATGGTGCTGGGGATCCAAACTCGGATCCCCATACTTACATAATAAGCACTTTACTGTGAGCCATCACCCCAGACCTTCTTAAAAAGAATTCTACTCTGCACACATGCCGGATTCCCTATATGAAGGAGCTCCTCTGGCTCCTGGGGAAATCTCTCCTTTTTGTCCTGCCTGGGCAATGCCAAGAGCCTCAAAACGGGACTGCATCCACACAGCTCTGGCTAGCCTGTCTCACTTTCAGTCATACCAATCCCTCACTCTGAATGTCTTCCCATTGTCTGCCAAACGGGAGAAAATGCCCCAGGCTCAGACAAGGGCCTTTGACAGTCATTCATGTTCTCCCCAACTTCTTTCCCAACAGGTATACAGGCCCTGCATGTTACCCCAACCTCAGCTAACTAGTCCTTTAAAACTCAATGCTTGCACCACAAACACATGAACACATTACTACTCTTTATGTTGGGAATGTTTGCCTCTCCTCTCTGTCCCATTCTGTCAAACTGGTCAAGGCGCCCAACTGGTCAGATTGGATTCTTCGTTTTATTAATTAGTGTTTGAGAATTTTATACACACATATAATGCATTTTTGACCAAAGCTACCCTGTTGTGTAATGTTAGTTTAAGATGTGTAACAACATTTGTTTATGCTGTGGAATATTTGTTTAATGATGCAACTCTATTTGTATTCTTTTATGTTGCATTTGTTTAACTCTGTGGAGCTGTGTTACTTTGCCTGGCCCTAAAAAAACGCTGACCAGCCAATAGCTAGGCAGGAAAGAGAAATAGGTGGAGCTGGTGGGCAGAGAGAACTCTAGGGAAGAGAGCAAGGGGGAGCAGAGAGCAAAGGAGAAGGAAAGGAGGACTCTGGGGCCAGCCACCCAGCCACCCAGCCAACAGTGGTGTAAGAAGGAAAGAAAGATACATAGAATAAAGAAAGGTAAAAAGCCCAGACGTAAAATGTAGTTAAAGAGAGACAGGATAATTTAAGTTAGGAAAGCTGGCTAGAAACAAACAAGCCAAACAAAGGCAGCTGGGCATTCATGAGTAAGAATAAGTCTCAGTGTATTTACCTGGGAGCTGGGTGGTGGATCCCCAAAGAGTAGGAAAAGACCCAACTACAGTACCCCACTTCCTCCCCTTCAATAGCTCCTCTACCCCCCCCCACACACACACACACTTTTCATTCCCAACTAGATACACTTTTTTAAAAAATTAAATCCATTAAGTTTATTTAGTGCTGCTCTCTGCTCAGGAGTACAGGGCCCTCCTTTGATGCACAGATACCCACCCTCTCCGGGATCAAATCCTTCAAGAAAACTGACTCTCCCCTCCCCTCATCAGAGCAGGACTTCATGAGTGCCTCCTCTAGCCATGCTCCGACTTGGGCCTTTGGTCATGCCCAGGCCTTGTGCATGTAGTCCCAGCAGCTGTGAGCTCATGTTGGTGGGTGCTGCTATGCTTGGCAACACTGTTTCACTGAAGATGTCAACCACCTCTGGCTATGAAGATCTTTGTAGCCCTCTTCCTCAATGACCCTTGAGATGGGGGGGGGGGGTAGGATACAGATGTATCATTGAGAACTGAGAAGTCCACAGACTCTTATTCTCTGCAGGCTGGCCAGTTGTACTAATTGCCAGCTACCTATACAAGGAAGCTTCTCTGATCAGGGCTAGGAAATACATTAATCCATGGAACTAAAGATGAGAACTTAGGAAGCACTTTATTATATGTCATTGGATCCTCTTTAAGAGACCTTTACCTTCTTGTAACATCAAGCCTAGTCTGTGTTTCCAAACAGCCAAAGAGTGTGTGTATCTGTGTATGTGGGAAGATGCCTTATCTGTTGGTAGAAGGGATGTCTACAGCCCTTGAAGCCCAGATCCTGTAAACAAACTGCCTTGGAAGAAGCTGATGCCCTGTGACTTCTTGTGAATGACTAACCATCCCATTCTGTGTGGAGCTTGGAGAATTGTTTAGGATTGTCTTCATCACAGCTGGTCTGAGATACCACATTCTCAGAAACATTTCACAAGCAGTTTAGCTTCAAAAGGCTCATCTTCTGGTCTTGCAGATAGTTGGGCAGAGGTCAAATTTTTTGCCTTTTAAATATTTGAAAACCAGAATGTAAGATCCTGTCCAATGTAGACCAAACATGAGTTCTGAGTCACTGTAATCCACTTGGATCCCCAGAATTTCCCCTAAAGCTAGAGAGGACAACCAGATCATCAACCTAGATAAACCCAAGTAACACTGGGACCACATTCCAGCTCTGAACAGGGCCAGATGCACCTGTGCTCAAGAGCAGGGAGGGAAGTGAAGGCAGAAGCCCAACACGAAATCTACTAGTGTGGGGGTCAAACCACATGCACAGACCGGTCCACTCAGGGACACAGCCGAGGCATCAATGAGTACTTTCCTCTTTCCTTGTCATCCAAGTGCAGCACTCAGAGGCAGAAGAACAATAAATAAATTTTCTTTCAAGTAAACTGGTCATTTTTAATCATGTTAATGATTAATCAATTAATCAATCTTTCAGGGTCACTTGTTCATCACCCATAGCACATGCCCCCATTTCCCTTGGTGTGCCAGCCCGGCTCTCTCCCTTTGAGTTTCTTCTTTCGTGACCTATTACACAAACATACACACTCACACATACAAGAGAGGGAAAGAGAGGGAGAGAGAGAGAGAGAGGGAGAGAGAGAGAGAAGGAGAGAGAGACAGAGAGAGAGACAGAGAGAGAGACAGAGAGAGAGAGACTATTTACTGTCTTCTTCCTTGCCCAATTCTTAGCTGACACGCACCACTTAAGATCCCTAAGAAGCTATTCTCCCCAAAGGCAGCATTATGGCCAGAGACAGCGACCTTCATGAACCAGGCCACATGACACCACTCAGCTAACACTGGTGCACACTATCCACTGAGACTGGAGGAGAGCAGAAACAGATGACATAGCTTTGTCTTGCCAATGCCCATTTCCTGTTGCGTTACAGAGCTCAGCGAGCAAGGCATTGAGAGCTGAACTCGAGGTGAGATCTCCATTAGTTTGGGATTTGGGAAGGGATAGCCAGTCCTCAACAGAAAGCAGCTGCTTCACGGCCAAATACTCAGTGTCGAACCTCAGATACATGTGTCGGGCACCAAGTAGCACACTGGACCCTCGCTCCTAACACAGTGGGATTCCCTAAGGCCATATTCTCATGCAAAGGGAATCAAACTTGGGAAGCCACACAGGGAGATAGCCAGTACAATTATTTTTATGGTTCAGGCCCAAAGGAAATCAAATATGTGCCTGTGTCCCAAACTACTGCATGGCTTTATAGCAACAGCCACAGGTGGAAACATCCAAGTAACCAACAGATGAGGAGCTAAAGACACTGGGATACACACGAGAAGGAGTATTCAGCAACAAGGAAGTATGGCGTCGGGTACACGCTACGACAGCATGATTAAACCTTGAAGACACTTTGCTAAGCAAGCCAGCCGCAGACAAAACAACGCTTCCAGGAAGCATCTAGAATAAGCAGATTCATACAGAGAGTAAGTTGCTTAAATGTCATCAGACTAAGGGAAGGAGTTGGGGCGTAGGGAAATACTGTCTGATGAAGGCGTTTTGGAATGGTGATGGTTGCACAGCACTGTGAGTAAAGTCAATGCCATTGGCTTGCAGACATTATATTACAGATTTTAAAAGAGCATGGTAATCTGTAAGTCTCACAGACCTAGCGTTATGAACACACACAAAAATATTTAAACCCACTTTATTTTCTTTGCAGTTTTTAATTTTTTATTACTTAATTTTTTCATTCAACATATTTTGCTTAAATTCTTTTCACTCTCCCAACTCCTTCCAGAATCTCCCCTACCTCTCCACCTTCTAAACATCTCTCTCTCAAAATAAAAAATAAACAACAGCCAAAAAATAAGACACTCAAAATAAACCGAAAACACACTTAAGGCAACACAAAACAAAAGTGCGAGCACACACGATGTCTGCTTTGCACTGGCCAACTATGCCTGGCCATGGGGACTGCCCTGGAGTGTGGTTGATATACCCAATGACACTTCATTGGGGGAAAAAATAAATTTTTCCCTTTCCTGGAAGGTATAAATTGAAATAGCTTCTTGGTTAGGGATGGGAATTTGTGTCCATTTCCCTTTTCCATGCTGGGATCATGTCTGTCAACCCCAGTCCAAAACGACCCAGACTTTATCTCTTAACTCACACAGATTATCACAAACATTCCAATATTTCTGTTTTTATGGCGTATTATCTACATGGAGAACTCCACTTGTAGAATTATTGTTGCTGTCAATAGAGCAGAAGAAGCCACTGAAACAAAAGTAGATTCTTGGGTGCCAAGGGCTGGGGCAGGGATGGAGTATGTCAACCAGAGGTTACTTGACTTCCTTTTGAGATAGATGAAGTTGTTCGGGAACTAGACAGTGGAGATGATTTAAAAATTCTATTAAATACTCTAAAAGCCATGTTTCAGTGAATATATGTTATACCATGTGAATTATATCTCAACGAAGATGCTATTCAAAAACAAACAGCCAGGCCTGGTGGCACATGCTTCTAACCCTAGCTCTTGTAAGACACAGGCAGAAGGATAAGGAGCTTAAGGTTAGCCTCAGCTACATAGAAAGTCTAGGGCGGCCTGTCTCAAATAACAAAATAAATAAATAAGCAAAATTAATTAAGTTTAGACACATAATGCATGATGCTGGAAGTCATGCCAAGGACAAGCAATGTACCAGAAGGCTGCTGGAGAGTAGAGGGTGCCCATTCCTCCAGAGGGGCACCAAGAGCTACCCAAGAACAAGCTAGAACAAGGCCACACTTCCATACGGCTTAGAACTAACCCTAACCAAACTAAACTGTGGACTAAGTCATTAGCCAGAACATGGCTAAGGGAGGAGAGGCCAGAGAAAGGTCCCACGTCCGGTTATAGAAGCCTGACCTTCAGTTCTTCATCCATGACATCATCACAGCAGAAACAAAAACAAAAACAGCTCCATGAGGCCACAGATGGCTTCCCAAAGGGAGGAGCAGTTTTCTCTTCCAGTTCCTCCCCGCATGAAGTGCTATGGTTTTGATGTGAAATGTCCCCAAAGGTTTTGGTGTTGACGTTTGCTTATCAGCCTTCAGCCATACTTGAAGGTATCAAGGCTGTAAGAGTTGTGGCCTGGTGGGAGGATGGTAGGTCATTGGAGCTTGCTTGTCCTTGCTGGCGACATTGGAACTCTTTTCTCTGGGCTTCCCATGGCCATGAGGCAAGAAGCTTTGCTCAACACACACTCCCTGCCGTCATGTCCTGTTTCACCACAGGCCCCAAAGCAACTGAGCCAGCAGACTACAGAGGTAACTAGACCTCTGAAACTATGTAGCAAAATAAACCTTCCCTCTTTAGAAGGTGGTTACTGCAGATATTTTGCAACTGAGAGCTGACTAACAATAGAAAAGTAATAGAACAAACTTTATCTGCTCTATTTTAAAACCCCAGCAGACAGTTTTCAACTTCCTGGGAAATGCTGTGAATAGCCACCTCATTATAAAGATGAGCGACACTAAGCACAAGCATGTGACACCCCAAGAATTATACCTAGACCATGCTGGATGTTCATTAACTATTAGGCAATACTTCTGACCCTTTCTAAACTACAAAGGGGTTGGTAGGCTTCAGTGCAGGCACTGCTTCCCTTACATAAAAATGAAAACACGGGCAGCTCTACAGATCCTGGGACCAAAGGCTGGAAGAGCAAGGTGCAAAGGGGATGCAAAAGTTTCCCAGCATACTTTCTGATGATGAGATTGTTTTTATTTCAGGAAATTAAAAGGCTAATTCTGCGACTTAAAATGAACACTTAAGCCCTTCTCTATTCGATAAGTGTCTTAAAGCACCATACGACGTTACTGCCTCTCTTTATCTACAAACAACCAGAACTTTTGCCATTAAAAAAAAATTGGTCCATTTTCCAAAATCTAGGTGGACTTTTGAAGCAAAGCTTTCCTTTCCAAACCTTCTGTCCCTCTGCACAAGGCAGGGGTGAAGAGGTCTGGGAAACTGGATGCTGGAAAGTACACAGAGCAACAAGTAGCATCTGTTCCCCTTTTATCTCTGCATAGCCTATGCATCACAAGACTGACCCACTGGGCTTTGAACTTGAAACTGAAGGCAGGGAATCATGCGCTGTATCTGTGAGTCAGTGACAGCATGGCAGCTGGCCCTATTAGGTAACCCCACCCCCACCTCAGGTCCTGCCCCTCAAAAGTTGGAATACCGGTACTGATGGAGCCTTAGTCCTAGGATGCTACTGACCAACAGTGAATGACAGCTGTCAAGAACTCTCAATGTCAAAACACAAGACCGATCTTAACTAGCTTTTCACTTCCTTCTTGGTTATTCGGGGATAAGTCAGTCTAAGTCAGCCTCTTGTTTGTTTTCATCTCTAGACGCTGGACTATCTCAGTCCCCCAGTAACACTTGTGAAGTGCTGTCAACATGGCTCCAATGTGCTGCTTTCCCAGATTCTGGTACTCTGTGCCTCTCCAACCCCAGCAGCTTGGTGCATAGGGGGAGTCGGCAGACACAAAATGCTTGAGACATATCTACTAGGAAGGGGGTGCAAAATCCTGGATTCTGTGTTTCTGGGGACACATATGGACTTTCACTCTGCAGTTTAAGGAATTATTTTTAAGCCTTTCCAATGATAGATACCTCCCACCCCTCTCAATTCTGTTCCTAAAATCTAATGCCTCAGGCATTAATTTAAGTCAGTACCTAACTGGAGGCAGGAGACCCAAGAAGAGGGAGAGGTAGAGATGCTCACTACACAAAGCCCAACCTGAAACCCTACACAGCAGGCTCACCTGCCCTGGGAGAGCCTAGGGCAGTTTCTAGTCACATCCGGCCCAAATGGCCCTTCTGGAGCCTCTATTTTCTCAAATGTAAATGGGAATTTTTCCTGAGGTTCCTTTACCTTTACTTTGAGCCTAAAAAGTAAACTCTGACGAGACATCGTTATTTATTCCACGTTTGACAGGCCTTTCTAAGAGCATGTATTCATGCTCTTAGAGAGAAATTCTACCTCCTCTCCCTACACAACACACACACACACACACACACAAACAGCATAAGACCACCCACCAGTTAATGTAACAAGGAGATTTTGTGGGGTTTTAGAAGTTCTTGCCAATCAACCCCTGCTTTCTTCATCCTCTGCCGAAAACCAACGTAAAGATTGCCTTGGTTCCCTTGGGGATAAAAGGGTCTATTTTCAACCTTCCCTTGACTCTCAGCTGCCAAGGTCCAGACTTGCTCCTTATGGAACCTTTACTCCCTTCTTGAGTCCGAGGAGTCCACGAGTAGTAACTGCATTCCCTATGACCTCCCCAAGCTCCCCGCAGACAGCACAGTCAACCGGGCCTCTGGTCAGTCAGTTTCTGTCATTTTCTGGGACCTCGACTTTCTAAAGTACCAGTCTTTCCACAACTAACTTTTCCGTGAGGTAACCCTGGATGCCACCCTTGCCCATCACCCCACTGGGATCCCTCTTCCACATAACACATACTGAGAACATAAGCAAAGCCCTGGAATGTGTCCAGGGCCCCCATATTCAGCAGAAAAGGGGGTAAACACAGAGTCAGCACCACTTCACTTGTTGCCATGACAAACGACCACCTCCATGAGTTTCCAAACTGTGGAAGCAGCTCTGGTCTGCTGAAGCCTCCTGGCCTGCATCCGCATGCCATCACCAGAGCCTAGGCATGGGCAAGCTGCCGTCAACTGTCCAGCAAACACACAGGCTTCAGCTCCACAGGTCTCTGTGTCGGCCCTGTTCTCCTCCGTCTACCAGAGCCTGGCTGCAGCCTAGCGCTTTGCAATGGCACTGGATACCTCTCCTTTTCCCTGAAGCCTCTATCACTCTCCTGTCGCTACTTATCTTACTCACTACCAGCCCTGAGGACCAGTAAACAAGTGTTTACTAAATTATTCTCCTGCTGGTGGCCATGACGCCAAATGTCATTTCATTAGCAGGATGTTTAGCATGTCGCCAAGTATTTAGCACCTGATATTTCACTAAACAATTCCCCATGCCTTTTTTTTTTTCATCAAAAAATTTGGTTATGCTATCCTCCACAGTGCCCCACATTAACTTAAGCCACAGAAAAGAACGAATCTAAAATCAGACTAAACTGATTATTTTGCTAATCAGCCTTGTTGCTCATGTCTTCAGGCCATGTTTCCCCAGCAGGCCAGGGGCTTTCTTTAGTGGGTACTAGAGTAAATGCATCTTCATTTTTGGGGGGAGACAGCAAGAAAGAGCTGGTGTGGCTGGCTGCTGGCCAGTAATCCCTGCTTTCACCCAGAGCCTGTACACCAGGCAGGCAGGATGACTGTAAAAGGAAGAGCGTTCCAGCGGTCACTCTCGGGCCCTCTTAGTCAGGATCTTCCAGAACAACTCCAAAACCAGGGGCAGCAGGATAGATAGAGAGGGGACAGGAAGAGTTGGAAAACAGCAATGAACGTCAAAATGGGCTTCAGGGACTTTCTACCCAGGTCTCCAGATCCTCCCTGCCGCCACCCAGCAGGAGATGGCTGAGGCAGAAATCAGCTGGGAAATGAGCCCACAGCTGTCTTTGTTCTCCCCCTAACACAGCTAAGGAAATGCTGTGGAACCACTGATGAAAACAGGTCAGCATCCCCGCAACCCCAACTTCAGGTTGCCTCAGGCTTGGGGACCTTGGGCCCACTCGTTTTTAGCCTATCCCTCTCAAATCCTGAAGGGAATCAGCATGAGGCCATGATGCGTTCAGCTGCCCCATCCAAAGGTTCCCTCAAGGCTCTCTCTGCAGGAGTCTACAGACCAGGTAAACAGGAGTCTGAGGTAAGAAAGTGCAACGGAGCCCAGCAATCCAAAGATCCGTGGAGAGACTCGGGGCCTCCTTCATTCTGGAAGGCCTCCGGTGAACAGTGCCATGGAGACACAAGCTGCTCTGTAAGGTCCTCTGCACCAGGCCCTGAGGGAACAGCTTCTCCATCTTCCCAATATCTTTCCTCATCTCCATGGCCCTGGAGACCATGGCCTGACTCTTAAGCCCTGTAGCACCACCTACTGGAAGAGGCAGAAGTCAGATCTATGGCTGGTCCGAAAGAGTCTGTTCCTGCAAGATTAGGGTCAATTATGCATCCAGGCCCTTGCAATGAACTCCTACTTATACTATGGAGTATATTCAAAGATCAGCGAGACCCCAGAAATCTCTGTTGGTGTCCCCTTGGGCTCCTTTAGTAAGCCCTATTCACGGAAGAGCCCACCTAAAGCATTTTGGGGTAGAAGAGGCAATTTAATGATCCTAAATCTTTTCCAAGTCTCTAAGAGATGGGGGGGGGGGGGCGGGGGTACTGGCTCGCCACTGTGTTGACAAATCACTGTTAACCTTGTGGCATCCGCGCTCCCGGGATGAGCCTCTACTCAATGGGAGATTTAAATGGGGAAAAAGATTCCCACAAACCAATTTAGGAGAATGTATTATCAACATTCCTTTGCATAACACCCAGGGTGAGGTGCACTAAGTCCTATGCAATCTCTTAACCATCATTTTTTGTGTTCTATGGAAATAGATAACTATTGATTCTCTTACATTGTGGGTCATTCCCAGGAACATTCCCAGCATTTGGAATTTAAAAAGCCCCCTTTCTCCAGCGTCCCCCATGTAACTCGCAGAGAAAGAGAAACTGATGTCAAGTTTTCTTCTAACCTTCACAGAACGTGCAGCTCTCGGACCATGCGAAAAGAGTTAACTGTGATCATTGTGTTATTACTTTATTTTAAATCATTACTACTCTCTTGTATAGCTAGGTGGCTTAAAGAAAAGCACAGTGTGTTTCCCCCCTCTCCTCTGCCTTGTCTTCAGCAGATAGGGGACATTCTGATGTTTTGCTGTTAAATGGTGGAGTATTAAGAAATTCACTTGCTAGCTGGAGCCTACACAGGGTAAATAGCCCAGAAAAGTGGTAGGCTGGAATGGGACCAGAGCTGCTGGGGCACCAGAAGTGAGGCACAGCTTGGGTGCATAACCTCCAGTCTGAAGCCTGGGAGCAGAGCCCTTCCCTGCCTTGACTCCAGGTTGTTTCGAGGTACTGGCCTCTGACCGCCACAGTCTGAACCTCTTCCTTCATAGGTGCACGCAGCCCACTGGGAAGCTGTGGGAAGAAGATGTATTCAGTCCTTACAAGCCAGTCAGGAGGAAGAAAACAGCCACCTGGCAACTTATTTGCTTCTCCGCTCTGATTGGTCACCGCTGCTGTTCTGAGGTCATCATTTGGCTCCTGTTCTCCCTGCCTTCGGAAACTCTAGCCCCCAACTATGTTTCATCACCCATGAGTTACTAAGTCAGCCGCTTCCTTCTTGTAAATATTCACACTCCTCCAGGCCTGTCCTTCCCACCTCTACCACCTTCCCCAACCCTCCAAAAACCCCAGCCAATCAACGAAAAGAAGGTGGGAGGCAGAGGGGGACAGGGACCCTGGGGCTCTTTTACCTAAGAACTGCATCTAGGGATGGAGGCGAAAGCGCTCCTGTGAATTATGTAACCGCTGCAGCTCTGAGAGAGAGTACCATGCAGGTTGCTATAGTGGTTGCTGCCTTCCTGCTAGAAAGGTAGAGTTGCTGGTCACTGCCACCTCCTCTTCCCCTACTACATCCTCCTCCAGAACCTATGGGGTTGCTGCTCCTTCAGTTAATGCCTGCTCCCTGCAAGGGGCCTGGGGATGGTGTTGAGAAGCAAAGTCGCAAAAGAAAGGCAGAGTAAGGAAGTTAGCTAACAAGGGGTTTATTCTACACTTCTGGGAGACCTTGCAAACTATGGGCATAGCTTGCTTTACAAAGATGTCTTGCCCTCGGTAGTAATCGCTAGGGCAACACTACTGAGTTCTCCATCAAGTTGCTTAGACTGAGGACATGGCCAGGACCTGAGACATCTAGCACACCTCCACTCTTCAAAAATATCACCCTTTCTTTTGTGTCATCCTGTCCTCCTCC
This sequence comes from Microtus oregoni, assembly GCF_018167655.1. Lineage (NCBI taxonomy): Eukaryota > Metazoa > Chordata > Mammalia > Rodentia > Cricetidae > Microtus > Microtus oregoni. Next base: position 60,104,841 of record NW_024543061.1, read on the forward strand.
TAATCCATCCAGAACTCCAATCAGCTAAGAAAGTGGTTCCAGGACAGATGAACAAGGAAGGTAGGTAACTCAGAGACAGGGATTGCCTTTATGCCATAAAAGACCAGTATCCATGACCCTTGACAAGTCTTTCTTTTTAAGGAGGCCAAAATCCCACCACCGCCACCCAAGATGGGAAGCAGAAAGGCAATGGGAATCCAAATCAGCTCCCAGATAAAGACCAGGCAGCTAAGCAGCTCCCCAATAGCCCTAATCCGCAAAGGCAATGGCCCTGACCCCAAATGGTGATGATAGGGCAAAGGAGAAAGGGGCTGAATGCCAGGCCTGGATACTACTTCTACAAGGCTGGGCTCTGGAGAGTCACTGGGAAGTAAGCTGGCAAGGCAAGGGAAGGCACAGTGTGGAGGAGCAATGGTAGCTGCTGAGGGCAAAAAGAGAAAGGGAACGGTGGAGGGGGCAGAGAGCCTGTAGAAAGGGCATCCTGAGACTACAGCATACTTCAGCTTCATCACCTTAATCACTGAGCAATGTCAAAACAGTAACTTGTCGATGGAGACTGAGGAGGAGAGGGAGAAAGTTTCCAGGAAGTGGGGAGTTACCTGGAAGCCTTTCACCATCAGAGGGGGAGCTGGAGACACTTGATGCCCAGCATGGAGATGCTTAGAGAACACTAAGTATGGAGCCTCAGAGCTAGTCACACCCTTTCCTGATTCTCTGAAAACATGAAAAAGCGAAGCCCACACATCTCTGGGCTTCTAGCTGCTTCCATCCTCAGGTGCGAGTCCACACAGGAGTGCCAACAATAACACACCTGGCGTGGGCTCGCTCGGGGTCAATGGCAGTGGAGAGGTGGGCGGTGTTGAGGAGCCGAGGAGCCGAGATGGAGAGAGGAGGCGCGCGGAGACGCACAGCTGCAGCCCCCGCCCCCACCCCCCACCCGCGACCTGGAGCGCACCACCCGAGGAAGTGGCGCCGGGAAGAGTGGACGCCGGGCAGCCTGGGGGGCCACCGGCGCGGGGCTGGTCTCCGCGGGGTGCACGCGCGCCGCGCGTTCCCTGCCGCGCCCCGGCAGAGCGAAGGACCCCGAAGCCGCCGCTCCCCAGCTGGCCGTGGCCCGGCCAGCTTTCGAGGCAAAGGCGAGAAACGCAGGCAGCGCCGACACTTGGGGAACTTTCCCCCTCGCCCGGGATTTCATGGGAACCACATGCTCCGAAGAAGGCCGGCCGCGGAGGGGGAGGGGCGGGAATTTTCCGCTCCGGCTCGCACGGCGGCTCGGCCGGCTCCCGCGGGCTCCCGCGCGCGGCGTTGGCGCCCCTCGCGCACGCGGCGCGGGCAGCTCCACGGGGACCCGCCGTGGGCAGCTACAGGCGAGCCGGGTGCGGCGATGGGGTCCCGCTTACCTTGGTGGTTTTCCTCCGGAACGTACATCCTCGTGTTTTCATTGACCATTGGCCAAAAACTGCTTGGAAAGGAGAAGCCACAAAGAGGAAGAAATGCAGCAACAGCCGCGAGCGGGTCTGGATGAATCCCTCCTCCGAGGCCGGCGGCGGCTTTCGCGCAAATCGAGGAAGCCGTGGATCCGCAGTATTTCTTGCTCCCTTCGGCTGATTACCTGATCCCCATTATTGCACCAAACACCAAAAACTGCTGCTTTCCACTACCGCCTCCTTTCGTGAGATTGTAATGCATCCTCAGTACATCCGGGCCCCTTCCAAGAATTTAGCACCGCACCTCTGGCGGCTACACCATTTGAAAAAAAAGAATAATAATAATAATAATAAATGGAGAGGCAGAGCAAGAAGAGGCGCAAAGGCGAGGCAAGGGAGAGCGGCGGGCCCGCGACGCGGGGTGGACCCCGAGCCGCCAGGGGGCCGAGGCGTCTCCGGCCCGCCCAGGGCGATCGCCGAGAGGCCCCGAGCCGCGTTCTTCGGCGACGGCAGCCGCGAACACCTGAGGGCGAGCCCGCGGGAAGCGCCGCCGCCGCTCCGGGCCGCGCCGCGCCGAGCGCCGTTCTGGCAGGGAGCTGTTTCTGCAGAGGCAGCGAGAGGGAGACACCGGGCGCGAGAGCGCGGCGCGGCCTCCCTCCTCCCTCCAGCCCCGCCGCGCCCGCGCCCGCCCCTGCCCGCGCCCGCCCGCTCGCCCGCCCGCCCGCCCGCCCGGCGCGCCGGAGCAGACGCGCTGAACGCTTCCAGATGTGGCGGCGGCGCGCGGCGGGGACCGGAGCCCGAGTGGAGCGGCGGCGCCACGCGAGAAGCCCTGGCCGCGAGACAGCGGGGAGCGAACCCCGGGCGCGGACACACCTCCAGGCGCCTGGCCTCGGCCTGCAGACCCCCACCCTTCCCAGGCCCCCCGCAGCTCCCGCGCGTCCCGGGTGGAGGTAGAGCGGGGGGAGCACCGCCACGCCAGCAAGGCCTGGGAGGGGAATCCCAGGAACACGGGATACAATGTGCCCAACTCTCCGGCCTTTTTCACATCGACCAAACGAAACAGCAAAATGAGCCGTGATTCTGTTTATCAATTACAATCAGAAGGGTTGTAGAAGTGACACATACAGGCGAGGATGGGCAGATGGGCGGGGAGAGAGAAAGAGCCCAAGAGGCGGAGCCTCGTGGGCCAGGCAGCGGTGGTGCCCAGATGTCTGAACAGATTAATACAGCCAGGTTTGCTCCTTCCTTGGGGGCAGGCGAAGCACGTGTTCTGCCAGTGTACCTTTACCTACTTCTCTTAATTATTTCTGCCACCCCGGCGGGGAGCTATGAAGCACTTCTCTCCGACACCCGCCGTCACAGTTAATATCCAAAGCACCTCCTGCAGGCACGACCCTCTAGATGGGGCTGGTGAGTCCATTCTGGGAGGGCCTACCACTGGGAAACCCGGTCTAGAGATCAGCCCTTAGACTGCCTTGCTCCCTGTCTCCAGGTGACTTTAAGGGAGGGGCTCTATCAGCTGTGAATCTTCATTCTAGACCCTCTCTTCTGACTCAGACGCCAGCCAGCTTGCCCTCTCCCTTGAGAATGAAACATATATCCAGGCTTGTTCCTCACACAGCCTTCCCCCAACTCAGCTGACCCCTCTAGTTGCTCATGGAAGAACCCCGGAGTCATCTTGGCTTGGCTTCCATTGCGATCCCACATCATGGAATTCACTTTAGACAAAATGCAGCATAACCCCCACCACTTTTTCTGCTGCCCCCTTCTGGGGTTGAGCCAGTAGCTGGTTCTCTCTGGTCAGCCTCCTCTCCTCGGGCACCTTCTCCTCACAGCATGGGAACAAGGAACAATCCACTTAAAATGGTGCTGTTCTAACCCAGATCATCCAATGGCCTCTCTGTCACTTAAGTGAAAGTCACGCTGATCTACAAAGACTGCAGGAATGTCTATGCACGACTTCCATCACCGTTCTCCTCCCCTCCCCCATTTGATACCCTTGCTGCTCCTCTTGCTGCATGCCAGACATGATCCCCTCGCCCTGCACACACAAACCTCTTGTCCTACTTTTTGCACTGTTCCTTGCATCTTTAGAAGATTCTTTCACTCCTTGGAGACCTTGCTCAGAGTTCACCACAGTGACCCCCATCTTGATCTTACCCCGAGGAAACACTGCAGCCTGACACCCCCACCAGCAGTTCTTGTCCATTTTCCTAATTACTATGTAGAGCAGTATATGGCAGGTAACAGGTACCCAATACATTCACGTTGAGTGAATGAATGAAGGAGTACCACTCTCTGCACCATCTCAGATTGCCTCCCTGGCCACGGCTTGAGACCTGAAACTTTAACACTCCTCATTTTCCTTTGTGCAGTGATGTTTGCACCAGATTGAAATGCGAAACCCCCGGGACAGGTATTCAACCCTATCATCTTTATTCCATGTCAAAGGGATCTAATTGTTTATGGTTGCTATTATTGTTAATAAGGGATGTGTCTTTGCCAGCCTGGTGTGTGATTACCCAACTTTCAGCCTCCAGTCTGAGAAAGGAAGTTAGAAATTACATGGCCCCATTTAGGGAGATTATGGGACTACATCTCAAGGGCGAGTGTAGCTGATTGCATAAGCAATAATAAAATTGGTCTGTGTTTCCATTGCACCCTGTAGCACAAGAAGGGTGGTGGCTAATCTCGTCACATACTCTGTCAGCCGTAGAGTGATGCTCTACAGGCATGGCCTTGCTGACTGCTCACCACTGCATCATAAGGTAAGGATTATTGTCCCTATTTTACAGATGGAGGAAACTAAAACCCATGTTCCATAGCCCGGGGCACCCAACTGGGACTTAGCCCAGGAGAATCTGACACCAAATTCATGTTTCTTGTATTATACTGCTCTCTGCTGAGAGGATGGCCAGGGGTGACATGGCGGGGGTAGAGTTTCAAGAACTGACTGCAAAATATACTTTACACAACACCATGGAATTGAGAACCAAGCGCTTGTGTGTTGGGGGTCACAGGTTTGATTGGCTGCCTGACTTTTCTGTGAGTAGGAAATCTAACAGGCAAAATTGAGCTCCATGCAGCTTCGCTTCCATTTTCCACTTCTCTTTTCAGCTATTAATACGTTCTTTCCTTTCCCGAAAAAAGTTATTTCCTAAATATTTGGTCTTCAAAGTACGCCCATATCCCACTTGCTAACTTTGGAACCCAGCCCTGGGTGTTCTTCTGCGAGGTAACAAATTCTCCACCCACCAGAGACCGTTTAGAATTGTGATGTGGGGATGTGGGAGGTGGCAGGAGCAGAAGCAGCAGCCTGCCTCTTTCCCTGGCAGCTTTGACCCTAGCTACAAGTGTTCTCTCTTCTCTTCCTGCTCCTCAAGTCTTTCCCTGTGTCAGGCCTGCCACGGATCATTGGACCTGTGCCCATGCCACCCCATCCTCGACACACACACACACATGCATGCACACAGCACACATGCACACTTCCTACCTCCCTGCTCTGCACAGTGCTTTGTACATAAGAACACTCAATGTCTACTTAGGCATGGCTTACTCTGGATAAGATTCTGCTCCGTGACCACACATATTTCCTTTGGAAACAAGAGTGAAGTGAATAAGTTCATTGCAGCTTATGTATGTGACTGGAGAAACCTGAAAATAATCTTAGTAACAAAATGTCAGTTAAATAATAATATTTCAAAAGTTTGCCTTTGTGTCTCATGCATGTGAAATTGACTGCTCTCTAGCACAGCCCTGTAAAGCATTTCTGTTGCCATATTACAAGGGAGAAAAAGGCAGGAAGGTTTGCTCATGTTTTCACAGGCAGTAAGTGTGCGTGGGATTTGAAGCTCAGTAGTCGGACTTCTACCTGTCTCTTAGCCACTCTACATATAAACTAGGGAAGATCAACATAAGGAATTCCAACTGGCATAAATGATACCACAGAGAAATATTGGTGATGAGAAAAAACAGTTACAAAATATCATATAATGTTTGGTTCTCTGTTTTTTAAGATGTGAATTCTAGAATTAGTAAAAAGACAAAAGAGGGTTCCACCAAAATGCTGGCAGTAGCTCCCTTGGGGAGCTAGAATAGGTAAGTTCTTCTTCATCTTTCTTCTTGTCTGACCAGAGGTATGGGAGCCAGGCTACCAAGCAGGCACTCAAGCTTATAGGCAGCTGCATCCCAGTCACAGGGACTAGGACCCCATTGGCTTGCAGGGAGGACAGAAGCTAAACCCCAAGGTGCCCTCTGCCCACCCGACAACCACTTATTCTCACCTTACCACCCATCTTTGATGGTCAATTTTGTCAACTTGACATAAGCTGGCCACGTAGGGTGTAATCCTCTACGCGTGCCTGTAAGGGATTGTTTAAATTAGGCTAATTGATGTGGGAAAGACCTACCTTAACTGTGGACCTCACCATTCTGTGTGCTGGGGAGGAGAAGGATGGAGGAGCAGGATTCATCTCTCTGCTTCCTGACTGCTGATGCTGTAACCGACAGCCTCAAGCTCCTGCAGCCCTGCCTCCCCCACCATGCTGGCTGTGCCCTCAAACTGTGAATCAAAAAAATCTTTCCTTCTGTAAATTGCCTTTGCCAGGTGTTTTATACCAGCAACAAGACCAAAAACCTAAACCATTCCCTGACCAGTGATTCAGGCCCAAATGTACTGATAGGTCCTCACTCACCCAAGGAACCTGACTGAAGCACCAGTCGCTCTGCTGGTGGCAGAGTGCCGGCAAGGAGGTCGTGGGTACCACCTAACACCGACCTTCTCGGACGACATCTTGTCAGTTAATCCCTCGTTCGTGGGATTGTGTGTAAGAGTGGATGTTTGAAACCAGGTAACAATGAGCGATGAGCGAATGAGGGACAACTGGGAAAGGTCCACAGGCTGCTCTCTTCTGCCAAGGGTCCCTAGAGTATGCTCTGACAGAGACCAGAACCTGGAAGCAGCACTGGGCAGTGGCTCTTCACTGGTCATCTTAGCTTCTGGGGCCTTCTTTTGTGGGATTATCTTCTTCACATGGCTTCAGGCCATAGATGTCTACAACAGATCTCTGGGGGAATTTGAATGGCGGAGACAAAACATCAGCGTTTACGCTGTGATGTCCACATCCACGCTGTCATCAATAGAGTGCATCCTTCTCAGGGGACCACAGCTCCCCCTGGCCCCTTCCTTCTCCTTTCTTCTCCAGCTATGGAGTCGCGGGAAAAAGGTGTAGCCAGCTTTGCAGGAAGATCCCAGCTTTGTTTCAGAGTCAGAGTCCAAAGCGGTGAGAATCAAACAGGGATTCTAGTTTCTTCGTGGCTTTTGTTCCATTTTGACCATGATCATTCCCACCTCTCATTGGCTCTTTTCACTCTTCTGGTCCTGCTGGTCCACAGCATCTTCAGACCCGTCATTAGTTACAGAGAGCAGCTTTCTGTTGGTTCTTCCCTAGCCCCACCCCCAAGCGGAGAGGCAAGCCCTATAATCAATCCCCTGCCCCATGTGGGACTCCTTCCTCCATCAACCCTTAAATGATGTGTCTGGGCAATACACCGCCCTTTTTCCAGACTACTCCCTTAGAGTGTTGAATTACCCAGTAACATCATTTCATAACACCTAGAAATAAAGAGGAGGCCACTCCTATGTGAACTCATTTCCCAGGACTGTCATTTCCTTGGTTGTCACTGACCAAGGGGTTCAAACAATAGTACTGCGTTCTTCCTTTTTTGGCAACTACAGCTTCAAAACCAAGCAGGGCCACGGTCCTTCAGGGGCTCTAGAGAAGACCCATTCTTCTCCTTGTCTATCTTCTGGTGGTCAACAGTATTCTTTGGCTTTTGGGCACATGTCTCTCTGGTCACATTGCCTTCTCCCTTAACTGTCAAATCTCCAATAAGACACGTGCCACTGGAGTTAGGGGTTGTTGGGTATTCCAACTTGATTTCTTCATCGCAAGATCCTTAAAGTAGCTACATCTGCAAAGACCCGTTTTCCAAGTTACACTCACATATCCTGTGGATTGGGATGCTGGCTCGCATTTGGGCAGACCGTCACTCAGATACCAGGGACCCTGATCTATGCTAATGTCCCTTCACTCGCATTCCCCCCGCAGCTCGCATCTAATACCTATGAGCCCTGTAAAGCATAGGAAACTCACTGAGACTGTTTCTTCACACACACACACAACACACACACACACATATACATTGCATATACACATTGAATAAGCATTATGGCTTGAGTGGGGCCAGCATAGTCACTCATGCTTTTCAACTTATGTAATCATCTTTGCAATTAATATAACTTTATTAAATGATTACTAAACAACAACTCTTAGTGATCATTATGCTGTTTATGAAATGACACTCAGTGCACTTCCCAACTGCCCTACCTTTAGATACATCTTTTGGATAAGTTCTGACTAATAAAGTGTATGTGCGTGCATGCGTGTGGTGTATGTGCGTGCATGTGTGTGTGTGGTGTGTGTGTGTGTACACCACATGCATGTAGTGCCTGAGGGACCAGAAAAGAGTGATGGAGCCCCTGGAACTGGAATTACAGATGGTGATTAACTGCCATGTGGGTGCTGGGAACTGAACCCGGGTCCTCTGAAAGAGCAGTCAGTGCTCTTAACCACTGAGCCATCTCTCCAGCCTCAAGGTTTCTTTTCTAAAGTGCGATCTCTTCTGCCATACAATTCAAATGGTACAGAATGAAGAAGCATCCTTCCATCTGGAACCCTGTGGCGACTTCATGAACCCCTCACTACCTGGTTCTAGATGAAGAATGTGATTGCAGGATGTGAGTGCTGGGTCCGGGGATGGGGTTTGCCTTATCCAGTGTGGAGAAAGGAAGATAATATAGAAAGGGGAAATAAATAACACTGAGAATGTTTGGAAAAGTCATAAGGAAACACATGCTAAAATACATATGAAATACGTATGCACTCAAATGTGAAATTCTCAAAAATATAAAAATTCAAACTAAGAAGTTCAAGATTCACAATTATTATATGAAGGCCCAGGAATCTGGAAATCATTGTCATAGTATAACATTGCCCTTTTTGACCAGCAGACTGGAATAAAACAACAGCTCCCTGTGTGTGACCAGCATGCAATGAGGATTTATACGGAGTTGCCCTTGGTAAATTGACTTCCATTCCAATCAGTGAAGTGCCAGTCAATTGGTCCTCGGAAGAGGACAGGTTGTAACCTTAACAATCTTTGATAGTGGCTCATACAGCATATTCATCTCATTTTTTCAGCATGTGAGTTGTTATTTGTTTTAGGTAAATTAATGGCAATATCCATTACAACTTATTCTACAGTTTAAAAATAAAAACAAAATTCTTTCACAGACACACTTAGGTCTCTGTTTCTGTGAAGTAGCTTGTGTCAACTATTCTCAAGTGGAGGAAACAAGAGTATGTCACCAGTCCTCCACGTGGGCCTGCATAACAGGGTGGTTTAGAACCTCTTCGAGCTGTGATAAAGTAGCCCTCTTGGCCTATGTTGAATCCATTTACAGACACCAGCATTTATCTGTATTTCATCTTAGTCCGAAGAGGACAGCCAGAGGAGGCCAGAGCCCTCTTGCTGCCTCTCCTTTCTCTCAGGCATGCCTCTGCTGCTCCCTCCTTACCAGGGGCATCCTCCTGTGGATGGCCCCCCGCCAGGAATGCATCAACATGGGGATCCAGAAAGCCTGTGTCACCAGAAACGACACTCCTCCAATTATCTGTCTTTCCAAGGGGTATATTTCCAATATGATTTTAATTACTTTTAAAGGCTCATAATGTGAGTACATTGTTTTGCTCAATTATACATTAATAATTTCTGTAATGAGACAGTGGTCACTAGAGATTAAGAGGGGGGAGGGAGGAAGGAGAGCAGAGGTTAAATAAGAGGTTCCAAGATGCAGATAGGTAGATGGATGGAATCTGTCCTACTGCTGTATAGCATGGTAATGTAATTAACAGTCTAGAATTAATAACATATCCCAAAATAACCAGAAGGGTTCAGAGGTTTCCAACGCGTCGAGATGATAAATGTTCACGGAAGTGGAAATGCTAATTGCTATGATCATTGGATACACATATAGACATGCTTTTAATTCATGTACACATTTTAATTTTTTTTTCATTTTTGGTTTTCCAAAGCAGGGTTTCTCTATGTAAACTGGGCTGTCCTGTAATTAGCTCTGTAGACCAGGCTGGCCTTGAACTCACAGAGATCTGTCTGCCTCTGCCTCCCAAGTGCTGGGATTAAAAGTGCAGGCCACTACCACACAGCTTACATTTTAATTTTTAAGTATAAAAAATGAAAATTCTATCAAATGCAAAAACTGTAACAGGGAGTCTTATGGTCACAGAAAGATAGTTAATTTCAATTTCTCTGCCTCTTTTTGATGCAATATGATACCATGGTCAATGAAAGATTTTCAATGATATACAAACATATATACAAGTGTGTGTATTAAAAGTAAGATTTTTTTTAAAGGAAGAAATGGAGGTCATCTCCAAGGATAAAAGGAAATGCTGCAACATTTTTGACGACCAAACACAGGGCTTTATGTGTTTTTGAAAGCATAATAAAAGGTGTGTCCGTTACTTTCTGTTGCAGCGATCTAACACCATCACCAAAAGTGACTTGGGAAGGAGAGGCTTCATTTTGGATTGTGTTCCAGAGGAATAGGAGTCCATCATGGCGGGAAAGCATAGCATCAAGCAGCAGGCTGGGGGACAGGAACAGGAAGCTTGAGAGATCACATCTTTAACAGCAAGCGCTAAGCAGAAAGAACAAATGGGCAGGAGAGCAGGGCTGTATGCTTTCAAAGCAGGGTCCCCAGTGACACACTTCCCCCATCAAGACCACACATCCTAAAACTTCCCAAACAATGCAGCTGACTAACGACCAAGTGCTCAAATGCTTGTGCCTATGGGGGACGTTCTCATTCAAACTACCCCCAAGGGATATCAGGTAGCGATGGCGCTTACATGTCATTGGCAACTCTTGGCAAGTGATACAACATTACCTAGACCAGCAAAGTACCCGAAATCGTGTCATTTAAAAGCATTTATAATTTCAGGTGCTAAGTGGAAAATGGCTGAGAGAGCACATACTTCCTCAAAGTTGAGAAACTGAGTGAGGGAAGACAGGAAGACCCACACCCAGCCTCAGGCTACAGCCAATGCTGCCTGCCACACCATGCAGGATGCTGTGCTGGAGGGAGAAAGCTGAGTGTTAAGACCTTGGGTTGTGAGTGAATGTCCGGGGAAACAAACACCTCTGGGTCCTAATTTGCACTCTGTCTTCTAGTCGCAAGGTGACCTAAAACCGTTTACCTCCCTTGTCAAGGACTTTGATTTCCTTGACATCCTTGCAAAACAAAGTACCAAGAAACACACGATTACTTATCCTCAGGATACTACCACCCATGAACTCCTGGACAGCTTTGGAATTCTGGGTTGCATATATTTTATACTATGAAAAAAAGATCATCCCATTTTTCAATGTGGTTTTAATCCTGGAAGGCCAAGCAGAGCTAACACTGGGCATCACCGCCAGCTCTTCGGAAGGTTTAACAGTTTAAGCTGTCAAAGCAGTTCTTTGAGTCTGTCCTTCTGTGGGGATTTATTGGAGAAATATGAATGTGTTGTGTTTTTGTTTATGGGGAGAAGCCAAAGGTCACACAGTAGAATGAGCTCTCAAACCAAAGCTCCAGCTGTTGCTGTCAGGCCTTACGTCTCCTTTAACTATAAAACCGGGGAACTCCCAAGAACAGGGTTTGGGTACCAGATAAAGTATTAGTATGGAAATGCTTGGTAAGAAAAATAGAGAAATAACAAATTGTTCACTACCAGGAAGATGAAATGGCCCGTGTCTCTCACAGTCTCTCATAGCACCCTGTGATTGTTCCTGGTACCACGGCCCGAGTCTAACAGTCTCTCATAGCACCCAGTGATTGTTCCTGGAACCACGGCCCGAGTCTAACAGTCTCTCATAGCACCCAGTGATTGTTCCTGGGACCACGGCCCGTGTCTAACAGTCTCTCATAGCACCCAGTGATTGTTCCTGGGACCACGGCCCGTGTCTAACAGTCTCTCATAGCACCCAGTGATTGTTCCTGGGACCACGGCCCGTGTCTAACAGTCTCTCATAGCACCCAGTGATTGTTCCTGGGACCACGGCCCGAGTCTAACAGTCTCTCATCGCACCCGGTGATTGTTCCTGGTACCTCCTCTTATATCACTGCCACGATTCCAGCCCTCTTGGTTTGCCCTCCTTTCCTTGGAAAAACAGAACAACTGGTGACCTTTTAAAAAATAATAGAAATACCAGAAATAAGGCCAGTTTATTAAGAAGTGAAAGGCACTCCCAAGAATGGCAGCGGGTTAGTGAGCATCCACTCAAAAGCACTGGGCAGAGTCCCCCGTGGCTTTAGAGGTCATTTGCACAGCGCCTGTCTCCTATATGTGCATATTAGTGCTTTTTCACACTTTCTCTGTGTTGTGTAGCCTAAGTGTGGAAGGCATTCCCGTGTTTTCTGTCAACCAGTTTCTATTTTTTAATATTTTTAATTTTTATGTGTATAGGTATGTTGCCTGTTATGTCTGTGCACCACATGCATGCAGTATCCACAGAATCCAGAAGAGGGCGTTGGATGTCATGGAACTAGAGTTACTGATGACAGATAACCAGCCACTAGGAAGGAGCTGGGATTTGAATCTAGGTCTTCTGGAAAAGCACACAGTGTTCTTAACCACTGAACTATCTCTCCAGCCTCAACAGATTTCTTTTATATGTAAACCTCTCTTTTATGTGTGTCTCTCTGACCCCAACCCCACTCTCCTGCCACAATTCCTCTCTGGGAGCTACATCCCAGGAATCTTTTGGGGTAATCCATCATTCTCTGGTAACATCTTCCATGCTGGTGAGGGACAGTACCCATGCCTAAGAGGGGCCACAACACTTTCTCCCTGCTTTACCTCTAAGTTAACAAGGACACTTTGGATTTTCTGTGACAGAACTTGGCTAGGAACCCAGCTTCACAAGGAATTTAGTCTGAAATTTACATATATGGGTCATTGTTTCTTGAGTGTAAGGCTTCACTATCTGGGCTGAGAACTGGCTCTGTTGGTCAGAGCGCTTGCTGTGCAAGCATAAGGACCAGAGTTCAAATCCCTGGAACCTGTGCAAAAAGCTGACTGTGGTCACAAATATGCCTGTAACTCCAGTGCTGGGGGTAGCAAGAGAGAGAAGCAGAGAGATCACTGGGACTTGCAGGCTGGCGGCCCAGATCTGAATTTAATAAGAGACCATTTCTCAAGGAAATGAGATGGAGTCTTATAAAGCAAAACGCCTGACTTCTTCCTCTGGTCACCACATTGGCACATAAGCACACACCCCACACACGCATGTGTATATACGACACAACACACACACACATACACACACACAGAGGGAGAAAGGAAGGGGGAGAGACAGGAACAGAGTTATAAAAACTCCCAGGCTGGCAAGATGGCTCAGCAGGTAGATGCTGCCAGGGCCTGCATGATAGAAGGGAAAGAGTCAACTCAATCTCTGAGCATCACACGTGTCTATGGAGCACATATGTGCACAAATACACACACAAATAAATGTAATCAATTTGTTTTTTAAAGAACTCACTATTTGCAGAGTGTATGGAACCAATCTCCATAAATGAAAATTAAGGGTATTTGCTACTTCCCCAGTGCCCAGCCAACTACTGACACTTCCCCAGTGCCCCAGCCAACTGCTGAGAGAGATTTTCGTAACCAAATTCTGCCAAATGTTTCAAAAAGTCAAATTAAATTTCAATTATTTTGTCCAAGTAACCAATTTGATCTTGAAATTTTCCCTTAAAGCTCTGAAAGCATTCCAGGGGTGGAGCTGGGTGCTTGGGTTAGTCCTCACTTCCACATCTCAGCAGCTGGCAAAGGCCCCACTCTGGCAATGTTCTGAGACAAGAGATCAGCACTCTCTATTCTCTGAAGCTCATTCATGCTGCCAAGGCTTGGGGGCATGGGGCTAAAATCATTTCCCATCACACATGGGATGCTGTTAGGGAAGGAAAAAACAGAGTCCTCCATGCATTCGCCAGTATCCAGGTATTGTGGGGGACAATTCTGTATTCTGTCAATTATGTTTTAAGTAAATACTGATTGGCCAGTAGCCAGACAGGAAGTATAGGTGGGACAACCAGACAGGAAATAGAGGTGGAGCAATGTGAACAGGAGATTCTGGGAAGGAGGAAGCCCATTCCTCCCCAGTCCTGTCCAGACACCAAAGAAGCAGGATGTGACCTGACCCGCTGAAAAAGGTACCAAGCCATGTGGTTAACATATACTAGAATAATGGGCTAATATAAGTTATAAGAGTTAATAAGAAGCCTGAGCTAATGGGCCAATCAGTTTATAACTAATGCAGATTCTCTGTGTGATTTCTTTGGGGGGGCTAAAGTGCTGTGGGAACTGGGCAGAACAGAAACCCCAACAAGCAGGCTCACATGTTACACAAGTAGACAAACTGGTCCACCCCAACACTCCACAAAGCGCCCTGAGCACACATCGGTGTCCAGCACCGACACAGGATTCCAGGAGGTGCAAGGCCCAATGTCATCACGTATTTCTTCTTCTGGTCCACACTCGAACTGCCAGCTTTCATCCTTTGTATCTTATCATTTAAGACCCAATCCCAAAGTCATGCATGGCTTGGACTCCTCTTCCTCTGCACTCAAGCAGCTGTTCCCTTACCACTACAAAATCATAGGTCACACTGCTGGGAGTGTTTGTCCCCTGGATCTCCAGCTGGCATTTGAGCAGTCCAAGGGCAAGAACCCTGTCCTACTTACCTTTGAAGCAGACAGTGTTTGATGAACATCTGAGGGATGAGTGAGTGAGTGAGCGGGTGATGTCTTTGTCACTGAAGGAGGTAGAGGGTTAATTCAAAGTGATAGATTGCCAATGGTGCAATTTCAGTCTGATAAAGGGAAAATTTGAGGACCAAGAGACCTGCCCTACTTCCTTCAATCACTTCACAGAAGTATCTACATGAAAGACTGGCCTTGAGCTGGTAGATAATGTTCCTGAAAAATCTCCCTGGGAGGTTACCAGGGAGATCAGTTCAAAAGGAGGTTGTCCTCTCATCGTTGTTCAGTGAGTTACTTAGCTAAGCAGACCCTTTCCTGGGGGGCTGGGCCTCTGCATAAACGGTTGGGCTCTTTATCTTACCACTAAGAGGCCTGCCCCGTGTGCATGAAGCCTCACCGACCATCAAACGCTGTCTCTGTCTTTTGCAGTTGCTACCCACAAAAGGTGTGTTTACTTTTATAACACTTACAGATGGGCCTACCCATTTTCCTTTCCTTATATCTGACTTTTATACGCTCTGTTTGAACGAAAGCCACACAGAGGAATGTCCCGCTAAACACCTGAACCCGAGCAGCCACGACATTGCTGTGGAAGTGGAATGGATCCCTGGGAAATGACTTGAATGAGTTAAAAAAAAAAATCAGTTCAGGCAATAAAAAAAGGAATGTCCTAGAAGCCAGACCTGTCCCTACAACAACTGGAAATCAACACTTAAAGCTGTCTGAGCAGTCATTGTGACTCCAAGATGCCAGGCCCAAATCCAGTGCACTGTTAAACCTACGTCCAGTCATCTCCAGGAACAGAGTCTGAATCATAGCTCAACACTCCTCTCCTTCTGTGATCATTTGACTGGTAAAAAAATTACCTTAAATATATAGAATGTTTTTTAAAATATTGCTTATTTTAAAAACAAACTTTGTATCTTTTTAAAATTATGTGCATGGGTGGTGGGGGGGGGGGGGGGGGGAGTTGTGCACATGAGTACAGTTGACTCCGGCGGCAAGAGGAAGATGTCAAGTTCCCTGGTGCTAGAGAGGTGGGTGGTTGTGTGCCATAGGTGCTAGGAATTAAACTCTAGTCCCATGCAAGAACAGTACGTGCTTTCAACTGCTCAGCCATCTCCTCAGCCCCATGAACTTTGCATCTTTGGTGGCTTAGTGTATCAGCAAAGGTAACAAAGCAATTGCTCAGGAAGCAGCTAGCAGAACTAACTGACTGCAAGCAATAAGGAGGCTTCCTAAGCTGAAAAGTCTGGGTCACCCTTTCAGTAAAGGTCAGCTGTTATGGTGTTGGGTTAAGTAGCTACCCACACAATGTCACACTCATGGAGAGGAAAGTCGCAATAGCCCTCGGGAATCCAAGGTCTCCGTCAGAGTGTCAGAGTGACTCAAATTCCATCAATGGAAATGTGATCTTTAGGTTAAACTGTGATTCATTAAGTATCCTGTTTCAAAGTGTGATATCCTGTTGAGAAAGAAATCTTCCTGTTTTTAAGTCACAACAGCTCATTCAATTCCTATCCTCTCAAAACTTTCAACCCCAGTAGACTGGGGGCTTGGGCCATGCTAAGTGCACAGTTTGTGTTGTGATTCGTTTGTCTGGGCTTTGGGGGCTGGGAAGAGGTGTGCTTATTAGCTGACTGTCAACTTGACACAACCTAGGGTCATCTGGGAAGAGAAAAGTCTCAACTGAGAACATCCCTTCATCAGATTGGCCTGTAGGCAGGCCTGTGGGGCATCTTCTGGATTAATTTGGTGTGGGAGGGCCCAGCTCACTGTGAACAGTGCCATCCCTGGACTGGTGGTCCTGGGTTGTATAAGAAAGCATGCTAATTAAGTCAGTAAATGGCACCTCTCACTCCATGGCCTCTATTTCAGTTCCTGACTCCATGTTTGTACCCTGCTGAGTTCCTGCCTAACTTCCCTCAATGAGGGACTATGAGAGGAATGTATATACCAAATATCCTTTCTGCCAAAAGCTGGACTTTTTGTCCTGGTGTTTATCACCGCTACTGAGAGAAAATCAGGAAAGGGGGCATAGGAGTAGAATGAGAAGGAAACATGTATGGAAGGGAAAAAATACAAGAAGGTTGTTGGCTGTTTCAAGAAAACAACTGCACTCAGCAGACAGTCTTCAATTGCACACACACACACAATACATCTATAAGAACTCTGTCTTCTAGTGGGTTAGTGTAGTCTCGCCCAAATTTTAATATGCATTCTAGTCAACTAGGATTCTTATCAAAGTCCTGATTCTGACTCAGTGTCTGGGCAGGACCCAGGTTTCTTACAGTTGATCGTGATGCAGCTGACCACCTAAACTAGACTTCAGCAACAGGGGAGGGTGATACAGAGGCTAATTCTGAAATTAGCTTGCTTGGATCTAGCAATGCCTAGAGGGCATCCTCCAGCAGTGGAATCTGTGGACAAGATGGGATCCCGGTGGAAGCGCGAATGCACACACGGGAGCAGCAGACACTATAGACGCAGGGTGAAGACTGATCTGGCCCACAGTAAAGCCCACGTGCACGGGGAGTTCCTCAATTCCCTGTGCACAGTGAAGCTGCAGAAGGAGACTGGAGCTGACTCTGGGTAGATCTGACACTCGGATAAGACTAGAGGCAGACTTCTCACCCAAATATCTACCCCGCAGAGAAAACACTCCATGCTGCTGCAGCCTGGCCTTCTCCTGAGCACTGTCAATACCTCCACCCAGAGAAGAAAAGATGTGTGAACTTAAAAATAAAAATATGAAAGAGCACTAACCACCGACTCCAGATGTGCGTGTCTTAGCATAGAGATGAAAACAATAAGGAAATCCAAGATAACACATCCTCCTCCAAAAGTATTAATCCCAGAGTCACGGCTCCTAATGAGAACAAATCGGTAGAACTTCTGGATAAAGAAGCTTAAGCAATAATTACAATGCAAACAATGTAAAGAAGCCATGGCGCACAACAAGAGCAGAAAGGTGAAGAGTTGAATGAATAAGAAAGTCAATCCAAGACGCGAAAAGGGAATTGCTGAAGAAAACCATGACTGGAATGAGGCTGGGAGTCAATGATCTATAGGCATAGATCAAGTCTCAGTGGAAAGCGTCACCAACAAAATGGATCATGTAGAAAACATGGCTGGAAACAAAGGCGAGGAATTAGATCATTTAAGAGACCAACAACGGAAGAGCTCTGAGACACCATGAAAAGATCAAGTTATGGGCACAGAGGGAAAGAATATCATAGAAGAGTCAGAGAAGATAATTTCAATAAATCATAGGAATAATTTCCTAAACATGGTGAAAAAGATATCATCCAGGTACAAGAAGCCCGCAGAACACCAGAGAGAGAAGACCAGAAGAGAAAATTCTCCACAGCAAATTAGTTAGAACACTAAAACTGCAAGCTAAAGAACAGACCTTGGAAGCTGAAAAAAGAGAAAGGTCTAGTTGCCTCTGGCGGTCCACCGGAGCAACACCTGGTCATCTGATAGGAACTTCTAAAGCCATTAGGGTATGAAAAGATACATTCCAAGCCTTGAAAGACCATAACTGCCAACCCAAAATAGTATAGCCAGCAAAACTGTCTGTTAAATAAAAAAAAGAATAGAAATGTTCCATGATAAAAATAGACTAAGGAAATTTATGACCAGTAAGCCAGATGCACAGAAGATACTGGGCAGAATAGTTTCATCTGAAGGCAAGGATAAACACAACCAAGATGTCGCGGGAATAAACAATACTAGGATAAGTAATCAAAAGAGATCTAGAATAATACTAAAAAGTCAGCAAAATGACAGGAACCAATTCTCATCTTTCAGTAATAACAGAGTACTAATGGTCTTCTCGGTGGTAAAGGAGGTTTAATTGAGAGAGAGGTGAGAAGATAGGGCAGAGGAGGAGCTATGAGAAAGAATAATTAACAGTAAAGATGTTTGTAAAATCCTTATGGGAACTTATTGTTTTATATGGAATTAACCTGCACATGGGATAATGCTTCTCCCAGAACCCATAGGCTACCAAATAAAAAACGTGGTGCCAGGTTTGGGATAGATATACCCCCCTCAAATTGTTAGTAAGAAACTTCCTGGAGATTTCCAATACAAAATATTGCCATAGCTCTGTATCGCCCACCAGAACTTGACTGTGAGACTCAATCACTGATGATACAACACATTTTGTCATGGGATGTGGAGCAATCAAGTTGGCAATGACCAGGAAGCTTCCTTTGGGATAGCTTACTTTCATTGTACTGAAAAGGACTTACCTGCCTGCGAAACTGTGAGATGCTGTAAAGATTGTTATGACAAGATATGTCCATGGGTGCAATAGAGGCTTGTTATGTGGGTAACCAACTGCTTTCTGATAGGATCTAAGTCACCAAGACCACCACACACACCCACACACATATATATATACACGGAAACACATGCTTGGTACTGTAAATCTGGCCAAGAACCCATTGTTTGTGGAGTTTCTAGGTCCCATGGATAAACAAACTTCTATTATTTTGCTAAACAGACACAGTATCAAACTGCCCTCTAAGTCCACATCTCTATAGCCAGAGACTATTACAGCTCTCGGGCCTCATCACAGAAGTGTCCCTTTGCAGGGCACAGCAGAAACTCAGTACAGAGAATATACGTCTGTGAGTGCTCAGCCACAAATTGGACGTCTCTATCACAGCAGTCCCAAAGCTCAGGGGCCTTTACAGGGGAGAGGGTGGAAATACCGTAAGAGCCAGAGGTTGGGGAGGACCAGAATAAAATGGTGTCTTTGGGAAAGGACAAGACTGTTGCCCTCATGGACGCTTGCAGTCGCGGTTGCCTTCACAAGGCCCATACAAGAACAAGCCAGTAAAAATGAATCTAGGAGCGGGAATGGGCTCATGACACCCCCATACTTCCCTCTGAGGACCTATTGATAGTTGCTAGCTTCTGGGGGAGGGAGAAGCAATCTTCTTTAATGGTGTGGCCCTTGATAGGTCAACTATGCTCCAGGGGATGACCCCACTCATGTGCATATAAGCAACACAAATTGGCCTGCTCCTCGTTTCATGGCTGGCGCTGTTGCCATTTTCCTCAGCTGTAGTGCTGTAAATGTGCCTCCTGAATGTTTGTATTTACATCCGTAGAGTTCGGCTGCTCTCACCCTTAGTCCTGTCTTTCTGCCGTAGGCAGCAGTCAGTGCTGAGATGTGCAGCTGCTCAGAGCTCTAAGAATACGAGACTGAGTGTGCAGCCTTACATGGGACACCTCTCCTGACACCTCCACCCCACCATCACCAGGGTTCAGGGAACATGGTGAAGGAGAGGGTGGAGGGTCAGATCCAGACGGGGGAGGGAACGCTGCAAAGTGCAAGCTTCTAGACGTGGCACGGCTACTGCATTCAAGAATCCATACCGCTGGGGTTCCCAGCATCAGACCTGCACAAGATCAGGCAACCCACAACACCGACATAGATGGAGGAGGTGCTCTCCGGGCCCTGCCCTCACTCGGGCATTATCAGCAGTTGATACCTGCTGAAGGAGGAAGAATCGTTCCTGTTGTTATTTTTTTCTTAGCGTATATCCACTGGTAGGTTTCTCATGCTCCAGCCGATGCCCACACCCGTACACATACAAGCAGCACTAATTAGACTTCGTAGGTTATATTAAAAAGATGATATAAAGTTGGGAGAGGACAATGTCGAAGGTAGAAATAGTAAGGGTATATGATAATGTTTCATTTGTACATGTATGAATAAAGAAAAAATAATACTAAAAAATAAGTTCCTGGGGATTCGTGAGGCATACATACCTCTAGGTTGTGTCCATGTTGGTATTTTCAGAGATGAATGGAGCATAAGAACTCTGACCTAGCAATGGATCGCCTCTGGAAAGGGACAGGGTGGGACCTAGGTGGGTGAAGTAGTTCATCAGGGGCCTCTCCCTGGGGGCCACATCTCTTATTGGCCCCTTCTGGCATCCTTGTCTTTGCTTGCTCTCTATTAAGAAGTGAACAACAGGGATAGCCATATAGCTCAGCAGGTAAAGGTACAGCAGCCAAGCCCGATGACCTGAGTTCTCTCCTTAGGACCTACATGACTGAAGAAGGGAACTCACTTCTTCAGACTGCTTCCCCCCAACACACACACAATCACACACACACACACACACACACACACACACACACACACACCACATAACATTAAAGTACAATTTTTAAGAAAAGTGAGCAATAGCCCCCAGGACACACAGTCCTGTTGCTGTGGTACTCGAAGCACATGGGCCAAACCTGTACGCACTGAATCCTTTAAAGGGCTCTATCAGATAAGAGTATGGATCTGGATGGGAAGGGAGATGGGGAGAAACGGGGAGGAGAAGGGGGAAGGGAGAATGTGATCAGAATGTAGTGTAGGAAAAAAATATCTATTTTCAATAAAAAAATGTTCTGTCAGGTATTAGGAACAAGAAAAACTAAGCTGTTGAGGGACACACAAACCTCAAGCATTTCCAGATTTTGTGCTATTCCCTGGTGGCGCATAACTAGACTCTGGAGCCACAGTAGATACCGCTCTGCTGCCATCCTGGTAAGAAATAGTTCTGTGGTGCACTCCTACACAAAGTGGAGAATTCTGCCCCCTACCCAGGAGAGCCACATCTGGGGTGCAATCGTTCTATTCCACCATTGCACCCCAGAGGTCCTCAGTCATCTTGGTCTAATCCAAAGCCTTTGAACAAACAGTTTTCAGACTGAGTTGGGTCAGAGGCACTGTAACCTCCAGCTGACTCTGAAATACCGTGAGCATTTCTGTCGAGGACAGCATGCCAGGACAGTAGAAATCCGATGGCCTTCTGCTGCCATGTGCAGGAGCTTAACATTCCTGGCCAGCCTACTCAACAAGAGGGTCTTTCTCCTCTCTCCCTCTAAAGAGCTTGAGGAGGTAAGAGTATACCACAGCTGACAGATTAACGTCTCTCATGACAGGATGGGTCATTGGCAGATTGGTGTCTGCTCCTCCCTACAACAAGGCCCAGGGCTCTGGGAGCTTGAGTTGGTGGAATTGTGCCCAGGAGGAACAAGTTACATTCCCATAAACAAAGCAACAAAATGTTGTGTTTAGCAAGTCATGGCTCTCAGGACACACATACCAGAATGTTTTAGGACTAGCTGGAAATAGGATAACTACCTTGAGCATCCTCCTGCTCCCTGAGAGTGCCTGACCCTAGCATGTCTGCCTCCCGTGGGTACCCGGAATCCTGCGGCACTAGGCCCTGCTGTCTGTAGACCAAGGAATGCCTCTGTGGCCTGCTTCCTTTCTCCTGGTACAGAGTTGCCTGTGCACTAAAATCTTACTCGCTAATAACTGGCCGTGTTGCCCTCCTCCAGCATGTGTTCTTCAAAGCTAGAGAGGCAGAGAGGACAAAATCTAACCAGTTACTCAAATGTCCTCTGGAGCTGGAAACAGGGCAGCACCTTCAAAACATTCTGTTCTTATACTGCCAACCAGTGCACTGCAGGTGACGTCAGAAAAGCCTAGAGTGGCCCTGCCCCCTCACTGCCCACTCCTCTGTGCAGCTCTGCTGTCTCCACGGGAGAGGCTTCGTGAACCATGACTGTATGGCGCTGCTTCACGGTTCAACACAAAGTGGTAAACGGCACGTGACCACGACGCAGCACTTTCGCTTGAGAACACACAGCTTCTGGAGCTAGAAGAGTCCTTGAGACCCATCCAAACTCAACCCCCTGTTTACCAACAATGAAAATAAACTCCAGAGGCTGTTTTCATGAATGATTCCTAAGATGGCAAAAATTAAAAACAGAATCTGCCTCCTCCCTCAAAGCCAAAGATCCATAGTGTCTCCCCCAAGAGAAAAAAAAAAAGGCTTAAATCACAGCCAAAGAGATTTAGAATGGGCATGAAGAACTCGCTGGCAATAAAGATGATTAAATACTAGAACAGACAGCCACAGGGAATTTTGAAATCGCCCTCCCTGGAGACCTGTTAAAATAGGACAGTTAACCATCTGTCTGAGATGATTTAAGTACAGTCCTGCCTTGGAGGAAGGAAAACAATGAGCCGAGTCCCTCACCTACTTCATTCCGGCTTCTAGAATCACACCTGGGTGTAGACACATATGTTATGGGGATCCCAGGTTGAACCTGATTGTGTCCCCACTGGAACTGAGATGAGTTTATTCTGGTGAGAGGATAGGAGCCCACGGGGCTCCATTTGGCTGCAGTTGGAAGGTACCTGCAACAGGAGACTCTGTGCTGGGGCTACTGACGGGGAGAGAAATAGGAAACAGAGATGTCTATTTCTCACCAGCCAGTGACATCTTGTAACACCTTGCTTCCCATGTCCTGCCTTATGACAACAGACTGTAGCTATTGTGGGCACACAGCATCCCGCTTCAGTGACACAGCCTTCAATGACACAACCTACCATACCACTCACAGGAGTCAAGAAAAGCTTCCCTGATCCTTTTTTGTTGTTGTTGTTGTTGTTGTTCAGACTATCTCTGGCCAAGTGAAAATTTCAAAGAGACAGTTCCTTCTCAGGACTTTGAAACTAGACATTAGAGCAACAAGAGACTTTCTTGGAACAGCCACCAGCATCCTGGATGTGGCAAAAGAAAACTCTGCCCCCTGGGGCAGGGAGACCTCCATCCACCAGCAGGGGGAGCACACACAGAGAGGACCAAGCTCTCTCTCCCAATTAGCATACAAAACAATGAGTTTCATAACAACATTTTTATACACATACCTTATGGTACCCTGCTCATATTCACCTTCTGTCATCCCTCCAGATCTTCTACTGAATCTCCCTTTTCCTTTCATGTCATATATATACATATATATATATATATATACATATATATCATGTCATGTTATTCAATCTAAAACATCCTTCTTCCCCATGACCCTCTCTTAAGCCCTCTCCTTCCCCTCAGAGTCCTCCTTGTACTTTCATGTCCTACGCATGTGTGTATATGTGTGTATGTATGTGTGTGTGTTTAAATATGTATTTTTGCACATGACGAGCATGCTGTTTGTCTGAGTCTGGCTTATTTCTCTTAGCACGGTGATCTCCAGCTCCACCCACTGGGAAGAGCTCTTCATATATTCATATTCATATTCATATGCTAGATCCTAAACCTTCTCCTTTCCCACAAGGTTGAATTAAGTTTCTCACATCCTGTACCTTAAAAATTAAGTTTATACACAAAATTAAAAAACACCTATTTACATGACTCTCGCCTCTTACACTCAAAGTTTCCTCCCCCTCCCCCAGTGCTCAGGATGGAACCCAGGACCTGGCGCATTCGAGGCAAGCTCTCTACCACTGAGCTTCATCCCAGCAGAACCCCACAGAGTCTATGAGGACAGGGACTGTTATCAAACACTAATGTCCAGAACCTGATTCAGAGGAAGCTCTTGAAAAAAAAATCTGTTGATAAGTGGGTAGATAAATGAATGAACTTGACTAACACAAGATGACATATTATTTCCAACTAATCAGAAGCTGGCACAGCAAATCACGCTGACTCCTTTGTATTTGTGTGTTTGGGGGTTTAAAGTCACGAAAAAAAAAGAGAAGATCATTATAATATATATGTATACTATGATACAGCAGATTATAATATACAGTATCAGTTTTCTCTGCTGTCCTCATCTTGTCCCCAATCCTGGCCTTTCCACCTCTAGATGTTGGCGATAGCTCATGGGTTTCCTGTTCCTTGGAAGTCTTCTGTCTGCTTCTCATTGGCTCCCTGGCATCGCACACAGAAAGTGTTCTTTCTCTTCCATGTACCAGGAAGACACAGAAAGAGCACAGCCTCTGATGTGAACCTTACCTTTGCACTTACAGGATGTATGAGAGTTTAGGCAGGCAAATCATGAAGCCTGCCCCTGCCTCAGTACCATCAGCAATGGGAATCCAGCTGGAAACAGATGGAGCCTGGCAAACCCTGGGAGGTCCTGTGCATACATCCTCCAGATTTCTCTTTCAGGGGAGGATGGGGGGCCCAACCATATCAGGCTATCAAGACTCCCTCAAAGATGGCATGGGCACATTACCACACCAGGTGAATGCACTTGACCACGAGTACCATGGACTTTTCCAGGCTTTACTCTATCACACCCACTTGCAGTTTAAAACCGGCTTGATGAGGATGGGAGAGTGGCTCAGTCAGCAAAGCAACTGCTGCACAAGCGTGAGCACCTTGAGCCTAGATCCCCAAACACCCACGTAGAAGCTGAGTGTGGTGGTTTGGGTTTGTAATTCTAGCACCAGGAGGCAGAAATGGGCATATCACCAGGGGTTACTGGACAGCCAGTCTAGCCAATCAGTAATCTTCCAGAGTCAGCAGGAGACCCTGTCTCAAAAAACACAGTGGAGAGCAATCAAGGAAGAAGCCCAGTGTCACCCTCTGGCCTTCATATACACATGAAATTTTTTTTATTTTAAATAACATTTTGCTTCTTTTATTTTACATACCAACCAGTTCTCCCTCCCTTCTCTTCTCCTGTCCCTTCCTCTTTCCCATCTACCCCCTTCCCCATTTGCTTCTCCTTCATCTCCATTCAGAAAGGGGCAGGCCTCCCATGAGCTTGCACGAAGTATGAGCTCATCAAATTGAGGAAGGACCAAGTTCCTCCCCTTACATCGTGGCGGGACCAGGTAAGCCAGCACCAGGAACAGGTTACCAAAACCCAGCTAAGCCCCAAGGAGAAGTCCTACTCTCACTGTTAGAAGCTTAAGAGACCAAGCTACATGATTGTCACACACATGCAGAGGGCCTAGGTCAGTCCCATGCAGGCTCCCTGACTGTTTGTCCAGAATCCATGAGCTCCCATGAACTCAGCTGTCTCTGTGGGTTCCCCTATCATGACCTCCCTGACTGGTACAATCTCTCCTCCCTTCTTTCCACAAGACTCTTGGAGGTTAGTGCAGGGCTTGTTTGGGGATCTCTGCTTCGGTTTCTATCAGTTACTGGACAGAATATCTAAGGTGGCAATTAGAGAAGTCACCAATCTACTTACAGAAGATGGCCAGTTAGGTACCCTCTCCAGCATTGCTATGAGTCTACTTACAGTAGATGGCCAGTTAGGTACCCTCTCCAGCATTGCTATGAGTCTACTTACAGTAGATGGCCAGTTAGGTACCCTCTCCAGCATTGCTATGAGTCTTAGTTGGGGCCATCCTTGTGGGTTCCTGGGGGTTTCCCTGGCACCAGGTTTCTCTCTAACTCTGAAATACCCTCCATCAAGACATTTCTTTTGTTACTTTCCCCCTCCATCCTGCCTCCAACCTGCCTCCTGCACCTAGCCTACCCAGCCTATCCAGCCCAATTACTTCTAGTTGCCATCCCTCCATTCTCCCAACCCCCACCCAGTTTACCCATGAGATCTTTTCTTCTTCCCCTTCCCAGGAAAATCCATGCATCCCTCGTTGGACACTTCTTGCTATCTAGCCTTTCTGGGGCTATGGATTGTATGTTGATTATCCTATATCTTACTCCTAATAACCACCTATGAGTGAGTCTACACCATGTTTGTCTTTCTGGGTCTGAGTTACCTCACTCAGAATGACTTTTTCTAGTTCCATTCATTTGCCTGCAAATTTCACAAGATCATCATTTTTTACAACTGAGTACTTTACTGTGTAAATGTACCACATTTTCCTTATCCATTCTTTGGTTAGGGGCATCTAGGTTGTTTCTAGGTTCTGGCTACTATGAATAATACTGCTATGAACATAGTTGAGCAAGCGTCCTTGTGGTGTAATTGTGTGTCCTTTAGGTATATGGAATAAAATTGATATAGCTGGGTCTTGAGGTAAATTGATTCCCAATTTTCTAAGAAACCGCCACACTGATTTCCAAAGTGGCTGTACGAGTTTGAACTTCTACCAGCAGTGGAGGAGTGTTCCCCTTATTCCACATCCTTTCCAACAGAAGCTGTCAGTGTTTTTGATCTTGGCCATTCTGACTGGCGTAAGATGATATCTCAGAGTCGTTTTGATTGTCATTTCTCTGATGACCAAGGATGTTGAGAAATTCTTTAACTGTCTTTCAGCCGTTTTAGATTCTTCTATTGAGAAGTCTCTGTTTAGATCTATACCCCATTTTTAAATTGGATAATTTGGTGTTTTGAAGTTTAGCTCCTTGAGTTCTTTATATATTTTAGAGATTATCTCTCTGTCAGATGTGGTGTTGGTGAAGATCTTTTCCCATTCTGTAAGCTGCTGTTTTGTCTTATTGATAGTGTCCTTTGCCTTACAGAAGCTTTTCAGTTTCAGGAGGTTCCATTTATTAATTGTCTATCTCAGTGACTGCTATATTTAGAAAGTGATCTTCTGTGTTAATGTGTTCAAGGCTACTTTCCATTTTCTTTTCTATCAGGTTCAGTGTAACTAGATTTATATTGAGTTCTTTGATCCACATGGACTTGAGTTTTTCGCAGGGCGATAGATATGAATCTATTTGCATTCTTCTACATGTTGACATCCAGTTATGACAGCACCATTTTTGAATATGCCTTCTTTTTGCCATTGTGTAATTTTGACTTCTTTCTTAATGCACACTACACTACACACACAGACTCACACACACATACACACATAAAAACAGAAAGAAAAGAAAATCTGCTAATCAGACTAGCAAACCTTACTTTTTTACCAAAAAAAGCACCCCAAAGAGATCTAAGCCCTTGTGGGGTGTTCTTTACAGAGTGAGAGATTCTCCCTTCCTGACTTGCATTATTTCCAACACAACTATTTCAGAAATTGTTCAATCAGGTGAATTCTATAAATATTTCTGGTGTGAAAAGCCACATTCATGTCTTCTACTTAATCCAGGCCGGAGATGGCAGCATCACCTCAAAGATGCAGAAGAGGACAAAACCGCCACACAGTTATTTACACCAGCCCCTGATGTTCTGAGCCACTCGTCCATAACTCAGAGGACACGACAAGGTCGCCAATAAACACTACTGAGCTGTGTCTCGGACTCTGCATAAAAATATTGCAGCCCCAATGAACACCAAACAAGTGTAATGGATTGGTTCAGTTCACATCTGAACACCCACGGACACAGGCTCCTAATAACATTGCTGCTTCCAGCCAGGTTTTACACTTGTCAGTCATTCTGAAACATCCACTGTCTCGCTCCAACTGCAGCGTCAGTACGATACAGTGAAGGCAAAAGCAGATGCTAATTTTGTCTTCACATCTTTTTGTCAAGAGCAAAAGGGGCCGTTCTTAACATGCATATATTTAAGCATGCAGGTGAGCCTCCAGGCTGGCTATGCCAGATTCCCCAGGCCCCTCAAAATTCAGTAGATGGGCAGGGGAATTACTGCACATGTTAGGGCTTGTCTTTGACACTGAGGCTGACATATCATACTGTTGCAATACACATGTGTAAAACCTAAAAGGAAATAACTTAAGTAGGGATGGAGGATGTTGGGATTGAAGAATTTTCCCTAGGTTGCACCGAGAATGTGTACCTATCTCCAGTTACTATGATTTAGACTGGCAGTGCCTACCAAGGTCACCTGGGTGAGCCCTGCTTAGCTTGGCAGCATGAAGAGTTTCAGATGGGAGCATGTGGTCGTGCTGCTCCTCCAAACACACACAGACACGTGGGTACACACACATGTGCACACACATACTATACCACACACATGCACACATCATATACCTTATATATCACACATTCACACTGCATACACATCCTACACACTCTATACATCCAACCTATACCACACATGCACATACAATGTGCATACCACACACACATATATCACATACCACACATATCATATGTATGTACAAATAGCACATGCATACACCACATACTATTCACACACAAATACTACATGCATAACACATATACCACACAAGCATACATACATCATACACACACATACCATACACATGTATCACATAGATATATCATATATCATACCACATGCTTATAGACACACCACGTACATACACCCATACGCCACACACACAACATACACAACTGCATGCACACACATACACATGTGCACATATGCCTGTGCAAGTGGGTGCACACACAGAAAGTACACTACATTTTTGTACCAGTATGGGAGATGGCAAAGATGATTATCACAGGCTCACAGGAGGATTGCATCGAAACAGCCCCTGCTGCTGTCTCACTTCTGTAAACCAGCTGCTCCTACAGAATCTGGGATTCTCCGAGCATCTTGGAAAAGACTGTGTGAGATTGCGAGAACTCTTCATAAAACTTATCAATTCAAAGGCCCTAAAGCAGTGGTTCTCAACCTTCCTAATGCTGCGACCCTTTAATACAGTTCCTCATGTTGTGGTGACTCCAACCATAAAATTATTTCGTTACTACTCCATAGCTGCAATTTTGCTACTGCTATGAATTGTAATGTAAGTATCTGAGATGCAGGATATCTGATACATGACCCCCAAAAGGGGTGGCAACCCACAGGCTGAGGACACTGCCCTAAAGGAAGCCATGGAGCCATTTGCTCCAAGACTGGTATCAACATACTCCTTTCTGTGCACTGAAATCTAATGGTTTCTTGGGTTGGGGGTATAGTCTAAGCAGCAGGATCTCTACATCTCCTGCAGTGAATCTACTTCGCATGCAGAGCCTTTGTTGTGGGACAGAGAAAGTGAGGGGAGGGCTAGAACCCAGGCAGACTAACTGGGAACACGTTCCTTCTGCCATAAACACAAGGAGAATAAGAATAAGCTCTCTCTTCAACCCTCTTTTCTCCCAAACACCTGGGGAAATAAGCAGAGACGGCAGACAGGGATTGTCTCCTAGGAAGGTGGCTGGACTCTTAGTTTGCTCATTCTGCCCCCTTTCCACCCGCCTCCTCACCGCGCAGTCTGCTTACCATACTACCCATTCCCAGTAGAGCCAGAGCCACCATTTTGCAGGCAGAAACCCCTCTGGATACCACTCTGAGACCATGATACCGATCATGATAAAGTCTTCCCTGGAGGGAACTGAACACCTTAATTGTTAGGAGCATTTTCATGGTCTGGCTGACTGGGGAGACTCAGGGATGGCCATGGGCAGATAAACAGAGTGTCTCTGTGTCTTCTTGTCACAACAGAAGTAATATCTTGGGAACAACACCCATTGGATGTGCTCTGGGTAGGTCTAAGCCACTGTCGCCCTTCAGAGACGGGCTGTGTCTGGAAAATGTTAGCTTGTTTGTAACGTCCCTCAAACAGAGGGAACAAAAGATAAAATACAGGAAGAGAGGACAAAGCTGACCTTTGCCTCATGACAACATATTTTCAGGGTTCCCACCCTGTTCCCTCCCTCTGGTATCTAGCTACTTGATCCTTTCTTCTTCACTTAGGTTCCATGAGTTCAAGTCTGGACCAATACCATTGCTCAGCCCTTCAGCCACATGCCTCTGCTCATGAGGTGACTTGCTGAGGTTCCAGTCCCTTCCAGGCAACTCTGCCCTGCTGGGGCCTATGCCTACACTCTAGAAAGATAAGCATAATTCATTCCATTAGCAAGTCAGACACCTTCCACCAGAGTCACAGGTCTAGTGCAGAGGTCCTGTGTGTAGACCAAGTACAGCCCAGGCAGGGCACTTAAGGGAACCATTGGAAAAGTCAGGCATCATAGCTTCCCAATGAAGGTCAGATCAACACAGCTGGTAAGTGTGGCTCAGAAGTGTGCTGTTGGCAAAAATTATCTATGATGTTCTTGGTTTATGAGAGTAGGAAAAATCAAAAAATGTAACACTATGCTGCAAAGATTTTTGTCTTGACAATATTCCTTTAACAGATGTAAATGTGAAGGAATTGCCAGTAGCTGGTTCTTCGGAAGAATGCTGGGATTCTTCAGCCTTACACTCATGCTAAAAAGAGAGGTTCCTGGGCCTTATTCAGATTCAATATTACTGCATTTAAATTTGTCCTCTCCCATTCAGGTGTCCATTTTCAACGGTAACAAGGAGAGCTTTGGTAACCTGCATTGGGACCGTGTCCCCAAGACCCAGTGGACCCATACGTATATAGAGCTTCCATTTCAGTGCGTGGCTACTGTCAGAGTTACTAGCAGTGAAGAGAGAGCCATTCTACCACCATACGGGCACTGCACAAACCCAGGTATTCTTTTACAGTAAGTCTTTCAGCCCCTGGTACCTCTTCCTTCTCAGGCTGTAGCCACAGATGCCTGCGCACAACAGCGGTCTGGCTGGCAGGCAGAGAGGTGTGTAAGTAGGCTCCCAGGAACAACAGGTGACTGACCTGAGGTACTGGAGACGAGTTTGTGAAAGGACATGGGGTCACAATATTACTGCCTTATCAGTCCTGAAGTTGGGGAGAAAGAGGACTCAGAAACAAGTCAATGAATCCAATGAGAACCAACTTCAATTCAAGGAACAGTGGTACACAAGGAAGAATAAGAGACCATGGCCAAAACAACACAGAGCCACAAAAAGGATGAGGTGCATCCCTGTGTTGGCTCAAAGTGGAGGAGGCAGCACTCCACCTCCATCAGAGGAGCTTCGTCCTGCATTTGATGAAAACTAGCACAGTGGCCCACTACTGGAAAATGTGCAGAGTGAGAGAATTTGGAACACTCGGTCTTAAATGGGATGTCACCATCAAAACTCTCCTCTCAAGGCTCAGGACCATGCAAAAGACGAGGCAGAAAGAGTCTAAGAGCCAGAGGTGGTGAATGACTTCTTGGAAACAGTGTCTACCAGACACAACAAGGCTGGTGCCCATGGCGCTCACAGAGACTGGGACAGCCAGCATGCGTGGGACCAACATAGGCTTGAGTAAGATGGGGCCTCCAGACAGAGAGGGGGATGTAGACACTGGGTCCCCTACCTGACCAAGAAGCTATTTGTAATTGATACAACTGATACCTGATGGCAAAGGGAAAATCAGTTTTCTCTAGTGAAATCTGACTGGGATACTAAGCACACGTTAGGGCCAACTCCATGCCTAGGAGTAGTTGACCAGCTTAAAATGAACTCAGTGTATTTTTGTGGATTTTTTTGTTTCATCCTGTTTTGTTTGGGCATTGTTGTCAAGTTGGTATTCTGTTAGTTCTGATTTTTGTTTTATGGGATTTTTGTTTCTTGTTGTTGTTGGTTTGCTTGTTTTGAAAGAAAGAGAATAAAAAAGAACATAAAGTTGGGTGGTGGAGAGGTGAAGAGAATCTAGGAGGAATGGAGGAGAGGAAAATGATCAAAATACATTGTGTAAAAAATTTTTTTTTCAATGAAGTTGTTTTTTTAAGTGGAGAAAGCAGAATGTAAGACTCCTGCCCTGGTGGAAGGCTTCCTAAGTCACTGTCCTAGAGTTCCTGTAGCTCTGGAACACAGGTAAAAATCATTTTGACTGTTTAGACAGATACTCTTTTTACTTTAAAAAAAATCCTGAGATTCCAATGCCTTTTCTATGACACTCTTTAACACTGGAAAGACCAATACTGTCCCCATTAATCTGCCTGTAGAAACTTGAGAGACTGATGGACTTAAGTGGTAGAAGTGAGTGAGGGCCTGGATACGATGCATAGGTGACCCTCTTAGACAAGGAACAGTGATCGACATCCCAGCCTCCCCAGGGCTGGGCACCCCGCTAACTGCTCCAGGTTGCAGGCCATCTGGGCCTTCTTTGGAGAAAGACTCTTCAGCTTTGCATGTCTCTGAAGTCAGTCTGCTAGATTGCGCACCATACACATGCTTGCCCCCACCAAGGCAATGCCTAATAATTCTTCCCAAAACTTGGTGCTGGTGCCTCATGTGGTCTCTTCAATTAAATGTGGCCAACGAGTCACTTAGATAAAGAGTGTCGGGAGCGTCAGAGTTAGTCTGAGTGTTCTAGAGAGAACAGAGAAGGGTCTCTTGTTCTCAGTGTCCAAACTTTCAGGCCCGCCTTGTTCTCTCCTCTCACTCCGCAAATGTTGCTACACTGGAGTTACTGCAGTGCTGGAGATGGTTACACAATTGCCGTGATGCAATGCTCTGGGCAGAGGGACACTCATAACTCAGGAGAAGACAAACAGGAATATATTAATAGCAGCCTTAACAAAATGAGAATTTATTTTCGGTCTCTGGAAGCTGAGGAGATCAGCAGATAGACTGTTAAGCAGTTAGTAGCTGAAGCAGAGATGCTAAACACATAGGGGAAGAGAGAAAGGCAGAGGGAAATGGAGAGAAGAAAGACAGATTACAACACAGCACCTGAACCAATTAACTGAAAGACAATTATGTGGTCTGGGCAATGCCAGGCAAGAAGAAAAAGATATCCTTCCAAGACCCGTTGTCTGCCCTTTGGGTGCCATGTACCAGGAAAAGAAAAAACAAAACACCTTTTCAGTACAAGAAGAGTACATCAGGAAGCATTTTCTTCCTCCTTATGACACCCCCCATTGTTTATGTTACCAGACCATAAATAGCAGTAAACACAGACAACAGATTGGATTTAGTGAAATATTACAGTACCTTTCTTGGAGAAGTGACAAGAAAGAGTTGGGAAAGACGCTCCTTTAGACCAACAAACTCAGAAGAAAAGCATCCTTTGCCGTGTTTGTTCTTTTAAAGCATAGCAGAGACAGCTTGCGCATTTTGACTGTGTTCTTCCAGAACCCCAAAATGCCCCACCTAGCATTGGTGAAAAGCTACAGCTCCCAGCTAAACTGACCAGCACTACACAAGCTTGCAACCCCCACAGTGAACTCTCAAGGATGTCGGAATAATCAGCCTGTAAAGGAGAAGCCACCTATGGTTAGGGGTTTGCGTGAGAAACAAAACAGTCACAAAAATATACATTTCTCTGCAGTGTTCAAAAACCTGCCAGAACCTGGTCATACAAAAGTGAGAATCAGCCTTGGTGGCATCTGTATTTGCCATTCATGCAGGCTCTCTCCACCTCTCACCCTTGGCCACTGTCAACATCTGGCAGGGATTGTGTCTAAGTGCCTGTCTCCAGGCTCAGCTCCCAACCTCCATCACTAAATCTAACATCATTCTCCTAAAGCAACGTGGGACCCCTGAAGGACTCTCGAGGCTCCATGCTACCCAGAGGATAGTCCAAAGCTTTATCAGAGCCTCCTTCCTTATCAGCTCACCTTTTAGTCTCAACCCTGTTCAGCCTCATCTTTCATTTTCCCTTCCCAATGCCAACACTCATGTTCCACCATCTCTCTCCCCTGCCAGACTGTCGGGTGGTTATCCTCCATTCCCTGGAGCCAGCAGCAACTCCCACCTTCTCTGCTGTCTTATAGTCCAACAAAAAAGCCAGCTCCTCCGTTCCCAAAGCAATTGATTGAATCCTTGGAAATATTGTGCATCTGTACCCATGAGAAAAGGGAGTTTTTTTCCTATTGTTTCTTCCCAGGTCTGCACCTTCTCCTGACCAGGAAGTGAAAGTGTGTTCAGTGCGCAGGACAGTGATGCACAGCAAAGATGACTGATAAAGGCATAGGTTCAAAAGTCAGAAATTTATAACCCCAGCAAAGACAAAAACACACAATGTTGAGTGTTGGGCAACAGAGATAAGGGGGAGAGTCGACAAGAGTCACCACATTTCAGGGAGATGATTGCAAACAAGCTTCCCCAGGAGGAGACCTTTGAGTGACCGGAGCAGGGAAAGCCTCTGAGTCACAAGTCACAAGATGGACCAGCATTCCAAGAAGATGACACAGAGTGAGGGGAAGTGGGAAAGTGCAAAACATGGAGCTTTGGATGCAGAAGGCAACGCCAAACATGAGAATGGCCTTTGGAGACTAAAAGTAGATTGGTTCCCAGCAAGGTCTGCTGCCCCATTCTGCAGGTGGCCAGGAGTGTGGGAACCTTCGTTCCATACTCACACAGAGCCTGTGCCACTGATGGACTTGGTCAAACCTCCATTACCCCTACAAATGGTGTGGGACAATTCTGTATTCTGTCAGTTATGTTTTAAATAAACGCTGATTGGCCAGTAGCCTGGTAGGAAGTATAGGCGGAACAACCAGACAGGAAGTAGAGGCAGGACAACTAGACAGGAAGTAGAGGCAGGGCAATGAGAACAGGAGTATTCTGGGAAGAAGGAAGCTCTTCCTGCAGTCCCGCCCAGACACTGAAGAAGGAAGATGTGACCTGCCCCACTGAAAAAGTACCAAGCCATGTGGCTAACATAGATAGTGGGTTAGTATAAGTTATAAGAGCTAATATGAAGCCTGAGCTAATGGACCAATCAGATTATCATTAATATAGATCTCTGTGTGATTTTCTTTGAGGCATAATGACTACGGGAACAGGGCAGAACAGAAGCCCCAATAAGCAGGCCCCCATGTTACAGACAAGTACCTGGGGAAGCAACGTAAAAGAAAGAACAACTTATTTTTAGGGTCTCAACAACTTTAGTCCAGTGGTTCTCAACCTTCCTAATGTTTTGACCCTTTAATACAGCTCCTCATATTGTAGTAACTCCCAACCTGTTGTTGGAGGATGCTCATTCATTTCCCAGTCACCCAGACTCCCGAAATAATCACACAGAAATCTGTATTAATTAAAACACTGTTTGCCAGGTGGTGGTGGTGCACGCTTTTAATCCCAGTGCTTGGGAGGCAGAGGCAGGTAGATCTCTGTGAGTTCAAGGCCAGCCTGGTCTACAGGAGCTACTTCCAGGACAGGCACCAAAAGCTACAGAGAAACCCTGTCTTGAAAAAAACAATACAAAACAAAACAAACACTGCTTGGCCTATCACTTAGGCATATTGCTAGTTAGCTTTTATATCTTAAATTAACCCATTTCTATTAATCTGTGTATTGCCACATGGCTGTGGCCTACCAGTAAAGTTCCATCTGGCATCCAGTGTCTGTCTCCTGTGGCAGCTCCATGGCTTCTCCCTGACTCTGCCTTCTTTCTCTCTATATATCTCTCTTTCAGCCTGGATATATTCGGTTAAGTCATTGGCTGAAAGTAGCTTCTTTATTAACCAATGGCAATAAAACACATTCAGAGCATACATCACTTTCCACATCACCAACCATACAGTTATTTTATTGCTACTTCATGATTGTAATTTCACTCCTATAGCGAATCATAATGTAAATATCTGATGTACAGGATAGCTGATATGCAGTCTCCAACAGGGTAGTGACCCACAGGTTGAGAACCACTGCTTTAGTCGCTAGTCCCTGAGCCCTGTCACTTTGGGTCTAAGCATAGCAGCAACAGAAGCATGAGCAGAGGGTGCTGGTCGCTTCATGGTAGTCAGGAGCCAAAGAAAGAACACCTGGAGCCTCAGACATCCCCCTTGTCCTTCATCAGGGCCCTGCCTATGAGATGGTAAAATTCACATTGAAAGTCAGTCTCCCCCCCCTTGCTTACTCCTCTCTGGAAACACCCTTGCAGGTACACCCAGAGGTGCTTTACTAATTGCCTAGGCTCTTCTCAGTCCAATCAAGTTGGCAGTCAAAATCAACCTTTATAAATCTGTCCTTTGGTAACTCAACACTCAAACACAACTCCTCATATCATACTCCATCTCCAAGAAAAGACAATAACAAAGTCATAATTCTGCACGGCATGACCATTCTGAGCACAACCAAAAATGTACCACTTCCTTCTTCCAAAGTCTCAACAGTTTTAGTATTGTTCAAAAGTTCAAATCCAAAACATCCTGAGCCTCAGAGAAAGCTCTTAGCTATGAGTCCCTTTTTTTTAAAGAATCATAAAACAGTCTATATACTGCCAACAAACGACACAGAAGAAACATTCCCACACCCGAAGGGATGAATAGGAGGATAGTAAGGGAAGAGCAGACAAATGCAAGACCCAAAGTTACCTAGATTTACAGACAAGCAGTAAATCCTGTAGCTCTGTCTGAGACACACCAGCCTGGAGTTAGCTCCCAAGGACTGGCTACTCTTGTCCCTATGGCCTTGTCCCTATGGCCTTGTCACTTACAGCCCACGTGCCTTACCCATGACTCAACTGCTCAGTAGCTGTGGCCTCCCTCAGCACATACTCCTTGCTCTCAGCATCTCTAACTTCCTGGGGTTACTTTCTGCTGCTGTGATAAGACACCATGACCAAAAGCAATTTATGGACTAAAGCACTTTAGTTGA
Source organism: Microtus oregoni (assembly GCF_018167655.1). Taxonomy (NCBI): domain Eukaryota; kingdom Metazoa; phylum Chordata; class Mammalia; order Rodentia; family Cricetidae; genus Microtus; species Microtus oregoni. Next base: position 60,141,237 of record NW_024543061.1, read on the forward strand.
CTTATGGTTCCAGAGGGAGCATGCAGAAGAGTGAGGAAGGCATGGCAGCAGACACAGAGTAGGAAGCTAATAGATCACTTCTTCACCCACAGGCAGGAAGCAGAGGGTGCAAACTGGGATGGAGGAAGGCTATCAGTTCCCAAAGCTGCTCCCAGTGATGTACTTCCTCCAGCAAGGCCCCATTTAGTAACCTTCCCTGACAGTACTATCAGCAGGGGTGCAAGTGTTCAAATGCACAAGCCTATAGGGACCATCTTTCCTTAAAACCACTGCAGGTCTCCTCTGCAACATAGGCCTTGTTCTGATAACTTCATACCTTTGCTCTCTCGAGGGTTGCCCCCAAGAATTCTAACCCTGCCGCACCGCACATTTCGTGCCTCACCCCCAGGCCTTCTAAGGAGATGTCTTCATGACCCTGTAACTCTCACATTCTTTATATCTGCAAAGCTAGCATCGCATAGATGATGCCACCAACTGTTCAGGGAGAGCGTGGGCTGTTAGCCCTAGACCAGGACCACATCATTGGCCTCTCTCGTTCAGAGCTTCCAGTTCCTTAGATTGAGAAGCTACCAGGTTCTTTGGTTCTCCAGCATGTAAGGTAGCCATGATGTACTATCCAGTTTTTAATTATGTAAGCCAGTCTAACACACACAGACACACACACAGACACACACACACACACACACACACACACACCTCCTGTTCCTCTAGAGGACCCTGACTAACACACTTGCTTATCAGATGTTGGCTTGGGACAGGAAGGGCGATCAGATGGCACTGCCCCAGTTGTGCTGAGATACCTCTTCAGTCAACTCCTCCAGATGTCGCCAGGAACATGGAACCATGAAACATGGTTCTGTACAGCTGAAGGCCAGTTTCCCAGTTTCTAAATGAGAAGCAATTCTTCTCTTCAAAATAGACCCTCTTCTTTTAAGCCCACAAAAGACATGTAGAGAATATAGTTCAGATGATTTGGTTTGGATCTGGAACATGCAGCGTAACTCTTTCGGGCAATGGGAGGTACTGCAAGGGAACAGTGAGAGGTTCTCAGGTCACTGGGGATATGACCTTGAAAGTGTTAATGGCATCTTTGACCCTTCCTCCTTGTTTCACTTGCTCTCCATGATAGTATGCTCTACCATGTACTCTCGCCATGATGTGTTGCCTCAGTACTATCCACAAAATGATGGAACCAATTGATCTTATACTAGGACCGCAAAGCAGTGAGCTGAATGTCCTATACTGATTATCTCAGGCAAGCAGTTATTTATAGCAACAAAGAGCTGATGAGTCCACTCTTAGAGCAGCTGAATCTGTATCCCCAGTCTAAGGACGTCATAGACAGATGCCTGGACCAAGTGGATATCGCCTGGAAGAAAGACTATTCCATGGGGGCTAAGTGAAAACTGGGAGAACGGCTCATTTTCAGTTTCCTCATAATGAGCCTCCAGTTGCCTGGATAAGCCACGTATCATTCTGACATAGCGCTCACAATGCAGTAAATTAAAAGACCTCAGCAAATACATCCCAACTGATTGAGAGCCTGTTTACTTTGAGCCAAGGGAAGTAAACCTGAACTCACCATCTCTCTTCCCTACCACAAAGCCTCACAAATGTCTGTGCTGGATACTCAGAACAGGCCTAGGCCACTGTCTACTCTGAGTTCTTCATGCACTCTGGAAAGATCAATCGGGACAGAAACACAGATTTCCGATCCATCCCAGTGCTGTCTCCCTGACACTTTGAAGGAATTTGTAATCAAGGTGACAGCTATCCAGCAGTAGTAGTGCCAAGCGCTGAAGCTGCAAAGAAGGGCTAGGAGGATGTGTGCTCTTGTCAGGAGCAGAGTACACTGGCCAAACTGAGCCTACGTGGATGCCTAGAAACAAGGTATCCTCCAGAGAGTGACAGAGATGGAGGGAGGGAAAGAAGGAGGGAGGGAGTGAAGGAGAGAGAGAGATGCCAATGAGGAATCTTTCACTCAGCAGGTAGAGGCCCCTCCTGGGAAAATCTTAGGCTCTCAACTCCTATCTGTGTCCATAAATTTTATTTGACAGGAGACATGATGCTAAAGAAGTAGAAAGTGAGAAAACACAAAAACGTGGAACTCAGAACTCAGCCTGTCCCCAGGCATGGCACTGAGGATACAAGGAAGAAAAAGCCTCACTGCTCTGTGCTCCAACCCTACAGCACCCCATCCCAGAATTTCCTTGGTGGTAGAAGTAGGAGCCACTGAATGAGGCGTGGGTTTGAAAGATGAGTCAGACATAAATTAACCTGAGAACACTAGACAACCGCACTGCCAAAAGAGGGACTATTTATCAGTTTGATTGCGTTCTTCCTTTTCTTTTCCACAGTAGACTAAGAACAGGTAATAATTTTGAATCTCAGTACAAAATGAAAATTCAGGGCTTCCTGTTCAAAATATACTAAGAATTTCAAGACTGAGGCAACAGAGTATGAAGTCAAGCACAAAGCCCTCCTCAGAGACAGACTGCACAAGCTGCAAGTGTGAGGTAGATCCTACCTTCCAGAGCCTTCTCTTTTTTGTGCTAGGTGTAATTTATTTTTAGGCACTTGCTATGGGCTGAATGTGTTCCCAAAATTGATGTGTTGGAAAGTCAATCCTCCAAATGTGCTGATGGAATGTTTGGTCTTGAAGATGACACCCACTGAGCGACTAAGGTCACCGTGAGAAATGCTGTGGAGTAGGTTTGCCCACTCTTGGTCAAGCACCTTCTGTGGTGTGGTGGCGTACTAAAGGAGGTCCACCCCAGCCCATGGCACCTCACGGTTTGATTTCTTGGCATCCATAAATTTATAGGTCTTCGTAAACTACCGTGTCTTGAGAATTATATTGGAGCAACACGAAACAGCCGAGGGATGAACCTGCCTGTATACACCCCCAGACTGCTACAAGTCCAAGGGCTCTGGGAGATCCTGAGCAAGCCACCAAAGTGCTGATCCTCAGCTTCCACAACTGTAGCACAGAGGAATGACCGCATGCAAGCTGTGCCAGCTGTCACAGGCATTCCCAGCAGAGGGGTGGGGACAGGAGAACCACATTTTTAAGGTCTGTCTGAGCTACAGAGTGAGTTCAAGGTCAGACTGGGCTTTCATGTTTTAAAACCTTCACATTAATTCAAATTCCCTCTTAAAATTTAAAACAAAATGCATGTAGGGGGCTATGGATATAACTCCATCATAATACTACGTGCCTTAGTTTAAATCATCAATATTGAGAAAATAAATTTATACAAAGCCACCTACACAAAGCACACAAAACCAGCCTTACCAGCTGTTATATTAGCTAGTATGAATAAAGAGATGCCCTGGATGCCTGCTGGGGACTCGCAAACCAAGTGCGCATGGGTGGTCTGGCCCAGGGAATGCTCTGTGAAAGGTTATGTGTGGCCTGAGAACCTGCTTCTGGTCAGGGCAGAAATCACTAGTTGGCAAATTGAGGTTCCACTAGGAGAAGAATTTTCTGTCATGCCATCTGTGGAAAGACGCTAATGAGTTCTCCATTTCCAAGGACATCCAAGGAGGAGGAGCCACCACCTTGTCAATATGCAGAGCAAATTTATGTATTAGGCAGATGGTACTCAAGTTTTCTCCCACCCTGAGACTCTCTAGATTCCATGGAGTTTCAGGGCTTCTCTTCTGTAGCTACAGTGACTAATTTTATTCCTTCCGTGGCCCTCCACCAAATCAGCCTTCTGTCTTCCCTCCTTTCCCGTTCAACCACTCCAGTGCAGCCAAGCCAGTCTCAGGAAGCCTGAGGTTTTCCTCTCCTGTCACCCTCTCTGCCACCAAGAGCAGTCCACCTGTGCCTGGGGATCAGCCTCACCTTAGGAAACCTGTTCTGCTTAGCACATTCAGTAAGGAAGGAGCTCGCATCAGGATGCAGTAGCGAGGCAAACAGCCCTGGCACCCAAGTCAGTCCCCACCTACGACATGAGACCCCGGGCAGTTTAGCCTCTCTGAGCTTCTGTATCAGTGGAAAGATCTGGACAATGTCAGCTCCTGGTTTTTGGAGTTATTCTAAGGGCATTTGCTGGCTGCATCCTAGTCCTGTGTTTTGTTTCTTTTAAGGTATGTGTGTGGTAGGGGATGTTTGGGGCCGGCAGGCAGTGAGACTCTGAAAAAAATCCTACCCCCTTTTCTGTTTGTGCTCAACACTGTTGTGAAGATTGCTCTCGGTGTTTGCATCACAATGCTTTCCTGGGAAATAATAGGAAGAGAAAGTGTATACACGGCTTCTCTCTGCAGAGCGTGTAAGAACTTAAGACACACAGAGAAACGTGGGTTGGGAGATGGCTCAGTGAGGGAAACTGCTTGCTGGGAAAACATGAGGACTGGGTTCAGATCCCCGGGCCCCACAAAGTCTGATGCAACAGTATGTGTCTGTAATGCCAGCACTCCTGTAGTGAGATGAGACGCAGAGTTAGAATACTGGAAGCTCACAGGCCAGCTGGTGGCCAACAAGGTAGAAGGTGAGGAACGACACCCAAGGGTGTCCTCTGTCCTCTGTATACGTGCCAAAGCATACGAACGCCTGCATTTACACACATAAGAACACACATACATCATACACACACAACAAAGAAAATGATTTTAAAGATTATTTTTAAGAAATCAAAGCAAAAAACATCCTATCACTGACATCCTAAAGGTGCCATTACATGGTAAGTGTTAAACACAACTAGGGTACGTATTTCCTACCAAAATATACTGAGTACATCATGGCACTGTACACAGTAGTCTGTGAGAAAATTAAATGAATTCCATTTCTGACCGTCAGCCACCGTGACCCCTGCTTTCCCCTTTCCTGTGCCCAATCACCAATCATTCCACCCCACATCACCCAGAGCCTTGGGAGACACACAGTGACTCAAAAGATCACCGAGTTTGATTCCTACTTCCCCTGCCCCCATCAATAACATCCACAGAAACTCTATTTGACCAGTAGAGATGGAGGTTACTCCCATGGTGGGTGCATTTAAAGGAGAGTTCAACTCTGTAAAAAGAAAGACAATAAACCATGTCCAGGCCTTGATCGGGCCGCGGCTTGGCTGGTTCCATTCATCTGCCTGTTTGTAGGAAAGCCGGGTTAGGAAGGAAACTGGGCCTAAAGGTTTGACTGTGAAAGCCCCAAAGTCGCATGTATTTGTACAGTTGGTCCCCAAATGGTAGCACTGTTGGGTGAAGGTGTTGACCCTTTCGGAGGTAGAGCCCTCCTGGAAGAAATGGGTCACTGGGGGTCAACCTTGTCATTTTACACCTGGTCCCACTTTCTGTTCATTTTCTGATGTGACCAGCCGACCTCCACTCCTGCTGCCAAGTCCTCCCCCACACCATGGTGGAATGCATCCCCTCTAACAGTAAACCAGAATAAATACTTCCTTCCTTCCTTCCTTCATTTCTTGTTGGGTCTTTTGTAGTTGCTGTAGCAACAAGAAAACTAATCAGTACACCCCCAATGCTATGGTAAGGGAAAATATTATTTTCCATGTTTAATCCTCCTATACACATAAATAAAGAATGAATGTATAAATTAGCTTCTCTGGGCTGCCTGCCTACCTGGTTCCTTGAACCCCAGGCCACCAGACTTTATGACTGGCTTCTCCCAAGTCTTAATTCTCTGTATCACAAAGCCATGCAGCTCCTTTGGCCTTTTGTGTCTCCATGCATCCAGATGGACCTTCTTTTTCCCACTTTGCAAGCCACCAAGCATCTCTACGATTTAAATCCCCCAGTCTGCCAAGGTACCCTACTTCTCCCAAACCACACAGCCCCATGCCATCATCCACATCATATTCCTTTTCACACCATAGGCTACCAAGATCTGAGATGCCTTCTTCCTGGCACCATGAGGTAGGTCTCGCTCCTTTTCACACCATAAGGTACCTAGCTCCTCCGATAACTAATTTCCTATTCTGCTAAAGTAAGTCCTGCTCCTCCCTACTCCATAGGCCTTCCGACTCCACACACAGTTTCCAGGAGTTTTCTACACCCAAACCCCAGTTGATTGGAGCTGACTCAAGGTACAGTATCCAGGTAGGAAGGCCACCTGGTGGCAGAAGGCAGGCCTGCCATGTGGTGTGCGGACCCCGGCTTAGTGACCCTTAGCACAATGGCCAGTCAATTTATTCTCTCTCCTCTTTATTTATTCTTCTCTCAGGCAATACATCCAAAACAGAGCTTCCACTCCTTCAACTCCTCCCAGTTATCCTCCCTCCCCATCCCCCAGATCCACTGCTTCTCCATTTCCCTTCAGAAAAGAATAGGCCTCCCAGGGATATCAACCAAACGTGGCATTATAAGATGCAGTCAGACAAGGCACAAACACTCATATTAAGGCTGGATGAGACAGTAAGAGAAAAAAATGACCTGAGAGCAGGCCAAAGAGTCAGAGATGCCCTTACTTCCACTGTTAGGGGTTCAACAAGAATCCCAAGCTAAACAACCACAACATGATGTAGAGAACCTAGTGCAAACCCATGCAGACTCCATGATTGCTGCTTCAGTCTCTGTGAGCCCTTATTAGTCCTGCTTAATTAATTCTGTGGGCCATGTTCTCCTGGTGTCCTTAAATCTTCTGGCTCCTACAATTCTTTCTTTCTCCCCCTCTTCTGCAGGGTTCCCAGTGCTCCACCTAATGTTTGGATGTGGTCTCCACATCTGCACCATCAGCTGCCATAGGAAGCCTCTCTGATGATAATTGGGCTAGGCATTGTTTGTTTGGCCAAGCATGTTTGGTTCTACTCTAGGACTCTGGGTCATCCAGCTTCGGGATCCTGGCAGTGTTGGGCATGAGCTCTCTCACAGCGCTGAGTCTTAAAAGGAGACTAAGGATGGAACTCATAACCCTTAAATATCAATCCCATGAAGAAAAGCAATGCCTCAACCCTCTTAGAGCTTTTCCTCCTGAATATCAGGTAGAACTACAGTAAAGGAGACTTCCAAAAGAGAAAGAAAACTAGAAAGAAAGGCGAAAGAAAAAACAGAAAGACATACTCAATCAACAATGACTCAAGATAGTCAAGTCCTGACAAAGAAACAAAAACAGCGTAAGAAGACACAACAACAGCCCCTTCAAGAATTTCTAATTCTATCATCATTACCCTCAATGAAAATGATCTCTAAGAAATTCTAGACAAAATTCATAAAAATGATAACTATATTCAAATAACTTGAAGATATGGATATACTTCTAGAGAAACATAAAAAAGAACTGAATGAATTGAGGGAGTCAATCAAGATATAAAAGTAGAATTCAATAAAGAGATAGCTTGAGTGAAAAAAACCCAAATTGCGATAATAGCGGAAATGAAAAACTCATTAAATCTAAACTTAAATCTCAATAGAAAACATCACCAATAGAATGGACCATGTGAAAGACAGAGTATCAGAGGTGGATGGGAAAGCAGAGGAATTGGATCAGTTAGTAATGCTCAATGATTAATTTTTAAAAATATGAACAGACATAGAAGAGCTCTGGGATATGAAAAAGGCAAAATCTTTGAATTATGGCCAAGAAAGAAGGAGACTACCGCACCAAAGGTATATAAAATATTTTCAATATAATCACAGAAGAAAATTTCCTAAACCCAAAGAAAAACATATATTTAGCCACAAGAGGCCTGCAGAGCACCAAATCGAGAGGACCAGCAAAGAAACTCTCCATGACCCATTATAGTTAACACTAAAAACACAGACTAAAGATGGGTATTGAAAGCTGTGAGAAGTGTTGAGTCGCCTACAAATGAAGCCTATGAGAATAACACCTGATTGTTTGGTGGAAACTTTTAAAGCCAGAGGGTCTAGAAAGATATATTCCAAACCCCGAAAACCATAACTGCTAACCCAGAGTATTAGACCCAGCAAAAATACCTATTAAGATAGAATTATAAATAAAACATTCCATGATAAAAATAGACTAAGGAATTTATGACAAGTAAGTCAGATCTAAGGGGTTCTGGAAGAAATACTTGGGCCTGAAGACAAAGATACACAACAAAGATGTCACAGGGATAAATAACATTATTAGGCTAATTAATCAAAAGATGTCTAGGAAAACCCTACAGAATCAGCAAAATGAGAATTAAATCTTCCAATCATAACTCTGAATGCAAGTGGTCTCAATGGGGAGGGAGGTTAAATGGGGCCAAGATGGGAGAGTAGTGTGGAGGATGTGGTGGAACAAATAGCGCTAAGGATGCTTGAAAAAGTCATATGGAAACCTGCTGCTTTATCAGTTTCATACTCATATAGAGGGAGACATTACAGCAGATTCCAATGAAATTCAAAGAAATCGCTAGAACATTCTACTAAACTGAAAAATCGAATAGAGGTGGATACACTTTAGATACATATGACACACCAAAATTAAACCAAAAAGAATCAGGTTATTTAAACAGTTTCATAAGCAGCAATGAGATTAAAGCAGTAATTAAAAAAACCTCCCAACTATAAAAATATCAAGACCAGATGGATTCACTATAGAATTCTACCAGAACTTCAAAGTATTAACACCAATACTACTTAAATTATACCATGAGATAGAAAAAGAGGGAAAGCTTCCAAATCCTTTACAAAGTCTGCATTGCCCGTTACCCAAACCAAATAAAGATACGACAAAAAATAAATATTACAGACTGATCTCCCTGCACAATGAAGATACAAAAATTCTTAATAAACTACTAGTACAATGAATTGAAGATCATATCAAGACGATCACTCCTGGTAACAAAGTTTATTTTATTCCAGAGATGTAAGAAAGGTTCAATGTATGTAAAGCAATAGCTGTTATCCATTACATATGTAGACACAAAGACAGAAATCATATGATCACCTCAATAGATGCAGAAAAGGCCTGTGGCAGTTTCTGACATCACTCCCTAGTGAGACTGGAGATGGTGGGAACTTACCTCTGCTTATTATTATTATTATTATTATTATTATTATTATTATTATTATTGGTTTTGCGAGACAGGGTTTCTCTGTGTAGCCTAGGCTGTCCTGGAACTAGCTCTGTAGACCAGGCTGACCTCAACTGACAGAGATCTACCTGCCTCTGCCTCCCAAGTGCTGGAATTAAAGGCGTGCACCACCACTGCCCGGCCATAATAAATGTTTTACACTGCATGCCTATATCTAGCACTGTACTTAATGGAGAAAACCTCAAAGCATTCCTGGTAAAATAAGGAGCAAGACAAGGTGCTCACCCTCCCCTCTCCTATTTGACAGAGTTTGTAGTCTTAGTGAGAGCAATAAAATGAGAGAAGGGAACAAAGTGGATACAAAGGGAGTAGGGGAGTCAAAGTGGGTACAATGGGAGTAGGGGAGTCAAAGTGGGTACAATGGGAATAGGGGAGTCAAAGTGGATACAAAGGGAGTAGGGGAGTCAAAGTGGGTACAATGGGAATAGGGGAGTCAAAGTGGATACAAAGGGAGTAGGGGAGTCAAAGTGGGTACAATGGGAGTAGGGGAGTCAAAGTGGGTACAATGGGAATAGGGGAGTCAAAGTGGATACAAAGGGAGTAGGGGAGTCAAAGTGGGTACAATGGGAATAGGGGAGTCAAAGTGGATACAAAGGGAGTAGGGGAGTCAAAGTGGGTACAAAGGGAATAGGGGAGTCAAAGTGGGTACAATGGGAATAGGGGAGTCAAAGTGGATACAAAGGGAGTAGGGGAGTCAAAGTGGGTACAATGGGAGTAGGGGAGTCAAAGTGGGGACAATGGGAGTAGGGGAGTCAAAGTGGGTACAATGGGAGTAGGGGAGTCAAAGTGGGTATAATGGGAATAGGGGAGTCAAAGTGGGTATAATGGGAGTAGGGGAGTCAAAGTGGATACAATGGGAGTAGGGGAGTCAAAGTGGGTGCAATGGGAGTAGGGGAGTCAAAGTGGATACAATGGGAATAGGGGAGTCAAAGTGGATACAAAGGGAGTAGGGGAGTCAAAGTGGGTACAATGGGAGTAGGGGAGTCAAAGTGGATACAAAGGGAGTAGGGGAGTCAAAGTGGGTACAATGGGAGTAGGGGAGTCAAAGTAGGTACAATGGGAGTAGGGAAGTCAAAGTGGGTACAATGGGAGTAGGGGAGTCAAAGTGGGTACAAATGGGAGTAGGGAGTCAAAGTGGGTACAATGGGAGTAGGTGAGTCAAAGTGGGTACAATAGGAATAGGGGAGTCAAAGTGGGTACAATGGGAATAGGGGAGTCAAAGTGGGTACAATGGGAGTAGGGAGTCAAAGTGGGTACAATAGGAATAGGGGAGTCAAAGTGGGTACAATAGGAATAGGGGAGTCAAAGTGGATACAAATGGGAGTAGGGAGTCAAAGTGGGTACAATGGGAGTAGGGAGTCAAAGTGGGTACAATGGGAATAGGGGAGTCAAAGTGGGTACAATGGGAGTAGGGAGTCAAAGTGGGTACAATAGGAATAAGGGAGTCAAAGTGGGTACAATAGGAATAGGGGAGTCAAAGTGGGTACAATGGGAGTAGGGGAGTCAAAGTGAGTACAATGGGAGTAGGGGAGTCAAAGTGGGTACAATGGGAGTAGGAAAGACAGTATAATTCTATACAAAAGAGACCTGAAAGATTCAATTTAAAAATTTCTAGAAAGACTGGAGAGTTTGTTCAGCAGTTCCAAGTACCTGTTATTCTTGCCAAAAACTTTGGTTCGGTGCTCAGCACCCACAGTGGTGGTCACAACCATTTAGAACTCCAGTCTCAAGGGAATCAGACACTCTTTTCTGATATCCTCTGCCCCCCACACACACGTGTTACACGCACACACATACACATAAGATATGTGTATACATATACAAATCTTAAAACATATTTTTAAAAAATGATGATAAAGGCATTCAACAAAGTGTCAGGATACAAAATTAACACATGCAAATTGGTAGCTTCCTTATATACCAATGACAAACATCTGAAAAGAAATCAGAGAAACAATTCCACTCACGAAAACCACAAGAATGATAAAATGCTTTGGAATAAACCTAGCCAAAGAAACAAAAGGTTTCTACAATGAAAACTTGAAGACCACAAAGAAAGAAATCGAGGAAGATACCATCCGTACTTGTGAATGGAACAGCTAACTTTATTAAAATGGCCAGCCCACTGAAAGCAATCTGCACAGTAAGTGAAATCTCAATTATAATTCAGTGGAATCTCAATTATAATTCCAGGACCGAGGATCGCTCCTCATAGTTTTAGGTGCGAAAACTGTCAATATTTATATGGCCAAACAAACAAAGACAGGCAAAGCAGTCTTGAACAAAAAGACTACTACAGATCTAGGATCTGCCCCTGCACAGGACATGAGCCATTCTGCCTCTGTCTCTCCCACACCACACCATATATTGGCTCACCATATAGCACCCTCTTGGCGCTGGGCAGGCATGCGCTTTTTCCTTGACGTCCAGCAAGCATGTGATTCTCCTTCTCCCACTCAGTCCTAGTGGCCTACTTTCATGATTTTTGATAAAGATACCCAAAATATATATTAGAGCAAAGATAGCATCTTCAATCAATGGTGCTGGGAAAACTGGATCTAAATGTGTAGAAAAATGAAACTGGAAACTTCTCTCTCACCCGACACAAATCTCAATTACAGATGGATCTGTTACCTCAACACAAGAGCCAGAGCTGTGAAATGAAACAGCTAGAGGGGAGAATGGGTGTGGCACCAGTTTATAGCAGACTTCCTGACTAGGAGCGCTGCTAAAATAGAAAGACCAATTTGTGACTGGGACCACATGAGATTAAAAATCTTCTGTACAGTGAATTGTTAATTGATTGAAGAGTTCTCCCATAGAGTGAGAGAAAACCTTTGTTAGACATACATTTTACAGGGAGTTAGTGTCTAACATATACAAAGAACTCCAAAAACTAATCATCAAGAAAACAAATAACCCAATTAACTAAAAGACTATGGAGATTTACAGAGTGCCTGTCCTGAAGGCTTCTTTTTAAAATCAAATAAAATTGTCCTTGAGCTTAAAAGGGGTTAAGGTGGGGTGTGGGAGAATGGTCTGTATTTGGTCAATTGTATTTAAATAAATGCTGATTGGCCAATAGCCATGCAGAAAGTATAGGCGGGACACCCGGGCAGGAAGTAGAAGCAGGGTGACAAGAACAGAGAATTCTCGGAAGGAAGCTCATTCCTCTGCAGTCATGAGCCTGTCACAGAAGAAGCAAGATGTGACTGCCTCCCTGAAAAAGGTACCGAGCCATGCGGCTAGCATAGACAAAAATAATGGGCTAATATAAGTTATAAGAGTTAATAAGGGGGCTGGAGAGATGGCTCAGCGGTTAAGAGCATTGTCTGCTCTTCCAAAGGTCCTGAGTTCAATTCCCAGCAACCACATGGTGGCTCACAACCATCTGTAATGAGGTCTGGTGCCCTCTTCTGGCCTGCAGGCATACACACAGACAGAACATTGTATACATAATAAATAAATAAATAAAAAGAGTTAATAAGAAGCCTGAGCTAATGGGCCAATCAATTTATAGTTAATGTAGACCTCTGTGTGATTTCTTTGGGACTTAACGACTATGAAAACCAGGCAGGCCAGAAACCCCGACAACAGTGTGGGGTGGGGGGCTATGAGACTAAACAGAAAAATCTTCAAAGAAGAAATGCAAATAGCTAGGAAGCATATTTTAAAATCCTCAGCTATCAAGGGAACGCAAAAATAAGACCACTTTAATATTCCATCCTGCCCCAGTCACAATGGCCATAGTTAGTCAGGAATACAAAAGGCATTAAAGGCTGGCATGGATATGGGAGAAGGAAAAGCCCTTAAACACTATTAGTGGTAGGGTAAGCCATTACAGCCACCTTAAAAATCAGTCTGAAAGTTTCTCAAAAAATTAGAAATAGATCTACTATCTGAACCAAATATATTACTCATGGACACACATCCAAAGGACTATATCAGACCCAACTATATTACTCCTGGACACACATCCAAAGGACTATATCAGACCCAACTATATTACTCCTGGACACACATCCAAAGAACTATATCTGACCCAATTCTAACTCTAACCCTAACCCTAATCCAAACCCTAACCCTAACCCTAACCATATTACTCCTGGACAAACATCCAAAGGACTCTATCTGACACAACTATATTACTCCTGGACACACATCCAAAAAACTCTATTCTACTGTAGAGACACTTGACATCCATGTTCACTGTAGCTCTTTTCACCAAAGTTGAAAAATAGAATCAGCTTAAATGTCCATCAACAGATGGACGGGTAATGAAAATGTGGTACAAGTATAAAATGGAATACTATTCAGCTAAAAAGAGAAATGAAATCAGAGAATTTATAAATAAATGGATCTGGGGAAAATAATACTGAGTGATGTCACCCAGGCTCAGAAAGACAAATGCTTAACGTTGTCTCCCACAGATGGATCTTAGTTTTAAATCTTTCCTTTCGTGTGTTTAAAATGGAGAAGATGTGGAATCTGGGAAACTAGGAATGGGGCAGTGGGGAAGGAGGGAAAGATGCCTTAGGTGGGGAGATAGGAGAATACAGTGACAAGAAAGCAGAGCTGGAGAACAGCGAGGGTGGAAAGGGCCAAGCAGGGAGGTGGGAAACGAAGTATGGCATCAGGCTCCGCCAAAATGACATTAAAAGCTTACCAGGAAAACTACACTCTTCCAGCCCAGAGGAAAATTAATTAAAGGGCATTTTCAGAACACAGGTGGCATAAAACAGAGGTGGGGCAATTATGAGGATTAAAGGTTTAAGTGGGAATAACAGGATTAGATGTAGCAGATGAGAGGGGGCGGGTTAATCAAATCTACAAGTATATGAGGCCTTACAGAAATCTACTAGTTTGTAAACTAAGCAAAAATAACATAAAATGACTACAAACACAAGAGCAGAACATCAGCAATATCAATGGCCATGTTCATGTGGGAAGGGGGAGATTCTTGTGGGCTCCTAGATCAAGAACTACAGACAGTTAGTGACTGCTGGGAGAAGAACTGACCACTGCCAGGGATGAACTCACTTATTGGTTACTCAATACAGAGCAGTCAGCCCCAGAACCAGATACACACAAACAACAGAAACAGACTTAACAGGTTGTATTTATATACATTTGTGCACACACATACATATGGAACGTTGATAATCAAAGCAAAGGAGGTTTATTAGTTTGGAGGAGGTATGGGAGTGGTAGGAGGGAGGAAAGAAGGGGAGAAAGAGATATAATTCTATTTCAATTTAAAACATACTTTAAAATAATAATAAAACACAGTATATATGTATACACACACACACACACACACAGGAGTTAGAACAGAGCGGCTGTACATTAGTGAACAAGGCTGCTCCAAGAAGATATAGGTTATTAAGTGAAAATCTCAGTGCCAGGCACAGGATGTCTCCTATGAGTTTCTGGTCTGCAAGGCCTCAGAAGTGCCTAAAACAATACAAACAAATTACCATTGCTTAACCACTGTAACTATAAGGTAAGCCCCTGCTGCTGAAAATACCACACACTTGGGACGTAGGCTTAGAAAAATCAACCTTGACAGCCACAGAAGAGTGGCAGAAAGCATGCAAGAGCCAGCATTTGGAAAGAAGTAGTGGTGGTAATAGATGATCAAAATACATTATATGAATGCATAAAACCTTCAAAGAATAATTTAATAATAAATAAATAAAAGTAAAAGAAAACATTAATAAAAAATTCTATAGTAAAATTCTACACATCTGGACTTGACTTAACACACCAATTGTTTAGACTATGGGGTCTGCAAGCTTGGACAAGCTGTTTTTGCATGGTCCATGAGGGCTAAGAAAAGTCTTTCTTTCTTTCTTGATTATACTAATTTGTTTATCTTATATGTATGCCTAAGGGCACTCATGTGTGCCATGGCATGCATGTGAAGTCAGAGGACAATTGGTAGAAACCCTCTCCTTCTATCATGTGGGTCTTGGGATTCATGCTCATATTAGCAGGCATGGTGACAGACACCTTTACCTGTTGAGCCATCCAACTGGCCCTGGTTTTTATATTTTAAAAGACTACAACTAAAAATCATCTTACATTGGTACAGAGTATAACATTGTGTTGAGTCAGTTTCGAAGGCAAATCATGATCCTTCCTAACTGTTTGTGCTATACCTGCAAGCCCACCTGGAAGCTCCTTTGGCCTTCTAGCCCTTCCTGAATATCTTAGCTTAGGCTAGACACAAGCAGCTGCTCTTAATGGAACATGTAGCAAATAGAATCCACTCATCTCATCACCAGAGCCATCTAGCACTAGAGAACCGGTAGCAGTAAAAGTGTCTTAAATGGTACAAGCATTAGATGAAAGGGAGGAGAGGATATATTGACTAAAGCCATCTTCATATCACAACTTTAACCGGATATTTGGCGATTATCCAAGTAATTGGATAACTTTAAAGTAGCCAGAAGACTCATGTTTTCCCCTCCTGGTGAAAAATCCATATGGGCGCTTAATGGTCTACGCTGCCGAGATTAACTGGGTTGTTACGAAGCTAACTGTGCCTTTTCGCTTGTAAAGAGTTGGTTATTCATGTCTCTGTCATCCTGAAACCAAAACAATGTGTGGTTCTGACAGATGTTCTCATTTAATGTCAACCTATAAGAATCACCAGCGTTCTTTAAGTGCTAAGAAAAGGCAACAAAGAAATTTTACAACTGGAGACAAGATGAAGAACAGATTTCAGCTGGGCAGTGGTGGCACACACCTTTAATCTCAGCACTCAGGAGGCAGAGGCAGGTGGATCTCTGTGAGTTCGAGGCCAATCTGGCCTACAGAGCAATGTCCAGGGCAATCAAGGCTACACATAAAGAAACCCTGTGCTGAAGAAACAAAACAATTTTAGTTTCTTTCTTTTACCATGTGCCAGTACCCTCCCCTCGCTTGCTGCCAGAGTCTAAGTCAGGACCTTGTAGTTGCCTCTCCCTCCTACCTAATCATCCTGTCTCTGGCCTCACTCATTTTGTCCTTATGGCCAGAACTATTTTTCTGATGTTTAGCCATTATCCCCCCCACCCAAAAAACAACTTCTAAAGCTGTAGATATATCTCAGTTGGTAGGGTGCTTGCCTAATATGCATATAGCCCTGGATTCCATCACCACAACGGGATATCCGCATGTTGGTGCATGCCTGTAATTCCAGCACTTGGAGGTGGAGGTGGGTAGATGGGAAGTTCCAGACCATTGTTTGTTACATAGAGAATCTGAAGTCTTCCTGGGGTACGTGAAATCATGCCTCAGATTGCAAATACAGTAAAAGATTGTAGATGGTTAGACGGGCTGAATATAACACAGTACATGATATCTGTCCAAAAATGTCACAACAAAAATCCTCCGTCACACGCCCATTGTCTAAAGAATATATTCCCAATTCCCAACATCCGAGACAGGACCATTAGCACTCCTAACCTTCCAGCTCCAGGATTTGCTGCATCCTTAGTAAATGTAAAGTTTCTAAATCGCTTTTTCCCAAACTTTCCTATACAGCATAATCTTTTGGGAACTTTAAAAAATATCTCCATGGCCAAGTAGTGCATACCATCTAAATCAGAACATCAGAGCATAAGGCAGCACTTAGCACATAGGTAACTTCAGAATCCATAATGACACTACCCACCCTGCTACCCTAGTACCCCATGGCATCTTACATTCCTGACCCCAGGAAGCAAGTCCCACTCACCTGCCTTCCAACCATTCCACCTACTGTGTCACCCAGGGACCACATGGCAACCTGTGCTCCTGACCCAAGCCCCTAAAACCCAAGGGCCATCTGCAGAACCCAGGGAGACTTCCACAGACCCTTGAAGATCAGCAGCAAGGATCTTCTAATGCCACAGAAAGTTTCCTCCGGTGCTAAGGAGTCTCATTTATCCCTAGTTAATCTAGCAACACCTCTGACATCCCATTCACATAGCAACACAGAGTTGAACTAAGACAGAACCCAAGCATCTGTGTGATGGTGGCCCATGCCTTTAATCCTAGCATTCGGAAGGCAGAGGCAGGTGGATCTCTGTGAGTTTTAGGCCAGCCTGGTTTACAGAACAAGTTCCAGAAGAGGCTCCAAAACTACAGAGACACCTTGTCTCAAAACAAACAAACAAACAAACAAACAAACAAAAAAGATTGAAGCTAAGAATTAGCCTCATTCACCTGGTTCACAAACTTACAAGGTGGAGTAGCAGCAAGCAAAGATGCAGCATTCACCTAATGAAAGTGAGACCAGACATACACACCAAAATCAGCATCAACAACCTAACTCCATCACAAAGTCACACACATGAATAACCAAGAAAATATGTATGTCTCCTTCAGAAATTAGTATCCCCATAGTATGTTCCCTGAAAAAAGCAACTTAGTTGATAAATAAGGCAATGATTTCAAAATAGACATTATAAATACATTCAAGGAACTAAAAGAGGATTTGCATAAATTCCGCAATAAAGACTAGGAATCATGAACAAACAATTGAATAAAATAATGAAAAAACTTGCAGTATGAAAATAAAATTTAATGAAGATATAAATTTAAAGAAAAGCCTAACTGAAATAAAACTTGAAACAACAGATTTAGTCAGTAGAATAGAAAAAATAATCAATGAAAACCCCACTAATAGAATGAATCAATGGAAGAAAGACTATAAAGAACTGAAGACAAAGTGGGAGACTTTGATTACTCAAATAAAGTGTTAAACCTAAACAAGCAAACAAAGTAGCCCCTCCAGGAAAGGAACATACAGGAAGTCTGGGATACCATTAAAGACGAAACCTATGAATGGTAGCTATAGACTTTAAAAGCCTTAAGAGCCTAGACTTGTGTTCTACAAGTTCTGATAAACCACAGGCCCCACAGATCATTTATATCCAGCAAAACTATCATTCTTAACTGAAGGAGAAAAAAAAGCTTTCTATGATAAGAACAGATTTAAGGAATTCATTACTACTCACCCAATTCTACAGAGGATACTAAAAAGAATACTTCAGTCTGAAGAGAGGAATAAATACATCCAAGAGGTCACAGAGAACAAATAAAACAATGCTAGGCCAGGTAATTAAAAGAGACCTGAGAAAATACTATAAAACCAACAAAATGGCAGGAATTATATCCTTTAACAATGACTCTAAATGTTGATGGTCTCAATACTTCCATAAAAAGACGACTACAGAATCTTACCAGTAAACCATAAGTCTCGTGGCAATACATAGAATAATATAAATGGGTTAATTTAAGATGTTAGAGTTAGTTAATAAGAATCCTAAGCTAATAGGCCTAGCAGTGTTGCAATTAAAATAGTTTCTGTGTGATTATTTTGGGTCTGGGCAGCCAAGAAATGAACAAGCAGCCTCCATCTACACACACATTCTTCTTGGAAGCCCATGTAAAATTCTCAAAAATTGATGACATATGATGACTCAGAACAAGTTTCAACAGGTATCTGAAAATTCAAGCATCTTGCATTCTATCTGACCATTATGGAATAAAGCTAAACATCAACACCAAAAAGAACTATATAAAGTATCCAAACTCAGGAAAACTAAACAACACACTTCTGAATGATAACTGGATCAAGGGAGAAATCAAGAAAGAAATTTAAAGATTCCTATTGTTGAATGAAAACAAAAACACAACATCCAAAAACTATGGGGCACAATGAAAGTGGTCCTGAATGTAGACAGAGGTTTCTGGCCCACCCGGTCCCACAGCCTTTCAATCCTCATCTTGCTTCCTCTGCATCTGGCTGGTGACTGCCTCTCTGCCTTTCCTCTTCCTGGAATTCTTAGTCTGGTCACCCTGCTTATACTTCCTTCCTGGCTACTGGCCAATCAGCATTTTATTAAACTAATACAAGTGACAAATCTTTATAGTGTGCCAGAGCATTATCCCACAACACCTGAAAAGAAAGTTTATGGCTCTAAATGCTTACATCAAAACATCTGAGAGATCTCAAATTAATAACTTAATGATGCACATAAAGGATTTAAACAAAGAACAAACAGCACCCCTTCCCCCCTCCAAAAAAAAACTAGATGGGAGAGATAATCAAAATCAGGGCTAAAATCAATGAAATAAAAATGAAAAAATACAAAGATTCAATGAAACAAAGAGTTGGCTCCCTGGAAAGGTTAAAAAAACAATGAACATTTAGCTAGATTAATAAAAAGAAAAAAAGAAAAGATACAAATTAATAAAATTGAAGATCTAAGAGAGACAACTAAAGAAATCCAGAGAATCATGAAGATAGACTTTATAATCTATATTCCAGGAAACTGGAAAATTTAAAAGCAACAGATGAATTTCTAGATATATATGACCTACCAAAGTTAAATCAAGATGAAGTAAATAATTTAAATAGAATAATAATACCCAATGAGATTCAGTAATTTAAAATCTTCCAATTAAAAGATCCCAGAACCAGAGCAGAATTCTATCGGACCTTCAAAAAATAATTAGTACAAATACTCCTCAAATTATTTCATAAAATAGAAAAGAACATTTCCAAATTCCTTTTAAAAATCCATTACTACCCTGATTCCAAAGTCAAAGGTCTAACAAATATATATATATTGCAAAAAATTATTTTTAAATGTTTTTATATCTTAAGAATTTCAGAAAAAGTATTTTGGCCATATTCTTTCTTGTCCTCCAACTGCAAAAATTCTTGATAAATACCTGCAAACCAAATTCAAGAACACATAAAAAAGATTATTTAATATTTTAGATCTGGTTAATTTGAGTATGTGATACTACTTTAATTTATATGCAAATATTAGAGTAAAGTTTATTTTAAAAAACTATTTCCCAAGATTAAGTTGCCTTCTTCCCAGGGACGAAGGGCTACAGGGATGGTTCAACATACATAAATTAATAAATATAATCCATCACATAAATAGAATCAAGGACAGAAATCATCATTAGATACAAAATCTAACATCCCTTTATCATAAAATTCCTGAAGAATCTAGGGATATATGAGACATATCTCAACATAATAAAGGCAACATGCTGTAAGCCCTCAGCCAACATCATGGCAAACAGAGCAGAACTCAGAGATTTTCCACTAAAATTAGGAACAAGACAAGGATGCCTCGCTCTCCCCTCCTGTAAATATAGTTCTTGAAATTTTGGTCGAGCCAAATGAGAACAAGGGGAGTACAAATAAGAGAGAAGCCAAAGTGTCCTTACTTGCAAATGATATTGTTCTAGATATAAAAGTCCCTAAAGACTCCCCCACAAAAAAATCCTTCAACAGACAAATATCCTAGGAGGTGAGGAACTTGTACAGTGAAAACATTAAGACACCGAAAAAAATTGAAGCTGATATCAGAAGTGGAAAGACCTCCCTGATCATGGATTCGAAGGATTCATATTTGGTCATCCTACCAAAAGCAATCTACAGATTCAACACATTCCCTAGCAAAATTCCACCCAGTTCTTCAAAGAAATTGAAAAACAACTTAAAATTTCATACAGAAACACATATGTGTGTGAGTGTGTGTGCACGTGTATGCACGCATGCACACACAAACACACACACACACACACACACATATATACCAAAAAAAAAATAGTCAAACCATCCCTGAAAGATCAAAACAAAAGATTGTTATGGTACCACCATCCCTTACTTCAACTTACATTATAGAGCTACAGTATAAAAATAGCATGGCACTTATATAAAAACAGACACATTAAACAATAGACTATGGAGGACACACACATGAGCAGACAAACTTACAGTCACCCAATTTTTGCCAAAGGGATCAATAATACACATTGAGAAGAGACAGAAACGCAAAAAAAAACAAACAAACAAAAAAAGCAGTGCTGGTCCAACTGGATAGCTACATATAGAAGAATTAAGCCAGATTCTTATCCCTCGCTCTGCACAAAATTCAATTCCAAATGGATCAAAGCTAGCTTTCTGTCAACTTGACATGTTAGAGTCATTTGGGAAGAGGGAAAGTCATTGAGAAACTGTCCTCAGCAGACTGGTCTGCGGGATTATGTCTGTGGAAGGACCCAGGTTATTGTGGGCAGTGTCACCCCTGAGCTGATGGTCCTGGGTGCTATAAAAAAAAAAAAAAAAGCAAGTTGAGCAAGCCAAGGGAAGTAAGCCAGTAAGCAGTGTTCCTCCATGGTTTCTACTTCAGTTCCCACCTCCAGGTTCCTACCTTGAGTTTCTGCCCCAATTTCCTTCAATGAAGTGCTAACAAAACAAACCCTTTCCTCCACAAGTTGCTTTTGATGTTGTGTTTATCACAGCAATAGAACCCTAAAACAGACCTCAACAAAAGATCTGATACTCAGACTCTGATAGAGGAGAAAATAGGAGATACACCTGAATTTAGAGGCACAGGAAATGAGTTTCTGGACGGGACCCTGGTAGCACATGCATCAAGAACAAGAAATGACAAATGGAACTTCATGAAACTAAAAAACTCTACAGCACAGGACACCATCATCTGAGTGAAGAAGCAGTCTACAGGATGGAAAAAAAAATATTTACCAGCTATGCATCTGACAGAGAGATAGTATCTAGAATATATAAAGAACTAAAAACAACTCAATTAAAAAATGGGGCATGGAACTAAACAGAGTTTGTTCTCAACTGATGGAATGCATATGGTGAGAAATACTTTCATAAATGTTTAGCATACTTAGCCATCAGGGAAATGTAAATTACAACTGCTTGGAGAGGAAATCTTACCCTAGTTAGAATGGCTAAGATAAAAAGAAAAGACAACAAATGCTGGCGTGTATGTGGGTAAGGGGAAACAATTATTCACTGCTGGTAGGAGTGCAAACTGGTGCACCCATTCGGAAAACCTTAAAAAAGCTAGAAATAGATCTACCACATAATCTCACATACACCACTCTTGGGCATCATGGTAGCCAGTTTTATGTCAACTTGACCCAAGGTTGGGTCATTTGGAGAGTATCTTAATTAATAAAATGCTTCCACAGAATTAGCTGTAGACAAGTCTGTAGGAAATTTTCCTGATTAATGATTGATGTAAGAGGTCCCAGTGCATTGTGGGTGGAGCCACGCCTGGGCAGGTGGTCCTGGAGGGGAAATAGGCAGCATTCTTTCATATCTTCTTTAGTTCCTATTCCCAGGTTCTTGCCCTGCCTTGAGTTTCTGCTCTGCCTTCCCTCAGTGTTGGGCTGTTTCCTGGTAATGAAAACTGAAATAAAACCTTTCCTCTCCAAGTTGCTTTTGGTAAAAAGTGTTATAAGTTCTATAGTAATAGAAACTCAAGTAAGACATATACTCAAAGGACTCTATATCCTACTACAGAGACACTTGCTCATCCACGTACCTTGCTGCTTAGCAAGTAAACGGAAACAAACTACCTATGTGTCCATCAATTGTCATATGGGAAGTTTAAATATGGTGCATTTACACAATAGAATATTAACTAACTCTTAAGAAAAATGAAATTAACAGGTAAATGGAGTTGGAGACGATTATCCCGAAGAAGGCAACCCAGATCCAAAAAGACAAGCACGGCATGTTTTCTCCCCTATGTGAGTGTTAAATTTGAATCTTTTGGTATGTATGTGTGGTGGTTTGCATAAGAAATGTGGCATGTAGACTCAGACATTTGAACACCTGGTTCCCAGTTTGTGGCACTGTTTGGGGATGCTGTGGGAGGTGTAGCCTTGCTTGAGGAAGTATGTCACTGGGGTTGGGCTTTGAGGGTATATAGTCTTGTCCTACTTCCAGTTCATTCGCCCCACTTCATGTTTAAAGATGTGACCTCCCAGTGTTTTGCCTCTGCCACAATATCTGCTAGCTGCCACCATGACTCTCGGCCATGATGGCCTCTGAAACTGTAAATCAAAATAAATGGTTTGTTCCATAAGACACTTTTGGTCATGGTGCTTTGTTACAGCAGCAGAAAGGTAACTAATACAATATGTTTAGTGTGGAATATCCATAGAGGTCAGGAAATTAATAAGGGACTGTAATGAGGGGGTGTTTCCAAGGGAGGGGAGCTAGAACACAGTCATATAAAGGAGTAATGTGAAATAAATGAACAGGGAAGGTTCAATGCATTGAGGAACAGGAGGGCAGAGTAGAGAGAATAGAGGGAGGATTATTAACAATAAGAACATTTTGAAAAAGTCATATGGAAACCCACTACTGTAGAAGTTTCCTAATGTATATACACGCACACCTATAAAATGAATTTAAGTTGAATGACGCTATAATGAAGCAGCATTGCCCTACTAGGCACCAGAGGCTAACAAATAAAAGGACGGCTGCCAGAAATGGGTTTCTTCTTTTGGAGTTGTTGGCCAATCAGAACCAATAGACACACACACCTTACAGGCTATTGTCATTTCTCTGGGCTAATTTCCAAGCTGACCTATTGTTGAATACAAAACATACTTGAGTAATAGAATATGAAAAAATCAAGCTGGTACCCACATGGAAACATCATCCCTACTAGTTAGCTTCTATAGTGCTGGGAGTTGGTAGGCATGATACTGGAGGAGGAAAGGAATCCTCCATCTCACCCAGCTGTGAAATGTGAACTACAACAATGATTACAAGACATGCCCAGTAGTGTGATGTTTGCACACATGTCATGGGAGTAACCAACCACTTTCTGATTGGCTTTAAGGCCTGATCCACAAGATGAAAACCCTTACTTAGCACTGCTGTGGGAGCTCCTTCAGTTCCTTCAGCCAATAGCCTTTAAGATACAAGCCCACTTGGGTGTGGTCTCTTATACTATAAATGCAGCTGTAAGCATGCACATGCTCTCTCTCTCTCTCTCTCTCTCTCTCCCCCACCTTGCTTCCTGTTCTCACTTCCAGCTGCTAGACTGTTCCTGTTCACTGTACGTGCAGAGGACTGTGATCTAGGACAGTGATCTGTGTCTCCCCTAAATTAATAACCCTTTATTATATGTAATTCTGAACTAGTGTGGGATTATTTTGTAACTTCTGTCATCATAACACCTAACATTATCAGGGCCAAAGAGTATGGCAAAAGACTGGTTGTAGGCCCTAAGGAAGAACCTACTGCTATTATCCTACTAAACGGGCATGATATTAAACCTACTCCTAATGATGTATTTCTATACCCATAAGTAAGTGATTCTCTTAACCCTCATCACAGAAGTGTCCCTTGCAGTAGATTGTGATTAATACAGAGATCCACAGCTGGTCAAGATGTAGAGAATAAGAGACTGTGGAATGTCAGCCCTAAATGGGATATCTATATCATACCCTTTCTTCAAAGGCTCAGGGATCTTTGTGGGAGAGGCAGCAGAAAAATGTTTATGAGCCAGAGGAAGTGGATGACCTTAAGGAAAGGAAGTTTTCCAGACAGAGAAGGATGTACAGATGAGCTCAGCAGTTGTGACAGCATGGGCAAGACCTGCAGGAGCTCAAGCTAGACAGAATTCCAGCATAGAGGAAGGTGGGTGGGTATGAAGTTCCCCCTCAGCTGAAGAGCTGTTGTCAATCAATAGCTTCTGAAAGAGGGGGATAAGTTTTCTTTAAGGGTATGGTCACTGGAGTCAACCACCTTCCAGTAGGTACCCACACACACAAGAATATACTGACAGCACATTGGACTCAATAATTTTTTTAAATAACCTAAAATTGGGTGGGGAGGGTAGGGGTGGGTATGGGAGGTGTTGGGAGAGAAAAGGGTAAATATGATCAAAATACATTGTACAAGGTTCTCAAAGAGTTAAAAATGAATATTCTTTATTACTTCTAAAATAAGGACATGAGACTAGAAAGTTAGTGTAGCAGTGAGGAGCACTTGGTCTTT
Organism: Microtus oregoni; assembly: GCF_018167655.1. Classification (NCBI taxonomy): domain Eukaryota; kingdom Metazoa; phylum Chordata; class Mammalia; order Rodentia; family Cricetidae; genus Microtus; species Microtus oregoni. The sequence continues at coordinate 60,166,077 of NW_024543061.1, forward strand.
CAGAGGATCCAAACTCTATTCCCTGCACCCACATCTGAAGGCTTATAACCCTGTTACTCCAACTCAAGGAGAGCAAACCTCTTTCCTCTGGCCTCCTAGGAAACCCACACACCCATGGCAGACACAGAGACATACACACATAAACGGATAAAAAGAAATATTAAAAAGGATATAAAGTAATTTGTTTCCATTTTCAAAAAAAAAGAGTGTCCTTATGAAGGAAATACTCCATCTTCCACCGAACCAAGGGCCTTGATGGATGATACTGATGGAAAGACCCTTGCCGGGAGAACAGGAGATGTGAAATCCAATCCTGTATGCCATTGCCAAGTAACAATAACCCGTCAGTTGTTGGCAGGAAGGGCCTGCTGTGTCCGTGTGCTTTCCTTGTGATCTTTTGTTCAAACTCTCTAATCACCCAGCAGATATTATTAACAGCCTCATCTGATGAAGAAGGAAGTGGCAGTTTGCATAGACACATGAGATGCTCCAGTTCCATTAGCAGACCCACATCTAAACCCAGCCAGGAAGCTTGTTCTTGACCCCGAGGCTACTGTCCATGCTGTCCAATGGACTCTGCCTCCAGGCTGCATGCAGCTAGAACACCACTGAAATCTGCCAAGCTCCGAGTCTGACTGACTTGTCTGTGTGGGCTATGGTCCCTGGTACTTCTTTGTAAATGCCTTCCAGCAACTCTAAAAATACAGCCAGAGAGGAGAACCTTGGCTCCTGATCTCTCTATTCTAACCTAATGGGACCACTCAAAAGCCACTTCTCTGAGTGCTAGTTTCCTCTGTGCAAAGAAAGGCGCCCGAACCCACTTAGTTTGGCCATAATTCTAGCCAGAGTGCCTGGAAATCATCCCTATCCCTTCTCTGCTCCAACCTCAGGTCCAAGAGAACAGGGGGCTTCTGGAGCCCCATGTGTGGCTCAGCCAGCATTTCTGTGGACTTTACAGACTCTACGAGAGAGAACTTGGGGCTGTGAGAAGCTAACACCATCTTTGTGTGTGTGTGTGTGTGTGTGTGTGTGTGTGTGTGATATTTTGATGCTGAAGGAAGCAAAAGCCACATCACTCCTTTGATAGCAAAGGCCTAATTGTGGCTCCACAGACAGTATGCTATGTTGGTGATTTCTCATCTTAAGGTAAGGGGACAGAGCATACCAGATGCAGCCGTCCCATCCTGGACCTACCTAGGCTTCTACCCATTGTCTTGGAGGGGCAGGTGTAAAGAAGCAGATAGTCCAGTCTTAGAAGCAAGAGAAAGTTAAGCGGGTGAAACAATAGCAGTTCAAGCAGGTGCTCTTCATGTAGGGAGACACTGGGTGTAGACTCACAGTCTCTGAGGAGATCACCCTAATCCTAGAAGTTTTTGAGACATGCTTTCCTAGACTAACATGCCCCGACACCAGAGGGGACCAAAGTGTCTTTAAGATGACATCTATTGCATGACTTAAACAAGTCTCTAGATCCTCTGTGAGGCCTACATCCCCAAACCAGACTAGAGGAGCCTGATGTCCCAAAATAACCAGGCCCAGCCTGTGGCTATCAGGACTACTCCACCAGTCCTGGTCTGGGCACAAAGACAGAATGAAGCATCTGCATTGTGTTACACTCTGCAATCCTTTCGAGTAACTGAAACCTCTCATTGTACCTCTGCTGTTCTCCCAGGGCACCCCAAGCTTTCGACAATTTTATCATGATTACATGTTCATATGTGAATGTCTTAAGAGGTGCTGGAATGCAGAGGGTGGGGTATGCCCATGTCACTCACAGAAGCATTGCCCACTCCAGCCTAGCATCCTTTCTAACATAAAGCCATAGCAAGCATGCATAGGACAAGCAGACAATTAAACATGAAGATTATCTGGCATATAAGTAACACAGAATTACTTCCTCTTCACAGCGGAATGACCAGGATAGGTTTCTCTCTCAATTTAGATTAAATATGACCTGGTTTGTATTTTTTTTTTAGAGGAAGTTTACCTTTCTGACAGTTCTTTGTCTCCTTTTATAAGTCCATATTATTCTTAAGAAAAGCAAATAAACCCAAACAGCAGCGTTTGTGATTTGTAATAGGTGCATTAGTGCTAGAGATCTTAGCAAGAGCCCTGCCAGTATCCTGGGCCATGGGGCGGAGATGCAGGCACCATTCCTGGAGTCTCCATTACACAGCCAGGGTCAAGGCACTGACTGGGGAGAACTGCTCATTAGCACCAGGAAAGGTGGCAACGCTCGCCCTTTTGTCCTCAAACCACCTCAGAGAAAACAAAGGACAATGCTACATCAGGCATTATCTGTAGAGAAAGCTCAGCTGCCTCTGGACTCGTAGATCCTGCTCTGAACGCCTCATATTTTATGATTATATCAAAACACTTTAAGTGTGCCAGAGAGCTCTTTGAGAAATTCTCACAATAGCCACAGAAATAAATGCTGTTATCGTCTTATCACAGATAAGAACTGGTGTGGTTTCTGAATTCCTCCTGTGAGAGCACAGACAAAATCTCCTGAAGCTGAGTCCCAGCCAACAGCCACACCTCCTAACGCAGCCACCACCATCCCTGAAAATGCCAGTCTTGCAGCAACTTATTCCTGCCGATCACTATTTGCACTTTTGTGTCTTATCCCTGACCCAAGGTCCCTAATGATATCACAGATATAGCAGAGTCTGGAGATGGTGACCATAAAAGACAAAATCCCAGCCGTTAGTAAACTAAGAACGAGGAGCAATGCCTCTGCCTTTGCCTTTGTGTATTTCAAATACTGTCAATAAACTGCTAATTTTTGTTCTGGAAGTCATACTTCCCTCTCATCCAGAATATAAATCTTTCTATTACTGGGGGCAATGATCAATAGCTTAATATGTATGTATTTATACATACATAGCTCTGTAATGTGTTCTTCATACGCTAAACCCTTCACAGACATTGTGCCTCTTAGTTCTCCTAACAGATTCTGAAGCGGGCAGTATCAATAGTTCTCTTTTATACTGAACAAACCGAGGGCCAGTGTTTGCAGAGCCCTCCCAAAGCTATGCAACTAGGAGATAGAGCCAAGGTTTAGGTCTGGCTCCCTTAGGGCTCAAAGAGTGTTTGTGGAGATTGTCTCCAAAGAAGAACATTACATTGTATGAGTAAATTCTCTGTAGTTTTGAGAAGATTGAAGGAATTCCAAATCCCAGAACAATCAGTCATCTGAGGTTACTCAGAAATATTTCTGGTCAGTAAGGTAGCTTCTAATCACAAGACCAAAAATAGCAGTAACTTAAATGGTGCTAGGGTACAAATACAAGACAGACAAATTACAGCATCTCTCCCCAGAAGATCTAGACTTTTCTTGTTCTGGAACTTCATCATAGCAAATACAACCTTCTCTTACCACGAGGGGTATCTCTGCCCCTTCCTCTCAAAATTCCGGTACTTTCCTATGTATCAAACTAAATTTCTAATTATATATTGTGGGTTTGGGTTTGTTTGTTTTACATGTGTGCTAGTCTTTGTCATCTCAACTAGATTTTCAATTCCTTAAAAATAGAAACTGGGATTTTTGTCAGCTCTTTTGATCTATTATTTGTTCTCATGTGCACAAATTGTACGTCTACTGGGAAGGTACAATATTATCAGTGTGTTCGAGACCAGCCTGGTCTACAAGAGCTAGTTCCAGGACAGGCTCCAAAACCACACAGAGACCCTGTCTCGAAAAACCAAATATATATATATATATATATATATATATATATATATATATATATATATTCAGTGTAATGTCCTCATTGATTTGCTTGAATGATATAGACCAAAAACTTCTTTTAAAAAGGCCCAGACAGTAAATACTGTAGACTTAGCATAGCATAAGGTTTCTGTTTCTGTTCTCAGTGCCATTGTTTTGAGGTGAAAGGCATAGACAAGACAGTGCTATGGCTGTGTCCCAGTAAAATTTGCTTCACAAAACAGAAAAAAAAAGACAGATATGGCCTGTGGGCTCTCATAGTTGAGCCCAACATGAACTATTGGTAATGGGCTTAGAAGACTAACCAGGGAAACAGTCTCTGCTCTGCACTTTGCAGACAGATTCTCTACCTACCCTTTAGTCCTTTGGTCCCCAGATTCTCAATGTTTTCTGGTCCTAATTTCTGACTAAAACATGTCATTTGCAAAGCTTCTCACTTTGAACTTAAGTTCAATTCAGTACAATCTTTCCACCTCCTCTTCTGGATAGAAACCTGAACGCTGAGGGAAGGGGTGAAGATAACCTACTTAAGGCTGAATGCTCCAAAGTCTCTCATTCTCCAAACACTGTCTAGTTGTGAATCTCTTTGTTAACTACCAATTACTTCAAGAAGCTTCTCTTCTGAGGGTTGAGCAATGTTTTGATACGTGGATATAGGGATATATCATTAGAAGTCATCTTATTGTCAAGTTCCTTTAGCAGGGTACTAAGAATAGGTTTTCTTCGAGGCCCACAGACATTTAGTCTCAGGTTTTCAGCTGCTTTAGCAGTGTTAGGCATGGGGTCCTATCCTACAAAGTGCCCCTTAAACCCAATCAAAGTGGTTGGTTACTTCTATAAAGTCTGTGCTACTATTGCACCAGTGTGCTTGTGGGCCAGGTCTCTGTTGTAGGTTGCAGGGTGTATATGTGAAGGGGGGGGGAAAGATTGTAAGAGCTAGGGGGTAGATGGCTCCAAGGAAACAGTGTCTGCCAGACAAAGCGGGATTGATTGATGCATACGTGAGCTTACACCAACTGTAATAGGGTGAACAAGGTCTGTACAGGCTAAAAACAGGCAAATTCCCAACACCACGCAGAGGAAGTGGACACAAAATCTCTAACCAATAACACATTTGAAATTGAAACACACTGGGAAAATCAATTTTCTCCAATGGAGTGTCACTGTGTATCAACTACACTCTAGGGTACCATGTTCCCAGAGTCAACACAAAACAGAACTTCGTGTTCTTTGAGGATTTTCCCCTTAGTGTTGTTTTGTTTTGTGTGTATGTGTTTTGTTTTGATTTGGTACTTTTGCCTTCCTGATCTTCATGGTTTTTTTTACCTATTTTGATTCTTTTTTTATTATTTGAAAGAAAGAATATGAAGTTGGTGGGTAGGGAGGTGGTAAAGATCTAGGAGAAGTTGGGAAAGAAATTATACTATGAAAACGATTATATTATGAAAATATAATCAAAATGTATCAAGAAAACTTAAATTAAAAATGTATTTAAAAGTTTAGTTCAGTACACACAATACTGCAAGTTCAATTTCCTTCAGTCTTTACACATACACTTAAAAAAGAGAGAAATTAAGCATAAGAGAAGGCTACCGCGGGAGGCGGCTCCTGTGTGTATAATTAGGAAACTTGCCCACAGCCTCTTTCCTAATGCTCTTACAGACTGCAGGCCACTTGGAATATGTGTTCACCTGGATAGACCACCTGGAGAGAAGGTGGGTCTTCCTGGTAACCAGCCACTCACCACCTGGAGAGGAGGTGGGTCTTCCTGGTAACCAGCCACCCACCACCTGGAGAGGAGGTGGGTCTTCCTGGTAACCAGCCACTCAGTGCGTGGCAAAAGCAAACATTTCTTCCTCTCCGCAGTTGCTGCTTTCCTTGAGAATAAGGAAACACAAAAAGTGGAAGAAGAGTCCTCTTCTCGTCCAAAGCTCACAGCCTCAGTTCTGGATGGCAGTGAGATAACGTTAATGCCGCCCTAACCTAATTTTGCTGTAATGTTTCTGTGAGCAGGTTGTTCATCCTTGTTTCTAGACTTAGCTAGGTGTCTGTAAAATTTGATATATATTTGATACACATAGAAGGCATGAAATAAAAAACCACAGAATTGGAAGCTGGGAAGTAGACATGGAACTCCTTTATTCCACACAGAAGCAAGCAGACATGCCCAGAATTATATTTGCTCAAACCAGATAGTCATTTGAAAGATCCCTACATGGTACTATGATAACAAGCCAATGTGAAGAACAATCCAGTAACGACCCTACCCTCCCCTCTATCCAGGATAAGACTCCTACATGCAAAACCAGCCACACTGAATAACATCCTCAGTGACACAAGTAATTTCCCAGGCACAGGGGTCTACCTGGAGACATACTCCATTGGATCTTCCATGATACACTAAGCATAAAGCGGGAACACTTGTCTTTTGCAGTCTCAGCCCACCCTTTTTGCACCATTTCCTTCTTCTTGGTAATCAAGCAGTCATCAGCTGTAACCAAAATCAAGGGCATGAATCGCCACCATTGGGTCTTACTTAGCATTTTAAGCCAATTTTCTCTCCATGTAGAATTAAAGGCATGACCTCACGTCTCAGGATTCAAAGGATGTTATGGTAGAGATTTTGTATACCCACTAAATCTTCACTTTACTCCCTAAAAATGACATTAAAATTATTGGCATTTATGAAGCTGATGAAGAGAGACCAAAGGTTATTGACATAATAACATGATATACAAATATATGTATATCAGCAATTAAAGAAAAAGAAGCTGAGTGGTAGTGTTGTACACCTTTAATCCCAGCACTTGGGAGGCAAAGAGAGGCAGATCACAGTGAGTCTGATTCCAGCCTGGTCTACAAAGAAGTTCCAGGACAGCCGGGACTGTTACATAGAGAGACCGCATCTCAAAAAATCAAAGAAAAAGAAATGAAAAGAAAAGAAAAGAAAAAGAAAAGGCAGCCATGGATTTGAGAGAGAGCAAGGGGAACATGGGGGAGGTTGAAGGGTGGAAAGGGAGGTAAGAAATGATGTAACAATATTATAATCTCAATTTTTTTTAAATAAGAGGAAAATATTAAGCTATATTTTCTTTTGAAGGGTGGTTGCTTTCTGCTATTAGCCACACACTGAAAACAACCACTAACACATTTCTTCAAACTGTTTTTCTCTGTACTGTTGCTTGGAATAAAATTGCCAGCAAAGTGTGTTTAAGTTACTTTATAATACCCAGCTCTCAAAGCAGTCTTGAAGCACCTCTTTTCCACTACAGCCTAACTTAGAAGTCAATTACAGAACGAAGATGAAAACAAGAAAGCAGGTTGTGTATTTGTGTTTTTAAATTATTATGAAAAACAAGGCTGGTCATATTTGTATTCAAACATTCATACATGCTTCAAAGATGTAGATGAAAGTTTCTGTTTTACCTGGACCCACAACCATACAGTCCCAAATAAACACACAGAGGCTTATATTAATTATAAAGTGTTTGGCCTATTGCTTAGGCTTATTACTAGCTAACTCTTACAACTTAAATTAACTTACAATTATCATCTATGTTTAGCTGCATGGCTTGGTACCTTTTCTCAATAAGACAGTCTCATCTTGCTTTCTCTGCATCTGGCTTGCAACTGTGTCTCTGCTGAAAGAGAATTCTTTTTCCAGAATTCTCCTAGTCTGGTCACTCTGCCTATACTTCCTGCCTGGCTACTAGTCAATCAGCATTTTATTAAACCAATATGAGGGACAAATCTTTAAAGTATACAAGAGCATTATCCCATAAATTCCTCCTTTTTTTTTTAACAAAACAAGAATCCTGAATCTAATCTCCTTTGCTTAACTTTTTTCCTGATCTTTATCTGTAACAACTGTGCCAACATTCTAACAAAGACAAACATCCATAATCCATTTTTGGGGAATGTAGGCATAGTTTTCCAGGATACTTCCTGCTGATTGGGGGCATTGGTAATCTCTGGGTGACCCTGAGAAAATTTAGAATTATGGTCAAATCCTGACTGGAGTATTCTGTGAAGCTAGATCACCTCAACCAGTCACATTGAAACTGTTATGGATGTAGAACTCAGAGAAAACTGAAACAGAGGTACTCTGAGACATTGGATCATCTGGGCCATCCACTCCTATCAGAGATTTTTCAGGGAGTCTTACTTTTCAGGGGGGCTTCCTTGGTCAAATCTGATTTTTTTTTAACTCAGAATGAATCCACAGACTCTCATTTCCTGTGGAAATAAAAGCAGAACCTCTTTCCCAAAAGTAGCATATCTTTTAACTTAAAATTTGAAGTCAAGGTATTTTAAAAATATATAGGTTGGTTTAATCCAGTAGCATTTATAATCAAATGTCTTTTAGCAGCTGTTGCTCCTTCCTCAGCAGTCAAACAATTCAAAGAGAACACAATAACATACAGTATCCAGACACTCAGTGTATTTTCCATGTTTATGTGACTTTTTTATTACTCTATTTCTTTTTAAAGGACTTTCTTTATCCTTTTTCATTTCTCTCCCAAGCCTGTTTATTGTTTAACACACTGCAACCTGTTTAGAGGTTTTTTTTTTTTCATCTGAATCTGTCTTTACTATATTTTCCTATCTCTTTCTAACCACATAAGTCTTTAACCTCTTAAATGGCATGCTGGGATTAAATAGCAGTTTTGGCAGTTTGCTCAGCTCCATTCCTTGGCTTCCCGAGAGTCTAACTTCATGAAGGAGGTACTGGCAGGAGCCACATTTATTGCCACAACTCCGTGGAGTTTCTAGGTCCATGCCACCATCAAGAATCATACCACCAGCTGCTCATAAACACCACTTAAGTATTTGCTAGCAGGGCCTCTGAAAAGAGCTGCAAGGTTTTGGCCACTAAGCCTCTCTTAAAGGAGCCGCACCTTTGCTTGCCTCTAGCAAACAGAGTCCACCTGAGACAATGCTTCTACCAAGAAACTGCACTCGACTCTCTTCTTTTGTGTCTAGAATCCCTTATCAAGCTCTCTCAGGTTTTATGTGGAAGTAGCTGCCCCACAATTGGTGGTGACATTTGTAGACAAAAGTTTCTGTCCTGCCTGGTCCTACAACCATTCAGTTCCAATTAAACACACAGAGGCTTATATTAATTATAAACTGTTTGGTCTATTGTTCAGGTTTATTACTAACTAGCTCTTACAACTTAAATTAACCCATAATTCTTATCTATATTTAGCCACATGGCTTGGTACCTTTTCTGTGAGGCATTCTCATCTTACATTCTCTGCATCTGGCTTGGGATTGTGTCACTGACTTTCCTTATTTTAGAAGCCCCCTAGTCTGGTCATCTCACCTATATTTCCTGTGTGGTCACTGGCCAATTCACATTTTATTAAATCAACATAAATGACAAATCTGTACAGTGTACAAGAGCATTATCCAATAGCACTAAAACAATTTTATATTGTATTTTCAAAGAAATTTATCATTTTATATTTATATCTACCTTGTTGAATTATGTGGCCAATTTTGTTTTGTCACCACACTGGTATAAATATCCCAGACACAGACACTACCTTTTATCATTCTACATACTTATTTTGAATTGCAATATCTAACCCCAGAGAACAAAGTTCTGGCACATATTTATCTCATAAGGACAATTACAAGATAATCATGAAACCTGAAGGCACACTGTTAGCCTGCAGCATCAGGCTGAGGACTATGGATACACCTTGGCTGCATTATACCCTGCAGCTCTATGGCGCTGATAGAAACACAAGAGATATGGATTAAAAGGTCTTTGTTCAAACTTGTCCTTTGCTGACCTCAAATCTACAGTGTAGACAGGAGCACTGATAAACTGACTCTAAATATACCGGTTATTCAAACAGAAATATGCAGACACATGGCAGCACTTTAGGAGACCAGACTTTGGGCATTTAGGAGAAACAAAGAAAAAAAATGTTCTGTGGGCCAGAGAGCTGAGCAACCTGCCAATGCTGAAGTCGTCTTGACATCATTTGTGTTTTTCTTTTGCCAAGTGTGGTTTCTGATATTTAGGCTTGATAAATGATTTGAAAAAATATAAACAATATAAACAAAAACCATCTCTTTTCATCTCTCCCATATCTCTCATGTTTTAACTACAAAAGATCAGAATTCACTGCAGTGTGCTCCTTTATCTCAGTTTGGATTTCAATATTCTGTAAATCCAGGGCTCTTTAAAAACAGGTGTTTAGTGTAGAAAGTCAGCTAATTCAGGTTTTGTTCAATAGAGTGAGCATTTTCTAGATTTCTGTTATGCACAAGACTTGGACCAAGTGGTACAGAGACAACAAAGGGCTTAAAAAATAAACACATATGAAATAAAATGTTATTGTATGAAATTAGTAGCTATTTACTCCATCTGTTTATTTGTAAAGAGACTCTAGGCCAGGTTTGTGCAAGTGCAGAAACTGTTTTTTAGCTTTCTATTACAATTCCCTTTTATCGTGGTAATTTCTATCTTAACCTTTTTAGAATTAGAATTATATATATCATATAAATCCATTAATAGCTCTAATTCAGGGCCTACTAAGTTAAGTGCCACAAGGAAAATGACAATGGGGTACATGAAGCTTTCAAAGGCAGAGAGAGTTCCACAGAGAAATCGGCAGTGAGCGAGCATTCTGGGAAAAGGTCATTCAAGGAGAAGGCGAGGAACACAGATGGCAATGTGCGAGGTGCTCGGGTGAAAACTGCCAGGCACAGGATGGTTGTGCAGAGATGGGGTGCCGCCTTCATTAATCCCAGCACCAGACAAAGACAACAAGCAAATATTCCATGAGATTTACCTGTGTGAATCTTTAAGCAGGGTGGTGGGATGCTCTTTTTATTCCCTGTGAGGGGAGGACTGGGAATGTCATGGTGCTGAACAAGTCATGGAGTAGGGATGGATGAATTTCAAGCAGTGTGCTATCTGTAGGAGGCTGTGACTGTGGCCATGTTGGTCACTCAGGTGATAAAGCCTGGATGTTTTTATGACTATTTCTGGTATGATAATGCAGTGATTCTCAACCTGTGGTTTGTGACTATTTGGGGGATCGAATGGCCCTTTCACAGGGTTGCCTAAGAACACCAGAAAACACAGGTACTTACGCCATGATTCATAACAGTAGCAAAATTACAGTTAAGAGGTAGCAACAAAATAATCCTATGTCTGGGGGTTGCTACAACATGAAGAACTGCATTGAAGGGCCTCAGTATTGGGAAAGGAAAGAACCATTGCTCTAAAGGCTCCTGCATTGCCTGACTTCTCTATTGCTTTCAAAGCAGTCTCTTCTTTGGAAAGTAGGATTTCGTCGTCTCATCTTAAGCATGGAAAGACTGAAAAAATTAAGAGGAAGGTGGTCTGTGGGGATTATGAGGAAAAGCTAAGGAAAAAGTAAGGAATGCCCCACTACCCCCAGTGAGGAAAACACACAACAGAATCTGTGCACTCCCCCAAGTGAACAAGAGCAGAAGCATTGAGGAAGGGCTCCAGAGTTAACCAGCAAACTCAACTCTACCCATATGACAAATTAATTTGTCGTGTAATGCTATCTTCCAAGAGAAACAGACACCTCTGGACTATTGGCATTCCCTCCAGGTAGAAGAGTCAGGGTAGATTACTGGAACTCCATCTACCAGCATTTGGCCATTCTTCAGTCGTTTATATGCAGTTTTACCCTGATGCCATATGGCCTTAGGGTTTCATGAAGGGACTTGTGCATACAGACTGGGGAAGAATAAAATAAGAATCCTTCATGTAGGTGACGATCAGGATGTCCTGACATCATCAATGCTGGATAACAACTTTGCAGTGCTACTACTTCAGGGCCACCCATGCTCCTGCCAGTAACCCCTCACCCATGTTCTGTAAGTAAGTCTCATTGGTTCTCTAAGGTGAACTTGGACAGAATCAAACTTCAGCCTGTTATTGGGACCTTATGGGTAGGGTGTACATGTTGTTTATCTCCAAGAGGAAGGAATTTTAGTGACAAGCTTACTTTTAGAAATATGTGACCAGAAGCACAAAGCTTAGTGGAATCAGCAGTAAGTTAGTGGACTAATTTAGAACAGTGTCTAGTCAGCTGTATATGGCTGCTGAAAAGGAATAAAAGGCCATAAGGACCAAATTATATGTACAGAACATGGTTTCATTCTGTTGCTCAAACTATAGGTCAAATTCTTTCAGTGGGTCATGAAATCAACTTTACAGAATCACAGCCAACATTTTTAAATGAAAAAAGTATATGTGCATGCATCTCCAGCTATCCAACTACCTATGTATTTATTTATAACAGTTAATATTAGTGCTGGTTGGGTTTAATGTCAATTTGTCACAAATTACAATCACTTGAGTAAGAAACCTCACCTGAAGACCTGTCCTGATTGCCTTCATTGATTAACTGATTGACTGATGTGGAAAGATCTACAGCAAGTATGGATAGCACCTTCTAAATCCAGCTCAGGTAAAAGAGGATCTGCCAGAAGAGAGATTATGCCCTTTGCTTTCTGGCCTTCCCCGTTTCCACAGAGCTGATTTGCTGCTGGTAGTGATATGAGAATTTGCATTCCCATGCTACAATTGTTGAGTAAAGAACAGCAGCTGTCCAGATACCCAGGTATTTGGTGCCATTGATGTGGGATTCCCCTCTGTATGCTGTCAATATGTTTTATTACCATTGGTAAATAAAGAAGCTGCTTTGGTCTATGGCAGGACAGAATAGAACTAGGTGAGAAAAACTAAACTAAATGCTGGGAAAAAGAAGGTAGAGTCAGGGAGGTGGCATGTAGCTGCCGAAGAAGAAAGACACCACCAGAACCTCATCAGTAGGCCACAGCCTCATGATGATACACAGATTAATAGAAATAGGTTAACTTAAGATGTAAGAGCTAGCTAGAAATATACCTAAGTTATTGGTCAAACAGTGTTGCAATTAATACACTTTCTATGTGGCTATTCAGGTCTTGGTGGCTAGGAAATGAATGAGCAGTTTCCATTTACAAAATGGTACCCAACGTGAGGCAACTATATCCACATAAAACCTGAGAGAGCTTGGGAAAGAATTCTAGACACAAAAGAACAGAGTTAAGCATGGCTTCTTGGTAGCAGCATTTTCTTGGGTGGGCTTTGTTTGCTAGAAGCAAGTAGAAACATTATTCCTCTAAGAGAAGGCTTCCTAACTCAGCATTAGCAGCAAAAACTGTGTAGCTCCTTTAAGAGTTGGATTCCTGGGTCATGCTGGCAGCTAGAATCTCTGGCTCTTTTGGAAGGCCCTGTACTTAAATGTGTTTTGTAAGCAGTATGCTACTAGTTACTTAATGGCAGCATAGACTAGCTACATCCCTGGAGCTGTGGCAGTGAGCATGGTTCACAGAGGTGTTGAACATACCTCCACCATAGTGTGGGAGAATTGTCTGTATTCTGTCAATCATGTTTTAAATAAACGCTAATTGTCCAGGCAGGAAGTATAGGTGGGTCAACCAGACAGGAAGTAGAGGTGGGGTGATGAGAACAGGAGAATTCTAGGAAGGAGGAAGCCCATTCCCCAAGTCCTGCCCAGACAACTGAAGAAGCAGGATGTGATCTGTCCCGCTGAAAAAGGTACTGAGCCATGTGGCTAACATAGATAATAATAATGGGTTAATATAAGTTATAAGACCTAATAAGAAGCCTGAGATAATGGGCCAATTGGTTTTATAACTTATGGAGATCTCTATGTGATTTTCTTTGGGGCTTACCGGCTATGGAAACTGGGCAGGACAAAAACCCCAATAAGCAGGCCTTCATGTTACAGAATGGCACCCACGTGGATAACTACATCCACATAAAGCCTGAGAAAGCTTGGGAAAGAATAGAGTAAAGCATGTTTTCTTGGTAGCAGCAATTTCTCAGGTCTGTTCTCCTTGCTAGAGGCAAGCAAGTGATCTCATCTAAGAGAGGCTTCCTGACTCAGCTTTAGCTGTAAAGCCTTGCAGGCTCTTTTAGGAGGTCCTGCCAAGAAACACTTAGATAATGTTGATAAAAAGCTGACCACATGCTTTTCGGTTGTTTAAAAAAAAAAGAGGGGGAAGTAGTGCAGAAGAATTGTCTGTATTCTGTCAATCATGTTTTAAATAAATGCTGATTGGCCAGGCAGGAAGTATAGGCGGGTCAACCAAACAGGAAGTAGAGGAGAGGTGATGAGAACAGGAGTATTCTGGGAAGAAGGAAGCTCTTTCTGCAGTCCTGCCCAGACCACTGAAGAAGCAGAATGTGACTTCCCCGCTGAAAAAGGTACTGAGCCATGTGGTTAACAAAGATAAGAACAATGGGTTGATATAAGTTATAAGAGTTAGCAAGAAACCTGAGCTAATGGGCCAATCAGTTTATTATTAATATAGACTCTCTGTGTGATTTTCTTTGGGACTTGTGAGCTGTGGGAAGTGGGCAGGACAGAAACCCCAACAAGCAGGCATGTTACACCACCATGTTGGATGGGGTACAGCCAACAAGCAGGACCACAGAGTTGGTCCTAGCTGTGCCCACTTAGCATTGTTTTAAAAAGTTGCTCCTAGTCAGAAAATTATCACAGATATTAAATAAAGACAAATTCAGACAAAACTAAACCTCTGGGTCACAGTGTGTTTTAAAATTGTACATAGGCTTGGGAGAGAAAGGAAAAAGATTATAGACAGTTACAAAAAGAAATTAATATTTTAAAAAATAAGACAAAGCCTTTAAAGATACAGTAAAAGTAATATAAAAGAATACAGATAGACATAGACAAAAGGAATAAAAAAATAAGCCACATAAAGAAGAAATATACACAGAGAGTCAAGATAACAGATATCATTGGGTTTTCCTTGAATTTTTTTGACTGCAGAGAAACATTTGATTCTGGGGGTTGCTAAACTAAACCAACATGAATATTTTAAAGGTATCTCGAGTTCAAACTTTGAGTCTAAGAATATGTTACTTTGGAAAAGAGATTCTGCTTTTGTTTCCACCAAAATGCGAACCTGTGGATTCCTTCCAGGGTAATGTGGTTTGAACCTAAAAAATACTTTTCCCAACAAACAGCAGGAAGCAGTTTGGAGAAAACTATGTCCAAATTCTCAAAATGATTGTTTATAAATGCTTATTTTCATTTTAAAAGGATTGGTTATAAATGGTCACAGTCAAATTCTAAAAACAAAAAGAGGGAGATATGGTATAGAGATGAATACTTTGCATTGGTATGGATCTTAGTCTATTGATACAAATTTGAGGTTGATTTTGTTACTCTGTGTATATGTATATTTCTACTTTTGTTTAAGGTGTTGTGTTTGTGCAGCTCATTTAAAAAATTTAATCCCAGCCTACTGGAGGCAGAGAGAGATAGGCAGATCGCTATGAGTTTAAGGTCAGCCTGGTCTACAAGAGCTAGTTCCAGGACAGGCCCCAAAGCTACGGAGAAGCCTGTCTTGAGAAACAAAACAAAACAAAAATTTAATGTATAATTTAAAATTGCAGCTCAAAAGATAGTCATTTTTAATAGTCAAACTTGTAGTCATGTTAGGTTTTCTAAATGTATAGACATATATTTCAGATGGATAGACCAAACCTTTCGAATAACTACAGAATATGACTTATTATTTAAAAGGTTTTAAGAACTTAGACTTTTCTCGACAGTGAGACATGCCTGTTCCTGGCAGCACCAATTACTTGAGAATTGTTAATGGGCATCAAAGAAACCCATTATGAAATTTGCTTTCACTCTGACAAAGTTAGCCATCTAGGCAAGAAACTGCTCTTGCCTGGACTGCTTAATGGCATGCTGTACAAATTGGACAGGCAGGACCCACAAAAAAATGACTGCTGAACTTGCCAAAAGAAGGTGAGATGGTCCTTAAAGGTTCCTGCTTCATGAAAGAGTCTTCCAGTCATTCTGCAGAAAATAGATGAAAGTGACTGACAAACTGCCAATACAGGCAAAACAGTCTTTCAGATTTCCTGATTCATGGAAAAGTCTGCCAGAGACTATAGACCTGAAGGCTGAATACAGATGCCCCAATATTACAAAAGAACTTTGGGTGACTTTCTAGGTAGCAAGATGTCTCTGTCAATTCTAAAGTTTTGGAAGTTGCTTACAACATACTTCCTGTTTACTGAGGTAATATTATATTCTTCTGAGGTCTTTAATGGAGTTGAAGACAGATAGTTATAGTTTTCCTTAATTATGATAAAAGATAAATTAGATATAAAACTTTAGATTCACATACATTTAAACACCAAGATAGGATTGATGGGCCAGGTGGTGGTGGCACACGCCTTTAATCCCAGCACTTGGGAGGCAGAGGCAGGCAGATCTCTGTGTGTTCTCGACCAGCCTGGCCTATAAGAGCTAGTTCCAGGACATATTCCAGAGCTACAGAGAAACTCTGTCTTAAAAAACCAAAAGAGAAAAAGGATAAATGATATTTTTCTTAATTTGCCAAATATAAATGGATATTGTAACTATAACTCAGGGCAGAATAATAGTTTTAGTGAAAACTAAACTGAATGGTGGGAGAAAGAAGGCAGTGTCAGGGAGATGCCATGTAGAAGCCAAAGGAGAAAGATGCCACTGTGACCAGCAGGTCACAGCCTCATGGTGATACACAGATTAATATAAATGGGTTAATTTAAGATGTAAGAGCTACAATCGTACCACAGGTGCTCAACTATGTTCATAGCAGCATTGTCATAACCAGAACCTGGAAACAACTTAAATGCCTCTCAGCTGAAGAATGGATAAGGAAAATGTGGTACATTTACACATGGAGTACTACACAGCAGAAAAAATAATGACATCTTGAAATTTTCAGGCAAACGGATAGATCTAGAAAGTATCATATTGAGTGAGGTAACCCATACCCAGAAAGACAATTATCATATGTACTCACTCATAAGTGGCTTTTACACATAAAGCAAAGAAAAACCAGCCTACAGTTCACAATCCCAGAGAACTTAGACAACAATGAGAACCCTAAGAGAGACATACATGAATCTAATCTACATGGGAAGTAGAAAAAGACAAGATCTCCTGACTAAACTGGGATTATGGGAGAGGGTAGAAGGGGAGAGGAGAGAAAAGAAGGTGAGTGGAGAAAAATATATAGCTCGATAAAAACAATTTTTAAAAAAGGAAAAAAAGATGTAAAAGCTAACTACGAATATGCTGAAGCTATTGGCCAACCAGTGTTATAATTAATATAGTTTCTCTGTGATTATTTGGGTCTGGGTGGTTGGGAAACCAATGAGCAGTCTCTGTTTGCATGCCATATTGAGACTCACAAGACACTGGGCTTCATGCACTGAGCAACTACCAGGTTCTCTACCTTCCAAGTTTTAAACAACTTCTATTACTGTTTTCATGTAAGCTGACTTTATAAATCACATACATGTGCACACACACACACACACACACACACACACACACACGGTCTCATCCTATCTTACCCACTCTCTCCATCTAAAGAAACTTGACTAATACGATATTATTTCATGGATTTTTTTTTATCTAAATATCAGATGCCACTCATCCTGACTTCCTTTCCTGTGACTGTGACAAAAGGAACTCACGGGGAATTGGGTTTATTTCACCTCACTGTTCCAGGACAAGTGGTGGAGAGATCATGGTGCCAAGAGTCTGGAGCAGTCAGTTAGTCACAACTCACGTAAATCAGGGAACAGAGAGAAATGAAGGTCTGGCTCGTCTCCTCCATCTTCTATAGCTCAGGATCTCAGCTCAGGGAATGGTGCCACCTGACCGCCACTCTTCTCATGCCCACGGACCTCTTCAAGATAATTCCCCACAAGCATGCCCAGAAACTGACCTGGGTAACACTGCACAAGTGTACTCAGAAGTGTCTCTCTTGGGCGATTCCAGAGCCTGACAAGTTGACAATTTACACTAACCATTACACTGTTATAAAAACATCTGTCTGGGTCAGTCTGCCAATGAGCCTCAGGCCCAGTTTTAAAACTTCTGGAAGGTTTACTGTACTCTCCTGCACTGGGAGGCTGAACTTATATTTGATAGGACTGACAATTCAAAATGGAGTTTAACCAAGAACGTCAATAAAAAGAAAATTTTAACTATAAAAATTATATTGTCATTTATTGCTTTGAGAGGCCACTTATGCTCCTACTTCTGCCAATTAGGCCAGAATTCATAAGTGTGGCTTTAGGGTTTCTTAATGTAAAGCAAATGGTTCTCAAGCTTTTAGTCTCAAGGCTTTATACTTTATAAATTATTAAGGATACTCTCAAAGAGCTTTCATTTATGAGAGTTATGTCATTGTTCTGTAATTAAAGCTGATAACTACAAAGAATTCATTCATTTATAATAAAAGTAGAATGGGTTAGTGAGTTGGCTCAGTGGAAAGAGCATTTTTCACACAACTTGAAGGCCCTTGGTTCAGAACCCCAGAGCCCCTACGAAGTCAGATGTAGAAGATCCTCTCTGCAATCCCAGCACTCTGATGGTGAGTTGGGAAGCAGAGGCAGAAAAATCCCTCGTGGTTTGTGGGCAAGCTAGCCTGAAGTATACAGTGGTGAGCAAGGTAGGAGACAAGGATTGCCACTGAGGTCGTCCTCTGATCTATACATGCAGGCCATGCACACACACGCACACACACGCACGCACACACAAGCACACATATACAACACACACACATCATGCACATATACAGACAATATTATTTTAAAGAGTTCTTTTTAGTTTGTAGATATTTGTGTTTTGCCTGCATGTATGCATGTTCACTGCACACCTGGTGCTTGGAGGCCACAAATGGGTTCGAGATCCCATCCGATTGGAGATACAGACTGTTGTGAGCTTTCAAATGTGGATGCTTGGTATCAAATCTGGGTCCTCTAAAAAGCAAATGTGCTCTTAACTGTTAGGCCATACCTTCATTTTTCTCTGTATCCCAAGCACTTGTATTAAAGGCATTGCTTTAAAGTAAAAAAAAAAAATTAGGGCTCTAGTTCAGAGAGAGAGCCCATCTCAAAAGACAAGATGGCAGACAATCAAGGAAGGTACCCAATGTCAACTTTTGCCTTCCCGACACATTCATATGTACCTGCACACACATATAAATACATGTGCATGACCACACGAACTCAGGTAAATGAAAAAGAGTAAGCAGGGAGAGGTTGCAGGATGGAGACGGGAGGATCAGAAGTGCAAGATCACTTGGCTATATAGTGAGTATTAGATTAGCATTGGCTACATAAGCCCGTCTCAGTGAAAACAAACATAAAGCTATTAAACATAGATATGATTGATGAAAAATAATTATGGTCTCATAATGAAGTGAGTACAATAGTATACATTTTAAAAAATATCTTTCCTGTCTGGCTTAGTAGACAATGAGATTGTATTTGTTTCGACCTACAATTTGCTGCCATATATATCTCCTTTCATATATATGAACAAGCCCTGGCCAGCCTCAGGGACATCTTTAATGCCGTTTCCAGGTAAGCATGGATAGTCTTTAATGATTATCGTAGCTAGGGTTTCTATTGCTGTGAAGAGACACCATGGCCCAGACAACTCTTATTAAGGAATGCATTTATTGTGGTGGCTTGGTTACAGTTAAGAGCTTTAGTCCATCATCATCAGGGCAGGAAGTAGGCAAAACGCAGACAGAGGTGGTGCTGGAGCCTCAGAGTCCTTACTTACATTTTGATCAAAGACAACAGGAAGTGAACTGAGATACTGGGCAGTATCTTGGGCATGTATGAGACCTCACAGCCTGCCTCCACAGTGACACACTTTCTCCAACAAAGCCACACCTACTCCTACAAAGTCACACCTTCTAATAGTGCCACTCCCTTTGAGGGGGGCATTTTCTTTCAAACCACCACAATGATATATCAAAAATTTGGAAATTGTCGTTTCTTGAAGGCTATCTGGAATCCTATCCATCAACTTCATATTCTGTAACTCACTGATGTCTACTGGTCCACCTTGACCTTGAGTGGATCTCTTATCTACACACGATTTTGTGACACCATTTTATTATCTGAAAAACACTGAGTCACTGAACTGAGAGAGAAATATCTTTTAGATGTCGACAGTTTCCATTAGACAGTAATTTTTTTAAGTGCACTCATTAATATCACCACTGATCTCATCAGAAAAGATTTAAGTATTGAGACACTGTCAAGGACTTGGCCCATTTCTTAAAATTAATCTCAAGAGTTACACTGGCAACAACAAATATCCCTGTTTTCTTGGAAGTGACAAGTAAATCTTAGTTTTGAAAAAGTCGGTCCAGAGCCAGGTAGGAGTTAGAGGCACGTGCTTTTTTAATCCCAGCACTCGGGAGGCAGAAGCAGGGAAGGTCTCTGAGTTTAAGGCCAGATTGGTCTACAGAGTGAGTTCCAGGACAGCCAGGGCTACTTGGAGAAACCCTATTTTAAAAAAATAAAATAGATTTTTAAAAAAAAAAAAAAAAAGAAAAAGCCTGTCCAGTATCTATCTGAATAACCATACTGTACCCATCTTTCTCTCATGCTAAACTAACGTAAAAATAAAAACCTTGGGCTAAGTGGTGGCACACCCCAGTTAATCCTAGTACTGGAGACCCCAAGGCAGGAGTGGGGTAGGTTAGAGCCCTCCATGACTACATAGTTAGACTCTGCCTCAAGAAACCAGCCTCCCCGCCAAATCAACAAAAGCGAACAGTATAACCACAAATTCAGACCAACTCAAGCACAGAACATTTTTCCTAGAGGCAAATATGGAGTGCGACGGCTGTTTTATCCACACTTTCTATTTTTTTCCCCCAAAATTATTCTAAAAAGCATACCCAGGGATTTAATTTCAACCGAATTATTAGTTTTCTCAAGTGACACCTGGCTTCAGCTGCTTGTCGTTTTTCCAGTGAACGCACAGCAGCAAAAATACACGGACTGGAGGTAGAGTTTGGGGCCTGCGTTAGGTCAGTGTCGGTGCACACATCACAGGTCTCAGCATTGCCGTGGACAATCCTAACATTGCAGGCCTCTGAGAGTCTCAAGAAATCCCTCAGGGATTTGGGGACGCACCCTTTAAGAATCTCCAGAGTTGTTCTTTTTGGAGTTATTGTCTTTGATTGGGTTTTGTAGGGAAGAGTCAACGAAGAGCTAAGCCAAGGCGTGGGCCACAGCCGAGTAGGAAATGTACGCTGCTCAAAGGCTCCCATAGGAAGAAATAGCGGAAAAAACCGGCTTCAGAAAGCAGGCCTGGGCTTCTCGTTGCCAAGGCGACGATCCTCCGCGAGAGGGCCGGCCGTCGATTGGCGAAGCCTAGCTTGGGTCCCCAAGAGGCGGAAGGTCGCCCAGCTGCGGTCGCTCGCTCGGCGGTCGATTGAGGGGGCTTCGCGGAGGCCGGGCAAGAGGGCGGGTGGGAAGATGGCGGCCACTGCCGCCGGTGGGCTCCCTGGGAAGGGGCATGATATCAGCCTGGCGGCCCTGCAGCGCCACGACCCCTACATCAGTCGCATCGTGGATGTGGCCAGCCAGGTGGCTCTGTACACTTTCTTCCATCGGGCCAACAAGTGGGTGCGTGCGGACGCGGCGGACATGCGGACGGTGGGGCGGGGACTGGACGGGGGATGCTGGGCTCGGATGGGCGGGAGGCCCCTCCCCCCCCCCCCCCCCCCCGATCCTGGAGGAGGGCTGTCCGGGCGACCCACCCTCAGGTAGGGGGAAGATAGATCCCGGAGGTGTGGCTGGCGCCGCAGCGAGCCCGGCTCAGGCCTCAAGGCCGGAAGACAGAAGCGCTCCGGCAGCGGAGGGCAGAACGGAGCCCCAAACCTCGCCGATGGGGAGAAGCCAGGGTCAGAAATGTAGGGCAGGCACCCACCTAAAAAGCAAGAGGCTTGGGGGGATTAAAGAGGAAGTGGGAATGTATGGGACGCTCCAGACTTTGATGTAGGACTCCATGGTTGGGAGCCTAACCGTTCGGTGCATTTCCCAAGACCGAACCCCATCCTACAGCAACCGAATGAAGTTTAGTTTCCTTCACAACTAGAGTGGAATTGAAACAGGAGACAAATTAGTTCTGGCTTAGGTATTATTGAGTCAAATAATTTATAAGCCATACCTTTGAATATAAAGGTGTCATTTCCCCCTCTCATTTGACTTTTGTACCAAATATTATTCACCTTTCTATAACCATCGGTTTTCACACAGTTCAATGGGGTATGAAGAACAGCTTGCAAGGATTTCAAATGATTTTTTTTTTTTGCTTTGTTCACCAAGCAAATCTATACAAGGAAAACTTTGGTTATTGAGCAAAGTCAGCATTGGGTAGGCTGTAATAGCAACTACCCGGAAACCATGAACACAAAAAGACAATGAATGCGGCCATGGAGATGGAGCTTGGGTCAGGCACTTGGTTCCGTCCCCGGCACTCCTGAAAAAAAGGTCAGGAGGATCAGGATAGTTGCAGAGAATTTATGTCTTTTCTCCTAGTAGCCAAATCCGAAGGGGAAATGTGCAGAGTTCTAATGTTCAGGGTTCCGAATATTCCTGGCTCGATTAACTGAGGCTGTTTTTCATGGTCACCAGAGGAAATTACCACTTGGGTCTTTATGTGATGAAACATGTGTATTTATGTGAAGATCCTTTACTTTCCTCTAGAGCAGTGGTTCTGAACTTTCCCAGTGCTGAGCCCCTTAGTACAGTTCCCCATGTTGTGGTGAACCCCAACCATAGCATTTTGTTGCTGCTGTTTTGTAACTGTAATGTTGGTACGGTTATATTTTTGGAAATAGATGTTTGTTTGGGGTCGCCATCCCCTGGTTGAGAACTACTCCTCCAGGACCACATAATGTGGTTATTTGGAAGTAATTCTTGTAGTAGTGTAGGACCCAATAAAAGTTCACGGTGTAAGTTGACTCAGCACGGGGCTCAGTCCAGAAGACCAGAAGCTATTGAAAGGCACAGTGGAGCATCCTCCCTTGGGGAGCAGGCTTCCTAAAGCCTCTTCCCAGTCCTGTGTGACAGAGACCTTTTCAAAGCTTTACAGAGTCTTACCAGATCCCCAGTGACACCCAGCAACAAATGCTGCATTGAAGGTGTCACGATGCATTATTTACAGGAGTTTTGTTTTCTCTAGACAGGGCATAATTCATTCAGTAAAAGGTCATTCTTTCAAAGTACTAATCTTCTAGGCTGTGGTTGCCTGGCAAAGGAGAGAGACCTAGTTCAACAGCAGAGCAGTGGGGGGGGGGGGGGTCTGTCAATCACATTGTCACTGCTGTCCCCCTGTGCTGTCACTCAGATCTGCTGACAGGAGCCTTTCGAATGTAAACTTAATCAGAAGTATAAGAATATTCTTCAGAATGGAAGAGAAAGTATTGCAAGAAGGCAGGGTGGGCATGAGCAGAGGTGCCCTTATTACACTGGAACTCAGCATCAGGTGTTGGAATGAGGCCTGAAGGGTGCAGAGGATGAGTTCCTGTAAGGAAGGCCAAGGGACTGCAGATAGAGCGATAGCGCATGTGCCTAGCGCGCATAGCATGTGCACAGGTCTGCTTTAATCCCCAGGGCACACACATAGGTGCACAAAAGATTAAGAAGAGTTTTCCCATGACAAGAATAGGAATTTTAGAACTAAATTTACTCCTTTTTGCCAGGAAAGACTCTTTCCCCGAAATACCCTATGTGTCTTTCTTTGCAGTCAGTTCTCAGCTAGATTTGATCCCCAGCCCCCCCACCCGCTCCCACCCTCCCTACACACACATCAGTGACATTTGACAATATCAGGAAATTTTGAGGATGAGGATGTTGGTGACTTCTGCAGAGTAGAAGCAGAGGTGTTGCCAGATGTCCTGCAGTGAGCAGGCATTGGTGTGGCTAAGTCCACACCACAAACCATGCGAAGCTGGAGGCGTGTTTTAGAATCGCAATGCCCCTTATTTCTGGCCAACAACCCTGAGTTCCCCGTGCATCACAGTGGCTGAGCTGAGAGGGGCAGCGCATCAGATCAGAACCCTGGATGAGACCTAGACTGCTGTGAAAGAGACAAAGCTGCAGAGGTGGCTTTGCTGCCACATGTGCAGTGACGAGAGACAGCTTCAGGAAGATAAAGTGGACCCACTTTTTCTTATCTTAGAATATTCAGTAAAATTGAAATTGCTTTCAATTGTTCCAGATGTGTCAATGTATTTACTAATAATTTATGAAACAACATTATTTATATTCTTCATTATTTTGAACACTGAACTTCGTGTGTGTGTTGTGTGTGTGTGTGTGGTACCATTATTTTCAGAGTTTAGGGTATAATACTCAAGAACTATGAACTTACAACTTTTAAGTCTGCCTTACTAGGAGGATTTGAGGAAAGCTAGTAAAATCCTGTTCTACCTATTGCCACACCCTAAATTCATTGCTTTGTACAGAAAGGACAAAAAAAAAAAAAGCTGCCCTTCAAAATCAGCAAAATACATTCCAAAGCTCCAAGTAAGAGTTCTTGCAATTTTTTTTTCCTTGAAAGGTTTGAGTTGCATGAGTCAGTTACCTTTTCAGTGGAGAAGATGAGACAGAAAAGTAAATGAATTGTCCCGGTGTGATCTGGCAGAAACCTCACCCAGGCTGAAGTTGTAATTACTGAGCTGTATAATTCCTTCCCATGAGCCATTCCAAACAAGACTCAAGTTTGAGGATTGTTTTTGTGAGTTAGAGTTACAATCCTGATTTTGGATTATTCTAAACTAAAATAAGGCATTAAAGATTTTTGTTTTTGAAGTAAAGAGAATTTTTGTTGCAAGCAAAAAAGAAATCAGTCGGAAGCAATTAGCTTATGTGTGCTGATTGTGTGAGAGAGCTGATCTGCATTCCAAAGCTGGCCCAAGTCACAGGCTGCAGACTGTGCACAGGCTTCCTTACACCTGCCTCTGCTTCAGTTCCCGTGAGGGTCGCTCATAGGACCATTCACTGTTAGGGTTTCCTTTTAAAGGGGTTGTATATTGCCTAAACACTTGCCGCCTCTGTCAGTTCAGCTCTGAATGGGTTTGCTCAGGGGCTAAGAATGTGCATTTCTATCAGACTCCCAAGTGACCATGGTGCTTCTCACCTGGAGACCACTCTTCAAAACCCCTGCCCTAAGTCCCTGAGGAAACAGCTGTAATCAAGTAGATTACTTGAAAAGATCATGCTTTCAATTCTGTATCTTTAAAAAAGGAACTATTTTAATGTTACATCTTTTTCTTAAAGTATATATCTTGGATCTGAATTGTAGAGTACTTAGTTTTAAATAATTTGGATAATGAGTATTGTAAAATACTGGGGCCTTAAATAGGATAATAGGATGCTGAACTTAAACGATATAAACACCAAAAGCATGCGTTAAATTCTGAGTTACAATAATCTGATTAGTAGTTAAGCAGAAGAACTGCGTGTGTGTTGTGGTGAAGAACTGGATCCCTCCTGGCTTGGAGAAGTGGAAGGGACGCCAAAGAACTCAGACTCTCCCTATAGCTTGACCACCTCCCCCAGATTTCCTCCGGCAGTTCTTGAGTCCTAACTTGGTAATATTTCTGGGTAATGTTATTTCAAGCCTTTGGCCAAAGTAACTCTGCAGTATTTCGTGCCAAGAAGGTGTTTGTTCAGCTGAAGACTGGAGCATACGCCTTGTCTGTCTAGCAGTCAGAGCAGTTATTGACAGATCGTCTGTTCTCCTAGTGACAGGATATGGTGGTGAACACAAGATAAGGTGGAGGGTAATGAGGTGCAGGTAACAGTTAATTTGACAGCTTGCGCGCATGCAGTTGGGTGGATGGCAGAGAAGGCTGCGCCCTTACCATCTCCTCTTTCTGATAATGTCTGGAGCGCACGTTCTCGGCTCCAGCCAGGTGGGCCACTCATAGTGTGTTTGGGAAAGAGAATAGTGACCAAGTACTGCTCATTCAGCATCCTCTGGTAACATCAAAGTCTATGTCTTCCCCCTCCTGGTAGCCCCTCTGTTCCATACTGCCCACTTCGCCTACTTGAAATTGTGTGCCGTCCCCTAGTATTCTGTAAGAAGTTCATGTTTTCTGCCATAGAATGAAGAGAACATACATATGGTATGTGTTTGCTTTATTTTTAGGAGAAGACTGATGTGGAAGGAACCTTATTTGTTTATACAAGGTAAGAGTGATTTTAGAAAAACATTTTTTTTTTTTCGAGACAGGGTTTCTCTGTAGCTTTGGTGCCTGTCCTGGAACTAGCTCTGGTAGACCAGGCTGGCCTCGAACTGCCAGAGATCCGCCTGCCTCTGCCTCCCGAGTGCTGGGATTAAAGGCGTGCGCCACCACCGCCCGGCTTAGAAAAACAATTTTTGAAATAATATTTTAGCTTAGTTTTGTCACGTCTTGAAGGGCAGTTTTATTTTAAAGAAGTACCACAACCAAATCCATCCAGAATTACTAGCTGGCAAGAAGACTAAATAACACAGAATGTGACCTGGGACATTCTGATGGTACTGGTTTCAGGATAGAATTCCAACTTAAATCTTAATATTTGTTCTAGCAGTACATATTCATCATCTGATTGCAATGAATTGCACACAGCTTGCGAACACTGTGCACTGCCAAGAGATTAGAGGTACGCTGTTAGCTAAATTAGGCAGTGGTTGGGAAGGACTTGTGGCTCACCTTCTCTCACCCTTTACTGCTTAAAAAAGCATGCCCCGGGGTTGAATCTGTTTCTCAGTCTTCCATTGTCTAGTTAATAATGTGTCCGGATTAATTTAATAAGTTGATGCTTTTAGTAATTTCTTTTTATCACATATTATTAATATCACACATGCACACAGACACACGGTATATATATTGTCTTAATGACTACATGAAGATTTATTGTTAATGCGAATATCCACATAAATATCTTGGATTCTGTCACCTAGGGGAGTTCATAGATAAAATACAAAACTGGTAGTCCAAGCCCCAATTGAAGGAACAATTTTCCTGGAGAAATAAGAGGACAAGTACATATACCCATGTTCAAGTTTAAGATGACCACAATACAGGATATACCGTCCCTAGTACTGGTTGCTGTAAAAGCTGCCCAGAACTCCTGTGGTTGTGGGAGACATTGTAGAATGGCAGAGCTTGGGTTGGACTTCAGGACAGGAAGTCCCAACAGAAAGAAAGGCAAAAGTAGGGATACAGCCTCCTGTTTAAAGGGACAGTAGGGATTGAATCTGGTGTAGATGGTTTATATTAGCATAAGTGATGCAGTTGGGTAGAATGGTAGACTAAGGATTCTGAAGTTTATTTTTCTAGCAGTAGGGAGTAACTGAAGGCTTATGAACATGAGGATGCTTAATAAGCTGTGAGAAAACGCATGGAGAGACAGTGTGTTGGATCATAAGGAGGCACTTGTTATGAAAGAAACTGGAGTTGGGCAGGATATTAGAGGGTGACTGCCGTGAAGTAGATAGGAGAAAAAGCTGGGACCAGAATAACAGAAGTCGAAGTGAAAGTTCATGGACAGAGAACACAGTGACACCAAGACACAGAGCCTCTAGGTAAATGGCAGTGCTTGAACGGAATGACAAACCTTTGGTAGAACTCAAGTGGTGGGGGGCATGGGGCTGGTCAAGGATCTGGGCCTCATCTGATCTCTGTGAAGTTCACCCCCCACCTGGGCCTTTGGTCTTTAGGGTTTTGAAGTAATACTTTTGCGATGGTCTCAGTGAATTCAGATTAAGGAATCCAGGCACTTGGTTATCTTTGGAGAGTTTTGTATTGTCTAAGAGGAGTACCAACAGGAAATAGGAATGAGTTGATGGGTGAATTTTGGGGCCAACAGGGACATAGAAAGCAGAACTAGAATAGACTTAAGAGGCCGGCTGGGGGCGCAATACAGAACCAGTGAGGGGAGGGTGTCAGCTGCCCTGTCATCCGGGGAGAGGGAGTGGAAGGAAGGAATGACTGGCCAGGCTACGGGCTGGACCACAAGTAAGACAAATGTTTAGGGTTGTGAATCCAAGAATTACTAGCCTATTAGTCCATGTTTTATGCCAGAACATTCCAGAAGCACCAAGTGGATTTGTTCAGCGTGAGTAATTGAGAAGGTGAACTGTAAAGAGAAACTGAAGCACGGTGTGTATTCTCTCTCGTTTCTAAGAAGGATTATTTTGAGGAGAGAGATGCAGTAGTATGTATTAATGATGGTTTTAAGGACTTTTCTGCTGAATTATACAATTATTTTCTCTTTTGTACCCAAACCAAGTATAGCTTTGTATTTTATCTTGTTTTTGAGGTAGTGTCTCATGTAAACCTGGTTGGCCTCAAACTAACCATATAGCAACGGATAGCTTTGAACTTCTGTTCCTTACAAGTGCTGGAATCACAGCCTTGTGCCAGTTTTATGTAATACTGGAGATGGAGCTCAGGGCTTTGGGTGTGCTAGGCAACTACTCTCCCAACTGAACTACGGCCCAGCACTTAAGTCCTTCTTGATATATGCTCCACATGGCTAACAAAATAAGTCATACCATTACACTGAGAAAAATAATCCTTCCCTGTCTCTTAATCCTGTTCCCCAAACTATCTCGTTGGGATGACATCTCTGCTTCCTCCCCTTCCCGCGGGTACACCCGCCCTTCCCGCGGGTACACCCGCCCTTCCCACATAGACCCATGTGCCTGGTCTGGAGGTCCTCTCCTCGGTGTGACGGCAGCAGTTTAGCTAAGGTAATAAAGCTGTCTGTGGTACACCTTTACTTCTCCTTCAGCAGTGTCTCAGTGCACCTGGCATCTTTGTTTCTGGGCCTGTTGTGTAAACTGTGGTATAGTTCCTTCCATTTATGCCGTAAAATGCTTTGCTACTAAAATACATGTCAAGAAATATTTCGTTGAGTTCCCATGTCTTCCTATTTGTGATGGAGTTCATGGAGACACAGTCACCAGAATGTCTAAATTTAATATTCAGGACCCTCTGTCCGTCTTAGGAGCGCATTTTCATCTTCTCTTAAGTTTAAATAGAAATGGCCGTTTGGGAAATTGAGGCTATGCCTGTCAGTGCTTTACCTCTTTGTAGGATAAGCACATCAAAGATTGCCTTCCATCAGTTAAAAGGTTGGCGCTTTAAAAATAAAATCCTGTAAGTGGCAATGTTGTACTTTATCAGTATAAAGTAGTTAAAAGCAAAGTCAAACTAATTTTCTTCCTGTTTGTACTGATAGCCCAGGAATCTCCTTTAACTTGAACGCATGAATGCTACTCTCTTCTTTAAATGCGGATGTTGCCCTTCTGTGTCACTGGGAGAGTCTTGGCTGACTTATGATGTGGCTGTCACCTCAGCACAGACAAATGTGCACATGATTGTTAGTTTACACTGTGTACACTGTGGGTCTCTGGCCTGACAGATAGGCAGTCGAGGTTTATTGAATGGAATGAAAAATGAAACTCTCTAAAGGTCACTTTTTACCAGGTAAAGTTTTATAGTGGCTTGTCCAGAAAAACGGTTTGCTTTGTAGTGAAGAGAACAGAACGCGCGTGCACACACACAAACACACACACACACTGCCACTGTTACATGACCCTGCTTTGTAACTCCTCTCACACATTCGCTCACTGACAGAGCTGCCTCATTTTCCTGAAGTTCTCAATTTCAAGCTAATATTTACACTTTCAGTAAAAATTATCTTTTTTGTAAGAAATATATGCTTTTTACTCTGAAACCCTTTGAAAGTATCTTCCAGTAAGACTTTCTTAAGATTTATTTTTCCTGTATTTTATGTACATAAGCACTCTGTCTTCAGTGCACATCAGAAGAGGGAATAGATCCCATTACAGACAGTTGTGAGCCACCATGTGGTTTCTGGAATTGAACTCAGGACTTCTGGAAGAGCAGTCAAGTGCTCTGAACCACTGTGCCATCTCTCCAGCCCCTAGCAGTAAGATTTTTAAAGGCAGTTATGTCTCTATCTTAAAGGAGTGTGCAGCATAGGCAGAGAGACAAGATATACATAAGATATGCACAGCCTCAGGTACAGTTAAAAACAATGACCTTAAGGACATAGTTGTTGGTATACGATGCCCAGTGTAAAGAAATGTTGCTTCCTAGGTGCACAGACTGCTTGTGAGAAACTGGGTATACACAGCAAAGTTAATAGACACGTCAGAAGGTGGCTACGCTGCAGGTACGCTCTGCTTAGCAATGTCTCTCCCCTGCTCCATGATTTCCAGGTCTGCCTCTCCAAAGCACGGATTCACCATTATGAATAGGCTCAGCATGGAGAACAGGACAGAACCTATTACTAAAGACCTGGACCTCCAGCTCCAGGACCCTTTCCTTCTCTACAGAAATGCCACATGTGAGTCTCTTTACATATGTTTATACATATGTAAACATACAGCGGTGGTCATGTGCCACATGTGAGTTTCTTAATGCAGCGGTAGTCATGTTCTGAAGTCAAGTGTCCCAATCTGCAGTGTCCTCCCGTGCTCTGCATTTAGTATCAACAGCTTGGGTTTTAACATTTATTAGCTTGGAAGTGTTCAAGCGAGAGTTTCCTTAAGCCCTGTCTTGAGCAGCTCTTCTGCCTATAGAATGAACCAGTCATTGACTTTAATCCTGAGCAGAAATGGGGAAGGTGAGTACTTGGTAAGGAGACAAGAGAGGGACAGGTGGTGTCACTGAACACAGAGTCGATGATTTGATTAGTGGGAGTTTTTCCTTGTGTATCACTTCTGACCAAGCACTGCGAGGAGTGATTGAGGAGAGGGTCTATACTTTTGAGTATGTAATTACTGAAAAGTCAAAGTCCAAAGAATTTGGCCCTTTAGATTCTCTTAACCATTTGTAATGGTGAGATTGCGGTAGGTAACTGAGTGGTTCCTGACGGACTCGAGAAGAAGTAGCAGTTGCTGGGATGGTATTCTGTCCTCATTCCACTGTCTTATCTGAGAAAGACTAACGAAGCTGTCAGCTTCAGGGCCGTCTTCACCATAGGACCATACTCCTGGGAAGGTAAGTATGGGCCAGCTCTTTGGCCTTGTGGGTAACTTTCAAAGAGACTTTGCAATCCAGTTGTGGTTTGAGCTTAAGATCTAAGAGGTCGGTACTAGGGAGGGAGATGGCTCAACTGGAAAAGAGCTTGCAACGTGAGGACCTGAATTCCACGCTGCAGCAATCTCTCTCTCTCTCTCTCTCTCTCTCTCTCTCTCTCTCTCTCTCTCTCTCACACACACACACACACACACACACACACACACACACACACACACAAAGCCAGTAGTGACTGTGTACATTTGTATTTCCAGTGCTAGGAGACAAAGTCAGGTGGGTGCCAAGAGCTTGCTGGCCTTCCAGGCTAGCTGGAACTGGGAATTCCAGGTTCAGTGAGAGACCCCATGTCAAAAACCAAGGCAGCCAACAAAATGATTCAGCAGGTAAAGATCTTTGCTGCCAAGCCTGATAGCATAAGTTTGATCCCTGAAATCTACATAAAGGTGGAAAGAGAGCAACTCCCACAAGTTGTCCTCTGACCTACACACACACACACACACACATACACCACAGTGTCACGTGCTCCCTCCTCTCCAGCAAATAAATGTGGGGAAAAATGGAGAGTGACAGAGAAATACGTCTGTTGTCAACTTCTGGCCCTGACACAAATGTGCGTGTGCAGACACACACACACACACACACACACACACACTTGCATACAGCACACAAACACAAAACAGGCTGGGGAGATGTCTTGGTATTTAAAGTATTTACTCTGCATGTGTGGGACCTGAGTCCTGATCCCTAGCACCCAAATAATTGTCCAGTAGCCCAATGCTGGGGGCAGAGACGGCAAGCCCTGGGTCTTGTGCCCATTCATTCTAGCCTAAATGGTTAGCTACAGGGTCAGTGAGAGACCCTGTCTTTAAAAAAAGAAGATGGGAACATAGAGGAAGGCATCCTGATAATCAGCCTCTAGCCTCTGTACACTCCTGCATTGCTAAGCACACTTGCACATGTGTGCACACATAAATAGCACACATCTCCTGACACAGAACTTGCCTACTGTATACTACTCGGAATTTTAATAATGTGATTTAAGTAATACTTGATGATAATCCCAATGAATAGTTTAAGACTAAATGTAGCAATACATTAAATATGATGCTATAGTTAATTGTAGATAAATAGGTTGTTGTGATAAATGTCTAGTCCTTAATGAGAAAAAATAGAGCTATTAGAACAGTAATGTGACTTACCAATAGTAGGCCCTATGAAAAGAAAGGTTTTGCAGTATTTTATTTAAAAATATGGTTTGTTGTTGGTTTTTTGCAGTATGGTTATAGTTATGTCAGAATTTATATTCTTTTTTAAAAAGGATATTTGGGCAAGGGAGCTAGCTTAGTTAATAAAGTGCATACCGTACAAACATTATCACCTGAGTTCAATTCCCCAGATCCCATTGAAAAAGCTGGGCGGAGTGGTGTGTGTGTAATCCTAGGAAGCAGGGACAGGAGGCTCCCTGGGGCTCCCTGGCCAGCCAGCCTAGCTTAGTGGGTGAACCCCAAGCCAGTGAGAGACTGCTTTAAAAACCATGGTGGACAGCACCTTAGAAAGAATGACGCGAGTTCCAAGACAGCCAGGGGTACACAGAGAAACCTTGGTTTTGGTGGGAGAGAAGAAAGAACAACACCGATGCCTGGCTCGTAGACACAAAAAATACTGTGTCCTGAATAGCATTAACATATTCCAATGCTAATAAAGAAGCCACAAAAATGAATGTAGATTAGATGGCTTAGCAATTAAGAGCATTGGCTGCTTTTCCAGAAGTCCCAGGTCCAATTCTCAGCACCCATGTGGCATCTCACAACTGGCTATAACTACAGTTTCAGGGACACAACACCCTCTTCTGGCCTCCATATGCACCAGACATGAAGTTGTGTGTATGTACGTGCGTGCATGTGTTTGTGTGTGTGTGAAATAAACCTTTAAAAGTGAACATAGAATGAATGAATACTAGTTATCTATCAGTCATTTCTGGTTGTTCTTATTTTGTACAAATAATTGATCTAGTCATTGTAGATATTCTGAAATTCTTATATATTGCCTTATGTAATATACAATGCCAAAAGATTAGAATTTCCTTAATGCATTAATTTAAAAAAAAATACCTTTCCTATGTCTCCCAGGGCCTGTCTGACAGAAAATGCTGTGTGGAGTTAGTAAGCACATAGGAAGCCTCACTCACTGTCTCTAGGTATGTCCAGGATGGTGGTGAGCAGCCACCTGGGACTGTTGACCTTAAAGTGTGGCTTGTCTGAAGGAACAGGACTGTGTGTTTAAAGCACACAGCATTTTTCAAAGTCCTAGCACAAGGAAGGAAGGAAGGAAGGAAGGAAGGAAGGAAGGAAGAATCTTTAGAAATCTTATAATAATTTTATATTGGCCAACATTAAAATGATAATATTTGGGTATAAAGCTAAATAAATAAAGTGTATTTTTAAATTTACTTTTACCTGCTTCTTTGTTATTTCTAATTTAAACTTTCAGGCGTGGTTCATCCCTGTGGGTCTTCTGTGGACAAGCCAGTGCTGCTTTCACTGGCCTTTTCCAGAAGAGAAGTTGAGGCTTGGGGAGGAGCCAGCCCAGCCTGTGCTCCTACAGTGCGGGCCCTGGGTGCTAGTCCACACCCCCTGCACTGCCTCCCGCAGTTAAGCATGACTACAAATGGAAGTCAGTCTTTGGGATCACATGCGCTTGGTATGGAAAAATGAAATCAGTTGAGCAGAGTGTGAAGGCAGTGTCTTCTCACTCTTCTGCGCTCATTTTGCACCATTTTGTTCTCCTTAATGCCTGATGCTGATTGCGTTTGACGCCTGTTGTTTGGTCTTAGTTAACTTATCAGAGCTTTTCAGCCTCTGACATCTGAGGTCCACAGAGGGTTTATCACGCAGGCCGTCAGGTCTGGGTGCCTCTCAGTGTTTCCTGCAGCTCAGCTGGTTATGTAACAGTTGCATAGGCTTTTTTATAATGCCTCTGATAATGCCCCTTTGGACAGGGAGCCTGGCTTCCTGCAAGCTTGTTTTCATGGTTACTTCCCCTTGGGGTCCGTACAGACCTCCAGAGGCTCTGGGCCTTTCACTTGCCATAGCTCGTGAATCATGTCTGCCATTGCAGTACAGTAGGGCTGCAAATGGTTCAGCACAAGTTTTCTCAGAGAATCAGTAAATAAAAAAAATTATTTGATAAGTAATTTTGAATTTTAATCAAACACAAAATAGATTACTTTGTTGTATAAAAGAATTTATAGTCTGAGCTTTATTGGAGTTTATTGAAATGATATTTGACCTAAGTGAGCTTTATTTATTTAGTGTGTGTGTGTGTGTGTGTATTAGGGTTTTTATTGCTGTGAGGAGACACCATCACCACAGCAACTCTTATAAAGGAAAACATTTCATTGAAGTGGCCGCTTACAGTTCAGAGGTTCAGTCCGTTATCATGACAGGAGCATGGC
Source organism: Microtus oregoni (assembly GCF_018167655.1). NCBI lineage: Eukaryota > Metazoa > Chordata > Mammalia > Rodentia > Cricetidae > Microtus > Microtus oregoni. The sequence goes on from NW_024543061.1 coordinate 60,200,261, forward strand.
AGCACACAGGCAGACATGGTATTGGAGAAGGAGCTGAGAGTCCTACATCAGCAAGTCTGCAACAGCAAGTCGACTGGGACACTGGGCAGTATCCTGATCATACAAAACCTCAAAGCCCACCCCCACAGTGACACACTTCCCCTAACAAGGCCACACCTACAAGTAAGCACACCAACAAAGCCACACCTCCTGCCATTTTCTTTCAAGCCACTGCAGTGTGTGTGTCTGTCTGTCTGTCTGTGTGTGACATACAGATGTGCAAGGATGTACACCTGTGAGTACATGCAGAGACCATAAGAAGATGTCAGAAATCTTCCTCTATTATTTCCTGTGTCCTCCTTTGAGCCAGGTTCTCTTACTGTGCTGGAAGCCTGTTGTTTTCTGGAGGATGGCTGGCCCACCAACCCCAGGAATGTGCCTGTCTTTAATACTTCCCCTCCTCCATCCTTGCACCACTTTTTAAAATAAGATGTAAAAATCAAAAAAGATAGTTATTAAATCTGGAGTGAAATTGCATGCATTCATTCATTCAACAAACATTTACTGTCTGCCAGGAACTGTGTTGGATTTTATATGGGCTATCCTATTAAATTCTTGTAACTTTTTCTTGGAAATTGTTTCCTGTTTTATCAATGAGGATAATGGGTCCGGAGAGATAGCTCAGCGGCTAAGAACTAGCTGCTCTTCTAGGGGACCTAGTTCAATTCCCAGTACCCACAAGTAGGCTCACAATAGTCTGTAACTTCAGTTCCAGGGACTTCAACTCCCTCTTCTGGCATATGTGGGCACCAGGCGTGCAAGTGGTGCACAGATATATACATGGAGGCAAAACACCTACACACATAACTTTGAAGAATAAAAAGTTCAGATATTTTGAGTGCTGAAATGGCAATCTAAAGGTTTAGATTTGAGATTTTCAGTTCTTTTCTGCTGGTCTAAGATCAAGTGTAGATTTGGAGTTTTCAGGTTGGAGATGAGTAACAGGTAAAGACTATGCAAATGTCCTTACATGAAAAAAAAAAACCTGAAATCTGAAACACTCTGGTCTCAAGCACTTCCCATAAGGAACAGAGCCGCACTGCCAGTGCGAGGCCAGTGTTGATTAGGAAACTTAAAAAAAGGATCTATGCTCTGAAAAGTCTCCCTCCCCCTCTCTCCCCCTCTGATCCCATCTGCCTTCTCCCCTCTCTCTCTCCTTCCTTCCCTTCCTCTTCCCCTGTCCCGTGAACCCCAGGGCCTTGGGTATGATGGACAAGCACTACAACCCTTAGCCACACTCCAGACCTGAAAGTCTCTCGTGTTAACAGCCTGGTAGCGTGAGTCCTGCGCTAGGGTGAGGAAGCAGAGGAGCCAGTGGGACCCACGTCTCCCCTTCATCTGCAGTGACTCCTTGTTTCTGTCACAAATTCACTTTAAATAGCCAACTTTCTAGCAGAGATGCAGTTTTCTAATATCTTTTCTGCAATTCTTTCCCTGAAACAGCATATGACAAGTAATCAATAGTTTTAAAATATAATTTTAAGCATTTTATTGATGGCTATTATAAAGTACCTACTTTTTTATTCCAGAGCTTTAGCTAAATTGTACCTGCATATATACACCCACAATAAATAACAGCAGTAAGAAAGCCAAATTTACAAATAAGTGTTGGGCATAATTTGGAGGGAGCATTACTCAATATACTTAGAATGTGTTCTGAAAAACCTTGGCCATTTATGCTACCATAAATCAGTAAGTTACTATGTAGGCATGAGGAGTACATTTCAGGTCCTCTGTGGACAGAGACTGTATCTTATATTTTAAATGTGTTCTGTGATTCCACATGGGCCCAGAAAATAAATGGATCAGGATAAGAAATAGACATGCACAGAAGACTAGAAGTAATTTCCAAATCATTTGTACCAACTCCAGAATTGTTTGGTGTGTGTGTGTGTGTGTGTGAGAGAGAGAGAGAGAGAGAGAGAGAGAGAGAGAGAGAGAGAATGAGAGAGAGATGTCTAATGATTTTGTTTCAAATTCTAATCGGTGTGCTCAAGACAAAGTGTTGACGATTCTGCTTGGAGTGATTGATTTATAATGGCCACGGGGTTGCCCGGCTTTCAGAAATTCTTCCCTATTCCCCACCTCATGGTCAGCGTGACAATTCTACCTCTCAGACTAATACAAAGCAATTACCAAGGCTGAACTGTGTGGTTCCCTCAGGGATTTGAGTTTTTGTTTGTTTGTTTGTTTTGTTTCTTTAGGCAGGGTTCCCCTGTACACCCTGGCTGTCCTGGAACTTGCTATGTAGGCCATGCTGGCCTGGAACTCACAGAGATCCACCTCCCTCTGCCTCTTGGTTCTGATTTAGGCTTCTTAAGCCCTCTAGATTTCAAGATATTTAGAGCAATAAAGGTCTTCCAGCTCAGCGGGTTCTAAGGCCCTGAGACTTTTAACCTCTAACCTTAGAATCACTTAGGGTCGGTATAAAAGCAGCTGAAATGTTAAAAACAAACCCCGTGGAAACAGACTGCAGAGAAAGTGAAAGCCTCATTATCCACCCATAGACAGCTCGGCTTATTTCCTTTCATTTTTGGATATTTGCTGATATATTGTTATTCCCAAGAGTGCATTTTTAATTTTTAGATTTATTTATTTTAATGTATATGAATATCTTACTTGCATGTATGTCTGTTTACCACGTACAACCCTGGTGCCTATAGAGGTCAGAAAAGGGCACTGGATCCTCGAACTAGCGTTACAGATGGTTGTGAGCCACCATGTGGGTGCTGGGAACTGAACTTCATCCTCTATAAGAGCAGCAAGTGCTCCTAACCACTGAGCACCTCTCCAACCCTCTCAAGTAGTCATTTTTAATCCTGTTTGAGTCATGGAATTGGATGATTCTTCCCCGCTTTCCTCCCTCCTTTTCTCCTACCCACCTCCTTCCCCTCTTTTTGATTGTATGCTTTAGATTGCCTTTCATGCACCAGGAATTGTTCTAAGGTCCATGCTTTGTGCTTCGCCTTCCGAATGTCTATGCATGCCATTGTACAGACTTAAATTCTAGGAATGCAATTGAACTTCTCAAGCCATCTAAGGTCAGTGCACATCTTTAACTAGACAGCTAAAAGTCCTTGACATCCTTTTTAGACAGGAACCTGATATTTGCCAGAATAACAATAGCATGCTTTTCTCTTCTGGATCCACCCAGGAAGTAATATAAGATCCTCATGGGAAACTCATCCAAGGCACAAATACTGTGGAGGAGGAGACAGAGACTTTGACTCTTCATATGCAGTCAGAATAGGAACCTCTACATAGAGGCTCTTATTATATGTGGTAGGTGTGCTTGCTGCCCTCAGTAACCTTCAAGGACTCTAGTGTGCTTCGTAATTGGAGAGGAAGAAGGCCCCTGAAAGTTACAACTTAGTATATGCTCAGTGTCTTCGAGTTTCTATCGCTGTGAAGACACCATGACCATCACAACTCTTATAAAGGAAAACATTTAATTTGGAGTGACTCGCTTACAATTCAGAGGTTCATTCGGTTATCATCGTGGTGGGACATGGCAGTGTGCAGGCAGACATGGTGCTGGAGAAGTAGCTGAGAGTCCTGCATCTTTCAGGCAACAGGAAGTGGCAGTATATTGAACATATGTGAGATCTCAAAGCCCACCTCCACAGTGACATACTTCCTCCAACAAGACAGCATCTCCTGTTAGTGCCTCTAGCTTTGGGGCCATTTTCTTTCAAACCACCACACTCAGTGCGTCTCAGTTGGTGTCTTTAAGCCACCATTTCCATTCCAGGTGAGAAGCCTAGCTCTTTATTATGGCTCTTGCACAGAGCTGGCACACTGTAACGAGTGATTAAGGAGTGCACACCTCCTCCAGCTCAAGCGATGAACCATCCCTCTGGCCTTAAATCCAGAATTACCGTTTGTTCAGTCAGTACTCGGCTCATGCTGAAGGGATGGAAATGCTAAAGGAGACAATTGGTGTAAAACCTGGCATTCTGTCAATTACAGAACACTCCAGAAGATGTCAAGTAAGGCAGTGCTTCACTTTGAGTACTGGGCGTCCTAATTTTGGTTTCCACGCATCACAGCTCCTGTGACGGTTCCTCTCGGCATCTCACAAGCCATTCTCCTTTCTGTCAGCACCCAGCTGAAGGACTCTGCACTTCCACTGTAGGATGTCAGGGGGCTTGTGGATAGGACTTTGTGAATCTAATGGGAATGTACAGATCTTGGAGCTCACTCAGTGAATAATATTGGCGTGCTTGGGGGAGGAGGAGTCTGTGAGACAGAGTGACGCATTACAGCTAGTACACAGCTATCGTGGAGTAAAATCTAAACGAAGCCACTGTGTTTTGTTCTCAGCCATACAGATGCAAGATTCTTGGCATTACAAGGCAATACGTTCGCATAGTGTGCTGCTTCCATTCATATGCTGCCTTTGTGGCTTGTAGTTGCACCATCTTCTGTATTTTGTTTGAGGGAGCCAAATTAGCTAGGAGAAAAGCCTAAATCTTGGCAGAGAAAAACCATATTTCAGAACATTCCCCTCCATGCTTTCTGAGAGAAGCGTCCTTCCCTCTCCCTGCCTCAGCACACAGAGAGCGGGCAGTATGGCTGCACAGTGTTGGTGGACATTTTGCAATCTATTTTTCTATTGCTGATTTTTGTTAAAAAAAAATCACAAGATGATTTCGGATAATCATGTTGATTCCAGAAGGCATCTTATATTTATTTTATATTTTGATCCAAAAGCAAGCAAGCAATTAGGCCGTGAGCTGGTGTTGGAATCATTCCATACACAACCCCTAGTTCTTCTCTCAGAACAGAACCCAACATGACTTGTTTTCAACAGGAAGGCTTTAGGAACACTCAGTATCTCCTGTGTTCACGTAGATAAAGGTCAGAATGACAGACGTACAGAGCCTCTGATTGATTCCTCCCGTTAGTGGCTACAGAGCCTCTGATTGGCTCCTCCCGTTAGTGGCACAGAACCTCTGTGCCAAACTTCAGCAGCTTTTCAGTGATCTACTGATGGTTTTGAGTTAAACTGCCTCAGCAAAGCTGCACTGTCATCATCAAATGCTGGATTAAATCATCTGACTCAAATATGAAGAAGTCTGTGCTTTGGGACTTTTTTTTTGAGGAGAACGATTTTTGACCTAGAAAAATGTTGTTTTATGTTCGTCTTTAAGCATCACAAACTCTATTATGAGACAGGACTTAGTCCCCTTTGTTGACACTCATTGATGATAACAGCATTTCAGGGTTATTGGAATAATTAAGGTAACTTAGGTGTATGTAAGCTCAAGGTTATCGTTACCACATGTGACAAGCCTGTGTGTGTCATAGTTGTTAGCTGCACCCAATCCTAGTGATTGTGTATAAGGAAGAGAACTGTGTTCTTGGTCTCCCAGTTGCCAGTGGGAGTAGTAGGCAGGCAAGAAGAATGATGGGTAGAACTGTTGCGATCATAAACACACATAAAATAAGTACATTGGTGCCTGCCCAGCTCCAGGTCAATGGAATATGTCTTTTCTAGAAACTCACATCTGAGTGGCAAAGCCCTGTCACTGAGACTTACACCTAAGAATAACAAAGTCAACTCTCAGCAATGTTAGAAGACTATACAGGCTTCTGAGGAGCAGCTGCCTGCTCTCTGGTAGCGTGGGTCCTTTGGCAGAAGACTCCTGCCTATCTGGTCCATGGTTAGTTAAGCCAGAACTGATATTAACCATGGCAAGCATTATTGGTAATGAAGTCTTTGGTAGACACTGGTAGACTGACTGACTATACGCGCTGCTCTCTGTCCTGCATTGTCGGAGACCTCCAGGAGCTGCGGTCTGAGCTGGGGAGAGATATGTAGATGCCTAAGTAGCACGCTTTTAGTGCAAGGATGCACAGAAAGACCGGAGTAAAGAAAAACCACGAAAGTTTATCCCTGGAAGAGTGAAGAAGATAGGATGCATTCTCAAGGATAAATAGAAGCTCAGCGACATGCAGAAATGTTTTAGGGTATCCATTTGGTATTTTGACTCAGATTTTGAAATTTATCAGCAAAATTATGAATGAAGTGGAGATAAACAAGTGTCAATAAAACAGTAAATTGTTCCTATCTCTGTTACTATTAACCTAAGGTTTTCCTAATTCTTAATTTCTTTTAGGTGTGTCTTTACCCTGTTAGACTTCTTAGAGTAAATGAAGTAACTTTCCCCTGAGAGAAAGTAAATGTGGAATTTAGTGTCTGCAAAGATTGCTCTGACCTTGACATGGTGTCAAGTCTCCCTGGTGAGGAGGACAGTGACCCGGAGGAGGTTAGGAAGTCTGATGACACATGTAATCTTCGTTATATATGAAGCTTTCTAAAAGCTAGCTACAACTTTTACTTTTAAAGTAGCAAGTTCTTATTGGTGGTTGGGAATGCGTATTTTTTTCAAATTAACATAATTCTTTGGTATAGGGTTTTGAAATATTTAGTTTTAATAGCATTAGCATTCTAAAAACAGTTCATTTATTTGGAATGGGGAGTTTGTTTTTACTACTCGTGTTTCTACTGTTTGCTCCTAGTGTTCAGTGGTATTATTTAAGAGTAACCGCTTCTCATCGGCTGTGAACCTTCCAGTTTCCCAAGATCATGGGTCAGGACTGCTGATTTGTGAGGTGCAGTAAAACTGTGTCATATGAAGAGAACCAGACCCAGGGCCAAAGATAACAGTGCTATGTGGCTGCTCTGGGGCCAGTGGAGATTTTGTTTTACAAGACGTGTCCGTGTTTGGTCAGTAAAGCCAGAGCGGAAGGTGAATGAAAGAGCATTATGTTAAAGACATGGAAGGGCGTGCCAAAGGGACACGGAGTTTGTATAGCGTTCCAGGTGGGAGAAGGGGCAGAAGATTGGGGCTGATGCGGAGCCAGCAGCCACAGCCTCAGTTCCCCGTCTGTGGACCCAGGATACAGGCCTCAGGTGCCACTCTAGAGCTTTCTGCTGTTAACACTGCCACGGATACAAGTCTCCCCTCCCTCTCTCCTTCCCTTTCTCTCTCCCTCTCTTCCCCCTCCCTGCCTCCCCCCACTCTCATTTCCTTTCTTATTCTGAAAGTCCCAGCCAACTCTACAAATTTCAGATAATCCACAAAGTAAGATAACTGTGAGGTCGCGGCCAGCCTGGACTGCGCAGTGAGTAGCTTTCCAGCCGTAGCTACAAAGCGAAGCCCTGTCTCAGAGCAAAGCGCTGGCTCCATGGGTAAAGGAGCTGCTGCTGTCCAGGCTGCTGACCCGAGTCCCTTCCCTGGCTGGTTGTCCTCTGACCTCCCGCACACATGTACACACAAATAAACAAAATGTTATCAAATGAGAAGAAGCCCAAACACAGACTGATTCCAGTCTTTCCTAGGCAAGCTTAGACGTCAGATCAAAGCATGTAAACGTTTCTTGAGACTTTGTGTATCAAATTTGGAGGTCCGTTGGGCATATTCTAGACAATATAAGTTCAACGCAAAAATCCTTTGGTTGGCTCATGAGTCTTGTGTTGCCACAGAGGCTCCTGTGAGGGGAGTCCCTGAGCTGCACACTCCTAGTAGCTGTCTCTCCTTCTCTAAAACGTGTTAAGACTTTCAGAAGGGTGGGTACTATGTGTGTGCTTCCTCCAGCCTCTCGGAAGTAAACTTCAGCATGGCCAAACAAACAACAGCTCGAACTGGGTAAATGAGACAGTAAATTAAAAAAAAAAAAAATACTGTATTTGAACAAAGTCCACTAAACAAGTGTTTACACCAGTTATACACTGGGCTAGAGATTACTACTACTCTACTCATTTGAGGAAGACCAGACGTAGTGGGGTCTGAGAGATTCACATTGTTTTGAGTTATGCTCAAATGCCCCTCGTTTGCAGATCTGATGTCTGCCAGGTTCCCAGTAGAGAGAACTGAGAGCGTTCAAAGTCAAATGAATGGCCCGGCCCTTTTACAGGAGTAAGGGAAAAGGGAAAAGGAAGGAGGGAGGGAGGGAGGGAGGAAGGAAGGAAGGAAGGAAGGAGAGACGGAAAAGGAGGAGGCTTGCAGGTGAGAAAGCATAGTAAAACCAGACCTCCCATTTAAAGTCTGCTATACATCTCTTAACGCCTGTTTATACACTTTGCTATATAGGTATATGCTTTCTTCTAAAATCTCAGCCTTGATCCTTATTAAATGGTTTTGAGTTGAAAAATACTTGGCATAAAATAGGGAACAAATGGTCAATGTCTCAAAGGGTCATATGAAATGAAAACATTTATTAGGAGCATAAACAGGATGAGGCGGGTCCTATTCTCATTCATCCAGAGCGAACTGCTGTGCTGTACTAATGGGAGTCAGTGGGTGCAGGTGAGGGTGGGCACTGAAGTGACATCTGATACCACCTCTAATGGCCGCTCGATTGGCTTTCCGGGTTCCTACTGAAGAAACTAAAGAATTGTTGCCATTATCAAGTTCAGTCAGCTTGCTCACCCTTGTCTGTATGTGCCCACACAACCCAGACGTGGGCTGGAATATGGAAGGTTTGCACTCCTCAGTCTCTCTCAAGGAACTGAAAGAATATAGGAGACGGGTATCTTACCCCCAGAAAGTCTGTTTTCTGTGGAGAATTGTCCAAGCATGACATGGGGAAAGGGCAGTGCCAAGCAGACCTCACCCTCACCCAGTGCGGCGGGAGGTCTCAAAACCCAAGGATTGCATAGACAGGCAAGAGCACGTGCTGGGGAGCCTTCTAAGGTCCTGTTTCAGGGGGATGCTCAGCAGGCTCCCCTTTTCTTACCTCCAGGAGAGATGTAGAAACAGTTGAGTTGAGCTTCGCGTACCACCTTGCCCTTGAACTTCCCCTCCGTTTTCTCAGACTGGTGACTGGAAAGTGGCTGGTATGGGGGGGTGGACGGCTGAACAAAGGCTCGAATCATTGTGACTTGCAGTTGGCTGCTAGCCGCTACTTTCACGACTAAACAATTATCCCACTTGTAGTTTTCCCCCTGTACTTTTTAAAAACTCAGAACCAACTTCTGTGGCCACCTTGGAGGGCCATAAAAGCTCACAGGGCCTTAGCGCTCTGCTGTGAACTCCGGCTTCAACATTCAGGTTTGGGATTCTGAAAGCGCGCCTCCTCTCGCGGTTCTCCTCTGCGGCCTCGGTCTGCCTGTGCCGCTGCCTTCAGACCTGTGCAGAGACAAGCCCTTCCCCGGTGGAGCCCTTGGATGGAAATGTGAGGCAAATGGCTTCTGTCAGCCTGTCAGCTCATCACCTCCTGAAGGCCTGACGAGTCCTGGTCTTTGTGTATCACCATGAGCTGTCTGGCACAGCCTCTTGTGTGGAAGGGTGATAGGCCTGGTGGGGGTGGAGGCCTGGGCCCACGATGCGGAGAACTGGAGCTGGAATGTGCACTTCCATGGATGCACAGTGCCGCTGAGCTGCAAAACTATTTTAAGGAGAAGAAAGCACAGGCCCAGTCCTCTATCTTGGTGCTCCTTTTAGTAGCCAGGAATGCTGGGAAATTTGTGTTTTATCGTCCCCTCCCCTTGCCTGTTTAAACCTATGTTCAAGCTAAACGTTAACTGGATAAAGACAGTTTTTCAGATGATCCCAGTTGAATGGTAAAAACCATGTTGCCTCATAGATTAACCGCCATGAGGTACTAAATCACAGCCCTGGGATTTCCCTCATTCCACTTTAACATTCGAGGGTTTTTTGGTGTGTTTCTGCCCTAAACCTGTGTGTCAGCATCTCATGCTAATGAAGATGTCAGAAGGCTTTTGTTCGTGCCAGCAGTTTCCCTGGCATCCTGCCCTTAATGGAACTGTAGTTCTGTATGTCAGATGTCACACAGGAGGAAGAGTGGCACCTGGAATGCTTGTTAGTATCGTTTCCCACGAAGACACACATTGCCACCTTCTCTGCCACCGGGCTTTAGTTTCTGATTGTACCGTGAGTTTCTGACTTGCCATTTTGGAAAATTTAGTCCCCCAAAAAGGAAAGATTTCACTGTGGTCAGACGGTTCAAATGGTCTACCACACCTGTTGCAACAGAGACAGAGAGGTCAGGTTCATGGGACTCAGTGCAATCCATGTAGATTCCTCACAGGCTGACTGCTAGTGATCCATGTAGAATCCTCATGGACCGAGTGTCAGTGATCCAGCATGACCTTCCAAGAACAAGAGGACAGGGGTCTTTAGGGATTCTGAGTGGGGAGTGACTTCTGGTAGATGGGAAGTAGCCTTAAATCTCAGTTTGCACAATAACATTTAATCTTGACGCTAAGGTCTTATTTTGATGTGAAAGCACTGAGCACATTGAATTGAGAACATGGATGTTCTCGTTTTTCCTAGATTTGTCATAGCGCTGTGGATGGATGTGTGTGTGTCTCCATTGCAGAGAGTGACCTGGTTGAGAAAGCCTAGGGTTTCATCTTCATTTGTCCCTTCCACATGTAGGTGTCTGAGGTCAAGGTTCTGCATACACGGTGGAGTGATGGCTCAGGGATAATAAGAGCATTTTCTGCTTTTCAAGAAAGCCAGATCTGGTTCCCAGCACCCACATCTGGAAGCTCAGCTACCTGCAGCTCTAGTTCCCATGGATCTGACATCCTTTCTGGCCTATGCGTGTGTTTGCGTGTGTGTGTGTGTGTGTGTGTGTGTGTGTGTGTGTGTGTGCGCGCGCGCGCACACACACACACACACACACACACCTTTTAAAAGGATTCTGCATGTACTTGATCAGTTCAGAAATGAAGTTTAAAGCCTCAGTGCTGACTTTGTCAAGTCATTGATGGCATTCATAAAGCTTCTTTTTGATACATGCCTAAACTAGCTTTAAAAAGACATTTCCTGTGCTTTTGGATATTTATATCAGTGCTGTCCTAAGGGAGAAAGCTCGTGTCTGGGCATTGGTGAGATAAATGAGCAAAAAAAAAAGGTGTTCTTAGACTATCATAGCTATCTTTAAATAAAATATAAGCTTTGAAAGTTTAAATTTTTTGTTTTTCTTTAAAATACTGTTTTGCTAATTTTCATTACTCTATCATGATATTGCTGCTATTTTCAGTGAAGTTTTTTAATGTCCATGTAGTTTGCCTATTATTTATATGATTATTTGCCTATAAGACCAGGACCTCAACTAGATATTTACAAGTGTGCCCTGCAACTGTGTTAGCCTCCACCACAAAAACGATGGCGCTAGATACATACTAAATTTAATAGACAACTTCTGTGGAAAATTACTAACTGAATCATTTGCAGTCATGCTGCGTCTCTGTTTGCTGCTGAATGACCACACCACAGTCACACCTAACTTTCCAACATTTGCAGATGTTTTTGCATGGCCATTTTAAAATGAAATTTATTTTTAAAATGTATTTTTCTAGTTCCCTATCCTAATAACTCACTGCCAATTTTTCAGTTAACATATTCTTTAAAGACGGAGAGGGAAGGAGATTTCTAGGCATAATTTGAGCATCAGGTTTCTGAATATTTAAAAATAAAGATGAAATGTGTTTGTGAAATGTGCAAATGGAATATAGAAACAATGAAGTCTCAAAGCCAAGAAGTTTAGAAATCCTGATCTCGTTCTCAATCTGTAGCCACTGTGTAAGCAGTGCTTACCAACCGCCTGTCGAGCCAGAGGCTGCACGTTAGGGAAGCAGGCTTCAGTGTGGGCACAGACTCACCGGCCTTCCAGGACAGATGCTTTTCTTTTTGACATGGAACTCCAATGACTGGTTTCATTTATTTAATAATAAATTGAATGAATTCATTGCATAGCTAATTATATATTTTCCTCTAAGACAGAAAGGGAACTTCATCCTGTGACTGTGAAGATGCTTATGGCTTGTTCCATGTGTTCTTTTTTTCCAGTGTCCATTTATGGAATTTGGTTTTATGATAAGGAAGAGTGCCAAAGAATTGCAAAATTGATGAAAAAGTAAGTATTAAAAGGCCAAGTGTTTCCTGGTACCCAGAGCTTTGACTCATATTTCTAAGTATGTGAAGCAACACTAACTTTACCAGGAAGTGTTTCTCAGCCATCATCTTCAACATGATCCCCCAATCACTGGACAGTGCTTGCTATTCTAGGCCCACCATCTGCATAAGGTGCCTGATTATTCTTCCCCACGTGCTGGAAGTGGTTAGTTCCATGTGGAGGTTTTCTATGGCGTTTTCTTCAATTGTCACTAGGTAGTATTTTCTCTGGATGTGTCCAACCATAAAAAGAACATTCAGAGTCGTCCTGAAAGGCTGCCCCCAAGCCTTTAATGCCCTCCACTTCCTTCCTGCTCTTTAACAGCTTCCCAAACTGTGTTTGTAATTCAGAATCCCCAGTGCCTCAAAGACCAAGTTCTCATCTCTGGGAAAGTCAGAATCCGTGTTAGTTTAGTAATCAGTACACCATTTCTCCCACCCTCTCTCTCTCTCCCTCCCTCCCTCCCTCTCCCCCTACCCCTTCCCACCCCTTCCTCACCTGCTGGTTCTGAGACTCTCCTGCATCCTTTCTGACTTTCCTACTCTTGGCTTCCCTAGTTTGCATCTAAAGGAGACCCAGGGTGAGACTGGCGGACTGACCAGTTATGGACTTGGCCGCTCAGTTTTGCCGCTGTTTATGCAAATGGCCAAGAGCCTCAGAATGAAGTGAGTTTTTGCAGCTGGGTGTCTGCCTAGTGCAGCTGATCCCCCACATGAGCGTGGTGCTCTGTCTGCAAAGAACTAGAATTCACTCCTAAATCCAGGGGCATTGAAATGGAAAGATGACCCCTCCCCACTGAGATGAAAAGATGACCCCTCCCCACTGAGATGAAAAGATGACCCTCCCCGCCCCCAACCAAGAAACTGAAAACCAGGGAACACATTCTTACAAATAAAATTGACTTGTGAAATTCTTGCTTGTGAGAGCTAATTTTAGGCAACCAGCTCAAGTCCCAGATGGTGATTAAGTGTGCTCAAACTGGTATTTACCACCATAACAACTAGTTCCTTAAACATTTCATGTTGTTGTAAATTGTTCAAGGGATAATAATAGCAGGATTTCATATGGATTAAAAAATACCCTGTCGCCCAGCCAAGAGGTCACGGTAAGCTGGTAGCATCTGTAGTGACTGCCTAACAGCTCAGGCAGGAAAATGATTGATTTTTACCAGCAATGAGCAGTTGATTCGTGAGAACTCAGATCCCTTTTCTAGTTAGAATAAACTCTCCCGGTAGCTTCTCAGGTCCTACTTTACAATTAACTTCGTGGCTTTAACAAAAGAATTGGAGCTGAAATTCAAAGCAAGCAAAGAGGAGGGTTTTGGTTTTGGTTTGTTGTTTATGTTTTCCTGCAGCACATAAGACCATGTGGTCAGTGTTAGCATGGGACCTTTGTGGTACCTCCAAATTACCAGAGAACTGCAAGATACGAGGTGGTCCAGTCCACCTTGCTTGACCTCCAGGTATTGGGGAGGAAGAGAATCTGTGCCATGCTGGTCATCCCTGCTGAATGTTTGTTTCTTGTAAGGTTTCTCCCACGGTCAGTGGCAGCTCCGCTACCGCAGTGTGGAAACAGCTGTGACTGCCATGTCCCACAGTGAGCAGTCTGTTTGCTGTTCTCGTCACAGAAGCAGGTGGGGCAGGCTGTCACCCCCAGTCATAGCTTGCTCACTCCTACGCTGGATTTGCCTGTGTGGCCAGTTGACTCAAGACCTCATCTCTCATTTTCTGTTTCAAAAGCCTGAGCAGCCTTTCTGCGATGGCTCTGAGGGGAGAGAGCTGGAGTGAGAGCGTTGGTTTTGACTTTAGTTTCTGATCTTCATTTCCCTCGCTGTTGCAGCCTCACTCAGTGCGAACAGCTGAAGGCCTGTCATGGCGCTGGAGCAGGATCCTCCCCCGTGCGCCTGAGTTCAGGAGAGGGTAGAGAAGTGGACATCTTACAGATGCTCACGAAGGCCAAGGATGAGTACACAAAGGTGGGTCTCTGTTCTTCCTGGCGGTCACGCTTCACCACAGCGACAGGATCGTCACTGAGAAAGACTCAAGGCTCTGCGAAAGCCAACTGGGGGAGATCGAGAGGTTCACTTTTAGTAGGACTGTAGACTGTTTTCTACAGTAAAATAAAAGATAGCCCAAGAAGTCAACAGCCTCCACACAAGCAAATCGTATTCAGTTAGAGGACTTAATACATTTACAGTAGCAACATGTAAAAAAGTCATGTCTTCATTGGTGGGGCAGGCCCAGAATCCCACAATCTGGAAGCTGAAGCAGGGGGACGGTGAGTTTCCAACCAGCCTGGGCTACAAAGTGAGATTTATCTCAAAACCTCAGAGCATGTGCCCCAGCAACATGGCTCGGTGGACAGTAAACCTGCTCCCAAGCCCTGTGACCTGAGTTTGACCCTTGGGACCAACATGGTGGAAGGAGAAAGCTGACCTCCACACATGCGCTGTGGCACCCTCCCCCATGAATAAATGAAAGGTAATAAAAACTGCTAATCAAAACAAAAGGCATAAAAGTAGACGGAACTATCTGCCCTGTTGTTAGCTAAGGATTAAGAGGATTGAATGTGGGGGCTGGAGAGGTGGCTCAGTGGTTAAGAGCACTGGCTGCTTTCCCAGAGGACCCGGGTTCAATTCCCAGAGCCCACATGACAGGTCATGGCTGTCTGTAACTCCAGTCCCAGGGGTTCTGACACCTTTGCACCAATGCACATAAAATAAAATTAAATAAATAAAAATTAAAAAATTAAAAATAAAGATTGAATTAAAGCTGTCAGTTCTCTTAAGTCCGAGGTGATTTCTAAATAAATGCCACTGTTTTCTTCTCCTTTTCCAGGAACAGGTGAACTGGTAGAAAGGGGAAAATAGGCAAGAAAGAGTAGTGGGGAATTGGGAGAGGGGTGCTGTAAAAACCAGCAGTATTGACTAGAGATAAAGTAGGGGGTCATGAAGCAGCTGTACTTGATGCTAAAAATTGGCTATGAAAATTTAGGATACTGTGAATTGTTAGAATTGAACATGTAGGATACTGTAGACTGTTGGTATTTATACATAGCACCAGCTAGACAAACAGGAAAGCTGAAGTACAGAATTCAAACTGTGCCTCAAACCACAACCCAAGAAAAATCTCAGATGTGTAAGAAAATTCAGGTTCCAGAAGAAAACTTACATGGAACTTTTTGCAATCTAGGAAAAAAGAATTATTTTTAACTGTGCCTTAAAACTTAAAACCAATTCATTTCAACTATATAAAAAATTAATATGTTGAAAGTTTTTTAAAATATATAAAAACAACAACAACAAAACAAAAGGCTGGGCAGTAGTGGCGCACACCTTTAATCCCAGCACTCGGGAGGCAGAATCAGATAGATCTCTGTGAGTTCGAGGCCAGCCTGGTCTACAAACCGAGTTCCAGGACAGCCAGAACTGTTACACAGAGAAACCCTGTCTCCAAAGACAAAAACAGAACAAAACAAACAAGTAAAATGAAATGTAACAAATGAGAAGAAATATTGACACCTAAAAACTAAGAAGTGGGTTAAATCCCCTTAAAATTGAAACATGAAAGATTAACACTTTCTAGAGAAATAAAATAAAATTGAGAAAAAAAATCTTAGAATTTGGAAGATGTTAGGAATATTTCCTAACTGAGCCTTTCTGCTGGCACAAAGAACTCCAGTCAAACCAGATAAGACCGAATCAAAAATGCCCATGTTTAATGAATGCCACACACTTGGGTGGCTGGGAGCATGGTGGGGGAAATGATGGGACAGGCGGGAGAGCACATGCAAAACCCGAAACCATGTGTTCCTTCTCTGTGTGGCTGCCTAAATACCCTGTGGGAGTGGTCACAGTTCACATGTGGAGGTCAGAGAACAGCTTTTGGAAATCAGTTCCCACTTTCTGTCTTGTAGGTTGGGAGTTCTAGGAAGGAACTCGGGTCATTGAAGGTTCAGGAACTAAACTCACGTTCTGGTCCCCTTTTCTCACTAGCTGTCTCATAGGCCTCACACTGGTAATATTCTGTTTACATTCTTCTTGTTATGTGAACTCCTGGGCTCTCTGGGCTTTCTATGACATGGTCTTTGTGGTGTTCTATAAGGACTTAGAATGGACATCTGCTTCCTGAAAGTGTCTCCCTGCCTCTCCTCTCCTTCCCCACCCACCCAAACAAGATCAACTTTCAAGGTTATTTTCAAATCCTATCTGTCACGTGAGTAGTGCCCGACCTAACCAGCTAGACACAGGTGGTTCTCTGATTAGCATCGACCACGTTAGAGGCCTCCTCCCGTCTGTGCTGTCACCGCTCATACATGCATGTGGGCATGTGGGGCACACACAGACAATGTGCAGACCATCAGTAGAATGGGTCTGGTCTGTAGAAGTGGAGAATGGAAACAATAGTAAGAACTCAGGATTTTTCCCTCAGAGTTCTTCTTGTGAAAGGTGTCTCCATTTTTAGACATGTTAAGGAAGACATAGTGGAGATGTTATGAAGGAATTTCATGTCTCTTGGTAAGGCTTAAATGAAAACTTCTGAGATCCCTTCTGTCTCTGGAGCTTGCTGGGGAATTCAGTCTTATTTTTAAATTAAGCTTTTTGATTTAATTGAAAAGTAAAATTTGTATAAATTAAGGCATGCAACATGATGTTTTGATGTATATATGCATTGTGGGATGGCTAAATCAAGCTTACATACATAGCATTTTTGCGGTGAGAAAACTTAAAACCTCCTCTCAGCCTAGAAGAGTTGTGCTCTTCCAGATTCCACATGTAAGTGATGGCATTGCTATTTGTCTTTCTGTGCTGGCTTGACTTCACTTAACATAGCTTGTCCACATGATCACAAATGGCAAGACTACTTCTTCCTTTTTTGAAAATTGAATTGTGTGTGTGTGTGTGTGTGTGTGTGTGTGTGTGAAAGAGGGGGGGTTTCATTTACCCATTGATCTGTTGACACACATTTAATTGATCCATGTCTTGGCTGGATTCTGCAATGAACAAGGAAGTACAGATGTCTCTTGGACATTGCATTTTCAGTGCCCAGAAGTGGGGTTTGTTAGGCCTTCTGGTGTGTGTGTGTATAGATAGATAGATAGATAGATAGATAGATAGATAGATAGATAGATAGATAGATAGATAGAGAAACCAGGATTCCCTTTGCTCCACAGCCACACCAACACTTCATTATCTTTTGACTTTTTAAAATTAGTTTTATGTGTGTGCCCTTAGAAGTCAGATTTCCTGGAGCTAGGGGTATGGATAGTTTGTGAATGCTGGGATCCAAACCTGTGTCCTCTGGGACAGCAACGAGTGCTTTTAACTTTGAGCCATGTCTCCGGCCCCTCTTTGAGCTTATACATTCTACCTGGGATGACGTGAGGTCTCATTGTAACTTTGATTAGCATTTCCCTGTGATTAGGGTCGTCATTTTGAGTTCAGACCAGGCTGTGTAGTAAAACCCTGTCTCAAAAAAAGGGGAGGAGAAAAGATCTAAGGAATCATGTACAATGGGAGGCAAAGTTACCTCATCGTGAAGGAAAGGTGGGGGAAAGTCAGTTTTCTCCGTTTAAAATAGACAGTCTGTAGAATTAACACCATCGTCTTGTAAACGGCAAGAGGGGCTAGCACTTTGTGAGTCAGTGTCTTTGTGTTCTTGCCTTGCTTTGCCTGCCCTGCTCCTAGGAAGACAGCAGTTGACCCATCCGTGCAGCGACACCCCCATCACTGTCGCTCACTTGAGAAGAACGTAAAAATAACATTGTATGACTTGAAAACAATTCCACACTCTATTCGATCCTAATGCCCAATGGCCAGAGAATTGACGGAACTCTGGAAAAATGTAGGTAGACTTTTGTGTGACTGATCTACAAGACAGGTGCACATAGTGGCACCCAACCCCAGACCTGTGCCCTCGAACAAGAGGATGTGCTCCAATAGCTGGAAAAACCCCTTGGTGCCTGTCACTCCTGCTTTGGCAGACGTGTCTGCTGCTGTTTTCAGGTGTGAGGCAGCTGAAGCAAACACTGCAGAGTCTGTAGCATAGAAGGTCCTGTTGTATTGATTTATTTGATGTTTTAACAAAATAAACTGCAACATTATTGCCAGGCTCTTTTGTTATGAGTCCTACTATTAAGCTATTGCACGGTTGGTCAGATTACCAGGTGATAATGAGTCAGTATTTGAAATGATGAGGCTTCTCTCATCTGTTTGTGCAATTCTAATTTGTAGTTCGTGGCTCAGAACACTTCATCTAAATTATTCTGTTTATGCAAGAAGCCATCTAGGAAATAAAGATGGTGTTAGCAGTTTTTAAATCAGCAGTTTGGGACAGCATTTCTTGTGGCCCATACAGGTTTAAATGCTTGGGTTAAACATTTGTAGCAGCTCCCTGTACTCTACTCTCTATTATTTCTGTGATTTCTCACCATGGAAACCTTTTAGACTGGTTGTCTTAAAACTTCTTAAGCAAACAAATAGCCTTCCAACTGTCCAAGAGCATGTGAGTCCTCAGCACTCACTGACGTTAGTGCTCGTATTTTAGGGCAATGAATTACACACACACACACACACACACACACACACACACATTTGTAGTTGACTTCTACTCAAATATAGTCAAATATAGTTCCCATCAGAAAAGTAGAAGAGATTATCCTTCATGCATCTACCAATTAGATAAGCAAGAAAGGGGGTAAGAACACTAAAGCTTCTTTTATTTCCATCACAAATGAAATGTTTGTGTCTTTTCTATTCCAGTGTAGGAGTTGTTCTGAGCCAAAACAGATGACCAGCTCTTCTGCCATCTGTGACAACCCCAAGCTTATCAAGCCTGTGCCTGTGAGACCCAGTAGCAGCCAGAGGCTGCAAGAGCCCCCACCCAACAAGGTATGAGGCTTCTGCTTTTTGTTTCCTTGTTGGTTTGTTTTTATTTTTTTTAAACATATTTTTCATTTTGGGAATTAAAATATAATTGCATCATTTTCCCCCTTTCTTCCCTCTAACCCTTCCCTTGTAAACTCTCTTTGCCTTCTCTGAAGTTCATGGCCTCTGCTTAATTCCTAAATATTATATATTCCTAAATATATAAGTACAACCTGTTCAGTCCAGGTCATTTATTATGTATATGCATATAATGTTACTTATATATACATGTTTCACGGCTGACTATTTGGTATTAGATAACTAATTGGTGTGCTCTTTCCTGGAGGGGAGACAATTTCTCCTGCTCCCAGCATTTCTTAGGTACCTGTAGCTCGTTGTCTAAGAGGGAGACCCCTGAGGTCACCCCTTCCACATCAACTCTTTGTCTAAGAGGGAGACCCCTGAGGTTGCCCCCTTCCACATCAACTCTTTGTCTAAGAGGGAGACCCCTGAGGTCACCCCTTCCACGTCAACTCTTTGTCTAAGAGGGAGACCCCTGAGGTCACCCCTTCCACATCAACTTTTTGTCTAAGAGGGAGACCCCTGAGGTCACCCCTCCACGTCAGCTCTTGTCTAAGAGGGAGACCCCTGAGGTCACCCCTCCACGTCAGCTCTTGTCTAAGAGGGAGACCCCTGAGGTCACCCTTCCACGTCAGCATGCCTCTGTTGCTATCATGCCACTGTTCACGAGAGTTAGGAAATGGAGACAGCTAAATGTCCTTCAGCTGACACATGGATAATGAAAATGTGGTACATGTACATGATGGAATACTGTTCAGCTGTAAAAATCTGAAATCATGAAAAATTTTGGTAAAATGTTTAAAACTGGAAAAGCTAATATTGAGTGAGTAACCCAGACCCAGAATGACAGACGTGACATGTTCTCTCATCTGAGGCTCCCAGCCCCAGATCTCCCAATCTGGGTATACAACCTGGAGTAACTACAGAAACCAGGGAAACCCTGTGCTTATCTGGGGCCCCTCTGGGAGTCTCAGAGAGCTTTTCCCACATACTGCAGGGGAATGCCTGGCGTTGCTGAAGGACACCCAAGGTCAGTGGACAAGGGCAGAGTCTTGTTGCATTGTGCGTCTGAACTGTGTGTGGGGCACGGGTGCTCTTCCTCAGGGACTGTTGAATTTACCACATGCTGGGCTTGTGGCTCGGGAGCTGAGTGAGACTCCTTAGGTCATATATTATTAAAACACGTTTCTGAAGAGACAGACGCATAAACCTCTGGGTCCGTATTCTGGGCTAGGTGGCTTCTCGGGCACTGGAGGAGCAGCCACCATGGCAGCGCTGTCACATGTAGCCTGCCTGAGCACTGCGCTGTACCAGCGATGCCAGCATGGGTGTGCAGCGTGGCGTGTCTGCTCTGGATTAGCTTGGGCCAGGGAGTAGTCAAAGCCCCCCAGGCCTGAGGCGGTATGTGAGTTCTGTGCTATTCAGAACAGGATAGCTGAGACAAAATCTGCTGATGAGCAGGGCCCATTGTTGCCTGTGAAGAAAAGGTGTCTGTTCTTCCATCGTTACTCCTGCGTAAAGAGGTGGTTTGCAAGGAATTGGTTTAAATCATTTCTGAAAATGAGCATGAGCCAAAGACATAAAATGGCTTGACTAAATCTTGCTTTGAATTTTTCAAAAAAGAAGTATTTCCTAACTTATTTTAGCTTTCCGTTACTTTCCATGAGAATTTATTTCATTTTAGTAGTTAAACCAAGCTTGTACTTTGACTTTAGAGCGGAGCTTCTGTTTTTAGGCAGAAGTGTGGAAGGAGGACCAGCTCCGGGGCAGGAGGGCAGGAGTGGAGGAGTGGCCAGCCGTTGTACACATCTGGTCCTGTGCGTTAGATTAAAATCCTCCTTTCTTTCTAGCCTTAGCTCTCTACGGTTCTGTGGAAAGCGACCAGGAGCCCAGAGCTCTTACCATCTGCTTGTCTCTAGTACCTTTTGTTCTTAGCGAGCCTAGATGGACCCTGGCTGTAGAGATGACTGTAGAGATTGCACATGTAGCGTGTGCAGTCTTGGGCTATACAGTGTCATTTGTCCCCTAATCTGTGAGCTGCAGACCCCTCAAGGATCACATGCATGTCTTATCAAGTGAGCAGAAACTGGTGTAACGGCAGCCTTGGGGGCCGGGAGGGGAGAGTGCTGTGCAGATATTAAACATTTCAGAGGTCTCAGGCTTTTCGAGTTAATAAATTGCACCTCTGTCATTGATCCTTTGTAAACAGAAGAAACCATCAGTTAGCTGAGTTATGCTTCACAGTCTCTCGCTCCCATAACCAAAGTATGTGAGCCTATTTTTGGATATCTTTTTCTTCCCCTCAGACCTCGGACCCTGAGCCCCAACACTTATCTTTGACAGCTCTGTTTGGGAAACAAGACAAAGCTCCCTGTCACGAAACTCTGAAATCTTCCCAGACCTTCGTTCACCACCATCACCACCACCTCCACCACCACCAGCATCAGCAGCAAGAACAGCTTCTAGTTCATCAAGGAGTCGCATGCTCCCTGCCCTATGAAGAGCCCAGAAAGCTCTCACTCCCAGTGGAGAAGCAGCTATGCCCAGCCATTCAGAAACTCATGGTCGGGAACACAGGGCTGCACCTGCTGTCACAGCACCCTGAACAGTGGCCCTGTGAAAGTGGCAGCCCCAGTTGTGTGGGGGGAGTTCCTCCCTGTCCTGTCCAGCTGGGGTCCCCCTGGAACGGTAGGACTGCCTGCTGTGCCCAGAGCACTGCCCGCTGTGCCCAGAGCACTTGCAGAAACCACAAGCTACTAGAGCAGCTTCAAGGTGCCTCTGGGGCAGCGCACAAGTGTAAGCCCTGTGCACCTGCCAGGCTGTCTGCAGCCACTCAGGTGACTCCGGGCCAAAATGCAGCCCAGTCACATCTGGTGTACTTCGGCGGTCCCCTTCCTCCTCCCACACCAGGACATGAAGCTCTCAGGAAGGAGCAGTGTGCACTCCGAGCACACGCGCTGCCCTTCTCTGGCAGCCAGGAGAGCAGCCCCAGTGTGCTCCCCGCTCAGGAGCTGCTGAAAAAGCTCCAGGCCGTACATCAGGAGCAGCAGCTCCAGGCGGTCCCCCGGCCAGCCTTAGCAGCCAGGTTCCCCGTGTCAGCCCAGGGCTCGGGGACAGAAAAGCCCTTGGAAGCCTGGGCCAGCAAGACATCCAGCATGGAGAAACAGGCTCCTCCTCTGCAGGTAAGTATGTTCTGGAAGACCGCTGCCATAGTAATGCATTGGGCTTTGCTCTGCTATGGGGAGCGTTTCCATTGAGAACAGCTACCCACAGCTTCCTTGGTGTGTCTCTTTGTCTTTCACCTTGCCTGGAAAGAGAAGCTTCTCTCCTCTTACAGTCTGGTGTCCTCTGCCATTTAGAGGTGGTTGTAAAGTTCAGTCTTTACCATGTCATGAGCCCTGAAGACCAGCCCAGATGTGACTATGACGACCCATGGCAGTTGGTGCAAACATTTTGGGATGGAAACACCTGACTGATTTTGTTTTCATCCTATAGTTGATCATTGCTTGCTCTTTGACTCGATGCATGATTCTCAGTGCTTCTACATACATGTTAGTTGCCACTTTACTACACAGCAGTAGAGAAAGCGGACTCTGCATCCAGCAGCCACGACCTTGCAGGTTCCTGAAGTAAACAACATAGCAGTAAAGGTGTTTCTGTTTTTATCACCTTCTAGGTGATCAGTATTGTGAAGACCAGGCAGAAACAAGTGTACCACCCACAAACTGCCAGAGAAGGGAACACAGTGTCATTTCTAGAAATAGTGTGTCTTTCTGGGAGGATAGTGGTCTGTACCCGTCAGCACCTGGGACAGTCAGGAACCAGAAGCCAGGGTCTATTGATCTTCTGCCTACAGTGGCATCTGAGGGTCTGACCAGCTCTGTTTCCTTTGGGTTGGCACAGAGTCCTTGAAAACGTGTGCTGACTTTAAAGATTAGAAAGTTATCCCTACTTATTATATATGTGTATGTGTATGTTTATGTAAGTATATATCTATACATACATACATATATAAAAGACCAACAGTGTGACATGTATACATATTATATGTATATATACATAATGTATATATGTCACACTGTTGGTCTTTTTGATATGTTTTATCACATAGTAGCTCCTCAAAAATTGTTCACAGTTTTTTAAACAGACCCATGGCACAAACCGTGTATGTTTGGGTGTGTGAACCAGGTCAAGGCATTCATCTTTATGAAATCCCAGACACAGGTACTTTCTGTTGCACACTGAGGCTTTGTCCTCGCTCTCAGTGCACCACAGGGTGTTGGCCCCTTTTAAATGGCTGCTTTCATTTCTCTTCGGTGATTTAAAATAAGAAAACTGGGGCTAATAATCAGACTTAAATTTCTGCATATACAATTCTTTGTTTTTAGTTCTCACAAATGTCAGGAACCAAATAAGGAGTGTGTGCATTCTGCCAGCCCACGCTGTGCCCCTCCTCCCTCTGGGAGCATCAGCTCTTAACACCTCTCCTTGGGATAGCAAATAGGGAACGCTAAAAGAAACAAGAGCCTGTCTTCCTCTGGGCCGTTTTCTGCCCCCAAAGATGCCAAGGGAGTGATGATAAAATTATAGCCACGTCTAAATTGCTGCCTCTCTGCTTCCTTCTCATGAGTGTTGGAGTGCTTGGAGGCTGAGAAATAAGGTACTTTCTGTCACCTGAGTTAGAGACACATGGTAGCTGTAGGAGTCAGTCAGACCCAGTTCAGAATGTCACTTGCATAATTGGGAAAGCCATTAGAAAACTTAGTTTTAGACCTGCCAGCCAAGGGAATTAGATAGATTCAGCAGACAGATGGGTCATGGTGCTCCAGGCTCCATGTGCCCGTGCCTTGCTCTTCATCCCATGATCTAGCCCCTCATCTTCACCCTTTCCTTGTCTTCATCCCCATGCCAGCCAGGAGAAGCAGAAGGCATGCTCTCTGTAGATATGCAGAGAAGGACCAGAGGGGGCAAACCCACAAGTCACAGCTCCTCCTAGTCCCAGGGGAGGTGTCTCCTTGAAGAGCTAGGGTTGGGAGCTGTGTGTGCATCTGACAAGCACATGCTGCCACTCCCACAGGTGAGGGGACCTCGGAGGGCAAGGCAGTGGACAGCAGGTGCCGAGCAAAGCTGGCAATCCTAAATGCATGTTACCTGAAAATGAAACTCTCACCAGGTGTCTAGCTTCATACACAGAGGTCATGGCATCACAGGGGGTTCCAGGGTTGTCTAGTAGCCACTGAGGATGGAACAGGAACAGATCTGTCCGCCGTTCCCACCCACGGGATGCGGGATGGTTCTAACCAAGCACTCCTCTGCCGCCATTGTGAACAGGGTCTTTTATCATTGGAGCTCCGCTTTGTGGGTTGTTTCCTAACCCTGTCTTGTGTGCATGTCTTTGCTGTAAGCAGATCACCTCAGCTCAGTGTGTCCCTGCTCCAGTGACTTCTCTGCTGATGCCCCCTGTGGTTTTCACACAGTCCACCTGTGCCCCACTGAGGGAGACTGAATCCGGGCTCATGCCCCTAGGAGGCCAAGAACTTCCTGCTGCCTCCTCCAGCCTCCTTCTGCCCCTACAGAACTGGGAATCCTCCACTGTGGCCAGCAGGCCCCTCACCAGGCTGCAGCTCCAGGAGGCACTGCTGAACCTCATCCAGGTAAGGCTGTTGACCTAACAGTGGGCCCCATGACAGACTAAGTTGGCTGATGCCTTCTTTGGACGTCATAAAAGTAACCCCCTCACACACCAACACCTTCTAAACAGTTAACTGATGATATTTAGAATACTACTTGGGGTATGATATGTGTCAAGACTTCAAGAGATTTGTGACTTGCAGGAACAAGTCAGGCCTCCTAGCTACCAGCTGCAGAAAAGAAGGGAGCTTGTGATGGATGCCTGGCCTGCCAGGGTACTCTGGGAGCTCAGTGTTGGGGGCAAGCTGCAGGTCTAAGCTGCACCATCTACGACTGCTGTGAACATAGCGCAGCTATGGTTTTGAAACCCACTGCTCACCAGAGGATGGAATGATAGAACACCTTATCAGCCCCGCCTTGCGTGTCTCTGCTAATACAGTGATAGGAACTCATACCCAACTGTGGACCATGCACTATTTTAAGCTTAATAATTCACTCAGTGCCTATAGGAAACCCTATTAATATGGGCCAATGAGATCAGGTAAAGGTACTTGCCACCAAGCCTGATGACTCCCCTAATGGAAGAAGAGAGAATGTTGTCTTTTGACCACATGACCACATGCCTCCACACATAGCCCACCACACATATGTACACATACACACACAGAATAAGTAAGTATAAAAAAATTTAGACCCTCATATTTGATTCTACAGACAAGGAAACCGAGGCTTATGTTGGTCTGGTGTTACCCTGAGCCCGCTTGCAGTGTTCACGTCAACTGTTGTGTGGACCATGAAAATTAATGTTCCGAGAGTAGACCAGCATGTAACGGAGCACGCTTGCGAGTGAACGATAGGCCTTGGAAAGGATCATGTCTGAGCCTCACAGAAGCAGACACCTCAGCTAATGTGTTTCGGAATCTTCTTCGCGTGGGCAGTCTTGAAAGTGCAGTGTTCATGGCCGAGCAGCTGCCTGAGGGCAGGCCAGCCGCTGTGGTGTCTGCTTCTGTTGATGTCTAATCCCCATTAGTGAAAACATTTTTAAAATAGTGTTTTAGAGGGAACCCAAAGGACAGTGCTAGAAGGAAGCATCCGAGTCTGGGAGCAGAATGGCAGCCTAGTGTGAGCCCTCCTAACCTAAGTGTGTTACTCATCCTAAACACACGCCACGATAGCAGTATGGCCCACCTGCTCACAATAAGTTCATGAGAATTATAGAGCAAATATCTGCGCTTTATTTACTGGAACAGTAAGGGAAAACCTAAATGTGTATTTAGATTTGAAAGATTCTTGCTTTTTCTGGCTCATCCCTGCCTGGTCACGTTACCCCAAAGCCATGTGTTGTGACTTAGACACGTCACACTTCTCCTTATTGTGGATACTGTCTTTCTGATATTGCTAAAAAGTCACTTGGGCGTCTTTGTAGGAAAAGCAGAAATAACATCTCCTTCTTCATGGTGTGAGTGTGTCTGGGGAGGGAGGAGACCGGGAAGGGGAGTGTAGGGCTGCAGAAGCTTTCACGGACTTGAGTGGGCGGGGGCGCCTCTAGAGTTAACCAAGAGAACCATTGCTTAGATCCAGGGTTCTCTCCCCACCTCAGTGAGACAGCGAGCTCAGAGACTATCTGCTGCTGTGCGTTTACCAAAGCCAGAGACTTGCCACAAGTCATGGGAACAGCCATACTGCCTTTGGGAAGGTACCAATGAGCCATGCTGTGGGTAAAATTACCATGAATGCTCAAAACTGCACAGACATGGGGGCACCCCGGAGGAATTTTAGGAAGGACCAGCCACCTCCTAAGCTGTTGCCAAGGTATTATGACTCATCCCTCTTGGCCCATCTGCACACAGCACAGCTGGCTTCCGCATGGCGGGTTTGCTATCTGTGTCAGGTGCTATGAGCACATGGACTTCGCATGCGGACAGTAGAATTCAGCAGCTCTGTCCCAACCTTGCTTCCAGCCCCTTTCCATCCACACGTATAGGCCAACCCTGCTGGCTGTCAGCACGGACAACAGAGGTAAGGAAGGCACTGAACCCGAGGCCAGTTCAGCTCCAGGCAGGAAGCCTTGGCTTCTGTTGCTCAAGTGACAGTCCCCTGGGCCTGTTGGCTTTGTTTTTCAGAACGATGACAGCTTCTTAAGCATAATCTATGACACCTATCTCTTCAGTGTGACACAAGCGGCCATGAGGAAAGCCACATAACCAACTACAGGAGAGCAAAGACCGTGAGCGTGGACTCTCTAGGTCCTTCCTGTGGACTGGTGGGACCAAACATGTTTCTGCCTTTTTAACAAAGTATAGTAATACAAAGTAAAATGTTTTTGTACTGTCAAATATCTTGGGGGGTTTTTGTTCCTTGTATTTGAAGAATTCCATCTTCCTGTATACAAATTGAGTGGGTAGATGATTCGAGCTCAGTTCATATAAGATTACATTTTTCCTACATTTATAAGGCCATTTTAAAAAGAATTTGGGCTCTTCATAGGAGAGGATGTTCTCAGAGCCGTTTATTAATAGCTCAAGCTAAAGAGCAATTTCCTGGTGTTGGGCTCTGTGCGCCATGGTGCTCTATAACCACCAGGGGGCAATATTACCCCACAAGTCATCTACTAAGGGTTTCATGAGCTTTTAGAAGTCAACCTTTCATTTGTAAAGCTCCATTTGGTGTGTTTCGTCTGAGCCTTTGGAGAAAGAATCTTTCTGAGGGCGTTTCTGGCCAGTGTCTATCTAGGAGCTGTCACCAGTGGCCCAGGACATGAAGCAATGGTCACGTTTCTCAATTCAGGATACTCCTTGAGGCCCAAGCAGCTCTTGCTTTTAAATAGACACTCAACTCACATTTAGTGCTGAAGGGAGGTCGCATGAGAATAGGTAGTGACTATTTGTGGGCAGAAGGTCAACGATTCTCCGAGCTCTGTGGAGTCCTCTGCTGTGTCCTGTGCAGAGATAAGAAGCAGAAGAGCCTGGCAGTCCCTGAAGGGCGGGCAAGTGTGGAAATTGATCCCTGCTGAATATGCACAATGAATAAAGCTTCATGTCTTTACCGCCTTAGATATTCCTGGATTGTAAAAAGATCTTTGGGTTAGTGCTTCCTAGAAGAACCTTAGTCTTTCTATGGAGAGTTTAAAATGGAGGCCGGGATGGGGGTGCAGGTTTCCTTCCAACTTCTGATGCCCAGACCAGGACCAGAAGCCTTTGGGCTTTGTTCATCCGTCCTAGCACAGGGGACATGACCTGTCCTGTAGGAGGGTGGGCAGGCTTTCCCCTAAGGAAGAATGGCGGACTGAGGAGGAGCTGCCCTCCGTCTTTGTCCCGCATCTGCTGCATCAGCCTCTGGAAGGGATGCCTCCCGTATGTCATCCCACACTGCTGGGAGCCCATAGAAATCTCGCAAACACTCGCCAGTCTCATAAGGAGAAGGAAGCCAGAGAGACGTCTGTGCTTCTGTGGTCCCAAGTCAGTAAAAACAGCATCATTTTGGTAACATGTCTACTAAAATTGGAGCAATATTAGGCTGGGAATATGGCCCTATGGAGAGTACTTGCCTACATAAGGTTCTGGGCTCAATCCCTAGCACTTAAAGAAAACAAACAGAAAAAAAAATGTGGCTTGGTGATAAATGTAAGCAAAATAAAATCATGGAGAACGTTTTAACATTCTATAATTGCATGTTTAAAGATGCTTCTGCAGCCAGAGAAAGATGAATTTCATTCCTAACATTTCTGATGTATTTGTGTCAATGAGTAGCTTTATTTTATGAAATTGTTTCGTTTTCTTCACATGAATGAGTAAAACTGTAGCAGCAGCAGCAGCTGCCCTTGGCAGAGCAAGCCAGGATGGGAGGTCAGAGGGCATGCAGCCTTTTTAGACCAATGCTACAGGTGTCTGTTTTGACAAAATGGTGCGTTTTCCATCGTCCATTGTTCTAAGTCATCTTAAAAGCAGCAAGCCAATTCCTTTAGACCAAAGATGGCCACCTGCAGAACAGTCAGGATGGGTGCTTCCCTCCTTACCTCAGCAGGCCAGAGTTGCCTTCTACGGAGCCCCTTGGACACAGGAAGAAACAGATCAGAATGGTTTTCTAGGCACCCAGGACTGCACTTCCCGTGTAAATTTCCTCTTCCTGTGCTACCTCCTGAACCCAAATTCAGCTTCCACTTCATGGTCTCTGCCCCAGCAGCTGTTTTGACCTCCTTGGATTTCAGGTAGAACCTGGCATACTGTGGCTAAGGCAGCTTCATCCGGTGCGGTGGGTGTCACCTTGCAGAGCCAGGGAAGTCAGGTGGCCGGGAGTGGAAGGTGGATCATGAGTGGAGTCTCTTGGCCCTGCCTTCAGCTCCTGGACAAGTCCCTTTATGAGACCCCTTATTCATGAATTAGAGACCTCACGGAGTCCAAAAGACTAAACTGTCATGGTCCAGGGCTACGTGACAGGGCGGGGGCTCCTATCATCGCCCTGACAGCATTACCTGAGGGCCACCTTGCTGTGTCCCCCTACTTTACTGATGCGATGGAAGCAGTCTTGTCCCTTCTTTATGAAGGAACTCGTGAACTGTGGCGCTGATGTCACTGTATTCCTGTGTGCGCCCCTGGCTTAAGTTAAGTTCCTGTCATTGTTACCGCAAGCCTGAGATGAATCCACTTGAAGGATAAATACTTTCCTTTGGGACACGGTTCCACAGGTTTCAGTGTGTGGCCGGCTGGCTCTGTTGATGTGAGATCTCTTGATGAGAGGTAGAAAGCCAGGGTGGAACAAAGCTTTTACCTTGTGGCAGCCGGGAAGCAAAGAGGAAGAGGAGGTCTGTGCTGACCAGATCTGTGTCATCTTCACACAAGCTGGAGTCATCACAGAAGAGGAAACCCCAGTTCAGAAAAGGGCTCCCTAAGATAGGGCTGTAGGCAAGCCTGTAAACCTGGGGGAGGGCCTAGCCCATTGTGGGTGGTGCCATCCCTGAGCTAGTGGTTCTGGATTCCGGAAGGAAGCAGGCTGAATGAGCCATGTGGAACAAGGCAGTAAGCAGCACCGACCCCCCCCCCCCCCCGTGGCCTCTGCATCGGCTCCTGCCCCCAGATTCTGGCCCTGCTTAAGTTCCTGTCTTGACTTTCTTCAGTGATGAGCTATGATGTAGAAATGTACACCAAATAAACTCTTTCCTCCCCAGCTTGCTTTTGGTCATGGTGTTTCTTCATAGTCATAGTAACATTAATTAAAACAGGGTCCCAGAAGTATCCCCTCCAAGGGCCTGCCTCCAAAGCCTTGTTTCCTTTTGCCCTGTCCATTGCCACCCAGGAATATCACATATTGGGGACCAAAGCCTTTAACACATAGGTCTTCGGGGAACATTTCAAATCAACACTTGGGCAGGCAGCATTTTACTTGCTAAGTCAGGGAAAGCAGTACTGTGAATAGTTGTGTAGGCCCCAAACATCCTAAAGACATACCGTTCTACCTCGCTACATCCTAAAGACATACCGTTCTACCTCGCTACATCCTAAAGACATACCGTTCTACCTCGCTACTTAGACCAGGCAAGGTGGCCACTGCAGGGAGAGAACCTGTGTTTGCATCTTCAAGAACTCTCTGGCATGATAGCTAGTCCTGCTGTTCTTGGCCACTTGCAACCAGCTCTTTCCAGCCCGGTCCAGAGCTAGACCTGTAGCTCCAAACAAGACCTCCCACCACCCATAAGGCTCTGGGAAGATGTCGAAGAGCCAGAGACCAGCGTGAAAGGCTAGGAAATGCCACTGTGTGGACTTGATGGCTATTGCAGCCATTCCATCACAGCTGTAGGTACCTACACTGGCCCACCCCAAGAGGTCCCTATCAGCAGGTCAAGGAAGGGGAGGCACTCACGGGGCCCCACCCTTTATCTCTGAAATACCAGCTGTGATTAATAGACTCTGGGAGAGGGGAACCACTTTAATCATCTTTAGATGTGTACCCATTGCTGAGCCCAACAGGTACTTCCAAATCCATGGGCACATAGGCGGCCCTGGGATGTCAGGGAGTCACAAAATGAATAGACCGAAACACAGATTTACTGGGAATAGGGTTGGCAGGAACGATAGAAAGTTGCAGTAAGAGTGGTGAGCGTGCAATGCACATGTGTGAGATTGTTTAAAAACATTTAATTCATAAAAAGAT
Organism: Microtus oregoni; assembly: GCF_018167655.1. Lineage (NCBI taxonomy): Eukaryota > Metazoa > Chordata > Mammalia > Rodentia > Cricetidae > Microtus > Microtus oregoni. Next base: position 60,230,958 of record NW_024543061.1, read on the forward strand.
AAAATAATAGCGCATAAAGTATAGAAAACTTAGCATTTAAAAAGAGAGCGAGAAAGGCCCAGGACAAAGCCGCCCAGGCTGAAGGAACTCCCTAAGGACACAAGTTGTTGGTGTCATTCTGCTTTGAGGCCCAAGGACAATTTCCTCTTGAGCAAGATTGGTATGAATGGGAACCAGTACACCTCTCCTCCAGAAACCCCCGCCCTGAGCATCTTAGCCTATCCTGTTCCCTCATGGGTATTAAAGAAAACCCACCGGTTTTGTATGGTTGGCTACTTCCCTGAGCCCTTTGTGTGGTGCCAAGGATGGGAAGTGTACATAAAAAAAAAAACGAAGCCCTCAGCCCTGGGCCTTGCTGCCTTCAGCCATCGGCACAGAGAGGACAAGTCTGACTGGAGTGTTGGGGTGACACAGACAGTGAGGTCCCAGGCTATGGGGACAAACCTGCTGCTCACACTTGCAGCCAAGAGCCCCTCCCCCTCCAGATAACAGGGCCTCTTTCCCTGTTTTTGGAGGAGTCAGTTTGCTTCCCAGCTTTGGAGGGTTGAGTCACGGCTAAGGTTAATTTATCATTGGCAGCCAGCTGGTTGTAGCCTTGCTTTGTCATGTGAAGTTGGCTGGCTGCATGTATCGGGAAGCCTTTCCAGCGTGCTGCTGAATACTCGACTTGCAGATTGCAAACGCTTGGCACTCCGAGCCTCTTACAATTAGGGAGCGAGAGGGGCGGTTACAGATTCTCGGTGTGTTTAACCCAACCTTGCTTATCCAGACAGATTTTTCACCAAATTTAGTTCTGAGTAATGTCTTCCAACAGCTTAGAGCTCCAAGAAAAGTACACAAATAAAAACCATGTGTGAAGACTGTGGTCTTAAACACCAACAGGGGGGAGAACAGCAGATCGCTGTTGGTAATGAATGGTCTCCAAGGGCCAGGCAGACGGCATGGGGGGGGGGGGCAGGGGGTACGTTGAGGCAGCTCTGAGTGCAGCTTAGGCTAAGTCCCCAGAGCTGCTGGAGATGGAAATGAATGGAATTCAAAGTCTGGCAAGTTGGTGAGGGACACGGCAGAACGGAAGTAAAGGGTGTTCAAAATAGACAAGAGAAGAATGCCGACAGTTTTCCTCAGAAGTGTGAGGACCAAGAGTAGAGTCCTAAGTACTTATGGAAAAGCCAAGGTGGAGTCCCGTAGTCTTACAGGGAGAGTCAGGTGACACTGGGGCGATGAGAGCCCAGCTCTACAGACACTGATCAACACAAGGCCAGTTCCTCTCTGTGGCCTGCCTAGCAAGTGAGCACACCTACCAGCCCCTCAACAGGTCCAGCTCCTTCCAGAGACCTGCCCTGCCCTCCAACCATCTGTCTGATGGACACAGCACATGGGCACCTACACCATTCCAGGGCTTGAGATCAAGATGGCAGGTCTAAGATCTGGGCTGTCAAGGGCTACTTATCCCAAGTGATGCTGTGCCAAGGGTTGTACGGGGTGAGAATGACCTGGATTCCGGTTCCGCCTCGTCTCCTCCACCATGTGAGTGCAAGAAACTCTGTCTTTGGAGTGGGGGGTGGTTTCCATGAGCCTAGAATTGACACTTAGCTTGAACCACACATGTTTACAGTGTGTACCTGTGATCCTGTTTACAGCAGTTCTGCAGAATGTGTACCACTCGGCCTCAAAGGGGAGGCATGGCCCGGCTCCTCGTCCTTGCTACCCAGAGTCTTCTCTTACAAATAGCTCGTGTGACAGCTTTGTATTTTCTGCCCATGACACTTTTCCAGACTCATGGGTTTCTTAAGTTAATTCCCCCACTATGTTCTTCCAGTGCTTCCAGAGTCAGAGAAAAGAGCCCCACACAATATCCATAGACAATGAAGCCCGAAATCATAAGGGGCTCTATTCTGTGGCCTCCTCTTCACGTTCATGGCCATGCCCCGTCAGATGCTGCCGTTTTATTGAAGTCAAACAACCACCTTAGCTGAGAGGCAGCCATTCCTGGCTTTCCATCCTCCTCAGTACCTTTCCCAATCCTCCACTCTTCCTTCACTCAGAAAGAGTGTACCTGTGCAGCCCCAGATATCCAGAGAACACACCCGTCTTCCCATCTGCTGGAAATGGGCTGTCTCCCAAGCTCCTTGCCACACACTAAGTTGGGAGCCGCTCCATTTGCTTGTGGTATCAATATGCACCCAGCCTTCTGTGCACAGGCTGTGGGCTGCACTGGAGACACCTCGCAATCCAGGACAGAGGAAGGTTGATTATAAAACAGTATCACCAGGGTAATTATTATTGGGCCTACTGTGAAGAATGTGAAGCAAAGAGGAGGCGGGGCCAAAGGGTTCCAGGAGGAGGTGATATTTGAGCAGCTCACTGAAGGGGCAGAGGTTGGTGCTGAAGGCAGAAACCACTAAGGCAGGGAGCAGCAGCCACCCTGTTTGATGTGTGTGTGGGGGGGGGGGGGGAACAGGTAGAGTACGGACCACTGTGCTAGAACATAGAAGAGGAGGTGTGACTGAAGGAGGCCATCTGGACCTACACACAGTGGGATCATGCGTGGATTCTAGCAGACAAGGATGCTCAGGTCCTCATCTTCTCTAGGATCCCTGGCAGCTGAGGAGGGGGACAAGCCCAAGAGAACATGAGCAGTTGAGGCGATCAGACATCCATCTGCGAGGAAGGATCCGAGTAAATCACCTTTGCAGGAGACGGGAGGGCTCAACTGTCTCAGAGTTCGGTTTGTGTCTCTGTCTCTTAGCTCCATTGCTTTGAGCCTGCAGGGAAACCTAAACACACACACACACACACACTTCAAGTCATTTTCTCCATTTGGATAATAAGGTAAATTATAAAAGTTAGCTTGATTCGAGAAATAACCAGGCTAGCTAAAAGATAAAACAATTATATTTTTATTTATTATAAGGGAAAAACTCATGAAGCTGGAACAAGATGTCCAAGCTCAGCTGTGCTGTGAGGGAACCACACAGAGAGAGGGCACCTGGGCGGGGTGCCAAAGCCACACCCTAACTTGGTCCCACCTCCTAAAGATAATTGGTTGGCAAAGATTCCCCATCACCAAATGTTGTGATGTTTAAGACATGGTACATTCATTTATGCTGTGGAACATTTCTTTAATGATGCAAAGATGTGTTGCATTCTTTTATGTTGCATTTGTTTAACTCTGTGAAGCTGTGTCACTGAGCCTATCTAAAACACCTGATTGGTCTAATAAAGAGCTGAATGGACAATAACTAGGCAGGAGAGAGAAATAGGTGGGCTTGGCAGGGGAAAAATAAGAGGAGTTAACTAGGGACTAGAGCCAGGAGTGAGAAAAGAAAAGGGAGACGGAGAAGGGTACCAGGGGCCAGCCACAGAGCCACACAGCCATCCACAAAGTAAGAAAGAATGATGGATATACTGAATAAAGAAAGGTGAAAAGCCCAGAGGCAAAATGTAGTTAGAGAAATGGGATAATTTAAGTTAGAAAAGCTGGCTAGAGAAAAGCCACGCTAACTGGGATGCACCTGTCAACCATTAGCAATAGCACTAGATATTATCTTGGACCATCCTCGGAAAACAAGAACAAACGATTCCTGTATGTACCACCATGAACACCCAGCCACACATCAAGCCCTAGGGACTGTGCTGCTCAACCATGGAGTTAATGTCGGCCTTAGACCAACTGCCTGGAAGATACCAAGCCGCAGACAAATGCTTCCACCCCAGACTGGGAACCTGACTTCCAGCAAAGCTGCCTGTGATGAAAGCCAAGAGGTGCAATCACTGGGTGATGCTTTTGTCTGCTGAAGGAAGGCTTGGACCACATGTGATATTTTCCAGTCTCCACATCTAGGCCCTCTCTGTTTGGGCCCAAAGATGTAAAGTTAGAGAGGTTATGTGCTTCATCCCCGCTGGACGATGGCCTTCACTCTTTCTCCACAGCTGCCCAGGGGTGGCTCAGAAAGGGACTCCTGGGAGTTCAGTGGGTGAGCTCCCAGTCCCACCCAGCTCTGCCATCCGCTGGGTCTGAGGGCTTTGCTTTCCTAAGCCTCCCTTGGAAAGCCCAGCGTGGGTCCTCCCTGAACAGGTTGTGTGGGGGTGGTTCTGAGCCAGTACAGCGCATCTGCACATGGGAGCAGCTGAACAGCCCCTGCCCACTTCTCTCAGATGCCACGTCTCTTGTGCTCAGCTCAGTACAACTGCACAACCTTGGGCATAGGTGCTGGGTAGGTTGTGAGTGTGAGAAAGAATCTCACAGACACCAGCTCAGAGGGGAGCTGTAAACTGCCCAAAGAGGCAGCTTTGGGATACAGAAGTCGGCCCTTGGTACGCCTTCAGCCCTCAGCAGCCTCCCTTGGACTGGACACTTACGCGCCACCCAACACCTTTCTCCTCAAGCTAAGGGCTCTGGCATTAGTCAACCCTTAGAAGTCTGGGTTTATTTTTAAAGCTGCTGCTTTTTCTTGTGGCATCTAAACACGTCCTACAGGCATTAATTAAGAAAGCAAGCCCAGGAGGGGAGAAGGAGGAATTGGGGGATTTTTTAAGGGGCCAGTTCTCCAGCTGGGCCCCTCCTCTGGCATTTTCTTTAATTTCTCAATGTCTCCAGAACACAAGTAGACAAAAATGATGATACACGCAATTGGACCCTATCACACATGTGCACACATTCGCATTCACCCATGCGCGTGCGTGCACACACACACACACACACACACACACACACACACACACCTCTTCAGGCTGCTTCCAGCATCCTTCACAAAACCTCTCTCGCCTTCATTATATGCATCCTTAGCTTTATTCCCGGTGGGTTGGCACCTACCAGCTATTTCTAGTGAATGCACAATTAATCAGAGGGAGGCAGTGACCTTACTTGTCACCTTGAATGACCCTTCCCCTCCTCTAAAAATCCTTTCTATGTGCCCTATACACTTCAGCCAGAGTCATCTATCTCCTGGCTGTGGAGAAGTGACAAGTCCCAGGAAAATGGGATGGGTGCCCAGAAGAGGGCTAGGAGCAAGGAGAGCGATTCAGGATCTGTTGGAACGCCGGCCTCTTTCTGGGGCTTCCTAAAATGCCACTGGTTGGGCCCCTTTAACAATAGAAACTCACTTTCCCAAAACTCTAGAGTCCAGAAATCCAGACCAAAGTGTCAGAGGGCCGAGTCTCTCTGAGGCCAAGGAGAAAACTCTGCTCTGTGGCAGCTGGCAGCTGACAGCTGGCATACTTTGCTTGAAAAAGCATCACATTGTCCCTGCTTCCGTCTACACACATTGTTCTCCTTGCTGTGTCCAAATCTGCTCTGTCCCCTTTCTGTAAGGACATCAGCTGTGTTGGATTAGGCTCCACTTATTACAAGACCTTACCTTGACCAATGACTATAATCCTGTTTCCAAATAAGGACCTAATCTCGGGTACCGGGAGCCATGTGCTTCCAACAGGGGACACAAACCAACTTAAAGCAACCATGCTTCTGGAGTTCCACAAAGCAGGGGCCCTTCCTGCATTGACAGGCGACCTTCAGGCACTCAGTGGGAAGACACCAGGATTGATGCCCGTTGACTATGCTAATTGTGTTTTCAGTGGAAAGCTCACTCTAGACTTGAAGTGTAAGTATCCCAAGCTGGATTTAGAGACATGTGTGTGAGTTACTGGGCCTTCCCAGCGTGAGCTGCTACTGCCCTGATGCCTGCTGTTGGAGATGCTTTTATTGAAGTCCATATAAATGTGATTACAAGACTCTATTCTTTCTTACCTGATATCTTCACCAGGTTTATTTGCTTTGCTGTGTAGTATTCAGATGCATGAATGTGCACACACATTTGAACTGTTGGACCTTGATAAACCTTAGGTTCTTCCAGGCTTTGGACTTTTATGAGTAACACAATGAGCACTTCTTGCATGGAGCACGTGTCGGTCCTCTCAGCTTGCTTTTTCCCAAGGGTGGAACTGTGAGCATAGAGTTGTAGATGTTCCCCAGCCCCAAGACTCTTCCTTGGGTCACATATGAACTCCTCTGGCTACACACCCACATCACAGCAAGATACTGCCCTCCCTTTCAGCCACTCCAGTGGGACATGGCTTGGCTCTGTGGCCTGCTGCAGATGAAATGACTGTAGATTAGCTTGTGGGAAAAGCTTGACGGACATATGGGCCCATTTCCCCACGGGCTTTGCTCTTCCATGTCGGTTGTAATTCTTCATGCATTCACATGTGCATCATTTGTTGCCTTGGACAGAAACGTTTCCTTCATATCTGTTTTTGACCCTTATCATCTTAATAGTACTTCTTGACATACTATACATGCTCATAATTTTAATGAAATATGCCGTTATTTTTCTATTAGTGATTTTTGCATTATGAGAAATCTTTCGTTATATTTTCATTTCTGTCAATGCTATTGTGTTATGAACTTGATTCTCCTTGACCACCAAATGCTACATTGCTTCTTTCTGTCCTCATGCCAGGCATGTATCTAGTCAATCACTTCTTGCCACTGTGTCCTATGACGCACATGTCCCTGCTCCGTTCACACCAGACATACAGTTTCCCTTGTGACCCTGCCTCCATCAACCAGTGTCTTTTTATGAATCCACTGTACAGGTGCCAATAGGATGCTCAACCCAGCCAACCCATAAGCATTTGAAAACCTTCATCTCCATGATTGATGACATCTTAATACAGAAGCCCAGGCTCCCACAATCTACCACCTACCTCACCCTTTGCCGCGTTTCTCCTGAGTGTACCTGACTCTAGACATGTAAGAAGCCAAGAGACTGGTTTCCAGCTATTAGCCAGCACCAAAGATACCTGAGAAACCAAGATGCCCACACCTTGGAAGTTGCACTTAGCAGGTCTAAGCTGTCCCTGGAGTGCCACTGGCTCTATCCCTAAGGCCTATGAAAGGGATGCTCACTAGCTAAAGAAGAGGTCTAGTGTACACACTGTGGGCACCCTGACAGGGTGGGTGGCAGGCACCTGTCCTTCCCCACCCTGCTTCCATTCCAGCAGACCCTAGATTTTCTGGAATTGCCTGTGTGGCTACATTTTTTGGGGGGTAGCCCCATCCCCATCCAGGAGGCACCTGTGATGTCTCTAACTTTGACATGGTGTCCTATTTCCTGGCTACCTCCAGTCAGGACAGAGTGGAGAATGCTGACTGCACAAAGACAGGTAGATAGAAGTCTGCTGGGCAGTTTTGGGAGTATTTTGTTTACCAGACACAGAGATCTACAGAAAAATTAGTCACTCGCCTCAATCAAGATACTATCATGTGTACAATGCCTGGAACAATAACAATCCAAAATTCAGAGAGTGATAGATGATGACAGTGCGAGGAACTTGGGTCCTTGGTAACATCTTTGACCTGCACTAGCCAATTCTGGGACCATCTGCCTCTAGCCTTATAAAGAGATATTGAATTTTCATCATTTCGGTAGCCTTGGTCATGATGTTTTATGACAACAACAGAAAAGCTACTAATACAGTGGCTATCCATATGTCCATGTGTGTGAGTATGTATATAAATGTTCGTGAATATTCACATGGGCTCAAGTATGTGTATGCACATGCATATGTGATTATGTGTAGATGTGTGTGAATGCATGTACCTTGTGTTTACACACACATGTGTATGCTCCTTGCATTGTGTGCATGCACACTAGCATGTGTGTGTGTGTGTGTGTGTGTGTCATTTGTACTCTGGAGGTAGAATCAAGAGAATTTGAAGTTCTCAGTCACCTTTGACTACATAATAACTTCAAAGTCATCCTGGAATGCATGAGACCTTGTTTGAAAAACAATAAATCAGGATGATCTCACCTGTGAGATGGGACTTGGAAATGTTGGCTCTGATCAGATCATCTCAGATTTCCAATTTCAAATCCTGACTAGGGACATTCAACTAGTAAAACCACTGTAAATACACCCAAAAAAATCCTCTAAGTAGAAAGTGGACACAAAGCCCTAGCTCTAACCAAAAAACTGTTTGCTATGGATACCTATGGAGATGGGGAAAGCCAGTTTTCTCCAATGAAGGTCGCTGGACATATTGATAACACTCCAGGGCAGACCCTGTGCCCAGGAGGATTTATCTAGCCAATCCAAAATGGATTCCTTTGTGTGCATGTGTGTGTGTGTTTTCCTTAGTGTGTACATGAGTGTATGTGTGTGTTTTCATTGTCTGTGTGCGTGTATTCATGCGTGCATGTAGTGTGTGTGTGTGTGTGTATGATTCTTGCGTTGTTTTGGTAACTTTTTATCTGTGAGCCCCACCTCCCTTTGGCTTTCTGCAGTGAAAGAGGCTTCACAGGCCCTCACCAGACTACAGCATCCTGCTTCTGGGAATTCTGACTAGAGGACCATGGACAGAAACCAAAGGCTCCATGTCCTAGCAACAGAGGGCAAATGGCCAAGACCCAGCTCAATGACACTCCACCCAAGTGAGGGAGCCAGCCATGGGAAGAGGAGGGCACCATTGCAGGTAGATCCCTTGAGGGGACCACAGACTCCACAGTGTAGGCCCTGAAGCACACCCAATGTGCCTAAGGGAAAAAAAAAAAACCTCTTTGAGTCAGATAGCAGCCACAGGGTCCCCTGAGCAGAGCAAAGACAAAGGCCTTGCATCTCCAAAGAGTCCCTGAGTTTTTAAATACAGGATGTGGAGTTGACTCTGGGCCAAGGAGACCAGCTGTCAGACAAGGGCCACAGGAAGTACAGGGACTTCATGAAACAAGCATGGCTGACTAACGGTGGTGCCTGGTGAGGCCAGATATAAGGAAAGCGGAAGAGGCATGGCAGGGACAAAGGGACACCTGCTGAAGCTGACAGGAAAGTAAAAGGAGGTGGCCTCCCAAGGGCTGAGAGACAGCCATACAGAAGGACAACTGTATGTCAGATTTCTGTCCAGGCTCCTACAGCGGATTCCTGCTGATGGGTCCATGAATAGAAAATAAAAGTACTAGACCCCAAGAGGTTCCCGTGCCAATTAGTCCCAGGAGGGGTAAGCAGAAGAACCCCAAGGTTAGGCCATAGAGAATAACCGGCTGTAATCTGGGGGTGCATGGGGGGACAGGGTTTTGTCTAATGTGGTGGTTGACCAGATGTCACTGAGTATTGAATAGATAAGCAAAGTATATATAGTCATGGTGGAGTGATACAATCTTGAGAAGAAAGTCTTGCGGCACAAATGACATGTAAACTAAGGATGCTGTGCTAAGCAGGGGAAGACAGGGATGAAGGAAGATTCCACTAAAAAGAGGCAGTCAAAATCCGGGACGGAAAGTGGAGGGATGACTTCCCGCTGGGTGGAGGGGGATGGGGAAACTTTGTCTGATAGGTTTTCCTTGGAGCAGGTCAAAACTCAAGTGAGAAGCATCGTTCGCAGAGGTGTGTGTGTGCACAGCCTGGGAGGTCCGGGTCCCCTTCTCTCTGTCCTTCTCAGCACCCGCAGAGCCTAGCTCCGCAGAGTAGGTTGGTCATGCCCTCCTAGGGATACTCAGAGGGTTATGAGGGTCCTTCAGGGTCTGGGCCCAGCACAGCTCTGAACAAGCTCAGCCCCTGGAGTGGAGAATCCTCATCCCATCGAGCTCGGAGGCTGTTCTGTGCACACGGGATGGCCTCTTGGGAGCAGAAGGGCGTGCTGGCCCAGCTGCTCAGAGCCGGAATCAGGGTAATCCTACTGAAGGCCCCCCCCACTCCTGCACTAACCCCTCTTCTGGCACCAAGAAGGGATTAGAGAAGAGGACAAAGGATTAGAGGGGGGCATTTGCTTACTGCCTCTCCCTCTGAACAGCAAAGCCTCGATCATCTGAGGCTGCCCCTCTGCTAGCTGCAGCTGGAGGCAGAGCCTTTTAACTTGGGATCTGCCAACAGGGAGAACGCTTGGATGCCCAGGGATCCAGGTGGCAGTTAGCACACTTACAGCAAGGGCTCGGTCTTCCCCTTGGCTGTTCCCAGTGGAAGCATCATGACAAGATGTCCCATGCTGCCCTCCAACCACAACCAGGGCCACTATGGACAGCGGTCAGCAGCCTGGACCTTCCTGAGGAAGATGATGACCCTCATGTGCTTGCTTCTTTTGGACACCTCCCTGACAGCTGTGAGGGGCCAGACCAGAATTCCTCCAGAAACGTGAGCCTGAGTCCGATCCTACCCTGAAGATCCTTTTCATGACCTCCCACCTCTGACCAATTGTCCTACCTCTGAGAGACCCTTTCCTTCCTGCCTCTATCCTCCTCAGATCCTTACTGATTTTGGAGCCTACCTGCCCTTACCTCCTGTCTTTGTGTGGTTGATGTCAGGGCTAGATGAGGGTGTAGGCTTCCAGCTGGGAGGATAACTACAAGAGAGGGTGGGATTGGACTACCATGGTTCTAGAAGTGGCCCTGAGGACTCACTGGATGATCCGTGCTTATACACTGAGAAAGGGTAAAGCCACTGTCGATGGACAGCCAGGATGGTACCTCCAAACAGCAGGGTCTTATCTAGGAACTCAGTTAGGATGGGTTCCAATGGCCTCATTTTTTCTATACCTCTCTGCCTCCTTCAGGTCTTTGATTCTACGCCCCACCATGGCACCCATCATTTGCATCTGATACAATCTCTCTGGGTGTTTCTTCTTTAGTCTGGAACATTCCAGATACTAAGGGGAGCCAAGCATCCTAGACTAACTCTTCACAGTTCACACCTGAGCACAACCGCTAGAGCCTGAGCTGCCAGGACAGGGGCCCAGGCAAGCAGTGTTTCTGCTTTGGGAAGAGTGGGCTTCCACGACACCCAGTGACCCCTCCTTGCTCTGCTCAGCACTGTGCCAATGCTGCCTTCATCTCAGACAGTCCCTTGGTGATGGAGGTAATACCATTCTCTAGTCACACAGACCCAAAGATGAAAGTGCTGGAATCCATGCTGCTGAGCCAGCCTGGTGTTTGAGACATCCCCTGCAACCTTGCATAAGCTCAGCAGTCTTTATCTCAGAAGGCAAGTTCCAGGAAGGCAGGGGGCCAAGAAAAGAAGGCTGGCATCCAGGCAGGCTGTCCACACAGAAACCTCGGGAGCAGCATAGGATAGCCACCCCCACAAAGTCCTGCTGCTGCTTGCCTGTCCCAAGAGGACAGAGATCTGCCACCCACTCTCTTCCCTCTCTCACCAGGTCCCTTGCAGTCCTCTGCCTCTGTCCTGTTGACCCTCCCATTCAGCCTCAGCCATGGCCACTTGCCCTCCGCATCTGCCCTACACAAGGGTGCTAAAAGTCTCCTGCTCACTGATCCTGGAGACTGTGACACCCACACCTTGTCGCTTAGGATGCTCCCCTTTTCTCTTGATACCCCCACACCTTGATTCCTGGAGCACAATGACTGGCTTCCCATGGGCTTCTGAGTGACTTTCTGCCAACTTCAAGAGAACCTTGCCATCTGCATGCCCCTGAAATCATGGATGCCCCATTGCCTGTCGTCAAAGATCAACTTGTACGACATACTTTCCTTGCTAAGAGTCCATTCGAGCTGTGTCTCTGTCCTTTTCTTGTCCCAATTAGCTCTACCCGGTCTCTTACCTACCAGACCCCACACTCAATGCCTATGCCCACTTATTCCTGAGCATCATGAGAGCTCATCAAGTATGCAGTGTTTCTGTGACCCCTAAAGTTATGGGATGTGCAACCGACCCAATGACACTTGCTACCTTGTCTCAGAAGGCTGACGTTGAACAAAGCCCAAGAGACATGCATCACCTTCCTCTCTTCTTGATTTGCTCAGGCCACCTTCCTTACAGTCTCAGCAATAGTCAGCAAGTCAAGCTGGAGGTCTTGAAGTCATTCCCACTTCTCCAAGCTCTCTACCTAAAATTCTTTTCCAGATCTCACCACGCTAACCTCCATCCCAATATAGATGCCGAACTCAGATTCTGCTTCCTCGGCTTCTCCCCTCCCCACCATCACCATCCTCCTCCAAAAGAGTACCACTCTACCCCATGGGAAGGGCATGTCCCTAAGAGTGTGTGGCTGCTATGGAGATAGTATGACATGCAGTCAGACCTCAGGATGCTGCTGACCTTAAAGGAGTCATACTTATTCTGGTTGCATGGCCCTGACAGGACCTGAAGTCTACCTTCTAGGGAGGAAGGAGGGGTCAGTGCCCAGACCAGGTTGCCCTTCTAACCTGCCCTACTCCAGACAGGTACTTGGAGTCATTCTGTTCTGCCCCCACCATCTGAGGGTTCAACAGGTCAGTGTCCTATAGCCTTGAGTAGACATAGTAACGGACTGATCATTGAAATGTCCAAGTTGGCTCAGGAAGTGCCACACTGGTTCAGGGTTTTCCCCCTCTAGTCTGGACCTGCACAGACTCCCTCCTCCTTCCCTTCTCACTGGAAAGTCCTTGAGACCATGGGGCTAGAATCCACTCTAAGCCCATCAGCTCTGGGATCCACTGAAGCCAGGCAGAGTGTGTGTACCACAGCCAGAGTTCCCCCCCCCCCCGGACAGGCTGCAGTTTGGGAGGGGGACTGGATAGGAGCTGGCCTAGTTTACTTCTGTCGCTGTGAGAAACACTTGGACAAAAACAACTCAGAGTAGAGAGTTCACAGTTCAAGTTCACAATTCCAGGCTCCAGTCCACCACAGCAGGGAAGGTAGCAGAACCTGAACGGAGATGATAACATCACGTCCATAGTTAAGAACGGAGAGAAGTTGAGTGCACACAGGCTTCCTTGCTTGCTCACTTGTGCTCGGCTCAATTCTCTGGTTCTATTCGGTTCAGGGCTGGTGCCAAGGAAATGATGCCACCCACAGTGGGCTGGATCTTCCCAGACCAATTAATTAAGACAGTCCCTCGACAGACACACCCACAGCCCAACCTAATATAGACAGTCCCTCGTTGAGACTCTCTTCCTGGGTGGCTCTAGGCTGGTGACAAAGCAAACAAAGCTAACCATCACAGGAATGCTGGTGTTGGTGTGTATGTGTGTGTATGTTCATGTGTGTGGATGCCTGTGGGTCACAAGTGTGTCTGTGTATGAGATGCCTGCTTTGCATGTACATGATGTGACCATCACCTTTGAGGATCTGACTCCCGATCATAGTGAGAACGTGCACTTAGGATTTCCTGTCCTGCAGAGTGAAGCTGTGGGCCGACACCTTCGGCAGGAATCTGTACGACACGGTGACCAGATACTCAGGCTCGCTGTTGCTACAGAAGGTCAGTGACCTCTCCCAGGGAGTTCCAGCATGGTCACAGGGCCCCTTCCCACAGAGGGATAGAACTCCCAACATCAGAGCTGTAAGGGGCCTCAGAGATCATCTCTGTCAATCTTATCATAATCAGATGGGGCCCCGGGAGGCTCCATTCCTAAGGCATCGTGTAGACAGTGAGCTCAAGAGCATTCTGTCAGTTCGCATCTTAGGAAGCCAAGAACAAGATTAGACCTGCACGCGTTTATTGGGTGGGTAGTGGAGGCTTGGTGTGGATGCCTGGGGAGGAGCCAGAGAGCAGATCAGAGCATGGGGGCTGAGAGCAGAAGGAGCAGCAGACAGCCCAGCAGTGCCAGCTGCAAGCGGCAGCTGTCAGTTTCCTCTCTGAAGGCAGAGCAGTTCCAGTGGATCCCAGCAGCCAGGCTGTGCCCGGGTATCCAGCATCCCATGCACCCTGACAAGATGAGCCCATGCTCTGTTCCCAGCAGAAGTGGGCCTGACAGAAGGTCAACCCTGGCATCTTTTTCTGGGACCTGACTCCCTGGACATGCTCTCAGGGTCTTGCCTTCTCTCAGCACCATAACCCAAGAGTGATGGAAGGCTTTAATTCAAATTACGGCAACCCAAGAGGCAGCCTCTCCATGTTGCAACTGATGGATGCCTCCGCTTTTATGCCAGCCCTGAGTACCTGCCACCCTCCCTCATCCCCTTTGTGCTGCAGAAGGTGGGAGGGGCCAGGGTAGACCCTGGGGGCTCTCCCAGCCTTAAGACTACAGGAGCCCTCTCAACACCCCATTCTGTTGTGAACAACAGCTTGTTTGATTTTCCTGTTTGAACCCTGCAGCCCCAGGTGAGGAAGACAATGAGGGATTGTGTAGTCCTCGGGGCTGAAAGTGTTCTCTAGAGTCTATGCATGCTACAGCTCTGTCGAAAGCTCTAGATGCATCACATCTTACAGAAGATGACGCCGGGTACCTTGCCTAAGATCACAGGGACAGCAGGTTACAGGGGCTGGCCAAGAGTCACTGGTGACTCATTGAGGATTGTCCCTGGGCAGACAGGATTTTGAAGCCAGTTCTTAGGCTCCCCTATGCTCACCAGCATCACTCTTGGAACTCCTGCCCTGGGTCCTCAGTAGGGTGTAGGTCCAACACAGAAGGTGATGTTGCTCTTGGGAGCTGGGCAAAGGTGAATGGACACCAAGCCTGTTTCTCGGCCTCACAGCAGGTGCCAGGGAAGCTGTGGCTCACAAAGAACAAGGACAGGGACTCTGGTACTCTGTCTCCCCCAGGGTCCTAGCTGCCCAGCTCACTGGCTCTGGCTGGTGTCAAGTTTAATTCCTACCCAAGTGTCAGTCAGCTCCCATTGGGGATAGTAACTTTCTTGTGTCTGGAGTCCTGAACAGGGGACATCTGAGGACAGGCCGTTTGAGACTATGGTTGGGACGTCATGGGGTGGATGCATGGAGAGCTGGTAAGGTCTTAGAGCAAGGACGGCCCTGGTGCACTCAGGCCCACGTCTTCCTCCTTTGCCCTGCCCAGAAGTACAAGGATGCAGAAGCCAGTCTGAAGATCGAAGAGGTGGATGGCTTAGAGCTGGTGAAGAAGTTCTCGGAGGACATGGAGACCATGCTTAGGAGGAAAGTCGAGGCCGTGAAGGTACTGCTGCCCATCCCCAGCACTGGCCTTTCAGACCCTCTCAGTGACTTCACTGACTGTAGATGGGCCTCTCCTGGCTGGGTGGAGTGCAGACTGTGTTATACTAAACCAGGTCACTGCAGGTGTCGGGATAGGCATGTCACCAAGGCTGTTCCCAGTCAGGCTTTGTAGACATTCAGGAATGCTGTCCCCTGAGCTCCTTGGAGCATGTAGGAACCACAGAGGGTGGGTCCTCGTGGCTGAAAGGGCAAAAGAAGAAAGCAGAGGGTTGGAGAGGGAAGAGAAGAGCAGAGAGCTTGGGGTGGAGTGGCGGAGGAGAACAGCTGATGGTGACGGTCATGCTCCCTCCCTCAGAGCCTGGTGGAGGCCGCTGAGGAGGCCGACCTGAATCATGAGTACAATGCTTCTCTGGTGGTAAGTCCTCTTGGGAGTGGATGCCAGACTGGCTGGCTCTGCCCCACCCCCACGGCCAGCCGGAACAGCAGCTGTTCAGGGAGCTGAGCAACAGCTACTCAATCTATGTCCCTGCGCCATGCTGTGCCCTGGCTTTGTCAGTGAGGTCTTCACACCAGCTGCTGAGGCTCCCAGAGACAGCATGGAGTCAGCATGTGGGGTGGGCCAGCGAGCACTGCGAAGTGGACAGGAGAGGGGAGGTTCAGCAGGGATGGCCCTGATAAGGGTACTTGGGAAGCTGAGGTATAAACAAGTGTCTCTGAGCTGAGAGATCCTGGAAGGCACAGGAAGAAGGAAGCTCAGGGCGGATGAGGACACAATGATACAAACCCTCTGGGACGTCCACTGAGAGAGGCCAGGGCCAAGATCCTGGATGCTGGGTGCCATGGCTGCCTGCCATTACTGTGGTAAACACCATGGCCAAAAGCAACTCGTGGAGGAAAGGGTTTATTACGCTTACACATCACAACCACAGTCCATCACAGCATGAGGCCAAGATAGGAAATCGAGGCAGCAATCTGGAGGCAGAAACTGAAGCAGATCGGGGGAGGAAAAGTTCTTATTGTGGTTTTCCCTAATTTTGCTCAATTTGCTTTTTTATGCAACCATTCGCCATCTTCCCAGGGGCAGCACTGCCCACGGTGGACTTGGCCCTCTTCCTAGGGGTGGCACTGCCCACAGTGGGCTTGTCCGTCTTCCTGGGGTGGCACTGCCCACGGTGGACTTGGCCCTCTTCCTAGGGGTGGCACTGCCCACAGTGGGCTTGTCCGTCTTCCTGGGGTGGCACTGCCCACGGTGGACTTGGCCCTCTTCCTAGGGGTGGCACTGCCCACAGTGGGCTTGTCCGTCTTCCTGGGGTGGCACTGCCCACGGTGGGCTTGGCCCTCTTCCCAGGGGTGGCACTGCCCACAGTGGGCTTGGCCCTCTTCCTGGGGTGGCACTGCCCACAGTGGGCTTGGCCCTCTTCCTAGGGGTGGCACTGCCCACAGTGGGCTTGTCCCTCTTCCTGGGGTGGCACTGCCCACAGTGGGCTTGTCCCTCTTCCTGGGGTGGCACTGCCCACAGTGGGCTTGGCCCTCTTCCTGGGGTGGCACTGCCCACAGGGGACTCGGCCCTCCATAGCTATCATCAGTAGAGGGATGCCTGCACAGACTTGCCTCCAGGCCAATTTGATGGAGGCATTTTCTCAATTTAGGATCCCTCTTCCAAAATGGCCCAAGCTTGTACTTGTGGGATGGAGTCGGGGAGGGACATAGCTGGAACTGAGCTCACAAAGCCAATATTGACCAGAGGGTGGCAAGATGGAGCTGGGAGGGGTCTGTGGCCACCGTTCTAGAGGGAACCAAAGTGTGGGCTTGTGGTGTGGGGGGCAGGGAAGAAAGTGGTCTGATTATGGCCTCTTGGGTCACAGCCTTCCTGCCCTGTGGGGAGGAGATAGCAGGGCTTAGGCCCCCTGGCAGGGCAGGGCCCCGGATGCTACTCCTTGAATTAGCTGGGCCTCACCCCATGGAAGAAACTGATGGTGCTGACATGGTCTTTTGTCTCCAGCTGGCTCTTGAGTCTCGGTTTGTCTGTCAGTCTGTCTGTCTCTGACTTGTGACTTTCCCATGCATAGTAAGCCAAGTGGAGAATCAAAGCAACGATTGAGCTGATTTGACCTCACCCACCAGGGAGCCCTCAGATCCAACTATCTTGATGTGTGCTGTGACCTCACTGCACCATCTTTGCTTGAGTTTTCCACCAAATGCAGCATAACCGGGCACCACCAGCCCTTCCTGCCTAGCCTGGCCTTACGCTTGGTTCCTCTGGCCCTTGAAGCTCCCCTCCCTCCCTTTCTCTTTCCTTCTCCCTCTTTGTGCCTGGGCTGCCTCTTCTGGACTTGCCCCGTCTCTCCCCAGTTTAACTACTACAACTCAGTGCTTATCAATGAGAAGGACGAGAATGGCAACTACGTGGAGCTGGGAGCCGAGTTTCTTCTTGAACCCGATGCACACTTCAGCAACCAGAGGGTGAACGTCTCTCTGAGCAGCGTGCAGCTACCTACCAACGTGTACAACAAAGGTGGCCGTGTCCTCACCATCGGGTAGTTTAGAGGACAGGACAGGGGCCCTGGAGGGCTTAAATAGTTTGTGTCAATTTTCCCAAGAAGTCCTATAGGGCATTAGCTGTCTCTCTAATCTTCTTGATAGGGTGAGAAAGGAGATTATTCTACACACACATGGAGTTTTCTGTTGCTTTGACAAAATACCCGAAGCTGAATAACTTAGGCGAGGTTTCCCTAGCTCAAGGTCTGGGAAGCTGAGTCCGGCCAGCACCACACTGCTTTGGTGAGGTCCCCAGCTGCATCCTACTCTGGTAGAGGGTGTCACGATAGGGATCTGTGTAAGGGGGTGCAACCACCCAAAAAGCTAGAGAGTGGGAAAGCCTCTTCCACAGAAACTCTTTCAAGGGAACTCACCAGAATCCATAGAATTGTAAAAGCTCTGCCCTGGGGTGATGATTCAATTATCCCCCTCATACTCCCATCCTTTCTCATACATCAGTACTGAGCACTGCACATTCAAACACAAACCCTGGGCACGCACACACACATACACACACACACACACACACACACACAGAGAGAGAGAGAGAGAGAGAGAGAGAGAGAGAGAGAGAGAGAGAGAGGCTACATCCAAACCTCAGCTTGTGGGCTGGGAGAGAGATGATGCTTCTAGGTTAGGCAGCACGGGCTACATGTGAGCCTGATGCAGGTCTAAGGGAAGCAGGGGAAGCTTGCCTGGGTTTGCATGTGTAGCATAAGACATGTGCATCTAATGTCACGGCCTCTGAAGTTCCCTCCATGATTTCACTCCCAGACCCAGACATCTTAAATGGAGTCTACATGTCCGAGGCCCTGAACCCTGTGTTTGTGGAGAACTTCCAGAGAGATCCCACACTGACCTGGCAGTATTTTGGCAGTTCAACTGGGTTCTTCAGGATCTATCCAGGTAAGGACACTGGGCAGCATCTCTGCCGCCTCTGCGCTTGTTCTCTGAGAATAAAGTATGAAGACTCAAGCGCCCTCATAGCCAAGGCGTTTTCAACCCACGCTTGGCCGTCTTACAACCTACTATGACGTAGTCAGTGGGAGCTGAGTGACCTCCTGTCCTGGGAAAGCCTGCGAACAATGTCACGGAGGACCCTGCAATCCCTCACCTTAAGGGATCTTCCGAGTTGGAGAGCAGAGAACACCGCCCTCATACAAAATGGGAAAAGTTCTCTTAGTCACACAGAAACAGGAAAGGGGTGGGGAGCGACTCCCTGGAAAGGCGTTTGCTGCACAATCATAAGGACCTGGGTTCACATCCTTAGAACCTGTATGCATGGTGCACACCTGTAATCCCAGAACTGCAGGGCTGGAGACAGGGGATCCTGGGAAACCACTGGGCACCCACTCTGGTGGAATTGGTAAGCTCCACGGATTCAGTGAAGACTGTGTCTCAAATAATAAGGTGGAGGGCAACAGGAAGACACACGCTGTTGATCTTTTGCCTCCACAAGTGCACGCACTGGTGCTAGCCCCCATATACATACGTTCACAAATATCACACACACACACACACACACACACACACACACATACATACTCACACTCTATATACCAAAAAAAGGGAATAGAAAAACCCCCGACCAACCACAGTGTTTGTGGGTCTTTACTGGTTTCTTGCCACTTAGAAAAATTCACCTTCACATCTCATGTTTCTATGTCCAGAAAGATCTTCAGTGTCACCTCGTCTGGCCAGACCCTGAAATGATAAAAATGGACCTCTTTTTGTCTCTAGGATGGGAAGTCAACCCCTCTCACAGGGTGCAAAGAGCAAGTGTGTCTCCCGTCACTCCCAAACTCCCTGTTGTCTTTGTCAGACATTCTCAGTTAGCTGTGGGATTCCACTTCAATGTCTAGGTTCATTTAACCGTCTCCGATACAGAGACCCTGATGCTCCAGGAGCTCGTACTGTTCCCCAGAGTAAAAATCCTGTGAAGAGTCCCCTGCGTCCATTTCTAATGGATTTGTTTTTCTCGTTGAGCCTCAGGAGTTCTCTGTATATTCTGAGTATTATTTCATATTGGCTTAATGATTTACAAATATTTCCTCCCCTTTTGTGGGTTGCTCTTTTAATTTGTTGATATTGTCTTGTAGTCTTTTAATAGATAGCGTTTAAATTATCCCACCTTTCTTTTATTGTCTATGCTTTTGGTACTGTGGCCAAGAAATAGTTGGCAACTCTGGTGTCATGGGAATTTTCCACTATGTGTTCTAGTAAGAATTTTGCAGTCGTGAGTCTTATGCTTAAGCTTTTGCTCATTTTGAGTTACTTTTGTATATTGTGCTAGGAAGGGCTCAGGTTCTTTCTCTCCCGTGTGGCTGCCCAGTTTTCTATTTGTTTAAAGACTGCCGTTTGCTCTCCGCCGGCCAACAATGATTTGATCATGACGTGAGGATTTCTTTCCCGTGTCTCTCATCTATTTCACGGGTCCCTGTGTCACTGTGTGCGTGAATAGCACCATTTTGATTGCCATAGCCTTGAGTGTTAGAATCGGAAGATGTGACTCGTCAGAGCGTCACTCACTTGTGCATCGCTGTGACAGAACGCCCGTTCACATGGGAGGAAATGTGTGTTTCGGTCCATGACTTCAGAGGGTCTCGGTCCTCTGCGGCAGGAAGGTAAAACAGTGGCCAGGGTCCTGCACCTCACAGCAGACCTGTAGCAGAAAAAGTGTCAGAACTGGGGCCGGACTATATGATTTTACGACTGTGTCCCCCGTACATGTATTGCCTGTGCACCACATAGCACAGTGCCCTTGGAGGCCAGAAGAGGGCTCAGGAATTCTTGGGACTAGAGTTACAGATGACTGCTGGTGCTGGGAGCTGAACTTGGTCCTTTGTAAGAGCAGTAAAGCTCCAGGCCCCCAATAATTTATAGTTTTTATTATATACGAAGTTGTGGTGGAATATTTAACTGTATAAAGGTGTGTTATGTTTGTTTGTGCTGTATTTGTTTAACAATGTAAAAATGTGTGTTTAATTATAAAAAGATATGTTGCTATTTCACCTACCCTGCCTAAAGCACATGATAGGTCTAATAAAAAGCTGAATGGCCAATAGCTATGTGGGAAAGGGATAGGTGAGTCTGGCAGGCAGAAAGAATAAATAGGAGGAGAAATCAAGGTGCATAAAAGAACAATAGGAAGAAGAACGAGAGGAGAGAATGAGGGAGATCACACCCAGAGTAAGAAACCAGGCAGATGCCAGCCGGCCAGATACCAGAAGCAGTGTAAGTAAGGTATACAGAAGGAAAGGAAAGCCCCAAGGTAAAAGGTAGATAAAGAGAAACAGATTAATTTGTGTTAAAAAAAAAAAAAAAGCTAGCCTGAAATGAGCCCAAGCAGGGCCAAACATTCAAAACTAATAAGAAATCTCGGTGTCATGATTTCGGAGCTGGTTGGTGGCCCAAAAGAAAAGGCCTGGTACACAAAGTCTTCTGCTTCTTTTGTGATGCTTCTGAAAACTGAACCATTTTGGTAACTTCCTCTTCAGGTTGTTCATAGCAACTGCTCTTGCTTGCTATGTTGCTGAATTTGTTTATGAGGCTGAACGCCTGTCGTTTGGGGCTTCCCACGTATCAAGCCCACAGTGTGCAAGCGTAGTCTTCTCCCTTCCTCCCCTCACCTTTGCAGTTTTCTTTTTTAGCCTAATTGCTCTGACTAGAACTTCCAGTACTGGTTAAAACACAACTATTTTAAAACAACTCTGTTTGGACAACTAAGAGCGAGTGCTTTCAACCTTATGCTGTGGATTTTTCCACTGTGGCTTTTGCTATGTTGGAGTGATTTTCAGCTGTTGCTGGTTTGTAGAATCTTTTTGTCATGAGAGTGAGTTGGGTTTTGCCAAATTTGTTTTCTGCTTCATTTGGGACAAGCATGTTTTTCTCTCCTCGTTCTGTTAAGGTGATCTTTGATGTCTATCAGTTTTCACGGGTTAGGAAATCCTTACATTCTAGGAATAATGTATCACCCTTTTCATTTGCTGCTGGGTTTGCTTTGCTGGGCTTTGTTGAGGAGCTGTGCATCAGTGTTCTTTGGGTATATTGTGCCTCGTGGACTAAGATAAGAAGTAGTGTCTCCTCTTCAATTTTGTGGAAGGTTTTGAGGATCTGTATGGAGTTTATAAGGATCTGGTACTGCTCATTGAGAGATCATTAGCATCTGGACTTCACTTTGCTGGGAGATTTTTACTTTTTGTTTCCATCTCCTTATTTTTATTTGTTTGATTGTTGTTTTCTGTGGTTTTTAAAAATATTTTAAAGTATTTTTTTTATTTATCTCCCCTTTTATCCTTTCCCGTGACCCCCACACTCCCAGTTTACTTAGGAGATCTTGTCTTTTTCACTTCCCTATGTAGATTCATGTATGTCTCTCTTTGTTGACTAGTTTCTCTGGGGTTGTGGCCTATAGGCTGGTTTTTCTTTGCTTTATGTTTAAAAGAAATGACATGAATGAATAGATGAGTGAACGAATGAATGAATGCATAGTATATTTGTCTTTCTGGGTATGGGTTACCTCACGCAATGTAATGTTTTTTAGATCCACCCATTTGCCCATAAATTTCAAGATGTCATTATTTTTTTCTGCTGTGTAGTACTCCATTGTGTAAATGTGCCACATTTTCCTTATCCATTCTTCTGTTGAGAGGCATTTAGGTTGTTTCCAGTTCTGACTGTGACAAACAATGCTGCTATGAACATAGTTGAGCACATGTCCTTGTGGTAAGATTGAGCAGCTTTTGGGTATATACCCAACAGTAGTATTGCTGGGGCTTGAGGTAGATTATTTCCTAATCTTCTGAGAAGATTTCCAAAGCAGCTGTACAAGTTTGCACTCCCATCAGCAAGGCAGAAGTGTTCCCCTTACCCCACAACCTCTCCAGCATAAGTTGTCATCAGTGTTTAGATCGTGGCCATTCTTACAGGTGTAAGATGGAATCTCAGAGGTGTTTTGATTTGCACATATCTGATGGCTAAGGATGTTGAGCTTTGCTTGTTTTGAGAAAGTTCTTGCCTAACTTTGAAGAATATTCCGTTTCCCTTTGGCAGTTTCAGTGTTTCCGATTTTAAATTAAGACCTTTGATCCATTTTCAACTGACTTTTGTACAAGATGCTTTCATTGTTCTGCTGATGGATGTGCAGTTCCACTGGCACCATTTGTTGAACAGGATCTTTTTTCCATTGCATGCTTTTGCCCCCTTTGAGAAAGATTAGGTGGTCACAGCGTTATCAGCGTATTCCCGAGTCCTCTCTTTTGACTCATGGGTCTACCTTACTATTTTTATTCGAGTTCCAAGCTGTCTTTATCACTATAATTTGCATATGCCCTGTAGGATAAGTTGAGGTCAGGCATTGTGATGCCTCCAGCTGTGTTCTTACTCAGGCTGGCTTCGGGTATGTGCAGTCTTTCATGATTCCGTGTGAATTTTTGGATTGTTTTTTCTGAATCTGTAAGATATGACATCTACTCCCTCGGAGGTCCCAGACTCATGCCTGTATTGTTATTTTTAATCTTAGTCTTTTTTTAATCTTAATCTTTTTAATATTGGAGTAAGTTGAAATCTCAAAGTAGTTTTAATTTGCATTTTTCTGAAAAGTAAGAATATAGAACATTTTTAAGAAATGATTTCTCCATCATTTTTATTTTAGCCTTTGAGGATTTTGTTTACTTTGATACCTAATTTTTATCAAGTAATTTATTTTCTTGATGTTTAATTTTTTAGTTCTTTGTATAGTCTAGATACTAATTTTTTGTCAGACATATATCTGACATTTCTATCATCTACCTTTTCACATGAATAATAGTATCATTTATTTTTAGTTCCCTGAGGTCCCATTTATTAATTGTAGGTCTTAATTTCCTTGCTATCAGGATCCCATTCAAAAAGTCCTTTCCTCTCTGTATCTACAACGTCAGTGTGTTTCATACTTTGGGATGGAATACATACAGCGTGCCAGGTTTTTTGTTGAGGTTTTTAATTTATCTGGAGTTGAGTTTTGTGCAGGGTAAGAGAGAAGAATCTAGTTCTATTGTTCTACGTGTAGCTATCTATTTTGATTGGCAATGTTTGTTGAAGATTCTCCAATGTGCATTTTTGGCCTCTTGTTCAAAAACCGGATAGTTGTAAGACTGTGGGCTTACATGTGGGTTCTCATTGATCAATGTGTCTATTTTTATGCCAGTACCACACTGTTTTTGCTACTTTGGCTCCGTACTGTGACTTGAAACCTGGTCATACAGCTAACATGAATTCCTTCCAAAGTGCAGGGCTCTCCTGAGCATTTCATACAACGCATATCTAGTAGCAACAAACTCCCTCCGTTATCATTTCTTTATCAGAGGATTGTCCTGATTTCTTGCTCACTTTCTACTTTTCAGTATTAATTGATGTGTAACTGTGATAGTGTAATGTTTGCATACTTGTACACTTTTAATAAATCAGCCCACTAACTTCTGGCCTCCTAATTCTGATGTGAAATCTCCTAATTATCTTATTAATAAATCCATTCTTTCTTGTGCTTTTAGCATCATTTCCATGTCTTTGATGCTGTGGTCATAGCATCTCTTAGAACTGGCCCTTCATGTTGATTCTACTTGAAGTTGAGGGAGAGGTTCATATTTTTATACACCATCAAATGTTATATTTACACATTTATATACTTCATTAAATTTGAGAAGTTTGGGGTCAATTTTTCTTCAAATAGTCCCCCTCTTTGTCTCTCTTCTCTTCCTGGGACTCCTCCAATGCATTGGTGGTCAGCCCAGTGATGTTCCCCAGATCCCTTAGAGTCTCGATACCCATTGACAAACTCTGTTCTTTCTTCCCTCACACTCAATAATCTCTGTTGTTCTACCTTCACTTTCACTATTTTCTGTCTGCCAAAATATACCTTTCAGACTTTCCAGTCAGTTTTTCACTTTGGTTATAATATTTGCACCTCCAAGATTTTTTATTTCATTTTAATCTTTTCTTTGTTGATATATTCTTTTGTTCATATATTGTTGCTTGATATTCTCCATACCTTCCTTTGGTCCTTTCGATGTCTTGAAGACCTTTGAAAAGTCTTTGTCTGATATATCTGCCCTCTGGTATTTTTCAGAGATAGTTTCTATCAATCTCCCCTGCCCCCGCACACACACATACACATACCTTGAATGGGCCATGCTTTCCTATTCCTTTGTATTCCGGGTGTTTTTGTTTTTCTTAATTGAAAGGTGAGCATTTGAATCTAATACTGTAACAATCCCAGAAGTCAGATTCCTTTATCCATAGTTTGCTATTTGTTTTGTCTTTTTTTTTTTAATTTTAAGCTGCCTGTGTATTGAAAGATCAGTCTGAGGTGTAGATTGAAGGCCTCAGATCTTTCTAATCACATGAAACACTTTACAATTCTCTTTATATATGTAGTTGTTTTAGAATGTTCTTCCTTTTAATGCATGGTTGCAAAAAGAGCAAAATATATTAGTGAGAAGGGAAATACCTGGTCTTAAAATTTCCTGGAAGTGACATGGGTCAGGAGGAGGGACTCAGACCAAAGTGGGAAGCACAATGAAGAAGGCCAGCAGTCTTAATGCGTGCATCGCAATAATCAGATGCAGCAACGGGAACCCGGATCTTCTATTTTCAGAAAGCAGGGTCTTGGGAGCCAAACCTGGCTCCTGTAAGCTGTGTGTTAGCTGCTCTAAGAATACAAGCACAGCTGCCTGCCACAGGACTGACATGGGAGGTGGGCAGCTACTACGCTAAGAGCTGAAACTGATAGACACTAACTACAATTTACCATCAAAGAATTCTCCCGCAAGTTGAAAGCCTTTAATAGACTCCAAAGTTCCAAAATAGTGATATCAGATATATTCAAACCATGCAATTATTGTCTAGGTGGGCAGGCCCCCAGAGCCTCCCACTCTGCCATCTTATCTTCCAGAATACTTTCTCTGCTCAATTGTTTTTAAAGTTTATAAAGTTGGCTTAGTATGTGTGCCTTGAGGAGTTGCTTTTTCGTTCAGTTTGACACCACCAGCTCTCTCTCTCTCTCTCTCTCTCTCTCTCTCTCTCTCTCTCTCTCTCTTCAGCCTGCTAGGCCAGCATTCCACTTCTGAACTCTGTCCCCACCCCGTGAATATTCTTATACATGTTTTGGTTTTAGATATGATTTCAAGAGTTTCTCTTGAGTCTGTGTCTAAGAATAAATTTTCTAGGCCTTAAGATTTCTAGGTATTCAATTTTGGCAAGAAAATCACAAATTGTTTTCCAAAACACTTGTATCACTCGCATTCCCTCAAAGTAATGAGTCAGCTGTCCCACTGAGTCACACTTTCTTTAACTGAGGATGGTTAAGCCTTGAAATCCTCTGTTAGTCTGCGCTGGCATCTCACTGTGGTCTGACGTCACATTTTCCTATCATGCAGTAAGAGTAGTCCCCTTCCATTCATTATTAACTGTATGTGCTGTCTCCCTGTGGAAGGCATACTGCATGTTCCCACTTAACTCTTCGATTTCCTGCTGTTAGCCCATCTTTGCTTTCCTGTTAATACCATGACTTGATTTTAGCAAATCCTTTCTTGCTTGCTACATTGGACCCGCTAATATTTTGTTTAGGACTTCTGCGTCTATTTTTGTGAGAAAAGTATTGTGTAAATTTCCTTTCTTGCCAGACATGGTGGCTCACACCTGTAATACCAAGACCCAGGGGGCTTAGGCAAGAGAACTGTTACAAGGTGAAACCCAGTCTGAGATACATAACGAGTTCCATTCCAGACAGAGAGAAGGAACTGGGAGGGGTGTAATCCGAATACGTCGACATAAACATTAAGAGTAAGAACTAAAATGGATGAAATTTGAAACTAAGAAATAAAGAAAGACAAAGCATGATTCCAGAAGGGATGGAGAGTAGCCCAGTGGAAGAGCGTTTATCTAGCATGCTCAGGATCTTGGGTTTCATCCCCGACGCTAAACAACAGCAGAGTTCCTATAAAGACCAACCAAAAGACATAGAAACCACTTGGAAATTAATTTTTAATATGGAATACTATAAATAAAAACATTATTACATATACAGCAGACATTTAAAAGACAGTAATAGATACAAATGTATTGATCTGAGAACTCAGATAAAATAGATTTTGAATTTTAAAAAAGTATTTTATTAAATTTTCAAGACTAAATAGCAGGGCATGGTGGTGCACATAGTTAATCGCAGCATTCCATAGGCAGAGGCAGGCAGAGTTCAAGGCCAGCCTAGTCTACATAATGAGATCTAGGTCAGCCTACACTGTGAGATCCTGTATCAAAAAAAAAAAAAAGAAATGAAATGAAAAAGCAGACTTATTAGTGTCACATTAAACAGTGGTTCTGTATGTTTGAAAATGGCTGATTAAACCTTCAAAAGGATGGCCATTTTGATCTTACTCAAATACTTTCAGAAACTAGAAAAGGGAAATTATTTCCCAATCTAGTCTAGGAAACTGGTAAAATTTTGAAAATCCAATAAGGACAGTACAAGAAGTTATTATTTTAAAGAGACAGACTGCCAGATACATACACAGAGATGAGAGAGAGAGATTAAGATTGAATATCAGTCTATAGTCCAGAGAGAGAGAGAGAGAGGGGGGGGGGGAGATTGAGAATGAATATCAGTCTATAGTCCAGAGAGAGAGAGAGATTGAGATTGAATATCAGTCTATAGTCCAGAGAGAGACAGAAAGATTGAGATTGAATATCAGTCTATAGTCCAGAGAGAGAGAAAAATTGAGATTGAATATCAGTCTATAGTCCAGAGAGAAAGAGAGAGACAGACAGAGAGAGATTGAGATTGGATATCAGTCTATAGTCCAGAGAGAGAGAGATTGAATATCAGTCTCTAGACCAGGTCGATCTCACACTCTCATAGCCAAAAGTGAGAAATGAGCTTAGGTTTCTTTTTAAAATGCATTATTTTATTACGCTTGCTTATTTGGCTGGCACACAAACGTCATGGCATGAGTGTGGAGGTCAGAGGACAGCTTGCAGGAGTCAGTTTTCTCGTTTGCTGTGTGGGCCCCAGGAATTGAACTCAGGTCATGAGCTTGACAGCATGCCCTTTATTCTGTCAGTCAGGCATCTCAGCAGCCTGATTATGGGTTCTGGACCCTCCTGTCTCCATCCCTCTGGTGCTAAGATTACAGGCACACACCATCATGCCTGCTACACATGTGCTGAAAACCGAACCAGGGCTCTGTCCACGCTAGATGAGCACCTTACCAACTCTGCCACCCCTCCCCCAGGCCAGTCTCCCTGTGATTTCTAGAGTGATGCTTCAGCTATCTGAGGTATGGGTTTTAATCTCCAAGCATACGGAAATTACAAGTTATTCCCTCACTATCAATTCTCAACCCTGGCTGGAGAGAGAGCTCAGCATGTAGGAGTGTACATTGCCCTCGAAGAAAAGCCAAAGTTCAGTCTCCAGCAGTTACGTCGGGTGGCTCACAACTGCCTGTAGTCCCAGCTCTAGGGGAATCCTGCACCTTCAACAATCATGTATGTGTATCCACACACAGACCCGCACACATATAGCTAATTAAAAATAATAAAATAAATTTCTAACTCAGCTGCTCTGCGATCTGTGCGATAACAACAGAAGTTAATTGAGATCAGTTTTAACGACCTGACACATCTCAAGCTTGAACTTCCTGTGTGGGCTTGAGAAGGGTTCGTGAGATCATTCTGCCAGCAGAAAATGCTGAGCCTTTGGCTCAATCGTGTTGATTGTTTTCCTTCCATTTTCCATGTCCCTGTTGCTTTGTGTGCTTATTGTATCTGACCTTTAATCAGCCCCGTGACACTTCATTTTAAATCTTTCTTGGATGCCATAGATTGACATCCACATGATATATTCTTTTCATTCCGTTTAATGTCATTTTATCTTAACCATGTATTTGATGGTTACACCATCTGTAACTCTTGGGAAGATAAATCCAACGACCTTGATCTCACTGCCTCTCACACTTGCTTCTCATGGCTTTGTGAGGCCAGTGCTGCTTGCACTCTGAGGGAAAACTATAGGAGGCAGGAAACCTTGAGGGAAGGAAAGAGAGAGGTGGGGGGTGGGGAGAAGGAGAGAACTTCCCTTTATGTTGCCACTTGAGGATCAGGCACCAGACCTGCTAAAGTTCTCTTCTAAGATCTTAATTCAGACCAAGAACACCAGATCAGCTTCTCCTCAACACTCTCTGAGTTCAGGTTCCCCATGATCCCACCGCTGTGGGTCTGAGATCAAGTTTTCCCCCAACCTCGCTGCTGGCAGTGTGGCCTCAGGAAAGCTTCCCTCTTCTGCTCACCTGAGTCTAGGTCAGAACCATAGCACACAATCCCCACTGCATGAGGCCTGCCCTTTGCTCCTGTCCTGCTTCTCTTCAAGATCTTGGCTTCTGGTTGCCCCACTCCCCACCCTTGCTCCTAGGACTCCATCCTTACCTCCTTAGATCCCACCTGCTATTAACCCAGAAGCAACTCCGAAGCCGCCAGACTGCTGGAATCTGCCACAGTGCCTTGTCTGGTCCCAGCATAGCATATTACAACCCCATCTGTTCTTCTCACTCGTTTTGAACCCATTATTCCTGATTACCAAGGTCTTTCTCTGCAGAGGATTTGTGGATCACGCTGGTGGTTTTTGTGCATTTTCCCCAACTAATGTTTAGCTGAAGAAACAGAATCCACCCCCTGCATTCTGCTGGGGTTCAAGCAAAGTCTCTCAGGCCCCTTATTTCGTTCAGCAGGCTGCTGTCGAACACCTACTCTGCTTGGTGCCAGGAGTTCCTGACATCAGATTACTTAGCAACACTTTTTTCTCAGCCCAGGAGGGACCACACATGCTGATGAGCCACTTGAACAGTGAGAGCCAGGTCAGAGCTCGGGTTCTCACTGCTATGCCGCGTCCAGATGGCTTCCGCAGCTCTTTCTCCACTGATGCGAGGTTTATCCTCACAAAGAAGCTCTGGCACATGTGTGTGTGTGTGGGGGGGGTCCTACCCTAGATCTGACAGTTTGGATAGCAAGTTTCTCTCTGTAGAAGTGGCCTCCATCCTTGCCAGCTGCCTCAGTTTACAGGGCATGGCTTAGTGTCCTCACCCATGTTCTCCATATTAGAAGCAGAACCTACCCCGGGGGTCACGACCGTTGTGGAAGCCAGCAATAGCCAGTGTCCCCAGACAACTCCCCGAGCTGGTAAGAGATGCTGCCTTTGTTTCCCCAGGCATCAAGTGGAAGCCGGATGAAAACGGAGTCATTGTCTTCGACTGCAGAAACCGTGGCTGGTAAGTGCTCCCAGAGGAGGGGCACAGTGCCCAGCATTTACCTTCCAGCCTGTGGGCTTGGCTTGGCTTTCTTGCCCCTCTCTCTACACGGAGGCTTAAGGAGGAACTTCAGTGGCTTAATCCAAGCCAGGAATAGAAAGATTTGCTAACTACAACACTCCTCATTCCTTCCCCACTGTCTCCAACTCAGACCTTCCTGCAGTACTCGAGGCCATCTCCAGAGCAGCTGCCTCTAGCTCTGCTCTTGCCAAACCCTTTCCCAGGTAGATCAGCTGTGTATCCAATCCCCCTCCTTTCCTGCTGCCAGACCCTCGGGGACCCTGGCTGCCCTCTGTCAAAAAGGAGGGGACTTTCTTCCAATCTCACCACCCCAGTGAGCTCAGTGTCCAGGGGTTACAGCACACACTGGCCTAAACTTGGGGGAACCAAGTTTATTATGGGCCAGATCAAATAAATTCAACTGGAGGCTCCCAGTCAGGAGGCAGTACCAGATTTAATATTAATTATAAATGCTCGGCCAATGGCTCAGGCTTGTGACTTACAGCTCTTACAACTTAGATTAACCCATTTCTATTAATCTATTCTACCACATGATGCTAAAGGTACATACAAGCAGCCACCTCTCCCAAGGACATAGTGATTCTGGTGGACGTGAGCGGCAGCATGAAGGGGCTGAGGATGGCCATCGCGAAGCACACTATCACTACCATTCTGGACACCCTGGGGGAAAATGACTTCGTGAATATCATTGCGGTAATGGCGGCTTCCTGTTCGGCAGTTGCTCTCACCTGCTCTGGGAAAATATTCTTTTCCTGAACCAAAAGGGCTGTGTTTCCAGCCACGGGTGCATCCCACCATAGAGGGACACTGTCCTCCACATTGAAGACTCCTGTACTTGTACCCGCAGTCTGCCTTGGGGTGGCTTTACGAGTCCCTCAAAGCATCTGAAGTAATGTGTGAGTGTGCATGGCCCTCATTGAGGCCAAACGCTCCGTCCATTTCCCAGTGTCTGACACAGACAGAGAACCAGAGGCCCCAGCAGAGCCTCCATTCCCTCTGTGGGCTCCTGGTGGTATCGCTGCTGGCAGCCTCCCCATCCACATGGGGTCAGATGGGATCTTGGGCCCTTGATCTGTTAGGATTCCAGTCTCTCGCTTTCCTTATCCCATAAGCCTAGACACGAAGGCAGAAAGGAGGTACACAGGAGAAAGAGGGGGGTGCTTAAAAATCCAACCATTAGGGGACCACTTGAGCTCCATGGAAGCAGAGTTGACAGCCACTCTGGGGTGTTTAGTTAGAGAGGCCACTGATCCAAAATTCCTTCTCAGCCTGCATAGTAGCTAACAATTCTAGCTGTTAGTGGAATTTATATAGCGTGTAGACATGCTTGAGACAAAGGTGTCTTGCTTCCGCAGCATCCTGCTGGGGGATCCAGACCCTGACTTGCTACCCGAGGCTCAGCTAGCCCATGGCAGCCCTCATAACCATCACACAGCCCAGGGCTGACTCCCACACCCATCCCAGGGTCTGCAACAACAAGATGGCCACAGAAACAGGTTCCATACTCTACCAGGGAGGGGAAGTGTGATAGCCCTCCTAGCCTGCAGCCCCTCCCTCTCTCCCATACCCTGACTTCTTCCTCACAGAAATTCCCAGAAGGAACCCTGACTCCTGCATTCCCCAGTTCACCCCACAGCTCTTCCATGATGTAGCTATGTGTCCTCTCTCTTTCCTCTTACATCAGTAGAAGGAAGATTAGGGACCCTAAAATTTGTATTCTACCTGCCAGGGAGATAATGAAAAGGGGGTGTTAACAGTCCATGTTTCTCCCTAGTCCCACCCCTGTGGGTAACTGAATGACCATCTACATGTATGCAAAGAACAAGAGTACATTTGTAGCTAGCTTGGTGGCCCACACCTATCACCTCAACATTCTAAACACTTAGTCAAAAGATTTAAATCCTAGGCTAGCCTGGGCTACATAATGAAAGCCACTATCAAATAAACAATAACAAAAAGTAGTTTAGAGTTCCCTACCCTGGCTGGGGAGGATCCTATGCAAGGGAAGCTCTGGGATTGGTGGACAGTGGCTTGGCTGGTCTGAGCACACAAATGAATGCCCTCGGGATGGCAGGTTCTCAGTACACCCTAGAAAGGGCACCTTACATCAGAACCAGGACTTGGGGAGCAGTTTTAGAGTCAAGATCCTCCGCTTGCTCTGTTCAGACACCCCAAGACAGAACTGCCCATTTGCCCAGGTGAGACATTGTTTTCTCTCTATCTTCACTGTGCCTTGCAGTACAATGACTACGTCCACTACATTGAGCCCTGCTTCAAAGGCATCCTCGTCCAGGCAGACAGAGACAACCGAGAGGTGAGCTCGACCACAACCGAAGCTCAAATCCGGGTAGGGAGGTGTCTGGGAAGATTTTATATGGGGCTCTGCCCATCACATGGCCCCTGGCAAGAACAAACCAAATCAGTGGTTACCCTGGACTGTCCACCTTCTGGCCAGCCTCATCCTTAGCCCCACCATCTAGGAGGAGATAGGGATTGGTACCAAGCCTTTTGCACTTAGTTTATCTTTGGGCATTTAAGAAACACGGACTCAAGAGAATGTGGTTGGCTGTGCTGTGGAGCTCGGGTCTTGCCCTGACAACACTTCTAAACACCCTCAGCGTTAGGATTCCTGGGTCCATTTGAACCTCTAAGCCTCATCTCATGTTTACCCTGACAGCATTTCAAGCAGTTGGTGGATGAACTGATGGTCAAAGGTGTGGGTGTTGTGAGCCAGGCCCTAATCGAGGCTTTCCAGATCCTGAATCAGGTACCTCCGGGGGTGGGGTGGGGGTGGAGCCTGGGCAGGTGGGGGTAGAGGGAAGCCATTGCAACTACAGGTTGTGGCTGTGGTGACAGCCTCACCCCTGCTCCCTCAGTTTCAAGAGTCCAGACGAGGAAGTCTCTGTAACCAGGCCATTATGCTTATCACCGACGGAGCCGTGGAAGACTATGAGCCTGTGTTTGAAAAATATAACTGGCCAGACCGCAAGGTAACTCCCGCTGCAAGTCAGAGCAGAGGAGGCCTCTCCCAGTGCCAGGGGAGAGTTCTCGAAACCATGATAGTCTTACATGCAGCACAACCCCATGTTCAGAGTTCTTTCCCTTAGACCTGTTCACCAGGTCAGGTACATTCTAATTGGGTGTCCGAAAGTAAGCAACCTGGGCCGGGAGGAGGGATGCGGAAGGATGCAGGACAAAGGACCAGAGTGGTTTTGAGACATAAGAACTGTTCCGTGCTCACCCGGGCCCTGGCAGTTCACGTTCTCACCAGGGCCTCTGGGTTTTCTCTGGCCCAAGAGGGTGCAGCCAGAGAATCCAGAAGAAAGACCTGCATGTAAGCCCATGATAAATGGCACCGATGCTGCCTGCAGCTGCTGAGTCCCTCTCTTGTGGTCAGGTCCGAGTTTTCACTTACCTCATCGGAAGAGAAGTGACCTTTGCCGACCGCATGAAGTGGATCGCCTGCAACAACAAAGGTAAGCGCCGGCAAGAGAGCGCCCTGGGGTCCGCACTGAGCCAGCGGGATGGCAAGACTTCAGGGCTTATAGACATCCAAAACTCAGGGTGTACACAAGAGAACTGTCTCCTCTAATAAAGCCTTGTACAAATATATAACACAGAAGACAGAGCAGGAGGCAAGAGGGGAACCCACATTTTTTTCTTTTTTAATTTTTTATTTAATAGCATTTTTTATTTATTTTGCATACCAACCAGTTTTCTGTTCCCTCCCATTTATCATCTACCCCACTCCCCATCCACTTCTTCTCCACCTCCATTCAGAAGGGGACAGGCCTCCCATGAGCTTGCACAAAGCATGGCATGTCAGTTTGAGGCAGGACCAAGCTCATTCCCCTATATCAAGGCAGGGCCAGGTAATCCAGCATGGGGAACAGGTTACCAAAAGGCAGTTAAGTTGCAGGGGGAGGCTCTTCTCTCACTGTTGGAAGCTTTACTCAAAGCTACACGGTTGTCACACACTTGCAGAGGGCCTAGGTTGGTTCCATGCAGTCTCCCTGACTGTTGGTCTGGTGTCTGTGAGCTCCCATGAGCTTGAGTCAGCTGTCCCTGTGGGTTTCCCCATCATGACTCCCCTGGATAGTGCAATCCCTCCTCCCTTTCTTCTGCAAGACTCTCAGAGCTCAGCACAGTGCTTGTCTATGGATCTCTGCCTCTGCTTCCATCAGTTACTGGATAGAGTATCTCTGATGGCAATTAGGAAAGTCATCAATCTGCTTACAGTAATGGTCAGTTCCGGCACTTTCTCCACTATTGCTAGGAGCCTTAGTCGGGGTCATCCTTGGGGGTTCCTAGGGATTTCCCTGGCACCAGTTTCTCCCT
Source organism: Microtus oregoni (assembly GCF_018167655.1). Classification (NCBI taxonomy): domain Eukaryota; kingdom Metazoa; phylum Chordata; class Mammalia; order Rodentia; family Cricetidae; genus Microtus; species Microtus oregoni. The sequence goes on from NW_024543061.1 coordinate 60,265,026, forward strand.
AACTCTGAAATGACCCCCTACTAAGTCTCTTTTGTTACTCTCCCCTCCATCCTGCCTCCCACTTGCTTCCCACAGGCAGCCTCCCAACCCAGTTCCCTCTAGTTCTCATTCCTCCATCCCCAGCCCCCGCCCCCAGTTTACCCAGGAGATCTCCTCTAGTTCCCCTTCCCGGGGAAATCATGCATCCCTCTTTGGGCCCTCCTTGTTATCTAAACTCTCTGGGGCTGTGGATTGTAGGCTGCTTATCCTATACTTCCTTTTCAATATCCACTTATAAGTGAGTATGTTGTACCCAGAGTCAATACCCAAAAAGACCATCAAGAGACCTTATTTGATGCAAAAGCGAAGAGTCTTTTTTTAGTATACCGGTATGCTGGGACCAACCTTTCTACACAAAGGAAAGATGGCAATGACCCCAATCAGCCGGGACAAGCCCCAGGCCTTGTTCCTGAGCTGCTGTAGAGGCTGGCTCAGGCCTGGCCTGGCCTAGTACCGCATGAACCAGGCCTCCTTCGTGCTGTTGGGCATGTTGGAGATTGACTGTCCTCTATTCATGGCTTTTCTTCAGAAGCTGCTTGTTCAGTTTCAGGAAGCTGAAACTGGGGCCTGAGAGAAGACGGAGCAGCCTGTTACGGCATCCGCTTGGCCCTTTCAAGTACACACCATTTTGTCTTTCTGGGTCTGGGTTACCTCACTCAGAATGACTTTTTCTAGTTCCATCCATTTGCCTGCAAATTTCATGAGGTCATTGTGTTTTACAACTTAGTGAAATACTCTATTGTGTAAGTGTACCATATTTTCCTTATCCATTCCTTGATTGAGGGGCATCTAGGTTGTTTTCAGGTTCTGGCTATTACGAATAATTCTGCTATGAACATAGTTGAGCAAATGTCTTCTGGTATGATTGTGCATCCTTTGGGTATCTGCCTAAATTTGGTATAGCTGGGTCCTGAGGTAAACCAATTCCCAATTTTCTAAGAAACTGCCATACCAATTTCCAAAGTGATTGTACAAGTTTTCACTCCCTCCAGCAGTGGGGCGGCGGGGAGAGGGGGTGTTTCTGTTACTCCACATCTTCTCCACATAAGCTGCCATTTGTGGTTTTGATCTTGGCCATTCTGAAAGGTGTAAGATGGAATCTCAAAGTCATTTTGATTTGCATTTTCCTGATGTCTAAGGATGTTGAACAGTTCTTTAAGTGTATCTCCACTATTTGAGACTCTTCTGTTGAGAATTCTGTTTAGATCTGTGCCCCATTTTTAAATTGGATCGTTTGATATTTTGATGTTTAGCTCCTTGAGTTCTGTATATATTTTGGAGATTAGCCCTCTGTCTGATGCGGGGTTTGTGAAGATCTTATCCCATTCTGTAGGCTGCCATTTTGTCTTACTGACAGTGTCCTTTGCCTTACAGAAGCTTCTCAGTTTCAGGAGGTCCCATTTTATTAATTGTTGACCTCAGTATCTGTGCTCCTGGTGTTAAACTCAGGAAGTGATCTTCTGTGCCAATGTTTTCAAGGTTTTCCCTACTTTCTCTTCTATAAGGTTCAGTGTAACTGGATTTATACCGAGGTCTTTGATCCACTTGGACTTGAGCTTTGTGCAGGGCGATAGACATGGATCTCTCTGTGTTCTTGTGCAGGCTGACATCCATTTATGTCGGCCCCATTTGTTGATACTTTCTTTATTCCATAGTATAATTTTGGCTTCTCTGCCAAAAATCAGGTATTCATAGGAGTGTGCATTTATATCGGGAGACCCACCTTCATTCCTGTTGTGGCAAATTAAGGTACTGACTCTGTTCAAAGACAAAAGCAGGGGGTCATCTTTTTTTCTCTTGTGTGTGTGCACACATTGAGGAAATGCATGCATGTGTGTGGAGGCCAGAGGACCCCAGGAGGAGCTGTTCCTTGAGAGGGGCCTTCTATCTTGGGTTTTTGAAACAGGTTTTTCTTCCAGCTGAGCTAGTCAGGCTGACTGGGGAGTCTCGGGAATCCACCGATCTCTGCCTCCCCAGCGCTGGCATTACAAGGGCAGGCCACCGCACACACCTTTTTACATGAGTTCTGGGATGAGGCTTATGTCTTCATGCTTGGCAAGTGTTTTACTGACTGAGCTATTTGCAGCCCCATTTTTTTTCTTTTTTTTCCTTATTTGTTGATTGATTTTTCTAAGGGAGGTTAAATTTTTTTAATTTGACATTTATTTATTTATTTAGAGCACACATGTGCACGTGCGTGTGTGTGTGTGCGCACGCGTGCTTACGTGCGTGCGTGTGTGTGCGCGTGTGTGCGTGTGCTCGTGTGCGTGTGTGTGCGTGCGTGTGTGTGTGCATGCATGTGCGCGTGTGTGTGCGCACGTGCGTGTGTGTGCATGTGTGTGTGTGCGCACATGCGTGTGTGTGTGCATGTGTGTGTGTGTGTGCGCATGTGCGTGTGTGTGTGTGTGTTCCCATCTGTGCATGTACCCAAGCACATGTCTGTGATAGGGGTCAGAGGACAACCTGTGGAACTTGGTTCTCTCTTTTGACCACGCAGGTTACAGGAATTGAACCTACTAGGTTGCCAGACTTCTTGGCAAATGCCACTATTTATTAGTTTTATGAGACAGGCTGTCACTGGGTATCCCAGCCTGACCTCAAGTCATAATGATCCTCCTGCCTCAGCCTCCCAAGTGCTGTGATTATATGTACAGGTGGCCGCAACTAGCAGGTGTGGTATTTTCTCTAGAACAATATTTTGTGTACCAACGGCTCTCTTTTAGCTGGGATCAGAACCCAAAACCTGGCCTTGCAATGCAATTCTGTTTATTCAACAGAGATTTACTGAGTCTGTACTTGGTACCTGGTGCTGTTTGAAGGCTGTGGATCAAGAGTGATAGGGCAAGGGGGCTCAGTCTTGATCTTCGTGTAGCTAGCACATGGACTTCAGTTGACTATGGTGGGAATGTGTCATGCGGGCACCAAGGCATAGGCCAGGCAGGGTGCAGGGAACAATGGGGAACAATACTTTCCCAGTCTAGGGATTATGAGGCAAGGTCTTGCACCTGGAGGAAATGGCATTCTCTAGGAGTCTGAGGCAAGAGGCTTGGAAGGAAGGAAGCTGTCTCATTTTGCTGGCATATGGAATGAATGGCTTGGGGGAGGTGATGGGCGATGAAACCCAAAGTTACTAAACCATTCACAGCCCTTTCCAATAGCACTGTGCCTAATCTGAAGAGAATAAAGCAGTCTGCTCCATAGCCTGAGCCTGCACCGGAGCCTTAGGGAGAATAAAGGTGAGGGAAACTGAGAGCTGAGGACGCAGGAGGACAGGAGGCACCATCTTGTTGGGGTCCGACTTCTCAGAGAGCATAACAAATGGGATACTTGTTGATGGCACCGCTGCTGCAGCTGAGGCCCCTAGCTGTTGTCTGGGGAAGTGTTAGCTGTGAGAAGATCCCCCCAAGATCTCCCAAGTGGGAGCTGTGCAGGCCTTTGTCTTATACTGGGGGACAACGCATGGCCTCCAAAAAGTAGAGTGACCTAGCTAGGGCTACCCAGCAGCTGGGAGGGTGCATGGGCCCTATGCAGAGACCAAGGGGAGCCTATCCTTTGCATCCTGTGATCGCACACCCCTGCCCCCTTCAGGCTACTACACACAGATCTCCACACTGGCCGATGCCCAGGAGAACGTGATGGAGTATCTGCATGTGCTCAGCCGTCCCATGGTCATCAACCACGATCATGACATCATCTGGACAGAGGCATATATGGATAGCAGGGTGAGCATGACAATGGCTCCAGGTGGGCAGGGGGGCCAGAGTTCAGGGAAGGAGCAAGAGGTGACTTCTTGGTCAGGAGAGGCCAGGATCCTCAGGAGGACTCACAAAGGGTGATAAAAACCACCCATGCCCTCCTTTCCCTAGCAGACCTCATCCCACCACCAGCTTTGTGCCCACCCATCCTTAATGTTCACACCAACAGTTCACCATCCTGCAGCTTCATCCTGGCACTTCCTGGTTCATTGTCTGGAAGAAGCAATGCCTTACACGGAGGGGAAAATATCAAAGATATGAGGTCATGGAGGATGTCTGGGTGAGGAGACCTTCCTGCCTCTTCCCCAGATCACATCCTGTATGGAGCCCCTGCCTTGGTGACAATATACAGACTGGGATTACTGACAACAGTGGCTTAGATAAGACAAAGGTGGAGACGACTCTTAGACATTGTGGTGGGCATCGCAGAGCTGATGAGGCTTCTGGACACAGGGACCCAGGCTCCTTCCTGCAGCCATTTTTACTCCCCAGGCTGAGCCTCCTCTTCCTCCTGGTCCTAGAGGCCAGTGGTGCAGGGTCGTGCTTAGCCATCTAAAGGGGACTGCACAGGGGCCTCCTGCTCAGGCACTTCCTTACCTCTTACTGACCAGAACTCAGAGGCAGAGGTGGCTGGGACAGCACGCTTTCAGCTTTTCTTCTTACCTTCTCTGTGTCTAAGGATAGGGGCATGCTTATTCTAGCATGTAGCAGAAGATAAAAACCACCTTGCCAACCTGGGGACAAAAGCCTCAGGAGTCCATTCACAAGTCCCTGCATAGTAAGAGGAGCACCTGACCAGCTCGAGTGGGCTCTTCCCTGAGGCACTGCCCAGGAGATGCCATCGGTCCCACACTGTTGGCCACAGGGAAGAGCCTTGTCCATCTAAGTAGGTGACCCTCTATTGTCCAGGTGGTCAGTGGTCACAGGCTCTGTGCCCCAGGATGGAGAAGAGGGAGAGGGGCAAAAGGAAGGCAAGAAAAGAGGCTGAGATCTGTTTCAGCATTGTCTTGACTTCCCTACATTGCGTGCTTACGCTTGTCTCTTCTTATTTTGTTCCTCTTCCATCCATCCATGCCCTCCAGCCCACGTGCTCCCTGTGCCTCTCGCACATGAGAGTATTAAGGACATGCTGAGGACCTGGCAGAACGAAGTCTGGGGACTTGAAACACAGCAAAAGGGAACTGAGTTGTGAATAGAATAGTGGTGGCCAAGCCACACCTAGGTAGTAGTCAGGCCTGAGTCTAGCAGAGACCCGGCAAAGAGAGGACAGCGGTGGAGACAAAGCCTCTTTGCTAAGCTGCTGTGCAAAGGATTTTTGCACACCGGGGCTCACTCCTCCTCTTGTCTCTGCCCCAACAGCTCTTCACCTCAGAGGCACAAAGCCTGGTACTCCTGACCACGGTGGCCATGCCAGTCTTCAGCAAAAAGAACGAGACGGTGAGTGACTGCTCCCCACGCCTCTGCACATAGCTTAGATCCCAGACCTCTGAGTTCTATAGCCAGCTGCAAGGGTTGGATACAGATTCCCGAGCTCAGTCCTGGGAAAGCCGTGCAAGAAACTCCTGGTCAACTGTGGAGCTGAGAGTCTGTGCTTTCCCAAAGCTCCCAGCCTCAGACAGGGGAAGGGAGGTGGGGGTGACTGCCACCTGCTCTGTTCTTAAAACAGAAGGCTATGGGATCTTCTGCTAGCCTTCCAGATGAACCGCACTTAACTAGCCAAAGTGGGTAGATTCTGCTTGTACATGAAGGCCTCTAGTGAGGGAATTTCCAGAGCTCTCTATAGTCTGTTTGGTCAGAAAATACTTCCTTATGCTTGTGCTAGAGAGAGGCGACATAAGTTATGGTCCTTATAGTCCGTCCTCCGCTGTGAATATTAATATTTCACTTAGCTTTGTATTTCATTTAAATGTCACTACTTAAATATTAATGCAGGGCATTAATCTTCCTAACAGCTGAGCTTGCCCCGGGGCCTTCTCTGACAGTCTACACTTTTATCTGAGGAACTCGGCCTCCAATGCAACTGCAAAGGAAGATCAGCAAAGCCCAGTTTTTCTGACTCTTGCATTTTTCCTTCTAGCGATCCCATGGCATTCTCCTGGGTGTAGTGGGCTCTGACGTGACCCTAAGAGAGCTCATGAAGCTGGCACCCCGATACAAGGTGAGCCTGAGGGGGATCCTGGAAGGGTGAGCCAGAACTTTCCATTGTTGTGACAAGATAGCTGAGAAAATCAGCTTAAATTCACTTGAGCTCACATTTCTGTGGCTGCAGTCCATGGTGGCTTGATCAGAAACCAGTAGGGGACACATGACACTGGCTCCATATGATTGTGTTTAAAACCTACTGTGTTGGAAGAGGGCCACTTATTGGTTCCTGGCCACCCGGCCAACTTAGACCCAAAATAATCGCACAGAAACCATTAGCTCTAGCTTCTTATTGGCTAACTCTTACATATTAATTTAACCCATTTCTATTAATCTGTATATCGCCACGTGGCTGTGGCTTACTGGGTAAAATTCCCAGCGTCTGTCTCCAGTGGCTCCATGGCTCCTCTCTAACTCCACCTTCCTCCTCCCAACTGGCCAAGCCAGTTTCTTTAGCCATTAACCAATAAAAGCAACACATAGACAGAAGGCCCTCCCACACCACCACTGCTAGGATCTTCTGTCTCAGTCATTCCCTTCCCAACCCCTCCCCCACCTAGCCATCCAGTGCATCTAATGCCCTCAACCCTTGGCTTTGGCAGCTTGGGGTACATGGATATGCCTTTTTGAATACTAACAACGGCTACATCCTCTTTCATCCTGACCTCCGACCTTTGGTAGGTAAAGATCTTTGCCTTGAGATTCTAACAATATAAGATTTAGGGACAGTTCATAAAATTGGCTAAATATTCATTGGCCAGTCCATGAGAAAAATGAACGTCATTGTACCTGTTTTCAAACTACTTATTATCTAACAGGATGTACACGGTAAAAAAAATACATGAAACCACACCATAGAGCAGAAATGCAGGCTGGGGTTGTGAGGATGGAGCCCTGAAGGACAGTCCACTTTCCATTACTGAAATGAACATCTGAAATCACCACCTTACAAAGAAAGAACTACGTCAGTCCATGGCTGGTTGAACCTCTTGTTTTAATGCTTTGTGGGGTGCATGCAGCATAGCATGATGGGACCATGAGACAGAGTAAACCTGTGGACCCCAGGCGACAAAATGAAAGAGACTCCGGTCCCATAGCCCTCTTGAAGGACATTAAACCCCTGACTAGGCTTCATCTCCAAACTCTCCACCATTTTCCAACTGTGCCATGCTGGAATCCAGCCTTCTACATAGAGACCTTGGGGAGCTGTTTAAGAGACAAACCATGAGGGAGAGATGGCTCAGCAGTTAAGAGCACCTGGGTTCAGTTCCCAGAACCCTTTTCAGCCAGCTCATAACCTCCTTTAGCTCCAGTCCCAGGGGATCCCATACCTCTGGCCTTCATGGGCACCCGCATTTATATTTACATACCCACATGCAAATATACACGCATACACTTAATTAGGAAAAATAATAAATCTTTTTAAAAAGCCTAATCACTGCAGACGTCTATTACAGATAAACTGTCCCAGTGAGTCCATCCCTCCTACAACCCACAGATGGACCATCAGAACCCCAGAGGACTGGGAAGGGATTGTAAGCAATGAATTCACAATTAAAAATAGCAAGGCCCTCTCACAAAGGCAGTGAACGGCCCCCTGAGCTTACCTTTTGATGCTTCCCAGAGCCCCTGTACCCTTCGAACTTTGTCCAGGAGCTGTGGGTATTTTCGCGTGAGTTCCCCTGAGCACCTGGTATCTGAAAACACTGCCTCTGGGGCATCCACACTGTCCGTAGTAGCAATGACCACACGGCTGGCATGATGGCTGGAAAGGTGAAGGGAGCTGGCGTCGTGGCGACATCTTAAATCTGCTCCTCTTCAGTCTTCTAAGGAACCCCAGAGGAGTCTTGGGTAGCAGGAGAATTGATGAACTGGCTTCTCTGCCCCAGGAGTCATTTGGGAGACTAGTTGAACCGTGGTGCATGTCAATTAGCTCAAGTGGATACAGAATATTCCCTAAGACATTTGACCGAGCCACTTAAGGTTCATGGTAAGGCTCCTATGGGGACACACTGTTCTTTTCCCCTCTGTCTTTCCAATTCAGACTCAGCAGGGCCTATATCTGAACCAATGGATGGTCTTATACCAACAGGTTCTTGGGGACCGGTGCTATCAAATGACTTGCAGTGAGAGAACATGTAGGTTGATCCCAGGGTTGACAGATAGAATGAAGGGGCATGGACCAGAAACCCACCTATCAGCATCTATGTAGGCAACTCACACGAATAATGCTCTCACCAGCCAATCATGTTGTGGACCTACTATATGCCTGATTTAACTGTGCCTGTAAACATAAGGACACATCTGATTAAGAAAAGAAAATGCGTGAAGGCATGTGGCAGGCAGTGCTTACCAAACGACGCAGTAAGGTTAATGCCATGTACTACATAAGGAAAGCGCTATCAGGCAAGCAAAAGGTACAATTTCAGAAATCAAAATAATAGAGGATATTCCTAACAATAGAATAAAAGGGGGCCAAGATGCAAGCCGGGGCCTTTCTGTGTCAATGGCCTAGCCAGATTACATGTTTATTCAGAGAGGCTGAGGACTGACTACCATCTGCCAGGTGTAGTCAGGACTTAGGAAATGCACCGGACTGTTCCCGAAAAGCAGCTCAGGCATAAGAGGGCAGGGCAGCGCTGTGTGGTGAGCGTGGACGTCAGGAAGACGTCTGAGAGCAGAGCATCGTGTGGGCGATGGGTACGGAGGCAAGGCAAGTAGGGACAGTGTTGGGACAGCCATGCTACAATCAGGACAGAAAAAATAAAACGCACGTAAACGAAACAACTAGCAGAAGCAAGACAAGCAATGACAGGGACTCAGCCTCCCAGACATCTACTGGGGACCCGCTTTCAGGAGGAGACGGCGCTGTTTTTAACGTGCTCTGATGATAAACTCCCCTTTACTGATGGCTTTACTAGGCTAGACCAGGGAAGGACCACAGGCGTAATTGTAGACAACTGATGGCATCTGTCACAAAGAAAGAGTACGAAAGCAAGAAAACGAGAGCGCGCGAGAGGGAGAAAGAACAAGAGGATAACACCCCGCTCGGAGAACTGGCTCATGGATCTGTGTCCAGTTTTGGAGCCAGGTGGTTATTAAACACTGTTGATCTGCCCTTGGACCTGACCAATTAAAATAAATCTATCAAGATGAAATGCTGCCTTAAAATCTGGAAGAGAAAACCGATTGCTCAGAAAGTGTTCTAAAATGATCATCTGAGATTAACAAGATGGAATGTATGAGAAATAGGTGGGCGCCCACAAACTGAGCACCCTCGTGTAGGAGGGAGTGCGCCGCATGAGAACACCGAGGGGATTCGGCTGGCTAATGGCACCATCTGGGCTGCCAAGCTGGCCTGGCCGTCCAAGCCGCCAACAGAGACAGTCAGAGCTCTACTGTGTTTCAGTCCACACAGCGTACCTCTCAACTGCTGGCCAGACTCCGTGGGCAATATTGATTTCTTCCCTGGCAGCTCTGTTTTCAGGGTGACATTGACAGAGCTGAGCATCGCTTCAGAGAGCTGAGATATTTTCAGACTGAATGTTTAGCTGAGACAGTCAAGATTGAGCATCCCAAGCTCTGTCGGGAGGAACACATTCTGGGTGGTTCCAGAAGAAAACTGACAGCAATAAGTAAAAGTTCGGAGACAGGTTTGAACTCCACGGGAGGGAGAACTTCCTAGCAATGAGGGCTGTCCAAACTGGGACAAGCTGTCTCACAAACTAAGGAGATCCCTGGCATGAGAATGTGCTACGCTCAGGAGGCCGGAGGCCATCTGTGGCACGCACTGGCCAGAGCAGTTTTACACTGAGTAAAAGTTTGGCCTGGGTCATCCTGGGAGATCATAGGATGCTTTGATTGTGTGATGGTATTTGAAAGATTTTAGAGTGGAGGGAACAGGGTAAATGCTGACCCCGCCTTTTCGTCCCATCTGGCCCACTCCAGTACAGAGACGGCAAGACAGTGAGACCCAAACCCAACTACAACAGCGTGGACCTCTCGGAAGTGGAGTGGGAGGACCAGACGGAAACCGTGAGTCGGGAGACAGGCGGCGTGAGATGCTACTCACCCAGTGAGCCCTGTAGCCAGCGAGCAAGCCCTGGGGGCACGGGGATGCTGAGGCTGCTGGACAGCTCTGGAGCAGAGCCTTTGGCTCTGTGCCTGCCATTCTTCCAGCAGCTAAAGATGCCACAGGGTGACTGAGGACTGAAATTGTGCCTGCAAGCCCAGCATGGGCTTAGTGTTGTGCTTAACTTCCAGTTTCTCTATCACACCCAGAGGAGATTATGTCTCAGCAACACAACACTGTATCCCAAAGCATCCATCCCTTCAGAGCGCTGCCTCCATGAAAGCCCAGAACTGTGAGCCGGAGGTGCCTAGCCCCAGGCCCATCTCCCCTCCTAGAACTTTGCTCAGAGGAAAACAGAAAAACCAGTATCCTAGGGATCCTAAGACAGGGTCAAAGCCCCAAATCTCCCTTCTTCAGGTGAACAGGCACCAACTCTCCTTTCTTTCCTCTTAAAGCTGAGAACTGCCATGATCAACGGGGAAACAGGTTCTCACTCCATGGACGTGAAAGTGCCACTGGACAAAGGGGTAAGGAACGAGGGACAGTGCCCATGAGGTCCCAGCAGGCAGCACTGAGCCCGGACTTAGATTTTACTGTGGCTTTGGGAGTGTGAGGAGAGAGAGAAGGTGGGGACAGGGTAGGAACTGTGCTGTTGATTTCATTGATGCTCCGTTCTTTCATGTTTGTTTGCTTGTTTGTTTTTATTTCTTGAAATGGGGTTTCTCTGTGTAACAGCTCTGGCTGTCCTGGAACTCACATTGTAGACCAGGCTGGCCTTGAACTCACAGAGATCCGTCTGTGATGCTCCATTCTATAGAAACTACAGAGTAGGGTGGTTGTCCGGGTCCCTCGCAGCTCTTCCTTCTTCCCTCCACTGCCTGCTATTTGGCCCTGTAGTTGTTTATGATAGAAGGGGAGAAAGTGACAGTTAATTTTGCAAACTGCCAGCAGCTCTGCTAAAACATGTCACATGGGGAAAGGCTGGAAAGGCTCACCGCTCCTTATAGCTGACTTTTATCCAAACACAGAGCATGGAAACAAATACCCTCACTATAGAGAGTCAAAATCAGAAACCCCCACTATCTGTATAAGCCTGTGTGTCATCCGAAAAGACATTTCATCTTCTCACTTAAAAGGCTCTGATGAGTCCTCTGAATTTGCATCGTCCCTTGACATATTAGCAAATGTCACCTCCTCCTATGCAACCACCCCCACCACCTCCTTCATTACCCACCTGCCTCCGCTCAAAGAACACAGCATCTGTCTGCAGCAACTAGACCCATGTCCTCCACTGTACTCAACTCTCCGCAGAGGCCAAACTGAGAGGTGCTGGCCAGTGTCCCTTCTAGAGAGGGACTTGGTCTCCACCAGGACTGCTGTGGACTTCTGCCTCATCAGACACACCGGGAATGTCAGTAAAGCCAGGTCACCACTGATAACAAAAGAGTCATGGTTCCTTCCCTGTGCCTTCAACATGCCCTACGACCTCTGCTAAGGTACAGCGTGCCAGGACATTGAACCTAGCATGAAAACCCTAATGTGCGCATGGCCACTCAACAACCATAATGTTGTGCCATGTCTAATGCATTGGTACACCCAGTGGGTGAATGTGCACTCGCCCTTTCTCCCGGGGCCCAGGGTTATCTCCAGGCCTCTCCATCATTCTCAAAGCCACCAGGCAGGGTCCTAACCGGGAGAAACAGAAACTTCTTCCTGCCTGGGAAATTTGCTCATTGCTACTAATAAACCATTTCAGAGTATCAAGACTTCCTGAAACATGCGGGCATCAGAGGAGCAGGATGGTGGTGGCGATGGTAACTGGGATGCTGGCTTCTTAGGACACAGATTCCTGTCTTCCTACTGCTAACACCACCAATAATGGCAGTCTAGATTTATCAGAAGTGAGACTGAGCATAGTACAGATGCCCATTTATTCAGCTACCCTACAGAGGCCGGTTTCTTATCATCTACATCTTGCGGATGGAGACATCAGAGAAGCCAGAAACTAGACTAGGACTATGGAAAATCACAGGATCTAGACTTCAGGCCTTTGAGCTCTGTTTGCTTGGAGTTCCAGTCTCAAAGACTTCTTCGAGTGTCTAGAAAAACATTTCTTTTCTTTATAAAATTGGATTATGGAGCAACAGGTTTCCTTATGCCACTTCCTGCATAGTTCTAGTTAGTCCTCCCCTCACTCTCCCTCCCTCCATCTTCCCATCCTCCACCCAGGGCTCCCTTCCACTCCTGTATTACATTTGTTCCATTGCCCTCTCTACCGCTCTCCTTTAAAGTCTCCTTTCCTCTTCCATGAGCCCCTTTCTGGTTTCCTAGCCTCTACACACACTTGTTTCCATGTAGATACATATGTGTGTGATACATATATTATATAATTATATGATAGATATGTGTGTGGATTACATAATTATATAGGTCATATACACTTACATAATTAGAAACTAGGGGGGGCTGGAGAGATGGCTCAGCGGTTAAGAGCATTGCCTGCTCTTCCAAAGGTCCTGAGTTCAATTCCCGGCAACCACATGGTGGCTCACAACCATCTATCTGTAATGAGATCTGGTCCCCTCTCTGGTCTGCAGACATACACACAGATAGAATATTGTATGCATAATAAATAAATAAATATTTAAAAAAAATAATTAGAAACTAGGACCCACGTGTGAGAGAAAACACATAATACTTTCCTTTCTGGGGCTGGGCTACCTCACTCAGTACATTTTCCAGCCCCATCCTGCCCCTTTCTGGCTAGTTCCATTCCTCCCCCGAGACCCCTCCCCATCTGCTTCATATCACACGTATCCCATGATCCTCTTTTCCCTCCTCTGCCATGTCGCCCATCCCCTGGTGACTCCTTTTCAAGTTTCATAACTTTCGCACATGGATACATAAATACACACATTTGTATAGACACCCACGCGTCGTTTTAAATCTACATCCCACACGAGTGAAAACACGGAGTGTTTGTCTTCCTTAGTCTGCCTTATTTCACTTAACATATGATCTCCACTTCCATTCATTTCCCTGCAAATGTCATGACTTCACTTTTCTTTTGAGGAGTTCCAAAACTTGTGTGTGTGTGTGTGTGTGTGTGTGCGCGCGCGCGTGCTCTGCCTGTTTTTAAACCATTCATCTGTTGATAGAGATCTAGACTGATTCATTTCTTAGCTGCCGTGAACAGAGCAGCAATGAACAAAGAAGGATAGGTAAACTTGTGGGGTGTTGCCTTAGACTGCCCAGGAACACACCCAAGAGTGTTCTGACTGGGTCATATGGCGGTCTTATGTTTCGTGGTTTGAGAAACTGTCAAGTTTGTGTTTGTCTTGAAATGCCCTTACGTCTCCATCAACTTTTAAAGACATCTTTGCTGGACACAGCGATCTTAGTCAGCAGGTCTGTATTCTCAGGACTCAAATACATTATTGCATCTTTTCCTGGCACTGAGAGCTGCTAAAAATAAGCTTGATGTTTCTTTCTTTGGTGATGTGTTAGATTTTTTTCTCTTACTGCTTTTAGTTAATTTATTTTATTTTATTTTTAATTATGTGTATGTGCCTGGGTAAATGTACAGACGTGCACATGTCCTGCGAAACCCAGAAAGGAGTTTTAGATCCCCTGGAGCTGGAGTTACAGAAGATTGTGGGCTGCCATGTGGGTGCTAAGAATCAAACCCAAGTCCTCTGCAAGAACAGTGGGTGTTTTTGACCACTGAACCATCTCTCCACCCCCTCTCAAAGTTCTTATTATTGCTTCTGTGGTAGTTTGGATGTAATTGGCCCACCTAGTCTCATAGGAAGTGGCACTATTAGGAGGTGTGGCCTTGTTGGAGGAAATGTATCACTCTGGGGGCAGACTTTGAGGTTTCCTATGCTCAGGTGACCGCCAGTGTCTGTCTCAGTCGGCTTCCTATTGCCTACAAGACCATAAGCCTCTCAGCTATTTCTCCCACACCACATCTGCCTGCATGCCGTCATGCTCCCTGTCATGATGATAATAGACTGAACCTCTGAAACTGTAATCCAGCCCCAAATAAGATGTTTTCCTTTATAAGAGTTGCCATGGTCATGGTGTCTCTTCACAGCAATGAAAACCCTAACCAAGACAGCTCCTTTGCTTTTTATTTTTGACTTCCTGTCTGTAAAATGCCATATGTCATAGTGAAGATCTTCTCTGGTCATGTCTGTTTGGGGTTCTAAATGCCTGCTGTGTTTAGGTATCTATTTCTTTCTCTAAATCTGGGGAGGAGCTGTTCTGCTATAATTCATGAAATAAATATATTATCTACACCTTGAGTGTTTAGTCTAAGCTCTTTATTCTGCTGGAGCTTCTTAGGCTTGATGCCTTAAATAGACCCCAGAGTTCTTGGAAGTTGTGATCATGTTCATTTTTATCCTAAGTAATGTTTAAATGCAGGGGTTCATCAACCTTGTCCTGCACCCCTGCTGTTTTTTCTTCTATATATCTATTGCTAATGCTTTCCACTGTGATTTTTTTTAATTCATTAAGTTCTTAGTTTCCAACTTTTCTAATTTCTTTTAAGACCCAATCTCCTCGCTGCCCTTTTCTCTTTCATTCTAATGACTTTCTCATGTTTGTCTTCCCACTTCTCTCTCTAAGTTGCTGTCTTTTTTTATCCAGGTCCCGAACTAAATTAATTTGATGATTCACAGCCCCTTTCAGGTCCCGTTCAGTGTTTATTACTTTATTTGTTGGCAGTTTATTCTGACCATATCCATCCCTCTGTCCTTTCTCCGCCCTCACCGACAAGCTCCCTGTCCCACTTCCCTGGCTCTTTGGGTTTGCTCTGTGATCCTCTGGGTTGATCCAGGGCCACTCATGTGGGGTTAGATGTAAACCTACCCCCTGGCAGATGAGTGACTCTCCAGTGGCTGTCACCGAAGAATTGTCTGCCCCCAGCAGTCACTGGCTGCTGTTGGTCCTCTTCGTGGGACAGGGATAATTGAGCTCTTTACCCTCTGCGAGTGCGTGAGTCCAGTCTTGCTCCACGTGAGAAACCGCAGGTCTACCAGTGCCAACACATAGCGTGTTCTATTTTTTGTTAAGTCTTCAGTTTTATTTTCTAACAAGTTTTCCAACTCTTGCTCTCTTTTGATGAAACTGTGTGTCACACTAGACAACAAACCCACACGCACATTCTTATTGTCAAAAGGGAAACAAAAACCTGCATCTCAGGGAAATTTTACATTTCAGTGAGTTACAAAGCAGCGTGGTGACATTCCAGCCCTGTCAGTGTGGGAACAGCAGCGTTGACTTGGGGGGAAGCCAGGCTGGTGTCGGGAAAGAGCTTGGTGCTCAAGGCCAGCTGGGCTCCTTGCTTCCTCTCTGATATGAGGCAGACACTTGAAGACCGTCAGCTGCCACTGAAGAACTAGACATCAAGAGCTCCAGAGATCACAGTAGGGACGAGAAGAAACCTGAACATATCCTGTACCCCCAATCTCACCCAAGACAGCTGTCTCATTGGTTCCATAATGGCAGGGAAGGCATGTCAGCCAGAACAGGAAATGCCTGCATACAGAAGCAGAGAGGTCTCTATGTGCCCTTAGGTTGGCCCTCCTACCTACTGTTCAGATCTAGCGTCCTTTCTGCCCTTGTTCAGCAGTGTTCTCTTGGGGGAGGAGATGGCCATGTCCTGCTTACAGTTCAGCAGTCGCTTGTTCTCAGAGCCTTGACCATGAACGCCTGTGCGGCCACCACTCTCTGTAAAGAGAAGTATCTTTGACCAAGGCAGGGGTCAGCACTACTGCCTGGATAGAAACATAAATATTTGGTAGGCAGTCTGGGATTGCCATTATCCACCTATCCATGGAGCCTCTATTCAGAATCTTTTTAAACTTGTTTTTAAATCAGCTTATAAAATAGTGTGTCTACATGTGACTTCTGACAGCCTAATTTCGGTTAACGCCATTGTAAACTCACCACATTCTAGAATTGCCTGAGAGGCTTCACGCTGGATTGTCTAGATGAAGTTTTCCCATGGATATGTCAGTGTGTGGTTGTCCTGGTTACCTTATCTGAGGTGGGAACCCCAGCCTAAAAGTGGGACGCACCACCCACTGAGTTTGAATTCCAGGCTCTAAGAGGGAAAGAGAAGGTGGCCTGAGCACCAGGCAGACATGCATTCGCGCGCTCTCTGCTGCAGCTGACTGGGTATAACTAGCTGCTTCAAGTACCTGCCACCCTGAACAACCACGGGCTATGACCTGGCATTGTGAGCCTAACTAAACCCTTCCTTCCCCTGTGGCTTTTGTCTAGGTGTTTTATCACATAAACACAGAGAAACTAGGACACCGTGTTCTGCCCGGGCCGCACCCTTTCCCTGTTTAAACCTGGCCATCCTCCGTATTCCCTCTATTTTCATGTCGTGTGTGCCCTGCCACCTGCACCCTCCTGGGCATCCTTTTAAGTTGGAAGAATTATGTTCTTGCTGCTTCAGTCTTGCTGCTGGCCACGGGTCTGTTTACATTATTTATTTCATCTTGGTTTAATTTTGGTTGGTCATATGCATGTAGGATCTCATCCATTTATTGTAGATTTTCCAGTTGTCTAGAATCTGTGTTTTTAGGGTGTGCTCTGAGGGTGTTCCGAATTCCTCTGGGGTCTGTTGTTGTGTCTCCCCTCCCATCTCGAATTTTATGAATGCGGGATATTCTCTTTAATTCTTTATTTTGGGTAATTTGGCTCAGCTTGTCAGTCCTGTTTCTCTTTCAACGAACCAACCCTTCATTTCATTGGCTCTTTGTGTTGTTTCTGTTGTTGTTCTTTCTGGTTCATTTCATTTCTGTCCTTGTCATAATTATTTCTCCTTATTTACTGCTTTGGGGTTTGGTTTGTTCTATCTTTCTTTATTTATTTCTTTATTTCTGTTTGCTTTGTTTTTCAATGTAACCCTGGTTGTCCTGGAACTCACTCTGTAGACCAGGCTGGCCTCAAACTCACAGAGCTCCACCTGCCTCTGTCTATCTAATACTGGGATTAAAGGTGTGTGCTACCACCACCTGGCTGTTTTTGTTTTTCTAAGTCCTTAAAGTACATCATTATGTTATTTGAGTTCTCTCTGACTTTTTTTTTTTTTTTTTTTGGTTTTTCGAGACAGGGTTTCTCTGTGGTTTTGGAGCCTGTCCTGGAACTAGCTCTTGTAGACCAGGCTGGTCTCGAACTCACAGAGATCCGCCTGCCTCTGCCTCCCGAGTGCTGGGATTAAAGGAGTTCTCT
The DNA here is from genome assembly GCF_018167655.1 of Microtus oregoni. Lineage (NCBI taxonomy): Eukaryota > Metazoa > Chordata > Mammalia > Rodentia > Cricetidae > Microtus > Microtus oregoni. The sequence continues at coordinate 60,282,285 of NW_024543061.1, forward strand.
CTGACTTTATGTGGGTACTTTGCTTTTAAGACTTCATTGTGTCCCATAGCTTTCTGTGTGTTTTCCTGTTTATTCCATTTTAGATTTGTTTTTACTTCTTACTTGATTTCTTGAGTGATCTATTCGTCATTCAGCAGTGTGCTGTTTCATATCCATGCATTTGTGTGCTTTCTACAGTTTCTGCTGTTATTGCCATCTAGCTTTACTTCATTGCCATAGGAGCTGTGGGCTTGTCGTGGGGGCTGTGGTCTTGTCGTGGGGGCTGTGGTCTTGTCGTGGGGGCTGTGGTCTTGTCGTGGGGGCTGTGGTCTTGTCGTGGGGGCTGTGGGCTTGTCGTGGGGGCTGTGGGCTTGTCATGGGGGCTGTGGGCTTGTCGTGGGGGCTGTGGTCTTGTCGTGGGGGCTGTGGGCTTGTCGTGGGGGCTGTGGGCTTGTCGTGGGGGCTGTGGGCTTGTCGTGGGGGCTGTGGTCTTGTCGTGCAGGCTGTGGGCTTGCCATAGGGGCTGTGAACTTGTCATAGGGGCTGTGGGCTTGTCGTGGGGGCTGTGGTCTTGTCGTGGGGGCTGTGGTCTTGTCATGGGGGCTGTGGTCTTGTCGTGCAGGCTGTGGGCTTGCCATAGGGGCTGTGAGCTTGTCATAGGGGCTGTGGGCTTGTCGTGGGGGCTGTGGGCTTGTCGTGGGGGCTGTGGGCTTGTCGTGGGGGCTGTGGGCTTGTCGTGGGGGCTGTGGTCTTGTCGTGCAGGCTGTGGGCTTGCCATAGGGGCTGTGAGCTTGTCATAGGGGCTGTGGGCTTGTCGTGGGGGCTGTGGGCTTGTCGTGGGGGCTGTGGGCTTGTCGTGGGGGCTGTGGGCTTGTCGTGGGGGCTGTGGTCTTGTCGTGCAGGCTGTGGGCTTGCCATAGGGGCTGTGAGCTTGTCATAGGGGCTGTGGGCTTGTCGTGGGGGCTGTGGACTTGTCATGGGGGCTGTGGGCTTGTCATGGTAGCTGTAGGCTTGTCGTGGGAGCTGTGGGCTTACTGTAGGGTCAGAACTGCTGACTTTCCTCAGGTTGGCCCTCCAGCTGTGATTTCTGCCCCACCTCCAACCATCCACTCTCCCACCTCCACCTCCCCACCCTACACCCCCGTGAGCACACAACTGAGGCTGAGTCCTGCTGGTGTCTGTCCTTTTGCTTCCTTTGTGGGTTCCTTCTCATTCACTCTTTGGAATAGCATCTATTTTTTTCTAACAGTTTTTCTAAAAGTTAAAGAGGTAGGGTCGGGAGAACAGTGTCCCTCTCTCCTCCGGGAAGATGTGAGTCAAATGTCCACACCCCAGCTCCAGATATTTCCAGCCCCAGTGTCACCTCCCTGTCCTGAAGGAAGCCGAGACTCACGCTGCCTGCAGGGTCCAGCACAGCAGTCAATGGATCATCTGAATTACGTGGATGTTGATTAAAAATGATTAATATGTTGCAAGTGCTGAGCTGGCTGCACAAGCTGGGCAAGCCTGGATCTTAGAGGCTGCAACAAAAGGCCAGTTTGCTGAGCTGTGAGCTGTTTCTGGCCACGAGTGTCCATAAACGGGGTTGAGATGGCTGATGAGTGAGGTCTGCGGAGGGTACAGGGAGATGACCAGAGACCAAGGGTGTGGGTGGAGGGCAGGAGGCCAGCACCACTCTGGCACCTAGCCAGGACCCTTTTCTTTTGCTCTCAGAAGCGGGTTCTGTTCCTGACCAATGACTACTTCTTCACGGACATTAACGACACGCCTTTCAGGTGAGCCAGGGCGGGAGACAGAGCGGAAATGCCACAGGCTCATGAGGGTACTTTAGGGTTTGAGAGCCGATTCGTTCTCACCAATTTAGCAATTCTGTGTTGTTAGCAAAGGATCCTAGTCAGTTAGCATTCAGGAAATGAGCTCTAGATGGGCTTTGCCAGCGTGGCTAAATGTCCAGTTCTGAAGCCCAGCTTTGAGTTTGAATCCCAGCTCCCCCACTTACGGCCTTTGTGGCCTGAGTCAAGGCACGTGACTTCCTCAGATGTCATCTGTGATGTGTGAGTGACGGTGATAGCAGCTGCTTCCGACCGAGCGGAGGTTGACACGACACACTCTACATAGATGGCGGTGTGGGACGGGAGGAAGAGTTCTAAGGTTCCCTCCGTCATTTCCCCGTGCCACTCAGGTTCCCTGCTCTCACCACCCACTAGAATACCTGAGGACGTCTCAAGATTGCTAACGGCTAGGCCCGTGCAAACCAACAGTGTTGGCACTGAGGCAGAGCCCAGGTGCTACACCTCTGAATGCTCCCCAAATTCAAATCTAATGTGCTACCAAGAGATGGGGTTCAGTAGGGAAGGAGCCTCCTCAGAGAATCCTGAGAGCCATAAACATTTCAGGGTCCCTGGAAAATCAAGTACTTCCTTCCTCCTTAAGTATCCAGGGAGCCCCAGAAACCATGGTCTGTGGCATTTCCAGGGCCCTTCCTGGGAAGAATGACTGATAAACTAGCAGTCCCTTCCTGGTTCCCAAGGGGACGACCTATGAGGCCAGTCTAAAGGGGAGAGCTAGAAAGGTGGGCCATTGCCCTGTGTCCAAAGGCTCCTTGAACAAGTAACGAAAACAGATGCAGCAACTGTGCACACAGCCACCCTCTCTTCTCTCTAGCTTGGGAGTGGTGCTGACCAGAGGCCATGGGGAATACGTCCTCCTGGGAAACACGTCTGTGGAGGAAGGTAGGTCACGCCGTGTGCTGACTGTAATGTGATGTGTGGTAGGGGATTCGCTCTCCCAGGTTGCTGAGCAGGGTCAACCCAGGGTGGACTCGGGGTGAGCATTTCCAGCCAGACGAGGTGGCAGAGAAGGGCCTCACCCCGATCCCAGTCCCTGAGCCGACTTAACCTCAGCTGTTTGCCCACGGTCTCTGCCTGTAATTTCCCAAAGCTTCATTGAGCACCTACTTATGTTTGAGCACCGGGATCTCACTCACTCATTCCATCAGCAAGTGTACTAAGTGCACAGTCAGATGGGCTAAGAGCCCAGCGAGGCTCCAGAGCTCACTCGGCAGGCACAACCCACCAGGCTCATCTCTAGCTGGCCACTGTCACAGCCGTGTATGTTAAAATCAAGGAAGACAAAATCACTGCTTTCCAAGCGTTAGCTCCTCGAAGGGAGGCGTTAAGAGGGTGGGGCTTGCAAAACACTGGTATCTAAAGAGGTTTGAGACTGTAGCCCCCAAAGCCAAGAGGTGTGTTCATGAAAACCCTTCCTGCAAAAAGATCTGTAGACCCCAGGCCACAGGTTATGAGCTTGAGTATGGACTTTGTTTTCAGGCCTGCATGACTTGCTTCATCCGGATCTGACCCTGGCCAGTGACTGGTAGGCAAGGATGTAAGGGTGGGAGGGAGAAAAGGGGCGGGGATCTGAGGTAACATGGGTTCCCTGCATTTCTAGGATCTACTGCATCACGGATATCGACCCAGACCACCGGAAACTCAGTCAGTTGGAAGCTGTGGTCCGCTTCCTGACAGGGATGGATCCAGGCCTGGAGTGTGAGTCCCCTAATGCATGCCTCTGAATTTGTCCTCTACGCCCCAGCAGCTCAGGGCTTCCCAGAGGAGGAAAGTGCCATGAACCCATCTCGGGATGGCAAGCGTATCTTGAGGAGAACGAGAAGAGGCCCCAAAGAAACAGGCAGAGCTAGCTGGAGCCGTGAACCGTGGAGGACGTGGGCATTCCAGGAACTAGAGGCCTGCACAGGGCTCCTCGTGTCAGAGGCCAGGACTCTCTTCAGCCCCTTTCAGCCCTCCTGCTTGTCCAGTCTATCCCCACCACCTTAACATGGGCAAAGAGCAGACACTGTCTTCAGGGTCTCAGTTCTGCCAAGCATAGCATTTGGTCAGGCGGTTTCTTCAATCCCTTGGTCTGGAAGGATGTGCCGAGTCTAGGCACTCAGGCCTCTGGCCAGCTCACTCCGCCATGGCCCTCAGCAAGTCCCTACCTCCTCTCCAGTTGTCCAGCTACATGTGTGTTCTCCCCGTGAAAAGACCATCTCCCGAACCAACCTTCCAGGGCATCCGTTTGTCTCCCCATCAGCTAACAAGATTGAAGTGACCATGTGCTTGCACTAGACCTGGGGCAAGGACCGAGATACAGACAACCCAGGCAAAGCCAGGCACTTACAGAAACTGGAAATTTAGGGAAGAAGTCAGATAGTGATCGAGGCTGTTCACATAGGTAATGATACAGTCATGACAGGTGGATGGGGCGCTGAGGAAGGTGTGGAGGGAGGGGAGAGTAGGATTAATAGGGATGAAGACCCCAGGTCTGGGACCTTCTTTGAAGACAAAAAAAGTTGTTGTTTTTTTTTGAAGTCCATGGAGTGGGTTCTACAGTCATGTACATGTAGCCATTGAGTTGAATACTGTAAGTTAGTTTGTTGCGATGTAAATTTCACTTCAATGAAAAGTTAAAACAGTTCTAAGAGAGGGGCGGAGAATGCCACCTAAGTAGAGAGGAGGAAGAGAAGCCAGGCCGGGGAAGCAGCAGACACGGGGGCACTGAGACAGGGCAGCGTAGAGCCAGGTCAGGCCTGCAGCACCCACAGCCACCGGCATGTCCCACATCCAGGAGCAGGGGGGTGGGAGCTGTCACAGCTGGGCTGGATCAAGAGAATATCTAGACTCCCCAGTGTTGAGCTGGCGGGGGCCTTCAGTGACAACCCCCATCTTTTCTGTGGCTGAGAACTTGAAGGCAGAACAAGGAGGGTTGGTATTTTTATGCCCACTCAGATGGCTTGAATAACCAGAGACACCAGCAAAAGTCATCCTTCTCCTGACTTCGATAGGGTGGGGGCTGTGCTGTGGGCATTGTTATTATTATTAGACAGACTAGTCTCAAACCTGCTATGTCGCCAAAGATGAACAACAACTTGTGAGCCTCTACTTTCAAGAGCTGGGAACCTAGGCTTGCACCACAACTGAGCTAGATCCCCAGCTTCTAGAAGCTGTGCACTTCTTGATAGGTTGGGGCTGGGGCAATAGGTGACATGTGGCTAGCTCCTGTGACTTTACCTCCAGGTGACGAGGAGCTGATACGGGAGGTGCTGTTTGATGCAGTGGTGACAGCCCCCATGGAAGCCTACTGGACAGCACTGGCACTCAACATCTCTGAGTATGTACAAGAGGGACCCCGATGAGGACAGGGACACAGGGATATGATGGAATGGGGAAGGGTGAGACTGGCCTTCACACACTGCTGTGAAGCAGGCTCCCATCCCACAACTCCTACCAGCTCCTCACTCTAAAGCATCAGGTACAGCTTCCCCAGGCAAACACCCAGTCCAAGACCTGGGATGAACGTGTTTTCTTGGTTGGTCTCCCACTACCTAAGAAGCTCCCCCAGGGAAGCGCAAGACAGACAAATGGGAAAAAAAGTAACAAACTAAATCTTGCCAGGGCGGTGGTGGTGCAGGCCTTTAATCCCAGCACTCGGGAGGCAGAGGCAGGCGGATCTCTGTGAGTTCGAGGCCAGCCTGATCTACAAAGGGAGTTCCAGGACAGGCTCCAAAGCTACAGAGAAACCCTGTCTCGAAAAACCAAAAAAAAAAAAAAAAAAAAAAAAAAAAAGACAGATAAATGGAGACTTACTTCCAGCTTCGAAGGAAGGCTACCCAACCTGTTTGGCCTCAGTGCTTCCCAGACCCGAGATTTCCCTCATCCTCCCACTGGCTTTGTCTTGGTGGGATTGTATTGCTTGGCTAGACAGAAAAATGAGTACCGTGTATGTGTCTCAAGAGGTAGGCGGCCAGGGTAACATTAACGAGGTAAGGGCTATAGCACTTGTTTCCTAATAGAAAGGTTCAAAATCATAGATGTCAAACCTCCCTAACACTTGAGTTTGCTGCCTCTCCTATATACAAAACAAACTCCTATTTTTAAAGGCGCGTGTGCAATGTGCTCCATTTCTTCTAGAGGGGGGCCAGAGGGGCCAGAGCACAGTGTCCGTGTGCATGTATGCATGTGCATCCGTTTTCCAGGAAGGCTGTTCAGCAAAGGTTCTGAGGGCTTCTCTCCGATTACAAAAATAGGTCGTTGAACTGCATACATTTTTGGTGCAACTTTGAACCATATAAATGTGGGAATACAAATAAACCTAAAATAAAATCGATAGGGCCAGATACTAGCACATAGTGTATTGAGGGGCAAATGTTCTTCACATAGCTTCTACCAAAAATAAATGGTCTGAAGTGGGGGCTAGGAAGATGGCTTGGTAAAGTGTCATGCAAGCATGAGGACCTAAGTTTGGACCCCCAGAACCCACATAAAAAGTCAGGCATAGTACCTTACTTTTGTAACCCCATGCTGATAGGCAGATCCTTAGAGTTATTGGCCATTTGGTGAGCTCCAGGGTCAGCGAGTGACCTTTGTCCATATAAATAAGGTAGAGAGCAACTGAAGAAGACACTCCACACCAACTCTGACCTCAAAGTGCATGCATGTACACATGCACATGTTCCCACAGACACATGTACACACATATAACACACACATAAAATTAAAAGCCAACATGTTGTGGGGGGTTGGAGGCTCTCTTTCCTACTGAAGATGCCAACAAGCACACCCCATCCCCCTCCTACACAAAAAGATCAGAAAGCACTAAGCTCGACAAAAGAACGTACTTCTAGCCAACGAGAAATGAAGAAAGAAAATTGTCTCTGGTTAAAGATGACATGAGCAGGGGGCAAGGTGGGGTGACTCCATGGTAGATCAACTGCGTAGCATGTATGAGGCCCCAGGCTCCATACCTCCAAACCCAGCACCGAAAAGTAAATAGCTATTGTGTATCAGAAAACTTCAAAATAACAGGAAAATCACTATAGCCAATTAGGGAATTTAGTAAAGTGGAATGTTATAATATCAATGTTCAAAAATTAGTAAAACCCGGAGCTGGAGAGATGGATTAGTAGTTAACGGTGCATATTGCTCTTACCGAGGACCTGAGTTTGGTCCTCAGCACCCGTGCTCAGTGACTCACAGCTGCCTGTAACTCCAGCTCCTGGGGATCTGACGCCACCTTCTGGCTTCCATGGGTACTTACGCTCACAGGCATTTACCCACACAGAGACATGTCCATTAAAAATAAAATTTTATTTTAAAAATTAATAATACTTATGCACATAAATAGCCCCTGAAAAAAGATATAATATGAAAAGACTTTAGGCTGGTAAGAAATAAAAATATTGTTCTAGAATTGCCAGAACACATTGAACGCACCATGTGAGAACCCCTCAGACATTGGGCAACATTGGGCTTGTGGCACCAGCCTGTGATTCCAGCTACTCTGAGAGCTGAGGCAGGAGGACTGAAGGCTCCAAGCCTGCCTGGGCTATAGGGTAAGATGTCATCTCAAAAAGTAACGCAGGATTCAGCTCAGTGGCAACAGGCAAGAAGCCCTAGGTTTAATCTTGGGATATGGGGGGGGGTAGAAAAGAACAAAGAAGTAGGCCTGAATACATGGGAAGACTCACAGTATCTCTGAGTGGAAAGACAGATACTATGAGGCTCCTCCTCCCTAGTGTAGACTCCAAGGGCATGCATGCCTTTGGGACTGTCTCTCTGTGTCTAGGTGACTACTTGTAAAGCTCATTAGAACAATCAAGAACAGCCCAATGTCTCAAACCAGAGTGGTCCTACCTAGATGTAAAGACATTATCAAACCTCTGCCCACTCTGAATCATGGTACACAAAAGAACAGCCAGACCCAGGTGGCATATGTGTGGACTTGTGGTGCACCCCGAGGCACTATATCACATTAATGAGGGGAGGCGGGCTTGAAAGCTGAGCTGGTGCCGAGGCCAATGGGACCAGCGCTGTTGGGTGAGTGCACACACCTGGATGAAGTGACTCATTCAAACACACAGGAAAGAAGTTGTATAAGCGCTAACAGATGCTGTGATCCAACTGAGGTGAAATCCGGGCATCAGCAAGCCTTCCTAATGCTGACTCAAAGCTCTGAAGCAATGCAAGAATGAGTGGAAAACTTAACAACCCGGAAATGTCTGTATGAGCCGAGAAGGGATGAGCTGGGGAGCTGTGGCCAGGAGCAGGTGGAGCACACTGCAGCCACAGTGTGGATGACGGGGAGCTTCAGGAGCAGACAAGAAGCAAGAGCCATAAAAAAAAAAAAGGATCAGTCCTTAAATGCGTGCTGACCCAGTTCTGAATAAAAGATTTTTACCACTCAAGATAGCGCCTCTCACCATCCGGTACCACTGAAGCTGGCACTCACTCAGTGTGTGTGCTGTAAGCGGAGACTGACAAAGCTGTGGCTTGAGTTTGGTAATCACACTGCTGGAAAGGATGCTGGTGTGCCTTACCCTGGGATAATAAGGTCGTACTGTTAGTATCGTTAGGAGCTGATGTTTCCAACAAAAGGAAAAAAGAGACGCAAGTTTCAAATATCAAAACTGTTTAAATATAAAAGGTGAAACAATGGGCTGGAGAAATAGCTCAGTGGTTAAGAGCACATCTTACTCCTGCAGAGGACCAGAGTTCAATTCCCAGCACCCACATCAGGCAGCTCACAATTGCATATAATTCCAGCTACAAGAGATCCGATGCCCTCTTCTAGCCTCTGTGGGTATACACAAAAATAAAAATAAATCTTAAAAAAAATGACTGAATTGTAAATGTTCACCTGGGTTCCAGATCTATTTTCTCTTAAAGCCATAAAAAGGAAGTCCCTAGTCTGCCCTGCTGGGGATCACAGTGTCTGGAGCACCCGACTATCACAAGGACTGGCAGTGTTGGTCCTCACTAAAGTGAGTCTGGGGACATCGCTGGCTACAGGACAGGGGCAGGAAATGACCAGGTGAACCAGGAGCACCCTGTCACCCCAGGAAGGGAGAAGCTAGCAAGACCAATGGGACTCAGAGGCCCCTGCAGAAAGCTCATGAGCCAAGGACAGGGTGAGAGCAGAAGGCAGCCGTGGCTGCAATGTGCTACACCCCAAACCCTGCATCCATGAAGAGACTGTGGAAGACAAGACCCATTCATTGGTCCCCTTTGGAGGTGTGAGACACACACTAATTTAAATAAGCAAAAGCATTAACTACTTATTTACCTTGACTCTTCTGTGCAAATTGTTCCTTAGGGTATAGTTTTTTCTGTATAGACGTATTTCCGGTAAAAGCAAAATAAAGAGAAATTTGAAGGGGTGTGCCTGTGAGTATCCCCCAGTCAACAGTGTGTGCTTGCCTGTCAGGACCAAATTGCATGTGAATTAGCTTCATAGCTTTGTGATAAAACAAATACCAGAGACAGCCACCTTGGGAGAATGTTCATTTGGTTTCCAAGTCAGACATGTGTCAGCTGACCCGTAGTTGAAGGGCCTATGCTGAGGGACATATATCATGGCATACTGCGATGCTTATGGGGGTGGAAGGCACCAGGGTCCCAACGCCCCCTTTAGGAACACCTCCTCCCACCATGCCTCACTCCTCAAAGGTGCTACAGCCTCCTGATGGGGCCACCCAGGGAACCAAGCCTTCCATAACTGGGACTTTGAGGGACATCCACCCAAACCATAGAAAGTAAACACTCACAGCTGGATACAGCCAGGCCCAGACAGAGGTCTAAGAGGTAATTTACAAGAAATACAAGGGACAACAAAATAAGGATGCTAAACAATACTTCAGCAATTGACCTGGTCCAGCTGGGTGGTCTGGCGTGTGCAGGAAGTGGTCTGCCAGGAAAGGGAAGCTGGGATGGGAGACCCAGAGCCAGGTTTAAAAGGCTAATGACTGCCACGGGCATGGCGTTTCCTCCAAGTGTGACGATAAACGGTCTAAAGTCACAGAGGCAAGGAGTGTGCCGGTTGATGCATGCACTTAAAGAAATACACTTTAGATGAGGAAATTATATGGTTCATGGGTTGTAACTCAAGACAGGGAATAGGGAGACTGGCTTACTAAGCCACTGAACTGAACAGACCACAGTAAGAACCTAGTTTGCCCAACTGAAACTCACGAGCTACCGGGCTATCTGGTGACACTGGACGTCATGGAGCTTTTGGGGAGGTACGACAGTGACACGGGGGGTGTTTTTTGTTTGTTTTAGTTCCTGATGATATAAATTAAAATAGTTACTGATTAAATACCTAGGAATTTCTTGAGAATATCCCGTTGCTGTAGTGCCGTGGGAAGTCTTGGTTGGTGTTTGTAAAGCTAGGTTATGGGAGAGATCAGTAGACTCTAAGAGCAAATTGGATCGGTGCTTTTTAAAGATGCCGACCCCAGGGTTGACTTAGTGCAGCTAATGCAGGGTATTGGTACCTATAACATTTAAACCCTGAGTAGCCCAGACACCCACCTGCAGAAACCCCATATCTCTAGGTCTTTCTCTTGAGGGACTCCCCAGACTTCTAACCAACTGTGTTACCCCAGGCCTGGTGCTGTACCTGGATGCTGCCAGTGTAGGCCATCCCGTAGCCTCCAGGCTCTAGCGATGCTTTTAGTACTGCCTTATGCCTTCATGGAGCCCAAGTACCACAGACCCAGGTATGAGAAAAGACAGTTTACACATTGTCATTGCTTTGCCTTACAGAGCAACAGAGCCTGGCGTGGATGTGGCCTTTCTGGGAACCCGGGCTGGTCTCCTAAGACAAAGTTTGTTTGTGGGCTCCGAGAAAATCTCTGACAAGTGAGTCCTGGGCACCCTGAGGCTTCTAGCAGGGAGGGGCATGGCACAAGTCTTGAGTCGCCTTGGGGCACGTAGAGCAAAGACGGTCTCATCCTCCAGACCCACAGAACTACTCTAGCAAAGTGCAGATTATGGAAGAACCCTGCTGAGGGGGCCCACATACTGCCCAGTCCTCCACACCACCGCCAGCAGCAGCTGTCTTTTGTCTCTGCATGGAGGCCGGAGCCCAGAAGAGGGCAGGGTAGTGCCACCTGGTGTCCTAAAGCTCAGAAGGCTCAGACACCTGGAGAACAGTGACAGCCGAGCTGATGGGTGACTTCACACACCAGTCTTTCCTCCCACTTGCTCACTGCCCCCCTCACTACATCCCAGTGCAGTCAACAGGGAAGCATCTCTGCCTCTCTCGGGACTCAGTGAAAGTCCACACATGCTGAGCAAGGCTGCAGGCTTTCTAGAAAAACAAATTTGCTTGTTTTCCCCTTCTCCCCTCCTCTTTCTCTTCCCTAATCCCCAGAGAGGTGGGGAGAGGAAAATGGCACCCTCCTAAAAGGGCACCTAAGGATGGGAAGCCATGGCAACACAAACAGGCCGCCCTTGAGTGGTCAAAGACTCTGGGAAGCTGGGAAGACAGCTGCCCGGAGGGCCACAGGTGCCTTGTGCACACCAGCGAACTCCCTTTACCTGGACCATGATGCAGAGGCGACCTGGGGACTCAAGTCTGCTTCCAGAGCTGGCAAGGCACTCACTCACTCAAACGTCAGTCTTCTACCTGTGAATTACCCATAGGTGGCACTTCATCGTGCTGCCCACCCTGCTTCGCCTACCTTCTAGTCAGCGTCTGGACCAGCCTCCTTCTGTAGGCTTGTGTGTGTTCAGGGAAAGCAAACCCATAATTAGCAAGGAAAAGCTTCTCCAAAAGGAGATGAATGTTGCGCATCAAAGCCTTTCGAAGTAACCATGTAGGGCAGTCCATGCTTCTCTACCGCAGGGATCCTCACTCACATCTGCCAGTGAGCCAGACCAAAGGAAATTACCTATACCCAAGGGAGGACGTGTACTTTGTTGGTCACACATCTGTTTCTTCCTGCTCCACTGGCCGGCCTCCCCTGCCACCAGATGTTGCAGTATTTTGCTTCTGGAAGAAGCAGAATCTGCCTGGGGCAATGTGTACTTGGGAGCTGATGGCTCTTTTTTTTTGTTTGTTTGTTTGTTTTTTTTGTTTTTTCGAGACAGGATTTCTCTGTCTGGTGGCTCTTTTCATTCTTTCTTTGTTGAGTGATCGTGAGCTGGGTCTTGCCATGTAGCCAATGTAACTGAGAAGCGGGGACATTCTCCCTCACTCTCAGAGTGCTGGGATAAGGTGCATGCCTATGCTGAGGGTGGAGGTGTTTCCTGTCTGCAACTGGACCAGCACAGAGGGGAGCCTTGGTCTTGGCCCAGCCAAGATGATTGCATATGCCACAGGAAAAAGGGACAAATGTCTTCCGAGATTTGAGGAAGCATTCATCCTATTCTGGCAGGAAGTTCCTGACACCTGAAGACGAAGCCAGTCTTTTTACCATGGACCACTTCCCGCTGTGGTATCGTCAGGCCTCTGAGCAGCCCCCAGGCAGTTTTGTCTTCAATCTCCGCTGGGAAGAGGGACCAGGTAACCTACACCCCTGTGCTCTCCCCAAGAGTGGGAAACAGGGCTGGGATGATACAGAAGAGAGGACGACCCCAGGGCTCCTTCCTGCCTTTCCTCCTGACACTGCAGCTTTGGAGCATGCCTGGTGTTGCACACAGAATGTAGGCCTATGTGTTCTCATCCCCCACCCAGCAGTCAAGCTCCAGCATGGAGGAAAGAGATCTGACCCGAAAGCCAACCAGGTGACTCCTGGCCCACATTCCCAGTGTCAGGTCAGCAGGGTTGATCTTGATCGCCAAGAGGCTTCTGTTTCTAAGGACCCAAGCAGCTTTAAAACTTCCTTTAAAGCTTTCATAGCTGCCCATGTGGTTCTTCCCATATCCACTCCTGTCAGGTTACCAAGAAAGCAGCTCCCAGGACATAGGAGAGACAGGGCCAGCCAGCAGGCCCCCACAGACCCAGGCCACTGGGCAGGGAAGAGAGGTGGAGAGGTGGCACCAAGCTGAGGGCTCCCAGTTCCAGCCCTGGTTACTTTGGAGAACGGCAGGAAAAAAAAACACCAGGATCCTCACTGAGTGTGAGGGAATCAGACCACTGAGAACCCAGGGGCCTAAGGCTCAGTGCAGCCTTACCCTTGGTTACCTTTGAGGAAAGGGCAGCCCAGAGAGGCTGAGGGGCTGATCCAGGGCCCAGGAATCTAAGAAGCAGGAAGTATCTACCAGGATACCAAGAGGGCTGAGCCCAATCCAGAGGGGCTGGGACTTGGACAGTACCTACTTGTGGAATGGATGAATATGGTGGAGGTCAAGGGGGCCCTGGCAGAGATGAGCGCGTTCTCTCTCTCTCTCTCTCTCTCTCTCTCTCTCTCTCTCTCTCTCTCTGTGTGTGTGTGTGTGTGTGTGTGTGTGTGTGTGTGTGCGTGCACGCATGCACACCTAGGGACACACACACACCACAGAGAGCTGCCCTGGAACCGTCAGCTTCAGGAACCCAGACTTTCCAGGGCTCCCCCTCTAGGCTGAAGACAGCAAGGGGGAGTTCCTTCTTATCCACTAAGCCTGTCACTCCACCCTGTGTCGTTCCCTCCACCCACAGGCTGAAGTCTAAAGTGCTTTACAAACATTTCCCTACAAAAACCCCAGGAGATAAGTGCTGTTGATGGCATCTCCTGGGGAGACTTGAAGGCTCAGAGATCTCATTCCGTGATTTGCTCAAGCTTCTCAGCACAGGAGCAGTTTTTACAGCAAGCTAGAGTCAGGTCTGCCTCAGGACACCCTAGATCTGGGGCAGGAGGCAGGAGAGAAAGGAGGTGTTTTCATTCCTGGGACTCACAAAGGAGGTTCTTAAGGCCAAGCAGAAGGTTTTCCCATGGTGTACACCTGAGGCAGAGAGGCAGGTCCTCCCACCATGTGAAGGGTTCCCCTCAGGAGAGACACCCACGGACTCCATAGACGTTCCCTGGGTGAGACCCAGGGCCCACCCAGCCGGGTGACAGGCTGCCTCCTGCCGGCTCTGTCACCAGGACTGCCTGCTGGCTGCTAGGGGGAGCTTTAAGTGTCCACGCAGTAGGAGGGCAGGTGGGTGGGGAATTGAGCTGCCAGGAGAAGAGAAGGAAGCTGGGAACCCAAAAGGGGACTGCTGAGGAGGGAGGCGGGAGCTCGCTCGCTTCCTACGCCTTTGCTCACTCGCCTTTGCTCACTCGCTCAGCCCGAGCACACGCTTAAAGCCACGTGGACACTTCTGGGTCTCCCATCCTCCCCAAAAGAAAGAAAATCATCTCATCTCAACAGGTGTGGGGCTGCTGAGGAGGCGGCCGAGTAGGGCAGCCTCCCGGCGGGTCTGAGGTCTGGGCAGATTGAGTGCTGCCCCCTTGAGGTGTGCCTATGCCACCCGCCAGCACACTACAACCCGCCAGTACCAAGGACCTAGGCCTTCACATTTGTCTCTCCTCTTCCTGGGCTTATTCCCACAGATCCCGGGCTGTGAGACCATTGATCCTAACCTTGAAATTCCCAAGGGCTCCAGAGATTACCTGAGTGTTTTCCACAAGCCTGTGCTAGCCGGAAGGCAGGCTACAGAGCCAAGGCTACAGAGCTGAGGATTCCTGCAGGAGTCCCCACGTTCATGTCTTATGGGTGTTCCCCAAAACAAAGTGAGGGGTCTGGTCTCTGTGTCTACTCTAGTTCCTTTGACTCTGGCATGGTAAATTTCTGGAATCAAGGACAGCTCAAGTGTCGTGAGTTCCCAGAGTCTTGAGACGTGTTGAAGATAGCAAGGTATCAGGGGAACTATAACAACACAGCCAGCGTGTGACCATGCTTGGCCCCATTACAGAGGCTCTGCTCTTCATCAATCTCCAGGAGGCTCTGAGAACTGATTATCACAGGCAGTGTTCACCACAAGGGCATTTGACAGAACAGGACAGTACATGATCTTGGACCATGTAATGGAATCTGACCTCTAGACAAGAGGCGGCCTTTGGAAAGCTGGCCTAGGATGTGGGTGGAGGTTAGAGGTCATACAGCAGCCAGCTGGGAAGATGCTCTCATATGGAGCTGCATCAAACCCTCTGAATCTTGCTCCCAGGATGGCCTGGTTCTTCTAAAAGAAGCGAGAGGCAACCCAGGCCTCCAGGCACCTGACAGAAAGTTCTAGAAGGGCAGCAATGAAACAGGAAATCATTATGGTGGTGAGTTGGGTGCCACCCACAAGGATCCATGAAGCTTCATAGATGTGTCAGATACCACCCTGGCTGTGAGGGGAGGCTGTTGTCCACCGCATCTGGCCTCTGAGCAGGACCATCGCTGTCACCTCTCTGTGACTCTGAAAGGCAAAGCAGGGTCACCCGCCACCCAGGCCTGGGATGCTTGCAGCCTGTCCCTCAACATGAGGCACATACGTGGTTCCTGTCCAGGTGGATTTCATTGTCAACCTGACAGCAGTCAGCTGGCGAGAAGACAGGGAACCCAGACTTGATTGCCTTGATCAGTGGCACAATCTTGTTAACTGTAGAAGGGCCTAGATCAGCATGGCCAGCGCCATCCCCAGGCAGGTGGGCCTGAGGTATGCAGGAAAGCAGACCGAGCACAAACCAGGGAGTGATCTAGAGAGCAAGCCAGGAGTCGGCATTATCCCACTCACTTCTGCCCCCTGCTCCTGCCTTGACTGCCTGTCCTGGCTTCCCTCGATGGTGGAGTGTGGCCTGGAGTGGAAGATGAAATCGACCCTTTCCTCCCCAGGCTGCTTCGGGCTGTGGTGTTTATCACAGCAGCAGGATAAGACAACGAGCGTATGGGAAAGCAGGCTGTGCCAGGGTCCTGTCACAACTGCAAGGGAGCTAAGCGGGAGCAGCAGGCAGATGGGTTTGCTCCCTGGAGACAGAGCAAAGTCACAGTGCCATCGTGATGCTCAGCCTGGCAGGGGCTAAGAATTAATCCCGGCAAGTCCTGATTTGTTCAGATTCGGGGACAGCAAGGGACCTTCAGGACACTGTTGAAAGACAGGTGGTGGACAGCCACAAGCCATTGTCAACAGGATTCTTCCCCTACCTCACCGTTTTCAGGGAGAGCTTATCCTGGAATCCCTGTTTGTCTCCTATCCCAAGAAAGAGATAGGCTCACTCCTAACCTCTCTCTGCAGGCACCGAGAATAACAATAATTCTCACTTTCCCAGATAGCCCAAGCAAGCCAGTGGCTGTAAGGGCCAGCACTGCAGTAACTGTGACGGTGGATGGGAAGACGGCCATCGCAGCAGGTAGGCGCTACCCTGAACCGCTGAGGTAGGAGCCCCAAGGCAGTGTCAAGGTGAGGGCTGGCAGGGCGGAGCTGGCTCTGCCAGAGCACCTGTCTAGCTGGCCTGAGGCCATTTCCATTCCCAGCACCACACACACAGGAAGAGAGAATAAGATGCCCTGGATATGGGGATTCTAAATTTTCCCAGGAGGAATGCCGAGGACAGGAAGTGGATGCTTACGTCATTTTGTTTATAAAGCCATAAAGCCCAAAAGATTCACGGAGTAAAATGAAGCTCAGAGAGGTTAAAATACCTTCTCAAGGTCACACAGGACAGGGACGACCTGACCTCTGTTCTATCCCTGAAACACGGACATTACATTGACTGAGCTCATGACTCTGCACTTTCTACCTGGAATTCAGGGTAATTTAGTGAGGCTACATTACAGACAAAGAAACTAAGGGATGGAGGGGTTATTTGTCCGAAGTCCCACAGCTAGTAGTAAAGCTAGAACCTGGACTCAGAACATCTCTCTTTGGGACCCAGCGTTACCCCCATGCTGTCTGCCTCCACTTCTAAAGCAACAACACCCAGTGGGCCTCATAAGCTTAGCCTGAGTTTGCAGCTTCTTGATGGCTAGGACTGTCCCTGGCATCTGTGCCTTGCTCTTTGAGCGTCTGTGATCACGCCCTCCATGTTCCTCGAGAAGCTGTGCAATCCATGGTCACTCAACCTGGTGGAGCTGGGGTGCCAGGCACTTGTCTCATGCCCCAGGAGCCTGGGGAGGCCAGCAGCAGGCAGGACCCTGGCCTCTTCCCAAGGCTGGGAGTGTCTAGGGGAGGAGCAGGAGCGGCTGGCCTGAGTTTCCTCAAGGAATCCTTGCTGCCCAGAGTCAAGGTTCCTGTGGGTTCCCTCCTGGGTTGAGGTAGGGGAAGGTAGCTCAGCAGCGCATCCAGCCCAGCATCCCCGGCAGCCTGTAAGGTGCCTCCCACCCTGCAGAGAGGATGATTATATCCCAGCAGCTCTTCCGGAGCCCACAGCATGCCAATCCCTGGCCAGCTGTGAGGCTCACTTATCTAAAATCCTCCAGCAGTTTAGTCCCAGCAGACCCATGACTACCCCGTTCTGCCCGGAGGTGGCCCTCTTGGCCCCTCTACCTTGAAGACCTGGGAAAGGAGAGAAGGGATATGAGGCCAGGCCACTGACTGTGCTTCCCCACCCTCCCCAATTATCTGATTTAATTTTTAACTCAGAGCTGAGTTAGAGCCAGGAGGGGTTGCCATAGAAACCGTGTCCCAGTGCCTCTGGTTGAACTCCTTCAGACGGTCCCTGTGACGCTCAGGGTACACGGCTGTGACAGAAAAAGCATGAGGCGTTAGAGACCTGACACGGCGGGTTCACCTGCATCTCATTCTAGATGTTCCTCTCCCTGGTTCCGGGCACCATCTCCCTGATCCTGGGACCCGGTGGGACCGTCAGCTCAAGGAGGGCAAGGTGGCGTGTCTGCTGTCCCTGACCGCTCTCCAGAACACAGTGTATCAGCAAGGGCTGTGTCAGAGACCTGTCCTGCTGTCTGGAGAGGCTTGGATCACCCTAGGGGTCTAGACAGATAGGACTGCCGCCCTCTGAGCACTTCCCTCTATCAACCGTGCCTGTGGCTTCAGTAGCAACCTGTGCTCTGCAGGGGGCTCAGAGGGAACCAGATTTGGCTCTGCTATAGAGGGACCAGTGGATGGGGACCCCACTATGACCACACCTAGGCTGAAACATCTGGCTGCTTGGCTTTCTGTACCCTGGGAGTTTACGTCTCCCTGAGGTTCGTTCCTGACTTAGTGAGTCGTCAGCCCAGGAAAGCTCCCAAGGTGAAGGTTCCACATGAGTCTCTGGAGATGAACAGAGTTCAGAACCACTGGGGACAGTCCCGCCCTGGGGGTAATGAGCAATCCCAGAGGCCATGCTTTCTTCTTCCTTCCCTCTTCAGTACCACCCTCCCAGCTTTCCTGTTCCTAATTCTATCTCCCTACTGGCTGACAGGGGCTTATTTCTAGGCCCAGGTGTGGGGTGCTTATGCGGTACTGAAAGGCTAAGATGGCATTCATGAAACTCCAGCAAGCTCCCACAGACCCCAGGTGAGGCAGCCCTTAACTAATCGCCTCGCCTCCTGGCAAGACAAGGGTCCTCAGGCAAGCACAGTGCGTCTTCTGTGCAAATGGAAGTCTCGCACCACATGGGTCATCGTCTGCCCGTGGCTGCCAGGACAGAACGGTCAGGAGCTGGGTGGACGCCCCAGGTGCAGAGCTAGCAAGGTCTGCTCACCTCGGCTCCACGAGCTTACTCTTCTCTGAGACTCCCATTGGTTGCCGCCAGACTGGAGCAGACAGGTTTAAAATCCCAGCTCAGCCCTGCCTGGAGCTTGTCACCCTTGTCCTGAGCCAAATCCTCTCTGGGATACTGCCTTCAGATTCCTCTCAGCCCTGAGGTCCTGGGTACTGAGCAGGGGACCCATCTGTCACATAGAGCTCTTTGCACCGGGGTGACATTCCTCTACAAATGGCTCGGCTGTCTGGCGACGCAGGGAGACAGGACACCAGTCTCCCCATGCCCACATCCCCTCCCACCCAATGAAGCAAGGAAATACATAGGAAAATAGTCTTTATTGGTCTTCTGAAACAACAAACCAGAAATATAATTTTGCCTTTAAAAATCTTCTGTCTCAGGCTAAAGATATCACCACTGACAACACCCTCCCTCCCCCAGGCCCTTAGAAAATCCCAGCTCTGGGATTGGCCCACCAGCCAAAAGAGGAAGGAAGACGGTGGCCGGGCCTAGAGGATCCTGTGCCCTCTGTCTGTCATCCAGAGAACAACCTTGAAAGCTGTCCTGAGACTCCCAGGGCATGCCCCTGCTAGTAGAGTAGGTGGTAGAAGAAAAGGAGAAGGATGCCAGGTTGTCCCAACGCCCCCATGGACACATCCTTAGTACCTGTGTCTAGCTGGTCTCTTTCTGGCTACCAACAAGGCCCTGCTCAAGGCAAGGTCTCAGCCTAGCATCTTCAGGCAGAGGGATACAGTCTCTAAGGAGGGGACAGCTGAGAACAGAAAGAACAACAACCCTGAAAATGTGCACAGCCTCAGGGGCAAGAGTCTCCATCCCAGATAGGACCGCAGCCCCTTTTTAGCTTGGCCAGCCCGGGTGCAATTGCACGCTCCCAGGAAACCAGGCAGAGCCTATGAGCCTCTGGGAAAGGAAGTCCTCCCACTGAGGACTCTGAACAGAATGTAGCCATCCTGTTCCTGTTCCTGCAGTCTGTTGGGAATGTGTTGAAGGCAGCCAGCCTCGGTGAGCCCCACTGCCTGATGTCTGTTCTCCTTAAGGTGAACCACCCATCTCAGAACACAGCCCAAACCCAGCCTGGAGGTCACAAACAAAGGATGCAGATGACAGCAGGGGCAGGAGAAGCAGAGGAACAGAAGTAAGGCTGCAGGCTGCAGGAGTGGAAACTGCTCAGGGTGCCCGGGACCTGGCAGGGTGGAGGTTCCTAGGCACACCCAGGGGTCTGCAGCTGAACTCTCAGAAGCCTGGAACTTGTCCTGCGTACATGCACAACTCCTGTGTCTCTGGTAAACCTAGCAGGAGAGGTGCTAAGGTTGCCATGGCAATAGGCAATTCTTCCAGCAGCACACTCTGGCCCACTTTAGAGGGTCTCAAAGGATCCCTGTGTTGTTGTCCAGGACCTAACCCCTGATGACATAGGAAGACTGTAGTCAAGAAGTAAGAGAGACTATGGCCTCCAGGTGGAAGGGACAGCAGGCCTCAGCCTCAAGTCCTCATGGCCTCCTTTCCCACCTGGTGTATGTGTGTGTGTGTCTATCTGTCTGTCTGTGTGTCCGTCTGTGTGTCTGTCTGTGTGTATGTCTCTGTGTGTGTATCTGTGTGTGTGTATCTCTGTGTGTATCTGTGTGTGTGTCTGTGTGTCTGTCTGTCTGCCTGTGTCTGTGTGTGACTCTGTGTGTGTATCTGTGTGTCTGTTGTATGTGTGCCTATGTGTGTGTATCTTTGTGTGTGTGTGTATGTCTGTGTATGTGACTGTGCATGTGTGTGATTTTGATGCATGGGACTGTGATAGCAGTGCCCTGTATGTGACAGTGAACTAATGTATAGAGTAAGACCCTGTCTCAAAACCCTACACTAAAACAAAAATATAAAATGAGTAAACCCGGAGAACATAGTCAGAGGAGTCTATAGCAGATAAAGGGACAGAATGGCATCCACCCAAGGAAGACATTATAGTCACTTTGGTTTCTCTAAGCACTGGACCCAGATCACAGGGCTGGGGGTGTTTGCACATTGGCACCAGCTGCTGCGAGCCGGACAAGCTTCACACCGCAAGGACCTAAGAATATCTTTCTGTCTCCAAAAGGAGCCACAGAAATCTACCTCTGGCTCCCTGTCCCTCCCTCTCAAGCCCTAATGCAGACTGAAGTGGGAATGAGTAAGAGGTAGGGAGGGTCACCAGCTGTGCTGGCCCTGGGCAGGAGGGACGTGCTCTGTGTAGAGCGTGAGCCCGGTGTAGGTTTTCTTCCCTGTGGCCAGAAACCTACACGGACACTCAGGTGTCCCAAAGACCAGGGGCCCAGAGAGGGCCTTCCCCGGGAACCTTTGGCCAGGGGAAGTGTCTAGAAACTTGGAAAGAGACCAGGAGGCTGCTCTACTGAAGGGCAGACGAGGGCCAGGGAGCTGAGGCAGGCAGTACCAGTGTCAGGCTGAGGCAGGGCCTGTGATGGAGGGAAGGGCAGCCCTTTGGTAGCAGTCCCATGGAGTCTCCTTGCTGTCCTACCTGGGCCAGACAGACAGCTCTCATGCCACAGAAGAGATCTGTTTCTGATCTTCATGCTCACCCTCGGGGTCCCCCATCAGCGGCTGGCGCTTCTTGAGCTCCCGGTGGTATTTTGCCATGAGGGAGGCATAGATGCAGCCATAAGCAGCAGCCACCACCATCATGATGCAGACAATACCACACACGACACCCGCGATGATCACTGTGCCGATGGCTCGCCGCACACTCACCGGCCGGTACCTCTGCTTCTGAGGACAAGCAGTGCTGGGCTCGGGCTCAGGCTCCACCCCGGGCTTAGGTTTTGCAGGCTCTGGGCTGGCCTTAGTGCAGGGTGGCCCTGGAACATCCATCCCAGCAGAGTTGTTCTCATCCTCTAGCTGGGAACAGTAATTAAACATCTCCATGGGGACCGCACGCATGTCCTTCCCCCGTAGCTCCTTGGGTAGGGTGCAGGCAAGTTGGTCCAGGCGACCCCCTGCATCCAGGAAAAAAAAGAGGTGCTGAACCTCCAAATGGGAAGGCCCAAAAAGTACAGTCCTGCCAGTAATGTAGTCAGTCCTGATTACGGAAGAGTAAGAGGAGGTAGTACCAATGGACCAAGGACTATGATAGACATATGTCATAGAGGAGGTCACCACAGCTGCCAAAGCCATTCAAACTGGGCATTGCCATTACTTTTAGTTCACAGAGGAGCTCACAACCATCTCATTCAAACCTGTCCCTCCAAGGTCACACTGACCTACAGGAGCACAGCAGTTCCAGCTGGAGGCATGCTCAGTTCATGGCTTTGGTACAGCAAGCCATGTTCCTGCCCAGACAGTACGTCTCCTTCTCTGCCCAGGACCCAGCTGCTCGCTGATGTCTGTGAACCCCTGCCATTGCTTTCAACACAGTACCTTGGCCTGTGTTTCTTCTCACAAAGAGTACAAAAGCCAGAGCCACTGCCTCATCCCCTCCTCCACATAAGGCTCTGATGGCCTGAGAACACCAAAAAGAGGGCATGGTATCTGCCTGGTCCTGTCAGGTGTCCCAGCACAGTGGTATCTAGGGAGGAAATCCTGAACAGGAGGCTGGAGCTGACAATACAGCTACCAAACTACCTTTATGACACTGGGGAGGCCAGATAGGGCAGAGGAAGAATATCAATCAGTGCCTAACTGGGTAGTGTTGGAGGAGGCCGCTTGTTTGGTTCCCGGCTGCTCAGCAGCTCAGACCTGAAATAATCACACAGAAACCATATTATTTAAATCACTGCTTGGCCCATTATCTCTAGCTTCTTAATGGCTCACTCTTACATATTAATTTAACCCATTTCTATTAATCTGTGTATGGCCACATGGTGTCTATCTCCTGTGGGGCTACATGGCTTCTCTCTAACTCCTCATTCTTTCTCCCAGCATTCAGTTTAGTTTTCCCCACCTACCTCTATTCCCTACACAGGCCCAAGACAGTCTTTTTATTAACCAATGGTATTCACATACAGAGGGGAATCCCTCATCAGGGTAGGGTATGAGAGCCGGGACTAAGGACTGTCTGTAACCTGGGCAGACATACCCTGGGAAGTCAGAGATGGAGTCTGACTTTCTTTCAGCTTGGGAGAGGCTCAGCTACAGTATCACTTCCAGCCCCCTCTCCCAGCCCTGCCACCTCGAGTCCAATCTCACAAGAGGCATCCATCTAATCCCAGGATGCCCAGGATGCTGATGGAAACACTGAGGTTTTCATTTAGTTTTTTAAGGAGCGCAAGGCTGAAGACAAAGTCTGGGAAGCTGGCTCCAGCCTGCTGTGTTAAGGGCAAAGATGCGCCCTAAGGCCAGCACCAGGTCTTTAATTCCCCCTGGATGGTTCTGGGAAAGCAGTGCAGTAAGCATATATCCAAGGCCACCTTGGTTAGAATGAGGGAGAGCCATTAGGACAGTGAGCAGGAGTGACCTCATTTTCCCACCAAAGACCCGGGATTGAATCCTGGCTGTGTTGTCACCTGGAAATTATTTAACTTACTTAATTATGCCCAAGTCTTAGTATTCTTCGCTGCAAAATAAGGATATCTACCTCAATTAGCTGCTTGAGAGATTAAAATAGATAATGTGCACAAAAAGGTATTTGTAAACTGAGAACTAGACAACAGCATTAATCATGTCTCCACTTCAAAAACAGAATTATCATGGTAACTAACATCTCAAAGTACTTTATCGTTTGTAAAGTGTTTTTTAATTAATGCATCCAAGTAGCATGGAAATATTGAGTTAGTGGCTGGATGGGAAATGAACGGGGTAAGATAAGGGAACACACTGTATTATTTTTAGAATCCCAACACTGATTTGTTAATTCCACATATGCCAAGTAGCTGCCTTGTCCTGGGCACTGACTGTGTCTTACTGTGTGCACTTGATTTTATGACTACCACTAGCAAATGAGCAAACGAGGCAGTGCTCCACCGAGCACTTCCTTTATGCTGGGCACTTTTCAAAGACCTGGTATGCATTTCCCTATTTAATTCCCACAATCAACCTTTCTCCCTTTTACAGATATACCACAGAGATGTTAATTAACTTCTCAAGATCACTCAGCTAGTAGGTGGCAGGGCCAAAATTCAAACAAGATCTGGCATTTTTAAACCCTGTGCTTATTTATTCAGCCTCCCATCCATCCCTGCTCTGCCTCCCAAGTGCTGAGATCACAAGGATAAGCCTGGCTAAGCATTCGTTCGCTCAATTTATTTGTTCATTATAGAACTTTTCCAGGCTAAAGAAAGGGAGAGGGGCCCGGAGGGATGGCTCAGCAGGTAAGAGCACCTGCTGCTCTTGTAAAGGACCCAGGATCAGTTTCCAGAACCCACATTGGGTTGCTCTTAACTGCCTATAACTCTAGTTCCAGAGGACACCCTCTTCTGGCTTCTGAGGGCACTGCATGCACGAGGTGTACATAATACACTTGGGCACATACACATACACACACACACACACACACACATAAAGTAAATAAATAAAACATTTAAAGTATGGGGAGAAGCCGGGAGTGGTGCTTCACAATGTTTAGGTTCAGCCTGGAATACACAGTGAGTCCCAAGCCTGGGCCAAGAGTCTCCGGGTTAACAACAAAGAGTTGTCAAGATGGCTCAGAGGATAAAGTCACTTGCTGACTGACTAGGCTGATGGCCTGAGTTAGATCCCTGAAACATACGTGGTAGAAGGAGAGAACCAACTCCTGAAACCACCTTCTGACTTTCACATGTTTTCTGGGGCCTGTTGTGCACACATGTGCATACATCTGCATGTGCACAGGTGCACACGTGTGTATGCAAATAAATAACAAGTATTTTAAAGGAGGGGGAGGGAACGGAAGCAAAACTAAAACCCTCTAGCTGCTTACTAAGTTTTCTGTCAGAACTTCTTGGGACAGGAAGCTGGCACCTCCTTCTTAGGAAAATGGTTGTGTCTATGAGTTTCAGTCACATTCCGCTCTCATGTAAGAGGCAGGAGGCCTTATTATTCCCAGAAAAGGTGGTTGTTCCTCTTCCTGTCCTGCAGGGAAGCCCCAGGGGCCTACTAGTGGGATAAAGAGCACAGAAAAAGCACCATGTGTCTCTGAGTCCCCATAGAAAAGCTAAGAGATGGAGGCAAATGTACAGTAGGCCCTTAATGAGTCCTAATAAACAGAGGGGAGCAGTGCCTGGCCTCCGCTGACTGCAGGAAAGGAATAGCAGGGTGAGGGTGGAGATCTTCTTCCCCCTGACCTCAGCCCAGCTCTTCACACATGCAGGGTAGGCAGAGGACTCACCTCTGTAGGAGAACCACTCCAGCCAGTGTTTGAACTCTCGAAGGTTACAGTCACACTCCCATGGGTTGTCCCCAACCTGAAGCAGCTGCAGGCTCGCCAGGGGCTCAAAGGTCAGCCGGTCCAGGCTCTGCAGACGGTTGGAGCGAAGGGACAAGGACCGCAGAGCCAGGAGTCCGTCAAAAAGGCCCTGGGGCAGCTGGGCCAAGCCATTGATAGACAAATCCAGGTGGCGTAGCAGCGGGGCGTGCTGGAGCAGTTCCCTGTCCAGGGTCCTGATGCTGTTGTTCCGCAGCTGCAGCTCTGTCAGGTTGACCAGGTCCTGGAAAATGGACCGAGGTAGCTGGTCCAGGAAGTTGTTGGACAGGTCCAGCCGCTGCAGGTTGGACAGGTTAGCAAAAGTCCAGCTTGGCAGGGCACTCAGCTTATTGTTCAGGAGCAGAAGGCTTTGGGTGGCGACGGGCACATCTGGGGGCACAGCAGTGAGGCCCAGGCCACTGCAGTCCACCTCCAAGGTGCGGCTGTCACAGGTGCAGGAGAAAGGGCAGGCGGGGAGCACCTCCACAGCACACAGGGCAATCCAGCAGGTGATCCCTAGGGAGGAGTCCGGAGGAGAGAGTAACAGGCTTGGGTTTTCCTGCCTCTGTCTCCCCTTTCCCAACTCATGCCCTAGTACCTTCTTGGCCTCATTTCCTTCGGCACAAGCTACAGTCAGTTCATGGGTATTTACTGACCACACAGGAAGGTGCTCGGGAATCTGAAACACCCATGTTAAAGGACATCACACTGTGACCAAAATAGTCACCTTTGTCAGTGCAGTGGCCTACAGGATAAGCCATACAGGTTCTCAGGTCTGGTTCACAGCCTCCTTCGTTAAATGTCTCTGAACTTAGATGCACTAATGCTCCAAATGTTTACAAGATGTAGTATTTTAAAATACCAGAGCAATTTCTCCAAGTCAATGGCCACAAGGCTTGGGTCCTTCCTGTGGAAGCCTCAACTCCCCTGAAGCAGCTTCACACTGAGATGTGGAAGGGGCCCAGAACATGCCCTATAGCATCTTAAATACCTGGTTCTCATGTCTAAGCTGGGACCTAGGCCCATCTGGGATCTGCATCAGAGCACTGTGATCACGGCAGGTTAAACCAGCTGCTTCCAACGCAAGGAGTCTGTCCAGGATTGGCTGGACAATATACTTGAACTCTGAAGTCACCAGGCCTTCTAGCATTAGGGTGCAAGGTAGCATTTCTGAGTAGGTCACGTGGCAGAATTCCTGCCATGTCTTGTTTTAGTCCAAGACCCTTCTGAGTAGAATATGTGGATCCAGCCTATGGGCAGCTGCTGGAAGTGAGGCTCGAAGTGGGCCCCCTCTGGGGGTGGTCCTGTAGTCAGCCCCAATGCCCCGCTGCTAGAGAGCCTGCCTTTCTGGGAACCTGGAAAATAGCTCACGCAGTTCTGTCTCCATTGAATCAGCTCCACCTTGAGTCCCAAGGAAAGCCTCCAGATGGATAACTGACCAAGTCCAGCCCAGCTGACCCTACAGGGCACCTGGATGAGACAGTCTCCGGTCTATCTGGTGGGTGTCTCGTCATCTAAGTCCCAGGGGGCAGAGCTTGAGGAGACGAGATGACACTCTCCCTGCCCTTTCCTGTGGAATTAATGGCAGTGAAAAATACACCATGAGGCTGACCCCTGAGTGACTTTGTTTCTGACGAGAAATGAGCACAGCTTGGCTAGTGCGGTCACTCGGAGATCTCTCCTTGCTCCCTAAGACCACATGAAATGACCTCCACCCTTCTGAGTCAGCATGCCCCACACCACGCACACATGCACACACCACACACAGAGAGACACATACACACACACACACCATACACACATGCACACTCATACACCCCCACATACATACACAGCCCACACACACGTGCCCTACATACATACACACACCACACACACCACATACATACACACACCCCACACACACATACACACATACACACAAACACATACACATACCGCACACCGAGACACACACACACCATACACACATGCACACTCATACACCCCCACATACATACACAGCCCCCACACACGTACCCTACATACATACACACACCACACACCACACATACATACACACACACAAACACATACACACACCACACACAGAGAGACACATACACACCACACACACACACATCACCATCTGAGCAGCAACACTATGTTTTACTTTTTAAGGATATACCAAGTGTGATGTGCACATCTGTATTCAGTACTTAGGAGGCTGGGGCAGGGAATCACATGTTAGACTAGCCAGCACTACATAACAACTATCTAAAGAAAATGAAAGAAGGAATGAAGGGGGCATAGAAGGAGGAAGAGAAAGAGAGAGAGGAAAGAATTGGAAGAAACCAGATAGGAGAGGAGAGGAAAGAGGAGGGGAGGGGAGAGGAGAGAAGGGGAGGATGGAAGAAGGAAGGGAGGAGACAGGAGGAGGGGAGGGGAAGGGAAGAAAGGAGAGGAGAAGGGAAGCAGAGAAGGGAGAAGAGAGGAGAGGAGGGAAGGGGAGGAGGGAAAGGAAGGAGAGGGGAGGAGAGGAGAGGAGGGGAGGAGAGGACTCAACCCATCAGTGCCCCTTGAGGACCGTCAGCATCAGGAGCCACACTCCACACACTTTCCGGTGAATAAACTAGCTGCTGGAAAGGGATGAGATGATTCCCCCCTCCCCCGCCGCATCCACCTCCACCAAATTCAGAGCCGCAGCAAAGCTCTGGTGACAGAAAACATAATCCTGAGCTGAGAGGTGTCAGCGCGATCCTAGGATGAAAAGGATCTGAGCCCCTCGGATCAGCCATCCACCTGGTGAATAATTCAGGCTGTGCCATGCTGGGGCAACTGGACTGAAGGCCAGGGGAGGTCAGGCAGAGCAGTGTCCCTTTGGGCCACTTCTTACTTTTTCCTGTATAGCCGTGGGCAAACCAGCTGGGGCTGACCTTATCCCTTTGAAGAGAATTTTCACGGACAAGGCTACTTTCACTACCATGTATCCTTAAAGTGCCGTGCGTACAGGGAGGAATGGACCCAGTCCCTATGACTTCCACTGCCAGCACACCAAGAGCTCCCTACAGAGCTGGGAAGACTGCAGGAGAGAGATCCTGCTGGGGCCTCTGGGTTCATCCAGCAGAGGAGATGGCTGGGGCTGACTGGGACTGCAACCCAGGAGGAACTGATTTCTGTCCCAGCTCGGCACATGCTGCACACAGCACAGATCCCAGTTAAAAGGAGTGGGACTGGACCACTCTCCAGCAGAACCCTTGGCTGGCAACTGCCAGGGAACAAGAAGCATGAGGCAGAACCAGCTGTCTAGACTCCCTCTCCCTGCCTCAGGAAAGCACCCCGCAAATGGACTGTCTTTACTTAGCAAGGCCGTGAGTCTGAGCCTCCAAAGCAAGGCCTTGGACACCCAGGAAGGTCAGATAGCAAGCTCTCATCCCCCTGCCCCCACGCGGGACCCATACTCACAGGAGACCTGCCTCCACTGCAGGACAAGCTTATTCCTCTGCTCTGGGCCACTGCCTGGTGCCAGCATGGTGAAACCCACACTCTCTGCAGCTCTGGAGAGAGAGAGCCCCTTAGCATGCACCAGTTGTCAGTCCTGAGGGAAGAGAGAGAGAGGAAGGGAGGGAGATAGGTGGAGCAAAACATTTGGAGCCTGTTCCAGCCCAGGGGTTAGGGACAAGGCCCAGGTGTCCCTTTACACTCCTCATTCCCTCTCCTGTTGCTCTCTCTGTGATGCTCTGTAGGGAGGGGGTCAAGAGGAGCAAGCAAGTTGTTTGCTTCCTAGGGGCACTGGGGGGGCCAGTAACTCCCGGCTGAATCCCAACTCAGCCCCCTCTTTCCCTCCCCTGCCTTTCCCTGACTCCCCCGGGGCCTCTCAAACCTTGGTAGGGTTTACAAATAATTTCACTGTAATATTGCTCCCTTCCCCCAGGCTTACCACGTCCCAGGTGGGAAAATCAAGGCACACTTCTCCTAGGTAAAGGAATGAGGCCCCAGCTCCTGGTCCCCTCATTTCTCCACCCGGATCACCCCCGCCCCAGCTTACCATAGCCAGCCGTGGGGAGGCAGAGGCTGGGCCCTTCCCTTCGTAGTGCTTGCTGATGGGATTGGAGTTGCTGTGCAGGCCCCCTGCTTCTGATCCCACTGTCACCTTGAGGTGAATCACAGTCTTCTGCCCACTAGCAGATCTGTAACTATTTCAACTCGAGGTTGGGGGGGGGGGGGGTCCTGCTCTTTGGCCGCTGGCCCAGGAGAAACTGAGGCCTAGAGAGAGTGAAATGGCAGAGGGCTAGAAGTATGTAAAGTGTAGGCATCAGGTCACTCTTCCAAGGCAGAAGTGGGCTCCTTATCCTTTCTAGGGTCTGCCACAACCCAGGCCTGAAGGGGACCCAGGCCTCCTTAGCACCCCAGTTCCCTCCAGATATAGGTAAGAGCTATGAGATGGGGAGCCAGAGCCTGCACCTTGTCATCTCCATCAGAGGGTACGCTACCACCACTGCAAGGCACTAGGGACAGCGGGAACCAGAAAACGTTCATATGGGGAGGGGACTATCTTATACCCCGGCTCCCTTTTAGCGCCCAAAGGGCACTGTTTCTGAAACCACTCCTCCCAGGATAGCAGCAAGCTTGGCCTTTCTGACTACCAAGTTCATGGCCCCTGTATAGTTCCAGTTGCAGCCTTCATAGTTCTGGTTAGTCCCTGAGTTCCCAGCAAATGACGGAATGGAGCTGACTCTGAGGAGGTGACCAGAGCGGCCAGAATGTTTAGAAAGATGTGCAGCCTGATCGAGGTTTCCCTCAGTGTTTGGGGAACGCTCCCATTGCTTTCTCCCATCCTAACCCCATTTTATTGGTTTACTGTTTTGTTGTTTGTTTGTTGTCTGAGCCCAGGCTGTCCTGGAACTTGTTCTATAGACCAGGCTGGCAGCAATTTTGCAGGAATCTGCCTGCCTCTGCCTCCCAAGCGCTGGGATTAAAGGTGTGCACCATAATGCCTAACCCCACTTTCCACTCTGTACCTCCACTCCATCCCACCCTAGTGATCTTCAGGAAGCCACCAAGGAGACCCCATGCTTCTGTGAGCTACGCTGCCCTCAGATGCTCTGCTCTGCTCCCAGCAAGGGCAGCTTGCTTAGTGTCCATCTGCCAACCTTGACTTTATCTCCCCTCTTCCCAGTTAGGAGGCAACAGCTTGTGAAAGGTCCAGCAGGTGTTGTACCCCAAAACTGAGCATGACTGTAAGTCAGTCATAGAGGCTAAGGGCAGAAGCCTGGCCCTTCCTGCCATATGTGTGGGTTACGATGATTACAGTGCCTTGACCTCAGTTCTGGTATTGTCCTGGCTCAGGGGCACAGGCAGAGTCTGTGGTTCAAATCCATGACCTCCATCTCCTTCCAACACTCTGCAAACTCCGCCCTAGCTTTCCAGCTCCAACAGTGACAATCCGATGCTCAGTGGGTGGGAACAGAGTGGGCATGGAGAGGCACACATCACCTAAGGAATTTCGGCAAAGGCTCCCACCTCATCTTGAGCCCACGATGGGCGTCTTCATCATCACGTGAGGTCATTTTCACAGCCTCCTGAGCCCGATGTAGGCTGTGGCCAGTCACAGGTGCCGGTTCCATGTCATGCCCACTGTATTCTGTCTGGTTCCGTAGATTTCTGTCCCTTCTATGCAATGCCCAAACAGACCTGCCCTCTGAGAAATCTCCCCCTCACTATGACCCCCAGCCCTGACCTTCAAAGCAGTAGTCACACTACAGGTCACAGCACCTGTTAAAGAGCAGGCAGGTTACAGCCACCCAAATGTGTAGCTATAACCAGTTTACCAAGGTTACATGGCAAGTGAGGATGGGTTACAGCCCTCCGAGTCAGACTGTTTACCCACTTCCTGATGGCTGTCAGTCTGCAGGAGCCCAGCAAGGGAAAGGCTTGTGTGTGCACAGAGCTCTCGGGCACAATCTTGAAGCATTGTATGCAGCAGAGAGAGGTGGGCACAGAAGGAGAAATATGCGACTAAGCCTGTCATAACGCGTGTGCTTGCACACATGCCTTCCCACACACAAATACCAGATCTGTGCAGCTAGGCGTGTACATAGGCACATACATGTACACCCACACACATACACATGCCTTGTTGGCAACATTCCAGTACTTCATTCAGGCAGCAGAGGGATGCCTCACAATTCCAGCAAACCCCAGCAGGGGGACACAGGGACACTTCCAGCCTGCTAGGAAGATCTGCTGAGAACCCCACAAGGCAGCCACGAAGACAGGCCAGTTTTCTTGTTCAGCCTAGGTAGCGCTGAAGGCCCAGGGCAGCTCCTGCTCCCATTTCTGTGCCCTCCCGCAGGGGGACAAGCTCCACCTGAGATGCCCTGAAGGTTCTTCCACCCACTCTGCCCCTTCAGCGCCACCCTGCCTGTGATGGCCAGGAACCATGGTGAACAGCGCAGCCCAGGGTGTTGTCTACTGAGATGGCAGAAAGGACTCTGGTTTATCCTCTGGAGAAAAGAGGGCACATCTAGAAGACACCACAGCTCTCTCTAGGTAGCTGATCTACCTCCTCTGATCTGTGTTCCCACCCCGTGATGTCAGTGCCTTCTGGATCCTCCGATCCTCGGAGCGAGGTTGAGAGGGGCGCTTTCTAGCCTCTCCACCCCAAGCCCACCCACAAAACACCCAGCCAAAGACCTTTCCACTCTGAAACAGCAGAGACTCCTCAGGAAAGGGGTGACCTATATTGGAAAGCGGAGGACAGCTGTTGTTGCTGCTGTTGCTGCATGCTGCTGCAGGCACTGACTAACTGCTGGAATAAATGAACACTCTGGGGGAGTGGGAGACAGAATAGAGTTGGAGGTCCTGCCAGAGGATCCTCTGTCTGTCCACCCCGCCCCCAACACACACACACCTCATGCTGCAGCTCATGGGCACTGTATTTGGGGCCTGCTAGGAAAACTAACCTGTGTTTGTTCTAGCCCCAGGAACAGAGAGCAGAGGGACAGGACTGGGCCCCGCAGGGGGTCCCAGACTCCACTGGGCTCAGGTTTAGAGAACGGGCTGAGAAGCTAGGAGTGGCCAAACTTGGTACCTCCCGAATCAGAAACATGTGATTTTGACTCTGGTGGGCTTGTAAAAGCAGATAGCCTGGAACCTTTCAGAGATGCCAAGTCTCAGGTCCCACCCAGACTAACTGAGTGAGAATCTGCCCAGTACTAAGATCTCTGGCCAATCGGGGACATACTTGAGTATGTATAGGACAGCCCTCTCAGCCAGGGTCTAGCAGCTACCCATCTCTAGGCCAAGGAACTGGAGACACCACAGGCTGCAGACAGTGAGCCTGGTGGAGCTGGAATAGAAAATGGCAGATATAAAGGAAAATAAGTCTGGGGCTCACCCAAAATCTTAACTAACCTTGCCTAGGCAGAGCAAGACAAGGGCACCAACCTGAGGGTCTCCAAGCCTTTACATGGGAAGATGCTAACGGCTACAGTCAAAGAGCTACACGGTGTTCTTGGCGTTCATACAGTCCAGTAAGATTAGAGTAACTATCAGCATCATAGGGAAACTGAGGCATGGAAAAGCTTGGGAAAACGGAAGACTATAGATTGGACTTGAGTTGCCTGACCACAAACTGCTGATCTAGTTGTCCATCCCTCGGGTGAAGGTTGAGTCAGATACAGGGACAGACTGCCCTCATTGGTAGGA
This sequence comes from Microtus oregoni, assembly GCF_018167655.1. Lineage (NCBI taxonomy): Eukaryota > Metazoa > Chordata > Mammalia > Rodentia > Cricetidae > Microtus > Microtus oregoni. The sequence goes on from NW_024543061.1 coordinate 60,314,702, forward strand.
CTTTACAGTTTATCTCATCACTGTCTCACTGGGGTTGAGCAAAGAGTTATTCCTGTCCCCATCCTACCCATAGGCTGAATAGCCTAGAAAACCACTCCTGGCAGGGAGCTGGGGTATATGATGGGGCGGTCCAGGAGTGAAGGGTTGGAGCAGCAGGCCGGTGAGGCAGGGGCATAGCCGTGTGCACTCTGAAGTTCCACGTGCTCCTGCTAACCCAACGGCTGCTGTACCCATTAGAGATAGGGTGTGGGAGCTGTTTCCCCTGGAAGCCCAGCTGCCCCTCCCCCAGCCTGGAGCCGCCAGTCAGACTTGCTCTGCAGAGCATCAAGGTTAGGTTGCCAGAGTACACCTGCTACCTGCTCTCCGATTTCTCCCACAGATGTAGGCCTACTCTCCCTATGATGTGTGCTCACACTCAACTAAAACTGAAAAAAAAAAAGCCACCTCACCCCAGGCGTGGGATCCACAGCATTCCTCTGAGTTCCTTCTCAGTAACCCACAGTACCCCCGCAACACCCCTCAAATCAAGTGTGCACAACATGCGACCTGTGAGTGCCCTCAGCTCCCTGCCTCCTGGGCCAACTGCTGTGCACATCCTCCCACGAATCTCCCCCAGATCAAGGCTTCTGCACCAACGCCAGCTCCATACACCAAGAGGGGGAGCAGAAAGGCATGCATGGGCTACTCGACCCCCTTGGTTCTTCAGGGAGGTTCTAGTGGGTGGCTGAGCTAGGGCGGGAAGCCTGCAAGTCATCCTGCCCCATGTCGGAGGACTTCCGGGGAGCCTGGACATCTGGTCTGAGCTACTGGAATGCCATGAGGCCCAGAACACAGAAAAATGAAACGTCCCCTGGATTGGTGTCACAGACTGACCATGAGGCCCTTCTAGGAAGTACTCCACATCTGCTCATCAGTTACCCCTCCGCACATACCGCCCGGTGAAGCAGTTTCTAACTCCCCCTCCCCCAGATGTCTGCTGGGAACAGCCACGCGCCCTCCCTCCAGGTTCCTCTCAGCACACTGCCCTCTCACTTCCAGCTTCCTTGTCAAATTCTCCCTGCCTCTGACAGAAACCCTGGGAAGCAGAACGGGAAGGTCCTTGAGTCACCCAGCATACACCAGGGTTGCTCTGGGAAGCCAGAAAGTCCATTGAGGACCCAGAAGGCTCCCATGGTTCATTGCCTCCCTGGGCAGAAGCCAAGACAGATCACCCACCCCACACCCAAGTTTCACCCTGACTTCCCCCTCTTCCCAGCATTATACACACACATGTACACACCACACACACACACACACACACACACACACACACACACACACTAGTTCCCTCCCTCACCGCCCACCTGACCAAAGCAGGACCCCCTGGCTCTGGGTCTTCACACTTGAGAAATGAGAATAGGGTACGCTTGTCCTGCAAACAGATATATCCTCTAGCCAAACCTCAAAGAACACAGGGGGCTTAAGAAGCCCGCCTCTTTGCCTGCCCTGCCTGGCTTTTCCCTGCTCCCTCTTCTGGCAGAGACGGAGCCCTCCTGCAGTGGGAAGGTGGGGGTGGGAGCGCTGGGCTCTTCTTGGCAGCTTGGAAGCTGATGTTGGATTTCCCTACCAGCTGGACTTCCCCCGCCCAGGGCCACATGCCGGCTCCTTCCCATCCCCCCCACCTGCTGTAGTTATCTAAGCTGCGGGCCTGTCAATCTGAGTCACACAAGGCAATGCCCAACAAACCCTGGCAGCCTGGTGCCAACATCCCCACCACCACCCTGGAATGCAGACAGCTGGGGGTGGGAGGCAGAGCAACCAATCAGAGCCCAGCCCCAGACCTGCCGGCCATACAGGAATTTGAACTGCAGATTCCTGGGTAGAATCCAGCATTATGAAATGGGCCTGGGGCTCCTGAAAACCAATGTCCTGCTCCAAGCCGGGCATCTGTGCCCATGAGAGCCAAGCAGCCAGGTGAATGTGACCTGGCTGTGCACTGCCCCTACACTGAGTGCCCAGTGCTCCTAAGGCGTCTGGCCCACCTGCTGCAAAGGCCATTATGCAGTGGCGGGCCACCTAAGCATCTCATGTTCCTGGTTTGTCTAGCTCTCCAGTGTGCTAAAATCAAGGCCTGGGTTTGTAAGGGAGAACTACCAGACACCCCTTCTTCACTCCCAGCCACACCCCCACCAGCGAGGCTCCATCAGGACTGCAAAGACGGTTCCAACTAGCAAGGGCTCCTTTGCACCCTTGCCCAAGGACAGCTACCTGAGGGCCAGCAAACCCAGTCAGAGCAACTGGTATAAAGGTCCAGCCCTTGCCTCGCTCAGGGGGGTCCTCCACCCTCTAGTCCCATTCCAAGTCTCTGTGTGCCAGCCTGTCTCCAACACCCAAGCTGTCTCCCCCTCCTCTGGCTCGCCGCTCCTCCTGCTGCAGGGACGTTTCTATGCTATCCGGGGCCATCATGTGGCACCGGCTCTGCTCTCCTCTCTGTCCCCTCCTCCCTACCCCCTCCTTAAGAGAAAGCACAGCTATGTCCGCAGCACTGAGGGGTCAGAGTTTCTAATGCTCTGTACCTTTGGGTTGCCCAGGTGTCTGGTCCCCCCACCCCACCCCTGTAACTGCCCTAGGAAGGAAGCCCTGCTAACCCTGCCGGGCCAGGTGGCCCAACGTAGTTGACCCTAGTTCCTATATTCGGGCCAACCTCCTTTCGCGCCGACCCATTCTCTCCCAGAAGCTCCTCGCAACTCACCTTTTTTGCACTGGGACCTGATGCTCAGACCAGGTAGCTGGACACGGGCAGCTCAGCAGGCAGGACGCGGCGATGTCGGGTCTGGTTCAGGGCAGCGGGAGCCTGGGCAGCGCCTGTGAAGGAGGCGGACCCGCAGGCTGAGCTGCCGCTGCCGGGGAGGGGGTTGCGGGGTCAGCGACAAACTGAAGCGAAAGAGGGAGGGCGGGAGGAAGACAGACCGAAGAGGGGGAGAGGCAGAGGGAGCAGAGCGCGCGTGCTCAACACTGAGCGAGCGAGCAGAGGGAGGAGAGCGCGCAGCGGAGTGACAGCTGGGGCGCATCTGCGATGGCGGGCACGCGCATCCGTCGGCGAAGCTTTGTGGTAGCAGGAGAGCGTTGTGGGTGAATCACCCCTGCCCCAGATCAAAGGAACCGCGCCTCCTCTCACCACCCAGCACTCTCACTAGCGGCCACCTCTGTCTGTCCGTTTGGAAGGCAGAATCTTTCAAGGGGTACAGGACCCAGACCACAGCTTCACGGACTGACTTGGATCCCAGACCTGATGGGATGCTGGGTGTCTTCTGTGTCTGAGTCCCCCCTTTAAAGCCTGACTTCTCTTGCAAGAAGAGTCCTGAGGGTACTCAGCAATGCGGAGGGAACCAAGGGCCCTCTAGACAGGGGGCTGAGCCTCTAGATGTGACCACCCTTGGCCAGGACTATTTAGAACAGGGTGTCGGAGTAGGCAGCTGCCGCCTGGAGGACGAGATGCCCGACAAGCACAGAGACCATGTGCCTCCATGCCCACAGGGAACCCTGGAGGAGCCAGCTCCTTGCTGGTCTAAAGGATGGTCAGACACATGAAGGGGAAAGCTGCATCCAAGGATGCAAAGGCCTCCAGGAGCCAAGACAAAACCTGCCTAACAAATTGCTGTTCACCAGGACAGTGTTCCAACCAAAGCTGAACTGAGCCAGGGGCTAAGATAGCCAGCCTTCCCCCGCCTGCAGTATGAAACCCCCCTCATTCCTTTACATCCTGAAAGTCTGTCTGTCCAGCAGATGGTCTAGCCTGTAGGCGACACAGCAGAGGTGTGTGTCTCAGCGTCCTTCATGTTATATTCAGGGCTGGGGTCAAGGGCTGGAAGCCTCTTGATTCAGGATTGCTATCCAAGACAGATGCGCAAGCCCCCATGTACTCTGAAGTCCCCTGCACCTACCCTTCCAACAAGGCAAGCTGCCACTGCCCTAACACACTCCCACCTCCTGTCTCAGGAAAACAGGCCCTTCAGGAGCTTGGTGCTCTCTGCCCATAGTGATCTACCCCGACATAAAAACTCAGCTTCAGGTTATGGTCAAGCCTGATGACCTGAGGTTGACGCCCCCAGAAGTCACATGGTAGAAAAAAATAACAGACTCCCTCAGGTTGTCCTGGGAATGGATGGACACACACACACACACACACACACACACACACACACACAAGTAAACTTAACACCAACATACCAACATCCCCTCTGCAGAGATGTTTTCTCTGGGTCATTTTATGGTCCTGATCACAGAAAAATTTGGTAGCTTTCTGTCTTGTATTGTGAGCTATTTGGAGACAACTGACCTTACGCTGTCCCTATCCCCCATAGTTCTAGGCCTTCTTGTTGGCTAAGTCTATCCTTTTGCTAAGTAACTGGTAACCTGGAGTCTAACTGAGTTCTTGCCTTATAGACCAAGCAGGTGGGTTGGGGTTCTGCAGTTGCCTCCAGCCCTGGAATCCTAGGACCCTAGTGCTCACTGAGTGCTAATGCTGCAGAAATCAGGCCCCTGAACAGCGTCTGTTCAGCTAGTCATAGGCCAAGAAGGTTCACAAGAGGGAGTGTGTGTGTGTGTGTGTGTGTGTGTACTTGTGGTACATATGTATGTCTGTGTCTGTGTTTATGGTACGTATATCTCTGTGTATGTCTGTGCTTATGGTAAATTTGTGTGTCTGTATCTGTGCTTGTGATACGTGTGTGTCTGTGCTGTGTCTATGCATGTGTGTGTGTATCTGTGTGTGTCTGTGTTTATGGTACGTGTGTGTGTGTGTCTGTGTCTCTTTGTGTGTCTGTATCTCTGTGTGTGCTTTGTTTTGCCATTCCTGGTGACAGAGCAACACCGTAGAGCAAGGATATATGTCCCACTAAGGCTCCAGCTGCCTGTAGTCTTCCTGGAGTGCTCTGTTAGGCTATGGGCCTGAATGAGAGGACATTAAAGCACTGGGGTCTTGGAGGAAAACACAAGAACCCTGTGGAGAGATAGCAGGAGGGGAAGGCAGCCTGAGGCAGGGAGGACAGGGACAGGGGAAGGACCCAGGTAAACTATGGCAGGTAGAAGGAGATCTGAGATTCATCCTTCCTTCATGGCAGCTCCCTCACAAACTAAGGCCAAGGTATAAAACAGGGACCCATCAGACCCAAACATAGGGAAGATCACGCAATTACACCCAGGGAAACCACGCAGGAAGCCTTCCCACCCTGGCCTCTTTGCCTGTTTCGCCTCATCAAAAATTCTGGGCAGATGCAGCCACACAGCAGGTAGCAGGAGGTGACCTAGGAAGATGGTTCTCCCAGGCACTCCGGGAACTCCTGGAGTCCACCATCCCAGCAGAACAGGGGCACTAGGCCTGGAGGCTGAGCTCTGTAAATGTTCTATGGCAGGATTAAAACCTAGGAGTATGGGAGGAAGAGAGAGGCAGGACGACTCCATTGTTGAAGACGATATGTGCGCCCCCCCCCCCCTGCTCCCGCCCCACTTCTCTGCCAGCCGCAAGGAAGATCCGCTTTGTTTCTCACTTAAATCTCTCATTTCCCAGTGGATTGCAGAGGGATTTGGGGCACAGGGTTAACCTCTAAGCTGAAAGATTAGTGTGAGCAATAACAAGGAGTCTGGAAAGGTCTGAACCTTTGCAGTCACGAAAGTGAGGTCACTGCTCCCCCCAGTCAAGGCCTGGCACAAATTGACTAAGAAACATTTACTGAGCCCTGTTAAGTGACAGTGTGACTCTAGATCTAAGAATCAGGGCTCCATCTGCTTGCCCTCTGTGAACCCCACTCCACGGGGGGAGATAAATCATATCACTTAGGAAATAAAGCAACGCGAGAGAGAGAGAGAGAGAGAGAGAGAGAGAGAGAGAGAGAGAGAGAGAAAGGGCGAGGAGGAGGGCAGCTTTATCTGGGGAGAGCAGGAAGTCTCTGCCAGGTGATGAGGTTGAGTTGATTACAGGCAAGTTGAGTTCTAGGCAGGAGCATTCCAGAAAGACGCTTGTACGGATGAGCTGACCCTGTTAGAGGAAGACAACAATTCAGGCTGAAACCAAATGGCTGCTTCATGGGTTTGCAGGGATCTAAATTCTGCTCTAAGTGGGAAGGCAGGATGGGGTCAAGTAAAGAAGGGATGGGTTTTGGTCTTCTGGGTGATGACTGTGTCACATGGAGAAAGGCCAGAGTGGGAATCTGGGACCCTAAAGGCACAAGGCAAGAGGATGTTGGCTTGGCCATAGTGGTCACAGCAGAAAGTATTTCTGTATGGAGTCCTGGAACCAAGGTCTTCAGAACCTAGGTGGACAGAGAAATGATAGAAATGACTCAAAAAATGAGCCTTGGAATGCAGACTGTACAAGACTACTTCAGGTAGAGGGTAGGGTAGCTTCTGAACACGTGCAAATGCTTTTGGAGCTCACAGTAACACAGTGGCCTGAGAAGCTACTAAGATATTCCAAATTCTGAAAGGATAGACAGCTGGCTATGTGGTGTGACCACCACTAACCTGCCCTTTGCTAAGCCCTCACGTCTACCCAAGTAGCCCTGAAGCCTGGCTTTCACTGAGGCAGAGTCAAACCCTACCTTCTCCAGACTTCCCATATGAGAGTCACAGAGCTTGGAAACTGTGTGAGTCTGTGGAACACACCCTGAGCTGCAGAAGAGAGAGCTAGAGTCCCATACTAGAGCCAGTCTGGGACCCTTTGATTACTGGAGTCGGGGATGAAGTCGAATAAACTTCCTTAGCTCCCAAGGAGCTGACTCTCCTCAGTATCAGCACCGCAGCCCTGTAATAGTGCTCAGAAGAGCCCTGTAATAGCGCTCAGAAGAGCCCGAGTTCAGCCCTGTTTCTGTAGGTGAAGGAAACCTGTGTGTGATGAGCTCCCAGGGTAATCCTCCATGAGGTGAACGAGGAGGAGCACCACACTTCCTGGGACAGAGCATTTGCCCACTTGGGATGGCATGTCACGTCTGTGTTTCCCACAGGTCTACCTGCCCCCTGCCCCCACCTACCCCTTTCAGTCACCTGGACCTTCAGGCTCAGCTGTCACTTTCACAGAGGCTCCCAAGACCCACCTCAGAAATCCGGAGACTGTGCAGGAGGGGAGGGGCCTTCTAGGACCTCAGGTGTTGCTGTTGCTGTTTTAACTGCAGATTAGCCGCAGGATGCTACTGTTCAACATGGAAGCTGCCATCGATATGGGGTTAGCAACATTTACATTAATATAAAATAAAACTAAAAACTCAGGCCCTCAATGGGCCACATATGGGGTCTCCGGCAGCCATAGTGATAAATGGCTACAGTTTGGGACAGGCCAGGTGTCGGGTGTCCCCAGCTTCTTATAAAACCCATCTACACGGGGAGGCTTTGGGTCAGGGTCTCCTGGGACCTGCTACAGCATCACCTATTGCCACGAGAAATGCAGGCTCCCAGGCCTAGGCGGCCTCCTGGGTGGGAAACTCTGCAGTGACTTCACCTGCCCTTCAGGGGGCTTTGGTCTAGAATCCGACCTTGCACTTTTTCCCCCTGAGTCTCAACAGTAGTTCAGGCTTGTACAGAAGCATGACAAGTTCAAGACTAGCCTGGGCAACTTAGCAAAACCCCATTTCAAAATGAGAAACACCAAAAAGGCTGGGTCTGCAGCTTTGTGGCAACGGCAATCTCAATGCATTGCTAAAGAAAGCCAGATGCGGATTGTGGCCCTGGAGAACCCAGCGCAACAGCTTCACTGGCTGGAACCCTGCTGGCATGGCTGCTCCCTAATTTCTTTCCCCCTCAAACCTCCCCAGGATACAGGTGCATCGTGGAAGAGCCACGAGGCCCTCGGAATCAGAATGGCATCGAGTGACTTTAGACTTTCTTAGGCAGGTGGCGTAACGATTGAGAACCCTGAGCTTGGTATGTATGAGAGGCCTGCTGACAGGCTGCCAGACCCAGAGGGAAGAACTCAGAGCTATGCCTTAGAGGTTCGGAGCCTGTTCATTGTTACTTCCTGGCTGGCAACTTAGCTGAGCCACATGGAACCCCTGCTCTCAGCTCTGTTCCCTCATCCCGTGAAGTCTAAATGAGGCTAGTGCCAGTCTATGAAGGATTAAACACCTTTATGCCTGTAAAGGTGCCTAACTCACCCAAAGCCCCCAAACGCCTTTAATATTATTCTAGGTACTAAGAAGTTGGCCTAGTTTGGACTCTCTTTCTGCCCAGCATAGCCAGCCTTTTTTTCTATTCTTTGGCCCCAAGTTCTCCTGTCGCTCTTTGTCCCAGATTTCTCTTAGTATGTGAGTGCCCCCTTGGGTTCTCCAGACCTATTTGGGAATCAAAGAGGCAGATGGCGCTTGTGTTGGGGGACATCAAAAGAGAAGCGTTTGTGCACTGGCGGCATTCCTGGTCTCCGGGAAATGGCCTTGCAAACTCGGGTGGTCGGCTTATGGCTCAACCTCCGACAACTTAGGTTTCTTCCTGAGTGCCTCCAGGGAGTGTCACACCAGGACTGAGATCCACGGGGCCTCTGAGTTTCCAGACTCAGACTTAGCTCGCTACTTTGGGTCCCACGATCTTGCACAAACAATGCTAGCCAGCCTCTCTTTTCACGCATGTCAAGGGAGAAGCACCAGCCAGAGAGTGTGCCCTGAGCTCCCAGGGATCAGAGAGGAAGCCATCCATCCTCACGGTTCTCTGGCATCTCTTGGTATTGCATCTCCCACAGGGAGCATCTCCTGGCCTGGATCCCCTCCTCTAATCCCCTGGGTCCTATTACAGAGACCCTAGATTCCCATCACCAGTGACTAAGTCTCCATCATTCCCTCCTGCCCATGCTTCTCTCCCCACAGCCACCGCCACTGATAAGCTTTCTCTCTTTCAGTGGATTCTATTCTTTTCTGCTCTCACTGTTTCCTCCTCCCCCAAATATTCATCTGGCCTTGCCCCTCCTCTTTCTTGCTCTCTGCAGCTGTGGGCATCCAGATGCAAGTGGACTACCTCCAGCGCCAGTTCTGGGCAGCCATGAAGCAGGTAGGCTCCACAGGGAAGGACTGTCCCCACAGCCCGGCCCATCAGGCCCACAGGAGACATCTCACTCTATTTCTGCCTTCCCTGCCCTTCTCTGGACCCTGCATATCGGGCTTCTTCCTCCCATCCCCACCCCCACTCCAGTGCTCTGTCCCCTGATCAGATCCAAGGCAAAGGGTAAAATGGGGCCACTGCTGTTGTCCCCAAACTACCCTAGCCTTGCCTGCTACAGAGTAAATTAGAAGTTCACTTAGCCCCTCCCTCTAAGGACACACACACACACACACACACACCAGAAATCTTCACTGTCCTCTGTATGTCCTTCTAGCCTGAGTCATCCTCTCAGGGAAAAGTCCCGTCTACTCCTTCACTCCAGGCTGCCAGGTCCCTGCCTTGGGCACAGTGAGCTGTGCAGTGAAGGTAGAAAGGCCACAGAGGTGGAGGGGACCAGTAAGAACCCACTCACCATGTGAAAGTCCTAGTGCCCTGCAGGCAGGTGGCCTGTGTTTGTCCTCAGGAGAGCACGGCCTGCTGCTCAGTTTCCTGCCTGCTGGGAGACACCTACAGGTGTGTACATGACTCTCATAGACTCCAGTTGCCAAGGCCGGTCCTCCACATACAACAGGCCCTTCACAAATGCGCCGCACAAATGTGTATATACAGACACACATGCAAGCACGCACACACTACAGGCAGACCTTCCTCATACAAGACACAGTCCAAATGTACCCACATACAACAGACTCTTCATAACCATAGCACACTGCACATACACAGGTATGCACATTTACACAGAATATATAAGCCACGTGTATACCACATGTAAAATGTATCCAAACACTCCACATACACAGCACACATAGACCTACCTTTAACACACACATTGTGTACATATAGATGCATAGTTCACATGATGCTACACATAGGCACACACACACACACGCACACACACACGCACACACACTCACGCACGCACACATACGCGCACACATGCACACACGCACACACACGCACACACACACGCGCACACACGCACACACGTGCACACACACGCACACACGCGCACACACGCACATGTACTTGCATCCACAAAGGCACACACTGTTCACAGTGTCCCCTCTTCCTTCCAGTGCAGCACTGAGGAGGGTCCGTGCCTGAAGAGCTGCGAGGACACTGTAAGTGACTCCTGAAGGAGGGCACAGGCAGAAGTTCACTGTCCTGTGTCCCCCTGTGAACTACTTCCCTCCTCCCTGAGCCTGCCTGCAGGGCTCACCCTCCGCAACCCTTTGAGTGAGCAGGAGGGCTAGAGCAAGCCGTGGCCCTGGCTATGACCTCCTGTCCTGGCCTCTCCCCCAGGATCTGGATTGCTTCCTTATAGACAACAATGGCTTCATTCTGATCTCCCAGAGACCCCAAGAGGTAAGTGACCGAAGAGCCAGAACTTAGAGAAAAGGGCTTGGGGGAGGGGAGCCAAGACCCTTAGCAGCTTTATCAGCCAAGCAGGCCTAAAGGAGTTGCCTTCCGTCCAAACCACAGAGCAAGAGGACAAACGCAGAGCGGCATTCAAAGGCAGAAATACTTCTCCCCCTTAGCTGTGACTAAGCTGACCTCTCTGCCATGTGACATGTCATGTCTGTGAGGAGCCACTCAACAAGCTCACGGCTCAGGGAGGGCCTGGTTGCACTGCCACCAAGTGTCCTGCTCCCTCCGCTGAAGAACCATGGGGACTTTTGAGCCCCACCTCTTCTGCTTGTATCTTGCCCTCTCCTACCCATCCTCCTACCCTTTTCTATCACCATCGTCTCCAGGGGGACTGTCCCCACCCCTGTGCTCCTCTCCTTTCTGGGTCCCCTTGTAGGAAATTTTACTGCTGTCACCAAGCCAGGGTGCCAACAGGCCAGCAGGGGCATGGGGGGGGGCCGCCCTTACTTTACCCAGCAGCCTGCCTTCCCTCCAGCCACCTACTCAGACAGAAGAGGAAGTCACGATGGCAGTTTTATATCTGCTCAGCCACAAATCAGACCCTGAAATTAGCCAGGGATTATACTTTAAATCGCACTTTTAAAAGAAGCTTGTTCCACCCTGAGCCAAACCGGAACACAAACACCTGAAGCGGTTCTTTGACACAAGCCCACAGCTCTGAATAACCTCCAAGAGGAATTTCGCCTGTAGGCATGTGTTAAATTCGGTTAGCAGCTTCCACGATCTGGGCCTCAGTTTTCTCCTCTGGAAAAGCACAGGCTGGATCACCTGAGGTCAGGGTTCAACCCTGAGCAGGAGGCTCCCGAAGCCTGGATAGTACAGGATCAGAGCTGACGTTGGCCAGGGTCCTGGCCAAGGTAGTCTCTGTCCCCCAAAGCCAAACTGTAGCCTCATCCAAGCAGGGCTGAGAGTCCGTGGAAATTGTCAGAACATGACAGGAAGTAGAGCGGGGACATCAGGAGACTGGGCACAGATAGAGTCAAGATAGAAGGGGACCAAAGGACCGTGGGACGGCTCCCCGGGAGCAGTTTTTAAATAGCCCGCTTGACATGCAGCAAGAACTGAGAAGAGAAAGCAGATTTTACTGTTGCTTCCTACTGGAAAGGTCTAGGCTGTCAGTCAGGACACTGCCAGAACTCTGACCAGTCACTAGTCCTGGCACCCGGGTGTCCAGTCCCGTCTGCCTCCTCCCTTTCCTCCCCTGCCCTTCTTCACACGGAGACAGTCCATTCGGTCAGAAAATGGAGGGAAACAGAAGTTGACTATAAGGCTGAAGGGGCCTAAGGACACTCACACGCTGGTCCCAATGCCGTACGATCGTGACTGACTGTGGTGCCTGGTCTCCTGTGGGATAGCTCAGGAGTCAGAAGGTGGCCATGAACAGGAGCGGCAGTGGAGTCAGGTGGCTTGGTCAGGCAAGATAAGATTACAGACCAGCCCAAGAGTATGCCAGAACATGGGCCAGGGAGCCTGCGTAGCAGCGGGGGAGGGGCAGAGAGCACCCGGGGGCATCAGCCGTGTGAGTCAGGGCTCTCTGATGGCGACTGAGCAGGAACCGGGACAGAGGACACACGAGTGAGTAGGCACCGTCCCAACAGGATCCTGCTATGGATACTGAAACATCTCATGCAATGTTCATGAGCTTGAAATATTAATGGCCTTTTGGATCTTTTCCCTAACCATTGGAAAACAGCAATAACAAAAAAGGCTATTCTTCTATCATGAAGCCACGTAAGTCCCCAACAGGCCGAATAGAGTTCTCTCACCCCTAGCTTGCCAATCGTTGCCCCCAACCCAGTCCAGCTGCGACAACTGCAAAGGGCCACCTCAGTGAAGAAGACCCCAGGGCCCTTGGATAGCACATTGGGTTGAATTGTTCCCATTCTGTCTAGAGCATCCCATATGCTCATGAATTGTGATCCCAGGACATCACAGAAACAGTCGGTCTATTCTAAGGTTTATATTTGATGTAACATACATTTTCATTCCCTATTTTAAGTGCTTAGCTTATGTGCCTTCATTTTCTCAAGTGTTGTATTATCTTATGTTTTGCATAGGCTTACAAGCTGATCCAAATCCTTTATGAAATTAAACAAAGTATAAATAAAACTAGCTTCTAGAGCAGCAGTTCTCAACCGGTGGGTCCCATCTCCTTTGGGGGTCAAGCAACCATTTCACAGGGGGTGCCTAAGACCATCAGAAAACACAGATATTTACATTATGATTCATAACAACAACAAAATCACAGTTTTGAAACAAAAACAATTTCAAGGCTGGGGGTCACCACAACATGAAGAACTGTATAAAAGGGTTGAAGCAATAGGAAGGTGGAGAACCACTGATCTAGAGGCTTTTGCCAGCTCAAAGACACCCCCCAAACACATACACACACACACACACACACACACACACACACACACACACACGAGGTTGGTGAACTCAGACCAGCTTTGTCTTGGGGTCAAGGGTAGCATACACGTTTCTAACACCTAGTCGCCAACCTGAGTCCTTCAATTCCCTGTCCAGGTTGCTCTGTCTCTACTCAAAACAGTTAACTGGCTCAGATGTACTTGGCTGGGTCTCATAGAATTACAGCCAATCCTGCAGGTTGTCAGAAGCCACGGATAAGGAGTGCTGACCCCTGGGTTAGCTCTAGGATTCATGTCAGCTGCAGCCCCTTGACAGGGCTCAGTATCTCTCTCCTCATCTGGGCCTGCCTGGGACAAGCTGTAAGCTGAGCTGTGCTGGGCCAAGAGGCCACAGATGCACAGGCCTGGAACTCAGACCAGTTTGAACACAGATAGGAGCGCACAGCTGGGTATTTGATGAGCAGCCACACAACAGGAAAGTCAGCCCTGCGTTGGGGCAACCATCCCACAGAGGCTATCAGCTCACTCCTGAATTCTTTCCTGCCTAAGCCATCTACTGAACTCCAGGCTCCAGGGCAGACCTCATAGGACCCTGACTCTATCCCAAACTCATACCAAACTAAATGCAGGCAACCCTGGACCTTTGGATCTTCCAGAGCTCTGCCAGCATGTTGGCTATGCCATGTACGGGTAATCTCGGGTGTAAGGAGCCTTGGGAAGCCCCTTGTCAGCTGTATTCCTAGTAAAGCCACATGTTAAAATCCAGGTCCTGAAATGACAAAATCCACACTGGAACCTTTCCTTTGCAGGTCCAGAATTTCAATCTGAGGCATTTATTCATTTGGACAAAAGTCAACAGTCACTATCCGTTAGCGATAGTGTTCTCCTTGTTGCATTGACTTAAGCAAATCACAGATTATTTCATAGATCAAGGCAGCACAGGCTTAGTATGGCTTCCTGGAGGCACCAGGTATCCCATCCTCATGGTAGCATCCTTGCCTTCTAATCCACGTCCCAAATAAGAGGGCAACAGTGGAGTTTGGATACCCCAACACAGTCCTCTCACTTTAAGTGAATTCCCAGAAGTTCTCTTCTGGGCTTTACTCCATTTCATTGGCCAGCTCTCAATACAAGGGTTTTTGGGAAGTGTAGTCTTTTTGTGGACCACAGTGCTTCCATTGTTGCAGAAGTTGCCTTACAAAAAGAAGGGCAGTGGACGTTTCCTACTAAGTGGCATTTTCTAGGATATGGAGTTTTGTTTGCAGAGACAGAAGTGTTTTCCAAGGTGTGCTTTCTTACAGTCAGATCTCCTGCCTCAGAACTGGGCATTTGATCAGCAGGGCTGGTGAGGAATGAGCCTACAATTTAGCAAGAGAATGGGATGGGCTTACAGCCCTAGTTTCCCTGTCTCAAGGAGCATAAGTTTCAGGTTTTATACACACACACACACACACACACACACGCAACGAACAGCCAAAGGGTAGAGACAAGTCTCTGCAGGGATCGTGCTTCCTGCTGATGGAAGGGAAACACACAGTCACTGGAACAGCAAAGAGCTAATCCAACTGACATAACCATCCATGGGCAGGGCCTTGGAGGATGCTGGGCAGCAGGTGTCCCCGGATACTGACTGATTAGATCATGAGCAAGGAGGTCCTATCTTATTTTGGGGGTGGGCAGTGAGTGACATTACTACTTTCCCAAACCCAAGCTGTCTGAGAGTATTTTGGCAACAAATCTGGGGGCAGGGAAAAGGATGTGCAGAGAGGGCCAGAGCCCAAGAGGTGAAAGACAAATCCAGCTGATGCAGAGAAGGCAGGGAACACAGAGGGCGATCCCAGGCTCCTACCCTCCTCCACTCAATGAAGAAGCCAGGATAGCAAAGCTCATGGCAAAACCTGCTGAAAGCTACCTTTGACAGCATACTCTACCACCGCCATCACCACCGCCACCGCCAATCATCATCACTGCTACCACATATTACGTCTCCACCATCAGCACCACCACCACCGCTAGCATCACTGCTGTGAATCAAGAGCTCTGCTCAATGGCAGCAGCTTGCAGCAGCACCTGCCACACCAGGTGTGGCACATTTCCACTGTAGCAACTCGAAGTGGCATACGCCCCCTTTAAAAAGTCCCTCTGAACATCACAGCTCTCTTTCTCTCTCCCCACTCCAAGATGGCCTTTCACTCACCCCCTCCCCCTTGCGTTAGATCTGTTGTGTGCCGTGATTTCTTAGTGGCACACCTTGGCCCAGGCCTGGCAAAGGTACATTCCCACTCCTTTATCCTAACAACCATGACCACCTCACCATCACCACCAGCATCACCACACACAGATACACACACACCATCACCACCAGCATCACCACACACAGATACACACACACCATCACCACCACTAACCTCACCAACTCACCTCCACCAGCATCACCACCAGCATCACCACACACAGATACACACACACCATCACCACCACTAACCTCACCAACTCACCTCCACCAGCATCACCACCCCACCCCATGCAACAAAAAGTACATGCAACAAAGGGGGCCCACAAACTCGTTTCCTTGGAAGCTCCGACTCATGTTTAAGGAACCCCGGACCACTTTTGGAGTGCCCTCTGGGCCGATTTCACAGTCCGCTGCAGATGACAACACGATTTAGAAAGCCTTGATTGCGATGGTCAGCTGGGGGAGGGGCGGGCTGCGAGGAAGAAGAAAGGATTCCGTGGAAAAGCAGCTACAGGGACAGCCTGGCGATAGCTCTCTCTGGTTCCCCCCCACAGATGGGAAGATTTCTGGGGGAGGTGGATGGAGCTCTCATGGCACAGCTTCTCAGCATGGGGGTGTTCAGCCGGTAAGTGAGATGCTCCCCTCTCTGGTCCTCAGATAGCCCTCAGGGTCTGACCCCAGACACCCCCAGAGAGGCCCCAAAGATGCCTTTCTGGAGCCAGAGACTGAAGTCAATCTAGGGGTGGGTGTAAGGTGCATGGCCGTCCCGCAGAGTGACTCTCCAGCCTCCACTCAGGGCTTGGAGGAAAGCACAGACCAACACAGCAAGCATGCTATCTGTGTTCTTAAAGCCATCCACGCATGGGAGTGACATTTTGGCATGAGCTGGCTTCTACTCTGGCTCACTCCTCTAAGTTGGGCACCCACATGGACCCTAGTCAACACAAATCCTGCAACCAAGGCCTCCAGGCCAGGGCATGGAGTGGTCTTGGCTCTGACACAGCTCACTTCTGCATTTCAGTGTGACCATGTATGACTACCAGGCCATGTGTGAGCCCCCAGATCACCGCCACAGTGCAGCCCAGGCCCTGATCAGTGTAAGTGTCCCCCCAGGACGTCCCTCTACTGGGACTCATCCTCTGCCCTGTCCTTCAGAATGTCACCTGGTCCCATCCTCATCCAGCCCCAGACCTTCTGGCTCAGGCTATTCTGGACCCTGTTCTGATGCTCACCCCTCCCCCTGGGGCTGCAGGGTTGTCTTGTCCTGCGGGGGGGGGGGGGCTCATTCTCACCTCCCAGACTGACATTAGATCTTCAGGGGTTCCTAGCACTGGTCTATCAGAGATGGGAAATGACCAGACTCCTGAAGGGTTTTTCAAATCCAACCTGTGGGGACTCTGACCTACAGGAGGTCTTTGAGGTCCCTCTGCTCTGGTGTTCCTTCTGAGGGGCAGGCAGGTTGGGTCTGGAGGGTGGTTGTTAAGTGATATCACTTGGGGTTTCCCTGAAATAGCTCTGCTCTTCCTCCAGCCTCTCTCTGCCTCCTTGATGGTGGTCAGGTGGCTACTGCATGAATGTCTGCTGTGAGTAGGGGTTAGATGGAGTGGGGAGAGAAACCATGGTCAGGGGTCAGGGGTCAGGGGAGGGGAGGGCTCCCTGGATCAAAGGGTCAGGACCAAAGGAGAGTGTTCCCTACAGGTGGGGCCTGAGTCTTGGATTGGAGGGAGGGTTCCAGGTGACAAGAGTTCCCTTTGGGGAAGGACTGGGTTATGATTAAAAGTGACAGGTAAGATTCCCTGCGTACAGAGACGAGGTCATGAGGCTACCCTTAAGGGGGCTGCCTATGGCCCACAAGATAGCCTGGTTCACTAGCCACGGGAGGAGGGAGGCATTCAACCCCACCCTACACCCTCCTTCATTCATGCCCTCAAGCAGAAAGATGGGTTCCTACAGGGGGCGGCTAGAGGCAGTGGCACCCCGAGAGCTTCACATGCCAGTCCCCGAGACTGTGTTCTGCATCCTGCAGGTTCCTTCTACAGTGGAGTACCTGGGGATCTTGGCAGGACAAAGGGTCCGAGGGTAAGTGCCAGGAAGCAGCTGTGGGCAGCACTCTGGGAAGCTCATTAGAAAGGTTCTGCCTGGGGTGGGCGGCAGTGGGGTGGGCGGCAGTGGGGTGGGCGGCAGTGGGGTGGGAGGCAGTGGGGTGGGCGGCAGTGGGGTGGGTGGCAGTGGGGTGGGCGGCAGTGGGCTAGGCGGCAGTGGGGTGGGCGGCAGTGGAGTGGGTGTTGAAGCCTTCATGTACATAATCTCATCTCATCACCTTCCCCTCGCCTCTGTGTGTGATATCACATCACCTCTGATCACCTTTGCTCCGTGTGCCATCATTACTGCCCTATGCCATCCTGTCCTCGTGTGATGCTGTGCTTTCCCTGTGCCATGTCCAACCCTGTGGTGGGCTCTTGTCCTGGGCAGCCAAGACTGTCTTTCATCATTGTAAGTAGTTCTGACGGAGAGAGCCTACCTTGCCCAGTCCCCGGGGGAGCTGTAAAGGACTTGTCTTTAAGTCTGAGTCCTGGGAGTGAGCACAGGCAGCCTGAATTTCTTTATCCTAGGACACTCCTTGACTGGGGACAGGAGGCGGTCCCCAAACCTTTAGAGCACCATTTTGAGGAAGCAAGAAAGCCCAGAGCTCAAGCCACACAAGTACAGGCCTGCCTTAGGAAACAGCCGTCTCCTCTTGAGGGGTTCTGATAGTTAAAAGGGAGGTATAGCCCATCATGTTGTTGAGATGCCACCAGGTCACCCTAGAGAAGAAAGCAGCCTCGGCAAGGCTCCAGGTTTGAGGGAGTATCCTCTAGAAAGGCACCCCTCCCCTGAAGTTGTGCCTAAGGACAGTCCCCAAGGACAATGACATGTCAAGGCAGCTCTGACACAAAGCAAAGGGAAAGCTTTGTCCCGGCTGCTGTTGACTCCTGCCGGCCTGGGAAGGGGACACCTGACCTCAGTCTGGAAAGGGGGACACCTGACCTTTACAAGCCGAGAGACACAAACGCACTTAGGTCCTGGAGATGTGGGCTTCCCGGGCCAAAACGATGGCCAACCTTAGCCCACCCCACTAAACTCTCTGGGTTCTGGACATCCAGTAGCCAGGAGACTCCCACTGCCTTCTTGTCTGGCTTCATTATATAAACAATTTCCCCTCCTTCCCTCTGCCTCCTCAGCTGCTGCTGCTGACCAGGGCAGGTCCTTGGACCTGAAGTTCCTGTGGTTAGGCCCCCTTCATAACTGGAGTTATGAAGCCAGTGACCCCAGTGGCAGGAAAATAGCTTAGTTCTAAGCCTGAACCCCTGGGAAGAGAAGAGCCAGTGGTGAGGCATCTGTCCTCTGACACTGAGAACCAGGAGCAGAGGTGCCCAGTGGCATAAACAGGGATGGAAGCCGGCTGGGCTGTGGGTGCTTCCCCAGGCCACGAGGATTGTTCAGCCTGCCCTCCCCTCTTAGATTTACTATCTGTGAGGGAAGCTTCTGGGTCCAGGCATTGAGGAGACCTGTGACTTTCCTCACGCCTGTGTGACCTTGCAAAAGCAATGTCATGTCTGTTCCTCCGCTTCCAGGTGTTTCCAGGCCACTGTGTCTTCCCTACACTTCCTTCGCTGCTGGGCCGTAAGAGGCAAAATGTGCTTTGTCGTAGCAGCACTGCAGGGTGCCCACGAGTGCTCTGCAGAAAGATCTCAGGGCTCCTGGCGAGGGCCACCCAGCAGCTCCGCGGTGCCTTTTGCTGAGTGCTGGCCACTTGTAGCAAACTAAAGGATGCTGCCCTTGCAGATGGGCTTCCTAGGACCTCTGTGAGGTGATAGCCCTCCTTACACACATTCCTGTCACCCACAGCCCACACACACAAAAAGCAGGACCTGCTGCACCCCTGTGACACAGAATACCCAGTGTTCGTGCACCAGACGTCTATCCAGGAGGCCAATGGGATCATCGAGTGTGAGGCCTGCCAGAAGTAAGTCCCCATGCAGCCACCAGAAGGTCCACGGTAGAAAAGGACAGCGCCTCAGGGAAAGGTCACCTTCCTCATCTCCCTACTCCTCAGCACAGGAAAAACCCAGGCTGAGGCAGGAGAGAGGAAGAGGGGCATGAACAATTTGGTGGTCTGCATTAGGGAACACAGGGAAAAGGAATCCAGAGGCCAATTCCCATGTCCACAAGTCTCTCTAAATCCACAGGCCTCTCTTGCTTGCTTCCCTTCTGCTCAGCCAAACCAGCCATGGCAAGCTGGTGCCGAGGCCTTTCACACTTACGCCCCAGGCAGGGAAAGAAGCAGGAGTTCTGCCCTCTACAAAGTAGGAACTGTGTGCAGGTCTGCAGCGTCCCCAGAAAATGCACAGGGGTGGGGGAGCTGTCATTCTCTGGGGCATCAGCACCCCAAGCCAATAGTTTCCAAGCAGGACCCAGTCAGGCTAACTCATGGGTAGAAACCTCTAGCTTCGTCCAGACAAGCTTAGAAGGCCAAACCTACTGACTTCCCACTCCAAACCTTGGAGGAAGCAGCCCGGAGACTTCTGTCCCAACCCAAGAAGACAGTACATCTAGGGGCTCCCTCAACCAGTTTTGCTTCTCACCAGGGCCACTAGCAGGTCTGGGGAATCCCAGACCCATGCCAGCTATTTTGTAGCCTCAGATTCTGACATCAGACAGATTTAGGTTTCTGTTTCTTTATCGCGTGTGACATCTTATGTACACACAGAGCAGCCTTCCTGGGACTGGCGCTATTGACTGTGCTCATCTCGAGGCTTGAAGGAAACGTCAAAGGGATGGCAGGAAGTAAGGGCCTCCCCGCAGACAGGCTTGACTCTTTAAATCTAGCTCTGCCCCTCTCTGCCTCTACTATAACCATAGGCAAGTTTAGCCCTTCTCGCCTGTTTTGTCTATGCAGAATGGGAACGATACCAAGTTCACATAATGCTGTGATGAGCACATCTGTGAGTGATATATGTGTGACATATACCTGTGTGTGTAACATCACCCATCCATACAAAATGCTTGGTGGCAGCCGGCACTGCTGTGTTTCTAACACCTGGCCAATGCAAAAACGCCTTTCCCTACCCCCTACCCCAAGCTGTGTATAGGAGCATTGTGCCACCTTGTGGCTAAGCTTAGAACTGTAAGTTCTCCAGCTCTCTAGCTGAGATAGTTAATATCCCTGTTTGCTGGGAATGGCTCCTGTGCCTGTTAAAGACAGCTCCTTCATCTTCTCTGGCTATTGGGAAAGGAGGGAATGCCTTGTAAGTACCGGGCTACTGGCCTCAGTCTGCCTATGGCTACATGTCTTTCCAGGTGCCTCAGAAAGTTTCTCCCCCAAGTCCTTCTCCTTAGCCTGTACCCCTACTACTCAGAGCCTCCCACCCTCTCTGCTGCAGGACATTCGTGATGCAACAGATTCCCAGCAGCAACCTGCTCCTCCTAGTGACAGACCTTACCTGTGACTGCAGCGCCTACTCTCCCATCCTCCAGGAGGCCACAGAAGTCAAATATATCCTTCACATCCCCCAAGAGGGAGGGAGGGGGTGGCTGAGGGATCATGGAGAAGCTCAGATTTGGGGTGCAGAGCCCAGCCTGTACACCCATTCCCTTCCTTACAGGATGACTTATGGGCCAGCCCTCTGCCCCTGAGAGGGGTGCTCCCCATCCTGAACCTGCTTGTAGGGCCACTGACCTCCCAGATCTTGACCCCAGGATCTCCAGGACTACGTAGAGTTGTGACCTTGACAGTGAGCTCTGCACATAATGCCTCTGTCAAATGCGACAGGATGCGCTCCCAGAAGCCCCGGCGGCGCCCAGGATCCTGCCATGCCTTCCATCCAGAGGTGTGGGCTGTGAACTCCCCAGTTGTGTCCTGTGTGTGACTTCCTGGGATATGAATGTGTCTGGACATTGATGACAAAACTGTGTGTGCCCAACATACTGGGAGACCCTAGCACTCACATTTATGTGGTGTGTTGTAAGAAATTAGATTGGCCAGGCCTGTCATCCCAGCACTAGGGGGCAGAAGCAAGCAAGGGAATTCCAGGTCAGTTTGTGTGGGACAGAGAGGCCACAAGGGTTGGGGGGTTGGTGAGAGACAAAAAGCAGAGAGGAAGAAAGAGAAGGGAAGAGAAGAGAACAAAGGACCCAAGGGAATCTATACTTCCTAGAGCCTGGGGCCCAAGGAGTTTCCCCTCTCCGTCCACACTTGGGCTACCTCAGCACGAATCACTATTACGTGGCTAGTGACAATAGCAAGTGGTATTTATTAACACCTGAAATGTGGGCCTTACTAACCAGTCTCAGCTGGGTGTGGCTGCCACAAACCACCTCCCCTAGAGATGCCCCTGGAGGTCAGGGCTGCTCCACACAATTATGAGGAGAAGACCCCAAAGACTAAGTATGCTGTTTTCACTGCCCCTAAAAGCTGGAAGAAAGGTAGGTTTCCTCTCTTCTGTCTGTGTCTAGCCACACTGCATGCTGGCCCTTGGGTTGGGAGGACCAGCCCACTCCTAATGCCCCTTACCTGTCTCTACAGGAGAACGCTCAGGACTGTGGTGGCACTTCAGACATCGCAATGTCACTCCCTCTGCTCCTGCTACCGCTGTGGGCCTGGCTGCTTCCACCCCAGCTTCTGTGATGACCCCATTCTATCTGACTTTCACAGAAGGGAACCCTTAGAGAGACATTCTAAAGTCACCAGCTGGTGAGGTCTCAGATTCTTAGCAGTAAGGTGTCTCCTGGGGCTACCACCAGTCTCTGCCTCTTAGAGACTGTTGGAAGGATCCCCAAGGCTCTCCAAGGTATTGGGTACCAGGTACTCCAAGTCTTCTACTCTTATCTCTGCTTCAAGACTCCCAACAAGAGCTTAATTGGAGGAAGGATACAAGTTACCAAAGATCAGAAACAGTCAAAGGGGCAGGTGTTTCCCTGAGTTCTGGGGGCCAGGGTTGAGCAGTGAGACCCACGCAGAGGCTATGCCAAGAACACAGTAGCCATCAACACAGGAGTCTTTAGGAAGACGCCTTCATCCACTACATATAGTACAAGGGAAGGCAGGCAGAGGGAGAGACAAGAAGACTCAGAGAAGGAGCAGGAAGGAGGAAAGAAATGGAAATAAAATCCTGTGAGCTATCATCAGAATGCCACCCACTGAAGAACTCCAACCTTTTTACACCAATAATCTGAAGGAGAGGGGGGAGGGGTATCTGGAGGGAAGAAAGGGAAGGGAGACATATTGAAATTATTATCTCAAAAAGAAAAGAAGAAAAAGAAAAGCTACCAGGCTGAGACCTGCAGCTGCAGCACTGTACAATGGTGTGGTCCAGAGGAGGAGCTACAAAGGCAGCCAGGTCAGGATCCTCACTAAGGTCAGGGGCACATACAGTCTCCGAAACCATGGTGGGCTTTCTGTTGCTCGTGTTCTACAAAAGTAACTAACCACCTGTCTGGTGAAAGCCCTTGAGGTTAGAAACACATATAATCCTGGCCACCATGCCTTGAAGTAGGTACAATTTACCTGCCCTTTTTGGCACGTGTGATGTATGTGACTGTGCATGTTTGTGGACCTGTTTGTGCACAGATGCAGAGGCCAGAGGATGCTGTTGGTCATCTTCCTCACCCACTCCCTTATTTTTTGAGATAAGGTCTCTCGCTAAACCTGGGGCCCTCCAATTCAGTCACACTAGGTGGCCAGGAAGTCCTAGGGATCCTTCTGTTACCACCTCCCCCAGTGCTGGGATTACAAGCATGCCCTGCTATTCCCCCACTGTTTCAAGGACGACGGGGAAAACTTGGATCCTTGTACTTCACTAGCTAAGCCTCTCAAGCCCCATGATTTTGTCTTTTAAATGAGGAAACTAATCCCCACAAAGCGGCATACACATCTTTAGTCCCAGCACTCAAGAGGCAGAGGCAGGCAAATCTCTTAATTTAAGGTCAGTCTGGTCTACAAAGTGAGTTCCAGAACACCCAGAGCTACACAGGGAAACCCTGTCTTGAAATAAATAAAGTAAAAAGGGGAAACTAAAGTTTGCAGAGGGGAAACTGGTTCTAAATCTTGGCTTTGTGAGGATCCTGTGGAACAGGCAACATACCTAGAGAGCTCCCAACCCGCACCAGCAGACACTGGGCAGACTAAGCACTCTCCCCACACCCCTAAGCATCTTGCTTCATAGCTTAGGAGGCAGGAAAGGTCAGAGGTGCTGCCCAGCCCAGGTGAGGTACAAACCACTGCAGCTGAGCTTCCTCCTCCATGCCACCAAGACAGTGTTGCCAGGCATGGCAGGGTAGGTCTTTCCCAGTGCCTGCCTCCCTGGCTTTGTCTTTAGTGTTGTTACCTCTACTCAGCAGCATTAGGTCTCAGTGACAAGCACTGCATGGTCTCTCAGGGGAGCTCCTCTCCCTCATCCACCCAGGCAAAGCATTTGAACCAACTTATCAACTATTTTGGGCACAGGATAAAAACGTTAAGTGTAGAATGCCAGGCGGTTCCTGGCCACAAATATGGAGCTCTTGTACCTGGCACTGCTAAAGGACTGTATGTTTTCAAGCGTCACCAGAAGCAGCTGAAGCAAAGGTATACCCGACAGACTGCCACTCTGTCCCACGATGCTGAACACACGATGCAGAACTCCATCAAGATGCTTGCAGGTGGTAGCCTAGCTTTGGTTAAAGATCCAATCCTTTGACTTCTAAGGAAAGAAGTTGGTGTCCCTGCCATTCACTAAGTGGGATATGGTGTTCTGGCATCTTCATGCATCACCTTCAATGGAAGAGCTCAAGGATGCTGTCAGAAGCACATGCTTTACTAGAACCACCTCAAATAAAAGGCTTCAACACCATCTCATGATGCTAAATGAAGTTTGCTTCAGGAGAACTTGGGAGTGGACGCATCTTAAGGTCAGAAAAGTATAGGGGTAAGACGGGCTCAAAAAAAAAAAATACCAGTTAGCACAAGCATTTGGCAGAAGCCAAGCCAAGCTCAATGGCAGTTTGGGGAACACTCTTCACAGTGTAAAGGAAGACTGCAAAGGGTGCTTTTATTTTTGTGGGAGGGGCCAGGGACCCATGTCCCATAGCAAATGACAGGACTGAGGATGCATACTTGCCTCTCTATTCCAAGGCTAGTGTAGTCAAAGGACAGGCAGACAGATGCCAGGCCATGAAGCTGCAGCTAAGCCCTCCTCAATGGTTCCCGAGGGGCTGAGCCAACAAGTATTTACATGGGGGTGGGGAATAACCGGTGCTTCAGTGCAACTACAGCAAAGCATTTGAGACAGTACTGCTCCTGGGCTGCAGCACTGCCATGCAGAGCTTCTCTAGGGAGTGCAGACCGCCCTGATAAAACACAGTGACCATGTGCATGTGGCAAGGCTCCCCCAGCTCTCAGACCTCTATGGTCACTGCAACCAGGTATAGAGAAAGCTCATCTTACTTTAAAGATAAGGTCTGTGTAGCCCAGGTTGGCCTTAAACTCATGATCTTCCTGCATCAACCTCCTGATGACAAAAAGTTTCTAAAAAGTCCTTAAATTTCCTGTCTAAATTAGGGTGTTAAGGATATCCCCAAAGTGAAGTAAGGTTTTTAAAAGAAAAAAGGCAATAAAAACACAACAAAGTTGATCTTCCATTTGGCTCTTTTTATTAGAGAAATTGAGAAGACAGCAAGTAGGGAAATCCCATGGTGAATGGAACAGTCACATAGATGCCTTTCTGGAACCCCAACCTTCTACAATCCCCAAAAGTGTGCTTTGTGACATCAGCAACTTAGAAAGGGGAAATACTGACAAAGGCCACTATTTACTGATGAAAGAATGAAGGTGTACAGGTTCCTAACTGGCCTAGGGCCAAGAAGAAAATGAAACACGTGCGCAGAGCAAGCCAGCCTCAAACTGCTGAAGGTAAGGCACTCAGGTGCCAACCTGACGAGCTCCCGGGGGCACCAAGTCAAGTGCACATGGAGGCTGTTGTAGTGAGCTGCAGAGACACACGTGGGCACAAATGTGCCCACACAGACACACACACACACACACACACAGAGACACACACACAGAAGGGAAGTTACTAGACACACTAGTGGTGTTGATTCTTTTCCCTAAGAGTTTGTGCTATGGTGAACCAGATTCTCCCTGCTTGGGAAAGGGATGACTGGACCCAAAGACCTCTAGTTCTGTAGAGTCATGGGTAGCATCTCATACTCTATCCCAAGTACAGGACCAGGGAGTAAGTCTGGCTTCTGATATGTGCTGTTGCTACCACAAACCTAGGTGAACTTCCTTCTAGATGGACATTGTCCTGTTTAACTGCTTGAGGAATTAACACTGTTCTCTAACTCTGCCTGACACAATGTTGTTCACCCGGAGTCTTCTGTTTGGTCTACCTAGGGTAGTGACCTTATCCACAATCAAACACTCGTAAGTTCTTCCCAGCTTTTACAGTGGATGCCTTCCTGGATCCCCAGCTGCAGCTGGAGATCTGAAGCTAAAGGATGCAGCTGGGGATCTGAAGGTAAAGGAAGGACAACATGACCAAGAAAACACTACTGAATAAATAGAACCTTCTCCCACCCCCAAGCATCCCTTTTGAGATGCCTGAGGCCCTATGTTAAACGCAATACCCACCAGCCCCAGGATGTGATGCCTGCCTGAAGTCTTGGAGACTCAAATGCTTGGCTTCTCACTTAGGAGCCAAGATCAGAATTCTATAAACCAGACCCAACTCATCCCCAGTCTCTAAAACCCATAACACAGTAGCCCTGGGACAGAGAAATTGTCTTCTAGCAGCCATTCAAAATTGTGGGCTTAAGTCTATCAGACACCTAGCAGGAACACACCACTTCCTTTCCAACTCTGTACCACACTCCTTGCAAACGGCACTCAGTGAGTGCTAACTACTCCACAGTAGATATCACTGACTTTCTGTCCAAGGGGAACATAAGAACCTGTTCTGCCATACCACACTTGCCAAGACAGTGCACCAGAGAAAAACGCCATCACTCCCAGTAGGGATGGCTCTCTATACCTGCCTATTTGACTTCATTAGAATTTCACTAGTGACTGGCTCCATGCCAGGAGCTATGGTGGGAGGGAGAAGGTGGGAGGAGAAGCAGGGGCAGTTTTTTATTTCCAGGAGGAAGGATCGTTAGGGCAGTATTCTCAAGAGAGCAAAGTTTGCAGAATAGCTCAAGGCTCCAAAGAGAGGGTCTGGAAAATGGCCACATCTCTATTCAGATAAGAACTACCACCTGGTTAAACAGGACACGGAGAAGAACTAGACAGGCCCTGTGCTGATGCTCCCTCCCTCCCTCCCAGAGGACCTCCTCCCCTTCATCATCTCTTTACTACACCACTCCAGAAAGGGCCTATGTGACAGCCTCTCAATTGACGCCTTCTCTAGAGCCATACAGCAGCCTGTGCTGCTTTCACTGGAAAAGCACACACCACTTCCTTTCATTTGCCTCCCCTCACTGTTGAGAGTGGCCAGAAGATCCCTGGGCTGGGGCTGTACCCTCTGTCCCAGCAGGATCCAAGTGTTATCAGCCTATGAAAGGCACCTTGGTGCACCAAGACATCGTGCATTCTGGGGCTACCACTTTATCCTCCTTCCATCTCTTTGTGCAAAATTGAAACAGTGTGTGGTACTTGCATGTTTCATTCTTTTAAAAAAGTCTCCCTCCCTCCCCTGCCCCTATGTTTTAAATGTTTATATAAATTCTTATTTAAACAGTAAATTAGAAATCTTATTTACATTAATTTTTTTGTTCTCCCAAAAGAGTGCCTAAACTCACACTCCAACCCCTTTGTTGGATATAAATGTTCACCTAAATTGGTTTGGTTATTGTTTTGAGGAGCTCCAGTGGCACAATCTGTCGGTACACGGTACTCATGTATTACTGCTTTAAGGAGAGAGAAAGGGAGAAGAAAGAACCACCAACCAATATTCCCATCTTCTACAAATAAATACGATCACATCAGAAGCCAGTCTGTCAGGCAAGGGTCTTGCAGAGTTGCCTTCAATCAGAAGATCCCAAAAGGAAGTAAGGGGATGAGCCATTTCGCCTTTTCTCCAAATTGATGCACTCCATCCTTTGAGGTATGATTTATTTTTGTTTTTCTCTTCTTAGTCTTGAGCCCCATGGAGCCCTTGGGCCATCACAAGGCCCGTGAGGCTGTCCAAGTTTGGGGCTTCTCTGGCACTGGCACCAACAGCCAGTAAGCAGGCCTGTGGGAGCTGCAGGCCTGGGTTCGGGGTCACAGTCCCTGGCTCCTGTGAAGTTTCACAGTGCATCCTCTTCAGTGCAGCCCCCACCAATCATGAAACGGAATTCCTGCAGGTTTGAGACGCCGTGGAAGTGAACGAAGGCACCAGCAACCACAAAGATGTGGAAGAGCTGGTGGGAGTGGAACTGGAGGGAGAGAGGGGGAGACCATTACTAAGCCTGCTATAGATACCTAGGAAGAGATACTGTTTCCCAGCTTGACAGTGGAAATGCATATGATACAATTCAAATTCAAGATGGGGAGCCGGGCGGTGGTGGCGCACGCCTTTAATCCCAGCACTCGGGAGGCAGAGGCAGGGGGATCTCTGTGAGTTCAAGGCCAGCCTGGTCTACAAGAGCTAGTTCCAGGACAGGAACCAAAAAAGCTATGGAGAAACCCTGTCTCGAAAAATCCAAAAATTCAAGATGGGACAAGAATATCCATCGGGGACCCCATATTCTGAGTCAAAAGCCAGCTCTCCTAGAGAAATATAGGTACTGCCTATAAGTTCAGTGAACTTAGGGGTAAATTCCATACAGACCTTACAGTTAGATCACCAAATTCCCCAGGACCCCCTGACAATCAGCAGCAGGATTACTGACAAACACTTGAGAAATTACAACACTCTCTCATGGTCTTAAAATGGAAAGACACGGTGCTATTTATCAAGACACTGGTATCAGAAGTATAACTGAGCCAAGTGGTGATGGCGTAAGCCTTTAATCCCAGCCCTCAGGAGGCAGAGGCAGGCAAATCTCAGTGAGTTTGAGACCAACCTGATCTACAAAGCAAGTTCCAGGACAACCAGGGCCGTTACACAGAGAAACCCTGTCTCAAAAAAACAAAACAAACCAGCAAACAAAAAAAGAAGTATACCTGAGAAGAAATGAAAGGTAAGTTAGCTAACCTGAAGCTCAGAAGACTGAGTTCAGGACCATCTCTCTTCATTAACTTTAAGAACATGAGTGGCCAGCTCAGCAAACAACTGTGAGCAGTAGTGAGAAGCAGGACCTATGAGTCAGACCTCACTTCAAGAGCACTCCCTATCTATTTACTACACTGCTGAAAATGTTTCAGATCATCTTCAGGTAGAAATGTCCATCTTTACTAGTTCCTCAGTTTTTCTCCCTAATCTTTCCACAGTCTAGCTACCTCCCTCTCCTCCATTCCCCCACCAGATACATAGAGGATCAATCTCCTATCAATATTACTGGGTTTGGGTACCAAAACGGATCTTAGGATCAGCAAGATAGCTCAACAGGTAAAAGCACTTGTTGCACAAAGCCTAGCAACCACTGTAGCAGAAGACAGCCAATTCCAGAAAGATCTCCTTTGACCTCTACATGGGCACCATAGCATGCATGTGCCCATTCTAAACACACATGCATCAAACATACACAATAATAATAACTAATAGCTAAATTAGTAACCCAGCTCTCTCCCCCTCCCATCTCTCTCCCTCCCTCCCTCCCCCCCCTTTCTGTTTTTTGTTGTTTGAGTACTGAGCTCACAGGTGTACACCAGCACACCCAGCTTCAGCCTTCTCTTTTTTAAAAATGATCTCAGTAGAAGATTGCCCTTCTTTCTTTTTAAATTTATTTATTTATTAAGGATTTCTGCCTCCTCCCCGCAACCGCTTCCCATTTCCCTCCCCCTCCCCCGAT
Organism: Microtus oregoni; assembly: GCF_018167655.1. Classification (NCBI taxonomy): domain Eukaryota; kingdom Metazoa; phylum Chordata; class Mammalia; order Rodentia; family Cricetidae; genus Microtus; species Microtus oregoni. Next base: position 60,343,742 of record NW_024543061.1, read on the forward strand.
CAAGTCCCCCTCCCTCATCTGCTCGAAGAGCAATCAGGGTTCCCTGACCTGTGGGAAGCCCAAGCACCGCCCACCTCTATCCAGGTCTCATAAGGTGAGCATCCAAACTGGCTCCCCCAAAGCCCTTCTTTCATAGTGAGAAACAAAATGGGAAACAGACAGAATGTCCAGTGACTCCACTTCCGCAAACAAGAACACAGATGGACACTAAAACCAGCCTGATTCTGTTTCTGTTTACCACTTAATGGCCACTTGCTTTAGACAAGCTGTTGAGCCTTCCTGAGCCATAGCTTCCTATCTGTAAAGTGAAAACAAGAATACGTATGACTTGTGGGACTGACACTGGATGACCTGGTACATTTGCAGTACTCAGTACTGTGCCAGGCAGGCACTGAGTGCTCAATCATCAGGGTTAGCACTACGCTCACTGCCCAGAGAAACCAGACAACAAGGGACAGAGCTAAGACTAGAACACAAGTCACTTAACTTTCAATTACATCACTCCCAATGTGCCTAACTAACAGCAACATAAACCTTATCACCATTGACCACACTTACCCAGATGTCACATTTGCCAGGAAAGAAGCGTTCAGGGATGCGGGCAGCATAGAGGGCAGCTCCTGTGATATAGAGGCTAGCCATGAGCATTAGCCAGCCTATCTGCCCTATGGTGGCAGCCTTCAGGAAGCCTTCTGAGATGACATAGTGTAGAGTAGGGATGATTCCACTCAGGCCTAAGCCCACAAATACTCCTAAGACATCAGGAGAACAGAATAAAAAGAGAACACACAAAGAAAATAAGAAAGAAGTCAATATCACAACATAATACTATTCACTCTGATCAACTTAAAATTTCAAAGACAGTCATTCTTGTTTTAAAGAAAAAAGAAGGTCCTTCGACCTTTGAGACACCATCACACAAGACAATGGAGGTATGCTCCATTTACAGATATGAGAAACCTCACAGTAAGCCAGGCTATGTAAACAACCCTGAGGTTAGTTAGAAAGAACCACTCTGTGAAGAGTTTTAGGAAAAGAAAGCACGGGGAGTTAGCTTAAGCTTCCTTAAATGTCTCCCTTTTACAGGCAGACTGCAATAGGCTGTAAATGGGGCTCTACCCAGCGTCACCAGTAAGCTGCTGGAGTGCCACAACGTACGCGAGAATGCATGCAGGATGCACAATCAGAAAACATGTGCACCTAACTGAGAGGAGGAAATGGCATACTAACGGTATGAAATTCAGGGACCAAGCAGACCTAATAAAAACTAACACCACCCCCCGACACTGTCCTCTAGGGCATTGCTACACTACTGTTCTTTTCCTTTGCGTATGAAGAAAGGCTGCCAATAGTGCTTTTCACTCTCAAAGAAAAGGCTCAGGACTTAACCTTCTGGTGTTTATAAATAGTAGAATGCTCAGCTCCACTCAGCAAAGATGTTCTTATCTCATGCACTCCAATAGGTTTAACACCACTGACCTAGTGCAGAACTACAGAGCCAGCGCTGGCTACTGGACGTCTTATGTGGACGTCCTAAAAAGGAGAGCAGACTGCTCTCATCAACATGGGGTTAGTTCTGTTTCTAGTACTCTAGTTGCATGCAGATCAATCAGGGCTTGAGTTTATAACAAGAAAAGCATATGTGGTAGTGCCACTTGGGAGACAGAAAGTAGAAGACACAACTTCAGGTAACACAGAGTCCGAGTTCTGAAAGATTTTGTCAGAATCATTCAGCACAGGCTACTGATTTCAAAATTAAAGGCAAATTTTTCAATCTTCTGGTTCTACAAATGCCACATTCAAGTAAGAAGACTACCGATGTCACAGGACACTCAGCAGGCATTACCTAAATACCAAAGACCCCTATATCAGAAGAAAAGTATAGTATCTACTTTATTGGTACATAATCAGCAATGAACTCAGGTCTTATTTATTAAAGCAATTTAAACTAAAATATAAAACACTAAATATAAACCAAAAAAAAAAATCAGTCACCACGAAGTATACTAAGATGAAACAATTACAGAAGTCATTATATTGTAGTATTTCCTCAAAGATACAACACTGCCCAAAATATATGTGTGCGCCCGCCCATCAACCCTGTGCTTTCTAATAACTGACCACCAGGCTAGAAGTCCCACAAGAACGCTGGTTACTTCATCTCTACACTGCAAAAGTATCGGTTTATAATAGCATACCATAAATGACCCATAGAAGGACACGTTCACATACACTCACCTGCTCTGACCCCCCGATACTGAGGGGTGGCAAACATGTCCCACTGGGAGACAATAATGGCTGCAATGCCCAGCACACAGATGACAATCAGGTAGATGAAGCAAGGTTGTGGGTTACAGTAGAAAGAATAATAAAGCCAAGGAACAAAACTTCCCATGATCAGAAGAGCAATACCAGAGTAATCCAACCTAGGATTGAAATTTAAAAGAACTCCATTTAATGCTAAAAAATTATCATCTGTTACAGACTCCAATTAATCCTCTACGACTTATGACATCTGCAGCAACTAAGAAGCAAACTGGGTTGTCTACATTAAGGGAAGACATTTCCGTATGGTAACATTAAGAATCCTGCCAGCTCTGCTGGAGGGTGTTCCTGCCCCACTGATCCTAAGGCACAGATGATAACATGGACAGCGTGAATACTTACTTAGAGAAGAGTCGGGAGACCCCTTCCGAGTGGCAGTAGACTGTGTGGAAGAGCCATGAAAATGAAAGGCAGAGAATGGCTCCCAGGAAGAACAACCCAAAGACCACTTTCTCTTGCAGAGGGGCCACGAAGGAGATATTTGGGCGAAACATATAGAAGATGCCCAGGCACAGGAAGAAGACACAACCTAGGAGAAGAGTATGAGTGAGGGGAAGATGTGACCCAGGGTGTTGTACGCTGTTTTCAGCTTTTCCCAGTAGCAGTGATACCAGAGCCATAAATCCTTTGCGAAAAATTTTCAAAGTAAGTTTATCCATATTTTAGTTTACTTCCAATACTGCTGGAGTCATACACACTTCAGCTTTATAAACTTTAAAGAATATAATGACTAGTTAAAGATGCAACAAGTGGTAGCCCAGCATGCACAAAGACCTGGTTCCATCTCCAGCACCACACACACCAGGTGTGGTGGCTCACACCTTAATCTTAAGCTGGGAGGAAGAAGCAGGAGGATTACAAATTCAATGCCATCCTCAGCAGAGGGAACAAGGTAGCCTGGTATACATAAGAGCCTGATTCAAAAAAGGAAAAATAAGTAAATCAGTAAATAAATAAAAAGTTGGGTGGGGGTGGCATACACCTTTAATTCTACAACTTGGGAAGCAGAGGCAGGAAGATGTCTGTGAGTTTGAGGTCTACGAAGTGAATTCCAGGACAGCCAGAGCTATTACAGAGAGAGAGAGACCCTGTCTTGAGGAGAAAAAAAAAAGTGAGGGAGGAAGGAACTAGAGAGATGGCTCAGTGGTTAGGAGCACTGGCTGCTCTTCCAGAGTTCAATTCCCAGCAATCACATGGTGGCTCACAGCCATCTGTAATGAGATTTCGTGCCCTCTTCTGGCCTGCAATTTAAAAGCAGGCAGAACACTGTATACGTAATAAATAAATAAATCTTGGAAGGAAGGAAGGAAGGAAGGAAGGAAGGAAGGAGGGAGGGAAGAAGGGAGGGAGGGAGGGAGGGAGGGAGGGAGGGAGGGAGGGAGAGGGGAGGGAGGGGGGAGGGGGGGAGGGAGGGAAGTTAATAATTTCTCATTCACCTAAGGACCACAATCCAAAATGAAGGCAGAGTAGAGTTACCTCTTAGATTTTGGTATATACTATCATTTGTGCACTCTGACATATGCCGTGGGAGCTTTCAAAGCTCTAATTTACATTTGTTTACAAATGCTGAAGAGCCCTGTGTTGTTTCTCTGGTCCTCACTAGTGACCCAGAACATCGGTGTCAGAAATTGTATACCTGTCTGGTTTTTTGTTTTGTTTTGTTTTGTTTTTTGAGACAGGGTCTCACTACTAAGTGGCCCTACTTTCTGTCTCTGGACTTGCCTTTTCTGGGCATATCATGTACATGGAATCAAGCGATTATGTAGCCTGTTGTGTCTTTTCACTTAATTCACTCCGCAGGTTGTACCAAACATCAGTAATTCACTCTTACAGCTAAATTCTTCTTTTAAGAAAGATCTTACTTTTACTCGTTTTTGTATCCATGTGTGGAGGCCAGGGAACAACTTGCAGGAGCCAGTTTTCCTTCCACCACTGTAGGTCCTAGGGATTGAACTTAGGGCATAAAATCTGGAGCAACAACTTTTCCCCAATGACCATCTCACTGGCCCCCAAACGGTGTTCTATCGCATGGGTATACCACATTCGGTTTATCTATTCAGCAGCAGGTCGTTTCTATTAATAATGCTGCTAAAACATCTATGTACATATTTTGCTGAATAGTTAACTGAAGTAAAATTGCCAGTGATCCTGTTAACTGTCTAAGGAGCTATCTCTACCATGCTGCTTTCCACAGGTATTGGCCCATTTTTTGTTACTATTAGCAACATTTCTCCGTATCCCTGGCCGAAACTTACTTTCCATTTTCTTGATCATAGAAATCCTGGAGGGAATAAAACGTATCTCATTGTATATCTCGATATATCTGTCTTGTATGTCCCCAAATAACTGATAAAAATAAACCTTTTCCAAATACGTTTGTCATGTGTATACGTTTCTCTATAAAAATGTCCACAGTATATGTTTGTGATCTGTGTACCTTTCTTAGAAATATTCACAGAGAAGCTTTACTGCCTGCAAAGAGGGTGAGCCATTTATACTGACTTGTAAGAGTCCTATAGTAGACCAGACATACTATAATTTGTAAAGATTCTCTCACTCTGTGGGTTATCTTTTTAACTTTCTTGACAATATTCTGTGACATACATAATTTTGTTTTGCCAAAAACCCAATTTATTCTCTTTGACTGCGTGTACTTTTAGGTTTCAATTCTAAAAAGCTATTATCTGCGGGGTGGTAGTGGCACATGCCTTTAACCCCAGCATTTGTGTGTGATTCCAGCACTCAGGAGTCAGGGGCAGACCTCTCTGAGTTTGAGGCCAGCCTGGTATACAGAGCAAGCTCCAGGACAGCCAGGCCTACACAGAGAAACCCTGTTTCGAAAAAAAACAAACCAAATCAAAAAACAAAAACAAAAGAAAAGTCTGTTACCTAACTTAGGTCACCAAGACCTACACCTGTATTTCCTAAAGGTTTCTAGTTCTGGATCTTGTAGGAGACTAAGATTGAATTTGATCTGGTTTTGGTTTCACGACAGACTCGCACTCTATAGCCCAGGATGACTTGACACTTAAATCCTGACTCACTCCCAGGTGCTGGGATTACAGGTATGTTCCTTATTGACTTATCTCAGCTGCACTGTTCATTTTACTGAAAAGATCGTCCTTCCTCCCCACTGTATTCTTTACTTAATAAAAAAAATTGAAAAACATCTATTTCATATGCTACTCACAATAATTGAAACTTAACTGAAAACAATCTAAGCAATGACTGAAAAACATCTTACTTTCTCATATTCTTCCTTTCACTGTTTATTAAAATACTATACATTTTTCTATAGCACTTCTTGCCTTGCCTCACTTGAAGCCACTATCTAAAGGTCTAGAAAAGAAGGCAGGTGTGAGGGGCACATGGCAAACAGCAGTGCTCAGGAGCCCAGGATACACAGTGGGACCCTGTCTCAAAATAAGGATCTAGGGAAGAAAAAGACGCATTGGTCGTAATAGTCACAGCACAAGTTAGAATGAACAAAGTAAACCAATGAAAAATTACCAACGAAAATCTAAGGGGAAGAGGGTAAATTCTAACATATTTTTCAAGAGCTGTACTTACTCTCAAAATACATTAAAATCAAAGAAAAAAGTAAATTACTAATTTAATTATACCATTGACGTTACATACCTAGGAGATGTGTCCAAATGTTGCCTGTCTCTGTGTGTATTCTGAAAATGCTCTTAAAACAGGCCCGGAAAGAAGGCATAGGAGGTCGGTGTCCGTGGAGAAGGAAATCATTATCCTTAAGCCAATCCGGTAGCACATCATGAGGGATTACTCGCCATCGACCTTCCCAAACCTAGTTATTCATTGAGAATGTTATCAAACACCTTGCTGTCAAACAAACTTTAGTTGTCATTTAGCAATACTGTTCCCAAACAACTTTTACCATAATCTTATATTGGATAAAAGACTGATAAAAAATAAATTTCTAAATGGTAGTCTTTGTTAGGAACAGGAAATCATAAACAAATATATCAAATTATATCCTAAAAGGCCTTGGTTTTAGTCCAGCTTAAAAAATAATGAGGAATTCAAAGTCCCAGCTACACAGAACTTCATTCAACAACAGATTTTACTTCAGAAAAATCAGTCATTAAATATGACCATTTCATACTTAATGTTCTTGTTACTACAGAAAAATATCACACTTTCATGTCTTTTCCTAAAAATCTCCCCTCTGCTCTCTGCTACAAGAAAACTGAGGTGTTAAATGGAAGAAGCACAGGGTAGGAAATGTGGGGTCTACTGTTAACTAGTGAGTATTAATCAATTACAAAAACCCCAAGGCTTACTCTCCTTGCCTATGAGAAAAACAGTACTTCACTTGATGAATTCAGAAGACCAAACAAATGACATACAGACCACCTCACATGCGTCTACACTGCTAGCATTCCCCCTGGGCTGGATGCAATTTCAACTGTGCAGAGGTGATCCATTCACCAGGGAGATCCCAATGAAAGGTGCTTCCTCTCCAGACCTTTCTCCTTCCTTTTCCTGTTGTCTCTCCCCAGGAGGAGGGGAAAGGGGGTTAGGATCTTGATGTTGCCTCCTAAGAAAGTCTGTTCACCACTGTACCCTATTTATTTTAGCCCCCATATCTCGTTTAAGCCCCACACCATGATGATCAACTTCACCCAGGATCCAGCTGAAGCAAAGGAGAAAAGTCTCCGCTACACCGTGCTTCCATCTAATGCACTATCAGGACTCAAAGACTTCTCCCCACTATCCCTCAGGGGTCTTGGAACTAAGCCACATAAATTGGGCTCTCCTCCCCACTATGTAGAAAGATTGCCACTTGCCCCCTACGGTGCCCCTCCTTTTACTCTACAACCTATTTCCTGTTCTCTGCTCTCTTATTTCCTTACTGGCAACTATAAAAAGAAGTGTTCTTCTATGTGACACTTACATTCTCCCAAGGAAGTGCCAAATTCAGAACAGATGCAGTCCTCTTACCTATTAAATCAGTCTTATTCCTTCCTTCCCCTCTGTTATTTCTCTCACCTTCCAGTTCAAAACTCAGGGCCTATGCTCACTGATGCTAACCTGGTCAATCCATGTATAGCACCTAAAGTCAAATAAAATAAGCCAAGATGATGCTCATTTTCACTGCTTCCTGCTAGTACTTCAGCTGTCCCATGGAGCTATGAAGAACTGCTTCCAAGACCACTTGTTGACAAAAAATTCTGCAGATGCCTAATTCTTTAAATAAAATGGCACAGTGCACAAACTCATGTATATTTGTGCATATGACAGCCCATTTTTCTTAAGTATTTTCATTCATCTTTTAAAATTTTATTTTCCTTAGATGAGGATTTCACTATACTGTTTAAGCTGGCTGTGAACTCATGGACTAATGTGATTCTCTTGTCTCAGACTATCAAGAAACTGTAACTGGATGCAATAAAACAGCTATGAGGAGGGAAAAGGAAACCACAATACGTTTTTAATGCCAGCCACCTGCCACTTTTTAAAAAGGGAACTTATATACATATACAGACACATACATAAACACACACATACACACGGGGTGGAGGAGGAAGGCTTATACAGACATACCTAGTTGTGATGGTTAGTTTTGTTACTTTGATACAACCAAGAGACTCTTACTAAGAGATTATCTAGATCAGGTTGGCCTGGAGGCATGTTTGTGGGGAACTGTCTTGCTTACATTAATCATGTTGATTATATAATTTGGTTACATTAATTGAGAAGGCCTGTTCATTGCGGGAGGCACCATTCCCTGGGTTTGGGACCTAAGCTATATAAGAAAAAACAAGCTTGCCAAGGCAAGCATACATTCATTCCCTCCGCTCTTGACCATGGGTGTGACTGTTTCACATGCCTGATGCCAAGGCTCTCCAAAGAATGATGAACTCTAACCTGGGACTGTGAGCCGAAACAAACCCTTTCTCTCCTGCGCTGCTTTGTCAGTGTTATTTCATCACAGCAACAGAGCTGGAAGAACAGAGGCAGGTGCCACAGGTGCTACAGATCTTGCTCCATCTGAGTGAGCTTTTGCATGGTTTTACTAGCGTGGGGGAGAGCTGAAAACTTCAGGCTAGAAAAGCCGCTGAATGCTGTAGACAAAACTTAATGGGTTGTCCTTGTGGGAGCTTGAAGAAATGCAGAACAATGGAGGCTTGGCTCATGGGCTCTCAGTGGGAGTGAGGGTTCTACCAAGAACTTGCATAGGGGCTATTAATGGAATACTGGCTTCATTCTGCTCAGGTCCTGAGAACCTAAGTGAAGTTGATTTCCTTGTAATAATAAACTAACCTAAAATTACAGGCTAAAATAAAATCTTTCTCCCTTAGGTTGCTTTCCGTCAGGGTATTAATGACAGCAACATGAAACACGATACTACCCTAAACACTTGCTCATCTGACTAAAAAGCATACCAGTCTCTATTTTTTTTTTTCAACAAACTTTAATTCTAGCTATCTTTTTAAAAAAAATCCTACAATGGGTCCTAGGGACTCAGACACTGGCCTGAAAAAAAAAAAAACACTTAAAAGACACTCACCCACACCTACAGCCTCCCCCCCCCCGCCACAATAGCTGAACTGAAAATACTAAATGTGCACGAAAATCCTGCAATGTCTACCTCAGTAGTTTGATTACCCGTGTAATCTCTAGAAACAGCAACTACACTGTCCATATTAAACAGAAAAATGGCTTTGGTATGGTTTTTTAATAACTCTAGTACAACCAATCCAAATTGTTTCATCCTATCTTATCTAATCTACATTTACTCTGCTACTCTGTATTAGAAGAGATTCATATCCCAAGTGGACATTTTGGTTACACTGCAACTTTATCGGTATGTTTCACAAATGTGTCTTTAACAGGTTAAAGTCAGGAGAATTATTTGTCTCCATCTTGCCATGGATTTTCCCCCCAAGTAGGACAAAAAGCAAATGACTACTACCTTCTATCCCCGTCTGTTTGGAAAAGGCAATCTTACCTTACAAACAAACTCTTCCATTCTCTCCATAGCATGATGGGCCTGTAGGAGAGGAGACATGCCCATAAACCCTTCATCTTCCTGGGAATTGTCATCTTTACACTCGAGTTCCTCAGAGCTCTGCAAAGACATCACAGCAAGAGTCAAGGGCAGGATCAATCACCACGCTTTCCTTGCAGATGTAAAGGATTAAAGTCAGTCCTCTGTCAAGCATCAACAACAGTCAGTAGCAGTTAACTTCACTGTAAACCTATCAGCAGTAAAAATGAAGGGCATAGTGGTGTACGCCTTTAATCCCAGTGAAGGCAGGTAGATCTCCAAGCCAGCCAGGACTACACAGTGAGACCCTGTCTCAAAGAAACAAAACCAAAACTAAAATAAGACAAAACAAGTACAAACAAGTCAAAAGCAACATTTCTCCATTCGGAGGGACAAACGACTCTACTCTACGCAGCATCCCCATGCCTGCTTCAGTCTGCTCCTCGAATAACTGCATTGGTTTCCTCTTGGTTTAACAGTGACTTTCCCAGGCCAGTGAGAGCTGGATGACTGCAATCTGATCCCTGGAATCTACATAACGGTAGATGGACCAACTCCACAAGGGTGTCTGATGACCTCCAAATGTGTACCCTGGCACATGTGCCAACCCCTTGCATCATACACTCACAAATAATTTCAAACTACCTTTGACAAAGTCCAACATTCCTTCATGATAAAGGCCAGAACCCACTATGTAAATCACTATGGAACACACTATGTAGACCAGGCTGGCCTCAAATTCAAGAGACCCGCCTGCCACTGCCCACCAAGTACAGGAATTAAAGGTGTGCACTACTATGCCTGGCTGGGGACTAGTTTTTCAAAGAGGATGAATATAGCCTCTCTGCTACTATGAGCAGCAAAGATAATGGAAATGGTGAAAGAAGATTTACATAATTGGAAGGAATGAAGCAGGAGTCTTGGCCAGTGACTTCTGTGCTTTGTTTTAAAGAATGCATAGAAATACAGAGACTGAAAGCTTAGAAAGAATGAAAAAGATGCTGTTGTGGTTTGAGAAATAACATCTGGTAGCCAGTTGGGGACAGCTTGGGGAGGTCAAAAGGGTACAGCCTTGCTGCAGAAGTATGTCACTAGCAATGGGCTCTGAAATTAAAACTTGCACCATTTCCAGTTTAATCTCTCCATATTGGGCTTGGGGTAAAGGATGCTACTGCGCTTGCTACTTGCTTTATGCTTTCCTGTCACTCATCCCTCTGGAATTGTAAGCACAAAATACCTTCTCTAAGTTGCTTCAGTCATGGAGTTTTATCACAGCAACAGAAAATTAATTTTACAGATACAGAAGCTACTTGGTGAATATGATGATAGTTTTTCCCAAATTCAAATATTTGGGACCTTAGAACACAGGCACAAACCAAAGGGACAGATTCAGAAAGGAACAGACCAAGGTCCTGGCTCAATATTCAAGAACATCCTCCTAGGCTGCTAAATCTACCTATTTTTTAAAAAAATATCGTATTGTAGGTATACAAATGCTTTGTCCGTATGTTTTTGTCTGTATGAATGCACACCATACACATGCCTCCTGCCAGCCAATATCAGGTGTTGAATCCCCTGGGACTGGACTTACAGACCATTTGTAAGCTGCCAAGTGGATGCTGGGAATTGAGTTCAATTCCTCTTCAAGAATAAGTATTCTTAACCACTGAGCCAACTTTCTAGCCCCACCAAAATCCATCCTTATAAGCCATAGTCTGTGTAATTATTCTTCTCTTGTTTTGCATATGATGATTGGCAGACTCCAGAAAGACTGGCAGGTGGGTCAACAAATAGGGTAGCTCCCTGACAGATTCCAAGGCAGTTGACAGAGTAGCAGTTGGTAGGCAGGGAGACATTCCCAATATAAGAAAGGGCTTCTGCAAGAGGCTAAGGGATTCAGCTGTCACCCCAAGAGCAGCACAATCTAAACGTCAACTGGTTGGTTTAGAAGTAAGTCTTTTAAGCAGAAATTAGATGTTATCTTATCTATAAAACAGTAATAGCTGTGCCGGTTTTTAAGTTCAATCTAAGGACTGAGTCCATCACTGTTCAGTTTGTAGGAAAGTGTCAGGCACAAGCATGCTCAGTGGAAGTGTTTCTCCTTGTCTCCACCCCTTTGGCCCTTCTTGATCACCTACTCCATTTGACAAGACCATCAATCAGCTGGTCTGCCACTCGCCTCCTGCTGCTGTGCATGAACTGCACCAGTGTCACCAGACACATTAGGAATGATAATGTATGATAATATTCACACAGTACACGTATAAAAAATTTTTTTCTTTTTTTTCCAGAGACAGTCTCATCACACTGTGGCTCAAAGCTGTCCTGGAGCTACCTAGCCCAGTCTGGCTTCAAACTTGATGCATTCCTTCCTGGGGCTCCTCCTCAGTGTTGGGATTAAAGGATGAGCTACCATGCTTGACAAGACATTTATTTTCTCTTGGGTGTGTATGAACATACTACAGTCATGTGTGGAAGGGGCTACCATGCTTGACAAGATTCTTATAACTGGTTCTCTACCTTTACTCAAGGCAGGACTGCACAAGTACTCTAGTCACTGAGCCACCTCAACAGCTCCAGTAGAGATTCCTATGTGAAATTCTTACATTTGATTCAGCATGAATAAACACCTATGCTATCATGCTAAGTGAGATAAGCTAGTCACTGAAGGATGAATAGTCTGTAATTTCACTTATCTGTAGTAAATTTGACTACCAAAACGCAAAATGGTGGTTCTCAGAAGGCTGGAGGGTGGCAAAGGACACACAATGTTTAACAGGCACAGAGTTTCAGTTTAGGAAGATGAAAATGTTCTAGAGATGGATGGGGTTATGTACTTACTACCACAAAAATGCACACTTAGAAATCATTTAACATGGCCATGCGGTGGTGGCGCACGCCTTTAATCCCAGCACTTGGGAGGCAGCAGCAGGCAGATCTCTGTGAGTTCGAGGCCAGCCTGGTCTACAAGAGCTGGTTCCAGGGCAGGCTCTAAAGCTACAGAGAAACCTTGTCTCAAAACAACAAGAAAATCATTTAGCTCCTGTATTTGACAACATGCACACCTTAAACAACAACAACAAAAACCCTAATACCTTTATTTACCACAATAAACCTCAAATTGAATGAATGGTTTGGTGATGGAGGAAGGTCGTTGGTTAAAAAATAAAGAAACTGCCTTGGCCCATTTTATTGGTTAGAACATAGGTGGGTGGAGTAAACAGAACAGAATGCTGGGAGGAAGAGGAAGTGAGCTCAGAGACGCCATGCTCCCCTCTCCCGGGCAGACGCAATAGCTCTGCTCTCTGAGGCAGATGTGATATGAAGCTCCGACCCAGGATGGACGTAGGCTAGAATCTTCCCAGTAAGCGCACCTAGGGGTGCTACACACATTATTAGAAATGGGTTAAGAGGCTAAACTAATGGGCCAAGCAGTGTTTAATTGAATACAGTTTGTGTGTTGTTATTTCTGGTGTAAAGCTAGCTGTGCAGGAGCCGGGAGGGACGAAAAGCAGGCCCGCAGCTCCCACAACAGTTTGGTGTGTGAATACAGGTGGGGCTGGAGAGAGATGATGATTCAGTACTTAAGACCACTAGTTGCTCTTCCAGAGGATCTGGGTTCAATTCCCAATTGACAGCTCAAAACTGTCTGTAACTCCAGTTCCAGATATACATGCAGTCAAAACACCAATGCACAAAACTAAATAAATTTTAAAAAAAAGAATACAGGTAAGGTTTGCTAGCCATGATGGAGCACACTAATCCCATTACTTGGTAGGCAGATCTCTGTGAGCTTGAGGACAGCCTAACCTACAAAGAGTTCCAGTCCAGCCAGGACTACAAAAAAAGAAAAGAAAAGAACTGGAGAGATGGCTCAGTGGTTAGCAACACTTGCTACTCTTAAAGGTCCAGGACTCAATTCCCTGAACCCCCATGGCAGCTCACAAACATTTTTAACTCTGGTTCTAGGGAATATACCACCTTCTGGCCTCCTTGGGCACCAGGAACACATGTGACACACAGGTATATATATATATATATATGCTGGCTAAACACCCGTATGCATAAATTAAAAATAAATCTCAAAAGAATACATTAAGACAGAATAGAGCAATGGTGCACAACTACAGCCCCTAAATTCAAGATGAGAGGCAAGAAAATGGCTAAGAGTTCAAAGTCAGACTACAATACACAGTAAGATCCTATGTCAAAAATAAAAAGGAAAAGGGTATAGTTCATCAGCAGAATACTTCCCTAGCAAGAATGAGGTCACAGAGAGAGAGAGAGAAAGAGGGAGAGGGAGGGAGGGAGGAAACACAATTACTCAAAAATAAAAAAGCTTTGAAGACCAAAAAATAGTTTCCCTTTCTATAGAACTAATGTATGTTGCCCACCATCACAGGGCTCACTGAATGGAAGGGTTACCACTATACAGTTAGGGAGACAGTTTACCCATGAGTTGCAGATGGAAGAAGTTATGTGCACTATGTCTTCCTAATAAGAAAGAAGGGAATGCTGTGGAGAATTTCATGGCGGAGGTCTACAGAGAGTCTCATATGATACCTACGCTTGTCCAAAAGGCTGAGAAACAATACACTGACTCTTTTTCCACTAGGTGTTGGTGAATGAACCCAGGGCATTCTTCTCACTAGGCTGTAGGATGACTAGAAATAGCCTAACACAATGAGAATTTTTAATGTTATTTGTGCCTTCCATTCTTCATTTAACAAGTATAATTATACCCAAACTAACAGTAATACTCTATGCTGGATAATAGGCGTCATGTAAACATGAAGCCATACTTCATAATTTAGCAAAAAGAGATGAGATCTACACTCATGATTTTAATTTGAAGGGGTTGTTTGGTAACAGAGGAGATGATCTCTGCTGTAGCCTGTACCAGAGAAGCAGGAAACATATATGATACAAAGCAATGCCTTGTCTAGGGGAGTCGACAGCAAGGAAGCAGTGCTAAGAGATGAGAAACATAAACAGGCCTCTTGGATGGGGTCAGGTCACTCAACAAGTGCTCTCACGTTCTAATTTTGACTTTTTTTTTACAAGTGTTATGTGTGGGCATGCAGGGTGGGGGAACGAATATGAATGAGAATTCAAGCAGGTGTACACATGCAACAGTATGCGTATGAAGGTCAGAAGACACCTTTAGATGCAGGAAGGTCCTCACCTTCCACATTCAAACAGTGCCTTTTTGATATTTTATTATTATGTAGGCCAGGTTAGCTCAACTGCACTTCTAAGGAATCGCCTGTCTCTGACTGCCATATCCCAGAAGTGCTGGAACTACAGACAATCCCGCTAATCAGTCATTTATGTGGGCTCAGGGAACTCACACTCAGGTACTACTGCTTGTGCGGCACACGTTTTAACCCAGTGAGCCATCTCCACAGCTCCTAATCCTGACTTCTTGCCCTGCTTTCCTTTTTAGGGGGCTGTAAAGTATCTGGCCTTTTCCTGAAAAACAGGAGAACATGATGTTTGCAGTGGTAATTGCAATGATTCCTGTGTTATACACAGTAGTAGGGGACAGATCTGCCTACTACATTGGGCGGACTCTATGGTTTGGCCTCATCTGCCTATACAGCCTAGTAATGAATGTGGTCCAGGTACACTGGATCAACCTCCATGAAGAGTTCAACTGCCATGGAAATATCACCTATCCTTGTTTTGTGGAGTGTTTTGAACAACTGTTTAGCCTTCCTATCATAGAAATGTGGTACTACTTCTACTTCATCTTCATAGCCTTGTTCTTCCTCATGGAATACTTCATGGCTCAGATTCGGCATAATTACACCAAGGTAAAGGTGAAGACCACACAGCAACCTGAGAACTCAGTGGAAGTGCAGAAGGTCTCCATGGAGGCAATCAGGAAGCAGAGCCCCTCCCACAAGATAGACTTCCTGAACTTCCACCAGGAAAAGAAGCTCTTATATCTGTATCTGCTCCATTCCCTCCTGCAGGTTGGCATCCAGACTGTGTTTTTATGCCTGCTCACATTCAAACACCTGCCCATAATGAGACAAGGCAAAACTCACTGCAGCACCAACAGCTGCTCTACCCCAATTCACTGCCTGATCAGGAACTCCCCGGGGAAGAGAATGTCCATCTATGGTCTCATCACCTTGTCTACAGTAAACATCTCCCTCGGGTCAGGCTACTTCATCTACAGCATCCAACATTACCTACTAGAAGCTCGTTCAGCTTCCAAGATTCAAATTTACTGATGTTTCTAAGAGATAGCACACTTCCTAAAGTCCTTTCTCCTCCACATAAGGAACTTTATTATGTTCTAAATTTTGTTGTTTCAGGAAGAGCCTCTTCCTTCTGACCTTCTTTGGATTTGATTTTAAGAAATAAACATTTGCCAACCATGGTGACACATATCTTTAATCACAGCACTGGGAAAACAGAGAAAGGTGGAGTTCAAGGCCAGTTTGGTCTACATGATGAGTTCCAGGCTAGTTAGGGCTATTTAGTGAGATCCTATCTTAAAAATAAAACGCAAATAGAATATGAATTAAAAAAAAAATTCACCATTCATTATTATCTCTAGTGTTAGGCAGGGGTCATTTGACCCTAAGGGGCAAGAACATATCCTCACAATGACCATCAGGCCCTGGTGTACACCAGCTCATTTCCCCGGTGTGGTCACCTATAAGGTGGCGTCAGCTCCTTTTCCTGAAGCACTGGAAGATAAGTAGTTGTGAAGGCTACCTGCAGGCAGGAGGAAGCCACTTTAAACCTGGGTCTATCACCTCTCAGACCTTCACTCCACAGAAGCCTTCAGATGCCGGCTGCTCAGTGGGGTCAACTTTCCCTGTGGCAAAGATCAATTGTAGCTGAAAACAAAACTGATTTTTGCTTTCTGAGCAGGTCTCATGGAAGACAAGAATAAGGCCAACAAACAGGGCACTGTGCCAAGTTATGTGTGGTCACACCCTCCTCAGGCCAAGGTTATGCCACCGTCCTCTCCAGTCTGAGATGAAGAATCTGGATGCCAGCTCCTACTTAGGTATCCATAACCCAAGTGTGATTCTCTGGGAAATGTATCCAGGTGAGGAGTGGACAGGGCAGGGGGACAAGACCTCTACTCATTTGTAAACAACGAAACAGATGTCAAGTTCCACTAACAGACAAAGGTTGGCTCCACAGGGTGACC
This sequence comes from Microtus oregoni, assembly GCF_018167655.1. Lineage (NCBI taxonomy): Eukaryota > Metazoa > Chordata > Mammalia > Rodentia > Cricetidae > Microtus > Microtus oregoni. Next base: position 60,360,262 of record NW_024543061.1, read on the forward strand.
AATATAGACGGGCTGGAGTAGAGACCAGGAGTCAGCAAAGACCACAATGTGGAGAGCAAGGGCAAGAGCAGGAACAAGGAGGTGGCCCTGGGAGCAACTGGGGTATGAGGTGAAGCAGCAAGTCGGAGTGTACTACTCTGCCAGCTCCTCCCACAGGCTTGAGGAAGCACCGATGTGTTACAGTCTTCATAACAATCTTCTGTAACTAGCGTGCTGTCCTATGGCTGCTTTCCCACAATGACATATCACTGTCAGTGTGAGCTGCTGGTGGACAGAGGTGGCTTTGATAATTTCAGAAGGCAAACACTAGAGGGAGAGCGCAGTAAACGGCAGGAAAGGAGGCTGAACAAGGCCTCAGGATTCACAAGCTGCTCAGCCCCTACAATCAGCTCAGGGCAATCTTCTCAAGAGAAGGACAATCCTTCTCCTTGCCAGCCAGACTAAAACAGAGGAAAAGTGTGAACAAAATCTATGTAGAACTATCTGAGACTAGGTGCCAAGCAGCATAACCTAACACTGTCAAACTGTCTATTTTTACTAAGAAACCAAGTGTGTGAAAGAACCCCTCCTGATTACAGAAGTGCTGTAGACAACAGAAGGATATCTAAGTGGTACAGCACTTACCTAGCATGTACAAAGCCCTGGGACCGACCCACAAACCTTAAAACCAAACCAAATCAATCAGTCAAATACAAAGTAGGAAATTACTTTTTCTATTTAGAATGTATTAAGTATATTGTAAAAACTCAACTTTAATCAAGGCCCCCATATCGATTCTGTTTCTAACAGTATTGTTTATTATTATTGTTTGGTTTTGTTTTTAAAAAAAGTTTTTCATTTATTCTTTTGTGTGTGCATGTACATACTACATGAGACCCTGCCTCACAAACCAAAATTAGATTTAATTTGAAAATAATTTAGATATAATATATATAACATAAATATATAAAACTAGTTTATAAAGAAAATGTACATTTTTAAGACTTTTTGAGATAGGGTCTCACTATGTATTCCTGGCTGGCCTGGAACACACTCTGTAGACCAGGCTGGTCTGAAACTCAGAAGAATTTCTTGCCTCTACCTCCTAGTGCTAGGAATAAAGGCATGCGCCATACACCGTAACTATGTTTTTAATTTAGTTTAAATGTGTACTGATATATACATGCACCTCAATAATGTTTTTCTATGTTGCTGTTTAATATTTTCTGTTTTGGGTGGGGTCTCACTATATATAGCCCTGAATGCCATGGACCTCATTATGTAAACCAGCCTGTAATGTTTCATAACAGTAAGATTAAGGAAGCACAAGTCTGCAGTCTCAGATACAATCTCCCAGCACCATATCACTGAATAGACATAAAGTTCCACTGTAGACATCAACACGCCTGTAACACTGTCTGATGCTGTTCACAAACATGATTGCTGCCATGATGAACTGTGTAAGTCTTCCCTTTTTCTCTGAGAAGTTATATAAGACACTAAAATCTACTTTCTGTCCTTAGGATTCTACTGACCCCAAGATATGCACTGCAGAAAAACAATTTGAGAAGTTCTACAGAATTTCTTCAAAATATCACTGACAATGTTATAACTAAAACATGGCTGGTTCTGGGGCTGGAGGGTTGGCTCAGCAGTTAAGAGTACTTGCTGTTCTTTCAAATGACATGTATTCAGATCCCAGCACCCACATGGAGTCTTACAACATTCTGGTAGCTCCAGACTTGGGGTCCAGCACCTTCTTCTGGCCCCAGGAGCTACCAGGCACACAATGTACTCATATACATGCAGGTAACATATTCATAAAGCACAAAAATAAATTAACCTTTAAAAACAAACATTTATTCTCTCTTAAACAAGACAAAACAGAGTGACTATGATTTTTAAGTGCCAGCAGAAAGGTGTAAATATGAAATCAAGTAGTATCTGAGCTTAATAAGAAACTAAGTGTTGCCAGGCATGGTGATACACATCTTTAATCTCGGCACTAGGAAGCAGAGGCAAGTAGATATCTGTGAGTTTAAGTCCAGCCTGGTCTACATAGTGAGTTCCAAGACAGCCAGCACTACACAAAGAAACCCTGTCTTGAAAAATCAAAACAGACCAACAAACAAAAAAGCAATGCTGTTCTTGCACAGAATCTGGGTTCAAGTCTCAGCACCCACATGGTGACTCACAACCATATATACATCTCCAGTTCTAGGGAATCTGGCACCTTCTTCTGGCCTTTATAGGCAATAAGACACACACATGGTACTGACATATGCGGGCAAAACACCATACATAAAATTTTAAAAACATATTTATACTAAGTCAACATCTCTACCTTTCTACTAGAGAAATACATTATATATCACACATATGTATTCTTTTTAAATATCACCCCTCATCTCCATGTTTGCCTTGTTGCAACCCTTCGAACTTTAACTTACATTTTTATAATAGGAAGAACAAACAGATGTCTCTAAAATGGGCTCCAAATCTCCTTGGTGGCTGTCATTATTACCTCCCCTTGTATCATCAAGTTGGTGCTTTTTTCTGAGCCTTATATCTGGCTCTGGAGTCCTGGTGCACCCCAATCGGTGTTCTGCTGGCTCGTTCATGGGATACCAAAGCCTTTCTTACAAAGTGATCTTTCTTTCTGTCCCCTCTTCTTGGGAGAATGGATTTTTAAGGGATAGTGAGGTGACCCTAAGGAAAGAAAAGTTATAGACATGAGCACTGGGAAAACACAGGAGCTACATTGTTATATACCATCAAGGAACGGATAATTCAATCACAAAAAAGAGCAATATTCTTAAAAATTTATACCCACTGCTAATAAAGATTACCAAAATCTATCAATCAACCAAAAAGATGTGTAATATTTCCACTTAAGTTAATTGTAAAATATGTGGTTGTACGAATTCATGTACATACAATATTTACTAGAAAGTATTCAAAACCATGCTCCTGGCATAGAAACACATAAAAAAGAAATAAGGGTTTAGCAAAAAGACTTACATTTTACTATGCTCTGTCTATGTCTTTTTTCAACCCTATCATTTTTTCAACTACAAGCATGCCTAACTGAAGCTGGGCATGGTAGTGCACACCTTTAATCCCAGCACTCAGAAGACAGAGGCAGGGGAATCTCTGAGCTTGAGGCCAAGTCTACAAAGCAAGCTCTGGGCTAGGCTACATAGAAAGGGCATGTCTCAAAAACAAAAAAACCCTAAATGTAAAAAGAATATATGAAAGCTTACAAATTATGCCATGTTTTACATATCCAATTTCATTTAAATACCAGGGTTTTATTTTATTAAATTTGTTTGATTTTATTAAATTTTATTAAATAATGACCAGGGCTAATTTTATTTTACAAGTAAGAAAACCAAAACTCCCCACACGTTTTTTATAAAATAGGACAAAATCTCTGAATTTACACAAGTTTATACCAGCAAAACTTTATATTCAACATGTTAAATGTCTGACATTTTTAGTTGCTCTGGTCTCTAACTTGACTACCATGAAAAGCAAGAAACTTGGGACCAGAGCATATCCCTTTTATACCTGCAATCCCAGGAGTGGTCTTAAGTGGTAAAAACTTTCATAAATCATCTTTTTCCTAACTAGTCTGTGATAATTTTATTCCCTAGAAGTTCTAGCCTTTCAAATTCTTCTCATCTAATTCTTCATTCATAGCACACAAATATACTTTAATCAGTTGAATAACAAAATAGATTACTATAGTTAACCCACCTAGAAGGAAAGATTAAGAAAGATAGTATGCACTGAAATGCTGAGACACAACATTCTCTCTGGAAAAGGGAAAGGAGGAACAAAAGAGGTCTAGACTCCATAAAGACAAGGCAAGGCTACATGTAAATGTGTGCCACCTGTATAAGTTAAACTGACGGAGACACATAAACTAAGAACTAGCCAAAGAATGAGTCTCTGTAAAGACTTGAGCCTGCAGGACTTCTCTTGTCACTTTCAAAGTTTATGAAGCAAGAAGCACAAGCTAGAAAAAAATTGCTCAGCAGTTAAGAGATTTTACAGGAACCAGGTTCAGTTCCCAGCACCTACATAATGGTGCTGGCAATCTGTAATGCTAGTTCCAGGGGATCTGATGCCCTCTTGTGGCATCACAGGTACCACACATGCACGTAGTGCAATATATATACATGTAGGCAAACCACTCATACACATAAATTTTTTTAAAAAAACAAGCCCTGAGTGTAATTCGTACACACGTGCACACACACACACACACACACACACACACACACACACACAATGTTTTTAACTATCACCAGACTTGAGACTCTATCAATCATAAAAGGAAAGTAGCAAATTAATAATAATGACCATTTTTTTAAGATTTATTTATTTATTATGTATGCAACATTCTCCCTTCATGTATGCCCACACGCCAGAGGAGGGCACCAAATCTCATTACAGATGGTTGTGAGCCACCATGTGGTTGCTGGGAATTGAACTCAGGACCTCTGGAAGAGCAGCCAGTGTTCTTAACCTCTGAGCCATCTCTCCAGCCCAATAATGACCATTTTTAAGAGAAACAATGCTAATGGTTTATACTTAATTAACTGAGCTATAAGTCCAGCTACTGGGAAGAAGGTGAAGGCAAGAGGGTGGAAGGCTGGAGGCCTACTGAACAACTTGGAAAGACTCTGTATCAAAATAAAAAGTAGGTAGGCAGGCAGGCAGGCAGGCAGGCAGGCAGGCAGGCAGGCAGGAAGGAAGGAAGGAAGGAAGGAAGGGGACTGATACCGTTTGATGGCAGAGCTTGACTATCATGGCCAAGGTCCTAAATTCAATTCCCAGTTGCAAGTGGGGAAGGGAGGTTCACAGTTTACAAAGCTGTCTCATACAGACCATTTATTTCCTGAGAACAAATGGTACTGCTGTCTTTTCTTATACTCTTTCTTCTAATACAGCTAGTTGAAAGACTTGATTATAAGTAATGATGATTAGCTTCCACCTAAGAGATGAACCCTAGACCATCCTATAGACAAGGAGCTAAAATATGAGTAGCCAAGACTACAGCTACATCTTGGTGACTGGGATACAGTTAACTCTCTGCCACAGTACAGTTGCAAGCTGATCATGTATACATGAGTACACAGAGAGCGTAGCAATGGCAAATGGGGGAAGTAACACTGGTCAAGTGACTAACAGTCAAGGTCAAGGTAGAGTGAGCTAGAGATGGACAGAGGAGGTTTGGATCAACTCTAACCTGATGGGCAAGTGCATAAACAGTGGTATAGTCATTTTCTTGGCTGGGTCAGAGGTACAAGCATAATGTATAAGGGTTCAATCCAAGATACCTTGGAGAATTCAGCAACTTCAACAGAGATTACCCCAGCCTTTGTTCAGTTTCTCTATAAAACTCCTAAGCAAAAGAAATTGAAAGGCTTTTCCTCCTTCTCTTGGAACATCCAAAAAGTCCTGTAGACATTGGGAATAGATGGAGGATACTTCTAAATAACAAGGTGACTTACAACCAACTTATACCAACATTAAATGGAGACAAACTGAGAGCATCTCCTCTAAAATCAAGAATGAAATAAAGATGCCCACTCTCTCCTCTTTTATTTGCTCAAAGTCTTGGCCATACCAATTAGACAAGAGAAAAACACATATAAAAGGGATAAAAAATAGAAAAGGAAAAAAACGTCAAACTATCCATTTGTAGATGACATAATTCTTTACTTTTTAAAAAGATCTATAGATAATCAGGTGGTGGCGGCTCACGCCTTTAATCCCGGCACACGAAAGGCAGAGACAGGCAGATCTCCATGAGTTCAACACCCGCCTGGTCTACAGAGCTAGTTCCAGGACAGGCACCAAAAAGTTACAGAGAAACTATCTCAAAAAAACCAAATAAATAAAAACCTTTAAAAAGTGAATAATAGATCTAGAAACCTCTTAGACCTAATTAATATGCAGAGTAAATGTGCAGAATACACAATCAGTATTTACCCAGGCTGACAAGATGCCTAAGCAAGTAAAGGCATCTGCTGCCAAGACTGATGACCAGAGTTGATATTTAGGATCTACATGGTAGAAAGGAAGAGTCAATAATACAAGTTCTACTTTGACCTTCCTACATGTTATAGCATATGTGCTCCACACACACACACCAAGAGAAAGGTCTCTACACTGAAAACTTCATGATATCAAAAAGGAAACAAAAAAGATACTAAAGGACAGAGAAATCTTCCTCATTCCTAGATCAGCAGAATTAATACTATGAAAAGAGCTATATTACCAAAATTAATAAATAGATTTAATGTGATACTGATCAAAACTTCAAATGCCATGTCTACAGATTTGGAAAAAAGCAATCCAAGAAGTCACTGGGACCACAAACAGCCAAAGCAATCCGAAAGAGTAAGAACACAGCTGTACCTCAAAGTATACTACAAAGCTATAGTAATAAAAACAGCCTGGTATTGGCATTAAGACCAAACAGAGTGATGGAACAGACGATCCAGTAACGAGCTGACAAAGCTATACCTAATTTTTTACAGAGAAGGCCAAACCACATATTAGGAAAAAGCTTACTCAGCAAACAGTGTTAACAAAAGTAGATATCTACCGCAGAAAAATGAAATTAGATTACTATCTTTCATCTTGCACAAAAATTAATTCAAAGCCAGGCGGTGATGGCACACGCCTTTAATTAAACCCAGCACTTGGGAGGCAAAGGCAGGTGGATCTCTGTGAGTTCGAGGCCAGCCTGGTCTACAAGAACTAGTTCCAGGACAGGCACCAAAGCTACACTGAGAAACCCTGTCTCGGGGGAAAAAATTCACTTCAAGACCGTAATTTGAAATGTTAAACACTAGAAGTTGTAGATGAAAACTTAAGGAATACTTTTTAAGACATCTGGATGGGGAAAAACTTTCTGAAAAGAAAATTAACAAATGGCACAGGAATAAGTCCCACTATCAATAGTGCTACATTAAATTTAAAATGTATGCAGCAGAGAAAACTATCAACAGACTACATAGTCCACAGAATGGAAGAAAATCTGTACTGGCTATGCTTCACACAAGGGGCTAATATCCAGAATTTACTACTTAAATTCCAAGGAAACAAAACTGTCAATCAATAAATAGGCTAATAAACTGAATGGATAGTTTAAAAACCAAAGAAATACAAATGGCCCTTACTACTTTTTAAGTGTTCAAATATCCCTAGCCACAAGGAAATATAAATTAAAACTACACTGAGATACCACCTCAGCACAGTTAGAATGGCTATCAAGAGATCTAACAGGCGTTGGACAGGATCTGGAAAAACGCCCTTACTGGCTACTTGTAGGAGTGCAAATTAATACAGCTGTGAACCAGCTTGGCGGTGTCTCGAAAAGATTAAAAACCTAACTCCATATGACCCAGCCACTTCACTCCTGGACATGCACACATTCAGAGAACTCTAGCCAACTACTAGATGTTTGCACTCCCATGTTTACTGCCACTCTGTTCACCATGGCAAGGAAATAGAACCTCCCTTGCTGTCCATCAATCTGGTACCTAAACAGAATACTACCCAGGCCTAAAAGAAAAAGTGAATCAAGACTGGAGAGATGGCTCAGCAGTTAACTGATGTTCTTCTAGAGGATCCAAGCAAGTTTAGTTCCCAGCACCCACATTAAGCGCTACAGCCTTCTAAAGAAGCTCTAGGGAAACTGCTGCTCTCTTCTGAACTCCAGGAACCGGGGCAAACACGTGAATGTACCAACAAAAAGACACACACACACACACACATATATATAATTAAAAATAAATATTGGGCTGAAAATACAGCTCAATAATAGTGTTTGCCTAGAATAACTTTATCTACTTCATGTGTGGAGCCTAAATTCCCACTGCAAAAAAAAAAATCTTTTTAAAAGTGAAATTACAAACTTTTCAGAAAAATGGATATAGAATGTATGTTAGGCAATGCCACCCAATCTCAGAAAGGAGGAAAAAACATTCTGTCACAGGTGCATCATAGCCTGTATTATATACATGTATAAAAATATATAAACGTGCTGGGTGGTGGTGGCGCACGCCATTTAATCCCAGCACTTGGGAGGCAGAGGCAGGTGGATCCCTGTGAGTTCGAGGCCAACTTGATCTACAAGAGCTAGTTCCAGGACAGGCTTGATAGCTATAGCAAAACCATGTCTCAAAACCGCCCCCCCCCCCCAAAAAAAATAAAAATTATTTAAAAAAAAACCCACATAAAGCTCAAAAAATGTTAATCAGAGAGGGAGGGAGAGAGGGAGAAAGGGAGGGAGGGAGGGTGGGTAGCTGGGCACGGTAGCACACTTATTTGTTTTTTTCCTCCAAAACAGGGTTTCTCTGTGTAGCCTTGGCTACCCTGAACTCTTTAAGTAGACTGGCTGGCCTCCAACTGCTAGATAGAATTAAAAAGTGTACACCACCACAGCAGGCTGATCTCTGTGAGTTGCAGGTCTACATAGCAAGTTCTAGACTAATCAAGGCTATTTTGTGAGACCTTGTATCACAATGAGGAAAAAAAAGGGAGGGGGCAATTCAGGTTAACCTTAAGGTTACCAAAAACTTTGCTGCCCCAGTCAGGTTTCCAGGATCAAGTGGTGCAGGATACAGAAGGGGTAAACAGACCTCACTAAAATAAGCCTGTTAATCACTAAGCAAATAAACAAGTGCACAGTTAGTAACCTTGAAGGAAGGTGCAACAAGTATTCAGACGATCTAACATCCAGTTTCCAAAAAAAAAAAAAAAAAAACACCTGCAAGGAATAGACAACAGTAAAGTACAGCCCTTTACTACTGCAAGAATATACCTCTCCAGAGGGCACAGCAAAAAGTGCCCTCTTGGAAACAGCAGTCCTCATCACACACCAAAGTTGCCAGTGCCTGAATCTTGGGCTTCCTTGCTATGAGAACTATGAGAAAATAAGTCTATTCTTCCCCTATCTAAAGTACTTTGTCATAGCAACACAAAACAGATTAAGACATGAATTTAATTTCAACTGCATTATAAACACACTGCTACAAAGTTCCCCACTCACTCACTGCTTTATGTTTCTGAAGTAACAAATTATATCTTTGGGGCTAGGAACATAACTCAGTTGGCAGTGCTTGCCTAACATATACTAAGTCCTGGCCTCCATCTCTATCACCACATAAATTGGGTGTGGTGGCACAAGTCTATATCCCAGCACTTGGAAGGCAGAAGCAGGGTCAGAAGCTCAGATTCATCCTCAGCTACAAAGCCTGGGCTACAAAACCTGTCTAAAATAAATAAACAAATAGGTAGATGAATATAGATAATTATTTTATTCCTTCGTCTTGTAATCCTATAAATAAAGCAGATGAATTATATAGAGAGCCAACAGTTACAAGCTGCTAAACTCTAGTGACTTCCTCAACTCTGCTATTATATTGTTCAAAATTTCTTTGGTTCCTTTTTATGACGACTTCTTTGTTAAAATATCCATACACAGTTTGCATTTAACACACACCATTTTCTCCAAGTTACCAGCCAGTGGCTCACTTAAAACCCAAAGGGCTCTCCTTTGGCATTTCTTATACAGTAGGTCTCACAGCAATTGTTTCTCTAGAAATGACTTAATTGCTTTATGTTTGACAGTTCTAATATACAGAAATTCTTGGTAAATACATGTTTTGCTTTGCTTTTCAACAATTTCAATATATCAACCCACTTCTTTCTGGCTCTAGGGCTCCTCTTAAGAAATCTGCATTCAGGGCTTGCAAGATGGCTCTGCAATTAAGAGCACTGGCTGCTCTTTCCAGAGGACCCGACACCCACATGGCAACTCACAACTGTCTATAACACTAATTCCAGTGAATCAGACACTTACACAGACAAACATGCAGGCAAAACACCAATGCACATAAAATAAAAATAAATCACTTTTTAAAAGCCAGTCTGACCCTGAATTAACTATGTACCTGAGGCTTTTGATCCTCATGCCTCTATGTTCTCAGTACTACGGTTTCAGCATTTGCCAACTCCCACAGCAATCTTACCAGCTTCATGATTTAGAAACAGGCCTTGGCGTGAAATTAATTAGACCTCGCTTATCATTTACCTCTCAGGTAAAGGTCTCCTTTTGGGCAAAGGCTAATATTCCCACTTTTACCTAAATACAGCAGACCTCATTCCTCCTAACAATTATGTTAACACTTTATGCTGTTTAAAGTCTTCCTAGCTGTTACCTTCCTTTCGGCATCACTTATTTAGGTTCTGTGTCTGGGTTTTCTTAAGGTCTACAAAACCCAGCCGGTTTAAAACTTACTATGTAGCTGGGATGACTCTGTTGTTGTCGGCTTGGTGTTATTTTTAATTACGGTCATTTCTTTATTTTGGTGGGTGGGGCACATACATGCAACCATGTGGAAGTGAGAGGACAATTTGAAGAAATTACACTAAAGCCATCAGGCTTGGCAACAGGTGCCTTTACTTACTGAGCCACCTCACTGGCTCCCAAGAATGACTGAATTCCTGATCCTTCTATCTCTATCTTCCAAGAGTTATTTTTAAAGACTTGTACCATCGTGCCCGACTTTCCTGAAATTATCTTCCTATCTATCTCCCAGCCTTCCCCCCAAAAACTATCTTGTTCATCATTCATGACCTAAACAGCATGGGTAAAGTTCGCAGCAGAAAATCCTTGATGGTACAAATACATATCCCTTCAAAATTCCTATGTTGAAACCCTAATTCCCAGTACCTTATGCCATAAGATTTGATTTGATTTCATTTTTACACGTCTGTGCACCATGTGTGCAGTGTCCAAGGAGGCCAGAAGAGGGCAGTGGATACCCTGAGACTGGAAGAACAGCAAATACTAGGCCAATCTCTCTAGCCTCTATGACTATATTTAGACAAAGGGCCTTTAAAGTGGTAATTAAAGCTAACTGAAGTAGTAGGAGTAGGACCCTTAGACTGGGTGTGGGGTGTGATAGCTGGGTCTCTAATCCTCCTCAGGAGGCAGTTCAAAGCCTGCGTGGTCTCCACAGTGAACTCCAGACCAGCTTGGGTACAAAGCTAGAATCTGTCTCCAGGAAAAAATCGGGAGAGGGTGGGGGTGCCTGGCTGTAATTCAATCTGACTGATGTTTTTATAAAGAAAGACACTAGTGATGCATGCCCAGAATAAAGACACCATCAAGACAAGAGAAGCAGCCCATCTGCCGACATTTTAAACTTGGAATTTTGGACTCAGAAAACAAATTTGTTGTTTGAGCCATTTAGAATATGGTTATCTCATTGACAACCCTAACAACTAACATACCTGGCTTTTAACAAAACAGCACATTGCTTAAGTATTTTCTTTCTTTTTCCTTTTGTTTTGTTCTGTTTTGTTTGTTTGTTTTTCAAGACAAGGTTTTTCCTATGTAACCTTGGCTGCCTTGGAACTCACTTTATAGACTGCCTGCCTCTTCCCCAGGGATTAAATGTAAGGGCCACCACTCCTGACTCATGTATTTTCTCTAAACTAATGAGTGGCCTAAACCCCCGACCCAAAGGACCAAATTTCTAACTCAGTAAGTATACACACATACAAAACAGTTTCAGCTTCACACATTTTGCCTAAGTGCCTACAATCCAGCCTACTGCGTATGCTTTCTGTCCTACCTTACACTGACACCACACCCTGAACGCTTCCCCACACAGTTTGTCAGCACTTGTAGGGCTGTACACATCTATAATCTCAGAACTCTGTAGCAAAACTGGGGTTCAAAATCAACTGGATTACATACTGAGTTAAAGGACAACCTGGAATATACAGCAGGACCCTGTGTCTGAGGAAGAAAAACATTTGCAGGACTGAGAGTGTAGGTACATGTAAGAGTACTCACTTAGCCCATGGTGATGAACGCCTTTAATGCAGCATTCAGAAGGCAGAGGCAGGTGGATCTCTGTGAGTTCGAGGCTTTACCCTGGTCTACAAAGCAAGTTCCAGGACAGCCAGGGTTCTATCACACACAGAAACCCTGTCTCCAAAAACAGAATACGTTGCCTGGCACATATGAGGCCCTGGACTCAATTTCCAGCAACGCACACACACACCATCACCAACCCACCAAATATCTTAAATACAAGAGGAAGAAGTCCTGATGAGGAATGTTCAATGTAGTATTAGGGTTTTGGAGGGGGGAGGAGGTATTACATCTATTTAGTTGTGAGAGTATACGTGGACAACTTGCAGGAGTTCCACCATGTCAGCCCTGAAGATCAAACTCAGGTCATCAGGCTTGGCAGCAAATGCCTTTACCTGAAGAGTCACCTAGCTGGCCCTAGCATTGATATTATCACAGGAAAAAATTGGAATCATTCTGATTGTTTCTGGTAGTTTTTGGATTTGATTAAATCTAGGACCCCACATATACTAGGTGAGTTCTCTACCACTGATGGGGGAAGCTCTGTTAACCAATAACCTTTAAGAAATGGAACCTAGTTAAGGCGGGGCTACCTGAAGCCCAGGAAGAAAAATTGGGACAGTCCAGGTGCATGCACTCTGGGTGATTCCCGCGGGACACAGTGGAACTCGGACTTCCCATTCTTGTGATTTAAGTTTCCCCTTATAACAATTAAAAATATAATTGTTTATCTTTAAGCTGGCCTGGTTATTTCCCAAATCAAGCAAACTGCTACAGTTGGCGCCCAATGTGGGGCTACTTGAGTCTCTGGCAGCTCTGGCCAAAGGTGGCTATGCCTTGCTCATTCAGGCATAGAATTCCCACACAGTGGCCCGGATCGGCTGATACTGGCTGACTTTGGGGTCCTGCTTTTTCTGTCTTCGAGGAAGCACTGGACAGGTGGAGAAAAGGAAGCACTGGGCAGGTGGAGAAGCCGAAGCGGAAAGAGCTGAGGAGCTCGCTGGCCACTGCTGGCGGTGGCAGCTGAGGAGCTTGCCCCCAGCCCAGATCCGCCACTGAGGCCGTGGACAACACACCCTCTGTCCTGAACAGGAGACGCAGTCTTTGTCCACCGACTGTCCCATGGGGCTGTTGAACAGCCAAGGACCTTCATAGAGCACACAGTTTGTGATTTATACTAAACAACTTCTTGATTTAAACATATTTTTTCAGCATTTAACCTAAATCAGATCTAAACCAAGCACATGGCTCCAAGTGCACCTCGATACCTGCTGGAACAGTTATTGCACCTACTCCAGCTAATTAAACCACAAGTGAGATTTATTATTCTAAATATAATTCATAAGTTACTGATTTAAAAGGGGCAATATGTCAGACAATCTAACCATCCAAGGTTTCAATAGCCTTTTCACTGACACCATGTGTGAGGTCTTATAAGACACATGTAATGCCTCTTCCACATCACTATTCTTATTTCTAGGGCTTAGTTTTGTCCTTAATATTTTTCCCCCAAATCAAACAAACAGCTACATACCAGAGTTATATATCCCAAGACACTTTTTCTTCTTACTTTTTGAGACAGTTTCAATAAAGTATACAGTTAGGCCTTGAATTTGTGATTCTGCTGCCTCAGACTCCCAAACAACTGGGATCACAGGCTTGCACCACCAGGTCCGATTTGGCAACAATGCAAATGCTTATCAAAACTAGAGTAAATGTTAGACTAATGACTAGATTCATAGTGTATGACCAGATGTGATGACTCAGATCTATAATCACAATACTCTTGGGGCCAAGGTAGTGTTGTCATGAGTTCAAGGCCAACAATATGATTGGGAGTTTCAGAACCATCCTTAGCTATATACTGAGTTCAAGGCCAATTTGGGAAACAGGAGACTGTGTCAAAATAAAACAAGCAAACAAACAAAAACACTATGAAAAGCGGGGGCAGGAGGTGGTAATACCTGACACATGGTTGTAATTCCAGCACTTAGATTGAAATGGGAGAATCCAAAGTTGATGGCCAGGCCTAGGCTACCCCATAAGACTCTTATATCAAAAAGGTAATAAAATACAAAAACAGCAGCAGCAGCTAGAGATGTAGGTCAGTGTCAAGAGACCTGTACTCAATTCCCAACACCACCAAAACAACAAACAAACAAAACACAATTTACTGACATAGAACGAAACCCATAATCATTGTCTTTTTAAATACACTACTGTAAGTCAATATAATATAGCATCACCTGCTGAGCTTCCAAGTGCTACTTCACATCGGGAAGTACAATTCCAAGCCACAGCCAAGATGGGAGAAATTCAATGTGGAGAAACCAAGTTACAACCAAATAAACCCAGCAAAAACATGAGCGGCTGGTATTTACAGGTGGTTGGGCACTGCTGCCCCAGATCATCTAGGTAACTTTCCTCAAGAGCTGGCCATCTGCTTTCCTACAAAGATGCCTGAAATACGGACCTTCTAGCAAAGCTATGATCTCACTGAAGAATTCCTCCAATAATCAAGTTTCCTAGGTGCTCTAATGAGTTTCTCAAATTTTATATATTTTTATCATGACTGATATGAAGAATGCAAGGATAAAACGTAACAAAATGAATGAAGATGCAATTTCATGAATGCCATGTTGACGTTAATGTAAGTACAGCCGAGATCTCTCTGGATGTGATGTCAAAACTGACAGTGTTATCACAACTGCATGTTTCTCTAAGTCACTAAGACAGTGGTTGCTTCCTTGCCTTTTACTTTTCTTTAAATGAGACAGTCTTGTGACTTAGGTGAAGCTGGCCCAGAACTCTCAATTCATAGGCCTTAGCACACAGAGTTTTGAGGTCACAGGTAGGAAATACTACGCAGAACTCACTGCTGTGACTTCTTCCTAAGGAAAGAGAAAGGAGAATCGGACGGTGCCTCCAAATCCAAGGCTAAAGGAGCAACAGACCTTATCATAATATATCATGGGGAAGAAGGTACAAAACATGAAGCTGAAAAGATTATGAACATGTCCAAAACACAAATTAAGAAAAAAATGGCTTTAATTTTTCAACTATTCACATGATTTGCAATCCCCAAAACTTTACCCAAAAGCCACCAAAGCAACTAAAAAAGTCTATGTAAAGCATTTTTGCTTTTAAAGAACATGAGGGTTTAGGAGGGTGTTTGGGAGGTTGTTTAATACTTTATTTTATAAATGTATGTGCATGCGTGTCATGGTGTACAAGTGGGTCATAGGACAACCTGTAGAAAAGGGTTCTCTCTTTCCACTATCTCCCTGAACCAAAAGCATCAGTACTCATATATTTGTAGGTATTATGTGTAGATGTGAGAGTGTCAGTCACATGCCACAGGATAGCCTCCTCTGTCATTCCTTGAAAGCCTTCCATCTCGGTTTTGGAAACAGGATTTCTCACTCAGTGCTTGACAGTTATGCCTGTAGGCTGGCCCATAAACGCCAGAGATCCGCCAGTCCAGTCACCATGCACAACTACTCTATATGGTTCTCAAAGCTGACTTCAGGTCCTTCTGCTTGCCTGGAAAGCACTTTACTAAGCTGAATCTCTAGAACCATACCACCACCCCTCTTTTGGTTTTTGAGTCAGGGTCTCATGAGTTCCAGATTGGTATGATCATCCTACATAGCCAAAGGATAACTTTGAATTCCTGATCCCCTGTCTTCCACCTCCCAAGAGCTGGGACTGTACTATCACACTCAGCCTCTAAGAAGGAGTTTAAAATGAAGATAAAGCTCTGCAGAGCTCATCACCAGAGAGGTGGGAATTCATAAGCTTCCTAATGTCTATGTCTTCTGTCTCCACAAACACAAAGTAACAACACTTCTGACTGCTGCCTAAGCATTTTATCACCTAGTAGTTCCAATGATCAGTCAGTTTATAACTGTGACCAACCAAGTCAGTCAAGAATTCTGTTGATGTGGGATTCCCCTCTGTATACTATGAATATGTTTTATTGCCATTGGTTAAGAAGCTACTTCGGTATATGGCACAGCAGAATATAGCCAGGCTGGAAGAGATGTATAGAGAGTAGGTGGGGTCAAAGAGACTCCACGCAGCTGCCAAAGGAGGCAGATGCCATGTAGCTGCCCAAAAAGCAAGAGGTTGCCAAAGGAGGCAGATGCCATGTAGCTGCCCAAAAAGCAAGAGGTAACCAAACCACGAGCCTCATGGTAAAATATAAATTAATAGAAATGGGTTAATTTAAGATTTAAGAGTTACTTAAGGGCTGGAGAGATGGCTCAGAGGTTAAGAACACTGGCTGCTCTTCCAGAGGTCCTGAGTTCAATTCCCAGCAACCACATGGTGGCTCACAACCATCTGTACTGAGATCTGGCGCCCTCTGGCGTGCGGGCATACATCGAGGCAGAATGTTGTAAAAAAAATGTTTTTTTAATGTTTAAAAAAAATGTTTTAAAAAAAAAAGAGTTACTAAATAAGAAGCCTGAGCTAACAGGCCAAACAGTGTTATAATTAATATAGTTTCTGTGTGATTATTTGGGTCTGGGTGGCTGGGAAATGAATGAGCAGTTCTGTTTACATTCTGTCACTTGGACACAGTGCCAATGATCCAAGCATTCAAGGGGGCCAGGTAAGACAATCAAGAGTCCAAAGGCCAGCCTGGGCTATACTTAGGCTAAATGACCAGATTCAGAGTCAGAAAAAAAAAAAGAAAAGAAAAGAAAGGGGGGGAGGGAAGAGGCCAATCCTAACAGCAGTAATTAATATTAATGTTTTGGGTTTTTTTTTTTAAGTGATAATAGGGCCAGCTCAGCAGTTATAGAGGCAGTTACTTGGTGAGCAAGCCTGATGACCTGAGTTTGATCCCTAGACCTCATATAAAAATAGAACAGACTCGATTCCAAAGTTGTCTTCTGACTTGCAAATGTGTGCCATGGAATGCATGCTCCCTAAACAATAATGCCTGCCACACACATATTTATTTAAAAAACAAACAAACAACGAAAACTAACAGCCCAGTGTTTTCTAGCCAGGTCTGAAAGACTTGCTCAAGACTTAGTCTAGCATAAAACAAGATTTTAAAAAGTGATGGCGATTCTAGGTACATATCCCCCTTCTCATTATCCTTCCCCACCATACACAGCCTCCAAAGTGATAATGTATGCTGTTATTTTGATACATTTCTTCTGAAATCTTCAAATGTTTGCCTTGGAAGTTTTAGGCAAGCCCACAGAAGTCTACATAAAATCAAAGATGCAAAAAATATGGGAACTGAATGCTAACCATTAGATTCCAAGTTCTAAAGGCTGTGAAAAAGCACGAGAAAGCTGATGGCAGAAGAGTCCCACTTTGGACAAGGACATCAAGGGTGAGTGGGTGGCTAAGGACTTCTGTTTCAGAAAGATGCAGCAAGAAACCTCCCAAGAAGCCAAACATGCCCAAGGAGTAAGAGATCCAAAGCTGCAGTAACTTTCAGAAAAATCTACAAAGTACAACAAAGAAAATAACTGACCATCCAAGAATGCCCAAAGGGAGATAGACTAAAATAGAAACGAAGAACAACTAACTGTGTGTGTCGGGGGAGGGAAGGAATGAACTCATGCCCATGCACACCAAGAAGGGCATTAGGCTTTCTGGCCCATCACTCTTCACCTTATTCCTCAGAGATACTGTCTCTCACTGAACTTGGAGCTAGGCTAGCAGTCAGCACATACAAACAAAGCCAACAGCCCCCACCACACTGGCTTTCTTCTTTCTCTTGAGGGCTAGATAATAAAAATTTCAGGTTTTACAGTCTATGAGTCTCTGTGCCAACTATGAAACATGTTGTACCACAACAGCAGGCAAAGATACTACATAAACAACTGCATGTGGCTATATCCCAGTAAAACCTTATTTACAACAGGCAGCCTGCAGGACTTAACCTGGAAGCTGTTAAGTCAACCTCCGAAATAAAGGAAATGAAAGTATTTTCCTTTTTGAAAACAAAACATGACTTATACTAAGTGCATTACATAAACTGATACTACTCATGGGCAAAAAAAAAAATCCATCCGTTTTTAAGTTTACACAATGAGCACAAGGATGGAAAAACACAAACTCATTAAGCTCTGGAAATCTTACTCTCATCCACAGAAGATAAAATCTGCTACTAAGTAGACCAAAGTCTGAAATATTAACTGGTGGGTAGCCAGTTACAGACAGACACTGGGGAAAATATCTTCCATATTTAATTTGAATTTCTCAAATTTCATAATTTACCACCAACCTGCTAAGGCCAACTGTGGAAGTCCCTGCTGCTGAAATAATTCTGGGTCAGAGTTCACTCACAGTCAGCACTACTACATTCTACAGGCAGGACAGAAGTGAGCTGGATGTGCGACAAGATCTTAAGGTAGCCTCTGGTAAAAAGGCAATTGAAACTTTAGAACTGACAAATAACTCTCCTTTAAATATTAAGGCTTTGAGTTGTTTTGTTTTTTTTTTTGTTTTTTTTTGTTTTTGAGTGGTGGTGGTGACGGTGCACACCTTTAATCCCACCACTTGGAAGACAGAAGCAGGTGGATCTCTGAGTTCAAGCCAGCCTGGTCTACCTAGTGAGTTCCAGTGAAACCATGTTTCAAAAGAGAATAAAAAGTTTTGAGTAGACCATCTCTCCATAATACCTGGACTCTGGAGTCAGAGGCAATAGTAAGAATCTAAGGCTTGCCTGAGTTACACAGATATAGCTTGTCTCAAAAAAAAAAAAGCTAGGTTGAGGGAAGTTCCTTTTAACTTTTTCACTAGGACACAATGTGGTAGACAACTCATGCCAACACTCAGAAGGCTAAAGCAAGATTCTTGTTAGTCTGAGGCGAATGTTTGGGCTACAGAGTGAGAACCTGTTATCACCTCCCCCCCAAAAAAGGGGGGGAAAGAAACCACTTAATTGGGAAGAGTTTTATGATCTAATAATTTTAAGTATAATAAAGACTTGGTAGTATTTTTAACTTGTTTCTTGGTGAGTAGGGGTAGGCAGTCTGCTTTAGGATAATAGAGTCAAGATAATGACGGAAGAATGAAACATGGCGAGCGAGATAGCTAAGCGAGTAAAGGACCTTGCTATGCAAAATTTTAAGGCCTGGCCACCTCAGTTGGACTCCCAAAACCCACATAAATATAGACGAGAACTCTATAAAGTTGCCCTCTGACCTCCACTAGCATACCATGGACACACGCATCCCCCCGGACACACACACATAATGAGCACATACAATAATAAACTGATAATTTTAATTGTTTGAAGCTTTTTTTAAATGAGACATCTGAAAAAAAAGTAAATCTAAAAGATCGTCCTACTAAAATATTAAACCCTCAGGTGAAGCACTGTACCTATCAAATCCCAACTGGCCATATAATCTACCAAAAAAAAAAAATTCATTGCCCAACCCACTCAAAAAGTTTTCAAACTCCAAAAGCAAACGTTTGAGTCAAGGCCAAAAAAGCCTAAGGAAGAAATGCATCAACTGTCTAATCCAACGCTGTCTTCAAAACTTAAGTCTAGAACCGTTACCAGCAATTCCCTAGCAAGCTACCGCTGGCAGATAAAAACCCAAAGGGGCTGAGGAACCCGGCCCAAGAACTGTCCCGCCGTGGCTGCCAGAAGCGCCACCGAAGGAGAGGTGAGGACAACCTTCCCGTCCCAGTGGCTGGAAAAGTAGCGCTGAGCGCAACCCCTCCGAAGCAAGGCTGGCTGAAGAAATCCCTAGAAGTGGCAGAAGACACCAACTAGACTTGGGGCGGGAGCATTCTCGGCGCGGGCCGTCACGGGAACGCCGGCCCCGAAGGCGACGAGAGTCGGAGCGGGGGGCAAAGGACAGCAGGCGCCAGCCACCGCAGCTGCACGGTGCGCGGCCCCAGCCCCCTCCTCACCCCCTCCCGCCACCCCACCCCCGCCCTGGCCGCCGCTCCGGTCCCCGCAGCGGGCGCGCGGCCGCCGGTCAGAGTTCCGGCCAAGCTCAGAGCCGGCCAGGCGCGCGCTCCCGGCCCGCGCCGGGGACACCTGTCCCTCAGCCCTCACCTCCCTCCGACCCCGGCAATCTGCTGAGCCCGGGAAGCCGCGCTCGCGCCACAGCCCCTCACCCGAGTTGGTCGCCGCCTAGCCGCGCGGCTCCGGCGCCTCGAGAAGCAGCGCCTCGGGGAGGGGAGAGGGGGCGCGGAGGGAGGGGGCCGCTCGCTGGAGCCGCCGCCGCCGCTGCCGCCACCGCGGTACCGCGTCGGGACTGTGCTCGCGCCGCCGCGACCGCCGCCGCCGCCGCCACCGCCGCCGCGTCTCCCCGCCCCCGCGCCCGCGCGTCGCCGTGACGCGCATCGCACGAGGCGGGTCGAGCCAGTAAGACCACACCCCGTGCGCAGCCGTGCTGGTCTAAACCGGAAGCCTCCCCTCCGGTGGCTTTAGAACCCCGGTGCATCTTGGGAGTTGTGGTTCGGCCGGGAACACAATGTAAACAGTGAGGGCAGAAAGCCCCTGGCCCAACTCACCCAGCTTCCTCGAGGTTTCCCGTAGAGATCGGCAGCGGGGTGGGCCGCCGCGGCTGGGGGTGGTTCCCTCGATGTCCGTGGGTGCGAGTCAGAGTTTAAAGATTCGGGCTGGAGAGTGTGTTTGTGTCAGCGACCAACATAATGCTAGGCGTCGTCTTGTGAAGGTTTCGGAATTCCGAAAGCCTTAGTCAACTCTTCCTCAAACAGTAGGGCTTGTTTTTATTACTGTATTAACGTATGATGAATATACCATGCCCTACTACTTCTAGAAGATATGTATGAACCCTTAAAATGTCTAATTCAAAACTATTTTAGATGGTCTTAAAGTAATGGTGGCTTACAAACGACTTAAGCATTCTGTCTTGTTTACACAGAAGGAGTGATTTGCGACGAGTGAACTTTCCTATTTCTGACTTATTAAGAACAAGATCAAGGAAATGTAGGCGCTGATTTGCAGAGAAAAATGGTTTCTTCGAGTTCAGTTATAAGAGGAATATATCTTTCACACTCTTTAGGTCAAAACTTAGTACCTATTCAACTCAGAAGCTTTAGTTTAGATTTTAGAGGAAGCCTATGCCGGCAGCCTATTGTCCTTGCCATTGGACCACAATAGGTCAGAGAAGCTGAAGTCTGGTGATGGGGGATGGGGGGAAACAGACATGGAAAGCTCCCCAACAAGGAAAAGCTCTAGAGAGATTGAAGCAGGAGGATCTTGCATGTTTCGGGTCAGCCTGTTCTACATAGCAAGTGTCTGGCCAGACTTGGCAATATAGAATAAGACCCTGTCTCAACAACATCGAAGACACAAAGGTTTGGAGACTAAGATCAAGAAAGACAATTGTACCTTTCTACAACAACAGAAGCCGAATGCAGGGAATTAATTTGACCCATAACTCTAGATATAGCTCAATGGTAGAGCACTTGATGGAATCCAAAGGCCTGGATTCCATCACCAACTTAAGAGGGAAAAATAAGATCCACAATACCAACTTAAATAGGGCAAAGCTGAGAAGATTGTTGGGGCTTAATGAAAGATGTGCCCTAAGGATAACAGGCTTATGATAGAAAGATCAACCAAAAAAACACCTTCCACGACCTTCCATCTTGCCAGATGGGGTTTGCACCCTAATTCCCAGCACTTGGGAAGCTACTGTAGGATGACCTGGGCCACAGGAGGAGTTCCAAGTCAGCCAGGGCTAGAATGAGACCCTGCCCCAACAAAAGAAAACAAAACCCCAATCAAATCTTCCCTGCAGCTCTTTCTTTTAAAGATTCTTCTTTGACCAAAGAACTTTTCCTCTAGGAACAATCCATCTTGTGCTAAAACAGGCTTAAAAGAGAGCATCTCCATTTTCCCTCCTACCTCTCACTTGGTCTCTGTTGAAGTGATCTCATTCAAATCACTCCATGCAATTTCTGATGCTTCTATAATGATGAAACAAACCACCTTATTTCCTCAAAATGCTCACACCTTCTCAGCTAATAAGGATCTTTGCTACTCTCCCTAGCCCCAAGGGGCATTGCTGAGTCCCATTGCCACACTGGCTTCACCCTTATCGCTTCATAAATGGTACCAAAGCAGATTTTTTTTCCAGATCTCTTTCCCTGACTACGACTTAGATATTGATTTTCAGCAGTATTCAATGTCTTCTGGTATCAGTTACAGCTCTTTAGAATCAGAATCTCTCTTCTTGTGTTTGTTCTTTCGTTTGTTTCTGAAGCACTGGAGATTGAGTTTAGGGCAGTGTGAATGTTTAGACAAGCCTCCTACTTAGCGACACCCCAACCCTTCCCTCCATTGTTTTTTAATGGGTTCAGATGCCATAGCCAGAGGACAACTTGGTGAAATCTGTTCTCTTTCCATCATGTGTGTCTGGGGGTTGAACTCCAATCATCAGGCGTGGTGGCAAGTGCCTTTACCCGCTGCGCCAGCTCATATGCCCCGTCTCTCCAGTCTTAAGGTGTTACATCTTTCCACAATGGGTAAATCCTGCACCTCCTACAGCAACAAAAGACACTTCCTTCTACTCCACACCAGTCACCATGACCCAACAGTGCCCTCTGGTACAGCCAGTTTGATAGAGTCACCTCTGTAATTTGTTAGCAAGGAAGACAAAACACTGGTTGAGTAACATTCATAACCCAACTATAGCTTCGGTGACTTGTGGCTGGCATAATGACACTGAACTCGCTCCTAGGACAGAGTCACCATTGTGATAGTCAGGTTAATAACCAATGAAAATGGAAGAAGTTTCTAAAGTTCTAAAGTCATAACCAAATGGTAGGGCAACAATCAAAGCAAAAATTCTAGATACCATTGTGAATTTTAACACCAGTTTGAAATTGGTTTCAGTTTTCTCCTATGGGGAAAAAAGTTGTTTTCTGCTTAAAATAAACATTTTAAGATTAACTTTTATTTTTGTGTAGGTGTTGAGCCTGCATGTATGTCTGTACACCATGTGTGTACAGTGCCTACAGAGGACAGACATCAGATTCCTCATGCGTGTGCTGAGAACCAAACCCAGGTTCTCTTGACCACTGAGCCATCTCTCCAGTCCCATAACTACTAATTAACTCCATAACTAATGGAAACATTATTCTGCCATTGGAAACCAAAATTAGTCTAGAGTGTTGAGAAACCTGTGTCTATGACTTAAAATTTCCAAGCAGGGCATGGAAGTCCATACCTGTAATCCCATGACTGGGAAGGCTGAGGCAAGCCTGAGCTATATAGGGAGACCATGTCTCAAAAAGCCAAAAAATAGATAATGTCTTGAGTGTGCTATTTCAGAAACATAGACAAACACATTTGTGTCTTTCCACATGTCAGAATTTATTAATGGCGATAAATTCTCAAGGTATGGAGGTTTCAGTGGCAGGAGTTTGTCCAGTGTTCCCACGTCCCGTGATAGCCCTGACTAAGGCAAACGGTAACTCTCAGACTGTAGCATGCATCATACAGTAGGGGTGTGTGTGTGTGAACACAGAATGGCTGTAAAGGGTGAAGAGGTCACAGCAGAGTTCAATAGGTGTAAGAAGTCTTGAAAAGCAGGAAAACGAAGAGAAGTGAGAGAGAGAGTGAAATGTACATAATGTATAAAGTGGGTCATAAAAAATAAACCTAGCAACAATTGAGGAACACAGAAATACAAAAATATACCTAAGAACCACAAGATGGCTCACAAGTAAGGGCCACTAGGCATGGATAAGCCAGGATCAATCCTAGAAGTCGCATGGTGAAAGGAAAGTACTGACTCCCAAAAATTGTTCTCCCAAAAATTGTCCTCTGATGTCCACACATGCACTGTGGCAAACACATGAACCCAAAATAATAAATACATAAACAATTTTAAGGGACAAGCAACACCTCATCAGCCCCTGTGACTGTGTCACACAAAGATAAAATTGTCAAGGCTAGCCAGTTAGCTAGGACGCCATGGTGTTAAATGATTTGAAAATGTCTGTTATAAAATCAGTATTCTACAGTCTTGGGACTGTGGAGATGGTCCAGTTATTAAACGCTTGGTGTGCAAACATGAGGACCTAAGTTCTAATCTAAAAACCCAGCGAGGCACTCTCTTGTAATTTCAGCACAAGAGAATCCGTCACTGAGTGCTGAGAATCAAACCCAGGTCCTCTGGAAGAACAGGAAATGCTCTTGACCACTGAGCCATCTCTCCAAGCCCACAGTTGCTATATTTAATATGAACATTTATTCTGCCATTGGAAATCAAAATTAGTCTCTGGGACTTGCTGGCTGGCCAGTTTAGCCAAACCAGTGAGTTTCAAGCTCAGGGAAAGACCTTACCTCAAAAGTAAGAAAGCTGTTGACACTCAGCATTGGCCTCTGGCCACACGTACTAGACCCCACCCCAATATAAACACACACACACACACACACACACACAAGAACTGTACTCTGTGGTACTTGTAATTACACTGCTATCAGTCAAATATCAATACTGTTTAAAAGCATATTAGCCTTGAATCTGAAAGTCTACAAGCAATGCAACTTTAAACACTTGTAGAAATGTCATAACGTACTAAAATCCCATTTGTGCCAAGTTGCCCCAATGTTGAAAACCAAGAATTAAAATCAGCATAAACACTCTCGTAATTATATAAATAACATTAGCAGCTTCTCTAACACAGGTAGTTAGTGTAGCCCTGGGGAAGGCTCGTAAGACTGATTATTGCTGGCAATGCTGCTGCCTGACTCATTGCTTAAGTGTGGTCTGTGCAGCAAACGTGTCTATGAGTACATGCAGCTTTTGTTGTTCTTGGTCAACCCCCAGGGCCTCGCATGTACTGGGTAAGCATTCTACCACTGAGCTTCATGCCCAGTCCAAATACATGTTTTAAATAGAAATATGTATTTATTTATCTGTAATTTCCAGATCTTTCCTATGAAAGAGACCAAGTAAATGACCAAATGTTTAACATTTAATAATGCTCAGTGGCCTATACATGGGTATGTACTAACGTTTCACCAACCTTTTGCAGTTCATATAAAATCAACTTTATTTTTTTGAGAGGCTCTCTCCCTGACTGTCCTGGAACTAATTCACAGACATCTACCTGCTTCTGCCTTCTTGTGCTGGGATGCCCAACTAAAATCAGTTTTTGCACATCTGTGTTCCTAGCGCATTAGTCCACTTCCACCCTGAGTATCTTTTAAACACTTTTCCTGATAAACTCCCTCTATTTCTATCACTGAGAAGAAAAGAAAACTTTACTTATCATATACATTTGTAATCTAAAAGTGGGGTGGGGTGAGGTAAGAATTCTGGAATTTAAAGCCAGCCTGATCTACATAGTGAGTTTAAGGCCAACCTGGGATACATGTTGAAACCTGTCTCAACAATCTCAAAAATGGCCGGGCATGGTGGCACACTTCTTTAATCCTAGCACTCGGGTGGCAGAGGCAGGCGGATCTCTGTGAGTTCAAGGCCAACTTGGTCTACATAGAGAGTTCCATATGAGCCAGAACTATGAAGGAAGACAGACCCTGGGGGGCGGGAGGGACTCAAAAAATGGAACTGGAGAGATGGGAAAGTGGATATAGGCATTTGTCACTAGGCATGACAGCCTGAATCCAATCCCCAGAACCTCTGATTCCACACATGGTACACTCACATACCTGTACACAGACACACAAAAATAAAGTTTTTAAAATAATCTAAAAAGCAAAAACAAAACAAATGAAAGGCTTCATTGAGGTAAGCCTTGCATACAACAAAATAGACCTCTCTGTGAGTCAGTACCTCTCCTCCCAAGTCTGGCTGCAGGTACTCGCTGTTATTTTTTTGGTCATCATTCCAGCACTTGGGAGACTGAGGTAGTAGGAGTACCAAGAGTTCCCGGCCAGCCTGAGCTACAGAATAAGACCCTTTCTTTTTTTTAAAAAAAAAAAGCTATCAACTTTTATTACTGTTATTGTTATTGTTATTAAGAAAAAACTCAAGACACGTGTTCTACACAGTGACTGCTTAATCTGCCACCCACACAAAATACTGTGGGAGTGAGGGAAGCAAACACTGTGTCTGTTGTGCAGAACTCAACTATGCAGTGCAGGCTTGCTCTGAACTGCTCTTGCCTCTGCCACGAGAGTGCTAGCATTGTGGGTGCGGTCCACTATGCCTAGCTATTGCTGGGCTAAAATTTAAAATCCATAATACCAAGAGGTCTCTTCACCTGGAAGTAGCTTGATAAAAGTGTATAGCTAAACCAGAACCTGGACACAGGTTTTGTTTTGTAGAGTTAGTTGTTGGGGGCGTTACTTCTTTTTTTAAAAAATATTTATTTATTTATTATGTATACAATATTCTGTCTGTGTGTATGCCTGCTGGCCAGAAGAGGGCACCAGACCCCATTACAGATGGTTGTGAGCCACCATGTGGTTGCTGGGAATTGAACTCAGGACCTTTGGTAGAGCAGGCAATGCTCTTAACCTCTGAGCCATCTCTCCAGCCCCCGGGGTTACTTCTTTATGTGGGGTTGATTTGGATTTTTTTGTCTGTACACTGGAGTCAGGGATCAAGATCTTGCCATATCGTCTAGGCTGACCTTAAATTCATAAATGACAATCCTTCTGCCTCAGCTTCCCCAGTGCTGGAATACAGGCATCACCTCCCAACCAGTTGAAAATCTAGGTTTGTAGGATAATTTGATGAGAAGTCTATCAAATTACTAAGTTTTTGTTCGTGTGCCATGTGTTCTGGCGAGGGGTTGATTTGCAGAAGTAGAAACCGAGAACTGGCGGGCATTTGCTGAGAGAAAACAGAACTGATCTGGAACTGAGTTCAAAAGAATGACTAAGTGATCTCTCTGTGCTGGGCTGAGGGGCAGAGCGGTTGCCATAGCCAGTTCTCTGATTACTTTTGCTTTGCTATTGGCTTAGATAAGAAGCAAAAGCAAAAAGATACAATTCCTTCTGAACAAAGTAAGACAATCAGAAGTCAGTCCTTCCTGAACTCTATTTAATAAGGTCATGTATCAAAGCTATAGGGTGACTTAGTGGGACCACTTGACCAAGGCCATAGGTTCTATCTCCAGCACTGCAAAATAGTAGTTCATATGGACCCCACGCCACCTAGCCTTCTTGCTAGGACTTTTGCTGGCACCTGAAAGCTTTCCAAGGACTTGGTCCTTTTTTCTAGCTAATCTCTGTTATGGCTTAAACTTCTTTACTTCAGGGAGCCTGGTCTCAAGAATTCTGGTTTGGGGCTGGGAGTGGAACAGCATAGAACAGCACTTGCTTAGATGCATACAGTCTTGGATTCGAGTCCCAGAATACACAGACATGCAGGGGAGGGAGGTTGACATATCTGTTTTTTTATAGTTCCACACACACCTCCTGTCAGAGACACATTTGTACAAAGACAAATGCCAAGTCCAACAGAGAACCCACCCTTCCCCTCCCTGTAGACACACAATGACACCGGGGCCTCTCATGAGTCAGAGCTTTTCCCAGCTGGCAGGCATGGTGCCCTTAACCTCTGCCTTCATGAGGTTGCCACACTTCCTCCCGCCCTCCTGCTCCCCACAACCCTTCCTGTCTGCACTCTTGCCCGCTGATTGAAATGACGGCCGCCCTCATGGAGAATTAAAACAGCCCTGGCACACAGGGAGTGATCTCCAGGTGTCAGGTGTCGTTGTGATGATGATGATGATGACGATGATGATGGCCTAGTCTCTTGGCCGGCTCCTGCAGCGTGCCATACACAGTGGATAGAGGACTGGCATTACCCTCACCTTTACCTGCCCCAAGAGGCAGATAACTGATAGTTGTTGGTTTTGTTTGTTTGTTTTTAGATAACATCCTGTTATGTTGTCTTGACTATGTAGTCCAGGTTCGCCTCAAACTCATAAGAATCCACCTATCTCAGCTTCTCCAGTGTTACGGTTACAGGCCTGTGCCACCGTGCCTCTTAAATTACTAGTTTCTTTTTATCCTTGTTTTACAGATAAGAAAACTGAAGCACAAAAAAAAATAATTTTCCCTGTCACTAGCAGAAAAGGAGCTGTGCCAGGAACAGTGGTACATGCCTATAATCCCAGCACTAGTTTGACACACCATGATCTTAACCAGATCCATGGACTATCCTGCGCATCTGAGGCGAGCCACTAGACTAGAGAAACAGAGATTACAGTCTCTGGACTTGGAATATGTGTGTGCAAGAGAAAGAGTCCCTTTTTATCTTCCTACAAACATACATAAGAACATAAGAAAAGATTGGGCTACGGCGTTGCAGCACAGGCTCCATCAGCAGACAGTTACACCCCAGTACACACCCTTGTGCCTGATGTGTGGATGCCAGGAACTGAACTCAGGTCCTCTGGAAGAGCAGTATATGCTCTTAACCACTGAGCCATCTCTCCAGCCCCAAGATGCTTTTTCTTCTTTCTTTTTCCCATACAAATCAAGAAAATAAATAGGAAGTTTGGATTATTTATTTATTATTTTTTTATTTATTTTTGAGATAGGCTCTCCTTATGTAGCCATGGCTGGCCTGGAACTCACTATGTAGGCAATTTTATAATTGCCTCAAATTTATAATGATCCCCCTGCTTCTGGCTCCTGAGTGCTGAGATTACAGGCATATACCACCAAAGCCAGTCCAGGGTCTTAGCCATTTACGCACAAAATCAATATCTGGAGAGCTTATTAAGAACGTTGATTCTACCAAGCAACGGTAACGCTTGCCTTTAATCCCAGCACTCAAGAGGCAGAGGCAGGCGAACCTCAGTGAGTTTGAGGCCAACCTGATCTACAAAGCAAGTTCCAGGACAGCCAGGGCTGTTACACAGAGAAACCCTGTCTCAAGAAAAAACAGTTGATTCCCTCTTGTTGTGAGCTGTTTGAGGTTGGCCTGTGAAAATGACTCACTACTCTTGGAAACCTCTACCAAGTCATGCAAAATGAAACTTTCAAATGCTCGTGCTTACTTTAAGACTATCAGTGAAGCTGCCTAGACTATCAGGGCCCACATTATCTGAAAGCCACTTATCTGAAAGATAACACTGTAAAGCAGCAGTGTGTACCCTTCTGGCGGGATAACGAAGGAGCTAGAAGCCAAATGATGAAACTTGATGCAGGACTGGCGGCCCAGAAAGAATGCTGAATTCTTAGTGTACCTGCTTAAAAAGTCAGAAACTTAGTGCTAAGCTTGAAGGCTCAGACCCAGATTCCCCGGTCATCAGTATACTCATGTGGCAATGAATGTATCACCGAGCGCATGGAACTCATGTTCAGGTCGACCCATCCCAGAACTCCCCACCACCGAGATATCTTCACTAAAAAGAACAAATCCTTGCTAAGCCAGAAGAGGAGGCTGCACGGAAGAAAAAGACATCCCAGAAGAAACTAAAGAAACAAAACTTGGAGCACAAGGACAAATTCAGCATGGAATGCATGCAGATAAAAAGTTTTGTAAATGTTGATTTACAGGCAGAGTGTCACGCACTTCGGAGACAGAGGCAGAGGCAGGTAGATCTTTGTGAATTCGTGAATTCCCCACCCCTTCCTGAGACAGGGTTTCTCTGTGTAACCCTGATTGTCCTGGAATTCACTCTGTAGACCAGGCTGGCCTCAAACTCAGAGATCCATCTGTCTCTGTCTCCTGAGGGCTGGGATTAAAGGTGTACACCACCACCGCCAATCTTAGGCAGCTTTCTTTTGCACCCCAGGGAATGGTACTGCCCACAGCGGACTGGGCCCTCGACCATCAACTAGCAATTAAGGCCATCTCCCACAGAGATGTGTAGGCAGTTCCTCAATTGAGGCTGTCCTCTCCAAAAACTCTGGGTCAAGTCAAGTTGACAATCAGCAGAACTAGAACAGACCTAGTCTCAGAAAAACGACACTGTCGGGAAGGTCTCTGAGGCCTCCTAAAACAGTATAGATATTGGCAACAGCTATTGGTTACCCAGCAGGATTATATGGTAAAACCCCATTGCTGAAGGTAACACTTGCCTTGTCTGAATAGGAAATCAGGCTTGACCTAGTCTAGTGTCTTCTTTCCCCTGGGCTAGTCTCACAGTGCTGGAAGGTGCCATGCTGGGGAAAAATTTATCAGCCACAGTCTTACTCAGCTGTGGGTCCTGTGTATTACAATACCAACTGACCAGGCAGTTGAGGCTCTTCTCAAATAGTGGCAAGTCCATTATGAGAGCGACCAACCACTGAGTATCCAACCCAGGGGCTTAAGCGTATGAGGCAAGCATTCTACCAACTAAGCTACGTCCCCAACCCCAGGATTGAGAATTTGAGGGCAACCTGAGCTACATAACCAAATTTTGTCTCAAGTAAATAAGATCCAAACAATAAAAATAAAATATCTCTTAGATTATTTTAGTGCTTGGTGGGATGAGTGAAAGACAAACTATTTTTAGGAATTCAATAAAAGTTTCAAAATTTGTGCCGTAAAGTGGCTCAGCGATTGAAAGCACTAACCACACACACTTCAAGACCTGACTTTAATTCCTGAAACCCATGCGAAAAAAAGGAAAAAAGCCTAGCAGGGCAGAGTTAGAGCGCACCTGTAGTCCCAGCACTTGGAGGGCTGGTGCATCTCTGTGAGTTTGAGACCAGCCTGGTCTACAGAGCAAGTTCCAGGACAGCCAGATATGTTACACAGAGATACCCTTTCTCAAAAAAAAAAACATTAATCATAATAATAATAATAATAAATATTATTTTAAATAAACTTAGACCAATTTTAGAACTTGCTCACAGTAGAAGAAAAGAAAGGTTTACACTTACGCTGGCTGATGCTGGGGACCACTATTTACTCGCTATAGTTAGTGATCTGCTTTGCACAGATTTCCCTAGTTTATTAAAGTTTTGTAGATTAAGGAAACCATTTTAGTTGTGTGTGATGTCAGTGAGGGTATATGCACATGCTGAGCCATCTCTGCAGCCCCTGCTTTCCCTATTGTTTTCTAACCTGCCCTGATACATGCTTCTCAAGTCCAGTATATTAGTCAGAGGTTCCCTAAAGGACCAGGACTGATAGAATGGAAATAGAAACATGACTTACAGGATAGTGTTCGAGCAGTCCCGCAATGACTGTCTCACACTGGCGAGGCCAAGAATGCAGTAAGTAGCTCTTTCGTCTACGAGGCTGGGTGTCTCTGCAGTCCCAGTCTGACCCTGAGGCCTGGAGGGTTCCTGGAGAGCTGCTGGTCTTCAGTCTGTTAGAATCCCACAGAGGCAGGCTCTAATGTCAGGGAAGGAATGCTGGAAGCAGCAGGATAGACAGACTTGTCTGTGAGGGTGGGGGCAGCAGGCGAGAGCAGTTTCCTTCTTCCACGTCCAGAAGGTGCCACCCAGATTTAGGGTGGGTCTTCCTGCTTCTAATACTGTGGTCTAGAAAATAGCTCAGGAGTGCCCCTGCAGTTTGGGTTTCAGTTGACGCCGGATACAGTCAAGATGACAATTGAGATTAGCCATCAGTCCGTCAGACCCGGGTTCAAATCAAAGACAGTTACTGACTCTACAGGCTAGTTAGCAAGCACTTTATAAGAAGCATGTGACTCCGTTAGGGACATCAGCAATCTCTAGGCATTTGCCGAGCTGCTCCCTTGGGAAGCAGCTCCCCTGTGGAGAGTGTCTCGGTCTGTGCATCATCTCTCAGCCCCAGTTTCGCCTGTGATGACACTCTGGGCATTTCAACAGCTCTGAGACTGTCATACCTCACTCAGCCCCGTCACATGCTCAGGTACCTCTCTGAAAGACAACGGGACATTCTTTGTTGGTCTTCCTGTTATTACTATCTCCATCATTCATATGTGTTCTACATTCAAATGTACTACTGCCAATATTAACTTATTAACTGTATTAAGTTCAAAACCTCTTAACCTCTTAAGCTGAACTCCAAGGCCCTCCACAATCTGTCCCTAATGTGCGGTTCCAAAAATTTACTTCGACTGCTCTATGTACCAAGTATTATCTTCCAGTGAAACTGACTATCTACCAATTGTGATGGGGGAGAAGTTGGGACCCTTTATATTCTGTATTGTAAGAGTACATTCTTCGTTTCATTTTGTAGGAAGGATTCTGACTGTACACATTGGTAGTAATCAAACATGTACACTCTGATAATGGTTTGTTTGTTTGCTTCAAGTTAACCTTCAAACTGGATGTCCTCCAAATAGAGACTCAGGGAGAATGCAAAACCGGGTGACCATAGTATGTTCAACCCTCTGAAACCTCAGAGTCGAGACCAACTGCCTGGCCAGGGGGGAAGAGGGAATAACTTTGGATTGATTTATTGCCTCTTTTCTGATTCCCTGTAAATATGCTAACAGAGATGGTTGGGGAAGGCAGATTTCTCTCCCAGATTGCCAGCTCTCTGAATAAAGTACAGTTTAAAGATCAGTTCCTGGTTTTTATTTGTCAACAGGCAACACAGACTGAATTCCGATTTATTTATTCATTTATTTATTTATTTAAAAATATTTATTTATTTATCATGTATACAATATTGTATCAGTATATGCCTGCAGACCAGAAGAGGGCACCAGACCTCATTACAGATGGTTGTGAGCCACCATGTGGTTGCTGGGAATTGAACTCAGGACCTTTGGAAGAGCGGGCAATGCTCTTAACCACTGAGCCATCTCGCCAGCCCTGAATTCCGATTTAATTCCCAGGACGTGCCATTCATTTTCTTCTTACCCATTCTCTACTATTCATGCCTTGGAAACCCAGCCAACAGCCCACACTTCTAATTCCAGAACCCTAAAGACTGAGGCAAGAGGGTCCCCAGGAGTCTGAGGCCAACCTAGGCTTGGTGATGATGTCCAGGTTAGCCAAGGATACAGAGAAAGGGATGGAGGAGAGAGGAAAATAACAGATGAATTGGTCTAGATCAGTACCATCTAGACCAAGCATAGTAACCCACACCTGTAATCCTAGTACTCAGGTAGAAGCAGGAGGATCAGAAATTCAAGGTCATCCTTGACTACACAGTGTGCTCAAGGCAGTAAAGATTTGGGCTGGGAATATGGCTTAGCAGGTAGGAGCACTTGCTGCACAAGCATAAGGACCTGAGTTCAAATCCCCAGAACCCATGATGAAAACAAACATGGTTTCCTGTACCCCTGTAACTCCAATGCAGTAGAGGGTGGAAACAGGAGGACGGGTGAAGCTTGCTGGCCTCTGGTGTAGCTCCAGGTTCAGTGAGAGACCCCTCAAGGAACTAAGAGGGAAAGTGGCAGAGAAGGACGCCTGGCATCTTCTGGCCTCCATGCACAAGCCCAGGCCCACGTACCCGCATGTGTGCACACACACGTAAACACACACATCTAAAATACTTTTTTTAATTTAGAAATCCCTACTGCCTTTGTTTGTATAAAGGAACAAACTGATTCTAAAACTCATGAAAAATGATACGAGTAGCCAAAACAATCCTGAGAAAGTGGGGCAGTCAGAGGGCTCACATTTCCCAATTCTAAAGCGACAAAGAAACTTGATCCCTAGCAAGACACCAGCAGCTTGGTTGGTGCCCACACCTGTGATCCCAGCACTCAGGGATCTGAAGTTCAAGGTCATGTTCAGTTTTATAGGGAGTTTGAGAACAAAAACAAAAACAAACAAACAAAAAAAGCAAAAAGCAAGAACAGTTAAGAAGAGGGAATCTCTGAATTTGAGGCCAGCCTGGTCTACATATCAAGTTCCAGGCTGGCCAAACCAAAAAATAGAAATAAAAATGAGCCAAGCTGTGGGAGCACATGCCTTTTAGCACTCAGAAAGCAGAGGCAGGGGGATCCCTGTGAGTTCAAGGCCAGCCTGGTGTATAGAAGCGCCAACACGCGTGAGCTGAGGTCTTAACCCCATCCTGCTTTCAGGAAGGAAGAGGCCCACTGTCACTGCTGGGCCGAGCTTTGGTAACCGGGGAAAGCTTACGATTTTCAGAAGGAAGAAGTCACAGCGAAGGTCTGCGGTCTGTGGAAGGCAGCACCTGAGCAACTGCTTGTGACACACAACCCGTTACAACTTATCTGAGGGAAGATGAGAATAAGAGCCTACTGTGTGAAGGTAGTGGTAGCCCATTACTTCAGAAATCTGCCTCTTTCTCTTCTTCTCCAGTCAGAAGGAATACAATTCACATAAAAAGTGTCCCTAGACAAGAACCAAACCATACAGGAATTCTTCCTTAGCTAGGCTTCTGTTTTGTTTCGTTTTATTGATTTTATCTTATGTGCATTAATGTTCGCCTGCATGTATGTATGGAGTGCCCGAGGAAGCCAGAAAAGGACATTGGATTCTTTGGGACTGGGACTACGGATGATTTCTGGCCACCACTTGGGTGCTGGGAACAAAACCTGGGCACTCTGGAAGAACAGCCATTGCATGCTCTTAATTACGGAGCTGTCTCTACAGCCTTAGGCAACTAGCTTTTGAGACAAGGTATCACTTATGTAACCCTGGCTGGCCGGGGATTCACTTTGTAGCCCTGACTGGCCTTGATCTCATTGGCAATCCACCTACCTCTGTTTCCAGAGTGTTGGGCTTTAGTGCAGGAGACCACACCCAGTTAAGGTAGTCATCTTCTTCTTCCTCCTCTGCTTCTGTTTTCCAAGACAGAGTTTCTCTGTGTAGCCCTGACTACCCCGAAAGTCTCTCTGTAGACAAGGTTGACCCAGAACTCAGAGATCCACCTGCCTCTACCACTCGAGTGCTGGAATTAAAGGCATGACACCACCACCATCTGGCATTTCTTTAATTTTTAAATGTTTTCCCTGTGGCAATATTCTGTCAGCGCTCTAACAAATAAAGCTTTATTTATAGTTAGCTCCACCCTCTGATCTTGTTAGAGCACAAACAAAATCTTCACATACTAGAACTTTAACCCAGAGCCTCATGCATGCTCAGTAAGCGTGCTATCAGTGATGGTTAGTGCTCCCCTCGTCTAGGTCCATAGCTGATTCCAAGTCACTTAGCTGTAATAGGGTCCGTGCCAGGTCCAAAGGTTGTCCGTCTCTGGGGCTTATTCGTAGAGACTGAGTGGAGTGGCTTAGCCATGAGCCACGTTGGCTCACACCCAGGCTGTTTCAAAAGGGAGACTAAAGGGGCTGATTTGAGCTGGGACCAGTGGGGATTGGGTCATGGCTCCAGAGAGTTTCAAAACCTGTCTTGGCTGGAGAAAGGCCAGCACAGTGCCTCTTCCAGATATCAGCTTCCCTCTGCCCCAGTTCTGCTTCAGGTCCGAAGGCTAAGCCTCTCCCTGCCACCGAGATCACCAGACAGGATCCCTTTCAAAAGGTCAGAAGGCAATGAAACTCCACCCTTCTGTGCTTTAACTGGGGGTGGAAGTGGGTGAAGGTTTCTTGTGTGGTTTCTCAAGTATTGGGGTTTGTTTGGTTGGTTGGTTGGTTGGTTGGCTTGAAATGGGGTCTTTCTATGTAGTCCATGCTGGCCTTGAAGTCTGTACCTTCCTGTTTCAGCTTCCGGAGTACTAGGACTGCAGTCACCCACCATACCTGGCCTGGGCTGGTTTTTTCGTCATATGATGGCGTTCCCACCTCCTCAGTCTCCAGATAGCAAGTTTCCCCTCTGGTGATCACCTTTAGATATTTTTTTAGGTAATTTGTTGTCACGGTTTGTGACACAAACCTAGACACAGAGGGAGGTGGGACCCAGTTGAAGAATTATTTTCATCAGATTGGGCCATGTCTATGGGGCATTTTCTTAAAACCTGCTAGCTGACGTAGATGAGCCAAGCCCACTGTGGCCAATACCATTCCTGGGCAAGCAGGCCTGGGCTGAAGAAGAAAGGCAGCCGAACAAGCCAGTAAACAGCGTTCCTCCACGGTCTCTGCCCCAGTTTCTGCTGCAGGTTCCTGCCTTAAGGTCCTGTCTTGGTTCTGTCATTGAGGGGCTATAGTCTGACAGCCAAATCCTCTCCTCCCCATGATGTGGGAGTGATTTCTTTCTAATCTGTTGCTTTCATTGGTTAATTAATAAAGAAACTGCCTAAGCCCATTTGATAGGCCAACCCTTAGGTGGGTGGAGTAAACAGAACAGAATGCTGGGAGAAAGAAAGCTGAGGCAGTGAGTCGCCATGATTCTCACTCCTGACACAGAGCAGGTTAAGATCTTTCCTGGTAAGCGCACCTCGTGGTGCTACATAGATTATTAGAAATGGGTTAAGAGGCTGAAACTAATGGGCCAGGCAGTGTTTAAAAGAATACAGTTTCTGTGTAATTATTTCAGGTAAAGCTAGCCGTGCGGGCGGCCGGGTGCTCTTAACACAACATCCCCATGTTGGTTCTGCTCGGTGTTTTATCACAGCATTCATAAGCAAACGAGGACACCATCCAGTTCTGCGAAAATTTCTAGCACACAGATGCCAATATACACCGGAGAAAACTCCAATAGGATACTTTTCTGCATTTTAAACTCATTTATGTGTGGCTATACATGTATGTGTGTTGACAAACAAGTACCAGGCACACTGTGGAGGTCAGAGGACCACCCTTTTGGGATGGGGGGACAGAGAATCTTCATGTCGCCCTGGCTGTCCCAGAACTCTCTGTGTAGACCCACATGTCTTTGCTGGCATTGCAAGTGTGCCCTTCCATGCTCAGCTATGGAACCACCTTTGAGAGTCGATTCTCCCTTCACGTCAAGGTCATTGAGTCTTGGCAGCAAGTACCTTTACCCAATGAGCCGCACTATTTAGTCCCAACTGACCTTAAACTTACAGCAATCCTCCTGCCTCAGCCTCCTAGATGCAGGCACAAGACGCCATACCCAGCTTCTTAGAAAACTGCTCAACCTCTTAGAAAACTCCCCTCCATAGCCAGCGTTCTCGCTGCCATAGAAGGCAAACAGAGATAAAAGAAAGAAAGCGAGCTGATGAGGGAGGGGGACTTGATCGGGGGAGGGGGAGGGAAATGGGAGGCGGTGGCTGGGAGGAGGCAGAAATCTTTAATAAATAAATAAATTTAAAAAAAAAAAGAAAGAAAGTTGGGTTAGAACTGGAGGTCACAGCTGTAAATCTTGGTTTGCTTCCTGCCCTCCTTCTCTTGCTCCCTCCTCCCTTAACCCACTGCCTCCTTCTTCTCTTCCATAATCACAGAGTCCCCATCTTACAGTAGCTCTCTGCCTAACACTGGCTTCAGAGCTGATTCCTCAAAGGAACACGGGAGCTGTGCTTTGGCAAGCTGCAGGCTTGTAGTCTGCCTGCAAGATTAGCGCTTGATGCTGACCCAGGAGCATCTTGGGTTCAAGGCCTTCTGAGAACAGAGCGAGTTCCAAACCAGCCTTTTGGCCTATCTCCAATAAAGAAAGAAAGAAGGAAAGAAGGAAAGAAAGAAAGAAAGAAAGAAAGAAAGAAAGAAAGAATCCCAGGGAGATAGGAGGCTTAGTCAGGAAAGTGTCCACTGAGTAGCAAGCACAAAGATCTGAATTCTGTCGCAGCACATGTATGATGTCATATGTGGCTGTGGTTACCTCTAACCCGGTACTGTAGTGACAAAGACAGGAGGATCCCTGGAGCTTGCCAGCCAGCCAGTCTAGCTGAGCTGTGGATTCTACATTCAATGAGAGAGTCTGTCTCACAAAATAATGCCGAGAGTAATTAAGGGAAATATCTGACATCAAACTGCCTCCATGTGCACACACATACATATGCATGATATCCACAAACGCACACACATACATGTGCACACACATACATATGCATGATATCCACAAACACACATACATACATGTGCACACACATACATATGCATGATATCCACAAACGTACACACATACATGTGCACACACATACATGTGCATGGATATCCACAAACACACATACATACATGTGCACACATACATGTGCATGGATATCCACAAACACACATACATACATGTGCACACATATATACAACACACACACAACCAATACCAATCCAGTCACTATGAAACTCTGCAACCCAAGGTGACCTTGAACTTGCAGCAATCCTCCTGCCTAGGCCTCCCAAGTGCTAGGATTAACATGTTTTTCTGTCAACCTTGTAGGAAAGGAGGACATGGAAGGCCATCCTGCCCAGATAATCATTGATTCCTTCAACTCAGTGTCTCCTGGGTCTCCTGACCCTGAGCCTGATTTTGATGTTTTGTTTTGTTTTTGACACAATTCTGTAGTCCTAGCTGGCCTGGCACTCACTTTGTAGCCCAGTTTGGCCTCAAACTCAAAGTAATCCATCTGTTTGAGCTTTCCAAGTGCTGGAGTTAGAGCCATGCATCCTGGCACTTCCCCAGACAAGGGACCAGGAGAGTGGTGCTCCCGCTCCGTAGATGACAGTACAATGAGGTGATCTGGTGCTTTCCACACGGCCAGGGCTACCCTTTCCGGTACTTTGCTTCCTGCTTTTTCCATCATTCACAGGTGTGTGGGGTGCAGGATGCAGAGAGGCTACCAGTGCATGGCAGATTGCAAATCTGGCTTATGTGAGGACTCCCATATGGAAGGCTCTCAGAAGGAAAAGGACATGTTTGGAGGCAAAGAAGTGGCAGAAAATTATATTTTTTCTGAATCAGTGCCAAGTGGAGTGTGTAACACAGGCCAGAAGGAGCCAAAGGGGGAAGGGGCCAGGCATGGAACACAAAGTGGTGCCGCCCAGATTGGGAGTCTTGAACAATTTATTGGGAGTGATGAAGCTCCTGTGTGATTCTCTCAGCCAACTGTGGGAGAGAGGTGGAGAGATACCAAGCCTGAGTTTGGCCAAAGGGAGGAAGGAAGGTGCCATAGCCTGTGTAAGTCCAGTGGCATGCAGACCCTGTCACTGCCCCATGGAGCAGGTCTCAGAGGGTGGTTTGCCCCACTGGGGAAAAGGCAGGGGTCTGTGGCAAGTGCCACTCTGCACAAGTTGAGGGTTATTTCCCTAATCAGGTGATCAGAAACAATATGGAATTTGTGGACGCTGGTGAATGAGTCAGGGGCAATTGGGGGTCTCCCGGGGGAGTTCTTAGTCTCATTAATCAAGGGATTCAAATGGAAGCACGAGGACAATTTTATTAGCCTTTAAAGGAAAAACTGCAGGGCAGGCAAACTATAAACTTCAGCTACTGCCCAGAGGAGACGGGAAGAGAGAAGGAAAAAGGCCAGGATGCCATCATGTGAGCTAGATTGGAGCTCAGACACATGACCAATAAGAAGCCACAGTGTGGGGAGGGAGACTTTGGAGAAAGAGTAAGGAAGCCAAAAAACGCTAGGGAGGGGCATGAAGGAAAAAATGCTAAGAAAAGAGAAGGAAGAAAAAGAGAAGTTTCATTTTTCAGAATAACTCAGACTGGGCTGACTTACAACCCGGTGTCTGTGGCCTTAAGCTTCTGCACCAGGTGCAGGGATTCTGGGAAGGGAAAGTACAGTATCTCAAGAAAGGACTAATTATTCCGCCCATCTCTTTAGCATGGCTTACTGTGAACCTGCCTTCCTAGGGATGTCCCTTAGCCAAAGTGATTGAACCAGCCTAGCTGGGATCTCTGGCCTGGGTGGTGTTCTTTCTTCTCTGGTATGGTGAGGTTTCTATGGCTGGCTGAGACCAGACTAAGAGAGGATAGAGAGGCGAAGGGTGGCGATGAGCCTGCGAGCTGGTTTGGAGCTGTGATGACATGTGACCACTGGAGTTTCTCAGAATAAAGAAATGGTGGGGCTGGGTGCAGTGGCGCACACCTGGATAGCTAGTGAGACAGAGACACGGAATCACTAGCTTCAAGCCTGCTCTAGAGTGTGCCCCTGTCTAAAAACCTTCTTTGTACCAGAGGATTAAATTAAATGAGTGAACCCAGGTGCTAGCTTGCCTGTTTGTTTTTGTCAACTTGATACAAGCAAGAATGATTTGGAAAGACAGAATCTCAATTGAGAAAATGACCCCACCAGATTCGCCTGTGGACAAACTTATGGGGCAATTTATTAATTAATGGGTTGATTGGTCATGACTTGCTCACCCTGCTTTCTCATACAGCTCAGGACCACCTGCCCAGGGGGTGGCACACCCCTCCACTACCCACTGCACAGTGGGTACTGAGGCCCGTGTAAGCCAAATGGTATGCCCAGACTGGAGGACCAAGCCAGCAAGCAGCATTCCTCCGTGGTTTCTGCATCAGTCCTTCCTCCAAGTTTCTGCCACGACTTCCTTGAGTGATGGACTGTGATGTGGAAGTGTAAGGAAAATACACCCTTTCCTGCTCAAGCTGCTTTTGGTCACAGTGTTTTATCACCACAATAGAGACCCCAGCTAAGACAGCCCACCCAGCACAGTGGCAGCCCCTATATGAAGTCCCAGCAGTTCCAGAAGGTGAGGCAGGAGAAGCTCTATCCCTTGAACCCAGGAACTGGAGGCTGACTTGGGCAATACAGAGAGATCCATCATTACAAGTGGCCAGGGTCTGGGCCCAGTGTTTTCAGGTTCTTGGCTTCTTATTCAATGAACCGAAATAATCGTACACAGATAAGCAAAGGAGACTTTGTTCAAAGAAAAAGCCCAGAGCAGACTCAAAAGATATGAGAAGCTCAGGGTGAAAATGGCCCCAAGAGAGAAGTCACTCAAGGGTCTGGGCACTGTTTGAAGCTTCCTTTTATGGGGTTCAAAAGGAGGAGGAGTTTGATTGCTAAGGGGCAGAGTGTGAGCATTTCTGTGCTTTTATTAACAGAATTGGATTATGTAAGCCTTCCTGCTCACAGCACATGTCCTTTCCCATGAACCATCTGATTTCAATCGTGTGCACACCCAATTAGACATAGGCAAAAGAACAGATAGAGAATTCTTCCTAAAGGTTCCTAAGAAGGCACAGTGCGCACCAAAAAAGAAAAAGACATAGTTTGCTTTATTAAACATGTGCCCCAAACCAGCGTAGGCTGAACTGGCCCACTGCCCCATAACTAAATTGTAGGATTGTTTGAATAGAAACAGGTACTACCAGGGGATTGCTAAGGGGAACAACTTATCCCATTGTTTAAAACATGTGTATGTACAGCTTGATGCAAGTATAGGTCCTCACAGGTCATCAGGAACAGTGTTCAGAGTAGGGGTTTGCACATAGGATATACAGGCAAGGGTCTCAGGCTGCAAAAACACATTCTAAGCCAAGCAGAGTCCTGGCTTCCTTGCCTAACCATGTCTTAAACAAGCCAAGCCAGATAACATTTTAAGTAAGGCAAGATATAAGGGTAATATTTTAGAGAAAGTGGTTTGGTTTTGCTGTTGTTATTTTGTCTTTTTTTTAAAAAGCAGGATAGAAAGACAGGAAAATTATGGGGACATGGGAAAGAGAAGGTGTCTCTCACCCAAGGGTCCAGTTAAAGATTTTTTTTAAAAAAATTGTTTTTATTTTATGTGCATTGGTGTTTTGCCTACCGGAGTTACAGACAGTTGTGAACTGCTATGTGGATGCTGGGAATTGAACCCGGGTTCTCCAGAAGAACAGCCAGTGCTCCTAACCTCTGAGCCATCTTTCCAGCTCCCAGTTAAAGACTCATAACACTCTCTGTAAGAACAGCTAACAAAGCATTAACACGCCTTCCACTTAGAGCAGCCATTCTCAACCTGGAAGTCACGACCCCTTTGCAGGCACATATCTGATATAAACGCATTCTGATCATAACTAGCAAAGCTACAACTATGAAGGAGCCATGAAATGACTTTATGGTTGGGGATCAATCACAGCATGAAAACTGCATTAAGGGGTCACAGCATTAAGAAGGTTGAGAAGCACTAGCGTTAGGCTATTTTATGGTGGTTTGTAACCTTGAGTACTGTCTCACTGTTTCCTCAGACACCATCGAAAACAAAGCTGTTACCTTGACCTCCAGTGAGGATGTCCTCCCTCCCTCCCTCCCTCCTTCCCTCCCTCCCTCCTTCCCTCCCTCCCTCCCTCCTTCCCTCCTTCCCTCCTTCCCTCCCTCCCTGGCTATTTTATGGTGGTTTGTAACCTTGAGTACTGTCTCACTGTTTCCTCAGACACCATCGAAAACAAAGCTGTTACCTTGACCTCCAGTGAGGATGTCCTCCCTCCCTCCCTCCCTCCTTCCCTCCCTCCCTCCTTCCCTCCCTCCCTCCCTCCTTCCCTCCTTCCCTCCTTCCCTCCCTCCCTCCCTCCCTCCTTCCCTGCCTCCCCACTTTGTCCCTCCCTTCCCTCCCTCCCTATGACTTGGACTTTTATTCTGCCAAGTGCCCCTCAGGACCCTTCCAATAGTCTCCTTTAGGTTTCTTAGCTAGCTACTCTGGAGATATTAATACAACAACGTGAAAACTCACCCAAATCCTGTCAAAAGTTGTGGATCCGCGTCCAAGGGCACCTACTGAGATCCGCGTCCAAAGGCACCTGCTGAGGTCCCCAGAAGCTTGTGTCACCGGGCAAAGACTTGCACCGGGGACATATGATAAAGAAATAGAAAAGTCTGCCAAGAAAGAGAAGGTCACTCCTGTGGATGGGAGTGGCCTAGTGAGCCTGGAAGAGGCACGTGCTAAAAGCGTGGAGCCAAAGTCTCATGACAATTTACGTAGCGCTGGCCTCCCTTCTCTTCCAGCCTGCGTTTTTCTCACAACTGCGGTTTGTTACCTTGGTAGGGAAGGGTTTCCAGACTTTTTGGTCAACTGGCTTCCTTCACACGTTTTTTGTTTGTTTTGTTTTGTTTTTCAAGACAGGGTTTGTCTGTGTCGCCCTGGTTATCCTGGAACTCACTCTGTAGATTAGGCTGGTTTGAACTCAGAGACCCACCTACCTCTGCTTCGAATGCTGGGATTAAAGGCGTGCGCCACCACCACCTGGCTCATCTTTTTGAAGGTATTTTCCGCATGTATATATGTATAGGGTATGTGTGCATGCGTGTATGCATGTTCAAATATGTAGGGCACGAGTGTGGGCAAGAGTGCACGCACTTTTCTCCCCTTCCCTGCTCTTCCACTGCAGCCCCTCACGGAGAAGCCCAGAGCCGTGCCCTAGGTGTGGCCCACTTTCTCCGGAGCGCCTCTCCTAACACCT
The DNA here is from genome assembly GCF_018167655.1 of Microtus oregoni. NCBI lineage: Eukaryota > Metazoa > Chordata > Mammalia > Rodentia > Cricetidae > Microtus > Microtus oregoni. Next base: position 60,403,143 of record NW_024543061.1, read on the forward strand.
GTGCTTAAGCCTATACTAAAATATCACTATTAAACCCCAAACACTGCTTCATAAAATGGCTCGTCCTGAAATTATTTTCTGTGTCGAAGTTAGAAATCCCAGTTTGACCTGAGTTGAGGTCCCTAAAGGTCTAGGGAAGCAAACTCTTTAGTCTGCTATGGGTGGGGAGCTGTACCTCCTGCCCCTGTCCGAAAATGCTGGTATTTCAAGACAGGCTCTCTGCTGTAGCCCAGGTTGGGGTTGAACTCACTGTGTAACCAGGGCTGGTCTTGAACTCCTGATCCTCCTGCCTCTTGCTGGAATTTTAGGAGGGCACCACTGTGCCCAGCCTCCTAGGAGCTTCGAGGGCCTCTGTCTGGAGCGTTACAGGTCAGGAGGATAAGAGGTCTTTATTGCTCTAGTTTCTATGGGAGCTGAGCTGGTATTTTTGAAAGACAGTCAGCCACGGTGGCCCGTACTCTGTCCAGTGAGTCATTTTTTCTTAACATTTCTTGGCCTGGACGCTATCTGCAATTGCATTACCGTGACCTTAATTGAGGACACAGTTACTCAATGTCTTGGGGGACAAGTTGTGTGACAGCCTAGTAGGACACGTGACAGTCCCATGCAAAGCGTTCTGGAGCAGGTCGGAACCAGTCACCTGTGAGTGCCCACAGATTTCTTGGCAAACACTAGGACCCTCACGTCCAAGTACTGGCCTATTTTGTAGGACTGATACAAAACTCCCTGCTCCAACACCCCCCTTTCCTGAGGACTATGGGTCCCTAGCCAGAAGTCACATGGACAAAATGTCCCAAACCTCTGAATAGCCATTGTTCTCAGAAAGAGAATTTGTAAGTCAATTGTGTGGAACGGAAGGCATGTGCTCAGATAAATAAGGCCATGTATAATCTTTGTTATTCGAGACAGCCCTAAAGAACTCCTTGTGCCCCTGTACAATGGTGACCAATCGGCCTCATGCCTCGGCACCCTGTGATGAGAGAGGTCTGTGCCACAACCCTAGGCCCTTGATGTGGCCGCCTGGGACTGGGTAGAGGCCAGTGGGAGAAAGAGGGTGGCCAGACCTAAAGGGAGGCAAAATCTGGCTCAGTCTTCAGTGGCCTCCAGGGTAGGCCTGTTCCCCTTTAGTTTTTCTGCCCTTTTGAAGTCCCTAAGGTCTTTGTCCCAGAAGGATAATAGTAAACAGACAGAAAAAAAAGTTCCTGTTTTTCAGTTCCTGGCTTTTAGAAAAGACCAAGGTCAACATTAGGAAGAAAATTAGATTTCTAGGGATGCAAAGAACCAGACATATCTAGATGCCCAAGAACAACTTGCTGTTGAGTTCCCTCAGGCTATGGGGGCTATGGGGAGCTGTTTCTTTTCAACAGATTTTGCCTTTCTCTAAAAGACTAGATGATTAAAATCATACCTCTTCCATCTGATTTTTCTCAACCCACAGCCTTACAAGTGACTAATTTTTAAAATTATCATTAATTATTATTATTTTCTTTGAGACAGATTCTCCTTCTATAACCCAGTCTTGCCAAAAATTTGTGACAGTTCTTGTTAATTCAACCAGTCAAGAATAAGACCACAACTTAAAGCCAAATCGGAAGCAAGCTTTAATTAAATACTCGCTAGGTGAATGGGTTCTAACCAGGTCCATCACTGAGTTTCTGATGGAGGAGGGTACAGAAAATGGCCCCAATCAGGGTGTACAACAGTTTAAGAATTTCCCATCAGGTCCAATCAGGAGCAAGCATACATCCTGATGTACCTCTAGACTACATCCAATCAGGAGCAAGCATATATCCTGACACATTTCCTGCCTGTGAACCCCCCACCCACACGTGACTAAGCACATCCTATGCAGATGGGTCAAACAAACTTGTTTAGGGGAGTGAGAACAAATGGCTTGTTTTCTCCTATAGACAATAGGCTCCAGGGTTTCAGGTGTTGCAAAAACCAGCAGGAAAGGGACCTTGGCGGGCCAAGGGGCCACACTGCAGGTGAGAGCCCACTGCCAGTGAGGGATAGACACACCACACAGTACCTCCTGCCTATATGTGATCAAGCATAGCCTATGTAATTGGGGCAGCCTTTTTTACAGAAGAGAAAACACGTGACTTGTTATCTTACATGAACAACTACCCCCAACATTCCAGGAAGTCATCTGTCCTTGGGCACATAGGGTGTACAGGTTAGAGAAGCTGTTCCCAACCTTTGTTGGGGGTTGGAGGGCCCTTTCACAATGGTCGAATATCAGATATCATGCATATTATATATTTACATAAAAAATCCTTTTTTGTTTATTTTTTGAGACAAGGTTTCTCTGTGTAGCCCTGGTTGTTTTTCAAGACAGGGTTTTTCTGTAGCTTTGAAGCCTGTCCTGGAACTCCCTCTGTAGACCAGGCTGACCTTGAACTCACAGATCTGCCTGCCTCTGCCTTCAAGTGTTGGGACTAACGGTATGTGCCACCATTGTTAGCATTCAGGCTATGTCTGTCTGTTCGTCTCTCTCTCTCTCTCTCTCTCTCTCTCTCTCTCTCTCTCTCTTCTCTTCTGCTGCTCCTGTCCCCAGAGGCTGGTTCCCTGCCCCCCCCTCTCTCTCTCTCTCTTCTCTTCTGCTGCTCCTGTCCCCAGAGGCTGGTTCACTTTCCCCCAATAAAAACCCCTCCACCTGAGCTCTGTCACAAGTCACCTTTCTCTCTTGTGCTGCTTTTAAAAAATGACAACAACCATGCCCAGATCTACATTATGATTCACAACAGTAACAAAATTGCAGTTTTGAAGCAGCAAGGAAAATAATTTTACAACTGGGGACCTCAACATGAGGAACTGTATTAAAGGGTAGCAGTATTAGAAAAAATTGAGAACCACTGGGTTAGAGGCATTTTTGTCTTACTAGATCTTTTAAGCACAGTAATTTAAACTTAATTCCAGGGTTGCAAAGTGAAACTCTGTCTTAAAAAAGATGAAGAGGAGGAGGAGGAAGAAGAAGAAGAGGAGGAGGAGGAGGAAAAGGAGGAGGAGGAGGAGGAGACCCAGCACTTAGGAGCAGAGGCAAGCAGTTCTCTGTGAGTTTGAGACCAGCTTGGTCTACAGAGCGAGTTCCAGGACATCCAGGGCTCCACAGAGAAACCCTGTCTCATCCCCCCCACACACAAAGAAAAAAGAAACAGAAAAAAGATAGGAAAGCTAAGGACATAGAAGAATGAGAGAAACATACACACACACACACACACACAGAGAGAGAGAGAGAGAGAGAGAGAGAGAGAGAGAGAGAGAGAGAGAAATATCCAGGGAACATGAGAAGGGGAAAAAGAGCTCCCTTGCCTAGAGCATCTTGAAGCAGAAAAGCAAAAATTCCTTAAAAACACCTCCCCCTTCCTAGCTGTAAACCTGAAATTTTCTAAGGATTGCATCAGAATCTCCACTTACAGTAAGAGCCATGTCCTAAACTCCTTATATAACTTTAATGGCTTCTGGTTTTAGTTTATTAGATTGTAATCCTATCCAAGATACCTCCAGAGTCAATTTATAATCTCAATTGTCAAAACAAGAAACAGAGGCAAGGAAGGGAGATGTGATAGTTCAAAAGTAATTGGACCCCAGAAGCTCAGAGGGAGTGGCACTGTTAGGAGATGTGGCCTTGTTGAAGAAGGTGTGGCCTTGCTGGAGTAGGTGTGTCACTGTGGCAGCAGGCTTTGAGGTCTTCTATGCTCAAGCTACACCTATTTCAGTTCACTTCCTGTTTTCTGTGAGTCAAGATGTAGGACCCTCAGCTCCTTCCCCAGCACCATGTCAGCTTTGCATGCTGCCATGTAGCACCAAGATGATAATGAACTAAGCCTCTGAAAATGTAAGCCACTCCCATTAAATGTTTCCTTTATAAATGTTGTTGTGGTCACCGGTGTCTCTTCACCCTGACTAAGACAGATGGGGTCCCCAGAAAGTCATTAAACAATGAGATTCCAAAAGGCTTCTCAGATCTCAGACACACAGTCCCTTCTAGGCCTGAGATGTGGCTCCTGGAGAAGCCCACACCCATGCTGCAGGCTGTGCCTTATGTTCTTCTCAGCACTTCTTCAGCACATGTGCTTATAATATCATCCATAACATTCTAAGCTCTGACTAGTCCATCCGGAATTCCTTCCAGCATCAAAGCCACAAGTCAGTTTTGTCCTGAATTAGGTCCTTAAAGTAGAGGGGAACTCTTCAAGCTGTGTCTCAGTCCCCGTATTGCTGATAGCATCGGGGCTTTTCAAGGATCGCTAAGAGAATGCTCCTTCCTCTTATTCAAAAGAGTATCTCGGACTCTAAGTGGAACCATGACATTCCAACTGGCCTAAGACGTAAGATCACAAAGGTGTACTGCTGCCCCTGCTTATGACTTAGTCCAACAGGGCCTGCCAGGACAGGAAACTATCCCTCAGGAAAGCTGAAACACTGGAAGCAAGCTCTAATAAAATGGTCCTCGAGTTTCCTTCTGCATCCTTTTAAAGCTCTTTTATCAAGGAGATTAAGAACCTGCAAAAGGGAACCTGTGTTACCTAGACACAGAAAGCCCATGTTTTGCTACCAAAGCCATTGCTGGCATTAGGGTCAGAGCTGGGGCCCTTCCAGCCCCAGCAGACCAGGCCCAGTCAACTGTCCTTTGCAGGCCAATTCAAGACTCAAGGTAATAACAAAAAGCTGAAAGAGGTGATTTATTCAACAGCATCACATTGCAATGGGAGACAAAGAGGTTCACTGATCCCCCCCACCAAACCGTCTTGAGAACCCTGGTTCTGGTTTCAAGTTTGAATAGAAAGACTCAAGGCGAGCAATCTGGGCCAAGGTGGGGCCTGCCGTGAACAGAGACCCTCCTGTAAGGTGGACCCTGGCCAAGGTGGGGCCTGCTGTGACCAGAGACTCTCCTGTAAGATGGACCCTGGCCAAGGTGGGGCCTGCCGTGACCAGAGACCCTCCTGTAAGGTGGGCCCTGGCCAAGGTGGGGCCTGCCGTGAACAGAGACCCTCCTGTAAGATGGACCCTGGCCAAGGTGGGGCCTGCCGTGACCAGAGACTCTCCTGTAAGGTGGACCCTGGCCAAGGTGGGGCCTGCTGTGACCAGAGACCCTCCTGTAAGGTGGACCCTGGCCAAGGTGGGGCCTGCTGTGACCAGAGACTCTCCTGTAAGGTGGACCCTGGCCAAGGTGGGGCCTGCCGTGACCAGAGACCCTCCTGTAAGATGGACCCTGGCCAAGGTGGGGCCTTCCGTGACCAGAGACTCTCCTGTAAGGTGGACCCTGGCCAAGGTGGGGCCTGCCGTGACCAGAGACCCTCCTGTAAGGTGGACCCTGGCCAAGGTGGGGCCTGCCGTGACCAGAGACCCTCCTGTAAGGTGGACCCTGGCCAAGGTGGGGCCTGCCGTGACCAGAGACTCTCCTGTAAGGTGGACCCTGGCCAAGGTGGGGCCTGCCGTGACCAGAGACCCTCCTGTAAGGTGGACCCTGGCCAAGGTGGGGCCTGCCGTGACCAGAGACCCTCCTGTAAGGTGGACCCTGGCCAAGGTGGGGCCTGCCGTGAACAGAGACTCTCCTGTAAGATGGACCCTGGCCAAGGTGGGGCCTTCCGTGACCAGAGACTCTCCTGTAAGGTGGACCCTGGCCAAGGTGGGGCCTGCCATGACCAGAGACCCTCCTGTAAGGTGGACCCTGGCCAAGGTGGGGCCTGCTGTGACCAGAGACCCTCCTGTAAGGTGGACCCTGGCCAAGGTGGGGCCTGCTGTGACCAGAGACTCTCCTGTAAGATGGACCCTGGCCAAGGTGGGGCCTGCTGTGACCAGAGACTCTCCTGTAAGATGGACCCTGGCCAAGGTGGGGCCTGCCGTGAACAGAGACCCTCCTGTGAGGCAGGCAGACAGATGGTAGAACTGTGTCTCTTTCCAGTGGAGAAGCTTCCTCTGCAGCTGGCACCAGGCTCCCTGCCTCTTCTTGTTCCTAATGTGAGATTCCTGGGGGGATATTCTGATGTCTTGGGATCCATTGCTTTAACAGTCTGCTAACCAAAGAGAAGGCACAATATCTTCATTCCTGCCAGGACAGTTCTCAAACTCTGACATTAGCCAGCTTATGGGTAGCCAAGTTTCTGCACCAAACTGTGGGCCCTTTCAGGGGTCAGTTAATTTCCTAAAGGGATGCAGAACTCTCACAGTCCTGGAGCTGAAAAAAGTCTCTAGAACACATCTAATTTTCCTCCTGGCTCTACACTCTGCTGGATTATCCTAGACAATGAAACACTTCTAATTTTTTAGGTTCCTCCAGGGAATAAAGTCTGTGACTCTCAGCGACCTGTCTTGGTAACAGATAGCGACTCTGTTGACAGCCGTCCTTTATTTCCACCTCTGGTTCTTTGGTTTAAAAAGGGGGAAAAAAAAAACCTGGCAAAAAAAAAAAAGATGTTTTTCACTACTTTGCCAGATAAAGCAATAAAGAAAAAAGAGAGGAAGAGAAAAGGGACTTACTTGTGATTATTGGGTCAACTCACAACAGTCCATAGCAGAACTGACACTTTCAGCCAGATGGGCTCGAATATGGTTTTCAAAGTGCTTTCTCTTCTCCCTAGCACCTAAGCCTCCCAGGATGCAGAGGGCAGGCCAAGCTGGCACCAACTCTAGGAGCACCTAGAAAAGGAGCGGCCTGTGAGCCCTCCGGGCTCGTCAAGGCTCCCAGCAGTCAGCCGTGAGAACTAGGGCTGCCGTTCTGTCCTGATTTGAGATTATACAGCCGCACCTTGAGGCCCATCAGAAAGTCAAGTGATTTGTACAAATTAGCATGATCTTTGGGTGTGGCTTCTGTTTTTGTTTGTTTTCTTTCTTGTGTGTTTTTGTTCATTTATTTTTAAGATTATTATTTAGTTACGTTTCTTTTTTCCTTCCTCCAAACTTTCCAATATACACCTCCTACTCTTTCAAATTCATGCCCTCTCTTCGTCAATCGCTATTCCATGCATAAGTGTGTTTGTATACACACACACACACACACACTCACTCCTAAACGTAACCTGTTGAGTCCATATAATCTTACACATATGTCTCAGGGCTGACCACTTGGCACTGGACAATCAGCTGGTGTGTTCTTCCCTGATGCTCCCAACTTTACTTGGTTGCCTGTAGTTCTTCGTGTGGCACCCAGCCCCACCCTCCCACCCCCGCCACAGTTTGGCATGTTTGTTGGTGTCCTCCTTGTTCAGCTCAATTTGGGCAGGCATGTTGGTGAGACTTCATGGGTGTAACTTCTGATGTCACTAGGAGACAATCTCATAGCAAACTCCCTGATTCGCTGACTCTTACAGTTTTTCTGCCCCCTCTTCCACAATGTTCCCTGAGCCTTAGGTGTGGGAGTGTTTTGTAGATGTATTCGTTGGGACTGGGCTCCACAACTCTGTGTTCTGATTGGTTGTGGTTTTCTGTGATGGTCTCTGTGTATTGCAAAGAGAAGTTTCCTTGATGAGGGGTAAAGACTGCTCTTATCTTTGGGGATAAGGCCCATGTTTATAGATTATCTTTAGGGATTCTGCTGGTTTAGTAAATTAGTGGTTGTAGATTCTCCTCCAATAACCATGACATCACAAGCACTGAGTAGTTAGCTAAGTTCCCAGTACCGGGCATGGTGTCCCTCTAGTTAGGTGGGCTTAAGTCCAACCAGAGAATAACTGGTTACTGCTAAGGAGGTATGCAAGCCACTACTGTACCATAGGGTTATGGTGCCATGCTGGTTGTTGATGAGGTTTTATGATACCACTGCTGGGTAGAACAGTTGGTTGCCTCCCTCCGCTGGAAACTTCCTTGACACTTTCTGGTACTGTAAAAGCTAATCCTCAAGAAGAGGCATTCAGATCAGGACAGGCTCAGGGCTCTCTGGGCCTGTTTCTGAAGTGCATGACAGCTTCAGCAATAGGGACTTAGTTTCCACCTCTGGAGGGTAACCAAGGGCAACAGCAATAGGCTGTATGTTTTGGGAGTCCCTTAGAGAACCCTGGCTGACAACCGAAAAGAGGATCATGGCTGCTGTTATGGTTTTTGTGAGGTAATCTTTGGCTCCTGGAGGGAGCACTGTCAGCCCAGGCCAGAAAAGTTCATTAGAACTATATATGTATATTTATACACAGAATTGTGTGCATTTTTTTTATTTTTATTTTTTTGTATTTTTGGTTTTTAGAGACAGGGTTTCTCTGTGCAGCCCTGCCTATTCTGGAACTACCTTTGTAGACCAGGCTGGCCTCGAACTCACAGAGATCCACCTGCCTTTGCCTCCCGAGTGCTGGGATTAAAGGTGTGCGCCACCATCGCCCGGCTATGCACTATAGTTTTAAAGGGCAACAGTTAATAGTATGATTCCTTGTGTCTTTTTCAGACATTCATATTGTTATTTTACCCACCTTCCTACTTGTCCTGTATTTACCCCCTCTTTCTTTCCTAAGGAGTGCTCCCTTTCCCATTTCCCCTACCAGGTCACGAGTATCCTGCTGCTTTGTTGGGCTTTGTGATGGTATTGCTATGTGGCTTCAGCTGACCTCAGATTTACAACAATCCTAGTGCCTCAACCTCCCAAATGCTGGGACTACAGGCATACAACACCACTCCGGACACTGGGGTTTGTTTAGTGCACAGCCCAGGATTCCAAGTTCAGGATTGTTGATGGCAAAAACAGATGGCCTGGGAGACTTTCCAAGAGGGAACGAGGAGCTCCCTTGACTTTTGCCGGCAGAATAACCAGCTTTGTCCTGCTCATTCCGGCTGGGAGCTGGAACTGTGGGACTCCTCTTGAGCTGTGGCCCTTTAGATGGATCCAGTTCTGTATGTTGCATGCTTTTTTTTTCCTTTCTTTCTTTTTTTTTTTTTTTTGGTTTGTTTGTTTGTTTGTTTGGGGGTTTTTTGGGAGGGGGTTGGGGTTTTTTGCACTTTCACTGGGCTGTGTATTTTTCCAGAGCTAGACAAGCCAGATCAAAGATGCATGCTGTAAGAAATAGACTGAGATGGCCCATTCTCAGTATGAGATGGGCTTTGAGTTTATGAGAACAGCAGATATGCAGGAGGCACTAGGCCCCTCTCTTCCCTAGCTGGCAGCCGATGCCTGCTTATCTCAGAACTCCAAGGGTTGGAAAGTTATACGTAGTCTGCTACATGATTGAGCCCATGATCAGAAATGGAACATTTTCTCTTTTTTTTTTTTTTGTTTGTTTGTTTTTCGAGACAGGGTTTCTCTGTGGCTTTGGAGCCTGTCCTGGAACTAGCTCTTGTAGACGAGGCCAGCCTGGTCTACAGAGCTAGTTCCAGGATAACTGGAGCTGTTATACAGAGAAACCTTGTATAAACCAAACCAAACTAAAGCAAACCAAACCAAAACGCCTGTGTGTCCTAAACTCACGAGCTGAGGAATTAAAGAAGACAAGTGTCTGCCTGTGGGAGATAGCAGAAATTCTCGAGGGGCAGGCATTGAAAAACACTGTCTTGTGTCAATCAGCACGCCAGCATTTTTGACCTTTTCTCTGCACTGCATCCTTCTGTGAAATGGCGTATTAAAAACTCCTCCAGCCAGGTGTGTGGTGGTGCACACCTTTAATCCCAGCACTCAGAAGGCAGAAGTGGTGGATCTCTATGAGATAGAGGCCAGCCTGGTCTACCTCACAAGTTGCAGGCTGGCCAAGGCTTCACAGGGAGACCCTGACTTGAACACACAAATCTTCATTTTTACTGGTCTCTTGAATTTGTTATTATGCTTATATTATTTCCTAAGGCTAAAATCTAGGAGTCAGGTTTGCCCACCCCACCCAAGTCCCTCTTAAATGATCCCCTGACATGAGCCCAGTTGAGCATAATGGATGAAACACTGTTCCAGATCTTTAGGGATGAGCTATTTTCATGGACTTAGGTAGCTAACGCAGGACAGGTTGTGGTTCCCTCTTCCAGCTCTAACCTTGAGTGTGCAGACGGAGAAGAACTTTAGATCCCATCTCAGGTTTATGAGAACAGGAGATAGAGATAAATCAGGTAGGACAGGGACTCCAGGCGGAGGCTCTCAGAACATCCTGGCTTTAGGCCAGGGACACCAGGAGAGAAAGTTCTGGTTCCTGCTCCCTTATCTCCTCTGCTTGCCTGGAAGTCATAGGTGACTGAAACTGAGAGGGGACGTAGAATATCCCTTTACATTGGGTGAATATATGTCACTGTAATTGGTTTAATAAGGAAACTGACTGGCCTATAGCAAGGCAGAATAAGGCTAGGCAGGAGAACCAGACTAAGAGAATGCTGGGAAGAAGTGGGAGGAGTCTTGGGAGTCATCAGGCAGACGTGGAGAGAAGCAAGATGAACGTGCTGTGTTGAAAAAAGTACTGCCATGTGGTAGAGACTAGAACAGGAATAAAACATAGGTTAATTTAAGATGTAAAAGTTAGTCCGTAACAAGCTTAAGCTATCAGCTGAGCGTTTATGGTTAATAATAAGTTTCTGTGTGGTTATGTGTGAGCTGACTAGCAGGACAGAAAAGTCCATCTATGAGGGTTGGACACCTACGTTGGCCAGCTGCACTGACCCACTCATCCTCCTCCCCGTTTCACTTTGGTTTCTGCCATGGGTCCTTTACAAAGCCCAAGAGTAAAAACTCAATGGTCCCCACTTCGAAAGACCCCTCCTCTCACAGAGGATTCTGTTTTCTCACTCTTAGGCTCCTACCTATGAACTGTAATAAACTTGCCTCCACAATTCATTCTGTGGTCCATGAGTGTCATCCTTCAAACTCATGAGACGAGAACCTAAAAAGCATGGATTCAGGATGACTTTTGTGGTTAAGTTTTCCAGGACTCTAGCCCCTCAAGCAAAGTGTACCAGGTTCAGAAAAAGGCTGTTACTCTTAGAGATACCCCAAAACATCTGGTATCAAGACCTGTTGTAGTGTGCAGTTACTCCAAATTTTTATGTGTATTGTTTTTTACTTGCTTGTATGTATGTGCACCAAGTATGCCTACATGCATGTTTGTGTACTATGTGCATGCCTGGTGTCCGTGGAAGCCAGAAGAGCATCAGATCCCCTGGGATTGGAGTTACAGATGGTTGTGAGTTGGCATGTGAGTGTGGGGTGTGGAGAGATGCCTTTGATGCAGGTGCCCCGGGAGTTGGAGCCACCTGATATGGGTGTTGGGAACCAAACGGGTTCTCTGTGAAAAGAGAATGCATCCTTAACCACTGAGCCAGCTCTCCACCCTGTCCCCACTGTTTCTTTCTAAGCTGGTAGAGAGGGTGAGTGCCACAAAGGGAAGTCCTGTCTAAAACAAAAAGGTGACTTAGGATGACTTATGGTGTAGAGTGAAGTCTTGGCACAAAGACTAAGAGGCCAAAGAGCAGATTATGAAAGAGAGCTAGGAGCTCACATCATGATCCTGCCTGCTCCAAAGCAAACATGCCATAGCACTGCTGTTTGATTTTACTTATCTTTGGTGCTAAGGACAGAGCTTCACACATGTTAAGCAAGTGCCCCACTTCTGAGCCACAAACCCACCAACACTTAAGAGTTTTATTTATTTTTAAGTTTTAAAATGATCTTTTAAGTGCATCTGTGCTTTGCCTGCATATATGTCTGTGTACCATGTGTGTGCAGTGCCAGGTAAGACCAGAAGAGGGTGTTGGATCCTCTGGGACTAGTGCTATAGGCAACTGATCATGCGCCACTATCCAGGGTAGGGAATTGAACCCAGATCCCCTAGAAGAGCAGCCACAGGCCTCGCACTGCTAACATCCAAGGAAGATAATGGCAAGACAGTTCCCTTCCTGTGAACTTGGGAGAAGTGGGCTCATGGAGTGTGCCCACAGCTCTGGTATAAACTATCTCCTATAAGGGACTTCTAGAACCTGCTGAAGGAGAATTACCTATTGAGTGTTTAGTGAGCTACCTCTAGCCCTAGACATTGGCTCTCCACACTCAGCCTCCTTCTCTTAGCTTCAGAATTATCTCAATCTACTAACTTCAGGTTTTTGTTTATTTGGCTCAGTTCCACCTGTCTGGTAACTTCAGACTTGGGGTCTCAGTCCCCTTGGCCGGGTACTCCTATCAAGCGAACATTCTCCCTCACTCTTCCCTTTTAAAATCGCATTGACAAGAAGGCAAGATGACAGAACCCAGCCAGAGACTTAGGGGAGAACAGGGGTTCAGGCTTCAGGTAGCTGCATGCTTTCATTACGCAGAAACTCCCTGAAGAACAGAGACTGGAGTCCATCCTGAGGACTTTTTCGTAAGGCAAAAGTTGTTGCTTAATCTGGGTCCCAGTCAGCCTGTGGGAAGTGTGTAGGTGATGGTGAGATGCGCCCTTGCAGAAGTACCGAGAGCATTATGCAAGACGTGCAAACAGTGGGCATGGAGTGAGCACTTGGGAAGCATGGCTACAATCTGCTTGCTGGCTGAAAGACAACCTTCGAGCCTACAAAACATCCAGACGCCTGGAGAAAGGGACTTAGGGGCAGGGAACAAGACCACCACCCATGGCTAAGCACGCTCCTAGCACACACCAACTTCACTGGCAGGTGATCCATTGTGATCTTTGCTTAAAAACAAAACGGGTCAGCCAGGCGGTGGTGGCGCATGCCTTTAATCCCAGCACTTGGGAGGCAGAGGCAGGAGGATCTCTGTGAGTTCGAGACCAGCCTGGTCTACAAGAGCTAGTTCCAGGACAGGCTCCAAAACCACAGAGAAACCCTGTCTCAAAAAACCAAAAAAAAAAAAAAAAAAAACCAAAAAACAAAAAACAAAAAAAACAGGTCAGGGAGATGGTTCACTTGCTGACAAGTTTAACAACCTGAGTTCAACCCCCATGATCAACATAACAAGTTACAGGCCACCTAGGACTGTCCACAGTGAGACCATGTCAGAAAAAAAAAAGAATCCGTTAAATTTATTTGATAATTTCATACATGTACACAATGCAATTTGGGGTCTTTTTGAGACAGGGTTTCTCTGTGTAGCCCTAGCTGTCCTGGAATTCACTCTGTAGATCAGGCTGACTTTGAACACTCAAGAGATCCACCTGCCGCTGCTTCTGGAACGCTAGGATGAAAGGCGTGCACCACCAACTGGCATAACATGCATTCTTACTAATTTTACCCATGTCCTCTCTTCTCTCCCTCCCCCTCTACCTTCCCCACCCCCAGTACGACCCATTTTTCACACTCACATCTTCTGTTTTGTTGTGTTACCCTCTGAGCCTAACCAAGGCCATCTGTGTGACCATGGAGTTGGAACTATCCATTGGAGACTGACCAGCTTCTCGGTAGGTCTACAACAGAAGATACTGACTCTCCATCTCCCAGAGTCTATCTATAGCCAGAAGGCCCCGCGAGTCTCTTCTGTATCCGTGATTGACTGCTAACAGGCCATTCTTATACAGGCCTGGTGCAGGGAGATGCTGGGAATTTATGATTGCAATGGCTGTGTCATGCCCAGAAGATGGTATTTTACAGCCCTTCTCCCTGTCTTTCGGCTTTTACATTCTTTTCACCCCTAAACTTTAGAGGGGAAGGCATAAATGTCTTACTTAGGGCTGACCATTCAACTGTCACTTAGTCTAGGTACTTGAAACCGCTCAACTTTTGAACCATTGTGTGAGCTACGAAGCTATAACTAGAGCTAGTGGCACAGCGACACTCGGTGGACAAATGTAGAACTGCATGCTAGTCCCATGTGAGTATTGGGATCCCAACACTGATGAGCCACACTGGAGCAGAGAATGTCCCAAGGGCCCAGGTTCTCTGTTACCTAGTTAGGTCTATTCAAACCTTCCTTAGCGAGTTCAATAAATACTTGGGAAAGGTCACACTGAATTCTGTGAGTGGGTATAGCTATTCCTTCTTCACAGCCACGTCCTTTCTGCCCACAGCCTAAGAGGAAACTGGGACATTTGTTCACCTTAAAGAACAGAAGGAAGGGGACATATTATTTTAGTTGGGACTAGCATGTATGAGGCCCTAGGTCAGACTCTGGCACTAGAAGGAAAAAAGGGACAAAAGAAAACCAAGTGTGTGTGCCACACACCTATTATAAGGCTGGGTGGTAGCAAGTTCAAGACCAGCCTGAGTTACAGAAAATCCTGTCTCAAAGTAGCAGGAGCAGAGACGACTAGCCAGAGTGTCAGCAAGTTTCCATGTGCTCAGTCTAGCTCCCTGGGAGTTACGATTTGCAGAGAGTGCTTAGCAATCTTGTATTTCTTCTCAGTAGACTGACTGAAAACAGCTAGAAAAAAATATGGAGAACTCTTCTAGCTTGGATACACAGCTCATTTGTTTGAACTCACTTGGTCCCAGCTGCTGCTGGTGTGTAGGGAAGCTGCAGAAACTGGGAAGGGCGGATGTCTGTGGGGTGGGACTTGAAGTTTATAGTTTAGCCTGCCCCTGTTCTCTCTGATTCCTGGTCCATAGCGATGTGAGCAAGCCGCCTCATACGGCAGCTGCCACAGCCTCAAGCTGTTCCAAACCATGAGCCAGAACAAATCCTCCTTTAAGGTGGCCACAACAGGAAAAGAATTCATACACTGTCAAAGAAAAAATCACCTTTAAATCATTTACGATAATAAAAGTTCTTTCAAATAGAGTCCACAGGAAAATTAATACATTTGCAAGATTTTTTTCCACTCTCGAATTTCCATTTTATTTTATTTGAGACAGGTTCTGTAGCCCAGGCTGGTCTTACTTGCTCTCCTGCTCCAAATACTGTGATTCTCTACTGCAGGCAGAAATACAGAGGAGGCTACAGAGAGCACCCTGCTGTTTGTGCTAGACCAAGAACCAGTGCACACCTCAGCATTAAGTTGAGAGGCTGCTAGGGCTGGAGGTGGCTGGGGGTGTAGCTCAGTGGTAGAGCTCCTGTTTGGCACAGGTGAGTCACTGGGTTCCATGCCCAGCATTTAAGGAGGAGGAGGAAGGAGAAGGAGGACTAGTGAGATGGCTCAGCAGGGAAAGGTGCTTAGTGGCTAAGAGCACTGGTTGCTCTTCCATAGGACCTGAGTTCAATTCCCAGCACCCACATGGTGGCTCACAACCACCTGTAATGGGATCTGATACATCTTTCTGTTGTGCAGACCTACAGGAAGACAGAGCACTCATATAGAATAAATCTTTAAAAAAAAAATTCAATTATAATTGGACTGAATCTACTATCTTTTCCCAGGGATCACAAACTCTATAACATTTGGAGGCCCCAGCAAGATCTCTGGGAGACTGAAGACTGGGGACCAGAATAGGCCCCAAAGGGAGAAAGTCTAAAGTGGACTTCATAGGCCCCGGGGAGCCCAGACTACAGCCACCCCAAACATGCAAACTGAAAGTAAGAACTGACAGCCAATATACTTCTGAGGCTGAGACTGATTGCTGAGCTGCTCTGTTCTGCCTGGAGTCTGAGCATTTGGAGAGGCAAAAGTTAAGACTGTGGACCCAGGTTCTGGGGCAGATTTTACCGTCCTGATTCTGGTGAATGAGTGAAGGTGGCCACCACATGTCTTAGTTCACCTGGTCTTCTCTGACTGTGTGTCGTACTGTCCCTTCCCATTGTTCCCTGCCGTCTGTTGCATTTGTGTTCTTAAGCGTTGCTGCAGAGATGGGAATCGAACTGAACATAGCCAAGTTTCCTCTGAACTGCACGTTACAACATTTTCAGGATTTCCAGAGGCAGACTGCTCCTGGCTGTCCTCTGTGCCAGCTCTCCTTGGAGCTTGCTTCCTCTAGCTTGCTCTGTCGCTGTTGCCCTTACTAGCTTGCTGCAGCCCGCTGTTTAAGTCCTGCAGGTACAGCAGGCACTTCTCCGTGCCTCTCGTTTGCAACCCTTTCCCCTGCTCTCCTACTGAAAGATGTCTCTTTTCCTACTTATTCTATCTCCCAGCTGGCTCCTGTCTGTGACTGTGGAGCTCTGGCTGTCATCACTCCCTGTGTCTGCTGGGCTGGGGTGATGCAGGCATTCCAGATGCATAGCCCTCCCAGGCATAACCCCCTAGTCCACTGCCTCTTCCTACTGCAGTGCCGCAGCTACCCCACACCCAGAATTCCTTATCTCTAAGCCGTCTCTGTAGTCTGCTTTTTTTCTGGTCTCTTCCGCTGATCACTCGGTTTGGTTTTGCAGGGATTCAGGTGTCTTTAGGGTATGGATAATTGTAGTGATATTTTGTTTAACAAATAAAACTTGCCTGAAGTGTAGAGCTAAGCCACTAGAGGCCAGTGAGTGGTGGCACACACCTTTAATCCCAGGATTTGGGAGACAGAGGCAGAAGGACCTCTGTTAGTTCAAGGCCACCCTGGGCTGCACGAGATTGGATCTGTCTGAAAGGGAAACAAAGCTCACACAAAGGTGATCCCAGTACTTAGGATCCCATATCTTTAATCCCAGGACTCGGGAGGTGGAGACAGGAGTGATATGGCTGTGTGGAGAGAGGAATATAAGGCAGGAGGAAACAGGGGCTCAGAGCAGTCTGAGGTTTGGTGAAGACAGCTGCAGTCTGAAGCAGTCTGAGGACAGGATTGCCCCTTAGGTCTGAGCACCGGTAAAGTCTCTCTAGTGGCTGGCTGCACTGCTTCTCTGATCTTTCAGCTTTCACCCTCTAATATCTGATGCTGAGTTTTTATTATGAAGAACAATTAGAATTCATGCTACAGATAATATTATTAAAAAGCTGGCTCTGGAGTTGGGGTATGGCCTCCCTCCTCCGATCCAAACATGATTGTTCAAATATTTCCTCCAAAATATCTATGTAGGTTAGGAGGCCATCTGACTCTAGAATAGTGAGAAAAAACAAAACCGCTAAAATATAAATATATACAATATAAATATAAAATAGCCAAAATACAAACTTTCTGTACTTTAAGATTGTAAGCTTATTAGATATCATTAAAAGCCTATAAAGTAAAAATTGGTAAAGAAAACAAAAACAACCTGATGCCAACATTATCTGAGTTCCTATAAATATAACATTTTTATAGTTTTCTGTTTAATGACCTCCAGGTTACAGACACTTAAATTATTCTGAAGCTGAATAAATTTATAAGAAAAAATACTTACTAAGTGTTTCAGATTGTCTGCCTCTACCTGCAGACCCACAAACTGGTTATAAAGTAAAATGAAACCCTCTGTCTGAAATCTCTCAGTAATAACTCTAGATATGCCTGCTTAAAACGATCAGACTTGGACTCACTTAAAGTTAATATTCCTTCCAAATAAAGGAGATAGGCATAGTAATGGAGCCTTCAATTGGACATCCAGTCACTCCTCCCAAGCCCGACCATGCAAATAGGCTGTCATTACAGGAGGCCTCCTGTTCTGGAGAGACTATGGAATACAGGCAAAAGCTAAGAATAGGGAGGGAGACCCCCCATGCAGCAAGGAGAAAGCTGTTCTATACACTGGGAAAAGGCTCAGACTTTGCTTCATATCCTTAGGAAAAAATTCTCACAACAAATGGAAAGCTTCTTTGTTACTGTTATGTCTCATGTTATTTAAATCTTGTAATCAAAAAGGATTTATATAAAAATTAGGATGGCTAAATATAATTAAAAATGCCTAGCTCTTTGACTCATTTTCCTTTTCTTGGTTCTTGTTTCCAAAAGAAAATGTTCCCCCATTCAAGGTCATAGATATTCAAAACTCTTTTTATTGGAATCTGTTAAAACCATTGCATGGGGATGGGGTAAGGGGGAGGAGGGCTTGTAAAATTTAGTTTAAAACTGTAGCAAAAAACCTATACACAGGTAATCTTAATTTGCTACTACATGCTTTTATATAACTCTAAATCAACTCTTGTTACCTCCTTTTTAGACTAAGGAAACAACAGATCTCCAAGATATTTTAGATTAGAATGGATTTTTATATGAGTTTTGTCCTAAAAATATTAGATTAAAAACAACATATGCTTCCCCAACCATCACCAATGCCTGAGGCAGATGGGAGAGTTGGTCATGAGAGCATAAGAAAAGACCCTGCACTTTGCCTGGGCAGCACAGTAGAGTTAACCCTGTTGACAGAGGCAGGGGTGAGCCAGCTCTGAAGCAGTGAGCATGGAAGAGCTGTCCCCATTACTCCGCTGTCTTGAGGCAGCATAGGTGGGGGAAGAGGTCGCCCTGTAGTAGTCACAAGATTGGGAGAGCTTTCCATGCCCTCCACAAGCTGTAACACTTGGGAGAACAGGCCCTGCACCTCTTCTGGGCAACACAACAGAGCCAACCCTGTTGATAGAGGTGTGGGTGAACCAGCCCTGCAGTGGTAAGCATGGGAGAACTGTCCCCAGCACTTGTCTGTCACACGGCAGTGTGGGTGGAGAAGAGCCCCCTCCTTCCCACCTCCATTCCCTACCACCTGCAACAGACAGGTGAGACAACCCTCCCACTTGCCAGTTGCAGCACTCCGGAAAGCAGGCCCAGCTCCTCACCTGGGCAGCAGCAGAGCTGGTCGGGTAGTTGGAGATAAGTTGTGAGCAAGGAGGAGTTGTCCCCATTACCCATCTGACAAGTAACAACATGAGCTGAGAAGAGATGCGCCCCCACCTCATCAATGCCTAAGGCAGGTGCAGAAGCTAGCCCTGGGGTCATAAGAGCAGGAGGGTTGACCCTGTCCCTCACCACTATAGCACTCAGGAGAGTGTGCCCTGGACCTCACCTGGGCAACACAGTAGAGCTGGCCTTGATGGCATAAGCGTGGGGGGGGGGGGCAATCCTGAGGGCATGAAAACAACTGGCCCCATCCCTCACTGGTTGCTACAAGGGTGAATTAGCTGGGGCAGTGCTGGAGAGCTCCCCCTAGTGGTGAGCACAGGGAAGAACTGGCAGGCTGGCCAACACTATAGCTGCCCAGACCCAGACCCCAGACCCCAGACCCCAGACCCCAGACCCAGAGCCAGACCCAGGGTTATAAATTGGTCTGCCCCAGCATTCACCTCATCTATGAGCTGCTGGAGCATGTGAGGGGGCCTGACCCGCACACCCACAGCTGCAGGATCCCCACAACACAGGGTAACAACAGGATATCCAAGAAGAGCCTCAGTGAGGGCCCAGCATTGATAGTGTAGCAGAAACCAGAGGGCTCACACCAGACCAATGACTCCTTGTGATGAACACTTGCAAGTAAAGATGTAAGGAGAAGGATTTACTCAGTGACTCACTGGGTCACACTGCAGCACCCATGACAAGATTTTTAATTTTTTTCCTTTTCCTTTTTTCTCTTAAATGTTGTTTTATCTGGGGAGGAGATTTGCAGGAGCAGAGGGTAAATGCAAAGGGACCAGGAAATGATTGAGATCAAGATGCATAATGTAAAAGACACATTGAATAAATAAAAAGTTTAAAAAACACATGTGGTCAGATGTGGAGGGGCTCACACCTTTAATCCCAGCACTCAGGAGGCAGAAGCAGGCAGATCTCTGAGTTCAAGGCCAGCCTGGTCTACAAAGCAAGTTTCAGGACAGCCAGGACTACACAGAAAAATCCTGTCTTGAAAAAAAAATTCCCATGATAGAGAAAACTACTAGCTGTGAGCTCCTAGAAGCAACCCTAAAGTCTCTTCCAAATAAGAGAACAGGGCACAAATGACTCCACCTTAGTTGTGGTAATGTTAACTGCTGGTAAAGAACAGTTCCATGCCTCACCTGCCATCAGGACCCTATCCAAACTGTCTCTTTGCTTCCCAAGGCAGGCCAGTCTCCCAAGGCCCTCATCCACAAAACCTCAGATCTTCTGGGCCTGGCAGCTGAAGGAGCTACCCTGTGTGGAAATGAAACACTGACTGCTGTCCTCTGTGACTGCCGAAGACTGATGCCCTCTGCCCCCAAAGACACCGTGAAGGAGCTGAGGGCAGCCTTCTAGGTAAGTCTCTGCCATTTTAATTGACACAGAAGCCATTTGGAGTATACTTCCTGCTCAAGTTTATCCTCCTTAGATCTCTGACACTGATGGCTCACTTTAACAGTGACTGCTCTCAGTAATTAACCATCTGTGTATCATGGTAAAAAAATTAGGAAAAAATGAAATTTATAAAGGCCTAGGGAAAGATTTAAGATGCACACTGTAAATGTCTAAGGATACAGAAGCTTAAATAAGTTATGAGGGTCTAAGAAAGTAATTTAAGGCATATAAAGGTCCGAGCATAAAGCTTAAGTAAGTTGTGAGGGTCCGAGAAAGTGATTTAAGGTATGTAAGTGCAAGTTACAAAGATCTAGGAGAATGATTCAAGGTATATATAATGCAATTAAAATGTTTCAGCTTTCTATCCCTCTTGCTATACTATTATTGTATAAAGACTTCAAAGGTTCAGAGTTTTTACATTAATCAATGGTGTTAAGGTTTTCCCCGAAGCTCCTTAACTTTCCCTCTGCTTCTAGTCTATATTTATCCCAGCAGATTCCAATCAAGTAAGGACCACAAACTGCTCCAAAGACAGTAGCCTCAGGTGGCTCTTTGAAACTAGCAAGCCCTGGACTTGCTGAAAGCAAGTAACGAGAACCAGATGCTCTGACAAAATTGCCTACCAACTGGAGCCCCAGCTTCAGACCAGCGTTCCAGACTGTCCCTCGCTAGCCCCAGGTGGTTCACAGAACTTGCACAGCAAACCAGATGTACCTTGTGCCTTCCTGGTCGTTGACTGGCATTCCAGCCTTCCTGGGCCCTGACAACAATGCCCGATTTCAGCTGAGAGGGAGTTACAGAGGAGACAGCATTGCCCCTTATCCTTAACCAAAGACTGGGATGTTAGATCGAAAGGAAACATGTTCCCCTCTGCCAAAGGGGCCATTTTCCCAGCACTGCCAAAAATGACAGTCATCTCTGGTGCCTATGAGACCAAAGTGTATGCTGTCCTCCAGGCTTCTTCAGTACTACCCACCCTGAGAGTTACATAAAGGAACACCCAAGATGGGGGCTATCCATCTTGGGACCCAGCAGCCATTTGTCCAGCCCCTGGAAGACAAGTTCTCAGTAACCTAGACTCAGTGGTCCCCTTTAGAAACGGTACAGCCCTGACTCTCGACTTGTTAAGCTATGACTAAATGCCTTTTTGGCTTCTGTAACTTGCTTAGGTAGATACGCAAATATTGTCTGGGGTCACTTAACTTGGCAGAACAGACCAGTTTTTGCTTGCCTGCATAGACGTTGAAGGTCTTCTTGTGGTTTGCGCTTTAAAAATCCTTCCCTTGCCTCCCTTCTCATGGCAATCTCAAATTCAGCTCAGAGGTTGTTCGTCCTGCTAGTAGCTAATAAATAAATATTTATTATAATTGGATTGAGTCTATGGTCTTTACTCAGGGATCACAAACTCCATCATTTCAGGATGCCCTGGGTTTCCTATCAAATGAGAATGAGGAGAGATAAATGTGTACCCAAATAAGGAGAGGGAGAAAAACCTCGGTAAAAGATATTTAATGTCAGAGGGACACTGTACATCTGGGCAGAGATGTCTGAAGACACAAGGCAGTAGATGTGACCTGCCAGCATTTGTGAGGCCTTCCGACAGGGGAAGTGACAGCAACAGTAGGTTTCCTGCTCTGTGCAAGAAGTATTTCACCCCCAGTCAGAACCCAGGCTGGCTTGTGTCTTTTTTGGTGGAGCAGGTTAAGTGACCATCTTTCTCTTGGATAAGGAGCTTGTGGCAGGAGCTGGTGACATTCACATCAGAACACAGATCCAGAGTCCAGGAAGGCACAGGTTCCTTACAGGTCACCAGTCAGAGGGACTTGAGACCTCTTCCCAATACTGAAAAAGGAGCCTCCCTTTCCTGCAATTATGCACTCAAATGAGCAAAGAAGCAAGTGCTGGGACCCTTACTAAAGCTATCTCCACTCTGGGGAAGACCTGGGCCACCACTGGGGTTGTCAGGTCTCCACCTCCCACAGGGCCTCTGGGTCTCCTGGCCAGGGTCATAGATCCTCATCTTCCCCAAAGGACTGCAGACCTGATACCAGCCCATCTCCTTCTTCTAATCCTTTCCTGGAGGCCATGGCGCAGAGACACTCTCAAGCCCGTGTCCTGAGAGTCCTGGCCAGGAAGCAGGGAAAAGCCCATTTCTCTCCCACTGGCTACAGAATACCAGCAAAGCCCAGTCCTCACAGAGGGCCAGCATCTCTTAAGTTCTTCCTCTCCCTTTTCTTCTCTTGCTTATTTATCAACCATCCACTCATTTGTACAAATATAAAATATATTTAGATAGATTTATATAATATAGACTTTTGGGAGGCAGAGAGGAGTGGGCTGGAGGCATGGGTGCCATCATTTACAGACATACTGGTCCACGATCTCAGTGCATTTTTTGCACCTGACAAAGCAACACCAGTGGAACCTGCAGTGGCAACGCTCCACCTGGACGCTCTTGAAGCGGTCATAGCCACGGCCACAGCACATGAGCTCACAACCATCCATGCCCTCTGAGGTCTTGTTGCAGAGGCGGCCCTGGGTGCCCAGTGAGCCTGTGGTCTCATTGCGCAGGCAGTAGTCAGGGCTGGGGTCCACGTAGACCAGGTCCTCCGGGGTGGGCTGGTTGAAGCGGCTGTTAGCCAGCTCCAGCTTGCCCTGGCGGGTGACACGCATGGCCGCGGCACTGTCATACTTCTCCTTCAGCCGGTCCCCCACCTTGCGGAACTCAGCCAGCTGGAGCCAGCAGGTCTTGAGGCTGCAGGACCCTGAGACTCCGTGGCATTTGCAGGCGATGTCAGCCATCTTATACACAGCCTGGGGGAGGAGAAAGACGAGTAAGAGGGAGAATCCTTCACAGGATGGATTAAGTAGGTGGGGAGGAGAGGTGGGCCAGTGAACTCAGCAGCAAAAGAAGCCTCGCTGCCAAGCCTGACAACCTGGGATTGATCCTTGGAGCTTACAAGACAGAAGGAGCAAACCAAATCCTACAGTACTCCCAAATACCCATCTTCAAAATCTCTTTTTAAAATGTGTGTGTGTGTGTGTGTGTGTGTGTGTGTGTGTGTGTGAGAGAGAGAGAGAGAGAGAGAGAGAGAGAGAGAGAACACACGTCCCTCGGCCTCAGTGTTCACATCAATGCCAGAGGACTTTTGGGTAGTCAGTTCTTGACATTACCTTGTTTTGAGGCAGGATCTCTCTTGTCTCATTCTCTCATAAGATTATTCTGTGCATGCGGAGGTCAGAGGGCATCTTTCAAGACTTAGCTCCTTTCTTCTACCTTTACATGGGTTCCAGGGCTCACATTTGGGTGCCTTTACCTACTTGAGCCACCTTGCTGGCCCCTCTCATTTCTGCAGCTCCCCCACATACTCCAGGCTAGCTGACCCATACACTGCCGGGAGATTCTCCAGGCTGTTTCCCACATTGCTACAGGAGTGCAGGGGTTACAGGTGTGTATTCCTGCATGGAGCTTTTACTGAGGTTCTGGGGACCCTAATGGGTTTATTAGACTTGGGAAGCAATTGCTTCTACCCACCGACTGAGCTACTTCCCGCCCACCTCCCACCCCACCCCATTTTCTTTAAGTGGAATCTTGTTCTGTTGTGCAGGCTGTTCCCAAACTTTGAGGCTCGAGTGATCTTGCCAGTCTCCCGAGCAGCTGGAACTACAGATGTGAGCCATTGCTCCTGGCTCAAACTTTCTATGTTGATCCAATTTTCAAATAGATACAACCCAACAAAATATGTCTAGCCTTTGCACAATATGGAGCGCAAGTCAGAAAAGAAAGGATTCAGTTGTGTTCTATGCTGTCCCGGCCTGGTTCAGCCCAAAGTCCTCCCAGATCCTACTAAATTCCTCTCAAACGAAATGGCTCCTGTTCTAGGCCTGGCATTAGGTTAGCATGCGTTTCCTGGGCTCTGCAGACAGGTCCCCTACCCATCCCTCATTCTCGGCTGGGAGAGACTGGGAGTATGGGGTAAGGTTAAACCTAGCCATGGGAGCATGGTGGTGAGCCTACCTGTATGAGCATTTGTTCCAGAACAAATCGACTTCGGAAGTCACTGAACCTTGACTCTGTGGAGTGGGCTTAAGCTTGAGCTACTTCAAACTCAAGATTATAAAACAGAGTCGAGCAGAGAGCTGGGCACTAAGAACTTTTCAGCAGTCGGCCCACGGCACAGAAAGCAGGGTAAGAATGCCTCTCTGCCTCAGGACATTTTCCTGACCACAGCGGTTGTCCCCAACAGAATCGGGGCTCATTTCTCTAGGGTTTCCCTTAGATTTCTTTTCAAGAGTTCCCGGACTGTGTCTTTATTCAGTGCTGAGCAGAGACTACCACAGCAGCCAGAAGCAGCAGCTCTTGGACTAGTTAGGAGGTTGTTTTCCTAATAGGGAATTATTCCCATGACTTTTCAGTGGAGAAACTGAATCTCTCCAGAGAGTCTTGGGAACCTATCAGGCTCATGCAGAAAGGAGCTAGCATAATCACTTCTGGTAGCCTATGTTGGCTTAGCATATGAGAGGGAGGGAGACCTTCCCCCAAAGTGAAAGGCAGGAGTACTTGGCCTGACAGCTACCAAGGACACCTCCCACCCCCCACTCCCATCAGGAACTTCACAGACTCTGCAGTTACCTTCTGGTCCAAACCACACTCCTGAGTTCTAGCCTGCCTCTCTTTAGAAATGGTCTTTTGCTTATGGAGGAAGCAGCATTTGATGACGTGGAAAGGGAAGCATTAAGAGTCTGCGACTGTGTACACAGTAGCTGCTGAGCCACCAGGGAGCAGGATAAATATCTCTCTAAAGGGGATAAATCCCGGGGGAGGGACAGAGGAGGGAGGAACCAGCTCACAGATACGGACAGGATCCCCGCACAAGCCTGAGAAAGAATGCTGTCCTCCTTCACTATGTAGAAATCCGGCCAGTCCTTGCTCTAGAGGAAGACACTGCAGACATTGTAACAGCTGCTCTTTTGTGAAGAAAGAGAAGGGAGTGTTAACGTGGGGCTGGGGATGGAGTTCAGGGTAGAACACTTGCCTAGCTTGTGTAACACCCTCAGTTTGATCCCCAGAGTCACAGAAGGTGACAAAATGCTTTAAAAATGTTTTGGTCCCAGTTAGTAGTGTGTTAGTCACACCTATAATCCCAGCACTCTGGTGGGGGGGGGTAAAGGAGGAGGACTACCATGAGTTTGTGGCTAGCCTGGGCTACACAGAGAGCCCCTGTGTCATTCTTAACACTCCCTCCCCATTTTTTATTTTTAAGATTTGGGCTTGCTGACTAATGCCTGTAATCCTAGCACCCAAAAGGCAGAGGCAGGATGACTGCTGTGGGTTCGAGGCCAGCCTGGGCTACAGAGCCAGTTCCAGGCTTGCTAGGGCTGCACACAGTGAGACCCTGTTGCAGGTAAGTGTTGTTTTTGTTTTCATGTTTTGCTGTTGTTTATTTTTTGTGCCTCTCCAAATATCAAGGTCCCAGGCCACACCCATCTCATAGTACCGTACTTGGCACATGATAGGTATGTCACCAGTGAGACACAGGCAAATATCAAGGTCCCAGGCCACCCCATCTCATAGTACCGTACTTGGCACATGATAGGTACGTCACCAGCGAGACACACGCTTCCACCCTCCCTCCCTGAAGTCCTTTTTCTTTTTTTAAGGTAGGGTTTCACTATGTAGCCCCGGTTGTCCTAGAACTTGCTCTGTATACCACATTGGCCTTGAACTCACAGAGATCCACCTCCCTCTGCCATTTGAGTGCTGGGATTAAAGGCATCTGCCACTGTTGCCCAGCAGGCCTTTTTATCTGCAAAGACCTCCTTGTGTGCTTGAGCAGTACCAGCTTGTTGGGCTTGCCCCTGTGTCCACAGGAAGCTGCCAGGTTGCTTATGGGCCCAGAGAGGCTTCTGCCACAGCACATGGGGCTTCTGCTGTTGGGCAAGATGGCAGACAGCAGGCAGTCTGTTGCTGCTCTCGCTTACTCTGGTCTTAAAGTACTAGTCTGGGCTCTTTTCAACCCTGCCACTGTGCAATGCTCCATGGAGAAGTCTTTGTGCAGATGAGGAGGTGAGAGCCAGACCTAATACCGTCGTCCCAGGTGCTGATTGATGGTTGGTGCTCCTTGGACAGGGATTAGAGAAAATAGAAGGACAAGCATTCCCACCCTGGAGCAGCCTGTGGCAGAGAGACAAAGGGCTGAGGGAGAGGTATGCCTGCGTCTGGGGGAAGGAGCTAAAGCCTGGGAGCCAGACAGAGGAAGGCAGCAGAGAGGGGGCCAGGACAAACAAATGATTAAGGGCAATAAAACAAGGAGACAGCAAGAGTAGGGTCAAGCTGTGAAGGGAAGGGAGGCGATGTCTCCCCTCTACCTTCAGTACAGATCAGGATGCCGCCTAGTTCCTGGCACTGCAACAGTGCTGGGTATGAGCTCAGAGCGGACTGACACAGAGCCCCCTCCCTCCTTCTGTGAAGCAGACCTCTTTCTTAACCATTAGGAGGCTACACAGAAACTGCTCTTGTATCGTGCGTTGGACCGTGCGAAGCCCAGTGAAGGGTGTCCCAAGAACCACAGCCAGCAAAGCTGACCCTCACCAGGGAGAAGCAGGGTGAGAAATGCCCCGCGAAAGCGAGAAAGGCTTCACTCAGGCTCCGGTGCAGAAGCCTCTAGGGAGCGGGAAAGATCTTAAGGTTTGGGTGGCCGTTGAGTTCAGGCCTATTTTGTTTTGTTTTTGAGGTCTCACCCAGCTTGGCCGTGAACTAGGCTCAAGTGATCATCCTGCCTCAGCCTCCTTTGTACCTGGGATTATAGATGTCTGATCTTGAAAGAGGCCATTCAAGAGCTAAAGAGACAGGCGATGGGCCACCATGGGGCAGCTGTTCTCAGAAGTGCCATTTAAGGAATCTGCAAGGAGTAAGGGAGCAGAGCTGCCATGGTGCTGCCCCCAGAGGTTGTAGGGGCAACGGGGGAGAATGGGGGACAACAGGCAACAACCGGGTATGCATTGCTGTGGTGAGTTACCCATGTTTTATCTTCTACTAAACCTGAAGCTTTGAAGACAGTTGTTTCCTCATCCTCACTTCAGCCTAAAACCTCCCAGTCCAGAGTGCATCCACCATTCATTACCCCTGAATGTGTTTGGGCTGTGGCTCTGTATCTGCTCAGAGCAACTCCTCAGAGTCAGCCCCAGGCTCATCGGATGCTGTAACAACAACAAATCCAAGGCTAGGTTTAATGACCGAAACATCTAATCATCATGAGGAGGGTTGGCCAAGACAAAACACTGCTGTGGGATAATGCTCTGTACACTGTAAAGATTTGTAATTCATATTGGTTTAATAAAACACTGATTGGCCAGTAGCCAGGCAGGAAGGATAGGCGGCACAATCAGACTAGAAGAATTCTGGGAGGAGGAAAGGCAGAGAGTCAGCCACCAGTCAGATGCAGAGTTAACAAGATGAGAATGCCTTCCTGAGAAAAGGAATCAAGCCTCGTGGCTAAACATAGACAAGAATTATGGGTGAATTTAAATCATAAGTACTAGTTAGTAATAAGCCTGAGCAATAGGACAAGCAATTTAATATAAGCCTCTGTGTGTTTATTTGGGACTGGATGGCTGCGAGACTGGGCAGGACAGAAACTTCTGTCTATAATAAAACATTGCACCTCAGTCTTGAAGGAATTGAAGTCCCTCTGAAGAGATAAAGTTAGAAAAATGACAGTCAGGAGCCAGGTGCTATAATAGGCACCTGTAGGTAGTCCCAGCTCCTGAGAAACTGAGGCAGAAGGATGTCTTGAGCTCAGGAGTTTGAGATCAGCCTGGGCAACAAGACCTTGTTTTAAAAAACAAATACAAGCCAGCCAGTGGTGGCCTATATCTTTATCCCAGCACTCAGGAGGTAGAGGCAGGCAGATCTCCGAGTTTGAGACCAGCCTGACCTACAGAGCAAGTTCTGAGACAGCCACAGCTATATACAGAGAAACCCTGTCATGAAAACCCATCCAACCAACCAACCAACCAACCAAACAAACAAACAAAAACAAAACAAAACCCAGCACTCAGGAGGCAGAGGCAGGTGGATCTCTTGAGTTTGAGGCCATCCTGGTCTACACTGTGCATTCTAGGCCAGCCAGAACTAAAATGAGATCCTATCCCAAAACAAACCACCCCCAACCAAGAAACAAAGCTACTCCTCCACACCCCTAGAAAGAAAGACAATCACGTAGAAGTGGTGCACAAGGAAAGGGAGCAGCTCAGTGACAAGGGTATACATCCACACCCTTAGCTCCTTGGCAGTGGTCAGGAGGACAGATGGCTTACCCGGCGGCCAGCCTCGTTGTTCTGCAGGTTCATGAGGGCTCGGCCCTGCTCCTCTGATCCCTTGGCAAAGTTCTTCTCACGCTCTCGGGCGTCTACAAACTCTTTGGCAAAGCGGTAGCCGTACTCCACATTGTCCCCACAGCCACCCCACAGCCAGTCTCGTGGCAGGTCCTTGGGCCTCGCCGTCCGGCTGCAGCCACAGGTGGACAGCTCACCCTCTCGGCAAGCGCGGCTGATGGCATTCACCACTCCGGCAGCACTCACTGCATAGGTGAAGGCAGTCTCCCGGCTACCTGCAGCAGGGGATAACAGACGGTAAGCAGGTCACTGTCCTCCGCTGATGGCCTCTCCCTCCCTCTGCTTGCTTGTGGCTTACCGTGTGGGAAGCAGTGTCCCAGGAGATGCCTGCCCTCTCCATAGCACTGATGGCTAGACACTCCTTGCCATGGGCTGACCTTGGCTCATTCTGACTTCTGCCTCTTGGCCCCAGCTCTACTCTATGAAACCCTCTAGGCCTGGTCAACACTCAATCACTGTGCTTCACAGGACCCTAATAGTCACTCCTGGGAGGAGCTGTAAGCAGAGGGGGAATGGGCTTCCTGCAACTTAGGGACCATTCGGGAGTAACAGAATGAGACCGAAGAGGAAATTAAGAGATTAATAGAGCAAGTCCGCACCCAAACAAGAATGGCTTCTCCTTCAGATACCATTTCTCTCCCATTTATAAGCTACACATCTGTGTGTCTGTCCTCTTCGTGGCTGCTGCTGTCTAGTGAGACCCTGGCAGGGGCCAGGAATAGAAGGTGACAGACAACAGTCCTACATTTCCAGCTCTCTTCCTTGGCCTCACGATGTCCATCAACTCAAGAGCACTGGGGAGCCACACCTGAAGTCTCAGCCCCCAGTAATCTCCGATAGAGTCCCAACTATGTTCCTCTTTATGGCTACAGCAATCCACTTTAAAACTTCCACAGTGCAGGTAGTGGCCCATGCCTTTAATCCCAGCACTTAGGAAGCAGAGGCAGGTGGATCTCTGTGATTTTGAGGTCTAGACAGTGAGTTTCAGGACACCCAGAGCTACACAGTGAGACCCTATCTGGGAAAAAAAAAAAACCAGCCTCCCACGGTGCATGCTCTGTTGCACTGGGGATGGGAATATTAACAGCCTCGAATGGTGGATGAAAATGTTAACAACCTCCCACGATGCACGCTCTGTTGCATGGTGGATGGGAATGTTAACAGCCTCCCTTGGTGCATGCTCTGTTGCATGGTGAATGGAAATATTAACAGCCTCCCACGATGCATGCTCTGTTGCACTGGGGATGGGAATGTTAACAGCCTCCCATGGTGCATGCTGCTGAATGGTGGATGAGAATGTTAACAATCTCCCACGAGAGCCTAGGCAGTTTGGATGCTCACCTAACTAGATCTGGAAGGATGTGGGTGGGTCCTTGGACTTCCCACAGGGCAGGGAACCCTGATTGCTCTTCAGGCTGATGAGGGAGGAGGACTTGATTGGGGGAGGGGGAGGGAAATGGGATGCGGTGGCGGGGAGGAGACAGAAATCTTTAATAAATAAATAAATAACCTCCTACGATGCATGCTCTGTTGCATGGTGGATGGGAATGTTAACAGCCTCCCACGTTGCATGCTGTTGCACTGGGGATGGGAATGTTATTGGGTGCAGATGCTTTGGAAACCAGCCTGGCAGCAACTGAAAATGTTAGCAGAGTTCCCAGATGACCCAGCAATTCCATTCCTAAAAATATGCCCAATGGAAACAGAGCTATGCATCCAAATGTTTCTCCGTGGATGCTTATTGCAGCATGATTCATAATGACCACAAGAAAAGAAAGAGAAAGAATGAAAGAACCCAATTATCTATCAATGGATGGATAAAAACAATGTGCCATTAGCCATACAGTGAAATAGTAACAGGAATGAAGTACCAACATATGTCACAACATGGATAAAACTTTAAATAATTGCATCAAGGGAAGAGGCCATTTATTGTTGATCCTATTTATAGGGATGTTCAGAATGGGAAAAATCCACAGAGATTAGCTGTAGCCCAGGGCCGGGGGTGGGGGTTAGACAGTGACAGTTAAGGGACGGTACAAATGCTGGACTTAGTGGCTACGTACTCTGAAGACCACTAAATGTACACCGTTAAATGGTGCATTGTATGTGACAGGAATGATATCCCCGTACAGCTGCTTTAACAAATAACAGAAGACACTGGTGTGGGACACCGAGAGAAGCGGCTCTTGACAGGCCACCGATTCTTCCTGGCCTTGATACTGTACCAGGCAGAATGATCTGCTCTCCTTTGTGACTCCCAAGTCTCCACACTGGGAGGGTGAAGAGGCAGAAGCCTGTAGTCAATTAACAGGTATGAAGGCTGCGGAGATGGCGCCACAGTTAAAAATATTTGCTGCTCTTGCAGAAGGCTGGAGTTTGGTTCCCAGCACCCAGGTCAAGAGGCTCCAATGCCCTCCTCTGGCTTCTGCATGCACACACATAGGCGCACATACGTGCATACAAATGATACAATGAATCTGAGAGGGAAGTCTGGAGTGATCCCTACTTCTTGATTACCTTGGCGCCACACAGCGGTGTCAGAAATCAGAACCACACGGAGTGAATCAGTTTTCCACAGTTAATGATCAGCTCTGGCCGTTTGTGAACAGGAACACCCCCTGGAGCCTCCACCCCTTTGATTGACACCTGCCCGGTGCTGACTGTAGCAGTGAATATTGGGATAGTAAGATAGTCCAAGAAACTCTTTGAATTTTAAATTGTGCATATCTTCATAGGGAAATGTGCATGTGCATGTAGTACCTGTGGAGGCCAGAAGAGGGTGCTGGATCTCCTGGAACTAGAGTCAAAGGCAGTTATGAGCAGTCTGATAATGTAGGTACTGGGAGCTAAACTCGGGTCCACTGGAAGAGTATTATTTGCTCTTAACGAAGCAGGCTGGGCCCTGTTCTGAGTGAGTCATGCCTGAGAAGTCTTCCAGAAATGCTCCCAAGCCCTGACACACCCTGGGGCAGGACGGAGCCTCCTCAGCCCAGGGTCCCTTTCCCTTCTCCACAAGCATTATCTCCCGGCATTCCTCAGAAAAATAGCTGGTCTTTCAAAGCACTTATTCATCTTTTTTCCTTTCTCTTTATAAACGATTCTATCACTAGAAAGTTCCTTCTCATGTGAAACCAAAATACGCCTCCTTGTAATGTCTGCCTGCTGGAACGGCACTTCCTAATCCTCTATCCATTTGACAGCTCTCCAGTGTTTGAAAACAAGAAACATGCCTTTTATGTGTTCCTTTCCCAAGCTGCATATGTCTGGTTCCTTTTACCCTCCTTTGGCAAATATGCTTCTCAGAGTCCAACCGGCCCTCTCCAAATGCCTCCTGAAACCATGCATCCATCTCTGAATGTAATACACCAAGCTGACTTCTGGCTATGGCATCCGAAAGTGTCCGCCAGCACACTGGACTCATTCTGCCTCTGCTGGAAGGGTGTGGCCAGACTCTGAGAGTATGCAGTGTTAACTGCATGGGGTAGCACCTGGGTCTTGGGTAAGAGAGTATTGCATGGGAATCTATAACAGGTTAGATAAGCAGTGTGTGTGTGTGTGTGTGTGTGTGTGTGTGTGTGTATTGCTCGGGGGAGGGGGCGCAATCTAGACGTGAAGCAGTCACAGACTAAAGTAAAGCCAAACCATCCCAGTGATACAAGGCCAGCATTCCGCGGCCACGGGGTTACTGGAGAGACGTCACATCTCTCCGACTCCAGGGAAACTCAACCGGTCAGCCCTTCCGCTTCCTCAGCTGTCCCACTGCTCCTGCGGAGGCTTTGGAAGCCAGGCTGACTCTTCTGAGCCACTCTGCTGCCCTCTGGTGATGACTATTGCTGCAGCATCAAGAAGAGGGGAGTCTAGTGATAACCCCCCTGGATCCTAGAAGGAGCTACCCTGGGCACAGGAGGAAGGACGGCTGCTTGCTCAGGTCAGGAGAGCCTTCAGGGAGGCTAGGAAAAGGAGTGGGAGAGCTGGGGTGTGGTGGCACAAGCCTTTAATCCCAGCATTAGGGAGGCTGAGGTGGGCTGATCTCCATGAGTTCAAGCCCAGCCTGGTCTACATAGAGTTCTAGGACAACCAGGGCTATGTAGAGAGACCCTATCTCAAACAAACAAATAACAGCAATGAAAAAAGAAAACAAACAAACAAAAGAAGAGCGGGGAAAATCAGACAGACCAAAGCGCTCCTGCTGGTAACTGAAACAGATCAAGCGAGAGGTACCTCCTCTGTGAGGTCTGCCCTGAGCCAGTCACCCTACGATGCAATCAGACTCACAGTGTCTATTCCTCATACCCCACCCCGTTGGAACACACAGGTGAGTGTGACGTGTGCAGGTAGATGTGCATTCCCACCAGGCCCCAGTCTACAGCTCTTATTCCCCGGACAATAAAATGGTGTTAGTCTTGTCTCAGAACAACCCAGGGCAGCTCTCTACCACACTCCCTCACAACCGTGTTCCTCAGGAGCCGGCCACCTTGTTTTTGGAGACAAGATCTTTCACTGGGGCCTGATGCTCACAGGTCTGGCTAGGCTGGTTGCCAGCAAGACCTAGGAATCTGCCTGTCTCTGCCTCTTTAACATTGGGGTTACAAGCATGTGTCAAGGCACCCATCTTTCTATGGGGGTGCTGCAGATTGAATTTGGGTTCTCATGTCTTTTATGCGGGTGCTGGAGATCAAATTAGGTTCTCGTGTTTGCAAGACAAAGAAGCCACTCCCCACCCACACTGGTGTCATGGTCCCACCCAAAACTGCTTTGGCAGGATAGGTACTGTGCCAAAGAGTGCCAAGAGGGCTCCTCAAGAATTAGTAAGTAAACCCCACCAAAAGCCGTGTCAGCTTTCTGGGAAAACTGCCCCTCGGGCCATCGCGGACACAGGCACATTTTTACAGCCAGAGCTGATCCCAAAGGCAAAGACAGAGGTCAAAGGAAACTTTCACTTTTCAATTTAAGGCTGGGGAAGATGTTTGGAGTAAGTGTGTGAGTGGGGGAGGGGGGGTTCGTTCTAATAGAATACTTTAAAATCTCTACCCACCCCCAAACATCCTGCTGGAACCAACCCTGCTTTGGGAAAGTCTCAGCACCAGCTAACTCCAGAATGCTGTAGTGAGAGGGAGCTGTCCAGGGAGAAGGCAGAGACAAGGCTACCAACACCTTCCTTTTATGGTCCTGGAGATGAGACCCAGCAGAATAGGGCCTGGTTTCTCAATTTCTTGCCAGGGAGGGGAGGATGGCATTTCAAAAGGACCTAAGACAATTAGACGCAAATCACACCTCCATTTGGGCAATAGGCCAGCGGAGCTCTCACCAGCTGGGGGACAGGGGAGGGGGAAACGGATCCTGAGCAGTGGTCCTCTCATCTTCCTCTCCCACACTTTCACAAAGGGGAAAGCCAGGCCTGGATCCGGTTAATGACAGCTATTACCAACCTGGCACCATGTTTTCACTTTCTGCTCAAGGGCTCAAGGGGAAGAAGTGAAAATCTTAGATGTCAAACATGCAGTTTAGGATTCTTTTTCCTCCCCTCTGTAAAGACTTCTGAAAAGGCCCTTCCAGCACTGAGAGACAAAGGCAGCCTTGGCAGGCAAGCCTCTAATCCACTCCCTCCTTACTCAGACTTCCGTCTGTCTGTTCCCTTCCAGAGTGAGTCAGACAGCCCCCGGGGTGAGTCTGACTTAGAGGAACGCAGGGTGACGCAGTTACTGCTGTGACTTGTGGGGCTCCCTCTTCCTCCTAACACGTTCCCAAGCCCGACAGGATGCACGAGGCTTCCATTCATGCTACCAATGGACCAGTCACCGGGGAGGAGACATGCCCCCAGGTGTGAAGACAAGGATCCTGTGACCAAGCCAAGCTCAAGTGGCCTCTTACCTATCTGCATGACTCTGCCAAAGACAGACGTGTTGTCCACAGTGCTGCAGTTCCACCGCCTCTGTCGGAACTGGTGCTGGCACTCCCTGATGCCCGTCTTGGCTCCCTCCCCGATGTAGGACATGTGCTCCTGGTATAGCTGACACAGCTTTCTCTGGCCTGGGGAAAGCCCGGGAAGCTGGCTGCACACAGGCTGAGCACCAATGATGAACATCTCAGGTCTCTGCACCGGGTTCAGAGCTAGCGACCTACAAGCAATGCAGAAAGGGGGAAGGCCCGCAGTGAATGTGCCAGCTGCAGCTCTATGCATTCACGAAATCCCTCTCCCCCAAGTCTCCAACGTAAGAAGGGAACTTGAAGACAGAATGCATGCCTTCAAAGAATTTGGAGGGAAACTGAGGCCCAAGCCCAAATGCTATGTGAGATACCATATGCCTCAGACAGTTGGAGATGGTAGGGTGTGGCTGTTCACCCCTTTAATCCCAGCCAAGCGAGAGGCAGATGAAGGTGGATCTCTGTGAATTTGAGGCCAACCTGACTTCCATCCAGGACAGCCACAGCTATATAGCAAGACCCTGAATCAAAAAGGCAAACAAAAAAAAACAAAAACAAAAACCAACACAAGACAAACAAACCAAAACACAACAAAAATTTGAACTGTCTTAAAGGACGAGGGCAGACAAAACAGGCTGAGTGGGGCAGCCATTCTCTGGGGGTTGAGAACAGAAGAAGTGAGCTGTCGGTAGAGAGCACAGACCTCATTGAAGGAGGAAGAATATGAGCTTAGCCAAGTGCAGGGGGCATGACGGAAGGTCACTGATCCCCCTAAGCAAATCTGCTCATGCCTTTAAGACAGAACACCCTACACGTGACTATGTACCCCAACCATTCTCTTCTCCCACCTCTCGGCAGCCCAGACCTCTGCTCATTGGCTTGGGGGCTGATTCGTCATCTGGCACATATCACAGATGAAGAGCTGAGTTAGATGAAGGACTTACAGACTTGCAGCTGAATAAAAGCCTGAGTTGGGCACAGACCGTGACATTTCCATGTCTACTTGGCAAACACGGTGGTCTTACAAACACAAAAGAGCCTACTTGGTTCTTTCTACAAGGCTCTCTTCCGACCTTCAAACTGATCTAGTAGGAATTTTACTGCATCTACTTCTACTAGCAAAAAAAAAAAAAAAAAAAAAAAAAATCAAACAAACAAAAAACAAAAACACAGAGAGCTACAACACCACACCTATACATACATATACTTGTACACACACACAAATATTTACAGACTTTTTTGTGATGGGGGGGGTCTCACTGTGTTCTACAGGATGACCTTGTATTATTTGGGTTCAAGTGGTGTGTCTGACTCAGCCTTAATAATGCAGGGCGGGGGGGCTTGGAGAGAGATAGAGGGCTCAGAGGTTCAGACCACTCGACTGCTCTTCCAGAGGACTGGGGTTCAGTTCCCAGCACCCACATGGCTGCTGACAACTGTCTGCAGCTCCAGTTCCAGGGGACATAACACCCACGGCAAAAACACCAATGAAAAATATTTAAATAATGTGTGTGTTTCTAAGAATGGATTTCAGAGTCTTATTTATGCTATCGATATTTTTTGTTGGCTAAATAACAATAAAAGCTATTTGTTACAATTCACAGGCTGGGGGGCACCTTCAGGAAGGGTTTTAGACAAGATCTAAGTGGGCAGGGGAAATCACATGACCAAAGCCTACATTCTTCTCTTGAAGCCCTCAGCTCTGGGAGCTTGAGGAAGAAAATGAGCTCTCCCAGCCTTCCTGGGATGACAGAGGCCCTGGTATTCCTCAGATAAAGGTGTGATCACTCCCATGGGGCCCTGCTTATGAAGGGTAATCTTGGTTACCCCAGAAGCCTCAAGGTCGGCACAGGCTAGCCCCTTGGTTCTCTCACTCACCACCAGGAGCTGGCATCAGTCAGGAGCTGGGCCCAGCTGGAGAGCAGAGCTGCTATGAACAGCAACATCAGGCTGGGCATAGTCAACCTCAGCCCATCCCAGTGCCCTGGGACCAACATCTTCCAAAGCGGAGCTCCCTGGAGAGAGAGAAGGAGAGCAGAATCAGCATGCAAATGCCACAGACCTGGCGAGCCCCGGAGAGAGGAGGACAATGCAGCAGAAATGTTCAGAGCTGTGGGAGGGATCCGAAGGCAAATTCTGACCCCCTTCCCCTCCCCGTGAGAAATTCAGCCCTTCCTTTCCAGCCTTCTCTTACTGGGAAGCTGCTCACCACAGGGCCTTGGAGTCCCTTACTCAGGACCCCATTCTGAAGGGAGCAAGCTATGAAGCCAGAAAAGCTAATGAAAACTGCCCATTTCAAGAAGAGTGTGCCTGGTGCAGCAGGTAAGAAGCACACCTGCCCTTCCAGGGCCCAGGACAAGAGCACAGAGACAAAGGGGCACCCTTGTCCAAAAAAAAAAAAAAAAAAAAACAACCAACAAAACAACAACAACAACAAAAAAAAAAAACCACCCACTCCAGTTCAGAGATTTAATTCTCTATCAGACTCTTCTTTGTGGGGGCTGGGGGTTAAACATCTGCAGAATTGGATGTGCTCTCCTTTCTCCCTGCTCTTAAGTTTTCTGAACGCAAACCCTTGTTTACCCTTAAGGAGTAATAGCAGGGAGAAAGAACATCAAGGCCGTGCAGGAGCCTCCCAGGAGCAGGCTTTGGCGACCCGTCTCCTCCCCCAACACTTTGGCCTTTGAAGGGCCACATGGAATGTAATTCCAGCAGCATTTGAACAGCACTGGCTCTGGGCCACTTCTCCCAAATCTTTCGGGAGGTCCTGCCCTCACCCTTGCTGCAATGATGTTGCCACCTTTGCCTTGGCTGAGACACACCTGGAACACTTGGAAAATACAGCTTTGGCATCCTAGAGCAATCGACCAAACACCCACCTAACAGCTAGGCTCTTCTCATTTCCAGTACACACACGCACACGCATGCATGCACTCACGCAGGCACAGCACACGCTCCAGACAGTCCCAGGCTAGCTCACCACGCTGATGCTGAGTTTCTGGGTCTCTAGACTCTCCGGGAGGGGGCGGCAGATGCTTTTTAGACCTTCGGTAAAGGAAATGTTTGACCTCGGACCACTAAGAGCGGAAGATGGCCCGAGCAGGATTCAGGGTCGGGACGTGCCTGTTCCCCACCCCTTTTGGTTTTCCTGCTGGAGGTCTCAGCTGGGGCCGGGCACCAACAGGTAGGTGAGTGGGGCCGGCAAGGGGCAGATCAAAGAGAGATTTGCTCCTCAGCTTTTGTCATGTAGAATCAGCTCGGAAATGATCCGGCCTTTAGCGGGCCGCTAACAACTCCAACTTTCCTAACCGACTTCACCGCCTTCTCTAGGGGATGTCCCACCTCCTCCTAGACCCTCCATAAATCCTCCTCCACCTCAAGATAGGAGGTCTGTGAAGGTAGAACTTAGAGATGGGGCAGAGATAAGGCTGGCTCCAGAAGCTAATGGCTTTATGGAGGGGGAGGGTCCAGGCCTGGGATAGAAACACACAAGGGAACAACTTCAAAGGGCCCCCTTGTCCAAACATCCCCAGCTTCTCCTCCCAGTCCTTGGGGACCATTCAGCCTTCTCTGGCTGCCCTGGCTAAACCACCACAGACTGGAAACCTCCCTACTCCCCACAGCACCCCACCCCATGGGTCTTTCACACAGCCACACTACCAAGTAGCATAGGTTTCTTCCAATGGATGGTACCAACATCCCCCAGCCTCCTCTCCCCAGGTTTCCCACCTCACATCCCCTAACAGGTTCCTAGGAAATCTATTTTGAGGTCCTATGTCTAACCAAAGTCAACCTGGGAGTCTGAAACAGCATCACTTCAGAGACAGGCAGTGCCTGCTAAAACCACTGTGTTTGACTGCCCAGGTTAGATGCCCAAAGGCAGTCTTGGGCCAGATTCATAGGGGTTGCAAATTCCACACCTTTGCAAATTCCCCTCAGAAACAAGCGGAAAATGCAATGGCCCCCCAGCAGCTCTCACCACCCTGTGTGCCACCAAGTTTACATGAAATTCTAAAAATGACCCCAAACCCAACCGACCGGTCAAAGAAAAAAAGCTTCCTGTATGTGTGTTGCTCCCGCTGCCTATCAGACGTGTGGAACATGAAACAAGGCACACACAGTGTCCTTAGCAGCTCTGTCCTGGTCAGCAGGGGTTCAAGAACTGGTGCTGGGCAGTCATCTGCACTTCTGATGCCTTCACAGGATGTGTGGGGATGGACAGTGTGGAGCTAACCGAGATGTTTTGGTCCCACTGGGTATAAATACCTCAAATCCAGACAGGACACAGATGTAGCCAGAGCCCAAGGAACAGCTGCTGCAGACTGTGGGACCTGAGCAGGGCCTTGAAGTCCTACGAACCCTGATGTGACGACTTGTTCTGGTCAGAGGGGAAGGACTTTAGAAGGCTAAATGAGACACTATGGTGACAGAAGGCTCCAGCCAAGTCTAGACTTCTCGGGGTGACTCTTGCTTATGAGCTTCGGGGAGCACTTCCAAGGCCTGGTATCTAATCACCATGGATCATTCAAAAACAATCACCCAGGAAAGTGCCCATTCCTCCGGTTACTGAGTGCCACCCTTTGGACCATGAAGCCATGGGCAAGCCAGTGAAGTGTAAAACAGCCCGGTTCTCTCTTCCTGGATTTACATCTTAAACCTTGCTGTCTTTCCAGCTCCTCCCTGTCCCATGCATCAAAACCACTGCCATCGATCGTGTCTCCAGAGTGCATTTAAAGCTTGCTCCCCACTCTCCACCCCTACTGCCATACCCTAAGAGGCCAAAGGGCTGGCTAAGGGACCTCTAGTCTCCAAACTATTTCACGGCTTCTGTATTAAATTCTCTTACTGTTCAGCTTTCTAATTTTGTAAACTCTCAAAGGGTGGCCGGTATCGATTAGTATCAGTATCGCTTGAAAATCCATGAGAAACACAAAACCTCAAATTGCCAAGTTCTCCCAGACTCAGTTCTGTGTCCAGCAATCTGCTATTGTTGTTTTTACTGCAATTCTTTTTAAGAATTTTATTACATTTATTTATTTGTGTGAGGAGTCGGGGGGGTGGGGTGGGCACATGTGCTGGGAACAGAGGACAGCTCCGTGGAGTCAACTGATGCCCATGAAAATCTGAGGGCCACTGTCCTGCAGCCATCCTCACTGACAGGTACTGAATCGATGTACCACCTTTTCATAATAACGTGTTTATATTTTAATAATGCATGTCTACTTGTTGATACCTTAAACCAATCACTCTAGGGTGTTAAAGACCCCTCAGGGCCATGGAACTTTCAGCACAAGCAAATGAAGCCACAGCTCTAGCATGACAATGTCCTCTAGTTTTGACTCTGTTGGTCATGTATGTGGAACGTTGAAAGGATCACGCCAACAATTCACATGACTGATGACAGTGGCTGGGATTACACCAAGTACCATTGGTGCACACCTAAAGTGTACTGGACTGTTCACTTTAGATGACATGTGTTGTATCTAAACAAAGCAGTTACCATTTAAAACTGTGTTCACAGTGATGCTGGCCCCTCCCCTGTAGATATTTATGCACCAGGAAGTACGTCAAGGGCAGTCCTATGGCAGAGCCTGCACCAAGCCTGAGTCTGAGCTCCAAGACTTAGCATGCGCCCGTCCATGAGTTCTAATCTCAGCCAAATAAAAATAAACAAATAAGTAACAAGATAACATAGCTGGCCTCATGCTGTCAGTGAGGTGCATGGGCCAGCTATGATCTCTGGTTGCAATGAAATATTGTGTAGGAATAAAAATAAACAAGCTATAGCTGCATGCAACCACATACTCAAATCTTAACAACATAACGCAGAAAAGCAAGTCACAGAGACTATAGGTGTAAGCCATACAGAAGAGCAAGCTGATTATCATCAGCACCACGTGGAAGTTCCCTCCAGGATGGGCGAGGGAAGGGACCATGATGAAGAAGAGGCCTGGAGTTTCTAGGCACCAGCACAGCCTGGGTAATGGATAATGCCGTTTCACTGTTGCCACTCATTTGGCTGTGCATATACTATGTGCACATCGTGGCTCTCTGCCATTTCCTGAGTTCCTGTATTGGACATTATATGACAGAAATGTTCAAACTGAGAGGAGATCCCACTAGCATGGATGGAGGAGCTCTGTGCATTCCCAGTCTCACCGGGCACAGTAAGATCCTTCCCTGCCCCCTTTTCTCCTTATAGAAAGAATATTCAAGCTCAAAAGGAAACATTAAACAAATGTTTACTAATTTAGAGACAGCCCTGTGACATACGATTGGAGGACGGGGTAACTATGGAGAACATCAGCGCAGCCTCCAGCATCCTGTCCGTGAGCCAGCAGTTTCTGTGGCAGGAATCAACACAGCATGGTTTCCCTTCACTGTGAGGAAACCAGGCTTTGGCCAAGCTACTTTCTATATCACATTTGTCTGTCTGTCTGTCTGTCTGTCTGTCTGCCTGCCTGCCTACCTACCTACCTATTTATTTAATTTTGCTAGTGGTCACCATTTAGTTCACCAGCCAGCTCTCTCTCCGGCGTAACTGTTTTCATAGATACCTTTCTTCTTTAACAGACATTTTTTTCTTACAGTGACCAAAGATTAATGCGATCATGCGGGGAAGACTTTATCAGAAAATCCCAGTCTCTTGAAGGAATCCCCAGATGCTCATCTTCTGCTCAGCTCAATTATCACAGCCTTTCCCTGCCAGCCTTAATTATTTCTCCCAAGGGTCTCTGCCTCTACCCTGCCCCCCATTCTTCCTTGCCGGCTTTGCTCAGCGAATCCTCTTAGCCCTAAGGCACGGCATTCCTTTGTGTGATCTACTTCCTCCACAGTTGGTGGAGATGAAAATTAAAAAATCTATGGTGGGAAGGGAGGGAGGTTTACCAGTTCTACCACCTTTTGTGGCAGCCCCTGGAGAACTCATGTGTCACAAGGTGTGCCTTAGGGAGAGAGAGGGTGGGTAGAAGAGATAAATTCTGGCACTCGGGAGAGAAGTTAAACTAGGAATGCATGTGGCATTCCCTGTGAGGAGGTGGTGTGTGTGTACGTGTGTGCATATATGTGTGTGTGCGTGTGTGTATGTGTGTGTGCGCATGTGTGCACGTGTGTGTGTGTTTATGTGTATCTGTGGTAAAGAAGGAGAGCTGGGGATGGACCCAGAATTCAGATCTCCATGTTTCCAGGAATAGAAAATCCCAAACCATCAGTCAGCTTCCCGAACCCTGGAGAAATACGTGACCTACTCTCAATTGCACAGACACTATGAAAATAAATGTCAAAGGTCAGCAGAGTCCCTAGTTTCCAGGTTGTCCCCCTTCCCAACCCCGCGTGCATGGTTCCTGGAAGTGGCAGGTCTGGGCAGAAGAAGGAATTTTCATCCACTTGCATCTCGATGTATTACAATTGTCTCAAAATACGCCTCTTCCGAGGAAGGCAGAAATGGGCAGCCCCTAAGTCATCACGGCTTAGGAAACTATTCCGAGAGCCAAAGCTTTAGACTTGTTTCCAAGGAATTGGAGGGCTGTGGAAAAGGTGTTTAGATGCTCTCATCTTGCAAAGTAACCGATTTTGGTCTGCTGTGGAGTTCTGGAGTATGAGGGGGCTTCCATACTCTGAGAATTCCGGAGTTCGCAGGGAGGGAAGGGGTACTCAGTACAGAGCTCTGGAGCCCACAGGGGCGTGGGTTGGGGAACTGACAGCCTGTCTATATCGGCTCCCTGGAACAAGTGCGTCTTGTGCTAGCAACTCAACGCACTTCTGCCTTTGTGAACTGGAGCATTGTTTAAAAGGAGCTGAAGAAGGACCGTGATGTGGCTCAGCCTGAAAAGGTGTCTGATGTGTGGCCTAGTGACTTGATGCTCGGAACCCACACGGTGGAGAGAACAGATGTTTACAAGCTGTGTTCTGACCTCCATGCTCACGCCATGGCACAACATGTACACACACATACTCGCTCAAACACTCACACATACACTCTAAATTAAAATGTAAAAAAATCCTGAGACCTTGGGAAACCACACTATTTCAGCAAGTGGAGACAGGCCTACACAATAGCACATCACGTGGGAGGTGGAGATGCAGAAGAATCGGGAGTTCAGTGCCAACCTCAGCTACATTTGTAACCTTGAGGTTAACTTGGACTACTTGAGACCCTGTCTCAAAAACAAACAGACAGACTCCTAACTGCCAGGTGGCCAAATCTCATTGTTTAACAGTGGCTTAAATCTCTGGAACACGAATACCCAGGTGGGCAGGAGGACACACACTCATCTCCTCATTGCCCACGGCTTCTGCTGTAATCCTTGCAGCCGCTCACACGTTCACTTGAAAACAGGCTCCCAAGGCTTTTGAGTTTGCCACTCCGTTCACTAAAGGAGCTTCAGTGTATGTATTGTGCATTAATATGTTTATTATGGCTATAGTTATCATTTTACTAAATTCTCACTCCTGACTATATGGAAAGCTGGCTTCACGTATGCAGTCTTCTGAAAGCAGCTGCTCCTTTCTCTAAACAATGCTAAAGTGTAAATGCGTCTGTGTGTGTCTATGTGTGTTTGTACCTGTGTGTGTCTGTACATATGTGTGCATGCTTGTGTGTCTCCATGTGTGTGTGTGTGTCAGTCTCTGTATGTGTGCATGCTTGTGTGTCTCTGTGCGTGTGTCTCCGTGTGTGTGTGTGTGTCGGTGTTTGTGTGTCAATACATCCATTAGTGTTTGTCTGTGTGTGTCTCTATGTGTTTGTGTGTCTGTGTGCTTTTGTGTCTGTGTAAGTTTCAGATGGTTGTAATCCACCATTTTGGTGCTGGGAATCAAACTCAGGTCCTCTGCTAGAGCAGCAAGTGCTCTTAACCACTGAGTCATTTTTCCAGTCGCTTGGTTAGTGGTTGTCACAGTAACAGAAGGCAAACTGGAATGGGGTACAATGTCAAAACCCAGAGACAGGCAGAACTTCTGTGTGCTTGATGCAGCAGAACCTTCACTTCTTGGGAGTCCCGGGGAACCACCGAGGAGTCTGGGCTTTGTTCTGTGGCTTACAGGAGCTGCTCCAGGCACAACATAGGTGGAAGCACCATCAGATCTGTGTTTAGAAGATGTGGTGAGTAGTGGTCATAATGACTGATGGAGGAGAGAGTGGGTTCCAGCAGAGGGGTCAGAAGCTATGGAAACCTGATAAACATGGCAAGGGCAGGAGGAGAACACAGGGCTCCAGGGGAGGAAAACAGGTGCAGAATGACAAGCTAGCACTGAGAACAGACCAGGAGAAGACTGTTTTATCTAATGGTGCAGGCCTCAGATTGCAGACTGCTTACCCTTGGTCAAAGTGAAACAGGACAAAGACTCATGCATGACTCCGTGGTATAGCTCTTGCCTAGCATTTGTAAGGGCTTGGGTTTTATCCCAACACTGCAGAGACAGAGCAAGCAGGACAGGGGAAGAAAAACAAACCAACAGTCGTCTCCAACCACATATGAACATGGGGAGAGCCCACCATAACAAAAGTCACCTTAGGAGGCTAAAGTACATTTGATCTCTGGGGATCTATCTACCTTACACACCCACACGGCTGATCACAGCTTTAAGTACATGTATCATTTACAATGAGTCATGAAAATGAACAACTGGACCATGAGATGGCTGAAGGGGTCAAGGTGCTTGTCACGTAAGTCCAGCAACTTGAGTTCCATCCTGAAACCCATGTAAAGATGGAAGGAGAGACCCAACTCTACAGACTTGTCATCTGGTCTGCATACCACCCAGTTGCACATGCACTCATGTGT
This sequence comes from Microtus oregoni, assembly GCF_018167655.1. NCBI lineage: Eukaryota > Metazoa > Chordata > Mammalia > Rodentia > Cricetidae > Microtus > Microtus oregoni. The sequence goes on from NW_024543061.1 coordinate 60,447,131, forward strand.
ATGTCCCATGTACACACACAAATGCCATGTCTAGCACAGCCTCAGGGATTGACACAACTGTAGGGCCAAGGGAACTGTAGTGGTCTGAATAGGAATGGCATCCACAGGGACTCAAGTGTTTGAACGCTTGGGCACTATTAGGAGGTGTTGCCTTGTTGGAGTAGGTGTGACCTTGTTGGGAGAAGTGTGGCCCCGTGGGGGCATGGGAGTGAACAGTCCTCCACCACAGGTTCTGTCTTACCATAGGCCCCAAAGCAACACAGCCAACAATGGTCTGAAAAGGTGAGCTTCCTCTTTATAAGCTGTTTATCTGAGTAAAACAACAGCCTTCGATGCCAGGGAAAGACAGAGTTCCAAGACAGAAAGCTGCCTGGATCCCCAAAGGACCAGTGGAGAACGTCCCAACAGTGGAACATCCACTTGGGATTTTTGTTATTGTTTTCTTTTTCAAAACAGGGTTTCTCCGTGTAGCCCTGGCTGTCCTGGAACTCACTATGTAGACCAGGCTGGCCTGGAACTCAGAGACCCTCGAATTGCCTCTGCCTCCCAAGTGCTGGGATTAAAGGCGTGCACCACCACAGCTTGGGTTTTCACAGAGGATAAAAACGAACTACAGCTTTTTAGAGCTAATGGAATCTTGGGGGAGCGGATTGTTACAGGGGTTAGCATAACCTCGACCAGCACAAAGCTTTATCTTAATCTTCTTTGTGTTAGATTCACCTGCACACTTTTCTGTTATTGGTGTTGCTATGGATTGGACTCAGCCTTGGGCATACTAGGCAAGCACACTATCACCGGGTCACACCCCTGCTTGTGTTTTATGACAGGCTCCTGTAAGTTGCGCAAGCCAAGGGCTTGGAACTTGTGATGCCTTTGAATTGGTCTTCCAAGTGCTGAGGATTGCAGGTGTCTGTTGGGGCATTTTGCTGGCTGTATTTGAAAACTGACGCTCTTAGAGGGTAAACTGGTTCACATTATGGGAATCAGCATGGAGGTTTCTCAAAAAGCTAAAAATAGAACTTCCATATGATTTAGTTGTATCACTCCTGAACATAGTCCCAAAGGAATTGCATCCTACTACAGAGATACTTGTTCGTTCATTATTATTGCTGCTTTATTCACAATAGGCAGGAAATGGAATCAACCAAGACATTCATCACTAGATAAATGGATAATGAAAATGTGGCAAATAAACACAATGAAATTTCATAAATAAAGCATGCAGTTTACAGGAAAATGGATGGAGCCAGAACTGGGAAGTCATTTATTAAGACAGGTAACCCAGACTCGGAGAGGCGAATCCTCACTTCACTCTCATGTGGGTCACAGCCTTTTGTTTGCTTGTTTTTGAGACAGGGTCTCACTGTATAGCCCGGCTAGCCTGGAACTCCCCATATAGATCAGGCTAGCCCCACTCACAAAGATCTGCCTGCCTCTGCCTCTTGAGTGCCAGGATTAAAAGCATGAGCCATTATGACTGGCCCTGCTTCTAATTTTTTTTAAAGATTTATTTGTTTACTAAGCATATATTCATGCATACGAATGTACAGACAAACCCTTTTTTGCTCTGCCTGTTCCTTTAAGGCAGGTTTCCCCCTAAACACAGAGCTTGGTCTTTCTCACAAGCCAGCAAGCCCCAGGGATGCTTCTCTCCCCACTCTTCTTGGAGCTGGGACAACAGACATCTGTCAGACACCTGCTTGCTATCTTCGTGCTGGTCCAACTCTGGTCCTTGAGATTCTATAGCCAACTGCTCTTGACTATGCATCCACCTCTCCACCCCCTAACTTTTATATATGTGCATCCACCTGGGAGTGAGAGAGCAGACAGCTGTTGGAAGACTAGAAAGGGACCATAAGGGGGGGGGGGGTAAATAATTTCAGCAGAAAATGGCCCTACAATTAAATCCCAGTAAATGTTACTTATGCTATATTTAATATCTATAAAGTCAAGATTAATTTGATTAATAGCTGACCATTTACATAAAACATGCCTCTTTTACAATTTAGAGGTTTGGGGGTTTTATTGTTATTAGACAGAGGCATCCAGGTTCCTGCTTCTTTAAGGACAGACACTGAATGAGAGAACAGTCCTCCAACCCCTATTCCTGAGGGCATATGGCATTTGCCTACCTGAAAAGACAGGAAAACACAATACTGTTGAGGTATTTTTAAAAACCTGAATCTTCCAAGCATTTTTATTTTTCCATTGTGATTGTGTGTGTGGGTGTGTGCGTGTGTGTGCTACAAATACACGTGCCACAACACCTGTATGGAGGTCAGAGAACAATTGTGGGAATCGGTTCTCTCCTTCTACCTTGTGGGTGCCAGGGATTGAACTTGGGCACTGAGTCTTGGCAGCACACGGTCGGGCAGCAAATGACTTTACCCACCTAGCCTCCTGGCCCTTCAGCCACTGGCATGAAGCTACTGACCCTCCAGGCTTAAATGGCAGCAAATGACTTTACCCACCTAGCCTCCTGGCCCTTCAGCCACTGGCATGAAGCTACTGACCATCCAGGCTTAAACGGCAGCACATGGAGGTTTACTAACGTGACTCCAGCCCTACACAGCGGCGACACTTCTCTCCCTTGTCGTCTCTACTGGACAATGAGAGAGGAGGCTGGGTGTGCAGCTAAGCGCTATGGCACTTGCCCAGCCTGTTTGGGTCTATCCCAGCATGTTGCATGTTGGGGGAGGGGACATCAGAGCCAAAGCCACACCATTGTGTTCCATTGTTAATACCCTTCACATTTACTGACCAGTGAACAGGTCTGGTTCAGCTGGATCATCAAGCTTGCTGGGCAATTGCACTTTCAAATAAGTTCATTTTTAGAATTTCCAACTTTTAATCAAAGTAAGGCCTAATAACTAAGCTGACTTTTAGTATTCACAATAAGTTAGCACATATCAAACTGCATTTCTCTGATGCTCATGTGGGCATAGATATCTTACATGTCTATTAGGCATCTGCAATGCCTTTTTCATAATTAGGAATCTTACAGAAGGAGGCATCCCCCTGTGCCTGCTAGCAGGTGGCCAACTCTAGCTGTGCTATCTGAATCAGCTTAGTCCACTTGGTCCTCTAGTTGGTGCAGCCTGTGCCTCCCAGAGTATGCCTGCCTGTCTTTCACTGTGGATAAATGGAGTTCAAGCACTGCCAGCGGTGCTATTGGCTCCGTGTTTATGCTTTCGGTGACATCTCAGTTGAGGTCAAACGGATTGCAAATCTCACCCAGGACCCAGAATTTGACTGAGCTGGGGTTTCTGCTTTTGCGTGAATATAGGTTCTACAGGGAGTCCTTAAACCATGCCGCCAGTGACACACAAGGCAGAGGGATCCTTCGACTCGACTGGCCAGGAAGACACTAGCTTTGCCCGGCTAAATCTAACTTTAAAAAAATGTTTTTGCCAAAGAAATCCTGTAACTCGATCCGTGTTTCCATCACGCTGGGAGAGGAAGTGTGGGATCAGAGCGCTTCTCTGGTTCCCCGCAAACCTCCCCTGTTTTTTGTTTCTCTTTTTGCCCAGTCACTTTTCCAAACCTAACCACACTCTGCAGCCACGACGCTGTCCTGAAGTCACCCTGTGTGTCTAGATGACAAGGTGCTGGTAAAGTTGATTCGAATGAGGAAATCGCCACCCCACTCCACCATCTGGGTTCCTTCAGCAAAAGGAAATAACGCTTTCAAAAACACCTAGAAACTAGCTTTAAATACCTTTAAGAAACCGTGGGCCAGGCAGTGGTGGCGCACGTCTTTAATCCCAACCCTCGGGAGGCAGAGGCAGGCAGATCTCTGTGAGTTCGAGGCCAGCCTGGTCTACAGGATACGTTCCAAAGCTACAGAGAAACCCTGTCTCAAACAAACAATAAACTAACAGTGGAACTGGCGAGACAACTCAACAGGTAAAGGTGTTTGCCACCAAACCTGACAACCTGAACTCAATCCCTGGGATTCACATGGTGGAAGATGAAAACCGCCTCCCAAAAGTTGTCCTCTGACCTCCACACATGTGCCATATTGTGTGTGCACTCATACATAGACACACAAACACAAAAAAGCAATAAGCAAATGCAGCAGCAGCAGTAGTAATAATAAAAGAAACTGGCAGGCAGTTCTGAAATTCTGATGAACAACCTCTGTAAAACACTGTTAATGGTGGGTGACCAAAGCTACTGCCTGGGAAAGAGGGCAGCAGATCTGCCCAGACAGTGCAGAAACGGATGAAGGGATGCTCTCAGTTCCACACAGAAGGGGCCAAAAAGAGCTGAGGTTCCCAGCATTGCCATCTCCTTGATTGCCTACGAGTGCTGTCTTTTTGTTATTTGTTTTGTTTTTAGATTTTATTTATAGATTTGTGTATGTATGTTTTAGTATATGCAAGCATGCATACATTCAAAAGGGCGCATGCATGGGCCTGTGGGGGAGGGGGCCAGAAGGGTGGGTAGGATCCTTAAGCTGGAGTGCTAGGCATTTTTTTCTTTTCTATTCTTTTTCTGCAAGATGCCTGGATTAGGCGGTGCTAGCATCCAAACGCTGGTTTTTATGATTGCAAACCACTGAGCCATCTCTTTTGTCCCAGCCTCCTTTTGTTCTGCTCGTGTATAGCCCATATAGAACACCACAGGAAGCTTAGGAAATTGCAGCACCCAAAGATGCGAACCCACAGGCTCACATCCTTCCAGCCAGGGAAGCTAGCACCCTAGGAAAATTTCAGTGGTAAGAAATGAGTCCATGTTTGTGTCAAAGGAAACCACACACCCAAACACTAAAAGCCAATGTCAACACAGAAGGGCAATGGAAAATAGCCCAGTATCACACAGATGGAATACGACCAGATGTGGTGGTGGGGGGCAGCTTAGGGTGGTATGCAGCAAATAATAAAATTACTGCTTCTTTCCACCATTAAGAAAATACCATCAAAGAGCGAGGCAAAAGTAGAGAAGCCTCTCTTGGCTTCTACTCGGCTCCAGGCAGCTCCCCCAACCCTATAGATTGAAAATCAATCTCTTTCCCCACATCTCTCTCACCCTAAGTACCCCAGCACCCCAAAACTTATCCAGGAAAAAGCGATCAGAATTCCTGTGACTGTTCTACACTTTTTCTCTCCTTGTAACATTTTTATTTACTTGTTTATGTGTGTGCACACATGTGTGCGCCTATCAGAGGATAACCTGTGGGAACTGGCTCTCTGTCCACCATGTGGCTCTCAGGGATTGAACTCAGATTCTTGGGCTTAGAGGCAAGTGCCTTTATCCATTGAGCCATCTTGCCAGCTCTTTTTCTTTTTCTTCTTGAAAAGGCTAGCTCAGGAGTGATGCTTGGGCTAGCCTAAACTCCTGGGCTCAAGGGATCCTCCTTCTAACACCTCCCCCAGTGGCTAAGATTAGAGAGGAGGCCCGTGGGATCCAGCCTAGAGTTACTGCCCCACATGCCTTGGGCCGGGGGCTGGAGAACTCTTGCCTTGGTTCCGCAGTGTAAGCAGGCAGTAAGTGAAGAGGCAGTAATCCCAGACCCAGAGGTAGGGCCACACAGCCTTCCTGTTTAGGTCGAGCTGCCCAGGCTGCAGAGCACACAGAACTTGAGATGATCTGTCTGTATGCACAGAAGTAAATCCTTGGCCCATTATTCCCCTGAGGTCATACACAGAAACAACCTTTTAAATTATAAGTGACATGTCTAGTTTATTTCCATTAGAAAAATACATCTATAGCTGGGTGGTGGTGGCACACAACTTTCATCTCAGCACTCGGGAGGCAGAGGCAGGCGGATCCCTGTGAGTTCGAGGCCAGCCTGGTCTACAAGAGCTAGTTTCAGGACAGGCACCAAAGCTACAGAGAAACCCAGTCTCGAAAAAAAGAAAAATACAACTCCACATAATTTTTTACTTGTACCATTCAAGTTTTAGTATTTTAATCGTGTTGTACATATCTAACATGAGAACTAGATATTCACCGCATTAAATTAATACCATTTAATTGAATTAAGTGTATTAACTACGGGATAACCCATCTTTTGCTTTCATTTTACATCTGCGGCTATGAGTCTTCACTCACGTTAACAACGTAACTATAATTTGTAACATCAATACAGGGTTTATTAATCTTTGATCCATGCCAGATCTCCCTCTGATACGATAGTTCAGATACTTTGGTCCTATTTACACTTTCTAGTTGTAAAAACTAAGATGTTAATTTGAAAAATATGATGAAAATTCCCGAGGAAACAACAGCCTGGCCACTTACAGAGATGCTGGGAAGCCAGGGCTTTAGTCTCAGCAAGGCTTCCCTGGGGCAAGGCAGCACCTGGAGAAGGAAAGTCCTCTTGTGGGGTTCACTGGCAACGTGCAGTTACCTCGGCCAGTAACGCAGGGTTCTCGACACATCAGCCAAGTCCCAGCCTGCAGCTCTGGGGTTCCGGACTCGTCTGGGAGAGCTTGCTACCTGTCCTGGTCCAAACCGGCACTCAGAGGACCCATGCCTTCCTGTTCTGAGAACCAGTCCCATTCATGACAACAGTTTAGCTGTGGGGGCCCCATGGCCAGGCCCTTGGGGCTTCCTCAGTACTGATGACTTTTCTGACCAGGGGCAACATGGTAATGTTTCTTTCTTGTAGACTTTTCAAACCTAAACTTTTAGAAATGCATTTTTTAAGTTTGCACATATGTATATATAATATGCTGAGCATATTTCACCCCATACCCCCAACTCCCCTTCCCCACCCTTCCCTGCTCCTATTAGCACCCTTTGTTCCCTCAGTCAGTTTTACTTCTATTTTATTTTTTGGTTTTTTTGAGGCAGGGTTTCTCTGTGTAACGGTGCTGGCTGTCCTGGAACTCACTCTGTAGACCAGGCTGGCCTCGAACTCACAGAGATCCACCTGCCTCTGCCTTTCGAGTGATGGGATTAAGGATGTGTGCCACCATGCCCGACTTTACTTCTATGTTCATTTATTCATGTCATTTATGTATCTCTATGTAATCCAGAAACCACAAACAACAGAAGATATACAGTGTTTGTCTTTCTGAGGCAGGCTTAACTCACTTAACATGATGATCCATCCAGCTACATTTATTTCCCTACAGACAACACGACTTTGTTCTTTTCTGTGCCTGGAAAAGTTCCATTGTATGTACATATCACATTTTCCTAACCAGCTTCTCTGCTGACAGATTTTTTTCAATGTGTTTGTTACTAGGATATAGGAAGGCTACTGATTTTTTTTTTTGTATAGTAAGTTTATATCCTGCCACTTTGTTGAAATTATTTATCAGCTCTAAGAGTTTTTTTTTTTAAAGAAACAAAGAAACGGCTTCTTATGTGTAGAATGATATCATCTGCAAATAAAGATACTTTGACTTCTTTCCTGCCAATTTTTTTTATTGAAGCAGAATTTAGCATAAAATGTAGACTCTTGCCGCCTTTAATCCCAGCACTTGGGAGGCAACAGCAGGCAGATCTCTGTGAATTTGAGGCCAGCCTGGTCTACAGAGTGAGTTCTAAAATAACCAAGGCTACACAGAGAAACTCTGTCTGAAAAATAAAAGAAACAAAATGTAGACTCTTAAACACAAGGTTTGCTATATTTTCACCTACACATACACAACACAAGCAATCATCAGACCATGAACAAGCCAACCAGCATCCTGCTGCAGACAATGCATGGAGATTCCAGAAGCAGCACAGATGAGGTTGGGGGTGTGGCTGAGTGGTAGAGCACGTATGTGCTTGACACGTACCAGGCCCTGGGTTCCACCTTCACTGCAAATTCTCCCCTAAACCTACAACTTGTTATTGTTGATTTGATTCCCATATTTAGATAATTTGCTCTCATTAGGGACTTGACAGGGTGGGTAAGTCAACTAAAAAAAAATATGGGAAAAATGTTAATGTTTAAGAAAACATTCAAGGTTTAGGCTACTCTGGCCACTTATTTACATTGCTCATTTTCAGAAACAGGGCACTGTGTAACAGTTTAACCACCACTTGTAAGCTTGGTGTGCAACACCAAGAGCTTCCACCTGCCTCCAACTCCAGTTATTTGGTTTGGTTTGACTGTATTCTGAGGCAGGATCTCTTGTATCCCAGGCTGACCTTGGAACTCACTATGTAGCTGGTGACTTTGAATTTCCCATCCCCCTGTCCTCACCTCCCACTGTTGTAGTACACTGCACCGCCACTCCCATTGGGTTTGGTTTTATCTTTGTATGAGACTTTCTGTGATGGAACGGCAATGATTTACGATGTCATTTAGGTTTTTAATTCTCTCTTTTCCAGATCTGTCTCAGAATCCAAATGAACAGGTTAAAACAAAACCCTCTGGAACATGACAAATGGATTGGATTTGAACAGATCTCTCCCAGGTCCTTGCAAAATTTAAGACGATTTACTGTTAACCATTTCAGTCAAGGGTTTTAAAATGCTCAAAATGTAAGAATTTCCTATGTCATACAAAATAACAATGAGGAATGTAAACACAAGTTTACTTCTCAGTTTTTGTAGCAATCAAAATTCTCTTCCTATGTACCTTACAAGTGTTTGGTTCCCTCTCCCTCCACCTTTGAGACAGGCAGGTCTTGAACTTGTTTTGTAGCTGAGGCCTCAATTTACAGGGTATTTTTAATGCATGTCAGGCCTATCATGAAAACCAGGTTTGAGAGCGGTAAAGCGCTGGCCTGGCACATACGAGGCCCTAGGCTGGATGCCTGGTACCGCAGGAAAGAAGAGAAAGAGGGGCAGGAAGGCATGAGGGAAGGGAGGGAGGAAATGACTTGTCAGGGTATAAAAAGCAACATAAAGAGGCAAATGTGCATCGACTTTCTTTTTTATTTATTTTTTGCATCAACTTTCTAAGCATCTGCCGTGCCTAACATATTACACATGACATCATGACGTAGTACAGGATACAACACTGTTGATGAAGTCACAAAGCCTGCTAAAGCAACCTTAGCTCTGCGGGGAGCACCACTTTTGTTTTTTAGTACACATAAGGCTTTTTTACGTTAAACCTCACTTAGAGTTAGGTGAACAGAAGACTGGAGAACCAGGCTGAAAGAGGACTCCAGAGGAGGTACTCTCCACTTTTCCACAGCCCCTCAACTGCCTCGAAGGTGGGTGGGGGGCAGGCAGACTTCCCTTGGGATTTCTCCTTTCCCTCCTTGACTGCATTTCCTCAGTAGGCCAACCTACTCCCCTAGGAGGATGCGTGATCAGGTGTCTGTGTATTTTCCCCAATGCCTATTTTTTACCTATAAAAATAGTTTATTCTTATTTTACATCCATTGCTGTGTTGCCTGCATGTGTGTCTTTGTGAGGGTGTCAGATCCCCTGGAGCTAGAGCTACAGAGGGCTGTGAGCTGGCATGTGGGTGCTGGGAAGTATACCCGGCTCCTCTGGAAGAGCAGCAGGTACTCTTAACCCTCTTAACCCGTGAGCCATTTCTCCAGCCCTAGAGAGTGGAGAGGTCAGGTGAGCACAACACACACGCAGCATTGGTGTGAGCTGGTGCTCTGAGGATCGGAGGATCGATGCACGCAACCACAGCTGCTCCCAGGACCCCACGGAAGGTTTTTTTATTCTGTGTCCTATTCCATCATTTATAAAATAAGAACAACAATACCATCATTATATCTCTACACAGGACATTCAGAGCCGTACCAAGACGCGGCCACCTGAGCACTAGGATTTGTTGCTATGCCAGAAGGTGACAACACTAATTTAGATCCTCCCAACCAGTTACACCAAGAAATCCTCAGGCTGTAGGATTAGTTGAGAGGCAGAGCACTTGAACAAACACCAGAGGCCTTGGGCTCTGTCAAAACACAACAAACAGCAGTGAGAAAACTACGTCAATAAGGACCTGTGAGTGGGTTCCAACAGTGGCATCTACTACTCGAACAATTACTCGACTTTAACAGGAAAAGTTTAAGATCAAAGGTCAAACATAGCGTCATCTGTAACCCTGGCCAGGGAGGCTGAGGAGGATGGTGGCGAGCTAGTGTTAAGATGCCCTAGACTGGGCTGGAGAGATGGCTCAGTGGTTAAGAGCATTGCCTGCTCTTCCTAAGGTCCTGAGTTCAATTCCCAGCAACCACATGGTGGCTCACAACCATCTGTAATGAGGTCTGGTGCCCTCTTCTGGCCTGCAGACATACACGCAGAAAGAATATTGTATACATAATAAATAAATAAATAAATATTTAAAAAAAAAGATGCCCTAGACTACACAACGCGACTTCCCTCTCCAAAGATTAAAAAAAAAATCACCATGAAAGGTAAAGAGCAAACAAAAACCTCACCAAACTGTAAGTCCAAACTTGCGCCAACTTTAGAAAAATCTAGGCAGAATTTTCACACAGAATGATGGCAATCACTGACCTTTTAGCAATTAGCTGTGATTCAGGGACCACAGTTGTATTTGCTATCAGGAAAGATATGATCTGACTTCCACAGCGTCTCTCCTGGCCTGTGGAGTGACAGGAAGCAAGGCAGAGTCTCCCTCCAGAGTCTGACTTTTGCATTAGACCTTGGACCTTCTCTTGGCAGAGAAGGGGACCTGGATGTGAACTCTCCAGCAGGGCTGATCCCTAAGATCATACAGACATGACATTATGTAAAGGACATCAACTACCTGGGTCACCCACACAGGACTTTCCAGGGCAGCCACTTTCAGGATAGCTCAGCCGGGCTCCGGACATGGAGGTCCCAGGACAGTCTGAGATAGCTGAGGTGACCCTGCCTTCCCCCTCTAGCCTTCTGAAATATTTATCAGGATTTGATAATCTCAGAGGTGCCCCAGACACATGACCTACAGGGTAGCGAGAACACGGCCTGAGAGACAGAAGCAGCAGGGTCAGCTGTCTGGCCAAGCTGCTGCTCAACTCCAAGACTCAGCTGAGTCACCCGGGCCTGCTTCCCTCGAAAGACAGAACCGAAACTCGTCGGAGATGGAGCTTCTCCCTCCTCCACTCCCGCTTCAGCCCTAGCCTTGGTGGTCTGCATGCGGCCTTGGATGCGGTAACCATCCCAACACACAAAGATGAAGATGTTCTTGGTAAGGATGGACAATCCAGGGCTCACTGGGAAGGAGATCGCTCTTTCTTTGAGTCCCTGAGTTCCATGCCAGCAGGTGGGAGAAGACATGGAGCTGTTTCACGGGTCCGGGGCTAAGAGAGATGTGACCACTAGAGGGTGACAGAATTACACACACGCGATCCAAGGTCTTTTATTGAAAGCTAGAGCTAGGCATAGGCCTGAAGGAATAAACACTGTATAGCTTTTCTCCCCGGAGGGCATTCAGCACCTACATGTGCGCACACGCGCACACACACCACATAAAATACCCCCCCCACACACACACGCACACTCACACGTACACACACTGACCCATTAGGCTAGCAAACCAACCATCACCTGCGGCCAGATCTGTTCGCCACACAGTTAATATGCCAACAGCGGGTACACATGGCATCGCATACTGACTGCATCACAACAGGCAAAGCATGGTGGGTTGGTCTGGAGTGTACAAACTCCACCACTCAGGAAAATGAGATGGGAAGATTGTGGTTTAAAGCCAATCCACACTACAGAGACCCAATTCAAAACAACAATCGGTTCTGCCAACTGTCCAATTCTCAGTGCCGTGGTTTTCTTGTTGGTAACCTTCTTCATAGTTTGGGAATGAAGCCCAGCTGCCGTGGTAATCAGATGGAAGGCTCATCTATGAATGGACCTCAGGACAGCAACTGGGCCACAGCTCGTGTTCAGAAAGCACTGGCTGTTTCCGTCTTGGTCTGGAGCTGTATGGGTTCAAGCTGTCTGGTCCTCGTAAGCTCCTCAACTATGGAAAACATTGCGCCAACTTCGGAGGAGATAGGGCTCCCTGTGGTGAGCCTGTTCTACGTCTGTGCCTACAAATCCTGTGTTCCTTTCACCATGCCACTTTGTTGGTACCAAAGGGAACATGGTCTGTAAGATGAAGATAGAAGGGGATGGGCCATAGCCCATATATATATATATATATATATATATATATATATATATTTCCGAGACAGGGTTTCTCTGTGGTTTTTGGAGCCTGTCCTGGAACTAGCTCTTGTAGGGTCTCGAACTCACAGAGATCCACCTGCCTCTGTCTCCCAAGTGCTGGGATTAAAGGCATGCACCACCACCGCCCAGCTTTCTATATTGTTTTTGTTTTACCAAAAGGGTAAGCCTTTAAAGATGCCAGGACCCCCTGCACATTAAACAAATATTCTACCAAACAAATGCAATTTAGCAAACCTTTGGAATTGTTTTTATTTATGTGTATGTGCGTGCATTTATGTGAACCATATGTGTGCAGGTGCCCAAGGGCTGGATAGTGTGGAATTATAAGAGGTTGTGAGCCACCATGTAGGTGATGAGAACCAACCCAGGTCCTCCATAAAGAGCAGTAAACACTCACAGCCACTGGGCCATCTCCCCAGGCCCTGACATAAAGCTGTTGCTAGATGCCAGGGCTCTTATGCTGGGGACCACAGGGTAAGAAAGGCCATCCCTGCTCTATCCAGAGATCTGGAGTTAGATCTTGGGAGATAGGATTGAACATAACAACAGAAAGGCTTCAGGAAGGGAGGCAAGACTTGAGTCAAAGGCACAAACCCTGGCTGTCCCTCAGAGGGAGGGCTTTCTCACTGTGCTTTTGGGTCACTGGTCTAGGGGACTCTTCTTGCTCAAAGCCATGCCCAGGGACAAGCAGCTACTCCCTTGGATCTGAGCTCTGCATCTTGCTATGTTTCTGTTCCTCTAACTTCTAGATTTCTCTAAAAACAGGAGATAAAGTCTAAGAAAGGTTTAACAACCAGCCGTGTCTATCTGTACGACCCATATCTGTGGGAGGTTTTATTCTTTCATGGTACATTAACAAAAGACAGGAGCTGGACAGTGGTGGGCGGCAGCGGTGATGGACGTCTTTAATCCCAGCACTTTGCAAGCAGTGGCAGGCGGATCTCTGTGGGTTCAAGTCCAGCCTGGTCTACAGAGCAAGTTCCAGGATGTTCAGGGTTTTTGTCTCAAAAAACCAAATAAACAGAAAAGGTAGGCAGTAAGCGTGATGCAACATTAAAAAAACCTTTATTTAACTTCTTTTATGTTCATTAGCATCAAATCCCCTGGAACTGGAGTTATAGACAGTTGTAAGCTGCCATGTGGATGCTGGGAATTGAACCCAGGTCCTCTGGAAGAGCAGTTAACACTCTTAGCCACTGAGCCATCTCTCCAGTCCCAACATTTTTTTGATTTTAAAGAGGTAAGTTTTGGGGCCTGGAGGAATGGCTCAGTGGTTAAGAGCACTTTTTCTTGTAGAGGACATGGGCTCAGTTCTCAGCATCCACATGGCAGCTCACAAGAAATTGTAACTCCAGTTCCAGGTGTTCCAACATGTCTTCTGACTTCTGGGGGCTCCTGCATGCATGCTACACACACACACACACACACACACACACACACACACACACACACACATCCTGGCTGTCCTGGAACACACCGAGATCCACCTGCCTCTGCCTCTGGAGCGCTGAGATTAAAGGCATGCGCCACCACACCTAGGCTCTAGAGATTTTCTGTGTGGTAGAAGTGAAACTCCAGCTAGGATTATGGTGGTTCATTTTAATTGTTAGTGTGGCATTACCTAGGGAGTCTTAATGAGGGATTGTCAACATAGGGCTGGCCAGTGCACATGTCTGTGAGAAACTGTGTTGACTATCTTATTCTTGGGAAGACCCAGCCTGAAAGTGGGTGGTGCCACTCCCTGGTTTAGGGCCCGGGCCTGTATAAGCACGGAGAATGCTAGCTGAACACTAAGCATGCAAACACTCCTTCTCTATCTATCAGTGCTCCACTGTGGATGTGAATTGTTACTTCCTGTTCCTGTCTTGACTTCCATTCAAGAATGGGCTGTAGCTGGAATTATAAACTAAAATTAACCTTTTCTCTCCCAAGTTGCTTTTTGTCAGAGTTCTTTTTTTCTCTTTCTGTCTGTCCGCCTTTTTTGTTTTTATTATATTTTATTTTTTGTTGATTTTCAAGATAGAGTTTCTCTGTGTAATATCTCTGCCTGTCCTGGAACTTGCTTTGTAGACCAAGCTGGCCTTGAACTCAGAGAGATCCACCTGTTTCTGCCTCCCAAGTGCTGGGATTAAAAGTGCGCGCCACTACTGCCTGGCTCAGAGTATTTTATCACAGCAATAGAAATGAAACCAGGACATCAAAGAAGTGGAGCCTTTGCCGTGATAAACCTGACTGTGGCTTTTGAACCTGTGGTGGGAGGAATGTGGAAGGGTTTGGTATGCTGGGCTGGAAAAGCTCCTGAAGACTGGATAATGGGCCACTCCAGTGGAGTCTTGGAAGACAGTAACGCAGACAGTGGAGGCTCAGCTCACGAGGTTTCAGAGAGGCGAGGACTGTCAGGAACTGGGTAGGGGCCATTCATGGGATATTTTGGCCAAGAACCTGGCTTCATTCTTCCCAGGTCCTGAAACTCTGCGTGAAGTTGGATTTAAAGAAAATGGACAGGTTTAGCAGAGGAAATATCAGGATGGGAGCATTGCTCAGCCAGCTCTAAAAAGCAGCCATAATTATAGAGAGATCAGCACTGACTGTGAATTCCTGCACCGCTGAGAGAATGGAAACATATCCTGAGGGCGAGACCCTGCCTCAGAGGAGGCTCCGTCTGGGAAAGATTCAAATTCCTCTCAAGGAAGAAAGCTGAAGAGGAAGGGGTCGCTGTCCTCGGGAGCCACAGCTCAGGAAAGGGGTTCCCTCCAGGCGTGGAGCAGACAGAGCTGACTCGGATAAGCTGCCACTGAGTCCAAACGTGCAAGCTGCCGAGACTGATACTAAACCCCCATGGAGCACCGTCCCCTCGGGGCGATGAGCCAGCGGTCAAGTCCGTCACGTAAGTGACAGTACTTTGTTCTTACTGGAACAGACACTTATTTGGGTCATAGCTTGGTCTTTCCTGCATGAAATGCTTCTGCCAACACTACCATACTTGGACTCAGAGGACGCTTTATCTACTCTCACGGTATTCCACACAGCATGGCTTCTGGCTAAGAAACTCACGTCATAGCCGTCGAAGAGGGCCCATTTCCACTGGAATCACCATGCTTAATACGGTTGTCATATACAGAAGCAGCTGGCTTGATTGGACGGTGGAATAGCTTTTAAAATACACAGCTACTGGGCCAATTGGGTGGTAATACCCTCGAGGGCTGGGGCAGAATTCCCCATAAGGCTATACTTGCTCTGAGTCCTGTTTTTCCTTTAGCAGGGATTCATGGGACCATAAATCAAGGGAGAAAAAAGGGAACAGTTCCATTCACTATCACCCCTAGTGGCCCACTAAGAAAAAATTTGCTTCCTGTTCCCAGGACCTTATACTCTGCTGGCATAGGGAGATGTTATACTGCTCCAGAGGGAGAAAGTTTCTGCTAGGAGACACAGAAAACGTTGCATTGAGCTGTAAGCTAAGATTTCCCCCCTGCTTATGTTGTTGGGTTTCTGATCACCTTAAACCAACGGGGCTAAAATAGGAATAACAGTGTTAGGAGGGGTGACTGATCCAGACTACCGGGGCAAACTGGATTGTCTGTCTACAAATAAGAGATAAGGAAGATTATGTTGGGAGTGGAGGAAGAGATCTTTTAGGGTGGAGGTTCTCAACTTTCCTAATGCTGTGGCCCTTTATTATAGTTCCTCATACTGTGGTGACCCCCTATCATAAAATTATTTCATTGCTACTTCATAACTGTAATTTTGCTACATTATAAATAATAATGTAACCATCTGATATGCGAGTCCCCAAAGGGGTCATGACCCACAGGTTGAGAACAGCTGCTTTAGGGCATCTCTCAGTGTTACTATATCCTGTGATTAAGGTCAACAGGAAACTACCACAGTTCAATCTAGGCAGGGTGATAAACGACCCAGACCCTTCAGGAATAGATATTTGGGTCACCCCTCCAGGACCTACTGAGGGAAGAAAACACAGAATGGGGAGTGAAGGAAGGTAGTTATAAAAACCAGCTAAGACCATGTGACTAGTTACAGAAATCAGGACTATAATTTAGCCTGTCCTCGAGGGAAGTCAAGGCAGGAACCTGAAGGCTGAAACTAAAGCAGAGGAGGAATGCTGAGTCATGTGACTCAGACTATTGTTCATCTACCTTTCTTATACCTCTCAGGGTCGCCTGCCCAGGGGTGGCGCTGCCCACAGTGGCTGGGCTCGGCCACATAGACCATTAATCAAGAAAACGGCCCTCAGACTTCCCGGCAGACCAGACTTCTGGAGGCAATCTCTCAGTTGTGGGTCCCTCCTTCCAGAGGACCCTAGCTTGTGTTGACAAAAACCAAAACAGCAACAACAAAAAAACTAACAGGCACAACCTTATTTGTGCTTATTTACACAAATGTTATGCAGATATTTGTGTTTTCTTGCCATATGGTGGCTCACAAGTATCTGTAACTCCACTTCCAAGGGATCTGATGCCTCATCTAGCCTCCATGGGTACCAGGCACACATATACAGCACAGACATATATGTAGGCAAAACATTAATATACACAAAATAAAAAATTTTAAATTTTAAAAAGAAATATTTAGGAGTAATCTGGGGATATAGCTCAGTTTATAGAGTCTTTGCTTAGCATTCACGAAGCTCCAGGTTTGCTCCCCCACAGCAGAGACTGGATGTGGTGGTGCACACCTATACTCCAGCATTTAGCAAGTAGAAGCAAGATAAGAGTTCAGAGTCACATTCTGATACATAGTTCCAGTTTGAGAGGCTTGTCTCAGAAAAACAAAAGGATCTAGGAATGGAGAACGTCCTCTCTCAAGAGATAGTGGCCTTGCTGGCTCAGCCAGAAAACACAGTCGCGTTAAGCCTGAGAACCCAGTTCAACCCCTAGACAATGGTGGAAAGAGGGAACCACTTCCAGAATCCTCTGATCGCTTTTAAAAAGAGCGTCTTGCCACGTAGCCCAGGCTGGCTTCACATTTGCTTCGCTCCTCCTGCTCAGCCTCTCTGGACAGCTGAGAGTATAGCAGTGTACCCGCAGGTCTGGCTTCTGAAAAGATTCATCTGAAGCCTCAATTAGAAACAAGGCACGTGGGGAAGTAAGGGGCTATCCAGACTTGGGCTGGGCTCTGTGGAGTTACCATTGGAAGGCGCCTGAAGGCACCAGGACACGAATAGTGTTAGATAAGGAAACTGAGGCCCGGAAAGGGAGGCCATTTTCACGGTGTCAAAACAGCCACCAGTGACTCAGCACAGACTCATTCGGGTCCATGCTTTCTCCCTATTGGTGTTTATTTCCTGAAATGTTTCTTGCTGCTAATGAATATGATAATCACATAGTTGAAACTTCTTGTAACTTATAATTGAACACCTTAGATGAAGAGCTGTGTACCAGTAAAAATTCTAGCATTTAATTCAAGAAAGTTTTGCTAGAGGTAGAAGAGGTGTTCAATTTTTAGAGGTGCCGTTGGATGACTGTTCTGGGGAGAATGGTCTTTCTTTAGAAACAGGGTCTTTTTTTTAGAGATAGGGTTTCTCTGTGTAGCTGTCTGTCCTGGAACTCGCTCTGTAGATCAGGCTAACCTCGAATTTACAGAGATCCACTTGCCTCTGCCTCCACGTACTGGGATTAAAGGCATGTGCCACTGAGAATGGCCTTTCTAGACAAGGAAGAAACCTCAAAGTTCATACTGTATAGGTTAGGCCTGACACTTTGCTTTGTGTGAAGTGGGGTTAAGGCACACCAAGGCAACTAGAAAAGGTTATAATTTCACAGTTATAATTTCAGCATTTAAAAAGGTGAGGTAGGAGGATTGTCACTATTTCCAGGACAACTCTGGCTACATACGAGTTCCAGGACAGTCAGGAAAAGAAAAAAAAAAGGTAGAAGAAGGTAAATGAAGGTGCTTTGGAATAAATACCAAGACATCTACATTCAAGCATCAAAAATGAGGGACTGGAGAGATGGCTCAGTGGTTAATTCCTGAGTTCAATTCCCAACAACAACATGGTGGCTCATAACCATCTATAATTAGATCTGGTGCCCTCTTCTGGCCTGCAGGCATACATGCAGGCAGGACACTGTGTACATAATAAACAAACAAACAAATAAATAAAAGAAACTGCCCAAGAGTCATTTTTTTTTAAATGTGCCTTTAAAGGCAGGCAAGATGGTCCCATGGTTAAAGAGATTTGCTTTCAAGTCTGAGGACCTGAGTTTGATTCCTTGGGCCAACATAGCAGAAGAGAACGAACTCTCAAAAAATTGTTCTCTGACCTCCACACGGTGTCATGGGGCTGGCTCACTCACTTGCATGTGCAAAGGCACACACACACACACACACACTGAACAAAAAGAGTGATAAAAACCTGCTTGGGCTGGAAAGATATTTCACCAAGAAAGGAGCTCACTGCCAAGCCTGCGGGCCTGGTATCCACCCCCAGGCCTCACAGTAGAGGGGAGAACAGTTGTGTGTCGTCGCATGTCCATCCGTGACACGTCCCGTGTTACCATCCCATCCCCTGTCCAGTGTCTCCCCTTTAAACCAAAAAAAAAAAAAAAAAAAACAAGCAGAAGGTACAAACTGAGGTCTAGGCAGAAGTGTTACACTGTACGTCAGGAGTTATCTTTGATAATGTGGCCTATTATTCAGGAAGGCCGTAAAAAGCCTCACAGAATGTGACATGTGAGATAACAAGGCTGCAAGAATTTTAGACTCTGCATTTCCTGATTTAAGAACAACTGGATGGGATTTACTGTTTATTATGCCTGTTAGTACTTCTGTATGGACTTGGGTCTAACAAGTATCTGCTACTTAGGAAAGAGTGCCTAAAAACGTAGGAGACCATATTCCGAATTGGAATACATCTAAAATCTTCAGAAAGAAATGTCAGCCAGGAAGTTCATGACTAAGCCTCCGGAATCCACGTGGTAGAGGGAGCGGATTCATTCCCTCAAGCTGCCCTCTGACCTGTATATGTTGTCTGTAGAACAAGTCCACCCCTCCCCACCATAAACAAATACACGTAATAAAAAAAAGTTCAGTTTCCCACAGACGCAAGGGAACAGAGAAGTTACAAATTCGTGCACCTAGATACAAAACAGTCTGACTTATAATTCACAGGGTCTTTTTCTCTGAACGGGGTCCTTTTCGCTTGGCTCAGGGGTAGTAAAATTAAAATTCTGGAATCCTACCCTTCATGAGGACATTTAAGACCCGAGACTACACTGTAGAACTGAGCTCTGCCCTAGCTTCATAAAACACACAGAAAGCACAGGGCTGGAGGGTCTTCAATCAAACCTACCCGTGTATGTGTGTCAGCACATAGAATGTATGAAGTGTTCCTACAGCGGGGCCATGCAACCTGTGCTCTAGAAGACAAAACCCGGAGGAGGCTAGGCAGGAAAGGAGAGGGCAGAGTTTTGACAAATAAAGTTGAAAGGGAAAGGAACTCACATGGGTTTACGGAAACAACCAGATGGTAGGAGGAAGGCACACTGGACAATTCCAGAAATTTCTACAGCGGGGACTGTCAAACTACGCTGACTAAAACCCAGTTTGTCCTCTAATTTAAGACTCAATACCGAGAGAAAGGAATGGTGGGATGGCCGCCCGATTGGGGCAGTGGGTGTGGTGAGATGGTTAAAGGCGCTGCGGGAAGCAGGCAAGTGACGATGGAGTGTGCGGGCGAGCCAGGATGCAGAGGAAGCGTGGATACCGAGGGGGCGGACGTGGGCTCCCCGGCTCTCGCAGGGGCTGCGTGGTGCGGCGCGGCTGCGGGCCATCCCGGCGCGGATGGGGTTAAGCGTCCGCGGCCGAGGGCAGAGCCCGGTTGCCAGGGAAACGGCTCCGCCAGTTCCGGCGGCGCGGGCGCGTACCACTGAGCGGGGGAGCCGGCGCGGATGACGCGGAGGGCGCAGCGCGGCCAGCAGACTCCGGAGGTGCGAGCCCGCTGGCCCCGGTGACTCCATAGCGTCCCGCCGCCCGCAGCCGTGAGCAGGACTCGCCCGACCCAGGCGGGGGAAGAGCGGCGCGCGACGGCCTCGGAGTCCCCCCCGCGCGGCGGCCGAGTGCGGGCAGCCCGGGGCTGGGCGGTTTGAACCGCGGACGGCAGACAAAGGCAGCAGGAAGCCGTCCGTAGCCCGAGCGCCCGGCCCGGGCCTCGCCGGCGCGCGCAGCAGCGACGCGGCCGGGCGCGGGATGCCGCAGGGCGCGGGGCGGCGGCGGCGCGCGGGCGCGGACGCGGCGCCCGCCCCGGCCGGGATGTGAGGCCCGAGCGGCCGCGCGGGGGCGGGAAGGGCGGCAGGAAGGAAGCGCCGCTCGGACGCGCCGGGAGGAGGAGCGGCGGCCCGGCCGGAAGGCGGGGAGGGGCGGCCGTTGGCCCGCGGCGGCCCCGCTCTCGGCGCCTCCCGGGGCGGCGGCAGCGGCGGCGGCGGCGCCCGCGCCTCCTGCAGCCGGCGCGGCGTAGCGGCTGAAGGAAGATGGAGACCCACATCTCGTGCCTGTTCCCGGAGCTGCTGGCCATGATCTTCGGCTACCTGGACGTCCGAGACAAGGGTCGCGCGGCGCAGGTGTGCACGGCCTGGCGGGACGCCGCCTACCACAAGTCGGTGTGGCGGGGCGTGGAGGCCAAGCTGCACCTGCGCCGGGCGAACCCGTCGCTGTTCCCCAGCCTGCAGGCCCGGGGCATCCGCCGCGTGCAGATCCTCAGCCTCCGCCGCAGCCTCAGCTACGTGATCCAGGGCATGGCGAACATCGAGAGCCTCAACCTCAGCGGCTGCTACAACCTCACCGACAACGGCCTGGGCCACGCGTTCGTGCAGGAGATCGGCTCGCTGCGCGCTCTCAACTTGAGCCTGTGCAAGCAGATCACCGACAGCAGCCTGGGCCGCATCGCCCAGTACCTCAAGGGCCTGGAGGTGCTAGAGCTGGGGGGCTGCAGCAACATCACCAACACCGGCCTTCTGCTCATCGCCTGGGGGCTGCAGCGCCTCAAGAGCCTTAACCTCCGCAGCTGCCGCCACCTCTCGGACGTGGGCATCGGGCACCTGGCCGGCATGACGCGGAGCGCTGCCGAGGGCTGCCTGGGCCTGGAGCAGCTCACCCTGCAGGACTGCCAGAAACTCACGGATCTCTCCCTGAAGCACATCTCGCGAGGGCTGACGGGCCTCCGGCTCCTCAACCTCAGCTTCTGCGGCGGCATCTCGGACGCGGGCCTTCTGCACCTGTCGCACATGGGCAGCCTGCGCAGCCTCAACCTGCGCTCGTGCGACAACATCAGCGACACGGGCATCATGCATCTGGCCATGGGCAGCCTGCGCCTCTCCGGTCTGGATGTGTCTTTCTGTGACAAGGTGGGAGACCAGAGTCTGGCTTACATAGCCCAGGGACTGGACGGCCTCAAGTCCCTCTCCCTTTGCTCTTGCCATATCAGTGACGATGGCATCAACCGCATGGTGCGGCAGATGCACGGGCTGCGCACGCTCAACATTGGACAGTGTGTGCGCATCACGGACAAGGGCCTGGAGCTGATCGCTGAGCACCTGAGCCAGCTCACGGGCATAGACCTGTACGGCTGCACCAGGATCACCAAGCGCGGCCTGGAGCGCATCACGCAGCTGCCCTGCCTCAAGGTACTTAACCTGGGACTCTGGCAGATGACGGACAGTGAGAAGGTCAGGTGAGGGCGGCAGTTCCATTCCCCTGCCCCGCCCTGCTCACCCCACGACCACCACTGTTCTCGCACACTCACGCGCGCACTTACACGTTCCTGGCCGTGGCCGCCATGGGGCCACGACGCAAAGCCTGGGCTCTTTTCTCCTAGGGCGCCCCTCCCCACTGCATCTGGGGTTCTGCTTCCTCTGCCCACTCTCCTCTCCTCTCCCAGTGGGTGGAGAGATGGACGCTGCTGCTTCTCTGCCCACTCTTCTGCAGGGAATGGAGACTGATTCAGCCACCCGCCAACTCTATCTCCGGGCACTGCATTTGGAAATGGGGTGGGGGCGGGGAGGGACTAGGCGGTTCAACCCCGAGGAGTTGAGGAAAGATGTCTGCCTTCACTTACACTTCATTTGGATACTGTGATCTGGTTTTTATTTGGAAATATGTAGAAAGCGAGCGCTGCTCCACGGGTCTTTTCATCCCCCCTGTAAGCCAGTCTCTTCTCATCACCACTCCTTCGGCACTCTGCGACTCACTCGTTTTATCTGCTTTCCTCTTCGTTTTCAAAGAAATCTGAAATCATTGTCCTCCCTTTTTTTTTCTGCTGAGTATATTCTATATATATATATAAGTTATATATATATATGTCTGGCTACCTCGTTTTAGTTTTTTTTTCTCTTAAACCCTGGAATTCTACAAGAGAGATATTTTGAGACTGAAACATTTTTGTGCCTCGACTGGAAAGATGCCCACTGGGTTTGTATGTCTTTTTTGTTTTGGCTTCTTGCCACCCTCCATCTACCCAGTGTGTCCCCACTTCCGCATCCTGGCTGTGACTTTTCTTTTTCCCCTTGTCTATTGGGCCCAACCATGTTTCTAAATCTTGATTTAATTTATAGCACAAATGTACGGGAGAAATGAGAGAACTGCCTTTTTGTTGCTTGAGATGCAGACTGAGTCTCGAAGAGGAGTATTATATATGCAAATTATGCCCCACCCCAACCCTCTTCCCAAGTTTTCCCACAAAAAGGTTACCTAGCGAGGCTTCCTGTAGGGAGAGCTGAGCATAGGCCTGCAGAGAGCCTGGGGCTGTACTGTGAAGGGAGGAGACTGAACTTCACGTCTATCTGTGTTCTGTTTATCAAATGGGAGCTTGCGGGGCTGAAAAGCTTTTGTTCTAAATGGAGGAATAGATGGCTTTATTTTGGTGGGGGGTTGGGACTGTGGCTTAAAAAAAAAATCGCTTTTGAGTAGGATGTATATTTTTGTTGGATATTTTGTTTGTTTATTTTTTTAGAGTCCTCCACAGCAACATGAGACCATGGAGAAACCCAGAGACCTTTATCAATTAATTGTACTGTTTGTGAATTTGTATAAATGATAACAAAGATCCTCTTAAAACGTTTATATTCTTACAGTAAAAGGTTAAACTGATATTTATATAATAAAAGAGGAAATATGAAGTATGTTTTTGAAAAAAAAGCACAAAATCCCCCCTCGTATTGTGAATTATTTTTAAGGCATTGTGTGTTGGGTATATGCTAAAGTGGGAGGCTCTGTGTACACCCTAAACCGAAGTAGGGCGTAGAGTTCAGTTTGTTCGTGTGGAGTAAGTTCATGGTTGAGAATTCCTTCTGTGTAAGGTTTACCACTGATATCCAAATGTGCTGTTTCTAGAAATGGGACTACACTGGAGATTTCTATAATTTCTGGTTTTAAATTGTCAACATGGAAACTGAAAGAAAATGAACAGAATGAAACTTTTTTTTTTTTTTTTTAAAGAAACCAGACTTGGAAGAGTCAGTTTCCCAGGGCGGCCAGTTTCTTTTTGTGGGGGGTGATGGTGGAAGTGAGCTCAAGGGGTAATCCTGAGGAACCGGGTCACGGGCTCTGGGCAAGTCCTATGGGTGTCCTACCCTGAGAGCACAGTGTAAGAGATGAAGGAGCCCAGCCATTGTTCAGGGTAAGTGGAAAGCGCTCCGAGCTGGCCGGCCTAGTCATGGCTGGCCTAGTCATGCGTGCTGATCTGTGCGTGCAGGTCCAGCGGCAAGGGGGCAGCATTGCTCCTCTTTAACATTCCCCTCCAGGCCTGACTGCAAGCAAGCACTTTCCTGGGGCATAGGGAGCCGGGCCAGAAGTTCTGGCTCATTTGCATTTTAAGCCTTTGTAGTGCCCAGGCTGACCACTCTGCCACTGGTGAGGGTCTAGGCTGCATTCAGGGTGGAAAAATGAATATCAACAATTTTAGCAGTTTCCCCCCCTGTGAGTGCTCACACAGTTCTGCGGGTCTCAGCCCTGGCTTTGGATAGGTGGACTTTGTTCCTGAGGTCATTTTCTTGGCTTTCCTAGATCAGCCCATCCTTCCAGACAGGGCTAGAACCCAGGTTGAAAATGCACAAAAGCTGCACTGTTCCTGGAGTCACCAAAAGGGGCTCTAAGTGAGACTGACACTAGATCTGTCTTCCCTTTCTTTAGGGAGGGGGAGATTTCTATTAAATGCTATTGCCTAAAGGCAAAACAACAGGCAAAAGTACGACCCCTAGCGAGTGGTCTGAATTAGACCTGCTTCCTAGGAGTCTGACCTGGCTCCCAGGGTTTCACAGCCATAGTCTCCTGGCCTGAGAACTGGAACACTCCTAACTCACACCGTGCTAATATTCTCATCTACCATGCAAAATAATCCCACTACCACAACTTTGGGACATTTTCTGTTTCTTTTGGACGTTTGAGGGGCTGAAGAGGTGACTCCGTGCTTAAGAGCGTCCATCCGCAGTGGTGCACAGCCTCCTGTAGCTCCATCTCCAGGGGGATCTAATACCTCTGGCCTTGGCACCAGCACGCACAGGCATGGGCACACACATAGAAGTTTAAAATAATAATAAATATTGCAAGGTTGGTAAATTAGTGTTTGACAGTTAAGGTCATGGGTCTGGAGTCCCTGGCCTGAACTAGGCCAGCATCTGGCACTTCTCTGGAAAGAAGGGACCGCAGGCTCACATCTCACCCTTTTTGAATGGAAAAAAAGAAATATATGTTGGGAATCCTTATGGCCTTCACGTGGTACTGCTGAAACGTCTCTGTTTTTCAGGTGCGACATAGATTGCCTTACCTTGCCTAACCCTGAGGGAACCATGATTTGAACTAGCCCCCTTCTAAGGAAGATCTAGTGTCTGGTTCAACCTTGGTTTCCTGAGAGATGACCCTCGAGCAGATGGAAGCTGGGTGTACTCTGTGGATAAGCCTGGGCTGTAGGTACTGCTTCAAAGAGGAAGGGTACAGGAAGGGTTGAGCCGGTTGAGGCTGGAGAGGGGTGGCTCAGTGGCAAAGCACCTGTCTACAAACTCCCCAGCACTGGAAAAACCAAAACCAAACCAACCAACCAGGAACAGTAGAGAGAGAGAGTGAGTTCCTGTGCGTGCAGGAACAGTAGAGAGAGAGAGTTCCTGTACAGACAGGAACAGTAGAGAGTGAGTTCCTGTACATTTGTGAGTGGCAGGAAAGCTAAACAGTACTTTGGGTCACTTTTCAGAAAACAAAAGGTTCGAGGATTTGCTGAAACTGAAAGAATGAAAAGGCATGGTAGCCCATGCCTATAAACCCTAAGAGGCTGAGGCAGGAGGATTACTTTTAAGTTCAAGGCCAGGAGTGAATTCCTGGTCAGTCCGGTAATAGAGCCAGGGTAAGAGGAGGGAGAAAAAAGCCCCTGGGGGAGTAGGTGGGGGTGAATCGGTTATAAACTTCAGCCCGGCTTCTTTAGGTGTCTCCTCAAGGGCAGCCTTCTCCACTTAGTGAGTGTAACTACAACTCTAAATGGGGCTCCGACAGCTCCACAGTGGCACAGAGCTACAATGGGCCTCTGGCTACACGCTAGGGGGTGGTGCAGATTTCTCCCTCTTGCTGAATCCCTTGGGCATTGCTGGCAGGAGGGGAAGTCCCCTGGACTTAACTCTGCTAGAGGCCCTTCCAAGAATGCTGCCCACTTCACACTTACTAAAACTGAAACCTGGCACCAGGACCCTTAAAAAGAAAACAGTTTTTTAAATTTGAATCTATAATAAATATCTTTTAAAAAAGTAAATGTTCCTTTCATTGTAGTTTTCTCTTTAAAGTTAAGGCTGTAGAGCCGGGATGCCGCTCAGCTGGAAAAGTACTTGCCTGGCATGCACAAGGCCCATTGTTCCCCAACACCACATAAACCAGATGTGGTACTCGGAAGAACAGAAGCTCAAGGCCATCCTTGGCTACTTACTGAGTTAGAAGCCAGCCTGGGCTATGTGATAACCTATCCCACCTCACCCTAACCCCCCAAAAGAAGTAAGGGCATATAATCTGTCTTCCAGACCCTGGGGCTTCCCTGGAAGGGTGTTGATCTTGAGGGACATCCTTAATGGAGAACATCTGAACTTGGAGTTTCTTTTTTTGTGTTATGTATTTATTTATGTATCTTCAGATTTATTTTTCTGTGTGAGGGTGTCGGATTCCTTGGTACTGGAGTTACAGACAGTTGTGAGCTGCCATGTAGGTGCTGGGAATTGAACCTGGGTCCTCTGGAAGAGCAGCCAGTGCTCTTAACTGCTGAGCAATCTCTCCAGTCCCTCGTGTGTGTGTGTGTGTGTGTGTGTGTGTGTGTGTGTGTGTTAAGGCAAGATCTGATAATGTAGCCCTGGCTAGCTTGGAACTCAAATGTCAAGCGTTGAACTTGAAAGGCTACCCTCCTGCCCCGGCCTCCCTAGTGTTGAGATTACAGACATAAACCACCAAGCCTAGCTTTGAACTCAGGTTTTCAAAGGCAAAAGAGGAAGTTGTAGCCCCTAGGGGCCACTGAGTTCTCAGGGAACAAGAGCCTTTTCATCAACAGAGGAGATCTGTGGAACACAACCAAGACCTTATGCAGCTGACAGCTGCCTTCCCAGTTCTGAAAGGAAAAGGCCTAGCTGCTGATCCTGGCTCAGCTCCGCCAGAGCCAGGGAGGAGCTAGAGAAGCCGTGCTGGGACCCTCTCTCTTCCCTTCATCAACCTCACCCTTTAAAAACCTAAGCCTATCCGTTTAGTTGAGGGAAAGACCTACATTTCGTGCCATTCCCAACCCTGGAGGAAAGTGTGCGGTTTCTGATAAACTAGCGGGGAAGATGAAAAGTTGGAAGTCGGCTACATTCAAACCTAAGCTCAGGGCCACACCGGTCATTTTTGTCAGTGTACTTCTCCAGCACTAAGTGTATTTTTAAAGCAAACGTTGTCACAAAGTAAGTAAGAAATCTGGATTTAAACCGGTGAAAGGCAAACACAGCTGGCCCGAGACAGCCTCGGCCTCTTGGATGCAAAAATCCTTCTGGGTCACTGCGATGCGCTGGAAATATCCACGCGGTCAGTTTCAGTCTCTTTCCCAGGGATTGCTTGGGTTTTGCCTTGATGGGGCTGCCTGTAGCAACGCGGCATGTGTGGTACTCGGCAAAGGTGCTCAGGTGCCCAGGGAAGTGACCTGCCACTGCCACAGTAATTCTGCATCTGAGGGGGGCACGCACCAATGCACTTCCCAGGGTTCTAGCTGCTGTGAGTTAGCCCCGAGAGTGTACTCACTTTCTCCAAACAAGGAAAGAATGCTTTCCGTTTTCCTCTGGGACAGGGTCTCCCTCTATAGCTCAGACTGACCTGGGATTCACTCTGTGGCCCAGGCCAGCCTCAAACCTTTCTGGATTATAACATGAACCACCATGCCCTGTGTGGGTATAAATTCTTATCATCTACTTTTAATTGTTTAAGGAACAAGTACTACATGTCCTTCTAAACAACAAAACAAACTCTGAAGGGGACCAAGGACGTAGCTCAGTGACAGAGCACGTGCCTAGCGTGCCTGAAGCCCTGAGTTCCACTTCCAGCACTCAATGAATGAGAAAACAACTTCTAAGAGCTTGTGTCTGTGACACAGGGAAAGGGTACAGCCCAGCTAAGAAGGGAGCTGGTCTATGGTGGCAGGAGGGGCACAGCCACTCAGTGAGATGGTAGCAGGCATCTCAGGGTGGCATGCTGGAGAGCTTGGCCAGCAGTAGGCAAACGGGCCACACAGGGTTTTACACGCTGAACATGAAGTCTGATAAAGTCAATAAGATGTTGGAAACTGGCACAGACTTGGTGGCCAATGTGTGGGTACTTCTGAAACCACAGGGCATCACTCTGACCCCCTCAGAAAGGTCCTGCCCTGGAGCATCTTGGGAGTGGAAACACTATGGGCCTAAGAATGTCCAAGGTTATCATTCCTGTTTGATAGGAATTACAGTGTGCAAACTTAGGTATGTTTTATGAACACCGTGTTCAAGGTTCTTCCTGAAGCAGAGAAGAGTCCAGGTTGCTAAGTAGCCTACAAAGTGCTGAAGAAGCCAGTGGAGGTGAGTGTACTGCCCACTGTCTGCAGGGACCTGAGCCAGGTCCCAGAGTTCCAAGTCATGGAATGCCGAAGCTGCCTTTCGACAGCCTCAGGGCTAAGAATGTTGACATTTGACATGCTATGCACACTTGCTTGCAGCCACCATAACGTAAGGTCCAGCTGTGGGAACTATTCCTGTTCAAGGGTGAAGAGACTGCACAGATGTTTTCCTTACACCTCTCTAGGGTCCCCAAAGAGTAAAGGGGTCTCGTTTGTTACTATCAAACACCAGCTGGGTGATGGTGGCACACACCTTTGATCCTGGTACTCGGGAGGCAGAATCAAGAGGATCTCTGTGAGTTCAAGGCCGGCCTGGTCTACGGAAAAAGTTCAGGACAGCCAGGATAGTTACAGAGAAACCCTGTCTCAAACAAACAAAAAATGGGGTCTTAGGCCATCTCAGGCCGTCCCCATACTCATTCTATAGCCACAGCTGCTTTCGAACTCCCAGTAATGGGATTACAAGTGTGCACACCTCATCTAGCTAACACCAGGCACTTCTTAGGCTTCCTGTGCATAATCCACGCTCTGGAAGGACCAGTCAGTCAGGCCACACTACCTGTGTATAATGGCCACTCATAGCATGGACCCAGGAGCTGGACTATGTCTACAATGGCCACTCATAGCATGGACCCAGGAGCTGGACTCTGTCTACAATGACCACTCATACCATGGACCCAGGAGCTGGACTATGTCTACAATGGCCACTCATACCATGGACCCAGAATGCTGGAATTAGATGGCAGGGAGATAGTTCTTCAAGACACAGTTACTATTCTGTAAGCAGTATGAGGTTATTCAGCATTGTCTTGGGAAACAGTGCTTTCCTCATTTGGAAATGGCACAAAATACAATGCAAAGGTCAGCGATAATGTATCTCCCGAGGAACTCTCTCCCCAAACTACCTCTGTTAACATACACATCCGCTCCCACTTTCCAGTGCAGGGCAAGGCTTTCTGAGAAGTGGTCTCTATAGAGGAGAAAACAAACAAGCAACAAGCACCGCCCCCCACAAAAGAACCCCCCCCCACCCCAGTCCTGATGTTTCTTAGTCTCTGGAAGAAAGTCACAGAGCCTAGAACTGAACAGATAGATAAAGGGAGAAACTGCAATAGTTTACCCGTTAAGACAAATACTTCTTGGGCAGGCAGTGGTGGCGCACGCCTTTAATCCCAGCACTGGCAGAGGCAGGCGGATCTCTGTGAGTTCGAGGTCAGCCTGGTCTACACAGTAGGTACCAGATCAGCTAAGGCTACATAGCTGTTTGAGACCCTGTCTTCAAACAAACAAGACAAGACAAGACAAATAATTTTTGTATTCTCAGCTGAAAGACAACTAGACAGGGCCTTCCATTTTGATCTTCAGGATTTGAAACCTTAGTTTCATTGCTTCAGACTGCCTGACCTCAAACAGGGGTGGCGGTAGTATGGCTTAGGCAGGTATGAAAACGGCAAGTGTAGTTTCCTGCTTCATCTCAAGTGCACACAGTTCAGCCAGCTGGAGGAATCTGTCAGAATCAGGTTGTGTCACCCCTGTCCTCCATCAGGCGCTCAGCTGGCCACCGCAGGGAACGGAGACGGCTGCCAATCAAGCTGCCAGAGCCTGGACTAGGAAGGTGAGTGGCTCTCCCACTATGTTGAAGTCTATGCACCCGATACACATATCCTGCCACTGAGTCAGACGGCCATAGCCAGAACCAGTTTTCCCCCTAGGAGG
Source organism: Microtus oregoni (assembly GCF_018167655.1). NCBI lineage: Eukaryota > Metazoa > Chordata > Mammalia > Rodentia > Cricetidae > Microtus > Microtus oregoni. The sequence goes on from NW_024543061.1 coordinate 60,476,985, forward strand.
ACAGATGGCCCATCTTTTCCCTACTCCAACGAGCCTGGATGTCCAAAGATTCAGAAGGAATTCCGGAAATGTATAACCACTAAGATGAGAAATGTGTTGCCAATGATACCATGAGGCAGCAGCAAACCGCTTCGTTGTTGCTTGTCTATAAAGACAGACAATAAGAACATCACTGAAAGGTGAGGGCATATTACTAACTTCTCTCAGCAGAGTGCTTGCTTAGCACGTACAAAACCCGTGGTGTTCATGCCTATAACCCCAGCATTCAGGAGGTGGAAAAAGGAGGAGCTAGTTCAAGGCAAGCCTGGGCTAAATAAGACCCTATCAGCACAAAGACAAAAAGAGAGGACTAGAAAACATCCTGTTTGTGTCCTGTTCTGTGTGACACTCTTCATTTTCCTATAAAACAGGGACACGAACACAGGGTTTATCCCACTGTTAGGAAGTCATGAACTGTGTCCAAACAGTTTCAGAGGTAGCAAATATGCAAATGTGTTTTCATCTGTTATTTACTTTATTGAAATTGTTTCGGACTCACTACAGAGCAGTCAAAGTGTGGCTGGCACAGTTTGTTCTCTGGTGAAGACAAAAACTAGAGGCCTGTAGCTACTAAGTTTGCAATTTCGGCATCTTGTCAGCAGGTGGCAGCATTGCCTATGAGTTGGTGGCCTCCCTGCTACAGATCCTTTCTCTTGATACTTCCTCACACCGAAGAATTTTCCCATGAGCTAAGAGAGTTGACACCTGGAACATCATTTCCTCCAAAAACTGAGACTAGCTTTTTAAAAAATTTACTCTTTTTTTCCTTCGGTATATGTAGGCATGTATGTGTGTACGTGATCAGAAGACAGTGGGAGGTGGTCCTGGCGCTGAACTCAGGTTGTTAGGCTTGGCAGCAATACCAGCCCAAGGCTGGATCTGAAAATACTAGTGGGGTGACTCCCAGGAGCTGTTGCCTGGCACTTTGTCTTTGGAGCGTGACTGTTTGATGCAGGCCCCTCAGTTCCAACAGCTCTGCTTTTGGTGGCCCTGGGGGTGGGGTCCTCATAAACTGTGTGTTCCATCCTCATAAACCGTCAGGAGCTGTGCTCACGAAGCTTGACAAATGGGGAGAAACTTTACAGTCACACACGAAGATGGAATCTATCTATCCTAGCACTGTGAAAGAAAAATATAAAACAAATCGGGAGTTTAAATCGTAGTTTTAATTCTTTTTAATTATCAAAAGGAAAGCAGAACATTCACGGCCCAAGTGAAGACATCTGTGGGACAAGGCCCCATTAGTCCTAATAAAGAAGAACGGTTTCTTGCATGGTGTAAATTCAGAACAGAGAGGAAGAAAAGGTGGCTGAAATCAAACAGAAGAGCTGCTGAGCTGCCTTGGCCAGATCCCACAGCATGCTACAGTGATGCATGCTGCAGTGATGCTTGCTGCAGTGATGCGTGCTGCAGTGATGCGTGCTGCAGTGATGCGTGCTGCAAAGATGCATAGGCTGAGGGTGGAGCGGATGACCTGGTCCTCTTGACACTCTGAGGTCAGGGAGTCAGAGTGGGGGTCTGGGGCAGCTGATGTTGTGGATAAGGAGTGGAGACTTCTACTAGGCTGGGAGCTGGTGAGCCCCGCGTATTAACTCACGAATACAGAGTTATGTTTCTGTTAGAGAATGAGCAAGAGAGACCTCTAGCACCCAGGGCTTGGCCATGAAGAACGTTCCTATTCCCAGAATCACGAGAAAATCAGTAGAAAGTCAGAAAATCTCCCTGGGGCCCTTTGTGGAAACCACTGCTGAAATATGGCTCGGTGACTGCAGGGAACAGCAAGACGTGCGGAAAGAAGCATCCAGTACAGAAGGCGTCTGCCGAAAAGAGAGAGGAGTCGTCCCAACACAACACAGCCAGAAGCAGGCAGGCTGAAGAGGCTGGATGAACAGAATCCTCGCGGGTCCTGGGCGCACAGAGGGAAGGCGGCTCTTATCTGCAGCCTCGGACAATTGCACTCAGGGCCAAGGGTAGGGTTTTTATTTATTTATTATCTCCTCCCACCTCCGTGTGTGCGTTCACTAGTGTAGGTTTTAAAGAACAGAGTTTTTCTGTGAATTTCACTTGAGGCAGAAATACTCATTAATATGGATTGAGCCTTGAGACCTTGATGCGATAGTACTCGGGGCCTGGAACATCCTGCCCAGAGCCCCACAGCTGGTACTCCAAGGGCCTACATTCAGCGGTTAATGTCAACAGCTTTAATGCAGACAGGGAGAAGCCAGGGGCTTCCAGAGGGGCAGACAGTGCCAGTCTAGTCTCTTCATGGACCCTCCAGGAGGCCACTGGCTCCCACAGCCAGAAATCTCCCTTTTACCCTGGCTCAGGCTTCTTGTCCCGCTTCCTGAACGAAGGCGGAGCAGGGAGGGCGCTGGTGAGCCCCGACATGACAGAACTTTGTATTTTAGACGACTTTCCCCAGACAATCACCCAAAAGATCCCATAGTTCTAATACAGAACTGCAGGTTGACAGAATGTTCTCTTCCTTCCTCTATGCTCCAGCCCCGCCCTCCCTGCCTCCTCCAAAAGGTGCCCATTGCCCTAAAAAGGAACCTAGTGCGGGCCTTTCTTGATTTGCACTGTGGACTGTCACGGTGGAGAACCCCAGGTGGGGTGGATGCGGTAGTCCAGTATGCAGACGCAGGGCCTCACGCATCCCTGATGCCACTTCCCCGCCTACTAGCCCCAGCTGCCAGGTTCATCTCACTTCCTCACCTGCCGGAATCTGGCCGGGAAATCGAGGCACTGGTGCGCAAGTCGGGCTGCGTGTTCCTTCCCACCCTTCTGCAGGCCCGAAGCAGGCTGCTCCCACTAATCTGCCCCTCGTTTGCGGCTCAGCAGCTTTTGTCCTCTAAGCCCCTGATAATGGTTTTACTAAAATCCCCTTTTGATGGAAAAAGTCCCAGCTGGACATTGCAGGGCCCGGCATAATGTCCAAGTCTGCAGGCCCCTCTGCCTACCCCACAAAGGCCTCTAATCAAGTGGAAAATGTGCTGGAGGCCAGAGGTTTGGGGCTGCAATTATTTTCGAAGGGATTACTAGAGAAGAATAGAGACGGCCGGGACCTCCCCCACCTGCTTGCCACTCGGTCCCGCTTCAGACACACTGAGTCCTGGCATGGTCCTGTTCTCAGAGACCAAACCATCACTTTTCTCTTTTCCCATGGAGGGGCAGCCACCACTCAACACCGTTGTTGGAGAAAGAGAGAGTTTGGGTACAAACTGCAAGTCCTATTTTGACCTCATTTAAGATTTCATGTTTAAAACCGGATCCCGAGTATGGGGCACGAACTCATTCATTAACCTCTAACCCCGGCTCTGTCTGCACAGGGGAGCCTTCGCCCAGTGCCCATGCACTGCCAGGGGCTGGAGCGCTCACTGGGGCTTCCCAAGCTTTGGAGGGCAAAAGGTCATGTTCCCACCTTGCCTGTTACCCTCCTTCACACACACACACACACACACACACACACACACACACACACACACGGACCCTCCCTCAAGGCCGAGCAAATACCATGGCACTTCAATGCTTGATCTCAGGCTGATGCACGAGCAGGATCCCAGACGTCAGCCACTGAATAGCACAGTCTTTGTTGGAGAGTGTTACACCCCCAAGGGAGTTTATATCTTACAGGACCTTCTCGGGTGTCATTTATTCATGAGACATCACTGAGCATACATTAATGGCGAATTGGTGACAAGTCCCAGCCTGCCATTGAGTCCCTATTTCCCCCATCATCCTAGAGAGGTCGTGTTCTTCTAATCCCAGCTGTTGGCCATGAGTGCAGGTTTCTCACCCCATTCTGGAATGATCAAGGATTAGACTGTTCACCCCCGAAACCGAAAGTCAGCCATGTATCCTACACTGAACGTCGAGCTGGGTGGCAACTCCCGGGTCCTTTCTCCAAACCTCGGACCAAAAATAAAACAATCATTGACTTAAAATAAAAACCCAAACTTAATTTGTTTTCATCAGTGTAAATGCCTTACTGGCCAGCTGTGGGTGGTAGCACACAGCTGTAATCCTTGAGCAGAGGCTGGCGAATTGATCTGACATTGTGGACAGTCTGTTCTAAAAGTGAGTTCTAGGACGGCCAGGGCTGTGTAGAGAAACCCTGTTTTAACAGCAATAACAAAAAGTGATCCAGGGCCATGCGCCCCACTCTGAGCTGCGTACACCCCTCATACTGGGTGTGGAATCCAGGGCTGTGCGCCCCACTGCTGAGCTGCGTACACCCCTCATACTGGGTGTGGAATCCAGGGCCGTGCGCCCCACTCTGAGCTGCGTACACCCCTCATACTGGGTGTGGAATCCAGGGCTGTGCGCCCCACTCTGAGCTGCGTACACCCCTCATACTGGGTGTGGAATCCAGGGCTGTGCGCCCCACTCTGAGCTGCGTACACCCCTCATACTGGGTGTGGAATCCAGGGCTGTGCGCCCCACTGCTGAGCTGCATACATCCCTCATACTGGGCAGTTTTTGTCAACTTAACCGAGCCATTTCTCTAGCCCCAAATACTAACTTTTTAAAATGACATTTCAGGGGGTTGGGGAGATGGTTCGTTAGTTAAGGGCACTTCCTGCGGACCCAGGTTGGATTCCCAGCACCCCTATGGTAGCCCAACCATCTGTAACTCCACTACCAAGAGGTCTGATGTCCTCTCTTGGCACCACATGGTACCCAGACATATATGCAGACAAAACACCCTTACACATTCTTTAAAAAAACGTTGCTTTGATGTTGGCAAGGTGGTTGAGCAGGTAAAGGCACTTGCTACTAAGCATGGTGACCTGGATCCAATCCCTGGGAACCACATGGTAGGAGAGAGACCCAATTCTTGCAAACTGTCCTCTGAGCTCCCATGGACCAGGAGCACGGAACACCCATGTTCACATACATACACACAATCACTCATTCAATCAATGTAATAATTAAAAAAAAATAACTTTTTTCTACTAACATCAGTCTGGGAAAGAGGAAAATAGTATCTGGAAACACTGCTCGTTTTTTTTTTTTTTTTTTTTCAGTGCTGGGCATCAAACCCGGATCATGTGTATTCGAGGCCACACTGCAGCCTCAGCCCCGCAAACACTAACGTGCATCTAGGGTTTCTCAGGGCAGCTGAGAACTTTCGAACCTCAGGATGTAAATGTATTTGAGAGTCTCATGACATGAAGGAATCCTCACATCAAAACCTTTGGTGAACAATATCAGAATCAAGAAACAAAGTCGGCAGGCTGATACGGCTCAGTGGCAGAGAGCACTGAGCACGGCCAAGGCTTTGGGCTCAACCCCAGGCGCTGCCAAAGCAGAACAAAACCAAACAAAATGAAGCAAGGACTTCAGAAAGTATAGAAAGCCCTGATCGGGGGAAATAATGAAGGGAATTTTATCTTGATGTCAAATGTAATGAGTCCAAAGTTCATTATGTCCCTGTCCCTGGTATATCTCAACTATCCGAGATGTCCCTGAGTCCATGAAGATAGGAAATGGCTTCTCCAGCCAGCACAGGCAGTGTACCCCACAGCAGGAAATTCAGTCTCCCCAAATCTCTTTCAGCTGATCTTCCCCTGTCCCAAACAGGACTCCTGTCCACACATCCCCAGGCCTCATCATTCTTTACCGTCATTTTTGGGTGCACCTGTCCACAGCCTCACCTCTCAGGGATCACCTCTAGACCTGATACCCCCAATTGAGAATCTATGGACCCTTGGTGGCACCTCTGACCTTCTGGCTCTGAAGCTGACTCTGCTCTGCCCCACCCCATCTCATGTACCCCAACAGCACTGTGCACCCACAATCCCCCAGATTCCATCTACACTGTTTCCTGAATAGGGGCAGTTGCTATTACTATATTTGGTGGGCAATCTCAGAACCCACTCATATATACTTTAAATCTGGCTTTTCAAGAAAGGGTTTCTTAGTGTAACAGCCCTGGATGTCCTGGAACTCATTCTGTAGACCAGGCTGGGCTCGAACTCACAGAGACCCACCTGCCTCTGCCTCCTGAGGATTAAAGGCGTGCACCACCACTGCCTGGCTCTTCTTTATGTTTTATTTGCTGCAGTGCTAGAGGCAGAGCCCAGGGTCTATGCTGAACTCCACCCTGGCTCCCATGCCATTCAATTTTTATGAAAACACGTCTTCCTTCCTACCTTTAAAATGCACAGCGGGACTGCAGAAACTAAGTAGAAGTTATAAGAGCACATGCTCCTCTTGTAGAGCACGGGGTTTCAGCTCCTAGCATTCCCATGGCAACTCACAACTGCATGTAACATCAGTTCCACAGGCTCTGACAGGGTTCTGGCCTCCACAGGTACCAGGAACACAAATGGCCCACATATATGAACTCGCATAAGCTCATGCACATAAATAAGAAAAATCTTTAAAATTATATACCAATCACTATTTTTAAAAAGGCATAAGCTTCTCTAGTCCCAGGTACTCAGGAAGCGGAGGCAGGAGAATTGTTCAAGGCTATCCTGGACAACATAGCAAGAACTCACTTTAAAAATAAATAATAAATAAATAAACTTATCTTTAAGATATCATACTGGACTCAAATGCAGTTTTATGGTAGGATACTTGCTCAGCAAGCACAAGACTGTGAGCCCATCCCCTGCATTTCATACACACATATGCACACATGTACGTACATGCATACACACATACACATGCCTGCAGGCATGCACACTTGCCCAGCAAGCACAAAACCCTGATTCCATCCCCAGGAACACACACACATGCACAATTATCTGCATGTATGCACACTTGTTCAGCAAGCACAAGACCCCGAGCCCATCCTAGCACCACACACACACACACACACGCACACACACGTCTGCATGTATGCACACTTGCTCAGCAAGCACATGATCCTGAGCCCATCCCCAGCACCGCACACATACATGCACACACACATACACACACACGTCTGCATGTATGCACACTTGCTTAGCAAGCACAAGACCCTGAGCCCATCCTAGCACCACACACACACACACACATGCACACACACGTCTGCATGTATGCACACTTGCTCAGCAAGCACATGATCCTGAGCCCATCCCCAGCACCGCACACATACATGCACACACACATACACACACACCTGCATGTACACACTTGCATGCACACACACTCACACACATAAACACATGTCCACACCTGCGTGCATGCAGGCAGAACAGAAGTTAGAAGAAAAGGTAAAGACACTCCTCAGTCTTCATTTAACCCCACTTTAACCTAGGGTGACCTAGGTGACAGTGAGCTGGGCCTTCTTGGACCCAACTCCAGCTTTCTGTTTCAACATCAGGGAAGTGACCAGAGCCCTCAAACTGACTCTGATAGAAGACCCTTTTTTAAAAATTAATTATTTTATGTGTATAGTGTATGTCTGTGCCTGTGTGGTGTCCTTAGAGGCCAGCAAAGGGCATTGGATCCCCTGGAATTGGGGTTATAGGTGATTGTGAACCACCAAGTGGGTGCTGGGGATTGAGCCAGAGTCCTCTGGAAGATTTAACCATTGAGCCATCTTTTCAGCCCTGAGGCTCTTTTTCTGATTTGATGAGCTGGTACAATCCATTTGTCACCCACGGGCAAAGTCTCATTTCTCTGATGGTGCTGAGGCTGGCTTCCTCAGGTACAGAGCCTGCAGAGATGTAGGGGAGTATTCCTGACATGACCAGCAGGACTGCCTTCTGATGCTAAACATGCTGGTGTTCTTTGCCAGCTAGACAGTCAAAATGGTGAAGTTTATGAATAACCTTTAAAAATTACAAATTGCATATGTCTTAGAATTTCTGTTGCTGTGAAGAGACACCATATGACCACGGCAGTTCTTATAAAGGACATCATTTAGCAGGGGCTGGCTTACAGTTTCAGAGGTTTAGTCTATTATCTTCATGGTGGAACATGAGAAGGAGTTGAGTGTGTGTGTGTGTGTGCATGCAAGTGTGTACATGCAGGCATGTGTGTGTGTGTGCGCGCACGCTCATGTATGTGTGAGGTGTTGGGGATGGGCTCAGGGTCTTGTGCCTGCTGAGCAAGTGTGCATACATTCAGACGTGTGTGTGTGTGTGTGAGTGTGTGTGTGTGTGTGTGTGTGTGTGTGTGTGTGAAGAAGGAAATGAGAGTTCCACAGGCAGCAGAAGTAAACTGTCTTACACTGGGTGTAGTTTGGGCATATATGAAACCTCAAAGCCCACCCCCACAGTGACACACTTCCTCCAACAGGGCCATACCTCTTAATAGTGACACTTCCTATGGGCCAAGCATTGAAACACGAGGCTATGGGGATTCTATCTATTCAAACCCCCACAGTGTGGATTCAAGAAGATCTTTCATTTAGTATTCGTTTGGCTGCAATTACAGACGAGTGCACTCTAAGAGCTTCAGAACAGTGCCTCCTGCTCTCCATGGCTGATGGAGGAAGGTCATTGGTTAAATAAAAAGAAACTGCTTGGCCCTCATTGGTTAGAAGATAGGTGGGAGGAGTAAACAGAACAGAACGCTGGGAGGAAGAGGAAGTGAGCTCAGACTCCACAGCTCTCCTCTCGGGAGCAGATGCCTCAGAGAGACGCCATGCTCCCAGCTCCCAGGCAGACACATGCGATGAAGTTCCGACCCAGGATGGACATAGGCTAGAATCTTCCCGGTAAGCGCACCTAGGGGCGCTACACAGATGATTAGAAATGGGCTAAATTAATATGTGAGAATTAGCCTAGAAGAGGCTAGATAGAAATGGGCCAAGCAGTGATTAAATGAATACAGTTTGTGTGTTGTTATTTCGGGCATAAGCTAGCCAGGCAGCCGGGGTGCTGGGGACGCAGCCCCGCCGACCCATATTACTACAGGAGCGTGGTCTGTCTTCTGCTGCCAGAGAGAAGTGGGTGCTGCTACTACACTGGGGTGCTGCTCCGGGGCTGCACCCTGATCTGGACACCTGGTGCTCCCCCCACCCACTTCCTCATACATGCCCCTGAGCTTTTGTTTATTTGGCTTTGTTTTGTGGTGGCATTGGGAATTGCTGCTTGTGTTTGAGGGTCTGAGGCAGGCAGGAGCCAGTCATTGGTGGACGGGGCAGAAGTGGGGGTTCACAGGCATACTCACAGGGCGTGCTAAGGCTCCTCTCACTTCCTTTAACAGTGGTTGAGGGGTGACTCTCCCCCACTCCCTGCACTGTCCCTGCCACTCTGTGTTCTACTGCAATGAAACAGAAAACGCAGGGGAGTGCTGGGGAGTTCCCCAGGCTCGGGTGGACGATTCCAAACTCAGGTTCACCCAGATGACCCTACCTGGACTCAGTGTGTGTGTGTGTGTGTGTGTGTGTGTGTGTGTGCGCGCGCGCGTGAGCAACAGCAGTGTACCAGGTAAAGAGGGGAGGGGGGGTTGAATGTGAACAGAATGCATTATATATGTGTAGGAAACTGTGAAGAAACAACTTTAATAAAAGCTTTTTTAAAAGATACTGGAGAGAGAGGGACTAAATACACACACAATACCTCTCTACCTCATCGCTGGTCCTGTTAGGTTATTTTTATTTATTTATTTATTTTTCATTTTTTGGATTTTCGAGACAGGGTTTCTCCGTAGCTTTTTTTGGTTCCTGTCCTGGAACTAGCTCTTGTAGACCAGGCTGGCCTCGAACTCATAGAGATCCGCCTGCCTCTGCCTCCCGAGTGCTGGGATTAAAGGCGTGTGCCACCACCGCCCGGCTAGGTTATTTTTAGCACTTAGCACACCTGGCCTCTTCTAGAGGCCACCAGCTGGAAAGCTGCGGGGAGGCTGTGCCACCACAGGTCGTGGGTGCCAGTGGAGCTTCGTTCCAAGTGATTTTATTTCATTTGTGAGAAGAAAAGGCAAAACTGTAGATCTCGCCTGCTGGTCAAGGCCACTTAAATATAAACAGGAGAAATCTGCTGGGTTGCGTGGAAGCCATGCCTGCATTTTCTCGGGTGTCTCACAGTGTTGACACACACTTAGCGCACAGGGAAATTAGTCCTTCCAGCTGCTTCCTTAGACAGGACCTTTCCACGGAGGATCTGGCCACAGGGAACAACCTGCACTCCACATTGTGACGGCTCCCTGGATCAGCTTCCAGCTGACACGTGTGTAAAGCAAATGCCCCCCTCCGCCCCCTCAGGTGCTAATCCTCCCGCTGAGAAACCACCTGGCAGAGGCAGGCAGCTCTCTCAAGAATCTGAGGCCAGTCTGCTCTAGTTAACAAGTTCCAGGCCGGCCAAGGCTGCATAGTGAGTCCCTGTCTCATAAACAAAACAACAAAAACAAGACACCTGCCTCTGTGAGTGCCCATACCATCTGATGTAGGCACAACACACAGCCTGGACAGAAGGCAATGTGCCTGGCCCAGCCAGGGCCAGTGGGGCCTCTCCTGATGGGCACTTTCGAGGGTGGAATCAGCTGGAAGCTCTGGATTACTCCTGACAGATGAGGAGAAGCACCTCCCACGTGACACTGTATTGGTGTCCCCTCCTCCGGCCATCAAGTCATGCACCGAGATCTACTCTGCATAGCAGACAGACACAGGACAGATGTGCATGCTTTCCTTAGCAGCATTCTGAGATTTCAAAGCTAAATAAAGAAACCCCAGTGAGCAAAGGAGGACAGCCCTGCAGGAGATCTTTATTTTCATTTCCAACGAAGCTTTTTTATTCTCCCTTGGGGCTTTATCTGTCCATATATGTCCATACAAAAATATTATCCTTAGAGTCCAGTCTGTGCACATGTGTTTGTACAGACCTTTAGAGGCAAGCAGGGCTACTCTGGGGATAAGCTGATGATGCACTGAGACCTGTCCCGCCTAGTTTAGGAGCGGCTTGTTTATTCACCACTGGCCAAGAGTACTTTGGAAATATGCTATTGAGTTCATAAAAAGAAGAAGAAGAAGAAAGTCCCCTTGCTTTTCCAGCGCATTCCTACAGAAACTTTCCCATCGCGGAGCAAGAACTGCCTTAGAACTGTGATATTAAATAACTTAGAGAACACTGGGGCCTGAGCCTAGGCGGGGTTTCCAGGCAGGGCAAGGCGGGCTTCTGCTGACCGGGCACTGGCACGGCCATGTCCCCAAAGCTTCCTGCTTACACCCAATTGTTCATGCAGGCAAGAGGTAGGACTTCAAAGCTTTGTGTGCCTTTATGCTTTGGTTTTGAATCCTGGATGCTCTGAGGTCATCGAGAAAGGCCCTGAAAACTGTTTCGGCGTCTTAGCTGGGTGGCTGTATCCTCTGTCCCCACATCCTTAGGTGCTTGCTCTGACACCAGCTTTAACTCACCACAGATCCTCATCGGGTCCTCTGCTTTGCAAGGTGTGGTCTCTAAGTGACCCCCACGAGAATCACCTATGTACCTGCCAGATGTACCGGGGGGCGGGATTCACCACCCACTTATTCCTAGACATTATTTGCTAAAAATGCAGTTGAATCACACTGCTAGCCTGCTTTCGAACTTTCATTCGCTGTCTGTTTCATAAAGAGCCAAGTCCTAGCCCCTTATGATGGGAGCTCCAGTCCTCCTGTGTCGTCAGAGACTCCAGGTGCTGGACTCCTAAATTCCAGCCTTTCTTACCTCTCTTACCAGGTGTCTGTCTCTCTCTCTCTCTCTCTCTCTCTCTCTCTCTCTCTCTCTCTCACACACACACACACACACACACACACACACACACACACACACCACTCTTCACCCTTCTGTGTCCTTCCATGTATGTACTGGGTCTAGCTGGGAAACTCTTCCCTCCCTGTCTGATTAGGGAACTTGCCACTCAGGGCTTGCTCAAAAGAACTCTAAACTGTCACTGCATCATCCTGTGGCCCACATGGCGTGTGAGGCTACAGGCTGTCTTAGCACTTTGCATTGCCTTCTCTGAGTAGAAGGTACCTAGTCATGGTACCTTCATGGGTGTTCAGGGGACAAGCATAAAAGCACACACTGCCCATCTAAGAAACCTACCTCAGAGCTAGGAGGAGACAGCAGTGAACAAATCTCAGAGCCAGCTTCACATGCTTACAGCTTGGTCAGAAGAGTGAGTTCTGGGTAATTCCTAGCATGTATGATAGTGTTTGGTTGTGGGGCGTGTGTGTGTGTGTGTAGCCAGAGTTGACACTGGTGTCTTCCTCAACTGCTCTCCACCTTATTTCTATACTGAGACAGGGTCTCATTATATAGACCAGGTTGACCTCAAACTCACAGACATCCTCCTGCCTCAGTTTCCCAAGTGCTGAGATTAAAGGCATGGCCACCACACCCAGCTCCACCTTAAATTAATCACTTAACTAATTTTGACACATGTCACTGAGCTCCCAGTTCCAACTAGCCTGGCTGTCCAGCAGGCCCCCCAGAATCTGTCTGCCTCTGCCCCTCAGTGCTGGGGTACAAAGCAGGATGCAGCAACCATCTTTCTTTACCTGGGTGCTGGGGGTCATAACTCTGGTTCTCCTGCTTGTATAGGAAGCGCTTTATCCACTGACTCATCTCCCAGTCCCTGGTGGGAATTTTGAAAAGATAAGTACCTTGTTCTGATGGAACCCAAATCAGGAGGCCCCTGTCTGGTCTGTCCAGGCGCCAGAGAACACCCAAACAGAGCTAGGATTCACCTTTGTGTTCCCAGAACTGCCACCGGAAGGTTCTGGAGCGATTTCTTTAATACCTCTTTTCATGACTTTAAAATGTATATCTGTGTGTGCCTGTGGGTAGGCATGTGCGTGTGAGTGCAGGTGCCTGTGGAGGCCAGAAGTGTGGGGATCCCCTGGAGCTGGGGTTACAAGCAGTGTGAGCTGTCTGAAGTGTGGGGTGGGAACTAAAGTTGGGCCTCTCTGTATGAGCAACAAGTGCTTTTAGCCGCTGAGCCATCCCATCTCTCCAGCCCTCGAATCTCCATCACTCAATACTCCAGATCTCTGCGTCTATACACGCAACTGCCAGACATTTCCACTCGTGGACTCCAGACATCCCAACCCAACACATGCCCACTAAATAATTTTCCTTCCAAACCTTCACTCACCTGAATTTATAGTCTGCATAAAAGGCATTCTCTGGCTGACCAAACAATAAACCTGGGATTTATGTATGACCTTAGCAACAGGTCCAACCCCAGTCAACACTGCAGCACTAGAGACAAACTTCCGGCATATAGTCTTCAAACCACAGCACAGAGAGACCCAAGGCTGTCAACCCTGCTTTATTGTATCACATGACACCATATAATGGAGACTATATTGCCATACAGTTTTGAAAACAAAAGATGGCTCAGAAATATTAATGATTCAAATATTGATCTTCACATAAAGGAAAATAGTTTTGACTGATATATAGGAATTTCGTTTTTATATGAGCCTTATGAAGCCTAGGCTAGCCTTGAACTCACTATGTAGCTAAGGATGACCCTGATCCTCTTGTCTCTGCTACCCAAGTGTTATGGGTCAGGTAGGCACCATCACACCCAGCCCACCAAAATTTTCAAATACAGTTTTACCCTCATTAAAATTTTCATGTTTTCATGTGTGTGTGTGTGTGAATGTGTGTATGTACGATCTATATTGCAGAAATTGATGCACACACACATTACAACCACAACTGCAGTGCACCCTCAGAGATCTTTGCTCTTTCTCTCCACTGCTTCTTAGCCTCTACCGGATGTTTAGCAACACAGAGCTCCACAGTGGGCCCTTCAGCATGCTGCGTCCTTTCAAAAATGTGGTGGGACTCTGCTTGAGGTTCAGTGAGAGGACTCTGTGATGGACCCGGAGGGCTATGTGTTGGTCAGTGAGGCTCACTTGGCAACCCAAAAGACCTACTGTATAATATCGTGTGGGTCTAGGGAGATGGTTCCATCAGTAAAACACCTGGCACATAGCAGAAGAGCCTGAGTTTGGATCCCCAGAACCCATATAAAAGAAAAAAAGCTGGGCTCAGCACAGGAGAAGGCAGGGAGACCCTACAGATTCAAGTTCATTTTAAGACCCCAAAACCAAAGGTAGAGAGCAATCAAGGCAGGGCACCCAGTGTCTAGTTCTGGCATCCACACATGTGAACATACATGTACGAATACCACACACTAACACAAAACAATAGACAAATGCTCCTCTGTTTGGAGAGGCACATTATCTGTATCAACACACATCTGGATGGGATTGCAAAGGTGCAGAAGAAAGCTTTAGGGGGGAGAAATGTCCTGTATTTTGATTACAGTGGGTGACTTCAAAAAGGATGCTGTGGGCTGAATATAATTTGTCTCCTATAAACTCACATTGAAATATGATCCCTAATGTTGCCGTTGAGAGATGGCGCCATCTCTAGACGTTCAGGTCAGGAAAGCTCTACCTTAGGAAGTGATGACAGCCAGTCCCCAAGGACTACGCCAATCCCCACGACGTGGCTTCCTGAAGGGCTCACAGGAGCAGGGGAAGATGCGGGCTGCTCAGTACACCAGGCTCCCCTGATTCTACACAGCACCCTTAGCAATGACTGAAAATGAGGCGGGGATAATCTTACAGCAGTAACTTTATCAGCAGAAACAAGCCTATTAAATCTCAAAAGTCACTCTGGTGACTCCTGTGTCCCTGTCCCAAGTAACTGTGCATGTGGAAGCCAGAGGCTAATGGAGGTGTCTTAGCTGCTCTCCAGCGAGTTTTCAATGGGGTCTTTCATGGAATTGGAACTCACTGACTGGCTAAAATGGCTGGCCAGGAACCTGTGGCCCTCCCCAGTAGCATTGGGGTCATGACCCTGTCCTGCTTTTATGTGGGTTCTGGGAATTCATATTCATACTCAGAGAACTTCATGTGTGTGCAGCGCACATTTAACTGGCTGAGATATCTCCCAGTCTATCAACCATCAAGGTAGTTTCTCTCCTCTCTCTCTCTCTGTGTGTGTTAGAGAGAGAGAGAGAGAGAGAGAGAGAGAGAGTGAGTCTCTTGTACCCCTGGCTATTCTGGAACCATGTAAACCAAGCTGGCCTCAAACCTGAAATGATCCTTGTCTCTGAGTGCTCAGCTCTGGGATTACAG
Organism: Microtus oregoni; assembly: GCF_018167655.1. Classification (NCBI taxonomy): domain Eukaryota; kingdom Metazoa; phylum Chordata; class Mammalia; order Rodentia; family Cricetidae; genus Microtus; species Microtus oregoni. The sequence continues at coordinate 60,492,046 of NW_024543061.1, forward strand.
GTCTACGTCACTATGCCTAGCCATAAAGAAACAATTATAAAGTTTAAAAAAACGCATGCGAGCCGGGCGGTGGTGGCACACGCCTTTAATCCCAGCACTCAGGAGGCAAAGGCAGGCGAATCTCTGTGAGTTCGAGGCCAGCCTCGTCTACAAGAGCTAGTTCCAAAACCAAAAAAAAAAAAACAAACAAAAAACAAAAAAAAACTACGGAGAAACCCTGTCTCTAAAAATCCAAAAAAACCAACAACAACAAAAACAACAACAACAACAAAAAAAACGCATGCGACTGTGACCAGGCTATTGCAAGCTGCCTTGCTTGTCTGCTGTGCTAGGGACGGGACCCAGAGCTTCAGGCATTCAATATAGGTCTGACGACACACGCCTACCTACCAAGAGCACAGCCAAGAGACAGATCTCTGTCTTAGAATAGTGGCACCCAAAACATTGAGCACTAGCGGCGAAATGCTGGCACCATTCCTTGTGGTCTCTGTTTAATGCAGGTGTGAGCTAACAGGCAATTCCACCTCACCTGTCACAGCCCACCCTGGCTGTCAGTCTCAAGGACACCGATGACAAGGCATCGGGTCAGCACGCTGTTCCTTTCACCTGGCAGGTGGAACTGTGCAAGCATTTGGAAGTCTTACATATCTAGTCCTTTGAGAACAGTCCTCATAATCACAGCCTGCTAGAAACCAGTTTGGGATGGACACAATGCAGACTCTATTCTATCCCCTGGGGTTGGGAAAATACACTATGCAATTTAAGTCGGAAGCAACTGTGGCCATGTAAAACCATGATATGTTCAAGGATACCTAAGGCATATGCAGGATCGTATTCTGCAGGAGTGGCTGAGGGCTTTCCAGTCTAACAGTCACGGGCCGGCTAATGATTAGTGGTGACATAAGTCTACACCAGAAGAGCTGTGTGCTAGCTGTGGCAGATTTAACCAGCCACTGTTCTTGACCAGAAACCAAGTGGGCATGGTGGAAGGAGCTGAGTTCGGAGGTAGCATGGGGCAGCCTGTTCTTTGCCCTCAGCATCACAGGTCTCCCCTCGCTGCCATAGCAGCCCAGACACTAAGATCCAGAATTCTGGCACAAACATTTACAGAAACGCACCCTAGAACCGACGTGGGCACCGCTCCCCCATTAACCCCATTCACCTTGCCCTTTGTAGCCTACTCATGACCCGTGCTGCTGCAGCCACGGTGTCCCTTCACTCAGCTTGCAGCTGTGGCAGTGTAGAGGATACAGCTGTGCCCACCCCACTCCCCCCCTCCCTGGCCCTGCCTCAGAGCCCAGGACAACATTCCCGCTACCAGCCCCCTTTATCTCTGCTCACCGGGTAGGGATGGAGCACCAGGAATGAACGCACCCGGGAACAGCACTCGACCGACACTGATGTGCGAACCCAGCCCTGGTTCTCTTGGATGTGTCCTGCCCTGGACAGAAAGCTGGAGCTCCTACAGCCCACAACCATCGCCTGCTAATAATGCTCTACAACCACCCTTCAGTGGCTGTCTTCCCTCCAGCCACCTCACATTCCCACAGCTCCCTGTGCCTTGGTGTCAGGACTTTGTGAGAAGCCCCGTATTATTGACTTTTCTGTTGCTGTGAGAAAACACCAAGACTGGAAGCAACTTATGGGAGAGAGTTTATTTTGGGTCATGTTCCGGAGGGTGAAGAGTCTGTCACAGTGAGCATGGCAGTAAGCAGCAGGCAGAAGCAGGAGCAGGAAGCTGAGAGCTCACATCCTCAACTTCAAACATGAAGCAGAGCAAGCAAACTGGAAGTGGGGTGAAGCTATAAGATCTCAATCCCACCTCCAGTAATGCTCTTCCTCCAGCAAGGCCACACCCCCAGAAGATTCCCCAAATAGCACCACCCACTGGGGACCAAGGTTGCAAAGGCATGCGCTGATGGAGGCCATTTCTCATTCAGACCACCCCAAACCCAAACTAAGACCAGTATTCTCTGGGCAGGATGCCATGCTAGCTGTGGTGGTTTGAATGAGGATGGCCCCCACAGGCTCATCTATTTGAATACTTGATCCCAGTTGATGGAACTGTCTGGGAAGGATTAGGAGGTGTGGCTTTGCTGGAGGAGATGCCACTGGGGGGGCTGGTTTGAAAGACCCTATGGTTTCCAGTGCTTGCTTCTGTCTGACTCCAACTTATAGATCAGGATGTGTGCTCTCAGCTATTCCTGCCACCATGCCTTTGCTCTGCCATCCTGCCTAACCCTCTGAACTGTAAGCCCCAATTACACACTTTCTTTATAACGTTATCATGGTGTCTTATCATAGCAACAGAAAACTAATTAAGACACTGGCCAAAGCTGGGAGGAGAAGCGCCTTAACTTCAATTAAGCACAAAACCAAAACCCAGCAAGAGTGGTTCTTTTAGAGTGAATTTCATATATCTGCCAGGTTACTCCATCTTTGCATAAGCAATTCTGGGCTGGAACAAAGGACCTCCTTTTTTTTTTTTTTTCGAGACAGGGTTTCTTTGTGTGGCCCTGGCTGTCCTGGAACTCACTTTGTAGATCAGGCTGGCCTTGAACTCAGAGATCCTCCTGCCTCTGAGCCACACCTCCAACCCATGACAATTTGTTTCTTAATTAGTGCCTTTAGATTACCAGCATTCAAAGTGATTGCTGATATAGTTTAAGTATACAGAATAAATTTCCTTTGCTATTGCCCTTCCCTTTCCTAGTCTTTAAGTGGTTTCCATAAAGTTTATTTACTTATAATCTGAACCCCCCTTTTCTTATCACAGTCGACGTTAAAACTATGCAGACAGACAGCTGTGCACACGTACTTTATGATGACATCACCCAAGTCCTCCTTCCTGCTCTTTGTGTCACTGCTGCCACTCCTTTTCTCATCCTTATGCGTACATAGAGGAACAAAATATACCGTTGCTATTATTATTTTATAAAACTCTCATCTGTAGACTAATTACAATAAAAAAGGTTTTCTTTCACCTTATTTTTTTAAAATATTTATTTATTCATTATGTATACAATATTCTGTCTGTGTGTATGCCTGCAGGCCAGAAGAGGGCACCAGACCTCATTACAGATGGTTGTGAGCCACCATGTGGTTGCTGGGAATTGAACTCAGGACCTTTGGAAGAGCAGGCAATGCTCTTAACCACTGAGCCATCTCTCCAGCCCCTCACCTTATTTTTTTTCTTTCTCTAACATTATTCCTTCTTTTGGGTAGATACAAATTTCTTTTTTTTTCTTTTCTTTTTTTTTTATTGAGAAAAAAAAAATTTCCGCCTCCTCCCAGCCTCCCACTCTTCCCCCACTCCTCACTCCTCTCCCCGTCCCCCCATTCCTCTCCCCCTCCCCCCACTCCTCTCCCCTTCCCTCTCAAGTCTGAAGAGCAGTCAGGGTTCCCTGCCCTGTGGAAAGTCCAAAGTCCTCCCCCCTCCATCCTGTCTAGGAAGGTGAACATCCAAACTGGCTAGGTTCCCACAAAGCCAGAACATGAAGTAGGATTTCTAATGTATACTTTTCTTTTAAACTTACTTGTTTTACTGCTATGTATGTGGTGCCTGGTGCACACAGAGGAAAGATGAGGGCGTCAGATGCCCTGGGACCAGAGGTAGAAATGGTTGTGGACACCATCTGGGTGCTGGGAGCTGAACCAGTCCTGTGCAAGCGCAACAGCTGGCCTTAGCTGTTGTCATCTCTCCATCCCAGAGACTTCAGACTCTTAAAGAGATGTTAACCCTTTAAAGAGATGAGGTTTTTTAAAAGACTGTGGGACTTTTCAAAGCTGTACTGTGCTTTATATTGTGATGTTAATGTGAACTCTTGGGGATAAACAAGAAAGGAAAGTTAATGGCTTATAGTGATACATTTATGTGTCAAGCTGACAATGGGTCAGTTACCCTGGTTAGTTTTTGTCTACTTGACACAAACCAAAGACACCTGAGGAGAGGGAACCTCAGTTGAGGAATTTCGTCCATCAGACATCCATGAGCATGTCTGTCAGGCATTTTATTAATCAATGATTGATACTTGAGGACCCAGCTCACCATGGGTGGAATCATACCTGGGCAGATGGTCTTGGGTTACATAGGAAAGCAAACCGACAAGCCACAGGAAGCAAGCTAGTGCCATTTCCCCATGGTCCCACTTCTGCTCCTGATCGTGTTCCTGCCCTGGTTTCCACCCCGATGGACCGTGACATGGAAGTGTAAGCTGTGCTGAAGAGACGGGCGGAATAATTATCCTCTTTCCCTCCCCTAAAGCCCTGACTTCAGGATGTCACTTATGGAGCTGCTATGCATCTCTGCTGAGTTTGTCCACTAACTGAGAAAACTGTCACATTCCCTTTCTATCTTGTTTTGAAGGAGGGTCTCACCAGAAACTCCCTTTATAGACCAGGTTGGCCTTAGACTCACAGGGAGCTGCCTGCCTCTGCCTCCTGAGCCCTGGGACTAAAGGTTTGTGCTACCATACCCTGCTTCATTTTTTGAATACTAGCCAAAGTCTAAACTTATGTTCTCTCTAACACTTAGGCTTTTTAGAAGCTGCCCCTTAGCCAGCAGCTTTCTTGCTGCCATGTGTCTGCTTGCTGGCCTGACTCAAGAGGCATGGCTGTCTGCCTTCCTCTTCTCTGTATCACCTCCTCCCTGTGGCCGCTGGGATGCGCAGACTGCTCAACCTTTTCTTTTCTCCCCAAGTCTAATAATAAAATTGTCCACAAGCATCCTACTAACTCCTGCCTTAAATCACTTTCAAGACTAAGAACCTAAAGGAGAAACCAATTTTCACAGTAACACAGCCCCAAATAGACCACACCCCAAAGTTTCAGGTATTACTTTTTTTTTTTGAGACATGCAGACCAGGCTGTCCTGGAAGACATCTACCTGCCTCCTCCTCCCAAGTGCCAGGATTAAAGGTGTGGTGGTGTCTGGCCTTCTAGCAACACTTCTGGGGTAACACGTTTGAGTGCCAGGGTTATAGATAGCATCTACCCTGTTTGAAATACCTTAAGCTTCCTGAATCAACGGTTTTGTGTCTGACAATTTATCTTGCAGAAATTCTCAGTCATTTTGTTGTTTCAAATGTTTCTTCTCCTGTTCCTGTCCTTCTGGCATCCCAATTACCCATGGCATTACACCTGTTGTGCATATCTCATAGTTCTTTTTTAGTGGGGAATTTGAGACATAGCCCTGGATGCCCTGGAACTCACTCTGTAGACCAGGCTGACCTCAAACTCACAGAGTTCTGCCAGCCTCTGCCTCCTGAGTGCTAAGGTGAAAAGCGTCACCCTACACCTTGCTGTCTCACAGTTCTTACTCTCATCTCTTTATCCCAAATCCTTTTTCTGCCTAGATTTTCAGCTTTAGGGTTTCTGCTGGTGCTCTCTTAGCTCAGAGACGCTCCTTCGCTGTGTCCATCAAAGGGTTCTGCACTTCTGCTAAGTGGTTTTGCTCACTGGTGTTTCTTTTTGGTCCACCTCTCTCACATTGCTCATCTGTTCTTACAAGTTGCCCACTTTTCCATTAGAGTCCTAGCACATTGATCATAGTTTCAAATTCCTACTCCGTCTAGCCAACATCCCTGCTGCAGCTGAGGCTGGCTTTGATGTTTGCTCTGTCTCATTATTTGCACGTTAGTACGTCGTGCAATTTTTTCTCTGGAGCCAGACACGACTGATGCCTTAGTCCACTTCCTACTGCTATAACAGAACACCTGCAACTCTATAACCAAGTCATTTATAAAGAAAAAAAGTCTCTTCGGGTTCAAGTTTCTGGAGGCTGAAAAAGTCAACGATTGGGCAGCCGAATCCAATGAGGTTTTCCGTGCCTCATGGCGGAAGGTAGAACAAGAGAATGCACAAAGAAGACAGAACAGAAAGAGTGGCCAGGTTCCTCACTCCTGCCTCAGTGACCTTTCTGACAGAGCCTCCGTGGAAAACAAGCCAGGTCACAAAGCCATGCTTTCTTCTAGCTGACTTAGATAAATGGGCTCCTTATAATGTTAGACTGAGCATGCCCACAAGTACTTGTAACCACCATATTTCCTTCTTGAACTATGGCCTTAAATGGAGCATGCTCAGGAATGTGCCCACCACTAATGTACTTTGCCATAAAGGTTCCCAAATAAAAAATCTGCACACTATCTCTCTTTTGGAGAAGCACTACTTTTGAATTCTTAACACTCTTTTCACCTGCTGTAGTTAAGAACTCTTTCTCCGCTCTCTTCTCTTGGATGAGCTTCTGGGCTTTGAACTTGCTAAGGCGAGTTGTGTAGGAACATATGACCTGCATTTGGGGGGCTAATTCCATTCTGCAAGAGCAAGAACTCATGGGGAAAGGCATTATTACCCCATAGCGCTCTGCTTCCAGAACCACCTCCCATCACTGCAACACTGAGGAATTAAAATCCCAATATAAACCGGGCGGTGGTGGCACACGCCTTTAATCCCAGCACTCAGGAGGCATTGGCAGGGGGAATCTCTGTGAGTTCGAGGCCAGCCTCGTGAGGCGTGGTGGTTTGAATGAGAACTGTCCCCTGTAGGCACATGTATTTGAATACTTGGTCCTCAGCTGGTGACACTGTTTGCAAGGGAAGGGTGGGGGTGTGATGGGGGGTGAGGGGTGGGAGTGGAACCTCTAGAAGACAGCCTTGTTGAAGAAAGAACATTACTAGGGAGGTGGGTTTGGTAGCCTTTTCCACTTCCAGTTTGCTCTCTCCGCTTCAACTTTGCAACAGCAGATGCTCAGCTTCCTGCTCCATTCTCCCGACCACGATGGACTCTCCCTCTGGGACCATAAGCCAAAATAAACTCGTGTGTAAGCTGCTTTGGTCACGGTGTTCTATCACAGCAGCAGAAGGTAACGAATCCAGGAAAACACATTCACCGGCTACAAACAGGCCTTCAGGAATAGGGTGGTATGTGCAAGGTGGGGGCGGGGGCTGGCGGGAGGATGGGGAGGAACAGTCCGTACTGCTAAGATGGTAAGCCTGTGCCCTGGACTGTGAACTCTACAGTTGCTTTGCAGTACTTGTTGTGGGGGACGGAGTTGTGAGTCTAAGGTCTTTACCTACTGGAGAAGACATGATACACAACCCTTTCATCTTAAATATGTATGTACATGTGTGTGAATGTGTGCAATATGTGTAAATATGTGTGTATATGCATGTATACACACACACGCACACACAAAGGATGGTGAGAAAGTAAAATACAATTACACCGTGATAGCTGTATACAAGGAATTCACAACTCCCCTAAGAAAATACATCTGGATGACCTGTCTCCTCATTCCCCTTGAACCATGGGAAGGACTCTATTTCATACCCCATCCCTCCCCTGGAACCATCTCTATCACTTGACAAATCATTATCACCCATTTATAATGTCTGCTGAGCTCCCAGATGAGACAGGAATTCACGGTGCCGTCCACATATGCACTTCCTTCCCCAGGAGGGCTTCCCCACTCCAACAGGAACTTACGAACATGCTGTCCTTTGACTCGGTTTGTGGCCGTGTTTCTCTCTTTCTGGTCCAGAGGAGTCATTTTCTCCTTTTATGAACTGGGTTGGATCATTTCACTTCCATGAGTCAGGGAATACTTTATGACAGACAAGAATTAAAGAGGCCTTGGGGCGGTGATGGGAGGAAGTGGGAAAAGCAAGCACGACAGCAGCTGAGCAGCCAGGCCAAGCCTCTTCAGGCTGGGAGAAAGTCTGAGAAAGAGATTTAGTCAGTCTGGTTTGGAAGGTGGGAGACCTTCCGTGGTGATCAGGGAGAAGTTGCTGGGACATGTCGAGAAGAGGCCAGACTAGACGAGAAAGGAGGTCTCTTTAGGCTCCGATTTTCTCTTCCAAAGTCTTCTGCCAACCTTCCTCCAGCTGCTGAAGAGCTCTGACTGGAACTTTCTGGACACTGCTGTCCATGTGTAAATCAAGGACACCACCAGCATCCCCCGCTCTTGCCTCAGAAGCCCCTTTGGCTGTGCTCTTCTATGGCTCCGGGGCACCAGCTTGTCTGCCCGTGATCGTGGCTAACAGCACACCTAACAGTGCAGACACTGGTGGGCAGATGTTGCAGTGGATCACAAAGGCTCATCTAGTAGTTTTTAACTTTCGCCCCAAACTAAAGTCATCTTTTTTTTTCTTTTTACATAATCATGTTTTGACATAAAAGGAACAAAAACATTTATGCAGATGAATGTTGGGGAAAGGAAGGGATCTCTCCCCAACTGTCTCAGAGTTCAGTCACAAAAGCTATACTCTGCTGGGTATGGTGTTTTAGGAAGCTGAGACAAGAGGGTTATAGGTTCAAGACCAGTATGGGCTACACAGCGGGACCATGTAGACAAAATCCCCATACCTCACGTCACCTCTCTGTTTTGACAAGTGCACAAAGAGGTCAGATAAACTGTCAGGGCCACAGATCTGGGGGACAAACCTTATTTGGGGGCAGGGGGTGGAGATGGTTTTACTGTGTAGCCCTGGCTGCCCTGGAACTCATTCTATAGACCAGGCTGGTCTCGAACTCACAGAGAGCTACCCGCCTCTACCTCCCAAGTACTGGAATTAAAGGCGTGCAACATCACCACCACCCAATTTTAAACCCTATTTTTTTTTGGTGCTTATTCCCTCATTCTCTCTGCTGTAACACCCTGTCCCTGGGATGTCCTCTGAATTCATGGAACTACAGCGTGGCAGCAGGAAGCCACAGAAATGACTGTCTCAGTGCTTTCCCTAACGATGCCACCACTTCCCGAGGAGAGGGCTCGGGCTCTGCCACATTCGCGCCGACTGGTAATGCTGAATTCCTCTTGGCAGAGTAATGTAGGTCAGATTCCATTAGGCTCATATCACTGTGATGAAAATCTGCCCCCCTTTCTAGTGCAAACACAGCTATGATCTACAGACTGCAGCCATTAATTAGCCCGAGTTTAACAGGGCACTGGATGAGAATCTGAATGGTGTTTGGTATTGTGTGGTGCGATTCGGTCTATGTTGTATCTCTTCATCTCATGAATCAATAATGCAATGCCAGATGTCTTCCAAATGACTCACCGTGGATGTGGCTGTATATCACAACGTCCAAAAAGAGGATGCCCCTATCCCAGAACCACTATAGAGCATCCCACCCCAGCTAGGTACTATTCAGGTAGTGAATTCTGATGCAGTTTGTTATGGGCTGGCACAAAGAAAAGATCGGCTGCTGTGGGACAATGGTTTTACCCTGTAAAGATTTGTTTCTTGTGCTTGTTTAATAAAATGCTGATTGGACAGTAGCCAGGCAGACAGTATAAGCATGGTGACCAGGCAGGAAGTAGAGGTGGGGCAATGAGAACAGGAGAATTCTGGGAGAAGAAAGCTCAGTCTGCAGTTGTGACCCAGCCACAGAGGCAAGATGTGACTGCCTTGTCGAAAACGGTACCAAGCCACGTGGCTAACATAGACAAGAATAATGGGCCAATTTAAGATGTAAGAATTAATTACTAAGAAGCCTGAGCTACTAGGCCAATCAGTTTATAATTATTGTAGACCTCTGTGTGTTTCTTTGGGACTTAACCACGATGGAACTGGGCAGGACAGAAAACTGTCAACAATCGGCAAGCTCACAGTAGGTCTCAGAGCTCCTAAGTTCACCCACGGTCTCAGAAGAAAAGATCAGCAAGCACACAGTAGGATTCAGAGCTCCTAAGTTCACCCACGGTCTCAGAAGAAAAGATCAGCAAGCATACAGTAGGTCTCAGAGCTCCTAAGTTCACCCACGGTCTCAGGATGCTCTCTGGGAGGGAAATCTCCTGGTCTCCTGGTCTTGGCGTTATTATATACATGACCAGAGTCCTTGTTAGAGCGATTCTGTTCAGACTCTTTACAACCAGGTGTGTTGGTTAGGTACTGTCACCTTGACACAAGCTAGAGTCATCTGGGAAGAGGGACTCTTAGTCAAGAAAATTCCTCCCCGTTACTGGCCTGCAGGCAAGTCTGCTAGGTATTTTTTTTTTTTTGACTAATGATTGATATGTGGGAGCCCAGGGCCCCCATCCCACTACAGGTGGTGCCAACCCTGAAAGGGTGGACCTGAATTTTCTAAGAAAGCAGGCTGAATAAGCCACGGGAAGCAAGCCAGTAAGCAGCAGTCCTCTCTGGCATCTGCATCAGCTCCTTCATCCAGGCGCCTGGCCTGATGAGTTCCTGCTCTGTCTGCCCCCACTGATGGACTGTTACCTGAAGTATAGCAAACCCTTTCTCCCCCAAGTTGCTTTTTGTCAGTGTTTTTATCAATCTCCAGCCCCTTGCCCAAAGCTCGTGAACCGTATGGTAGCGCATGGAGCGCAGACAGGCATTGTGCACTGCAGTCAGTGATTCCCCTAAGCCCTAAGAACAAAAAGGAAAAAGACAGTGCTGGCAATGGTGCCCAATGTGGTTACAACCTCCCCACACACACAGTGATGAGGTCAGTGCTAAAGGAAATGAAGAAGGACCAGCGAGCAGAAGGAGACTGTAGAAGATGCTGAAGACAAGGGAGACAGAGGTGTCATGAGTGCATAGCATCTTCTAAGAAGGATGTACAAACACTGTAGCTCCCAGTTCTGAATGCAAATCTCATTGGGTGCGATGCCTTGCAGAGATAACCAGATTAAAACGCGGTCATTTGCTGGGACCAGACTCAGGATGACCAGTATTCTTTTTTTAAATTGATTTTATTGAGCTATATATTTTTCTCTGCTCCCCACCCTTCCTCTCCCCTCTCTTTCAACCCTCTCCCATGGTCTCCATGCTCCCCATTTATACTCAGGAGATCTTGTCTTTTTCTACTTCCCATGTAGATTGGATCCATGTATGTCTCTCTTAGATGACCAGTACTCTTACAAACACAGAACCAAGGAGCTGGAGTGATGCCTCAGCAGTTAAGAGCACTCTGTTCTTCCAGAGGACCAGTGTTTGGTTCTTAGCACCCACATGGTGGCTTACAAACCCCTGTAACGCCAATTCCAGGGGAACCTATGCTCTCTTCAATCTCTGAATTGCAAACACAGACATCTGAAAGCAGACACAGATGAACACACAGGAAGAACACCATGTGAAGGAGGTGGGAGGGAACAGATTGTTATAGGCCACAATACCCATGACTGTCAGGCAGACTCAGAGGAAAGTGGCTCTGGGTAGGTGGCCCTCCTGGCCCATGGCAGGAACAACACCATTACCTCCTTGCTCTTGGATCTCTTGCTTCCAGAACTGACAGTGAGGCAACAAATCTCCGAACCCTGGACCCACCATTCTGCGGTACTTTGGTGCGCAGTATAGAAGTAGAGGCACCAGAGACCATACTGATCATACTGGACTAGGTGACTAACTAAGCACCCAGGGCTCACGGCAAGTTCTCCGTAAGAGTTCACTGAGAAATGAACAATGGAATGCTGGGGGAAAGGAGGAGGAAACATGGAATCCCCATCTTCCAAATGTTTTTTAACAATAGATTTATCTTTAATTATGTGTATTTGTATGCATTTGTGTGGGGGTATGTGCATGTAATGTAGGTGACCAGAGGCACTGGATCCCTGGGAGCTGGAGCTACAGGCTGCTATGAGCCTCCTGACATGGGTTCTGGTGACTGGACTTGGGTCCTCTAGAAGATCAGCAAGCATTCTTAACCACTGAGCAATCTCTCCAGGCTCCTCCTTGTCCAAGGTTTAAACATGTTAACACACCTTTCCTTACCAAATTTCCCGTTTTTCCATCTCTGCTCCACTTTTTTGTTCTCCCACTGAAGAATCAAGGAGAGCAGTGAGCAGCAACGTAACACAGCCTGAACGATATCCTGTCTTGCAATTTTCTTTGCCAAACAAATTAGCCCATTGCCTTTCAATTCAATATCATTCATGTTCTCAGGACACAGGCAGAAAGCACCCACATTATTTGCCGGAATGCCACAGGACTAGTCCCTAGACAGTTCCCGATACTCCCTGCCCCCTCTTAACCCTCATGACCTAGGCCTCGGCTACTAGCGTTTTTCTCAGCATTCTTGTCTTCTAACCACCCATCAGAATGGTCCATTAATTTGTGTTTGGAGTATGGTGGGGCTTTTGTAGCCCAGTTGCAAACCTTGCCATTATTTCTTCTGCAAACTATTTCCAAAGGCCTGAGAACCACACGGTCAGGTTTATCACAGCAACAACCCCACTCCCGGTACCCATTTTCTAGATTAGTTTTTATCCTTCTTGCCAGATAAGTATCTGATAAGAAGGGACTTATCAGAAGATGGCTTACTTTTGATTACAGTTTAAAGGGACACAGCCCATGATGGGGAGGGAATCACAGCAGCAGAAGCTTGAGGTAGTTCATATTGCATTTAAGTCAGAAAAGAAAGCGGATGAATGCTATTGCTCAGCTGGCTTTTTACTTCTTGTTGAACCCAGCACTTAGCATGGGTCTTCCAACCTAATCAACGTAGTCTAGAAAATAAATCTCTCACAGCCATGCCTAGAGATTTGTCTCCAGGGAGATTCTACATTCAGTGAAGGGGACAATCAACAAAAACTACTACAGTAAAGAATACCACGCCCTACCATGATGGTAGTAGTACACAACTTCAATCCCAGCGCTCAGAAGGATCTCTGTGAGTTCAGGACAGCTTGGTCTACAAAGTGAGCTCCAGGACAGTCGGAGCAGTTGCACAGAGAAACCCTGTCTCAATAACAAAACAAAATAAAAGAACACCATGCCCTAATTAAGAGGTGTAGAAAGGCAGACTTTAGCATCCAGTTATATGCAGAAAATCAGGTGCACATATTTGGATTCTGGTTCTGGAGATGATGTCAACTCAAAGCAAGCTACCTAGTCATCCATCCCCTCCAGCTTTGAGCTAGAATACACAAACAAATCACCAAGGCTCCAACCGTAGGGTTAGGAGACAGACACAGTAGAAGGCAGCTTAAAAAATATATTATGTGGCTGCGAATGTATCCCAGTGGTAGAATACTTAATCTCAGAATGATAGGTTTGTGCCCCATGTTGGGCGCCAAACTATTGCAGTATGAATTATTTCCACATTAGCCCAGAATGGAATATAATAAAGGTTTATTTTTTAGGGTGTAAACTCACAGAATTGGTAGTGATCCTCAATCCTCTGTATGAGCTGGGAACCGGAACTGAATTCAGCAACTAAAGGGCTTGCATGTGCCCCTATGGCTGCATTTATAGTATATGAGATCACACCTAAAGTGGGCTAACATCCAAAAGGCCATTGGCCGAAGGATCCCACAGCATTGCCTAGCAAACAAAAGGTCCTAAAATTGATTCTCAGCACTGAAAATGTTTAGATATATATTTAAGATTGCAATTAGAGAAAAAAATTGTAAAATAGAACAATATAGAAGTTACTCAAAAAGTGAAATCCAGCCCTTCCCAATATGTCCAAAAAGTGAAGCACAGAGCTGAAAAGTATTCTGGTTTTTGGAAGATATGTGGTATGGGGAACTGAACTTGGAACTTTATCCATGTCAGGCAAATGCTGTATTTACAGCCTTGTTTTATATTATTTTGACCCTTAAAATTGTTGCCAAGCATGGTAGTGCACACTAGTAATTCCATCACTGGGGAGGCAGAGGCAGGAGAAATGTTGGGAATTCAAGGCCACCAAGAATTACCCAGTAAGAACCTGTCTAAAACAAACAAACCAACAAACACGACCTTTCATGTTGTTTGCTATGCTGGGTCTTGAACTTGGGAGCTAATATACAATGGCAAACCTACCCCACCCCTGCCTAGTACTGTGTTTTAGAAGCAGATAACATGCAGACCTTACAGGTTTGCAGCTGAAGAGCCGTATTCCAGGACACATGTGGGTCCCGTGTTCCAGCGAAATCTGATGACTCTGGGCTTGAGATCTTCGGATGGTGCTGAACAAATGAAGACTTCTGGGGTCTCTGGGATGAAATAATTTCATTCTTCATAAAGGAGGATGTGGATTTCAGGGGTACCTTGGTAGAACTTTGTCTGAGTGTGTGTGTGTGTCTTCAAAATTCATATGTTGGAACCTTGCCCACAAAGCAATGGTCTTAGAAGGTGAAACCTTTGGAGAAGGAACTGATGGCTCTGCCCTCCTGAATGAAATCCATCCCCTTATAAAAGAGGGCAAAGTTGATTTTGTATCCTGCCACTGAAATCACCGATTCTTTCTAGAAGCTTTCTGGTAGAATTCTGGGAGTCTCTTATGTATAATATCATATCACCTACAAATAGGGCTAATTTGATTTCTTCTGTTTGTATCTCTTTAATTTCACTTTCTTGTCTTACTGCTCTGTCTAGTGTCTCAAGCACCATACTGAGAAGGCGTGAGGAATTACGGACAGCCCTGTCTTGTCCCCAATTTTAATGGAACTGGTTATAGTTTTTCCTCATTTTTTTTTTCAGGGTCTTGTTATATAACTCAGGCTTGCCATAAATTCTTCACCCTCCAACTCAGCCTTCTGAGGGCCAGAATTGTAGGCATGTAATTCCTCCCCTGGCTTTGAATCCTTGTTTGATAATTAAATTATAGGCAATGGGTACCCTACGATGGGAAACAGTGAAGCAGACAGAATCTTTCAGAGGTTTGGAAAACGATTCTAATCACCAGGTGCCTCCCCCTGCTGTTGAGTGACAGTGCAAAAAACACCTCCCATGTTCCCCATGAACAGGACACCGCGCGCGCACACACACACGCACACTGCTGTCTAATTGAGGATGACATTGTTCTCCTGATCCCCCTGATCCTACCTCTCAAGCGTTGGTGCTAGGGGGTGACCCACCACTCTCAGCTTAATTTTTTTTCTAGTCTTGGGGGTGGAACCAAAGGTCTCACACATGTTTGTTAAGTGTCCCCCCACTGAACTATAGCCCTATGATTTCACATAAATGCCATGCTATTGTTGCTACCAACTTTTCACATTTGTCCTAATAGGTGGCATTCTCAACTACCCTTTTATACACAGAAAAGGTAGGAACAAACGCAGTGCCCGGCTCTTTGACACGTAAGTCCACATCATATTCAAAGAATTCAAGGATCAGGATAATAAGATGCTATTTCACACAGACATTTTTAAGTTTTTTTAAACATAATTTCTTAGCATTTGCATATTTGCTGGTAACATCTGGGTTCCACTTTGTTACACATTCATTTGCAGAAATGTTAGGAATAACCAATGAGAAGCAGTAGCACTGCAAAGGCCACCGCCCAGGAGAGCCACTTTGGTGTGGCATTTCCAGCAGGAAAACGTTCTCTATTCATTTCACAGCGTCCAGGCTGATGTGTGAAATTCTCTTCTTTCTAGGTAACAGATGGCAAAGTGGAACATAGCAGGGCCGGGGGCATGGCCAGTGTCTCAGTCAGGAGGGAAAGAAGATCCAGAACCCACTTTAGAATGCCTCTCGGCCACCAAGTCAGTGTCAGGATGACCAGAGTCACGGCCCAGTGTATCCTCTGGCTGCAGTGGGGTGGTCGGGACTGAATGAATGCATTCTCCAGGCAGCAGCTCTGGGCAGGGACTTCCTTAGATGTTTGAGAGCTGGCCAATGCCTGGCATGAGCATGGAACAGGCATCTGAGTGAAGGCCTCATCCCAGCACCCTGGGCAGCTGCAAGCCAGGTGGGCATTCTCTGAGCCTGCCAGGGCCTCCCTCACACGCTGTACACCTTCCTGCCAGTGGTTTCCTGTTAGGTGGCCCTCCCCTTCAAGCCTCTGCTCAGTCTCTGTCTCCTCTACACCCCCATGGGTTTCCTGCATCTTTTTCCTGTTGGGCCTCTGTGCTCCTCGCTCCCTCCCCCCCCCCCCCCCCGGGAGAGTTTTCCCCCTTTACTGTCAATGTGGTGGTTTCTTCAGAGTCCCTCCTCAAAGACCATCTGTCCTGAATCTGTGCAGATTCCCAACATGGCAGTGTTCCTGCTGCTGCCCTGCCTGGCAGCCCCATCAGGGTGTGCTCATCTGACACAGACTCACCTAGACCTGCCCTGGGCACAGTGATCAATACAGGGGTTCTTGTTGAAGAGCTCGGGGATGTTTACAACAGAACGTGCAACATTTTCGATCAGAAGTCACAGGCAAGCATCTTTGGGAGCTCGGAGGAGACTGCCACCTGTCCATGGAGAGTGGAGGGCAGGACCCCAAGAGCCCTGCAGTGGTCTTACAAGATTGCAGGTGCAGGGGCTGGCGAGATGGCTCAGTGGTTAAGAGCACTGGCTGCCTTTCCAGATGAACCCAGGTTCAAACACTCCCAGCACCCACGTGGCAGCTCACAACTATCTGTAACTCAGTTCCAGGGAATCTGACACCATCACACCAATGTGCACAAAATTAAATAAATTAAAAAAAAAAGATTGCAGGTGCAAATGGGCATTGCACACAGCACTCAGCGCGGGCACAAGTCCACAGGTATGCTAAGTCAGGCATCCTGTTCAGGAAGGCAGCCAATGGATCTTTGAGACTGTGATGCCTGATCTATAGGAGAGGCGTGGGCAGAGCAAACGAATCTGGAAGGGCATGGAGCATCCTCTCTCAGGGATGGGCAGGGATTGCGCTGCCTGTGGTCCACGGTAACAGGCTGATCCCGGCTGTGACCTCTCTGCACTGTGTATCCAGTTCTTATTTTTCCGTTGGGAAAGAACAGACTGCTTTTCACTAAGCAGTGGTCCACAGCAGAGTCAAAGGCTCCCAAATGTGATTGTCATAGCAACAGTTACCCAGGTGGCTTCAGAGCCTCAGCCCTTGAGAGTTTGGCCCCCTCTGACCTGGCAGCCACTTACTTTGCGGAAAGAATTCCACAGTAAACAAGTATGGGGGGGGGGTCACATTGTGTAGGAACACATTAAATGTCTGTGGAAAACAAAGAAGAACGAATCTTTAATTTGGGTGAAATCATCACCTCTCAAACACTTTGATCACTTTTGGGGCGGGGGCATCACTAAATGCCTAGCAGCCTCAAGGGAGGAGAGTACGGTGAACTGTGTTGGATGACAAGACTTCCAGCCTGACTTCCAGCCCTAAAACCTGCTGCTTTGTGGAGGGAGCCTAAGTCACTTGGCTGGACTAACTGTGAAAATGTAACTGGGCTATAGATACGCGGATATTTATCCTAACAAGCCAATGAGCTGACGACGGGGCACAATGGCAGGGAGGCGCGCGATGGCAGGGACATCCTTAGAAGGCACTGGCGGGCGGACACACGCTTTACCACAGAATTCAAATGTCAGCGCTGACAGACAAGTCACTCCTACAGAACCGCTACCGTCCCCAGTGACAGAACTCTGGTCATAGCTGTTTACAGACGTACTTCAATAAAGTAACACACATTCCTGGCACTATCCAGGCTGGCTTTAATGGCCGCATCATCAGAGATGCCACGATTCGGTGTTTAAAGTCTCACTGGTTCATAGAAGGCAAGGAAACAGAACAGCAATATAAAATTACACCAACGGACCAAATGTCCACAATCACAATAACCAAGATTCTGTATTATTCTGCAAAGCAACAACCAAAAACTTCATGGAACCAAGAAAGGGCAATTTCTGCAGGCAAAGAGAGCTGGGTCCCTGCAGTCAAGAGCAATGGGGAACCCTTGTGACGCAGACCACAAGCCCTTGAGGCTGGGTGACTAACCTAGTTTTCAAAGGCTAATACTTTAAACATTATTTACTTATTAAGTATTTATATGTGTATGAGTGTTTCGCCTTATGCATGTGTACCATGTGTGTGCCTGGTGCTGTGGACATCAGAAAGGGGCATCGGGATCCCCCGGAACTGGAATTACAGGTGGTTGTGAGCCAACATGTGGGTGCTGGGACCCAAACCTGGGTCCTCTCAGCCACTGAGCCATGTTTCCAGTTCCCATCAAAGGACTGACTATCTTACAGACACCGTCTGGAGGTGACTGGTTTATCTTGACTTCCTCTGCAACACAGAAAATAAAAGTATAGCATAGCCTATAGGCCCGAGCTGCTAGAAGACAGAGGCAGATGCGTCATGTGAGCTCACGAGTTGGGAGAGCAGCCTGGACAGCAAAACAATCAAACAACATTAGAGCAGAGTGACCCCAAAGGCATCTTCAAGTCGACGGACTCTGTTCGTGTTGCCTAGTAGCTTAGTATTTTCTTTACATGGAGTCTCTGGGCTGGAAGAAGGAACTAGAACTTCCACTAACTCAGCAATGAAGTCTAGACAGAAACTGTTGCTGAGCCCAGGTCGGGTGGATGGTGGAGCACTTGCCCAGTGTCTGTGAGGCCCTGCACTCAGCCCCCAGGAAGAAAAACAAGCACCCATGCCCTTGTAACTCAGCCACCATTTGAAAAGATCCTATACCTGAGTTGAAAGAAAACTCTCCCATTCTTGAATAGCCTTCCAAACTCTTGGAAGTGACTTCTCAAAGTTTCCTTTGGAGATGAAGATGCTGAGGTTTAGAGTTTGGTGACGCCCCGTGGCTTTGGCCCAGAAGTGGTTCTGGCTTGTTTCTATCAGAGCTCTCTCTGCAATGTAAAATCTCCCATGTAAATGCAAACTCTCAGAAGGCAAGGGGCCAGGCCTTGGTCGTGTTAGAGCATCTTGGCACACCATACAGTCATACACTGAACAATCTGTGTCAGCGGTGCCCCTGTGCTGCAGCATCTTGGCACGCACTTGTGTGTGTATGTGAGTGTGTGTGTATGTGAGTGTGTGTGTGTATGTGAGTGTGTGTGAGTGTATGTGAGTGTGTGTGTGTATGTGTGTTGTGTATGTGTGTGAGTGTGTATGTGAGTGCGTGTGTATGTGTGTGTATGTGAGTGTGTGTGTATGTGAGTGTGTGTGTGTTGTGTATGTGTGTGAGTGTGTATGTGAGTGCGTGTGTATGTGTGTGTATGTGAGTGTGAGTGTGTGTGTATGTGAGTGTGAGTGTATGTGTGTTGTGTATGTGTGTGAGTGTGTATGTGAGTGTGAGTGCGTGTGTATGTGTGTGTATGTGAGTGTGTGTGTATGTGAGTGTGTGTATGTGTGTTGTGTATGTGTGTGAGTGTGTGTATGTGAGTGTGAGTGTATGTGTGAGTGTATGTGAGTGCGTGTGTATGTGTGTGTATGTGAATGTGAGTATATGTGAGTGTGTGTGTGTGAGTGTGTGTGTTTGTATGTGTGTGTGTATGTGAATGTGAGTGTATGTGAGTGTGTGTGTGTGTGTGTGTGTGTGTGTCCAAAGTGGCCTCACTGAACAGGATCAAGAGGGAACAGTACAGGGGAAATGGGTAAAAGGATGGTTGACGGTAGCAGGCTGGTCAAAGATGGCCAAGGGTAGGCAAATCCCACACACACAAGCTGCTCCTGGCCATCTAGCCTCCTCAAGTTCTGATGTGCAGTGTGCAGGGAGGTCTGGGGCACTCTACCAAGGGGTGCTGGTTCTCAGCCACCCAAGTGTGATGCCCTTACCATGGGGCTCGGGTTGGTGGCTGTCAAGGGGCTAACCACAAGTGTGCCACAGCAGCAACACTACAGACAGGGGGGGCTGGAGGTGGGGACAGGGTGGGGGGGTTGGAGGTGGGGACAGGGTGGGGGGGCTGGAGGTGGGGACAGGGTGGGGGGGCTGGAGGTGGGGACAGGGTGGGGGGGCTGGAGGTGGGGACAGGGTGGGGGGGCTGGAGGTGGGGACAGGGTGGGGGGGCTGAAGGTGGGGGGACAGGGTAGGGGGGGCTGGAGGTGGGGACAGGGCAGGAGGGGCTGAAGGTGGGGGGACAGGGTAGGGGGGCTGGAGGTAGGGACAGGGCAGGAGGGGCTGAAGGTGGGGGGACAGGGTAGGGGGGCTGGAGGTGGGGACAAGGCAGGAGGGGCTGAAGGTGGGGACAGGACAGGAGTTGGCTGGAGGTGGGGACAGGGCAGGGGGAGCTGGAGGTGGGGACAGGGCAGGGGGAGCTGGAGGTGGGGACTACTACCTGACCATGATGAGGATCTGAGGTAGGTCCCTCTGACTAGAAACCAGCTCTCAGGAAGAGCATCCAGGCAGGAGTGCCTTGGCAGAGCTGAGACAGCACACCATACCCTGGGGAGGCTCTATTGCACCTCAGGGCAAAGATTTTGCCTCTGTTCTGACAGCCAGACCGAGGGAAAGCCCCCACTTCCACGTTTAGCGCATGCTGTGGGTGTGAGCCGGCCCGCCCAGTTATCTGTCCTAAAAAGGCCTCTTATTTCTCCTCACAAGAAAACATGGAGTCTGCCGGAGCGAACGCAGCTCCCACAGGAATTTTCAAACGACCTCACCTTGTGTGCCCTCCCAGGGCCCAGACCTCAGGATATACGGATATGCTGAGGACTGTGTGGCTCGCAGAAAATGCATTCCCAGGGGTGTGGACAACGAGGAGCCCATAGAGAGTAAGTGGGAGGCTAAGCCCTCAAGTCTGAAATGCAGCGGAGTTAAGAATACAGTGCTCACAGATCTCAGATAGCCCGGACCCGAGCTGCGCAAAAACAACAGAGGGCTCAGGAGCCCAACAGAATGGATAGCCAAAGATGGGGTGAGAAGTCTCTCCCTCCGGCTCCCAGCACTGCGGCCTGTTGCCCTGTATACACAAGACCAGCAGCTCTGTATGGCCGGACTTCTCACCTCCTGAAGGGCAGTGCTGTGATCAGCTCGGGAGGGCATCTGGGCACGCAGAAGTGAAGGCAGTGCCAAGATGCCCTCCGATCCAGCGCTTCATCTGACTTCACAGTACTCACTGAGGTGGCCATGCACAGGAAATCCAAACGCTCACTCCTGAGAGATCTGTGACAGCCTGAGGCCACACAGCTAGCTCCTAAATCCTGAGGGCCTCACACCGCAGCTTGTCCACCTCAAGGATTCTCACTATTAGACAAAGGGCAGAGGGAGCAACATGCATACGTCACAAACACGTGGTATGCATTATCAGTTGTCGACTATCCTAGGAAAATGTGTTTCTGCAAAGTTGCAGCCTGGCACAGACATAGGTTGCCATGCAGTGACAAGCCTGTTACTAGACCAGTATACCAGAGACGACCTTCACAATGCTTGATGCGATTCTAACGTTCCCCTGATGTCTGTGTGATCTCAGACAGGCTCCTGTTATAGGAAGGGGTGCCACGAAATCCAAAACTAAATTCATTTCAATCCACATTTATTCCAAAGACTTGGGATGTAGTTCTGTTGCAGAATGTTCTAACATGCACAGGCCTGGGCTTTACCTCAGCACCAAAAACCACCACCACCACCAATGCCATGTGCTGTCTGCACTATTTTGGGTTGAAGAGAAGACGGCATTTTATACGGTCATTACTGTATAAAACGATGTTTGTTTCTATTGCAAAGAACTTAGCTGTGTGTTTGAAGGACTTTCGCTCCTTCTAAAGTGGGTACTGAGGGTGTAGCCCCTGCTACTGTGTATTCTGAACACCCCCGAGACCCGCTCCTAGGCAGAAGGGCTCACTCAAGCAAGTACTCCAGTCGACACCATCAGGTAACCCGATAGATCTATCCCACAGGAGAGTCCCCAGGCTTCTGATAGACTGGAAACCTTAAGGACACCAACTAATCACACTCACACACACACACACACACACACACACACACACACACACACATTTATTTTGAATATCATAAGATTTACATTTTGCTAACTCATCATGCTGGATCTGATTTTCCAAGCACGTGCAGGTTGTTTCCTGACAGTAACAGATGGGAAAGCTGCCCCAGAGGTCTGGATCAGTGCTCACTATACAAACAATGAACCCAAAGTAAGTCACTCAAGAACTCTGAAAAAAGTACTTTCGAAGATCTCCTGAGTAAATTGGGAGCATGGGGGTTGAGGGCAAGGGGAGCAGAGAAAAATGTATGGCTCAATAAAATCAGGAAAAAAAGAAAAAAGTACTTGTAAATCAAATACCTGACATCCCCATGATTAGAAAAACGCTCTGCTACTAAACAAAGTGCGGTATCTGAACAGGCATTTCTCCAAAGACGTGTGAAAGGCCTTTGGTCCCTGAAAAGACTCAACATCATTAAACATTAGGGAGGATGGGAAGGAGGGAGGGAAGGAAGAGAGAGAGTGTGTGTCTGTCAGAGAGAGAGAGAGGGAGGGAGGGAGGGAGAGAGAAAGGGAAGGAGAGAGGGAGGGAGGCAGAGGATGGAACCCAGGGCCTCATAGGAGTTGGATTTTCTTTTACTCTAGCCCACACTGGACGGCAGATGTAGCTGTTAGTTTTACTCTTTTTACTCTTTTGCTCTTTATGGGGGGCATCACCCAGCTCCCAAATAAACTACACACAGTGGTTTATTTTTATTTATAAATGCCTGGTCTTAGCTTGGCTTGTTTCTTGCTAGCTTTTCTTAACTTTAAATTATCCTGTCTATCTTTTGTCTCTGGACTTTTTTCTTTTCTTACTTCTGTGTACCTTACTTTCACTCTGACTCCGGCTGGGGGGACGGCTGGCGGGACGGCTGGCGGGACGGCTGGTGGCTGACCCCTTCTTTTCTTGCTCTTCGATCTCTCATTTCTTCTCCTTGTTCCTTCCCCTCTTCCCAGGCTTCTCCTCCTATTTATTCTCTCTGCCTGTCAGTCCCACCTATCCTTTCTCCTGTCTCGCTATTGGCTACCCAGCTCTGTATTAGACCATCAGGTGTTTTAGACAGGCAAAGAACCACAGCTTCACAGAGTTAAACAAAGGCACCACAAACAAAAGGAACACATCTTTACATCATTAAACAAGCATTCCCCACATAAACAAATGTAATACACCTTAAAATAACATTCTACAACACTCATACATACCACGAAAGCACTCTATACTGAGCTACACCCGCTAGTCCTCATTAGCCATTTGGAAAATTCAAATCAAATCAAAGCCACACCGTACCTACTCAGGCGGCCATAAAAAAAATACTACTTCTGCATAGTTCTAGAGATTGGCAGCCCAAGGTCAGGGATGTCTGCATGGTCAGGGTCTGGTAAGGGCTTTCCTACTGGCTCATAGATGGTCTCTCTAATTTAAGACCCAGTACTTAAGAACAGCTCCCAGCATCCACACGGCATTCACAAACTGCCTATAACTCCAGTTCCAGGAGATCCAATGGCCTCTTCTGACCTTTCCCACAGCACAGAGGGAGAGGCAGGGAGAGAGTAAGAGGGAGAAGAAAGAGAGGGGTGGGTGCCTTTTTATCACAGTAGCAATCCCATCACAAAGCTTACAGGAGTCCAATTTCCATTGCTCTAACAAAAAAAAAAAAGACCAAAGGCTGGTGATGGTAAAGAAGAAAAGCTTACTTAGCTCACTGTTTTATAAAGACCAAGATCAAGTGACCTCATTACCTTGGCCATTGGTGAGGGCTCCCTGGGCTTTGTCACCTGTACTGGATGGCAAGGCTGGGGAAGTGCATATGAAGGAGAAGTCACATGAAAAGGCCGAAGTCAGGAGGAGCTTCTTCGAGAGATCTAATGGTTAGATCAGGATCTGACAGTGGAGCCATGACAACTACATCCCACTCTCAGGATCTAACGGAGGCGCCATGACAACTACATCCCTCCTTCCAACGGCAGAATCCTTAATGACATGGTGACCTTATACTAGGCTACACTTCTCAAAGTGTACCACCCTCTAACACCACACAGAGGACCAGACTTCTATCACATGACCCCAGAAAGACTCAAACCACAACCAAACCATAGCAGGGCCTAACTCTCAACCTCCTTTAACCTGTTACTTCCCCAAAGCTCCCAACACAGTCACACTAGCTTTGTATGGTGGCATACTCCTTTAATCCCAGCACCCAGGAGACAGTGGTAGGTGGGTCTCTGAATTTGTTGGAGGAGGCTGCTTATTTGTTTCCCAGCTGCCCAGACTCCCGAAATAATCACACAGAAACTGTATTAATGAAATCACTGCTTGGCTCATTATCTCTAGCTTCCTATTGGCTGACTCTTATATCTTAATTTAACCCATTTCTATCAATCTTTGCATCGCCACGTGGCTGTGGCTTACCGGTTAAAGTTCTATCTGGCTCTGGTGCCTGCCTGGTCTATGTTGTGGGTTCTAGGCCATCCAGGGCTATGTAGTGAGATTCTATCTCAACAAAACGAGACAAATATAGTCACAAGGACTACAACTTCAGCACTAGAATCTGAAGATGAAAGTCAGCTTCCAATTGCTATAATAAGATTTCAGACACAATAAACTTACAAAGTGAAGGGATGTTTCAGCTCATATTGTAAGGGTACCAGTCCAACCAGCAGTCCATTGCTGTGAGCCTCTGTGAGAGCTCCACACAAAGACAGGAGTGCAGGGCAAAGCAAACCCTTCACCTCACAGGTTGGAGACAGAGCCAGGGACAGGACAGGCTCAGTGCTTCAAGGGCACGCCCCTAATGACCAAAGAACCCCAACAAGGTGCCACCCCTCAAAGGGCCAAAGTAGTTCCCCAGTAGAACAGTCTGGGGGACAAGTCTTTAACACCCTGACCTCTGGGGACACTATCTTCATATTGTACGAAAGCACACACCCACTAGGGCAACTATAATTCACCAATAGTTACAAGGGTATGGCTAAATTAGAATTCACACAGTCAGTGGAAAAATGCTATAGCCATTCAAAAAGATAGTCTATTTCCTGAAAGGTGAGGAATAGAGCAACATGTGCACCAATTATTCCACTCCTTGGTAGAATCCAACACAAAAACTTATATACACACATTGCCAGCAACATTCATAATAGCCCAAAAGCAGAAATGCTAAGTGTCCATCAGTTGGTGAAAAGATAACGGCAGGTGAAAATTCTGGAAGATTATTTGGACACAAAAAGAGGGAACAGTAAATCCAAGCCCTGAGGGGACCTGTAAAAGAGACAGGCGTTGGGTCCTTCCAAATAGATGAGCTCAATGCCTAGTACCAGGATCATTATCAGACGGCCTGGAGTCAAGGCAGACAGGAAAGCCTTTGCTGCATAGGTAAGGCCATGAACTCAGCTCTCCAGCATATAAGCCAAACACGCCATGTGATACCATGCTCCTGCAACCCCAGCACTGGGGAAGTGGAGGCAGAAGGTTCCTGAGGGCTCACTGGCCAGCCTAGCTGAGTCAGTGAACCCCAGGTTCAGTGAGAGACACTGTCTCAAGGAGTAAGACACCCAGTGTCAATCTCAGGCCTCACATGCATGTACATACATGTGCAAATACAGCAGTAAATCTTAGGAACCTGTATGAAGGAATCAGCTCATCTCTGTAGTTAAACTTAGGTGTCAGGATCAGAGGGTGGAAATGGGGAAGGAAAATACTTGAATTAATAACTGCCAAAGTTTTCACAAATTTAATAAAAACCACTAATTTATTCATTGGAGCAGCTGTAAGAGCTATAAGCAAAAAGGAGCCACGTTGAGACACATCATGATCAAACTGCTAAGAGTTAATAAAGTCTTGGGAATACAGAGAGAGCTCAGCAATTAAAAGCACTTACTGCTCTTTCAGAGGACCCAGGTTCAAGTTCCAGCACCAATATATGGCTGTCCACAATCATCTCTAACTCTAGTTCCAGAGGAACTACACACACTCTTCTGACCTCCTCAGGCAAAATACCCATGCACATACATTTAAAAAATGCAAATTAGTAAAGTTTTATAAGTAGAGGTAGCAGGGCTACGTGGGTAACTCAGCGATAAGGTGTGTATACACTTGAGTTCAGATCTCTAAAACCCACAGGAAACAAGTCAGATGCCACAGTGGACATCTGAATACCAGAGTTAGGAAGCAGGGACAAGGTGGGTCACTGGAGCCTGCTGCCAGCCAGTCTAGCCAACTGGTGAGGTCTACGTTTAGCAAGATCTGGCCTCAGAAAATAAGGTGAGAGAGATTGAAGCAAGCACCCGACATTGCCCTCTGGCCTCTGCATGCATGTGTGCATGCAAGCACACACACACACACACATACACACACAAGCACATGCATACACACATGCACACACATACACACACACAGTGGAGGTGACAGGTAGGACCAGTGATTTTGAGGACAACTGATTTCTCATCAGAAAGCACAGAGATTTGAAATAACATCTGTAAAGTTCTGAAAGGAAATGTAATTATTTTGATATCCAGAAAAAAAATAAGTCAAAATCAAGAATGGAATAAAGACATTTCCAGGTAAAGAAGAGAGAGTGCTATGAAGACCCATGCCACAGGGATGCTGAAAAGGATATTCACAGGCTGCAGACAGATGGATTTCCACATAAGAGTGAGAGTCGAAATTGAGCGTATGAAAGCTTTCAAAATTAAAAGGCAACTGGCCAAGGCAAAAATATTAGCATTTAGACATAAAGATATGACAATATACTAAGACATGGAGACGGGAATGGAATTTTACTGCCGTGAGTTAGTTACATCTGCAGAGTGTGTTTATAAAGAGATGTGAGCTAAGGATGCATGCAGTAACCCTGAGCAACCACCACGGAGATAAAAACCTGAGGGGGGGAAGATGATAAAATGAGTAGCAACACGGTACACTTGCACTGAGCCTTATAAAACCCCCATTAAATGATTAAACGCTAGCACCATAGCAATAACGCATATCGGCCTCAGGTGCCCAGTGCTATTCTTAACAGAATGCACAACCATGTTTGAGTCCTGAAAAACATGAATCCGAACTGACGCAGGAACACTATGTAGGTGTACATTTCAGAGACGCTGGGTAAGGGCCAGCAGTGTAGTTCAGTGATGATCTGTCTGCTTGCTTAGTACGCACAAGACCCTGGGTTCCACCCCAGGCATGGGGTGGGAGGGGAGGTAGAGTCAGGGTAAGTCAGGGTAATCGTTGCAGCTTAGATGTTCAATGTCTCCACAGTGAGGGAGAGTGACATACTGCAGAGATTAGGACACAACCAGCTGATGGCTCTGCGGGTAAAGGGACTTGCTGCCAAGCCTGATGACTTGAGGTTTAGCTCTGGGACTCATGGGGGAAACAGAGAAGCAGCTCCAGGAGTGAAGTCGTCTCCTGACTTCCAAATAGATACCCTGGTGCACATACCCACCCACCAAAAGTAAACAGAGAAATGCCAAACAATAAAAATGTTCTAGCTTCTCTGGGCTGTGACTGTAGGCTGGGCATCCTTTGCTTTATGTCTGGTATGCACTTATGAGTGAGTACATACCATATTTGTCTTTCTGGGTCTAGAACCTCTTCCAGAAGCAGATGGAAGCAGAAGCAGAGACCACAACTTACCACTGGGCCGAGCTCCCGGAGTACAATCAGAGAGGGAGGAACAATTATATGAAGCACGATTAATAAAAACT
This sequence comes from Microtus oregoni, assembly GCF_018167655.1. Lineage (NCBI taxonomy): Eukaryota > Metazoa > Chordata > Mammalia > Rodentia > Cricetidae > Microtus > Microtus oregoni. The sequence continues at coordinate 60,519,312 of NW_024543061.1, forward strand.
CAGAGAATTCTACTATAATAACATAACAAAGGGGTCAAGACCATGATGGAGAAACCCACAGAATCAGCTGACCCAAGCTAGTGGGAGATCACTGACTCCAGACTGACAACTGGGGAACCTGCATAGGACTGAACTAGACCCCCTGAATACAGTGACAATGGTGTGGCTTGGGCAGTATGTGGGGTCACCGGCAGTGGGACCAGGATCTAACTCCAATGCATGAACTGACTTTGTGGAGCCCATTCTCTATGGAGAGATACCTTGCTCAGCCTAAGCATGGCTAGCCCTTCCTCAGTGAGATGATGGGACAGACTTAGTTGACTTCCCAGGGGAGGCCTTGCCCTCTCTAAGGGGCAGAGGGGAGTATGGTGGGGGAAAAGGGAGAACAGGAGGAGAGGAGGGAGGGGGAACTGGGATTGGCATGGAAAAATAAATAAATAATAAAAATAAAAATGTCCAAGAGCATTCCAGGGGATAGCTGTAATCTCGGCATTCAGGGACATGAAGTAGAACAGAATTGTGAGTTCGAGGCTAGCCTAGGCTACACAGGGAGACCTGGTCAAAGAAAGAGGAACAGAGGAGATGATGATGACATCAACATTGCAACTGAATTTAGTATGAGATATTTTATTGGATTTAGAGCCAGAGGAAATACTTAGGAAAAATTTGTGAAATTGGAATAAGGGCCATGAATTTATCAATAACACTGTAAGAAAGTTAATTTCCCATTGAAGTGTACTGTTGATGGGAAATATTGGGGAAAACTAAGTGAAAGTATGTAAAAATTTTCCATACTATTCTTTCAATATTTCTGTAAGTTCAAAATTAGATCAAAATAAAAAGTTCAAAGTGATGGAGGAGTTAATTTTATTGGTTAATAAAGAAACTGCCTTGGCCTATTTGATAGGCCAGCCCTTAGGTGGGTGGAGTAGACAGAACAGAATGCTGGGTAGAAGGAAGTGAGGGCAGACGCGATGAAGCTCCGGACCAAAATGGACGTAGGCTAGAATCCTTCCTGGTAAGCTACTGCCTCGTGGTGCTACACAGATTACTAAATATGGGTTAAGCAAGATGTGAGAGTTACCCAAGAAGAGGCTAGATATAATGGGCCAGGCAGTGTTTAAAAGAATACAGTTTCCGTGTTGTTATTTCGGGGCATAAGCTAGCCGGTGGCCAGGCGGAACGCAGCCCACAGCTCCCTTCTACATCAAAGGTGTTGTTTAACAAAACTAGACTAAACATCAATAGGAAAAGTCTGAGATCTAGGCGGGGGATGGGTGGCTTGGGCAGGTTTGCCTCACTGAGGATCTGCATCCAGACCCCAGCACCCATGAGAAACAGCTGGGCGTGGTAAAGCGCACCTGTAACCCCAGTGCCAGAGACTGGAGCTGGGGGTGGCAAAGCGCACCTGTAATCCCAGCGCCAGGGAGACAGGAGTAGAACCACCCTGGATCTCACTAGCAGGCAGTTTAGCTGAGTTGGTGAGATCCAGATTCAGTGAGAGACCCTGTCTCAAAAATACATGGAGAGTGGTTGAAGAGGGCATCATGTCTATCTTTAGCTGCAAAGCATGCATGCACACACAAGTGTGCACATGTGCACACACACGAGTATACACACTCACTCATTCACAAGTACACACACATTCACACATAAGTACAGAGACACGCACAGCACACACGCACATACACACACAGAGAGACTGCTGTAACAACCTAGAATAACCAAAATGAAAACATAGGCAAATGTTGGTAATAAAACGACTTTAAGACAACCCAGACAGGTCTCACAGACATCTTGTCAGGCAAAAGAAGTTGAGCAGTGAAGGAGAAACCCCCGATCCTCGTATAAATCAAGTGATGTAATCTGGGGACAGGTAAGTATCATCTCCAATGACCCAAACCACATGCAGCTGCCTGGGTTCACAGTGGGCAGTGTGTACTATGCTGTAAGGGGAATTTGCTGGGGAAATACGGATGTCTTGGGGGTAAGGGGATAATTTAATTGACATATACATTTGTCCCAATTTACCGACTTACACACTTCCAACATGTGAATTTCACTGCATGCCAGTTACATGTCAATAAAGTTGATCAAAACGGAAAAGGGGGCATGGGGAAATAAATGCTAATGGCAGAACATCTGCCCAGCAAGCACTGAGGCCCTGCCTAGATTCCCTACCACAACCCTCTTACTCTGTGGCAAGACAGGATGGGGCAGAGAGAGAGGTGCAGAGAGTGTGAGAGGCTTAGAGTTTCTCCCCAGCTCTCAGTCCTGGAAGGAAGCCCACGTATGTTCTCAGAGGCCAGTGTTCCAACGAGTCAGAGGTCAGAGGGGGTCCATCTCCACAAAACGGTTTTGAGGGTGAGCCTATGAGAGCCACAGAACACCTAACAGTGTGCTCTCATAACCCCACTGCAAGGACGCACTCAAAGCTGCCAGCTCAGGCCCTGACCAGGGATTTTGATTTGGTCACAGCTGTGTAACATAGAGAAGGCAGTGTTACCTGAGACAGGTTACCACGGAACTGACATGTCTGTGAAGCTTATTAATGCTCGTTTAAGAATCAAAACAACACCCTGCCTCCCAGACATAGCAAACTGCTGGTTGTTACATTGTGCTGACTCTCTGGCCCGTCGCACAATGGCATTCTTTGTGGTTGTTCAGAAGCATGATGGTGCAAATGTTTCCTGAGACCTTTCTACGAGCAACGAACGCCCCGCGTGCACTCTGCATGAGCGGTCGGGACTCCCTTCAGCTGCTCCTCATGCCAGCCCTGGAAAGGAGGCTCACAAGTAGGGAAGCCGAGGTCAGCAGGGCTTGGGGAAACTGCCCAAGGCCACCTCTTCACCCCTGCACCGGCACCGGGCACACACGACTTGATTTTCTAAGCATTGCGCATAGGAGATCTGACCCCGTCTTTCATGATGAAGACATTCATGTTGATGACATTCTATCTGACACGGTTTCTGATGACAGGGTTGTGAAACGGCCAAGTATTAAGTGGACTGGGGTGGGGGGAACGACACTTTGGCTTGAGAATGTAACTTCTTTTCAGTTCTTGGGGATACTATTTCACCTCGCCAGACAAGCTTCTACAAAGTCTTCAAAGCCACTCCTAGAAGTACAAAAACAAGAAGACAAGTGCCAGATATGAGTCACCCCAGTCCCCGAGGGCTGTGTTTCGTCAGTGGATTGAAAGAAACCTCCAGGTCTTGTTTCCATTCCACACATCCCGCAGGTAGGAGCGGCACCTTTGCTGACTGTGAACTACCCCGAGGCTCAGCACCTCACACCATCCTAACGACTCCAGAGTCAGGCATGGGGCGGCGGCTGAGCACTGGTTCACTCGCGGGCCCATGACCCCAGTGAACTGAGGGGCAGATATCCTAGACTTCTGATTTCCAGGGGGCTGCCCTGAGCCCAGGAGCCTCAAACCTTGGGTCTAGGTAGCCTGGAGCACATGCCTTTGCCTAGGGCTCACCCACTCAGTTTAAACACTTAGGCAACAGATGGCCTCACATGAAGGTGACACTCTAAATATTCGATTTGGCAAAAACCAGGACATTCCCAAGAAAATGACACAAGGTCGCTGTAGGAAACAGCAACCAGGGCATTGCCTTATTTTACTGAGTCTAGCATACATTATTTTGTACCGGTTAGAAAGACAAGCAGCACTCCTATTTAGACTAAGACACCAGACTGACTTTAAGGCACAACCTCATGTCCAGGATGTTAAGTGTCCTCAGCACGGATGAGACAGGTGCCGGGAGTTCACCTTTACAGAGTGGGGACTAACTCTTAGGAAATAGAAGCAGAGGAAGGAAGATCTCTGTGAGTTCAAGGCCAGACTGGTCTAAACCCAGTCAGGGTGACAGAATGAAAGCCTGTCTCAAATAAACAAACGCCAAAACCAACCCAAACAACACATTTACTGTGCACTTTTAGCTCAGACAGTTTAGCTCTGAGGAGGCGCTGGAGAAGAATAAGAACATGGTGGGGGGCAGATTTGCAGCCAGAGTTGACAGGTAGACAAGGCAACCTCGGACCATGGCACAGGTGTCACACCGCAGGCATGAGGTGTCAGCAGCAGGCGAGAGGTGTGTGGACAGAAGCTGGCCTGGCAGGCAGAAGGCAGGCGTGAAGGGTTTTTCTGGCCGTGGCGCTAGGTCTTGGCTGTGTTTTAGGTCACTGAAAAGAGGGGAGAGTGTGGCCAGGAAGCGTGAGAAGTCTCCATGCAAAGCAGAAATGAGAGGAGGAGGATGTAACTAAGATCCAGTACAGTGGCCTAGTCCTTGAGCCACCAGATCAGAGTCGAGGTAGAGAGCATTGTGGGGGACACAGCCTCTGGGCCCCAACAAGTTAAAGAACTTTATCTGGGCCCTGACAACTTAAAAGATTTGGTCCACCCCCCAGATGTGGCACACTGGAAAAGGACCGGATACCAGGGAAAGCTGGCGGACCCTGCTGTCGACCACAGATGACCAGTTAAACAGCCCTGTATCCACCCGTATCGTCCAGTAGAAGGACCGCACAGCAGCCAGCTTTCTGACATTTCTGAGGTTGCAGCATGAGTTTTAAAGTCATGAATTTAAATGCCTCTGGGATGGGATGTCCTTCCAGGTCAGGTGTAGGTCACGTGCCTCCTTTCACAGTTCGGGTTGTGAGCTTGTCCGCACATGTGTGTGCAAGCAGAAGTCAAAGGTCAACTGTGTTGGGGTCAGTGCTCTTCATCCCGTGGGTTCCAGGGCCTGAACTTCTGTTACCGGGGTTACATAGCCATCTCCTCTACCTGTTGCCCTATCTGTCTCTTTGGTCCTCATCTTCCTTGAGTGTTAGTGAAACGCTGATGCAGCAGGTCTGGCTTGAGGGCTACATGTAAAACAAGGACACCGCTACTATCTTTCCCTTTCACTACTCTTTCCCTTTCATTTCTCTCTCTCCACCCCCCTCCCTTCATCACAACCTGCCACACAGCCACACGGAGGATAGGTGTGAGATACTGTTACCAGCCTACGAATATGGAAGCTGAGGAAAAGAAGTCAACTGCCCCTTGTTGGGGACTGCGGACCACCAGACCCTGAATTTCTTGTAAACAACTTGTTTTCCTCTGCTCTGAGATCCTAATGGCAGGGGAGTGGGTCTGCAGCTGAAAGATCCCGAGAGCTGGGGCATGGCCAGAGCCCTATATAAGCTGCCCCAGAGCACAATAAGTGGGCATTTTTGGCAGTCTTGTCTCAAGCCCTGCCTGTCTGTCTGTCTCTGTCTGTGTTTGTGTGTTTTGAAATTTTCAGCCTAGTTCCCCTAGCGCATAGCGAGTAGAGCGCAGAACGGAACCGGAACCGGAACTGGAACTGATGTAGTGGTGTAGTTTTACAGCCCCTGCTCACCTAAGACTGTGCAGCTGGGGGGTGGCGGTTCAATGGCGGTTCACACCCAGGTCCATGAAGTACCATGGAGCCTTGGCCTCGGTCTCTGTAGTTCCAATTTGTTCCATTTATTATTTTCTTAGATTTATTTTTTAGTTTATGAATGTGAATATTTAGCTTACATATGTTTATTTACCATGTATGTGCCTGGTGTGCTTAGCATTCAGAAGAGGGCATCAGATCCCCTGGAACTAGAAGGTTGTGAACCACCATGGGGCTGCTGGGAACTGAACCCAGGTCCTCTACCAGAGCAACAAGTGATCTCAACTGTTGAGCAATCTCTCCACCCCCCACCCCAGCTTGTTCTTGCTCCTGGCTCAGAGTGTATCGCTCAGAGTCTCCCTCCCTTCCCAACCTTCCACACAGCAGCTCCTAGATGACGTCCTTTAAGGGTTCATTACCTTGACTGAAGGGCTCAAACTCCAAACAAGACAGATTACTCAAAATTTCCCAAGAGCAACTTCTTAACCAATGTGGGGAAAGTCTTCAAGGTGCATGGGTGATGGACTCCCGGCTGTGCTCCATCCTTCCCACGATTGGCAGCCTCCTCCCCTCTGGGGTGAGGAGGAGGTTAGGATGCCAGGCTCTTTCCTACATCTAGCTCAAGAACGGAACACAGGGAGACAGGAGCAGCACAGCCCAGAGGCACAGCCATAATGGACTTCCTCTCAATGTGAGCGAGCTCAGTGAGGATCCGCAACATCAGGACCACCACCAGCCCGGCCTCAATAGCTTTATGATGTTCTGTGCTGTGCTGTGCTATTTTCAACACTGCTGAGGAGTTTGTCGGGAAATTCTGAGTAAAGATTTACTAAATTCTTCCCTGACGACAACTCTAACTTAGCGTCTGCAGGTCAACTGTCGGCGAGCTGGGGAAGGTGCCGTTGCTGAACCAACCTAAGTCAGCGGCTCTTCTAACCCAAACTCAGCCACCACCCGCCCACAGTCCTGGTTAGAGGCGCTCTGAGCTTATGAACCACACAAACAACAGTTTAGGGGTTTGTATTCCAGGTTCAATGAAGCTACTGAGAAGAAAACTTTCAAATGAGGAACTCAAAGACAAATGATTTAACTTTTTAAGCTTTACAACCCCTCCTAATTCAATGCCTAAATTGCAAAACAAAGAAACAATAAAAACAAAACAGGTACCTATGTCCAAGTCACCTGAAGCTATAGACAAAGAGCCCTGTCATAATCTTCAGGATGCTACCTACCCACAGAGATCCCTGGGGCTGGGATGGACCAGGAGGCCAACCAAAGGCTCTAGAGGTGTGACCACAAAACCTGCCCATTAGACCCGGCTTTGTGAAACAGGAACCGTGAAGGGACAAGGCCCAGGCCTTCCTCTCAGCACCTCGCTCACCTCCAGGGGCACACACCCCGGACTCCCGCTGGCCTCCCACCCGGGCCGGAGCCACAATATTATAACTTCCACAAACCGCAAGGCAAAGCTGTGCAGAGGACGGGGTCAGAACTGAAGGGCCTCTAAGACAACCTGCTATACAAAAAATCATTGCCAAAGGAGAGAGAGTATAATGTACATCCCATCTCCAAAACAGAAACGAGGGCAAAAATCCAGAAGAAAACAAAGATACAAAGATCAGGGTACACAGGACAGGTGAGGTCTTTGGGGTTTGCAGTTGGGATGTGCCGAACTCAGAAAAATGTCTCTTGAAGCCCCCTTTCGTGGCTGTAGCCAGCACCATAGTAAGTGAGGGGACCCCAGAACCGGGTGTGGCACAGTCAGTGCCCCTAGGGCTTGCAGTAGCAGCCTGCGAGCAGCCCCTCTGAAACTTTCATGCATGGCATCTGGAAGGGCGTCAGGGCGAGGCTCCCACCAGCACCGACCCAGGTTCTAAATCAGCCAGCAGGCGAGAGTCAAGAAGAAAGCCACAGGGGTGGAGAAGGAGGGAGGAGAGAAGCCAACTTTAGAAAGCCTGAAAGAGGACTCACACAGCACAAAAAGACCAGACTGTAACCACAGGGACGAAGTCGGGAAACGCAGCCACAGCAGCCGGTGAGCCAGGGGGTCAGGCTGGGATTCAGAGGGTGGAGGTTTAAATTTAGCCAGGTAAACAGCCGCCCAGGGGTGGCGACGGCTTGGGAAGAGCAGGGCAGTCACCTGCTCTCTGGCACAGCGGGCGTTTCTTGCTGAAGGAAAAGAGCCAGCCAGAACTGAGTCCACAGCAGGTCCATTTCTGAGACTCCACCAACATGTTGCTAGGAGAGGCATGGAGGAGTGTCTCAGAGAAGGGTCCAGGCCTTCACCCTGAACACCATCTCTATGCCCTGGATTCTCTGGGCTCCCAGCACCGTCTGGAAATGCTCAATGGAAAGCAACCTCTGATGACTGGATGTGTGGCTCCCAGCACTCTCGCCAAGCAAGGATTTTCACATCTACAGCCCTTCTAAGCCCTGAGAGACCCGAAATACACCTCTGCTCCTCACGTCACAAGGGGAGCCCCTGAAGTGCGGGGCGGTGGATGCTGAGGACTTCTAGAGAAGATTAAGGAGATGAATAATAGTGGTGCAAAAAGAACCAGGAGAGCAAACTCAGAATGGTGGATTGCCTCCGGCCGCACTACGGAAGTCGGAAAATAGCAGTCCTGAGGCATCCTTGAAGTCAAAGTCAGGACGCACCAGGCTAGCCTCCCCTTTAAAGAAAAACAAACAACAAAATCATTTTAAAACGCTTTTGGGCTAGGAATGAGCTCAGCCATGGAGTACTTGCCTGGCACACTCAGGGCCCTGTGTTCCAACCCCAGCACTGCAAACAAGAAAACAAAATCATTGCCACTGGGCTAAGAGAAGGATGGAATACACCGGTGAAGAACAATTCTGGTTTTCTTTTCCCAGTATATGTCTACCAGAAATTTTGGGAATTAGAAAGTGCTCTCCCCCCCCCCCCCCCGTCTCCCTCTCTGTCTCCCTCTCCCTCCCTCTCCCTCTCTCTTTCGTGTGTTGTTCGTGGGATGGGAAAGAGGACCTGAAAGACACAACAAGCACACACTCTACCACTGAGCTATACTCCGGCATCACCTGTAGCTTTTATGCTTCCTAGACAGAAAGTGTTTAAGCGAAGGATTGTTTCAGAGCAGTGAGAAACCCTGGAAGGAGTCACAACTACACATACACTAAAGACGGAGTTGGTTTACAGCACCCTGAGCAAACACCATCACTCACATACTTAGGAGCTGAGCCTGGGAAACCGGGAATTGAGCAGACAGGAAAGTGCCGGCAGGCTCTTCTACACCTGGATGGGTTCCCTTGACACGAAAACCCCCACACTGTGTCCCAGAGCCTCTGACTTTAAGGGGAGAAGGGGAAGGGGGGGTAAGAGGGTTGTGCATGGTGCCATTCCCCTTTAATCCCAGCACTCGGGAGACAGAAGCAGGCGGATCTCTGAGTTTGAGGTCAGCCTCGTTTACAATGTTAGTTCCAGGATAGTCAGGGCTACCCTTAAAACAAAACAAAAGCTAAAGGAGGCCTCCCACAGTCCCTCATGGAGACAGCCACCTGCACCTGTTGGTTAGGAGCCCGGGCTTCAGGTACACCTCCTGCCCTTCACATCCTATGAAGACCCCCACACTGCCTTACTTCTCACACTGGCCCTCAGGGTCTCTAGACATTGCCTTTTAAATTGTACCTCCTTGCTAATTATAACTACCAATTATGTGTCAAAGAGAGATGGGACACTATTTTGAAATAAAAGAAAACCATCACCCAGCCTTCCCTCCAGCCAGCCTTACACCAAGGTGGAGTGTTCGCCAAGTCAGACCTGTGACTGCCAGACTGGCATCCTCAGCCTGTGCCTGAGATCAGGGTCACTTCTTCGATAAATAATCCACTCTCCGGGTGGATCCATGCAGCGACTGCGGGTGCAGGAGAAGGTTCTCCAGCTTTCTGAGAGTGTACCTCCTCCTCCAGGAGCCCTGTGCTACCTGGCCAGTCACAAAAAAGGAATCCTACGCTTCCACATGAGCCTGTATGAACGCTGGTATCTGACAAGGAGTGAGCCGCTGCCTGCTTGCTATATCCGCTCCTATACTGACAGTCAGCATGGACATCGTTCTGGCAGATGGGGGGGGGGGGGGCTGGGCTCCGAGGTGGCCTGAGCCGTTCAGAAGACTGGTAACTTGACCCTGGGCCTTTTTCTTCCAGGTACCAGGCTGAAACTACCCAGGGTGGAAACCGCGGAGAGCTTTGTCAACGTGGCCCGGTAGCAAAGGCAGTGAAGAAAGACTTTGGTAAAGTGGAGGGCAAAGGCTTCCTCCCCCATCAACTCACTGAGGACTCACCCTGGGCCTGAGCCACCTCAATTTCTCTGCCTGCAAAACAGAACCGATCGTTCTAGAAGCAAAGTGAGCAGTGTCCAATGACGACTTTTAAAGGATGCAATAACCAAGAAAGTTGAGTCTGACCAGAGTGCTGGGCCAGATACCCGCCGGGGCGCCCCGTGAGGATGGAGAGAGAGATGCAAAGGAGCAATCGAACCAGACAGCACCACATCTCTAGGGCGCAACCCGCGCTGGCCTGGAGCAGGAACTTAAAGTCACCCCTTCGCGGTACCTGTCCGAGACACTCCGTGCCGTACAGTCGCGGAAAACTGCAGCTGGGTCCCGCCAAGCCGGGAAAAGCACAGCCGCTCCGGACTCAAGCTTCGGAGAAGCGACGTGCAGCGGCCCGGGTGCCAGCCCCTCTCCTGGCCACACGCCGAAAGAGCGCGGAGCCCCTGGACGCCCGCGCCCCACCTGCCCGCGCCAGGCACCCGCGCGCGGCCCCAGCTTTGTTCGCAGCAGCCCGCGGTGTCGGTCGCCGCGCGCCCCTTTCCCGCCACCTGGTCGTGCAGCGCCCTCGGCCGGCGCGGGGCCACTCCCGAGCTTACCTGCGGGGGGGGCTGCGGCGTCGGGTCGGCCGCGGGACGGGGTAGCCTCGGCTCAGCGCGCGGGCCGCTCGCGCAGCCGCCCCGTACTCCTCATCGGTGGTCGGAGCCTGCCCGTCCGGAGTGCCGGGTCTGCCCTAATGGGCGCTCGGCGCCCGGAGCTCGGGCTCGGCCGCAGGCTACGCGGGCTTGGGAGCCCTGGGAGACACGGAGTCCCCGCCGTCCGTCTGGGCACCGCCACCGACCTGGAGCGGGGGACCCCTGGAAGTTCCAGCCCCGAGTAGGCGACGCGGTTGGTGGCCACGGCTCGAGTGCAGCGCCAGCGCGGGGCGCAATCCCGGGGCTCCGCCGCCTGCGCCCCGCCCCGCGCCGCCTCCCCGCCCCCCCCGCAGCCCGCGGCCGCGCACGACGCCCCTCTGCAGGGCTCCTCCCCGGCGCCGGACCGGCCCCCGCACCTGCCTCCTGCGCCGCGGACTCCGCGCCCACCACCCCGCAGGCTCTTGCAGGACAGAGCACAGCAACCTCGCGTGGACATGCAGTGCGGATGAGTGACTTACGCGTACTCTTTGAACTCAGAAACTACAAAGCGACCCGAGAACTATTTCCACTCTGCAAACCCTCGTCTCCCCTTCTCTGTCGGGACACCTCATAAAGCACCCACACAGGCAGGACTCTGATGCCTCGATTGTTCTAGAGGGAAAGGCTTCTTCTGCAAGGACTTAGGGCTGGGTTATTCTCCCGATAAACAGGAGGCACATAAAAGGACCCTGCTGTTAGTAGCCTGCAAAGGTCACTAGAGGCCAGTGTTTGGCCTTAGCTCAGCCCAAAATTTAAACACTTTTATGGCGGTTCCTATAGTCTGTTAAATTTGTTACCTCCCAGAACACCAGAGTGAGCTGCCCAACGAACAGGAAAGCTGAAAGGAGTTAGTAGAGGCTTTGGGGAGGCCAGGCTGGCCTCCAACTGGTGGCAGGAGCCTTTTCTAAACTCTGGTGACAAGGTTCCTACCAAGAGCTCATGATCGAGTCTAGACTTCAGGCTGTGAGTGAGTTTGGTCACCCTAATGAAGAAATTGCCTCTGAACTCAGTGTGGTGAGAGGAAGGAAACACCAGTAATAAACAAAGGCTGTGCTTTTGACCTAGAAACCAAACAAGGTGACAGATTCTCCTTTCCGGGGTCAGGGGCAACAGAGAAGTTCCGGGCATTAAAGAGACCAGGAACTCATCACACTGATGAAGTGAACGGAACTGTTGTTGGGGGTTGATGGCGGGGAGGGGGGCGGTTAACAATAGGAAGAGTTAAGAGATCTTTTTAGCAAGTGACCCCCTAATCTGAGAGAAAGACAGATGAGCAGACAGGTACCGGTGAGTTTTCTCACTTGGGATGTGGTTTCTGAGATCTGGTCAGGTCAGTAAACCAATTCCTTTGTTTCATAACCAATTGTTATGGGAACTTGGCCTCTCAGAGACTCTAGTTCAAGGCTTTTTCCTTGGGGACACATGGGACAAGGAAAGAACTGCAACAGGCTTTTTCTTTTGGGCCACAAACCAGCTCCACGGAGACTTCTTACTAGTTATGAATGCTCAGCCTTATATTATGTTTGTTTCTTGCTAGCTCTTATAACTTGAATTATCTGTTCCTCTTCATCTACATTTTGGCTCAGGGCTTTTTACCTTTCTTTCCTTCTGTATATCTCTTTCTCTTCCTTTCTTCCTTTCTTTTTTCTTCCTTCCTTCCTCTCATTTTTCCTTCGTCCCTCCCTCCCTCCCTCTCTCCCTCCCTCCCTCCCTCCCTTCCTTCCTTCTTTTTGTTTTGTTTTTTGTTTTTCTAGACAGGGTTTCTCTGTGTAGCTTTGGTGCCTGTCCTGGAACTAGCTCTGGTAGACCAGGCTGGTCTCGAACTCACAGAGATCCGTCTGCCTCTGCCTCCCGAGTGCTAGGATTTAAGGCATTTGCCACCACCGTCTGGCCTCCTTCTGTATCTCTTCCTTTCATTGCTTCTCTTGTTTGGATGGCAGGTGGTTGCCTGGCTTCTGGCCCTGGGTGTGTCCCTCTCTTTCTCTCTTCTTCTCTCCTCCTAGATTTCTCTTCTTACTTATTCTGTCTGCCAGCATGGCGTATCCCTCTTCTGCCTAGTTATTGGCCACTCAGCTTTTTATTAGACCAATCAGGTGCCTTAGGCAGGCAAGGTGAAACAAATGTAACACACATAGTTACAGTAATATTGTGCAGCATAAACAAAGGTAACACATCTTTGCCTAGTTGACATTCTATTCCACATCGGAGAACTGTCTAAAATGGGCATAAAAATCTCTAGCTGCCTTGTCAAGTTATAAATAGGTCCCACTATTTCCCTCTAGTGAAGCATTTGTTCTGGCGGTGGAGCGGGGAAGCTTTGTGGAAGTCTGAGGGAAAGCATGAGTCTGGAGACTGTAATCACTTCAGAATGCGACGGAGGAATGGATCTAGAATGCGGTTTGGGCTCCACTTCCTGAGTTCTCAGCATCAGGATGTTTAAAGGCTAGAGAAGCAGATGTGAGGAGGCAGACCTCTCACTAAGAGCACACGGGCTCACTTTGTCTGGCTCCTCGCTGTCAACAGAGTGGGAAGAGGCGATAGATGGACGCAGCTCCAGCTAACCGTCCAGCCCACCCCTCTTTTCTTCCTCAGTCCAAGACAGTCCAATAGTGGCCCCTGTGGAAACCCTACTCAGGTAAGATGTGCATCTGAGCAGGGCACATAGCCTGGGCCATGTTCTAGAGAGGTCTATACAGTACTGCACTCCAGAGGCAGGGCTGATGAGATCTGTTTTCCATTGGGTGTCAATCTTCCAGGATATAGGCTTGCCTTGAAGACAGATCTCTGGGCACGTCTGTGAAGGATTTTCTGGATTAGATTAATTGAGGGAAAAGACTCACACTAAATGATGGAGAGAAAAAGTAGGAGAGAGCAAGCTGAACACAAAAATTCCTCACTCTCTACTTACTGACGGTGATGTAATGTGGCCAGCCACTCAGTCCCTACAGCTGTGACTTCCCCAACATTGTGTTTGTCTTAGTTGGGATTTTTGTTGCCGTGAAGAGGCACTATGGTCATGGCATCTGTTTGTTTTTATGTGTATGCGCACTCTCTCTGCATATATTACTTTATGCCAGTAGAGGGCATCAGATCCCACTGTAGATGGCTGTGAGCCTTCATGTGGTTGCTGGGAACTGAACTTAGATCTCTGGAAGAGCGGCCAGTGTTCTTAATCCACTAAGCCATTTCTACAACTCATAGCAACTCTTATAAAGGAAAACTTTTAATTGGGGGTATCTTGCTTACAGTTCTGAGATTTCATCCATTATCATGCTGGCAGGAAGCATGGCAGCAGCAGGCAGATGTGGCGCTGGAAAAGGAGTTGAGATCTTCACCCACAGGCAACAGGAAGAGGTCTGAGACACTGGGCATGGCTTGAGCATATATGAGACCTCTAAGTCCACCTTGACAGTGACACACTTCCTCCGACATGGCCACCTACTCCGACAAAACCATACCTCCCAATAGTGCTACTATCTATGACCTTATGGGGGCCAATTACATTCAAACTACCACAGCAACCAAAATAAACACTTTCTCCATTAAGTTGCTTTTGTCAGGGTATTTTGATCACAGAAAAGGCTACTGCCCTCACCACCACCACCACCCCTTTTGGGTGTTGTTCACTTCTCCCAAACGAAAGAAACATATATATTCTTAGTATGTTAGGTTTAAAACAAAGGAAGGGAAGGGGGTCAGGAGTGGTGGTGCACGCCTTTAATCCTACCATACAGGAGTCAAAGGCAGGAGAATCTCTGTGAGTTCAAGGCCAGCTTGGTCTATAAAGTGAGTTCTAGTCCAGCCAACAATATACAGTGAGATCCTGATTCAAAAAGACCAAAATATAATATAAAAAAATAAGAAAGGACAAGTTTTGGGTCAGTTGTGCTATGGAGTGAGATCCTGCATCCAAAAGAAGAAGGAGAAGGGAAGGAGGGAGGGAGGGGGAAGGTAGGCAGAGGAAAGGGAAAGGAGGGTAAGGAGGGGAGAAAAGGGGAAATAATATCTGGTCCTATGGGAATTCCTATGACCCTGGCTGTGATTCCTGAAGAGAGTAGTCAGCACTCACAGGCTGACAGCCACACTTGGGAGACTCTCCTCTAAGCCAGAACAACTGGAGAGGGAAGGGAGACACCTTAGCTCTTGGGGTCTTACGTGGGCTCCCTGGTTAGTGTATCAGCTGTTGCCAGAACCAAGGCCATGGGGAAGAACTTTGGGCCTTGTTGCGTCTGTGTGCAGACAGGACACCTAGGTGTGCTAATCCTCCAGGCCAACTCATCTGGACCATTGCAAAGGGTTTGTTTAGGACGCAGAGAAAGTATCCCCTCCCAGGAGGGTGGGGGAGGACCTGACCATGAGCCTGCACACCCTAGAATGGAACTATGAGGCAAAGCTGATGACCTGTTCTCCAGTCCCGCCCCCAGTACACTTGGTCTAACACATTCGTCTCCTGCTGCCTCTCCAGGCATGACAGAAACTAGCATTTTTCTGGGAATAAAAGCTTTCAAAACTGGCGAATCTGACTCAGTATCCACACGCTACCCATGGACTACCCCAGACGCACGGTAGCTGGGATGGTTTGGGGCATGTTGGATCAGCAGGTTCTACTTGCCTCCCTTCTAGCAGTCTATCATGTGTCGGTTTCTCCTCTCTCGCTGTGGTAAAACACAAAATCAAAGCGACATCAGGGACAAGGTTCACTTTGGCTCAGTTCCAGAGGACTTACCGCCCATCAACAAGCTCAAAACCAGGCAGAGCAGAGGCAGGACAGCTGTGGAGCATAGTAAGCCTGTGGCTGGAGAGACGGCTCCTCAGCTGAGAGTGCTCATTGCTCTTACAGAAGACTTGGATTCAGTTCCAGACACCCACATGGCTGCTTACAAGCGCCCGTAACTCCAGTTCCAGGGGATCCAACACCCTCTGCAGGTACCAGGCATGCATGCAGTGCACATGCAGGCAAGACACTCACATACATAAAATAAAAGATAAATAAGTCTTAAAACAAACAAACAAACAAACAACAAAAACCCAAAAACTCAAGGCCCACCCTCCTCTGGTGTTGTGTTTCCTCCAGCAAGGCTTTGCCTCCTGAGGCCTTCACAATTTTCCCAAACAGTAATACCAGCTAGGAACCAAATGTTGAGCTGTATTAGCCAATGGGGGATATTATGCCTCTTGTGCCAGTTGGCTCATGGGTGTCTCATGATGCGAAATGCATTTAGTCCAACTTCAGAAGTCTCTTCTGAGACTCAAGGCAATCCCTTAACTGTAACCACCTCTAAAAACAACACAAAACAGAGAAACAAGCTGCACACTTCCAAAAGACAATTGCACAGAAGAGAGTGACAGGGACAGAGCATGGCAAGAGTCAGGCAAAGCATGGCTGAAACCCAGCAGGGAAAACGCTAATGATCTCACTCCATGTCTGGCATCTAGGACTCCTGGTAAATTATCTCAGTTCTGAAAGAATGAGGTAACTCCGCCCCTCCAGCTTTGTTGCCTGCAACACACATTTCTCTCTTGGACAAGTTCCACTCCTTGCATCCAATTCTCCTTGGCAGACATTCCATTACTGTGGTACCTCCAACATCATGGGGGTTTCATCATAACCCAGGCTCCATGTTCACAGCTTCATATGAGGGCCTCTCAGGACCTCTTTGAGGAATTCAATCCTGTCACCCACTGTCTGAAACCGTGGAATAATCCATGACCCACCAACCCCCAATCTTCCATTTTTTTTATGCCTATAAAACCAGTGCTTGGTAGAAACTTTCCTTCGTAGTTGCTGCCCAAGAGCAGGAAACCCCTTAGGTCTGTCCTGTCACATGCTGGGCCTTTGGCGGGCAGGGCTTTGCCTTCCTGCTGTCCCAGTGCAGAGCAGAGGCCACTCTTAATCACGTCAACCCCTTTAATAAGTATGCCTTTTCAGCACGAGCCCTGGCCACAACCTTTAAATTCCTAGTGCTCTTTTTCTCTCCAAACTGTGCATGTGTTTTATCTCTTGCTGCCCTAGTATTGCTCTTTTCCACTACAGACCTACATAAGAATAATGGAAAGCAGCCATGTCCCAGTCTCAATGTTCCTCTGTCTCAAAATCTCCTCTGTCAAGGATATTGGTCTAGTATTTGTTAATTCAGCTGGATACAAGTTCTCAGGACAAGGGCAGAATGTAACCAGACTCTTTATCAAAAGATAATCTGAATGGTCTCTAGTCCAGTTCCTGGTAGAGTCCTTGGTCTCCTCTGCAACTGTAGTGAGCCGGACAGGATCGCCATTACAAGATGGCGCCGACATCCTGTCTTGTTGGAAATAAACAACTCCATATTTGGCTCTGCCTTTGGGAGCTGTATGTCCCCCGCTTCCCACATACGCGGTGGATAAGGGTCCTTGGGCCTGTCCCCGATGCAGTCTGATGTCAGCTGATGGTGGCAGCCAATTACAGGGCGACCCGTGTGCCAATTCCCTATATAAGCAGCTGCTTTAGTGCTCTTGGGCCTCTCTCTCTCGTTTCCTGCCTCTCACTTCCTGCCCCTCGTCTCCTGCCCCTTCGCTTCCTGCTCCCCTCAACCAAGGGCACTCCAGTAAAGCGTGATCTGAGAAGAATCCTCGTGTGGTGGTTGTTCTTTCTCGCTGGTCGAGAAGTTCGCCGCATGCAACTCCCCGAGCCAAGCCTCCGCTGTCCTCATTTTCTTTAGTCTTTTGATCATCCAAAATCTGTTCAGAACATCACCTTTGTAGTAATAAGGGGCGTGGTGGGGCTGCGTTCCCAGCACCCCGGCCGCCTGCCCGGCTAGCTTATGCCCGAAATAACAACACACAAACTGTATTCATTTAAACACTGCTTGGCCCTTTAGCTTTAGCCCTTACAGGCTAATTCTCACATCCCGATCAACCCATCTCTAATAATCTGTGAGCACCGGTCTTACCGGGAAAGATTCAGCATGTCTAACCTGGCGGCTTGCTTCATCGCGTGCTTCTGCCCGGGAGTGGGGCATGACATCTCTCTGAGGCGTCTGCTCCCGAGAGGAGAGCTGTGGAGTCTGAGCTCACTTCCTCTTCCTCCCAGCGTTCTGTTCTGTTTACTCCTCCCACCTATCTTCTAACCAATTAGAGCCAAGCAGTTTCTTTTTATTTAACCAATGACCTTCCTCCATCAACCTTGAGCTCTGCTTATAGCATTCAAGAGCTTTCCTAGCCTAAAACTGCAAATTCTTCCATATCCCTCGCATAAACGTATTCCAAAGCCTGTGCACCACATGGTCAGGTTTAGCAGAACAACAACCCCACTCCTGGCACTAATTTATGTCTTGGTTTCTTTTTGTTGCTGGATTATATTCTGTGACAAAAACAACTCCAATGAAAAAGGGTTCGTTCTGGGCTGAAGTTTATCATGCTGGAGGAGGCCCAGCAGCAGAACATGAGACTGGACGACCACACTGCATCATCAGTCCAGAAGCAGAGAGAGAACAGGAAGTGGAGCTGGGTTATAAAACATCAAACCCCACCCACCAATCACATACTTCCTCCTGGAAGGCTTCATCTCCTTTCACAACTTTCTCAGACAGGACTACCGTCAAGGGACCAGGTGTTGAAACACATGAGCGTATAGCGGATATTTCATGTTTCACTATCTAAGAAAGTTCCTCTAGCATGCATATTTATCTGGCTCTGTCTGTTTCTGGGAGGAGAACAATTCAAACTCTGTTGCTGGAGGCATGAAGGATTTTTTGATAAAAGCAGAGGGGGCTTGATTAGTGGTAGGTTTGAGCATGTGCCATAGACAGTGAGCTTACCTGGTGCAAACTGCTTTTTCATTTCTGCGTATTTGAAGAACCATCCAAAGAGAGTGTCCTGTTCATCTCGCTCAAGGATTGTGTGATCACCTCTCCCCAAGAGACTGGTCCTCCCAGGGAGGACCCTGTGGATTGCTGAATTTGTCAGCTGGAGGCAGCTCACGTGAGAATCTACCTTCCTGCCTTTGTGATCACAGGCAAAGCCACTGATCTCTCTATGCCTTGGCTGCCTCATCTGAAAGGTAGTGGTGGTCAGACACCTGCCTGTGGAATGGGAAGTTTGTGTCTGACAGTGCTGGCGAGAGGAACACTGTCTCTTTCAGGCAGTGCGTGCTCAGTGCGTTTAGACAGTTCCACTGTTAGTAGGCCTCATCTGACTTCCTATTTGCCCAGTCTAACACCGTTTTTTTGTTCTCGGATGCCTGGATTTTACATTCACTTATTTATTTACTAATTCATCTGTCTGTCTGTCTATCTATCCACCCATCCATCTATCTATCTATCTATCTATCTATCTATCTATCTATCTATCTATCTATCCATCCATCCATCTATCCATCTATCTATCATCTTTATCATCTATCTATCTATCTATCTATCTATCCATCCATCTATCCATCTATCATCTCTTTCATCTATCTATCCATCCATCTATCTATCATCTATTTATTTATAGTATGTGTGGGAGTGTGTGTGTGCACACATGTGTTACCATGTAAGTGTGGAGTTCACAGCGCAATTGTGGGAACTGGTCTGCTCCTTCTACCACAATGGATCTTGAGGATCAAACTCAGGTAATCAGGCTTGGTGGCAAGTACCATTACTGAGTCACCTCACCAATCCAGAATGCCTGGAATTTAATCTTTGTTTCTATTCTCCCAAGAGATTCAGCCCTTTAATGAATCGGTGCTTCACACCCTACCTAGACTGAAGCAGATCAAAGTGTAATTTAAAATGGGCAAAACTGGACGCAGCAGCTGATGGGCCCATAGAGAGAAGATGTGGAGTGGACATGACCCTGTAAGCCAACTGCCCCAGCACTTGGGCAGACAAGTTATTCTCTGGAATGGGCATTGGTAAGTATGCTCTCTCCCCACCTCTACCTTCTCTGCCCCTCAACCCCTACCTTTGGGTAGACTGGGGACTATAACTCATACAGTCCAGGCTGGTCTCAAACTCACTGTGTACCCGAGGATGGTTTTGAACTCCTGATCCTCCCGTCTATGCCTCTGGAGTGTGTGGGCATGATGGTTCATCTTGGATGTCAACTCGAATGGAGCTGGAATCAAGAGAAGCCACAGGGCTCACATGTGAGGGAGTTTCTTGGTCAGGTTATCTGAAGTGGGAAGACCCACCCTGAATGTGTGGTACCTTCTGGGGGCAGCCGGATAAAAGGAGCCCAAGGTTTGCTTTTGGCCTCCTTGTTTGCACGTTTTGCTGGTGAGTTCATGTACTCTGCCGCTGGGGCCGCAGCTCCTGCACTAGTACATTCCTTTCCTGATACTGGAACCCAGCTAATCCATTCTTCCAACATGAGCCAAAGACCAGTGGCTCTCCAGGAGTCCGTCAGGCCTAGAGAACCAGACTAGGACTGCTAAGGCATCCAGCTGGACTCGTGGAATAAACAGTTATGGGGTTTTCAGCTCTCCAGTATGAAGGCAGCCATTGTTGGATTACACATACCACATTGAGTAAGCCAATCTAATAACCCCCTTTTAATAGTCATTCTATCGATTCTTTTCCTCTAGAGAACCCTGTTAAAATATCCGTGTCCACCCCCCCCTTTTTTTTTCCTATCTCCAATGATGAATTCCACTCCGAGGGACACTAGGAGGAAACGGAAGTGGATGTCTGCCCCTACGGGGTTACAGTCAGTGCAGCCAGACTAGAAACAAAGCTGGTAGCAGATGTTCCTGCCAATGCTCAGGCACCATAGTCCCAGCCAGGGTCTTCTGTCCCTTCCTGAGGAGCTTCTTCACCTAAGCAGGCCTGTTGCAGGAGGTCCTCCCACTCCTCCAGCCTATAGCTGCTGAGATACCAGCCCATTGGGGCGTGGTCTCTCTCCCTTTAAAAAAGCGGCCACTTCCCTCTCCCCTCTCTCTTCACTTCCTGCTCCGCTGGCGACTAGACTCCCTTCCTGGTTGCATAGAGGGCTGTTGCCTGGGACAGTGATCTGTAAGTTTTTTCCCCTTTAAATAAATACCACCCTATTAATCATAATTCCAAACTGGTGTGGCATTTTTTGTGACTTACGCCTTCATTTTGGTGCCCAATGTTTGGTTTTAGAACCTCTCCTTTCCCCGCTCGGCTACCGGCTGTGAGTTCGGCTTGGCGGGAGCCCTCCCTCAGCTGCCGCCTGTGCCTTGCAGCGGGGGCCTTGGTCTCCCCACATGGATTTAAACTCCACAGGCCCGCGTAGTCTCTGCCCGCGTGGTTTGCTCTTTTCTGAGTTGTTTTTAAATCTCCCTTGCAAGCACAGCTCTTAAGTGGCGCGAACCAGAGCATGCAGTTGCTGAAAGCTGCAACCCCTCAGGGTGACTCTGTCACGTGGAGGCATAAGCCGCTTCCAGGTTGCTCTTCTCTACCCCTGGATTCTGGGTTTCTGGTTCTGTCTCTGGAATTGATTTAATTACATTTACCTTGTTGAGAAACTTGCATTTTCCAGTTTTTAACATCTACTAAGGCACTGAAACAGGACCCCGTTTTCATCGCAACTCGGCAACAGCGCCACCTGCTGGATAATAGGTAATATGGCCGTTTTCGTTTCTAACGCAAATTTTACTGCTTTGTTTTCACTAATACAATGGATTAGTAAAATTATATTTACTAATACAATGGATTACATCATACAAGGTTTATATGATTATGGGGATACCTTAATTTGCTTGTTACTAGGTTTCAGTTTTCTTTTCCATATTCTATCATTAAGGAAGAATATGGCACTCCTAAGAATGATAGAATCTTTATGAACTAATAATGAACAAATAATTGACAGGATTAAAATTATTGAAAATCAGAGGTTATCTGAACAAGTGGATACTATGACAGACAAAACTGACTCCATATCCAAGGGTATTAGAAAGTTACATGAAAGGGTTCGGGCTGTTGAATTTGACCTTCAGACTTTATCACAAAGTTTTGATAAGGTAACAGACAGACTGTACCTACAAGATGAGAATCTACCTGATATACAAGAAAAGTTTAAGGAGGACATGTTATCTTTGAAGGAAAAAAATTAAAGCTCTGGAATCACAGGTGCAGAATGGGGACCAAAAAATTGATGCCTCAGTGAAATCACTGGAAATATATACAGGTCAGGAGATTCAGGATTTAAGAGAGACAATGATAAAAAGATTTGAAAAGATTGGAGAAATTATTGTAGCTGGTGAACAGAGTAAGGAGGCACAAGGACAGGATACAATGCCTCCACCAGCTATTAGAACTGGCTTACCCAGGGTTCTAGCGACATACCCTATACTTAATTCTGAAAAAGAATCAACTTCTAAAGGCTCAAAGGGAGTCAGAGAAGCTAGAAGGACGCCAATAGCAATGAATGATCTGAAAGAAATTAAGCAAGCTGTTGTTAATTTTGGCTTGCACAATGCATATGTAAAGGAAATGATAAGGACTTGGGCTTCTAATGCTAGAGCATTTCCATCAGTTAGTGTCTGCAGTTTTAGATAATGGACCTTCCTTGATGTTTGGAATTTATTTCAGAGAAGAATCCAAACATATGGAACAGCAAGGAAGAGCAAAAGGTATTGAGGTTTCCCAAGATCAAATTCTTGGTGCAGTAGAATATGCTGATCCACAGGTCCAAGGTCTTTATGATGATGAAGTACTGTGTCTGTGTCACCAAGCAGCTTTAAATGCTCGGAATAGGATACAAGATCCAGCAAAAAGGGTTGAATCATATACCAGAATTAGGCAGGGACCGAGAGAACCCTTTATTGACTTTTTGCAAAGATTAATTAAGGCTCTGGACATAGGGGTAACAGATCCAGAAGCTAGATGAATACTTCGTGAATCTCTAGCTTTTGAGAATGCAAATATAGAATGCAAAAAGATAATTGGGCCTTTAAAGTCTAGATCAGCACCTATGGATGAATGGATTCAGCATACGATGAATGTTGATACGTTTAGCTATAATGATGAATCTTGGGTAGGAGAAGCGATTTCCACAGCAATGAGGAGACATCAAACTGCCAGGTGTTTTAATTGTGGTAAATTGGGACATTTGCAAAGGGATTGCAGGCAAAGAATTTCTAGGAATAATATCTCTTCTGGGAATGACAAAAATAGGAGACCTCGGCCTTCAGGTATATGTAGGAGATGCAGTAAAGGACGGCATTGGTCCAACGAGTGCAGGTCAAAGACAGACAGACAGGGCAATCCGATATCATTGGGAAACTCCTTGAGGGGCCTCTCGCAGGCCCCCAAGCCAACAGTGGCCCAGTCATTCCCAGTCACAGTGGAGAATGTGCCTCACCAAGAAAATTAAAAGCTCCAATTTCTGCTGTAAAAAGTAATACTGGTCTAAATGATGAATTACGTGTGGAGGATGAGTCAAAAAACCCAATAGGACAGAGTAAACGTATATTTTGGCAGACTTCTATTAATGATCAAAGACCAAAGCTAAGAGTCTGTATAAATGGCACTTTTATTGAAGGCTTATTAGACACAGGTGCGGATGCAAGTATCATTACCCCAGAATCTTGACATCCGAATTGGCCTCTTCAAGAGGTAGATGTTCAGTTCCTGGGAATTGGAACCCTATCTCGTGTTAAACAAAGCACAAGATGGGTTGAATGCATAGGGCCCGAAGGGCAAATAGGAAGACTAAGGCCATATATAGCCAATATTGCCATAAATTTATGGGGCCGTGACCTGCTACAGCAATGGAATACCCAGATTAACATTCCTGTAGTTCCAGGAACTCATAATTCTGGGAAGGATATGATGAGGTATTATGGAAAAAGTCACCAGCCATTCAGGCTGTACAAAAACATACAGCAAATACCAAACCTTTAGAGGTACCAACAGCCCTACCTTTAAAATGGCTAACTGAGAAGCCAATATGGATCAAACAGTGGCCTCTAGCTGAAGATAAACTACAGGCATTGGAACAGCTGGTGCAAGAGCAACTAGATGCTCACCATATTGAAGAATCAACCAGCCATTGGAATTCTCCTCTGTTTGTTGTAAAAAAGAAATCTGGTAAATGGAGAATGGTGACAGATCTAAGAGCTGTCAACAAAGTAATTCAACCTATGGGCCCACTACAATCTGGAATTCCTTTGCCTTCTCTGTTACCAAAAGGATGGCTTCTTATAGTTATTGATTTGAAAGATTGTTTTTTCACTATACCGTTACAAGAAAAGGATAGAGAAAAATTTGCCTTCACAGTGCCTACTTATAATAATTCTCAGCCTAATAGGAGATATCAATGGACTGTCCTCCCACAGGGTATGCTCAATAGTCCTACATTGTGCCAATATTTTGTAAGTAAGCCATTGGAAATAATTCGTAAACAATTCCCCAAGTCCATAATTTATCATTACATGGATGACATCCTGTTATCTGATTCAAATAAAGATACTTTAGAAAGGATGTTTGAAGAAGTAAAGAAAGTTTGCCTAGGTGGGGATTACAAATTGCCCCTGAAAAGATTCAAAGAGGAAATTCTATTAATCACCTAGGTTACAGAATAGGGTTAGAGAAAATTAAAATGCAAAAGGCACAAATTAGGAGAGACCGGTTAAAGACTCTTAATGACTTCCAAAGATTATTAGGAGACATGATCTAATAGTTCATTTAAACAAAACCTTAGATGGTGATAAAGATTTGAATAGTCCAAGAAAACTGACAGCTGAAGCAGAAAAGGAACTGACAATGATTGAGGAAAAATTACAGGAGGCACACGTGGATAGGGTGAACCCACATCTTAGCTGCATCCTAGTCATATTGCCTTCCAGAATTTCTCCTACAGGGATTCTAATGCAGAGGGAAGATATTATTTTAGAGTGGATATTTATACCTAATAAACCAAGTAAAAAATTAAAAACTTATGTGGAAAAAGTCTCTGAATTAATTATAAAAGGTAAGCTGAGACTTCATCAACTAGCAGGTATAGACCCAGCAGAAATTATAGTGCCTTTTACTACTGAAGAAATAAAAAAGTTATGGGAAGACAATGAACCATGGCAAAGAGCTTGTGCTAATTTTTTGGAAGAAATTAATAGCAACTATACCAAAAGTGGTAGACTTAACCTCACAAAGAGAACTTCTTGGATTCTTCCTAGAATTGTATGTGATGCTCCAATAACTGGAGCCCGTACGTTCTATACTGATGCAAATAAATCAGGGAAAGCAGGTTACAAGTCAGATGAATTGAGTAAGGTGGAACAAAGCCCTTATAATTCTGTCCAGAAGGCAGAATTATATGCCATTCTTATGGTGCTAAGGGATTTTAAAGAACCTCTTAATATAGTTACAGATTCACAATATGTAGAAAGAGTTATCTTGCATATTGAAACTGCTGAATTTATACCAGATGACACAGAGTTGACTTCATTGTTTATCCAGGTACAAGACATAATCAGGAACAGGCTTTGTCCAATGTACATAACACACATCCGGTCCCATACAGGTCTGCCTGGTCCTCTAGCCCAAGGCAACGCTGAGATTGATCAATTATTGATTGGAAGCGTGTTGCAGGCCTCAGAATTTCATAAGAAGCATCATGTCAATAGTAAAGGCCTAAAGAAAGAATTTTCCATTACTTGGCAACAAGCTAAGGACATTATAAAGAGATGTCCTACTTGTTCTTTCTATAATCAAACACCATTGCCTGCAGGGAGTAACCCAAAGGGTACTAAGAGAAATGAAATCTGGCAGATGGATGTGTTCCACTTTATGGAATTTGGTAAATTAAAATATGTATACCATACTATAGACACGTATTCAGGTTTTCAATGGGCTACTGCCCTGAGCTCAGAAAAGGCTGATTCAGTAATCACACATTTATTGGAAGTTATGGCCATCATGGGTATACCTGCACAAATAAAGACAGATAATGGTCCAGCATATGTATCTAAGAAAATGAAATGCTTTTTTAATTATTATAATATAAAACACAATACAGGTATACCAAATAATCCTACAGGTCAGGCAGTTATAGAAAGATCAAATCGTACTATAAAGGATATGCTGAACAAACAGAAAGGGACCAAAAATACCCCCAGAAATAGATTACATAATGCTTTATTAACCTTGAATTTTCTTAACGCTAATGAGAAAGGAACGACAGCAGCAGAAAGACATTGGATAATGGAAAAGTCTGCTGAACTAAATCAACCGATTTATTTCAAAGATGTGCTGACCTCTCAATGGAAGCCAGGAGATGTGCTACGTTGGGGAAGGGGTTTTGCTCTTATTTCCACAGGAGAAGAAAAATTGTGGATACCATCAAAATTAATAAAGTTTCGATTTGAAGAGGAGAAACCTCTTGGAAAGGAGAAATGACAACTCATCCACAATGATGATATTCATACAGGTGGTAAGAAAAACATATAGAATGGGGGCAGGGTTCTGTTCCTAGCTCCACAGGAAAACACTCATCTTTGAAAAATTCAAGGGACCCTGGATGTTTGGATACTGACAGATGGAAAAATACCTGCCCAATAGGAAATATCAAGAAAACTGAATGGATTGTGTAAGTAATATTAATCCATATTTCTAAATTTATAAAGCTGGTTTTGTAGTTGGACTCTGGCTCAGTCCCTCTCCAATTCCAAGCCTGTTAGTAAGAGAAAAACCCAGAGTTTCTGGAGTTTCTGTCTCATGTCAAGAGCCATGATATGGGACAGAAAGAAATATGAGTTTAGAAAACATCTTTGCTTTTCTTCATATCTATCATACTTTTCATTGAATATATCTATCATGCCTTTCAGTGAATATATACATATATGTCTATATGATTAATGTTTAAGTTTTTCACAATGAACAATGAGTTTTTCCTGAAGTGACATTTGAAGTTTCCAGGAAGAAGATGGGGCCCCATAACAACAACTCCACCTGGTTGATATGACGTCATGATACTGATAGCGCTACTACAAGACCTGCTTTGGGTACCAGCTGCATAAGACAGTTCCAACTTGGTTAGCTGAAATGGTGCACATCTTATACAACATTTTGGCCAGACCTGCACAAAATACTCAGAGAGTATTTGCAATTTTAAAAGACATTGAGTCTGGCCGGTTAGCTCAGTTGGTTAGAGCGTGGTGCTAATAACGCCAAGGTCGCGGGTTCGATCCCCGTACGGGCCAGAGGATTTAATCCTTTGGGGCTGGAGTGATGGCTCAGAGGTTAAGAGCATTGCCTGCTCTTCCAAAGGTCCTGAGTTCAATTCCCAGCAACCACATGGTGGCTCACAACCATCTCTGGTGCCCTCTTCTGGCCTGCAGGCATACACACAGACAGAACATTGTATACATAATAAATAAATAAATATTAAAAAAAAGACATTGATCTTGAAATTTAACCATCATTTTACTTTCACAATATCCCCCAGAAAGAACGTTGCCCCCATGACAGCTGGAAGTAATTCTAGAGGACGACGTCCCCTCTCCCAGTTAAGTTTGCCCTTGGGTTTAGGGACATCATTTAGGGGTTGATTATAATTAGTATACGATTGAGGGTTGGGGGAGGAATTTTATAAGCTCAGGGATCATTTTGAAAAAAAAAAAGAGGGATGATGGGATAATAGATTTGTAATTGTGAGTTACTGTTTTTAGACAAATATATTGGTATAGATTCTTGTATATTGATACAAAGTTAAATTATATTGACTATTGTATGCATGCATGTTTCTACCTCTGTTTAAAACATTTTTTTATGTATTGACATATATTGTATTGATATATATATAGTATATATTTACCATATTGCAGTGTACATTTCTACCTCTGATTAAGATACTTATATAATATTTGTGTATTGATATATATTTACCTACTGCAATGTATATTTGTACCTTGTTTATATTTGGAAGTCATTGTCCTCACTTGTTTCACAGTCGTTTATTTTCTTAGTCTTTAAGTTAGATAGATATTGAGAATTATATAGATTAATAGTCATCTAAGTTTGTCATTTATAATTAGACCTATCAGGTTGTTTAGATATATAGAGATTATACTCAGTATAGATAGATAATCTTCAACTTCTTCAAAGAGCTGTAGAAAATGGCCTTTAATCTAACTCAGAGTTTTGTGGTAGTGAGACACAATTGCTCCTGGCAACACCGCTCTATTCCCGAGAGAATGTTGAGCACCAAAGACACTCCACCTGGAGCCTTTCTTTTTGGCAGAACTGGCCTTTGGGCAAAGAAATGCCCATACCTCAACCACTGACAGAGATACAGAGCATGCATCAATGGATAAAACAGGACTGTCATATCCTGCCAAGACAGGGTAAGATAGTTTTGAAAAGTTGCTTGCCTTTGAAAATAGTATGTCAGTTATGTTAGGCCTTAGCCAAAGTTGGTTGTTTCAACGCTGCTAACGTGACTTTGGGTGACTGCCCAGGTAGCTAGTTGTCTCTGTGATTTGTTGCATGTTTTGGAAGTTGTTTTACTGAACTTCCTAATTACCCAGGTAACATTATTTCCCTTCTCAGATCTTCGATGGGGTCGAAGACTATATAAATGGAGTTACTTTCTCTCATGACTTGGCCAAGTTATTTATTATACAAGACCTAAGCTAGTTAGAATAGGATATTTGTACTTATTGTATATAATTTCATAGTAGGTTTAGAACTCTCTTATTTAAACAAAAGGGGGAGGTGTTGCGGGAGGTCCTCCCACTCCTCCAGCCTATAGCTGCTGAGATACCAGCCCATTGGGGCGTGGTCTCTCTCCCTTTAAAAAAGCGGCCACTTCCCTCTCCCCTCTCTCTTCACTTCCTGCTCCACCGGCGACTAGACTCCCTTCCTGGTTGCGTAGAGGGCTGTTGCCTGGGACAGTGATCTGTAAGTTTTTTCCCCTTTAAATAAATACCACCCTATTAATCATAATTCCAAACTGGTGTGGCATTTTTTGTGACTTACGCCTTCACAGGCCACTTTTCTTCTCCGTGCTTTCTGGAAAGCACAGGCTTTCATGCCTCAGACTAAACAAATATGATTGGGTCAAGGGAGAAAGAGCAAGACTGAGGTCTGAGTTGAAAGTCACGACTTTGAGACAGGTGCTTTCAGTTTTGAATGTCAGTAGGGTCATTTCAGCACTGGCAACAAGAAAGAGGAAGCAGGAACGGGGTGGCAGTGCCTGAAGGTTGGAGATGTTGGCTGCCTAGGGTCAGGAAGAGAGCATGTGCAGATAAGGCCCTTGACGTTGTCAACTATGTTGGCTAGCCAGGTGTGGTGATACACACCTGTAATCCCAGCTGCTTGGGAGGCTGAGAAGACTCACCTGAACCCAAAAGCTCAAGATCAGCTTGGGCAACACAATAAGAGCCTCTAAGCTGGAGAGAAAAAAAAAAGCAAATTAACGAAAATGACCCAGAGACCTAGCAGCCAGCTGCTACGGTAATTGCCCCAGATTGCCCCCTTCCTGGTAGCCCTTGCTCAAGGTCCACCCACTGGCCATAAGAAATGGAGCTAAAGATGGAACTTAGCAAAGAGACAGAAACGCAGCCAGTAATTTGCCTTCCCTTTCAAGTTTCAAATATGCGCCCAGTGCCTTTGATTCTAGGAGAACCGAGAGAGACAAATAGCACTGGGTTTTTAGGCTTAGAGGGTAGAGAGGAGGGCAGTAGAGGAGCAACCAGCCTGGAGGTCGGCTAACCTCACCCTCAGCAAAATGCTGCCCTTCTCTTTCACGCCCAGACTCCACACTGCCCCCTCCAACCCCCCAAAGCCCTCTTCGCTTTTTTTATAGCCTGGTGACATCCTAGCCCCTTTCAGTTTCTTCCTTGGTGGCTACTGAGTGATTTAAGCAGGGTTTTCTGGAGGCAAAAATATGAGCTCCTTAGGAAGCTGCCACAGGGTCTCCTGTAGTATCCAGACAGGCCTCAAATGCCTAGACACGAATCATCCCCCTGCCTCAGCTTCCCAAGTGCTGGGAGCAACACTCCCAAGTGTTAGTCGGTATGTTTTCCATGTGACTCTGTGGTGACACGAAGGAGGTGGAGTGGTACTGGCTCCCATGACCTGCAGGAGAGTCAGGACACCCCAGGACCTCAATGCATCATTATGACCCCATTTTATGGTGAAAACCAGGGGTCTGAGATGGTTAGTCGGCTCACTTTGCACCAACCAGGCAGATATTCGGGGCGTACTGGCTGCCTTGTCTGAACTTGCCAAGACTGGAGGCAGCCCTCCACGCTACTTTCCCTACAGTTCCCCGGGATAAGAAACTCTCAGGCGCTAACGCTGTAGTTTTGAGCTGCGAAGCACTGGCTGGAAACTAGAGAACCACGTGAGACCAGGGCTTTCCATATGGGCTCCATTCGAGTTCAAAGCAGCTAGGAAAGCCGTTTTACATCCTAAGACTGGAGGTCTTTACTCCCAGGCCTGCCTTGATAACGATGTCATTTCCATGCCGCTTGGGACCCCAGAAACAACGCTCCTGAGGCCGTGATGGGCCGAACCCTAGAAAAATGGCCTCTGAGAGCTGAGAAGTGCGGCTGGCGGTGGGAGGAGAGGGGCTGCCAAGTTAGTCTCGGTCACCCTTTTCCACCTCCGCTATAGAGGCTACTGAAGACCCCCCCCCCCCCCCGAATAAATCCCAGGACAGGGAGCGCCCTCTAGTGGCCCAATGGACCCATTCGTTGATGGCCCTGGAGTCTGTTCAGAAAAGGAAGAGGCAGCCGTTGGAAGTCAAGTTGGGCAAAAGTGAGGCTGGCTTACTTTTAGATGGTAAAGATGGAGGCAGGGACTTGACCACAGATCAAGAGGTCTGTGGCGGTCTGAATGAGAATGGCCCCCATAGGTTTATACATTTGAGTATTGGTTCCCAGCTGGTAGAACTGTTTGGGAAGGATTAGGAGGTGTGACTTTGTTGGAGGGGGTATGGCCATGGGGTGGGTTTTGAGATTTCAAAAGCCAATGGCTGCCTCAGGCTTTCTCTCTCTCTCTCTCTGCCTCCTGCCTGTGGATCGGATGTGAGCTCTCAGCTGCTGTTCCGGTACCATGCCTGCCTGCTGCCATGCTCCCCACCACGATGGTCACAGACTCTAACCACTGAAACTGGAAGCCCGCGGATAAACTCCTTCTACTGTCAGTTGCCTTGCTCATGGTGTCTGGTCACAGCAGCTGAAAATTAACTAAGAGAAGGTGCATGCAGGATCGCACAGCGGTGCTCTTCATCACGGCCAAGGAGGGAGATACGCTGGTCCACTAACTGACCACAGGTTAACACACTGCAGCATAGGCGTACACTGGTAGATGGCTCAGCCACAGAAAGATAGGGGCTTCTAGCACAAGTGCACAGTGGGTGCCCTGGAGATGCCAGCATGTAATTCCATCTATGTGACTTTGCTAGAATAAAGTCATGGGGACAGGAAGAAACATGGTGACTGCGAGGGCTGGGGGGGGGGGGGGGAGGGGGAGTTTCCTAAGCGCAGTTTCTGATGAGAACGATTAGAAAGTTCTGGAGATGAATAAACATACCATGGGATGGATATACCCAAGACTGCTAGGTTATACACTTACACTGTTAAAACGGATAGCTGCTGTTGTATCGGAAATGTGTGCCGAAAATTAAAACTCACCATGAAAAATAAATTCAAATAGGGGACCGGGGGGAATAGCTTACCCAATAAAATTACCAAATGCCAGACGAACGTGAGGACCTGCATTCAGATCCTGAACAAACACCTAAGAAACCCATGCATGGTGGCCTGTGCCTGTAGTCCCAGCACTGGAGAAACGGTCGAGGCAGGCAGACCACTGGAGCTCACTAGCCAGTTAGATCTGTGGAACTGGTGAGCTCCAAACTCAATGATAGACCCTGTCTTAAAAATAAGATGGAATAGTGGCTCTCAGTTCTCTGTAACTCCAGTTCCAGGGGATCTGATGCCGCCTTCTGGCCCCTGTGAGCACCAGGCCCTCACATAGCGCACAGACATACATGCAGGCAAAGCATCCACATACATAAAATAAAAGTGAATAAATCTTAACAAGAAAAGATGGAGAGCCATTGACCTCCGCCCTACACATGTGTGCACACCCCCCCGACATGTACACACACCTATACCACTCACACATATGTTAAAAAATTTAAAAATCCAATTATACACTGAGGAAAAGTCATGAAAAGACAATTTACTGGAGACAATGTACAAACGGCAAACGGGTACATGGAAGCACAGTTAGTAACACGGCTGGCAGAGCATAGCTTAGAACCCAGCCCAAATGGGGCACCCGACAGAAGAACACAGATTAAGGAGGGATGGAGCCCCTTCTAGCCAGGCTGTGGAGAAGGTGGGTGTCTTTCACATTGGAGAATGTAGGATAATTGAGCCACACTGGATTCAAGCTCCGGAAGTTTCTGTGAATTCTTTTCCCGCAGCATTGGGGATGGAGCTCAGGATCGTACACAGGCTAAGCAAGTACTTGGTCCTCGAGCCACATGCCCAGTCCCAAGCAATTTCTTAGAAAACAAGAGGAAGAACTGAACATATATTTACCACATGATCATTTAATTGCACACCCGGGCATTTGTCCCAGAGAAAACTTAGACCGCATACAAACCTAAAATGGAAAATCCCATTTGTAATAGTCCAACACAAGAGTCCAGCTTCTCCCGGTAGGCAAACGGTGAAGGAAGCTGTGGTATGCCTCGGCCACACTCTGCTGCTCATCAGACAGAGTGAACTTCAAACGTACGGCCATTTCCGTGGCTCCTAAAGGCAGCGTGAGGAGAAAAGCCAGTCTCAAGGCCCACCAGGTGGAGGATCCGGGACCCCCTTGACTCCATTCTAACTCCATTCTGACGCGCTGTGAATCTGCAAGCCCTTTACCAACCAAGGCTACACAAAGCCCCCTGCAACTTGGCAGAGACAGGGGGACGGGGCTGGAGCACAGGCAGTCTAGGACATTTGTTGACCCAGGCCTGAGGCTGCAGTCTCACAGCCATAGAACACTCTCCTTGTGAGCGGGGGTCTCAGTTGCCCTGTCTCACCAATGAGCTACCCAGGCCAGATGTGGGCATCGTGACCCTCTGTACCTTTCTTTAGGAGTTGATGTGTGTTGATGTATGACGGTCAAGTGCTCCAAGAGGAGGTTTGCATTGCAGCCCCAGGAGTCTTACTTCAACTGTCAGCACAGTGGCTCCTGAGTTTGTCACACACATTGTCGAGAACATGGTTCACCATCCGTCTTTCCTGACACAGCCCTACCGCTAGCCCTAAGCCTACCCCGAACCTGCCTGTATGGTCCTAACCCTAAGACTACCCCGAACCTACCTGTATGGTAGGCGACGGTAAGGGAAGGCAGACACTCCAGGCTGCCTCCCTGGGACTGCCCCTCTTGCTGGAACAGTTTCTGCCGCACTTAGACCATCTAGACCCAGACCCAGGACATCTCCACGATCTGATCCTTTCCCAAAGTGCTAGCCACGGTTCACACACAAAACCTTAGGTCTCCAGCTAGGCTGTCACTTGGTGGTAGAGCACAGGGGGGCCCTGCATTCACCCCAGCACCTCAAACAAGATGCAATGATAAAGCCCGCCTAGGGCCCCAGCAGCACACAGATGCCCTGCATGCCCGCTGGCCTTAGGCTGATAGTAAGCGTGTGCTAGTTTTCCCTTCCTAACCAGAGGGCAATTCCTTAGCTTCTGCCTAAACTCTCAGTGGACCCTGCCTGGCTTCCAATTCATTTTAAATCAGTCACTAACACGGCAAGCCAGGGTTTCCTCCTCCATCTGGACGCTAGCCTTCAGCCCACGCTCAGCTCTTCGGATGACACTGTGGGGTTCCATGGAAAAGTTTTCCATGCACAGGTCCCATTTACCTGGCCTTCCATTGCTGGGCAGATGCCCTACTGCTGAGTCACACCCCTAACCCCAGAAGTCTAAATATTCCTGAGGCTTTATTTGCAGATGCTGCCGTAGGCCTAATAGCTGGGTGGAGGGAGCATGTTTCAAGTTATTTCCGGGTTATTTGTTTTTGCTCAGAGGCCATTTCAGAGGTGAGAAGTGACACTGAGCATACACCAGCCTGTCACTCACGGAACTGCTGCACCTCCGCACGGGGTTGTGACCCCAGAGCAGGGACTGAGAGAGACTCTCCATCCAGCCCCCAGAGACCGTATCTGAGCTTTGAAGTCCTGAGCTGCACAATCCTTCTCTCCATACCAGATGACGTCAGCTCCTGAAACAGTGAGCTGCTGCTTCCCATAGCAGGTCCCACAGAGATCGCCACTTCCGGCTGGGGTAGAGGGTGTTGCCCCTTTGCTGTCTGTCATCTCTGGTAAGATGGATGTCAGCTTGCTGAAGTTGAGGCAACAGGGGATGGCGTCCAGCTCTGGCTGTCATCACTCCACAGCCAGCCACCTCTTCAGCTGATCTAAGGGACACTGTTGTTCACTATTGTCAGGGAGGCTGTGGGGGGCTGGGGAAGTGACAGCAGAAACAAGTGCTGGCTGTCCCTGTTGGCCACACCCAGACCGGCTCTAAACCTCCTCACTGGTCTATTCACTGGTTATATGACCTTGAGTACACAGTGTGGGTCCCAGGAGCTTGGCTAGGGGTAGTGAGGGCATGAAGAAAGGACAGACACACAGACACATGTTTCAGAAAATCTGGGATCCTGTGGGCTATGCTCACCATGATGGAGAAACCCAGAAGCTCACCATGTTTGCTATGCACAATGGAACAGGAGGTGGGGTTATTGCACACGGCTTGTTAAGGAGGCCTGTGGTGTACGACTGAATAAGGAGGCAGGTCTAACTGATCTTGTCAGGAACCATCTTTTTTTTTTTTTTTTTTTAATGGTTTTTCGAGACAGGGTTTCTCTGTGGCTTTGGAGCCTGTCCTGGAACTAGCTCTCTAGACCAGGCTGGTCTCGAACTCACAGAGATCCGCCTACCTCTGCCTCCCGAGTGCTGGGATTAAAGGCGTGCGCCACCATCGCCCGGCTAACCATCTTTGTAGGGAAACAGTCCGCAGGACATAAGTATCCTGAGGGAGAAACTACAGCAGAGATTTTCTGCTCACCCTGGTAACATTTGCACTAGGACCAGAGGAAAGATGTGCCAGGCCCCTTGAACCCCACCCGTGGAAGGCTGCGTCCCGCCCCTGAGCCTCACGCAGGGAAGGCTGAAACATATCCTTGAGCCTCACCAGGGGAAAGTTGGGCCAGGCCCCCGAGCCCCACCTGCGGAAGGCCGCACCATGCCCTCCAGTGTCACCCGTGGAAGGCTTTGCCAGTCCCGTGGGTCTGAGACACTAGGGTCCTTGACATGGACATGCCCATGTGTAGTAACACGCTGCTCACTTGGGAGTTTGCACACTCCCTACAGGTGCACTGCAGGATGTTTCTAGGCCCCCCTAAGTCTTGGAGGAAGATACGGGACATGATTTTTACTGAGAACCTTTCCTACTCTGAACAATCTACAATGAACTTTCTAGCACATACGGGTCTATTCTTAGCCAGAATTGGTTGCCGTGATGAGCAGGAGACATGCGCAGTCCCTGGGATCCTTCCGGTATGAGCGCAATGACACAAGCAGCTCTGTTCCCACTCACCGCAAGCCACTCCTCTTGGTCCTGTTCTACACCAAGGACCCCACATCCTGTGCTGCTCCCGTGGGGTAACAGGAGCATGGGCGGGACACTTTTCAGAGATCTGCTGAGATACAAAGGTGCTGAAATGGTGTCCAATCAGCCTGGGCCAATGGGCCGTGGAGGGTGGTGGCTTCTGGGTACCCTGCGGGAAGGATGAGGATGCTTGGCATCAGGAGTTTTCCATGTTCCAGAAATACAGGGCCATGGCTGAGCAGAGGACATAAGCAGGCCAGGGGCAGAGCCAGTCCAGCCAGACTTGGTGGAGAACTATGTTTTTCAAAAAAAGAAAAAAAAAACTTATCCCAGTAACACACACATACTATTTGACATTTTATTTCTTTATAACCACACAGGGTGGTGGGCTAAACATAGCCAGTGTTGTAGAACCACCTTCTAAGCTGCACCCCAGACTTGTATTCTCCCAGATACCGGACAGCCCAGAGATCTTCCTGTCTCCGCCCCCCAAGTGCTGGGATGACAGGTATGTGCCCGGACAGTGGGTTCAGGACACCCTAACACCCAACTTCTCTTTCCCTCTTAACCATTCCTGACGTGCCTGGGAGTTTGCTCTTCTCTACGTCACACAGGTAGGGTTATAGAGTATTCGTCTTTTTGTGTCTGTCCCTTTCACTGAACATAACGTCCTCAGGGTTCATCAGGGTTATAGTCAGTATAATTTCTTTTTTTTTTCTATTATTTTTTATGGCTGAGGAAGTACTACTGCACAGGTTTGTCACATGCATCTCCTGGCCCTGTGAATGATAGTACTGTGAATAGGATAGGTAGGAGTCTCTGAGATTTGCCTTCAGTCTTTTGGGGGGACATACCATAGGAGTGGGATCACTGATGCACAGTGTGACCCCAGGCCTGGTTTGTTTTTGAGGTACACTAACAAGCCGCACCCAGAGTAAAAACAGGGACTCTCAGAGGCAGGAGTGAGGTGCCATCTACCCGACACCGTAGGGCAGGTGACTCTTGTAGGTGGCTTCCTGCGTCGAGCCTCACATTCCTTCTGTAACGCATCTTCCCGGACTGCCTAGGATCCTCCAACTGGGTCTTTAGGCTGATGGGTCAATGCCTAAACAGACCTGAAGTAAGTCTTATTCACCGTCAGTGTGCAGAGCGGACACGGAGCCCCAGAAACTCCCAAAGGACTGGCTTTCTATCCGGCTCCCCATGAGCCCGATGGCAGTGCTGACCTTCCCCGCAAACCTCCCAGCGGAGGGAAACAGACTGATGAAGGACACTGTGTTCTCAGGGCTGTAGAGGGAATCATATTCCTAATACCCTTCTAGTTCTCATTTTTAAAGCCCTAAGAGGCCACCGTGGGAGAATACAAAACATGCAAGGGGTGCCTAGCACAAGGCAGCCTGTCCCAGGTGGTTGCCTGGAGGAGGAGGCATACATAACTTTGCAGGGTAGGTAGGTCCTGGGCCATGGGCTGACGATGCGGGCGGGTACAGGAGGGGCACAGTGTGGGCTGCAGGTCCAGGACTTATTATAGTAACTAGAGCTCCCTTCAGTCAGCAAGGACTGATGCAAACATGGGAATAAACATCTCTTTAAACAAGCCGGTGAGGGATGCAGGAGAATATAAATAGTGGGGCTCGTTCAGGAAACTCCTCCACGAGCTCAGCCCAGCTGCAAACAGCTGGGACTTCTGTCCCAGACATCCAGGAGAAATTCCTTTGTGGCCCTTCAGGGAGTAGATTTGACCTTGAAATCCTCCCTGGCCCACAACCCAGCAGGGAGAAGTTGGGCCTACAAGCCAGCACTGTTTTCTGGCTCTGATCACTGTGGATGGAGAAAGAGAAGAAACATTTTTGTGATTTTTTTTCTTTTGCAAAGGCAAAAGTTAGAGAAAAATAAAACGAGGCAGTTGTTTGCAAGGGCTCAGCAGGCATGAGATGGGACACTGTCTAAAGAGCCCTTGGCAGGCAGGTGCAAGCGGGGAGGCAGGCTGCAGGCTCCTCTGTCTCCTGGGTACTTTGGCTTGCCACTTGTGCACAGGCGACTGGTTGTCACTGTGAGCCTTCTCTTCCCGCTGCTCCTCTGAGGAAGTGGAATTCACAGCCACGGATTTAAAAGAAACCCTGGCTGGAGAGGCAGAAACCCTGGGGCTATTTATCCACCTACAGACACACGTTATCTGGGAAGTGATTTTGAAACGTCAGGAGGGGTCCTCAGGACCACCTGAACCACAGACACATTCACGGCCCAGGCTCCAGGCTGAGAGTTAGAACTCAGGGCTTCAGCGCTCCCTCACCACCCGGGCTGGTGCTTTTAACAGCTTAGTGTGGTAGTGTTTCTGGGTATGCGGGAAGGGCCAGCCAGTCCCCAGAGCACTAACTAGACAGAAAGAGCAGCACAGATAGACCCAGGAGCCCAGCCTGCCGCTCGTCCTCATTGTTCCCAGTCTATCTTCTAAAAAAGATCTAAAAATTTACATTTATTGACGTGTGTGTCTGTGTGTACATGTAGGTGTCCATGGAGGCCAGAAGAGGACATTAGATACCCTGGAGTTACAAGTGACGGCGAGCCACCTGGTGTGGGTGCTGGGATCCGAACCCCTCTGCTAGAGCTGCAGGTACTCAACCACTGAGCCACTGAGCCAGCTCCCGATGCTGTCTTGAGGCTTCACATTGTCTCATTCAGAGCCCAGGGCTACTCAGTGGAGAAAATCCAGTGAATAGAATGGGGGCCGAGGCAATAGAATTTCAGCAAAGTGCCTGATGTACAAGCATCAGGCCCTAGTTCAATCCCAGCACCCACATAGAAAACTGGGTATGGTATGTGCTGGGGAGCCCAGTGCTGGGGAGGCACAGGCAGCTGTCTCAGGTCAATCAACAAGCCCATGGTCCCAAGGAGAGACGCGATGTCAAAAGGCACACATTCATGTATGCTTCATACAAATACACACACATACACACAGACACATACATACACTCTCACATACACATAGACACACACACTGAGACAAATCCATACACGGAAACCTCTAAACACACACATATATACATACATATACACACATAGACCCATACGCACACACACAGACAAACAGTTACAATACACACACATAAACACAGATACAGATGTAGACAGAAGTTTCTGTCTTGCCTGGTCCTACAGCTGCTCAGTTCTAAAGAAATACACAGAGGCTTAATTAATTATAAACTGTTTGGCCTATTAGTTCAGGCTTATTATTAACTAGTTCTTATGACTTAAATTCACCCATAATTCTTGTCTGTGTTTAGTCACAAGATTGGCACCTTTTCTCAGTGCAGAATTCTCATCTAGCATTCTCTGTGTCTAGCTGGTGACTGACTCTCTGCCTTTCCTTTCCCAGAATTCTCCTAGTCTGGTGGCCCCACCTATACTCCTGCCTGGCTACTGGCCAATCAGCGTTTTAGTGAACTAATATAAGTGACAAATCTTTACAGTGTATAAGAACATTATCCCACAGTGCACACATACACACACACACACACACACATAGACACACACACATAAACAGACACACAAATATACATATACACATACAAACATTTTTTTCTTGTTTTTCTGAGACAGAGTTTCTCTGTGTCCTGATTGTCCTAGAATTCAATCTGTAGACAAGACTGGCCTCAAACTCTGATATCTTCCTGCCTCTGCCTCCCAAGTGCTGGGATTAAAGGCGTGCGCCACCTGCTATGGAACA
This sequence comes from Microtus oregoni, assembly GCF_018167655.1. Classification (NCBI taxonomy): domain Eukaryota; kingdom Metazoa; phylum Chordata; class Mammalia; order Rodentia; family Cricetidae; genus Microtus; species Microtus oregoni. Next base: position 60,557,978 of record NW_024543061.1, read on the forward strand.
ATCTTTGTACACTGTAAATATGTACTACTTTCATTGGTTAATAAAGAGCTGACTGGCCTATAGCTGGTGGGAAGAGATTGGGAGGGAAAGCCTAGGAGGACACTGGGAAGAAGATGGGCAGAGTCTGAGGAATCTCCATCCAGATGCAGAGGAAGCAGGATGTGTAGAAAATAAGGGACCAAGCCATGAGTCACATGGTAGAACTTAGATAAGAAATATGAGTCAATTTAAGTTGTAAGAGCTACTTAGTAACAAGCCTGAGCTATTGGTTCAGCATTTATAACTAATATTAAGTCTCTGTGTGGTTATTTGGAACTGGCCAGTGGGACAGAACACTGCCTACACCACCACTGCCTGACTCACTTTTGTTTTTTAAAGAGTGGACCAGAATGGCCCCTATCCAGGTACACAGGGAAAGCGGGGAGGAAGGGACCTGCTCAGGCAAGGGTGGGAGACGTGAAGCATCTGCAAATTCAATGACACAAAATCACAGGGACCTGGTGGGGCAGAGATGCCTTTTACGAATTCCAAGTGTTGAAGAGCAGATATTAGGACCAGGAGCTGGGCTAAGTGAAACCTGGGCCTGGGGAGGGCCGTTAAGGGGATGCAGTGATGGAACGGAACTAGGTTGGAGGGAAGTATTGGCCCTATACAAGCTCCTGTGATTATCCCCACCAGGTCCCAAACTGCACAATCACTGCAGGTTTATGTTTTCGGTTTAATTTCCATATGAGAAGGGGGACTCATATGCACCCGGGCATCTTGTGCAGTGCCGAGCACGGTTCCTGCACCCATGGAAGAGGCAGCTTGTCTTTGGAGATGGCTAGAGAGGAACCGGACTCCTCGGAGGTGAGGGGTCCAGTCAGCAGGCCCTTTGGCGGTCTCTCCTGATCGTTAAGCAATCATTCCATGGGTGATTTGGGCCTGTTCTGGGTCTCTTGGGAGTAGGTCTCCCCTACCTTGCTGTGAAGCCTTTAGGCCTGATAGAGGCTCTATCAGCCAAGACAGCTATAGGGGGGAACTAGAAAAAGGCACCGAGGCCCTCCGGGCTCCAGCTGGTCTGCCCTCGGTTGACTCTGCGGCTTGCTCCCATCCTGCCTTTCCCTCCCACGATTCCTTCTGCGTTAGCTCAGTGTAGCGTTACCCTGAGGACCACGTCCAAGTTGGCAAGAGTCACGCATTAGGCCGTTGGCCTTTTCACAAAGTTTATGATTTAAATCTTGTGCTCTTAACACCTTCTTTGCAAGCCTCGGAGGGAAACAAAAATGTCGACGCTGTTTACTCATTTCCTTTTTAATGTGGAGACCCTCACTTGGCTGACTCCACTGCATATGTGTCGGCACAGCTGCACACATACGCCGTGTGCACACATGTGCGAAGAAGGCAGGGCCGCACACGTTCGCTGTGCGCACATACTCATGCTCAGGAGAATGCTGATTACGTTTCAATCCCTGGCAAGTTCCCAGGACATCCGATGAGCCCAAGAGAACTGCTACCTGCACCGGATGCCAGGATGTTGCTCCCTTCCCCCAAGGCAGGGTCAGCTTCTTAGAAACCCCTGTGGGAATTCCTGGGGGTGGCTGGGAGGACCAGGGTATTGGGGCAGGGGAGGAGAGGAGGCCCCAGATGGTGGGAGCCTCACCCAGGACCCTGAGCAGCAGGGTCAGAGCCCAGCTGTCTCCCTCCAAGCTGCTTCTCAGGACAGACAGGCTCCACCTGTGGCTTATCACGACCACAGCCTTAATGGCAGCCCCACAGCCTGGAGGTGGGAGTGTGTATGTGGGGGGTTGTGGGGGCAGGATTTCCCACCTGACATCAGGAAGCTGGAGCTAAAGCTGGGCCAACTGTGGGGAAGAACATGTTGGGATAAGAAGCTAGTGGGAAGCAAGTCCTTTTTAATTGAGTGGTGAGCTCGGGTCTGTGCATAGGCTGGCAGAGGACCCAAGAGAAAGGATGGTCCTTGCTTACAGGGGTTTGTGGCCAATGAGGAGACAGGAGAAGAAAAGCAAGCTACAGGTCCCTGAAGGAGAGGGTGGAGATCAAGGTCCCGCTCACTCTGAGGTTGACCTCACTCTGACCTCACTCTGGTGTCCTCTGAACATTTCAGTCTGGGAGCTTAGAAACATCCCAAGAAGGATGTCGGCATGCTGAGGCCTGAATCCATGACGGGATGGCCTAGCCAAAGAATCCCATATTGGGTTCCAGGCTCCCTGTGTCTCATTTGTCACAGTGACTAAGAGCCAGGGCAGGCAGAGTTCCTATTCAGGAGCCCATCCTCACGAAGGGAGGGGGCAAAGGGGAGCAATGGGGCCCAGATGCTGAGGAAGGACAAGATGGTTGTTGGCATCTGACTCCCTTCGGGGAGGAACTGGGGCCTACACCCAGGGAACTGCAGGAAGGTTAGGCCACAGTCCCCAGGAGGGAGGATGGTGGTGACCCCTGCCCCTCTCGGGGAAACTTTGTGTTTTAGGTCTTAGCCTTCTCATCTCAGCTTTAGCTGATTTCTCTGTTAGGGGGATTTCAGACGGAAGAGATAGGTCTCGAAGCAGATCTGCTCAGACAGCAGCACCCTTTCTGAAGGGCAAAGCGTGTTGTCTGCTTGTCCATGGGTTTCCAAAGCGAGCTTAGGCTCTGAAGTGAGTTTAGTACAACAAATGGTTGTCAGGCATCAAGCCCTCCTCCTCATTGCCGTGTGCTCAATGCTTTCTCGTTCATTCCCCGCCACGTTGTGGTAATGGACCACACAGGTCGCACACACTGGGCAAGTGCTCTCCTCTGAGTCATAGCCTAGACTGTGTATCCTCTTGTTTGCATGTTATAAACATGCGCAGTGTGTGTGTGGGGTGCACTACGTCTATTGTAAAAAGTACATGCCGGATGTCAAAGGTGATGTCTCTGAGGCCACACGCTTAGGCAGCGGCAAAGCTCAGCTGGGAATCTGTTCTACACCTTAGCTCCTTGTGCACCTGCCGGCATGGTCAAGGTTTCCGCTGGTTCTTCGTCAGCTTAGTAGGACCAGTATTCTGTCTCCATCTGTCTGCCTCGCTTTGGGACAGCTCCACCTAGCAGGCATGGCCTTATGGGAAAGTCAGCATGCAGTTGTAGAAACAGCGGGGGAGAACAATATAACACAGGGGCCTGGCCCGTGGCAGTGGGTGTCCCACGCAAGTGTGGATGTTCTGTGCCACCTGTGTCTTAGTCCACTTTCTGACGCTGTATCATGCTATCTGAGAGTGCAAGTCATAAGGGATGAGATTGATTTGGCTGGGAGTCTGAGCACATAGGGCTGACATCATCTTGTACCCGGTAGAGTACATGCTAACACAACAGAAGACACCATATTGGTGATGGGGTAGTGTGCCAGCTGGGGTGCCTCTCTTATGACCTCATTGAACACTAATTGCCTTCCAAAAGCCTTACCTCTAATACCATCAACATAAATTTGGAAGTTTCAAAGACATGAACTTTTGGGACAAACAAACACACCACGGCACCCCATAAGCCATTGTGTGCTGTGTGGAAATTGTCTACTCCTAAGAAGATGCAGAAAAGGGTGATGTATGTGTCGGGAACATTGGTGTGGTGTTACCAGCCTACATCCTTCCTTCCTGGGAAAGTTTAGCCTGAAGATAGCTAGGACGGTGATTAATTGCCTGATTCTCAGGAACCCAATGATGCCCAAAGCCTAACAACACAAGACTGTGTGACTCATATCCAACCTGATAGGGAGCAGGTCAGATACATCATTTCTATGTCCACTGAACCCCTAGCCAACATAGCCCTGATGCCTCCACCCTTCTGAGGCTGGCAGGAGTCTGCCTGATGCCACCACGCCATGGCCCTACGACAGGACCATGGGCTCTGTGAGGAGCCAGAAAAGCCTGGAAACCCATTGACAAAGGAGTGACCCAGGCATCCCACTAGCTGACCATGTAGCTCTGGGCTACTTAGCTTGCATTCTGGCTTCTCTAGCAGAAAAGGTAGAGGTGAATCCACAGCAGGCAGCGGATCCCGTGTTGACGGACACTGCTCAGTGTGGGACCTCTGTTCTGCTTTAGCAGCTTCTCCCTTCCAGACCCTGCAGGGGGGAGGTGTTCCTGTCTTAGGAGTTTGTGTGCACAACTGGGGACAGCTGAGGTGTTGCTCTCCCCAGCTGGCACTCATTCAGGACAGCAGAGGTCTTTCCCCATACAGGGCACATCCCATCATCTGAGCCACATTGTAGCTATCATGTCTGGGTCTTCAGCCAAGCCGTGCTGGCTGGACTAAGGTTCTTGTCCTGTCTGTGCCTCATCTATGAAACGGGTAGTGGGTTCTCACTAGGGACTACTGTGGGGATGGGGTACAGCAGGCCATCACCAGAATCTAGCAGCCAGTCAGCCAACAGGCTGATAGTACTGGTCTGTGTACCCAGGTGACTCCAGTGGTTGGTCATGGAAGCCATTTTTGAATGGGATGCATGATCCTGGGGAAGAGGCTCATGTGTGGTGACTGGGAAAGCACAGTAGAGACATGGCCTCTGAGGCTATCAGGGAGATCTCTCACAGCCCTCAGAAGAGGGAGCGCAGTTTACTAGTGGACCTTGAGAGCCTGACACCCAGCTCCACACACCCACTGGCAGGCCAATCTCTTTGCAGCTACATCCTGCTCCTCACCCCCTCCAACACATAGCTGAGTCTTTTTAAAGCAGCTCACAGGTATGCAGAAGAGTAACCTTGTGCTATCAAGGAGCTTTCATGAAGGAAAACATAATTATGCTTTATCCTCATGTCTGTTTTCATTATTCCCATTTTAAAAAATGTTGGTGTGTACCCGCGTGGGTTTCTGTGCACCATATGCAAGCTTGGGACCCTCTGCAGCCAAGTTCTGGTTGACAATGGAGTGAATAAGTCAGTTTACAAAAATGAATGGGGAACTCTGGAAACTGCTGACTAGTTTACTCTGCTTGTGTTTGTGGTTGTGTGCTGTGCAGCACAGGGGCCATTCTGCTAAGTCACACCTGTTCCCACTTCTTATGATGCGACCAGGCACAGCGCCTTTCCCCAGTCTGGAGAATAGGGCCAGGTACTCCTTTGCCTGTCTGTCTGTCTGTCTGTCTAAACAGCTGCTCTGCCAGGAAAAGGACCTGAAAGTTCTTGATTCCCTCAGCAAAGTGCCATAATTCCACAGACAGGAGAGGGAGCAGACAGGCTGTGGCCTGTCTGGTGGCCCAGGCTGGTCTCCAGCTCATCCTCCCCCGACAGACTCCTGAGTACTGAGGATATGGGCATGAGCCAATGTGCCAAGCACAGCATGGGTTTCTTCTTCCTTCCTAAGACAGGCACCAATATGACGTTAACCAGAATGTGAGCTCTCTAAAATGCCCCAGAACACTTCTTATGGGCACAAGGTCTCAAGCTGGGCCAGAGGGGACAATGATGTCCACAATTATGCATGGGTCTCCTGGCTCTTTTACTCATGGTGTTGGTGATGCGGTGACAGATGCAGCCCGCATCTAAGGTGGCTGTCAGAGCACCCCTGAAATCCCAGTGCTGGCCACACCTGTTCCTCTGCCATCGTGGTGTAAACTATTCTAGTCCTCCTGGGCAATGGACACTTTCATAATGTAGTCAGAGCTAATTGCACGGCCTGATTGGAAATAGGGTGGAAAGGAAGAGGGTTGGAAGTGGACGTTGGGCGATAACCAGAGTGAAGTGCGAACCTAAGGGTGCGTTAGCAGGCCAGTCTGCCGGGGGGGCTCCTCGAACCTGGAGCACACAGATTCTAGTCTGCCTCTGGAGATGGCTTCCTGGGGACTGCTGGGCCTTGCTTTTCCAGACCGTATCCAGTCTCATCACAGGGGTGTGACCAGGCTGGCAGAGACTAAAGAAGGCTGCAGCACACAGTTTTTAAATAAGTTTATAATTTCCTGATGGATTTAGTTCGTGAATAAAAAAGAAAAAAATCAAACAGAGTGTTTACAATAATTACCAAGGCAAAATTGAACAGAACACAATGTCTTTGTAATGTCATCATCAGGCCGGCAATTCGACGCTAGTAACTGCACGCATGTGCACAGTTGAAGGCAGCAGCTGCAGCTGTTTCACACAAGCCACCAGGCTGCCACCACTGCTACCTACAGGGACTCAAGCTACAGGAAGCCAGTGCCCAGTGTTCTGGGCTCCCCACTAAAGTGCAACATGCCTCTTCTGAAGGCTTCAAGGGTGCAGAACAAAGCCAAATTCCCCATCCTGGGACAGCCTGCTACGCAAGACAGGTTTCTGGTCTGCACTGGGCAGCCAGCGCAATGGCTGGCATGTGCCTCAGGCGGGTCCAGATGCGTTCAAGGATGGATTTAATACTGGTGTGGCAGGGAAGAGGGGCCTGGCTGGTGTGCTCACTGTGGCAGAGGGTGGATCTCCTTGCCTCAGCCTGGCTCACTTCCTTTCTTGACTCTGGCATCTCTGGAGCCAAGGGGGTTTGAGTCTAAAAAGCTTCAAAGAGAGGAATTGAGGCTCTGAAGCCAGAGAGAGCCAGGCTCTGAGGGCCATCCATGGCACTGGCCTGCAGGCTCTGGAGACTAGGCTGCCCTGTGGGATGGCCACAATGAAATAGCACCAAGTGGGCAGGAAAAGGCCCTGTGGTCTGGCAAGCAGGCCCAAGCCCAGGTTACCACACAGCACTAGGCACACAAGGCTTGATCCCATGTGAGGGGAGGGTGATCCTCAGGTCACCCTCTACAACGCTGAAAACTCTACCTGAGGATGTACAGAAAACCCTGACGTGACTGAGAGTCTTGGAGCCCCAGATTTTCATTTCTCCACTGAGTGGGTGTCTCTTGTTCCCAGGTAGTCACCTACCTCAAGTGTGGCCAGTGTGTTTCCCAGGGGCTGGCCTGGCTACCACCTCACCAACCTGGAGTGGGAGGAGCTAGGCTGCCCATAGCTTGAATTCCTTCGTTAACATGATTATTTATGGGTTTGCATTTTTAAAAACACAGCTCCTTAATTTTTCAGTTCTATAACTACTTTTTAATATTTTAATATTCTCAACAATGGACACAATGTAACTGCCCCAGTTCTCTGAATCACACAGACAATATCAACAAGCAGAGAAACAAAAGAGGTGGCGGGACGGGACAGATAACCCGCTCCCCCAAATCAACCCCTAAAATCACTTCTCCCTCAAAAGAGGCAGGAGGAGAAGTACCTACAATAGGGTCACAGCACTTGCCAAACACAGTGGGAAGAATCAGGAGACACTTGGTTACAATTTTGACACTAAAAGTTTGGAAAGAGTACAGACAGCCATTTTGTTCAGAAGGATCCCCAGGTCACGTGTGCTTTCTTCTTCCCTGGACATCCTCGTGGCTCACAGGAGGGAACATGCCTTGGACCGGTCCAAAGCTCCGAGACTGGCAGTGACGGCAGGTGCCCGGCAGGCCTGTGGTGCAGCTCATCCTTCTTGCTTTCTTTCCTGGGCTCTGGACTCTGCAGGCAGGAGGGGAGGCTGGGGAGGCAGGCTTGAGAGTCACCGACACTGCTGACATGGGGTCTGCTGGGACTCGGGCCTGTGGGTGTCACATTCCACTAGTGACATATCCTTGCTTTGCCCTTCTTCAAAGACCTGGAGGGAGGCCAGTGGGCCTGTGCTTCAGTCACACAGGAGGGTGTGATGCCAAACCAATCCCAGTGTCAGCAGTGGAGGGGCAGGACGGTAGCACGTGAGAACCATCTGCACTGACGTCATCTCTCCCGAGGGAGAAAGTCAGCCAACATATTCTTCCTAGGAGGCCAAACAGATGGATGGGATGTGGCCAGTCACAGCCTGACCTGCAACACCGTCGGTCATCACAGCCCAGTCTGCTTTCCTAGAACTTCTAAGGCCCACAGGTGAGGAAGAGGCACGCTCAGGCCTCGGGAAGATGCATGAGAAACAAGGCTGACAGGAACTGGAGGATGCCCTCCACATTTCCGGTTGCTGAAGCCCCCTCAGACTTGTCCAATCTCTAATGGTCTTTAAGTCGTTGCTAATCCCATTCAGATGTGCCACCAGTCAGTCACTCACTGAAGACCTGGGATGCGGGGCTCATATGCTGCTGCTTTAGTAGGAGCCCCACACTGGGTTCCAGCCCTCATTTTCTTACTGCATCTTCATGATGGCCTTCATTTGGGGTAGAGCTGTTAGGTGCAAAGGGTATGAGGCTTGACAGTGGATGGAGGTGATGGGGACGGTCCTAGCCAGCCTGCAGTGAGCTCTCAAGGCCAGATGTCTTGAGGACCCTAAGTGCATGCAGACCGTCACGGGATGACATGTCTTAGGGCAATGGCAGCTAGGCATTTAGTGAATTCTGACTAAGTGAATGACGAAAAGTCAGCAAGATCTGAATGCCAGATAAGCTATTAGCCTCGCCTACCACAAAACCTCCACAGTCTCCAGAACCCTTTGAGTCACGGGATTACCACCCGAGGAGACCCCTTTGCTATGCAGAGATCAGAAAATGTCTGTCCTACAAATTTGCCTTCCCGCAGCCTCTCTGGAGGGACCTGGTGGAGAAAAGTTGTAAAACAGAGAGAAGGAAGCAGGTAAAGAGTGGCAGACAAAGACCAAGTGGGTACAGCAGGAGTCTGTCTGGGGGTGGTCCCCCACAGCTGGCCAGTGTCAGCTCCAGGCTGCGCCTGTGGACCGGGACTGTTTTCTGGATTCCACCATAGCTGGTGAAGTTGTTACTAGGTGGTGGTTCCAGTTGTTATGGGTGTAAAATCCTATCCTGAAATATGGTGTCGTCTATGGGATTTACGGATGGGACAATTAAAAAGAACTGAGAGAACTGAGCAGCAGTGATCATCACTCTGGCTCCTGGCAGAGTCCACTCAGACCTCAGCGTCTCACACAAGTGAACACTGTACGGCAGGGAAGAAGGGGAACGGGGAAGTGACTGCAGTGGCAGCTGCGTGAGGTCCCGAGTGGAGGGCTGCAAGGGACTTACAGGCCGCATTAAATCCTTCTGAGAGTGTAGCCGGGTGGAGGGCTGCAAGGGACTTACAGGCAGCATTAAATCCTTCAGAGAGGAGGCAGCTGGTGGGGCATCTTTAGGTGTCTGCTTCAGAGCACGCAGGGCTGGATGCCCGCTACGCTGTCTATTCTCAGGCTGATTATCTTATGGCACTGTCCTCTGCACCTGGCTGCAGCATGGTGCTGCCGCATCCATGGGGTGTGCATGCACTGGTGAAGCAGTCAGCTGACACAAATGGTCAGTACAGCCCCCTACACAGAACACCTCTCAGGGTGACAACACTGACAGCAATGATCCTCAACTGCCACATGGGACCTCACAGGCAAAGAGGGGCTCAGCCAGCCAAGCCCACTGAGGACTCTTCAGTGGGAAACAAAGACTACCAGTCAGGAAGCTGGAGGGAGAAGCTATGCTTTCACTGCTACGGCTCAACTGAGCATGTCTCAGGGGTCCCCACACCACTCCCTATCAGAGGCTTTTCCAAAGGTGGAAAATACAGCCTTGTACGCTGTATGCACACAGAAGACATTTCATAATACTTTCTGAATGAATGAATGGATGAATGAATGGAGGGAGGAAGGGAGGAATGTTAATGAGATAAGACAAACTCAGTTGTGTCAAAAGCAGTTTCTAGGTAGGGCATGAGGCTATGACCCTGAGGATGAACCCGAAGAGCAGACTGAGAAGGTGGGCAGGGATCGCATGCTCTAGCAACCCTGTTCTAAGTAGCCTGGGGCAAGGTGGAGGGACAGACAGCACTGTAGGCAATGTTCAGGAGGATCGGCATGGCCCTATGGGACATCGTCTCTGGAGGAGCAAAGCTGCGAGCAGTGACAACAGGGCCCTTCATGTTAAAGCCTCTTCTCATCAGGTTATACTGACCTGACAGTCAGTGTGGGAAGGTCTTAACAAGAGCGAGTGGGTGACCACTGTGGACATCATCCTCCCGCCAGCTGAGAGCAGCACACGTGAGACAGGCAACAGGCCAGGGTTCACAGTGAGGCCTGCCTCCATCTGATGGTCATGACAGCAAGGCTGGTAAACACGAGGGCAGCACCCTCTCTTTGTCTCTGGCCACTGCTCCCTCCTCCACCCTCTGAGCAGAAAGGACTCATCCTAAGGCTTCAGCAGCGAGCTTTGAAAGCACAGAACTCCAGATGAGGCGAGTGGGCTTCTTGTTTCCTGTTCTGGGAAGGGCAGAGCTGCCAGCCTCTCCAGCTCCCTTCTGCTGATGACAGGGCAGTTCTTCACGGAGACCAAGGAGACTTGCGCAGAGACAACATTCAAAGTAGAAGGCAGAGTGCGATGAGAAACAAACGGGCTGGACGCGCACATCCAGCTGGCAGGGTCTGGTGTGGAGGTGGCTCCAACACCGAGTCCCTCACATTCTCCTTCCTAGCTCCTTGGTCAGCCTCCTTGGAGCGCGTCAGGAGGACTCTTCCAGCGCACTGACGACTTGCTCAAGGATGTCAGGGCAGTGGTCGGCTATCTGCTGGAGGATGGTGTTGGCGAACTCCTGCAGTTCTGCATTGTCCCCTTCAACTTTCTCCAGCTCACTCTGAAGCTGAAAGAGAAAGGAGAGATGGAGTTGAGGCAAAGGGCAGCTTACTTGTGTTGGGAGTGGGGATTCTTCAGGAAAGAACGACAAACAGAGCTGACCTCCCTGCATCCAAATGAATGATCAAACATGCAAGCTTCTAGACTCTAACCATGAAAATAGAGTCCAGAAAAGTCAGGATTAAGTCCTGGCCAAGCACTGTAACTTGTAGTTCTGACTTCATGGGGACGCTGTGTTCACTGTTCCAATTTCACAAGCACCACTGGGTTGAGGATCTCAGCATTGTGTGGTGCTCCTGCCCAAGGGAGATTTCCCTTTGCTGCATATGGCTGTTTCAGCAGGGCCCTTAGACTGCTTAGTTAGCTGAGGAGATTATTTTGACAGATACCATAGCCCAACGCTGAGGAAAGACACATTCCCAATGTTCTTCTGTTCTTAGTACCCACTGGGCAGTTCTCTAAACCTCTAGCAGTCGCAGTCCTTGTCCTGAAACTCCTCGTAGGCCATGGCAGAGCAAACACGTCAACAAGCACACCACAACCCAGCACAGCTAAGGACATGATGTGAGAGGAAATGCACACTTGTTTCACTCTGAAGAGCCTGAGAAGGAGGCACTAAAGGTGGCTAAGATCTGGGTCTCCAGAGCCAAAGCAGAGTTGTCTGGGAGATCAGAGGAAACAAAGCACCGTCCAGGATGCTGGAGCCTACCTACAGTGGGCTGTGGTGGGGGAAGATGGAGTTGAAGAGACAGCTGAGGGTCAGGCTGTGAGAGGAGCTAGAGCTCAACCCAATCTCGTGCAAAGTACAAGGAGACCCTGTGGTTTTAAATGGCAGTGACAAGACTGCCTTCAACTTCTTAGAAGATGACGCAGAATGTTAAAAAAAAAAAGAAGCTGTTGACTAAGCAGAAAGCAGCAGCCAGGAAGTGGCTGTTGTAAGCACAAGGTGGAATTAAATGGGGCTGAGAGGGAGGAGTCGGGGGAGAGGAGGGATGCACACATCTCAGCCTTCTCAGAGTAGGGTTCGTGAGGAGAAGGGAAACTACTCGTGACAGTGCTGGCTGAGGAATGAGACGGGAAGACGGATATTTTCAAATACTAGGCAGGGCTCCAGGAAAGGAAGGGGACTGAAAACTGAGTGCAAGAGAGTTTGGAACCCAGGCGCCTGGGAGGCTTAGGTCTCAGCGTCAGGGCTGCCGTTCATTAGCTGATGTCCCTTGACCTCTCTTCTCTGCTGGAGGGTGGAGCGGCAACATTTCACAGTGCTGTTTTAGAGGATTTAATGACAAGGACATGTGAAAATGCCTGACAAAGGTTAACTTGTAATTACTGTTATTAACTACGTAAGATCACCCAGAAAGAGCAGATTAGATGGCAAAGAGAATGCCACTGTCTGTCAGCCTCCAGATGCTCTGAGCCGAGAATGAGCTAGAGTGTGCTTCTCAAGTACAACAGTCAGGTGAGACTCGCAGTCTTCTCTCTGCTGGCTGCTGACCCTGACCTGGGAGCTCAGGGCCACTTACACCATGCTAAGCCTTAGTGAGTCTTTTAAAAATTTAGGACAGGAGCTAAACTCATCTATTTTCACCTAACAGTGCACTGTGTTTCCAAGTTGAATCCCAAAAACTGTTTCTGGAATTTGATAATTGACCCTAAAATTCATTCTGATGTGTAAATACAAGAAGAGCTAAGGAAAAAATATATTTTGTGTTTGTAGGTTCAGGGGATTGAATACAAGGCCTGGTGCATGCTAGGCAAACACTCTGAGCCCCATCACAGTACCCACAGAGATATTTTTAAGACAGGAAAGCCCTGTAGACACACACTAACGGAAGATTGCTACATTGATAACATGGTGTCTATGGGCTTTGGAATAGATTTTTCTTTTTGCTGGGACAAAATATCTTCTATAAACAACTTAAAGGAGGAATTCTCTACCTTAAGTCATGGTTTTAGAGCAGGATTTCTCAACCTGGGGGTCATGACCCTGACCCCTTTGACAACCCTCTAGCCCCAAGAATACTTTTATTACAATTCATAACAGTAGCAAAATCACAGAATTGAGGTAGCAATGGAAAGAATTTTATGGCTAGGGTCATCACAACCTGAGCAACTGTATTAAAGGGTTGCAGATTAGGCAGGTTGAGTCAGCGAGATCCTTCTGTAATATGAGCTTCAAGTTCCATATTGCAGCACCCTACTTTCCTCATATGTAAATATCCATTCGAAAAATGTTCTTCCAGTCGTTTGGATACTGCAAGGTTTGATGGAAGAACTAGTTTGGTGGGGCATTCCCGGGGTTCCAGCTACCTGGGATGCCAAGGCTAGAGGATCAATGGAGGTTACGAGTGTTGTATGTGTATAGTGTGTTCACGTGAGTGAGACCCTGGCATTCTCTCTCTCTCTCTCTCTGACATATGCATCTGAGTGAGACTGTGGCTTTTAAAAAAAGATTTTGTGGAAGAGCTGCTTTCTACTAAACCTTCATCTCAGTTAGATCCCAAAGGAGGGACAAATGGAAATGGATATAGAGACATTATCTCCAGTAGAGAAAACAGAAAGTGTATACTCTGCTAAAACAAGTCCAGATTTCCAAATGCAGACTGGATTACATGAACACTCCACATGTGGGATTTGGTGCCGAGAGGTGTGTTCCTGCTTACCAGTCTGGGAAACTGTCACTGTTACTAAGGTGACACCATATACAAAATATCCTGCCTCAAAACGACCCCACAGTACCCTTTAACCTTCTTCCTGTAGCCTCTGGGCAACCCCGCCAAGTCCCTTTCCTTTCAGTCAATGGTGTTTCCAAGCTCTTTTCTCTGAGTCTGGGGATACAGGAACCTTTCCCATCCTGAAAAGATCCTGGAACTATCTTTCTTAAGCTGGCTGTAGCTTTCCCATCAAACTTCAAAAGCTCCAATACAAGTACTCTCTAGTATTCTGTCTCTCAGACCAGCTGTAATAAGCAGGATGACTTGACCGCTTCCTCACCTAACTTGCTTTCTTGAAAGGTTAGTGAAATGTCTACCTAAAAACTATAGAACTACAAAAGTAAAAAATGCCTTAAATGGAAGGATATAACATGACCAAGGAATGGAGACTCAAAGACGGTATTAATTCTGCTTAAACTAACTCATAGATTCAATGCAACCCCTAACCTTAGGCAGCTATGAATATAAGAAAATGTATGTAGTAAGAAAAAAAAAACCTATACAAACATGATAACTTCCTTAGTTTATGGCGAAGGTACCATCTGTACGGTAGGGAAAGGTTGGATTTTATGATCTATTACCATATCCCAATCATACAAAGAATCAGTTCTTGATGGAGAATAAATCTGTGTCTGAATGGAAGACATGGAAAAAGAAAACAGGAGAGCTGGCCACAATGCCACCTGCCTATAAACTTAGACTCAGGTGAAGGCAGGAGGATTGTGTGTGTAAAGACATCTTGGGCTACATAGTGAAAACCTGCCTCAGAAAAACCAAGCAAACAACCAGCCAAGCTCACAAACACAGCAAGTCTCCTGCCCCATCCATGAAAGTTGAAAGGGACACTGTACAAACGCCATGCTGGTCTTCTCTGTTCCCTTCCAACTTCAGCAAACACACTACCAAGACTATAGTGCAAAGATTTCTTAGGCAGAACACAAAAGAACACCCACCATAAAAAAAAGACCCAAAAAATCAGTTAATTTATATTAAAACAGGCCTGTAATTCTAGCACTCAGAAGACAAGAATATCAAGAGCTCAAAGTCATCCTCAGATAATATTATGGTGAAAAGCGGCCTGGGCTATGTGAGGCCTTATGTCCCAAAACAAAAACAAAAGCAAAAACAAACACCCCAAAAATTCAAATAACAAAAAACAAACTAAAAGCAAATGAACAAGCAAACAAGAAAACTCAAATAAAGCAAAAACAAAGAAACCCCCACAAAACAAAACTAAGAACTTCTTTCTCTTAAAAGACATCATTAGGAGAGGAAAAGCAGCTGGCAGATGGGAGAAGGTATCTGGTACACAAAGAACTACAAACCAGCAACAAACAGCAAAACAACAAATTCAAAAGGTCAAGGAATTAGAATAGTATTTTACAAAAGATTCCAATTGTTACTCAGTGTCTGTGTCTACAGGAAGTTCCTGCAGATTCCAGGATACCTCATGGACAACAAAATCTTCATTTCTATAAAAATAATGAAATAAAATGGTATACTTGCATATAACCTACATATCTTATCTATAGATTACTCATGATACTGAATGTCATGTAACCGCTATGTAACCAGTTGTTATACCGCATTGTTTAGAGAGTGATGAGGGAAAACATGTCCAGGCACAGCTGATACTGGAGGTGAACAGAGCTCAAAGGACAAGTGATGGAGAGACACACAGAACAGAAAACGGTGGGCGGGTATGGAAGGGACAGCTTTACTCTGGGGACTCACAGAGTGCTCAGTGCACGAAAATTCAAGTTCTGATTTCTAAAACTATTTCTCCCAAATATTTTAAAACTGTGATTGTTTGTTGAATTTGAGGGATGTATAACCCAAGGATGTGTAGAATCAACTATATTTTGGAAAGGCTAGAAAATACATACAAACATATTTATTCTTGTTAATTATCATAGAAACAGGAGTTAAAAAACCCATTGTGATGGATAAAAATGTAAAGGTTAGATATCATCAAATGCTGACAAGGGTGTGGAACCACTTGACTTCTTGTACAATTCTGCACAGTATGAGTGCAAAGAGGTACAGCTATGCTGGAAACCATGTGGTAGCATTTGCTGAACTGGAGTACATGTATATTATGACTAAACCTTCATGCACACATATGTTCACCAGAAGACAGAGACAAGAGTACACACATAATCTCTACTGGCCATGCTGTACAAGCTTTTAGTAACTGATTGATAATTTATGACACAGGCTGGGAGATGTCTCAGTCTGTAAAGTGCTTAGCAAACATGAGAACCTGATTCCTAGGACCCATATGAAAAGCCAGGACGGTAGTGTGTGTCTATAATCCTAGTGCTGGGGAGGCAGAGAAAGAGGAGGACCCCTGGATCAGAGTGCAAAGCAACCACATTAGTCAGCAATACATGCCAGGCAGTGGTGGCACACACTTTTAATCAAAGCAGTCACACTAGTCCGTCATATAGGCTGGGCAGTGGTAGTGCACACCCTTAATCCCAGTACTAGAGAAGAATATAAAATGGGAGGAGACAGGTCCCATGCTCACTCAGTCTCAGTGTGAGGATTCGTGGGGGTAGGATCATCCATTTCAGTCTGAGGTTGAGGTAAGAGTGGCTGGCCACTCTGCTTTTTTGATTTTCAGCTTGAGCCCCAATATCTGTCTCAGGATTTTTATTATTCGTCCAAAAAAAAAAAGTGTAAAAGGTATAATAACAACATGAACTAACTTATGCATTTTTTGGACAAAAATTATTCTAAGTGCTTTTGTGTCTTTTTTGTTTTTGTTTTTTGAGACAGGATTTCTCTCTAGCTTTGGAGCCTATCCTGGAGCTAGCTCAGGCTGGCCTTGAACTCACAGAGATCCGCCTGCCTCTGCCTCCTGAGTGCTGGGATTAAAGGCGTGCACCACCACTGCCCGGAACAAACTCCTGGTATAAAATGTGTAGTTTTTTAGTTTTCACTATTATAAACGCTCATTGTTGATGTTCCTACACACGATCCTCTCCACATCTATGACCCTGGAACACTGTTGTAGGATTTGTTCTGTCTTGTTTTAAGGGATGCTCCATGCTAACTCCTCAGTTCTTCTGTAAACACCTAGAGGAATTCTGCTTTCTACATGAAGCTGCCTAGAAACACCTGCAAATAGCAGATAGTTTTAAGAATGGCCACTGAGGGAAACTGCAGGAATAGATGCTCGTTTTTCTGAAGACATTTTCTTTTCTTTCTCTGCTGCTGGGGCTCAGTCCAGGCCCTGTGCACATGTAAGCGCTCACCCACCTGGCAGCACCTCTAAGATCTGTTAAAGATCTGCCTGCTGAGCTTGGGTATGACTCTGGAGCACACTACATGTTTCATGGAAGGCCCTGGGTTCCAGCTCCAGAGAAACACAACAAAGAAATCAAAATCCTAAGGGCCCCCAATATGGCCTGTGTTGGTAGCCCCCATTCTGCTCAAAGTTCCCAAAAGATGGAGTGCAGGGCAAGTACAGGGTCTGAAGGTGACCTATAGAAGAATTGTCTAGCTTTCCCACCCGCTCTAGAACTCAGTGCAGTGATGTGATTTCCGAAGGGACCTGAGCCAAATGTGGCGCCAACTCCACATGGGACACTCAAGGAGATGTGCAGTCTGCATGTGAAGCACAGAGCAGCGGTGCCTTGGTCTCTAGGACAGAGCTGTTGTGAAGCCATGGGTAGGAGGCTGAAAAAATACATGGAACAGACAGTATTGTTGGGAAGAGTTGGCTATAGCATTAGCCAGCTTCCTCCTGCTTTTAGGGCGGAGTAACTCAGAGAACAGTCAACATGGATGGTGCAATACCAAGTTGGATGCATGAGGCAAGAGCAGCCTGCAGTGAACTGGCTGCCTTGGGACCACTGTCCAAAACAGCTCAGTTTATGCTGTGACTTAAGAACAGGACCCATATGTCTCTCCACACATAAAGAAGACACATCACAACAGGGAGTCACCAGAGACCCAAATGTAAGAAATTCCTAAAGTAGAAAAAAGGTGAGTATTCTTATAGCCCCATAACCCAATCTAGCAGCTGCTTAGGACTTATGGAGACACAAAATGACCTTTCCATTTTAAATTTTTCAAATGTTTGGAATGAACTGCAAAGTGTTTTGCCACTGTGCCATTCTGAACAGACCGTAAAGCTTACGGGATTGGAGGATCTGATAGCATAGTAATTTCTCATTCAGGAAGATTTCCTACAGGCATCTGGTCACTGCTTTCACACTGGAGAATTTACTAGCATTGGTACCAAAGAAAGCTAGAGCTTGACCTTGAAGACTTTTACAGCTTCTCCACAGGTTAAAAATCCCACTCTCTCCCCAGAAACTGGTAAGTTTATGCACTGATAGGAAGGATCCTTTTATGCTTTGAAGCATGAAAACCATGCATCGCATTATTATCTCCTATATGCTATTCCTGGACACAAGTATTTATTAATCATGTACTGGATGAATGCTAACAATACGCCTTTAATGCAACTGGGCTTTTCCATGTTAGATTACCATTATCTCTATCATTAGTTTTCAAAGGCTTTGAAAATAAACTAAGGCCTGGGGCCATGGCTCAATGAAGAAGACTTGCCTAGCATGCCCAAGGCCCTGGGTTCTATTCAAAGGTCCACCCTCCCCCCAAGCTAAACCTAAAACCAAACAAGGGGCTCTTCTGCCACAGCACTGAAAACACAGCAGCGGGTAGCAGCAGCCCCTAGTCCTGAGTGAAATCAAACATCGAGGCATCAGCTGTTCAGCTCAGGCTGGCCTCAAACTCTGGAGCTTCCTTTTTTGCTTCATTCCCTGTCCTGCCTCAGATCAGCCAGGCAAACATCTAATCACAGAAATACTAGCCTGCTCATATTAGATCCAGAGCACAGAAATTCTGAAATTTGCTGGAGGCTGTGGGAGTATGCAGCAGGTGACAACTAGTATTCAACTGGTCAACCCACCAGACAAATAACTCTCAGATGGGGAGCCCCACTAGGTAAAGACTGTGGGACCATTGGCTGTAAATGACTTGCTGCTTCTGTCTGTAATTTCTCTCATGTGCCACTACACTTCTCCCCTAAGAACAGCTATGGGTGTTTTCCCACTGCTTGTGTGTTTATCTTGTGAATATATTCCATTGACTGGGTACACATATAGCTGTGGATAGTCAGGAAGATGATTTCTGCTTAAGCTGTATAATTTTGAGGAATAGAAATAATACTAGAACAAAGACAGCTAATTTTAGACTTCAGAACAAATTCAAACCAAACTGGTTACCCCTGGAGATTAATACACAAGGACAAATTCCCACGTGTTTATTGATGAATCAAGGTCAGGCACAAAGCAACTTTGGTAGACATAATGAACTACAGCATAATGAACTTTCTGCATGTACTCCTAACCTTAAGGTTCAGTAAACTAATGTTTACTGTTTAAGCCCTGAACTTCAATGTCACTTTCTATCTGGGAACCCTGACCACTTAGAGCTACATTCATGGCCAAGCATGACTCACGGGCCACTCAATGTGACATCACTAGCCTGAAAGAAACAGTGTGATTAGTTTGGCTCTGTTTCTTATTGTTTCCTCAATAAGTGCCATGTGACCCTGAAAATGTGATTCATGTTTTTGTCCAGAGGCTTTGTTGTAGTAGAAGTGTGTGCTGGAGTAGAAGTGTGTGCTGGAGAGAGAGAAGTGTGTGCTGGAGTAGAAGTGTGTGCTGGAGAGAGAGAAGTATGTGCTGGAGAGAGAAGTATGTGCTGGAGAGAGAGAAGTGTGTGCTGGAGTAGAAGTGTGTGCTGGAGAGAGAGAAGTGTGTGCTGGGGTAGAAGTGTGTGCTGGAGAGAGAGAAGTGTGTGCTGGAGAGAGAGAAGTGTGTGCTGGAGAGAGAGAAGTGTGTGCTGGAGAGAGAAGTGTGTGCTGGGGTAGAAGTGTGTGCTGGAGAGAGAGAAGTGTGTGCTGGAGAGAGAAGTGTGTGCTGGAGAGAGAAGTGTGTGCTGGAGAGAGAAGTGTGTGCTGGGGTAGAAGTGTGTGCTGGAGAGAGAGAAGTGTGTGCTGGAGAGAGAGAAGTGTGTGCTGGAGAGAGAAGTGTGTGCTGGAGAGAGAAGTGTGTGCTGGAGAGAGAAGTGTGTGCTGAGGTAGAAGTGTGTGCTGGAGAGAGAGAAGTGTGTGCTGGAGAGAGACGTGTGTGCTGGAGAGAGAAGTGTGTGCTGGAGTAGAAGTGTGTGCTGGAGAGAGAGAAGTGTGTGCTGGAGAGAGAGAAGTGTGTGCTGGAGAGAGAGAAGTGTGTGCTGGAGAGAGAAGTGTGTGCTGGAGAGAGAGAAGTGTGTGCTGGAGAGAGAGAAGTGTGTGCTGGAGAGAGAGAAGTGTGTGCTGGGGTAGAAGTGTGTGCTGGAGAGAGAGAAGTGTGTGCTGGAGAGAGAAGTGTGTGCTGGAGAGAGAAGTGTGTGCTGGGGTAGAAGTGTGTGCTGGAGAGAGAGAAGTGTGTGCTGGAGAGAGAGAAGTGTGTGCTGGAGAGAGAAGTGTGTGCTGGAGAGAGAAGTGTGTGCTGGAGAGAGAAGTGTGTGCTGGGGTAGAAGTGTGTGCTGGAGAGAGAGAAGTGTGTGCTGGAGAGAGAGAAGTGTGTGCTGGAGAGAGAGAAGTGTGTGCTGGAGAGAGAGAAGTGTGTGCTGGAGAGAGAAGTGTGTGCTGGAGAGAGAGAAGTGTGTGCTGGAGTAGAAGTGTGTGCTGGAGAGAGAGAAGTGTGTGCTGGAGAGAGAAGTGTGTGCTGGAGAGAGAGATGTGTGTGCTGGAGTAGAAGTGTGTGCTGGAGAGAGAGAAGTGTGTGCTGGAGAGAGAGAAGTGTGTGCTGGAGAGAGAAGTGTGTGCTGGAGAGAGAGAAGTGTGTGCTGGAGTAGAAGTGTGTGCTGGGGTAGAAGTGTGTGCTGGGGTAGAAGTGTGAGAGATGTAGGAGGTGGTGAGTGAATAAATGAATGATGAATGACAAAATGTGTGTGTGTCCCCGTCCTGAAAGGGAGATGTAGCTGGATGTGCAGGAGAAGTATGAGAGAAGAGAGAAGTATTATGTATGTAAAAGCGTGTTTAAAGTAGCTGTGTGGAGATGGAGAAGTGTTCAGAAAGAGACTCTTTAAGATGATGTAAAAGAGAAGGTTACCATCCAGGAAAGCGTGTGCTCGTTCCTTTTTTTCCCCGAGTTACCATCAGACATCAGAAAGCGTATGTTCCCTTATTTACCCCTCAGAAAAGTCCGGCCCTCAGATAGATAAGAGTTTTTTCTAAGTCCCAGCTACTCTATAGGCATATTTTTGCTACCCTGGGTGCAGTATTGGGAGCTGCTATCTCGGGCTGCACTAGAAATTTCAACTCACAGCCTGGAGGGAGGAGGAGAACCACCAGTTCCAGTCTCTACCTTACAGGTAAGACCCAGGCCTAAAGAGGTACAGGGAAGTGTGCTCACCTCAGGAAACTGCATGAACCACCCATAGGCCAGTCTGCGGTTGGAAGTCAGACCTGCACTTTCCAGATGCATGTGCACTCTACTTTCAAGTGTTGCTAGGATACTAATGTTTCGATCTCTAACCTACTGATATGCAGACACATCTAAAATGCAACTGCTTTCCTGTCTAGGACATTTGTACCTAGATGAGCTAATCTGTGTCTCCTCTGTGATAATGAGTCCCTAACAACTCCCCAGGTTTGTCTCTCCTGAGAGGCTATGTCTTGGTAGAGTGCTATACCGGCTCTGCTCCTGCTCCTTAGGGTGAGCTAGTCAGGGCAATGCTGGAGAGCTCAACCTGGTGGTGAGGATGAGGGATAGCTGGCAGGCTGACTAACCCAGCAACCACCCAGGCCCAGACAGGGCTGTGAGTTGGCCCACCCCAACATCCACCCCATCTGTGATCTGCTGGAGCATGTGAAGAGACAGGTCCTGCAGACCCAAAGCTGCAGGACCTCCATGACACAGGGCAACAACAGGATATCCAAGAGGAGTCCCAATAAGGGTCCAGCAATCATAGTGCAGCAGAAGCCAGAGGCCTTGAACCAGACCAATGACTCTGTGCAATGGACACTTGCAAGTAAAGATGTATGCACTAAAGGCTTTACTGTATGACTCACTGCGTCATACTACAGCTTCCATGATGAGATTTTTCTTTTCTCCTTCTCTCTTAAATTTTTTTGGGTGTGTGTGCAAGGACAGAGGGTGGACATGAAGGGATGGGGAGATGAATGGAATCAAAATGCATGATGTGAAATCCACAAAGAATAAATAAAAAGATTTTAAAAAGTGGGAATAGGAGAAACTCAACACGGCATTCACATTGCTTTGGTTGGTGCTCTATATCCACTGTGTTTGAAGGGCCAAGAGAATGGTAATCTCTTCCTATGGAGAAATAGCCTCAGAAACTGTGGCATACTGTCACAGATAATAAACCAGTTAGCTGGGTGGCTTACCGAACAGAAGCAGAGACCTGAGACAAGGGTAGCAGGTGGTCACGAGGACATGCTACCAAGCCTGGGATCTGCTCTACACGGGCTTGCAGTGGCACGGTCTAAACAAGCATTTCTAATCATCGAGAATTCTAAGTCTTGTTTCTACGTTGACTTGGCAGCACCTCTCATTATCTTCATTCATCTGCTAACAGAAATGAACCGAGACTTGCCCACTATTATCAAAATGAAAGCAAACCGCCCCCTTGCTGAAGGGATCTATCAGAACAACAGCGAGATTCTGGGAAGCACAGACGCAGGCAGGGGGGCTGGCCAGGCCCATGTGTTTGGTTTGGCTCTCAGAAATGAAGAGTGTCAAAATGAAAGGATGAAAAAAACAACCCCTCCCCCACACAAACCAAACAATGGATTAGGAAATCTAATGCTGAAGCTGTCAGGGTGGTAAGAATAAGGCCTTGTTGCAGCTGAGATTTAAGTGCAGAAGCAACAAGAGGCCCACTCCACTCTCTGGCCAAGTGGAAGAGAGAAGGGAGCCTTGCAGCCCACTGTGGCAATAGCACAACATGCCTACTCCCAGGACCTCTTTCCCAACATGTGGTATCCCACATGAGTGTCAGTGATGGGCAAAGACTAGAAAGGCTCCTGTGGCCACCTTGTTGAATTTTCTCTTTAATTTTAATGCAAAACTGATATATCATCTGATTGGTCACTCCTGAAGGAAGAGACAGAATGACCCTTTAGTTGGGTACAAACTTGAGGTCAGGTGGGCTCATCCAAGTGGTCCTTGGGTAAACACGGTAAACATTTCATGGATGACCGTGTACAGCGGTAAGATGCGAGTATCACATAGCATGATAGGGAATGTTGTTTCTGATTCGCCTGGCATGGAGGTGGATGGGGGCAGGGTAGCATGTTACTAAGCACGCCGAAGGGAAGTATGGGATATGATTCGAAAGCTCCTTAAGGAAGGTTAGGACTGAAAGAAAACTATTCCCACACCCTCTTACATCTCAGACTTTTGCAGGCAGTACTTACATAGGTCAAGAAGGGTAGGATAGGGAGACTCTAGGGATATTTCCAGTCTAATCTGGTTCAATGAATATTTAAGGCTCTCAATGCTAGGAACGCAGCTCCAAGAAATACGGCAAAGCCATGGCATTCATACCTTCAGCCCTACATAGCTTTGGCCTAAATGGAGAAGACAAGGCAAGCACTTGGAGGAGAACAGATCTTTCCTCCCACCTTCTCCTTCTAGGGAGCCAGAAACAGAATGTGGGCTCAGCCTTCAAGAGAAGTGAAGGAGGAATTCAGTTAAACACAGTCAAGAGGGAGACTTAGAAACCCTGGAAGCATTCTTCTGCATATAACCTGAGAAGGCCAACCCTAATGAACCAGAGCCCAGATAAGGCTACACGTGGCCCTGTACAATTATCCCCAGTGTCTGTGGGACCACTGCTGATGGCTGCAGGACACTGAATAGGATTTATGGGTAGAACACTAAGAGTTCTACAATCCTCCAGGGAACCAGTGAAGTGGCAACAAAGTTACAGCTCTGCAAGGGGTTAAATAAACTTCCCCTTTCTCCAGAAGGATCCAGAGGCTTGGGTGGTACACTTAATTGCACTATCCTGAGACACACTCAGCCCGAGCTGGCACTGAGTCGTCTGGCAGCATACTGACAAGATGTTCTGCATCTGGAAGTGTCAGTCCTGCTGAAGTTGACACACAGAGTTTACTCTCAGGCTGTAAGGGGCAGCAGTGGGCCAATACCGGAAACAGAAGCCTCATATGCCACTTGGCTTCCCCATCTTGGATGGGACATTTCACTGCTTTGGGTTCAACTGTCTTGAGACAGGTGCTCTTCAAATTCTTTCTAGACTTCATGATGTCTGACTTGGCAGAGCCCATCTGTGGTTTGCCTTATCAAATAAGAGTTAAACAACCATACCCGGTGGGAAGCCACAAGCTATTTCTAGCTTGAAGTTTCAGCTCCAGAGAACTCCACTCTGGATCTCATCACCTTATCTTTCCAAGATTCTCCTGCTTGCTGCATTCTGAGCTTCAGTTGTGGAACACTTTCCTTTAGGAGTGAATTCTGATTGGACTTGGTTCTGCTTCAGCCTTGCGAATGTGAAGTGATTTCCTACAGACTCTAGATATACCAATAGCACAAGTCAGCAAGCCTGGAGGACAGCTTGTTAACATCACGTGTAGCCCATGGGAAGACTGACCTGGTTTAGCTGGGACCACTGGAGTGGGCACCATGCCCGCCCATCATACTAGCTTAAAGCCACGACCATATCACATTTGTTTTTCTGCCAAGGTAGAAATAAGAACCGCCTGGTATCTGGCTCACAGTTTGATTACAAAAGACTCAGAATGATAACATTAAAACCATTATTTCTCACTAAAAAGGACCCCATGAAAAAAATCTTATCCACCATTGCCTGAGTTTTAGGGCTGAACTTAAAGGCTCTCTTCTAGTCAGTTAGCATATGCTAGGCTCAGCATTTTCTTTTGTGTCTAGCATCCTTTGTGTCAAAGGGAGGGCAGAGCAGTAGGACAGTTCTTGAGCTGTGTAGATGAGTACCATCACTGTACCCCTAAAATGCTCCCGATTTCATGTGTTAGTGATGTTGTTGTGGCTATAGACAGTGCTCCTCACAAGGCTCCCTGGGTGGAAGTAACCAGCATCCCGTGTCCTCTGCGGGAATCCTCTGTAACTGGTGGATGCACGTTCTGCAGCACCCTTACCTTTGGGCAGGTAAAAGCCCAAGGCTTATTTGAATGCATTTTCTATAGCTGGTATAGAAACAACTAAATCAAAACTGTGAAACTGTGGCCCAATAGCAATTATTTCTGAAGTAGTCCTCATGCTTTACGGACTGAGCTGAGTCCTCTAAAATTTACAAGTTGAAGCCTTAATCCCCAGAACCTTGGGGGTCTGCCTATATTTGGAGACGGGACTTATAAAGGGTAATGATGCTAAATCAGGCCTTTAGTGTAGGCTGGCACCCGTACGACTGGTGCTGTAAGTAGTAGAGGTCTGGATATTTGCAGCCTCAGGGATACATAGGTACAATTTTAGATATACAGATACACAGGCTAGATTGTGTGAGGACATAATGAGAAGTCTGCCACCAGAGAGCCAAGAATCCCAGAACCAACACCCTGATCTTAGATTTCCTGTCTTCAGAATGAGAATAAGATAAGATTCTGTGTGAGCCCCTGTCTTAGTTTGGGTTTCTTTTGTTGTGAAACCATGACCACAGCAACTCTTATAAGGAAAATATTTGATTTGGGTGACTTGCTTATGGTTTCAGAGGTTCGGCCCATTATCATCACAGCAGGCAGAATGGCAGTGTGCTGGCTACATCTTAATCAGAAGGCAACAGGAAGTAGACTGAGGTGGCTTGGGCATATATGAGACCTCAAAGGCCACCCCACAGTGACACACTTCCTACAACAAGGCCATACCTACTTCAACAAACCCACACCTTCTAATAGCGCCATTCCTTATGAGCTTATGGGGGTCAATTACATTCAAACGACCACAGCCCCCTATACAGTGTTTTCAGCAGAGGAAGCTAATAGATTGCTGTTGGACTACAATGTTGTGAATCCACTGACCATTTATATTCTGATCTTACTCTCCATGTTGGGAATATGACAGTGAGTCATGGCCTGGTTCCATCTTTCTGACTTAGAATCTGAAGGCTCTTAGCACTTCTATGGCCATGGTCCCAACAAGAGCAGGGATGCCTGGTAGGCGGTCTGGGTAATTCAAGAGCTGGAACTTTTGTACTAGGAAGGGAGGCTGTGTCAGTACTTTCCCTGACTTGGAATGGGAGAGGCTTTGAGTCATGGGTGGTAGCGGTATGTTTAGGGGAGATGGCAGCAGTGTCTGCATGTATATGGAAAATTGCTTATGTATTAGGATCCTTCTTTTGGTTTTGTCCTGGGAAGCGAGTTCCACAGAGAAGGGTGTGGTCTCACTCATATTTCTATCTGAAACTGTGCACCACTTTCCCCTTGAGAATCTCCAGTACACACAGACACTGCTACCTCCACGTTCTCAGACATGCATCACAGGAGACACTATCTTGAAGAACTTTAAGTGACTTGTATTTCTAGATAGTGCCAAGTGAGGTCAATGCCATCAAATCTTTGGTAAAAAAAAACAAAAACAAAAACAAAAAAACTAAACTAAAACTCTGAAAGAGCACTAATGGTAACTTATTTTAAACACCATGACCAGACTGGACACTTTGATGTCCAAGGGCTCTAAGGCATTAGGACCACAGCGCCTGAAAGGGCTTTGTTGGTGTGGTTTCCACAGTTTCAGCTGGATACATTTTCTTCCTTCCTTAGTTGGGATGGCCTTGTCTGTGGGAGGTGACACTGGAGGCAACAGGCTTCTGTTTAACCATGCTCAATCTAAAAACAAATTGGTATTCTAACATGGTAAATAAATAACTGCCCCACAGGCGCTCTCGCGGGGTTCCTGTCAACACAAAGGAAAATACGGTAATCAGTGGAGCTAAAAGGTATTTCTGTCACTACAAGTACAGAGCTTTGCCAGTTACAAAATGTAGCCATATTTTAGAACTTGAGTCCACTGTGAACCACGATAATATTAACTAAATACAAACTACATTAAGTAAGGCCCTGGTGACTTGTGAGGAAGAGGGGTTTGGGTAAGAAGAGGGGAGAAGAGAGGATAGTGGCAGTGGCATATAGCGGGGGATACCATCATAATTAAAGCATATTACATTCATGAGAGCGCGCGCGCGCACACACACACAAATGAATTTGTAGGAGAAAAAAAGGCCCAGTGATTTTTTTGTTTTGCTGCAAAGATAAAGTGCAGGAAGTCTGTATTTAGAACGTGTCCATATACCATTTCAATATTTACCTCACTGTCCCAGGGAGCTTTGGACAGTAAGGTGAGTAAGGGGGACCGAGAGCTTCCTAGTCAGGCAGTGTCAGACAGAGATGACAGAATCCTCTGCTCTACAACAAAGTTGGGGGAAGGTCTGTTTGTTTAACAGTTCAGGTTTCCTTATGTTTCCCAGGCTGGATCCAATGCCTAGGCTCAAGCAGTCCTCTCAAGTAGTTGGGTTCACACTGCCTGTCTAGAAGGGTTTCTACTTCTCTGTCTACATTCTCTTATTTAACATAGGCCCCTAATTTGTAATTCTTGCCCAATGGCACAAATAATGTTATTCTACATTTAGCAAAGCCTATAGTTTTGTGCCTTGTATATTCCTAGATGTAGATACTAAACACCACATACTATTTCTATACTGGGAATGAATGGAAAATAACATTTAATGTTTGTGTAATTTCAAGAATGCAAAAGAGCTATTTTTGACTATAATCCTCTATAGTCAAATCCCCATTTCCTCTTTGTTTCCTCAACTTAGTGCTAGGGAATATCATCAGAAACAAGGTAAGCATTTTGGGTTCTAGTGTCCGAAGCCAGTGCTCTGTCAGCTTTGAGCCCTTCCTGTGCTGTCTACTCAGCTCTATGCCATATTCCTTCTCCTCTTCACAGCAGAGCCAGGCAGCCGCCCCTCTGCCTCCCCAGCACTGGGATACAGGTGCAGGCCACTCTGCCTGGCTTTTCAATATGGGTTCTGATGGGGGTGGGGTCAAATGCAGATCCTTATGCTTGTACAACAGTTCTTTTTTATACATAAGTTTTCGTTGCCAGATATTTCAGCATCCAACTAGCAAGATACTCTGGAAGAAGAAAAGGCCAGATTGTGTGAGAACATAGCTGAGAAGAAAAGTGAGTCTACTATACTGTGTATTTTCATAAATGTGTCAAGACACATACAGCATACGCACATTCCTATGCTCAGTTCCGAGGCAAATGCACATTTATCTTCAGGGCTCTGCTATTCTCTGCTACATCACTAGTCTCACTTTTCGCAGCCTCTCGTGTGCTGCTGCTCTTAGTGATTTGGACAAGAGTTCAGAGTTTGAGCTGAAAAAACAAGTTCAGACATCACACAAAGAAGAAAAGCAGATCACAAACACTGAGGCTGGGAACCAGAACAAAGTCTGTCACCCACCAAGAACCATTCTTCTTTCTCTTTTCTGTCCCTGCTGTTTCTCAGGCTCTGCCCCCACCAGCTCCTGTGTCCGTTTGTCTCACTTGGGTGGCACAGCAACAAGGCAAAGCCATCCAGGAGGGAAGAATGGAATGTCGTATCTATGGCCAGTGACTGATGAGCCCTGAGTGGTGGAAGGGACTTCCAGGTTCTGTGCTGAGTGTTGCTCCAGCATGGTCACTCCTGAGACCACTTCTTTCAGAAGAGGGTAGGATGCGAGTTATCCAGCGATTGGAGAGAACAAATGGAAAAAGAATCCAAGAAGACAAGGACTGAGCCAAGTTTTGAAACAATATTTCCTGAAAAATAAAAATGCGACCAAGTGCTGGGAACAGGGATTAGAATCCAAGCTCAGTGACCCACAGAGCAGCTGGCTGAAACAAATTCATTCCAGTGTGGTTCGACCCATGGTGGGAAGCTAGCATTTATGGTAGAAAAATAGAAAAAGAATTTGTACTCTAGAGGAAAAATACACTTTTAATGTTTTAGTAGAATCTACCAGTTGAACTGCTTTAACACTTCAAAGGGAGGTTGTAGGTCAGGGTGTGACCTTTAAACAACCAAACACTGACAAACAACTAAAAGCAAAGGTATTTAACTGTGTCATGTACATGTGTTGATGTGAAAATGTATACATGAATGCAGGTGCTAATGGAGGACAGAAGAAGGTGCCAGATCCCCCAGATCAGGAATTACAGGTGGTCGTGAGCTGCCCGATATGGGTATTGTGAGAGTGGTATGCTCTTAACTGCAGAGCCAGCTCTCTACCTGCTCAGAGCACAGATTTTAAGTTTATAAGTGTGTGTGTGTGTACACATATGCATACATGTTTCCACATGCATGTGTGGACAGAGGCTTGAAGACAACTTCTGTGTCATCCCTCAGGAGATGTCCATCTCCCATCCACTCTTTTGGTAGTACTGGAGATTGAACTTAGGGCCTCACAGAGGCTAGGCATGTGTTCTACCAATGAACTACAGCCCCAGGCTACCTTGTTTTTTGAGAAAAGGTTTCTCATTGGCTGGAAACTTGCTAATTAGGATAGGCTAGCTTCCCAGTAGGCCCTGGGTTCTGTTTGCCCCAGCCTCCCCACAGCTTGGACTACGAATATGTACCACAGCACTTTTCAAATTTATTTTCTATTTTAATATTTTTGTATGTGTGTATGTATGTATGTATAAATAGTGTGTTATGTTTGTGTGTGAATATGGGCATGTCAAACTCAACAATCTCAGGGGTCCATCTTTTCCTTCCACCTAGTTTGAGACAGGGTCTCTTGTTCACTAAGACTTACACTGAGCTAACTGGCCCATGAGTTTCTGGGGAGTTTTCTGTCTCTGCTGCCTATCTCCCCTAGGAGCACTGGGATGTGCTACAGTATCTAGCTTTATGTGGGTCCTAGGGATGCAAATTCTGGTCCTCACACTTGCGTGCCAAGTACTTTATCCTCTGGACCATCCCCTCAGCTTCATACTTGGCTTTTTCACACAGGCTGTGGATTCCAAACTTAGATCCTCAGTACTTTAACAACAAAGCCATCTCCCTAGCCCTTGTCTCATATTTTTGAGATAGGGTGTATTAGTTTCTTTTCTGTTGTTGTGATGACCAAAAGCAACGTATGGGAGAAAGAACAAGAAGCTGAGAGTTCATAACTCAACCACAAGCATGAAACAGAGAGGGCATTCTGATGCAGGATGAGGCTGAATTTAAACTCTCGAAGCCTATCCCTACTGACATACTTCCTCAGCAAAGCTGTACCTTCTAGACCAGTGGTTCTCAGCCTGTAGGTCAAATGACCCTTTTACAAAGGTCACAAATCAAATATCCTGCATACTAGATATGATTCATTAACAGTAGCAAAATTACCATTATGAAGTAGCAAAGAAAATAATTTTATGGTTTGGGGGTCACACAACATGAGGAATTGTGTTAAGGGGTCACAGCATTAGGAAGGTTGAGAACCATTGCTCTAAACCTTCCCAATTAGCACCACTAACTGGGGACCAAGTATTTAAGAGCTGGCACCTGTGGGGGACAGTTCTCTTTTTAAAACACCACAGGCAATATTATATCAACCTCTTTACTTTTTGGAATGCTTGAAATAGTTCATAAAACGTAACATGTGTGTGCCTAGGAGATGGCTCAGCAGTTAAAGTGCTTGTCCTGCAGGGAAGAGGACTAGAATTTGGATGCACAGAATCCACATGAATGCTGGGTACCTAGGCAACCCATCTGTACTTCCAGCCTGTGAAGAGGATTCCGTAAGCTGGCTAGAGAGACTAGCAATGGAGGCCAGCTCTGGGCTTGACTAAGAAATCCTGTCCTAGAAAAATAAGTGGAAGACAAATCAATCACAAAACAGGCCCGATATCAACCTAAGGACACACACACACACATACACACACCCAAATACATATACCTGAAAAAGGAAAAAATAAAAATGTGATGTCTGGGTAAGGTATTACACACTTTTAATCTTAGCACTTGGAGGGAGGTAAGAGGATCTTGAGTTCAAGGTCTTCCTCATGTACATACTGAGTTCGAGGACTACCTAGATGATGTCTTTGCAAGCAAGCACAGTGATGCAATCACACACAGATAGGAAAGATTTGAGGACAAAACTGGAAACAAAAAAATAAACAAAACCTAATAATAGCAAGTGAAAAGTTTCACAGGAAAACCTTTTAGAATTTGCTGCAAATAATTTTGATGATTCCATTTTTATATTCTCTGAATCACAGCACTGACAGAGACTAACTGGAAGTTCAAAATAAAGAAAGTCCACATAGGACTAGAAATACAGGATCACAGTTTCCCATGTTTAAAGAGTAAGAGAAACATTCCAGTTGGGGAAGTTCTTAGTAAAGCATCACCTGAAAATAGTGGAGATGACAACAGGGACAACTGGCATCTAGCCACAAGAGTCTTACGTAATTAACCCCACTGAAAAGTGAAGGAACAGGGTGTCAGAGAACTAAGATCAAGGTTGGGTATGGTGGCACACACCTTTACTTGTGAGGCAGAGAGAGGTAGGTGGAGTGTTATAGGGTTAGGTTAGCCTGGTCTTTATAGTAAGCTCTAGATCAGTCAGGGCTATGAGATCTTGTCTTACAAATAGTAGCAGCAGCAGCAAAAACAAAAACCAAACAAACAAAAGAAAAAGAAGTTTTTTGCTTTATTCCTTGAGGCAGGGTCTTTCAATGAAATCCAGAGCGTACTAATACAACTAGTCTTGTTAGCTAGTCTGCTACTGGCTCTCTGAGGCTGGGATTGTGGAGGGCTGCCACACCTAGCATAGCATTTATATGGATTCTGGGGATCTAAACTCCAGGCTTCTTGCTTGCAGGACAAACACTGTACTACTGAGCCAAAACCCCAGTTCAAGAATGAATATATACTAAAGAGACACTCATGTCCTTTCCTTTGGTTATCACACCATTGAAAACAATGTTCTCCAAGGAATTGGAATTTCCCCCAGAAATCTCATATTGCAAGAAAAAAGAAAGGCTGAAATTTGGTGCCAAACAGAGAACTTGTCTCCTGAAAAAAAGATTTTACATAGCTCTGACAGTGATAGGAAGAAGCATACTTTACTGGGACTACGTTTGTGTACCTCCTGCCTTGCATTTAAACCTCTCATGTAAAAAATCCAAAAGATAGAAGGAAAGGGATATCTTTGGAACCCTGTTCTTCTCAATGTGGCCAAACTAAATCAATCTCCCTTTTTTGCGTTTCACTATTACTCGTCTGTTTAATTGGCTCATTGAGCGTCTGTTGCCAAGCCTGGTGCATTAGGGTTTCCAGGGTTCAGGCTCTGACCCTCACAGTTCCAGTAACACAACAATGATTACTGTCAATAACAATAAAATATGGCCAGGAGAAGTATTTTATGTTTCTTTCATCCTCCTCCACAAAACCACGGGGTGATCACTGGAGGGGAGCCAGGAGAGGGTGGAGACCGACCTGGCCGAGGTCGATCCTCTGGGCCCTTATTTGTCTGTGGGACTCTTCCTTCTCCAGGGAAGGTGTGCTATTTCTCTCCAACCCATCATGTCCAACCCTTCCTCCACCAAAGCTTTGGCTGAAGGAGGGAGAATATTGCTTTGTGGAATGGATGCTATAAGACACCCATTTTCTGGACTAATTCAACATTGCTTTAGTTTGGAGAAGGGGACCAAAAAGGAGTCCAAAGTGGAACTGAGATAAATTTGAAAGACCAATCTGAGGATAACTCCTCCCTCTTCGATCGAGTTCTGTGAGAACTGAGGTGTCCATTTTAAAGACTTTGACTACCACACATCTACTGCTTACCTGCTGTTGCTATCTTGGGGTCCATAAACCCCCAAGCTCCCCTTTGTAGTACCTACCTCCAGCCCTAGCTTCAAGCTGCTCCTTTGACAGCTTGAAGGTTTGAATGTGTCCCAGATCCTGGGGTAGAAGGCTGTGCTAACTAGGTCTCCCAAGAGAGACCCAGAAGAATTAGGCTATAGGTCTCCTTAGCCACACTTCCCAGCGGTTGGTATCCAGAATGTATTTACAATGAAGACCACCCCTCTGGTGGCCACTGAGGAGTATGCAGAACAGAAGCATGAGGAAGAGGACATTCATGAGTACTACATTAACCTGAAATTCTAACTTTGGTGAAATTAACCTTCACCAAAAAAATTTTAAAAGGTGGGTAATACATGTTTAACTGAGCACATATTTAAAAAATGTTATACATACTGTCTGTTGACCTGAAAATAAATAAAAAATTATAAACCAGACAGAAATGATATTGGGGACCTAAAGAGATGGCTCAGTTGGTAAAGTGCTGCTGTACAAGTCAGAGGATCCCCAGCCCTATGTAAAAAGCTGGGTGTGGTGGTGTGTGCATGTAATCCCAGCACTGGGAAGGGAGAGCAGGAGGAACCCTGGGGCTCACAGATCAGCCATACTAGCCAAAGTAGTGAGCTTCAGGCCAGTGACAGACACTGACTGAAAAAAGATAAAGGCTGATGGATTTTGAGAAATGACATGTAAGGGTGACCTCTGTCCTCCATGTGTACATGCACATATACCCACGCTTGCTATATACACATCTTCACATCGGGATGCAATGCACACACATAGTACCTAGAACCACGTCCTTATCCCTACACACTACCCATCCAGACAGGACATGTGCTTGAGCCACATCTTCAGCAAGACCTACCTGCTCCTGGGTCATCTTCTGCAGCTCATTCTCCCAAGCTGCCTGGTCATCATCTGCATTATAAGAAGCTGGTGGAGTGAGTCCACGAAGGATTAAGGGGTCTCGGTCATGGCAGAGGGCTGTCAGGTGTCCAATATACAACTTTAACTTGCTTCTATTTTGGTCAAGTTCTAAGAGGGGCTGGATGATCTGAGGTTGAAAAAAAAAAAGAGGAAAGTCAAGGTTAATCTGAAATGAGAAGTTCAAATATTCTTTATGCTTCCCAAACCAAGACAAAGCTCTTCTCAATCTTTATAATTATAAAAAGACACAGTGCTATTTACTGAGACGTGAGGAGGGATTATGGCTGAGCATATTGGTACCAGATGAAGTACTCTGCAGTGAGGCAGGAGACGGACCCAGGACTATTATGTATTACATTTTATCTATTTATTTTGATATGGATGCGACTATCATGGCATGTGTAGGGACAAAGGACAGCTTGTAGGACTCGATTATTTCCTTTCACTATGTGGGTCCTGGGATTGAACTAAGGTCTTCAGGCATGGTGGTATCTTTAATGTCAAGTCATTTTGCCAGTTCAGACTAGCTTGTTTTTACAAAGATGTTGTTCCTGCTGCCTAAAGTCTCCAGTGACCCCACAGGCACTCTGTGTACTTTGTTATGAGCAGATTTCAAAAGACTGCTAGTGAAAACTGCCCATCTGAAAGTCTGGGTAACACATTTCACCTAAGTCCTCCACCTCCCAGAATGGAAGAAAAATTCAGTCTCTGGAAAAGGTGCGTGTTGTTCTTGGCTGAGACCTGTGGTGAGATAACTCATTACTAAGTCTGTCTCACTCTGGCTGAGTTCCCTTCATTCATTTCTCAGAGCCTATCTATTCTTTCTCTGCAAACAGTGACTGGTAGATCTCTACACAACACCAAGTACCTGACTTACAGCCAAGGCTTGAAATCCTCACTTCTAACACTGGCTCTGCATTTTCCTTAAGAGACCTCCTATAATTTTTTTTTTCCTTTCTGGTTCCCTTTGTCCTTGGATTCTCTTTGGGAGTATACTGAATAATGGCTTCTGTCCCATGTTCCATGTGACAGCTTTGGGGACAAAACTCTGGCCAGGTATTGGCAGTGGGGTCACAGTCCAAGGTGATCAGAAAGATTCAGTCTAAGTCTTGCATTCCAGTATGCAGCTTGAACAGCAAGTGCAAAACTAATGTCAGCCACAGGAGCTGCCGGTCCTTGACAGAGTTCCCAGGGCTTACATCCAGAAATTTGTACCTGTTCCATGCCACTGGCCTGACATTTTTCTATTAACAAGACACCTTTATCATATCTCATGAATAAGGGACTAGATCATTTTCAAATAGAAAGAAACAAGGTCTGGTATTCATTTGAACACTGACACCAATTTCTCCATGAATCCCACAGAAAAAATTTTTACCTCAAGTTTAAGATAATGTAGACAGTGGGCCTGGCTAGACAAATCACAGGAGAGTGAATGAGTTTGGCATCACTCTAATTTATTCTCTCTCTCTCTCTCTCTCTCTCTCTCTCTCTCTCACACACACACACACACACACACACACCTTGTTTAAAGGTAATAACTGAACACTAAAGTGCTGTTGTGGGTAAAGGCTCACAGGCTTTCCAAGAGACCCCTGGTCAGCAGGCTCCTGTAGCAGTTCTGCACCAGCATTTCCCATCTATGACGGGAGATCAAAATAGCCAGTCAGAGAAGAAAGATGTCCCAGTCAAAGCAGAGGTTTAGAAAGCAAAGATTTAGATAGTTCTTCACAAACCACACTAATACCTCAAAAAGAATTGTGTTTCATTTCCGACCTCTAATGCATACTCACTGTGGAAAGAATAGAGATTGAGAGAGGCTGGGCATGGTGGTACATGCCTGTTAATACCAGCATTCAGGAGTCTGAGGGAGGAAGTCATGAGTGCGTTGGCGACTCTTATGTCAACTTGACAGGGGCAAGAGTTATCTGAAGGGAGGAAGTCTCAACTTAGAAAATAGCTCTATAGAATAAAGCAGTAGGACATTCTCTTAATTAGTGATTGATGGAGGAGGACCTAGCCTATTGTGGGTGGTTCCATTCCTGGGCTGGTGGTCTTGGGTTCTATAAGAAAGCAGGTTGAGCAAAGCCATGGGAGCAAGCCAGTAAGCAGCACTCATCCACTGGTTTCTACATCAGTTCTTGTCCTCAGGATCCTGCTCCTTTTGAGTTTCTGTCCTGACTTCCTTCAATGATGAATAGTGATGTGGAAGTATAAGCCAATAAGCTTTTTCTTCCACAAATTGCTTTTGGTCATGGTGTGCTGCAGCAATAGAAACCCCAACTTAGACAGTGAGTTTGCAACAGTGTGACCCTGTCTCAAAAATAAACTAATATTTTCTATCCAACTCATATTATAGGTAGAATACAGTTATAGGGCTGGAGAGATGGCTCAGTGGTTAAGAGCACTGACTGCTCTTCCAGAGGACCTGGGTTCAATTCCCAACACCCACATGGCAGCTCACAACTGTCTGAAGATCCAGTTGCTGGGGATCTGATACCTTCACACCAATGCACATAAAATAAAGTTAAATAAACCATACAAATATTTAAAAAAAGAATACAGTTATATACAAAATAATGGGGTTCCTTTGTGATCTTTCCTCACCCCCCTACCAAAGTACTGAGAATCAAACCAAGGGCCTTGCACACATTAGCCAAGAGCCACTGAGCTATGTCTCTAGCTCTTGCTTTATTATGTTTGAGACAGTAACTTATTGGGTTGCCTTAGGCAGGCCTTGAACTTGCAGTGATCCTCCTGTCTCAGCCTCCTATGCCATTAGGTCTGTGATATTGTCACACATATATGTAATAGACGTTGATAATACTGATCTCCTAACCTTCCCCTCTTTCTGATGATCTTCCCTTCTGCTTTCACGTCTTCCCCACTTCCCACACCTCTTGAGTCCACATCCAAGGAAAAACATACAGTTTTGTGTGTATAAACACATATGTATATATCCACACATAAGCTTATTTGAATATACCTATATATATTAAATTGTGAAAAAGTTAAAAATGGACTTTTCAAGATATATTTGTTATAATCAGAAGGTAACATCCAAATATGAATGTTTTTACCATTCTATGTTTATCAAATTTTATAGAATGTGTCTATGAGTGGTGGTGGTAATTGAACCCAGGGAGACATACATATTAGGCAAGTGCCCTATCATTGAGCTATATTCTTCTTTTTTAAAGATTTATTTATTTATTTATTTATTTATTATGTATACAACATTCTGTCTCAATGTATGCCCGCACGCCAGAGGAGGGCACCAGATGTCAGTACAGATGGTTGTGAGCCACCATGTGGTTGCTGGGAATTGAACTCAGGACCTCTGGAAGAGCAGCCAGTGCTCTTAACCTCTGAGCCATCTCTCCAGCCCTTGAGCTATATTCTTTTTTTTTTTTTTTTTTGGTTTTTCGAGACAGGGTTTCTCCGTAGCTTTTTGGTTCCTGTCCTGGCACTAGCTCTTGTAGACCAGGCTGGCCTCGAACTCACAGAGATCCGCCTGCCTCTGCCTCCCGAGTGCTGGGATTAAAGGTGTGCGCCACCACCGCCGGGCTTTGAGCTATATTCTTAACTTTATTTTTAATATAAAATTTGAGAAAAGGTCTTGCTACAGTATCCTAGCTGGTCTTGAACTTGAGATCCTCCTTCCTCGGCCTTGAAAGTAGATGTGATAATGACTATATAACCAGGCCCAGTTCTACAGTTATAAATGTTAAGGAAAATAAATTATGAAAGGAGAGATTTTTTTTGTACTAGCTGAGAGGTGTTTCTTAGTAAGCGGATTTGTTGTAATAGCTTCTCTAACTATCTGGTTTCAGGGGCCAGCTTCTGATGGCACTAGGAGAAGGGGACAATGGTTTGAGGTGTTTGTTTAAACTTTATTTTTACTTAGCTAAATAACTAGTGGGCTTCTGAAAAACTGAGAAATCATTTTTGTATTCTTCAGGATGGAGTAAAGGAAGATTCTACAATATTCCATGTGTATGGTTCGTTACCTATGAGATCTAAACACACAGGTCATTTGGCATTTCAATACCACGATAGAAAAAATAAAAACACTCCCTACTTTACTGCATCCAGTCAACTAAGAAGGCCTGTTCTCTTCT
This sequence comes from Microtus oregoni, assembly GCF_018167655.1. Classification (NCBI taxonomy): domain Eukaryota; kingdom Metazoa; phylum Chordata; class Mammalia; order Rodentia; family Cricetidae; genus Microtus; species Microtus oregoni. The sequence continues at coordinate 60,595,168 of NW_024543061.1, forward strand.
TACTCTATTCTTGGGTTATTTGTTTGTTTGGTTTGTTTTGTCTTGAGACAGGGACTCCCACTATAAGCAAGTTAAAAAAGGATGCCATGTGGGACCCACAAATAATGTCATCTGTTCACATACAACTTCAATACATTATGATACTTGATGCAGAACTTGTGATCCTCTTGTTTCAGCTTCCTAAATGCTGGGAGGTCAGCTCTACTAAACTAGGCTCCACGCTGTCCTAAGTCAGGGTTAGACCCGGTTACAACCCTCTGAGAAGTTATCCATGTCCGTATCACAAGGGTCAGATGAAAAGGTGCTGAGTATTACTATAACCTAAATTACTTGCCCTCAGGAAAATAAATTCTATTGTTTGGAAGATGGCTTTTTAAAATTACATTTACTTATTTGTGTGCTTGTGACATGATAAGCATGATAACATGACAAGGCCAGAGGACAACTTGAGTGGGTTAGTTCTCCCCTTCCACCATGTGGGTCCTGGGGATTGACTGAACTCAGGTCAGCAGGCTTGGCGGAGTGCCTTTATCTGCTGAACCATTTCTGTTCTTTCAGAAGACTGAAGTTTGGTTCCCAATACTGATGTTAGGAAGCTCACAATTGGCTGTAATTCCAACTCCAGGGGACCTGATGTCCTTGTGTATACACACACACACACACACACACACACACCAAAAAAACCCACAACAAACAAAAACCCTTAAAAGTTCCTTATATATGTGTCAGTCACTCTCAGTCTTCCCGGAAACTTACTTTTATATCTACTGCGAGTCTTCTGTTGCTGCTCATAGTTTTTGAATTGGCTTTAAAATCTGTGTTCTTTTTAGTTGCTGACATCTTCAGAGAAAGAGTTAGCTGTTCGTGTATACGGTGGTTTGAAAATAAATGGCTCCCAAAAGGAGTGGCACTATTAGGAGGTGTGGCCTTGCTGGAGTAGTAGGACCTTGTTGGAGGAAGTATGTGGGGGGATGAGCTTTGAGGTCTCCTATGCTCAAGCTACACCCAATGAGACAGACCACTTCCTGTTGCCTGCAAGTCAAGATGTAGGACACTGTCTGCCTGCAAACAACCATGTCACACCATAATGATACTGGACTGAATCTCTGAAAATGTGAGTCACTGACATTAAATGGTTTTCCTTTATAAGAGTTGTCGTGGTCCTGGTATCTCTTCATATCAATAGAAATGTTAACTAAGACAATATATTAACCAACTATATATTAGTGGGTAATTGTGATTCCTTGTTGAACTACTGTCTACTGCCTTTCAGTATAGAATTTATCAGGAAAGTACCACAATTAACTGACAAGACTAAGACCCCAGGAATACTCCTGGCTCGCTGCCATTCTGGAATAGAGAGGCCCAGCCGGGAGCTAAATTCTGAGAAGCAATGGAAGCAAGGAAATTACATTCACCAATTTTATGTTTCTTCCCTCTGAGCCATCCTCCTGGTCAATACTGTAGTTATCAGAGAAGTCAAGGATGGAATGTTAAATTCTTTGCAAAGTTGTGGAGCAATATATTACATTCTCACTTAAAGCAGATCATTTATAAAAGAGTTTTTTAAAAATACAGGAAAAACTATTCTTGTAGAATAATCTTTTTTGTACACTGTGAAGATGTGTTGCTTTCATTGGTTTAATAAAGAGCTAAATGGCCAACAGCTAGGCAGGAAAAGGTTAAGTGGGACTCATGGACAGGGAGAGAATGCTGGGAAGAAGAAGAGAGGAGCCAGGAAGTGCAAGGAGAGGGAAGATGAACTTGCCTTGCTAAAGAAAGTTACTGAGCTATGTGATAGATCATAGATTAAAAATATAGGTTAATTTAAGTTGTAAGATCTAGTTAGTAACAAGCCTAAGCTATTGACCAATCATTTATAATTAATAAGTTGTCTCCGTGTGGTTTTTTGAAAGCTGGCTGGTAGAGCAGAAGATTATGTGTACACTCTGTACTATTTTTATTAAATTGATCAGATATATTGCCTATCAAATCATAATTAATGAAAGGAAAAAAATTAATTCAGTTTAGCACTTAGTGAATGCCTGAGTGGTATGTTGTATTCTAGCCAATGGGAATATATGATGATGTAGTTCTACTGTTTATTAAAAGAACTTATGAGATGAGTGATTAATGTTTGGGTAAATATAACAGTTGAACTATATAATAGATTCATCTTTGTTTTAGCCTTTAGTTTTGTAACTGATGTCAAGAACTCTTAGATTGCTAAATAAATCATCTTGCCTTGGTAGAGATTTAGTCTGACTTAGTCTTCAAATATGTTTATGAAATCCAACAAGCTTTTTATTTTTAATCCTCTGGGATGCAACCTTTGAAACAATGTGCCTTGCCGTCTGAAGCACAAGCCAAATGATTAATGGATTCCCTAACCATTGGTGTTGTAGTCATTCCTTAGCTAATCCTAACAAATAGAAAAACAAGAAAGTTTAGAATAACCCTCACTTTATACATTTTTTACAAGAAAATATATTGGACAGAAGAATATGCCTGCAAGTTCAGACTGCATTTCAGCTTAGCTGAAAGGATACTACAGTCACTTATATCTAAAGTTAAGTCAATAAATAAACTCTTAACATTTCAAAATACAAAAATAAAAAAGGCTAACACAACAGAAATTAAAGTAAGAAATCCCAGAGCCCTGAGTCCCAGCCCTCACTTCATAATACTTTCCATCTGCATCTGGTTGATTCTCTCACAATTACACACTGTGACCATCATGCATTTACTATCCATAACAATTTAAAAAAATCTCCCAGGAACACTTAAATAATGAGATAAATCCCTTTGTCTCAATTTGATGCTTACTATGATAAAGGAGAGAAATTCCCAGAATGTTTATCCTATTATGAATGTTTACCAAGGACTTAGGTTATTAACTTTGGCTACACAGGGCCCTTTCTGCCCTCAATACCTTTGGGAATGACCTAGTATTGCCATGTGTTTAATTAATAAGAGACATTCTACCACTACCACCTGTTCAAATGATAAAGTTTCTGGACTAGAAAGTCACTGGGACCTTGTCATCCTCTCTGCAGAGAGGGGAGATGAGAAGGCCATTGAATACACTGGGACAAGAAAGAGCTCAGATCCAGGGTCCCCTGTGCCAAAGGATGGACAAACATATTAGAAATCTTAATTAATTTTGAGACAGGGTCTTACTATGTAGCTCTGGCTGTCCTAGAACTCCCTATGTAGAGCAGGCTGGCTTCAAACCCACCTGTCTCTGCTTCCAGACTGCTGGGATGAAAGGTATGTACCACCATGCCTGGGAGTTAGAAACCTTATGAGGAACAAATACCTGGCTCTAAAAGTACAAAGTTTCTCTGAAGACCTCGGATATAAAGGGCTTTATGAGCTGTTAAAATGTAAGTTTGTCTACAAAAACTGCAAAAAATTACACATTTTAAAATAAGTATGGAAATAATTTTTGAAGGTAAATCATTATTTCCTCTTAGTTTTATAGTTCACAAATCTGCTACAAGCTTTGCCCCAAGAAAGCATCACCACTTCAGAAAAAAAGCACAGCGCCCCCTACTTCCCGACTCTGTACTCAACAGTGTAAGGAGATGGGAAATGGGGCTTAGGAGGTAATCGACCTTGCATCTTCATTGCAAGGCTGCTACTTGCATTCTGCTTATTATCATTCATGCAGCTTAAAGTGATAACATTTTATGTGTAATAATAAATTAAATGTATGAGAAGGATAGGGAAAAAGACAGCCTTTGCCCACTAGTGAAGGAAGGGACTCCGGCGAGCACATCAATGGTCTATATATGTGTTCATGAGGCAGGCTGAGGCTGTAGGAATCACAGTACTTACTTTAATATAGCTATTTACCAAGGAATGGGCTGATATACATACACAGATGAGGGCTATATGATAAATGTGGCATTAAGTGAAGAAAATGCCCCATTTAATGGCACAGGTTAGCTATTAAAGACCACCACACAAAAGTGTGTGTAGAACACACTCTAAAGGGATGATCAGATGAGAAATGAGACAGATAATGACAATAATAATATTGTCACCAGTGGTGATAATAACAATACCAAGCAAACCAAAACCCAAGGAAGCTACACAGCCTTCTAGTCTCAGAACATCAGGAGTAGAAGTGTTTCAAAATTCTTTCCTGCTGTGAAGAGCTAAAAAAAGATGAGAAAATCTTTGGTTCAGCCTTGGCTTGAGGCTTACCTTTCTATAATAGGCCATTTACTGTGTTTTAGCTGAAAACAAGTAGAGGAGTTAAAGAATAGCATGTATTTATGCTCTGAACAACCTCCTTATCAAATAGCAAAGTTCCAAAGGAACAGAGCAATAAAATGTCTCTTAATGACACATTTGTATACACATAGATCAGAGCGTCACTCAGTTCTTATCCGGAAGCTTCTTCTTGCAGTAGATGGGAATTAACACAGAGACCCACAAAGAGATAATGTGTAGAGAATAAGAAACTTTGAAAAACCTAGTTTTAAGTGGGATGCCTTTATCAAACCCCTCCTCTCTGGGCTCAGAGATGTACACAGAAGAGGAAGTAGAGAAGTTTTAAGAGGCAGAGGTGGCAGATGGCTCCAAGGAAATGGCTTCCTCCAGATATAACAGGGCTGATAACACATATGAGCTCACAGAGACTGCGACAGCATGCACAAGAATATCACAAATTCAAGCCAGATAAAAATCTCACCATGGAGAAGGGGAAGTGGACACAAAGTCCCACCCCTTACCAGGAAGGGTTTGGTAGTTTGCAATCGATGCCTGCTGGAAGAAGGGAAAAATCAATTTTCTCTAATGGAGTAACACTGGGTATATCAACCATACGCCAGGGCAGGCTCATGCCCAGGATTAGTTGACAACACAAAATGGACTCCATGTTTTTTTGTCTATGTTTTTTTGTTTGTTTTTGTTTTTATGAGACAGGGTTTCTCTGTGTAACAGTTCTGGATGTGAACTCACTTCGTAGACCAGGCTGGCCTTGAACTCACAGAAACCCACCTGTGAGTCACCACTGCCCAGATTGTTTCGTTATTTTTCTGTCTAACTGTTTTAATGAGGGACTCCTAAGGACAGACACCTCTTTTTTTTTTTTAACTAACTAATACTGTATTATGGGTGTTTAGAAGGAAGGACATAAACTCTAGATGTAGAGACCAAAGAACAGGGGTCAGTGAGTATCAAAAAAATATCCTTTCCCTATCATGTTAGTTCATCATTTTTAAAAAACAAAAAACCAAAAAAGAAAAAACAAACTGAACTTTACTATTATTGTATGGGTAAGACAGTGGCAGGGCATAGAGCATGTATGGACGTCAAGGACAGTCTGTGGAGTTCGTCTGCTTCCACCTCCACGTGGGTTCCAGGAATCAAGCGTAGGCTATCATGATTGCCAGGCAAGTGCTTTACCTTTTGAGCCATCTTACCAGTTCTAATCCATTTTTTCAGTAGCAGTTTTCTCAGATTCTCTTCCCAGGGAGTATATATCCAGTTTTGTGAGCTCACCATGACAGTTAACATTGATTGACAGGTTGATAAAATCTAGGGTCATCTAGGAGGCAGCCTTTGGGCACATCTGAGAAGGATGATCTAGATAGGCTAGCTTTTGGTCAAGTCTACAAGGGTTAAGTTAACTGAGGTGGGGAGTCCCACATTTAGGATGGGCAGCACTAATCCCTAGGCTCATGTCCTAGACCGCAAAAAGAGGAGAAATCTGGCTAAGCATCAATCTCCATGCCTTGTTCACTGCTTCCTGAGTGCAGATGTCAAGTGAGAAGTGGCTCCCAGCTTCCACTCCAGGGTCTCTATGGTGAACTGACTCTGCACTGTGAATTTTCCTTCTGTTGCGGTCAGGGTATTTATCACAGCAAGAGGAAAAGTAACTTGTGTGCTCAGCAACAACTAGCTGGGTGCCTTGCAGTCTACATGCTTTAAGCAACCTGCTCACATATGTATACCATAACTCTGAAGGACTCCTGCTCTTACTCAAGATAGAATCTCACAGTTTAAGCTAGCTTTGAATTAACTATGTAGGTGAAGATGGCACTGAACTCTTAGATCCTCTTATTTCCACCTCCCAAGTACTGAGATTTCAGACAAGCACTACCAAACTTAGTTAGCTGTCTCAACTGTCTGTCTGTCTATCCGCCCACCCACCCACCCATCCATACATCCACCGATCTATTGTATGTTTTGGGTTGGGAATGTGTTAAGTGAAAAATGTGGAGGTTAGCATTCTCTTTTTACACCATGTCAGTTCCAGACATTTTACGCAGGTCTGATGGAGGCGGGTCTTGTATCTTATTTGTTGTTTTCATTGGTTAACTAATAAAGAAATTGTTTGGCCTGATAGGACAGAAAATTAGGTAGGCGGAGTAAACAGAACAGAATGCTGGGAGAAAGAAGCCGAGTCAGGCAGTCGCCATGATTCTCCCACCCGACACAGCCGCAGGTTAAGATCTTCCCTGGTAAGCCACCTCGTGGGCTACACAGATTATTAGAAATGGGTTAGATCAATATGTAAGAGCTAGCCAATAAGAGGCTGGAACTAATGGGCCAGGCAGTGTTTAAAAGAATACAGTTTCCATGTAATTATTTCGGGTAAAGCTAGCCGGGTGGTGGAAGCGGCCTACTGCTCCACACAACACAGGTCCTCAGGCTTGACAGCAACAGCCATTAGCCTCTGAGCCATTCTGGTGGTTCCAAGAGTGTCTTTATCCTAGGGTGCATTGTGGGCTTCAATAGCTATACTCTTTAAGAGATTCTATGGCTGACAGGAAATCAAACTGTGCTCGGGACATCCACAGGATCAAGAGGATCAAGCCTCTCTACCTTGTCCATTTCACCAAGCACTGGGTCTGATAGACTTCTGTCACATATCTAGCTAATAAACCCATTTACATATCCCACATATATCAGCTAGTAACACAATTACACACTCCAAATACGCATCATTTCAAAGATACTGAAAAGCTATTCTAAGGTGATGGGTTCTCCTCAAACATCTTCAGTTCAAAGTTTAGTGGTACACATGAACAGTTTCAACTTCCTCTGGTTTTGTTAACAGGCTATTTTAACAATCATACAGTTCTGTGAAGCAGAACCAAGCACAAGGCTCACACGTCACTAAAGATGCACACCCAGTGCCAGCATGGGAAACACAGTCTGGCCAGTTGAGGCTGGGCTTCTCAGAACAGGCGCTTCTGCTGTGCCCTGGCATGTTTTGGAGCCATGACAACTTGTAACTCTAGGAAAGCATAGCTGTTTGCTTGGCTGTTTACTATATACTCATGACATTTTATTAGTTGTCCTAAAATTAAATTAACTTAGATGATGCTTTGTAACCTATGAATTTAATAAAGAGCTGTGTTGAGCTGGGTGTGGTCATTCACACCTGTAATCCCAGCACTCAGCGAGCTGAGGCTGAGCCTGCCAAGAGTTTGAGACCAGCCTGGTCTAAATAAAAATACCCTGTCACAAAACAAACAAAATAGACAGAACAGAGGTGCATTTACTTTGGACACTGCTATGTGGATTTTAGCAACTCCCAGCCTGTTTAGCACAAACAGTGGTAGTGTGTGTCTGTCTGTCTATCTCTCCAGTCTCACTATGTTGTCTAGGGTAGCCTTGAATCTGCCTCAGACTCCTCAGCGATGGAAATCTAGGTGTGCTGTGCCTAGCAAAGTACTCTCCATTTTTTTAAGATCAGTGAAATAAAGCAGCATGGACGATGTGGCTGTGGCTAGAAATGGTTATTTAAACACAGTGGCCAAAAGCAGGCAGACCCTCGGGTAATGACATCATACACTAACTACTGGGTATCCAGTTTCAGAGGCTGCCTTCTGGCATGTGTGTGTGTGTGGGGGGGGAGTGGAGTTCAAGGAAGAGAGAGAGAGAGAGAGAGAGAGAGAGAGAGAGAGAGAGAGAGAGGAGGAGACAGGGAGAGAGGGAAAGAGAGAACAAATGTGTGTACAGCTGCCCTCTGTCACGTTATATGCTACACAATCTTAGGGACTCTGAAATAGTGCAGAACAGCTAAGCAATGTAAGCTGTGGGGAAGGTAAGCTCAGGTTCTGGAGGCAGAGGGATTGGCTTGATTCTAGAATCTACCATACACTAGCGAAGAGCCTACAACTCTGGTAGAGACACTTGATTAGCATCTACAATAATCATCAGCTAGGGCTCATTGTCCACGATGGAAATGTTTATGGCTGTTCTGTGAGGATACTAGTACACATAAAAGACACTCCAGTGCTCAGCTGCACTAAGGACAGGAGAAGGAACAGAGGAAACCAGGAACTGGAAAATTACAGTTTCTGGACCAGATCTAGTACTGCTGTCTGTTTCTGTATGGCCCTGAGTTAAGGCTGCTATATATACTTTTCTCTTTTGGAAACAGGGCCTTCCTTCCTATGTAGCTTAGGTTGACCTCAAACTCATTACTCCCCTACCTGAGCTTTGCAAGCGCTGGGGTTATAGGCTTGTACCACCAAGTCTAAGTAGTTTTTACATTTTCAAATGGCTAAAAGAAAAATCTGAAGAATATTTTGTGCTACACATGAATTATATAAAAAAAACCCATTGTGGAGTCTATCCAGTTTTATTAATTCATAGCCACACTCATTTGCTTATGTATTGTCCATGGCTGCTTTCAACACTATGACAGATAAGTCAAATATTCTAGTAGATAGTATGGGATCTGCAAAGTATAAAACATTTATTATTTACATCTTCAGAAAATATTTGTAAATTCATGGGCTGGAGAGACAGGTTGGTGGTGGCTAAGAGCCCTGGCTGCCCTTCCAGAGGCCTCTGTTTTGATTCCCAGCACCAACACAGCAATTTACTAGCATCTATGACTCTAGTTTTAGCGAATCTGAGATTCTTCTGGCCTCTGTGGGTATGTGGTGCACAAATACACATGTAGGCAAAATACCCATACACATAAAAATAAGAAAAAAAATCAAAAAATTGTAAATTCTTACAACAGACCAATGCCAGAAAATAGAGACATTAACATTAGAGAAGAAAGTCTTATAATTTTTCATTGATTAGTTAATAAATACTTACATTTAAAAAATCTATAACAAGTATTAATGTTATCAACAGTAGTACTGACTACATGAGAATTTAGATTTGGTAATGGGATAAAAAGAAATGACTAAAGTAAAATCCTTACTGATAAATAGAATCATGATATAGTTTAAATATCAAAAAGAATAGTAATAACAACAAAGTATAACTTTATCAGGTCACTGGAGAGAGAAACTGAAGAACAGAAGATGGGGAAATCTCCCCTGCTCATTGATCGGAAGGATTAATATAGTAAAAATGAACATCTTACCAAAAGCAATCTACAGATTCAACACAATCCCATCAAAATTCCAACGTAATTTTTCAAAGATCTTGAAAGGGCAATTTTTAGCTTCATATGGAAACACAAAAATTCAGGATAGCTCAAAAAATCTTGAATAATAAAAGAACTGCTGGGGGTACCACCACCTAGATTTCAAGTTGTACTGCAGAGCTATAGCAATAAAACAGTATGGTATTGACACAAAGCAGACATACTGGTCAGATGAGAACAAATACAGAGATCCACAGCCATACATGATGCAGAGAGTAAGAAACCTTAGAACACTTAGCCCTAAATGGGATGTCCCCATCAAATCTTTCCCCACAGAGTACAGGAAACCCAGCAGAAGAGGAAGCAGAAAGAGTTTAAGGCCTGGAGGGGATCGAGAACACCAAAAAAACAAAGCCTTCTAAATACACATGAACAAAGCTCACCTGAACACAGAGACAGGGCCTACATGGGTCTGCACCAGGTCCTCTGTGTATATATTATGACTTCCAGTTTAGAGTTTTTATGGATGGCCCAGTGTGTGAAGGAGTGGAAGTCTTATGCCTTCTTTTGGGTTCTTTTTCTTCTGTTGGTTTGCCTTGTCCAACTTCCATGTAACAGCTTTTGTTTTATTTTATCCTATTTTATTTTGCTATATTTTAAAAAATGAATGAATGAATGAAAACCTAGCCACAAGGGTAAAGGCTAACTGAATTGTCAATTATACCTGCTGGGAGAGAGAAAATCAGCTTTCTCCAATAGAATATATCAACCACTCCAGGACAGGCCATATGTTCAGGAGTAGTTGACCAACATACACTGGACTCCACATTGGTCCCCTCCCCTTGGGTTTTGTTGTTTGATTGAGTTTTCATTTGTTTTTTGAGTAAGAACTTCAGTGGGATAAGTGGCAGGGGTAGGATCTGGACAAGCTTGGAGGAGAGGAAGAATATGGTCACAATACATTTAAATTTAAAATTTACTTTAAATAACAAAAATATAAAAACTGGATGTTTTAAATCGCACACATATAAAATTAGTAGAGAGTTGTGTTATATTAACATTAGCTCCAGAAAGCTTCCAGCATAAATGCCTTGATACTGGTTGGTATAACCTGAGTTAAATATTGGAAAATAGGTTCTAGATCCCCATTCAAATGTTCTTGAGGTTAAACACTTCTAAAACACTCATGAGATCTAAATTCTCTAGAGTCTGTGATCACTTTGACATAGAACACAAGTGATGAGAGAAATATTCATAGTCATGTAAGCCATCTACTTTCTGAGTTCAAGACCTGAGTGGAGACTTGAAAAGACTGAAGCTAAGTTGCTATACCAGGAACTTAACACCTGACATTTCTCTCTCCCTAACCAAATGCAGAATATGCAGGCTTTGTCTTGTTGTTTTATCTGAAAAGTTCCTATGGACAAGTGCATTTTCTGAACTACAAATGGGCTTTTAGATAGTGCTCTCTTGTAAATATGAAACCCTCAAAATGATCTGGACTTTTTTTTTTTTTTTGGAAGGACCAAAGCTTCTTGGTGATGAAAATGCTACCATTGATAAGACTTCCCATCAAGGCAGGATGCTTTTAATTGCTTTTCCTGTCTTTCTTATTCAGACCACAATGACATGCTAAGGTCTTTTTTTTCCTTCTTCATATATGGTTGTGCATGTGTATAAGCATGTTTTGGCACATGTATAGATGCAACTGTGGGCTATGTGTGCAAATCCACATGCATTAATGTCCATGTGGACGCCTGAGCTGATGCTGCTGTTCAGAACCATCCTTGGATCATTCTTTCACCTTATTCAAAGGGCGGGGTCTCTCAAACCCAGAGCTTACCAATATGGCTAGTCTGGCTTGCCAGTTTCTTCTGACGATCTTTGTCTCTGTTCTCTGAGGCTAGAATTAAAAGAAGGCCACCATCCATTCCAGCATTTATGGTAGCTTCTATGAATCTAAAATGTGGTCTTCATACTTGAGTGGCAAGTACTTTAACCACTCAGCCATTTCCCCAGCCCCATGATAAAGTTTTTGCTAGCAACCTGTTGCTAATGGCTGTATCAGTCTGGGGCTTGTTCCTCTTTCTGCCATACTGTTGTGACTTAAAAATAAGTTCATATGCTTGTCTTTTGTGTTTCCATCAGTGATGCCTAAGTTCTTCTGTTCCATTAAATGTGGGAAATTCTTAGTGACTCCCTTCTAAGACAAGCATGGTAGAGGAGATGATAAGTTTTGATACTAGATCATAAAAGGCAACATGGGTTTGTCTGCTCTTGTCTCTTAGGTCACTAATATTAGGCCAAGTCACAAAGCCATAGAAGTAAAAACGATGAAGAACCAAAGGTTCCTATATAAGCTCGGCATTAACTGTGGGTGTCAGCAGAATGCCCCAGCCCAAGGCAAGGTTGTGGATAAATGCAGCCCCCAGTGATATCTTGCCTCCACTCCATGAGATCCCAAGTAAGAAGTAGTATTCCATAAAACAAAGATAATACATGTTTACGGGGGCTGGAGAGATGGCTCAGTGGTTAAGAACACTTGCTGCTTTTCAAGAGAATGTGGCTTTGGTTTCCAACACCCCTACAGAGGCTCACAACTGTCTGTAATTCCAATGGGATCTGACATCTGCTGCTGCCCTCCTTGGGCTCAAGGCAGAAACAATGTATACATGTAGGCAAAATGTTCACATTTACCAAATAAAACAAGATCTGCAAACAAATGAATGTTTGGTGTTCTCTTAGGTTGTCATGTTTTGATGTAATGTGCTGTGTAGCAAAAGATAATGACTGCAGACCCACAGAACTATCTACACTGAACTCTTGTAGAGACGACACTAACTGTATTGTACAGCTTATGCTTCTATGCCTTTGCAGTGCTGTCCATGTCCCGTACAAAGTCATATATATCTGTCTGGCAAATGTCCTTTGCTTCTCTGAGGGTCAACTCAAGTATCATATTCCCTGTGAACAACTGAGTCTTTTGTGGGAATCTGGGGTTTCCCACTGTAATTTGTAACATTTCCCTTGTTGTAGAAAATCTGTTGTGTAGTGTTTAATGGTCTTGAAACATTTATTTACTCCCCATGGACCTGGTACATCACAGGTACATAGAATATGCCCAGGAAATATTTGTGAATTAATTTTCTCACTACAATCAGTTTTAAACCAGAATAATTAAAAGGTTTAAACCACATATATTAATTGGATTCTTCTACCTGAAACTGAAGACCCAGGTGTAAATGGTAAAGGAGTGTGCGAAACATGGTTTCAACTTGTTAAAATGTGGAATTCAGTGTTAAACAACCTGATTCAGTTCCTAAAGATTATAACAATATGAATGCTAGATTTTAACATACTGACCAACCAACAAAATGACTATATGACCAAATTTAAGATGTTTCCATTTGATATTCAGAAGTGCCAAAAACAAACTCTGAGTAACTTATATTATAGTCTCAGGGAAGGCTGTGAAGGCCATTCTAAGCTTGCCAAACCCCTCAGACTAAGTTTGTGATTCCAGTCTTGAAATCTAGGAAAAAACAGAGTTGACCATCTTTCAATGAAGTCTGGTTAATCAGTGTTGTGCCTTAAAACCTGAATTTTCACTGAAAGAATGAGCCATCTGCTTTGAATATTTTCTAGACTAAGCCTCTATTTGTACACTGCTTTGATCTTTTGGCATAATGGGAAGGCAGTGATCCAGTCCAGCTACACCTCAATCAACTGTGCTCATTTAATTTATCCCAGGAACACTGACTGCCAGACCCAGCTGGAAATGTGGTCTTTTCCTAGCATCAGGAAGAGGAAGACACATCACGGAGAAGGGCTCTTCTGTTTTGGTTGATGATACAGTTTTGTGTCTAAGAAAATGTTTTTTAACCACAAACACATAAGAATTCTAACAGAGAGGATGCATAGAAAAGAAACTGTGGGGAGTCAAGGACAAGTTAACAAAAGTAAAGCTGCAGAGCCCCACTATAAGAAAACTGCTGCTTAAGAGTGCAGATAAGACAGGAGTCAACTAATAAATGTCTGCAGCATCACCAGACAAAATAATGTCACATTATAGGCAAGTGTAGACCTGTCTTTCAAAACAGCAGTAAAAAGGTTGTACTGGATGATAACCTAAGGGACTTAATATACAATATGCTAGAAAGGGCAGTAAGTATTGGATGGTCAGCCTAGGGCACTTACATGTAAGTGGTGTCAGATTAGATAATAACTTGTTAGGGAGTGAAGTGAAACAAAAACATTAAAAACAGATGCTACTCCTACATGGGTGGGGAGCAGTGCTGGGACTGGATCCAGAGCCACTGATATATATCACAAACTCTGCTAATATTTTCATTCAGTAAGAATCTATGAGTTTGGCAGGGGCTTGGTATTTTCAGACGGTTGTGAAAAACAATTAGGATGTGAAGGGTTTCATTTTGCACAATGTCAAGGATATCTGGTTGTTTAGGAAGAATGCCCAAGTCATAAATAATACCAGGAAGAGTAAGGTAACTTTTTCATTCGTCAAATACTCATCGTTATGATATGAATTCATGAATCTGAGTACATATGCTTCAGAGATGCTTAAAATACTATTATTTCTAATACATCAAATGAGTTAAAGAACAAAATGTCCTTAAATCATATAGCAGCAACCACAAGAATGCAGGATGTGTCTGTGAACCACAGTATATAGGCGTGATAAAATTCTTAATGAAGGGGGTAAAAAAAAACTACGTCTTGTAGGGTGCTTCTCGGAGGTAATTAGGCAGGCCCTAGTACCTGTAGCTAATACACTGCAGTCCCTCAAGGACACAGCAATGGAGCTGCTGAGGTGGTGTCTAGCTCTCTGGGGATTAATGCAGAGGCTCAAGAAGAAGATTAGCACTTTGTACGATTACATTTTAGGGAGAAAAAACTGATGACCAGGTCTAGGATTTGCGGGTGATCAGAAGAGTGAATTTTATAACAGGGCACAGGAAGCATGGACAAAGCAAACAGTAGCAGGGATATCTGAAAGCTGTATAACCATCAGCACCAATCAATGCTGTACTTACTGCTACTACTGAACACTTTCTGGGCGCCTGGCAAAGGGTAACATGCATGGCATAAATGAGTACATTTAATCCCCACAGTATCATTTAACGTGAGATGCATTCATTCATTTATTTTAGGTTAACACATAAAATAATGAGTTTCAGCTTAGGATCTTTGCACGTACATTTCATTATACTTTGTTCTTCTTTGTCCCTTTCCCTGCAGCTCCCACTTCGTCTCCCGGTTAGTTTCCTACTCTATTTCCCACCTCCCTCAACTGTCCTTTCTTTCTTCTCAGGACTCTCTTTCTAGTTTACCACACAAGTTCTATTACTGACCTGGCAGAGGAGAAGCTGTGCTCAAAGGTGTTAAGTGATTTGCAGGCAGTTACGCATGAGCTGAGGGCATCAGTACAGGTCTAAAGGCAAAGCTCCTTTACCACCAGGCCAAACAGCCACAGAAACTATGTAAATGTCTTGTACAGGAAGTTAAAGAAAGATTGCTTTCAGTTTCATAGATAAGATGTAATATTTCATTAAAGAAGAAAGTAGGAAGTGTTGGTGCATTATTGTGCATACATCACAACAATAACATCTCAATAAAAATAGTACCTCTGAGCCGGGCGATGGTGGCGCACGCCTTTAATCCTAGCACTCGGGAGGCAGAGGCAGGCGGATCTCTGTGAGTTCGAGACCAGCCTGGTCTACAAGAGCTAGTTCCAGGACAGGCTCCAAAGCCACAGAGAAACCCTGTCTCGAAAAACAAAACAAAACAAAACAAAAAAGTACCTCTGGACAGCAAAATGACAACTGAGATTGTATCAAGATTGCTGGAAAATCTTTTTCTCTTCTTTCTGTCTTCCTGGTGTAAAAGCCACTGTGCGCACTATATTGTTATCTCAAACACAAAAGGCCACAGCAGTTTACACAGCCCAGGCAGCCTCTGACAGAGAGGATAGGAGTATCTAGGAGGAACAGCAAGGCTGCTTCCTTTCTGGTCTCCTGGAGACATGGGATAAAGGAACTGAAGACACCGCAAGATGGAAAGACTGTCCATGTTCACGGACTGGCAAAGTTAGAACTGTAAAAATGGCTGTACTGCCAAATTGAGCCACAGATTTAACACAACCATCACCAAATCACCAATCATATTTCCATGGAGTCAGAAAAAACAACTCTAAAATTCATATGGAAACACAAAAGGTCCAGAATAGCCAAAGCAATCCTAAGCAGAAAGACAGACAGTGCTGAAGCTATATCACCGAGTAATACTATAGAGCAAACAAAACCTACAAGATATTGGCATAGAACAGATATCTGACCAATGGAATTGAGAGTTTAGAAATAAACCCACATGGCTAAAACCACATAATGGCCAAGAAAGGCATAAGAAAGACACATTCTTCAACAAATAATGTTGACTTAACTGAATATAGACACACAGAAAACCAGAAACTAGACCTTCATCTCTCACCCAACACAAAATCAACTAAAAAAGAACCAATGACCTTAATGGAATACCTGAAATTTTCAAACTGCTAGAAGTACAGATAAACAAAGCACTTCAAGACAATAGGCACAGCAAGGAATTTCTGAAAAGGACCCCCAACACAAGAAATGATCTCAGGAACTGAGAAGAGGGATGATATGAAATTAAAAAGCTTCTATACAAAAGAAATTATGAGCTAAGTGAATAAATCTTTGCTAATCACACATCCAACATGTATACTAAAACTGCAAAAAAGCTAAACAAGAAAACCTCACATCATCCGATCAATAAATGGGCTACATGATGAAATATAAAAGGTCAACAAACATTTGAAAAGAGTTTAATAACCTTAGCTATCAGGGAAATGAAAATTAAAACTTCTTTGAGAATCAATTTCACCCAGTAAGAGTGGCTTTCAAAAAGATAAATGACAGGAAATGCCAGTGAGGACATGGGGAGAGAGGGACCCTATACAGTGTTGTTAGCCATTGTGGAAGTCGGAGTGGAGGTCCCTCAAGAATTAAAATAGAACTGCTATTTGTATATCTATATTCATTATGTCATTATTTACAATAGCTAGGAAATGGAGCCAGCCTAGAAATCTATCAACAGATGAGTGGATAAAGAAAATGTGACATAGAATTTTATTAGCTATAAAAAATAAAATCTTGATATTTGCAGGAACTTGGAACTCATTATGCTAAGCGAAATAAGCCAGAATGAGAAAAACAAATACCACATTTTCTCCCACATGCAGACTCTTGACTTACACTTACATGTGTGTGCATGCACATGTGTGTAGATCATGAAAGCAGGATGGGGGCAATCAGAGAGAAGGAAGAGATTTTAAAGACAAGGAGAGGGAGGAAGAGAGGCCATAGGATACATACAACGTGAGAGCAGAAAAAAGGCACCAGAGGCTGGTAGGTGTTAAGGGGAAGGGCAATGAATATAAGCAAAGCATGATGATGTGTATGTAAGGAAATGCCATAGTGAGACCTACTCCTTGTATGGTGACTTAAGAAATTAAAACACAACTGTCTGGGGTTTCTTTCTGAGGCCTTGGCACACAAAAAATATAGGAAACCACCAAGGTGCCTTGGAAACTCCTGATATGACAGATTCTTTTTTTTTTTTTTGTTGGTGTGAGGATTTTGTTCTTTACCTTACTTGATAAAGCAGGAACTTTGTAAATGCATTTGTGGAAGGGAACCTGATATCAGTTTCAAACTTTGGGAAATCCTGTTTTAGAAAAACATTTTGCCTTCTAAGTGGTAGGAAGACAAGATGTGACACTGGCAGTCTTTATAAGTAAGCTTGGGGACATAACAGAACCCACAGCTTGTTTCTCCAGCTATACATACTTGTGGATATAGAGAATGTTTCTAACTATAGGTACAAGAGCACTGCTTGTTGAAGCTTGGGCAGCAAGGGAGTCCCATTTGTAAACAGTAGCTCTGACTGGACTTTACGCTTTGGTTTACTTTACTGTTTTTTTCTTTCAGGAACTGCTCATATAATCATATATAATCATGCAATAGTCTCTTTCTAATCTAGTTGGATTCCTTTTTGGAATTGCTCCTGTTTAGCTATATTCTCAGTATACAACTAAAAATATGTCTCTAAATTTCTTTTTATAACTCAAGGGATCTCATTCTTAAGCTCAAAAGTAAAGAGGATGGAGACAATTCTTACAAAATTAGATATTCGACAAGCACAGAGGGAACCTGTGCCACCAGGGTAAACCACCACGGATGCATACATGGATGCATACCTGACAACTTGGCCTCCAGTCCTCCAAGATTAAATTAAATCTGTCAAGTTCTGCCGTACTTTGGTGCTAGGTTAGGTTTGGTTCAATCATCTGCTGTATGCTTATTGCTATTGCAGTCTGATGTTTTCAGTAATGACATTGTTTCTACTAAATTCTCATTAAATAATGGTCCTCTGACTTCAAACTTGGATAGACTGAGACTTCTAATTTCCTGCATAGAAAGGGTCTATATCCCTACTTAGCATGTAGAAGCTTTAGAAAATGGAACTTAGGCCAGCATTAACCTTCAAAGATAGGGAATTAAAGTCTCAGAAGGGGAAATTGAGGCAAGTTATAAAGAGAAAATTAAGGGGACTGGAGAAGATAAAGATGCCTGTTTATCCTATTGGCTGAAAATCAACTGGATAATAAAGACTAGGAAATATGTTTATAGTCTGTGGTAGTTTGAATGTAACTGGTCCTATAATCTCATAGGGCGTGGCACTACTTTTAAGAGGTATGGCCTTGTTGGAGGAAGTGTGTCACTGTGGGGATAGGCTTTGAGGACTCCTATGCTCAAGTTATACCCAGTGTGGGATTCAGTTCACTTCCTGTTGCCTGCAGATCAAGATGTAGAACTCTCAATTCCTTTTCTAGACCATGTCTGCCTGCATGCTGCCATGTCCCACCATGATGAAAGTGAACCGAACCTCTGAAACTGTTAAGTAAATCACCCCAATTAGCCATTACCCTTTATAAGAGTTGCCCTTATTATAGTGTCTCTTCATAGCAATAGAAACTCTTAAGACATAGTCAAAGCATGCCTTGATTTCCGTTACCTTAACATTATGATTCTCTTGACCTCTTTGACCTATGTTTTCGTCTTATCAGCTTATATACCTGTATAACAAACCCAAGAAATTACCTATGACCCAAGCTTGGTAGTATAGACTTGTAATCCTAGCACTGGAGAGGTTGAGACAAGAGGATTCCTGTAAACTTGAGGCTAATCTGGGCTAGTTAGTGAGTACTAGGGCCAGCTTAGGTTCAGAGTGACATGCCGTCTTAATTTTGTTCCAAGAAAAAAAGAACTTGCCAAAGGCTTTGTAGTTAAGAGCAAATATACCAGAACACTTTAACATAATCTTTTAAGTTGCTTAAATAATGTAGTTTCAAAAGTCAGCAAAATCATATATCTTTTTCTTTTTTTTCTTTTTGAGGGAAAGGAGGCCGTGAATTTGAGGAAAAAAAAAAAAAAACAAGGGGCAATGCATTGGAAGAATTGGAGAGAGGAAAGGAAGGGGAAATAATATTTATTAAAAAAAATGTCTTTGCTTTCTGTTAACCTATATATAGTAAGGATTTCTTTGACTATTTTTTCTTCTCCCCTTTGGAAACAGGGTCTCACTATGCAGCCTGGCTGTCCTAGAACTCATTACGCAGACTAGGCTGGCTCAGAGTCACAGAGACCCATGTCTTTGTCTCCAAAGGTGCACGCATCAAACCTAGCTCTTTGGACCCATGTGCTTATCTTACTTTGTTGTGTGTATCATGAATGTGTGTGTGTGTGGGGGGGGTTGTTTATATGTGTAGGTCAGAGGTCAATGAATGTTATACTTTAACTTAATCCACCTTAATTTTTGAGACAGGGTCTCTTCAATAAATCTGAAGCTCACTGGTTTGGCTAGAATGGCTGACTAGAGAACTCCAGAGACCTACCTGTCTTCCTCCCTATCCCAGTGCTATGGTCTGGCATTAATGTGGGTGCTAGTATCCAAATGCAAGTCCTCATCCTTGAACAGCACTGATGGTCCAGCACCTACTGAACCATCTCTCCAGCCTCTATAATGCATCTCACTAGTAACCTTATAATCTCTACTACAGGAAAGTTCTGGGACTCAGCAGTTAGCTCTTGCTGCTCTTGCAGAAGCCTGGAGTTCAGTTCCCAGAACCCACATCAGGTGGCTCACAATGCCTGTAACTTTAGCTCCAGGGGATCCAATTACCCTTCTGCACTCTGCAGGTACCTGCATATACATATGTATGTACCAACACATACATTTCTTTCTTTCTTTTTCTTTCTTTTTCTTTTTTACATTTCTTTCTTTCTTTCTTTCTTTTTTTTTTTTTTGGTTTTTCGAGACAGGGTTTCTCTGTATCTTTGGAGCCTGTCCTGGAACTAGCTCTTGTAGACCAGGCTGGCCTCAACTCAAACTCACAGAGATTTGCTTGCCTCTACCTCCCAAGTGCTGGGATCAAAGGCGTATGCTACCACTTCCTGGCTATATTTTTTTCTTGAAAGGAAAGCAATTTTTAACAAAATAAGTATACTAAAATATTTTTACTTAAATGTTTTAACTCATATGAAAGCACAACTTTCAAAAGCAAAACTCACAGAAGCAGCCATTGTTAAGTACAACTCTCCCTTGAGCAGCCCATGCCTATACTTGAGTGTGAACAACTGTTTGTGTATACACATGTGCATGTCCACGTGGAGGCAGAGGACAATCTCAACTGTCATTCTTCAGTCACCAGGTACCTTGTCTTTTGAGACAGCATGTCTGGGCCTCACCAAACCGAATGGGCTCACTGATCAGCAAGCCCCAGGGATCAGCCTGTCTCTGCCTCCCCAGTTCTGGGATTATAAGCACACACTAACATACTTGGCCTTTTAAAAATGGTGATTCTGGGAAACTCCCAGGATTCTATAAGGATGACCCTAGCTAAGACTCTTAGCAATGGCGTATGCACAGCCTGAACTGGCTATCCCCTGTGATCAGGCAGGACTTCCACTATAGGAACTGGGGTGCCAGTTCAGCCACACAATCTTTGACTTAAAGTCTGTCCTACCTATGGATATGGGGGGGGGGCAGGGAGTAGGGTGGTGCAGATACTGTGGGAGTGACCAACCAACGACTGGTCCAGCCCCAGCCCCCATACCACGAGAGCAAGCCCACCCGACATTGCCTGGAGTGCCACAGTGACAGTACTGTGGACAGTGGAAAGACTTAGCCTTGCTTTTCAGTTTGATACAAAAACCTGAGAGCAGATTTGAAGATTTCCAGGAAAATGATCAGTATTTTAGTGGATTGTATTATCAATTTCAATTGAGCTGTCAATTTTCAGGGGGAATCTACAGAGATGCAATCTGACATTCAACTTAAAGGACGATGTGACTGTGTCTTCCCTTAACCTTTATAGGCTCTGCACAATCCTGCCTGATGCAGACCATCTCTGTCAGGCAGTACCTGAATCTGTGAATAACTGTTTTCACAAATGAAGCACACCAAAGGCTGGGGAAATGACTCATAAAATGATTGGCCCATACATATGAGGACTGGAATTCAGATCCTCAGCATCCTGGTAAAACCTGAGTGGGAGCCCACCTGTAATCTCCGCATTCACAAAATGACTATTTAGACTAGCTAAATCGGGGAGCTCTAGGTTCACTGAAATAGTTTGTCTCGATAAATAAAATGGGGAGCTATGGAAGAAGAAAGATGCCCAGAGTCAATCTCTGGTCTCCGCATGCATGCATGTAGTGTGCATTCACATGTGCACATACACGCGTATGCCCACAGAATGAAGGACAAGGGAAAATGAGAACGCACTGAGGACTGCAACGGCTTTCACTTAACCAGATATTGCTGTATTTGTTTCTCAAACACAAGGCCAAACATCCCAACTAGTTTTATAACATATTGCTTTTTTTTCCCCTCATTTTTTTGAGACAGGGTTTCTCTGTGTAGCCCTGGCTGTCCTAGAACTTGCATTGTTGACCAGGCTGGCCTTGAACTCAGAGATCCACCTGCCTCTGCCTCCCGAGTGCTGGAATTAAAAATGTATATCCCTACCACCTGGCTATATTTTTACTTTTGAAATAAAAAATCCAATGGGACTTATTATATATGTTTGTTTTATTAATGATTACTGTAGGACCCACAGGTCTACCCCTCCTCCTCCCGGGACTCAAATTGAGGATGGCTTGCAGTTTCTGGCCAAACATCTTGTTGCAATTTTCGGCTAAACCATCCTGTTTGTTCCTGTGCTCTTTCTGCCCCCACTGGTGGTTAGCTTAGGGGTTTTGTTTACTCTTGGGCCTTGTAATTTTCCACCTGCCTGGGGGGATTTCCATTGTGCAGCAGCTAGGTATATAAGGTTTTTCCTAAGCTTGAATAAATGGCATTTGGCATTCTCTCCTCACGGATGACCCACGTCTCTTGTGTGTTCCTTTAATCTCCAGGCCCTTGCCTAGCTTGCGAATGGTATAGTAGCTCGAACTGTACCGTAGAGAGTAAGTAACACAGGCATTACAATTACAAATTTGGGAATTGCTTGATGATTTTAAAAGACTCTGCATGAGGTGCCATATAATTGGGACTATGTGAGGACTTCTTTAGTTATTTGTAGTGATAGATATCACAAAAATCACCACAGACCATCCTGATTATCTTTTGATACTGCCCATATATTTAATGTATGGCCCAAGACCACTATTTTTTATTCAATGTGGCCAAGTGAAGCCAAAGGTTGGACACTCCTGCACTACAATCAGTTCTGCTGACTTATTTAAACATTTCTATCTACAGACAGACTTTCTAAAGATTTAACAATTACAAAGTGCAGAACTATGGCAACCAGAATACTTTTAGTATGTGTCATACTGGCTAGTTTTCTGTCAACTTGACACAAATAGGAGTTATCAGAGGAAGGAACCTCAATTGAGAAAATGTCTCAGGCTGTAAGAAGTCTATAGGGCATTTTCCTAACTAATGATTGATGGGGAGGGCTCAGCCCATTATGGGTGGGAACATCCCTGGGCTGGTGGTCTTGGGTTCTACATGAAAGCAAGCTGAGCAAGCCACAAGGAACAAGCCAGTATTCAGCACCCTTCCATGGCCTCTGCATGAGCTCCGGCTTCTGAGTTCCTTCCCGCCCTCACTGCTTTTGATGGCGAACTGTTATATGGAACTGTGAGTGAGAGAAATCCTTTCCTTTCCATGTTGATTTTGGTCATGGTGTTTCATTACAGCAATAGTGATCCTAAATCAGAGAGTGTCCAACAAATAAGGGAACAATGGGAACCCCACTAGAAGAGACCCAAAGGAAACTGAAATAAGGGGACTTGTAAAACAATCTCAAAAGCAGTGATGATACTTGCAGCATCTCTCACCTTACATCCTGAAACCCACTGTCCCAAATCTTGCTCTGAAACACTTTCGTGCTTTTCTGATACACATATAACCCCATTTCCACAGCAAGACTAACTTTTTTTTTTAAGATTTATTTATTTATTATGTATACAACATTCTGCCTCGATGTATGCCCGCATGCCAGAGGAGGGCGCCAGATCTCAGTACAGATGGTTGTGAGTCAACATGTGGTTGCTGGGAATTGAACTCAGGACCTCTGGAAGAGCAGCCAGCGCTCTTAACCTCTGAGCCATCTCTCCAGCCCCCAGCAAGACTAACTTTTATGGGCTATGATAAGGACTTACTTTACTTGAGAGGACGAAGTCCCTAAAGAACATGAGGCTAATTTTCACAGTAATGAGCCACAGGCTACATGAAGAGAAGTTTTTTTTTCCCTTAAATGTGCACGTGGCAGTCAGAACATACAGAACATACTTTTGAGTTACACTCACTCTGCTGCAGCTGGGATAAAATTGCAGGAGCCAACTTTTAGGGTTTCTTTACAGCTTTCCTTTCCATCCCCAACATTTCTCTGAGGTTCTGAGATCCAGACACTTTGTTCTGCATGTTCTTTTATAATAGCAATGGTAGTAACCAGTATGTGCTTCAGAGCCATTTCTGTGTACTTTGTTTCAATGTAAATTATTTCTTCTTCCCTAGATTTTGTAAATGTTAGAAAGTGGTTTATATATATTATGTATATTTTCTATTTTATAATCACATGTATTTTAATTTGTGTGTATATATCTATTAAACTGTATTATACACAGGCATTGTTCTAGATAACAGAAACGGAAATGTAATCATATTAATATCAGTGCATTCATGGGCCCGATGTTCTATTGTCAAGGAAGAAGAAAAGACAGAGTGAAGGGACAGAGAGCAACATGAACAAGCTAATTCGGACAAGAAACCTTTTATCTTAGTTAGGGTTTCTGTGACTGTGATGAAACACCATGACCACAATCAAGTTGGGGAAAAAAAGGGTTTATTTGGCTTACACTTCCATATTGGTGTTCATCACTCTAAGAAGTCAGGACAGGAACTCAAACAGGAAACCAGAGGCAAGGGCTGATCCAGAGGCCATAGAGGGGGCTGCTTACTGGCTTGCTTCCCATAGCTTGCTCAGTCTGCTTTCCTATAGAACCCAGATCCACCAGCCCAGGGGTGGCACCACCTACAATGGGCTGGTCTCTCCCCCCATAAACCACTAATTAAGAAAATGCCCTACAACTAAATCTTATGGAGGCCTTTTCTCAATTGAAGCTCTCTCCTCTCTAGCTTGTGTCCAGTTGACACAAAACTAGCCAGTACATCTTTGTTCTGGTACTTTCCACTAGGGTGGCTAAGGTGGCCAGATGTCCTATTGTTTGATGTCCTCTGATAGGCAAACGTGTCACTGATACTGACTGAACGTATTCTTTTAAAGAAAACATCATTTATAAAGAATATGTTATTGGAAATCTCTTAACAAAACTTAAAAGTGTCTTCTTTTAATTATTACTATTGCATGTGTATACCATGGTACACATATGGAGGCCAGCAGACAACTCTGAGAAGCTGGTTTTCTCCCTCTGCCATATGTGTGCTTAGGGAGATAGAATTCTGGTTGCCATGCTTGCTTAGCAAGTATCTCCACCAACTGAGCAATCTTGCCAGCCTACGAGATGTTTTCCTAAAGGAAAATATTCCTCAACATACATGATATCATACTTTCGGTAATGAAATTTGTCTTGGTTACCACTTAAGAACAGTTTCTAGTTACTCATCCTAGAACACAGAAATGCCTGGGGCCCTTGAGTTACAACTTCTAAATCTCCCAGCCACACAGTCTCAGCTCTGAAATGAAGACAATGTACTTTGATGATGATATTCCCAACAAGAATAACTAACAGTCACTGAAAACTTATTCTCAGAGTAAGGTCTAAATTAATGATGTGTGAGATCTAAATTAACAGCAGTGAAATAGTAACACATCCACAAAGGACAGTGCTTAGGGGCGTAAGAAACTGCTGATGGTACTGTACATTAACACATTAACAAACAGAAACAAACACTGAGAAACTCGTGCACTAGGTAAAGAATCCACTGCAGAGGTGACCCCACTCTTCCTAGGCAACGGAGTTAAGGTCTAGATGCCAGACCTTGCAGTCTGGTTCCATGTCTCACACCATCTCTCTACTTCTTACCATCACTGTCTCTTACAGGGCAAGTCAGGGTAGAGAGCAGGTGCTACTGTAAGTACTGAACAGACACTGTTCAAAGCCTATACTCGGAACCCTTAGACTCTGCAGCCCCCAATCTGGCCCAATTCTGACATTTCAGTTCTGATCACAGATGGTGTCTACTTTAGGCTCAAGCTTTGCCAGTGAGTGGTGTCTTAGAAAATGCTTTAGACAAAACCTTAAGTTCCTAAGTTGGTAAGGAAGTATCAATTTCAAATTCAAAATTTTGTTGAGAAAAATCTATTCTCTGTAGAAACAGCAAAGAAATAAGTGCAGGAGAGAAAAAAGCCAAGACTTGTGTAGTGCTTTATGGATCACTCATGCAAATCTTTTTTTTTTTTTTCGAGACAGGGTTTCTCTGTGGTTTTGGAGCCTGTCCTGGAACTAGCTCTTGTAGACCAGGTTGGTCTCGAACTCACAGAGATCCGCCTGCCTCTGCCTCCTGAGTGCTGGGATTAAAGGCGTGCGCCACCACCGCCCGGCTACTCGTGCAAATCTTGACTGTGTTTTTAAGACACTGTCTTGTTGTATAGCCCAAGATGACCCAGAACGTAGAATCTTTCTGCCTCAGCTTTCCAAGCTCTGGTTTTACAGGAATCCATCACAACCCCAGTCCTTGTATTTTCTTAGGTAAAATGGGGCAGCGTTCAGAGAGTATGAAGTCTGGTTCTGTAAAAACGACAGATCTGGTCAGATAGCCGCAAAGGTGCTGTGCAGCGGCTGGCAGAAGCAGGTGCAGTTGGCCCCTATGAGCACAGCTGGGAAGGGGTAAGTGCAAGAACAGAAGAAGCGCATTACAGAAGCTGCTCCAACAAAGCAGCAGACATAGAAATACAGACTCTGGGCCCGGGACATGAGATGGCTTGTTTATTTTTCAATCTCCTGGTGAAATTACCTAGTAACCTTGTTTCCCAAAATAATGTATTTATTATCATTGACTAGAATAAGGCCTGCAAGTAGGACAGCTCTGTTCATATAAAGTAGAATCATATTCACTTACAAGTGACTGCGCAACTACAGCTATCAGGTGGCTCCTACATGCAGCGTGACAAATACGTGCCCCTGCAGCACGCAGACAGTCAGAACATAGCTTTCCTTTCATTTTTAGCTTTCTCTGACTTGCAACACACTTTCTGGTTGATACTGATCATTTCACACTGCTGCTAAAAGTCACATTGAAAGCTGGCAGTTCAACAACTTACCTCTTATCCTTCTTGGCTGTGTTCAATATTCAGAGGTTGACACAGTTATAGTTTTTAGCGGTTTAACATAAAGACAGACATTTCAGGGAGAACTGACTCCACATCAGCATGGGCAGTGTGTCCAGCGGATGCAAGGCCACGAGGATGTGAGCTTAGTAATTACACTGATCATTTCCTAGAAACTGATTTCCTGAGTCAAACCTCAAGGGCATCAGAGCAAAGGAAGACACTGACACAACTGGACTATAGTTTCCAGGCAACTGGCCTTTTAGGAGAATCTAGACAGTGTCCTGGCAGCTGCTGAACACAGCAGCAATCTATGAAAAGGAATTTAAATAATTTTTTTTTTGCTAAAAAACAAAACAAAAAACCCTCTTTTATTCCTTTGTGCCTCCTTTTCTTTATTGATATTGTAAGAATAATGTCAAAGCCCTAGGATAGCCTAGGAGCCGACCCTCAGAACCCAGTGTCTTCCATAGGCAGAGAGGACCATGAGGAGGCACAGCATAGCTCGCAGCACACTGTCTGCCCTCCACGTCAGTCTGCGATACATTAATAGCCAGGACACTGTGAGATCACTGGAGAGAGGGTGATCTAGCAATAAATATCACTAACTGGAGAAATTTAGTTACATGCCCTGGAAGTTCTGTCCAAAATGTATAGAAAAAAATTATAAATGTGACTATTAACACACAGAAAGAAATAAAGCCACAAATCCACACCCCACTATGTCAAAAGCACAGCAATCCACACAAGAGTCATGTGAAAATGAAGGAGCAGAAAGCACACAGGGAGTTCATGATTATATAGAGCGAGATGTGAAGGTGATGATGGAGAAAGAAAAATGCAAACAAAAATCATTGCCGTAGTTAAGGAAAGCTGTTTCTCACCGTTCTGAACAAAATGGCTGAACTAAGAGCATCTGATTGGCTATGCCCATATACCCTCCTCCTCATCCTATGGGGAGAGATGACATGGGAACAATGCCCCAGGGCAGCATGGGAATGAAAAAGAGT
This sequence comes from Microtus oregoni, assembly GCF_018167655.1. NCBI lineage: Eukaryota > Metazoa > Chordata > Mammalia > Rodentia > Cricetidae > Microtus > Microtus oregoni. Next base: position 60,622,433 of record NW_024543061.1, read on the forward strand.
TGGTTAGTATTAAAACAAAGGCATAAACATAATGCAGCAGAAAAGAAGTTCTTGGCTTTTTTTTTTAACATTAGCTTCTAGTCCCAACTACAAATTAGTAATTAGTTTATGGTTCCATGGTTACTCTTCTACCTTTCCCAGAGATGGACGTGCAAAATTCATCAGGTCAGAGTTAAGGTCTGTTTGCCTCCCCACGCCAATAACCTCCACCTCATATATAAACCTTTTCCATGGGAAATATCTGACATGCTTCATGCAGAGGCCAGGCAGTCTGAATTCCAGGAGCAGGAAGCAGGCAGAGCAGACAGTGGTTTCTAGGTAGAGGGACACCAAGAACACAGCTCCCTATTTTACATGAGGTTGATTCTGTTTTCCCTCTAACGTCTTAGCTGTGTCTCAGCTGACTTGGTCAACGTATAGAACCCTTCCTTCTGAGTCTTGGAGAGAATAACAATTTGGATATCAGCTGCTACTTTCATCTACACGAATTCTATGACAACTCTAAGAAAATGCTAGAGCTGTCACTTGGTGGACATGTTTAGCAGGGGAGTTTTCCAAGACTTTGCAGTCACATGGATGTAATTACTTGGCTATTGTTTTTCCCCTTCGTTTTATTTTTTTTATACATTTTAAGACTGGGTGTGACAGAGATGCTGGAACTGATTTTGAGCACAGAGATATGAGGTAATGTGCTCAATGCTCTTCCCTGTTCATCACACTTGAGAGCTTGGGAAGGTTTCACCTTCTTTAAAAATTGTTGCAAATTTCAGTTTCATCAATGTCTGTTTTGTATTGGTAGCAAGCTGAAGGCAACACTATCCCTTGAGAGTGTCATGCTGAAGGGGTCCACCAAAAATCAAAGGGAAGAAATTAAGTTTCACCTATCACTTTTAATTTTTTGCGGTACTGAAAATTCAATTTAGGGCCTTTCACATGCTAGGCAAACTACTGATCACTTAGGTACATCCCTGTCTTCAGCTGTACCTTCCACAGAAGATGGGAAGGCCATATACTTTGTAATTCGACAAGAAATAATTTTTATCCTGAGCTGTGCCTTGCTGAGCTTGAGAAAAGTCTTGTTCCTTAACAAGGAATCAATTCTTCAATGAGAAAAGTAGGACTCATGTTTTTCTCATTTTAATGTAATTATTTAATAAAGTCTTTATAAACATTTTAAGCATATGTTCATAACATATTCAGAACCATCAATTTTTTATACAGGAATTTTTGAGAAAAACCTGAGATTCTTCTTCTAAATCTACAACCTAGAATTTGCAATGTGCTACCACAAAATTTATGAATATGAGAGCATACTGTTTAAAAAAAAAAGAGATATTCCAGCACAATCTTACCTGGTCTGGGGAGGGTTTGTGGTTCGTCTGATTGGAACGGGAGGCTTTGAAGTGGTCATCCTCATAGTTGTCAGCCATTAGTTTCATCCGATTTTGTGTCTAAAAAGAAATTCATAGTTTAAATTGAGATAAAATCCCTATAATAAATGGTAGGGCAACAAGTACCTTAAAGACTTCCATGAGCATGCAGCTAGTACTGTCCACAATGAAATCAATTAAACACGGACTCTGAGAGGATACCGCCAAGGGTTTAGTCAAAGCTATCCATACTGAAGCCCTAACCCCAACGTCACCTCATCTAGAGACAAGGACTCAGGGAAGTCAAAGGGTTGACTCCTAATTTTGCTTGTGATTAAGGCTGTGTTCTAAGCACAAATGAGTCACCGATCTCCTCTAGGTGAACACAGAGAAGAGTCTCTGTAGGTAAGGAAGAGAGATCTCATCAGGAGTCAGCAGAGATATTGAACTGCTCACACCTCTAGACCTTGAACAAACAGACCGTAGGGATTATTTTATTTGTATCTTAATAAATAAAGCTTGCCTGAGGTAAAGCTAAGCCACTAAAGGCCAGGGAGTGGTGGCACACACCTTTAATCCCGTGACTCAGGAGACAGAGGCAGAAGAATATCTGTGAGTTCAAGGCTACCCTGGGCTACTCCTGACGCATCCAGAAACAGGTCCAGGTGGTGGTGGGTCACACCTTTAATCCCAGCACTAGGGAGGTGGAGACGGGAGTGTCCACCTAGACGAGGTGGCTGGGCAGAGAGAGGAATATGAAGGAGAAGAGACAGGAACTCAGTGGGTGTGGAGTCTGAGGATTCGTGGAGACAGGATCCCACCCTTTTGGTCTGAAGATTTGTTAAAAGGTCTGTCTAGTGGCTAGATGCTTTGCTTTTCTGATCTTCAGTTTGAACCCCAATATCTGTCTCTGGGTTTTTATTATTCATGCGACACAGACAAACACTGTTTTGGTCACCCATTCTATGGTATTTGTTATGGCTGTTTGAGCTAAGATAGGTAGGTAACTGTGCAGGGAAGACAAGCCTCAATCAAAGCAAGCACTTTATACAGTACTTTTTAATATTGCTAAATAAGACTAGATTGTACTACACATGTTATTCTGCAACTTTGATTTTTTTTAGTTATATTTAGGTAGGACTCATTTTCATGTATCTAATAACTGACTCATCATCTTTATAAACAGCTATTCAGTTTTGGGTGGATTTTATATAAATATTAAGATCATAAATATCTGGGAAGAAGTTATTACTTAAAATGAAATAATATCATCACCTAGAAAAATCTAAGAGAATAAAAAAGCAGGTGACAAGGAGAGAAGTTACATGTATAGAATTTAATAGCCATCAATAAGTAATTTAGAAAAAGAACAAAACAAAACAAAAAATAAGTAATTTATGTTTGAAAATAATCAAATACTGTTCTAAAATCCTTTCCAATCCTCCATCTTTGCTAAAAAGGAGAAGTGGTGACTGAGCATCTGGGTAAATGAGTGCTACCCTAAGATCTTCGAAAATCACTTTGTGAGCCAGAATACACAAAAGTAAGTAATGCAAGCTACACTAATAAAATAGTGTTCAAATAAGGCTTTAAAGCACTAAAGTCTTGCTCATATTGTATGGTTTTTAAATATTGACTATGAACACAATCTAAAGAATAACGTTAAAGAAAGATTACCCATGATTCCTCTAATGAGCAACAATCTCTATTAATATCTAAGTGTTGTGGTTTAAGGAGCTGTTCTGCCTTAGGCTCAGCTGGAGGTGCTGTTTCAGGGAGGTTTAAGAGGTACAGCCTTGCTGGGGGAAGGATGTCACTGGGCGTGGACTTTGAGAGGACGTAGCATTGTCTACTTTCAGTTAATTCTGTCTGCTTTGTGTTTAAGGTAAAGATGTGGTCTCTCAGCTTCCTGCTCCTGCTGCCATTCCTGCCACTTGCTGCCCTGCTTCCCTGCCATAATGGGCTCTCATCCCTCTGGAATGTAAGCCAAAATAAACTTCTTCCATAACTGGTTTGGGGCTGTGGTCTTTTACACAGCAACAGACAGTAACTAATAAACTAAGTATATCCACTCAGCCTCCTCCTAGTAGTGAACACATAAAAGGGAACACTTCTGATTTACCCTTGTTTGGTGCCTTTTTCTATATGTACGGTATTTGAAACACCATTCTATTGCACAGGGAATTTCATCTCTGGCAGGAGACACTGTCTCATTTCCCTACTCATCTGGCTTTGTCAAAATTGGACTGTTTATCTCTTAACACATTTCTTGGTGAATTAAGAGCATTTTCATTATCCTTCCCCCCAAATATTTACAGAAATACCTAATGAAGCTTTGGGGCAAGAACTTTAGGGTCAAACTTGAATGCATTGGCACAGGAGACCGCTTCCTAAATATAACCCCAGTAGCAGAGACACTGAGAGAAACAAGTAATAAATGGGACCTCCTGAAACTGAAAAGCTTCTGTAAAGCAAAGGACATGGTCAACAAGACAAAATGACAGCCTACAGAATGGGAAAAGATCTTCACTAACCCCACATTGGACAGAGGGCTGATCTCCAAAAGTATACAAAGAACTCAAGAAATTGGTCATCAAAAGAACAAATAATCTAATAAAAATGGGGTACAGACCTAAACAGAGAACTCTCAACAGAGGAATCTAAGATGGCTTAAAGATACTTAAAGAAATGCTCAACATCCTCAAGTCATCAGAGAAATGCAAATCAAAACAACTTTGAGATTACATTTTATACCTGTAAGAATGGCAAAGATCAAAAACACTGATGACAACTTCTGATGGAGAGGATGTGGGGAAAAGGGAACACTTCTGCATTGCTGGTGGGAATGCAAACTGGTACAGTCGCTTTGGATTTCAGTGTGGCAATTTATCAGAATATTAGGAAACAACCTTCATCAAGACCCAGCAATGTCACTTTTGGGTATATACCCAAAGGATGCTCAATTGTACCACAAGGACATGAGCTCAGCTGCGTTCATAGCAGCTTTGTTTGTCATAGCCAGAACCTGGAAACAACCTAAATGCCCTCGACTGAAGAATGTGAATGGAGTACTACACAGCAGAAAAAAAAATTGACATTTTGAAATTTGCAGGCAAGTGGATGGATCTAGAAAACATCATACTGAGTGAGGTAACCCAGACGCAGAAAGACAAATATCACATGTGCTCACTCATAAGTGGCTTTTAGACATAAAGAAAAAAAAAACAAAAAACAAAAACAAAAACAAAGCCCAAAAAACCAAAAACAAAACCTAGACAACAAAGAGGACCCTAAGAGACTAAGAGAGACATACATGAATCTAATAATGTACATGGGAAGTAGAAAAAGACAAGATCTCTTGAGTAAATTGGGGCCATGAGGATCATGGGAGAGGGTAGGAGAGAAGGGGAGAGGAAGGGAGGGTAATGAAGTAAAAGAGTTGTCGTGGTCAAGGTCTCTCTTCACAGCAACAGTAAACCCTAACAGAGACACAACTACACGCTATGCCTAATTGAGGTGTTACAGAAACTAAAGAAAAGCAGGTAAGCCGAGAAAGAGGAGAAAACAGAAAAAGAATAGAAATAAGCCTGATGTTTAAAAGGAAAGGATTTTTCTTATAAGCTATTGCAGGCTCTGTTTACCAGACTAAAAGATGTACCACTCTTTCAGAGAGACCTGTGGGACATCAGATGTACCACTGTTAAAATATCGCGCTCTGACAAAAAGAAAAGGGACACGAGACTGTGCAGTTGTCCTTCTGCACTGTCCTGTTCACTGGGGAATATTATTTTCAGGTGTGTGACTTTTGTTTATTCTGCATTCTGTGAAGCTGTGGTTCTTTGCCCATCTTAAACTCTGATGGTCCTAATAAAGAGATGAATGGCCAATAGGGAGACAAGAGCAAGGATGGGCAGGGCTAGTAGGCAGAGAGTGTAAAAAAGGAGAAACAAGGAGAATGAAGAGCAACAAGAGAACAAGGAGAGGAGGACATCAGGGGCAGCCACCCAGCTACAAAGCAGGCCACAAAGAAAGCAGTAAAGAAAGGTACACAGAAATAGAGAAAGATAAAAACCCGGAGGCAAAAGGTAGTCAGGATAATATAAGTTAAGAAATTCTGGCAAGAAACAAGTCAAGCTAAGGTCAGGCATTCATAACTAAGAATTAGCCTTCGTGTGTGATTTATTTGGGAGCTGGGTGGCAGGCCCCCCAAAAGCCAAAAGAGCAAAATATTCCACAATACCTGTTGTTTCTCCTCTGTGATGAGATATATACAGTGAGGCATGATGTCAACTTCGTTGCTGGGAGCACTGTAAGACCCTTGTTTCCCCAGGTCTCACCTTTGCAAAAGCTCACAACATACATGCCTGCCTCTACTAATGGCCATAATTCAAGCTGTTCAATCAAAAATGTCAACTACTTAAAAGACAGGATCTCCTGAGTAAATTGGGAGCATGGAGACCAAGGGAGAGGGTTGAAGGGAAGGGGAGAGGAGAAGAGGGGAGCAGAGAAAAAGGTATAGCTCAATAAAATCAGTAAAATAAAAAAATGAAATAAAATGTCAACTACTCTGAACTCCTTATTTCTACCCATGAATACTGACAATGGAGTCACAAAGTCCTGTGGACTCTACTTTCAAATTCCCCTCACTAAATATACAGTTTACTCATGTAACCACCTGTATGTTTTCTTACTGGCTCTCTATGTGGCTAACAGTTGCTAACTTGAAAACAAATCTTACAACTGGGTGCTGTGACATGTGCTGTAATCCCATTACTGTGAAGGTGGAAGCAGGAGGATCAGGAGTTAGAGGCTAGCCTAGGGACACAGGAGACCTGTTCAAACACTGAGATAGCTTAGTGCTTGCTATCAAATCTGATGACCTGAGTTTGATACCCAGCATTCACACAGTGGAAAGACAAAACTGTCTGACTCCTACACAGAGAACATTCTGTTTCTTTCCTTCACATCTGTAACTCTAGTTCAGACACTGTCTGTAACTCTAGTCTCCAAAGGCACTAGGAACACTGGTGGTGCACAAATACACACACAGGCAAACACCCATACATATAAAATAATAAAAAAAATTAAAATTCTTTCTTTCCATGTCAGCACTGAATGGATATTGGTCAGAGAAAGTTAGATGACTCTAAAATCAGAAGAGGAAGAAGGAATAGAAGTCACAGGCCCACCAGTAAACTAAGGAGGGGGACAGAATACAAGTAGGTTCTCTTTTGGTATATAATCTGCTTTCTTACACAACAAGCAAATAGAATCATACAGTACAAACTCTTGTCTTGTCTTGACTGTTTTGTTGTGGTTTTGAGATTCATTTACATTATTGTATGTGTAGTGCATTCCTACTTATTGTTGAATACACTTTGTATACTCATTGTATGCTACTTTGTGAATTCCTAATACTTGCTGCGGCGGACAGCTTTCAAGATGGCCAGCAACAATTCCATTCTCCAACTATTCCCAGTGTTGTGTGTTCCCTCTCAAACTGTAAAGAGTTAGCTTGTGTGACATTAAAGGCAGCAGTGATGATGTATCATTTCTGAGTTTAAGTTACAAAGACATTGGGAATCTCATTTGTTGAGGGTAATCCATTGCCATATTCTAAGTTATAGTATGAAAGGCCAAGAGCACATGAGGATATGAACAGACTCTCAAGTTCAAGTCAGGCCTTTAGATGACTGTAGATCTGGCCATCAGTCTGACTACTAACTTACAAGAGGCTCTAAATGGAACCATAGGTTAAGCTATTCCTCAATTCCTGAAATAATAATTATTGTGTGACGGAGAGAGGATTTTTATGGAATAGAAGATGACTAATAGATGTGGTAACTGGGACCAGGGGATGTGATAACAGGCTGATGATCCAAAGGAGTGACTTTGGAACTGGGCAGTAGGCAGAGCTGCGTGAGCAGGCAAGAAGGAGAATACGGGTGCAAATCCATGTAAGTGAGACACAGACTTGAAGTAGGCTGCCAAAGGATTCCAGGGAGAGTGAGGAACACATGGAGATATTTCTCACCCTGCTCTAGAACTTCAGTCATGTTCAAAGTACAGAAATTTACATGAAGGAACTGAATGCCCAGCTAGGGAACCACCAGTCCCAACACTGACACTGCTGTCAGTGTCTTTGCATTATTCATAGTGAACACAAAAGAGAATATGCAAATGTGGCCACTCTTGGTGCACAAGTAAAAATGAAACTAAAATTATTTATACATATATACATATATGTGTATTAAAATAACACACTGAAAGTGAAAAACGAGACCAACACACCATACAATATAGTACCTTAGTCCATATTTGAATTGAAAATCATACTTTGGTATCAGTGGAGAATTGGTTCTAATCTCCAAGACTCCCTCCTCCATAGATACCAAAGCCTGAGGACATTCAGGTCCTTTATATAAAATGACATAGTAGACACATATAATTTATGCATATTCTTCTATAAACTTAATGTCAATATAAATGTTTAGCATCGTATAGAGAATAATGACAAGAAAAAAAATTGTATGATCTGTATACATGCTGATTTTTAAATTTTGAATAAAGCTAGCCCTTTAAATCCAAAAGCCCCTTGTCTGTTAGTTAAACAAACCATGGATCAAAAATACTGGAAAAGATTTTTCTTGTCATCATTTCTTAAACATGAAAAATGATGGTAACTCAGGATTCTACATTATGTATGTAGCTTTAAAGGCTTATTCTCCACTATTTTTATTGGCAAAAGACTCCCATTCCAAATTTAATTCATAATGAAAGGCTTTAAACCTGTAACTAGCTCTATTTTCTTGGCTGGCTAGAAAGACTTTTTATCCAACATTTTTTTCTTTATAGAGAAAGAAAATAAATCAAAAATGGTGACTTTCATCAAGTTTGGTTCATATTAGATCTTTAGTGTTTCTTTACACAATTTTACTTGAGTTAGAAGAGATCTCTATATGTAATACAGAGCGTGAACAGTCAATCTGATAGGTAAGAATCTGCATATTTAGTATGTTGTTCCACACTGAAAACCTAACCCAAAACCCATGGCTTAGGAGGTCAAAGATCCTAGGGGAACCTACTACCATTGTTTGGATGAATGGAAATGTTGTCAAATTGCCTTCTAAATATTTACATTTACAGCCTTAGACTAGAGTTGTTTCCAACCTTGGCCAGAGAAGGCTCTTTCCACAGTGAGCAACAATTAATGAAAGGACTCTTAACTGGTCAAATGTTGGAACTATATGTCCATTCAGTGCTCATCCTAAATGTGACATTTCTATCAAGCCCACAAAGGCTCGGGGAACTTGCGGAGATGCAGCAGAAAGAGTGTGAAAGCAGAGATGAGGAGGACTGCTCTGAAGCACCAGTTCCCAGACAGGATGTGGCTGCTGCACTCATGAACTAGGTACAACGATGCTTACCTATACAAAAGCCAACATTCCAGTAGGCAGCACTAATTGGACTCAGTGTGGGTGGAGCATATGAAGGTGCGGGAAGGTGTATTGAGGATTCTCGTAGTAGATGTGATCAAGTTAAATTGTATACATGTAGGAAACTGTCAAAGAATAAATGAAAGATAGTATTTTTAAAAAAGTTGATATACCCTTGATATACCATGGCTGGTTGATATCCATGGGAAATCTTCCATTTTATGAAGAAAAAGAGAGGAGGAGAAACTGGGAGGAGAGGAGAGAAGGGAAACTGTGGTCAGGATGTACAAACAAAAATAAAAAATGATGACAACAACAACAACAACAAAACAAAAAAAAATTTGCTCCAATGGGTAGGTCAAGGCCTAAGACCAAGAATTAAAAAAACCCAATCTGAGTTTAAAAAAAATCTGATAAACCTCTAAATAACATTAATAAAAGTTCTTTTTAAAACCTAGTAAGGGGCTGGAGAGATGGCTCAGAGGGTAAGAGCACTGGCTGCTCGTCCAGAGGTCCCGAGTTTGATTCCCAGCAACCATCTGTGATGAGACCTGGTGCCTTCCTTGCCAGCAGTACATTGTATGCTTAATAAGTAAATAAATAAATAAATAAATATTTAAAAAAAATAAAAAATAAAACCTAGTAAGTTAAAGAAAAATAAATGGCACCATTTACATGTTTAGCAGGAGATTTACAACTGTTAGTAGAATCTTCACGATAGGAAAAGAAAGACAAACATTTACAAGTAAAATGATCTGCCCCGGTTAAGGAAGAACTGATACCCACGCTGTATTTCCTCTCCTGGAGGTAATAAAAGTGTGGGCACCAAAAGCGAAGTTGGAGGAAGCGAGTACTTTGCACTTGCATGCCTCAGTCACAAAGGGTTGCAATAGGCTCAGGAAGCACCACAGACAACAGAGCGAGCTGCGGTGAGAGACGGAGGAAAGGAGAGCAATAATCATGTTCCGGGTGGTCCACGGCCAGTCCCACAGCCTAGGAGAGCAGGCACAAAGTGAAAGACCACGAGTAGGGACTAAAATGTCTCTAGGGAAGGAGTCAGAGAGTGCATAGACAACTGGAGACAGACAGCTTGCTTATGAATGGAATATGGACAGAACACTGGCAACTGTCATTGTGGGAACCAGCATACCAGCAGGATTCAGGAGACATTTGAAAGTATGTACAAATGTTGGTTTTCAGATAAGTGGATGTTTGCTAGGTCTGCTACAATCCAAGATGCGCCAAACCAAAGTGTAGGCTTATCTCAAGGTCCAAATCAGTGGTGTCATAGCAATTAGCTTTACATGGTGAAGCAGTAAACAGGAGTGAAGGTAGACAATAAAGTGTCGTGTCTCCTAGTAATTCCCAGAGAGACAAACACCTGGCAACTATACAACGGACAGAGCACATGAAAGAATTACTAAGAGTATCATTTGGGGCCTGTGATGTGACTCAGGAGGGGAAGACACTTGCTATGAAGCCTGGCAACCAAGTTTTCCCCAGAACAGACTTCTGCAAGTTGTCCTCTAGCCTCCACATGCACACGGTGACACGTGTGACCAACAAAAGACACAAACAAATAAAGTTAAAAACAATACTTCATTGATGGGTATTTCCCCCAACTGCATGGAAATACTTAGAAACAGTCAAATACCCCTTACTGTAAGAACTTGGGGATCAGGGAAATAAATTGGAATTGAAGGGTCAAAAGTTAAACTATAACACAACAGAAAACTAGGAAAATACCCCCACCCCGAGCTAGTCCCTTGAGTATAAATAGTATCAGCAGACACCTAGATTAAGACTTCAGAACTAAAAAAGTGATGCTCAGCCTTCAAAGTAAAAAGAAACATAAATGGGCCCAGGAATGGGCTCTAGTCAACTGAGCAGGGCACAGAGATTGAACGGCTCAAAGACACGATGGTCAGCCAGCTCCCAGGCACTTCTGGGGCATACACTCAGAAACCGATACACTGCAGTTTTGCGCTGAGGCACTAACTAGTCTTCTCAAGAAGATCTTGGCTCTCTGAAGAGTTCCATAATATTCATTTTATAGTTGAGGGAAATGAAGCATAAATATATTGCAACTCACTGAAGTCTTTTTACCATGAGTAGATACATTATTTACAACCTGCTTAGTTTTTATATCACTAATCCGTTAATTTTAACCCTAAACTCATAATCTATAGTTCTACTCACACTCTAGAACTTGACAGTTTTTTTACAATAATGATCAAAGACAAACTTCTTCCAGGATAATTTTTCTTTTTGCTTTTTTTTTTTTTTGGTTTTCCAAGACAGGGTTTCTCTGTGTAAAGCAGAGTTAGACATCCTAGGACTCATTCTATAGGCGGGCCTTGAACTCACAGAGATCCGCCTGCCTCTGCCTCTCAAGTGTTGGGATTAAAGGCGTGCATCACCACCACCCAGTGTACTCCTAGGATCTTAAAATGAGATTTGCTAAAGTCATCTGTGAAGATGTTTAAAAAAATGAGTAATAAAAAATGTTATTCTTCAGTTCTCTGGTATAACTGGAAGGAAATATGTGAGCACCCTCGTGTGACAAAATATCCACAATGCTGAATAAATGGATGGATGATCTTGTAATAAGTGCATGTATTCAGGGTCATGTCTGCTGTATTAACAGCTGTCACAAGTCCTAATACACACTAAGTATTTAATAATAATTGGTGAATGCTGCTAAATAAATTCAGGTGAGAATCTAGGAGGATCTGTTGACAGTAAAGAGTGTGGTCCAAGGAAGAGAGGTCCTGGAGAGAGGGGGCTGAGAAGTCTGTAAGTCGGCTTACAAGTCATAGAGCTGAAGCAGGCACTGACCGGGCCATGGACACTGGAGGAAAGTGCAGCTCTTAGTAACCACTGACATTGCAGATGGATGATCTGTTCTGACTTTACCAACAGTGAAACAGAATCATACTGTTACTTAAGTCCTCTTGTTAGAAACTGACAAAATTGTATAGACACAGCTGGGCATGGTGGTACACACTTATAATCCCAGCACTGGGGAAGCTCTGGCAGGGGGAGTGTCATGAATTCAAGACCAGCCTGGGTTAAAAACTGACTACTGGGTTGGCCAGAGCTACATAGCAAGACCTTTTCTCAATAAGATGAAAGCAAATGGAACCCTAAAAGATGCAAACACAGAGAAGGTACATGTTCAACATTATAAGTAATCAAGTATGAGTATAAATAAAAGATTGATCACTAATTTTTGTAACATTTGGTTAAAAAAAAAACAGGACCTGTGACATCTTCTAATTTAGTCCAATCACTGAGAATTCTATGATTTTTTTTTAAAGAGATAGAAGACCTGTAAAGTCTCTACAAAAATCTTCTGTATTTGATGTCTAGCATGAAACACAAAGACATACACAGTAATAAAGACATTTTTGAAAGGGCAGTGGGACATTGGCTGCACTCTGGTTGCCTCCTCTGCCCCGGGCACCGTTAATACCTGGTGTTTGAGCTGCTGCACCAGGCGGTCCTTTTCCCGTTTCAGTGCAGCCACTTCCTCTTGGGTCTTTTTCTTAGAGGACGAAAGCTCTAGAAGAGCTATATTAGCATCCTTTTCACTAATAGCAGCCAGAAGAGCTTCTTGCCTGCAAAGGAAAGAAAACATGAGTACCGATCCAAACTTGAAATAATTCTTTGTAGTTCTATAAAGAAAAATCTGGAGAACAGAGGAAAACATCTGACTTTCACATCATTCATGGGGGGTGGGTGGCAGGAAGTTCTATACCATGGGATTTAGTTCAACATTATTTACTTAACAAAGAGCGTGGAGGAGTCAGGTACTGGGTAGAACCTAAAGTTGGGTAAAAATTGCAGCACAGCGTAGCCTCTTTGCTGGAATCACACTCTTGTCCCCCATCCCCCGCCCCATGTGTATGTGTGTATGTGTGTGTGCGCCGAAGATTTCTTCTATGAGATTTGGCTTCTTAGCGTTATCAGTATCTGAAACGGATAGTCCCATGGTCTGAAACACAGTACTTATCAGCAGGAAGAATTACATGTTAAAGCATATACATGACAAGATTGCACCAACTAAATAAAATAGTCACTAACTTTATTTTTAAAATTAAGCTACAACTATATGTAGGAATTCCTTTTTATATTTTTTTTCAACTAAAAAGTAAAAAAGGCCAGAAAAGGTGACACATGGCTTTAATAATCCCAGCCCTTGAGGGGTAGAGGCAAGCTGATCTCTGTGAATTCAAGGCCAACCTGGTCTTCTTAGTGAGGACCAAGCTAGCAAGAGCTACATAGTAAGACCCTGACTCAAAAATAAAATAAAATGTAAGCCTATGCATGCATGGAAGCAAGGATGACTTGCGGGACTCTGTTCTCTCTTTCATCATGTAGCATCTTGGGTGTTAAAAAAAACTTTTTTAAAGGTAATTTGCTCACCAAGCACCAATATTTCACAAATTTCCCCATAGCGTGTATGATTTTTATACAAATCTTAACCCCTACCTCCTCCTTCATGCTGATTCTTTAAAAACTAGGCAACAGCAAAAGACTGTGAGATTGGCCCCCAGCTGATTGGGAAAAGAAACAGTTATGACCTGTGTCAGAACAAAAGTCAAGTGAGTGCCTGTCCTGGCGGCTTGCAAGTCCAGTTCGAGTCATGCTGTACCTTTTAAAAAAGAATTGCCTTGCTGAGCTACTCTTGTCTTGTTCCCTTGTGGGATATGTACATTATTCTTTCTTTGTTTCCAAAATGGGAACTGAACTCAGGTTGTCAAGCTTGGGAGCAAATGTCTTCACCTACTGAAACAGCCCTGATTTGTAAACTTTAAGAAAATGGACTTAGAATTACAGCTGAACATCATGAAGTATTTTGATATCATCACTGCATACACATTTAGGATTGTGACTTTGTTGTCAATGACCTTTATATATACTTTAAAACAATAATTTAAGCATCACAGATTACCGGTGGTTTTATTACAGGCAGATATTGGGGCTCAGTGGGCACCCATTGGTATTTCTTCCAGTGAGGAACTGGAACAGGGACATAAAGACAGTGGTAGAAGTAGCTATAGTTTATTAGGAAAGAAAACCTTTCCATAAAATAAAGCGGGCCAGAGCTGGTAAAAGGGTAGAGGCTCAGTGGAGGACTGTACAAAGAAATGCAATGTTAATAGTCTTGGGTTTGGGGATCATTTGCATAGAATAAATCTATTCTCTGTACACTGCTACACATCAGCTTTCATGGTGAGAGTTTTCAGTTTCTCTGTGCAAACTGCAATACTATGCTAAATTTGGCCTCACTTTCCACCCTACTCTTTGCCACAGTCTGGCTAACTACTCTGCAGTTCATGTACAGGAAGTAAAGATCAAGGAGAAGAAACTTACAAACAATCGGAACAAACTGGGGGAACAAACTGCCCATGGACCCGAACCCACCCTTCACTAGGTCATCTAAAGAGACAAATGTGAGTTACTACAGGAGAACTATGTAAAGTAGTTGTAGGTTCTGACCCAGGAAATGCTGAGTCTGAAAATGCACTGCAGAAGCTTAACTTTGCTTCTGACTTTTGTTAAGATAATTGAGCTTCAACTGCAGTCATATGGAAAAGTTTAGTGAGGCCACAAACTGGAAGACTATCATTTAAATAGTCTAAGATTTTATTTTGGATGAGTAGATCTACTAAACTCTGAATAAGTAATACTAAAAAATGTGGGCCACAGATCAGTTTACAACATGAAAATAAAAAAAATTAACTAGCTTTGCTGTTGGAAGAGAGCATGGATCCGAGTATCACTTTTACTGTCTCAACACATGGAACTGGGGAAAACGGCAGGTGGCTTATACAACCAGGCTCTTGTAAGCACTGAAGGAAAAGACAGTCTAAATAAGACCACTGAACATCTGAAACAAATATAACCTTGATGCTGAAGGTGCTCAAGCTGTTTGACTGTACTGCACAGCTTCCTGGTGATGGTTATCATCTGTTTTCTTTGAGGACATAAGGAGTTGGGATGAGAAGTGTGCACTGTCCGCGAGGGTGCTGTGTTTCTGTGTACTCATTGTCAGGATCACACACTCGCCATTAGGCCAAGAGCAAATGATCAATCAATATCAGCACTATAATTATATGGCGCCATCAACACCTTTCTTAAATACAAAATACAAAGATTATAGTGATTTGAGTTTTGTATTTAGGGAAAATGCACGAGGGCTGGCAAGGGCCACCTGGGTTTGACAGTGGGAGGAGAGAAATGACTAGTCTCTGGCCTCTACATTTATGCACACACACATACTTGGTTGGGTTGGTAGAGGCAATAAAAAAGAAAAAAAGCACAACCTGTAAAGGTGAAATTATTCTATATTGTTGAAATATTTTGACTGAATTCCAATTCTTTCATAAACAGCATGCTTGGACAGCTAGGGATACAGACAGTATTGTTCTCTTTGTTATATTATCATTTTAATAACTTCTCAACGAATCCTATCAATGCCCAAAGAAAACACGAATAAGGCTCTGGAGCTTCACCTGCTTTCCGCTGGGAGCCACTGCAGATGCTGCCCAGATCACACTTGAGCTGTGTCTCCCCATCCTGACAGCTGATTCTGCACACAAGGCTCTAGGCTAGCAGACCCCAAGCTATTGGGTCACCCAAACCTGTACATCCAGTACAATGACTGCACACTAACTGGGTGCCTTTCCTCATTTCCTCCACATCCTCAAGGTCATACATTTTTTTCTGCAGAATGCAAGAAACAGTCCCCTCCCATTGCCATCAGGGAACCAGAGACTGCCCAACTTGCAAGCATTTACTACGGACCTGCCTGGCACAGAATCTCCTCCTCTTCTAGAACCTGTAAGGAAGCAATCTCACTTTGTCATGTGGGCCTCAACTTTCCCCAGGACCACTGCCATGCTGGCTTTTCTTGGCATTAAGAGTTCTTCTAATAAACCAATCTCTCATTCAAAAAGACAGTCTATCTCAGTGTCCCCTTGAGCCCAAACCGAGACCTTCTACTCTCAGCAGTTGTAGACATTGTCTAGCCAAGGCAGCAATGCATCCCTGTTGCTTTACTACAGACAGTAACTCTGCCATATGGGTCCCCAAGGTTTTCAGGAACTTAGCAATGGCTAAAACTAGTTGGAATGGGCCCACTGGAAGCATCTGGTGGAGCAAAGCTCCATGCTCAAGCCTGGCATGAAGAAGAATCATCACACTTCTAATCTAAGTACCTGGGTGGAAGCAGAGGCAGGAGGACTACCATAAATTTGAGACCAGATTTGTCTGTCTTGAGAAATAAAAAAAAAAAGACAACTAAGAAACCTCAAATCTCATTGTCAGAGAACAATAAAGCCATCACTTTTCATGACGCCTGGCTAGCCAGATGCAAGGACACCCACTTAACTTCCAACTGTTTCTCTTGTGTCTTTGATTATCTGGTTTCCATGCCCCCAAACATCCCTGAACCTATCCGGAGAGACAAGTGATATCTAGGACTGCTGGCATCTCACGTTTGCCTGTTGCTGAAGAAAGCCTCTTTTGCAAAACCCGTCCTTTTGGGAATACGCAGGCTGTGGAGCAAGCTGCATCTTTCTGGGTGACACAATGGACAAGGGCTCTTGAAAACACTGTGGTGTCTCTCCCTTTCTCTCATGGAGACTGAGTTCCACCACTGAGCTACATCCTTTGGAAACATTCAAGAAGACAAGGCAAGGATGTGTAAGCAGCATCAACAGCTTTAAGTTTGGTGCGATTAGCCTTGCTGTTTTCTTAATACATCGGACAGAAAGGAGGCCTACATGGTAAGCCTGAACTAAGGGACCTGGTAGACAGTAGAGCAAAAAAAAAAAAAAAGTCCAAATTTCTGTTTAAAATGTTGTGCTTTTTAGAGGCAACAAAATACAGAATGAAACAAAAAATAAACTGTGAGAAGAACTGTAAGTGAGTAGCCGCTTATGGAAAACAGTCTTCTCTGTAGAAAGACACTCTCTGATGGAAACAGAAACACAAGAAAGAAAAAAAAAAAACGGTCAGAAGTGATTCTTCTAGTAACTGCGATCTAGAAGTTAGGTCCTAGCACCAACATGAATTTTTAGAGAAGTGGTGGACACCAACAGAAGCTGACCACTAAGAGCGCTCCTAACTAGGAAGCTGCCACCAACCAGAGTCCTGCAAGCCCAAGCAGCCTGTTTCCCTGGAGAGCCCCAAAGGAGCAACTGGGAAGACACAAGGGAGAACCCCCACAGGATCACAGGACAAAATGTCAGTGCACTTCCTGCACTTGTTAGGAGTCTATTTCCCAGTTAACAAGCAAACACCCCCACCCCGTCAGCTGGATACAAACATTTCAGTGGTTAGCAACCCCTATTTCCTCAGTAAGTTGCCGCAGAAAGGCAAGTCATTATGGCTAGTCACTCTGTCCCTGGTGCTGTAAACTACACCGGCTGAACTTGCTCTTTGACCTGCAAAGTCTAATGGAATCAAGATGTGCACTACTGTGGCATTTGAGCAGCAGGAAATAGTGAGACCTCCCCTCTGTTCCTTTCCAAAACCTTTCTGGGCAAATTTCAGAAACTGGAGACAAATGCCATAGGCATGAAAAGCTAAGCACCTTTGATGATTTCTGCGTCTTTAACACAGTGGTCTTCCAACACTAGTAAGCAAGAAACTGAAAGCAAGACTGAAACAGTGACTTGGAGAGCGTGCTAAGCATGTATGTGTTCCACAGCTCAAGGAGTATGTTCTGCTGAAGTGCAAGGAGTAAGAATTAAGAAACATAACCAACATTTTTTTTTTTACCATTTCCTCCTCTTCCAAGTATGAATTTCAAGCTGAAAAGTTGCAGAATTACATACAATATGCTCTATAAGCCCAAAAACTTTAGGGAAAAGACCAGATGAAAGAATGAGGTTGGAGGCTTTAGCATGTTAATGACATGAATAAGAAGGCATAGTTTAATTGACTACAATCTAGATTAAATTGCAAATCCTCATTCTCTTATTATAAATTACATACACTTTGATTCTGTGGTCTTGTGATTTAACCACCTGGCTATCTAAAATCCAGGCAATTGCTGGTTTTACTCATGCCCTGAAGATGTCCACTCAGTTATTGATTTTCTCCTTTCTAGAGTATGGAAGACACGTCAACCCGATTAAGCTTTGTGAAAAGCACAGTCATGTCCTGTGGGTAAACCTGATCTCTCAAAATTTGAAACCTGTGTTCTGTTCTTTTATGTAGATATCACGGAATATCCTGGGTGTAAAATGTCAGCACTAAGTCAATTATTTCCTCCACCATCATGTTTCCCCATCATGTTAATGGGGTCACTCACTCCTGGGTCCCCAGGCTGACAGTACCTACATAATCTAGTTGTGCTTTGCTTCCCGTGGTCCAACACTGAGTGTTATTCTTTTCTAGTAGTCTTCACTATATGGGACTGTTATTTCTGTAACCACTACCACCCATTTATTTGGGACCTGTATTGTTCTTAAAGTTTCATCTCCAACTTTCCTGTCAGTCTACACTGCCCTGCTTCTCTAAGGTCAACATTCTTGGGTCTCTCAGCGCATCACATGCCTGGCCTAAACTCGGGACCATGTCTTTCTGCCGTCTCTCAGCAACCCTTCATCAGTTTCACCTCTTTCCCCGGTGTTGACATAACCTTCTCTACCTGCGACATGCCGAGTTAGTCTCTGTCAAGGTCTAGCTCCCCCACTGACTACTACTTTCTTCCTTGTCAGCATCTGCTTCTGGACACTGACACCGTCTGGATGGTGAAGAGAGCCATTTTGTGAGTTACCTTCAATTCTTTCATACATGTGACGCCTGCATGTATGGTTTGTCTTAAATTTTTTTCTCAAGCAATTAGTTTTTCAGTTTGTTCACATATTAATTTTAAGTTGTGATAGAATATTTATAACATCTTTTAAAAAGTATTATTTTTAATTATGTGTATGCCTATTTGTCTTTGGTGGATATATATATATATATATATATATATATGTATACATATTTATATATACCAGATGCAGGTAAACCTCTTGGAGCTGGAGTTAGAAGCAGTTGTGAGGTGGGTGCTAGGAACCAAAGCTAGTCCTCTGCAGGAGCAGCATGCATCCTTAACCACTTAACTATCCTTAGCCCTCTCTCCAGCCCCACTTAAACACACAACTGTTTTCAGAGGTTTGGTGGTACTAAATGCATCCACACAATTGTACAACCAATCTATTCCAAGACTTTTAATCTTTTATTTATTGATTTATTGTATATATTTATTTATTTATTATGGTTACAACATTCTGTTTGCATATATGCCTGCAGGCCAGAAGAGGAAACCAGACCTCATTACAGATGGTTGTGAACCACCATGTGGTTGCTGGGAATCGAACTCGGGTCCTTTGGAAGAGCACGCAATGCTCTTAACCGCTGAGCCATTTCTCCAGCCCAAGACTTTTAATCTTGAAAAACTAAAACTATATCCATTTAATAATAATTCCTTATTTCTCCTGCCCCAGCTTCTGATAACTATTATTATTCTACCTTCTGTCTCAGTGGACTTAGCTACTCTAGGTATTTTATAAAAGTGGAATCATTAGGTAATTTTCTTTTGCAACAGGTTCATTTCACTTAACAGAATGTTTTCAAGATTTATTCACATTGTAGCATGTACCAGCACCTTCTTTTTCAATATCGAATAACATTCCACTATATGTATACATCAATCCCTCTCTAATCCATTTTTTCCTCACAGATACTTGAGTTACTTATGCCTTTTAGGTAATGTTAATAATGATTCCATATTTAATTTCAAAGTATCTTCATTCTAGAAGATGACCTTGAAAGACAAGAACTTTTAAAGATTGTCAATGTTCTGCTCCGCATATGTCTTAACTGTTTATCACTTTTTCTTTTATTTAGTGGTGTGAGTATCCAGTCTACTCTAGAAACTATGGGATTACATGCCAGTCTTTGCTTAAAATACTGGAATACAGATGCCGTAAAGTAGAATCCTTGTTTTATTCATTCCAAGTGCCAAGAATAGTTCTGAGTGACAGACATATACATCTTGAGCCATGAGTCTCTAATTCTGGCGACATTCTTGCCTGCTAAGGTCAACATGAATGGTTCTAGCATTTTTGCTTATTTTGAAGCTGTGTTTTACTATCCTTTTGAGACTCCCTGCCCTCAACCATGTGCAGCAGCATGTAAGACAATCAGCACCAAGTCAGAGCAAGTAATATCAAGCTTTGAAAACACGAAAGAAACAGACATTAGAAGGACATCCACAGCTTTGTCAAGCTGTATTCCACGAAAGAAAGAAACAAGAAGGGGAGGGCCTGAGACTGAGATTGGCTGGTTCACCTAGATAGGCTGACTGTGAGGCTCAGTGTTGGAACCATAATTTAAGAGGCAGCACAAAATAGAGGACATCCAACTGAAGATGACAGGGTGGGTATTAATGGGATAACCCAGAAAAATTTACTAATAGATATACAAGATATATTTATAAAGAATATGACTACTAGGGTAAAACTTTAAGTTAGTTTTGCTGAAATGAGATAATGAATCTGAGTTTCTCTAGAGGGCACAAGTGGTAGCCAAAGGGGAAAAGCCACTAAGGTAGAGAGTTCATTTCACAAAATGAATACTTGATGTACCCACACTTGATAACAGCAGAACCGGAAAGCTGAAAGAATTACTAAGTGTCTCAGAGCAGGTGTTTAAACAGATCATCAGATGTCTGGAAATGATTTTATTGGGTTGGCACTTTGATGCTGTCATTTGTTCTATTTTATCAGAGGGTCTTGCTACTGTGTAGCCCTGGCTATCCTGGTACTCCCTATATAGACATCCTAGCCTTCAACTTGCAGATCTTCCTGCCTCTGCCTCCCAAGTGCTGGAACAACAGGCATGTGCCCCCATCCCACTGCCCTTTTTAATACTGCGATTTTCACTAAGTAGTGGGGGAAGCAGTAAGGGACAGGTGCTACTCCATCACATGCAGAGAGCTCTGGTGTGCCCAGACAGGAAAGCCATTTTAGCATATGGACAGGGAATCATGATGGCATGACTGACAGAAGTGGCGCGTGTGGAAGCCAAAGCTGTGTGAGGATGCATTGCTACACCACCGAAGTGGCCTAAATTAGGGGTACTATGAAGAGAGAGCTTTGAAAAGGATCTCTGAGTCAGAGCAAACATCCTCAGGAATAAACACAGATTTAAAACCCTTGATGTGCCTACCGAGGACACATCAATAAGACTCAAAAACACTGAATACGGAATGATTTGGTTTGAAACAAGGCACATCA
This sequence comes from Microtus oregoni, assembly GCF_018167655.1. Lineage (NCBI taxonomy): Eukaryota > Metazoa > Chordata > Mammalia > Rodentia > Cricetidae > Microtus > Microtus oregoni. The sequence continues at coordinate 60,643,544 of NW_024543061.1, forward strand.
AAAAAGCAAAGAGGAAAGATGCAAAGAGGAACAATCAGAAGACTCTGGAAGCTAAAAGGCCAGGCTATCTAGCTATGGCAAGTGATGTTTTATGGAGTAGAAGTCTTCTATTAAGAGAAACTGTTTCTAAACAATGAACAGCATGCTGCTGTTTGACTCCTCCTGGATTTAAGAGTCACAGGCAGGGGTTCTAAGAGAAAACCTGTTCCACCAATGAATAAACATCAGAAGGTATGACTGTGGCTGTGGCCTGCCCAGTACAGCCTTCCTGCTGTATAGCAGTAAGTCAGCTTCAGAAGACAATCTCCAAACCCTGCTGCTGCTTACCTCACATCTATGCCTAGAACATGGTGGGGTTAGGGGTGGCAAGTTAGGCCAGCAGGAAGGGGGAGGTCATCTCTATGTGGTCTCATTTCCAGAAGAATGATTTAGTCACTTGGCTAGTTCACATTTAGGCTGAATTACATGTAGGTCCAGACTTCTGTACTTACTTGCCTGTGATCTGATATTGTAATTTTAGTGTCACAAACAAAAAAAGATACAATTACCAATTAATATGATGAGTGTCAGCTATATACATGGGGTCTTATGCCAGTATTGGTGATATTCTGCAATATTTTCTTTATAAAACTTACGTCTGGGAATGAGGAAAATTATGCACAAACTAAGTAATCTAAAAAGATTTCTCTTTGCTCTTTTATAGTTTAACTGGATTTTATAGGTAATATCCATATATCAAAATGTTACAAAATTCCTTCTATATTAAAAACAAAAAAAAATAAAACTTTGGTTAGTGATCATTAAAAAAAAACTGGGGCATCTACTTTATAATATGGATGTGCTCTCTTTCTTTCTTATACACACACACACACACACACACACACACACACACACACAATATAGGGAATCAAAATAGGAGGCTTGCATGTTCTGATAAGCTACATCCCCAGTACCCAGAGCAGTCTTTCCAAGTTTTGTATGTAGACAAGAAAAGACTGGCTTTGTTAAGACTGTAACAAGCGTTAAAGACTCGCAGAATGCTGTTATCACACACAGTCATAGCAAAAGTAGTGGAGTTTGCATTCCACAACTACACTAGCATGCCTAAAAAGTACATGAACTCAACTCTGGAGACTCTAAGATTAATGAAAGCTTCATTTTTACTAATATTCAAAAGTAAAGGTATTTGTTTATAAGTTAATTTAGTAAAAGTTATTAATTTCCTTCTTTTGTGAAATATATCTACCTACACTTCAAATAAAAGGTAAGTTTAAAGAAAATTTATTTGGTGAGAGAAACAACAAAGTTATTCTAAAATGGTCCTTGCAAAGTTTTCATTGAAATCAGCTTCAAAGCTAATTCTGTTCTTCAAGTTTTGAGCTGTGTGTGTGTGCATATAGGAAATGTACTACTGGAGAGTGAACCTAGGGACTCACACGTGCGGGGCAGGCACTCTAACCCTGGGCTGTATATTGAACCCCCAAATATTATTTTTGTTAAAACGAACTTTTTAGTAAGTCTGGCCCAAAGAATGAATCTGGGTGGTACATTTTCAGATCATTGTAAGAAACAAATACATATTTCAGGGCATCTTTTAAACTGGGTCTGAAAACCCCCAAGAGAGAGATTACATGTATATTTAGCAATGACAGCTCTAGGGGATGAAGTGTGAAATTGTCATAGGGACTATTTTGAGACTCACTTGGATATTGAATTTCCATTCTTACTTTCTAAAAGGAAATAGTCTTAATACATTGCAGCTAAGCCTCTCAATCTTCATGACTACATCAGAGCAACGGGACTTTCTGAAAACAATGTTTCCTCATAGACCTGTTCTTTTCTTTGAATGTACAAATCAAAGAAGCTTCTTAGTAGTGAAACTGGTGCCTTCCCCTTGTTCATTTTCCACTGGCTGAGGTGCACAGTGACTATGTTAGCTGCTGGCAGGGGAAGAAGCACCCACCCCTAAATCCTTAGTCACCATCCCTTCCAGTCATGTTTTTACTTCTAATAAGGCTCTGAAGAGAAAACAACAGGGAACCAGCTAAAGTTTTCCATGCTACTTCTTTGTTCATAATGAATATGGAGAAGTTACCCTACTAAAGCCCTGCATTCCATATTTGTAGTAACAGTTTGCAGCTATGGGAGTTACTCCAGGGGTCACTGGTTTTGTCCTTAACAAGGGTGAAACTACTATGTTCAAAACGCAGTGACTACACGGGACCACAGGGCCATGAAGACAGACCAGGACACTGAAGCAGCAGAGGTGGACTCTGACCCCTGACAAGTTCATAAAGAAAACTACTCTAGTCTGCACTCCCACCTGAAAGAGACAAATACATATGCAGTTCACTCCATGTAGCAAGGCAGTGAACACACAGCTTCCCTTTAATAAAGCCCTTTATTTATTTATTCATTGTTTTTCGAGACAGGGTTTCTGTATAGCTGTGGAGCCCATCCTGGAACTTGCTCTGTAGACCAGGCTGGCTTTGAAATCTGCCTGCCTCTGTTTCCCCAGTGGTGGGATTAAAGGTGTGTGCCACTACTGCCCAGTTATTTTAATTATTTTTTCTCAGTGCTGGTGTTTGAATCTAGGGCCTCAATAATGTTAGGTGAACTAGCAAAATATTTTACAGCAGCTTAGTTTTGGGAATCTATACAACAAAAGTCTATAAAAAGTCTCTAGGGAACAGAATGCATAACAAAACAAGTCTAAAGGTTAGAAGAGGTTACAAGAGCAAAAGCTCTTGCTGCACAAGCCTGATGTCTCAGTTCCACCTCTGGAACCCTCATGAAAAAGCTGGATGTAGTGGCGCACACCTGTAATCCTAGCATGCCTACAGTAAATGGAAGGATGTACATTCATGTAAGTGTATGTGATCCCCTTCTGCTCTTTATGTATCTGCCTTATAGAAAAGTTGGAAGGGCTTGTCAGGTGGCTCAGTGGATAAGGGTGCTTGTTGTCAAGTCTGAGGACTTGTAATTCTTCCCCAGGACTCACATGGTGGAAAAATAGAGCCAGCTCCCCAAATCCTCTGACCTCAAAATGTACACATGCACTCAGGCACACACACACACACACACACACTTTAATAAATTTAAGGCAGATTAAACAAACAAACAATAAACAAAAACAGCTAGCAAGGTATTGGTACTGGTGATTTTAGCGCCAGTAGATCAAGCACTTGCTAAACTATGTCTTAAAGCTGCAGTGGAGATGTGGGGCCGGGAGGCTTAGTAAGTATATGCTCAAAAGATAAAGCTGAGTAAGTGGCAGGTTCATGACAATTTTCTTTCATTTTAGTGTCCCCACTTTCTAACAATATGTATCCTCTGCCTCCCTAATAATTTAACACATATAGGATATGGCAGCATCCACTCCTCCATGTGAAGCCATGGCCATTTCAAAATGAAGTGCACCTGATGTTGCAAGCACAATTTTTGGGTTGCTCCATTTATCTTGTCCTTTTTTGTTTTTTTTCCAGAAAATTTGTTTCCAAAGGAAACTAAAGTTTTCTTATATCGTTTCTCAGAACTCAAGCTTCAGAATGCCTCCATTTACATCAGTGTCTGTTTTAAGAATCACCAAATGCTTTCAACCATTAATCCCTGTACTCTGTCACTGTCCTACTGTTTACGTAACCTTTCCTAGTCTCAGATGAATAGCACACTCACACCAGCTGTCCACACCATGCTACTGAAGACACGTCCTTGCCTTTTCTCTAGCTTGCACTGTCTTTTAGGTCTGATGGCTGATATTTGCACGAAGAATGCCAGTGGTGTCACAGCCTCCGCAGACACCTGCATACCCAACAACTAATAGTACTTGTAATACATTGTCCTGCTGGGAGATTGAGTCAGATGAGTGACAAGATAGCAGAATCATTAGTGTTTGCTTCTGGCAACCTCCGAGAACAGCCCCCACGCAGGGTCTGGAGTTTTCATACGCAAACCTTGTAAGAACAGCTCTGCTGCACTGGTTTGGGAGGGGCACCTGCTGGGAAACTGTGGGGATGAGCCCAGTGACTGTGCTGGCCCTAGGAAGAACTGTCATTATCAGTTTGATAATCTTCTCCTGTTCCTTCCAGTATGTTCTAAGATGCTTTTCAAATGCCATGTATACTCTAGAAAAAAAATCACATTTTTGTTTTTGTATTAAGTATAGAGAAATACAGGTATAAAAGGATGGGGAATTCAGGATCATTTTCTAAAATTCCTTTTTATTAATGATAAAGGCATAAAAGAAAATGTTATAGCCCAGACTGGCCTCAAACTTATGATTCTCCTGCCCTTGCTTTTCTAGCATATCCCACTAACATGTGCCACCATAACTGATATGATCATTTCTAAAAATTATGTTAAAAACAATATGCAAATTGTGCCTGAAAATACAGTAAAGTCTTCTCATTTCTTAATTTGTAAAATTCATTATTTGTCTTACATAAACATGCTTCTGGATAAGACAATTACATTGCTTTCATGCTCTGGGATTTTTATTACAATGAGAACCAAGAAAGTAGATTGAACACTCATGCTTAAATAATACTTAAAACTATATTTTAAGGGGCAGTGACATGGCTTAGTGTGTAAACGGTATCAAGTCTTACAACCAGAGTTTGATCAGAGGTCATGGTGCAAGAAGAGAACTGACTTCCACAAGTTGTTTTCTGACTCTACTTAAGCACCACAGCACCTACAAACACACATGCACCCCCTACACACATACTAATAGAAACTTAAGAAAACAAATCTCATATTCTGAGGCTGGAGAGATGGCGGTTTAAGGTTAAGAACACAAACTAATCTTATAAAGGACCCAATTTTGGTTCCCAGTACCAACGCTGTGTGCTTACAACTAACTGTAACTCTGACTCCAGGGGATCTGATGACTCTGGCCTCTTTACACACCTGCACTGCCATTTGCAAGCCCCCCATATATATAATATATATATTTAAAAACAACAAAAGTAAATCCTTAAAAGCCCTTATACTGAGAAGGAAAGGGTATCTCAAACTTAAAATGGTTCCATTCTACAATAAAAATACATTGCAACGTAGAGGTATTTGTATGTATTTTGAAAGAAGCAGAGAGAAAACATCAGAAAGACTACAAAAACAAGTATTATAGTTTCTAAGAAACGTATTCTCTAACTAGGACTATTACTTTTGATTTCTCAAATTTCTGAGATCACGATGAACAAGTATGAGTAGACTTAGAAATCTGTCTTTGTCTTCCTCTCTCGAGATGGTACCTCAGTCTATTGCCTGCTCTGAACTACTGAAATGATCCCCTGCTGTGCTTTCCTAAGTAGACCAGGATGACAGACACACATCATTGCATCAGACTACAAGGCACTTGTTGAAGAATTAAGACTATGACAACAAAAAATTATTTGAGATTTACTGCTAGATTTCAATTTGATGTTTTCTGCATTAAGAAGATGAATTTTAAGAACATTCTGGCTGCCAAACTAACTATTCTATGAGAAAGAAAACACAAAAGCTACACATGAGGACATTCAAACTACTGTTTTGGTTCCTGTCTAACTTTTCCAGTCAAATGCTCCAGTTACTTAAACATTTTTAATGTTCCACAAATGAACGCCTCCTCTCCTTCCTCAGAGCCTGTCCCATCACTGCACTCACGACAGCTTCTGACCCCGGTTCCATCACTGCACTCACAACAACAGCCTTCTGATCCCGGTTCCATCTATTGGTTCAGCTCAGTTCAGCACACATTTTTTTTTTTTCTGTTTCCTAAATGCCTTCCCCGTGACCATGGCTACAGCACCAAGAAAGCCAAGATGTGGACTGAATCTTGAATGCTGAAGTCTAGTGAGCCCTAAGAGAGTTGTGTGCAAAGAGGCTGGCGAAGGCCTGAGACTTTCTGAAGGTCTGGGACTGACAGTGAGCTCCATAAGTAGTGCTGGGTTGAAAGACGGGGTCTAATGGAGCCCACTCCCTTCTCATTGTGTTTATCTAGGGACTGTTAAACCACTGAGGTACCCTGAACTGCCTAGTGCCTTCTCAATTACCCATGACATTTGTAAAGCAAACTAGAAGAAACTCCTTTCTTATCCAGGAGGTTAGTCACATATATTTACAAGTTTTTACTTTATAATTGTGTCCTTCCATGAAAACAAGAATTTTTTAATGCTTTTTAAAAATATTATTTTATTTTATTTTTTTAAAAAAGAAAACAAACTATCTTTTTCATTTTACATATCAATCTTAGTTCCCACTTCCTCCCCTCCTCCCATTCCTTCTATCTACCACCCTGCCCCCCTATCCACTCCTCAGAGAGGGTAAGGCACATTGCTTTGGGGGAAGGTCCAAGCCCCTCCCTACTATATCTACGCTGAGCAAGGTATCCATCCAAAGAGAATAGGTTCCCAAAAAGCCAGTACTAGCAGTAAGGATAAATCCTGGTGCCACTGCCAGTGACCCCACAGTCTGCCCCAGCCATACAACTGTCACCCACATTTAGAGGGTCTAGTTTGGTCCTATGCTGGTTCTTTTCAAGTCCAACTGGACTTAGTGAACTCCCATTAGCTGAGGTAAGCTGTTTCAGTGGGTGTCCTCATCATGGTCTTAACCTCTTTGCTCATATTCTCACTCCTCCCACTCTTTAACTGGACTTTGGGAGTTCAGCCCAGTACTCCACTGTGGGTCTCTGTCTCTGTTTCCATCAGCTGCTGGATGAAGGTTCTATGGTGACATTTAAGATACTCATCAATCTGACTACAGGAAAGGCCAGTTAGGGCACCCTCTCCTCTATTGCTTGTGGTCTCAGCTGGGGTCATCCTGTAGATTCCTGGGAATTTCTCTAGTGCCAGGTTTCTTGCTAGCTCCATAATGGCTCCCCCAATCAAAATCTCTCTTTCCTTGCTCTCATCTCTGTTCTTCCTCCATCTTGACTATTCCTTTCCCTCAAGTTCTCCTTCCCACTTCCCCTTGTCTTCCCCTGTAGTAGTATGGGGCGGCAGGGCTGCGTCCCCCACACCCGGCCGCCCACATGGCTAGCTTATGCCCCCAAATAATTACACAGACACTGTATTCTTTTAAGCACTGCTTGGCCCTTTAGCTCTAGCACTTACAGGCTAATTCTCACATCCCGATCAACCCATCTCTAATAATCTGTGAGAACCGGTCTTACCGGAAAGATTCTAGCCTAGTCCATCCTGGGTCGGAGCTTCATGCCGGGAGCAGGGCATGGCGTCTCTCTCTGAGGCATCTGCTCCCGAGAGAGCTGTGGAGTCTCTGACCTCACTTCCTCTTCCTCCCAGCATTTTGTTCTGTTTACTCCTCCCACCTATCCTCTAACCAATAAAACGGGCCAGGGCAGTGCCTTTATTAGCCAATGACCTTCCTCCATCATTTCCCCTTTTTCGGTTTAAACAAAAAAAAGGCTTTAACTTTAACATAGCAAAATTACATATAACAAAAGTTATCAAGTAAAAGTTACAATAATCTTTATCATAACTAAGGAAAACTATAACTATAACTAACTATTCTTAACTCCATCAAAGACTCCAGAAAGATATAATATTACCTAAGTAAACAAGAACTAAGAAACTTCAAACTCTAGAAATGACAAAGACATCTCTCTGCTTGGACAGTCACCCAAAGTTCTTTTGTACCGTTGGGGCATCCATCTTCAGCCTTCAGGCCCATGGTATCCAGCAGACATTTCCATGAAGCAGGAAAATTCAAAGTCAGTTCAGTCACTATCTGTTGTGTCCTGCAGAATGTCTCGCAGACTCTTTCATGAATCAGGAACCCCGAAAGATCATCTCACCTTAGGCAAGTTCAGTAGTTCTCTCTCTGCGGTTCTCTGTGTCCAGTTTATGCAATAGTCCAGGCAAGAGCAGTTTCTTGCCCAAATGGCTATCAAAACTCCATAAGGTGCCTCTTCGATGCCCATCTTCCTCTTGAAGTACATTGGTGCTGCCAGGAGCAGACGTGTCTCATTGTCATGAAAAGTCCTCAGTTATTAAAACATTAAATGTCCTATTCTGTAATCTATATCATATCCCCCTTTAAATGTAAAAGAACATTTATAAACATTTTTTGGGAATATGGGCGCAGTTATTTCTCTCCAAACTGCTTCCTGCTGAATGGGGGCGTCGTTAATTAGGTCTTTCATGGTATAACCTGTGTGCTAGTTTCATCTCAGTTGGCAGTTGAGCGAAGCAATTTTTTGAAGGCATTCACACCAACCCTTCAGGAGGGCGTGGTCCATCATACCAAATCGGGATAAAAGAAATGAACAGCGTCTCATCCTCTGTGAAAACAAAATAAGAAACTCCTCTCCAAAGCATCATGTCCTTAGATCCAAATTTCAAAGTTAAGGCATCAAAATATCTATGTCGGATTAGTTCAGCAGCATTTATCAATAAATATCTTTTAGCATCTGTTGCTCCTTCCTCAGCATTCAAATAATTCAAAGAGAGCATAATAGCATACAGTATCAAGATTCTCTGTGTATTTTCCATCTTTGTTCGTTTTATTTTAACCTCTATTTTGTTTATTTTTACTTTTAACTTTTTGCTTTTTGAGATAGGTTCTCTGTATCTTTGACCTGAAGTAACTCTGTAAACCAGGCTGTCTTTGAACTCTCAGAGATCCGCCTGTCTCTGCCTCCCAGGCATTCGGGATTAAAGGTGTACGCTACTACACCTTGAACTCACAGAGATCTGTTTGTCTTTGCCTTCTAGGCACTGGGATTAAAGGCGTGTGCTACCACACACAACATCTCTCTTCCTTTTTTTTGTTTTTTACTTTAAGAACTTCAACTTTTAGTCTGCATATATTTTTAACACACTTTAAACCATTCACAAATTTTCTCTGTCTTTGAATCTCTCTTTACTGTATATCTCTCTTTTTCTGACCACATGAATCTTTAATTTACCAAGCTATCTCAGTAGGACTAAAGGCGTGGCTTTGCCAGCTAGATCCAGTCCATTCCTTAGCTTTCCAGCCTCATGGCTGAGGTACTGGCTGTAGTCATGTTTACTACCACAACTGTATGGCATTTCAAGGTTCCTGCCAGCAAGTGAGCTACAACAGACAACACTCAAGTCCTCTCTCGGTAGCCGGCCCTCCTGCCTCAGTCAGAGTTTGCCCTGGCAGGACAGCCCAGAAAGCCGGCATTTTTAAACGGCGCAGCTTTTTTCCTGCTACGGCTGAAAACCGAAAAGCATGCGCTCAGCTTTTCGTCAACACCGTTTAAGTGTTTCGTGGCAGGACCTCTTAATGAGCTGCAGGCTTTGCAGCTAAAGCTGAGTCAGGAAGCCTCTCTTAGAAGAAAGCGCATGCTTGCCTCTAGCAAGCAGAGCAGACCCGAGAACATAGCGAGTCTAGTTGCCATCAAACAAATCGTAGCACTTTACTCCAAATGGTCTATTCAAAAGCTCTGTCTCCTGCAGGAGTCAGACAGAGATCGCAATGGTGGCACAGCCCCAGGAAGTCGCGCTTTAAAATGACACAGCGTTTTTTCTGCTACTGTTGCCGAATCAGGAAATCTCTCTACAGCACGCCACCAACAAACAGCAAAAATCTGTGTTAAACTCTCTCTCCCTTATTTTTAAGCCTTCTCAGGTTTTTTAAGTGGGTTTCGGCTGTCCACACGTCTGGGCGCCAACCTGTAGTAGTATGGGGCGGCAGGGCTGCGTCCCCCACACCCGGCCGCCCACATGGCTAGCTTATGCCCCCAAATAATTACACAGACACTGTATTCTTTTAAGCACTGCTTGGCCCTTTAGCTCTAGCACTTACAGGCTAATTCTCACATCCCGATCAACCCATCTCTAATAATCTGTGAGAACCGGTCTTACCGGAAAGATTCTAGCCTAGTCCATCCTGGGTCGGAGCTTCATGCCGGGAGCAGGGCATGGCGTCTCTCTCTGAGGCATCTGCTCCCGAGAGAGCTGTGGAGTCTCTGACCTCACTTCCTCTTCCTCCCAGCATTTTGTTCTGTTTACTCCTCCCACCTATCCTCTAACCAATAAAACGGGCCAGGGCAGTGCCTTTATTAGCCAATGACCTTCCTCCATCATTCCCCTTTCACCTTTCCTTCTCTCCCCACTCCCATGTGCCCAACTTGGTTAGGTGATCTTGTCTATTTGCCCTTTCCAGGTGGATCTACGTATGTTTTCCTTAGAGTTCATCTTATCACTGAGCATCTCTAGGATCATTAATTATAGGCTCCATATCCTTTGCTTTACAGCTAGTATCCTCTTAAGAGCGAGTACATACCACGTTCATATTTCTGGGTCTGGGTTACCTCACTCAGGATGTTTTTTTTTTCTTTCCATTCATTTGTATGCAAATTTCAAGATGTCATTGGAAAATTTTGTTAGAGAATCATACCTGAGGTTATTTGAAATGTGTATTAGTTTTTCAACAGTCAAGAGAACAGGCAACAGGCTAGAAGAAAATATTTGCAAAAGATGTGTCTGACAGACAATTGGTATGTAAAACAAGTAAAGAACTCTTTAAACTCAACTAAACAATGGAAATATGGTTCAAAGACCTTGACACCTTAATAAAGTACAAATACAATTGGGCTTGAAATCTGAATATTCCATATGAACGGAAAGTGCAGTTCTAACAGAATCTTTGTTAGGATTCTGTGATCCAGTGACATTGGAGGAGCTAGACAGAATTCTTAGGGCCATATGGTCCAGGCAATCGTAACAGAGGCAAGAAAGGAAGAATGATCACTAGCTGTCATACTTTTTGTCAACTTGATACCAACCTAGACACAGCTGGAAGAGGAAATCTCAACAGAGGAACTGCCCCATCAGACTGGCCTATGGGCATATCAGCAGGGGCATTTTCTTGATTGTTGATTAATGTGGGTGGTACTAGTTCTGGACAGTGGCCGTAGACTGTAAGCAAAGTAGCTGAACAAGACATGGAAGAAGCCAGTAAGCAGAGTTGCTCCATTGGCTCTGCTTTAGTTCTTCCCTGTAGGTTCCTGCCTTGGCTTCCCGTGATGATGGGCTGTAATCTGTAAAACTAATAAGTCCTTTCCTCTCCAGATTGTTTTAGGTCAGTGTTCCGTCACAGCGACAGAGAGGCAAACTAGGACACCGACTTTCTAGAGCTCTAAAGCATAAAACTGTTTAAAGCCGTAAGTCCAACAATCTAAAAAACTTTAAAGTCAACTCTACTTCCCATAAACTAATCCAAGATAAGAAATTAGTGAAAACAGTAGACATCTTAGAGTGGTTTGGGGTACTGTAAGCAACGAAGTAAAGAATGGACAGACAAAAACAAGACACGAACAGCCATGGCTACACTCCAGGAAAGAGGCTGCATGGGAGCAACTCCACAACTCAGTCACACAGCAGAGGAGAACGTCTGGACATGACACAAACTGCTCTACCTTTGTCCTGCTTCATGGATCTACGACTGTGCGCCAATTAAAAGGCCACCCTGAGACCATGCGTGGCTTACATATTTGCCATTAACTGTGGTTAGCAGTGTAAATAAATCACAGGCTGTAACATGGTTCATGGCCCAACTGTACTATCCCCTAGGAATATGTATTTATTACACTAGACCTCAGAACAAGACACAGTTTCCTGACTTAAGAAGTGGTGCCTTTAAATCAGGACACCTGGACATCCCCGAAACTACTTAAAAACACAAGAGGTCTTAAGCAGCCACTGCTTCTTAGGGCTGGCCTGCACTTCCCTGAACAGTTCCTTTTACTGCTATGGGCTTCATTCAACATGAGGCCCTTCTGAGTAGATTTCTTTGGTGCTGAGGATTGGAGTTCAGTACCACATATCTCTGTGCTCCTGTTCTTCCCTGACTTTCTATAATAGAATATCCATCTGTCTCTTTAAAGTACTTTTTTCTTAACAAGAAGATAAAAGAAAAAACCTAGTTTTGCTCTAGGTAACCCACTAAGGAGCCTTGCTGGAATGGATCTGCAGACCTATCTACCAGAGTGTACTGGGTATGGAGATCCATAGGGCAGCCAGTATCATTTATGTTGATTATATCTCAAACCGAGATCATCATAAGCTGTAGTCTTGAGAAAAAAGGAGATAAAAACAGTTGTAAAGATCACATGCTTGCTGAATTTTAAGGACTAATGACTTGAGGTCAAGGAGTAAATACCAAGTTGTCTTATAAGTTCTCTCTTTGAATAAAATTCTTAAGGTGGCTAAAACAAAGAGAACTCCTTTAAAGACAACAAATCTTACAGCTTCCAGCTAGAATGAGCATGAATGCTAAGTGGTTTTGTTGAAGATGCTCATCAAAGAGAAGTTGCATACTAGCATGATTTATGCTTCTTCTCATGTACCTCTGGAGGAAAAGAAGTGTAGAATTTGTTGTTATAAACAAGGGAGTAACTGCAATACCTGGGTCTTCCTAGGCACAAGTGAGGCCAATTTACTTAATAAAGATGATTTCATGCACACGTAGCTAACTGCAGACACAGAATGCCACAGTGCACCGCTATATTCCTTTACAGAATGGAAAGAAAACTATGGAGTCTAGTGTAGTAGCTGTTTTCCACCTTTCTAGGTTACTGAAATGTATGGACTGTCTTCATGCATGAGGTACTGCCTAAGTAGCAAGCCTTGTGTCCCAGTAAGACAGACTGTCTAAAGCCATGCAGTGGTGGCACATACTTTAAATCCCAGCACGTGGGAGGCAGAGGCAGGCAGATCTCTATGTGTAGGGTTAAGTCCCGCCCCTTGGGGGGCATGTTCGCCTCGGGCTAATGTCTGCCTATAAATTTGGCGAGTGTGCTCCCAGCAGTCGCTTCTGCTTTCCTGGTCTCCGTGGGAACGGTGGTTCTGTAAGTCTATTTCTACATTAAAGCTATAGATATATATATTTTTACAATCTGTCTGCATTCGTTTACGCCGTTACATCTATGAGTTTGCAGTCAGCCTGGTCTACAAGAGCTAGTTCCAGGACAGGCTCTAAAGCTACAGAGAAACCCTGCCTCAAAAAACAAAACAAAAAAGTCCAAAGCAACACCAAAACCAAACAACAACAACAACAACGGGGGCGGGGGGGGGGGGGAGAGTGAGACTCTAAAAAAACTAAGACAAACAGCTTCTGACAAGCAACACCCAAAGTTGCTCTCGGGCTTGTGCCGCATGCACACGTGCACACACACACACAATACACATTTATTTCAACATAGCTACACGTAGTTGAGAAGCATTAGAGGAAATATATGATGTGTGAAGCTTTCTAGTAATGCAAAGAATGAAATAATGAAATACAAGCAATTGCGTCTTGTCCGACATGGCAGAAGGTGAAAAATGCAGGCCACAGATGTTTTTAGAGACAGCTAATGAGTAACAAACAGTCAACCTTTCTAAAAGTGGCTCAGTATCAACACCAAGGTAACAAAATTCTCAAATTCCAAGAGAGTCTGCTTCCAGAAAGAGGAGAAATGTGGTTTTTGTTTTTTGACACACCATTCCCCAGTGGAGCTCAGAGGACGACAAAGACTGAATGAATGGAATATCTTTATACCAAAACAATCAGCAACACAGCTCTGAACTGTTAAAGACAAAAACAATGCCAAAGTTGCTAAATTTCATTTAAATGTGAAATAGTTACCATTAAATAAATAACAGGGAAATACAAGAAGTGACAAATAGTACTCCATTGGAGAAACTAGTTGTAATGGAAAATGTCCACTGCTATGAAGCTTGATGGCAGATGGTTCTGCTGATCTCCTGTTATTCACAGGAGATCCTACCACCCTCCCCCGCAAGAACCGTAAATTTGTTTTCAGGCCAGATGCTCTGGTGCCTGTCCATCAAGACACAGCTATTCTCTTCATCTATATCTCTCAAAGCTGCTTTATACTAAGTCTGATTGACTTAGGGGCTGGAAGGGGTTGTATGATAGCACATGGGACAGGTGAAGAGACAACACTGATACTGCATTTGCTTCCTCAAACGTCTACCTGCAGTTTGCATCAGCGTTGACCTTGAGAGCTCTCCAGTCTACATTCATGCCATGATTCTTAACTAGTCTCCTGCTGTTGCCTATCTCATTCCTATCCCGCCTTGGAGCGTTCGCCTGGGCATTCCGGAATAAGGCGAATCATATTACCTGCCTTCTCTGCCTCCAGAATAAAACTATAAGGGCCATGGCATACAAGGTCCTGCCAGCTTTCCACAGAATTTCCCTACAACTTTCTTTGCTCTAGCTATTGCTACTAATACTTTCTCAAATATGCCTTAATATGCCATAGTAATAACTTTAAAACTATGTATGTGTTCTTCTGGAAGAGTTAGGGGTGTAGCGGAATAAGGTGGGCACACATTATTTTGAGTTAAAATGTAAGAACTGGACACATCACATCCTTAACAAAAGATGAATAATGTGGAGCCTGCTGGTCAGTGAAACAGTATGTTTGTGCTATAACTAATGATGTAGCTTGACATTAGTTGATTTAGAAAGCTTTTAATATTTACTGTGAGTAGGAAAAAATCTTGATGTGAATATAAAATATAGCTTATATAGTCATTTATCAGATAATCAGTTTTAGGGAGGATTATGAGTGATTTTCGTTTCCCTCCTTATAAAATGTCTGAATCAATAAATCTTTTAACTTTAAACAAAAACTGGCAGAAAGAGAAGAGATTGGCAGCAAGCTGAGTGAGCTAAGTCTCTACCTTTGACAGCACAGGATGGACAGAAATAACTATACAGGACGGGAAGCTGGCAGAAAGGTAGGACAGTACTACATTCCTTATGGGGCCTTTCTCTATTACTTGATTTTCATCTTCGCTATGTACTGTGTTGGTTTCAAATTTTACTAGAGAAACGATAGAAAATATTGGTCTTTACAAAGTAAAGCTGCTGTTCCTCGTTATATAATAGGGCCACTGGTTCTTAGCTATAAGACAAAGGAGACTGCTCGGAGCTCCAGGGTTGAATCCATTGCTGCTGGATCTAGAGTAGAAGTATTACCACCCCAGCTCTGACTGTTTTCTTCCATTGGGAATTGTTAAACTATTTTCCAGAATTTCTTTAAAAGAAACTAAGCAGAGAAGAAAACAGAGGTCAAAGATCCTGGGAGCTTTTAGCTTAAATCATCTCTAGCTCCTCCCTTTCCTGAAATCCCCATATATTCCTTGTCATTAAATCTTCTGCTCCTTCTACTTCCTCAATATTTCTTCACCCTCTACCACTGACATAACCCCATTCATTTACTTCCCCCAAATTACTTTAACATTCACTTTGGGGGACATTTTAAGTATTCACAGCTCCCCTTTCAGGTGAGTAAATTCTAGAAGAACAGCATTAGGTGGCAGAAGACATCAAGCTCCAGATCTGTTCCTATCCACTAAGGGGCATGACTGAGACCATGGCTCATTTTACAACAGCTCCCTGTCCTCCACTATGAGGTGCGTGTGAGCGCGCGAGGAAGGCAACACTCTTGCAGGCTACGGTGAGGCTTCTTTCTATAAGCTAATTCCACACACACTCAGGAAATATGAAAGAGCACTGCAACTGTTTGATTTGTTGTATTTTTGTATTCTAAATGGAAGTTCAGCTATAGAAGGCTATCATTAAGTATGCCTATGGCTGATTATCTTTAGACTGTTATACTATTATTTTTGAAATGAGATATATTAGAAATAAAAAAGATTATTTCCAAGACTAAAAAGAAACTAACTTTTATACTCATCAAGTAAGTTCTACCAAGTCCAGTCAATGAAGACAACAAAGACCCCTTATCTCCTAGGCAGCAGAGACTGTCCTAACCAGCAAGTACCCAGCTCCCACCACTAAGTATTCTTATTTCAGCAGGACAAAAATGTACACGAAAAAGATAAGCAATGAGACATGAAGGAGTTACCAGTGAAGAGGAGTTGGCGGGATGTGGAAGGAGAAAGAATTTAGATCTGGGAATGGTGAACATAGGAAAGGATCAGACTGTGCAGAATCTTCACTCCTGTGCTAAGGCATCTGAATTGTATACTCAAAGCAATGGATAGCAGCCTTAGGAAATTTTTAGGGAAACAGAATATGATCACACACATTGAATTAATATAGCAATTACTAAACTTGGATATAAGAGTTAGAATCAAAACAAAGCCCTTAAGACAGAAGACAAAATAATTCTTAAAATGTTTTGATTTTTAATAACTGTAAGAAGAGTTAAATAATTTTTAGAACTCTAGAATTTACAAAACCAGTGATTTTTAAGTTACATTTATTTATTTAGCGCGCGTGCGCGCGCGTGAGAGAGAGAGAGAGAGAGAGAGAGAGAGAGAGAGAGAATATAACTGTGTAGGATCTGATTCTTTTCTTCCATCATGTGGGACCAGGACTGGCACAGTCAGGCAGGTGTTAAGTACCTTTCCTGCAGAAGAAACAGCATCTTTCCAAAGAATTACGGCCCATGGTTCCTAAGTACTCTCTGCCTGTCATTGTTTTGTTGCTAGTGAAAAATGCCCAAGCACAATCAGGAGACTGTGCCAGGAGCAGGGCAAGGTTGTTTACTTCCTCTTCACACCAGGAGCTGCTTTTCAGCTTCAAAGGCAGAGCCTTGTTACAGAAAGCCTTCAAAGCTAAGGCATCTCAATCAAAGCAAGCCTGAGGAGTTGTCGCTTGAAAAACAGTTCAGGTGGGATAACAGAGTTTAATGCAATTAGTTATTCAATTTAAGTCGAGAGGCCAGGGACTCTAGCTTATCCCTGCTCAATTCATGAACTTGGAGCAAAATATTTTGACTTTAAATTGTTCTGCTTTGTCAGAGGCTGAAAATTAGTACTGCAAGGACTGTTCTGCTTCCCTTTCAGCAAGTAAGGTTTGAGGGAAAACTTGTAAAAGATTTGTCATTCCTCAAGAAAAACAAATTCAAGGCGTCTAACACTACCATTAACATTAACTTTGGTCTCATTCCTGCACAGGAATGAACGACTTCTAGGGTAGAGCAGATTCCCAAACCAACAGGGAATAACTCGGGAATGAGTTTATATGATACAAAGTGAAAGGCACTTATCACACTGAAGTGACTGCAGAGAGTAACAATGAATGACCAAATAAATGAGACACAAACAAACCAGCAAGGAGGCTTGGAGATGTGAAAGAGGAACCAATAGACCAATTTGTATATACCACACAATGAAGGGAAAAGGACAAACCCTATTCATGAAAGGAAAACCAAGTTAAAATGATGAAACTGGATTATTCTTCAGTGTCCATGTACTTTACTCTTTATTGCTGTTAATAAAGATAATTAAATGATTGATGTAATCAACCCTTAAAGTATCGACAAGTATTGAAAAATGTATGCATATATATTGTTATTAAGTTGTCTTTTCCAACTATTATCCTAATTTTAAATTGCATATTTATGAGATATACTCTCATGCCTGTGTTTACCAACAAAGTGAACTGTCTTGGCTTCTAAGAATTATTTTCCTACAGCAAAACAAGTGCCAACTGTATATAACAAAGGAAGAAAACCACTCAATGGCTAAGTGGGAAAATTAGCAGCTTTGATTGAACCGCTGAATATAAACCCTTAGTATTTTTTCAGTCTACAACTTATTATAAGCAGTATATTAGAGGTTCCTTGAATATTCAAGAGATGCTAACGAGGACAGGCCCTGAGCACTCGGCGATCTTCAGCGGTAACGATGCAGGCTACTGGCACTCTGTTGATCTTAATGTCTATCTAGTACAGCATACAATTCAGTTTCTTCCTCATTAAGCTGCTTAGCTGCTAGAAAAACTACTGCAGGCCAGAGACAAAGGGAAGCCTGGGTGGAGAGAATAAAACAATTCCCACAGTTGATGCTCTGCCTAAAGTAAGAAGAAGAACTGATAGATTCCTCATGAATGCTCAGGGGAAAACATGGAGCAAGAGGAGCAGTCACTACAATTCTTCCTTTCTCCTTTTACTGAGAATTTGTCAAGTTTAAAGGCTTTCAAGGTCATTTTAATATTTTATATTTAGTATAGTTCTAGTAACTAATGTGTGGGCTATAATCCACAGCAAGCTCCCTGGATCTGCGCGATCTGCATCAGCACTCAAGCAACCATACATGGAAAATAGTTTTTAAAAACTTTGTCTGTAGTGCGCACATACAGACTGGATTTTATCATTATTTCGTACTCTCCTATAAATAACTATTTACAGAGTTCCACTTTAATAAGCTTTACTGAGCTCAAGATGGTTTTACAGTATGATTTAGACTACTGAGGTAAAGGTCCTGAGCACTTGGAACCTGGGTATGCATAAAAAGAATGGCTGAATCGTTTTCTATACACTTTGCTATGATAGTCCTTATCGGCAGTGGAACTGAAGTGTATCTGAAAGAATGGGTGATTTGCCAATATTCATAACTGAAAACAATACAGAGTTTCTTGAAGTATTTTTAAAGACTGCATTTGTGCTCACCTGCCTGTGCATCTGAGGCCACACGTCACTGCGGGAGTCTTCCTCTTCTGCTCTCCACCTTAGTCTTAAGGACAAGGTCTCTAACTGAATCTTGAGCTCTCCACTTCAACAGAATGGCTGGACTGGCTAGCCAATGAGCCCTGCCTCCATCCCTGGGGCTAAAAATGTATGTCACCACATCCAGTTATTATGTGGAAGCTGGGGATAAAAAATCAAATGCTTGTATGACAATGGCTCATGGAGTCATTCCCAGCTGTATTTTAAATACTGACATAGTTTATAATTAAGTATGAGAAGGCCAGAAAACATTCTAGCAATAAACAGAAATAGCTAACAATACAGGAATTTTGAATTCTGTGTATCTAAGAAATGATTGCTTTAATAAAAAGAAATATTTTGTTCAAAAATGAGGTTTTTTCAAGTCTCACTTCCCAATTCTTCTGTGAACACTGAACACCAAGTAATGAGATGAAGACCTCTGACTTGCTACATCAAAAGCAAAAGAAATATATATTCTTTAAACTCATAAGTTCTAATTCTGAAACGCATCCAGGAAAGTCTACCTGTGAACCTCCAAAATGAGTTCTATAATAAAGGAACCTTTTGGCAGCCTCCCGAGTGAGGTATGCCTGCTGTCTGGAGTTTTTTCCCACCCAGCCAGCAGGGCAGACTCTGAGTTCATTATCACCTCATCAGTGAGCCTGTCAGCTGCCAACCATGAGAGAAGACTAAAGCAGTCACTAATTCCTGGCCTTTTGGCTTCTCCAAAGCAAAAGGAAATTCACAACAGATGGATACTTCTTACCCCAATATATGCATTTGCCAGTTCTAATTTACTGGCTCAGTTAACCAAGAACAGACAGTGATTGACACGAGATAATGACACTAAAGAGGCATTGTTCAAATATACAGTATTGCCAGGACTCATGAACAAGATAGCCAAAACGCAGAGGAGGAAGAGAACATGGACCCACCCTTCCATGTACTGCTAACAACGTCAAATATGCCAGAGTTTAGATGCTTGGAAGGTAAAAGCAACAGGAGAAAATTCTGGAGTTGAGGATGCTCGGTTTTTAGAATGCTTGCCTAGATTGCACAAGGCCCTGAGTTCCATCTCCAATGTCACATAAAAATTGTGTGTGGTGGTGCACGGCTTTAAGCTCAGAATTTAGGAATTAGAGGCAGGAGGATCAGAAGTTCAAGGTTATCCTCAGACTGGGCAACAAATTGACTCTGTCCAGGGAGAGAAGAAGAGGGAGGAAGGGAGAGGAAGGGACAGAGGGAGGGAATTCTGGTAAAAGAGGTGAGTACAGGAGGCAGAAACTAACCATCTGACTTCAAGCAAAGGGGTGGACTCATATTACACATTTAAAATAATGAACAGAAAAAAAAATCATTCCTTCTGAGCTGTGCTGACTAGGATTTTTGTCAATTTGATACAAGCTAGAGTCATCAAGAGGGAACCTCATTGGAGGAAAAAGTCTCCTTAAGATCAGGGCAACTGTGGGGCAGAGGGCCACATTCACTGTGGGCGGTGCCACCCCAGGCTGGTGGTCCTGGGGTGCATAAGAAAGGAGGGTAAGCAAGCCTCCAGGAGTAAGCCATTAAACAGAACCTCTCCATGGCCTCTGCTTCAGTTCTTGCCTCCAGGTTCCCACCTTGAGTGCCTGCCTGATTCCTCTGGATGCTGATTACATTGCTTTTGGGTCTGGTGTTTGTTTATCAGAGCAATAAAAACCCACACTATGACATACCAGGTACCTTCTATTTGAGAATGCTGTGTAATTTCTCCCTGGGTAAAACATGCTCAGTTATTTTTCTGCTACATTTTGGTTAAAATTTCTGCTTATTTATATGGAGAAATATAAAGAATATTGGGAAAGTGGATTAAGTACAACACACAGGCAGATATATTAATATATACAAGACTAACACCATGGCTTCCTTACCCAGCTATAGTATTTGATTCTCAATATTCCTAAGACTGATGTATTTGGAGCCTTTTTCAAATAGCATGGCAGTGTGATTATTTCTGTGTTCTGAAGTGTAACTTTAGTTTTATATACACTGAATACATATAAAGTGCTTTGAAAATTTTGAATGTTTAAACAAGTTATTTTCAAGTTAACTAAGTTAAATTACACTGGATAGAGGGAAAGCAAATTACATGAGGTGAAGTAACTATAAGGCCATTCCTTTGGCTGCAGGTATTTCTCCTATCACTAGACTTACTTAGCTTACTAGAGTTCAGCTCCTCAATTATTCATGCTTTAGACACTGCATATACACTGTCCAGAATAATTTGTCAGGAAGTTTAAATAACTGGGGTGGGAATGTCCTAGAGCAAGGGCTCAGCAGTTAAGAACACTTAATGCTCTTTCTTATAGAGGTCTTATTACTCTTGCAGAGGACGTGGGTTCAAGTCCCAGCACGCACCCGGCAGCTCACAACTTTCCACAACTCCAATTCTAAGAAATGTAATGTCCTCTTCTGACCTCTGTGGGCAGCAGGCAAGCATGTGATGCACATGTACGCAGGCAGGCAAAAACACATATGTAAAATAAAATTTAATCTCACCAGCTCCTTGTGGGACCATCACATTGTGAATGGGGCCCATCTTTAACCAGACTGTCAGTATGCAACACATAACTGTTTTGAGGGAAATGAAGTGATTACATACACACACAGGTACACACAGACAGACACATACATACATACATACATACGTACAGACAACAGACAGACACACACGCACATATATACACACACACACACACGTGTACACCTGCGCTTACTATTTGGGCTAGGGAGGCCCTCTGTGGATAGCACTTGCCAAAGAATTGGGAAGACCTGAGTTTACAAGTGTGGCAGTCAACCTATAATTACAGAACTCAACAGGCAGGATAGAGATTCCAGGACAAGAAGGCTAACTAGAATAGCTGAATCTGCAAGTCTTGCTTTTTTGAGAGACCCTGCTTCAGAAAATAAAATGAATAGTTTAAAGAAGACATCCAATGTCAACCTCTGCCCTCCACATGAATACACACATACATTCTAGGACCAAATATATGCCCTCCCCACCACACACACACCACATATACATACAAAAAAGAGGCCAATATTCACTTCATTCCCCTGAAAACAGTATGTGCCACATACTGACAGTCTGGTTAAAGATGGGCCCCATTCACAACGTGACCGTCCCACAAGGGTCTGGTGAGATGACTTGGAAGGTAAAAGTGATGATCTGAATTTCATTCACAGAACTCATGTAAAGGTGGAAAGAGACAACTGAGATGCCCTCTTGATGGAAGAAGGTCATTGGTTAATTACTAAAGAAACTGCTTGGCCCTGATAGGTTAGAACATAGATGGGTGGAGTAAACAGAACAGAATGCTGGGAGGAAGAGGAAGTGAGCTCAGACGCCATGCTCCCCTCTCCTGGGCAGATGTGATGAAGCTCTGACCCAGGATGGACGTAGGCTAGACTCTTCCTGGTAAGCGCACCTCGGTGCTACACACATTAATAGAAATGGGCCAGGCAGTGTTTAAATGAATACAGTTTGTGTATTGTTATTTCAGGGTATAAGCTAGCCAGGCGGCCAGGAGCCGGGCTGTGGGAAGAGGCCCGCAGCTCTTACTACACCCTCTGACCTCCATCCCACAGACTTATGGCCCATGTATGTGTTACATACACACTCCCATACACAATTTGCAAGCTTGGAACCATCTTAGTTTGTGGTGGGAAAAATATACAATAATTTGATCAGAGGTGACATTTGTCAAAGCATGTTAAAATGAGGTTTATTAACATGACTTTGTACAAATGAAAATTTCCCTATTATGTGATAAACAGCTTGGCAATAAGATAGATGTAAAGGTAGCAGGCTTTTCAATTTCTCTACTCAAGTATTTTCATTTTTTTTATTTGGTTTTATTTTTTTTTTGAGACAGGGTATCATGTAAATCAGTTTACCCTCAAACTCTCTGTGTAGCCCAGGCTGGCCCCAAACTCATAATACTACTCATATCACCACCTGAGTGTGAGAATTACAGGAATTTGACAAGCTGGTTAGCTTTACATCCTTTCAAGATAGAAATATAGAGAAAGGCAAACCCTTTTGAAGTGTATATGAATGTCTGCACGGTCTGCTGTCAACTTTCCTCCTAAGCCCATCTCTCCATTCCCAGTGAGCTTCCTTCAGCCACCATGAAAACGTATCAAGGCTAGGAAGGGAAAGACTAACTGAGACGGCCCTTTTTTGTTTCACTCATAAAGAAAATAAAATCACCACCTATTGTCTGCTTTTACCAAATAATGTCCTCCCAAGGTTAGAGTGTAATTCCTCTTCATTTCTACTGGCAAAAAACTTAAATATTTAAAAAGCAATTCAACTGCCACCTCTGAAACCTACCCTCAAACTCCCACGCAGCCAATTCTTTTGAGTTGTACAAGGTATCCCATACAGTCTCTGTAAGGTTTTACCTTGTATTAGTTTGACTTTTCAAGGGTTTTAATATCACCTAACAAATAATAATTATTTTAATGTATTAAAAAGGTCATGGAAGGACAATGCTTTCATCACCATCAGGAAATGTTGCTTCCTCATTGATACTGAAGTGGTTCCATTCCAAGATGTACCAAGTCACAGAGATGAAAAAATCACCTCCTCCAGGGCCTGCAAGATGGTTTAGCAGGTAAAGGTGATTGCTCTCAGCCTCATAACCTCCTGGGTTTGATCCCCAGAACCCACATGATGGAAAAAGAGAATAGGCCCCAAATTGTCCTCTCCACTCCCTCAATAAATAAGTAAATGTAATGAAATTTTAAAAATCCTCTCCTTATACAAGCTGTAGAAGAGGGAAGGTGAGAAGAGAAGGGACAACACATGAGCCAGACAAGCAGGCTAGTCAGGGATGATGAACAGCTGAGACTTGGCCCAGCAGGAGACAGTATTACTGAAAGGCTTTTCTTGTAGAAGGAAGTATAGCAACAAAAGAGCATGAATTAAAAGGCCCAAATAATCAGTGGGCTAAGGAATCGGAGTCAACGCATACATCTGAAGTGAGAGAAGATGATATTTCCAAGTGCTTTCGTAAGCCAGGGTCCAAATATACAAAAACTCATCCTACTGCTTTTGTTTCAAGAACAAAAAAATTAGATCAAAGATTGTATTATCTTGCTCCATTTTGGAGATTAGACGCTGTGTTGCTGCCATCTAGGCAGGTGGAGTATTCCAGAGCTCCCCATTCAACAGTCTCTACAGCTCAAGACAGACTGCACACAGTGAGTGACAGAAGGGAGCCCAGCAAGCTCAGAGTGGAACATCAGTACCAAGAGTGGAAAATTTTACTTTAACACACAGTAGCTACAAAACTACCATGGAACAACTGAGTTGTTCTAGAAGGTGGAGGCATACAGATAAATAAGAATTTACGCATCCTCCTGAATATTAACCTTCATCAGGTAATGAAAGAAGACAGAGACAGAGACCCACATTGGAGCACTGGACTGAAATCTCAAAGTCCAAATCAGGAGCAGAAGGAGAGAGAGCACGAGCAAGGAACTCAGGACCGCAAGGGGTGCACCCACACACTGAGACAATGGGGATGTTCTATCGGGAACCCACTAAGGCCAGCTGGCCTGGGTCTGAAAAAGCATGGGATAAAACCGGACTTGCTGAACATAGTGGACAATGAGGACTACTGAGAACTCAAGAACAATGGCAACGGGTTTTTGATCCAACTGCACGCACTGGCTTTGGGGGAGCCTAGGCAGTTTGGATGCTCACCTTACTAGACCTGGATGGAGGTGGGTGGTCCTTGGACTTCCCACACGTCAGGGAATCCTGATTGCTCTTCGAGCTGATGAGGGAGGGGGACTTGATCGGGGGAGGGGGAGGGAAATGGGAGGCGGTGGCAGGGAGGAGGCAGAAATCTTTAATAAATAAATAAATAAAATAAATAAATACTTTTCAGTAAAAAAAAAATTTATGGTTAGGTGCGGAACAAAGTTATAAACTAAAATAAAATGATAGTTCAGTAAGAGAAGGCTTTTAGCAAAGGATTAAGAGAGCTGAAGACAAAGAGGATATATGAGAGACTCTTTACAAGGCTCCAACGACAAACCAGAGTTGAATCCCACCACAGTCCATCCACCGGCTTCATTGAATTTATTAAGTTTACCTGCATATGGGTTAGAGGTATGAGCAGGAGCATGTGGGCCCCTCAGCAGCTGCACTGGAAGGTCTGTATCAGCATGTATGATGGCTTCCCCATGGCTGCATAGATGAAGGCCCCTTCTGTTAGTCTTTCCCAGCCAATATATGCTAGCATCTTGCAGGCCAGGGGCCATGTTCAATTAGAGTAGAAAAGCATGCAATGGTTGGCAGGAGCCACTGCTGGAATCTCAGGTGAAGGTCCAGTGATCCTCCCCACCCCTTTCTTTTATGAGCGAATATCCACAGTCAACTAGCTGTGATGACTCTTTTCCAGCAGGCACAGGGGATCCAATGAAGATGATGACTGTTTTTCTTCATGGATAATACTATACAACAGTATTACTTCAAGGATACAATCCCATTAGGACCCAAGGACATATTCTGGCCTCCTATAAGAAATTTAGAAGCAAGTAAGTTCTGAAAGTATCAAAACCTGGAAAATGTTTGGGTGATTGACTTTTAATATGGTACCACCTGCTAAGCATACTATGTGTAGATAAAGTAAGTCCCAGCCTCCTTTTTAACAGAACATGTTAGCAACTTTTAGTCTTTCACTTAACATAGCATAAAAGGATAGAATTGCTTAACACTATGTAGTTGGGCACAACCAATTCTATACATGTATAGAAATAGTTAAGGAAAATAAGCATTTATCATATTAATTCCATGTATTATTTATAAAGCTTTCTAAATCAACTGCATGCCTTCCTACCTAAAGCTACAGGTAGGTAAAAGACCTTTTATCCTAAAATGACCTCAGAGAACATCCACCAGGAAGAGAATAAATCTGAGAGGTCTCAAGATCTCAAAATAGGCTGGGTGGTGGTAGCGCAAGCCTTTAATCCCAGCACTCAGGAGGCAGAGGCAGGTGGATCTCTGTAGTTCAAGGCCAGCCTGGTCTACAAGAGCTAGTTCCCGGACAGCCAGGGCTACACAGAGAAACCCTGTCTCAAAACAATGGCAACAAAAATGATTCCAAAATAGAAGTTGTTTCTGGCTGGGCAGTGGTGGGTCACACCTTTAATCCCAGCACTCAGGAGGCAAAGGCAGGCGGCCAGCCTAGTCTACAGGGTTAGTTCCAGGATAGCCAAGACTGTTTCACAGGAAAGGCCTGTCTTGAAACACACGCGCGCGCACACACACACACACACACACACACACACAGAGAGAGAGAGAGAGAGAGAGAGAGAGAGAGAGAATAAGGGCTGACAACTTACTGCGTCACTGATTAAACAGACACTTCACTGTCATCAGGGTCCACAGTATGTGGCTGCAGAAGGCAGTCATTATTTTGTAACAGACACCTTTATCACATTATAGCTGCTATCACAGAATGAAAACATTAATGTTTGGATAAACTTACATCTCTATCTGTAGTGAGTGGGAGCCAATTGTCCTTTGTAATAAATAATAGAGAAAGTAAGAAATACAGCTTGATAAGATCTTAAGTAGAAGGCCATTAAGTAGAGCAATGTTTCTTACTAACGATAGCTATAAAGTACTATGAACACTGAATTAGCAAATAATGAGCTAATTACTAGATGAATGAAAAACTCTGTTCACAGAATCATTGGGCCATAATATTTTATCACCAAATCTTGTCTCATGTGTATTTCTGCTTAAAGTTATATTTTATATAGTAATAAATGCATACACAACAAACTGGACTCAGAGCTAAAAGCCCTGAGTGTAACTAACATACTTATGAAGCTCATTTAATACAAGCATTTTCTCTGTAAGGTACAGCTGAATATTGATGTGAGATGTCCTTCTGTATATGTGTTACTTTATTGGTTGATGAATAAAGCCGTTTTGGCCAATGGCTTAAAGCCAGGCAGGAAATCCGAACAGGGAGATATATAGAGAGTAGGCAGAGTTAAGGAGATGCCATGTAGCTGCTGAAGGAGACAGATGCTGAAACCTTACCCGGTGAACCAAGCCTCGCAGCAATACACAGAATAATAGAAATGGGTTAATTTAAGATGTGAGAGCTAGCTAGAAATATGCGGGAACCATTGGCCAAGCAGTGTTATATATTAACTAAACTATATTAATAGTTTCTATATGGTTAATTGGGTCTGGGTGGCCAGGAAACGAATGAGCAGTCTCAATTTACAGAATATGGACTTAGAATGCTACTTTCGTCCTAGGCTTATGATGGAGGAAGGTCATTGGTTAAATAAAAAGAAACTGCTTGGCCCTCATTGGTTAGAAGATAGGTGGGAGGGGTAAACAGAACAGAACGCTGGGAGGAAGAGGAAGTGAGCTCAGACTCCACAGCTCTCCTCTTGGGAGCAGACGCCTCAGAGAGACGCCATGCTCCCAGCTCCCAGGCAGACGCGCGCGATGAAGCTCCAACCCAGGATGGACATAGGCTAGAATCTTCCCAGTAAGCACACCTAGGGGCGCTACACAGATGATTAGAAATGGGCTAAATTAATATGTGAGAATTAGCCTAGAAGAGGCTAGATAGAAATGGGCCAAGCAGTGATTAAATGAATACAGTTTGTGTGTTGTTATTTCGGGCATAAGCTAGCCAGGCAGCCGGGGTGCTGGGGACGCAGCCCCGCCGCCCTTATTACTACAGGCTTAGAGCTATGCTATAGCAAGATCCCTACTTAAAAAAAAAGAGCAAAACTGGGGGAATGTAGTGCTACAAGACCATGTGAGGGACACCTGTCTACAGTCCAACACCTAAAGCAGAAAGGCAAAGTGTCACCTCGTCGAGCTCCAAATTAGAAGATGACTCAAATTGTTTGCTACTCTGTCCATGCCTGAGAATAACTGAAAATGTCACAGGTGTTGACTTTTGGCTTAGAAATATGCTTCAGCAAGTAAGTGAATTCATAAATATGGCCTCTACTAATAGAGGACTGATTTCCTTGCTTCTAGAATGTATTCACTGAAAACAGACATTTATTTTCTACCCCATCATCAGTATTACTTTCTTTAGCATGACCATGAGATGACACAGGCCACTTCCTGACAGCGCTCCTGTTTTGGACAGGAAGCAATGCAGCTAGCTGCACATGAACCTACAGTGAGCGTTGCGGTGTGGGCAGACCCTACTGTGCTTTACGAACACTAATGCGAATTCTTGACTAGAGCATGAAAAAAACATTCTAGGTGAGGATTTAGTTATCTAAACTAAATTTACAAATTGAAACAAGCAATTAGAATTCCTAATTCTTTACTCTGAGAGGATCACTTTACATGATCAAGACTCTCTTTTGTCATCTCTAAAATAAACTCTACATAGATTCCACAAATAAAAAGATCAGGAAATATAAAGTTCTAATTGCAGTTATCATCAGTTTCTGTTTACAACTGTAAAAGCTTAATTTTATATGTAAGTAATGTCACTGATTTTATACAGTCAACTTTTTGAAATTCAAAGATAAAAATGTGAACAGTCATGAAGTAGGCATGGAACTATGATTGCTTGATAAATGGCAACTGTTTACTTGCTGGTACTTAGAGTTCAAGTTTCCATTACAAAGAACCATAAGTGGATACAACTGCAATAAGACCTAGAGAAACACAAACAATTTTTTTAAAAAAATTACCCTTTTAAGAAAGACTGTCTAAACCATTAGGGCAATCTTTTCTCTGTCTACTCTTTCAATGCACTGGGCATTATAATGACAAACATACAAAGTGCATCCTTCTATAGGTCCAAAAGCTGACAGAGAGGTAAATAAAGCAAGGGGTTTTATTTTTAATGCCTCCTAACTGCCCTGCTAGTGAAACAGCTCAGTGGATAAAGGTCCTTGCTGTCCTCTAATGCAAGCCTAACTACCTGAGTTTGATCCCTGGAACCCATTTGAAGGTGGAGAGAACCAACTTCATCTCCAAACTATCAGCACCTCAAGTTTCCATCTGTGGTTGAGTAGATGAAATGCGGTATAGTCACAGGACGGAATACCACACAGCAAGGAGAGTAAATGAGCTATTCCTATACTTAAAGGGAGCAGAAAGAGTGGGGTGACATGGAGAGCTGGACACATTAGAGAAGCACTTTGTGAGAGCTGTGAGGTGGCGGGGGAACAGGAAAAGATTTTAAGTGAAGACTTAGCATATCAGGATTTTAGGGCAAACATGCTGCCAGGCAATAAGCAAAAAGTATGATGATCAGACGGGAAGATCATTCAGGAGGCAGTTACGAATGCCCTAACCTGGGATTACTTTTAAAGCACCAATTATGGTAATGACAAGAAGTAGAAAAAAGACAAGAAAAGAAATCAAACAGACAGAATGAATTGAACATGGTACCAGAATGGTTGAGAATAGAGAAAGGGGTCAAAGGTTAGTCTTACAGTTATTTTTGAAGAAGTGGGGGAAATTTTATTTTTGGTAATAATTTTAATGTTACTATAAAAACCACATTTTGGGGTGTTTTACGAATAGTTTTATATTATATAGATAGTATAAAATGAAAGTCTGGTATATAATTATATAACATATAATTATGCCCAACTATGTACCTTGCACACAGAAAGGTAAGCACAGCCTTACACAGAGAATGCCTCCAAAGTACTGGCGATGGTAAGTGCTCCGGGGTTATCACAAGAAACCACTGGGATAAAATTTTCAGTCCTTTGTAATCTGACATCCTTGATAAGAAAACATCTAAATGAAATCTCTGAGATTCAAATGACATAGAAGGAGAAGCTCATGAAGCAAATTTGGAAGGAACACAAGATCTTTTGGAACACTGCCACCATAGTTCATACTTATTTTAAAAGTTGTTATACTTGCTTCTGAGTGTACATCCATGTCACTAATTCCAAATTTACTCCTCAGAGGAGTCAGTCAGGCGCTCTCAGTGGCTAAAGTGTACTGGCTTATGAGCATACCCTGGCATCCTACAGACATTACCTGTCTGTAATGCAGGCCATTTAAGAGTACATGCCCGTCCCTGCCAATGTGTGAACTTAGCTTCAGACCAACTGCATGAGGCACAGGTGAGGAAGAGTTATTTTGTTCCTTGAAATTTTATACCAGCTCAACTCCATATTCATTTCTAGACAGATCAGTTCCCAGGCTGTGTTTACTTTTCCACTGTCTGAAAATATTTTTATGACTTCTTTTGTAGTCACTGTCACAAAACCAAGTCAGGGGTAATGGCCTCTTTCTTAGTAAAACAAAGGCTTTACTTCTGCCCTCACACTCATTCTGAAGAGAGAGGAACAATGTGTACTCTACATTACATTATCTGTATAAAGATGAGCACTAAACCAGTGGTTCTCAACCTGTGGGTCATGACCCCTGGGTGTTGAAAGACCCTTTCACAGGCGTCACCTAAGACCATTGGGAAACACAGATATTTACACTACAATTCATAACAGTAGCAAGTTCATATAGTTATGAAGTAGCAATGAAATAATCTTATGGCTGGGGGTCACCACAACATGAGAAACTGTATTAAAGGGTCGCAGCATTAGGAAGGTGGAGAACCACTGCTCTAAGGTATTTCATAACTGGCAGAATGGAGGAAATAAAAAAGAGCCTAATACTAATTGATTAATCAAGCATTATAAGCAGGCCTGTATATTCTGTACTTTCATATGAACTTCTCACAATTTATGAGACAGGCGTTTAGTACTTTAATTTGTACACATGAAATTGGGAGAAAAATAAATGATTGTATCACACATTGTATAATTAAATCCAGTTCTAAGTTGAAAGCTCATGCTTCTACTGCTATAGTAAAGAAACATTTAAAATATTAAAATAGTATACAGGTGATACATTCACTCCCCCACCTCTGACCATGAATATTAAATCTTTGATCTCACACATCTATGCATGTGCTCTACCACTATAAACCCAGGTCCCATTCACACAGGTTTTCAAAAAGTATAAAAAAACACATAAACATAGTCAAACATGACAATGCATACCTATAATGCTAATATGGAGGGAGCAGGATCGAGATTCAAAAGCAGCTTGGACTACATAGTGAGATTCTGTTTCAAAATACTGTGTATGTAAACACACACAAATACATACAGTAAAAACCTTCAGTCATGCTTGCTCTTCACTGTCCAAGCCTAATGATCACTATATGTCTGTCTTCAAATGTCCTTCTTTTGAAACAAACAGTATCACACAGCTTCTGTCCTGCTGTTCTCATTTAATGGTATCAACTAGAAGGTATGAGTGGTGATACATACCTGAAATCAATGTCAAACAAAAAAACAAACAAGAATCAACTTGAATTATGAATGCATATGTAATCCTGAGCTTCTACTTTGTGGATTTTATTCTACAAATGCACACATATGAAAAAACTGTGGTTTAAACTTATTTTCACTTATCAAAAATCTACATTCATATAAGCTTATTACCTTATAATAATTATGTAATAATGAAATGCTAAAAGTAATTAAATTATCTACCAATAGAAGAACAGCTAAAGTATTGTGGAATAATGCTGCCAAGGAGAGACTTAACAGTAGCAGAGAAGGACAGCTCAAATGGAAAAATAAGTTAGCAAAAACTCAACAGATGGATATACAGATACTGACCAGTACATACGGTAATGTGATGAAACAGTAAAACGCTACAAAGGGAGAGCCTAATATTAACAGCAATTTAGTAACAGGGATAGAAATAAAGTATGTATGCCAGGCAATGTTGGCACACACCTTTATATATCCTAGCTGGGTGGTGGTGGGGCACGCCTTTAATCCCAGCACTCAGGAGGCAGAGGCAGGTGGATCTCTGTGAGTT
The DNA here is from genome assembly GCF_018167655.1 of Microtus oregoni. Taxonomy (NCBI): domain Eukaryota; kingdom Metazoa; phylum Chordata; class Mammalia; order Rodentia; family Cricetidae; genus Microtus; species Microtus oregoni. The sequence continues at coordinate 60,674,911 of NW_024543061.1, forward strand.
TGAGGCCAGCCTGGTCTATAGAGTAAGTTCCAGGGCAGACAAGGCTGTTATACAGAGAAACCCTGTCTCAAAAAACAAATAATAATAATGACACCAACAATAATATATCCTAAAGAAATATACTTATATATGCAAAAAGGAAGACTACTGATACTCTCTAACTGCAATACACCAAAACAAAAGGCTATCAATAAACAACATAAATATTCAAGTTGACAAATACAAAATTTAGATTAAAAGTATGTATTAAAGGCATGAACCCGGAAAGGAAGTGTAGAGGGTCCTCCACAGTCTCATGTCTGAATACTCAGTCTCCAGCTGGTGGTGCTGTCTGGAGAGTTAGGAGGTTTGGCCTTTTTGGAGGAGGTGAACTTTGGGAGTTTAAAGGCTCCAGCCATTTCAAGTTAGACCTCTGTTTCTTGCTTCCAGTTCCAGATGTGAGCACTCAATTTCCTGCTCTCACAGCCAAGGACTTGTTCTGCCATCAATGCTCTAACCCTCCAGAACTCCAAATCAACTCTTCTAAAAGTTGTCTTGGTTATGATATTTTATCACAGTAACAGAAAAGTAACTAATACATAGGGAAAACGAAAAGGTATAATAGGGACAGAGGACAAAAATGCATGCAGCAAATTCTGATTTATTTGTTTGTTTACCTACTTACTTAATTTTTCACTTCATTTATTTTTAAGATAGGTTCTCGTGTAGATGGAAGAGGGAGGGGGTGTCACAAATTCACCAAGAAGGGGAGGATGATCTTGAACTTCCTGATCTCCCTGCCTCTGGGATTAAGAGTGTGTGCCCCTCCACACGTCTAGTGTTGTTGTTTTATATGGTACTAGAATTCAAACCCAGAGCTTCATGCATACAAGGAAAAAACACTCTACCATCTGAGCTATGCCTCCAAAGTTCTGCAATGTTTAAACTCCAACCAGGCAATGGTTTCCAGGCTTCAGGTAATTTACCAAATGTGGGGCAGGGTAAGTTGTCCAAAACTTTGGTCTTGGGGCTGATGAAATAGCATGGTGTTAAACCAAGCCTGGCAGCCTGTGTTTAGTGCCCAGAACCAACATGGTGGAAGGAAAGAGCCAACGTCAGCAAGTTGTCCTCTGATGCCCAAATGTGCATGCCCTGGTCCCACCAAAACAAATAAATATTAAAAAGAAAATTTCAGTTTTGTATATTCAGCAAAAAAGACAGAAAGCCAGCATTTGGGCAAATATTCTCCTTAAAGCAACACGGAACTCTGTCCACATATATGACAAGAAATAATAAATAAAAAAACCTGAATCTTTTTCTTGCTTGTTTTTTGTTTTTTGTTTTTTTGGTAGAAAAACAAACAATGTAGCTCAGGTTGGCCTCCAATTTGTGACTCTCTTACCTTGGCCTCCTGAGTGCTGGGATTCCTGCCTGGCTCAAAAGTGACAGTTATGTTCATAGAGCCACTGGACAGTATTGTTGTTGGCTTTTAAACATAGGCAATGGGATTGACATTAAGACTAAAATCATCATTTTCTAATATAAAATAGTAGCAGTGGTAGGATAAATAGTGTAAAGCATTGGTTACTTCGGAAGTCAGGAACAAGGACTGAAAGGTGGCTTACTTTGCCACCACCCCTCCTCTGTTGAGGATGAAGTTTTCTGGCAAAATCTTTTCTATAACCTCTCGTTCGGCATAACAAAACTGTGAATCACACAGTAAATTCTTGGCATTAACCTGGGGAGGGGGGGGGTGCTTAGAGTTGCTGCTACTCCTAACACTGAACTGTTCAGCAAATGGCTTGCTGGACCATAAACTAGCCTCTGTGGAGGGCCCCATGGCGACACCCACACACTCTGCTGCTCAGGGCCAGTCCCCCACCCCCACCCCATCCTCCCAGGGCTTATTCGCAACTCCAAATGCTCTGCCAGTTTCTCTTGGCTCCAGAGACAGCTTCACCTGCAGGGTTTCATTTTTCTGCTTGACACCTCAGTGTTGATTTTCCTATACAGTACAAAAGAGCCCTCTCCAGCGCTTCTCACACAATTACACAATCACTCCATTGTAACTCAGGAGAGGATTAATGATTGGGTTTTATTTGATTGTAGTTTTGATTAATCCTGACTGTTTAATTTGTGACCTTTGCTGGAATCCCAAGGGCTGGGAATCAGAACACGCACACTGTACCACTGTACTTGGAGCAGTCTGAGCTTGCCAACTTATTCCATGCCTCATTAGCCACAAAAGCTATGAAATTTTAGTCCAAAACCAGCTTCACTTTTTTCAGAGTTTGGGTACAGAATCTTGTAGAGCTTTTCATTTTTATTTAGATATGGTAAGCTAGTAATTAGTCCATCCTGGTTATGCTCCAAAAGCTCTAATTCCAACTGGCAGGTATCTTAGTAAAGCACCAAATCCAAGTAAACCACATCACCATGGGGCTGCCCTGGTTTCCCAGGGCACAAAATCATTATTTGTGAAGAAAGGGTGTGTATGCGGGAGAGATCTAGGGTTTTGGGTTTTTTTTTTCACACACATTACAACATCCTGTGACAAATGTTACTTTGGAATCATAACCAAATCTGTATCAATAAATTCAACCTATCACATCAAAGAAAGAATGCTGTAATTTTTAGTTATTTACTATCTGAGAATCAAGGCTCTAATATTTCCATGAAATATTCCATAATATCCATAAGCTTTATAAAAACCTTTCATTTTATGCACTTCCAGAATCAACAAACTATGAGACTCATCATGCAAAAGAAATTCTTTGACATGATATGCAAATGACCAGCTGACTGATAACTTCACGAGTGTGCTCTGCTTAGAGTTGGTATGGCCCACACCACACTGTGTGATCCAGCAACTCAAGCTCAGTGGTTTGTTTTTTTAAATCATATTTTTATAGATCTATCTTTCAGTGACCTTAAAGGTATTTAAAAGTAATTCCAGTTCCAAGCACTTCAAACAAAAAATACTATTATCTTTTCCCTAGTTCAGAGGCAGCACTCCTCCCCACACTGACACAATATTCTCCTCTAGACAGGAAGTTTCAGTATGTTGCCCAGGCTGTCCTTAAGATCCTGGAGTCAAGTCATTTTTCTGCCTCAACTTTCCAAGTAGCCAGGACTTGGACCTAGCAGTCACAACAACTATAAGTAATGACTTACCCATATTCTTTTTCTAAAACATTCAGCATTAAATTTCACAAAAATAATTTTTTCATATACAAGTTTATCATTGGAACATACCACTGTAAAAATACATAATTATGATTTCACAAGTAAGTGGAATAAAAATATTGATAACAAACATAGCTTAGTAACCTAACTCAACAAACTAACTGAAACGTATATGGTATATCTGAGTAATCAAATAACTGCTTTTATTTTATGTACATTCTAGGTATAATCCGGTATGGTCAAGTCTCAATCTGGTTATGAGTTAAGTAGAAGTTTGTCAAAAGAACTTATTAAAAACATAACAGAAACACAATAAAACAGCATTGAGTTAGGCGGAAAGTATTTATTAGCTTGTAAGAGATATTTCCTATTTGAAGCTGTGGATCCTATGTGCTTGTTATTTGGAAATGTGATGAGAGTCAGGTGTCAAGATTCACTGAGTCATTCAGTACATGCAAACCCAGAGCTGTCTCTTCTATCCTATCACACATCAAGAATATAAACAAACAGACTATTGTATAGGGAGAACTGAACTAGAAAAGGAGTGAGTCTGTGTGTAAAAAGAGGCACATCTCCATGTTTTAAAATACTGCAGAGTGTAGAGGCTGGGGGTTTGGTATACACCTGAGTCTTAATGGATTTTGTTGCTGTTGCTGGTTCTGTTTTTCTGAGACAGGCCTTTGCTATGTAGCCCTGAGCTATGTACCCCTGATTGACCTGGAGTCCAGCAACTAGACAAGTTAGGCTTTGAAGCTGTGGTGATCTTCCTGCCTGGGTGTTGGGATTATAAATGTGCACCACCATGTGTGGCCTTTAAATATCTGCCTATGTGTACAAGGTCTTTGAGTGAATCCTCAGTGCTAGGAGAAAACAAACAGCTATAGGTATGGTGTTCACTGCCTGAGAGCCAGTGGACAGTAGATGGAAGGAAAAGCTTCTTATAGCATTAGACCATCAGGCAAATTACCCAGGCGCACGTGACAGATATATCATACAGAGACACACAATAAACAAATAAAACAGAAAGAAACTCATACAGATTTCTGTTTCAAAAAGTTTCCTAGCAGGGCAGTGGTGGTACACACCTTTAACCCGAGCGCTCAAGAGGCAGAGGCAGGTGGATCTCCATGAGCTTGAGGCCAGCCTGGTCTACACAGTGAGTTCTAGGATGGCCAGGGCTAGACATTGAAACTCTGTCTTGAAAAACAAAACAAAACAAAAAACCCAAACAGTTACCTATCTGTGTCTGTAGTGGCTGGAACGAGCCTGTCCACCACAGGCTTGAGCATTTGACACTTGGGTCTGCAGCTGGAGGAGCTGTTTGGGGAAGAAGAGGAGGTGTAGTCTTGCTGTACGGAACACGTCACTAGGGGCAGGCTCTGAACGAATACGGCACTGCCCATTTCTAGTTTGCCTGCTTTTTTTGTGTCAGCAGTGAAAGATGCATTCCTCAGCTTCCTGCTTGTGCCACGGTTCCCCACCAAGGGACTCCTGGATTCCTCAGTCAAAATAAGCTCCATTGTAAATTGTTGTGATGTTTTCTCACAGTGGCAGAAAAGGAAATAACTATACTATCTATTTTAAAGATTTGACAAAGTCTTTGAAACACAATTTGGGAGAGTAGGAGGGGACATATTAAGCTGGGTATCGGCACAAGCTGGCTCCATTTCCTTGCTTTTGTAAATACATCAGCAACAAACATGGATTTGCAAATTGAGTTCTTTGGGTATATACACTGGGGTGGAATAGCAGGGTCATATGGTAGTTCTATTTTCAACTTACTGAAAAGCCTCCAAACTGACTTCCACACTGTATTAACCTTTACTACACCAGCAGTGAACAGAGCTTCTTCTTTCCCCAACTCTCTCCAGCATTTGCTGTCAGATATCTTGATGATAGACTTGGGTGACGTGGTAGCAAACATTTGTTTTAATTTGTCTTTCCCTCATAAATAGGGATCTTGAACACTTTTCAATAGTTATTGGCCAGTTGTATTTCTTCCTTTAAAAACTGACTACTAATTTCATCAGCCCACTTGCTGACTGTTAGTTAGGTTTCCTTGGTGTTTAATTGAAAGTAAACTTCTAATAGATTCATGAGGAAAATAGAGTTCATCAAGATGGTGATGACTCAGCTTAAAAACAAACTGAATAAATCAAAAGAAATCTTAGAGTCAAGAAAGGGATCAACCAGAGACAACATATGAAATATTTATAAGTCAAAAATACTCTTTTACTTTCTTGATAAAGATATGGATGCAAAGTCAGTCCAGGGGTTTTAGGAGGTCACAGTAAGCATGTCACTTCCCTTTACAACAATTTCTTTAGCTTGTCAGATGCTGAAGATCAAGTTTAAGATGCCAGGAGGGCAGTCTGCAACACCAGCTTCAGAACACAAACTCCAAACTAAAATCAAATGGATATCAAAGACTCCATTTCTTCCCCCTGGCTATTGATGGAAGACTGTACACAGCAGCCACTCACGGCAGAAAGTTCATGCCAAGGAGAAATTCTGCTACCCAACCCTGCCTAAGATGCAAAAGATGCTGGTAGGGAAGAAAGAGCAAGTAGTTTCCAAAGAGTGAGAATATGTATCTTGGATAACATAAATAATATTTTAGTGCTACATAGTAGAAATTCAATCATCTGAAGCCAATGGAAAAGCTTTTGTATTACTCAAGTCTAATCAAATTTCATGCCAGCCATAAGTGAAAACATTTTTCTTGTATAAGTTTATCTCTATAGGAAGAAAGAAAAGCATAACTGGTCAAGTGAAATAGCCAGAGGAGGGCTGGAGAGATAGCTCAGAGGTTAAGAGCACTGACTGCTCTTCCAGAGGTCCTGAGTTCAATTCCCAGCAACCACGTGGTGGCTCACAACCATCTGTAATGAGGTCTGGTGCCCTCTTCATGTCCAGCAGGCATACAGACAGACAGAACACTGTATATATAATAAATAAATAAATTTAAAAAGAAAAAAGAAATAGCCAGAGGAGTATCAGTAACCTTATGAAGTAATCATTCATTTCTGGACAGACAGTGGAATAGTGCTTGCAAATTTCAAGTCACAGACAGCTACCATTTCCAAGAAATGCTGGCCTAAAGCAGACTTAGTTAGCCAAATCTTGATTTGTCTATAATGTAAGAAACATCATTAGAATTTCATTCACTTAGAAACCAGCCCTTTTAATAGAGACAGTACAACTTATAGTTTACTATTGCTTTTCTCGAATTCCTATATATCCTAGTCTTTAATTGTTGAGACTCTAATGAATAACAAAGCAGTAATTAATAACCAAGTGCTATTTTAAGTGTTTGACATATATTATCTCCTTTAAAATCCTCTAAAACTGGGCCCTATTCCTAATTTTACAGATGTGGACACAGGAAACTGCCAAAGAAATAGTGAAGACTATTTTAAAATCCAGTTGGGGCCCAGAATTCTGTGCCCTTAATTAGTTTCTTTCAGTTAGGAGAGTCCTAAGGACAATACTTTAAAACATGATTATCTTCAACTGGAGAAAGGAAAAAAGTAGGTAGAGAAGGGGAAGGGGTAAGAGAAACGCCACTATGAACTCAGAGCACATGTTATGGTTTACATCTTAAATATTTCCCAAAGGCTCATGTGTTGAAGGAAGTTACCCAGCTGATGGTGCTTTTAGGAGGTCATGAAATATTTAGGTGGGGGTCCTGGTGGAAGGAAGTGAGGTTATTCCAGGTGTGTCCTTGAAGGAGATATGAGACCCTGGACCTCTCCTTCTTTACATTCTAGCTGCCAGCAACATGACCACCTTTCCTCTGCTATGTCTTCTCCACTATGTCTTGGCATAGGCCTAAAACAAGTGCACCAAGTAACCAAGGACTGAGGCTACTGAAACCTCTGAATCCGTGAGCCAAATAACCCTTTTCTCCTTTAGACTCTTTAGTATTTTACAACAATGATGAAGCTCACCAGTGTGGCATCACTTTATTACATATCTTTCCATGTGTCTATGTGAGTTATATGCTACGACTCTTAATGGGGTCAGAATAAACAAACCAAAAACTGGAAAGTCACTGGCCCTCATTAATATGCCATCCTACTTCTATACAATTAGGAAAGGATCCAAAATTATTCTGTTATCAGAATGATAAACCCTTTCTCCTACAATGTGTCATACTAATAGTTAATTCTAAACTAAAATGTAATGACTACGCACAATTATATAATCTTACTTTGTTCAATGTGAACATGGTTCCCAAATTGTGAACTGTGGTATCCCAGTGAACTTACACGTAATTGAAGAATATTTTAAATGTTGGGCAAAACACAGTGATAGGTCAGATAAGGCACAGATTACTAGGTCAGTGTGGGATTGTGCTGCAGTATTCTATCTCTGTGAAGTTTTTAATGGCTGCTGTATGTTCGGGTCTGTTTGGGCTGCTATAACAAACTTAAACTTGTAGTGGCGTAAATGAACGGCAGACAGAAATAATAAAATATTCAGCTTTAATAAGGGAAAGACTTACAGAACCGAAGTTCCAGCGGAGAACAGGAAAGCAGAAGGGAAGCGGGGGGGGGGGGGGGAACACACCAGCAATATTTATTAGTAAAAAATATCCTCAGGGGACTCTGCCCTACAAGCAAGGTGATTGGCTAAGGCTACCCCTACATAAACTATAGAAGCTAAAAGGATAATTCTGTGGTATAGTGCTTCCCTAGCATTCCCAACACCCTAGGTTTAATTTCTAGGACCACAGACCCAAACAAAATAAAAGCTCCAGCAAGATTAAGAGCAACAACATTTGTTTGCATTTCTGGAAGTGTGAAAGTGCAAGATCAGGGGCTGGCACACTGGTTCATGGCTGCTACTTTCCTGCTGTTTTTCTCACATGTTGGAAGAGATAGATACTGTGGGTTCTTTTGTATGGAACACACCCCATTCATGGGCTCTCCTCAGCATGACCCCTTGGCAGAAGCCCATTCGTATCACTACAACTTTAGGGATGAAGATTTCAATATAATGGTTTAGAGGAGACAAAGATTGATTCTGATTATAAAAATAAGATTTTAAAAGTTCAGCTCCACATTGGACAAAAATCAGCGTGAATCAAGAAATAAGTGTTCAATATAACGCATAGGCCTGAAGACTATGCAATACTCAACAAGCACTTATTGAATGAGCTATTATTTAAAATGAAAGGATTTCCTTCAATATATTATTAATATATATCTCTTTATTCTGACATGATTATGAAATTGTTGGGACATATTTAAAATGTAGGAACCTAAGTGCTGTTAGGAAATTTTGGTATTTATTTTGGCCAAGGAATGATGAGAACTTTGCTGACTATGCTGGAACCAAGTTTGTTTTTTTTAAAAAATATTTATTTATTTAATATTCTGTCTGTGTGTATGTCTGCAGGCCAGAAGAGGGCACCAGACCTCATTACAGATGGTTGTGAGCCACCATGTGGTTGCCGGGAATTGAACTCAGGACCTTTGGAGGAGCAGGCAATGCTCTTAACCACTGAACCATCTCTCCAGCCCCTGGAACCAAGTTTTTGGAAACCTGTGTTTTAATATGAAAATATGGTTTTCCTTTAGACAATAATATGAAAAAGCCTATCACCTAAAAGTGAAGAAATTCTAAGTATTGTAACTGCATCTAGTATATGAAGAGCTTGAATTTTTAATAAAATATCCTCATTTTAATATAACTGACCCCCCTTTACATCCTGGGTCTTTATCTGCTGCAAAATGCAAACATCTAAGGGGAATTTGCTTACTAACTAGTCACTACTACTCATAACACCATCCTACAGCTGAGGAAGAAACATTCTCAGCGGAAAAGCTGACACTACAACAGCTGCTCCGTCTCACAGCATCTCTATCCCCATCAGAAACTACGATCCCACTTCAAAGCAATACTGCTGTTCTGCTGTTTTCACTGCACTTAAACAAAGCCGACCCACACACAATGACCATACACAATAATGATCTCCGAGATTTATCTCCTGACATTCTAAGCCTTGCTTTCAGTGTTGAGGTGAGATTTATAGTGAACCAAGCTGCCAGGGTTCATACTTCATTATATCTATAATAGAACACAGCAATACCATGCTATTTTCATTATAGATTAATTCCATTCTAGTCAATGATATATACAGTACCATGTAAGTTAAAAGCCTCTTTTTACATTGTTTTAAAAAGTTAAGATGGAGGAAGAAGACGACAGTGAACATGAATCTAACCTAAACAGCAATTTATGATACTTGCTTCTGAATTTAAAAAATCTTAATGAATCATAATCTTCCCCCAAACAGTGACTGATCACAGTAAAGATGTTCTGGCATTGGCCTAACATAAATACAAAAGATAGCTCTGGAGCTTCCTTGTGCTTTCCAAGTGAAGATGTAGTCACTGGCAAGCTATGGGGACACACAGAAAACAAAAGACAGTGAGTGGGCAAGAAGCAACAAGAGTAAAAGACCTTCAAACCAAACAGCCCCCAGAGCTTGGCACAGAGCAGTGCTTCAATAAACGCTCACAGGTGCCATATACCACAGTACCGAAAAACACCACCTTATCTAACATTAAGCATAGGAACTGTGTGGACTAGTATTCAGCACACCACCAAACAGACAGAGGGATTGGAAGGAGAAAATACATGTTAACCAAGAGTAAAATCACAAACAAGCTATTTCATAAAATACTTCTTAAATTTAATTATTTTTTATTTATTAGTTCAAATTAACTGACTGGAGAGTTATTTTCCAGAAAAAAAATGCTGATGTTATTTTTCTTTTCATGATAACCTAGAGAACCTGATAAGAGCTGAGGTTTGCAAAAGCAGCCATCTTCTCACGATAGAGAACACCGTGAGCAAGGGCATGTAGAAGGCTCTCCAGGGCTGTTCCTGCTCCAGAAGTCCACCACCACTTCCAAGAGTAATGTCTACTAGGAAGGGGGCATCTGAGGCAAAATCACCCAACTGTAATCATATGTAGTTCTACTGTTTGTATGAGATTTGAATACCAACTTGCAAGTCTTATGTAACTACTGGGATACATTGCAACAGACAGAATAACCTTAAGATGAATAATCAACAGATTTAAGTTACCATAGATCTGCTGTAACAAGAAGACCCATCCTTGTCAACAAATCTTCCGAATGGGTCAGAGCCAGAGCACATTGTTTTATCACAATAAGGCTTCTTCATAATAGTCCAGTTTATCCCATGGCATCAGAATTGAAATAGTAAGGGGTTTAATCACAATGACCTTGTTGATATAACAACTAGACCTAGAAATAAAAGTCATGTCCTCTGTACACTGTGATATGCAAGATGCAAATATGCAAGCCTTGTATGACTGTTCTTGCTCCCAGGAAGTGAGAGCTACAAGAGGACTGCTCCTTTAGGCTGCCAGTTCTACTTCAATATTAATGTGTTAAGCAATTACCACATGGAATGGTCCTTTAATGCCACCTGGTCTACTTCCCAGCAGTGAGCTCCACTCCCAGGCTTGTCATGGCTCATTTAAATAGCACAGTATGCTCCCTCTACAAGCCTGTTCCTAGAGCGTCTGGAGTTTAAGATATAATGAGATACGAAGGTGTTTATCATGAGGTATACTGGAACTCTGAGCCAAAGCAACAGGAGCTGGACGTTATGAGCAGGCTGGGAACACTAAGAGACTTTTTCTTTAAAGAACACTGAATAAATAAATTATTCTACAAGACACATAAAGTTTAAGCAAAGGAAAAAGTTTCAAGCAGAAGTAAGCCTTACAGAATCTTAGAGCACAAAATAACACTTCAGAAATAAAATGAGGAGTGGAAAATCCATCTTTCATCATTGTCTTTTTCTTGCTTTTCCATATGAAACTGTTGTACATAGGCGATGCAATTTTCCTCATCCCATAAGTAATAGGAAAATTTTTACAAGAGCTATTTTATCTAAAATGCAGGAAACAAACTCATACAATGGATGCTTAAGGCAAAAAAAATTTAAAAGGGAAATGGATGGGGAAAATACTACAAAGAAAATAAATTTACTTTAGCTTGGAACTTCAATTTCTAAAAGACACCATAAACTCAGCAATCATAAAGCCTCCCTGTGTGTTCTGAAAGGTAAAAACACAGTACCTGCACAAACAGAAGCACCATCTGAGTCAGAAGCACCAACAAGCAGAAAGGGCTTGAGTTAGGGCACTAATGACAGTGGAAGCAGAAATGGTTCATGGTGGATAAAAACTGAGTTCTAGGTCTTACTAGCTAAAGAGTAGGGAGGGAGTTCAGGGTTTAAGATAAGGAAAGATGGATCTAACTGTTTGTTTAAAGGGCTGCTTGCTAGCTCCTGGCTGTTCAGCCCCGAAATAATCACACAGAAACCGTATTAATTAAATCCCTGCTTGACCCATTAGCTTTAGCTTCTTATTGGCTAGCTCTTACATATTAATTTAACCCATCTCCATTAACCAGTGTATCACCACAAGGCTGTAACATACCAGGCAAAGTTCTGGTGTCTGTCTTCATGACTACATGGATTCTCTCTTTTACTCTGCCTTCTTTCTCCTAGCATTCAGTTTAGTTTTCCCCACCTACCTCTATCAGGCCAAGCCAGGATCTGTGGTATTCACAGCATACAGAGGGAAATCCCATATCAAACTGTTGAATAGTATAGAAAGTCACAAATGTTGACTCTATTTGTAAAGACAGAGAACATCAGAAAAACTTGCTGTGAGCACACTGAAACAGCAAGAATCCTAGGTGTCCACAGCAAAGGCTATTGGTAGAAAATAAATAATTGTGAGAAATCCCAATATATAAAAGGTATATACAGAGTTTCACACAGAGAAATTAATATGGGAAGTCAAGAAGTCCCTCACAATCAAAGGAAATTGATCATCCTCTGTAAGGAAAAGAAAGATTCAATAGCAACAAAAGCACTTTAAAGGGGCTGGAGATGTGTGTGTATGTATATTTCAGTGAAACAGAGCTAGCTGAACAGGTACCCTGAAATAGAAGTTTCAACAGAAAACAAGACCTCACATTGTGTCTTAGGGTTTACATTGCTGTGAAGAGATACCATGACCATAGCAACTCTTACAAAGGAAAACATTTAATTGTGGTAGCTCACTCACAGTTCAGAGGTTGAGTCTATTAGGATGGCAGGAAGCAAGGGAGCATGCAGGCAGACAGCACGCAGGTGCTACAGCAGGAACATCTTGACTCAAAGGCAACAGGAAGTGGTCTGTCTTACTGGAAATGGCTTGAGCATAAATAAGACCTCAAAGCCCATCACCACAGTGACACACTTCCTCCAACAAGTCCGTACCTCTCCACCAAACCAATACCTCCCATTCGGTGTCACTCCCTTTGGGGGGGGGTCATTTTTTTTTAAATCCAGCCTTACGGAAAGTAATAGAAGGAAAATCACAACCCAAGGAATCCAACATTGCCAACACTGCCTACAATAACTCAGGCATCTAGCGACCCTTCACCAGCACAACTCAAAGAAGGGAGACACACATACTCTACTACCAAAAACAATAAGAATAACCGGAATAAACAACCACTGGTCATTAAGATCACTTAATATTAATGGACTCAATTCACCCATGAAAAGGCACAGGCTAAGAGATTGGATACGAAAACAGGATCCAACAGTCTGCTGTTTGCAAGACACACATCTCAACTACAAAGACAGGCATCTACTCAGAGTAAAGGGTTGGGAAAAGGTGTTTCAAGCAAATGGTCCTAAGAAATAAGCAGGCGTGGCCATACTAATTTCTAACAAAACTGACTTCAAACTAAATTCAATCAGAAGAGATCGAGATGGACATTTTATACTCATAACAGGAACAATTCATCAGGATGAAGTCTCAATCCTGAATATCTATGCCCCTAATATAAAAGCATCCACTTATGTAAAAGAAATATTACTAGAACTCAAGGCAGACATCAAACCACACACACTAGTAGTAGGAGACTTCAACACACCTCTCTCACCAATGGACAGGTCAATCAGACAGAAACCTAACAGAGAACTAAGAGAATTATTGGAGGTAATGAAGCAAATGGACTTAACAGACATCTATAGAACACTCCACCCAAATAGGAAAGAATATACCTTCTTCTCTGCAGCTCATGGAACATTCTAGAAAATTGACCACATACTCGGTAACAAAGGAAACCACAGATACAAAAAAATATCAGTGTCCATCTGTGTCTTATCAGATCACCACGGATTAAAGTTAGAATGCAACAACAATGCTACCCCCAGAAAGCCGACAAACTCATGGAAACTTAACAGTCAACTACTGAACCACACCTGGGTTAAGGAAGAAATTAAGAAAGAAATTAAAGTCTTCCTTGAAATTAATGAAAATAAAGAGACAACATACTCAAACCTATGGGACACGATGAAAGCAGTGCTAAGAGGAAAGTTCATAGCACTAAGTGCCCACTTAAAGAAAACAGAGAAAGCATACATTGGAGAATTAACAGTACACCTGAAAGCTCTAGAAAAAAAAGAAGCAGACGCGCCCAGGAGTAGAAGAAGACTGGAAATAATCAAACTGAGGGCTGAAATCAACAAAATAAAAACACAGAAAACAATGCAAAGAATCAAGGAAGCAAAAAGTTGGTTCTTGGAGAAAATCAACAAGATCGACAAACCCCTATCCAAACTAATTAAACGACAGAGAGAGAACACGCAAATAAATAAGATCAGAAATGAAAAGGGGGACATAACCACAGACACAGAGGAAATTCAGAGAATCATTAGATCTTACTACAAAAGCCTGTATGCCACAAAACTGGAAAATGCAAAATAAATGGACATTTTTTTAGACAAGTACCATATACCAAAGTTAAACCAAGACCAGGTGAACAATCTAAATAAACCTGTTAGTCACGAAGAATTAGAAGCTGTAATCAAAAACCTCCCTTCCAAAAAAAGCCCAGGACCAGATGGTTTCAATGCAGAATTCTATCAGAACTTTCAAGAAGAGCTAATACCTATACTCCTTAATGTATTTCACAATATAGAAACAGAAGAGTCATTGCCAAATTCCTTTTATGAAGCTACAGTTACCCTGATACCAAAACCACACAAAGACCCAACCAAGAGAGAATAACAGGCCTATCTCACTCATGAATATCGATGCAAAAATTCTCAATAAAATACTGTCAAACCGAATCCAAGAACACATTAGAAAAATTATCCATTATGATCAAGTAGGCTTCATCCCAGAGATGCAGGGCTGGTTCAACATACGAAAATCTATCAATGTAATCCACTATATAAGTAAACTGAAAGAAAAAAACCACATGATCATTTCATTACATGCTGAAAAAGCATTCGACAAAATTCAACACCCCTTTATGATAAAGGTCTTGGAGAGATTAGGGATACAAGGGGCATACCTAATATAATAAAAGCTATATACAGCAAGCCGACAGCTAACATTAAATTAAACGGAGAAAAACTCAAAACCATCCCACTAAAATCAGAAACACGACAAGGATGTCCCCTCTCTCCATACCTCTTCAATATAGTGCTTAAAGTTCTAGCAATAGCAATAAGACAACATAATGGGATCAAGGGGATTCATATTGGAAAGGAAGAAGTTAAGCTTTCGTTATTTGCAGATGATATGATAGTATACATAAGCGACCCCAAAAATTCTACCAAAGAACACCAACAGCTGATAAACACCTTTAGTAATATGGCAGGATACAAGATCAACTCCAAAAAATCAGTTGCCTTCCTATACACTAAGGATAAGGAAACAGAGAGGAAAATCAGAGAAGCATCACCTTTCACGATAGCCACAAACAGCATAAAATATCTTGGTGTAACTCTGACCAAGAAAGTGAAAGATCTATTTGACAAGAACTTTAAGTCTTTGAAGAAAGAAATTGAAGACGACACCAGAAAATGGAAGGATCTCCCTTGCTCTTGGATTGGGAGGATCAACATAGTAAAAATGGCAATTCTATCAAAAACAATCTATAGATTCAATGCAATCTCCATCAAAATTCCATCAAAATTCTTCACAGATCTGGAGAAGACAATAATCAACTTTATATGGAAAAACAAAAAACCCAGGTTAGCCAAAACAATCTTATACAATAAAGGATCGTCTGGAGGCATTACCATTCCTGACTTCAAACTCTATTACAAAGCTACAGTATTGAAAACAGCTTGGTATTGGCATAAAAACAGAGAAGTCAACCAATGGAATAGAATAGAAGACCCTGACTTTAACCCACAAACCTATGAACAGCTGATTTTCGATAAAGGAGCTAAAAGTATACAATGGAAAAAAGAGAGCATCTTCAACAAATTGTGCTGGCAAAACTGGATGTCAACCTGTAGAAGAATGAAAACAGATCCATATCTATCACCATGCACAAAACTCAAGTCCAAATGGATTAAAGACTTCAATATCAGTCCGAACACACTGAACCTGATAGAAGAGAAAGTGGAAAGTACTCTACAACACGTGGGCACAGGAGACCACTTCCTACGTATAACCCCAGCAGCACTGACATTAAGGGCCTCATTGAATAAATGGGACCTCCTGAGACTGAGAAGCTTCTGTAAAGCAAAGGACACTGTCACCAAGACAGAAAGGCAACCCACTGACTGGGAGAAGATCTTCACCAACCCTGCAACTGACAAAGGTCTGATCTCCAAAATATATAAAGAACTCAAGAAACTAGACCGTAAAAGGCTAATCAACCCAATTATAAAATGGGGCACTGAGCTGAACAGAGAATTCTCAACAGAAGAAGTTCAAATGGCCAAAAGACACTTAAGGTCATGCTCAACTTCCTTAGCAATCAGGGAAATGCAAATAAAGACAACTTTAAGATACCATCTTATACCTGTCAGAATGGCTAAAATAAAAAACACCAATGATAGCCTTTGCTGGAGAGGTTGTGGAGAAAGGGGTACACTCATCCATTGCTGGTGGGAATGCAAACTTGTGCAACCACTTTGGAAAGTAGTGTGGCGGTTTCTCAGGAAATTCGGGATCAACGTACCCCTGGTCCCAGCAATACCACTCTTGGGAATATACCCAAGAGATGCCCTATCATACAACAAAAGTATATGCTCAACTATGTTCATAGCAGCATTGTTTGTAATAGCCAGAACCTGGAAACAACCTAGATGCCCTTCAATGGAAGAATGGATGAAGAAAGTATGGAATATATACATATTAGAGTACTACTCAGCAGTAAAAAACAAGGACTTCTTGAATTTTGCATGCAAATGGATGGAAATAGAAAACACTATCCTGAGTGAGGTAAGCCAGACACAAAAAGAGGAACATGGGATGTATTCACTCATATTTGGTTTCTAGCCATAAATAAAGGACACTGAGCCTATAATTAGTGATGCTAGAGAAGCTAAATAAGAAGGAGAACCCAAAGAAAAACATATAGGCATCCTCCTGAATATTAACCTTCATCAGGCGATGAAAGGAGACAGAGACAGAGACCCACATTGGAGCACCGGACAGAAATCTCAAGGTCCAAATCAGGAGCAGAAGGAGAGAGAGCACGAGCAAGGAACTTAGGACCGCGAGGGGTGCACCCACACACTGAGACAAAGGGGATGTTCTATCGGGAACTCACCAAGGCCAGCTGGCCTGGGTCTGAAAAAGCATGGGATAAATCCGGACTTGCTGAACATAGTGGACAATGAGGACTACTGAGAACTCAAGAACAATGGCATGGGTTTTTGATCCAACTGCACGTACTGGCTTTGTGGGAGCCTAGGCAGTTTGGACGCTCACCTTACTAGACCTGGATGGAGGTGGGTGGTCCTTGGAATTCCCACGGGGCAGGGAACCCTGATTGCTCTTTGGGCTGACGAGGGAGGGGGACTTGATTGGGGGAGGTGGAGGGAAATGGGAGGCGGTGGCGGGGAAGAGACAGAAATCTTTAATAAATAAATAAATAAATTAATTTAAAAAATACATAAAAAATTTCCTTAGTTATGATAAAAGGTAAATTAGGCATAAAACTTTAGACTCAAAGGGATAAGATAAATGATAGAATATTTTCAAAATACAAATGGACTGGATATTGCAACTATAATTCCTACTAGATAACTGTTTCTCTTATATATAATTTTACTATGTTAAAGTAAAAACCTTCCTTTTTAATTAAATACAAAGGGAAAATGTTGTGGAAAAATCCTAATGTACACTGTGAAGATGTGTTGCAATCACTGTTAATAAAAACTAAATTGGCTGATGGCTAGGGGAGAATTTATAGGGTAGAGAGAATGCTTGGGAGAAAGGCTAAGTAGGAGGAGAAGCCATGAGATGCAGAGCAAGCAAGAAGAGAAGTACAAGTTGTTTGTGGTTTAATCCCAGCACTCAGGAGGCAGAGACAGCTGGATCTCTATGAGTTTGAGGCCAGTCTGGTCTGTAGAGTGACAGGCGCCAAAGCTACAGAAAACCCTATCTCAAAAAAACTCAAAAAACAAAAATAAAACCAACAACAGCAACAAAGTTAGCTAAAAAAAAAAAGGGGGGGGGTTGAGCATTTGTAATTAATAATAAACCTATATGTAGTTATTTGGAAACTGGCTGATGAGACAGAAAACTTCAACTACATTATTCATTCCCCTTGCCCACCAACCTAACTTTCTGTCCTTTTTCATTTCTTAAAAAAATGAAGTACAGTTAGTACTGTCCTATACACTTGGATATGTGGCCTTCCACTGGGGCATGTTGAACCCACCAGGTGCCACACCTTTACACAGGAAACGGTTTTGAGACAACATCTCACTGTGTAGGCTTAGATGGCTTTGAACTCAGAGATATGCCTCTGCCTCCTAAATGCATACAAGCATCACCACCATGCCTAGCTTCCAACATGTATTTTTAACACCTTTATTGAGAATTGAGTCCTGAAGATACTCTGATTCAAATCCCCTTAATGTTTCACGGCTTCATGTCTTCATTTATGCAAACAGCATGTCCACTGTGTTATAACGGAACTGTATTATGCCTGCAGTACTGCTCCACACTTAGGTTTCTTTAGGCATTTATAGTTTTGGTGCTACCATATCAATTTTAGAACTTTTTCTCTAGTTCTGCAAAGGGTTGCTCTTAGTATTAAAATAACCCCTATTACAGTGAAGGCTAAATTTCTTTATTTGTATGACTGTTTCTTATAAAATTGGGTACCTCAACAGTTGGAGGCATAAACTTACAAACAAATGTCCCCTTGATCAATGTAATTGGCTCCCATAACCTCATAGGGAGTAGGACTATTAGGAGGTGTGGCTTTGTCAGAGTGGGTATGGCATTGTTGCAGGAAGTGTATCATTGTGTGGGGCAGGCTTTGAGGTTTCCTATCTTCAGGTATCTCCCAGTGTCTCAGTCCACTTCCTGTTGCTTTCTGATCAAAATGTAGCTAGCATAATGTCTGCTGTGTGTATGCCACTATGCTCCTCACCATGCTCCCACCATGATGATAATGGACTGAACTTCTGAAACTAAACAGGCCACCCAATTAAATGTTTTTCTTATAGGAGTTGCTGTGGTCACAGCAATAGAGACCCTAAGAAAGACTATCAATATGCAGTAGGGATTCTGCTTACTTTCATTCGTTCATTCTGTTTATGTTTTCACATGTGAAATGAGTCTCTTACAGGGAGCATTCTGTTTGATCATGCTATTTGTTAAGCAAGTCTGTGTTTTTAGTAAAGAATTAAGACTACTTACATTCAGGGTTACTGTTAAAAGCTATGTCCTTTCCTACTGCACGTACTGGCTTTGTGGGAGCCTAGGCAGTTTGAATGCTCACCTTACGAGACCTGGATAGAGGTGGGCAGTCCTTGGGCTTCCCACAGGTCAGGGAACCCTGATTGCTCTTCGAGCAGATGAGGGGGGGGGACTTGATCGGGGGAGGGGGAGGGAAATGGGAAGCGGTTGTGGGGACGAGGCAGAAATCCTTAATAAATAAATAAATTTAAAAAATAAAAAAAATAAAATAAAAAAACATAGAAAAAAAAAGCTATGTCCTTCCCTTCTGTTTATTTTATTCAGATAGTTCTGAATGTATTTTTCTCATTTCGTTCTCTTACTTTGTCAGCTTAATGCCTTATTTTATTGGTAATTTGCCCCCTACTTTTCATTGACATATCTATTTTTCTAGTGGAATTTGTTCATACTTTTTTATTTTTAATGGAATGCTTCACAAATTTGTATTTTATCCTTGTGTAGAAGACATGCTAATTTTCTCTGTATTGTTCTGTTTTAGCAAACACACATCTGTTCTTTTAAAAATCTGTCTGTGTGCACGTATGGCACTTGTCAGGAGATCAAATGACAGCTTTAACCATGTGAGTTCCAGGGGCTGAATTCAAGTTGTCAGGCTTGGCAGCAAGCACTTTTACCTATGATTTAAAAGCCACAGTCTGAGAGTTTAATATTGCCTGTTCCTTTGCTGTAAGGTGGTGCAGGCGCTTGGTATTTAACTTTCTGTAGAAAATGAACCCACAGATGCACAGTGCACTTTAAGTACTGCCTATATAAATAACACTAGGGTGGAAAAACAAAGCCCAAGAGTATTCTAAATACATCTGTAGTGATCCTATAGTACTGTACATTTCACCTGTGTGTTGACAGCATCTATAAAATCCTAATTGTTTATTAAGCTCTTACCCAATATGGGAAATGTCTTATTTAATTCCAACTAGATTATGCTATTTTCTGAATGACTACAATTAACTTTAAAATTTTATGTTA
The DNA here is from genome assembly GCF_018167655.1 of Microtus oregoni. NCBI lineage: Eukaryota > Metazoa > Chordata > Mammalia > Rodentia > Cricetidae > Microtus > Microtus oregoni. The sequence goes on from NW_024543061.1 coordinate 60,694,838, forward strand.
TGAATTTAAATGGTAAGCTAAAAAACTTTCATAGGTAAGGTTGTAGAAGGCGGAGAAAAAAAATCTATTAAATATAGACCCAAAAGTTGAATCAACAAGGAGAAAGAAGTAGTAGCCAGCATAGATCCACCAGCTGACTGATGGAAAGCGTTTTTTTGTTGTTGTTGTTGTTGTTGTTGTTTGTTTGTTTGTTTTAAATACAGGCTGGAGAGATAGTTCATGAGTTAAAAGTATTTGTTGCTCTTCCAGAGGATTTGAGTTTGGTTGCCAGCACCCACATGAGGCAGCTAACAAACACCTCTAACTCCTGATCCAAAACCACTGAAGCTTTGGCCTCTGCAGACCTGCCCACATGTGACATACACTCAAATAACAGAAAACTGCTGTAGGATAATGGTCTCGTACTTCGTAAAGGTTTGTAACTTGTATTTTAATAAAATGCTGATTGGCCAGTAGCCAGTCAGGAAGTATAGGTGGGGCGACCAGGCAGGAAGTATATATAGGTGGGGTGACCACAACAGGAGAATACGGGGAAGAGGAAAGACACAGTCTGCAGTTGTTATACAGATAGAGAGGAAGCAAGATGAGAACGCCTCATTGATAAAGGTTCCAAGCCATGTGGCTAACATAGACAAGAATAATGGGCCAATTTAAGATGTAAGAAACAGTTAATAAGAAGCCTGAGCTAATAGGTCAACCAGTTTATAACTAATTTAGACCTCTGTGTGTTTCTTTGGGATTGAACAGCTATGCGACCAGGCGGGTCAGAAATCTCAGCCAACAGAAAATAATCATAAATCTTTTTTTAAAGGAATGGAAGGGTTTTCTGAGCGTTGTTTTGACTACTAAGAGAGAGGGGAATACTAACTGAATTCAGAGTAGAGATTGACCCAGCTTGTTAGAATCTCCATAACTTAAATTTAAATTAAACATGACTTAACTTAAAATAAAAATTACTATAACCATTAGCCTTGTTACTTTATTATTCTGTCCCGCCTCCTTTCATTCTTTTTTCTTTCTTGGGGAAAGAGGCTAACATAAAAGGGCAATAAAAAAATAACAGTTAACAAAACCACAGCATAAGAAGGACAAGAAGACCACTGTGGGATTTGCAAATAAAAACTGTTCCTTCTCCTTAGGTTTGCTTAACCAGCTCAAATGTTCCTAATGAAGAACTGGCAGGCCACCAAATGCACAATTTTACATCTCCCTGAACTCATGGCTGCCACTTATCTGTAACAGATGCTCCAAAGTTATAATCATAAATGCTAGAGATGGAAAAGAACTATTAGGTCATTTTTCTTGGTTTGATGAGGCCAGGATTGTTCCATAAAACTGGACAATTCCAGAGCTTTACCAAAAAAAATTATATAAATGGGTCATTGCTGTCTTGAGAAAGATGATTCTTCACTCTGGGTACAGAGCCACACAAAAGAATGGTTAGGCCCATTTCTTTTGGCAGTCTTCTATTTTTCTGACACCTTGAACTCTCTAGTTACACTGAGAAAGCTTTTGGTTTCTCTAGTTATTAATAATTTAATAGGTTTAAAGGATTTTATTTTTCTTATGAAGTATCACCAGGAAAAATGAAAAAAGTTTATTATTAACAGTTTACTGTACAAGAAGCTATTCTCAATTCTATGTAAGCAATCCACTGATCTTTTATTATGAAAGACCATCCTTCTAAAAATGAGAGTAGTTGATGCCTAAAGAGGCTAAATAACTTGCTGTAGTCACAGAATGAATGAGTGCTAGAGTGGAGCTCAGGTTCAGGCTCTGTTACTGATGGGATATCCTCTTACCAGTCACTAAGTGCGCAGAAACACACATCATAAGTCTCACATAAATTAATAACAAAGAACATTCTGCAAATTCTCAAAAACAAGATGCACCACAGCCAGGATGATTAGAATTGAGCCAACATATGGAGTAAAGGAGACTGGACAGAATAAAGGAAAGGTCCTGACTTTGTGTGTTGGCTAACCTTGGCTGTCAACTTGAGTATACGTGGAATCAACAAAAATCCAAGCAGCTGGGTACATCTGTGAAGTTTCTTGATTGGATCATTTCAGGTGGGAAGACCAGCCTTAAGTCTAGATCTTCTGAGGTTGGAAGACTTCCACTCCCCTACCCTACCCCTCAATCTGAACCATTTGAGCGAGGATAGACCCACCTTAAACCTGTGCCACACCTTAGTGGCAGCCTATGTAAAAGGACATTAAAGAAGAACATTTTTGCTTTTTGGCTGCTTGACCTCTCTCCCCCTCTCACTGGCTTACCTATCCTGCTGCAGAGGTATTCCTTAGCTGATATTAGAATCAAATTCTTTGGTGTTCCAGTGTATACTGAAGTCAGCTGATATGTACAGCCTCATGAACTGAACAACTATTGCATTTTTTGGACTTTCTGTTGGGAAATAGCCACTGTTGTGACTAGTCGGACCAAAGCATGAAAGTCGTTCTAATAAACACCCCATAAAAGGAACTGAAAGTTCACTGCAATCAGAACCCTTAGCATGTCATTTATACTGTTTTGTGTATAATTCAACCTGGGTTAAGTGCACAGTTTTTAATAGATTTCTAAATCATTGTATTTCTGTGCTACACATTAGAAACCTCTTTTTTTTTTTTTATTCTTTCTGCTTGTTTTGTTTTTTTGAGACAAGGTTTCTTTGTGTACCCCTGGCTGTTCTGGAACTTGATTTGTAGATCAGGCTGCTCTCAAACTCAGAACTCAGAGATCCGTCTAGGATCCGAGTGCTAGGATTAAAGGCATGTACCAAACAACACCCCCTGGCTAGAAATTCACATTTTAAAAAAATGCTTAAGTGTTTTACATTATGCTGCAGATGAAAAGAATACTAACAACTTGTATTTTGTGTACTGGGAGAACCATATGGACTGATCAACAGGCCCCTGGAGAGAAACCTGTTGAGAACCACCATTTTCTCTACGCACGCATTGGATGGAAGTCAGGCATATCACAACCAGATGTTTATTAGAAGAGCAGTGGATAAGCTCATTATTGCAGTATGGAAACATAAGATTGTTGTAGGAGAATTATTTGCACTTCCATCCCACTGCTGTGGCAATAAGTCCACTGTGAATCACGCATAGAATAAGTGATTTGCTGACCAGGATCAGCCATCGAGTTGTTAGAAAACTGAGGAAGTCAAATAGAGAGAGAAAAGAAGAGAGGAGGGAGGGGCTGGGTGTAGTTTTCTGGGACTTTGAGATGGGAAAAATGTAGAGAATAAGGTAAGTTGATCGATCCTCCACTGTTCCTTGAATTTATCAGGTTTTTATCTCAATTGCTAGTTCCCAACTTTTATTAACACTAGAACGATTTAGGTAAACACTGCATTTGGTATCCAACACGTTGCCTTAGATCACACCTAGGCAGTTAAGCAGTCACAACAGCACCAGTCCAAAGCACCCCACTGCTCACTGGCTCTGTCCTTCAGGCTGTGCCATGCACTAGCACACTGTGCCCCCATCGACACTGCCCATGAGCAGGTATCCTCAGATCAGCTGTGCCCCACCAGTAAAAGGCAGTTTGGTCCTCTCCAATGCTGTGTCCCAGGCAAGAGGGTAGCTCCTAGGGCTCACCCCCTCTCCCCACACTGCACCTGAGCAGCCACAAGGCCTACATGTGCAATTAGCATGGCTCAGGGCACCCTGCTGTCCCAACCCTCCCTGCAGGCACAATCAAACATCAACACTGAAGCTTATTCCACCCACCCTGCATAGCTCTGTTGGTGCTGTTATGGTGAGACAGCTGGGAATTCCTAAAGGGGAAATTAGGGTTTGCATGTGTGTGTTTTTTTTTTTTAACAAAAAAAGGGGAGTTATCTTTCTCATGTTAAAAATCAGAAATACCACAATGCAGGGAGTTAAGATCATGTTTTGTGCTACTATGGATGGCTTATAAATGCAAAAAAATAAATAAATAAAGGGATAAATCACATGGCTGGGATTGACAAAATACCAATTTAATTTATTATTAGTTTGGTGATTTATACTTTTTTTTTTTTTTTGTTTGTTTTTTTGTTTTGTTTTTCGAGACAGGGTTTCTCTGTGGTTTTGGAGCCTGTCCTGGAACTAGCTCTGTAGACCAGGCTGGTCTCGAACTCACAGAGATCCGCCTGCCTCTGCCTCCCGAGTGCTGGGATTAAAGGCATGCGCCACCATCGCCCGGCTGGTGATTTATACTTTATCCCTAAAAAGATTTGATAAGTATGACAAATATGAAAAATTGACTGATAAGATACAAACCTTAGAAAAACTGACTATTGATAAGATGCAAGCTTTAGAGAGACTTAACACTGATGAGATACAAGGTGATAAGGATTTAAGTTGTCCAAAAAAATTATCATCTGAGGCTGAGAAAGAATTGGCTTTGGTAGAAGAGAAATTACTGGATGCACATGTGGATCGCTTAAAGCAAGAGATTGACTGTATTGTGGGCTTAGTACCATCTATATATTCTCCAAAAGAAATTTGTACATGAAGAGAAGATAATATTTTAGAATGAATATTTTTCTTATAAAGAACTCAAGAAATTAGACAATAAAATTCTAAATAACCAAATTAAAAAATGAAATAGTGAACTAAACAGAAAATTCTCAACAGAAGAATTTCAAATGGCCAAAAGGTACTTAAAAACAAGTTCAACTTCCTTAACTATTAGGCAAATGCAAATTAAAACAACTATGAGGTACCATCTTAAACCTGTCAGAATGGCTAAGATCAAAAACACTAATGATAGCTTATGCTGGAGAGGATGTGGAGTAAGGGGAACACTCATCCACTGCTGGTGGGAATGCAAACTTGTGCAACCACTTTAGAAATCAGCATGGTAGATGTTCAGAAAATTGGGAATCAACCTACCTCAGGATCCAGTAATACCACTCTTGGGAATATACCCAAAGATGCTCAATCATACTACAAAAGCATTTGTTCAACTATGTTCATAGCAGCATTATTTGTAATAGCCAGAACCTGGAAACAACCTAGATGCCCCTCAACTGAAGAGTGGATAAAGTGTGGCACGTTTACACATTAGAGTACTTCTCAGTGGTAAAAAACAATGACATCTTGAATTTTGCATGCAAATGAATGGAATTAGAAAACACTATCTTGACTGAGGTAACCCAGACCCCCAAAAATTAATATGGTAAGTACTCATTCATAAATGTAAACAAAGGACATTGAGCCTATAGTTCAAGATCCTAGAGAAGCTAAGTAATAAGGTGAACCCAAAGAAAAACATATATAGACCCACCTGGAAACTAGAAACAGACAAGATTGCCTGACAAAATTGGGAGCATGGGGGACAGAGGCAGAAGGAAGGGGAGAAGGGAAGGGTTGAAGAGAACTTGAGGGAATGGGATAGTCGAGATGGAGGAAGGACAGATATGAGAGCAAGGAAAGAGATATCTTGATTGAGGGAGCCATTATGGGGTTAGCAAGAAACCTGGCTCTAGAAAATTCCCCAGGAATCCACAAGGATGACCCCAGCTAAGACCCTAAGCAAGAGAGGAGAGGATGTCTGAACTGGCCTTGCCCTGTGTCAGACTGATGATTATCTTAAATATCACCATAGAACCTTCGGCCAACAACAGATGGAAACAGAGGCAGAGACCCACATCGGAGCACTGAACTGAACTCCCAAGGTCCAGTTGAAGAGTGGAAGGAATGACAATATGAGCAAGGAGGTCAAAACCATGAAAGGTTCATCCACTGAGAGGATTTAACTGAGCTAATGGGAGCTTGCCAATTCCAACTGGACTGGGAGTGAACAAGAATGGGATCAAATTAGTGCCTCTGAATGTGGTTGGGGCAGACTGAGGGGCCACTGACAGTGGCACTGGGATTTGTCTCTACTGCACATACTGGCTTTTTGGGATCCTATTCTCTTTGGATGTATACCTTGCTCAACCTAAATGTAGTAGGGAGGACCTTGGACTTTCCACCGGGCAGAGTGTCTTGCCCTCACTTAGGATTGGAGGGGGTGGGGTAGGAGGGTATGTAGAGGAAGTAGGGAGGAGTGGGTATTTGGGTTGGTATTTTTTAAAGTAATAAAATAAAATTTAAAAAGAATGGTCTTTTTTTTTTTTTTTACAGCACAGAGAAAAAAATTAAGGAACTATGCAGAAAAGGTTTCTGAATTGATTCTAAAAGGAAGGTTAAGATTTCATCAATTAATAGGAATAGACCCAGCAGAAATTGTGGTACTTTTTACTAATGTTGAAATTGTCTCATTATATGCAGAAAATGAAAATTGGCAAAGAGCTTGCAGTAATTTTCGTTTGGGAGAAATTAGCAACAAATATCCCCAAAGCAAGAGACTTCAGTTTAAAAAGAGAACGAGTCAAACTCTTCTTCACATTGTACAGGGAACACCAATTTCTGGAGCCCCTACATTCTATATGGATGCAAATAAAGCAGGAAAGACAGGTTATAAGTCAAGAAAAATAATTAAAGTGTCTCAAAGCCCTTATGATTCAGTAAAAAAAAAAAAGTATTCATGGTGTATTATAAGGTTTTCCAGAACTTCTTAAAAACAGTTACTGAATATCAATATGAGGAAAGATTTGCTTTTGCATGCTGAAAGCACTAAACTTATTTCAGATGATTCAGAATTAACTGTTATTTATTCAATTACAAGAAATAATCAGGAATAGAAATAATCCCTTATATATCACACATATCAGATTCCATACAGGAACCAGGCCCTCTAACATAAGGTAATGATGAAATTGATAAGCTATTGCTAGGAAATGTCCTAGACAACTCAGAATTTTATAAGAAATACCATATTAATAATAGCAAAGGTTTGAAGGAAGGTTTCCCTATTACTTGGCAACAAGGCAAGTAAATTATAAGAAAATGTCATACATGTTCTTTATATAAACAGATTCCACTACCTGAAGGAAGTAAGCCAAAGGGTACTCAAAGAAATTAAATGTGGCAGATGGTTATGTTTTGATGTGGGATTCCCCTCTCTATGCTGCAAATAACACTGGTTAATAAAGAAGCTGATTTGGGCCTGTGATAGGGTAGAGCAGAACTAGGTGAGAAAAACTAAACCGAATGCTGGGAGAAAGGCGGCAAAGTCAAGGAGAAGCCATGGAGCTGCCGCAGGAGACAACAGGAACATTGTTGGTAGACCATGAGCCTCGTGGTAAAATATAAAATGGAAATGGGTTAAATTAAGACGTAAAAGCTAGCCAATAAAAAATTACAGCTAACAGACCAAGCAGTGATTTAATTAATACAGTTTCTGTATGGTTATTTCGGGAGTCTGGGCAACCTGGAAATGAACAAGCGGCCTCCTACTACAATGTCTCATTTGGCAGACATTGCAAAAGTTTGGAAAAGTAAAGTATGTGCCCCATACCATAAATACTTATTCAGGATTTCAATGGGAAACTGCTTTGAGTTCTGAAAAGACTGATTCTGTAATCGCTCATTTATTAAAAGTTATGACCATCATGGGGATATCTGTACATATTAAGACTGACAGTGCTCCAAAGCGTCTTTAATAAAATGAAACAGCTTTTTGAATATTACAATATAAAGCATATTACAAATATACCACACAATCCTACATGACAAGCAATTATACAAAGATCTAACTGCACTTCAAAAGATATGCTTAATAAATAGAAGGGGTAATAAAAGTTGCCTAATATAAATTGCACAAATTCTTTATTGATGCTAAAATTTTTAGTACTAATGAAGAAAGAAAGACAACTGGGGAGAGACATTAGATAATGGAAAAAAACTGCTAAACTAAATTAGTCTGTCTATTTCAAAGATCTGTTGACATCAGAATGGAAACTAGGATATATGTTACATTGGGGAAGATGTATTACTTTAGTTTGTACAGGAGAGGAAAAGATATGAATATCATGAAAATTGATAAACATTAGATTTGAATAGAAGAGACCTTTTGATTAGAAAAGGCCATAGGTAATCAATCACATAGTCATTCCATCTAAATTATCTTAATTAAGATTGAGAGATGTTTTTATTTGATCAGTTTCCAAAAAAATGAAATTCCCCAAAGTCTGGGTTGGGGCAAGGTTTTGTTTTTGTCTTTCCAGTAGAACAAAAGCATCCAACTAAAGAATCTGAAGACCACTAGAACAATAAGACATCAGAAGAAGAACAAATCATCCACAGAAAATGTCCCAAGAAAAATAGTACATTGGTTTAATGGTACAACACATATCCAACAGGAAAATGTTTCAAAAATCTTTCCAAATGTTTGTTTCTACTGTTCTCAACAGACATATAAGGCAAATAGTCTTTTTGCCGTCTCAACTCAATTAAAATTTAAAGTTGGCTTTGGAACACGCACACAAACTTTCTGTTGTGATATAAATGGTCATATAGAGCACTAACTAATTCTGGAAAGAGGCTTCATCTAGTTTCCTATATATGATTTCCGGCTTGAGTATGAAGCAGATAATTAGGAGCTAATTTTGTGTATTTTGGGTATACTTAACAGATTGTTATCTTTTAACGTCTCTGAGACTTGCTACATAAGACATTTAAAAAGTTTAAGTTTTTTGCAGTGAGCTGTGACCATTCCTAAGAGCCAAAAATTGAAATCTCCAGAAGAATGATGGAGCCCTATGATGATTCCACCTGGATGTGACAATGTCACTAAGCTGACAAACTCCACCCAAAGATCAGCTTTGGACTATAAACTGCTCAGAACAGTTTGAAGGCACCTAGCTAAGATCATCTAACATCACAGACTACTCCAGTCAGAACTTCAGATAAGACTTGAACTTTTCCTATCACAATGGACAACAGCCAGCTCTCCCAGGGCTTTATCTTTACCTCAGTTTTTTCAGCATCCCCTAAAGATGCCATCACCTCCAGAGCAGAAAGTAAATTTAAGAACATAATGTTCACATTTCCAAGAAGTGGGGTGGGTGGTTTTTGTTTGTTCGATGAATGTTTGCCATCATTTAGGGGGATTGGTTACAAGTTGCTATTGATCACAGTCAGGGAGGAAACTAAAAGGAAATTGGATTCAGGGATTTCATTCTAAAAAGAAAAGGGTGAGGATATAGAAATGAAAAGATAAAAGGGTAGATATTGAATCTACTTTCAAACTAAAAAAGCAACTAATAGTCACAAATATTTCACATTGGTATGTATTTTTGTGTATTGATACAAGTTTAAGGTTATTTTCTTATATTGTATAAATGTTTCTACTCTTGTTTAAGGTATTTTTGTATATTTATTTTATATTTATTTTTGCTATACTATATGCTCTCTATTTTTTGTTTAAGGTATTGTAACTATGCAGCGCATTTAAAAATATAGTATAAAGTAAGTCCTTGAAAGCTATTTAGGAAAATAAAAAAAAATACAATTTAGTTGTTGTAAGGAGTGGCGGGCCGCTTCCTGCCACCCAGCTCCTGGCCATCAGCTAGCTTTACCTGAAATAATTACACGGAAACTGTATTCTTTTAAACACTGCTGGGCCCATTAGTTATAACCTCTTATTGGCTAGCTCTTACATATTGATCTAACCCATTTCTAATATCTGTATTGCCACTTGAGTGTGGCTTACCAGGACGAGTTTAATGGGCATCCACCTCAGAGAGGAGAGTCATGGCGACTGACCTCACTGCCTTCTTCCCAGCATCCTGTTCTGTTTACTCCGCCTATCTAATTTTCTATCCTATTAAAGGGCCAAGGCAGTTTCTTTATTTAACCAATGAATTCAACACAAAACAGAAGACTCTCCCACATCAGTTAGTAGTTAGTTATTCATTATAATAACCATACTTATAGTCATGTTGGATATGTTTCCAAGGCCAAGCATAGACATATTTAAAATAGACAGATGGTCTTCAAACAGATGGCCTACGAAATATTGAGTTTAAAATATTTTAATAATATATGGCTTTGGGGCTGGAGAGATAGCTCAGAGGTTAGGAGCATTGCTTGCTCTTCCAAAGGTCCTAAGTTCAATTCCCAGCAACCACATGGTGGCTCACAACCATCTGTCATGGGGTCTGGTGCCCTCTTCTAGCCTGCAGGCATACACATAGACAGAATATTATATACATAATAAATAAATATTAAAAAAATAACATACGGCTTTTCATGACAGTGAGACATCTGCTCCTGACAGCACCAATTTACTTCAAAAGAGAATGATGGGCATCAAAGGATTTCCATATGGAATTCGTTTTCATTTGTGGCAAGTTAGTAACTGGGCAAAGGAACTGTCCTTGCCTCAACTGCTGACAGTTTGCTATCCAAACTGGACAAACAGGATGCAAAAGAAAGCAACTGCCAAATGTTGCCAAGACAAAGTAGGACAGTCCTTCAAAATTCCTGCTTCATAAGAAAAGTCTGTCAAATATTCTAGTTCTGTAGACCAAAGATGGATGCACCAAGGTTGCACAGCAAACTTGGGGTGATTGTTTAGGCAGTCAGAAGTCTCTATTGTTTCTTACTTTTGGAAGTTGTTTCCTCTGTACTTCCTGTTTAATCAAATAATTCTATATTGTTCTTGGGTCTCTGATGGATAGTTACAGATAGTTACAGTTTTCCATAGTTTTAATAGAAAGTAAATAAAGTACAAAACTCTGAACTCACCAAAATAGGACAGACAATGGAGTATTTGAATTTGAAAATACTAATGGACTGGACATTGAGAATGTAATTCCTACTTAATAATTGTTGCTACTGTATAGTTTAACGATGTTAGAGTTAAAACTCTTCTGTTTTTAGACAAAAAAAGAGAAATGTTTCATAAGAATTGTTGCACTGCAACCCAGCTGTGACAACAATACCACCTTGAATCAAGGACAGCGTCAGCAACGGCTGACCAGGATTAGCCATAGAGTTGTTGGAGACTGTGGATGCTGAATAGAAAGGAAAAGAAAGACAGAAAGAGGGGCTGAGGGGAAGATTTCCACGGTTTTGTGAAGAGAAAAATATAGAGAGTAGGGTCAGCTGATCACCCCTCCACTGTTCCTTAGATTTATTAGTTTTTTAGTTCATTTTCTAACTCTGAGTTTTTATTAACACTAGAACAATTTAGGTGAAGACTATAGAAGATAGCAGGAAATTTATGTGTAACAGAAAGCCTGAACCACTGTTAAAGCTCTTCAGAAGGTAGTGTCCATGACACAAAGTTTATAAAATATCTAAGTCAAAACATCATGACGAGAGCTACAAAAAGGTCAGCAGTTAAGAGCACTAGATTCTCCTTGAGGGTACCCAGATTTGATTCTCAGCACACACATTACGGTAGCTCAAAACCATTTGTAACTCTAGTTACAAAATACCCTCTTCTGGCCTTCACACCAGATACACATGTAGGGCAATACTCATAAAATAAAAATATAAATAAATCTTTTTTAAAAAATCACTATGTCACTGTAATATAACATGGGAACTAAGAAAGTGATATAAGAAATGGGTCATCCCTATAAAGCAAAGGTTTAGTGTTTTATTTCAAGTATTTAAATTTCTATACTGTTGACACATACCTCTATATTCTTTACTTTGTTTATTATGTGAGACTTAAGATCTTATTGATAAGTTTTGTAAATCATGGTATTTATTTTCCTAGGTGAGGAAAGTTTACAATGAATTTTGGTACTGTGTTACTATAAAACAAACCCCTCACAATTACCTTTCATTCAAGCATAAAAAAAAATCCACACACATTGTTCATACAGTCTCAAAGTTTAAATAATAAAAGGAAATTCTAGCAGCAAACAAACTTCTGTTTTTCTGGAAGTTGCCATCTGAGCTGAGTGGGAAGGTTCTGATAAGAAAATGGATCAACTGTTGCTTAAGAGGTACAAAACAAAACTCATAGTGTTGCTTTCTCAAGGCCTGTCTGTTTCTACAGGGATCCTGGCAAGATCCTCAGCTACTGCATTTATCCAGGTATTTGCAATGTATCACAGTTCAAAGCAACAGAAAAGAGACATTAACATCTTAAACTACTAGTCGTTGAGGGAAAAATTATTTTAGCTAAGAGAGACTGTGTAATGAAGTAGAGAAGACGATCGTGGGATGATCAAGCAAGAGAAAATAAGAGTAATATCAGATGACAGATATTACTATAAGTAAGATGATAGAGGTTAAGAAGCCCAGACAAATACAGATTGCTTGGTGTGACATCTTGTGCAGTGTGCAAACAGCACCAGAAACTTGGGTCTGAAAGAACAGCAGAAGCTGTATGTGTGAGTGATAGCTGCTAATTGTAATTAAAACAGTACCAGCACTGTGATCAAGAGACATAAGAGACATATTTGTTTTAACAAAAGTTCACAGAGTATAAAGAGAACAATCTAAATATATTAGCAGTTAGAGATTTCAATCTCAAGAACCTACATGATGTGAGGTAAGAAGAAAAATGGCATAAATTATAGTGGTGCTTTGCTGAAATTGACAATTTTACAGAAACTGGTGTCTGATGTGACAAAATATGAATTATCAAAACTCAGTGGCAAATCTATGGAAATTCATTATACTATCCTACTTTTATATACATTTGAAAATGCTTAGTGATGGAGGAAGGTCATTGGCTAATAAAGGAACTGCCTTGGCCCATTTTATTGGTTAGATCATAGGTAGGTGGAGTAAACAGAACAGAACGCTGGGAGGAAGAGGAAGTGAGCTCAGACTCCACAGCTCTCCTCTCGGGAGCAGATGCCTCAGAGAGACACCATGCTCCGCTCTCCCGGGCAGACGCACGTGATGAAGCAAGCCGCCAGGTTATACATGCTGAACCTTTCCCGGTAAGACCGGTGCTCACAGATTATTAGAGATGGGTTGATCGGGATGTGAGAATTAGCCTGTAAGGGCTAGAGCTAAAGGGCCAAGCAGTGTTTAAATGAATACAATTTGTGTGTTGTTATTTCTGGTGTAAAGCTAGCTGTGCGGGAGCCGGGCGGGATGAAAAGCAGGCCCGCCACCTGTATTACTACAGCTTAGAACAAGTGTTTTCCTTAATAAAAAAAATTTACATTGTGTGTGTATGTGTGAGAGCCAAAGCATATGCATGAAAAGTAGGGAGACAACTTTATGAAACTGGTTCTCCCTCCACATTTACATGGGCCTAAGGAATGAACTCAGGTCATTAGGTTTCACAAAGTACCTTATGGGGGAGGCTACTTTGCCCATCTAGAAGAACTTTATAACATTTCTAAGATATAGGTTGGTAATAAGATGTGAGAAGCATGGCCTCTTCCCCAGCTGACCTGAATTTTCCTTTGTGCCATGCTTGACAAAATTTGTTCTAGAAAGTAGAAGAAATCAGCTGGCAAGATAATTAGGCTCCCTGTAATAGGGCAATGCACAAAGATGGAGAAACAAATGAGCAGAAGCTTTTCAACTAAGTGGAGCCCAAAGCACAAAGATGCAGACTTACTTCATCTCCAGAACTTCCTCTAAGTGCTTCCTCCTCTCTGCCCGGAGATTGGTGAGGTGTGTCTCCTTCTCTGCTAGGGACTGTTGAGTGGAGGACAGTTTAGCTTTCATGGACTCCAGTTCCTGCTTCACCTTCTCCATGGCCATCAACAGTTCTTCCACCTATGATACGTACAAAAAGGGAAAAGTAAAAACACTATTGTCAAATACAGAGAGTGTCGCTGGGCCATGGGCAACTCCTGGGCTGATAAAATGGAAGATACATGATCCTTTTGAAATTTCTAAACTCTTTCTGATCATGTATATATACATCAAGAATAAACGGGAACAGAGATTTATCTCCGAGGTAGGGAGTGTATTCAAAATTCTCAGGTTGTTCCCCAGCAAATCAGCAAACAACAACACATATCCACCCCACACGATAGAGAGAGAGACAGAGAGACAGAGACAGAGAGAGAGAGAGAGAGAGAGAGAGAGAGAGAGAGAGAGAAAGAGAGAGAGAGAATATGTAGTGAGAAACGGGCAGGGGTGGGGGGAGGGAGAGAAAATAGACCCAGCAAAGTGGTTCAGCTGGTAAAGTACTTATTGCACAACTCTAATGATGCCCAGACGACCTGAGTTCAATCCCTTGAATCCACATAAAGGTGAAAGGAGAGAACTAACTCCACAAAGTTGTCTTCTGACCTGCAAAGATGCCCTGTGTGCACTCCCTCTATCACACATACACTAGCCCCCAACACACAAACACCAATGCACAAAATATCAATTACTTATAGAAGGATCTTATGAAATAAAGGCCAAACTTGAGTACTAGATGCAGCATACACAGAGAGTAGTTTTATACATCGGAATTAAGTTCTATTGTTAACAGCATTAAAGAGTTCCTTTTTTATATCCAAAAATATATCATATACCAGATATTTATCAGATAAAAATATATCAGATAAAAGAGGCACAATGCTTTAAAAAGATCTGGGCAAAAAGAAGCCTTGATAGAAACAAATCTGAAACAAATAAAAACCATGTGCAAGGCCAACAAAAATACAGAATGCTAAAATACAGGGAAAAGAAACACAGAGAGGAAAGGTCTATATCTCATAAGCTATTTTCATTCATTCTGGTTATTCAAATTTGAATTACTTAAATAAAAACTATACAGAGGAAAGCCTGTTATTAACAAACAGTAATCTCACAGGTAAGCACAGAGCACTGATCACAGAAGTTTATAATAGTGTTCATCATGCTGATGACCTATCTGTTCAGAAGCAGTAGGTTGAGGAAGGGATTCTGTCATTCATTCACTCCTATACAAACCAATTTTTGTGCTAAAACTGAGAGCTGTTTGGAGAGACAGGCCTATGGTAAGCACACCAGAGCTGTTTGTGGACTCCTTGAAGTGAGTGCCTGGTACCAAACCACATCTGCTACTCAACAGCAAGAAAAGGACGTTTGCATGTGTGTGCCTGCATTACATATATATATATATATATATATATATATATATATATATATACACATACATACACACCCAAGGGCTCAAGAAAAGGACGGTTGCATGTGTCTGCCTGCATTACATATGTATATACACCCAAGGGCTCAAGTCGATCCTTGCTCTAATGAGAGGAACTCCCTGGAATATAGTCACATCTGCAAATGTCAGGTGAATATATGTAACCCTCAGCTCTCTGGGCACCACTGATAAGAGTTAATTCCATTCTATCCATTCAGTTAGTGTAAACCTTTCTAAAACTGAGTAAACATGTGTTCTAACACAAGAAGAGCAAGGTGCATTTGTTATCAGAATTTGTTGCCTTCCCTACACAGATCTCAAAAGTCTCCCAGGCATCTTGTATTGCACCATTCATAGCAAACAACCATATCAGTTTCTTACATACCCTAGAAAGAATCTACATACACACAAGCAAAAGTATATATTAACAGTCAAACCCTCCTCTCCCTACACAAAAGGAAACTATGTATTTCCCTTTACAGCTAAACATTTTTTGTAAATCATTTACAGAAATGCAAAATACACGAAGATATACAATAAATGTGGAACTTGAAAAATCTGCTTCAAGTCAATGCATCTTGTTAGCGTGTCAATTAATAAACAGAACACTGTCAGCACCTCAAAACCTGCCTCTCTATCCCTTTGCAGATAAAAAGTATTCTATCATTTTGTTTTTCCAAACTTGATATTCTGCCTGTTGACTTTGCAAATAGAATCATAAAGCATATAATTATTTGGCATTTTCTAAGATTCATGCATGCTGATGGTATGATTATAATGTTGTAATTTTCCTAACTGCATATCCTACTTTGTGAAAACACAAGGACATACATACTTTATGATGTTTTGATAGGGAATATTTAAATTGAGTGGATCTTAATAAGCACAGTTTTCTTTGTTTTTGTTTACATGTGGTTTTTGAGAGAGGGTTTCTCTGTGTAGCCTTGGTTGTCCGGGAATTCACTCAAAAAAACCAGGCTGGCTTGAACTTGGGAGATCCACCTGCCTCTGTCTCCTGAGTGCTGGAATGAAAGGTTTGTGCCACCACTAACCAACAATAAATGTGATCTTATTTCTTACAAGTATGGAGTGTTTTGTGCCCTGTCTAAGACTCTGTCTACATCAAAGTCATATGATTATTCTATCTTTATAAACTCTTGATTATTTCACGTTTAGATTTATAAAACATATACACTAATTTCTGCATACACTATTAACTATATGAGCATGTGAATTTAATTTACTTAACAACATTAACAGCAGAAAAAAATTAAGGTCATAGTTTAAATTTTAACAATTCCCATCTACTTTTAGAAAAGATAAGAAATTATGTAAAGATAATTACACAAAGTAGGAAATAATAATAGTCCTTAACCGCAAACAATTGTCTTCAAATGTCAGAACTGAGAATTGTGAAATGTTTTGTTTACAGAAAGACTAGACCCTATGTGTATTTTCCAGATAAACAGCAAAACAGACATCTATCTCTTACCCATAGTTCTGCTTTTCATAGTTTCAGCTACCTGTAGTATGAAAACATCAAATGGAAAACCCAGAAATAAACAACTCATAACTTTTCTAAAGAGAGTGATAAAATCTCACACCCCTTCCTCTCTCCAGCTGACTGTGAATTATTGTTTGTCTATTATTTGTGTCTGCTGTCTGCATTCAGGTCATGCAGCAGCAGCCTCAGGGATCAAGTGCACTGACTTGCTCTTAAAGTGCTTGTGCTCTAGTAATGTTTATTTTTACTTAATAATGGCTCTAAAGTACAAAGCGATGTTGACAAAAAAAAAAGATGTAAAGTGTTCCCTTTCAATGAGAAGTATAGTAATGTTGAGAAAGAGGCCACATCTACATAACTTGTAATACAGTAGGTCATTCTAATGAGTTTATCATTGTTATTCTCTCGCTGTGCCTAATTCATAAATAAGACTTTACCATATGCATTCAGTATGGCTTGCAGTTCAGGCATCCATTAAAGACAAGTGTGTAGGAGAAGACTATCATAGTTATCACTGAACAGCTTACATGTAGTCATTTCACTGTACCCCCACCAAGTTCCTAAAATAGCAGCATTCGGAATTTGTCTTCTTTCTTTCATGCCTACTCCCTTTTTGAGACAGTTTGATGCTGGCCTGAAAAATCAGTATGCAACGAAGACTGGACTTGACCACCTACTCTTCCTGTACGTGTACACACACACACACACACACACACACACACACACACACACTCACATCAGAAGTCAATTGTGGGACTTAGTTTTCTCCTATCATATAGGTTTCAGATACGAAACTTTGTTTGCCAGGCTTGACAACAACCTCTTACCTGCTAAGTTGTGTCAGCCTACCTACATTTTTTTAAACTATGTGCATATATTTCAAAGTATATCACTTTATTTTTATCAGTTTATAAATTTGTAGAAAAGTTAAGAACACACACAATACCACCAAGAGCAACACAACACCAGTAAAACGTAAAGAGCCTACAATAGCAAGACCTGAACAACCAAATATGGATGAGGCAGAAGAAAATGACCTAAAAAATAACTTCAAGAGAATGTTTGAAACTCTTAAAGAGGAAATGAGAAATTCCCTTAAAAAATGGAGGAAAAGACAAACAAAATATTGGAAGACATCAACAAATCACATAAAGAAAAACAAGAAAAAGAAATCAAACATATGAAAGAAACTATTTGGACTTGAAAACTGGAATAGAGACAATAAGGAAAACACAAGCCAAGGGAATTATAGAAACAGAAATCATGAGAAAATGATCAGGAACCACAAACACAAGCATGAACAGCAGAATACAAGAGATGGAAGAGAGAATCTCAAGCGCTGAAGAAACAATAGAGGAAATAGATTGATCAGTAAAAGAAAACATTAAATCTAACAAAAGATTAACCCAAAATATCCAGGAAATATGAGACACCATGAAAAAGCCAAATGTAAGAATAATGGGTATAAAAGGAGGGGAAGAATTTCAACTCAATAGCATAGAAAATATACTTAAAATCATAGAAGAAAACTTTCCCAACCTAAAGAAAGACATGCCTATGAAGATATAAGAAGGTTACAGAACACCAAATAGACTGGATCCAAAAAAAAAAAAAAGTCCTATCGCCATATAATAATCAAAACACTAAACATACAGAGTAAAAAAAGAATATTAAGAGCTACAAAGGAAAAAAGGCCAAGGAACATATGAAGGTAGACCTATCAGAATTGTACCTGACTTCTCATTGAAGTCAATGAAAGCCAGAAGGTCATGATCAAGCATTATGTAGACATTAAGAGACCACGGATGCCAGCAAAGACTACTATACCCAGCAATACTTTCAATCACCATAGAATGACAAAATAAGGTATTTTTATGACAAAACTAGATTTCACCAATACCTAGCCACAAACCCAGCCCTATACAAAATAATAGAAGGAAAACTCTAACCCAAGGAAGTTGGGTACACCAACAAAAGCACAGACAATTGATGGTTTCATAGCAGCAAATCCCAAAAAAGGGGAAAATGCAAAAATTAACATCACCAACAATGAAAACTAAATTAACAGGAGATAGCAATTACCGGTCATTAGTATCCCTTAATGTAAATGGACTCAACTCACCTATAAAAAGACACAGGCTAACAGATTAGATACAAAAACAGAATCCATCCTTCTTCTGCATACAAGAAACACATCTCAACCTCAAAGACAGACATGGTTTCAGAGTAAAGGGTTGGAAAAAAAATATACCAATCAAATGGACCTCTTAGAAACAAGCAAATGTAGCTATCCTAATATCTAACAAAATAGACTTCAAGCTAAAATCAGTCAAAAGAAACAAAGAAGGTCACTTCATATTAATCACAGGAAAAATCCATCAAGAGGAAATCTCAATACTGAACATTTATGCCCCAAATACAAGGGCACACTCATATGTAAAAAATATACTTCTAAAGCTTAAATCATACATTAAACCCCAAACACTAATAGTGGGAGACTTCAACACTCCCCTCTCACTACTGGACAGGTCAGTCGGACAAAAAATGAACAGAGAAATAAGAGAACTAATAGATATATGACTCAAATGGACTTAACAGATATCTATAGAATCCATCCAAACATGAAAGAATATACCTTCTTCTCAGCACCTCATGGAACCTTCTCAAAATTGACCACATACTCAGTAACGAAACAAAAAAAATGGAATAACCCAATGTACATTCTCAGATCACCATTATTTAAAACTAGAAGTCAATGGCAATGCTAATTCCAGAAAACCCACAAACAATTAGAAATTAAACAATGCTCACCTGAATCATCAATGGGTCATGGAAGAAATAAACGGATAAATTAAAGACTTCCTAAAATTCAATGAAAATGACCACACAACATACCTAAATTTATGGGACACAATGAAAGTAGGATTAAGAGGAAAGTTCCTAGCACTAAATACCTACATAAAGAAGCTGGAAAAATACCACACTAGTGAATTAACAGAACATTTGAAAACTTTAGAACAAAAAGAAGCAAACTCACCTAAGAGAACTAGACAGCAGGAAATAACCAAATTGAGAGCTGAAATCAACAAAATAGAAAGAAACAATACAAAGAATTAATGAGACAAAGAGTTGGTTCTTTGAGAAAATCAGCAAAATAGATATACTTTTATCCAAACTAAGCAAAAGGCAGAGAGAGAATATCCAAATTAACAAAATCAGAAACAAAAAGGGGGACATAACAACAGACATGGAGGAAATACAGAGAATCATCAGGTCATATTTCAAAAACCTGTACTCAACAAAATTGGAAAACTTAAAAAAATGGACAACTTTCTGGTTAAATATTACTTACCAAAATTAAATCAAAACCAGATAAGCAAATTGAACAGACCTATAACTGCTGAAGAAATAGAAACAGTCATCAAAAGTCTCCCAACCAAAAAAAAAAAAAAAAAAAGCCCAGGACCAGATGGTTTCAGCTCAGAATTCTACAAGACTTTCATACCAATACTCTTCAAATTATTCCACACAGTAGAATGAGAAGGAACACTGCCAAACTCTTTTTATGAGGCTACAATTACCATGATACCCAAACCACAGAAAGACATGATTAAGAAAGAGAATTACAGACCAATCTCACTCATGAACATCGATGCAAAAATACTAAATAGAATACTGGGAAACCGAATCCAAGAACACATCAGAACCATCATCCACCACGATCAAGTCAGCTTCATCCCACAGATGCAGGGATCGTTCAACATACAAAAATCTGTCAATGTAATCCACCATATAAACAAGCTAAAAAATAAAAACCACATGATCATCTCATTAGATGCGGAAAAAGCTTTTGACAAAATACAACATCCCTTCATGATAAAGGTCTTGGAGAGAGCAGGGATACAGGAACATACCTAAACATAATTAAGGCAATATACAGCAAGCCAACAGCCAACATCAAACTAAATGAAGAGAAATTCCCAGTGATTCCACTGAAATCAGGAACAAGACATGGTTTTCCACTCTCTCTGTATCTATTCAATATAGTTATTGAGGTCCTAACTAGAGCAATAAGACACCAAAAGGAGATCAAGGGGATACAAATCAGAAAAGAAGAATTCAAACTCTCCCTGTTCGCTGATTATATGATAGTTTACATAACTGATCCCAAAAATTCTACCAAAAAAACTTATACAACTCATAAACACTTTCAGTAATGTAGCAGGATACAAGATTAACTCAAAAAAAGTCAGTAGCCCTCCTGTACACAGATGATAAAAGAGCTATGAAAGAAATCAAAGAAACAACACCCCTCACAATAGCCACAGATAGCATAAAATATTGTGGAGTAACTCTAACCAAACAAGAGGAAGACTTGTATGACAAGAACTTTAAACCTTTAAAGAAAGAAATTGAAGAAGACACAAGAAAGTAGAAAGATCTCCCACATCTTGGGTAGGCAAAATTAACATAGTAAAAATAGCAATCTTACCAAAAGCAATCTACACCCACATTCCCAAATATTGTTCATAAATGTTCTTTTACATTTAAAGAGGGATATGATATAGATATAAATAATTTACATTAGTATGGATCTTGGTTTATTGATGCAAATTAAGGTCAATCTTGTTATATGTATATTTCTGCTATTGACTAAGGTATTATGATTGTGTAGTTCATTTGTGCCACACCAACCCAGTGTCGTCTGTGTGACATGACATACGTCATTATGCCGGACGGGAGCTACGTGTCCCATGGGACTAGGCTTCCTGGAGGTCAATGGCAGATGGCCCAGTATTGGCCACCTTTGAGGCATAGATGGGTTTCTCGATTAGCTGGCTATGCAGGATATGAGCTTCGCACAATCTCTTTTATAATAATGATATTCTTTATATCTACAAGACAAGGATTATCTCTTTAGGAACAGCTTTGGGATAGGGAAACACAGTATGGGAATGTATAAGACTACAGTAGAACCCTTGCCATACATGGGGGTGTATGATGAGCAAGGGAATAGATGGCTTAATGTTGATGGACAAAGAGTGGTATATTATGAATATTTGAATTTTATGGATAGGCTTGCTAGATCCTGACGCCCATGGTGTCTGCTGCATAAGAAGGTAGAAAAAAGTATATTTTGGCAGGTGCAGAGAGCTGTCAGGCATATTTGGTCACTAGATGAGACAAAGAAAGGGTTAGAGGGCTGGAGAGATGGCTCAGTGGTTAAGAGCATCGCCTGCTCTTCCTAAGGTCCTGAGTTCAATTCCCGGCAACTACTTGGTGGCTCACAACAATCTGTAATGAAGTCTGGCGCACTCTTCTGGCCTGCAAATATACACACAGACAGAATATTGTATATATAATAAATAAATAAATATAAAAAAAAGAAGAAAGAAAGGGTTAGAAAGAGGAGCTTGGGGAGGGTCATGAAAGCGATAATGAAACAGAAACTTTCTATTCTTAGATAAGATGAAACCACTTGTCTGATGTTTAAGTTCTCAGGGACAAGAGTTCTTCTTCAAAGGATGTTTTATGTCTAACACCTGTTCCTGATAATATGCTTTTCTTAGAAATCGCTGATGTAACTAAAAGAAGCTTTCATACTATGCCAACTGATGATACATGACTTTCTGAGTTGTTCTTTCTTTGAATACTATATAATGAAAACATGAATTCAATAAAATTTCAGCAGATTCAAACCACTCTCTTGTGTGTTGTGTCTGTCTGTCATCACTGACCTTGTGCCTTCCTCAGTACCAAGACCCTATTTCTCCCACAATCTAAGTGGCTCCACTGACCCGGTCCATGACACATTTAAAAATGTAATGTATAATTAAGAAATATAGGTTGATAGGTAATCATCTATAATAGTCAAGTTTATAGTCATGTTAGTTAGATTTTTCTAGATGTGCATAGATATATTTCAGATAGATAGGCATTCTTCATATCTTTCAAAGACTACAGAATATGGCATTTAAAATGTTTTAGTAACTTAGGAATTTTCATTGACAATGAGACATGTCTGCTCCTGGCAGAAGCAAGCTACTTTCTGAGGAAGATGCGCATCGAAAAGGCTCCTTATGGAGTTTGCTAGCCATTTGAGCAAGAAACTACTCTTGCCTAGACTGTTTCATTGGACATGCAATACCCACAGAGAGATGACTGCTAAACCTGCCTTAAGGTGAGATGGTCCTTCAGGGTTCCTGCTTCATAAAAGAATCTGTGAGACATTCTGCTGCACACAAAAGAAAGTAACTTAAAATTGCCAAGATAGGCGGAACTGTCTTCAAAATTTCCTGCTTCATGGAAAAATCTGCTGGATACTATGGGCCTGTAGGCTAAAGATGGATGCCACAACAGTACAGAAGAAGAACTTTGGGTGACTGTACAGGCAGTGAGAGGTCTCTGTCAATTCTAGAGTTTTATAACTTGCTCACAATGCACTTCCTGTTTACTTAGGTAATATTATATCCTTCTGGAGTCTTTGATGGAGTTAAAGAATAGTTATATTTATAATTTTCCTGTATTATTAGATAAAATAGATATAAATATTGTAACTGTAATACTTGCTAGAATTTCACTATGTTAAATCTTTCCTTTTTGTTTAAACAGAAAAGGGGAAATGGTGTAGGAGGTTCTTCTGTTTATGTATTGCTTTCAATGGTTAATGAATAAAGATACTGCTTTGGGCCTGATCGGGCACAACTTAGGCATAGAAGACAGAAATGGATTCTGGGAGGAAGGAAGCAGAGTGAGAGACATCACGGATCTTCTGCCTGAGATGGACGCTGGTTAGAAGCTTGCAGGTAAGCCACAGTCATATGGCGATATACAGATTAATAGAAATGGGTTAAATTAAGATGTAAGAATTAGCCAAGGGGGCTGGAGATATGGCTCGGTGGTTAAGAGCACTGGCTGCTCTTCCAGAGGCCCTGAGTTCAATTTTCAGCAACCACATGGTGGCTCACAGCCATCTGTAATGATATCTGGTGCCCTCTTCTGGCATGTGGGCATACATGGAGGCAGAATGTCATATACATAATAAATAAATACATATTTTAAAAAATTAGCCAATAAGAAACTAGAGCTAATATGGGTCAAGCAGTGTTTTAATGAATACAGTTTCTGCTGTGGTTATTTCTGGTGCATGCTAGACGGGCGGCTGGAACAAACAAGGGACCCTCTCGTTGCAACATACTCACTCATAGGTGGTTCTTAAACATAAAGCAAAGAAAATCGGCCAGCAAAGCACAATCCCAGAGAACTTAGACAACAATGAGAACCCTAAGAGAGACTAACATAGATCTAACCTACATGGGAAGTATAAAAAGACAAGATCTCCTGAGTAAATTGGGAGCATGGGGACCTTGGGGGTGGGTCGAAGGGGGGAGGGGAGATGCAGGGAGGGGAGCAGAGAAAAATGTAGACCTCAATAAAAATCAATAAACAAAGAAAAAAATAAGAAAACTGTACAAATGATATTTGGTGCTAAAAGCAAGGAACATAAGGACTGCTGCAAATAACAGCCAACACCTAAAGCCAAGAGAAGCTTAGGAGGGAACAAGAGAGGGATGGAGGAGACTAAATTACAGAGAACAGAGAATTTAATTGGGGCGTGGTCTCTCTCCTTTTAAAAAAGCGGCTACTTCCCTTCTCGCTCTCTTCGCTTCCTGCTCTGTTTCCGGTGACTAGACTCCATTCTGATTGCACAGAGGGCTGTTGTCTGGGACGGTTATCTGTAAGTTTTTTCCCCTTTAAATAATTATCACCCTATTAATCATAATTCCAAACTGGTGTGGCATTGTTTGCGACTTACGCCTTCACCTGGCGCCCAACGTTTGGTTTTAGGACCTCTCCTTCCCCCGCTCGGCTGCCGGCCGCGAGTTCGGCTTGGCACGAGCCCCTCCCTTCCTCAGCCGTGGCCTGTGCCTTGTGCGTGGAGCCAGCAGTTGAATGAAAATTATCACGCAGTGGCTTTTCTTGCTGCAGGTCTTTATATTTTCCCTTTAGACACCTCAGATTGACTTCAAATCCCCACACACCCTATCGTCTGCCTCCCCACATGGATTTAAACTCCACAGGCCAATGTAGTCTCTGCCTGCGTGGTTTGCTCTTTTCTGAGTCGTTTTTAAATCTCCCTTGCAAGCACAACTCTTAAGTGGCGTGAAACAGAGCACGCGGTTGCCAGTTGCAGAAAGCTGCAACCCCTCAGGGTGACTCTGTCACGTGGAGACATAAGCGGCTTCCAGGTTGCTCTTCTCTACCCCTGGATTCTGGGTTTCAGGTTCCGTCTATGGAATTGATTTAATTACATTTACTTTGTTGAGAAACTCGCATTTTCCAGTTTTTAACATCTACTAAGGCACTGAAACAGGACACTGTTTTCATCGCGACTCGGCAACAGTGCCACCTGCTGGATAATAGGTAATATGGCAGTTTTCGTTTCTAACGCAAATTTTATTGCTTTGTTTTCACTAATACAATGGTTACTAATCCAATGGATTACGTCATACAAGGTTTATATGATTATGGGGATACCTTAATTTGCTTGTTACTAGGTTTCAGTTTTCTTTTCCATATTCTATCATTAAGGAAGAATATGGCACTCCTAAGAACGATAGAATCTTTATGAACTAAAAATGAACAGAAGAATATGGCACTCCTAAGAACGATAGAATCTTTACGAACTAATAATGAACAACTAATTGACAGGATTAAAATAATTGAAAATCAGAGGTTATCTGAGCAAGTGGACACTATGACAGACAAAACTGACTCCATATCCAAGGGTACTAGAAAGTTACCTGAAAGGGTTCAGGCTGTTGAATTTGACATTCAGACTTTATCACAAAGTTTTGATAAGGTAACAGACAGAATACCTCCAAGATGGGAATCTACATGATATACAAGAAAAGTTTAGGAAGGACATGTTATCTCTGAAGGAAAAAATTAAAGCTTTGGAATCACAGGTGTAGAATAAGGATCAAAAAATTGATACCTCAGTAAAATCAGTGGAAACATATACAGGTCAGGAGATTCAGGATTTAAGAGAGACAATGATAAAAAGATTTGAAAAGATTAGAGAAATTATTGAAGCTGGTGAATACAGTAAGGAGGCACAAGGACAGGATACAATGCCTCCACCAGCTATTAGAACTGGCTTACCCAGGGTTCTAGCGACATACCCTATACTAATTCTGACAAAGCGTCAACTTCTAAAGGCTCAAAGGGAGTCAGAGAAGCTAGAAGGACGCCAATAGCAATGAATGATCTGAAAGAAATTAAGCAAGTTGTTGTTAATTTTGGCTTGCACAATGCATATGTAAAGGAAATGATAAGGACTTGGGCTTCTAATGCTAGAGCTACTCCCCATGATTTCCATCAGTTAGTGTCTGCAGTTTTAGATAATGGAACTTCCTTGATGTTTGGAATTTATTTCAGAGAAGAATCCAAACATATGGAAAAGCAAGGAAGAGCAAAAGGTGTTGAGGTTCCCAAGATCAAATTCTTGGTGCAGGAGAATATGCTGATCCACAGGTCCAAGCTCTTTATGACGATGAAGTACTGTGTCTGTGTCACCAAGCAGCTTTAAATGCTCGGAATAGGATCCAAGATCCAGCAAAAAGGGTTGAATCACATATCAGAATTAGGCAGGAACAGAGAGAACCCTTTATTGACTTTTTGCAAAGATTAATTAAGGCTCTGGACATAGGGGTAACAGATCCAGAAGCTAGACGAATACTTCTTGAATCTCTAGCTTTTGAGAATGCAAATATAGAATGCAAAAAGATAATTGGGCCTTTAAAGTCTAGATCAGCACCTATGGATGAATGGATTCAGCATACGATGAATGTTGAAACGTTTAGCTATAATGATGAATCTTGGGTAGGAGAAGTGATTTCCAAAGCAATGAGGAGACATCAAACTGCCAAGTGTTTTAATTGTGGTAAATTAGGACATTTGCAAAGGAATTGTAGGCAAAGAATTTCTAGGAATAATATCTCTTCTGGGAATGACAAAAATAGGAGACCTCGGCCTTCAGGTATATGTAGGAGATGCGGTAAAGGACGGCATTGGTCCAATGAATGCAGGTCAACAAAAGACAGACGGGGCATTCCGATACCGTCGGGAAACTCCTTGAGGGGCCTCTCGCAGGCCCCCAAGCCAACAGTGGCCCAGTCATTCCCAGTCACAGTGGAGAACGTGCCTCACCAAGAAAATTAAAAGCTCCAATTTCTGCTGTAAAAAGTAATACTGGTCTAAATGATGAAATACGTGTGGAGGATGAGTCAAAAAACCCAGTAGGACAGAGTAAACGTATATTTTGGCAGACTTCTATTAATGATCAAAGACCAAAGCTAAGAGTCTGTATAAATGGCACTCTTATTGAAGGCTTATTAGACACAGGTGCGGATGCAAGTATCATTACCCCAGAATCTTGGCATCCGAATTGGCCTCTTCAAGAGGTAGATGTTCAGTTCCTGGGAATTGGAACCCTATCTCATGTAAAACAAAGCACAAGATGGGTTGAATGCATAGGGCCCGAAGGGCAAATAGGAAGACTAAGGCCATATATAGCCAATATTGCCATAAATTTATGGGGCTGTGACCTGCTACGGCAATAGAATACCGAGATTAACATTCCTGTAGTTCCAGGAACTCATAATTCTGGGAAGGATATGATGAGGTATTATGGATAAAGGTCACCAGCCATTCAGGCTGTACAAGAACATACAGCTAATACCAAACCTTTAGAGGTACCAGCAGCCCTACCTTTAAAATGGCTAACTGAGAAGCCAATATGGATGAAACAGTGGCCTCTAGCTGAAGATAAACTACAGGCATTGGAACAGCTGGTGCAGGAGGAACTAGATGCTCACCACATTGAAGAATCAACCAGCCCTTGGAATTCTCCTGTGTTTGTTGTAAAAAAGAAATCTGGTAAATGGAGAATGGTGACAGATCTAAGAGCTGTCAACAAGGTAATTCAACCTATGGGCCCACTACAATCTGGAATTCCCTTGCCTTCTCTATTACCAAAAGGATGGCCTCTTATAGTTATTGATTTGAAAGATTGTTTTTTCACTATACCGTTACAAGAAAAGGATAGAGAAAAATTTGCCTTCACAGTGCCTACTTATAATAATTCTCAGCCTAATAGGAGATATCAATGGACTATCCTCCCACAGGATATGCTCAATAGTCCTACATTGTGCCAATATTTTGTAAGTAAGCCATTGGAAATAATTCGTAAAAAATTCCCCAAGTCCATAATTTATCATTACATGGATGACATCTTGTTATCTGATTCAAATAGATACCGTAGAAAGGATGTTTGAAGAAGTAAAGAAAGTCTTGCCTAGGTGGGGATTACAAATTGGCCCTCAAAAGATTCAAAGAGGAAACTCTATTAATTCCTACGTTACAGAATAGGGTTAGAGAAAATTAAAACACAAAAGGCACAAATTAGGAGAGACCGGTTAAAGACTCTTAATGACTTCCAAAGATTGTTAGGAGACATTTCTAGTCTACGACAAGCTGTTGGGATAACACCTGATCTAATAGTTCATTTAAACAAAACCTTAGATGGTGATAAAGATTTGAATAGTCCAAGAAAACTGACAGCTGAAGCAGAAAAGGAACTGACAATGATTGAGGAAAAATTACAAGAGGCACATGTGGATAGGGTGAACCCAAATCTTAGCTGCATCCTAGTGATATTGCCTTCCAGAATTTCTCCTACAGGGATTCTAATGCAAAGGGAAGATATTACTTTAGAGGGGATATTTATACCTAATAAACCAAGTAAAAAATTAAAAACTTATGTGGAAAAAGTCTCTGAATTAATTATAAAAGGTAAGCTGAGACTTCGTCAACTAGCAGGTATAGACCCAGCAGAAATTATAGTGCCTTTTACTACTGAAGAAATAAAAAAGTTATGGGAAGACAATGAACCGTGGCAAAGAGCTTGTGCTAATTTTTTGGGAGAAATTAATAGCAACTATCCCAAAAGTGGTAGACATAACCTCATAAAAAGAACTTCTTGGATTCTTCCTAGAATTATACGTGATGCTCCAATAACTGGAGGCCATACGTTCTATACTGATGCAAATAAATCAGGGAAAGCAGGTTACAAGTCAGATGAATTGAGTAAGGTGGAACAAAGCCCTTATAATTCTGTCCAGAAGGCAGAATTATATGCCATTCTTATGGTGCTAAGGGATTTTAAAGAACCTCTTAACATAGTTACAGATTCACAATATGCAGAAAGAGTTATCTTGCATATTGAAACCGCTGAATTTGTACCAGATGACACAGAGTTGACTTCATTGTTTATCCAGGTACAAGACATAATCAGGAACAGG
The DNA here is from genome assembly GCF_018167655.1 of Microtus oregoni. Classification (NCBI taxonomy): domain Eukaryota; kingdom Metazoa; phylum Chordata; class Mammalia; order Rodentia; family Cricetidae; genus Microtus; species Microtus oregoni. Next base: position 60,723,644 of record NW_024543061.1, read on the forward strand.
CTTTGTCCGATGTACATAACACAATCCGGTCCCATACAGGTCTGCCTGGTCCTCTAGCACAAGGCAACGCTGAGATTGATGAATTATTGATTGGGAGTGTGTTGCAGGCCTCAGAATTTCATAAGAAGCATCATGTCAATAGTAAAGGCCTAAAGAAAGAATTTTCCATTACTTGGCAACAAGCTAAGGACATTATAAAGAGATGTCCTACTTGTTCTTTCTATAATCAAACACCGTTGCCTGCAGGGAGTAACCCAAAGGGTGCTAAGAGAAATGAAATCTGGCAGATGGATGTGTTCCACTTTATGGAATTTGGTAAATTAAAATATGTACACCATACCATAGTCACGTATACAGGTTTCAATGGGCTACTGCCCTGAGCTCAGAAAAGGCTGATTCAGTAATCACACATTTGTTGGAAGTTATGGCCATCATGGGTATACCGCACAAATAAAGATAGATAATGGTCCAGCATATGTATCTAAGAAAATGAAACGCTTTTTTGATTATTATAATATAAAACACATTACAGGTATACCAAATAATCCTACAGGTCAGGCAGTTATAGAAAGATCAAATCGTACTATAAAGGATATGCTGAACAAACAGAAAGGGACTGAAAATACCCCCACAAATAGATTACATAATGCTTTATTAACCTTGAATTTTCTTAACGCTAATGAGAAAGGAACGACAGCAAAAGAAAGACTTTGGATAATGGAAAAGTCTGCTGCACTAAATCAACCGATTTATTTCAAAGATGTGCTGACCTCTCAGTGGAAGCCAGGAGATGTGCTACGTTGGGGAAGGAGTTTTGCTCTTGTTTCCACAGGAGAAGAAAAATTGTGGATACCATCAAAATTAATAAAATTTCGATTTGAAGAGGAGAAACCTCTTGGAAAGGAGAAATGACAACTCATCCACAATGATGATATTCATACAGCTGGTAAGAAAAACATATAGAATGGAGGAAGGTTTCTGTTCTTATCTCCACAGGCAAACACTCCTCTTTGAAAAATTCAAGGGACCCTGGATGTTTGGATACTGACAGATGGAAAAATACCTGTCCAATAGGAAATATCAAGAAAACTGAATGGGTTGTGTAAGTAAAATATATTAAACCCTATTACTAAATTTATAAAGCCGGTTTTGAAGTTGGACTCTGTCTCAGTCCCTCTCCAATTCCAAGCCTGTCAGTAAGAGAAAAACCCAGAGTTTCTGGAGTTCTGTCTCATGTCAAGAGCCATGATATGGGACAGAAAGAAATATGAGTTTAGAAAACATCTTTGCATTCCTTCATATCTATTATACTTTTCACTGAATATATCTATCATGCCTTTCATTGAAAAAAAAATATATATGTCTATATGATTAATGTTTAAGTTTTTCACAATGAACAATGAGTTTTTCCTGAAGTGACATTTGAAGTTTCCAGGAAGAAGATGGGGCCCCATAACAACAACTCCACTTGGTTGATATGACGTCATGATACTGATAGCGCTAATACAAGACCTGCTTTGGGTACCAGCTGCACAAGACAGTTCCAACTTGGTTAGCTGAAATGGTGCACATCTTATACAACATTTTGGCCAGACCTGCACAAAATACTCAGAGACTATTGGCAATTTTAAAAGACATTGATCTTGAAATTTAACCATCATTTTACTTTCACAGAATCCCCCAGAAAGAACGTCGCCCCCATGACAGCTGAAAGTAATTCTAGAGGACGACGTCCCCTCTCCCAATAAAGTTTGCCCTTGGGTTTAGGGACATCATTTAGGGGTCGATTACAATTAGTATACGGTTGAGGGTTGTGGGAGGAATTTTATAAGCTCAGGGATCATTTTGAGAAAAAAAAAAGAGGGATGATGGGATAATAGATTTATAATTGTGAGTTACTGTTTTTAGACAAATATATTGGTATAGATTCTTGTATATTGATACAAATTTAAATTATATTGACTATTGTATGCATGCATGTTTCTACCTCTGTTTAAAATATTTTTATGTATTGACATATATTGTATTGATATATATATATATAGTATATATTTACCATATTGCAGTGTATATTTCTATCTCTGATTCAGATACTTATATATTGTTTGTGTATTGATATGTATTTACCATACTGCAATGTATATTTGTACATTGTTTATATTTGGAGGTCATTGTCCTCATTTGTTTCACAGTCGTTTATTGCCTTAGTCTTTAAGTTAGATAGATATTGAGAATTATATAGATTAATAGTCATCTAAGCTTGTCATTTATAATTAGACTAATCAGGTTCTTTAGATATATAGAGATTATACTCAGTATAGATAGATAATCTTCAACCTCTTCAAAGAGCTGTAGAAAATGGCCTTTAATCTAACTCAGAGTTTTGTGGTAGTGAGACACAATTGCTCTTGGCAACACCGCTCTATTCCGGAGAGAACGTTGAGCACCAAAGACACTCCACCTGGAGCCTTTCTTTTTGGCAGAACTGGGCAAAGAAATGCCCATACTTCAACCACTGACAGAGATACAGAGCGTGCATCAATGGATAAAACAGGACTGTCATATCCTGCCAAGACAGGGTAAGATAGTTTTGAAAAGTTGCTTGCCTTTGAAAATGGTATGTCAGTTATGTTAGGCCTTAGCCAAAGTTGGTTGCTTCGACGCTGCTAACGTGACTTTGGGTGATTGCCCAGGTAGCTAGTTGTCTCTGTGATTTGTTCCATGTTTTGGAAGTTATTTTACTCAACTTCCTAATTACCCAAGTAACATTATTTCCCTTCTCAGATCTTTGATGGGTTTGAAGACTATATAAATGTAGTTACTTTTCTTTCATGACTTGGCCGAGTTATTTATTATACAAGACCTAAGCTAGTTAGAAAAGGATATTTGTACTTATTGTATATAATTTTGTAGTAGGTTTAGAACTCTTACTTAAACAAAAGGGGGAGGTGTTGCGGGAGGTCCTTCTGCTCTCCCAGCCTATAGACGCTGAGATACCAGCCCACTGGGGCATGGTCTCTCTCCCTTTAAAAAAGCGGCTACTTCCCTTCTTGCTCTCTTAGCTTCCTACTCTGTTTCTGGTGACTAGACTCCTTCCTGATTGCGCAGAGGGCTGTTGTCTGGGACAACAGTTATCCGTAAGTTTTTTCCCCTTTAAATAAATATCACCCTATTAATCATAATTCCAAACTGGTGTGGCATTGTTTGTGACTTACGCCTTCAAAACATGAAGACTGAGACTCCACAAAACTGGACTTTATCTAAAGAATTAAAGGTTGGCTTAACAATAACTATCAAACCATGTAATATGCCATGTTAATAGAACACAGGAAAAAATACATAATCACCTCAATAGATTTTTAAAAAATATGAAAATTTCTAACAGCTCCAGGATAAAAACAACTAACAATCTATGACTAGAATTCTTCAATTACAAAGGCAGATGAAATATGATAAAAGACTTAATGTTTTCCCTCGCAGACTGGAATGCCTGCTTTCATCATTCTACCTCACACTGCAATAAAGATGACTGACAGAAACAGCAGGTTTGGAGGACAACCTTAGGAAGTCAGTTCTCTCCTTTCACCATGAGTCCTAAAGAGCAAACTCAGGTCTTCAGACTTGGAAGTAAGTGCCTTTCCCACCTGAGCATCTCCAGGACCCATGTACAATGCCTTAATATTAATCTGTGAGGATAAAGATATTTTAGCTATTTAAGGACCACCTATGCAGTTTCTGTTTTAGAATTCTAAGTCTAATATATCTCTGCTTGTTTTTGTTATTTTCTTAATTTCATGAAGTTACACAGATACAAATCGTTTTACTCAGTTTAGATCTTTTTTTTTTCTTTTTTGGTTTTATTTTTTTTTTTTTTGGTTTTTCGAGACAGGGTTTCTTTGTGCCTTTGGAGCCTGTCCTGGAACTAGCTCTTGTAGACCAGGCTGGCGTCGAACTCACAGAGATCCACCTGCCTCTGCCTCCCGAGTGCTGGGATTAAAGGCGTGCGCCACCACCGCCCGGCTCTCAGTTTAAATCTTATCTGTTACTTTTGTCTTGGCATCTTTCGATAAATTATATGAACATAATTTATCAAGCATTCATCCTAAGATCTGTGATTGTAATCTTTTCTTGACACATGGTCACATGATATTTCTTACTTGGCACCATTGGTAGATTGTGTTAGTGGTCCTGATATTATCTGGTCCCCTATAGGTATGGTGTCTAATATACCCACACTCCTACCATGGCCTCATGGTACACAGAAGACCTTTTTTTTTTTTCTTGGCTAAGCTATGCGAGTTACCTTGAGAAATGAATTGTTAGCTGATGCAACACAGGCTGAGACTAATTCGGGCCCTGCCAAATGAACACTCTTCAATGTAACTGCTGATCTCAGTTATGCCCTCAAATGAGCCATGTTCCCATTAAGCTTTTTAAGACACCAATATAAATCTCTGAACTTGCACATTGTGGGAAAGTTTTAATTTTCTCTTTTTTTTTTTTTTCAGGTTTCCCTTCTCCTATTGAACATGTTTTGCCAAGTGCCATTTTGCTTGGCATTGATCGTTTACTCTAAATATTGAAATTACAGGCAAAGTCACTTATCATTTTAACTTAACTCTGCAGGACTAGTAGTTATGAAAGTGCAAGCATTCCCAATGCCATCCACTGGGTACCCTTCTTTCCTTCCCAGCTCATAGAAATACTTCTGGACTTGTGGAGTACTTTTTTTTTTTTTTTTTAAAAAGCAGAGTTTGGTGCGGGATAATTGTCTTTATTCTGTCAATCATGTTTTAAATAAACACTGATTGGCCAGGCAGGAAATATAGGCGGGAAAACCAGACAGGAAGTAGAAATGATGTAATGAGAACAGGAGAATTCTGGGAAGGAGGAAACTGATTCCTCCCATTCCTGTCCAGACCACTGAAGCAACAGAATGTGATCTGTCCCATTGAAAAAAGGTACTGAGCCACATGGCTAATAGATCAGAAAAGGGTTAATCAAGATGTGAGAGTTAGCCAGTGAGAGGCTAGAGCTAATGGGCCAATCAGCTTACAATTTATGGAGACCTATGTGTGATTTTCATTGGGGCTAAACAGTTGTGGGGTACCGGGCGGGACAAAAACAACAACAAACAAACAGGCCCCACTCATGTTACACAGTTAGAAGGTTTGTTGTCTATTTGCCCTTCCTCCTTGGGTTGTTTTGGATTCTTTCTTTATTATAGTCAAATTAAAGCCCCAAATCAAAGTCTAACAACTTACCAAGTACACTTCTGGATCCCCTGCCTATCTATACTCTTATACCTTCTCTTGCTGACTCACAAAAATGTGTATTTTACTTACTCTCTTCAACTGTTTTTGTGGATGTTGTTTTCCTAGCATCTTGTCAATCATGTTGAAGGACAAGTTCTACTTGAATTCAAAACTTTTACTTCTTGAGTTTCCTGTGTTAGTAAAGTACAATTTTCTTAAATAATGCCTAATTTCTCACTGTTTCCGTGCTAGATGTATTAGGTATTTCTGCCTCTAATCATACATATATCAAAATGAGTCTAATTTTTTTCTTAGATTCATTTATTTAATATGTATGATTATTGTGTCTGCATGTCTGAATGTGTACCATGTGAATGCCTGGTGCCAAGAAGAGGTGAGAAATGGGCATTATGACCCGTCTGAATGTGGAGTATATTCATTGGTTGTGAGCCACCTTCTGGGTGCTGATAACCAAACCTGGATCCTCTATAAAAGCAGCAGATGCCTTTAATCCCAGCACTTGGGAGGCAGAGGCAGGCGGATCTCTGTGAGTTCGAGACCAGCCTGGTCTACAAGAGCTAGTTCCAGGACAGGCTCCAAAACCACAGAGAAACCCTGTCTCGAAAAAATTAAAAAAAAAAAAAGCAGCAGATGCTCTCAAATGCTGAGCCATCACTTCAGTACCTCCAAATAAATTATAATGAATTTTTATACACAAAGCAAGAATAATATCCACAAACCATGATTTCCAGGTGGTTACCTGATTTTCTCTCTGGCTACAGGTCAGAAAAACAATTTGAAGTCAATTTGAATTATTCGGTTTTCTGTTTCCTTTCTGCAAATGAAGACAGCATATTCAGGTAGCAAACCTGGCTCTCTAGGACCTATCACACGATGGCTTTTGGACAATACAAAGTCACTATTACTGAGAAACAAAAGGATGACAGCTGAGGAAAAGAAGACACAAATCTTATGCTAAATAATTAAGAAATTCATGATCCTAGAGAAGCTAAATAAAAAGGTAAACCCAAAGAAAAACATATAGTTATCCTCCCGGATAATGAAAGGAGACAAGATTGCCAGACAAAAAATGGAAACTTGGGGGTGAGGGTGGGATGGGGGTAAGGGATGATGGGTAGAAAAAAGTGAGAAGGGGAGGATGGGGAGACCTTGGGGGAATGGGACGGTTGGGATGGAGGAAGGGTGGATATGGGAGCAGGGAAGTATATATCTTAATTTAGGGAGCCATTTTAGGGTTGGCAAGAGACTTGACTCTAGAGGTGTTGTTCCCAGGTGTCCTTGGAGATGTCCCCAGGTAGATCCTTGGGCAGCTGAGGAGAGGGAGCCTGAAATGGCCCAATCCTAAAGCCATACTGAGGAATATCTCGCATAGAACCTTCATCTGGCGATGGATGAAGCTAGAGACAGAGACCCACACTGGAACACTGGGCTGAGCTCCTAAGGTCCAAATGAGGAGCAGAAGGAGGGAGAACATGAGCAAGGAAGTCAGGACCACGAGGGATGCGCCCACCCACTGAGACGGTGGGGCTGATCTAATGGGAGCTCACCAAGGCCAGCTGGACTGGGACTGATGGAGCAAATGATCAAACCAGACTCTTTGAACGTGGCGGACAAGAAGGGCTGACTGAGAAGCCAACGACAATGGCACTGGGGTTTGATCCTACTGCATGACTGGCTTTGTGGGAGCCTAGTCTGTTTGGATGCTCACCTTCCTAGACCTGGATGGAGGGGGGAGGATCTTGGATTTCCCACAGGGCAGGGAACCCTGACTGCTCTTTGGACTGGAGAGGGAGGGGGAGGGGATGGGGGAAGGGGGAGGAAAATGGGAGGAGGTGGAAATTTTTAATTAAAAATAAATAAATAAATGGAAAAAATAATTAAATTCTCTATGATTCTAAATGTGCTTCAGGTCACAGCACAATTTTTTTTGTTTTTTTTTTGTTTTTTTTATTTTATTTTTTTTAATTAATTTTTTAATTTATTTATTTATTAAAGATTTCTGTCTCTTCCCCGCCACCACCTCCCATTTCCCTCCCCCTTCCCCAATTAAGTCCCCCCCCCTCAGCCCGAAAAGCAATCAGGGTTCCCTGTCCTGTGGGAAGTCCAAGGAACCCCCACCTCCATCCAGGTCTAGTAAGTTGAGCATCCAAACTGCCTAGGCTCCCACAAAGCCAGTGCGTGCAGTAGGATCAGAAACCCATTGCCATTGTTCTTGAGTTCTCAGTAGTCCTCATTGTCTGCTATGTTCAGAGAGTCCGGTTTTATCCCATGCTTTTCCAGACCCAGGCCAGCTGGCCTTGGTGAATTCCCGATAGAACATCCCCATTGCCTCAGTGTGTGGGTGCACCTCTCGTGGTCCTGAGTTCCTTGCAAGGACATTGAGCCTATAATTAGTGATCCTAGAGAAGCTAAATAAGAAGGAGAACCCAAAGAAAAACATATAGGCATCCTCCTGAATATTAACCTTCATCAGGCGATGAAAGGAGACAGAGACAGAGACCCACACGGGAGCACCGGACAGAAATCTCAAGGTCCAAATCAGGAGCAGAAGGAGAGGGAGCACGAGCACAGCACAATTTTTTAAAGGCAGAAGTTTGAAGATAAACATTCAAAAAGCCCTGCCAGAACTGAGATTCAAGCATTTAGCCTAACTGTCTATAACAAAATTGGGGAGAAAGCTCAGGTCTGACAGTGTGTGATGCCAACAGTACAAGATGTTTTATTTAATTTACAAGCTAATAAACTTTCACACAAAACAAAATGGGAGAAAATTATGACTCAGCCACAGACTATATTCCTTAAGAAGCAAAGCCATGGAGACCTTCCAGTGCTAGCAAAATCTGCATCATTCTCTCCTCCAAAACAAACCATCAAGGACACTTTAAGCTTTCCTGCTATTTATGCAGAATCTTGGTAGGACCTCCTTGAAAGGAAAAGTCTACTTAAAAAAAAAAAGTAAAAGACAACACTCAAGATTATCTGAACGGCTAAGCAGTCACATTGAAAAACACCCACATGAGAAGTATTAGTTTTCTTGACTTAAATAAAATTTAGATTAATACTCAACCTGTGCTGGGTGGTGGTGCACGCCTTTAATCCCAACCGTTGGAAGGCAGGGGCAGGCGGATCTCAGTGAGGTCAAGGCCAGCCTGGTCTACAAGAGCTAGTTCCAGAACAGACGTCAAAGTTACAGAGAACCCTGTCTTCAAAAAACAAAACAAAAAACAAACAAACAAAAAACCCTGTACATTTAAATCCTCATTAATAGCAATTATAGGAAACCTAAAGTAATGTGTTAGGAGAGGCTGATAGTGTGTGTGTGTGTGTGTGTGTGTGTGTGTGTGTGTGTGCGTGAGCGCGTGCGTGTGTGAAAGAAAGATAGTGTGTGTGCGTGTGTGTATGCACGTATGTGCATGAGTATAGTCCTGGATGACCTGGCATTTTCTGTGTAGATCGGATTAGCCTCAAACTCATAGAGATCTTTCTGCCTCTACTTTTAGATGTTGGGATTAAAGGTCTGCACTATCACTTTTGGTTGTAGTTTTAGTCTTTTGAAGGGAGGAGGTTGAGAAAGGGTTTTTCTCTGTAGCCCTGACTGTCCTGGAACTTGTAGACCAGACTGGCCTCGAACTCACAGAGGTCCACCTTCCTCTGTCTCCTTGAGTGCTGGGATTATCGGCGTGCACCACTACTGCCCGGTTTATAAATCTCCAGTTCTTAACAGAGCTTTATGCTACTATACACTACAAATTATTTTCCCAGTATTCGTGTGTGTGTGTGTGTGTGTGTGTGTGTGTGTGTGTTTCTTTTTCGAGACAGGGTTTCTCTGTGCGGCTTTGGAGCCTGTCCTGGAACTAGTAGACCAGGCTGGCTTTGAACTCACCCAGTATTCCTTCTTGCTAATGCATGGTACTTCATTGACTAACAGGACAATATTATATTATTTGACTGTTCTGAAAGGCCTTGTTCCAAATCTTTCATATGTATTGTTTTATTAAAACTTCACAGTAATCTTATGAAGTATGTATAATTATTATCATTATTATGAATTCTATGAAATAAAAAAGGTTTAGAGGCTAAAGTTCTTTGCCACAGAAAGCAAAGTTGCTTCCTACCTGACTCCATCTTTCCCCCACTTAGCTGTTCTACTAAAATTACATCCACACTCATGAGAAGCACTCTTCAACGGTCTTCTACAATTTTACCTACTGACTTATTTGTGGTCATGCGTCCATGCCCCAAAAGGCATCTTTTTTCTATTATTCTCCTGTCCACCAAATTATAACTCTTACCAGGTGCTAGATATAATGCTATATCTCAGAGACTATTTCTATACTGTGTGCTATAGTCATTAACTATTAAACTTAATTGTGAATGAGTATTTCTGCAATAAAGCACAAGATGCCATGAACATACACAGCATGAGGTCCTGGTATTATCCCAAGCCCTAAATAAAAGTTTCTCTAGGACAGACCAGAAGAGGGGAATAGAACACTAGAGCTGCTCCCTGTGTGAACACTGATGAAGTTAAATCCTCAAAATATCAGAAGCTCCAGAACAAAGGAAATAAGGGTGCCAGTGTGACAAGAGAGGGAAGAAGAGACAAAGAAGGGCCTTGGCCTGTGTTTTCACTTTTATCTAAAATGTTAACAGGAGGGTAACAAAGGTATTTAATTAGAGGAATGAGGAATTTAGAAATTTAATTATTAGAACGAGGGCAAGAAATTGCAGCAGAATAGAGAGAGAAATGAAGGAAAGACTAATGGGTTGAGATAAAGCAAAAATCAATAGTGAACTCAATTGGAAGGAAGTGAAAAAGTCATACGGCAGGAACACCATGTGAAGAGAGAGCGAGATGCTGTAGTGGGTGACGGTGGAAGTAGACTAGATTAAAACACGGGTTAGCAATAACACCCACACCAAAATGAGAAGAATCTGAATGAATACATTGCAAAGTATTCTTTCAGCAGACTGGATTTTCATTACTTATATGTTTGTATGATTAAGTAGCTCCTATAATCTGGTTGCTTCAGCAACAAACAGGTTCACAAGGCACAAGCAAAATAAAAAGGTAATTTTCTGTACTTCTGGAACAAAGAAGGTTATAAATAACGTAAATACCAGGTCACAGCTTCTTTCTCAAATAGCACTGACAAAGGCATAACAACTATTATTTTTTTTAATTAAAAACATACCCCCTTTGGTGAGAGACATTATATGGCATACATATGGAAGCCCAAGGTCTACCTGTAGGAGTTGATTCTCTCCTACCATGTAGACTCTGGGGACTGTACTCAGGTAAACAAATTGTGAGAAAAAGATCAGTCATTTCACTATCAAAAGTTTACTTTGTCAGAAGAAATAAAATGGAATTTAATGTCTGACGAATCAAGAAGAGAACTCCCAAGTATCAAGTGAGCACACACAGGGCTGCATGAAAACCCCCCAACACACACACACACACACGCCATAATAAATCTCAACATTTGAAGATAGTCTTTATAGGTTATCTCAGTGTGAGACATGAGTGGATGCTTGTGAAGGGAATGATTTCTTCCCTCTAAAAGAGGGGATTGGAGGAGTTAGGGAACTTACTAAATCACAGATATTAAAGAGAACAAGGAGTAAAATTCATACTGCTTGATTTTTGAACTAATACACTTTACACTTGCCTCTGGTGAATTTTTAACAGTTTATTAAAGAGAAAGAAATAATTATCAAACTATAATTTAGATTATAACACATATAAGAACTACCTAGTGGGTAGGACAAATTATACTGTTCACATTTCACTAGGAAAATACCTTCCATTAAAAACATTCAGTTATGATGTACCTAAAGACAACATCAGCTACATACAGAAGCCAGAGAGAAGCTGTCAGATTCCCTGGGCTCACTTATCCTTGTATCTCAGACAATTACTGCCATGATCAGTAACTGGGAGATAAGAGAATGATGTCTAAAATCTCAAGCACTCACTATAAACAGAGAATTATGTGTGATGCTGGAGGTCCCCCAAGTGTGATGCTGTCTACTATAGTAGGTCTCAAGCAGTGTACACAAAAGTGTAACATGTCTACCATGAGAACATCAACAGGCTGTGGCACTTATTTCTAAGGGACAATTCTGGGATGTGCCAACCTTTGACTTTGGGTCCACTGAAAGTTAATTTTACATTTGATTACAACTTTATAAAATATCAATGTAAAATTAAAACTCAAGACTAAGTTTGGAGGCAGAATCAATTCTTGAATGTCAAGACTATATAAGCAATTATTATTTTTAAACACACTTTTAAAAGAAAGCATAATAATGCAAAAACCACTCTAAATATATACTTTGAAAAAATTACAATTAGAAACCAACCAGATTTTTTGACAGTTTTGGTCCTACCATCTCTCACAGTTACTTCCCGGGGCTTTAGAACTGTTGTAGCAGCTATCTACTGACCCCAACTGGCAAAGCTACAGAGAGTGTCAAAATGGCTAAACTTGACAATCTAAGTTTTATATTTCATGTGAAGATAAACTGTAAGAGCAGTAAGAAAATCAAAGATCATGAGAAGGAATCTAAAGATTCACAGATTTATTTATAATATATACAGTGAAAAAAGTCCATCACATTAAAAAGGTTATGTCACTGGCTTAAAGATGTTGAAATTCTATGTAATTTCTATTTCAATTTCTGTATTTTTCATAACAATTTGTTTCCATTTGACAATGTCCTCAATATTTCTACTGGGGAGTTTTATCCTTTAGTGTTACTAATACTATAATACTTAACAAACATCCTGCTTTAAAATGCTAATTAACCCAATTAAAAAATGGGGCACTGATCTGAACAGAGAATTCTCAACAGAAAAATTTCAAATGGCCAAAAGACACTTAAGGTCATGCTCAACCTCCTTAGCGATCAGGGAAATGCAAATCAAAATAACTTTGAGATATCATCTTACACCTGTCAGAATGGCTAAAATCAAAAACACCAATGATAGCCTTTGCTGGAGAGGCTGTGGAGGAAGGGGTACCCTTATCCATTGCTGGTGGGAATGCACACTTGTGCAACCACTTTGGAAAGCAGTGTGGCGGTTTCTCAGGAAATTCGGATTCAACCTACCCCTGGACCCAGCAATGCCACTCTTGGGAATATACTCAAGAGATGCCCGATCATATGACAAGGACATTTGTTCAACTATGTTCATAGCAGCATTATTTGTAATAGCCAGAACTTGGAAACAACTTAGATGTCCTTCAATGGAAGAATGGATGAAGAAAGTGTGGAATATATATACACATTAGAGTACTACTCAGTGGTAAAAAACAATGACTTCTCGAATTTTGCATGCAAATGGATGGAAATAGAAAACACTATCCTGAGTGAGGTAACCCAGACCCAAAAAGATGAACATGGGATGTACGTACTCATAATTGGTTTCTAGCCATAAATAAAGGTTAGTGAGTCTATAATTTGATATCCTAAAGAAGCTAAATAAGAAGGTGAACCCAAAGAAGAACATATAGCTATCATCCTGGTTATGGGAAGTAGACAAGATTGCCGGGCAAAAAATTGGGATCTTGGGGGTGAGGTGGGAGGGGGGTAAGGGGAAATGGGGAGAGAAAAGTGAGAAGGGGAGGATGGGGGGAACTTGGGGAAACGGGATGACTGGGATAAAGGAAGGCTGGATAGGGGAGCAGGGAAGCACCTATCTTAATTAAGGGAGCCATCTTAGGGTTGGCAAGAGACATGGACCTAGAGGGGCTCCCAGGTGCCCAGGGCGATATCCCCAGTTAGTTCCTGGGGCAGCTGTGGATAGGGAACCTGAAATGACCCTATCCTATAGCCATAATGATGAATATCTTGCATATCACCATAGAACCTTCATCTGGCGATGGATGGAGATAGAGACAGAGACCCACACTGGAGCACCAGACTGAGCTCCCAATGTCCCAATGAGGAGCAGAAGGAGGGAGAACATGAGCAAAGAAGTCAGGACCACAAGGGGTGCACCCACCCACTGAGACAGTGGGGCTGATCTATTGGGAGCTCACCAAGCCCAGCTGGACTGTGACTGAAAAAGCATGGGATAAAACCGGACTCTCTGAATATGGCGGACAATGAGGGCTGCTGAGAAGCCAAGGACAATGGCACTGGGTTTTGATCCTACTTCATGTTCTGGCTTTGTGGGAGCCTAGCCAGTTTGGATGTTCACCTTCCTAGACCAGGATGGAGGAGGGAGGACTTTGGACTTTCCACAGGGCGGGGAACCCTGACTGTTCTTCAGACTGGAGAGGGAGGGGGAGAGGAGGGGGAGAGGAGTAGGAGGAGGGGGAGGGAAATGGGAGGCTGGGAGGAGGCGGAAATTTTTTTTTCAATAAAAAAAATTATATTAAAAAATAATAAAAAAAAACATGCTGCTGTCCTTTCACTTGTTAGTGTTCCTCCAGGTGGCTGGTAGTATTGTATCTTTTATTAATGATGTTATTGAAACATTTTTGTTGTTTAATATAAAAATAACTTTATAAATATGTTTTATAAATAAGTTTTATAGATAACGTTACAAGATAACTTTATAAATGATTTTAAACAAAATGCAAAATAGTTTCAAATAAGTCATTTTACCGTATCAGAAGTTTATTTTGCTAAAAGAAAAATAAATGAACAAAAGAATGGAATTTTATTTCTTAGAATGCAGAAAAGGAGCTCCCAAGTATCACGTGAGTATGTACATGCACGTGCAAACATGCACGCGCACAGGCTAGCATGCAGACTCATACTCCCCCCCCCACAGTGGCCATAATAAAGCTCAACATTTGAAGGGAGTCTTTTTGTTTATCCACAAATCTTAGGACAGTTACTAAATGTAGAGAAATAGTAGTCTAAATTAGTCTTGAGGTAACATTTAAGCTGTCTGACACGCTTACTGTAAGCATGTAGATCTCATACACTAGTACATGAAAATTACAAGAACTCTAAGGAAAGCTTTTAAAAATCATATTGAGGGCCGGGGAAACAGCAGGTGACGAAGTGATTGCCTTGCAAGCATGAAGAACTCAGTACTCTCTTGAGAACCCATGAAAAGACAGCGGGGCACCATGGCTAGGGACAGACACAGAGGTTAGCTGGGGCTCACCAGTCAACCAGCCTAGCCTAGCTAAACAGTTTCAGGTCAGTGACAGACCTAGTCTCCAATGTGGCTGGGGAGTTGGTTCAGTCATTTAAGTGTTTGCCACAAAAGCGTGAGAACCTGAGTTTCATCTCCAGCAACCACAAAAAAAGCAGGGCATAGCAGTGCATGTCTGTAATTCCCATGCTGGGACAGAGGGATTCCTGAGGCATGTTGGCCACACAGTCTTACTAAATGGGTGAGTTTCTGGCAAGAGATTTTGTCTCAAACAAATGAAATGGAAAGCCCAGAGAGAGGGCTTAAAAGTCAAAGAGTTCTTGTTCCCAGCACCCACATGACAGCTTAAACCACCTTTAACTTCAGTGCCAGAGGATCAGATACCTTCATCTGGCTTCTGCAGACACATGGTACACAGACATACACACATGTAGGCAAAACACCTACACACATAAAAATAAATATTTTTAAATGAGGTGAAGAGTAACTGGGGAAGATGCCTAATGTTGATCTCTGGTCACAACAAACATGCACAAATACACAAAGGCACAAAAGTGGATAGTACCCGAGGAAGCATACCCGAGGTGGTCTTCTGACCTGCATTCATATGCATATGTGAATGCACATACACAAACACAAGAACATGCACACATGCAAATACATATCCAAAACCGTATGCTTCAATTTATCCACCCTTTTACTTATACTTTTAAAAGTCTACAATAATATAAATGTTTTCAATTCTACTGGCATTTTTTCTCTAGCTGAGTTTATATTTTTAAATTGAAAATACTTTAGAAATTTCCACTAATAAATGCATTTCTTACAATATTTCTCAGATGTAAAAGAGAGGTCTGAGCAGACAGGCCTCTGCTATGGTAGTGCACACCTATTTAACAACTACTTTCAATGGGCCAGAAATCCTTGTCAAGTGCTGAATGGCTCTCGTGGCATTTGTTTTGAAGCCAGCTGTCACCATCAAACAGATGATGATACATTTCCACAAGACTCATTTCAGAGTCTAGTAAGTACCTAATCTAACTAGTAATCAAAAACAACTAGATTTTACTATAAAATAATGATCTTCATAGTTCTAAGAAACATGTTTACATTAGTGATACTATCAGACCACTCAGCTATTCAGTTCAATAATTTGTCACTAGAGACATGAAACCCAGTTTAAGACCCAGAAGGAGCCAGGCAGTGATGGCACACGCCTTTAATCTCAGCACTCAGGAGGCAGAGGCAGGCGGATCTCTGTGAGTTCGAGGTCAAAATGGTCCACAAGAGCTAGTTCCAGAACAGGCTCCAAAGCTACAAAGAAACCCTGTCTCAAAAAACCAAAAAAGAGAGAGACTCAGAAGGGTAGGTATAGTCGTAGAAATATATCGATAACTATCTATAAATGATTAAATGGAGCTACAGGATAGTTCAGATAGTAAAAATACCTGCTGCCAAGTATGACGACCTGAATTCAATCCCCAAAACTCACAATGGTGGAGGGATTAAACTAACATCCACAACTTGTCTTATGACTGTCACAGGTATGCTATCATATATGGTCCTCCCTGTGATAATATCTTGTTTGTACTCTAACAAATAAAGATTTCCTGGAGACCAGAGGGCAGAACTAGCTAGCCACTAGTTAACCAGAGGTCTGGAGGTCTATACAGATAGACAGGAAGTGATATGGCTGGAAGGAGAGAGGGATATAAGGGGGAGAAGACAGGAGCTTACTCCCTTTCAGCTGAGGAGTTAGCAAGGTAAGAGCTGGCTGTGGCTTGCTCCTTTATCTTTCTGATTTTTCAGTATTTACCTGGATATCTGGTTCTGGGTTTTTATTATTAAGATCAATTAGAACTCATGCAACCCCCCCCCCACATAAATCAATAAATAAATAGATAGATAGACAGATAAATAGATAGATGTAAAGAATTTCTTAAAAGTTAAATGTAGCTTATATCATTTACAATAGAAAAGAAAGTAGTTTTACAAATATTATAAACCTATTTCTTTTTTTTAAAATATTTATTTATTTACTATGTATACAATGTTCTGTTTGTGTGTATGCCTGCAGGCCAGAAGAGGACACCAGACCTCATTACAGATGGTTGTGAGCCACCATGTGGTTGCTGGGAATTGAACTCAGGACCTTTGGAAGAGCAGGCAATGCTCTTAACTGCTGAGCCATCTCTCCAGTCCCTCCCTATAAACCTATTTCTAAGTCAGGAAAAGATAAATACTGAAGATCCCAATGTCAAAGTTGCCAAAAAAGGCCAGAAGTACAATTTTAAAGAAAATAAAATCAAATTACAAAAGATTCTCATATCAATGGGAAACTATATTATATGACATTATAATGCTCTGAATTTTCTGAATTTATACATGTTTGTACAAACCATTGACTGTTTCAGCTGAGGACCAGTTGTTACCTGAGACTTTCATGCTAGCTTCCATTAGCTAAAATAGCAAGCAACGGGTGGCTAGAATTTTGTGCATTCATCCTCTGAGATACCTATTTTTCCACCCTTGAAGTCAGGAAAAAGGATAATTATTTCTATGTTTTATTTGTGTTTTACATATATAATCTTTTTTAAAAAATATTTATTTATTTATTTATTTATTTATTTATTTATTTATTATGTATACAATATTCTGTCTGTGTGTATGCCTGCAGGCCAGAAGAGGGCACCAGACCCCATTACAGATGGTTGTGAGCCACCATGTGGTTGCTGGGAATTGAACTCAGGACCTTTGGAAGAGCAGGCAATGCCCTTAACCTCTGAGCCATCTCTCCAGCCCTACATGTATAATCTTTTAAAATCAAGAACTAAATATAAATAAATAGGTAGTCTAAGTATTTAAATATACAACTGTAATTACTGCTCTGATGACAGTGTACTTAATAAAAGCACCAGAAAATCAGCTAAAACAGAATAAAATATTCTAAAATACTACTTTGATAACTATTGCAAAAAAAATCATAAGATTACTACTAACCCCTAAGATGACTAGTTAGTAGAGGACTATAGTCCTTGAGTGTGCAGGCAGAGGTGAGAATAAAATTCCATCCATTCATTCATTAATGAAATAGAATTAAGTCACTAAAATGTTCATTTAATGCTGCTGTTTACCCAGCAGGCTGCTGCTATCAAAGCCACAAAAGTCAGACCTGAAAGGCCATAGAAGTTATACAGAAGTAAGATACCTCCAGATCAGTGGTAAGAACAGGGACACTGCTTCAAGAGAAATCTCAGACTCTAAGAAATGGAACCATTTTGTAATCTTCTTTGAGAGGACCAGTGAGCACAGAGGCTCATTTTCTACCCAGATGTGTTGGTTCGGTGATGAAATAGCAGCATGAACAAAGCACTTATCTCAGGAATTGGCAGATCATTGGTAAATGTACCTTGTAGGAAGAGTAAGCTCTACAGTTGGTAAACCACATTTCAAGTAATGAATGGGTCACATGTTTAAGGAGTAAATAAAGTTTCTGTTCATGGAGGTGGAATATGTCCTAAGTGAGGCACACCCCACATTAGCTGGAAAGAAGTTGCAGGTGGAAGGTACTAACAAAGAGAGAGGAGGACAGGGGCTGGGAGGAATGTTCAGTCAGTCAAGTGGCTGCAGTGTGAGCACGAGGGTCTGCACTCCATCCCAGAACTAGGTTAAAAACAAAGCTGGGAGGAATGGGTGGCACATGCTTATAACCCTAGCTAGGGAGTCAGACAGTTTGATTGCTAAGGTTCACTAATAGTACCCTAATAAAACAGGTACTCCTAAGAAGAGATGACATTGTCGTCTCTTTAATCATTTAGTCATTAAATGACTATAAAGCTATAAAGGCACTCTATGAGGTACCTACTATAGTATATCTGCTTTGAACTGGGCACTTTTTTTTTTTTACCATCTTTCGCTCTTTCGCCTTAATTTCCAACAATAGCAGCTTCTCAGCAGGGGAGTTAGCCCATCAGTTTCCCACTACTACATCACTGAACTCTGTTTACCTGGTATCCCGTCTAGCTTTATGTCAAATGACACAAGCTGGGGTCATTTGGGAAGAGGGACCCTCAGTAGAAAAAGATGTCTGATTTGCCTGTAGGCAAGCCTGTAGTGGATTTTTTTTAAAAATTTCTATTCATTTTGCATTTTGTATCTTTCTTTCTTCCTTCCTTCCTTCTTTTCTGTCTTTCTTTCTTTCTTTCTTTCTTTCTTTCTCTTAATTACTGATTTATGTGGAAGTGCCCAGACTACTATGGGCGGTATCACCCTGGAGCAGGTGGTTCTGAGGATCTATAAGAAAGCACGTGGAGCAAGCCAATAGGGAGCACTCCTTCATAGCCTCTGCATCAGGTCCCGCTCCAGGTTCTTGTCCTGTTTGGGTTTCTGGCCTGACTTCCCTCACTGATAGACTGTGACATGAACTGAAATAAACGCTTTTTTATCCAAGCTGCCTTTGATTATGGTGTTTTATTGTAGCAATAAAAACCTAAACTAAGACACCTAGATACTATTTATTATTCTCACATACACAAGGGGCAGGGTGTTACAAAAATTAAATGTTTTAGTATCTGTGCAAGGTAGATCTAAATCTTAAAGCCACATTTCAAAATGGAAACTAAGATTACAGTTTTTATTTACTAAAACTGTTCCTTCCATTTACAGTCCTGTCTTTGCTTATTCTTTCTAATAAAGAGTCATAAACACACATAACAGAGACCTAATTAAGAAGCAGATGCATATAAAACAAACGCCATGAACAGCAATGGCAGAACTTTTCAAGTTATCACAAGGCTGAGCAGGGCAATCTGACAGTGGAGTGCTACCACATCTATACTGTTCAAATATGCTATTACATATTTATAACCTTAAATGCTCTTTGAATAAAAAAAATGAAAGAAAAATAAACTATTTTCTAACTGACAAACATCTGTGTTCTCTCATTCACCTCCAAAGCTGGGGTTTTACACTGTCATGTAGAAAACAGACATATTGCATGTTATGTCAGTCACATGTTTTGTTAGCCTTTTTACTACATAAATATCTATGAATCATTCTTAAATTATTACTACAGAGATCTCAGTGTTAACATGAGCCAACCCTTGCACAGTTATATTTTAGTCACCATGTGAGTCTAAGAACTAATACTTGATGGAGTAGTTTTGAAAGCCCATGAGCAGTCAGTGTGCACAGCTCACCTTAACCTACACTGGTTTTACCTTGTGTTTACCCAGCAGCATTGCTAGTAGCTACATAAAATCGCAGACCTGTTTCTCAGCACTGGTCCTGGCTGATTCCTCTTGTGCCAGCACCATTTCACGCTCTGCAGTTATCTGTACACTTTCTCTCAGTGCTTCTTCCAGCTCTTCAATCCTGTTATCCTTCTTACGGAGACTGTCCTGGAAAACGATGAAGACTTGGTGAAGGAGGTCAATCAGAACTCAGCAAGTGCCTACTCATCAAGGAGATATTTAATTATTAACATCCTTCTCTTCAGAAGCAAATTGAGGCCAGAAAGATGCCTCCATAGGGTAAAGAACTGAGCAAGGGAAGAAGAGAAGTAAAGGAAGATGAGGTCTATTATTAAGAGCATAGGATCAAGTTAGTGAAGCAAGACAGGCATGATAGATTTGCTCTCTGCGACAGAGAGAAGGTGTTAGATGGCATAAGTAGTGAGAGGCTAACTATTTAAAAACATAAAACTATTTTTAAAAGCTACTACGAAACTGAGTTGAAAGTCAGTTCTGATGGAGCTTCTACTAAGAGTCAGTTCCACAACGCTCATTCCCTTTGAGAAGTCACACCTGCATGACAAACTCAATTATATAGACAATTTCTGATAAACTTTTTAAAAATGAAGATGCTTTCTAACATTTCAAGAAAGTGAAACTCTATTCTCATGAAAAAATGGAAAACAACTGTGTGTGTGTGTGACTAGTTTGACTATGAATGAACAATTTAGTTAAGCAAATAATATGCCCTAGGATTTTAAAGTGCAACTTCCCATCCATACAACCAGTTTTTAGGATCCCAAAGTGGTAGGAAAGAAAAAAGAAAAAGCTAAGAAGACTGGAACCAGAGATGCTTCAGACTATTAAAGTCAGTGGATTCAAAACACAGTATTGCCTTTTATTAAAGTATGAAAATGAGTAGCAAGATTGTTGATATGAAGAATAAAAGCAAGCCCTTAACTCCTAGTATATGTCAACCCAAAATGAACTAAAGAACTGAAGCTAGAAACAGGTGTAGTAACTTCCACCTAAACAGCACCACAAGCCTGAGGCAGATGGGTCTCCATGAATTCAAGGCCATCTTGAACTACAATGGAAAATGGTGTCGCAAAAAAGATGAGGAAAGGGGAAAAGAACAAAACAAAACTAAGAAACTACTTTGGGAAGGGATACTAAAAATCTACTGGAGGTGCCTTTATGATATTGGGTTGGGAATAGAATTTTTGCTTTTGGGCTTTTTTTTTTTTTAAAAAAAATAAAACTTCAAAAGCTCTGGCAACAGAAGCAAAATCAGACAGACAGGATTATCTCAGACAATAACAATCTCTGAATTATAGCAAATAATCAAAAGAGCAAAGTAACTCTTAAAAAAGAGAGAACATTCTCAATGATAATCTGACAAGAGCTAATATCCAAAAATACCTATGAACTAAACAGCAAGAAAACAATACAGCTCATTAAAAAAAGGCATAGATACCTTTAAAAAACATAAAAATGGCACACAATTTGGGGGGGAAGATCCTCAACATCACTAACCATTGGAGAAATATAATTAGAAACTACAAAGAGATAACTTGCTCCTTTTAAATCACTATAAGAAAGATAAGAAGTGAGTACTCATGAGGATGTAAACAGGGACATTGTCTCTTTTACATATGGCAAACAGATGGCGATTCTTTATAACATTAAAAATTGAACTACTATATGACTCAGCAACTCTACTCCTGTATATTTACTTGAAAGGAAATTGGTAGATTAGAGAAACATCTATTAGACCTGCTTTACTATGGAACCACATAATGGCATATGGCTAAACAATAGTCAAGAGACAGGATCAACGTGTCAATCAACAGAGGAATGCTATCTTCATGCCAAGGAAATGACTCAACTAATAAAGCTAAGACAACCTGAGTTCAATTCCCTATGACTCACATAAAGGTAGAAAGAAAGAACTAGATCCACAAAGTTGTCCACTGACTTCCATACAGGCACAAGGTATGTCACAAATGTCTCTCCTGATCATACATACATGGACAACAACAACAAAAATAACTTTAAAGTTAAAAAAATTTTCCATGGCAGCCTAACTCAAATAGCACGGCTTCCTATTTTCTTCTTCTCTACTTCCCTAGTACAGACAGTGGCAAGTATCTTTTAAAAAGTCTTTTAAATTTGTCTTTAAGTTCAATTTTTTCCTTATAAAAAAAGAAAATGTGGTAATACTATCAAACCACAGAGAGAGAGAGAGAGAGAGAGAAGAATTTCCTTTATTTTCCATAATGAAGATGACCACAGAGGCCATTGGGTTAACTGAAATGGGCTACGCACAAAAAGGTAAACTGAATATACGGTATCTAAAAAGTTGACTTCACAGAAGTAGAGTATATGATAGCAGTTATATGAGAGATATATTTTTGCCTTGTCTTGTTTTAATCTAAGGTAGTTAACTTAGCATGGATTCTTATTTCCTGAACCTTGCCCCTCTTCTATGGGTGGTTAGCTAATTGTATCAGATTGTGAAGTCAAGCACCCACCAATGGAATGAGCCACAGTCACCACACACAATCAGGGATAAAAGACATAAGGTAGTCTGTGTTGCCAGCACAGACTGGGTTCTTGGGTAGCCATTTTGTAAAAGTATATTTTTGCTATAATACATTTGTAGTGATATTTTGTTTGTGTTTTAACAAATAAAAAGCTTGCCTGAAAATCTGAGTGCAGAGCTAAGCCACTAGAACTAGAGGTCAGGGAGCAGGGTCACACACCTAAATTCCAGGAGATAAAGGAATCTCTGTGAGTTCAAGGCCACCATGGGCTACACAAGATTGAACCTGTCTAAAAGAGAAACAGCTAACACAAATGTGATTCCACCGGGTCTGAAAAAGCATGGGATAAAACCGGACTTGCTGAACATAGTGGACAATGAGGACTACTGAGAACTCAAGAACAATGGCAGTGGGTTTTTGATCCTACTGCACGTACTGGCTTTGTGGGAGCCTAGGCTGTTTGGATGCTCACCTTACTAGACCTGGATGGAGGTGGGTGGTCCTTGGACTTCCCATAGGGCAGGGAACCCTGATTGCTCTTTGGGCTGACAAGGGAGGGGGACTTTATTGGGGAAGGGGGAGGGAAATGGGAGGCGGTGGCTGAGAGGAGGCAGAAATCTTTAATTAATAAATAATTAATAAATAAATAAATTAATTAATTAATTAATAATTTTAAAAAATGTGATTCCAACACTTTGGATCCCATAACTTGAATCTCTCAGCACTAGGGAGGTGGAAACTGGAGTAATATGGCTGGGCAAGGGGGAATCTAAAGCAGGAGACAGGAACTCAGTGCAGTCCAAGGAATGCCCCTGCAGTGTGAGGACAGGATCACCCTTCTGTCTGAGCAGTGGTGGAGGTAAAAGGTCACTCTAGTGACTGCTTGCATTGCTTCTCTGATCCTTCAGCTTTCACCCCCTAATATCTGACTCCGGGTTTTATCTATTAAGACCAATTAGAATTCGTGCTACATACATTTGCTTTTTGTGTTCCTTTTTTGGGAGACACCAAGACCATTCATTAATTATTGCTAAGAAGCTTGTCTGGGATTTCAAACCCAACTATAGTGTTCAGATCCCCGCCTTGAAGAGAAACTTGTCTCTCTCCTTATTGCAGTGACACCCAGGGTGTTGTGGGAGGTCCTTCCGCTCCTCCAGCCAATAGCCGCTGAGATACCAGCCCATTGGGGCGTGGTCTCTCTCTTTAAAAAAGCAGCCACTTCCCTCCTCACTCTCTTTTTGCTTCCTGCTCCATTTCCGGTGACTAGACTCCTTCCTGATTGCACAGAGGGCTGTTGTCTGGGACAATAATCTGTAAGTTTTTTCCCCTTTAAATAAATACCACCCTATTAATCATAATTCCAAACTGGTGTGGGATTGTTTGTGACTTATGCCTTCACCAGGGTTCCTGGTGAAACACTTTTTTGGATCAGCAATGATGGAAAGTTTCAATGATGGAAAGTTTCAATGATGGAAAGGCCCAAATAAGTAAATACCACTTTTTTATTATTTTTTTTAATTTTTAATTTTTTTATTTTTGCCCTACCAAGTCCTGGGTACCCTTGCTTTGTCTCTACTTTTGCCATACAATGACACAGACAGACTAAGGAAAAGAACAGGCTGGTGCCATCTCCTTCCAGGTTCTTTTAGGTTTTATTGTTTTATATGCTCTGTATTTTTTAGATTACAAGACTATTATGTGGTAAATTATAATGTGCCTTTTCTAACATGGGTGCCTAACAGACAGCTTTACAAAGAGAAACTTACCCTGAGAACTACAATGTCTGCCCCCCATCTAAACTGAGAAGTGTAATATGGATTTTTAAATTATAAGTTTGAGGGAAAGGTAAAAAAGATCACTTAAAGGGAACTGTGGAGCTTCAAATCACAAATAAGCAGAAAGCTCTATGTATTATATTATCCTAAAACTTGATTTCTTATTAGGAGGGGAGTCCTTATTAAGTTTTTTAGGCTAATTGTCTCCATTTGCAGGCCTACCCAAACTAATAATAGGTATAAGCTTCCAAGCAGTTGATCATACTAAATCTAGCCAAATCTAGCCAGGAAGGATCTCAGGTTAGACAATGGTAAGGGTGGCTACTTCTATTAGTTTTATCTTCCTCCATCATTGATGCTAAATGTCACTCACCCATGGTCCTATAAAATTTAAGGTATCTATTATGATTATCAACGTGACTAAAACTGGAATCCTAAAACACAAGTAGTTGGACATGCCTGTAAAGGATTTTCTTGATTGACCATTTGAGTGGGAAAACCCACCTTAAGACTAGGCCACACCTTCATAAAGAAGGAAGCTTTGCTTTTTGCTTGCTTGCCTTACTCTCATGCAAGTTCATCAACCCTATTGTTGAGGCATTCCCTTGTTGGTACCAGAACCTACTTCTTCAGGATTCTAATGTAGACTGAAGACCGGCTGAGATATCTGCTTCATGGACTGAACAACTCTGGACTCAAGAGATACCAGACCATAGCTTGCCTATAAGCCACGCTAATCAATCCCATGAGTCTGTTACATCTTACTATAACCTGAGTCAGAAGTCACACATCATCTCTTCTGACTTCCTTTACTATTCACACAGCACAACCCTGGTACCAACCCTGACATGAACTACATAAAGGCATGAATACCAGAAACTGGAGGTGATTTGGAGCTCAACTAGAAAATGGTTACCACAGTATGAGGATGTACTTCTGGTATAACCTCAGGGTGCCCTCAAACTCTCAACCCTATGACCTCGGCTTCCTTTGTGTAGAGTGCTGGGATTCTAGTAATGGGCCATCATACCCAATTTAAAATTGCAAAAAGGTACTTTTAAATGTTCTTAGTACAAATAAGTAAGAATGTGAAAATATATATTACTCTACAACATATACATTGAGTAAATATCATATAATGCCACCTAAACAGAAACAATGATTATTTCTTTATTAAAAATAAAAATACAAAGAAAATATGTGGGCTAATATGGGGAGGTAATCAATTTATTACTATTGTTTACCTATTTTGTGAGGCTGTGTGTAACCAGGTCCTCCCATGTGCTAGGGAAGTATTCTACCACTGAGCTGAGGTACATTCCAAGCATGGAGTTAGATACAAATAATTATTAGTATCAATAATTATTAAATTGGTAACCTAGCAGAATAAGGGAATGTGGAAAGAGTACCTGTTGTATTAGGAGTGGCGGGGCTGCGTCCCCAGCACCCCGGCCGCCTGCTAGCTTATGCCCGAAATAACAACAAACAAACTGTATTCATTTAAACACTGCTTGGCCCATTTCTATCTAGCCTCTTCTAGGCTAATTCTCACATATTAATTTAGCCCATTTCTAATCATCTGTGTAGCACCGCTAGGTGCGCTTACCGGGAAGATTCTAGCCTATGTCCATCCTGTGTCGGAGCTTCATGGCGTGTGCCTCAGAGAACAGAGCTATCGCATCTGCCCAGGAGAGGGGAGCATGGCATCTCTGAGCTCACTTCCTCTTCCTCCCAGTATTCTGTTCTGTTTACTCCTCCCACCTATGTTTTAACCTATCAGGGCCAAGCAGTTTCTTTATTGCTTAACCAATTAAATCAACAGATTGATATATGACACTCCCACAAGTACTGTGTGACATACACAAGAACTTAACAGCTATTTGAGAATATGAAAGAACATGTTTTTACCATCCTTTAATACTTAGAAACTCTTAAAAATGACAGTAGTATCTGCATGAGGGGCATGAGAAAGCAACTCCATTAAGCAAACACAATACAGCCAGAAGAGAAGGCAAACATTTCTGGGAAGAGAAAATTTACTAAAATAGGGAAAATAGCCAGAGGAGAAAAAAACAAAACATTATTTGGTACTCCAGTTTTTAATGTGTGATAATTACAGTAATTTAATTTGTAAATATTTGAAAAGAAAATGGGGAACATTGGACATTTCCAAGTTGGATATTTTTGTATCCTAAAGCAGAAGTCCTAGACAACTGACTTTAGAAAATATATGTGCTGTCTATTTAAGTGAAATTTAGAAGTAGTTAAGAGAAGAAATGATAATATTGCTAACTTTCAAGAGATTAATAAGATAGTTTTACAAATTATTATCAGAAATGAAGAAAGATACTGAAAAATAGGAAATCAGAAAGAAATTCTGGTAGACTGTATTAAAACCGAAGACAATCCCAAAGGACCGAACTTTTCTCAACCCTCTGGTCCCATCTGTCCGTCTCCATCTTTGCTGTCTCACCACAAGGGAAACTTCAGTTTCCCCTGCCTTTACTTCTTTTGAGTCACATTTTCCCCATCTACTTATCTCTAGATGTTGCCAATTGGAACAAATTTCTTAAGCAAAGGGAAATATTGTTATCGCTTCTTTTAAGAGGAAGCTTTGAGGAAGAACTGATCCTGATATGATCTACACTTAACAAAAGCTGAATTAAAATGCAATTCTGAGGTTTCCTAAGTCATATCAGGATTCTTTTGATTTTGCTAAATTTTAGATGACCCTGTTCTGTTAACCTACAGACCAAGTTTTTCCGACTTTAGCCATTTAGAAATTTCATTTGTAAGATCTTCCTTCAATGTTGATCAGTTCTTAAAACAAGAAAAGATGTGAGTCTAAGTCTGTACAAGCTTTACTACTGAGCTCTTTGTATTCCCTATGACAGTTATGTCCGTTGTTTCTCTAATACAGTCTAATGTAACTATGTTCTATCCATCCATGCACTCTAGTGTAACTATGTTCAATCTGTTCATAACCTCTAATGTAACTATGTTCTACCTGTCCAGGAACTCTAATGTAACTATGTTCTATCCATCCATGCACTCTAGTGTAACTATGTTCAATCTGTTCATAACCTCTAATGTAACTATGTTCTACCTGTCCATGAACTCTAATGTAACTATGTTCTATCCATCTGTGCACTCTAGTGTAACTATGTTCAATTCTGTTCATAAACTCTAATGTAACTATGTTCTACCTGTCCAGAAACTCTAATGTAACTATGTTCTATTCACCCATGTACTCTAGTGTAACTATGTTCAATCTGTTCATAAACTCTAATGTAACTATGTTCTACCTGTCCAGAAACTCTAATGTAACTATGTTCTATCCATCCATGTACTCTAGTGTAACTATGTTCAATCTGTTCATAAACTCTAATGTAACTATGTTCTACCTGTCCAGGAACTCTAATGTAACTATGTTCTATCCATCCATGCACTCTAGTGTAACTATGTTCAATCTATTCATAAACTCTAATGTAACTATGTTCTACCTGTCCAGGAACTCTAATGTAACTATGTTCTATCCACCCATGCACTCTAGTGTAACTATGTTCAATCTGTTCATAACCGCTAATGTAACTATGTTCTACCTGTCCAGGAACTCTAATGTAACTATGTTCTATCCATCTGTGCACTCTAATGTAACTATTTTCTATACGTCCGTGCAGTCTAATGTAACTGCGTTATATCCATCCAAGCACTAAATGATGGGGGAGTGTCATATATCAATCTGTTGATTTCATTGGTTAAGCAATAAAGAAACTGCTAGGCCCATTTGATAGGCCCACCCTTAGGTGGGTGGAGTAAACAGAACAGAATTCTGGGAGAAAGAAGCTGAGTCAAGGAGTCGCCATGATTCTCCCGCTCCAGACAGATGGAGGTTAAGATCATTCCTGGTAAGCCAGCTGGTGGGCTACAGCAGATTAATAGAAATGGGCTAGTCCAGGTGCGAGAGCTAGCCTAGAAGAGGCTAGTCAGAAATGGGCCAAGCGGTGTTTAAAAGAATACAGTTTCTGTGTAATTATTTCGAGTAAAGCTAGCCATGGGGGCAGCCGGGTGCCGGGGACGCAGCCCCGCTGCCCTTATTACAACAACTAAATATAACTATGTTCTATCTGTCCATGCACTCTAATGTTAACTCTGTTCTATCTACTCATAATTATTTTCTTGCAACTGTGTCATTGTTTGTTGATCTGTTTATCTGTGATTTCATACTTTTACGAACACAATATTGAGTTTATTGCTTTCTTAATTGTTTTTAGAACAGAAATGCTTCCAGAAATGTTAGAATGTTTTCTCTGTTATTACTGTCCATATTTAACATGAAATATCCATATCATCTATGGTTACAAATATAGTTTCACTAAAATATTGCAATTTCACATAGCAATTATTATAACTAGAATTATTGTAATTGTACTAAACCACATCTTTTGACATATTCTACACCAAAAAATTTATAATAAACATAGAAAAGAAATACTATTTTTTATTATCACCATGTCCTTTCAACCCTAAGCACAATTGTTGCATAAAAAGTACTCAGTAATTGTTTACCAAAGACACCTAACAGCCTGCATGAGATGTGAATCATCAAATTTAAGTTAAACTATGGCTTAGAAAAAATGCTTCAGAACTGAAATGAAGCTAAATTCCTGCATAAGAAAGGGGAGGAGAAAAGGAGGGAGGGGGAGAGGGAAGAAAGGAAGGAGGGAGGGAGGAAGGGAGGGAGGGAGCGAGGACAGATGGACAATAAAAAGCCAGAGACAGATATTGGGGTCCACGCTGAAAATCAGAAAGGCAAAGTGGCCCGCTCTTACCTTTACCTCAAACTGAAATGAGTGATCCTGCCACCAAGAATCTCAGGATGAAACTGAGCATACGACCTGTCCCTTCAGTTTTATATTCCTCTCTAGTGCTGGGATTAAGGGCATGCAGCACCACCACCTGGCCTCTATGGCTAACCAGTGTTGCTGCTGAGATTAAAGATGTGTGTCACCACTGCCTGGCCTGTATAGCTGACTAGTGTGGTTGCTGATCTGCAGGCAAGCTTTGTTTATTAAAAAAAAAAAATAACATACCACTAGGAAGGAAAGAAGGAGGGAAGGAGGAAAGGAAGAAAGGAGAAATGAAAGAACTTAACAAAACAACTAATAACTAACATGAACATCACTTTTCTTTATTACTCAAGCCCTGTATTAGTGAATAGCAACTGAAGTTGCAAAACAGTTCAATGCGATGGGTAATATTTTTTAAAAAATTTAAATATTCATTGTAGCAGCATTTCAATTATATTTTAATAAATAAAAATTTCCTGAAGATCTGAGAGTAAAACAGTCCCACTGTTTAGCCTTGCAGACCAGGTTATGGTAAAACACAACTTTAATCCTAGTAACCACAATGACATACACCTTTAAACCCAGTAGCCACACTAGCTGATAGAAATTGGGTGATGTGTGCCTTTAATCCCAGCCCTAGAGAGGATTATAAAATGAGAGGAGACAGCTCTCAACACGCAGTCTCATTCTGAGATTCCGGGAGGCACGATCACCATTTCAGACTGAGGTTGAGGTAAGAGTCAGTGGCTGGCTGTTTTGCTTTTTCAGAACATCAGCTGAACCTTAATTTTTCTCTTTGAGTTTTTATTAATCATGATTCAATTCATGGCATAATAATATATATTTAAGATATCCCAAAGTTCTTTCAAGGAC
Source organism: Microtus oregoni (assembly GCF_018167655.1). NCBI lineage: Eukaryota > Metazoa > Chordata > Mammalia > Rodentia > Cricetidae > Microtus > Microtus oregoni. The sequence goes on from NW_024543061.1 coordinate 60,753,316, forward strand.
AATGAATTTTGGTAACTGTATGAGAGAAAAACTGGACAAGCAAGGACCTAGATCTAAGAAGCCATACTACCACCCCAGGTCAAGAAAACAACAGAGGCTACAGAGATTTCTCAGTGGCTAAGAGCACATACTGCTCTTACACAGGACCTGAGTTAAGATCTCAGCACCCACACTGGGCAGTTCACAGTCACCTGTAATTCAAGCTTTAGGAGAGCCCGCTTCCTCTTCTGATCTCTGAGATCACCCCCACTCTTGTAGACCACTCAGCTAGGCTGCCTCTCATCTCAGCATCTTGGCAGTAGTAAACAATGTATATACTGATGTTCATCAGTACTCAATGTAGTTATATCCTGGAGATTCCACCAAAGTCGAGCAGGTTGTGGTGTGTGAGGTGGGAAGCTTCTGTTTCCTGTTCTAAGACTGCCTTCTGGTTCCACTCTGCAGTGATCTCCTTTCCCTCTCCTGACAAAACCAGCCTCAAGTCACTCAGCTCCTAGCCTCATATTCATCTACTCTAGCTCACCTGTACACAGAATCCTAAAGGGTCAGCTCAAACCTCACATACTTCTGCTTATATTTTATCTAGAGATAGAATCACTGCTTCTTATTATGTGATTTTAAAGATCATTTAAAAAATTAACTTCCAGAGTTCTCCAACTAAAACCTCCTATATCAAATGCTTTGATTGCGATCCCTCATGGGCTATTTCATGGACACTGTACCTGTTGAACATGGACGTGTTCTTTTCTCCAGGCAACTCCAATAGCCATCATCATCAGGCTCTCTTATCTTATTTACTACCATTTTATATTCAACTACCTGGGCCAGGAACCTAGGATTGAATGACTCTGCCTCATCCCTCAAATGCACACTGTGTTCTCTTTCCATATTGGCCTTCTATTATCCACTCTCCTTTCCATTATTATACTACAGGACCTACTAGAATGTGAGCTCCATGGAAGGAAGGATTTGTTCTGTCTTCTACCCTATTCCCATGTCTGTCACACAATACTACATACAATGAAGTAAATATCTGTAAAACAAACACTTTCATCACTACAACTTGTCTTCTTCCCGTCATTCCTTTTACCCCAATGCTATCAAAATACAAACCACATTCTGCTATCTTTTCATTGAAACCTGCTGTGGTCACTAAGTCCTTCATAGTCTGATCTACAGTTGCCCACTCTCTACCTTGTTTACTACATTCTAAACACACTTAGTTTAAACTTATTTCCTCTAGTCTTTGTCTCTTTCAGGCTCCTCTTTAATGTCTGGGTGGGTGATCTTTTCGAGGGGCACTTCCTAAATTTAGTGTCCAAGGGGCCAGTGAACTATCACAGTAGCCTGTTCATTTCTGGGCACTGCAGCCCTTGCTTCCTCCCCTGGTGCTGTAACCAAACACCCAACAAACACAGCACGACAGAGAAATAGTTCATCCTGGTTCATAGCTCAAGGTACAGTATACCAGACAGGCAGTCAAGGCAGCAGAAACCAAACAGCTGCTAAAGCTGCATCCACAATAAAAAAAAAAACAGCAATACCTGCATTTCTCCAGAAAACAGTTCCTCCCACAATCAAATACAAGTGCTAAGGAAATAGGTCAATGAATATTTTATGTTAAAAAAATTATTCTGAACTACTCAGGTTCAGTGGTAGTAAAAGAAATTCCCCTAAATGAATACTTTCCACCCATCAGATTCACATTTGGAAAAGAACTGTAGTTAAGAAGAGAAAATTACAAAATGAAACTTTGTCAAATGTGATAAGGCACACTTTCAAAAGGTGGAATAAAGAGAAGAAAAGAATGCCCACCAGAAAAACTCGTACATCTAGAATGGAGGTAGTGTAAATCCTAACACAGCTTCGGACATGAACTCCCGGATCTCAACATCACTGCTCTGCGGCTATGAACTGTGAAGTGCACACTATGCCACACCTCAGAAAAGCAAACTGACAGCACTTCTGCTGCCTTCAAGAGGCTGTACATGGCTCAGCAAATGCTTGGTATACTCTAAGACCTATACCTTCTTTCTAAAGTATTGTGGCCTCGAGAAATAGGGCCAGCCAAAAGACATAGGAGACATGGCATTGGAGCTTCTGAGGAGTCAGTTAGCAAGCTGGGCATTACAGTATTTCAGTGGTTCTGCACTGAATTCCCCAACTGCTTTAGGCCTAACATAAATACTAAGAAGCTAACTGGCATTTTTCACACTAAAACTGTTACTACTGTGATTAGGCCTGGTTAATTAATGTGAATAATTGGCCCCTTATTTCAATTCCAGAGGAGCTGGGTTTGATTCTCAGCACTCCCTTGGCAGCTCACAACCATCTGTAACTCCAATTACATGGAATAAGATGCCCTCTTTTGACCTCCACAGGCACCAGATGCAAATGCGGTGCATAGATAGCCATGTAGCCAAAATACCCGTACATATAAAAAAATTTAATTAAAAGGGTGGTGCACATCTTTCAAAAATAAAAAAGGGGTGGGGTTGAAAAGATGGTTCAGTGATTAAGAAAACTGGCAGGTCTTCCAATGTATTGTGTTCAACTCCCAGCACCCACATGGTGGCTCGTGGTTATATGTAACTCTAGTATCGGGGGATTTCATATCCTCTGAGAGGCACACAAAAGTGATACACACACATCTAGGCAAAAAAACCTATATACATTAAGTAGTACCTATTAAGTTACTGTTATATAATAATAATTTTAAAACTTTAAGAGTAGGAGGAAAATACAAAGTAAGAGGAAGAAATAAAAAGTTCCACACACACTAAAATTACCAACATACTTTAATCAATTGAACTGGCAGACAGTTGTACTGACAATCCTGAGGCTTTATTGTAACACACTCATTAAACTGAATTGAACTTACCAATTAAGTGTGATCAACTTGATGCAAGATGACTCTTCCTATGCTGAGGTATCCTCACATAGCTGTAGAATAAAACTTGCTTTTCTATTTAAAAGTCATTTCTTTTTTTGCTAACAGGTAGTCTAAGAGGAAGGCAGCAAGCAGGGTTAGAAAGAGAAGAAAGAGGAGAACACAGAGGAAGAACAAACAGCAGAAAACAGAGGATCAGATCCTGACAATTACTCCTTCAGACTGGGGGCTCTACCTGCAGCTGCTGAGAGCTGTCGCTGAGACTGTCCTCCCTTCTCCGGGCTTCCTCCAGCATCTGTGCACTCTTCTTCTTCTCCACCTGCTCCTTGTGCTTCAGATTTGCTACCTTCTTATTCTGGTCTTTCACTTGCCTGGTGATGGAGAAATGAAGACAAAGCTTTCATGTATGCATAGGGGTAGTAGGTGTTTATTTACATGCCTTGTGCGGCAAGAAGTATCTGGATGGCAATGAAATGTTCCTCATGCAAATTCTTTTCAACAATTCCATTTTTTCTATATACCAATATAGGCAACAAACTATATACAACAATGCTGCAGTTTTCCAATGAAAAGGTATCCTAGTGCACACAATAAAATTACAAAATAAAAGAAAGGCACAGGAAGGTGTGAAATGATAATTGATTCAAGCCTCATGCCTGAAACACATAAGTACTCTCTTGACATCAATGTACTGAAATATTAGCTGGCTGATTAAGGTATGTTCTAGAAATATTGCTGCACTTTTATCTTATCTTCTCATATCTACTGTATCAGGAAAATGAAAGTAAATTTTAAATGGCTAGGAACTTAGCAGAAGAAACAGAAGGAAACTCTTACCTCGTCCTCTGTATGCTACTCTGTCTCAACACACTATCATTCTATCCTTCACCATGGTAGTCTAAATGTGTTCATTTCATTTATGTTTACAATGGCCTTCCTTTTGTCAAGGATGATGATTCATGCCTACAGTCTCAGTATCTGCACGGGTGAGGAAGGCCTGCTGTGATTATAAGACCAGCTGGAGCTCCACAGGAAGCTCTGGGCCCGTCTCATATACAGACTGAGATCGATTTACAAAGAAACAGATAAGATGAAAGCCCCTTTCCTACAGGTTTGTTACACATATATATCTGTTTCATTAGTTTGCACATTTTCTAATTTTTAAGATTTCCCAAAAAACTGCTACTAAATTTCAATACGTTGTCTGAAACTCAGTTATCAGTGAAAGTGGGATGGATTTTTAATACCTTCAATTTCTACTATAATATCAAATGATGGATAAAACTTTTAATCCATTCTCAAGGTGATGGACAATTAATTTTTTTCAACTTTCTGGCTATGACACATGATGCTACTAGGTACAAAGTGACAGACTTATAAGCGATTGTCCAAAGGTTAGTTCCAGAACCTAAACTACTAAATCATATAGCTTTTTTTTTTTAAAGTAATTTTCTCTCTAGGGAATGACTGGCTGAATGTCACAAGTCACCACATCAACTAACACTTGGCACTATCTAGACACAGTATCTCAAGTACAGGACTTTTCTAAAGGGTGTGGTGGAATTCAGACATGAAACCCAGAGCCCTGCACACATGCCAAGGTAAGCCTCTACCACTGCCCTATATCCTCAGCCCAGTCCATTGAAGTTCCAAAATGCAACTAATGTGTTATCAGTGTTGAACCTCTTTTAATATCATCTCTGGTCTTCCCTGTTCCTACTACTGTCATTGTTCAGGACATCTTTTTCTCAATGGCAGATCTCTTATACATTGTTTAAATATTTTCTTCCAACCTGTGAGCTATTTAGTTAATTGCTTTATGTTACATTTGTATTTATAGAATCCAAAATTCACACTTTATGATTTCAATGTGTATTACAAATTTACAGTAACCAAAATATTATGGTGATCATAATATACAAGCAGGAAACGCCATCATTAGAACAGAATAGGCAGAACACAAAGAAGTTTGCACATTTGGAGTCAATCTTGACAAAGGTGCCAGGAATACACAGCGAGGAAAGACTAGTTTCTTAATCAGCAATGGTGCAAAACTGAATCTACATGAAGAGCAATGGGCTTGGACCCATATTTTCATACCATGTACAAAAGAATAAGCAAAATATATTAAAGAGATGAATGAACTGAAAACTGTCAAACTACCAGAAGATAACATAAAGAATTCCTTAACAATAGGTCATTCATTTTTATACTAAAAATACTCATCACAAAGAAATTTTATCAAACTAAAAAATTTGACACATGTGAAACAGAATAAAGAGAATCCTACAGACAAGATGGCAGAAAACATTTGCAAACCAGAAAATAAACCTGATAAAGAGTTAATGTAAAAAATTTTAAAAACTCATTTCACTATCAAGAAAAAAAATTAAGATTAGTTAAGGATATTGGACAATGGCACACACAGCCCTAGCCACATAAAGCCTGAAGTCTAAGAATCATGTGAGCCCAGGATTGTAAAACCGGTCCAAACAAGACACAAAAAGATCCATTTCAAAGAAAGTGGGGTTTGTTGTTGGTGGTAAATGAGCAAAAGACTTAATATTTTACACAAGGAAAAGCAAATACCAACTTTTATAAGGAAAAAGTGCTCAATAGACAAATGAATAATTATATCTATACATGAAAACATTCAACATTACAAGGAATTGCAAATCAAATCTAGAAAACAACACCTCTTATAACATATCCTTTCCTCTCCACCCCCCACTCTCTCTTGGTTTTCTGAGACAGGGTTTCTTTGTGTAGTCCTAGCTGTCCTGGAACTAGCTGTGTAGACCAGGTTGGCCTTGAACTCACAGAGATCTGCCTGCCTCTGCCTCCTGAGTGCTGGGGTTAAAGGTGTGTGCCCTCACCACCCAGCAACGTATCATCTCTTATAATGACTGTAATAAAAAAGAAACAGATAACAAATGTTGGTAAAGATGTGGACAAAAAAGAAACCTAGTAGAGTGAAATAACCATTATGAAACTATATGGCAGTTCTTCAGAAAGCTGAAATCAGTGCCACATGTTGTGGGACACACCTGAAATTCTATCACCCCAGAAACTGTGAAAGAAGAATGAATCACAGGTTTGAGACCAACCCGGCTTACACAGTGAATTACAGGTCAGTTTCTACTACATAGTAAGACCCTGTCTTACAAACAAACCCCTCCCTGGCAAAAACATATCAATATATCCTTTAAAAAATAACTGTGCATGTCTGCAGTCCCAGGCTAAGCTGAGAGGATCACAATTCAATGCCTGTCTGACTACAGCGAGTTCAAGGGCAGCAAGGTCAATTTAGAGAGACTCAGTTTTTTTTGTTTTTGTTTTTGTTTTTTTAAAAAGTAGGTCCACCATGATCTCATGGGAGGAAAGAAGCTCCTAAGACTCCGCACTTTCGTGGAGTTATGAGTAGTAGTAGTTTCCTGAGGAAAAGGGAGTCAAGAGGAAATGGTGGATCAATGACTTTTCACAAACTATATGCATAGATTCCTTTCACTTTGTATCTGAGAGCTATTCCAGATGGGGCTGGCAGTCAGTAATGTCTGCTGCAAGGCCTGGTTATTGGAAGCATTCTGACACACTAAGTAAGGAACCCACTTAAAACCACTAGATTGGCTTTTGGTTAAAAGCATATATTACAGGCTAAACATTTGATCCAATCAAAACCAACTCTACTTTTCAGCACTTTTAAAATTCATAATTATATCTTAAAGTAAAAAAATTTATTCCTTACAATACAGAACTAGGTCACAGTTTTGAATTTTATATTAGAAAAGAATTTAAAAATCCATAGCTCATAATCAAGTATGCTCTATTCCCTATTTGTGTGTGATTTTAAAATACACATTTTGACTTTCAAAATGCTGAACATAACATTCAAATGACTGGCCTTCATTAGTTCCAAAAGCTTTAATAAAAGTCTGGCAATACAGAGGACACACACATGATGGCATGCTCACACAAGGAGAAATTTAAAGACAACAAGGCGTCTTTGCTTTTGTTTTTATGAGTTTCTTTTTCTTCATTTTTCTAGACAAGTTACTTTTAGCCTCTTGTTACAAATGAGATAGCTGCCATCTTAAGTAGAATGTGCTCCACATTCTCCACGCAGTTCCCTATTTTCACTCTCAATATCCTTTCTTAGGTTTGTGGTTATTACTACTACATTCTAAAAACTAAGAATAACCATTACCTGGCCTTCTTTCCATTGACTTTCCCTGCCTTCTCTTGTGTGTATGGCGAATGTGAGCAAGGATATATGCAGAGTATATCACAAAGTAACTTCAACAGAGGACAGCTCAGTAAGTTTCTTGCCTCACTAAATACCATCTTCAGTTATTTTCTATAGTAAGTACATAAAAGAAAGATCATCAAAATACATATTAGTAAAATAGAATGTAGTTCTTGAATGCATCTGTAGGAACAACACTAAAAGTTCCCTTCCTCCTACTCTATCTGCACTCGCTTTCATAAGTCTTTCAATAAAGATAGCATGGGATTTCAACAGAGTTTGAGATTTGCATTTACAGGGCCGCAAAGAACTTTTCTCCTTTTATGCTTACTGGCCAGTAATTCTTTCAGGAAAGTTTAATTAATTTACCCATTTGCGAACTGGACTAGTTTGGAGTACCTATACTTTTTAGTTATTTAGAGACGCTAAGAATTAACCTCTCCTAGCATCTCTGGCTGAGCTCTCCTCGGGTTGGCAGCAGTCTTCTCAGTCTGGAGATTGCCTCCTTTGCTTTGAGCTCTGTAATTTTGTCCAGCCCATTTCTCAGTTCTTGCTTTAGTTCACACACTCCCTTTGCCTTTCGAGAAAGCCCTGCCCATGTTCCATCTGGAACTGTTTCCCTCCAATGCCTCTAGCAGTTTCGAAGTTTGCTTTCTTACATCAAGGTCTCTGATCTACTGTGAGTTGATTTTTGTGTACAGTGAAAGATACAGATCTAATTTCAATCTTCTACTTGTGGATATCCTGTTTTCCAGCACAATTTGTAAAGACGCTGTCTTTCCTACAATTTAGTTTTGCTGGCTGTTAGCACCTTTGTGAGAATTTAGGTGGCTGCCAGTGGTTCTGTTTGGGTTCTCTCTTCCATGGAATCAAGTTAATTTGTTCACAGGAAATGAACCTTCTAATATATTGTTGAATTTGGTTTTATTTACAATTTTTGCACGCATATTCATTAGGGAAATTGCTCCATAATTTTATTTTCTTAAAAAATATTTTTTATCAGTCAGGTGGTGGTGGCATAAGACTTTAATCCCAGCACTTGGAAGGCAGAGGCAGAGACTATCTTGAAAAATCAAAAGAAAAAACGGGAAAAAAAAGAAAGAGGTGTTGTACATATACCTTTAATCCAAGTACTTGAGAGGCAGAGGCAGGTGAATCTCTGTGAATTTGAGCTCAGTCTAGTCTACAGAGTGAGTGAGTTCCAGAATACCTAGGGCTGTTTACAGAGAGAACCCCTATTTTGAAAAACCAAAAAAAAAAAAAATACGAATAATGCTGGTATGAACATCGTTGAGCAAAAGCTCTTGTGGTATGTGTGCATCCTTAGGGAATATGCCCAAGAGTGGTATTGCTGGGTTCAATTTTCTGAGAAACCATCATACCATTAAAGGGCTATCGAGAAACACAGCACTAAGGAAATTCCTCAAGGATGACCCCAGCTAAGACTCTAAGCAACAGTGGAGAGGATGCCCAAACTGGCCTTCCCCTGTAATCAGACTGATGACTACCTTAACTGTCATCATAGAGCCTTCAACCAGCAACTGATGGAAGCAGATATAGAGATCTACAGTGAAACACTGGGCCGAGCTACCTGAGACAAGTCCAAGAGAAGGAGTGATAATATGAGCAAAGGGGTCAAGACCATGTTGGTGATACCCACAGAAACAGATGACCTCAGTTAGTGAGAACTCATTGACTCTGGACTGATAGCAGCGAATCTGCATAGGATCAAATTAGACCCCCTGAATGTGGGGGACAGTTGTGAGGCTTGGACAGTCTGTGGGGCCACTGGCAGTGGAACCAGAATTTATCCCTAGTGCTTGAACTGGCATCTAGGATCACATTTTTGGGGGGGGAAGGATACCTTGCTCAGTCTAGATATAGGAAAGAGGGCCTTGGCTTGCTTCGAAGTGAAGTGTCCGACTTTCTTGACGCCCCATGGGAAGCCTTGCCCTTTCTGAGGAGTGGATGGGGAGGTGAGGTAGGGGCAATATGGAGAAAGTGAGAGTGGAAATGGGGATAGCTATGTAAAATGAAAAAAAAATTCATTAAAAAATTCTTAATAAAAAAATAAAAAAGATATGAAGGAAGAAAGGAACAAACATGATTCCATTACAAAAAAATCATGATCAGAATAAAGAGTTCAGATGGTTATCAGTCAGTCCTAATGATAAGCAGCAGCCAGTTATGGTGGCAGGTGATTAATGCAAAGAAAATTTACAGTTTATTAACATTTGTCCATTTCTAAGCCATCCTTAAAGAAAATAATATCTGGTTAGGCCTAGTAGCAAACCTCTTTAATCCTAGCACCAAGAAAGAAGAGGCAGAGGAAGAGGTAGGCAGGTCTCCAAAAGTTCAAGGCCAGCCTATTCTACATAGTGAGTTCCAAGCCAGTCAGAGTAAAACTCTGTCTAAATGCAAAACAAATAAAAATAAAAAAAATCATATATTTCATCACACCACCTTTATAGTAGTCCAGAAGAGCAAACATGCCATCTTGGCTCACATTTTACCAATAAAAAACTGGTAGTTACTAAGGTTAATAAGAATGTATTTAATTTCTTTTGAACCATCTGTCATAAAAGATTGAGCCTTTTTTTAGTCTTTATTCTTTGTCCTTGGCTTTGAGTGAATTATATAATATTACATATAGTAAACATCTATTTATGTAGTTATATAATCTTTGAGGTACTTATCAGTTTCTTTTACAAACTTTTGTCCAACAGGTGATGGTTCTTGACAATATCCAAGCAGTGATTACTGTATTTTCTGAAACTCTGCCCTCAGAACTTCAGCAAAGTATTTCCACCAATCAATAAGTTATCAATCAGTCCTACTGACTACCATGTCCTCTCCCTGGTAAGGAGCATGTAAATATCAGAAAACAGTCATAGTAGATAAAGTCCTAGTAGATGATCATAAGGGCAGCTGGAGGGAGACAGAGGTGGTATTAGCTTAGAAGATGCTCAGAGTAAGTATACTGCAGCCTAGTGACAATCAAGTGGGGGGAATGTGAACAGGAAATCTTATCATTAAATATATGGTAGAATTAGACAGAGAACCCATTCAATCCTGTGGGTATTTTGGGGGGTGGGGTGAGACTCTATTATTACTTCAAACAGTATAAATAATAGATGTTTCAGTTTTATATACTCTGTTGGTTTAACTTTGGTAGGAATTGTGCATACAGACTTTCCAATTTACTGTAATAAAGGTTTGCAAAGTATTCCCTAACAACACTCTAAGTTTCACAAGAATCTATCATGCTTATCTTCCACATACTTTTTAATTTTATAAATTTGAATTTTCTCTCTCTTCCCTCCATCTGCCCTTGCCTGCTGGGTCTACCCCAATTTTAATATTTTGTCCCAGCTATTAAGTATAAAGGTTATGTGTGTATGTGTGTGTGTGTGTGCGCGCGCATGCATGTGTTTGTGCATGTTTATGTGTGCACTGAAGACTTTAAGGTGAATCATTAGATTATTTGTTTGAGATTTCTTGGGTTTGATTTTTTTACCTAGATTCTCATAGCTCTGACTCTCCCTCTTAGATTTGCTTTTGATCTATCCCAAAGGTTCTGTTTTTATTTTCACTTGAGTCTAGAAATTTTAAAATTCCCTTTCTGATTTCTTTAAAGACTTGGCAATCATTCAAAAGTGTATTACTTGAGGCTAGGGATACGGTCCATTCAGTAAAGTTCTTACTCTGAGAGCACAGGAAGCTAAGAGTCCCAGAATATGTGTTAAAAACAAACAAAAGAAATTAAGACTAGGGGTGGTGGCAGGCCAGTTAGAGACTATGTCTCAATCGTTTTTATTCTTATTTTAAAGAAAAGAAAAAGTTGCCCAGAGCCTTAGTAATGCTAGTCACATCTACACACAGGCATATATCTTACTTGTGTGTGTGTGCATCTAAAGTACGTGTATGAGAGAGAGAGAGAGATCCCCACGTTTGGATAGTTTTTTCTCCTGTCGATTCTTTACATTTCTTAACACTTAGATTAAGGCCCCACACGTAGTATATCTTGAAGAGTGTCATGAAGAGTGTATATTCTCCAGCTGGAGGGTAGAATGTTTGTAGATATCTGTTAATTCCATTTGATCTATGATACAGTCTAAGTCTGAAATTACTTTTTTGTTTTTCTTTTCGTTTGTTTGCCTAGACTTCTCTATTGTTGAGCAAGAAGCATTATCCTAATCTGGACCCAACTGTCCCTATATAAACTCAGTAAATAAACATTCTGCACTAAGTATTTATAATCATTCTATCATATTTGAATTTTTCCCTTATAAATAAGTGGTACCCTTCTTTATCCCTTCTAACTTAGACTTGAAGTCTACTTTGTCAGATTTAAGAATGGCTACTTCTGCCTGTTTCCTACTTGCAACTGCTTGGTAGACATACGGCTTTCCATTCTTTGCCTTGTGCTTTGTATGTAATTTTACCAATAAGGTCTGTCCCTTGTGAACAGTGAACAACTGGATCTTGAATTTTTTTTTTTGTTTGGTAGGGGGAAGGAGAGTAAGATTTATTTTTATATCTATGGGTTTTCACATTCATTTATGCAGGTACACCACATATGTGTCAAGTGCATGCAGAGACCAGGAGAGATTATGAAGTGCTCTGGAACTGGAATTATGCAAGACTGTAAACCTCCACAAGGGTGGTGGGAATGGAACCTGAGTCCTCTCCAAGAGGAGTGAGAGCTCTTTGCTGCTGAACCATCTCTCTGGTCCCTGGCTCTTGAGTTTTGATTCACTAGCTTGGTTTATAGTCTTTATTTGGGGAACTAGTAGCTCTTCATTGATTGCTCTGCCTGCTTTCTTAGAGCATCCAGGACCACTACTAGCCCACGGGGAACACGATCCACAATAAGCTGGGCCCTCCTGTATCAATCATCAATCAAGAAAATGTACCACATGTCAATGCAGTGGTGGCTTTTCCTCAACTGAGATTCCCTCTTCCCAAATGACAATAGCTTTTACGGAGTTGATATAAAAATAGCCAGCACAAGGGTTAAAGTAATGTTTGCTGTTTCTTTTTCCTGGATTTATCTTAGGTGATTACTGATTGACTTAGGTGGATATGTTTCTCTCCTAGTTCTTGTTTACCTATCTATTCCTCTCATTAGATCTGTATGTTGCTAGATACTCTGTTACTGTGACCAGTTTTCTCCCCCATTCTCCCTCTTGTGCATAAAATTCTTTTAAGTATCTTCTGTAGTGCTGGTTTTGTGATCATTAATTGTTTTTATTTCTGCTGATCTTGAAATGTCTTTACTTCTCCAACAATTAAAAGGTATGTTTTTGGTAATTATTTTCAGAACTTAAAGTATGAGGACTCTATGCTTTCCTAGTTTTTAGGGTTTCTGCTGGGACCTCTGAGATTACTCCAACGAGTCTGCGTTTTACATGCATCTATGTTTTCTTTAGAAGCTTTCAATACTTCCTCTGCTCTGTGGTTTTCACACATTATATGCCTCTATGGAAAACACATTTTGTCCTTATGATGGTACACTTTACTCATGTTATTCTCATTAACCCTGAGAGTATAAATAGTATGAATCTGAATAAAGTTGCCTATTGCATGAGACTTTAGTTTGCCTCATTGAATGGCTATACTGTACCAGGTCCATCACCTCTAGAGTGAGACAGTACTTGAATTACATTCCAGGGGAAATCAGTAAACTAATGAGCTAGAATGCTATTAGGACAAAGTAGAACTATTAAAGCTGAGTTTATTAATTAGGAAACAAGAAGAGATGAGCAAGGAGAAAGTACATTAAGAATGAGAGGGAAAATGTGTTGAGTTGCAATTATAAGAAACAGTAAAGAAAACAATAGCAAAATAAAAATAACTACCACAGTCTGGCATGGTGGTACATGCCTTTAATCTTGGCATTCAAGAGGCAGTGGTGGGCACATCTTTGTGAGTTTGAGACCCAAACTGGTCTACACAGTGAGTTCTAGGTCAATCAGGGCTGCACAGTGAAACCCTATCTTTAAACAAAGAAAAAAGAAAAAAAAAGAAAAGACTAAAACTTACAAATGCAATAGTAAAAATAAAAATAATATTAGTGTGCTGGCTAGCTTTATGTCAACTTGATGCAAGCTAAAGAGCTATCTGAAAGAAGTCAAACTCACCGGGCGGTGGTGGCGCTCGCCTTTAATCCCAGCACTTGGGAAGCAGAGGCGGTTGAGAATTCTGTGAGTTTGAAGCCAACCTGGTCTACAGAGAGAGTTCCAGGACGGACTCCAAAGCTACACAGAGAAACCCTGTCTTGTTTAAAAAAAAAAAAAAAAGTGAGGTTCAAGTGAAAATGCCTCCATAAGATTCGGCCTGTGGGACAATTTCTTAATTAGTCATTGATGGGAGAGGCGCCAGCCCATTATGGGTGTTGCCATTCCTAGGCTGGTGGTCCTGAGTTCTATTAAGAAAAAAAGTGGGTTGAGAAAACCATAAACAAAGCTAGTAAGCAGCATCTCTCCATGGCCCCTACATCATCTCCTGCCTGTTTCAGATCCTAAGTTAATTTCCTTCAATGATGAACAGTGATATATGGAAATATAAGTCAAATAAACCCCTTCCTCCCTAACTTGCTTTTTGATCATAGTGTTTCATCGCAGCAACAGAAACCCTAACTAACACAATTATACTATCAGTCACTATTTCTTTCATGCTGCAATGATTGTGGTTTCTATGATCTGCTAAACTACTTTCTGCAGCTAACTCTGCAGGAGAGAAAATAGGTGCTTATTTCTCTAGCATACAACAGTTTAGATCAGAATGGGCTGGGTTACAGATTGTATTTCCAGCTAAATTGAATTCCTAAAACTCAGGGGACTACTCTTCAAGCTACTGACTGCTGTTGAGTTGGAGTCTCGCCATGGGGTACCATCTTATCGCACTGCCCACCTTCCAGCTACAAACTTCAGTGTGCTGGCTAGTCAACCTTTGCATCTGCAGAGTTCAATGTGTAAGCTCTGAGGGACATGTGCAAGCTTAAATTCCCTTACAACAGAATAGTCTCTGCTTACCAAGGCTTTATCCAGTGTCCAGAAATCTCCACCCCAAGAACATCTGCACCCACATCTGTATATCCAGGTTAGCATCTGTTCCTTATCGTGTGCTTAGTCAGAGAAAAGAGAAGGGGAGGCTCTGGGATTTGGTAACGGTGGTGAATGTTCTAGTTTTCCTGCAGAGTGCTTTCAAGGAAGAGTCCCCCTCAGCACTGTCTAACTCCAGCCATAAACAGTGAGGCATGATGGATCCTTTCTCCACGTAGATCCTTCTACAGTGTCTGCTTCTCACACAGGAGCAGACTCATGTAGCATACTAGTTTTGAGGAGATTTATTATGAAGTTTTTTCTGCTTTCGTTTGCAGCAAGTTCTCTCCCTTCCTTACCATTTCGTTCAATGCTGTCAGTTGTTATCTATTTCTTCCTCTGTAAATCTACAAGGTGTCTGGATTTCACCTGGCTTCTGAGTATCTAACGTTTGACTGTAGTCTGCTCTCATCTTTTCACACTCTCATGTTGCTCTGTAGTAAGGGATCCAGTATTTTCTTTCAGATTTATGAAGACACAGAACTCTGGTCTACATCCTCCATGTTCTAAGCCTTAGATTGCTTAGAATCTAAACTTCATTTATTTTCATGGAGGAGGTGGAAGAAGGTAGTTCACCAAAGACAAGAAAAAGACTCTGTAGGTCCAGTTGAAGATACCTTTTCTTTTTATGAGTTAGGCTTGGGAAAGGTTAATTTATCAAAATAAGATCTATTCAAAAACAGTACCTTAGATCTTCAACTTAAGCATTAAAATTTCAATGAGAAGAGACAGAAGTGTCTTTCTAATAAATCTTCTTCATTATCGCATAGTCCATGAAATGTGAAGCCTTCATGTATCAGTCACTGTAGATGAAATGCCATTTTCTACCCATATATAGTGACAGGCTGCAGTGCGCTGCAGCCAACACTGTGCAGCATATATGTGCCTGCATGAAATTAGTGTCCTGTGCCATCACGAGCCTCGTGGTATTAAGTATATATTAATCAATTAAACATATATACATATATATGTATATACACATACACACTGGAAGCCCAATTTGTACTTTGTTAGTGACGGTATCAATCAACATGAATAGTGCAGTGCTGTAAAGAATCTGAAATGTATGGCAATGGTACAATAATAGACCAAATATAATTCCATTAAA
This sequence comes from Microtus oregoni, assembly GCF_018167655.1. Classification (NCBI taxonomy): domain Eukaryota; kingdom Metazoa; phylum Chordata; class Mammalia; order Rodentia; family Cricetidae; genus Microtus; species Microtus oregoni. The sequence goes on from NW_024543061.1 coordinate 60,768,663, forward strand.
AAGACCAAAGGAGGCAGTAATAATAGTACCATCTGATGATCATTTCCTGTACACCTATGATACTTGCATTAACTCATTTAAATGCTACATTTGATAATCATCCCAATTGTATAAAGAAAAAACCTACACATGAGAAACCTAGGAAAGTCAATCTGAAGCTACTTTTCAGTCTGGAGTTCATATAATATAAAGAGACAGAAAGATCAAGAATTTAAGACCAATATGAGTTACCTATTTAAATCCTGTCTGGGGAAAACCATACTTAAAACATAAACCATACTTAAAACAAACATTACAACTAAGTATTTGTCTGCCTGAATCTGGGGCAATCATGTTACAGGGGCCTAGATCGCCATGAGGATAATAATTTATCCTGTTTAGTGCCAGCCATGTGTATCAAGAGATGGGTGTTTTCATAAACAGAAACTACATATCATTTCACTGTTATAAAAGAATTGCTAGGTAAAACATACATGATATAAACAAGTTCATAATTTTAACTCTACTGTAATTTTTACATTTCAATTTACAATGTTATTGTTCCTTTTACCCTGCTTAAGTTCTTAACCAAGACATCTCTAATAAAGTGCCAAAAACATTAAAACAATTCTCCACCCTGTCCCCTGAGGGCTCTGTGCATCATCAGTTCTTTCAGTGAAAACACGCTCAGTCTCAGTTTTGCATTCTGAATATTCTCTTTCAAAGCACAACAGTTTGCATTCACTGTCATTCCTGACATTTTGTGTTCTTAGAAACAGATTTCTAGGCACCATTTTCCTGGGATATATTGTATCATTTTAGTCCCTGTTAGGATGAGAGACAATGTTAGTAAATGAGCCTCAATCACATTAGTTTTAGAGCAAGCATACTGACCTTGAAGTGAGACTGAAGGAAACAGCAAATCCAGGAAGAAAACGTGAAAGAGAAAGTTAGAAAGAATTAATAAGGACAATAATAAAAAAAAAATACTAACATTCACGAACAGGGTAAGGCATAAAACACAGAATAAAGAGGACAGGGGCATACAGCTTCTTCACAGGTGCTAAAAACCAGAATTCCAGATCTCAACAGATAAATTTCCTATTAGAATTTAATACTATATTTGATGAAGTTTTTTTTTAAATGTTTGTCCAAAATTGAGTCTTGTAGTAGGGAACAAATTTCTTTTTTTTTTTTTACAGTTTTAAATTTATTTAAACTAGATTGACATATAGATGAACAAACGAATTTTCAGCCATCTTAAATGCTTGTCTCTTAGCTTTGATAGAGAGAGATTTGGTAGGGACTGGAGAGATGGCTCAGGGGTTAAGAACACTAGCTGCTTTTCCAGAGGACCCAAGGGAACAAATTTCTTAAAGACAAGGGGGAGGGTGTCGATTCTGTCATTTAAATAGCTAGAACTGACATTAGTGGGTGGCTTGGTGTTTGGGTTTTTTTTAACATTCCTTTGTGTACTCATTTTGTACGTATGCATGTGGTTACATATACACGTGCTACACCATGAGTGTTGGAATCAGAAGACAGATCACAGGAGTCTATAGACTTCTCACTACAGCATGAGCGTGGGAATCAGAGGACAGATCACAGGAGTCTACACTCTTCTCACTACAGCATGAGCGTGGGAATCAGAAGACAGATCACAGGAGTCTACACTCTTCTCACTACAGCATGAGCGTGGGAATCAGAAGACAGATCATAGGAGTCTACACTCTTCTCACTACAGCATGAGTGTGGGAATCAGAAGACAGATCACAGGAGTCTACACTCTTCTCACTACAGCATGAGCGTGGGAATCAGAAGACAGATCACAGGAGTCTATAGACTTCTCACTACAGAAGACAGATCACAGGAGTCTATAGACTTCTCACTACAGCATGAGCGTGGGAATCAGAAGACAGATCACAGGAGTCTACACTCTTCTCACTACAGCATGAGCGTGGGAATCAGAAGACAGATCACTGGAGTCTATAGACTTCTCACTACAGCATGAGTGTGGGAATCAGAAGACAGATCACTGGAGTCTATACTCTTCTCACTCAACCATGTACATTTCCAAGGATCAAACTCAGTCTTGGTGGCAAGCACCTTACCAGCTGAACCATCAAGCCCTCTAGCCAGTGCCGGCATTAGAGGCTTTACAGTTTCAGTCAGCTGAGGTAGTTTTATTTTTAAATAACTTATTTACTTTTATTTTGTGTGCATAAGTGTTTTGCCTGCATGTATGTCTGTGTAGGCTATTAGTTCCTGGAGCTGTCATGTGGGTGATAAGAATTGAACCCAGGTTCTCTGGAAGAGAAGGCAGTGCTCTTAACCACTGAGCCATCTCTCCAGTTTCCCAGATGAGTTTTTTACACTCCACCTTAAGTCTGGCTACTCCCTCAGCACCCTATCTCATAGAGGGGACCCAGTCATCCAAAAGACAAAGAACACAGACAGCTTCAGTTTCTCTTAGATTACAAATACCCTAGAAAAAAAATTTGAAATAATTTTCTCAAAGTGAATTTTTCCTTAAACATAACATTCCTCAATTTACATCCACTAAAATCCTTTAATAATGTGATCTAACAGCAATAATTGACAAGAATAGATGTATTTAAAAAATTCATTTCCGTTGGGCAGTGGTGGCACACACGTTTAATCCCAGCACTTGCCTACAAAGTGCGTTCCAGGACAGCCAGGACTGATACAGAGAAAACCTGTCTCGAAAAATGAAAACAACAAAAAATTTCCATTTCCAACACTATTTGGCTTTAAGACCTACAAAGTAGCCATGTATAATAGGCCTCCACCATACAAAGGTTCTATGAGTCATTAATGCCTTTTATAACAGGCAGGTTTCTCTTTCTGAAAATTAGTCAGTTTAACTGAAATAAGTATTGGTTCCTCAGCAGTTAAGATTTATAATTCCTAATTCCATCGTGATTGTTTTCATGACCTAATTTTTACTTTAAGAATCAAAAACACAGCATTTATCTCTCTCTGCCCCTAAATGCAGACACATTGGAACCAACTGCCTTCCATTCCCACCACAATGCCTTTCCCACCATGATGAATCACACTCTCAAACCAGGAGCCAAAATAAATCGTTCTTCCTTGAAATTGCTTCTTGTAAGAAATTTGGTTCCCACAACTAAGTAACTAACACAGTAAATTACTACCACGGAGTGGCACTGTTGATGTAATAAACTTGACCATGTGGTTCTTTGGCATTTGGAACTGATTTGCAAAAGTAATGTGGAGAAGTTTGAAGCAGGATGGATGGGATGCTAAAGAAGCCCTAAAATGTAAACCAAGATTAATGGTCCATTCTGGTAAGAGTTCGGAAGACCCAGATGCCAAAAGAAATGCAGACAGTAAAGGCCTGGTTCAAACAATTCCAGAGGAAATGAAAACTATCAGTAACTGGGCTAAGGTCCATTCAAATTCTGACAAAAATATTTCTTGTGTTCTGTCTGTGTTTTACAAATTAAGGGTGAGTTTAAAAGTAATAGGCTAAGCTGTTCGGCAGAAGAAATTTCAAGATCTCATAACATACAGAAATATATTTCTTAAATATATTCACTGAGGCAGAGAAAGGAACATGAGTGAGTTTAAAGTTACAGACAAAGTGAGAGTGGAGGAAGTAGGTGTGGTTATTAAAGTGATTAATTCAACTAAGGAAAAACCTTACACTTGAACAATAGGAAAAGTTCCTTGAGGACAAGACCTCATTTTCTAAGGCCCCAAGTGCTTGCAAATATGCATTCATTGAAAGGGAGGACTGAAATGAAACTGGAAATAAAGGAACTCAAAAACAGCTACCTAGCTAGGGAAATGGTTTCCCAGGTTCAGCTGCCAAAGAACAGAAGCATGACAGCAATGGATGAGCCACTCCTTGTCCTTGCAACAGAACACGGAAGTGCTGTCCATGTAGCTTGCAGACACACAAGAGTCAAATGTGGTAGTGTTGTAGAGGCTTACACTAAGATGCCAGAATGACACTGAAGCTTGACAGTACACAGTGGGTTGGACTGCCTGCAAAGGGACCTTAAAAAGCCAAAGCATGAAGCTACAAAGGCAGAAAGTGAGTCGGAATGGAGACGCCAGGATGTAGAAAATGCCAGAACTGTGAGACTTCGATTGAGAGAAAACTATAGGCAAAGAGCACATCTGACCTGAGAGAGAATCTAGTAGCACAGCTGTTGGAGTCCAAATGATTCCATCACAAGCCAGCAAACAAATGGAACTGTAACATTTGGTGTTTGCCCCAGTGGGTTCAATATTACTTTGGTCCATCTTTATACATGTGTTCAAGGGGCTTTACAGTTAGGAGTTCATATTTGTGTTTGTCTATGCGTGTGAGCATGTTGGGGCAGGAAGAAAACTGGCAGGAGCTTCCCTCCCTCTACCATTAATGACCCTGGGGCTCAAACTCAGGTTGCCAGGCTTTGCAGCAGGTGCCTTTGCCCACTGAGCAAGCTTGCCACTTAGACTAATGGCTTCTGAGCAATATTAGAACCACTGGGATTTCTGGTCATAAGTATAGATAAAGCAAAGGTATCTTGTCTTATGAGACATCCATAAGCCTTTGAAGAACAGGGTAGCATGTTAAAATTTTAAGTGGTAAACTGACAAGAAGGTAGAAATGTGATAGTTGCTATATTGTCAATGTGATTGGATTTACAGCCATGTTTGTGAGGACACTCTCAAACAGGTTTAGCTGAAAACTCTACCCACAGGCTAGAGCTGCAGACTGAATAAGAAGAAAAATGTAAGAAAAAAGAATGTTTTTAAAATGGAAAGAAAGCAAAGCATCAACACTCATTTCTAGCAGTTCCCTGACTGAAACTGCAAGGTGACCAACACTCTCAAAATTCCCTTGCTCCCTGCTATGGTGACAGTGTCCTCGAGCAGCGATGTTACGGGAGGTCCTCCCACTCCTCCAGCCTATCGCCGCTGAGATACCAGCCCATTGGGGCGTGGTCTCTCTCCCTTTAAAAATGCAGCCACTTCCCTCTCCTCTCTCTCTTCACTTCCTGCTCAGCCAGCAACTAGACTTCCTTCCTGGTTGCGCAGAGGGCTGACGGTGATCTGTAAGTTTTTTCCCTTTTAAATAAATACCACCCTATTAATCATAATTCCAAACTGGTGTGGCATTGTTTATGACTTACGCCTTCACAGCGAGCCAAAATAAAGTCTTTCACACCTTAACAAAAAAGGAAAGAAAAGTATCTAATTTCATTTTTTCAAATATTTTTAAAAAATTATCCTTACTGTACAAGTCTAATTCAGCATATACTTTAGAAACAAAGTTTAAAAGTCATTTAGAATTTTACAAGCAAGGATATTTATCTCCATTATTAAAAAATAAAATAAAAGCAGAGAAACGAGCCAGTAGGATAAACCTTTAATACTGAGGCAGGACGATTAAGAGTGCAAAAGCTGTAAAGACCCAGACTCAAATAAAGGAGGTGGGGTGCTTGGGAAACGACTCCATGAGTACAGTGCGTCCTGCACAAGCACAGGGACCTGAGTGTGGAACACTAGCACTCATGTAAAGGTAGGATGCTGACACATCTGCTACCCTACTGTCTGGGGACAGAGACGTGCAGATCACTGGCTAGCAGGCTTTTCTCAAACTGGGGAGCCCCAGGTTTAGTAAGAGTTTTCCCTGTCTTTGAAACATAAAGTCATCACCCAGGCAGTGGTAGCGAACACCTTTTATCCCAGGACTCGGGAGGCAGAAACACCATGTCTGCCTGCATACCACCATGCTTCCCATGATGATAATAACTAAACATCTTAACTGTAAGCCAGTCCCAATGAAATGTTTTCCCTTATAAGAATTGCTGTAGTCATACTGTCTCCTCACAGGAATAGAGCAATGACTAAGACAACAGTCAGTTCTTTCAAGGAGCTTCACTATGAAGTACAGTTGAAAGTTGGGGCCACAGTATGCAAGAGATGGCTTCCATGCTAATTAGGGGAGGGCTCAAGCAGAGGAGCTGAAGCTGGGGGTTCACAGAAATGCTGAGTCTCAAAGATAATCTGGAGGCCACTGGAAAGAGTGATTGTCCAAATGGAAGGGACAGAGTCTTTCTACCACTGTGACCAAGAAGAAGGGGCAATAATCAGTAAAAGTTGTCAATTTGGAAAATAAACAAGGATCTTGGCTAATAATTTCTGTGCCTTCTGTTTTAAAGCAGGTGATAAGGGGAATATAGAAACTGATAACTATAGAGGTATAGAGGATAACTAACTATGTCAGAAAAATGCTTGTCATGCAAGCATGGAAATCTGGTTTCAATCCCCAGAACTCAAAAAAAAAAAAAAAAAAACAGTAAAGAAAAAAAGAAAGAAAAGTCAGACATATTTCACATGTTTCTAATCCCAGCATTGTAGTGGCGGTGACAGGAAGGTCCCTGAGACTCACTGACCAGTCAACCTAGCATAATCAGTGATTTCTAGGCCAAGAAGTGACCTGGTTGCCCAAAAAGTATGGTGGATAGTGCCTGAGGAATGATACCTGAAGTTGGCCTCTGGTTTTCAAACATGTAAATGTGAATTCAGACTCAAATGTGCACGTTGTAGATATGCATAAACACGAACAATCTGGAGGTTGAAGAATTAAAGTGGGAAAGGGGATGATAATAATGGTGAGCCTTTTCATCATCACTCCCAAGGTAACACTATTGAAACTACAGACACAGACCAAACACAAAGGGCAGATTCAGACAGAAATGGCGTCAGAGACCTTGGCCAAATCTTGACAGCAGGCTCCTTCTGAATGAAGGAGGCTAATCTGTAAATTTGCCTGCATTCTGCTGACTGTAGAGCACACAAAGACTCCAGCTGACACAGTCAAGGGTGTACCAGCTCCTTGAGAAATTCCAAAGCAGTTGGCGGAATGACAGTTGGTGGGTTGGGTCAAAGGCTCCCACTACATCAGAAAGACAGGTACAAAGGACTCTGAGCTGTGACCCAGCAGCAGAACAACCTAACTGCTAAAAAATTACTTAGAAGTAAGTCTTTTGAACAGAATTAAGCCTCAGTAGTTTTTTGTTGTTGTTGTTCATATTTGAAGACAGGGTTTCTCTGTAACAACCCTAGCTGTCCAGGAACTAGCTCTGTAGACCAGGCTCGCCTTGAACTCACAGACTTCTGCTTTTGCCTTTGTCTCCTGAGTGCTGGGATTAAAGGTATGCACCATCACTACCCACTCTCAGGGGTTTTTTTCCAACATACTATTTGTATTGATTATTTGAGAATTTCATATAATGCACCCTGATTACACTCACTTCCCAGTCCTCCTAGGTCCACCTGTCATCCTTGCAATCCCTCCTCCACAAAAAAGGAAAAAAAAGAAATTATATATATGAAGTCTAATTTGTGTTGTCCATATACTCACTGGACCATGGTCAAATTCACAGTGATAAACCCTTAAAGAAGTTTAGATTTGGCCGGGCGGTGGTGGCGCACGCCTTTAATCCCAGTACTCGGGAGGCAGAGGCAGGCGGATCTCTGTGAGTTTGAGACCAGCCTGGTCTACAAGAGCTAGTTCCAGGACAGGCTCCAAAACCATAGAGAAACCCTGACTTGAAAAACCAAAACCAAAAAAAAAAAAAAAAAGTTTAGATTTCAGTTTTCTTAACTAAAACAACACAAGAATAATTACGCCCAGTCCATAACTGTCAGTTTCTAGTAAAGAGCCTAGCACACAAGTGCTTACCCGATGCCTTCATATTCCCTTGTCCTCATCTACTCCTTTGGCCCTTCTTGATCATCCACCCCCTTGGCCAGAGCCATCAACGAGTGTTGTGCCCATCAGCTCACTCTGGAGGCTCCCCCTCCTGCTGCTTGCACTTGAATAGTGGTAACGCTCACAAAGTGCACATACACAGACTCTTAAATGGAAGAAAAGCTACAAATCTGAATAGCACAAAGTGGTAATCTTCAAAGAGGAAGGGAAATTAATATTTCATGGGAACAGAGTTTCAGTATGAGAATATAAGATCACTTATTTAGATGAGTGGAGTTGACAGTTACGTAATTTTCAGTTTCTTGAAACAAGGTTTCTCTCTGTGTAACTGCTGTGGCTATCCATGGAACTGGCTCATGTAGACCAGGATGGCTTCAAACTCACTGAGATCCTCCTGCCTCAGCCACCCGAGAACTGGGATTAAAGGCATGGGCCACCACCAACAGTTTCAACAACAGAATTTATACTAAGAATATTTTACCATAATAAAAACTTCAAAGCATATTGTTAGCTTAAATGATTGGTCACCGTCATATAAAAGAGTATTATAAGATAAAGCTGTAAAAAGCATATTCCTATAGTTCTAGCCCTCCAGAGGCTGAGGCAGAACAACAGTGAATTCAAGGCTAGCCTGGGCTACACTGTGAGACCCTGTATAATTTCAAGATAAACATAAAGAGCTCAGAAAGATTACTATCTGGCATGTGAGGGGCTGGGTTTGACCCCTAGTAAAGCACAAGCACATAAGCACACACACTTGCATGTGTGCACATGAGCAAGCATGTGTGCGCGTGCATACACACATGCGCGTGCGCGCGCACACATACATGCACACACACACACACACATACACACACACCCCACAGGAGCGGAGTAGAGACAGAGAAAAAGATATACAAATACCTAAATTATCTTCCAAAGAACAAATGCACAGATGGTTCACCTAACCTACTAGCACAAAGCTCACATGGTACCAATGGTCTGCAAACTGTCACTGCTAACATTAAAATTATGGAGGCAGCTGTACCTCAAACACTGCACAGAGAGCAGGGTGAACATAACTCATATGTGTTGTGAGCTTAGCAGTCAGAAATGCAAGAATGTGTTATTTTCTTCTTAGTATGGGAAATTTCCTGGCAAAGGGACAAAGTATAAAGATTTCCATAATAAACCTGAAAAGAACAGACACAATGGAAATTTTTTATGTTATTAGGTCCACATTATGTTGATATACCATCCTGGATAATATGGGCTTATAAATGATGGGTTTACAGCCCCCAGCACTCCATAATCTAGCAAGAAAATGAGACACTACATTTGTAACTTTTATATAGCAGGACTGATTAGTGGCCAGAGAGGCCAGAGACCTAGGCTGAACTGGAGAGATAAGAACTGCATTATTGGAAAGCAATGAGTGCTTGTGGAAAGGAGTTCAACTGGCAAGAGTGTGAGATGCTAACTGATCTACAACCGGAGCAGGTGCTGGGCTTCATGGATGTGGTTAGAATGTTTACAACTTCTCACTTTCTGATCCCAACTTCTGTTGTTTTGCTTTCCTTCCTAGGGTGCTGTCAAGAGCTCTGATCTCTGTTCAATCAGTGTCCTAGAATCAGAAGATATGGAGTCTGCATTGATGATTGGAGTAATTCCTGTGCTGTACTCAATGGCAAGTGACAAATCTGGCTACTATACTGGGCGGAGACTGTGGTTAGGACTGATCTCAGTATACAGCATGGTGGTGTATATGGTCCGGCTGCCATGGTACCACCTCTACGATGATTTCAAATGCCATGAAAATATCACCTACCCTTGTCTTACGGAATGTTTTGAACAGGTGTTTAGCATTCCCATTACAGAAATGTGGAGCTACTGCTACTTCCTCTTCATACTCTTGTTCTTCCTCATGGAATACTTCATGGCTCAGATTCGGCATAATTACACCAAGGTAAAGGTTAAGACCACACAGCAACCTGAGAACTCAGGGGAAGTGGAGAAGGGCTCCATGGAGGCAATCAGGAAGCAGAGCCCCTCCCAGAAGATAGATTTCCTGAACTTCCACAAGGAGAAGAAGCTCTTATATCTGTATCTGCTCCACTTTCTCCTGCAGGTCAGCATCCAAACTGTGCTTCTATGCCTGCTAACATTCAAACACCTGCCTGTGATAAGCCAAAACAACTTTTATTGTAGCACCAATGACTGCCCTGGCCCCTATCATTGTCTCATCTGGGAAGTCTCTGAGAAGTGGCTGTCCATCTACACCCTCAGCACCTTTTCTATCATAATCATCCTCCTCGGCATAGGCTCCTTTGTATGTGGTATCTACCATCACTTGCTGAGGGCCCGTTCAGTTTCCAAGAGTTGGATTTCTTGACATTTATGAGGAACAACACTTTTCTTAAGTCTTTTCTACCCCATAACAGGTAGTTTTGGTTCCTCCAAATTTGTGGCGGGGGGGGGGGGGGGGAGCCTCCTCTTGCAGACCTTCTTTGGATTTTGATTTGAAAACAATAAAAGTTTGCTGTTCTCCCTTTTCTGTTCTGAGGCCAGCCTGGGATAATCTAATTCTGGAAGCAAAACCAAACCAAACAATGTCTAACAATTGACTATCAGGAATTAGTACACAATAACTCATTCCCTTCACACTGTCACCTATAAGGTGATGTTCTCACCTTTACCTGAGGCCTAGAAAGACAGGTGGCTAGTGAAGAAAACCTACAATAAGCAAGGGAAGTCAATTTTAAACTTAGGTCTCTCAGTGCCCTAATGTGCATTCCCCCGAAGTCATTCGCTGTGTGGCTGAGAAGCAGACCTTGTTTTTACTGTGAATTATACTAAAGAAAGGAGCAAGGAAAAAAGTGAAGGCATTGTGCCAGGAGGTAGGGATGTACTTCTAAGGTCACAGTTGTATGTTCTTTCTGTCTAGTCAGAGACAAAAGATCTAGGAAGCTAAATCCTAGTAAGTGGTACATAAACTGAAAGTGACCATCGGGGAAAAGCCCCGAGGTACAGGGTAAACAGGGCATGTTGGACAAAACTTCTCAACAATTTTCAAGTCATATTCCATAACACACAAGGCTGGCTCTACAGGGTGACCAATTCATAATCAATAAAAGGGGCAGATCTGGAGAGTGGACTCAGTGCTAGAACTTCAGGAGACCACAGAGCAAATAGGGGAAGACTAGAAGCAGGAGAATGGCAACAAAGAGACATTGGGCATGAGCTGGTGTGAAAAGTCAGACATGTTGACATGTCAACTTCACCCAACGGTTTGTAGAAGGCTATGCTATGTTGTACAAAGCTGTCCTGTGGTAATTTTCTAACAATGATGAATGTATTAACTCAGCATGCTGGGCTCTTAATGTGGGCCAAGTACTGGAGCATAGATAATGTTGATGACCCGAAGAAGCAAACATGAGAACAATGGTTCTCAACTTTCCTAATGCTGTGAACCTTTAGTACAGTTCCTCATGTTGTGGTGACCCACAACCATAAAACTGACTGAGAATCATATATACATGATGAGAACCAGAAATTAAGTGATTTGATGAAACTGTTAAAAAATATTCACAGGTCAAGGAATTCAGACTACAAAAGACAGTGATATCTAGACTTGAAATCATTGAAGAACTTGTCAGAACTGATAAGTAAGGAGATGAGGCACAAACAAAAGACAAAAATCACAAGTACCTCACAGACACAGAGATGACTTACCAAGAGTGTTAGCTACTTATCCTGTTACTATTTCTGAAAATCTAGCAAATAGTAAATACTCAAAAGGATATACAGAAAGCAAGTGGGAAACTATATGTATAAAATATTTAAAAGATATTAAACAAGCAGTAGTATCTTACAACATGAATTCACCATATTGAGACAATTGATAAAGACATGGGCTTCAAAAAATAAGGTTATGCCACATGATTAGATTCAATTATTAGTCTCAGCTGTATTAGAAGATGGTTCACAGCTACAGGGGAATAGTTATTGGAGAGAGAAAGCTAAGGTCCTTGAATATCAAGGTAGAGTCAGTGGTTCCGAAGCTTCTCAAGATCAAATTATTAGGGAGGGACCTTACAGTGATCCAGATAGTCAAGCTATATACAATGAACACATCTTGCCCCTATGCCATACAGCAGCCTCAAATGCTTAGGGCAAGATTCAAGAACATGAAAAAGAATTGAATCATGTCCTAAGGTTAAACAAGGCTCAAGAGAACCCTTTCTGACCTTTAGCAAAGATTAACTAAAACTATACCATTAGGGGTAGCATATCCAGAAGTTAGCAAGTACTCACGGAATCTGGCTTTTGAACATGCTAATTTAGAATGCAAAAAGATACTTGGGCCCCTAAAGGTCAGATTAGCAACAATGAACTAATGGATCCTACACACAGCCAAGGTTGAGTCCTTGAACTATAACACTGAGGCTTGGGAAGGAGAACTAATTTTCAAAGTTATGAAGAGACATCAAAATACTAAATGTTTAAATTGTGGTAAAATAGGCCATCTGAAAAGGGATTGTAGACAGGGCTTTTCTATATATAATGTTTCTTCTGGGAATGACCCAAACAGAAGCCCATACTTCTTCTGGATTATGCAAAACATGCAGCAAAGGCTGACATTAGACCAATGAATGTAGATCAAAAGAGACAAACAAGGCAACCCATTACCATAGGGAAACTCCTTGGGAGGGCCTCACACAGACCCCCAGGTCAAAAGTGGTCCGGTCATTCCCAGTCACTGTAGAAAATACACCTTTTCAGGAAAATTAGAAAATTCAATGCCTGTTAAAAAACAACAAAAAAAAACAAAAACAAAAAAAACCATGCTGCTCTGGATGACAGACAAACCATGGATGATAAATCAAAAATTCAAATACAAAAATAGAAAACTTATATTTTGAAAGACTTTTATAAATGACAAAAGATCAAAGCAGAGAGTATGAATAAATAACACTATAATAGAAGGATTATTAGACACAGATGCAGATGTGACTATTGTTACTCAAGAATCTTGGCATCCGAATTGGCCACTTTAGGAGGAAGATATTCAATTCCTAATAATTGGAACCCAATCTCAGGAAAAGCAATGCACAAGATGAGTTGAATGTATAGGGCAGGAAGGACTGAGAGGAAGGCTGAGGCAATGTGTCACTAATATAGCAGTGAATCTAGGGGGTCATGATATGTTACAACAATGGGATATCCAGATTAACATTCCCACAGTCTCAGAAATGGTACATATACCAACTCATGTTTAGGGGAAGGATATAAGGTATTACAACAAAAAAAAGTCACCAACCACTTAGGTTCTATAAAAACAACTGGCAAACCCTCAGAGGACCTGTATGGATTAAGCAATGGTGTTTAATGACAGAGAAACTGCAGGTTTTAGAGCAGTTGGTACAGGAGCAACTAGATGCTAAGCATATTGAAGAATCAACCAGCCCTTGGAATTCTCCTCTATTATTGTTTAAAAAAAATCTGAAAAATGGAGAATGGTAACAGATCTAAGAACTATAAATAAAGGTTATATAGCCAAAGGGCTCTCTACAGTCTAGAATTCCTCTGCTTTTTCTATTGCCTAAAGGATGGCCTCTTATAGTTATTGATTTAAAAGACTGTTTCTTCAGTATATCTGTACAAGAAAAAGAGAAAAATTTGCCTGCACAGTGCCTCCTTATAATGACTCTCAGCCTGCTTAAAGATATATGTGTGGAAGGATCTCCCACACAGAATGTAAAGTAACCAATATTTTGCAAGTCACCAATTGAAAATGATACATAAACAATTTCCTAAATCTATAGTTTACCATTATATGAACAATATTTTACTATCTGATTTAAACATAGATACCTTAGAAAGAATGTTTGAAGAAGTAAAGAAAGTTTTGCCTTGTTAGAGATTAAAGATTGCTCCTGAAAAATTACAAAGAAGAAATTCTATTAATAATTTAGGTTATGAAATAGGTTTACAGAAAATTATACCACAAAATAGTGCAAATTAGGAGAGTTCAATTGCAGACTCTTAATGAATTTTCCAAAGATTGCTAGGAGACATTTCCGATCTACAGTCCACTATTGGGACAAAACCTGATGAGCTGATTAATTTAAACTAAGCCTAAGATGATGAAAAGGACTTAAATAGCCACAGGGAATTATCAGCTGAAGCTGAAAAAGAATTCATTTTGACTGAAGAGAAATTACAGAAAGTACATGTGGATCCAAATCTTAACATCAGTCTGATCATATTACCTTCAAAACAATCCCCTACAGGAATTTTAATGCAAAAGGAAAATATTATCTTAGAATGATCTTTTAACTACATAAACTGAGTAAAAAATTAAAAACCTTTATGGAAAAGCTCTCTGAGATTATAAAAGGTAAACTGAGACTTAGTCAATTAACAAAAATAGACCTTACAGAAATTGTAGCACAATTCACTAATGATGAAATTAACAAATTATGGGAAGAAAGGGAACCCTGGCAAAGAGCTTTTAGTAATTTCTTGGGAGAGATAAACAATAACTATTCCAAAAGCAGAGAAATCATTTATAAAGAGAACTAATTGGGTTCTTCCTCGTATGGTACATACCAATAACTGGAGCCCCTATACTCTATACTGATGCAAATAAATCAGGAAATAAAGGTTACATATCAGAAAATTTAAGTAAAGTGAAACAAAGCCCTTATAATGAAACAAAGGCAGAATTAAATAGTATTCTCATGGTACTAAGGGATTTTAAAGAAGCTCTTAACATAGTTACTGATTTGCAATATGCAGAAAGAATAGTTTTGCATATTGAAATTGCTGAATTTATACCAGATGATGTAAAATTGAAAATGGGCTAAAGGCCTCCGAATTTCATTAAAAACGTCATGTCAATAGCAAAGGTTAAAAAAATGACTTTTCCTTTTTTTTTTTGTTTTCCTTTCCATCACATGGCAACAAACCAAGGAGATTATAAGATGTCCTACTTGTTTTTTATACAACCAAATACTACTACCTGCAGGAAGTAACCGAAAGAGTACTCAAAACAATGAAATCTGGCAGATTAATATGTTGCATTTTGTAGGATTTGGAAAACTAAAATATATACACCATACCATTGATGCCTATTCACTATCAATGACAACTGCTTTGAGTTAGAAAAAGACTGATTCAGTAATCACACATTTGATGTGGGAGTGTCATATATCAATCTGTTGATTTCATTGGTTAAGCAATAAAGAAACTGCTTGGCTGGCCCTCATAGGTTAAAACATAGGTGGGAGGAGTAAACAGAACAGAATGCTGGGAGGAAGAGGAAGTGAGCTCAGACTCCACAGCTCTCCTCTCGGGGGCAGACGCCTCAGAGAGACGCCATAGCTCAGCTCTCTGGGGCACATGCAACGAAGCTCCGACCCAGGATGGAGGTAGGCTAGAATCTTTCCCGGTAAGCGCACCTTGGGGTGCTACACACAGATGATTGGAAATGGGCTAAATTAATATGTGAGAATTAGCCTAGAAGAGGCTAGATAGAAATGGGCCAAGCAGTATTTAAATAAATACAATTTGTGTGTTGTTATTTCGGGCATAAGCTAGCAGGCGGCCGGGGTGCTGGGGACGCAGCCCCGCCACTCCTATTACTACACACATTTATTACAAGTTATGGCCATCAGGGGTATACCTGTAAAAATAAAGACAGACAATGTTCCAGCATGTGTCTCTAAGACAATAAAACAGGATTTTTGTTTTTTGCTTATTATAATACAAAGTATATTACAGGTGTACCACAAAATCCTATAGGTCAGACACTTATAGAAAGATCAAACTGAACTATAAAGGATATGTTAAATAAGCAGAAAGGAATGAGAAAGACCCTCCAGAAATAGACAGCATAATGCTTTATTAACCTTGAATTTTCTTAATGCTAATGATAAAGGAACAGAGAAACACCTAATAATAGAAAAAAACTTCTGAATTAAATCAGCCAGTGTACTTCAAGGATGTGTTGACCTCAGAAAGGAAATCAGGAGATGTGCTACACTGGGGAAGGGGTTTCACTTTTGTTACCACAGGAGAAGAAAAGCTATGGACATCATCAAAAGTAATCAAGATTTGGTCTGAAAAGGAGAAACCTCTTGATAAGGAGAAATGACAGTTCATCCACAGAGGTGACAATCCTACAAGCTGTAAGGAAACAAGGGTTGGGTTCTGTTCTTGTCTTTGCAGGAAAACAGAAAATATCTATCTTTGAGAAGTCAAGAGACCTTGGACATCTAGATGCCTAAAGAAGAAAAGATAACTATTCAGAAAGAATCAGCAAGCAAAGAAAAATCTGACTTATGATACCAATATTCTCTGCAGGGTAAAATCTCATTGCCTAAACATGCATATCTCCTTACTTCTCAGTATAATGGTAGGCTCAACTCACTTAAAAATCAAAGCTGGCTTTGGAGTTGGACAGTGGCTCTCCTTTTATAAATCTTTTTTTTTTTTTTTTTTTTTTTTTGGTTTTTCGAGACTGGGTTTCTCTGTGGTTTTGGAGCCTGTCCTGAAACTAGCTCTTGTAGACCAGGCTGGTCTCAAACTCACAGAGATCCGCCTGCCTCTGCCTCCCGAGTGCTGGGATTAAAGGCGTGCGCCACCACCACCCAGCTTTCTTCTCTAAATCTAAGCATGTTGTTAAAAGAAAAATTCAAAGTTTCTCTATCATATCAAGAGAGTCACCTGGTATGGAATAGAAGATAAAAATCTAGGGACTGAGATTATCAAGACTCTGCTTTCAAAAATTCTATTTCTCCCCTACCTATTTTTGCCTCTATGGTACCTTTCTTTGAATACATATCTATCAAAATTCAAACTTTCCATTTTGATATGAATAATGTTTAAGTTTTCCACAGAAACAATAGATTTTCCTCCAGTGACCTCCAAAGTCTCCAGGACAAAGATGGGGCCCCACACCAATCGCACCTAGTTTATATGGTGCCATTCAGCTAATATCACCACAAACTGCTCAGAATAATTTCAGAGTAGCTAGTTAGGATAATCCAGCCTAACAGACTACTCTAGCCAGGACCTGAGACAAGCACTGAACTTTCCCATTAGGCACAGACAAGACAAAAAAAAAAAAATGATACAGCTGTTGTTCCTCTCACAGGACTTGACAAATAATGCATTTTTTTCCTTTCAGGATGCCCTAAAGATACCATCACCCCCAGACAGCAGTAAGTAAATTTAAGAATACAACACCCACATTCCTAAGAGGTAGGGTGGGGTGGCTTGGGTCATTCAATGGACTGTGGATATTTGTCACTGCTTTTAGAGGGGCTAGTTTCAAGTCATTATTGGTAATCAGGGGAAAAATCAAACAAAGGAAATTAGATTCAAGGTTCTTGTTTTGAAATGAAAAAAAAAGGAGGCTATAGATATAATAGGATAAAAGGGTAGATTACTGAATCTATTCTGAAAAAATTGGAGAATATAGATATAAGATAAAAAGGTAGATTATTGAATCTACTTTTCAAAAACAACAACTGATTTTAAATATTTTTACATTGGATTAGACTTTTGTATATTGTACACAAATTTTGCATATTGATATAAATTTGAGATTAATTTTGCTAGAACATACTGTACATATATTTCAACTCTTGTTCAAGGTATTGTACCAATATAACTCATTTAACAATGTAATTCAAATCTCTAGTCCTTGAAAATTATTATTACCAACTGTATAGGATAATAAAAAATACAGGGTTAGTAATTATTTGTAGTGAGCCGCACAGGATCGCCACTACAAGATGGCACTGACATCCTGTCTTTTTGGAAATAAACAACTCCATATTTGGCTAAGCCTTTGAGAGCTGCGTGTCCCCCGCTTCCCGCATGCACGGTGGTTTAGGGTCTCTGGGCCTATCCTGATGCAGTCTGGTGTCAGCTGTTGGTGGCAGCCAATCACAGGGCGACCCGTGTGCCATTTCCATATATAAGCAGCTGCCTTAGGGCTCTTGGGCCTCTCTCGCTTCCTGCCTCTCTCTCGTTTCCTGCCCCTCGTTTCCTGTCCCTCGTCTCCTGCCCCTCGTATCCTGCCCCTTCGCTTCATGCTCTCTCTCAACCAAGGGCACTCCAATAAAGTGTGATCTGAGAAGAATCCTCGTGTGGTGGTTGTTCTTTCTCGCTGGTCGAGAAGTCCGCTGCAATTATTCATGTATTATAATAGAACTTGTAGCCACAATAGTCACAATTTTCAAGGTCAAACGATATATTTTAGATAAATCATCTTCAAACACTTCAGAGATCTACAGAATATGGCATTTAAGATGTTTTAGTAACATAGGTTCTTTTTTCTTTTATGACACTGAGACATGTTTGTTCCTGACAGCACCAATCTCCTTCAGAGAAGATACTGGACACTGAAGAGACTCCACATGGGATTTACTTTCTTTGTGGCAAAAGCTAGCTGCTGGACAAGAAAATGCCCCTGCCTCAACTGCTGAAAGTATGCTGTCCTAATTTGACAAGCAGGACACAGAAGAAAGTGACAGCCAGACATTTTCAAGACAAGGAGGAACAGCCCTTCAGAATACCCAGCTTCACAGAAAAGTCCATCAGATATGCTAGGCCTGTAGGCCAAAGATACATGCCCCAATGTGGCAGAAGAACTTTGGGTGGCTATCCAGACAGCCAGCTATTTCTGTCATTTTTCACATTTTTTGGAAGTTGCTAGTTTGCACTTTCTGCTTACTCATTTAATATTATTTCCATATTGGGTCTCTGAGGGAGTTGAAGATTATATAGCTATAGTTATAGTTTACCAGATGCAGAAAGCAAGTTATGATAGAAAGTTTTAGCTACACTGGCTGGACAGCAAGCCCCACTCTCAGTAACCTTTCTGTCTCCATCTCCACAGTGCTAGAGTTCTAGGTACCCATATGGCTACACCTGAGTTTTTTTTTCCTTACTGGGATTATGCTCAGGTCCTCAGCCTTACCCACTGAGCCATCTCCTCGGCCCCAATAAAAGTAATTAAAACAGTACTGATATTATTTATTATTCCAAAGTGGTTGAGTAGAGAAAACCCCAATTACAGAATGACACCATATGGTTTCTACTTCTAGGCATTTCAGTTCTAATTTTTGCTTTTGTTAGGTTTATTGTTTTGTTTGGTGGTTAGCCATTTGGAGTTTTGTTTGTTTAGGAGGTCTTTGGAGACTATGTTTTTTATGTAGCCCAGACAGGCCTAGAATTCTCTCATTCTTCTTGTCTCAGCTAGTACTAGGTTTATAAGCATGTGTCATCATGTCCTATTATCATGCTTAAACAAGATAAAAAACAACAACAAAAACGACACACACTTTATATTTGTTCAAATTATTTGTTTCTGCTGGGGGGGAGTGATCTGGATAGAACATTACAACATAATTTGTGATGAGATGTTGCGGGCCATGATAAAATTACAACAGTGGACAACTGACAATTATAAAACCAATCCACCAGATGATCAACTAATCTGATGGAGGAAATTCATAGGCAAGGCTTATGAATACATACAGACCACTCTTGTCTTTAGATTCACATGTGCAAAGACAGTTATAGTATCTTTCCAATATTTACACTATAATATGTAATCTCATGTGATATGTATATGCAATCTCATGATTACATCTCAATCTTATGGGCAAATATATCTGAGGGTGGTCAGGAAGATGATTCCTCATTAATCTGTATAATTTTGATATACAGAAAACATACTAGGCTATGCTTCATAACTAGATCTATTGTCCTATCAGAGCTGTAAGGCACTTAAAAGGCTGCTTTGTTCCTTTTACTCAGACTAACACAAGAAAATAACAATTTCTCCTAAGTCTAAGACAAATTGCACACAATTAGCTAATTTTACCTAAGAACAAGTTCAAACTAGACTAAAGGTTTTTAAAAATAGATCACAAGTTTAAAAACTTCACAGTTTGGCACGAGGTCAGACTTGCAGGTGTCTAACCAAGGTAAAAAACCAGCCTTAAAAAGTCCTGTCAATTCTTCACTTGTCAAGTCTGGCTGATAAAAGACCTATGTCTCAAAGCATGTCTCACTGGGCACTGTGCCCCCACTCTCTAGTCACAGTCTCACTCCAGAAAGCTTGAAACTTCGCATTGCCATGAGAAAAGGCTCAGCCCTTATTACCTACCCAAAGGAATGTGCTTTTGAACAATGGGATGTAACTCTTGTAATTTTTATTATTGCTTCAAGCCTCCTGAAAAACAGTGTATTTAAGCTAGGTAAACATAGCTGGGAAAAGAATTGAAACATAAAATTAGAATGAGATGCAGAATTACAGAATTGGAACTAAAGAATTAGAATTAAGAAATTATAGACAATTAGGACAAGAGAATTAGAATGAAAGGAAAATGACCCTCAGATAATGTGTGAATTTATTATAGAAATCTTTCAGTCCTTACTCCTGAGAATCATTCTGAGAATCAGTTACTCTGGGTAGTGGTCAGGGAGCCAGACTTCCAGACCACTAAAATAATTATCAATCTCAACTGGCTTAAATAATAGGAAATGATATTGTCTAGATATGGGAGCTTCAGAAATAGTTTCTTTGGCTTCCAAGTTCTGTCTATAGTTTTCTTTTCTCTTTTCTTAGTTTTATTTCACTTTGTTTCCTTAAAATAATGTATTTTGTAATATTTATAACAATCAGTTGAGATAAAGTAGGAGTTTGTTTAGATGCAGTAATGAGTCCTTCCCTCATCTTTTAATGTCAGAAAGCTCCTAGACAAGGAATCGAGAATATGGTGTGTGTTCTGGACTCCATAAAGTTCAAGAAGAGTCTCAGTATTTTACTAGAGAAAAGATAGCTAGCTCGTGGCCTTCCAAGCTTTCATAATTCCTCTCTTTTTGCATGAAATAATAAGTTAAATACTTATTTCAACTCTTTTCATGTGGATTTCAGAGTATCTGTACTGGTTCTTCTGAGAGATGCTTTTCTTGACTTTGCCACCCTCAGGATGTTGGTCTCACCTTAGGGTGAGACAAGGTAGCCACAGCAGTTCTATGCATCTTGCTCAGACATGCGACTATCCAAGAGAAAGAGGAGACCACCTTTCTTCTTGCTAGTCTTTCTCCAGAGGAAAAAGATTTCCCAGAGCTTCCTGTTCTTTCTCTCAAATCATTGATGTATTACATGCTGATGCATACTTAGTTACCAGAAACAAATACACTAATTTACTAAACAAATCGGGACCATTTCCAGGAGCAGGAATATTGGAACATACACAAGACTGGTGAGATATTAGAAGAAAAGTTAATTTCAACTAACATAGAGCTGTAAACAAAATATAACATAAGGCACAGACAACAAAGCTCCTAGGTATTACAAACTTATAAGTATTTAGTGACTGAAAAGGCAGGCAAAACCAATCCTTCTGAAATCTGAAAAAAATTCCATCTAATTCCTATCATTTCTTTTCTCTATAATTAAACTCCAGAAAAAGTTTATTCATTTTGAATCTACATGGAAATTCATGCCAAGTGTAGAAAATAAAATTTCAGTTATAGGATCTGGTTTCCTTAGGAATGTGGTTATTGTTTCCAAATGTGATGCAAGCTAGAGTTATCTGGAAAGAGGGAACCTCGAATGAAGAATTACCTCCATCAGATCAGCATGTAGACGTGCCTGTGTGACAATTTCTTGATTAATAATGGATATGCAAGACTTCAGCACACTATGAGCCAGTGCCAACCCCACACAGGTGGTCCTGGATTGTATAAAAATGGAAACTGGATGAGCCACTGGAAGCAGTATTCCTCCATGATCGCTGCTTTGATTTCTGCCTCCAGGTTCCTGCTTTAGTGTCAGCACTGGCTTCCCTCAATGATGAACTGAACCATGTAAATACAGAGATAAGTATGTACGCACAAACCTGCTGTGGATGGGAAAATGTTCAAAGATCAAGAAGAACAAAACTGCACACAATCTATATTCTTGGAAGCTCTAGTAATTTTGAAATCTAGATTTAAAGAATTTCATTGAAGGTGCTGGAGTGATGGCTCAGTGGTTAAAAAGAATGGTTGCTCTTCCAGAAGACCCAGGTTAGATTCCCCACACCCACATGATGGCTCAAAATGATTTGTAACTCCAGTTTCAGGGGATCTAATGACCTCTTCTAACCTCCAAGGGCACCAGGCATGCATGTGGTATACAGACATATGTGTAGATAAAACACTCATACAAAAATGAACAAATAAATAATCAAGAACCATAGAATATGCAGAGAGTTAATATCAAACTAAAGAGATGTATAGGCAAGAATGAGATCCTATTATCTGCATTCTTGGTTCACTGAAGGAATCAAAGTCTATGGATATAGAATACAAAAAATAGTAACGTAAATGGAAAATATCAAGACTACTACTAACTCTCAAAATTTAAATCTTAGTGAACAATTTA
Source organism: Microtus oregoni (assembly GCF_018167655.1). Taxonomy (NCBI): domain Eukaryota; kingdom Metazoa; phylum Chordata; class Mammalia; order Rodentia; family Cricetidae; genus Microtus; species Microtus oregoni. The sequence continues at coordinate 60,790,835 of NW_024543061.1, forward strand.
AAGATGATCTCTGATACTTTCTAGCTTTGAAGAAAATGAAAATAAATTATTCCTAAAACAAGTTTCTAAAGATGTATGTGAATTAGTGACTTCATCTGGTCACTGTCAATCTTTGGGGGTGTCCAAAAGAATATGGTGACTTTGAACTTCTACTGGAAAAGGTGTTTATGTGTATTGTGAGATTATATTAAATAGACCATTGAAATGAAGATGGTAATAATAGATTATACACTTGATCTTCAATATAAAAGATGAAATATACTCCAATACAGTTATCTTTCAAATAAAACCCACTGTGAAGATTTCAAACTTTGAACCTGATAGGAATCACCTATGAGTCTCTTACGTTATCACCATAATGCCCCTCCTAATTCTCAGGAGTGAACTGATACAATAATTTGCTTTCCAGCACTCTAAATTATTCATTCTATAAACCCCCAGTCCAAAAGAGCAACAGTTCAGAAGCAGAGCTCTAAGCCTAGGGTAAAATACCAACTTCTTAGACTTGAGGATCATTCACTCATTATACAGAACAATGATAAAACCAAGGATCTCATTGCACTCTCTTAAATAGCTAGGAGAAAAAGCCCTTAATCAATGAATATCTTCTCTTGTCGGTGATGTTCAAGTAATAGTTTCTCACTTTTTCCCTTTTATGTCATCTTTTTGGCACTGTAACAAAAAATGTACACTGACTTATTTTTTTTTATTTTTTTTTTATTTTTTTTCGAGACAGGGTTTCTCTGTAGCTTTGGTGCCTGTCCCAGAACTAGCTCTTGTAGACCAGGCTGGCCTCCAACTCACAGAGATCCGCCTGCCTCTGCCTCCCGAGTGCTGGGATTAAAGGCATGCGCCACCATCGCCCGGCTTGTACACTGACTTAGAAAAAGTTAATAAAGTAGTAAAAAGCACTGAATAACCTAATCCAGAGGTAGATAATATTGAAAACAGCATCTCATGAAAAGTTGTAAAAACACATTTTAATTTTTCTGCCCCAGTGATTCCCACTTAGCTTTCTTTCTCTTACCTTTCTAACTCAGCTATCTTCTTATCTTTGTCATTCTTCTCATTTTCTACTTCTTTCAAGATTTCCAAGAGGCGATCAACTTCAGTCTGGGCCTTACTAGATTCATCTTTGTACCTGGTAATCTCTCTCTCCAATTGCTGTATTCGGTCATTCATCTCTGGACTGGCTCTGGCTTCCAGTGTTGCTTCATGTGCCTACCCAAAAATTAAATTAAAAAATTAAAAATTTTAAAGTCTAGCCAATACAGGTACAGTGGCAGTAAGCAAACCATGCCCAAAGAATGAGTTATATTTCAATGTAAATAGTGTTAATGGCTAATCTTCAATTTCTAAAGCTTTTCTCTAATAAAGGATTACATGGGGAAAAGATTAATAATTAATGGGTAGGAATTATTTTAGTTTACAAATGGATTTCTTATTTAAAAAAACTATTTCATCTTGGAACACTTATTATGAGGTCAAAATTCATCATAACCCAACTGACACTTTGATTGAGATTAATGAAAACTATATTGGAGGGCCATAAATTCTGATCTTTGTATTCTTACATCAATGCTGAGACTCATTTCTTTAGGCCTAACCTAATTTCCTTCTCCTATATGTGGCTTTGCCAAATGTATGACTCATATGGCCTACAGCTACAAACAAATGCTTTGCAAATGAAACTGGGTTAAGAAAATAGCTACTCTGAGCTGGGCATAATCCCAGCACTTGGGAAGCAGAGGCAGGTGGATCTCTGTGAGATCCAGGACAGCCTAGACTACATAGTGAGTTCTAGAAAAGCCAGAATTACACAGTGAGTCTTGGAAACAACCAAGAAAGAGGGAGGGAAGAAAGGAAGGAAGAAAGGAGGGAGGGAGGGAGGGAGGGAGGGAGGAAGAAAGAACAGTTTCTCTCAAGTATATTTCGCTAAAATTCAGAATTTTACAAGATAGCCTGGGATTGACAAATGAAGTTAGAAAGCAAGGCCCACTCTTAAAACTAAGAAAAAGTATATTCTGTTGTAAAAGACATCTAATAAAGTCAATATATTTTAAAGTACTGCAAATTACAAAATTACAAATTAGTTTTCAAATTACTCATTGTATTAATGTTCTTATTATTTTAACAGAATAGCTGAGAAAAGAAATTTAAGGGAAGACAGGATTGTTTGGGCTCATGGTTTAAGGGTATAGACTATCAAGGAGAAGGAGTAGCTGCTTGGGCTCCATCCATGGTTGTAGGAGCTGGAAGTACACGGCATGATCTGTGGCATGCTGGGGACAGAGGGGAAGCAGAGAGCTCAGTTACAAGTAGAACCTGGCTAAGACCTAAAAACCTAAGGGTTTCAGTGACCTTCTTCTGCCATCCAGACTTCACGTCTAAAAGGTTCTGTAACTGCCAAAACAGTACCACCAACTGAGGACCAAGTTTCAAAAGGCTCTCAGCAAACCAAAATATTCCTTCTCACTAATTTCTAAAGCCATGTGTATATAATGAATGTACTTAATAAGAAGATAAAGACTAAGACATCACATTTTTTATCCAATAAGTAGAAAATATATTACATCTTCAAAATATTTCAAAAATAGTAGAGGAAAATAAATTCTTCAGAAAATATTTTAGGAAAACACGACACAAAGTAGCATAAGTAAATGAGAAAAGTTTGTGTAAATTAAGTTAAATCTTTCATGAAAGTATTATCTACATTTTCAGAGTGAATATGTCACCAAGTTCATTTGTTTAAGGTTCCATTCCCAGCAGGGGGGGGATTTTAATCTCTTCAACACCTACTAACCTAACTAACTTAGGAAACAACTACGCCAGCTTGAAGAATAAATAGACACCATTGTTTTTCAACTCTCTGAATTAGCTCTTCTTTTTTTTTTTTTTTTTTTTTTTTTTTTTTTTTTTTTTTGGTTTTTCGAGACAGGGTTTCTCTGTGGCTTTGGAGCCTGTCCTGGAACTAGCTCTGTAGACCAGGCTGGTCTCGAACTCACAGAGATCCGCCTACCTCTGCCTCCCGAGTGCTGGGATTAAAGGCGTGCGCCACCATCGCCCGGCGGAATTAGCTCTTCTTATACGGTTTTGCCAGAGTTGAATGAGGTGGGGTACTCCTGCTGGTCATTCTCGCATGGACAGGAGGGCTATGGAGACTGTTTTACTACAGTGTGTCCAACAGCAGGGGGAACAGAAGCTGTTTCACAGAATGCTCACTTTAGGTGAGGTGTAAATAAAAAGCAGGAATGAATAAAGACACCCCACTATCCACACATACACAAAAGAGATAACAGGAAAGAGGAAACAGAAGGAGGTTGGGATGGGGCAACAAAAGACAATAAACAAGTATCAACAACAGCTTATAATCAATGCCATGGAGATAAATCTTGTTACATTTAATTCTAACTATTGTTTATGCTATAAATACTACTGGCCTGGCGTTCACACATGCTAGGTTACAGTCACTGGTTAGTTAAATACTACTTCCATAGAAGGGGTCCTCTATACCCTAGACTCTGTGATTTGCTAAACTTTGCTGGGTATGTGTCTATTTTCGCTACCAGAGACTATTAATTCACTGAAGACAGTGGATAGTTCTATATTGTCTACCACCACATCCTCAGCACCCACTCTGTTAACCGACACAGGCCAGAAAAACGCTTAACAAATGAAATTGTATAACGTCTTCAGGATAATTTCTATTTGCTTTAAAACAGCCAAGAGGTATGTGAGATAACTCAGCAGTTAGGAGCTCTTGCTGCTCTTCCAGGGAACCCAATCCCCATCTCTTGGCCCCTGTAAGCACCCACATCCACATGTACTAACACACAAATATACACATTAAAAACAATAATAAATCTTCTTAAAAAGTTTTTAATCATGTGCATGTGTGCCTGTTAGTACATGTGAATGCAGGTGCCGATGGAGGCCAGTGGTTTTGGATCCCCTGGAACTGCAATTACAGGTAGCTGGGAGCTGCCTAATGTGGATGTTGGGAATCAAACCTAGGTCCACTAAAAGCGCAATACATGCTCTTAACCACTGAGCTATCTCTCCTAATAATAAACCTTTAAAATATATTTTTAAAGTAAAATAAAATAAATCAGTCCACAAGAGTGAAGGTATGAAAAGAAGAATGACTGGGGACAAGGAGGAAAATGACCAGTAGCTAAATAGAAGTTCAAGGTTAAACATAACTCAGGAGTCAATGATCCAGAATAAAGAATCACTGAGAAGAAAGTCAATCTGCTACAAGGATGTAAAAAGTAAAAAAAAAATTATCAACCTTTTCTTAATATCATAACAAATTTTATATCAGAGACACTTATATCTAAACTCTGTTGAGATCATTTATACTTTTTTGTTGTTTGTTTGTTTCCCAAGACAGGATTTCTCTGTCATAACTGTGCTGGAACTAGCTCTGTAGACCAGGCTGGCCTCGAACACACTGAGATCCGCCTGCCTCTGCCTCCCAAGTGCTGGGATTAAAAGCATGCACCAATACTGCCTGCCATTTACACTTTAAAATGAAATTTCAAGAAATATTAAATCACCTTAAAGACTTTTACAACTTTATAAAACTAATATAAACTCAAAAAGAAATTTGCCAAGTCAGTGTTACAAACATTTATTTAAAACAGTTTTACATCTGAGCATGGTAGCATATATTCTAGCACTTGAGAGGCTAGAGGTGGAACTTTGTGAGTTTCAATCCAGCCTGATCTACATAGCAAATTGCAGGACAATGAGCTATATAGTAGGAATACATGTCAAAATAAATGAATTAATTAATTAACTTGGCAAATAGAGTAAAATATTTAATTCAAGATGTAAACCTCAAGCATGGAAGCATGCGTCTATAAATCCCAACACTCTGAAGGTACAGGTACAAAAACAAGTTACTGACAAGAAAAAAGATATAGAGACCCTCCCTGTCTCAATAAATAAAACAACAAAAGAAATAAACACACAAAAAAAAACTGTGAACAGAAGAGAAATCATCCCTTCATGATAAAAACTTTCTTGATAGACTATGCATGGGAAGCACCTACCTCAACGTAGTAAGAGCTACATGATCCTACATGCAGAGGAACTCAAAACATTCTCACTAAAATCAGGAATAAGACAAGGGTATCTGTGTTACAATTCAGCATAGTACTTAGTCCTACACATAGCAAAAAGACAAATGAAAGAAATAACCGAAACTGAGCTGGAAGTGACCTCTTCGCTAGCCAACTTTCTGTTTTGTGTTTTGTGTTCTCTGTGTGTGTGTGTGTGTGTGTGTGTGTGTGTGTGTGTGTGTGTGTGGTTTTTCGAGACAGGGTTTCTCTGTAGCTTTGAAGGCTGTTCTGGAACTAGCTCTTGTAGACCAGGCTGGCTTTGAACTCACAGAGATCCGCCTGCCTCTGCCTCCCGAGTGCTGGGATTAAAGGCGTGTGCCACCACCGCCCTGCGCTAGCCAACTTTCGTAGTACAGAGAGTTCACTGCAGGCTACTAAGTGATAAAAGGCAGCAATGGTCTTACCCAGCCGAGAACCCTATTAACTACAATACCAACTGGCCAGGCAATTATGTGCCTCCTTGGTGCAATGGTGGCACTATTGATATGGGGGAAACCAAGCACTCTCTGGTAAATTTTAAAGCCCACTCCACAAACTGAGTTTCATGCCTGATCCTATAAATATAGTTAAAGAACCCAGAGTTAAGAAGGTCTTAGATCCAAGGGGTAACTTTATACTCTTGGTTAGCTAAATTGACATAATGCCAAGTTGCCTTCTAAATACCTCTAATTATACCCACATATAAATACTACTTGTCTTTTTTCTTTCTTCTTTTTTTTTTCTCCTGGGTTTTGGAGACAGGGTGGCTTTGAACAACTGTCTTAATCAGAAAAACTTCTCTTTGGAATGAAAGGTGGCAAAATGCAAAAGATTCATGGTTGATCGAGATATTTAAAAAAAAAAAGTTATGGCTGAGTGCTCAGCCCTCAACAAGACTCTCATATTACCCCCTCTCAGGATCAGGTGAAGAGAAGGTGAAAAGAATGTAAGGACTGGGATATGTGGAGAAAACTATAAGATGCTTTCTTGTGGGCATGATATAGTCAATGTAATCATGAACTCATGTAGCAGTGGCTGCCAGCAGTGGGCCTCCATGAGATTAGCCTGCTGTCAAGTCAATCATAGATTGTGGAGGTGTCTCTGTGACCTTGCCCTAGCCTGGTTAACTTATGATCCAGAGGAGTGGCAAACATTCTGATCAGCACTGACGAGCTCAACATGTTCCAGTGAACAATACAAACCATGGTCACATAGCCTGGCGTGCTGGTTTGTTGACACAAGTTAGAATCATCTGGGAAGAATGAATCTCAGTTGAGAAACTGCCTCCATGAGACTGCCTATAGTCTATGAAGTGTTTTCTTAGTTATTGATGTGGCAGAGTTCAGTCCATGTGGGCAATGTCACCATGTGGGCAGATGGTTCTTGGTTGCATAGTAAGCCATGCTTCGATGGCTTCTTTCTCAGTTACTGCCTCAGTTCTTGCCCTCATTTACCTTCATGATAAGCGATATAAAATAAACCCTTTCCTCTTTAGGTTGCTTATGGTCAAGGTGTTTTTAGCTTTAAACTCAGTGTGTTAAAACAAAACAAAAACATGCTTGTGAGAAAAGGACTCAGGGCAATTATGTAAAAGGAATGAAAAGGAGAAAGAATGTGATAGTAATCAACATGTACAATATATTCTATGAAATTGTCAAGCTAAACAGAAAGAAAATACACAGTTTAAGCACAGACTTGAAAGAAGATCCTAGTGAAAGGCCAGGATGTTAATGTGCTACCAAAATTCTAGACTAAACTGGGATCGTTAGAAGCTACAGTGGTGGTAAAAGCGAAAGAAAAGGAAGCAGCCCTGGATAAGCAAAGGGCAGTCTGCAGGAACCTTCTAGAACCTGTCTCTCGGGAATGAAAGTCTTCCTCTTCCCAAACTCATGTGCTGAAGGCTTGACTTGCCAATGCGATGTTCAGAACTGGGGTGACTGGGAAGTGAGTGGGTAAATCAGGAGAGCACTGACCTAATCTGTGGTTCAATCATAGAACCAAAATGTGATGGCATTGCGGAGAGGCTGACACTCAGGATCTCAGTACAGGAAGTAGCTCACTAGTGCCATGAGCTTAAAGGAACACTTTGTCCTTGCTCCTATCTGCTTTTCTGGTGGGCATGATGCTCTGTCCCACTAAAGACTAAAAGCGATGGAATCATCCAACCATGGACTGTAACCGCTCAAACTGTAAATCCAAATAAATCTTTTCTACTTTAATGTGTATCTTTGGTGTATCACAGCTACAAAACCAAACACATCACTAACCCACTAAGAAAAATGAAAATAACTGTACAATCTGTAGTGTCACTATGATCCTCAGCGGACAAGAGAGAGGGAGGAGGGAAGAAGGAAGGATTCAGAGCTATCTACAGTGTTCTTATGCAAACAAAGTGAGAATGGGAGCTCCTCAACCTTCTTCAGCTGTGACTCCATTTTCAGGCACTCTTCCTTCTTCTGTTCAAGAGCAATTTCAAGGGTCTTGAGTCGTGAGTCCTTTTTCAGTCCTGAGGAAGCCAGGGAAGAAGCATGCTCTTTGAGATCCAAGAGAGAGGCCTAAAAGCATCAAGACATGTTTAGATGAATACTGTGAAATAAAATGTATATTTAATTTTTCAAATTGTTAGTCATAGCATCTGAAAGTTCCCATTTCAAGAACATTCATGAACTATAAAAACGTATTATCTTTAGCTTCCAGACGTTAACTGAAATAAGGTTGATCCTCAGGACTAAATGGACAGTGACATAAAGAGTCCTAGAAATGACTGGGGTGCAGCTCCAGTAAAAAGCATGCCTGGCATGCATCAAGTTCTAGGTTCAATTTTCAGCACCACGTAAACCAGGCATGGAACACACTTGTAATTCCAGCACTCAGGAGGTGAAGGCAAGAGGATCAGAAGTGGAAGGCCAGCCTGAGATAGAGGAGGCCCTGTCGCAAAATAAAACAAGAGCTCTAACTTAATGTACTTATTTTCACAAAATAAAAGAGACTGAGCTTTGAGAACCTAAGTAACCAAACTTAGTAACTAAGTAATTTGAATGGGGATTTTTCCCCCCTCTTTCAGCAGGAAATTCTTGTAGAAACTTACTTCTGGAAATTTTCCTAAAGTTAAGAGACAAATCTGCTGGATTACTCATCACACAGCATTCAACTGTTTAGCTATTTAAATTATACTAACAGGATTATTCAAAAATAAGATCAAAATCATGAAGTCACATAAGTTATAGGTGATTGTGTTTCTAATAACGGTTATAATTAGATTTCTTCCTTTGTTACTTGTATTGTTAGAAGTGTCTCTCATTATAAAACATGGCTGCAGTTACTCTAGGATACGCAGCTTTGGTATCACATAAGAAATCAACTCTTAAAACAGAGAACAGGGTCGTAACGGACGAAGAAGTGATAAGCAGTCTACTGTAGCACTCACAGCTTCCTAGGCAACTAGAAAGCCCTCCACAAAATACTAAGAATCTTTCTTGCTTGTCTGCACTGTGCAGACACCGCAGATACACAGAAAGCGATGACTAAGCAAACTGAGTAACTCCATTTGGTAATCCTAACCTCCTTCTCGGAGAGGTCTCCTTGCAACAGGCTGACTTTTTCTTTCAAGTCTTTAAGATCTTTCTTGTAGGTATCAATCTCTTCTTGCTTCTCTCGCTCATCTCTGTCCCGCTGCTCCTTTAAGCGTTCAATTGTTCGTTCCTAAAAAGAAAGCACACCAAGTCATGAGGAAACTACCATTTGTACCTACATCCGGTAGCATACTCTGCTTCCTCTGACCAAAGTCAATTCTTCTACCATCTACTAAAAAGGCAATGGTAAGCTCTTCAAGAATTTATATAGTGTATATTGCATGTGTTTTAATAAATAAAGCTTGTCTGAAGATCAGAGGGCGAAGCAGCCATACTAGGCAGCCATACAGGCCAGGGAGTGGTAGCACACACCTTTAATTCCAGGACTAGGAAGACAGAGGCAAAAAGGCTCTGTGAGTTCAATGCAGCTGAGGGCTACACAAGACTGAATCAATCTACAAAAGAAACAGAGCTCACACAAAGGTGACCCCAGCGCTTGGGAACCCACTCCTTTAATCGCAGCACTGGGGAGGTGGAGACAGGAGCCATAAGGCTGGGCAGGGAAAAAAAATATAAAGGGGAAGAGACAGAACTCAGTGGAGTGCAGAGTTTGAGGAAACCGGATCTTGACATTCTGTATGAAGATTTGGTAGAGGGAAAAGGTCTCTCTAGTGGTGGCTGCTTTGCTTCTATGATTTTCAGGTTGAACCCCAATATCTGTCTCTGGGTTTTTATTGTTTGTACTATAAATTAACTTTTCAAATAACTAATTTCTCCTTTTGTAACCAATAAATGTCCAACTTTGCTTATTTTTAAATTCCAAGAGTAGTTTCCTATATCACTTCAAATATTATTAGATATCACTAAAGTATTCTCTTGAATCACTAAAGTACTCTCTTGAAATATTGCCATTTAAATTAAATTTTCAAGTCACAAAAATTTATGTGTATGCCCTTAGGACAATAAGTAACATATTTCTTCACTATAATGGTACTGACACACTACCTACACAGCCATAGAAATTACTCATAACTCATATATCAAAAGGAGGGAGGGGAGCTACAATACAATAATCTAACATAAAGGAGGACAAAGATGAGGTAGAAAAATTTAAACTTATTCTTCCAGGTGTTCAGAAAGCATGAAGGCTAAAGGAATTTATTATATTTCTGGGTAGTATTTCTAAACATACTCACAGAATACATAATCATTCTGGCAACAGATCAAAGTATTCTGAGTCCAAAGGACCTAAGGAATGTTGTGTTATGCCTCTGAAAAGAATCCAGTTAAATATCCCAAGGAAAGTACAGCATGATGGGATAACCCTTTAATTCCAACCCTGGGAACTGGAAATAAGAGGATCAAGAGCTAAAGACCACCCTGAGTGTTAAGGACTATTCTTGATTATCAAATAGACTACATCTAGAATTAACTAAAACCCAAATGGCTGGGCACATATTTTCTTAATTAAATAATTTGAAGTGTAAGGACCCAGTTCTAATCCAGATCTTTGAGGTGGGACACCATTAATTCAGCTCTTTTGAATTAATCTGGGGCACACACCTTCTGCTAGTAGCCTATGTAAAGGACATGGAAGGAAGCTAGCTCTCCCTCTGCCTGCTTGCTTCCACTCTCATTAGCAAGACTATTTATTCTACACTATTCTATTCTGGCATTTACTGAAGACCAGCTGTGACATCTAGAATTAACTAACAACTACTGGATTCTTGGACCTTCCATTGATAGACAGTCATTGTTGGCAGACCTGGATCACAGCCTGCAAGTAATTCCAGTAAATTCCCATTAGATGGATGGATGATAGATTCAGTCTATAAGTTTGTTCCTCTAAAGAACCCTGACTAATACACTGAGCTATATTGTGAGCCTGAGGCCAGCACATGAGACATATAGCATGAATAATAAAAACACAGAGACAGATATTGGGGTTCAAGTTGAAGATCAGAGAAGCAGACCAGTAAGTCACTAGAGAGACCTTTTCCCTCTACCAATGCTCACACCGAAAGGATGATCCTCAGACTGCCTAGACAGCACTGTCTCCACCAAACCTCAGACTCCACATTCCAGTGAGTTCCTGTCTCTTTTCTTTTATATTCCTCTCTCCAACCAGCCGTATTGCTTCTGTCTCCACCTGCCTATTGATAAGATTAAAAGTGACTCCCAAACACTGGGATTAAAGGGGTCAGTCACCACCACCTGGATCTGTTTCAGGATCAATCTTGTATAGCCCAGGATGGCCTTAAACTCACACAGGTCTGTCTGCCTCTGTCTCCTGGGATTAAAGGTGTGTGCCACCACTGCCTGGTCTCTAGTAGCTTAGCTTTGCACTCTGATCTTCAGACAAGCTTTATTTATTAAAATACAAATAAAATATCACTATAGAAACCTCTATCACAAAACAAGTCACCTTCCAAAAACAAAAACAAACAAATAAAAGAACAATAAAAAACAAAATCACCATAAGGAGATTCTCTAAAATATCTTCTAGGATGGTACAGACCACTTATTCATTTAACCATTCTTTTAAATCATAAAGGTAAAATAAAGTAATAAAAGTCAAGGGGCTAGAGAAATTGATTCAGTGACTAAGAGTATTGACTGGTGCTCACTTAGGCAGCACATATACTAAAACTAGAATAATACAAAGATTAGTATGGCCCCTGTGCAAAGATGACAATAAAAAGAAGGGAGGGAGGGAGGGAGGGAAAAAAGGAGGGAGGGAGGGAGAGAGAAAGAACGAAAGAACGAAAGAACGAAAGAACGAAAGAAAGGTGGGTGGGCAGGTGGGCACTGACTGCTCTTCCAGAGGACTCAGATTCAACTCTTAGCACCCACATGGCAGCTACAATACCAGGAAATCCAATACCCTCTTCTGGTCTCTAGGGACTTCTGGGGACACAAGGTATATGTGATACACAGACATAGATGTCAACAAAACATCTATACACATAAAAATAAATAAAATTAAAAATCATTTTAGGAGTATGCCAAGACTAGAAAAGTAGTAAGGGTGTAATATTCATGAATAAAAGCCATGAAAATGCCATGGGATGGTTAGGTAACAGGAGAGCTAGTCTGGGATAGAATCCTGATAATCAATGTCCCATGTTCTACACATTTTTTTAAGTAATGGATTTCTTTTCGTTCTGAAAGCAGCAAAATAGGGAACATATGCTGATTCTATTGGAAATGTGGTGATAGTCTTTGGTGTACAACCAATCTTTCCGAGTAGTTGGTGCTAGCATCTAACAGTAACTAGAGTGTCTTTCCACTTTCCACTCTGCACATCAGCAGCCAAGAACTGTTTCCATGAAAAGATTTCTTCTGTGTTTGTAGCCAAAGTTTTAGAATAATGAGAAAGCAGAACACAAAGGTCTGGGAAGGGTCAATCCAATCACTCACTTTCTCTGCAAGAGCCTCCTCCAAGGTCGTTAGCGCTGTGTCTGTGTTGGTGGTGTCCGCCTGCAGAGACTTGACTCGCTCTTTCAAACTGCTCATCTGCTTTTCTTTATCTCTCAGTTGTTCCTGGAGATTTTCAATCTGAATAAACACATGCATTTCAGAAAAAAAGTCATTTATGAGGTAGAAGTAGGCCCAATAACAATTATTTAAATCATAAACAAATTGTGGTGTGTGTCTGTGTGTGTGTGTGTGTGTGTGAGAGAGAGAGAGAGAGAGAGAGAGAATTTGTTTTAAAATTATATACTAAACACTTACTGTAGTGATATTTCATCTGTATTTTAATAAATAAAGCTAGTCTCAAATTCAGATTGCAAAGCTAAACCACTAGAGGCCAGCACACACCTATAATCCCAGGACTCAGGAGACAGACGCAGGCGAATCTCTGTGAGTTCAAGGCTATCCTAGGCTATATAAGATTATAAACTCGATCCAGAAATAGATCCAGGTGGTGGTGGATGACCCCTTTAATCCCAGTGTTTGGGAATCACACATCTTTAATCCTAGCACTAGGGAGGGGGAGACAGGAGCAATACGGCTGGGCAGGGAAAAAAATATAACAGGGAAGAGACAGGAACTCAACTAGAGTGTGAAGTCTGAGGATTTACGGAGACAGGATCTTGTACACTGGTCTTAATGGATTTGGTAGAGATAAAAGGTCTCTTTGGTGGCTGGCTGCTTTGCTTTTCTGATTTTCAGGTTGGACCCCAATAGCTGTCTCTGGTTTTTATTATTCATGCTACACCTTACAACAGTCAAAGTTTTGCACCACCACAGAGAAAAGATAAGTATCCTAAGAACATATATACAAATACGCAAATCCTTGCCGGGTGGTAGCAACGCATGCTTTTAATCCTACCACTCAGAAGGTAAAGGCAGTCGGATCTCTGTGAGTTCAAGACCAGCCTGGTCTACAAGAACTAGTTCTAGGATAGGCTCCAAAGCTACAAAGAAACCCTGGCTCTCAAAAAAAAAAAAAAAAAAACCGCAAAAACAAATAAGCAAATCCTTAACAAAAGAAGACAAAATTGTCTTATGAGATGGAAAGTCCCAATGTGAAGACAGTATTGCGGAAGGACTGCAATTAGTCCACATGAAATAGGATTACTTTTTTTTGGGTCTAGTAAAAAGCTAACTGTCCAATAGCTAAACAGGAGAGGGATAGGCAGAGCTGCTAGGCAGAGAGAAGAAAGAGGAGGAGAAATCCAGGCTCAAGAAAAAAGAAAGGAACAAGAAGGGAGAGGAGGGCACAAGGGAGACGCCCGGGGCAAGAAGCCGGGCAGTCATCAGCTAGCCAGACACAAACAGAGCAAGAAAATAAGAAAAGGTTATTTAAAAAAAAGCCAGTATACACTGACCAGGAGGGGACAGAGAGGAGCTAGAGGAGGATACAAAGATGGGTAGACGTGATCCATTAACTGGGAGTTTTTATTAGTATGGTGTTATTAGAATCTTTTCCATGACTTTAGAAATAAAAAGATGCTATATCACAAAATTTTACTCATGCAGAAATTTGCTGGGATTTTACTATAACAGAGTATACATACAAAAAAATTTTAGGTTGGGGGGGTTCTTTTATTTTTATGAAACATGTTTTCTCTGCTGTGGAATAATCCTTCTGTAAACTGTGAAACTGTGTTGCTCTTATTGTTAATAAAAAGTTGATTGGCCAATAGCTAGGCAGGATTTTCGGGGCAAAGAATGCTAGGAAGAAGAAGGGCAGAGTCTGAGGAGCCTCAAGAGATACAGGGAATAGGAGCTGACTTGCCATACTGAGAAAAAGTATGAAGCCATGGGCAGAGTGTAGATAAGAAACATGGGTTAGTTTAAAATGTAAGACATAGTAACAAGTCTGAGCTCTCAGCCAAGTGTTTGTAATTAATAATAAACCTCTGAATGGTTATTTGGGAGCAGATACTCAGACACAGAGAAACCATCTACATTTCTCTGTGTAGCCTTGGCTGTCCTGGAATTCACTCTGTAAACCAGGCTGGCCTCAAACTTACAGAGATCTGCTTGCCTCTGCCTCCCAAGTGCTGGGAATAAAAGTGTGCGCCACCACCAGCCAAGATGGCAGTTTTTATTGACAGGCATGCAGACTACAGAACTGACAAGGACAGAAGTCTATCACTTTTGCATGATTTCACTTTCTGCTTTGTACATCTAGTTTACTATATGAAATCATGAGGTCAAAGTCAGTCTGGGTTGTATTTCAAGAGAGTGCCTAAAAACACAAACACTGTGGACACACTGTTCCAAGTGGTAAGATTAACTCTCATCCCTCTGTCTAGCATTCCCACACTGTAGACAGTATCTGGACAAACTGCTGTAGAAGGTGGGCCATTTTATAATCCCAAGGACTTTTTTTTACATTTAATTTATTTAAGTAGGTCTGTTAGTACACTTATGCCTCCGTGTGTTTAGACAGAACAGAGGAGAACTTGCTAGAGTCGGTTCTTTCCTTCCACCATGTGAATTCCAGAGATCCGACTCAGGTTGTCATTTTGTGGCTTTTTATGTACTCTCTACTTGTTGCAAACAAAACCAGTGAGTACCTATTTAAGCATGCATCGAATTTCTGCATGAGTAGAATTCTGCAATGATCAAACGAACTGAAGCTTATTTTAAAGAGAAAATCTAACATGGGTGAACTAAAATAGAAATATTTTAAATTAGTTACTCTAGGTAGATTAATTCCTTAAAACAACCTCTCTACTCATCACATTGAGTTGGAAATAAAATATTGTATTATATATACAAGGCTGCCTTCGCCTTACCTGATTTTATAGTGATAAAAACTGATGCCAGAGGAAAGGTAAAACTAAATGCAATAGTACATGAAGAACATCAAATCTACATACCAACTATAGACTGCCACAAATTTACCAGCATCTTTTATTCTAGTTATTATCAGCATTGTACAGTTGTCAGGAACCAACACATCTGACTGAGTGGGCATAAATCCACATAAGTCCAGTCAGCTAGAACTCAGTACTTTGCCTTCAAAGCCTTAATCCCTACCAAGAAGAGAATTTCTCTACCAAAGAAATCTCACAGCGCTTCCTATAATCACCTGGAGCACCTGAGCAACTGCTTTAACAATACCTCCACAAGCTGTTTTAAACAGAATTAAATTATTATGATGAAGCCAATCAATCAGAAAGGCCCTGGACTTCATTTTCTGCAAATACTTTCCAATATCAACTGGAGAGGGGGAGAAGATCAACACAATCTTAAGATACTTAAACATAGTTTTAAACTCAATTTGCAGCATATGTGGTGAGACAAACCAACAATCCCAGCACTCAGGAGGCAGAAACAAGCAGACTGCCATGAGTCTGAGACTCAGTTTCCAAATGAGTACATACTGCTATGGTTTTCCCTGCACATACAACCATGATATAGTGTAATCTTTTAGTTGGGCATATAAAAATAATAATAATGAAAATTAAACAGAATATTACAATATACTATAATAAAACCTACAGCATATTACTTTTGTGCTTTGGGGGTCATCAGGAAGTAAATAAGGGTTAATTCAACACAATACTACAACATCACAAGTGATGTGAGAAACAGTTATCTGGCAATAGCTACCGGCCTCGTAAATGACCAATAGGCAGCAGTATTCACAGTACAAATACACTAGACAAATGGATAATTCAAGTCCTCTGTAAGACAAAATGGGACAAATAAAACTTTACCAAACTCTTGAGAATGGTTCATAATTATAAATTTATAAGTTTTTAGAATTTTCCATTCATATTTTCAGATCATAGTTACCTTCAGAAAACTAAAACTAAAAAGGAAAAAGGTGAGGGGAAGGCATTACTGTGTATCAGAAGTATATGTATGACCCTTACAAAACTACAACCCAGATATATTTTAATTGTAAGGAAAGGAATTTCCTAACGGATTTATTCATTGTATAGAACACTGCATTCTAAGACCTTTTACATAATGAACTGGATAAAAAGAAGCAAAACGTGGTGAGACCAAAATCGCAGCCTGTCAAGATCTGTTAAGAAGCAATTACGGAAAGAGTTGAAATTCTTTTTACACTCTGTTGGCACAGGTTAAAATTTTGCACAGCTGGGGCTGGAGAGACTCAGTAATTAAGTGTACTGGCTGATCTTCTCCAAGACCCAGATTCCCAGCACCCACATGGTGACTCACAACTGCCTGTAACTCCAGTTCCAGGAAATATGATGCCCTCTTCTGGCCTCAGCAGTCACCAGGTATGCATGTAATATGTAGACATACAGGCAGTCAAAACATTTACATATACAAAATAATAGAAATATTTTTTGAAAACTTGCACAGCTTAATGTACTCAAATTGCTAAAAGACTAAGCCTGAGGCAATAGCAATGGTGTGACTGCATTTATGACCTCAGGGCCTAGCATGTGTGTGAACCAATGCTTTCCGTTTTCTAGTTACACGATCTAAAGAGAAGTCTGTTGAAAGTCACACCGTAAACCCTAGAGATCTGTTATTGCCTCCTGTATTCTCTGAGCACAGGGTTACACAAATGTATACAGATATGAATAGTACTAAGAACTGGAAGACTGAGGGGCAGTGCAGCCCAGGAGAACAGGACACCTCAGTCAATGGTCTAACCACCTGGCTATTACCACAGCCACCACTGTGTCAAAGTACCAATTACTTCCTGGGATACCTTCCCAGAGAACTCAAATACCAAAGAACAGGGCGACAATGGAAACCACTGCCCATTGTCCTTGCTCATAGAATAATGTGTTAATTGAGAAGCAACGTGGGTTAAGTATTACACAGAAAATATCTCTGCAGAGATGCCTAAATTCTTCCTAGAAAGTTAAATTACAGTAGCCCTCTGTAGACAAGTTTCTTACATTTTTTACTGAAAATGTTGAGGGTTAAAAGAAAGGACACTGAATTCTATTTCTTTCCTAAAAATATTTTAACAGGACAATAAAGATGGCTGCATTCACTGAAGTCTAATTCATTAAGTGAGAATTGGTTATAATTTTCTCACAGGCCAGGTAATTTCTGAGTCTATATTATTCACAAGTAAAGGAATTTTTGGAGAATATAAGAGGCTGTCAAGGCAGCTCAGTGCATAGGGGCAAGTGCCCTTTAAGTACCCTTTAAAATCAGAGCTCAATCCCTGGAATCCTCATAGTGGAAGGGAAAACCAACTCTCAAAAGTTGTTTACAGAAAGGTTAAACAACAGGATGTTCTAAGAGGAGGTGACACACTTCGTCCTCCAGGAAAACTAGTTAAAACAGAAAGCGAACAAATCAAAGCAGCTTCAGACAGGCCCTGAAACTGAGCAGAACCCAACGTTATATATGAATCAGGACTGCTGGGGAAAGACTGAGAAAAGCTGAGGTGTTTAGAAGAGGCTCAGACAAAGTAGCGTGGAAGAAGCAGATCAGCCAAAGAGGCCAGAAGAAACAAAGACAAGCACAGCTGCTGGAAGAAGCTCAGACCAACTGAACATAAGGAAGAGACACCCTCCAACTGTTGAGCCCCTGCAGGTTGCATACTGTGCTCCAGGTTTCTAACTTTCATGAACTCCCACTGTGATGGGGTAGGCTTTTAGTGATGCGGCTGTGTTTGAGTCATTTCTACTCCTGAAAATTATCCCTCACCCACATTATTGCAGTAAAACTCTTGCATTTACCCCAGTAAAATTCATTAGTTCACCCAGGTGGACTTTGGTCCTATCGAGACTCTAGCCTATCATCAGTTCCCTCTCTGAGGTGAGCAGACGTTTGTTCAAGTTTTCCAAGGATAGTGTCACACAACAATGATGACAGATACAGACCCTAAATTTCAAATGAGGAAATGGTAACCACAAATAGCTAGTCATCACTAAATTTAAAAAATTATGATGAAAAGAATAGCTATTAATACAAGGCACAAATATGAAAACCTGGAAAAAAAAGCCGCTGAATACAAAGACCAATAAAATAGACGTTCTAAAACGTAAGTTTTGAAATATGTCACAAAACCTATGTTAACAGACATTCGTGCATACAGTCAAAAACCAAACATCTAAAAGTTACAGCAAACTAAATGTGTCCCATTTTTAATTGGGGAAGAAAAAATGCTACAAATCACTAAAAGGTAAATAAACCTATGAACACACACATTGCAGAAATGAAAATAAAAAGACCTTAAATACATAAAATTATATTCCATCTTGTTTATAAGGAAAGAGGTGGAGCCATAATGACAAACTACTTCCTCATTTCCAGGCTGGCAGAAGCAGAGAGACTAATAAAAACCCACTCTAGATGGGTCTTTATGGAAACACTTTCATACTATGCTTGTAGGAAACAGCTGATACTTGGGAAAGTCATCAAAATTATAAATGCCTATCATTTCACCAAGGTATTCTACTTCAAGGAGTCGATCCTAGAAAAGTAATTAACACAAACAGAAGCTAAATACAAACAATTTTTAGTGTAGTATTATATAAAGCAAAAAATGTAGGTATGCCATCAGAATAAACTTTGCTAACAAAGTTGTAAAACATCTTATACATGTTTACATGTATACAATGTATTACAATGATTACACCTTTGGAACACCTATCCTTGGGGTGGAACTTGGAAACATTAACCTTAAAAAAAGGAAAAATAATAGTAAGGAATGGTAAGATTTGCCTCAAAGTGTGTGTGTGTGAGCTCGCACGCGCATGTGTACCCATATTTATCCCTGTATATAGACTACCAGGTGCCAAGAAAAATAACTCAAAAATATAAACAAAATAAGAATATATATTTGCTTCTTTATGTGCAAGCTGTCACTGAAGAATAAAGGAAGTGAGCGGTGTGGGTAGAGAGACATAAAAATCACTACATTTTTAAAACAACAAATTAGTATGCATTAACAAAACAATCAACCAATATTTAGAGTGTTCAAAGTTTTACAATAGCAAAAAGGAAATGAGAACAAGTGAATATAACTGAAAACACAGGACATGATCTTCTTCAAATAAAAAAGCTAAATTGTTGCCAAGGTCAGCAAAGAAAGTTCTTCCTTGGTGACTGTTAGCAAATTAACAATAAACTAGGAAAGTGTCAAACATTTCAAATCTATCATTTCAGCAGAAACAAACCAAAAATGACATGCCTACAGCTACTGCATCAAGGACAGCTTTTATATAAGTTTAAAACTAGAAAAAAAAATAGTAGTTTTATTTTTATTTCAAAATCGGTCCATTTCAAATAATGGCCAAAGAGGTTAGTCAGTCTTCCATACTGCAAGTTACTAACTCAAAAGGAGTGCTACAATCAAGGGACAGAGTAAACCAGCTCAGCTTCCAGGTCTGCCTCGTACGTTATATGCTTATTACAGGCGCAAGCTATACTCTTCAAAATTGTCACCTAAGTAATGAAATGGATTATCTATGTGCTATTCATAGATTTCTATTCCAATTAAAGACAGTAGAGGTAGGTTAGCTAACCAAATATTGTGTCAATTGCTAAAACACTTTTGAGAAACAGGATGAGAAATCCTACTCAAAGATAGTGATACCGCTGATTTCATGAAAGACTGAACTTGTAGAGCAGTTTTATCAATCTACCTCCCGCAACAATGGTTCCGAGTACTCTGCAAATCTAAACAGAAGGAGAGCAGCTCTAGTGGTCGGTTGGCAGAGTGCTCAGAAGAAGGTTATGACACAAGGGGCCACTGTGCAGAGAACACTTGTGCCTTACCTTTTTCTGAAGAACATTGACCTTCCGTTCCTTCACGTCCAGCATGTCCTTCAGGTCGTGTATCTCTCCAGCTTGTGTACCCTTCTCCTCAGCCATATCTTGAATTTGTTTGGTTTTTTTATTTAGCATAGTCTCCTTTTCTTCTAAACGCAATCGAAGAGCATCCACCTGAGAACAGAAGATTTACAAACAATGAACAGAACAGAAGGGAGAGGAATAGTGTTGTGGAATGATCTTTTGTACACTGTAAAGATGTGACACTTGGATTGGTTTAATAAAAAGCTGAACGGCTAATACCTAGGCAGGATTTTCGAGGCAGAAAGGATACTAGAAAGAAGAAAGGCAGTGACACAGAGAGTCACCAGTCAGAGACAGAGGAAGCAGGAAAGTATCATGGGCAGTACAGAGTAAAGATAATAAATCCATGAGGCAGAAAGTAAATTAATAGGGTAATTTAAGTTTTAAGAACTAGTTAGAAACAAGCCTAAGCTATCAGCCAAGCTTTCATAATTAATAATAAGTCTGTGTGCCATTATCTGGGAGCTGAATGGCGGGACAGAGAAAGACTAGTTACAGAATAGAATTCCTTGGAATAGAGTTGCCCATATTTTAAAGAAAATAAAACTTGGATTCAGAGGAGTTACATTACTTTATTTTTAAAATTAAGCATGGGATAAAACTGGACTCTCTGAGCATGGCGAACAATGAGGGCTGATGAGAAGCCAGGGTCAATGGCACGGGGTTTTGAACCTACGTAATGTGCTGGCTTTGTGGGAGCCTAGCCAGTTTGGATGTTCACCTTCCTAGAAATGGATGGAGAGGAGAGGACCTAGGACTTACCACAGGGCAGGGAACCCTGACTGCTCTTTGGACTGGAGAGGGATGGGGAGAGGAGTGGGGGAGGGGGAGATTGGTGGGAGGAGGGGAGAAGGGTGGGAGGAGGGGGAGGGAAATGGGAGGCTGGGAGGAGGCGGAAACTTGGTTTTTTTTTTCTCCTTTTCTCAATAAAAAAAATGGAAAAAAAAGAAAAAAAAAGAAAATTACAATAAGAAGTGAAATGATTAGAACGTAAACATTCCAAATGTAGTGCATTCAAAGGATATCAAATACAAAGCACAGAGGCAGTGTACAGGAATCAGCAGCCTTCCTCTGAAAAACATATCAGTCAGAAAGACTGTTCAAAGAACCAACATTTAGCTTGGTTTTTAAATGACATATTGACCTTTACTAGATCTGAAACAGAAAGCAGAGGTAATCTAGTAAAGGAAAAAGAATATTTTGAAACATAAACACCAAACAAAGCATGTTCTAATAGATTCATCTGAGATGACTGAGCATAAAGAAAAGGGCCTAAAATGATATACAGAAAGGCTCCAATTGCCAAATATGATACTTAATTTTATCCTGTTTGCAAATCAAAGTCAATAAAAGACTTGTAAGGAGGAGGAAATGATTGTCATATTTATGTACCAGAAAATTATACTACTCTGGTCACTGGGAACACAGGACAATTGTTTTTCCCCTCCTTCAGCAGAGATTAGAACCAATAGAGAAGAGAGTAGCAGGGGAGCATGTGTTTTACAGGGAACACTAAACTGAAGTAATGTTTTCTAAAAATACAGACTAGAGACCAGAGAGAAGGTCCTGTAGGAAATGACCAAGCATGACAAGCTAAGCTCAATCCCCAAAACACACATTAGATGAGGACTGGCTCTCAGAAGTCGTACACGTACACTTACCTCCACACACATACACTAAATACATAAGTTTAAGAAAAAAAATAACTCAGCTTGAAGGTCTGTGACTGGATACTAGAGAAGCTTGGACAACTTATAAATGATGAGCAGATGCTGGCTGGTGAGGAAGATAACGAGAGAACCTTTCAGAGTGGAGGTACCATAAATACTGATGATCAGAAGAGATGTTAACGTCTCAAGAAGCTACACACAGAATGGTTAAAGCTAAGGATAGGAAGGAAGTCACAGGAAAGGAGGCTAAAAGCAGGTCTACATCAGTGTCAGGTCTAGAAGTGTGAATTTTATTGCCCATAAAAAGGAAAAATGAGAGAGAACAGCTAAAGATAAGCTTTCATCTTTTTTTTTTTTTTTCCGAGACAGGGTTTCTCTGTGGCTTTGGAGCCTGTCCTGGAACTCGCTCTGTAGACCAGGCAGGTCTCGAACTCACAGAGATCCGCCTGCCTCTGCCTCCCGAGTGCTGGGATTAAAGGCGTGCGCCACCATCGCCCCGTAGCTTTCATCTTTCTAATGAAGAAAATCAGTGAGTTTAGCTTATGGAAGGAAGCAAGAACCTTATTTCTTAAAAGTCTTCCTGATAATAACTGACTTACACGATAATGATCTAAAAATGCTACCCAACAAGCTAGAAATCCTGAATACCTTGCTTTTCAGCTTCTTACAACTCCAAAAATAAAGTACCACAAACTATGCAGCTTAAAACAGAAACTATCCCCCCACACACACACACTTAGATCTGGAGGCTAAGAAAAGTCTAAGAGTAAGAATGTCTGTAGGACTAAGCCTCCTACTGAGGACTAAAGCTCTTTCTTAGCCTCTCCCTACATTCTGATGACTCCTGGAAAATCTTGGCCTTGGATACATCTGCAAAGAGCCTGTGGTGCTTTGAAAGAAGAACACCCACAGGCTCATTTGTTTAAATACTTGGCCCCCAGTTGGTAGAACTGTTTAGGAAGGATCAAGAGACCTGGCCTTGTTAGAGGAGATGTAGCCACTGGGGGTGGCTTTAAGGTTTCAAAAGACTTACATCATTCCCACTGTGCTCACTCGCTGAAGATCAAAAGGTAAGCTCAGCCGGTCATGCCACCATGTCTTTGCACCACCATCCTGGACTCTAACCTAAAATTGAGCCATGCAAGTGCTTTCTTTTTTAAGTTGCCTTGGCCATGGTGCCAAATAACTAAGATACAGGTCACCCAAACCAATGTGAGGCTTGGGAAGAAAGGTATTTGTGATGGGCACTATTAAACTACACATACTGCTATAAAACATTCCAAAATGCTAAACTATAACAAACTTTCTTAATTAACAGATGAGTACTCACATGCACATACACATGTGCACATGGAGAGACACAAACTCACTAATGATTGAAAATGAAGAGCCCATGAATCTAGAATGTAGGGATAAGTCCCGCCCCTTAGGGGGCATGTTCACCTTGGGCTAATGTTGGCCTATAAATTTGGCGAGCATGCTCCCAGCAGTCTCTTTCTGCTTTCCTGGTCTCTGCGGAAACGGTGGTTCTGTAAGTCTATTTCACCATTAAAGCTATATATATTTTTACAATCTGTCTGCATTCGTTTACGCCGTTACACTAGAATGGTATATGTTAGGAGTTGCGCCACCCCCTACTTTCTACTTTTTATGTAGGTGTGTAATCTATAGTATGGGGCTTTAGCACATTGCTCCATTCTCAGAACTTTGTGATCACAGGACTTCTCAATACTCCTCAAAGTTACGAAAGGCCCTAAGGAGCTTTTACAAGTTAGACCTGTCAATATTTATTAAACTCTAAATTAAAAATTAAATAGCCCTAGGGCTAAAGGTATAGCTCAGTTGGCAGCATGCTTCCCTGGCTCACAGAAAGCACTGAGAGTTCAGGCGCCAGCATCACAGTATTATATAGCAATTTCCTCCATGTTAAAAATTCCCTCCTAGAGAAAGGCTTCTTAAGACTCGGGAAATTGTAAAAGGAGGCTCATAAGACTCAAGAAGTACACTTATGTTTGGAAATACAGAAACTTACAAGATTCACAAAGTCCCTCCCCAAGTTTAGAGAAGCAATTAACTTCTGCCAGGGGACCTTCCTAGAACAAACTACTAAACTAAAGGAGAATCTGCAATCTGCCAAGCTGACTGTAAATCATACAGAAAGCTCTAGGGTTCAGGGTCTTGTGAGCTGGAGTAGGCTTTGCCTTGAGTTCTTCCTGCTCCTGTAAGTACATCTAATAAACTAACTGATTTACCAAGTTAGACCTGAGTAAAATTATTACTTTTGTCTATTCTCAGTTCCCTATCTGGGATGAAGAGACATTTGTGTCCCATCTTCCCAATAGATGTCTCACACAACACACATAAGGCAGATGTGTTAGCATGAAAGGGGACTAGTCCCTTTAAGATGGGCTGACCCTTGTTCCAAAGGTTGTACCCCCTTTCCCAAGGCAGATACACATTGAAATCCTTAGAAATTGCTGGCAAGGACAAGACCAATCAGAGAGAAAGAAGGGAAGTTAAAGGGGAAATGACCCCCAAAAGCTTATTAAAAAGTCTGACCCAGAGATGGTGGGCAGATCCATCCCCTGATGGAAGCTCTATCTATTCTAATCTATTCTAATAAAGTCTCTCATTTTTGTTCTTTGTTTTGCCCCTTCTCTGTGGCTAGTGCTTCTGCATTTGAGCTTTTTCTCAGCCTTCTCAATCTCTGTCAATTATGTTATATCATCTAATAAAGCTTAAAAGAACAACCCAGCCGGGCGGTGGTGGCGCACGCCTTTAATCCCAGCACTTGGGAGGCAGAGGCAGGCGGATCTCTGTGAGTTCGAGGCCAGCCTGGTCTACAAGAGCTAGTTCCAGGACAGGAACCAAAAGCTACGGAGAAACCCTGTCTCGAAAAATCAAAAAAAAAAAAAAAAAAAGAACAACCCAAAAGAATGGAATCTTGGGGCTGCAGAAATGGCTCAGCAGTTCTGGCTTGTTACTCCAGAGGACCCAAATTGATACCCAGCACTCATATGACAGGTTACACTCATTTGTAACTCCAGTTCCAGGAAATGCAACACTCTTCTGGCCTCCATGGGCACTTCACACATGTGGTGCATAGATATGCATGCGAGCAAAACACCCATACACATTGAATTTAAAAAAGAACTGCATATTTTGCAATTATTTAGATCACAAATTAAAGTTCAATAGGAAAATGTTGACAGCCAGTATATTAAACAAGACTTTCTAACATAAAATTTAATAAAAAGACAAGCTGTAGATGAGGAAAAATATTTGTAAATCATAAATTTGATTTCAAAATACTCTGTCCATAAGATATAAACAGCTGTCAAAATTAAAGACAACCAATCCTTATGTGAAAAGATATGAACAGGAATCTCACTGCAGAACATAAATAACATTAATTACTTTGTCCTGGTGATGACAAATATCTAACAAAGAAAGGGAGAAAGGGTTTCTTTTGTTTGCAGTTTAAAAATGGGTACAGTTGGGGCTAAAGAGATGGCACAGTGGTTAAGAGCACTGGCTGCTCTACCAGAGGACCTGAGTTCAATCCCAGCAACCACATGGTGGCTCACAACTGTCCACAATTCCAGTTCCAGGGGATCTGGTACCCTCACAAAGATTTATATGCAGGCAAAATACCAGTGCACATAAAATAAATAAATCCTTAAACAGAAATGAATACAGTCCATTAGGGTGACTGGAACAAATGGCCACTGGTTACATTGTGCCTGCTGAATACACTGTGTTGCATCCAGAGAGCAGAGAACAGAGAGGGACAAGAAGTGGGTCCAAGCTACAAAACCTCAAGGCCTAACCCCAGTCATTCATTCCAAGAAGGGCTGTTCAAAATAACACAATCTTCCCAAACAGTGCCCTCAGCTGGAAACCAAGTGTCTGTGAGCATTACACACACACACACACACACACACACACACACACACACACACACACGAACCTTTAGGGGACATTTCACATTCAAACCACACACCTAACAATGAGCACATTTTGAAAAGAGCCTATAAAATACCACTAAATAATATTATAATACATAACATTTTAAAAAGTTTCCCAAGCTAAAACATACAGAAAAATAAATTTTCATTCACTAACAGTGGAAATACAAGCAAACTACTTATATACATAGGATATATTTATTTCTACTTTAATATGTTTTTTTCACAATCTGGGGGAAAAGATTCCATTTCATCTACATTTCTATCTTAGTTAAGGTTTCTATTGCTATGAAGTCACCATGACCACAGCAACTCTTATAAGGGAAAACATTTCATTGGAACTGGCTTCTAGAAGTTTAGTCCATTGTCATTATGGTGGGAAGCAATGGACATGCAGGCAAACATGGTGATGGAAAGGTAACTAATAGTTCTACATCTGGATTGGCAGGCAGCAGGAAGAGAGTGATACACAGGGCCTGGCTTGAGCATCTGGGACTTAAAGGCCTGCCCCCAATTGCTGTGGGACAATGGTCTGTACCCTGTTACTTATATTTTAAATTAACTGCTGATTGGCCAGTAGCCAGGCAAGAAGTATAGGTGGGGTGATCAGGCAGGAAGTAGAAACAGAGCAATGAGAATGTTGGGAACAGGAAAGAGTCAGACTACAGTCATCACCCAGACAGAGAGGAAGCTACACACAGAGCAAGCAAGATGTGACTGCCTCACCAAAAAAGGTACCAAGCCACATGGCTAACACTGACAAGAATTATGGCCTAATATAAGATATAAAAGTTAATAAAAAGCCTGAGCTAATAGGCCAATCAGTGTATTATTAATGTAGACTTCTGTGTAATTCTTTGGGACTTAAAGACTGGGAGCTGGTAGGACAGAAAACCTCAGACAACACCCAGTGAGATGCTTCTTCCAAAAAGGCCACACTTCCCAATAGCGCCATGCCTTATGAGCCTATGAGGGTCATTTTCATCTAAACCATCACAATTTCTTTCTCACTCTGCAACATAAATGCTGCAGAGCAGGGGAGACCAGAAAGTAGTATCAATGACAACAAAATAAGCCACTTTCCAACAGCTACTTTAGACAACAGTTCGGAAGTTCCTTAGAGAACTAAGCATGCATACATAGTTACAGTTACTATATGATCCACAAATTCACTTAGTGAATAACAATATTATCCACAAAGAGACTTGCACACAGTGTTCACAGAAGGCTCATTTGTGACTTCCAAAAACTAGGACAACCCAAGTGCTGACTGAGAGTTATTAAAACTATGGGAAAATCTTTTGTATCTCAAGTTCTTTTAAGTATTAATTTCAGGAAAATGGAAGGCTGTCCATCTCTAAGTCTGGGATGATGATACAGCAGAAAAATGTCCCTTATCATTTCTCCATGTTAATCACTCCAATGGCCCACTGTTTCACAGGAGAGTATTAGTGAAGTTCCGTGTATGCTGCTTCATTGCCCACCACATGTAGATGTGTAAGGCGTACTTCTGCATTAGATCTCTAAGTCAGGTTAATACCTGGGAATGTGGCAATGTGGACCAGATATAAATACCTGCGTGTCATGCTGAGGGACTGCTAAGTACAAGATCCACAGGAACTTGTGAGTAGGAAAGGGAAGGAATGAGAACTCATTATAAACATATAAACCTCTGATGTAAGAGCGGCTGGAAACAGGAGCTTTGAAACAAACAAACAAAAAAACCTTATAAATAGCGGGTACAGAAACTATCAAAGTCTCTGCTGTAACTACTAAATTAAGGTTTTTTAAATAAACATTCAACTCACATTGTAGAGGGGTGGGTGCACACGCACACACTTTGTTTTTTATGCTAGACACAATTTAAATGTGCTGGTCAGGTGATCTAAGATTTTAAAAAAAACACTTTGGTATAGCTGTATTGATTTGCTATGAATTCTGCACCAACCTTATTGGATCTAGAATGACCTACATGTATAGTGTAATTTAATATGAGGGTCCATATTTTGCAACCACATAAAATCCTGAGGGAAACTCCTCAAAGGGCACACAGTCGTCACCCGAGCACCACTCCGAGTAGAAGGCCTTGTTTACCCCATCAGCTGAGCACAGGGAACATCTACTGCATCTGCGAAGCATCAAAGACTGTGATAAATTTGGTAAGCCAACTTACTAACAACACAACGTTTTCCTCTACCAATGAAAACAGAAAACTATCTACCTTTCTGCAATGGCTTCACAATTCTGATCACAAAACTCTTAAATATCCTTGCTTTGTCTTACTTAGTGGGGAAACCCTGCTTGCTCCCTTTCATGTCTCTCATGGCCTGTCAATGAGAATCTTCCTAACTCTGAATGAACCTTTGCAACATTCTCTACACAGTGAAACAACTTCCTCTAGAGAAACTAGCTCAACCCACAGGCCCTGTCACACTAATGAAAGTTTCTAAATCTTTATTTGTAGCCCCAACCAAGTCTAAAACCCCTTGATTCAAAGAATATTACCTATTTAAGCCATTGCTTCCATTAACAATTTTATATTTTTTTCATTTAGGTCTTTCCAAAAAAAATATTCAAAGATGACTAATGTGGATAACTATTAATGCATGCTAAATCTGACTGTAAGTTTCTCTCATGTTATTTCTTGGATTTCCCCCATAATTTGCAAAATTCCACAAGAGAGACAGAACCAAGAGACCCGAGGTGTGGAGTGTTTGATCTGAAATTCTATCATCTTGTCTAGAAGGTGTCTCAGAGGGTAAAGGAGATGTGTCATCAAGCCTAATGGCCTGAGTTGAATCCCCAGCTGGCAAGAACCAATCCCTGAAAACTCTTCTCTAACAAATGGTGGCAAGAACCAATGCCTGGAAACTGTTCTCTAACCTCCACACATGGGATATAGCATGTGTCTATATGCACACACAAACACATGCATGCACACACACAAGATAGGTAGGTGGATGGACGGATAGATGGATAGGTGGATGCATGCATGGGCAGAAGACAGATAAAAGTAGGGGGCAGGGAAGATAGGTCAGTGGTTAGGAAAATGCTGTACTATCATGTGTACAAAAGTTTGAATGCTAGCCCCCATGAATCACAGACACAGAAATAAAGGTTTTTAAAAAAATACAAGTTAAACTCCAAATTTTAGGGACTTTGGGTGTAACTCGCTGATATTGCTTGTTTAGCATGGTCAAGGTCATGGTGTGTAAATCCAGGGCACCACACCAAAAAAAAAAAAAATACAAATAATGACATCAATAAAAATCTAACTTTAAAACTACACAAACATTTTAAAATATTTGTTTATAGTAAGTATGTGTTAGTCAGTATTCTATTGCTGTGAAGACACACTATAATCATGGAAACTCGTTTTTTTGTTTTGTCTTGTTGGTTTTTCAAGACGGGGTTTCTTTGTGTAACAGTCCTGACTGTCCTGGAACTCACTTTGTAAACTAGGCTGGCCTCGAACTCCCTGAGCTCCATCTGCATCTGCCTCCCAAATGCTGGGATTAACAACATGCGCCACCGCTGCCCGGCCCTCTTTTAAGTATTTATTTGAGGCTTACTTACATTTTCAGAGGTTTGGTCCATTATCCTCATGGTAGGGAGCATGGTAGCACACAGGCAGACATGGTAGCTGAGAGCTAGATCCAGAACCACAGGCAGCAGGAGAGAGAGTCACTGGGCTTGGTTTGGGCCCTTGAACATCAAAGCCCACCCCTAGTGACACACTTCCTGGAATAAGGCCTCAACTCCTAATCCTTCTAAACAGCGCCACTCCCTGGTGTCCAAGCATTCAAATCTATGAGCATATGGAGTTATTCTTATTCAAATCATCCCAAGTATGTATGTATATCTGTGCATGTGGAATTCAGAAGACAACTTGCATGTCAGGACTCTCCTCCCACCATGTGGGTGCTGGAGACAGCCGAGAAATGAACTCAGTTGTTAGATTTGGTGACTAGTGCCTTTATCCACTGAGCCACCTCACCAACTCAAGTAAACTTGTTTTCTTGTTTGGTCGGTTGGTTGGTTTTTTTCCAGATAGGCTCTCACCATAGCCCTGACTATTTGTATTTACTGCCTGTTATGGCTAAAATGTGAAAGTCCCTCCCCACCTCCCACTCCCAAGATCATTTGTTCGGAAACTTGGTTCCTGGCTAGTGGCTCTGCTATGGGAGGCTAGAAACTTTGGGACATGGAACTGAAGAAACGGATGCCAAAAGAACTCAACCCTACCTCCTCCCAGAGCTCTCAGCTTCTTGTAATGACAATGTAACCAATGGCCACTACTAATACCATGGACCTAGCAGCTCCAATCACCATCTTCCCTGCACTATACCCTTTACACCAGGAACCAAAACAAATCCTTTCTTCTGTAAGTGCTTTTGTTTAGTTGGTCACAGTTACAAGAAAATCAACACGGGGCTGGAGAGATGGCTCAGTGGTTAAGAGCATTGCCTGCTCTTCCAAAGGTCCTGAGTTCAATTCCCAGCAACCATATAGTGGCTCACAACCATCTGTAATGAGGTCTGGTGCCCTCTTCTGGCCTGCAGGCATGCACACAGACAGAACACTGTATACATAATAAATAAATAAATGAATAAATAAATAAAAACATTTAAAAAAAGAAGAAAAGCAACTAATACACCAACTTTCTCATTCTCTGTCTTAACTCTGCCTTCTGCTTCCCTGTCTCCATACTATCATGTTTCTAGCCTACTCACTACCTTTTCCTGTCTTCAATCAGATAAAGTGAGTACTGTGTGCCAGGAGGTGGCTTTAATCCCAGCACTCAGGAGGAAGAGGCAGGTAGATTTCTGTGAGTTCAAGGCCAGCCTGGTTTACAGAGTGACTTCCAGGACAGCCAGGGCTACACAAAGAAACCCTGTCTTGAGGAGAAGAAAAAAAAAAAAAGAGGAACAAAAAGCCAATACTGTGCTAAGAGTTCCACACTTACACACAGCATTCTCATTCTCTACATGGGTGCGTTATGCCAACAAAGCTTTCCACAGAGCTATGTCCCCAGCCCAAACATTCAAACACAGGAGGTTATGGGGGCCATTCTCATTCAACCATCATGTCTCAAAAAGTCAGGTAGAAAGTGATATTTCTTGCTTGATATTGTTTATACTGGTTGTATATTCTGATATTTATACTTCATATTTATTCTTACTGTATATAGTTTTGTATTAGGCTGAGAACTCTTTTATTTAGACAAAAGGGGGAGGTCCTGTGGGAACTCCTTCAGCCTATAAGATACTGGTCCACTCTGAGCATGGCCATATGTACTATACATACAGATGTAAATCATGTGCAGCCCCTTGGCTGTCAGATTCAATTCCTGTTCCCTGCTCACACAGAAGACTGCTGATCTGTGAGTCTACCCCCAAATAAAGAGGCCCTTATTATACTCCATTCTGAACGAGTATGGGACTACTTTATTATAATCAACAACAGGAAAGCAACTGAGAAAGACACCCAGTGTTACCCTCTGGTCTACATGTGTCCATGCACACATGTGTATATATATACACACATAAAAAAAATCTTTAAAGAGGCACAGAGTGGTAAGCCAAAGGTGGGTTGTCAAACCAAGTATTGTATCTCAACTCCAGCACTTGAAGTCCTAGAGCTTCAGGAGTTCTTTCCTTTGGACTGGATGCTAACTCTGTGGCCATCCATGAAAAAAGAGCCACTTCCTTCTACTGTCAATAGATGATAGCACTACCTATAAATAAGTCTAATATACATTTTCTTGAAGGGGGGACTACTTCTTTGATGCAGTTAAGATCTGCATTACTTCAATTTATGAATTGCTCCATCTTGACATAAAGTCAGAGAGTTCCAGCTCCTTCAAGGTCAAACAACAAAATGTTTTGGCCTAAGGTGTAGCTACTGGATGTTTTGCTCCCCAATGTATTGAGCTCTTGCCTGCTCCTTGTATCATGATAAAAAAAAAAAGTCTTTTTTGCTCTCCCTTTTAGCTTGGGAGGACAAAAGGACTATGAAAAAATTAAACTCAAGGCTGCAGTATTTACTGACAGTCCTCCTGAATCTATTCTATGTCTATTTCATGTCTCTATTATTTCTACCTGCAATTTCTCAATCCACATGCCTTCCTCCAAGAATAGACAAATTGGTCAGGCAGGAACTCATCATCAATAAAATCAGTTCTGCTCCATACATTGATGATGTGGGAAAGTTATTTGTCAATCTGTTGTTTCATTGGTTAATCAATAAAGAAAACTGCTTGGCCTGATAGGTGAGGAAATTAGGTAGGTGGAGTAGACAGAATAGAATGCTGGGAAGAAGGTTAGTGAGCCAGATGCCATGCCTCTCCTCTCCAGGGCAGACGCTATGGAGCCAGCTGCCAGGTCAGACATGCTGAATCTTTCCCTGTAAGACACCACTTTGTGGTGCACACAGATTATTAAAAATGGGTTAATCAAGATGTGAGAATTAGCCATTAAGAGGCTGGAACTATTGGGCCAAGCAGTGTTTAAAGTTGTGCATTGTTATTTCAGGGCATAAGCTAGCTAGGCGGCTGGGAGCTGGGCGGCAGGAACGTAGCCCGCAGCTCCTTCTACACATTGAGGTAACATCTAAAAAATAAATCCAATGATGGGCATAGCACCAGGCATTCTTCAAATTACAAGGAAGGAGCAAAACAACAATAAAGGTGGTGGCACAAGCCTTTAATCCTAGTACTTGGGAGGCAGAGGCAGGCAGATCTCTGCGAGTTCAAGGCCAGCCTGGTCTACAAGAGCTAATTACAGGACAGGCACCAAAACTACAGAGAAACCTTGTCTCGAAAAAACCAAACCAAACCAAACCAAACAACAACAACAAAAAAGTAGTGGTACATCAAGGATGCTTTATTTACACAGAGCTAAATGTATTAACTACCAAGGCACTCAAAAGAACACTGAAGGCATGATCCAGTGAAACTTGATTACTGCTTACTTGGCACAATCTGTCATTATTCACACAGTACTTGTTTTTCAGGCATGCAGGATACAAATAGTCAATGATGCTCCCACCAAAATTTTAGGAAAGAAAGCCTGAAGGTCAGAAAATGTATGGCAGGAGATGGTTCTCTTTGAGAAGCCATGACTGAGTATTGTAGAAACTTTGAAATCAACTTAGCTGCAATGGAGATGCCAATACACTGGAGAAGTCAGGAATGTGGGATATCTGTTGAGGAAAGTTACATGCACGAAGTGGAGCCAGACCAAGAGAGGGGCCACGTATGGAGGGTGCAAAGTGATAGTCTCCAGATCTACCTGGGCTCAGAATATATTACCACATGTTAAAGATGTTGGACATGGAGCACAGGATTTAATGTTTGTCTCTTGGGTTTTGGTCTTGTTTTGGTTAGATCCCTTCTTTCTATGTCCCCATTCCTCCATTTTAAAATGGGTCATTGAATAGTGGAAGTATATAACTTTATTTATTTAATACTTGCTTGTTTTACATGGATCAGTCGCCATTTATTGGACATAAATTGTCCATCAAGATATGAAAAAATTTAGTCTTAACAGAATTCTTCACAGATGGGTTTTAGGCAGGCAGTTGAGTTCAGAATACAGAGTGTCCTCCTCCCCCCAGCACTGGCTCCTCTTCAGAGGTACTTGCATCATCATTAATGTTTGAGTTCCTTATAAAAAAATTGAGGAGTTGGAAAAGTACATTGGCAGCCTGTATCATATTAGCCCCATTGATGCTCCCTTTCCTCATGTTAATGTACTTGTTGTGATGCCAGTTGTAATCTCTCTGAAATACTCCAAGCCTTTGAAAGTAAAATCCCACATCAATATCCAGCTTGGCAGCTCTCCCAGCTCAACTTCTATCAGTTTCTTCTTCGTCGGTGATACAAATGACACCAGCTTGGAATTCTGGCGTTTCTAGATGCCCAGGGTTTTGTTTGTTTGTTTTTCAGAGTCTTACCAGTGTAGCCTAGACTGACCTTGAACTCCTGACAATTTTAATGCCCACCCACTCAAGAACTAAGAGTAGCCATACAAACCACCATACCTAGTTTATAAACCTTTCTTTTTGATATTTCAAGGGCTCTTGGATGATGTAACAACTAAGAGATTGTTTTAAGTCTCAGTTGGGATTCTTGAACAATGCTGGAACTGTTAAGACTATGGAACTCTTGAAATTAGATTAAAAGCACTTTGTATTATGAGATGGTCAAGGGCTTTGGTGGAGGTGGGGTAGAGATTGAATAGGAGTAGAATGCTATAACAGTTTAAGTCAGAAATGGCTCATGTTTTGAACACTACATCCCAACCTGGTGGTAGAATTTGGGTAGGCTATAAAACCTTTCAGAGGTGAGGCCTGGCTGGTAAGGTAACTATAGATGGACTTTGAAGGTGATACTTGAGTCTGGTTCCTTTGTACTCTCTGAATCCTGGCTTAATATATGCTCATACCACCATTAACTTAGCGATTCTACCATGCCTTCCCCACCATGATGAACTGACTCTTTGAACCCATGAGCCAAAATAAATCTGTCCTTTATTATGTTGTTCCTGTTAAGTGCTATGGCCACAGGGATACTATACTAAAGCAATTAGTGCAGAAGCAAATAAAACAACTGATATCAAATATTATAAACCGAATAGAGTGGCACACATCATTAATTTCTACACTTAAGAGGCAGAGCAGGTGGAGCTCTGTGAGTTTGAGGCCAGCCTGGTCTACATAGAGAGGTCCAAAAACGCCAGGGTACATAGAGAGACCCTACCTCAAAAATAAAATAGGTGTTATAAAAGACCAGGTTTTTTGTTTTTTTTGTTTTTTTTTTTTTTTTTTGGTTTTTCGAGACAGGGTTTCTCTGTGGTTTTGGAGCCTGTCCTGGAACTAGCTCTTGTAGATCAGGCTGGTCTTGAACTCACAGAGATCCGCCTGCCTCTGCCTCCCGAGTGCTGGGATTAAAGGCGTGCGCCACCACCGCCCGGCTAAAAGACCAGGTATTTAAAAAGATTTTTAGCCTACAAATTTAAGGGTCCTTGCATGTTTGGGAAAGGAATATGAAATAAAACATCTATTCTAGCTAAAAGAGCTTTAGAAACAGTAGTATCCTTATTTTATAGATGAAAAAATAGAGGCTTAAAAATGGGTTAAAAAACAACTCATATACAGTCACATAATAATACAGAGGGTTAGCATCAATCTTAGGTCTGACCCAAAACCTCTAATTTTTTTTTCCTTTTTTGCGGGGAGAGGGAGGGAGTTTCAAGACAGGGTCTTTCTGTGTAGCTCTGGCTGTCCTAGAACTCGCTCAGTAGGCCAGGCCGACCTCAGACTCACAGAGATCTGCCCTGCCAAGACTTCCCAAGTGCTGGGATTAAAGGCATGCCCTGGCACTGCCCCAACCTCTATTTTTTTTAAAGCACTTTTTATTATAACTTCAAACATAATAGACAATAATGTATCTTGATCATATCAACCCAACTCCCCTTTCCCACTCCCAAGAAGTGCCCTGAATATGTAGCCCTCCTATACTCACAGTTTTTAACAATCCAATGAATCCAATTAGTATTGCCTGCATGAGCATGAACAACCTACCAGCAGTTGCAGCCTTGCCCACTCCCCCAGCGGCCATCAACTAGTAAGCAGAACTTCACGGGCTCTACCTGCATCTGCTCTGCGCGTATTGACAGGCTTGATCTTATGCAGTTAAACCTCCACTTTCAACTATTTTTTTTAAGATTGATTGATTGATTGATTGATTTAGTATGCAGTGTTCTGCCTGCACGTTTGCCTGGAGGCCAGAAGACGGCACCATATCTCATTACAGATGCTGGTTGCTGGAAAATTGAACTCAGGACCTCTGGAAGAGTGGTTAGTGTTCTTAACTGCTGAGCCATCATTCCAACCCTCAACTCTTATTTCTCCTAAAGTCTGATCACCTCTAGAAAGAAAGGTCAACAAATTAAAAGAGAGAAACATATACTTAGAAACAATGTCAATTATATTATACAGTGCTCAACACCAGAAGTCTTCATTCTAGAAGATGGGAGAAGGGGATACCACACAGGCCTTTCCCCAGATCAATGTTTTCCTTGAAGAATTTTTTTTTAAGTGAGGACTTGGGAGATAGCTTACTCAGTAGAGTGCTTGTGAAAGGTGAGAGCCTGAGTCAGATCCCAAAATGCATCTGTAACGTCAACACTAAAGAACAGGAGATAAAAAGATCCCTAGGACTTGCAGGCCAGTCAGCATAGCCTAACCAGCAAGCTCCAGGAAGAAAAGGTAGGCAGCCCAAATAAACAAGGTAAATGGCACCTAAGGAACAATACCTCAAGTTGGCCTCTGGCCTCCACACACCACACGAATGCACGTTACACGTACATATACAGAGGAATTTTTAAAAACCTCCATTATCCCTGCTCTTTTTCATATGCTTAATTTATTGGTTTCTACATCAGATCAAATAGCTGCAAGAAAGAGGACAAAATCAATTAAGAGTAAAATATAATATGACAGTTTTCAAGGAATTGGTACAAACTGCCTTTTTTTGGGCACCAACAAAACAAAGTTGCTTGGGGGAAAAGTGTTGTCAAATGTCAAATAGAAAAATTATTTGAAAGCAAGTGACAATAAATAAATTCCCCCAAATTCATGAGGAAGCTAACTTTTATACCCCTAATGGTTAGGATGAGATGGCTGTATTGGAGTAACTGCTCTAGTAACTTACAAGGTGATCCCTGAGGCTCAGCTACTCCTACCCTGGCTAGAGGCGATTATAAAATCATTCAGGAGTGGCAATAAATACAGTATCTACCAGCCACAGTAGAAGAGGCCAATCACAAGCCAACAGGTGTTCAGACCTAGCTAAGAAGATATTATTCAAGCAGGGTACAAAGTGGATTGCCAGAGGAGAAATGCTATTTATCAGACCATGACAAACTTCCACGTGTTTGCACTGAGATTAACCAACTGCTTGATGGTTGGTTTGCATCCCAAACTAACAGTAGCAAACTGGTAGTGAGGCAGACCTTTAAGACACTGGCACCGACTTCTGAATATTTTGCAATGCATGTTCAAGTTACAAACTCTCTTTATAAATGAAGGTGATGTATTCCATAGTATTTCATACTTGAAATTCCTTAAATAAATCCAAGTTCAGCCCAAAAAATTATGCCATTAGGCCTGGCAAGATGGCTCACAGGGAAGTGTTAGCATGAACATTTATTTGACGACTTAGATTCTTAGATTCCACAAGGTGGCAGGAGAGAACCAACTCCCAAGAGATGTCTTCTGACCTCTTCACTTGAATGCATGCACATGCACATGCACATATACACACACAGAAAGTTGCTTGGGGAAACACATGCACACAAATAAATACACACATATGTAAATGTGTATGTCACTTTACATGTAATCCAAACTAACCAAGATCACCGCCATACATAATTTGCCATGGGTAAAAATGAATGCTTCTCTGGCCCTGTGCTTCTAGGTGTGGGAGAACTGCCCTGAGGATGTGAAAGCAGGAGAACTGGTCCTGTGAACTCACCAGAATAATGCAGGAAGAGTTCACCCTAGTGGTGAGGATAAGGAGAGCTGGTGGGCTGACCAACCCTGCAACTACCCAGGTCACTCCAACACCCCCCCCCCCCCCATCTGTGAGCTGCTGGAGCACATAAAGGGACCAGTCCTGCAGATCCTAAGCTGCAGGATCTCCACAACACTGGGCAACAACAGGATATCCAAGAGAAGTTCCAGTGAGGGCCTAAGCCCAGGATCGATAGCATAGCAGAAATCAGAGACCTCGAACCAGACCAAAGACTCTTTGCAGTGAACACTTTCAAGTAAAGATATATGGACAAAAGGTTTACTGAGTGACTCACTGGGTCACACTGCAGCTTCCATGATGAAACTGGTTTTTCTTTTTTTCTTCTTTTTGTTCTCTTAAATTTCATTTTATTTGGGAGTAAGCAGGAAGGTTACAACAGCGGAAGACAGATGTAAAGTGACAGAGAAATGAATTGGGATGAAGATATATAATGTGAAAGACACAAACAATTAATAAAAAAGAAAGCTAAAAAAAAAAAAAAAGGACTCAGGCTGAGGAGCAACCCAGTAGGCAGAGCTCTTCCATGGCCTCTGAATCAGCTCCTGCCTTGAGCTCCTGCCCCACCTCCCTCAGGGATGGACTGTGACCTGAGAGTTGTAAGATGAAATAAACCTCCTCCGACAAAAAGAATCAATGCTTTTCAATTTAAATGAATCAGATAGATATATTTTTATAACTATCATTTGAATAATTCAAAACGCAGTTTAAAGTACAGATATGGTATAAATCCTAATAATAAAAAATGTAAAGTAATAGCACCTGTTTTAATTAGATCTAACAACAGAAACAAAATGGTTATTTCAGCACAATAAATGATTACTTGACTCTAAACATAACAAATATAGAACAAGATGAAACTAGGAATGGGCTGGATTCCACACAAATCACAAAAACCTTTTACCTCAGTCTGCAGGATGGCAGCCCTTTGTTCCTTAGCAGTGAGGGACTCCTTTAGCACCTCGATGTGTTGCTTACTATCTGAGAACTGGTTCGTGAGAGTTTCTAGCTTGGTTTGTAAGGCTAGCAGTTCAGTGTCCTTTCTGGACAACTCTTGTTTCACCTGGCCAATCTGGAAAAGAAAACACAACACTGTAAGGAAGAAAGAAATCACACAGCTACCGCACAACTGGACCTCTGGCAGATTTACGACGCAAGATAGGAAAGTAAATGCAACACTGACTTGATGATAGGTGTGGGGGGTGCTTTAGTGGTAAAGCACTTGTCTAGCAACCCCGAGTTCTAGGCTCATCAAATAGTAAATAAATAAGACGGGACGTACTAGCCGGGCGGTGGTGGCACACGCCTTTAATCCCAGCTCTTGGGAGGCAGAGGCAGGCGGATCTCTGTGAGTTCGAGACCAGCCCGGTCTACAAGAGCTAGTTCCAGAACAGGCTCCAAAACCACAGAGAAACCCTGTCTCGAGAAAAAAAAAAAAAGACGGGACATACTAATCTTTTACACCATCTAATACCAGATGTTCCTTACCAAAAACTAAGCTTATTCAAACACAGAAATTTCTAATCTTCATTTATTGTCTTTAAATAGTTTCTGAAATGCCTTAGGCCAGTTGTTCTCAACCTTCCTAATACTGAGACCCTTTAATACAGTTCCTCATGTTGTGGTGACCCCAACCATAAAGTTATTTTCATTGCTAATTCACAACTGTAATTTTGTTACTGAGCAGTGTTGCAGCTTCCGATGGTCATGACCCTCAGGTTGAGAACCACTGCCTTCGGGGAAAGATGGAGGAAGAAATTGCAGCTCAACCCGACCAGACAGCGCTCATCACCTAAATGCCACTTCATTTGGTCAGAAAACAATGAGTGCGAACGTAAAACATGAGGGGAAAGTAACTTCCTATTTCTGCTGAAAGTAAATTCAAATCCTAGTGGTATGCTTCTTTAGTTTTCTTTCTCAAACAAAAGTTTTATAAACGCTTTATCTTAAAAAGCTAGGTTAGATGAGGTAGTGTAAACTTTTATCCCACGCAGAACAGGCAGAAGCTGTTGGATCTCTGTGAGTTCTAAGCATGCCAACAGTACAGTGAGACCCTGTATCATGAAAACAGGACAAAACCAGGCTGGTTTCAGTGTTAGGGCATCAGAGAGATGTTTTCTTTAAAAAAAAAAAAAGTCAACTGTTTATCAACTACATCCACATCATAGACATAAACAGACACATGGACTTAAATGAAGAATGTATGAGCTCCCCTGAGAGAATCCACATGTGGCATCTGAACAGGCCAGTCATAAACAGTACAATGCACTCTTCACAAAGCTTTTCTTTTTCTTTTTTGGTTTTTCGAGATAGGGTTTCTCTGTGTAGCCCTGGCTGTTCTGGAACTCGTTCTATAGACCTGGCAGGCCTCGACTCACAGCGATCTGCCTGCCTGTGCGCCTCATGAGTGCTGGGATTAAAGGTGTGCACCACCACAATCTGGCTCCACAAAACTCTCTTAACACCAACAAATATTTCCTTATATCTCTATTGTTCCTAAGCATTTGTGTGTGTGTGTGTGTGTGTGTGTGTGTGTGTGTGTGAGAGAGAGAGAGAGAGAGAGAGAGAGAGAGAGAGAGAGAGAGAGAGAATCAGTCAGTCTTGTGTGCCCCAGACCAGCCCAAACTGACTATGCAGCCAAGGCTGGTCTTGAACTCCTGATCTTACTGCCTCTATCTCCTAAATGTTGGGATTACAGGTCAACAGCCAATGAGGACAGTAAATGTGCACAGTGTTATATTTGCGTGTACACATACAGAGGCCAATGCTGGATATCCATCTATCACCTTCTGCCTTGCTCCCTTGAGCCTGGTTCTCTCACTGAAGCTGAAGCTAACCAACCCTAGAAACCCTCCTGTGTTCATGTCCCTGTAGCATTAGGATACAGACAGGCAACCACACCTGGCGTCTGACATGACTTCTGGAGACTGAAACACTCATGCTGACAGAGCAAGCGTTCTTATTCATTCAGCCTTCTTAGCCAGCCTTGTTCCTAAGACAGGGTTTCTCTGTGTAGCCCTGGTTGTCTAAAACTCACTATACAGACCAGGCTGGCCTCAAACTCAGAGATCCATCTGCTTCTGCCTCCCAAGTGCTGAGGTTAAAGACGTGCACTACCATGCCCAGCCACCTTCTTTCCTATTTTGAAACTTTAAATAAAGATTAAAAAAGAAAGCTGTCTTATGACATTTTCTGAGTTTATATTATTAGGTCTACCGTCCAGAAAATAAGTACATGACAGATTAACTACTGGCAGACATATGGTACGTCAGAAATTTTCATGGCAGATGAAGCTAAGTTCTGGAGTTTTAGAAAACTGAGCATCTCTAAAGTATTTTACTACACCAATCTTAGGTAACAAGAGAAAGCTTTTTAAGAAATTTCACAGGAAGAAATAGAGTTTACCTTAAAATCAGACTTTTAATTTGGGAACATACCACAACAAAAGAGTTGTTTCCTAGCATGTACAAGACCCTACATTTGATCTCCCCAGGAAAACAACAACAAGATAGGAAGAGAGGGAGGGAAGAAGGGAGGGAGGGAAGAAGGGAGGGAGTGAGGGAGTGAGAGAGGGAGGGAGTGAGGGAGTGAGAGAGGGAGGGAAGGAGGGAGGAAGGGAGGAAGGGAGGGAGGGAGGGAGGGAGGGAGGGAGGAAGGAAGGAAGGAAGGAAGGAAGGAAGGAAGGAACCAATTATACTTTTTTTTTTTTGCTTTTTCGAGACAGGGTTTCTCTGTGGTTTTGGAGCCTGTCCTGGAACTAGCTCGTGTAGACCAGGCTGGTCTCGAATTCACAGAGATCCGCCTGCCTCTGCCTCCCAAGTGCTGGGATTAAAGGTGTGCGCCACCACCGCCCGGCCCAATTATACTTTTAAGAAGCACTAAAAATAATTTAGTCTTCTCTTTCAATAAGGCAAGCATTTTTCTATACACATGAAAACTATTTACAGATAAGCAAATACGTAAGGATATTCATGTTATCCCTTTACCAACAACAAAAATACATATTAGCATTTTTCCATCTGTAATATATAGATTGAACTAAAAATGTATTTATTCTATAAATAAATGCCCAGAATATTCAAAGTGTTACTACTGTCTCAGGAAAGAACTACAGTTCAAAGGTATCTAAATCTCTGGATATTTCTAAACATGAGTTAAAAATAAACAGAAGCCAGGCATAGAGGTACACACCCAAAAACCTCAATGCTAAGGAGGCTGAGGCAGAATCAGAGGTTTGATGACTAGCCTACATAATAAGGTCTTTCTCAAAATCCTAAAATGCACACATACATACGGAGAGAGATTTCAGTTCCGCACAGGACTGCTGTTTCCTTACTGTGTGCACTACTTAACGAGCTTTACATGCTGCGATACAGACCCTTAGAGACTGAGAAAAAGAAGAAAACATTTTAAACAAAAGAAAAATTTAGAAGTACGAATCTTCCTTCTGGAACGCCCAGGAGAGAAAACTAGGTGAGGAGCACATGATAGTAGTTAGTTGCTAAAGAGATCAGTAATGTTATTCTTCTCTACATCTTGGCTTCCTAACTGGCAATGGAGAAATTATAACAAAGCCTCATACTGCTTAGGAATTCAATAAAATAATGTACTTGGCCTGCTGTCTGATACACATAAATGAAAAACAGTCGCTAAGAAAAAAAGAAAGTTATATACCAATTCCTCCTCCAGATAACATATAGTTAATACCATAATCCAAATTAGATCTTTTCCAAACATAGTATTTTACTTTTTAACCTACAATACAAAGTAGCCATAAATAGGAAGCAGCATATCAAATTATCAAAATTTATTTTTAATACTGCATTCAAGTCTTAGTCCACAATTCTTCCCAAGGGTAGTTTTTCCACTCATCTTTGACACTTTGAAGAAGCTGTGTATGGCCAATACAAACAAAATAGTGAAGAAATTACAAGTAAACTCTGAAACAGGATAGCTGGTGTCAATCAAACCCTATCCCTTATGACCTGTGGTTCACTGGGCATTGTCTGTTACCTGAGCTTTCTCCTCTGTAAATTGGTGCTGATCACCCCAGATGCTTCTAGTAAGTATACAGATCATGGTTATTTTATTATTATCTATTAGAATGGTTTGAAATGCAGTTTTAGTAATTTAAAAAACATCACACCAATTCTAAACTCCCAGCTAAATTTAAATAGCTATTTACTCTCTATACATCTGTCCTAAAGAAAATAACATTTGCTGCAAAATCTCCTAATGAGAACTTAATGTCTCCATGTAGTTAAAGTACTTTTCTCAAGAACTTCAAATGGAGGTAAGTTGTAGGCGATAGGCCTAGAGATGTCTGCATATTCCTGTACCTAAAAGAATGGAGGGAAAGACCATTCATATAAATCAGCATACATCTACTCAACAAGGGAACGAGGAATGGGAGTTTTGAGATACCATCCACAGAACAGCAAAACAATAAAGAACCAGGTGTAGGGCTCCCAGAATCCATGTGGACTCAGTGTGCACAAGTGACATATGGGTCAAACTGTGAACAAAGGTCAGTCAAAAGAGCAGAGCAGGCTGGTTAGTGCTAAGAATGGGCAGAGCTGCCATCCAT
Source organism: Microtus oregoni (assembly GCF_018167655.1). Classification (NCBI taxonomy): domain Eukaryota; kingdom Metazoa; phylum Chordata; class Mammalia; order Rodentia; family Cricetidae; genus Microtus; species Microtus oregoni. Next base: position 60,833,601 of record NW_024543061.1, read on the forward strand.
AGAGAGAATGAAAGTGTAAGCCACCCAGAAGCCAGAGCCAGCAGGGTCCCACTATGGGATCACTGCACACAGAGAGGTAAATCTTACTGCAAAGACCTCAGACTGAAGACCAGCCGCTCTCTTTTTCAGCTCCTCCCCTTGAGCCTCTTTCGAACTTAGTTCCTCCTTCAGTTGTTCTACCTGTCACGACATTGTTATTGTTTTTCACTCATGTGCCAACTTAGGACTTCAAATTATCTGATTTTGAGCCACAGTGACCTCTGAAATAATAATAACTTATGTAAAATAATTGAATCTTTTCCACTAACTCAATTTTCAAAGGCATATACTGTTTCTATTTCAAACTTTTTTCAAATGAACTAGAATGTGCTGGTCAGCAAAAAGGAAGTATAATATAGATTTTAATATGGTATATTTTGTCCTTAAAATCATGGAGAAAATCCAAGCTAACAAAAAGTTGAGCACATCAATTTTTTAGCATTAAAACTAGCACAAAATTGGCATAAATCATCAATAACAGACTCTTTAGCAATAGAGGAAAATTCTACAGACATATGCCAGATACACAACAAAAAGCCTAAACAGGATAGGGAGTCACACCTGTATTTCTTGACAGTCAAATTTGGAGAATGTTTCAGTTTTCAATTGTGAGAAACTGAAGAATACAGCCGCTCTATACATTTGGGAAATGCAGTGAGTTAAGATTTTTCTAGCTAAATTTTCATTGTTAAAATTATTTATTTGCATATTTGTTTGTTTTAAGACAGGGCCTCACTGTATAGCCCTGGCTAGCCTGGAACTCTCTATGTAGACCAGGCTGGCCTCTAAGATGCAGCAGTCCAGCTGTCTCTGTCTACCAAGTGCTGGGACTGCAGGCATGTGCCACCATGTCCAAACTTTGACAATAATTATTTTTAATTGAACCACAATAAAATTGATATCCCAATAAATTAAATTCTTCAATTTTATTTAAATAGTTTATAGAATCAAAATAAATGACTTTTGGATCTGATTTTAAAGCACACTGCTAGGCCTCAGTACTGACTGCCCTACTGCACACACGCCTGAGAGCGCATAGGGAGCAGCACACCTGAGGGCAAATGAACCCCCCTAACCGAGAAAGCAAAGGCCTTCCATCTTGGGACTTGTTTAAAGGGGAAACATTTAACTTTTTGGGGGGAAAAAAAAAAAACAAAAAACAAAAAAAACAACTTTCAGGGATTTGATTTAAACTATTTCCCAAGAAGGGGTAGAGAATGAGCTCTCACACCGTAAGAACAATGTGGTTGAACAAAGTTCCATAAAATCATTTCAGAAGGACTTACAGAAACAAAAAGTTAAACGATAACATGTCCTTAGTCACATCAAACAATTCTTATTTAAATAAAAGTCTACAATAACTAAATGATACCAGTCATTCTGACCTTAACTCTGGGAAGTTTCTAAGTGGGGGGAGGGGAGGGAACACTCCTCTAAAATCTAATAAAGCATAAAGTAGATCTTTGCAATCACTAACATGGAAAAGTATGCATAAATTTTAAAGCTTCCGGGAACTGAAGTATCCATTCCATACCTTATTCTTCATGAATTTAGAGTGGCTCCTATACACCTCCATCTGTTTCATTTCCTCCTCTCGCTCTTCAGTGCTCAAAGCCCCATTTGATTTCAGCATCTGAATTTCCTCTTCCAGGTCTCGGAGTCCACGCTCCATGGAAGAAATTTTTGAATCCTAGGAACATGGAAGAGTTAAGTGTTGGGGAATATTATTTTCAGGTGTCACTTTTGTTTACACTGCATTTGTTTAACTCTGTGAAGCTGTGTTACTGTGTCTGTCTAAAACACCTGACAGTTCTAACAAAGAGATGAACAGCCAATAGCAAGAGGGAGCAAGGATAGGCGGGGCTAACAAGCAGAGATCATAAATACAAGGAGAAATCTGGGAGGAGAGAGAACTAGGAGACTAGGACATCAGGGCCAGTCACACAGCTACAAAGCAAGCAACTGAGAAAGAAGAAAGGCATACAAAAATACAGAAAGATAAAAGCCCTTTCAAAGGCAAAAGGTAATCGGGATAATTTCAGATAAGAAAAGCTAGCAAGAAACAAGCCAAGTTAAGGCCAGGCATTAACATCTGTGTGTGATTTATTTGGGAGCTGAGTGGTGTGCCCCTCAAAAAAACAAGAGTAAAATATCCTACAGCAGTTAAGTGTTAAACTATTTACAAAGATTAAAAGTAGTTGAATGACTGGGTCTCTGAAAACCTGCTGCTGCACCATGTGGAACGAGGAGGACACATCCCCACAGCATGGCTGCTCCTCTTCCTCCCTCCAGTTACAGACACTTTCAACTCAAGCAGACAGAATTGACCAAACGGGCAGAAACAACAGAAAATGGTTAAAGGTTCTCTGCACTTTTATGATCAACAAATTTCTAGTGGAGGAAAAACTGTAAAATTGACCATAAAACCTTTTCTATTGTAATATTTCACTACTTTATTTAGTGACCTCTGGGTGGGGGACATGTTTCTGCCACTAAGAGAAAAGAATAAAGCTTGAAAGAATTGTACAATAAAATTCATAATAAGATATACCATAATAATTATCTATCATTCCAATTGAAGAAAAAAATCAAGAGTGAATATTTATATATTAGCAGTTACTTTTCGTACATTAGAACTCTTATTCACTGTACTTCTGGTGTACATTTGAAATATCTATTTATGTTTTAAAAATCACTAATTTCCATGACACATGAGTATAGTTCTGGGTATTTAGAACAAGGCAGCAAGAGGATTACTCGAGACTAGGAGTTTAGGGACAACCTAGGCAACATAGTAAGATAACCCCCATCTCAAAAATAGTTATATTAAATAATAAATCACTGTTCTTGTAAACCATTACCACAAATATCACCTTCTAGTTCTACATGTTTCTATACTCAATTTCTTGATTTGTTTGTGGAAACATATAACTTATCCTCAACATAAGTATCAATCACAGCAAAATGGCTACGTGAAAATAATTTTATATCTGTAACTGAACATGTTTATTTACCTAAGAAATAAAAGATTTAAAGAATTTATGGCTTCATTTTACTTGGAGCTTTAGAGAGAACATTCTGGGTTGGAATTCTGAAACTGACTTCCTTTTTACTTTATATCAAAGATGTCTGGGTTGGCTGTATAGGCTATCATAATTCCTAGAACAGAAAGACAGAACTTAAAGATCTGTCGTGAGACAATTTTAACCAGCAGTTTTCAGGTTTGGGGAACTAAGGGGGAAAGAGGTACCCTTGCCTTGCTCATAGCCTAAGCTTCAATTATAGAAATTCACTTTTAAGATTAACACAAAAATTGCAGAAACATATTAACATAAATTGTAGAAACAGATTGACATAAATTGTAGAAATTCACTTTTAAAATTAACATAAAATTTTCTTCACGTATCAGGACATGGTCTCTTTAAAATGACTAAAACACCAGATAAGCACAAATAGCTAGGAATCAAAATAAGTTTTGCCGTGCCCACACCTAGGAGCAGCAAGAGGTAATGAACAGATGGGAAAAGAAAGGGGAGTGTAGGTTTAGCACAGCTGTGATCCACACAAGACAGCGGGCCCAGAGTAACAGCCCTAGCTCTGTGCGTCCTCAGCAGACCACCTGCGCAGCTTCCACAAGGACCTTACCCAACCATAACAGTGACATAGGACAAAATCAATTCACTACCAAACGTACAGCAAGAACAGAAAACTTCTTTCTAGAAAAGACATTACTGTGGCTGTGAAACCTCACGGCAAACATGAATTATCTGAGGAAAGAGCTATCAGTTTACTCTTTGAAATCAGGTTAGACAACTAGTCCTTGTTAGTGTAACTAGGTCCAGCATAAACTCCAGTGGTACCAAGCCTGGTTTATGTGAGAATCTCTCTCCTAATCAACTGAAATAAGCAGATAATTAAGTTCCCTTTCACTTTCCCACTCTACTTCCCAAGCCCTGACTCCCCATCACTGTCAACCACTCCTAATGGGCACTCTGAGATCTCCTCCTTGGGAAATTCCCCACATCTCCAATTCCAAAGGTTGTCTCATTTCCCCAAGCAAAGCTGGGCTTTCCTGAAGGATCTAATTACCCTGAACCATCTCATTTTGCTACACAAGAGACCAGCTTCCAACCACCTGAAAGATACACTCCTGGGGCCTCTTAGGGTGTGTATATGCACCTAAGTGTTTAAGATGGGAGAATGGCACCATCACATGAGCAAGAGTCCAGAACTAAATGAAAAGGAGAAAGCCCCTCTGCTCATATTATCACTCTTCCCTCTCTTGGACTGATCTCCAGAAGCTCGGTCCAGGGCTTCGCTGTGGATCTCTGATCTGCTTCCATCAGTCGCTGGATGAAGGTTCTATGATGACAATTAAGGTGGTCATCAGTCTGACCACAGGGGAAGGCCAGTTCAGGCATCCTCTCCACTGTTGCTTAGAGTCTTAGCTGGGGTCATCCTTGTGGATTCCTGAGAATTTCCCTAGGGCCATGTTTCTCACTAGACCCTTAATGGTTCCCTCAATCAAGACATCTCTTTCCTTTCTCTCCCTCTCTGTCCTTACCCTTTCTTGAGTATCCTGTACCCTCATGTTCTCTTCCTCTCTCTCCTCTTCTCCCCTTCCCCTTCCACCCTCCCTTCTCTACCCACACACTCCCAATTTTCTCAGGAGATCTTGTCTGTTTCCCCTCCCGGGGGATCCCCGTATGTCTCTCTTAGGGTTCTCCTTGTTACCTAGCTCCTCTGGAATCATGGACTATATATAAGCTGGTTATTCTTTGCTTTAGGTCTAATATCCACTTATGAGTGAGTACATACCATGTTTGTCTATCTGGGTCTGAGTTGTGATACCCACAGAAAAAGCTGACCTGAGTTAGTGAGAGCCCACTGACTCTGAACAAATAGCGGGAGGGAGGGGAGACCTGTATAGGACCAAAAGCCCCACCAAATGTGGGGGACAGTTGTGAGGCCTGGGCAGTCTGTGTGGCCATTGGTGGTGGGACCAGGATTTATCCCTAGTGCTTGAACTGGCATCTTGGAGCATGTTCTCTTTGGAGGGATACCTTGCTCAGACTAGATATAGGGGGAGGGCCTTGGCCTGCCTTGAAATGATATGTCTGACTTTTTGACTCCCCATGGGAAGCCTTAACCTTTTGGAGGTGTGGATGGGGGTGGGATGGGGAAGAGAGTAAAACAGGAGAAGGGGAGGGAGTGGGAACAGGAATAGCTATGTAAAAGGAGAAAAGACTGTATTTAAATAAAAAAAAATTTAAAAACCACTATTCTCAGGACCATAGAGGAAACAAAAAGAAAAAGAAAAAGAAAAAAGACAAAAGCCAGTGGGGCAGCAACACTCACATCTCTCTGCATCCTAACTGTGAACACAAATTGATCAGATGCCTCACACTCCTACTGCCTCATCTCACCCCATGGACTCTACCCTCAAGTCACATCCAAAATAAACCCATCCTTTTTAAAGTTACTTTTGCCAGGTGTGTTGTTCTAGCAGTGAGAAAAATAACCAACATAGCATCCACCTGACCCTTCTTGTTGACAAAATCTCATTTTACAATACAAGCTTGGCAAAACTTAAAATATGCCCACCACTGCCAATTAACAAAATTACATATTCCTGATCTGTGAGCTGGAGAGTTTAAAACAAACAAACAAACAACACAAAACCATGTGTAAACATGTGTTTTATCCTTAGACACTAAAAGGGAATCAGGAAATAACATGCACAAATGAACTATGTTGTGTGACTAAGGGAAAGCCACAAAATTAAACCATTCCAAAGTCCTTATAAGATTATAGTCAAGCTTGTTAAAGAGCCCAAAAACTAGTAATTTAAATTTTGTTTCGGGGCTGGAGAGATGGCTCAGTGGTTAAGAGCATTGCCCGCTCTTCCAAAGGTCTTGAGTTCAATTCCCAGCAACCACATGGTGGCCCACAACCATCTGTAATGAGGTCTGGTGCCCTATTCTGGCTAACTGTATAAATAATAAATAAATAAATATTTAAAAAAAATTTTGTTTGGTAACTCCTTATTCTACTAAAAAAGAAAATATACATACTATGAGCAAAGTTTTATCATTGTCAGTCAAATTGTATCGTTGGCAGCCAAGGCTAAACTGAAACCTTAGCTCAAAAACACATTAACACACACACAAAAGTGGATTATAACACAAACCAAGCCTCTTATGTAGTATAAAGAAGTTAAAGAAAGCAGGTAGAACGAAATGAGCTTTTCTAAGAAAGAACATAAAGCAGAGATATGGTAGCACATGCCTATAATAAAGGAAGATGGCAAAGTCCAAAACCAGCCTAGGACACAAGAAAAGGAAAGGAGGACCATATGTGATGGTTAATTTTAAATAGAAACAGGCTACGACCAAGAATCACCTGGAAAGAGTCTCAATGAGGAATTATCTAGATTAGATCAGCCTGTGCAGAGACTGTATGGATTGCACTGAGGTGGGATGGGAGACTCACCCTGAACCTGGGTGGCACCAATTCAGGCATTGAGCCCTAAACTGTACAACATAAAAGAAAGCTGGAGACAACAAGCCAGCAGACTGCAATAATGCCATTTGCTTCTCTCTGCCCTTGGCTACAGATACAGTGTGACCAGCTGTCTCAAGTTTCTGCCTCTGACTTTTCTGCAATTGTGAGTTATACCATGGAACCCTAAGCCAGCTTGTCACAACAACAAAGAAATCAGAAGACCATGTGTCTAGTAAAAATACTAGCAACACCACCTAACATCAGTCGTTAGCTATGTGCAAGGCCCTGTCCAAAGCATTTTACATGTTTTAATCAATGAACATCAAATTAATCACTGAATTAATAGACTTTTTTTATAAATCTGAGAAAGCCATAGAGAGGTTAGGAACTTGCTTTTTGTCACGTATCTGATAAGATGTAGCTAGATTTTTAAATCAAAGGAGTTTAACTTAGAAAGCAAACTCTTAAAACTCCTAGAGATTTCTAATGGCTAGTCTAAAGCAGTTTTTCAAAATACTATCTTTTCAATTTGGGGGTCCTCTAGACACAGAGTCTACAGGACTAAAGCTATTTTTGCAATAATCTTACAGTTATCATTGGATCTATCCAATGTGTTGACAATTGCACTGATAAGAAACAACAAACAAAGGTACCAGTGCCTGAGCACAAGTCAGGACAGTAGTAGTCATGACATTCTTTAGGGGGATAAACTGGCAATGAAGAAAAATAAAATCTTAAAGAATGTCCTTAAGCAGTTAAAATGCATTACTTTTAATAACATCCAGCATCAAATCTATATGAAAAGTGGAATTAGGCATGGAGCACTTATACTGCATACTGAACAATGGCTATCCCTAGTAACGGCACCTGCAGGGTGCTGTAAGGTGCAAGGTGAGCTATATACTTCCTTCTTACAGCACAGCTCTTACTAAAGACACAACTGGAAAATGGTGATTACTGAGACTTAGGTTTTGGCAAATTTTGTTCCTAAAAATAAAGGAAGTATACCAGGCAGTGGTGGAATATGCCTTTAATCCCAGCACTTGGGAGGCAGAGGCAGGCGAGTCTCTGTGAATTCAAGGCCAGCCTGGTCTACAAAGGGAGTTAGTTTCAGGACAGCCAAGGCTACACAGAGAAACCCTGTCTCCAAAAGAAAACAACACAACAACAAAAAAAAAGTTGGCTTATCAACTTTAAGAGAATTATGGGATCCTAACATTAAGGCTCCAATGTTGCTCCTTAAGCACTATCCACCCTGTTTTATGAGACAAAGTGTCTCCCTTGCCTGGAGTCTACCAAGTAGGAGAGGCTAGTCAGCCAGCAAGTCCCAGGGAGCTCCCTCCCTGCTGCTATCTCCCCAGTGCTAAAGTCATAAGCGTGTGCCTACAAGCTCAGCTTTTCTACATAGATTCTAGGGATCCAGCTCAGGTACCCAGCAAACATTTTACTGATAGTTATCTCTGCAGGCCAAGAAGTTTGCTTTCCATAATTCCTCTTTTCATTGGCATAATGTTAATTACATAAAAGAACCAGCCTTATTGTGCCATTTTGTACATGTATGAGCATAATTTGATCCTGTTTACCCCTATTACTCTTCCTATCACCCTCCCTCCTGACTAGGTTTCCTTCTTCTTGCCTAACAATCCCCCTCTTCTCTAAGAAATCTGACACTTGATTTAAAGAAATGCTAGACAACTCTTTTTGTCTCATTTGAATTATGTCCAACAACTGAAAAGAAACTGAAAATCCTGTTAAGGTATTCTTTCATTAGACTTACAGTTTCCTCTCGATCTTCCAATTGAGCAAAGTATTATACCATAACTCTCTACCCATGCAAGGAGGCTACCCATTTAAGAATGAAAGGTGACCCCAAGATTCTTCATGAGATTCTCACTTACCTTCATCTCAATGACGGTTTGCAAGGCTTTTGTTTTGGCAGAATCAGGGGCATTCTCAAATCTCCGGTGCATCTCCTAAACAAAAGCAGAAGGGAGTCAGTGGCTGCCTTCCTATGTTCATGCCATATTTTGGTCTCACTTTGTAGCTCTGGCTGGCCTGGAGCTCACGATGTATTCCTGACTGGCCTTGAACTCAAAGATCCACCAGATCCTCGGCCTTTGCCTCCCAAGTTCTAGTATTCATGGGAGATGTTAAAAATAACTAAGCTAACATTTGTGGTAAGTGGATCCTTTCTTTGTTACAGGCCTTTACCTGTGGATCAGGGAATCCAGAGTGCATTCCAACTGATTCAACATACACTCTGGAGGATTCCTGGTTCTGAACAACTAGTTGTTTAAAATTAACCATAATAATACCAACAGCTACAATACAAGAAACTACCACACATCACTAGGTTGACACACTGGTAAGACATAAAACCAAAATTGCAAATGATCTAAAGGGGGATTAGGAAAGACCCCTCTTTTTGTTTAGTTTTTCAAGACAGGGTGTCTCTATATGGCTCTGGTTGTCCTGGAATTCACTCTGGAAACTAAGCTAGCCTCAAACTCACAGAGATTCACCTGCCTCTGCCTCCAAGTGCTGGGATTAAATGTGTGTGCTGAAAAGGACCCTTTTTAAAAAGAAAAAATAAAGGCCATCACCACCAGCCCGCTATGCACAGAGCTATGACGTTATCTGTTAACTGCAGCACCCACCTCTAGAGCACCAAGTGCCTCGCTTCCTATGATGAACGCCTCCAGTGCGACTCCGGGGAAGAAGAAAAGGTCTCTTAGACAAGTTTCCAAGTAGCTCAAAATCAGAAAATGTCATGACAGCATTCTTTTTTAATCCAGTGTTTAATGAGTTTAAGACAGGAAGGAATGAGGCCAGACATGGTGGCACATGCCTTTAGTTCTGGCACTCTTTTTTAAAAGAGACTGGATACTATGAAAAGACTGAACTTTTAAAGTATTTGAATTTTTACAGTTGTAGAACCTAAGTTTGTAAAATGATGTACATTGTGCTATCTCTATTAATGTGTGCTCTTGGGGATGAACAGTGATGTGTGTGTCTGGATGCCAAGCTAACAAGGGGTCAGTTGTGCTGGCTAGTTTTATGCCTACTTGACATAAGCCAGGGTCAGTGCAGATAAGAGAACCTCAATTGAGAAAATACCTCCATTAGATCAGGCTGTAGGGAAGCCTAAAGGGCAATGGTTTTCAATCTTCCTAACACTAAAACCCTTTAGCACAGTTCCTCATGTTGTGATGACCCCAACCATAAAATTATTTCGTTGCAATTTCATAACTGTAATAATGCTACTGTTATGAATCATAATATAAATATCTGATATGCAACCCCTGTGAAAGGGTCATGAACCTCCAAAAAGGGGTTGGTACCTGCAGGTTGAGAACCACTGGTATAGGCCATTTTCTTAAGTGATTGATGTAGAAGGGCCCACCCCATTTGGATGGGGCCACACCAGACTGGTGTTCCTGGGTTCTATAAGAAAGCAGGCTGAACAAGTCATGAAGGGAAACAGAGGCAGGCAGATCTCTGTGAGTTTGATACCAGCCTGGTTTTAAATAAATAAACAAATAAGATGGTAGTGATGGAGAATATTAACAGTCTTCAAGAATCACTCAGAAGTTCTAGACAACCTCAGACAATAATTACTAATAAACCTGAGAAAACCCTAGATAGGAGGACAGAGTGCAATACTCCATACGAACAATGGTTAAAAATAATGAAAATGACCATGATTTTGGTTATGTCTTTCACCTAACTTACTCACTGTTGCCTGATGAGGAAGCTCATAGATTAACTTCTCTTAAACTTCTTACAGAACGGGCTGGAGAGATGGCTCAGAGGTTAAGAGCACTGAGTACAATTCCCAGCAACCACATGGTGGCTCACAACCATCTGTAATGAGATCTGGTGCCCTCTTCTGGTCTGTAGACACACATGCAGAAAGAACACTGTATACATAATAAATAAAAAATAAATCTTTAAAAAAAATTCTTACAGAACAAAAACCCTTTCAAAAAGTTTTTCACACTATACTCTAATTTTTTTAGTGCACTTCTGGTTTCAGTTTTAGTTTAGAAATGCCCAACTGCTAAAGTCTATGAAAATATTCCAAACTCCAAAAAACCCCACAACCTGAAAAAGCTCTGGCTCAAGCACTTAGGGGTAGACAGACTCAGTCTTTATTATATACACTACTCTTTCTACTAACTTTAAGTATCCAAGTAGACAATCACAACATAAGTAACAAACATTTCAAAAGTGTGGTGGTTTGAATGAAAATGGCCCCCATAGGCTCATAGGGAATGGCACTACTAGGAAGTGTGGCCTTGCTGGAGTAGGCACAGCCTTGTTGGAGGAAGCATGTCCCTGGCAGTGGGCTTTGAGGTTTCAGATGCCCACGCCCGATCCACTGGTTTACTCTTTCTGCTGCCTTCAGATTCAGAAGTAGAACACTTGGCTCTCTTTTCAGCACCATGTCAGCCTGCTTGCATACCATGTCCCACCATGATGAATTGTGGACCAGTCCCAATCAAATGTCTTCCTTTATAAGTGTTGCCATGGTCATGGTATCACTTCCCAGCAATAGAAACCCTAACTAAGACAACAAAACTAGACTCCAACAGCATTCTAAACCTGCACCACATGTGGACATTCACACTTTCTAGTCTCCCATAAGCCAAAGGCAGAAAATCTACCTAGATGTCCCTTCAAAACATACCAAAATCTAGCCGGCAGAGGTGCACATGCCACACCTTTCATTAACAACTTCCTACATTTTGCCTCCCTTACTGCACTTCTCAATAGAACTTCTTTAAAAACCAAGTTGATCAGTAAACGGTGGTGGCACATGTCTTTAATCCCAGCTGATGGAGGAAAGTCATTGGTTAAATAAAAAGAAACTGCTTGGCTCTCATTGGTTAGAAGATAGGTGGGAGGAGTAAACAGAACAGATCGCTGGGAGGAAGAGGAAGTGAGCTCAGACTCCACAGCTCTCCTCTCGGGAGCAGACGCCTCAGAGAGATGCCATGCTCCGCTCTCCCGGGCAGACGCACGCGATGAAGCAAGCCGCCAGGTTAGACATGCTGAACCTTTCCCGGTAAAACCAGGGCTCACAGATTATTAGAGATGGGTTGATCGGGATGTGAGAATTAGCCTGTAAGGGCTAGAGCTAAAGGGCCAAGCAGTGTTTAAATGAATACAGTTTATGTGTTGTTATTTCAGAGCATAAGCTAGCCAGGCTGCTGGGGTGCTGGGGATGCAGCCCCGCCGCTCATATTACTACACCCAGCAATCAGGAGGCTGAAGGAGGCAAATCTCTGAGTTCAAGGCCTACCTGGTCTACAGAGTGAGCTCCAAGACAGTCAGGGCTTTTTTTGAGAAGCCCTGTCTCAAAAAAAAAAAAAAAAAAACAAAACAAAAAACAAACAAGTTAATCTAATCACTCCCACACTCTTGACTTCATTAGATTTCTATTACAATGAAGAGACACCACGATCACGGCAACTATTATAAGGAAAACATTTAATTGAGGGCTTCACTTACACTTTCAGAGGTCCCGTTCATTATCATGATAGTGGGAAACATGGCATGCAGACAAACACAGTGCTGGAGGAATACCTCAGAGTCCTACATCTTTCAGACAACAGGAAGTTGACTGACTGACTGGACAGTATCCTACGCATACGAAACCTCAAAGCCTACCCGCACAGTGGCACACTTCCTCCAACAAGGCCATGGCTACACCAATAAAGCCACACCTCCTAATAGTGCACTCCCTGTGAGATTATGGAGGCCAATTACATTCAAACTATCACACTTGTCAAGGCTGCTCAGATGACGTGTTTTCTTGAGAGACTATAAAACCTCATATTGTCACTATACTTCAGTCATACTTGGCCCATCCCAGGCTTCTCCACCCATCACAATCCTATATAAGTCCCTGCTTGATACCATTAAATGAGTTCCTGCTTTGACAGACTCCTGTAGTAATAGGAGCGGTGGGGCTGGGTCCCCAGCACCCCAGCCGCCTGTTAGCTTATGCCCCAAAATAACAACACACAAATTGTATTCATTTAAACACTGCTTGGCCTATTATATCTAGCCTCTTCTTGGCTAACTCTTGCACCTGGACTAGCCCATTTCTAATAATGTGTGTAGCATCCCAAGGTGCGCTTACCGGGAAGATTCTAGCCTACGTCCATCCTGGGTCGGAGCTTCATTGCGTGTGCCTCAGAGAGCAGAGCTATCGCGTCTGCCCGGGAGTGGGGAGCATGGCCTCTGTCTGAGGCGTCTGCCCCCGAGAGGAGAGCTATCGAGTCTGAGCTCACTTCCTCTTCCTCCCAGCATTCTGTTCTGTTTACTCCACCCACCTATGTTCTAACCAATAAAATGGGCCAAGGCAGTTTCTTTATTAGCCAATGACCTTCCTCCATCAGACTTCCGACTCAGTGGGTGTGCTTCTCCCCAGGGCCTGGGGGGAGGGCTGAGTTGCGACACTCATCATCTGTCAGAGAGCCCCACAGAACATAGATAAGTGTAATAATGTTTTAATATTAGTAATATAAGCATAGTAAATTTAGTAACAAAAAAAAAATGAGTGACCAAAAAAAAATCACGATCACGTTGTTTTAGAGGAGAAGAGTTTCTGACAGTGATGTTACATGGGAGCTCTGGGTGACTATTAAAGTTTCCTTTCTGTACTCAGGTGCAGGTGAGAAGAAAATATACCTCCCAACTCTTTAAGCTGCATAACTGTTGATACTACTATCCTGAGGTGCTGGAGTTAACCTCAGGGACTTGCATATATTAAGCAATGAATCTTCCACTGAGCTACATCCCCAGCCCTGATTTACTGCACTTTCTATATTATGTCTTCAACTTTTAGAATCTATTAAGTTCATCTATTCGGTCCAGATTAATCTGCCACTGCATTAAAACAAACACACTAGCAATAGGTTGTTCACCATAAATCTGTTCCCCACACTGTACACAAGGTGCTCATTGAGTACACAGTAGAGACTTCTAATGTTTGCTCAACAAATAAGTGTAAGATTTTTGATTCTATAAACAAAATGAACTACACTAACTGTAAACAATTTTCATATAATAATAAAAGGCTAAAATCTATACTTATATTTATTACTTAGTGCTTCTGTCCTACAAGATACTTAAGTTGAATTTCTTTGAAATACTTCACAATTAAATTTCATTAAGTTAGGTGTTCAACTAATTTAATGAAATCTCTTCCCCATTACCTAATTCCAAACAAGTAACTTCAAAATGCTCCATTCTGTGGTAAACTATTATAATTTTATTTTTAGCCCCTAGCATGTAGGCAAAGAAAAGTAAAGAAAAACAAAACTATGTGAATTTTAAAGATCCTTCTGCATGTATAATAAGGAATGGCTGGACTGCACTCTGGCTCACTCACAAGCACAAAGCTTTCCTATGGAGGAGCTATCCGAAAGCCTCTCAGCAAATTTCTAATCTTGGGCCTTCACGTTAAACCTCACTGTAAAAACATCTTGCATTCAGGGCTGACAATCTCCCTGTTCCCACTGAGCATAACAAGCCTCTGGCTCACGGGCGAAGCTCTGGAAATGGAAGTAAATTACTATTCAAACACGTATAAGAAGAAGAATGTACTATTTGTTCACTTCATTTCATCCCTATTGGCTGAAATGTAAACATATGTACATGTAAAAGCATGTAAAAGAAAATCATGTAAATAATCTACAACTTGGGCACTGGAGACAGCTCAGGTGGTACAGTGTTCCTGCGAGCATAAGGATCCAAGTGAGATCCCCAGAATCCGTATGATTCTAGCCAGCTAGGCAAGTCCAGTTCGGTGAGAAGCTTTCTCAAAAGACAAAGAAGCTGGGCATGGTGGCTCACACCTTTAATCCCAGTACTCAGGAGGCAGAGGCAGGCAGATCTCTGTTTGAGGCCAGCCTGGTCTACACAGAGTGAGTGCCAGGACAACCAGGGCTACAAAGAAAAACCCGTCAAAAACAAACAAACGAGAGGGGGGGGGGGGAGGAGAGGAAAAGAAAAGAAAAGAAAAGAAAAGAAAAGAAAAGAAAAGAAGGCTACAGCTCCTGAGGAACAATACCTCAGGCTGGCTTTTATAAATACACATACACAACACAATACAAACACACTCTCACACACACATTCAGACACACCTTGGACTTGGGCATGATGATGTAATTCCAGCAGTAAGGGAGCTGAGACAAGAGACAAGTATGGAGAATTTGACTGGACTATATGGAGAAACGGGAGAGAACATGACAAAGAACAGGAGTCAGGGCAGGAAAGGGAAAGACAAGCGAAGGAAAGCAGAAGAAAGGGGAAGGGCAGACGACAGGGAGAGAAGAAAGATGGGAGGAAAAAGGACAGAAAAAAGAGGGGAGAGGAAGGGAGGGGGAGAAGGAAAGAAAAGAGACAACGGGGGAGGGAAGGGAGAGAGAAGGGGGAAGGGGCAAAGAAAGGAGAGGGTCAGAGGAAAGGAAGAGAGGGCCAAGGGGAGAAGGGAAAGAGGATAGGTGAAGAGAAAGGAATTGGAAAAGAAAAGGAGGAAAGAGGGGGTGGAATAAGGCGAGAAGAGGGCAAAGAAAAATAAATTATGGTACAAGCTGGGCACGGTGGCTCATGCCTTTAACTTCAGCACTCAAGAGGCAGGAGAATCTGAGTTCAAAGCCTGCCTGTCTACACGGTGAGACTATCTTTTAAATAGATATATATATTTTAATTTTAATAAATATGGGTAGTTTATATAAATACACATGGATAGAATTATGTTAAAAGTTCCTACACCCCAATAAGTCTCTCCGCCAATGCAGCAATCCAAACCAGACCAAATCAAACCAAATTAGAAACAGCCCAGGTTTAATGAATAAAACACTCCCGGATGATTTTCCAGCCCTCCAGAGAGGAGATGGGAAAGGAAGACCTGAAAACCACGTGTCTGTTCCGGGGGGCAGTTTAAGTACACTGTGGGAGTGGTCTTGAGCATCTCTGGTGGAGGGTCATCCTTTGGTGGGCTTTCTGAAATGCAGCAGGGTTTGGAAAGAGATGGGGGAGGGGGCTTGGGGTGGAGCTTCCATCAGAACAGCCTAGATATGGAATATGGATGCCAGAAGCTGGGTGAAGCTTCCAACAGAAATAATGGATTGAATTATTTGAATGTTTACTAACATCACAGTTTCTAGTGTAAATAAGAAATATGTTATCTGCTGTAATTTATCAAAGAATGGGTAACCTGAAATGTGAAAACAAATTAGGAACAATTTATGTTCCTTTTCTGCAGTAGATTCTTTCATTTAAAAGAAATAAGCTGGAGAATTAGCTCAATGGTACAGCACTTGCCTGGCATGCATCAATCTCTATAACCATAAAATAATAATTATAAGAATAATGTATATCTATTCAACAGTACAGCCCTTCGCCTAGGATGTGCAAGGCCCTTAAATCCAATCCCGAATGCCATTTGCTGATTTTTATCAACATGACTGAAAGAAAGTAGCATTTATGACTGAAAGTAGCACTTAAAAGTCTGATGTTTCTCTTTTTTCAAATTTCGGGTTTCAGCTCTCAATGCTCTTAGGACAAATGTTTGTGCAGTCCCCTCACAGAGTCAATCATCCACACAAGTTCTAGATTATTGTACTGCACTCACAGAAGAGACGGAAATGAAGAGAAAGGAAACAGGCTCCTAACTAGCTGTTTGCTACCGCCTCTCATCCAGTGATGAACAGTGTGGGCCCACAGCCCTTTGCCATCTCTGGCAGCTACTTCATACTGAGAAAACCTATCTTCTTGACAAAGTGGAAATGTGAGGAAAGAGACACAATTTTAAAAACAAGAATAGGGGCTGCAGAGATGGCTCAGTGGTTAAAACACTGGCAGCTCTTTGAGGACCAGGGTTCAATTCCCAGCACCCATACGGCAGCTCACAACTGTCTGTAACTCCAGTTCCAGGGGATTCGACACCTTCACACAGACATACATGTAGGCAAAATGCCAATGCACATAAAGTAAAAAATAAATAAATTTTAAAGAAAAAACAAAAGTAGTAGGAAATATCTGAATAAGCAAGGTATGTACTGTTCTCATTTTCCAAAATCACTACAAAACATCAAACATTAATATTGGGATTATTTTTCATTCTAATTCCTCCTATTAACTATTGTTGCTTCTGTTATCTTCTATTATGAGACAAGTTCTCATATAGACCAGGGTAGCCTTAAATTCCCTATGTAGACACAACTGACCTTTGTATTCCTAAGCCTGCTGCCTCCACCTCCCAGGGGTTTATGCAATGCTAAGATTAAATCAACTAAGATACATCCCCAGTCCAATGGCTGTTTCTCTATACATCTCTATTCCTTTTTTATTCTTACAACTTAAAACTGCCAAGAAAGCTCACAGGCACTTGTCAAATATGCTAGCCAAAAATTCAAAATTCACAGCCTAGAATCTATATAGCTATTATCACTTTTAACCTCAAACATTTTTATAAACCCTAAAAGGAGAAAATCTGTACTAACAAGATCTTAATTAAAACATTATAGTAAACAAAATAAACAGCCAAATAGAATGTTTAATTCATTACAAGAACATGTAGCCTGGTATGAATTGACACAACTCGCCAGAACCCTTCCCAAAAAACAAAACAATACAAACAAAAACAACACAAAAAGAGGCAAAAAGGTCTTAAATATATAATTGAGTTGCAATGCTTTGTACACATAGGAAAAAAGATTTTCTTTAAATTCCACAGCCAACTTCAATATCTTCTACCAAGATATTGACAATCATAATTTAGTTCTTGAAGCTTGCTCTATTCTCCAAGTATTCAAGACCAAAGCACTAAGCAAATATGGCACATAATTTACTGCTTGTCCAACAGATGTCCTCACTCATCTAACATAAAAAAGGGACAGCACTGCACAAAATATAGCAAGTCAAGCAATGATATAATTCCATTACCAACAGAAAATCTAAGTTCAAACAACAATGAAACTTCAACACAAAAAGATAGTACTTAATCAAATTTTTAGTTATAATTTTGGTGGAGTATGCAGAATCATGTTCATAAATGAAACAGAAGATTGTACTGATGATATCACAAATGTTCTTTTACTGTTGTCATTTACCAACTCTGAGAAGCCCGGGACGGCAAGGCCTACCACTCTTACACGTGCCGAATGAGAGTACAGGAAGCACTCTCCACTGCAAAGCAATGCAGTTCAAAGCTGGGAGTCTTAGAAGGACACGGGCCATAAAAATTTATCTCCATTTGATGTATAAGATCAAATACACGCTAAGGGCTTGATTAATTATTGTTGGGTAAGGGAAAAATGAAAGAGAAAGTAGGAGCAAGTGCCTCTAGCCTCTTGCTGCTTTAGAAACTAGTCTGTCGGTAAGATAAGGCACATGTTAGAATCTATGCCCTGGGGTATCACTTCATCTTTGTAAATTATATCTTCTAATATACACATTTAATTTATTAATGTTCTTGCTATAGCAAGGAGTCTTTCATGTTAAAGATTAGATTTAATAAGGGTTTTGTTTATGTTTTCTTCTAGTGTCTCTTTTTAAGTAGTTCTTTACTTCATCTAGAACTTAATTTTACATAACTACGTATTTTTTAAATGATGGTCATTATCTCAAAATATTCATCACATACTTAACACTGCATTATCTCCAGATTCTATTCTGTTTTCCTTGGTCACACTGGCCTTAAACTTTAAATTCTATCAGTGTCTGCAAGTCCTGGTATTACAGATATACACCACCAGTGGATTAAAAATCCATTCGCCTACCTGCATAAGTCTTCCCAGACTTTCCAGAGAATTCCCAGTATAGATACAGTAAATTGATAAAATTAAGGGAAATGACATGTATATATTATTTCTGCAATAATGAAAATTGAGCCCCATCCTTTCTATTACTGATATGATTTCCTCCATTCCCTTCTCTAATTGGGACAAACAGATAAAACTTTAAGAATGCTGTCCGCCTTAGTCAGGGTTTCTATTGCTGTGGAGGAGACACCATGACCACAGCGACTCGTAGAAAGAAAACATTTGATTGGGGTGGCTTGCTTACAGTTTCAGAGTTTCAGTACATTATCATCATGGTGGGGAGCACAGAGGCACACAGGCAGATGTGGTGGTGGTGGTGGAGGAGTAACTGAGAGGCCTACATCTAGCAGGGAACAGGAAGTTGATTGACTCACTGGGCAGATTCCTGAGCATAGGAAAGCTCAAAACCCGCCCCCACAGTGACACACTTCCTCCAACAAGGCCACACCCACTCAAACAAAGCCACACCTCCTAATAGTGTCACCCCCTACAAGATTATCAAGGTCAGTTATATTCAAACTACCGCACTGTTAAACATCATTTAGTACAACCATCCCTACCTCTTCCTAACTTCAGTATAAAACTTCACTAGTAAGCAGAATGCTTTCTAATATACATTCACTATACTGTTTGCTACTTTACCAGACTATAAAAGCATCATTCAGTTTTTATTTTATTAGGCATTTATTTGGTCTGGTAGTAAAAATGTATAATATTGTATCTAGAAACTTTGAGGTTTTGGGGCGGGGGTGGGGGGTGTCCAAGGACAGCCAGAGTTAGTTAGTAAGAGTCTGTCTCAAAAGGAAAAGTGATTTGGACACTCCAACTCACATGCTCAAATCCTATATCTCCAACAAAACATTATTAGGAGGTGGGTTCTTTGCTTAGTAATTAGGTTTTAAGGACAATCTTATTCTTTATTAGAAGGACCCCAAGGGACTCTCTTACTCTTTCTTACCACTGACATATCAGGAAGAGTGCTGTCCAAAAGTAAGAAGTGGGTCCTCACCTGTCACTGGTGACCTGGTCTTGAACCCCTAGTCTCCAGAACTATGAAGCATGAAACAAGCATCTAGAGTATTTTTGTTATACTAACCTAAACAAAGACAGAAAGCATATAACCTCAGTGTAAAATGGCAAGTAAACATTGAAGAAATACATGTGTATGATTTCAGTGATATGGTCACTTCTACTACATGTACATGCAACACATGTACATGAAAACTTCACTGCAGAATTGACGTGTGAGCTAAGTCTTGAAGAAAGTAAGAAAATAAATAAGCATTTCCAAAGGCACTGTGTCCACTTGCCCTCAAACAATTTTAAGTAGCATGACTATATTTCTTATAAGATATTATGCTACAAATAGCAGCCTTGAACTGTTTGGTGGTATATTCACAAGGGAATATAATTTCCCATATCATGTACAAAATTTATTTATAAAATTTATTATTTTTAAAAAGTTATCTAAACCTCAAGGGGTTTTTTTTTCAGTATTTTTGAGCTCAATATATTTCTAATTGTTCACAGACCAAAAAATGTGGCTTTCCATAGCCCTTGATTATTTGGCATTTATTAATTCCTAAACTACTGGGATAGGCTGAAATATTCAGAAGCCACAAAAAATTTAGAATTCCTAAAGCAGGAAATTATAGTTGTAAAGAAGACATACCCAAGTTTGTGTCTGTTCCATAATTTTTCCTTACATACACCTGGCATTTTCACTTTTAAAGAGTGTCAGTTTTTGTTTTGTTTTTTCAGGATAAGATTTCTCTGTATGGCCTTGGCTATTCTGTAACTCACTATGCAGACCAGGCTGGCTTCCAACTCATGGATCTGCCTGCCTTGTCTCCCAAGTGCTGGGATTAAAGGCATGCATCACCACTGCCCAGTTGAATATGTTTGTTTTTTATTTTCCTTCCTCTCAAATCATGTTAAAAAGAATTATTCAGACTCATCCCAACAATGAGGATCCCCACCTGGCCCCCATTAAAATGTGAAAGTTAGCTAGTTATGGCAGTATGTGCCTGTAACACCAGAGAAGCTAAAATGAATCTTATGTCTAACTAGAAGCAATGGCTAGGTTGATGTCAACTTGACACAGGTGAGAAGTCATTTTGGAAGAGGGAACCCCAACAGAGAATATGTCCCCACCAGACTGACCTGTGGACAACTCTATAGTGCATTTTATAATAGTGATAGATGTTGGGAGGGCCCAGTCCATTGTGGGTGGTGCTATCACTGGGAAGTTGGTCTGGGGCTATATAAGAAAACAGGCTGAGCAAACCATAGGAAGCAAGGAAGTAAGAAGCACCCCTCCAAGGCCTCTGCATAAGCTCTTGCCCCCCTGGTTCCTGCTCTGCTTGAGTTCTTATCCCGGCTTCCCTAAGTGATGAACTGTGATATAAACTGTAAATAAAATAAACCCTTTTTTTCCCCAAGTTGCTTTTGGTCATTGAGTTTAATCATAGCAGTAGAAACCCTAAGATACAAGATTTATAAAATCTACTGCAGCTTTTAAAACACCTCCAGGTAAGATGAATTCTTCCTTTACGCTTTCTTAAAATGACATTGCCTCAGAAAGTGAGGTCTAATCACAGAGCCAGACTAAGTCTATGTCCTCTAAAACAATGTGTCTCTATTGGTTTCTGCACCCCATAAGCCTCTCTGCCAATGCAGTCATCCAAATCAGACCAAACCAAACAGAATTAGAAAAAGCCCAGGTTTAAAGGATAAAATGCTCCCAGATGATTTTCCAGCCTGCCCCACCCCACCCCCCGCCAGAGAGGAGATGGAAAAGAGACTGAAAAACCATGTCTGTTTTCTGGGGGGACAGTTTAAATACCCTGTGGGAGTGGTCTTGAGCATCTCTGGGGGTGGGGTCATTCTTTGCTGGGCTTTCTAGGTTGCATCAGGGTTCAGAAAGAGATGGAGGAGGGGGCTTGGGATTGAGCTTCCACCAGAACATCTATATCACACCTCTGGCTACACCTCCATGACAAATGATTTTTAACACATATCTTTCACCGCAAGGCAGACATTTCCAGGGAAACCACAGGAAAACATTCATTACTGCTTAAGTTTCACCAAAAGGTGAACTGAGGTAGCAGTGCACTGTCTCTTTTTAACTGAGCAGTAGTTAACTGCTCTCCTGATTCTGGTTTTGCTGTCTGTCTCTATGAACAAATAGAGAAGCAAGTAATAAATTAAAACAATCCTACATCCTTCCAGTGACTCAGAAGCCCCTAGGAATCACATGTAGGTTTACAGGAGTGGGTATGTTAATGAGTAACATATATGCCAGATGATGTCATTCCATTCAAAAAGAAAGAAATCAGTGAAGCGCTAAAACACAAAAGACAAATTTCCTAGTGAGCAGCACAGCAGAGCACATAAATTTATCTAGGTCAAGATTCTGATTAATGAGGGAAAAAAGACAATCAGGAAATTGTAACAGGAAAGGTAGTCACTCACCTCTCTCAACATATTATTCTCTTTTTCCTTTTGCTCCAAAAGACTTTCTAGGTGGTGGACATGCATCTCTGCCTCTGCCAGCCGTCTTGTTCTTTCATGGTCTTCCTCTGTAGCTTTGGCAGAAAGCCCTTTGCTCTGTAACATCTCCAGAAGCTTCTTAATGGACTCATCCCGAGCACTTAGGGTTTGCTTTTGAGTTTCAATTCGCAGCTCCATTTCTTCCAGGGTCTTCCGCAGAAGAAACAGCTCTTTGGCTTGCCGCTCATGCTCAGTGTGCAGCCTCTGGAAGTTCTCCTCTGTCAGCTCTGCCACACAAGGCTCTCCAGTCCTACTGCTACTATCCTGTTGAAACAGCTGATTCAAGTCCCTCTGAATCCGCAACTCATCCTGGAGAGCCTGGATCGTCATCTGCATGTGCTGGGAACATCACAAAAAAAAAAAAAAAAAAAAAATCAGCTTTCCCCTCAATTAGCAAAGACAGAGCAGCTTGCAGGCAGCTAAAAATAGCTGTAAGGGTTCTCAGAAATCTGCATTCAGCAAATTAGTATTCAACTTATTCTCTCTTAATTCAAATTTTAAAATTATGGTAATAATCCACAATTATCAGCAATTTAATTTGTGCTTATTCCCACCAGGAAAATAAGTACGGCAGTCCTTTACTTTTATAAGCCACAATAAAAAAGCCACAATCTAGACATCTCAAAATTTAATAGAAGGTATCTTAAAGGGACAGAGAAGACTATATCATCAGGAATAAGAACAAAATTTGTCTCAAAATACAAAAATATTTCAAAACACAAGATGACTTTTAATTATTGTAAACATTAATTAGCAAGTACTAGTATTTAATGAATGGTTATATATAACTTTTTAATTATAATTTAACCTTCAGTATCATCACATACATCCACACAAACTCATGAATGCACATACAAACATCAAAATCAGGCATAATAGTATATCCCTACATATCAGCATTTGGAGGACTGGACTAAAGCAGGAGTATCTCAAGTTTAAGGCAAAAGTGATACACACGGATCAAAAAGTAAAACTACTTAACATAAACCCTATCTTCATAAGGACTTTAAGGGTCTAAAATGCTGTTGCTGACCGCAGGTACAAACAACGCTGCACTCAACCTCTCTCTACAGCTTATTCATCTTGCTTCGCTGGAAATTTATGGACACTGATAAGTAACTCTCCATATTTCTTTTTTCCCAATCCCTGGCAAAGTAACATTACATTCTTTGACTGAGTGAATGTAATTCTTTGGTAAACCATTTCAATTTTACTGAGAAGTGACCGTGTTAACTGTCGACTTGAAGTGATCTGAAACTATCTAACAGGCAAGCTAGCAAACACACCTGTAAAGGTCACTGATGAGGTTAACGGAGGTGAAAAGACCCATACTACGAGTGAGCGGTGCCAGTCCCTAGGCTTCAGTTCTAAACTAGACAAAAAGGAGAAAGCGAGACTAGCACCAACATGTATCTCTCTCTGCTTCCCAACTTGGGAACAACCTGACCAGCTGTTCCATTGCACTTCAAATTGTAAGCCAAAGTAAACCCTCCCCTTTTTACATTGCTACTGTTGGGGTATTTTATCACGGCAACCGAAAAGTAGCTAAGATACTAGTATTCTAGTAGGGAGGTGATTCTTTACGTAACATTAGCAAAATAAACTTTCATTTTCTGTGTATGCCACAAATCTTTCCAATTGTGTCATTCGCCACTTAACACTACTTATGATTTTTATAACATTTTTACTTAGTCTGTGTATGAGAGAGGGAAAGGGAAAGAGAGCATGAGCATATATGTGGGCGCCAGCTATGGTGCAAGTATGGAGGTCAGAGGACAACTTTCAAGAGTCAGTACTCTCCTTCTACCATATTGTTCTGGAAATCAAACCCAACACCAGCAGTTTGGCAGCAGCACCATTACCCACTGAGCTTTCTCCTCAGATCACTTATGATGACTTTAGTGTGTATGTGTGTGTGCGCACACGCACACACACAAACACACACACACATTTATAGTACTAGGGATCAAACCTAGGACTTGCTCATGCTAGGCCAGTATTCTACCACCTAGCTATGCCCTGGCTCCAGACTAGATTTATGTTGTTTTGTTTGGTTGGCTTTCATATAAAGACAAATAGTCTTTTCTTTTTAGTCTCTGATTTTGGTATTATTTGCTTAGCAAGCAGTAAATTTTATTTCTGGTAATATTCAAACTCTAAAAATCATTGGTTATGTTTCCTAACATGGATAAAATTACAAATAAACTACCAGATATTTTAGTGTATTGGTGTGGGACAGTTCTATATTCTGTCGATTATATTTTAACTAAACGCTGATTGGCTGATAGCCAGGCAGGAAGTATAGGTGGGAAAACCAGACAGGAAGTAGAGGTGGGGCAATGAGAACAGGAGTATTCTGGGAAGAAGGAAGCTCTTTCCGCAGTCCTGTCCAGACCACGGAAGAAGCAGGATGTGACCTGCCCCACTGAAAAAGGTACTGAGCCATGTGGCAAGCAAAGATAAGAATAATGGGTTAATGTAAATTATAAGAGCTAGTACGAAGTCTGAGCTAATGGGCCAATCAGTTTATAAATTATGTAGACCTCTGTGTAATTTCTTTAGGGGTTACTGGCTGTGGGAACTCCCAACAAGCAGGCCCACGTGTTACAATGTATGAATGTAATTTTCAAAATTCATTTAAATTCCAGCAACAGATTTCAAATATTTAATAGCAGTTGGACGTTAGTGGTCTCAATAAAAAGATGTATGGAAATGCTGATTCCCGAAAGCTTATTGTTCAAAATACAAACAGCTCTCAGAGAAAGCCCTGCAAAAGAAAATGTCAGAAGTTAAACTAAGAGTGTTGGTTCACCCCTATAATCTCATCCCTGGGAGGCAGAAGAATTGAAACCAGCCTCAGCTAGCTACTGAGTCCAAAACAGAAATCTATTAAAAGTTTAATCCAAAACCACAGAGAAACCCTGTCTCGAAAAATTAAAAAAAAAAAGTTTAATTCAAGAGGAAAATGATTTCTAAGTGTGGTTATTCCTCTGTCTTTTTAACATTATCAATTCACTGAGATCAGAAGTAATCTAAGTTAAAGCTAATAATCTTACACACACTTAACTGTGGCAGGACAATTACTATTTTGGAGAAGGATGATAGAACTAGTGATGTGTCAACTTCATTAGCTCTACTCAGAGACAATTCCTTCAGTGACACACAAGGCAACACCCCCACTTCAGGCTACAATTGAGAAAACTTTATTAATAAAGTACTGCTTCCACAACCTCACCCAAAAAAACCCACCTGCTGCCAGAAGAGGGGAAAGAGCCCAAAAGGAAACTGGACAAATTTTAGAAGAACCCACTTTAAAATCATAACTGGGGCATCTGCTATCACCATCAAGCTAAAATCTTACAGAAGGGCTAACCAATGTGGTAAGAAAAATAAATAAAACCTAATACAAAGAAGAAGTGAATAAACAAACCCTTACCCAAAGATTGTATGAGGAAAATGTGAGAAATTATGAAAACAGTTGTATAATTAAGCATAAAACCAGACGAGTGAATATAAGAGCAATATAAAGGGGCTGGAGAGTTGACTCAGCAGTAAAGAACAAGTATTGTCTGTGCACAAACACACTCAAAAATACACACTAAACACATGATTAAAAAGAAAATATAAAAAACATCAACATAGAAATTTTACATTTCTCTATACAGGAACAAAACCTTTAAAAATCTATTTTTTTACAGTAACTTTTTAAATTTTAACCTACAAAATACAGTTTTCCTTAAGGCATTTTCATACCTAATTGGTTTGGGTTGATTCTCCTCCCTGCCCAGTCCACTCCTCAATCCCCAATGTCCCTTCTACAACAGTATCTGCCTGACTTCCTCTTCCATAGGACATCCAGTCTACTTCACTCCCCACACCCCTTCCTTACAGATTCTTTTTGCTCATTTCAGAAGCCAGCTCCTTCCAGTTTCCTGGCTCTTCTGCACCTACTCCCTCCTACATGTTTACATTTAACAATTAGAAGCTAGGCTCAGTAGATGAAAGAGAACACATGATATTTCTCTTTCTGGGCCTGGATCACCACACTTAATACATATTTTCTATTTTTGTCAATTTTCCTACAAATTTCATTTTTCTTTATAGCTGAATAAAAAAATTATTGTGCATATATATGGACCATATTTTCTTTATCTAGTCATTTATCTATGAACATCTAAGCTGAATCCATTTCCTTGTTACTGTAAACAGCAAAAGAAACCACATGGATGTCAAAGTATTTCTGTGGTAGGATATGGAGGCTTTGGGTATATGCGCAAACACGGTAGAGTAAGGTCACGTGATAGTTCTTTTAGTTTTTTTTAAAGATTTATTTATTTATTATGTATACAACATTCTGCCTCTGCCCACATGCCAGAGGAGGGCACCAGATCTCAGTACAGATGGTTGTGAGCCACCATGTGGTTGCTGGGAATTGAACTCAGGACCTCTGGAAGAGCAGCCAGTGCTCTTAACCTCTGAGCCATCTCTCCAGCCCAGTTCTTTTAGTTTTTTAGGAAGCCTCCATATTTACTTCCATCTAAACGTACCAGTTTCCACTCCAAACAGTAAATGGCTCCATTTCACCACACTGTTGTCAGTATTTGCTGTAATTTGTTTTCTTGATGATAGTCATTCTGAGTGGGGCGAGATGCAGTCTCAAAGCAGTTACAATTTGCATTTGCCTAAAGGCAAAAGATGGTACGCACTTTCAAAAATATTTAATGTTCATGTCACCATTAATTTCCATATTTCTTTTAAGAACTATATACTCAGTTATTAGCTCATTTACTGATTGACATTAGGGATCTGTACCTCTTTATATATTCTAATTTTATTATCTGTTGTTTGCAGTATAGCTGGTAAAGATTTTCCCCCATTTTGTGGGCTGTTTGCTCTGTTGACTTTCTTTTCCCACTGTGACATAATTTCATTTGTGGATTCTTAGAATCACCTCCTTTGCTACTTCCTTTGTTCTATACTCAGAAAATTCTTGCTCACGGCTCTTTCCAAAAGTGTTTTCCCTATATGTTCCTTTAGCAGTAACACCATTTCAGGCTTGAATTTTTGTTACATTTATTTTTGAGACAGGGTTTCATTGTGTTGCTCTGGCCAGCCTGAAACTCTCTATGTAGACCGGGGCTTACCTCAAACTCATTGAGATCCACCTCCCTCTGTCTTCTGAGTACTGAGATTAAAGGTGTACACTTCCATGCCCAAATCATCTCAGGTTTTAAATTAGGTCCTTGATCAAATTTAAGTTAATTTTTATACAGTAAAAGATGATTATACAGTGAAAAATATCTAATTTCATTCTTCTGCATGTTGACATTCCATTTTGCCAGCAACCTATATTAAATAGGATATCTTTAAAGCTGTAACTAAAAGGGTGTAGGGATAAGTCCCGACCCTTAGAGGGCGTGTTCGCCTCGGGCTAATGTCTGCCTATAAATTTGGCGAGCTTGCTCCGAGCTGTCTCTTCTGCTTTCCTGGTCTCCCCGGGAACGGTGGTTCTGTAAGTCTATTTCTACATTAAAACTATATATATTTTTGCAATCTGTCTGCATTCGTTTACGCCGCTACAAAAGGGAAAACTGGGTGGCGGTGGTGGCACACACCTTTAATCCCAGTACTCGCCTTTAATCCCAGTACTGGAAGGCAGAGGCGAGTTCAAGGCCAGCCTGGTCAACAGAACTAGTTTCAGGACAGGACAGTCAAGGTTGTTACACAGAGAAACCCTGGGTGGTGGGGGGGGGGGGGACTCACTAGAATAAGATATTGGCCACAACCGAGAGCCATGCCTTTCCTGCTATATGTATCTCAAACCATGAGGCAAAAGAAGCCCTCGTCCCTTAAGGTGTTTCCTCTCAGGTAGCTGGTCACAACAACGAGAAAAGGAACTAATACAAAAGTCTTCATTTCCTTGTACATCATAATGATAGTATGAGAAGGATGAAGGGTTTCAATATGTGATAAACATACAAGTATTGTCTTAGGGTTTCTATGGCTGTGACAAAACACCAATACCAAAAGCAACTTGGGAAGGAAAAGGTTTACTTTAGCTTACAGTTCCACATCACAGTGACCACTGAGGGATGCCAGAGCAGGAACTCAAACATGGCAGGAACCTGGAGGCAGGAGCTGATACACAGGCTGTGGAGGGATGCTGACTACTGGCCTGATCCTCATGCTTTCTCAGTCTGCTTTTTTATAACAGCCGGAAAACCAGACCAGGAGTGGTACTGCCCACAGTGAGCTAGGTCTTCCCACATCAATTAAGAGAAAGCATCACAGGCTTGCCCAAAGGTAATCTAGTAAGACATTTTCTCAATTGAGGTTCCCTCTTCCAAAATGACTCTAGCTTATATTAAGTTCACATAAAACTAGTCAGCACACACATCTTGAAAAAAAAATACTAAATAATATTTCTGCTAGAAAGAAAAGAAGAAACACATTCTTGGGGAACAAAACAGTAACAACTGTAGCTTTCATACAGAAAAGCACAAAGGGGCTGGAGAGGTGGCTCAGAGGTCAAGAGCACTGGCTGCTCTTCTAGAGGTCCTGAGTTCAATTCCCAGCAACCACATGGTGGCTCACAACCATCTGTAATAAGATCTGGTGTCCTCTTCTGTACTGCAGGATACATGCAGGAAGAACCCTGTATACATAATAAATAAAAATCTTTTTAAAAAAAAAAGTACAAATTTCTCTGGAAAGTAAAACACTGCGATATAAATATCTGACACAATTTGTCAATAAATTCAATGACAAACATAAAACAATATGTCTTTGGAAATGAAGCAAGAGGACTGAGTTCAAATCCCCAACACCCTTGTAAAAGCTGGACACAGCAGCACATGACTGTAACCCCAGCAGCAGAAGAGGAAAGGGGACAACAAACAACAAGCAGAGCTGGGGAGCTGCCTGTTAAACAGACCAGCTCAATGACAATCCCTGTCTCGGGCCAATATGGCAGAAAGTGATAGAAGAAGATACCCAACATCTTCCTATGGCGTCTACATGCATGAGTATAGGCATATGCAATTGTACATTCGCACACATGCATGTTAAGTCTAATAAAACTTTTGCACATGCTTTCATAAAAATATCTACACAGTTCTTTAGGCAGATTAAAATAATGAAGAAAAGTTTGGTATTTAGTACTGAAGGAAAACAAAGAAAAACTGTTTTTAAAAGTCAGAATGTCACTGGTAGGAATGGTGCACACTTTTAATCCCAGCACTCAGGAGGCAGAAGCAGGTGGTTCCTCTGAAAAGTCAAGGCCAGCCTAGTCTACAAAGTGAGTTCCAGGATAGCCAGGACTGTTACACAGAGAAACCCTGTCTCAAAAAAACAAAAACA
Organism: Microtus oregoni; assembly: GCF_018167655.1. Classification (NCBI taxonomy): domain Eukaryota; kingdom Metazoa; phylum Chordata; class Mammalia; order Rodentia; family Cricetidae; genus Microtus; species Microtus oregoni. The sequence continues at coordinate 60,862,895 of NW_024543061.1, forward strand.
AAAACAAAAAACAAAAAAAAAATCCACCAAAGTTAGAATGTCAAAAATAGACATATTTAGTGGGAGTTTTTCTGCCAACCATAAATAAACAATAATACTATTATTATAAATTATAATACTATAAACTTGTAATAATTAATCTCATAGTACAAAAAGAATTCAACAAGCCTACCAAAGGAACAAACCTTAAAATAGAGAAGCACTTAAATATCTAAAAGAAAGTGAGAGAGGTGGAAAAGAGAAAGGGAAAGAGGGAAAGGTGAAAGGGGAAGGAAGAGGGAGAGAGAGAAAAGACATCAAGATTCGTAAAAGAAGTAGGGTAATTCATTCCACAAAGTGGATGTCTAGGGCATTGGGGCATAATTCTTCTCAAGGATTCAACATTGAGGAGGCTGATCAAAGTGCTTGGAGGCGGAGATGACCATGGATCACACCCATGCATACACACAACTATCTCCTACTCCCTGGAATACTTACGTATAAAACCAGGAGCCTTGTGCATGCTAGGCAAATACTCCATCGCTGAGCTACCCCAGTCAAAACCCTTTCATTTTGAAAGCATAGTTGTATCACAGTAAAGAAGTCCAAAATGTATTTTAAACATACTTCTAAATACAAGGTAATACAAGTTGTAGACTTGTTTTCAATAGCTTTTTTCTTATTACAAACTAAAAGTTATATAAAGACGTTAAATTTTTAAATAATACATAATGTACACTAAAACTGGTTCTTTCTTTTAATTCATTTAGGTCATCTTTGGGAAAAACATTCAACTTTTTAAACAATAATGTATCACAGAAAATATAGAAATACAAAATACACTAGCCAAGATAGCCATAGTAGTATTACATATGAAAAACAAAAATATTAATATCAACAATAGAAGATGGCTAAAAGTATGACATTCTGACATGTCTGTGTGCGCATGTATGCACAGGTGTTTGGCTACTCTGGAGCTGGAGTCACAGCAGGCTATGAGCCATCCAATCTGGGTGTTGGGAACTCAACTTGGATCCTCTACAAGAACAGTACATTCTGTTAATCACTAGGCAATTTCTCCAGCTCCCTGGAATTTTTGTGTTGTTTTATTAATATAAAAAAGAATGTTCTGCCTGATAAGCCAACTCGGGAACAGAATGTCTGCAAATGTTTGCATGTTGTATGTGTGTATACACACACATATATATAACGTGTGCATTCACATACTCACATACATATATACACACATCTACATCAGAGAATAACAGGAATTAGACTTTCTCTGCAAAAATTTCTGTATTCTATATATTTATTAATTTGCAATGAGAAAAAATATTTACCCATTAATGTATTATTGAATTTGTAAATGGAAAAGCAACAGTGCTAAGTACAACTGCTTCCTAAAGATAATACACATGTGCTCATAACAAAGGAAACTAGATACAACATTCTTCTCACAAGCACAGATCAATATCCTTCTCAGTGTTCCTTGAAGGACACACCCTTCTAAAGACTTCAAAATCAATTCCTCAGTAATTAAGTTGGTCTCTATTCAAGATACATTCATTACAACTATGTGAGCATTCTATAAGCTAAAGCGTTTCCTGGCTCGTGCTAGCCAGTAAGTAAGACAGAGAATATCAGAAGCAAACTGCTGTATTAGCACATCTTTGGACTGGACATTCCACTGTTTGCAGTCAAACTTTTCAGAGCAAGTTGAGAGCACTCCTGCCTATCACTTTAATCTTTTAAACATGTGCTTCATGATCTTACACTGAACATGTTCAGGAATGGACTTTGCTAACTGGGCACATTTAGAAATGGTCCAGCACTTCTATGAATATTTATAGGCTAGGTGAATAAAATCACATCCTTCCTTTGTCAGAGGAGGGCACTGCTCTGAAAATAACTCCCCAGCTCTCCTGGCCTGCTGCAGGTAATAAATCTTTCTCCACTCTTTATGTCCTGACTGCTCAATTTGGCTTTGCACTCACCAAGACATGAGCTCTCTATGTTGACTTACACTAGTAGACTAAGAAATTTGCTCAACACTGAAACATACACTAATATGGGACATTTAAACACTATTAAGCAATAGTTTTGTGACTGCTTTTGTACGTAAAATCTTCTTGCTTTAAAAATTGCTTTTCCATCCTACCTCTAGAATGTAATCAAGTTCAAAGTCAGCAGAGTGCAAAATTTAGCCAATAACCTGAAATTGATAAATAAAAGCTCCATTGAGCAACAGCTCTCATTTAAGCTCTATACAAGGATATGGGGAATCTATAAAATCATCTTACATTCTAACAAGCATCAGTGGGAGCTTAAGCCCATCACTGAGGAACCTTTTGACATTTGGAACAAGATTATAAAAGGATCTTTGAAATCAAAATGTCAAACTGACACACCAGCTATGGCAACTACTCTGAAATCCAGTGACTAAGATAAAAATACAGCAAAGGAGGCAAACTACAAAACACACGGTCTTTTTGGTTCCGAAGTTTGTTTCTGTAATGACATTAGTTCATGCATAATTATGGTAAAGAGAAGACTGTTACTGAACCAGAATCCTGTGAATTCACCAACAACTTTTTTAGACAAAGAGCAGAGACAGAATTACTATGTAAAAAACAAGGACACTTATGTAAAGCTTGGTGTCACATCTATACTCCCAGAACTGGGGAGACAGAGGCAGGAAGACAACTACAAGTTCAGGGGTAGTCTAGGTTACATATGGAGTTTCAGAAGCCACGGCTACATGGGGAAACAGTCTCAAGACAAAACAAACAAAAGAGGAAAAAATACCAAGAATACTTTCTTTACCTTTAGAAAATTAAAACTGCATACTACTTCCAGAACTACCTCCCCCCTCTCCAGGTACTTCAAGATGCATTCCTCTGCACAGTCTCAATACAGCAGACAGCATTTCTACTCATGCACCCCCAGTATGTGCTGGAGCAGGCACAATGACCTGGAACTAAGCAACCAATCTCCCAAGGCAATGGTTTTCATTATTGTCTGGTTATTAACTTAGAGTGAGTATTTTCTCCCAAATTCCTAACTTTCCAAAAGTGAAATGTTATAGAAACTGATAGTCATTACGTAACTGTAAAAATACCTACATTATAAACTACTGACTTTTAAACTTACTTATAATATGTGTTGCAAAAAATAATTTAATACTTGAGTCACCTTTTATCAGTAAAGAAAAATAAAATTTAGGGGGCTGGAGAGATGGCTCAGTGGTTAAGAGCATTGCGTATTCTTCCAAAGGTCCTGAGTTCAATTCCCAGCAACCACATGGTGGCCCACAACCATCTGTAATGAGATCTGATGCCCTCTTCTGGCCTGCAGGCAGACACACAACAGAATATTGTATACATAATAAATAAATAAATATTTTTAAAAAAAGAAAAATAAAATTTAAAATAGGCAAGGACATCTCTCATAAAATACAGCAAGCATTAATTTTAAAAAACTATTTAAAGATGCTCACCATTTAAAGTATTTTATATGACATTTTTTTTAAAGTGCGATTACAGTGTCTTCCAAGTAAATAATACCATTTAGGCGCCTTTAGTTCCAGCCATCAATAGGCAGAGGCAGATGGATCACTCTGAGTTCCAAGCCAGGCAGACTCTGTCTCAGAAACAGACACACACTATCAAAGTTCTAATACATAGGGTTGTGCTTTTTGTTTTGTTCTGTTTTTTAGGAAAGGGTCTAAAGTATCCCAGGCTGACTTCAAACTCACTATGTAGCTGAAGTTCAACTTAAACTTATGGTCAGAGACGGGAGAGATGGCTCAGTGGGTTAAAGCACAAATTGCCCTTGCAGAGGACATAGGTCCAGCTTTCAGTACTATACTGTGGTTCACAACCAATCCTAACTCCAGTTCCAGGGCTCTGACACCCTCTGCTGATTTCCACAGGCACGAGGCATGCACAATATACTACGGCAAAATACTCATCCCACACAAAATAAGTATTAAATAACAATAACATCCTTTAAGAGTCCTGCTTTATGTAAAAGTGAAAACTCACAAACTCCTACATTCCCTTGTAGCAAAGGCAGGTGATCCAGACTACCAATTAAACAAAAGCACACAAGACTGGGGTGGACCTGAGTGACATGAAGAATGACGCTGTTTCATTAGCTCACACACACGCTGGCAGGGAATCCAGCACTGCTGGGCTCATAGAATCATCACAACACCAACAGGAATATCTGCCCTAGTCAGGAAAGCAACAGTGCAGGAAGCTAGCTGGAAGTAAGATGCTCTTTGAACCACTAAACATCTGTTTCATAAAACCTTTTTCTATTGCATATCATTATTCTGGAAGAGAAACAGATTTGTTCTACCTCATTGCAAACTGAAATCAAATCCTAAGATATACATATATCAAGTATTATACAAAAGCAGGATACTTCAATTCAAAAATTTCTTAATGGTGAAAAGTCTACCATAAAAAAATAATAATAACTTTAAAATAGAACAAACAGCCAATCAATATAAAGTTAACACTAATATTATGTGGTTTGTAAGGGATACTGTGAAGAAATACGAACAAGAGGTTCTGTAAGTTTACCCCCACCCATCATGTTTATTATTCTTTGGGGGGGGGTATTGTTTTTGTTTTGGGTTTTGGGAGGCTTGGGGGTTTTGTTTGTTTTCTTCGTTTTTTATTTTTTCAAGACAGAGTTTCTCTGTGTAATAATCCTGGCCATCGTGGAACTCAACTCTATAGACCAGGCTGTCCTTAAACCGAGAGATTCACCTGCCTCTACCTCCCTAGTGCTGGGATTAAAGGCATGTGCCACTACCACCCAGATATTATTCTAAACAGTAAGTATTACAGCTCACTCAATAGTATTCAAAAACGGACTAAATTCTAGGTGATTAATTCTGATATTTTGGATTGTAATGACATAAATGTACGGACTTAATCTTAGTCTTTGGCATATTTTACTTTATTATATGACAAATTCATGTTCATTACAAGGAAAAAAGTACTAATAAAAACTTTTAATCAATAATCCTACACTGAGAAAACACACTAAAAAAGATCTTTTTGGGTTTCTGTTTCAATATGAACTTTATAGGAGAGACTGCAGTGAAGAGAGTAACAAGGAACGGGTACTTACCACATGTAATTCCCAATCCTAAATGCTGAATCTTAATTTATTTAATCCCGCATTTCCCTCATGATATAATATTATCTTCATTGTATAGATCGGGAATTTCTCTGCATTCCTTGGATCCGTAATCTTGAGCTTACTGATTTCACAATTTGTGATAAAATGATGCTATAATGAAGCTATACTACTTCTAAGACACACACGCATACAAACACACACACACACACACACACACACACACACACTACATGTTCCCTCTAATGGATAATGAACATCTCCAAATTACAGTAATTTGAAAGTACCAACATTGCGGGAAATACATATTTTCAGATATACTAATTTTATATTCTTACATGTAAAACATGAAATTCAAGGGAATCTTTAACATTAAATATTTCACTCATATTTTAAAAAGTTATACCTATGTGAGGAAACAGCTTCAACTTATAAATAACTCCACTGTTGAAGTACCCATGTCAAAATACTCTGGAATTTGACTGCTCCCAAAAATCTTGTTTATAAACACAATATGCATATTCCACGTTCACGTGATTCTAAACTCTTTAAGTGCATATCTGTTCCTCTTTCTCTCTGCTTTCCTTTTTTTTAAAAAAAAAATATTTATTTATTTATTTATTATGTATACAATATTCTGTCTGTGTGTATGTCTGCAGGCCAGAAGAGGGCACCAGACCTCATTACAGATGGTTGTGAGCCACCATGTGGTTGCTGGAAATTGAACTCAGGACCTTTGGAAGAGCAGGCAATGGTCTTAACCTCTGAGCCATCTCTCCAGCCCTGCTTTCCTTTTTTTAAATCCGTCAAAAAACAAGCATGCTAGCGGGCATTCACGGCAAGCACTCAATGCATACTTCCTAACATACTAATTAGACCATGCTATGTTGAAATACCAAGTCATCTTATAGGAATGAATGCAATTAGATCTCTTCCTTCTTCTCATTGGGAAATCACATACATAATCACAATGTATTCCCAGAACATGCAGTGATACACCATGAGAAAAACAGTTAACACTCATTTTGTCTAACTGCTGAATTATGAACTCTCCAAGATTAAGTACTTTCACTTGCTAGCCAAATAGTCCAAGTACAAAGTAAATTTAAAAGGGGGGAAAGGCATCCAATTGAAACACAAAAATTACAGTAAAATAAAATAAGTGTTATATTTTAAAAAAGAAGCCTACGAGGAGCCATATCTAGCACTCAGGAAACTGGCAGGAAATTGCCATAGAGGCTAACCTGTAAAAGAGGGGGGAGGGGAGATGTGGTGGTTTTAATGAGAATGTTCTCCACAACTCATTATGTTCAAATACTTGGTCCTCGACTGGCAGAACTGTTTGGGAAGGACTAGAAAGTTGTAGCCTTGTTGGAGGAAGTGTGTCTCACTAGGGGTAGGATTCAAAAGATTCAAGCCATTCCCAATGTCTGTCTCTGTGTCTCTTTTCTCCCCCTCCTTCCCTCATTCCAACTTTCAGAACAAGATGGAAGCTCCCAGCTCTAGTGATATGCCTTCTTTCCTGCTGCCGTGTTCCCTGAAATGATGGCCATGGACTCTAACCCTACCCAAATTAAACACTTTATAAGTTATCTTGGACATGGTTTCTCTTCACATCAATAGAAAAGTAAGACAGAAGAACATGAAAGAGAGGGAGGATATGGTGGTGCACACTTTTAATCCCAGTATTCAGGAAGCAGGGACAGACAGATCTCCAGGACAGCTAGGGTTACACAGGGATAGCCTGTCTTAAAAATTTAAAGAATAAAATTAAATTTAAAAAGAGGAGGCATGGCAGTGGTGGCAGCAGTAGCAATCACTCAATGGTCTAACTTGAAAGTTTGGCAAATACTCATAAATTGAGAGTTGTGACATCAAATATAAAGTCAATACTATACATCACAGAATCAATTATAAAAATCAAGTCTCTGTAATATTAAACTCCTGTCATGGCTGGGCATGGCAGTTAGTAAACACCTTCATACCAGCATTCAGAAGGCTTAGGCAAGAAGATTGTAAAGCTAGCCTGAACCACACAAGATTATCTCAAATATAAACTCAAAAGAATCCCTGCTGTCATTACATACCACAGTCAGTACAATTAGGTCTACTCATTCAGTGCCCTGAACAAACACACTGTAACACAACACAACATAAATTTCTGATTATGTAAAATTCAGATTTTAAGCCGGGCGGTGGTGGCGCACGCCTTTAATCCCAGCACTCGGGAGGCAGAGGCAGGAGGATCTCTGTGAGTTCGAGACCAGTCTGGTCTACAAGAGCTAGTTCCAGGACAGGCTACAAGAGCTAGTTCCAGGACAGGCTCCAAAACCACAGAGAAACCCTGTCTCGAAAAACCAAAAAAAAAAAAAAAAATTCAGATTTTAAAAACGTATTTTGTAATAAGTGTCACTAAAACTATCTACTATGGAACATTAACTGAAAAGCATATGCTGTGAAGGTCCTCAGCTGTAAAGATGCCTGTTCCCAAACTGGCAACCAGAGTTCAGTCCCCAGGCCCCTCATGGTGAAAGGAGAGAACCGACTCTCATAAGCTGTCCTCTGACCTCCATGGCCACACTCTGGCACATGCGCATGCAAACACACACGAAAGAGAAGAGTAACAACAGTTTCCTAGTCCGTTCTGGAGCTGGAGAGGTGCTGCTGCACTGAGAGCTCACACTGAGTTAGTTCCCAGCACCCAGAACTCCAGCTCCAGAGCGATCTGATATCGCTGGCCACCGCAGGTACCTGCACACATGTGCACATACCCACATACGGACACATACATACACAAATAAGTAAAAACAAAATAAATTTACAAAGCATGTTCTTAAAAAGAAATAAAATTCAGCTTCACTCAGAATGACTAAGAAATAATGTTTAATTTTATGAAGCTGCAATGTTTCTGGTAAATGAACACTTGGCACAAGGAGTCACACTTTGTATCCACTTCCTGCTACAATGCCAGTAGCCAGTTCATCCAAGCCAATGAGTGGGCAGAAAACAACTAGAGCCAAAATGGAGAACACATGGGATTTATTCTCTGGGAAGAAAAAAAAAAACCAGCAGAGGAGGAAGGAAAGGGGAAAGCCATCTGTCACAAGAACTGCAACAGGCCTCCTCTATCTAGGCACTCAAATTTTAGATTTTAACTGTAGCTATCTATATAATGGACTGTAGTTTTCAAATTTTACTCATGATAAATTATGAATGGAATAGACAAGAGGAAGAAAATTACAACAATGAAACCCTATCTATTAAAAAGCAATAACCTAGAAGCAAAGAGGAGGGGAGGATAAGAAAGGGTGGAGGAGAGAGGGAGTTAAAGATCAGAGTTGAGAATGCTGCCTCAAACCTGTAATACCAGCATCCAAATACAGAGGCAAGGGAAAGAGAGGTGGAGGGGGAAAGGGAGAGGAAAGGAAGAAAGAGGGAAGGGAGAAGAAGAGAGAAGGGGAGAAGAGAGGAAGGAGAGAGGGAGAAAGGAAAGGGGGGAGGGAGGGAGCGAGGGAGAAAAAAAGAACAGAAATCTGCCAACACTAACAAAATCAATTTCTTCTCATCGGTTTTACACATGCATTGTATTTAAAGCTGTAAGCAAGCTCTGAATTTTTCAAAATTATTCAGTAAATCAACTTCCCAAGAAGCAGGATAAAAATGAACCCACAAATCAAAACTCCACCTTCACCACTATCTCAGTAGCCCCATCTACATCTACATTTAAAGCCTACTTTGGTTTTCAACTTTAAAAAGGTAAAATTATTGGGTAATAAAATCAACATTAATTGCTATTGCTCTTTTTGTTTTTGCTCTTTGAGACAGGGTCTTGCTATGCATTCCTGACTGGCTAGGTTCTCATTATGAAGCCCAGATTAACCTTATACAGTCTTCCTGCCTCAGTCTTCCAACTACTAACCACACCTATTACTTTTAAATCTCAAAATACAGTACACTTTAATACAGAAAGAGTGAAGACATTAAGCCTCTATTTCTTTTTTATGTATACTAGTGTTTTGCCTGAATGTATGAATATGTACCATATGTATGCCTGGTGCCCATACCAGTCAGAAGAGGGTGTTGGAAACCCTAGAACTGGAGCTAGGGATAGTGAGCCACCACATGGATGCTGGGAACTGAACCCAGGTCCTCTGGGAGAGTAGCAACTACTTTTAGCCACTGAGACCTCTCTCTAACTTACAAAAACCTCTTTTTATTTAAATCAGCAATCTATGTAGTATCTAGAATATAAGAAAGCTGCCTTTAGCATATCACTTAAGCTAGACCAAGAGGCAGACATGTGCAATTCCAAGTACTCTAAAGGCTGAGGCAGGAAGATCTCAAGTTCAAAGACCATGCTGGGCTCTAAAGTGAGATGCCAAAAAACAAAATTTAAAAAAAGGAATTTTTAAAAGCATTTTTGTAAAATATAAATTGCTATGAATTCTAATTTATTTGTAAATATTCTTTCATTCAAGCAACTTTTTGAAACCTGCTTTCCTCCTCTGAAAGCCTTATTTTCTCAAAATAAAAAAGGTAGGCCAGGAAGACAGCTCAGTGGATGATGGTGCCTGATGCCAACCAAGCCCAATGAGCTGAGTATGATCCCCAGAGCTCACATGATGGAAACAGTTGACTCCTAAGTTGTCCTCTAACTTCCACACAACCGCCAGGGCACACACGTGCGCTCACTCGCTCTCTCTCTCTCTCTCTCTCTCTCTCTCTCACACACACACACACACACACACACACACACACACGTGTATACACACACCACAAAATTTAATCAGTCTGTTGCACAGACTCACTTGTAGTGTTCACTGTGAAATTCACTTTTTTTTTTTTTTTTTTTTTTTTGGTTTTTCGAGACAGGGTTTCTCTGTGGCTTTGGAGCCTGTCCTGGAACTAGCTCTATAGACCAGCCTGGTCTCAAACTCACAAAGATCCGCCTGCCTCTGCCTCCGGAGTGCTGGGATTAAAGGCGTGCACCACCATCGCCCGGCTAAATTCGCTATTTACAGTGAATCTGGGTCAATAATAGGACTGTTTTGTTGAAAGAATTGTTTTGAACAAATAAATATACTAACAAAATTTAAGCAGTCAATAGCCCGGCAGTGGTGGTGCACCTTTAATCCCAGCACTTGGGAGGCAGAAGCAGGCAGAACCCTGTGAGTTTGAGGCCAGCCTGGTCTACAAGAGCTAGTTCTAGGACAAGCTTGATAGCTACAGCGAAACCCTGTCTCAAAAAACAAAAACAAACAAACAAAAAAATTTAACTAGTCAATAAATCAATAAATATGTTAAAAAAAACAAGAGGAATAGAATTTTGCTTGAATAGTACCATCTAAATATTCAGTTACCAGCAACCTAATTTTTTTTCCTTCAGACTTGTCACATAAAGCATATGTACTCTATGAAAATAAGAATTTTTAATTAAAAAGAATGACATTTAAAATTTTTATTTTTTGTTACTTCGGTATGCATTTCATTTTGTTGTGTTTTGTTTTTGAAACAGGGTGTCTCTATTTGATCCTGGAGAGGCTCTGCCCATCCTGGAACTCACTATGCAGATCAGGCTGGCCTTGAATCCACAGAGATCCAACAGCCTCTGGCTCCCTTGTGCTAGGATCAAAGACACTCCTGGCTTCTGTGTGCATGTCAATAAATGTTTTTACTTTAAGTTGATGGCTCGAGAGGGAAATTTATGTTCCTTTAAAACAATATAATATGTTATTTATGAGGAGGGTGCAGAACAGAAGTTACCTTTGCCCAAATTGATAATTTATTATCCTAATGATATAAAAACTGAAATCTTTCATGGTTCAGAAATTATATACTTATCGTTCAAAAGTTCAGTAAATAGAATATCACCAAGTATAACAACTCAATCAACAAACCTCTGGGGAAAATCCATGAAGTCAAACAAAAATAAACAAAATGTTCACACATCATGAGGTAATAAATGTTGAATTCAATTCTTCAGAGTAACTGTGAGCAGCTACAATATACAGATACTTTAAATCTTTCCTTTTCTAAAACACTCAGTGTGGAAGGAAAGAAATATTAGGTGTCCTGAGACTATACCGAGATGTGGAGCACAGATTCTGGGCTACAATTCTGTCTCTGCCACTTGTCACTGTCACCATGGATACCCACTCTCTCTTAGCCTCAGCTGCCACTTCAATAAATTAACAGTAGACACTACCTATCTCATACAGAGAACATAAAACAGGGCCCGTTTCTGTGGGGACACTACCAGCATATTAATCCTACTGTCTACACTATGTCAATAAGCATGCTCTGTGAAGGTCACGTGCACTCTACCAGCTTCCTGTGAAAGCAGACAATGCATGAATAAGCACAACTGTTCCAATAAAGTCTTAAAGACACTTAATTTTTATATAATCTTCATGTCACAAATTTGACTTTTCTGCCAATTAAACATAAATCAGAAGTTGCAGAAGTACAACTCCCCTCCCCCAGGGTCACTAAGTATAATCTGATGGCCTCCTACCACACACACCAATGCTTCTCAAAGCTAGCCCATAACCAAATTCCCACCAAGCCCTCAGGAAATTGCCACTGCAACTTTAATTACATTTATTTAGTGTGTGTATGAGAGAAAGAGAGAAAGGGTGAGAGAAAGGCAGAAAAGGAGGGGAGAGGTAGGAGGGAGAGGAGAGAGAGGGAGTGTTCCAGTCAGCTCATTCATGCCTTACCATCCAATTGGGAGTCAGAGGAAATCTTGTAGAACTCAATTCTTTTCAGCACAGAGGCCACAGGAATGGACTTGAGTTATCAAACTTTGTAGCAAGAGATTTTACCTACTAGCCACCTATCTCCCTATATTAAAAGCTACTTTCTCGCAAAGACCCATCCTTTATTCAATTCTAACTCTTTTGATGTTGCTATCTTTTCTTTCATAAAGTAACAGTAAATGCAGTTTTTATTTGACAGACTGGGGCCAGTCTTACCACTATTCCCTATTTCTTCCTTCATAAAGAAATAATAACAGCAAATGCAGTTTCTATCTAACTCAGGCCAGTCTTATCATTATTTCCTATTTCTTCCTACTTTTAAGATTTTTATTGGTGTGCATAATTAAATCTGGAACCAGAAAAGAGGCTTGTTAGATGAGGTTGCTTACCACCAAACTTGGTGATTTGAGTTGAGCCCTGTAACCCTCATGATAGGAGAGAACCAATTCCCCCAAGCTATGCTCTGACACCCACATGCACACCGTACACACCATGCACAACGTGCACACCACGGCACATATGTACACACCAAAAAGATGAACAAGTTTTAAAGATGCTACATCAAGTCTGGGAATTGTTAATCTAATATTCTCTGCCTAATTAAAACAAGCAAAGAAGGGCTGAAGAGATGGCTTAGCAATTAAAAGCAATTAAGAGGACCAGAATTAAATATCTAAATCAACTGGCTCACAATCTCCCGTAACTCCAGCTCCTGGAGGACCTGACTCCTGTGGCCTCTGGGGGCTCCAGGACTAATGTGCACCTAACTACACACATGCACCCCCCCCCACTCCACCCCCCCCCACACACACACACACAGAGTAAATCTATGAAAAAAGAAAAAGTACTGAATTGTGACAGTGAGGTGCTGACAGAGAAGAGATACTTAACCTACTTAATTTACATTTCAAAAGTCTCAACAGATTCCTATGCTCTCAACCCCTGCTCTCAATATGAACCCTCTAAAGTGAGGGATCCTACCATAATCCTAGTTCTATTCTTGGAATTATTTCTTCAATTAAAACATGGATGACTTTTTAATGCAGTCTCTATACTTAATGTACTTTTAAAAACTTCTTAATAAACCTGCTTGCATAAGACAAAGTCTGTGCCAGGCTTACTATCCTCCACCTATAATCTTCTCTAACTTTCCACTCCCCTGGGACCTCCCCATCAGGACCATGTCACTGAAGAATGAACTGCTGATCCAGGTCAATCAGAAGCAACCCAAAAGAGGTTCGCAAACTCTCTCTGATGTCTCTCTGATAAATATTTTAATTTTTTCAATTTATTTTTACAAATTTTTGTGTATAGGTGTTTTGATTACATGTATATATGTGCTGAGTACCTCTGGTCAGACAAGGGTATTGCATCCCTCGGAACTAGAGTTAGGGATGGTTGTGAGTCACTATGTGGGTGCTGGGATCTGAACCCAGAGCCTACGCAAGAACAAGTGCTCTTAACAACTGAGTCATCTCTCCAGCCCCAATAATATTTTAAACATACACTGATATTTCACTCTCTTGTGCTTAAGTGAAAACACCAAAATCACACTTTAGTTGGCTTTGTAACCAGATAAATATATCTGTTACTAACCAAAAGTGAGACCTACACAAAATCCACATGTCCCTCTGTTAATTTTCAGTTCCTTCATCTATAAATGAAGACAGCATCACTTATCTAAAGGACTATTGTGAAGATTATAAATAATATGCCTACTTAACAAGAGGAATCCATGCTGGTATTGGACACCTATCAAACCACACAGGGCTAGTGAGGTCATAAATCTTGGAGGTGAATCTACAACTACTGTTTTATTAAGCCAGCATAATTATTAGCAACATTTTAAATATTTGATCTTATAGTCACAGATAAGTGTGATTCTCATCCCTCATCACAGAAATTTATCTTTGCAACAGACAAGACAATTCTAGCAAACCACACCAAACAAAATGTACAGAACAAGAGATCCTGTTGGGTCCTGTTGGGTCCCGGCTGCTACATCTGCAACACAATTCCTGCATCTAAGGCTCTGGGATCATGGAAGAAATGGGAGCAAAACAACTGTAAAACACAGAGACAGGAAGTTTGCTATGAGGCTGTATCACCTAGAATGTCAGAGCCTACACCCATTAAGTCTCATCAACATGGCTACCTAGACAATATCTGAACAATGACAACATCAATGAACATGCTAACATCAAAGAGAGAAAACTGGCAGGGTCTCAATCCCTGACAAAGCACTACAGACAACAGGGAATGCAGAGAATGGTAAAAATGGTCTTCAGTAGGGAAGGACTCTCCAATTGGTTATCCAGTATCAAGTATCCCTGAGACCATACACATACAGGTAACATCATATGGACTTAACAGGTTGCATATAGGGAGAACTAAAGAAAGAGGCCATGAATTTGAGAGACAGAGCAAGGGAAAAGTGTATGGGAAGGGTTGGAAGGAGTGAACGGGAAAAATGTGATTATATAATTTCAAAAAAATTTAAAGAATATATACAAAAGCATCTAGAGAGACAGGAGCCAACTGGTAACGTGCCTGTCAGCAAGCACCAGAGCCTGAGTTTGAATTCCCAAACACCCATTGTGTGTGTGGTGGGGGGGAGGGGGGGCAGGCAGAGAAGTGAATCCCTGGAGCTCATTGGCCTGAGAGGCTACTTGAAGAGATGAACTCTAGATCCAATGGAAGACCCTACTTCAACAAAACAAGGTGAAGGGACAGAGAGATGGTGCAGCAGGCATGGGCATATGCCACCAAGCCTGAAGCTCATCCCCAGAACCTGCTCGACAGAAGGAGAGAACAAGCTGTCCTCTGGGTACCACACATGCACTATCATGTGCCAGCCCAACCTCCAAAAAATTAAATAAATAACTTAAAAATAAAGAAGAAACCGATTGAGAAAGATGCCCAATGTCAATCTTTCGTCGCCACATAAAAGCATACACATGTGCAAGTCTACATGAACACATCCATACACCACACCCACCAAAACAAAAAGGATCTACAGTGTATCTCCAAGTGCTCTAGAGTAGTTATCAGCAGCATCTAAAATGGTTATCGACACCCAGACACACATTTGGCAGTAGTACCATTACAAAAACATTTTCATAGACAGAACTACTGCAAGATACATAAAACTCAAGGTGTGTCTGTCACATGGAAAGCCAGTTTTAATATAAACAAAACAAATAATTAGAATAATGTGAACATGCTTTACTTTTCAATGGTATGCATTTATAAACGGTTTCAGCAAAACCTTTTGCTAAAATAAAAGTTTAAAAAGAAAAGGAGTGGAAAAATCTAATAGTTTTAAACAACAGAGTGAGTAAATAGAAGCACTGGACGCTGGCTACACTGAAGAACTCTCCACGGCCTTTAGGAGGCTAAGTTTTCTTCACACAAGGACACATAGTTGAAATTATTTGCAGTGTTTAGTTCCTAAATAACCAGCCAGAAACTCCTTACTACAGGAGGGAGAGACAGTAGAACAGAACACAACACACACTTTGGGCAGGGAAAGAAATTCCAGCATTACATTCCTTTTGGGAAAGCACTTTATAATTCACAGATGAGTCATTATGGAAATGAAAACGTTAAATAATGAACATCACTGTAACTGAAAACCCTGCAAACTAATTACCCTACTCAAAGTTCCTGGTAACTCCTACAGGAGTATTAAGGCTGACCTGCTACCCACATTAGTTATCTACAATGTTTATTAAGCATTGTGACCCACTTTCTAAAAGGCCTTATGGGCACCATGCTACTGACGGCTTTCTTCTAACAGATTATAAGGTACATTCATAGTTGAAAAATACATAAAATTTATATTCACGTGATATTTAACTCTTTAATCAACTAAACATTTACTGGACTGCATATTTATGTCAGACAGTAATGTCCAAGCTTTTTTGTGTTGTTTTCTGAGACAGGGTCTCACTATGTAGACCAGACTGGCCTCCAACTCAGAAACCCACCTGCCTCTGCCTCCCAAGTGATGAAATTAAAGGCACACAACTCCACACATTTGTCCACAATTTTATAATACTATTTCCTTTACTCTTACTTAAACATTGCAACAATTAAAAATTTATTGCCCTCACTTAAAAACTGATAAGGTCCAGGGAGATGGTTCAGCAGAAAAAGGTACCTACCGATAGAGCAAGTTAGCAACCTGAGTTTGGAATCCATGTAAATTTAAGCCAGAGGGTGGCAGGCATCTATAATCCTAGCACTCAGTGAGATGGGAGGCAAAGACAGGAAAGTCAGTGGGAAGCCCACGTATGAAGCAAGCTTGCATATGCATACACAGTACAGCAATGACAGAGACAGTAAAAGACCCTAACTCAAAACAAGGCAGAAGGAAAGAAAATGGCTCACAAAAAGTTGTCCTCTGACCTCTACACATATGTAACATCATGTACATGTCTGTGCTCTCCAGCTCACACGAACACACACAAAATAAGTAAATAAATAAAACCTTAAAACAGAACTGGTGAAACTTATAAGAAGACTACACTTTACCTGTAAGGGCTGAGTTTGATCCCAACAACCTTGAAAAAATTTATTACTTGTTGAATTTTGAATTTTCTTAAAAATCCTCAGTTATAAACTGGGCAGTGGTGGTGCATGCCTTTAATCACAGAAGACATAGGCAGATCTCTGACAGTTTGAGGCCAGCCTGGTCTCCAGAGAGAGTTCCGGGAGAGCCAAACTACACACAGAAACCCTATCTCAAAAACAAACAAACAAATAAAAAATCAATTATCTAAAAACACTGCCTTTTCTGATAACCCATTTGCATGAGGTCTATTTTTTCATATACTTTAAGACAAATTACAAGACACTAAATAAATGAACATGATCTATCACAGCTCTTTCTGCCATGCCAGACATGACAGAAGTTTGAAGATTTAAAAAATGCTACTTATATTTTTAAAATGTTACTTATACTAACATTTTAAAAAGTATAATTATTGTCATTGTTATTTTTATAAAAAATGTTTAATTCTCCCACTTAGTGTAACAAATATATTTATATGGTCAGTCATGCACCATTTTTGCAAATACATAATAAACATAAATATATAATATAAAATATATAAACATATATATAAAACAAGAGCAATATATACAAAACATATCTTGCTTGTTTTGTTTTGTGAGACAGGGTTTCTCTGTGTAACAGCTCTGGCTGTCCTGGAACATACTCTGTAGACCAGGCTGGCTTCAAATTCAGAGAGATCCACCTGCCTCTGCCTCTCAAACACTGGGACTAAAGGCATGCACAAAACTACACCCAGCTTACAGAGAAATTTTCAATGAACATTGATGGGGAAGTGTCATATATCAATCTGTTGATTTCATTGGTTAAGCAATAAAGAACCTGCTAGGCCCATTTGATAGGCCCACCCTTAGGTGGGTGGAGTAAACAGAACAGAATGCTGGGAGAAAGAAGCTGAGTCAGGGAGTCGCCATGATTCTCCCACTCCAGGCAGACGCAGATTAAGATCATTCCTGGTAAGCCAGCTCGTGGGCTACAGCAGATTATTAGAAATGGGCTAGTCCAGGTGCGAGAGCTAGCCTAGAAGAGGCTAGATAGAAATGGGCCAAGCGGTGTTTAAAAGAATACAGTTTCGTGTAATTATCTCGGGGCATAAGCTAGAGCTAGCCATGTGGGCGGCCGGGTGCCGGGGACGCAGCCCCGCAGCTCTTATTACAACAGAACATAACTGCCAGTAACAAGAATAAGTGAAAGTATTTAATGTGTATAAAGGATTAAGTTCCAACTTCAGAAGAAAACAGTTGTATTTCTAGAGATGCACATGCAGCATAGAGCCAGCTCGTGAAAGCGTTGCCAACTTTGTCTGTACAGGAGGAAAAGAACATTTCCAGTACAAAACTGTTGCTTCACTGAGGGCACATCTTCTGCAATATTTCTCTTTTTCAGAAATTTCCTCCTAGTTCATCACATAAACTCCACTGTATTTGTTGGCTAGAATGAAAGACTAGGAGAGACGACCACAGACACACGGACTTAACTTTTTAGAGTGCACAGTAACTTTCAGAAAGTTCAGAGACTGTCAGAGATCATCTGCCTTCAAAGAAAAATAACATAACCAAAACACAAAAAAAAAAAAGCTGGATGAAAAAAATCCATGTAAGGCTCTACCATCTAACAGTTTCTTCCTCCTCCAGCTGCTCAGGTGCAGGAGCAGACAGCAGCTTCTACCTCTCCCTCCCTCCTCCAGCTGCACAGGTGCAGGAGCAGACAGCAGCCTCTACTTCTCCCTCCCTCCTCCAGCTGCACAGGTGCAGGAGCAGACAGCAGCCTCTACTTCTCCCTCCCTCCTCCAGCTGCACAGGTGCAGGAGCAGACAGCAGCCTCTACTTCTCCCTCCCTCCTCCAGCTGCACAGGTGCAGGAGCAGACAGCAGCCTCTACTTCTCCGTCCTCCAGCTGCACTGGTGCAGGAGCAGACAGCAGCCTCTACTTTTGCACTTCCAGTAAATTCCCTGACATCAACATCATATTACAGTATTCACATCAAAGTACCTGAGGTCACACTCATTGGTCACAGTATTTCCAAAATCTTATGAGAAACCTATATTCAAATATTTAACTAAATTCACCGTTTCTTACTCTAATCCGCTCCACTCTCTAAGTCCTCTCTATTGTTAATAATGCTACAAAACATTTCCCTCTTGCTGACAGTCTTTGTCCAAAAATATCTCACAAATGTTCGCCCTCTCCATAGACCTTCCCTGTCATCTTTCCTCCTGTCACCTCTGCTGGCAGCAACTATGGCTGCTCTCAAACAGCCATTTATGTCATTCATTACACTGTCCAAGAACTCCTAGGCCAAGTTACTACCACGTTCTTCAAATTCTTCTCAAGAATCAGATGAAGAAACAAAGAAATAATAACTTTCAAAATTATATCTCAATAAAGCTGGGGGGAGGGCAAGATGACTCAGCATGTAAAAGCACCTACCACAAATCCTGTTGACCTAGGCTCAGTTTCTAGGACCTCAATGGTGGAAATAAGAGAACCAGCTCCTTCAAGAGTCCTCTGCCCTGTACATGTGTGTGCCAATGTACACACAAATAGACATTCACACACAAAGAAAATAGTAAAATGAATTTTAATGTTAAAAAAACTTTTAAGAGGAAGTAAGAAAGAAAGCAAAGGGGTAAGCAGGCGTGGGGTGAGGCAAACTGCTATTTATCCCCACGTATCCTTTTACTTCACTCAGGCACGCTGTGGAGCAGAATGACTCAGCGAATGTGACAGCTGTCGAAGGCTCTCTAGCCGCTTCCAATGACGGCGAAGCCCGGCCATGAACTGAAGCCTCCATCAAAGAGATAAAGCGTTTTAAGAAAATATATCCTGGGATTGCCCAGAGATGACAGTAAAACAGGACAGAAAGAGATGCCTCTACAAAAGGGAAATGTCTGACCCGGCAGAACAGTACAAGACGGGCTAGAAGAGGTGAAGAACTGCACAATCTTCAAACACAAGAGCTCTTCTGCACTTGACACCACTCCGAGGCAAGGACAACCCGACCCCATCGTTTTCAGATCTAGGAATTGAAGTGAAATGCTTTAATGATCCCAAAGTTCACTGCCAAAATTCATGACGTGTCAACTTCAAGCCATGTAGATGCTAGTGGCTTCTTGTGTCTTTCTGAGCCATGGTGGAAGCAACCATATTTATACATATTACACCAAAATTGAAATTCAAATATTGACTGGCTTGTTCAAAGGAGACAAGTGTCAGAGCCTGATCGGGGAAACCAGCATGATGTGCCCAGTGCTTCCGGATGTGGTGGATCATCAGAAAGACAGGTGGATGTTGCTGCCTCGGTGTGCATGCTGCCTGCTGGGGCAGGCTTCCTCACAGCAGCACTGTTACAGAAGGGTATTCTCTCACATAGGAACTGCGAATGGCTCGTGGTACCTTCAGGATTTGTGTGAGATGCTGGCAAGGCACGGTAGCTCCTTTGAGTTCAAGGTGCTACTCGTACTAGTGAACAAAGGGTCCTCTCAGAGCTGCATGGACTTCTGCAAAACCCAGGTGCAACTGACTTTGCCTCAATGCTAAGAAGCTACATTTCTGCCCCAATCTAGCAAGTAATCTTATCTACATGTATTTCACACACATTTTATAGAGCTTTTATAGAGCTCTCAGTCCATTGAAGCCTTTGATCTAACAATGTAAAATGTTTTAAGGCTTAAAATGCCATAGAAAAATGATGTTTTGTATTTGTTAATATTTAAACATATTGCGCAACGTGGAAGGACTAAAAAAAAAAAACAGAAATCCTCAGGAAACTACCATGCATAAGTGTCTACTAGCATTTATTTCATTTTTAATGAACTGCAAGGTTACCCAAAATACCAGCTAATTTGTACAAATTTATTGTACAATGTTTTTAAAGATTTTTGAAACTCAAGAATACAACTGTTTTCATTTAATAAATATCTAAAACATTTTAACATTTCCTAATTCATATGCTTATGTAATTTATAACAGGCATATTTTACTTGGCCATGTATCTTTTTTAATCTTGTTTAACCATAATTAAGGTATTTTGTGTATGAATTTAATTCCCATTTTGGAAAAAATAAATGAACCATAAAGAATTTTGTTTTCGGTTTTCAAGATGTGTAGCTCCCGCTATCCTGGAACTCCCTGTAGACCAGGTTGGCCTCAGACTAACAGAGATCTACTTGTTTCTGCCTCCCAAGAGCTATGATTAAAGGCATGCATCACCACTGCCCAGCTAAGACTTTTTTTAAAAAAAGAAAATACATTCCTCCAAGGACTCCAAATCTAAAACCCAAATATTTGTACTAATTTTCCTACTGTTAGAGCTAATTTCTCTTCATTAGTTCTTCAGGCACTGCTTATGTAAACCACTGTTTGTAGAGACCTCCAGCACACCTATTGACACAAACAGCACTCTTAGGAGGATGTTGGGTGCCAGGTACAGAATGACTTTGAAAAGTAAAATGAAACTGTGACTTCCCTGATCAACATTACTAAACTAGCGCCACAAGATGATTCAGAAAGTAGGAACACTGGTCAACCTGGGGGCTAGAGAGATGTTCAATGGTCAAAAGCACTTGTTGTTCTTGCAAAGGATCAAGATGCCGTTCCCAGCACCCATAAAGATGGCTTAAAACCATCTTTAAATCCAGTTCCTGGGAATCCATTGACCTCTTCTGACCTCTACAGGTACCAGGCACACTTGTGGGGTGGTGTGTGTGTGTGTATGTGTGTGTGTGTGTGTTTAAAAAAAAAAAAACCTTTTTAAAAAAAAGAATGATAACTTGAATTTAGCTCCTGGAATTTACATGATAGAAGGAGATTACTATAGCTAGGGTGGGGAAAGGTTCAGAGATAATGTGCTTGCCCCCCAAATGGCTGGCCACCTTGATCCTGAGTACTATAAAAAATAAAGATTATTCTGACAAAATACTAAATGCATTTTCTGATTCTTTTTGCCAAGAGCATAAAAAGTGAGTCTTCCAAATCATAGTTAAGCTGCGGTTTTGAAAATTTATCATAAATTAGCAAATCCTTAAAAACAATTCTGTTGTGTTGTAATGAAACACTAGTGGCTGTAACTCAACGGTACAGCAGTTGTTCAGCACAAACAAGACCCTGGCACTCAATGCCAAGTAGGAAAATCAAAAACCAGTACAGTGAGGCCCAGTCTCAGAAAACCAAAGAGCAAAAATTAAATTTTAAATTTTAAAAAGAATCCCACACTAGATTACATCATGGAATTCAAGAGAAGAAAGAACAGACTAAGAACCCCCAATTCTCTGGAAGATAATACCCTTACAAGTAAACCATAACAGATATTGATGCAACTTTGAGTCACTGATTTATTTTTCCCAATTATTCCACTACATTCCAGGTAAGTAAATTTAAGAAGAAATGTCTCACGTTCACTTACCTATTTCTATGCATGCAAAGTCTAATAAACAAAATTAAAATCAAAATCAAAATCCTAGGCTAGGGGTATAGAAGCTCAGTGGTAAAGCATTTGTTTATCACATAGGAAACCTTGGGTTCAAACCTGAGCACCTCAATAGAAGAAGCATCAAATTTCGAAAATAATAAATACTCTGTACAAAAAGAAAACATGAGAGGTATCTAGATGGTTCCACAGGCAAAAGAATTCATCTCCAGATCCTGAGTGTGCTCCTCAGAACCCACCAAGAAAAATGAAAACCAGCTCCCAAAAGCTGTCCTCTGACCTCCACACATGCACCACGGCACAGGCCTATCTGCACACACGCCCAAAATCTAACAAAACACAAACAAAAAAATTAAAGGCACATACTTGGTATCCTAAAATATTAAACAGAATATTTTGTTCAAACAAAATTTCAGTGAC
Organism: Microtus oregoni; assembly: GCF_018167655.1. Taxonomy (NCBI): domain Eukaryota; kingdom Metazoa; phylum Chordata; class Mammalia; order Rodentia; family Cricetidae; genus Microtus; species Microtus oregoni. Next base: position 60,885,209 of record NW_024543061.1, read on the forward strand.
AGAGCATTAAAATAATTATTTTGGGGGCCGGCGAGATGGCTCAGCGGTTAAGAGCATTGCCTGCTCTTCCGAAGGTCCTGAGTTCAATTCCCGGCAACCACATGGTGGCTCACAACCATCTGTAATGAGATCTGGTGCCCTCTTGGCCTGCAGGCATATATGCAGACAGAATATTGTATACTTAATAAATAAATAAATATTTAAAAAAAAAATAATTATTTTGTGTATGTGTGTGCATGAATGTGCAGGCATGTGAGCATGCAAGTACGCAAGCACATCACATATCCATGTGTTCGTACAGAAGCTAAGGCTTGATGTCACATGTCTTCCAGAATCACTCTCCACCTCATTTTTTGAGACTACATCTCTCTTTAAACATTGAGTTTATAGATGTCACCAGACTAGCTAGCTGGACAGCAAGCTGTCTTCTGTGCTGGAATTACAGGTGCACCTCACCATGCCCAGCTGTTACATGGGATATAGGGATCAAACTGAGGTCCTCAGGCTTACCTTATACCAACTGAGTCACCGCCTCTGCTATCAAATAATGATTTTTAAACTGAGCATCCAACTAAATTCAACACGTAGAATTCTTACAAGGCATAATCAAGAAAGTGAGGAACTGCAAAGATAGTTCAGAGGTAAAGAACACTGTCTGCTCTGCTCTTCCAGAGGTCCTTACTTCAACTCCTAGCAACCACATGGTGGCTCACAACCATGTCTAATAGGGTTTGATGCCTCGTCTGGTGTGCAGGCTTACATGCAGGCAAAGCACTCACATACATAAACAAACAACCCTTTCAAAAAAAGTACAGTAGCTGATTGAAATAAAATATCTGTAACTTATCCAAAAGCTTCTCATTAGCTCTGCAACTGCACAAATCTCACAGGAAGGTTTCATTCTTCTCCATCAAGCTCACACTAAAGTCTTCCTTAGTCATAATTTTTTAGAAGAAACGAACTTCTCTGTCAAAACATATATGGATATACACACATACACCAACATGTGTGCGTGCACACACACGCACACACACACATGCGCGCGCACACACACACACACACACACACACACACATTCCTAGCTCTCCAATCATCAGCTATCTGAAAGTAAAGTAACAGAAGGAGTCTAAGATATAAAAACATCTGTGAATTCTTATTTTAGAAACAAGCTTCTACGAGAATGCCATAATAATGAAGCAGGCACACCAAGCAATCTTAAGCAAATATGTTTTTATACTAATAGGATTCTGGACCCAGCTCAATCAGATCAAACATTTAAAATGGACCAAAATCCCCAGGCTCAAGCTGCAATAGAGAAATGTATTTAATTGCTATAAAGTCTAATAAACCAGTCTTCTTCACAAATGAAAGATGTCTGACCTCTAGGAGCTACGAAGAGGATAATGAATACCCTATATAATTAGAGGCCTACCACTAGCTGACTATAATCTATTAATTAGCATTCTCAGCCTCTGTATCTCACTGTACTGTCTTTAAAATTGCACCCTTTGTTTTTTGAACCGAAGTTAACCAATTTTAGAACTCTGTAGTAATTACAGTGGTACGGGAAGAATGTCTCTGCCAGCACTGGTGTGTACTGGTGTTTAATTAGAACATGGGGTGGACCCAGATAAAGCAGTGCTCACCCTCTTCAGCACATAAAAGTTTTCTTGGCATGAAAAACCTGTGGATTATTTCTTTTCCAGAAAAAAGGAAGTACCCATAACTGTCTTCTTGAAAGTTTAAATATTTTGCCTTTGAATGTAGTGTGATAATTGGAGAAAGGATACTGCACTGGTTTCTCTCCCAACTCCCATACTTTCTAAAGCATAGACATAAGAAAATACTTTATCTATTTCAAAATTTAAAAAATGCTAGTAATGTTTTTCCTCAATAAAATAGACGTTTCCAAGTCACTAGACAATAAAACTACCTTACTGGTCATGATATTTTCAGCAAGGCACATCGATGAGTAGGTAATTCAATAGAATCTCTGTTTAACACCAAAATTGCTTTAAATTTCTGTACAGACAGAGAGAGAGACTGAGAGACGAAGAGGCTACTCTTGAAAAGATCACCTTAGACTAGTGGTCAGGCAAGCTAACACAAAGCTACGTAAGCATTTAGGGTGGAGACAGAAGAGCTCCATGCCATCCTAAGCTACATATATAGGGGGAGAACGCTGAATTGACTTTAATTGTTTAAAAGCATATTGAACCTTTTATTTATTTACTTTGGTGAACCAATGAATTTTTTTTTATTAAAGTTACTTACAAGAATATGTGTGAGCCGGGCGATGGTGGCGCACGCCTTTAATCCCAGCACTCGGGAGGCAGAGGCAGGTGGATCTCTGTGAGTTCGAGACCAGCCTGGTCTACAGAGCTAGCTCCAGGACAGGCTCCAAAGCCACAGAGAAACCCTGTCTCGAAAAAAAAAAAAAAAAAAAAAAAAAAGAATATGTGTGAGGGGTTACTTACAGGAGTAAAGATGACTCAAATGTAATTGTGTTACCAAAAAACCCGCTCCAATACAGGTAATGACTCATGAAACTGTAACCCTGGAACACTCAAAACAATCTAAGGCAGCAAGACAGGTCCAAGAATCTCCTTCCACATGCTAGGAAACTGCTCTTCCACAGAACTGCATCTGCAGACCTGTGTTTGTTTGGTTTTAATTTTGAGATAAGATCTCAACATATATCCCCAAGTTAGCCCTGAATTCACTATGTAGCCAAGGCAGTACTCAAAAAATTTTAAGAGTTTTTTGTTTGTTTTTTTAGAACTCACTGTGTAGCCCAGGCTGGTCTTGAACTCACACAGATTTACCTGCCTCTGCATTATGAGGGCTGAGATTAAAGGCCTGTGCCACCACCAACCGGTTTAAGACTTTTTGTTTGTTTTAATTTATGTGTGTAAGTATTTTGCTTGAACATACCTGTGGACCATGTACAGGACCAAAATCTGGAAATAACTAAGAAAGTAGAAACAGAATTCTAAAGTAAAAAGGATAAAAAATAAAGGAACAAAGATGGGAGAAATCTAAGACAAGAAGGAAAAGGAATCCCTTGTTTTATTTATATATTTGAATTCAACCCATAAAGATAAATGTACAAATGAAACTAACCTGATTTTCTTCCTTCACAACTCGGAACTGTTCCTTCCAAATGGTGATTTTGGAAGCTTCATCTTTTCTCAAGGCTCGCTCTTTCTTCAGCTCTGGGCTCCAGAAGGTTTTGATGCTATTCATCGAAGAACTTAATTTGCTTTCCTTTACTTCCACATCCTTCCTCAAAAGATCATTTTCTCTTAGTACTTCCTTCAGCTGTGTCTGCAGATCCATGATGGTGTTATCTCTTGCCTGACGAAGAGAGTGAGGTACGGTGGACGCCATACTAACAGGAGGGAGGTGATGTTCTCCAAATGCTATGGTATCACTAGCAACCCCACTGCTTGCTATATTGGGGCTACTGCCCATAGCAGTCATCCTAACACCATAAGGCAGGCGTCCCCCAGAACGACCCAGTGTCATGGTGCTTTTAGGTGTTTCTGAACCCACGTTTTCATGGTCACTTAGGTACATGGGGCCAGATGTAGCATAGGCAGCATTTAAGGACTGTATGTTCTCCATTGACAGGGTTTTCCCACTGCCACCTCCAACACTGTTTCCAGAACTCCCTCCTGTACTATTTGTTCGCCGATGACCTAAGCGAGGGGACCGTGGAAGCCGAGGAGATCGCCCAGGGCTCTGGCTGCTTGGTTCCACTTTCCCTACTGATCGAGCACTTCCATACATGGTTGCAGGATGAACTTAGGGGCCAGAAATGGTGTAAAGCAAAAACAACAACGGAATTCCGTGAGGTTTCTCTATGGCTATAAAGTCAGCTTAAGGCTATCAAAAATAGCAGGTCACCAGTTGTCCAGTCTTGAAGAAATATCTTATGCCATATCTGTAATGAAAAGATCACACATTAAATCCCCAATAATAAATATTGCCCTTCTCAGAAATGTTCTATTACCTTTATTTGGGGAAGAATCTCCTTTCATTAGTATTCTCAGAGCTTTAAAAAAAATCACATTACCCATAATGCAATGTTTTTCTAACTGAAAATGTGAGAGTATCAACTGATAATTACAAAGTGACACACATCTGAAGAACAGAACTCAGACTATCACTCTCATAAGATCAATGTATAAATATCAATACTTGGATACATTATCAGAACTAATAAAAGAACTCAATACATTAGTCATATATAAGATCAATATATAAACATTAATACTTCAACACATTATCAGAACTAATAACAGCTCAACATACTAGTCAGATGCAAGATTAATATTTAAATACCAATACTTCCATATACACTGGGAATAACAATTAGAAAATAGTTTTTACGGTTAGGAAGATGTATCTATCCACGGGTAAAGTGAGAACCTGAGGACATAACCCCAGAACCCAGGTAGAACTGTATGCTACAGCATGCAGCTAAAATTCCAGTGCTCTTATGGAGAGATGGGACACAAAGAAGGGAACATTCCCAGAAGCTTAGGGGCCAGCTAAAGAACAAAGAGACCTTGCTTCAAACAAGATGAAAGCCGGACCAACACCTAAGGTTGATGACTGCCAACACTCAAACACATATTACACACACACATACACACACGGCAGGGTGGGGGGGGGGGTGGTGAGCGAGAAGGAGGAGGAGAGAGTAAGACAGGGAGAGAAACAGAAGAAAATAAGCTTTTAACTTAAAATAAACCCAGGCTGGGAATATAGATCATTTGGAAACAAGATCTGCCCAGCATGAACAAAGTTCTGGGCTTGAGCCCCAGCATTGCATAAAATGGATGTTATAGCACACACATACCAGTAATGACAGCACAAGAGGTAGAAACAGCAGGGTCAAGGTCATCCTCACCTACAAAGTTCAGTTTGAAGTGAAACTCACATACGTGAAGCCCTGCCTCAAAAAAACAAAGTCCTATCAACAGCAACAAACCTATATAATATTACCTTAAACATAACAAAAATCTTTAAGCATTTAAAACTCCATTGGAAGACATGAACTAATACCTCAAGAATAGATAGATAGATAGATAGATAGATAGACAGATAGATAGATGGTAGATAAAAAGTTAGCCATGCTCCCATATGAGAAAATAAATGCTTCTCGTGGGTTAGTTCTTCTCACAGCTCATTTGCACAATCCCAGGGGGTTTTCACATAAATCAAAAATGCTGATTCTAAAATTCAAATGGAGGACTAAAAGTACAATAGCCAAACTAGCCAAGCATGGTAGAGCAGAGGAGGCAAGGCAGTAGAATCACCACAAATTTGAAGTCCATGTGGTCTATAAACCAATTACCAAGACAATAGCCAAGGCCATATACTTAAAAAAAAAAAAAAAGACCACAAGATGAATTCATGAATAAAGGTGTTTGCCATATGTGGTGGTTTGAATGAGAATGGCCCCCACAAGCTCATATGCTTGAATATCTGTTGGTGAAATTGTTTAGGAAGGATTACGAGGTATAGCCTTCCTTGTTGAAGAAGGCATGTCACTGGACCATTCTGAGTTAGCTCTCTGACTCTCCTCTCGGCTGCTGCTCCAGATGTCTGCCACCATGTATGTCTCTGCTCTACTACTACAGACTCTTAACCCTCTGGAACTTAATGCCGATTAAACTCTTTTACAAGTTGCCTTGGTGTAGTGCTCTGTTACAGCAATAGAAAAGTAACTAATACCTAAGTCTGGTGAAATTAGTTCAATCCCCACAACCTACACAAAGTCAAGGGAAAAAGCCAGCTCCACAAAGCTGTCCTTTGACCTCCACTATGCATGATGGTGTTCATACTCACATACATATATCCACATATACACAGAGAATCAATTTTTTTATTTATTTATTTATTATGTATACAATATTCTATCTCTGTGTGTCTGCAGACCAGAAGAGGGCAGCAGATCTCGTTACAGATGGTTGTGAGCCACCATGTGGTTGCTGGGAATTGAACTCATGACCTTTGGAAGAACAGGCAATGCTCTTAACCACTGAGCCATCTCTCCAGCCCCGAGAATCAATTTTTTTTATAAATATTAACTTTATTTATTTATTATGTATACAATGTTCTGTCTGTGTGTATCCCTGCAAGCCAGGAGAGGGCACCAGACCTCATTACAGATGGTTGTGAGCCACTATGTGGTTGCTGGGAATTGAACTCAGGACCTTTGGAAGAGCAGGCAATGCTCTTAACCGCTGAGCCATCTCTCCAGCCCGAGAATCAATTTTTTAAAACAAGGAGAGGCTAGAGCAATGGTTCAGAGGTTAAGCACACTTCCTGCTTTTGCAAAGGACCCAGGTTTGGTTCCCAGCACTCCCATGGCAGCTCACAACCATCACTCCCCAGTTCCAGGAGATACACTGCCATCTTTGACCTCCATGGGCAGTGGGGATGCATGTAGCACACATACATTCATACACATAAAATAAAAATAACTAAATCTTTTTTTAAAGAAAAAATGGAACTAGATGGATGGCTTAGTGGTTAAGACCATTTGCTGCTCTCCCTAGGATGTGAGATCAGTTCCCAGCGCCCACAAGAGTGAAGCACAACTGCCTGTATTCCAGCTGCAGGAGATCCAAGCCCCTGGCCTCCACAGGCAGGTGTGTGCATGCACACACATACAGTCATACATTCACACAAAGTTCCATATATCCAATATAGTAAGAGCAAATACTTACTAAGACTATTTTTAGATACATAAAGAAGACACCCCCAGTGCAAGGTAAATTACAGGTCTATAATCCTTTATTTACAACATTTTTTAAAAACTAATTTTTAAAAAATATTTTTAATTATGAGTTGGGTGGTAGTGGCGCACACCTTTAATCTCAGCACTGGAGGCAGAGGCAGGTGGAGCTCTGTGAGTTCAAGGCTAGCCTGGTCTACAGACTGAGTGTCAGGACAGGCTTCAAAGCTACAGAAAAACCCTGCCTTGGGAAAAACAAAAAAAAGATTTTTAATTATGTGTGACTGTGAGTGTTCTCAGAGGTTGTCAGAGCCCTTGGAGCTGGAGTTACAAGTGGTTGTACACCATCTGATATGGATGTCAGGATCTTGGGGCCTCTGTAACAGTATAAACTCTAATACTGCTCTTCCTGAGGACCTGAGCTTGGTTCCTAGCATCCACATCAGACAGCTTACAACTGCCTATAACCCCAGCTCCAGGGGAATCAGACACCTCTGACCTTTGTAGACACTTTCATTCATGGACATACACACACACACACATACACACACCTAATTAAAACAACAAATAAATCTTTTAAAAAAATAGTATTTGCTGTTAGCCACTGAGCCATTTCTCCAGCCCCCCTCCTCACTTTTTGTAAACTAACTTAGCAGGTAAACCTATCATGATGCAAGGTTTCCTAGTGCTTTTATCTGTAACACTGTGCCTAGTATCATGCATTTCATCAATGAAATAATGTGGATGATCAAAAGATACTGCATAATGCCCAATCATATTCTGAGAAAAATTCTGGGAAACAAAGTTGTATCAGATCATCATATTCTCATAAAGAACTATAGGCTTTATTATAAAGACAGACATATCAACATGCTTATAATTCCAGCTACACCGAGTCTGAGGCAGCCTGGGCTACACAGTAAGACCACATCTCAAAAACTAAAGAAAGATAAAATAAATAATACAATTAAACCAGCTTGGCATAGCTGTATTTGTTTGTAATACTAAACAATGGGGAGAATGAAGGCCAACATGAGTTTTTACAAAGCAAGTTCCAAACCAAGCTAGGATATCTATATCAATATTAATAGATAGATAGATAGATAGATAGATAGATATATTTATATACTGAGATATATAATGTATCTATAGATATCTACAGATATATATCTCCAGCAAAACTCTGCCTCAGAAAGACAAACTGGAAAAAAATAAAATACAGACTACTGCCACTGCTCTTGGTTGACAGCCAGATCTTAATTATAAGATCTGATTTCTGAAGACACTACACACATTGGCCACAGAATACAAATCAAGTTGGTAGAGACCAGTAAGGTTCTTCCCTGGTACCTAGTTCTCATAATAGGTGCTATGCAGGCTACTTGAGGAGAAATAGAAGTTATCAACAATATTCCCCATATGTGAACAGCAATCAAGGGGATGCCACAGAGTTTATAGAAGTAACCAATCTCTTTCTGGTTGACTTAAGAACTGCTATAGAGGAGGAAACACATGCTGGTACTGAAAATCTGGCTAAGAACCTATGGTTGGGAAGCTCACAACCCAAGGGTGAACCTACTACTCTTTTTAAAAAAGTATTTTGCTAAACAGACGTAATACCAAGCTGCCCTCTAAACTCTCTCTGTAGAGTATTGCCACTGCCTGTTTCTTTGTGCAGTAACGGTGGTTAACACAGAAACTCACAGCTAGTCAGAGTGCAGACAGTATGTGACTGGGGAGCACTCAATTCCCAAAGGGACATCCGTATCACACCCCCTCCCCAAGGCTTGGGGACCATTGAGGAAGAGGAGGCGGAGGGATCTTAAGAACCAGAGGTCAGGGAGAACCCACAGCAAACAGTGTCTTCTGATGACAGAGCCACGACACTAATGCACTCACAGCAGCTGCGGCTTGCCTACACAAGATTAAGCCCGTCAACATTCTAACATTCAGTGGGGAGGACTTTAGAAAGCCCTACACATGCCCTTAACTGCGGGGCTATAAACACTGATGGCTTCTGGAAGAAAAGAGAGTCAGCTTTCTTTAGGGGTACAGTCCACTTTAGCTGACCATGTTCCAGTGTGTGGCTCAACTCCCAGAAAGTATATGAACAACACAACTGAACAAGAGAGAGAGACAAAGAGAAATTGGAGGGATTAAAATCCATAACCTGAGTTCCTTATATAAAATGGCTTTCACATCCACCATTATACTTTAAGTCCTTTCTGGTGCCGTCAATAATACCTAACTAAATGTAAACTCTATAAAAATAATCATCATGTTTATTATATTTAAGAAAGTGGTTGATAAGAAAGTTTTTTGTTTTGCTTTGTATTGTTTTATCTGAGACAGGGTTTCTCTATGTAACAGCTGTCTTGAAACTAGCTCTGTAGACCAGGCTGGCCTCGAACTCCCAGAGATCCACCTGCCTCTGCCTCCAGAGTGCTGGGATTAAAGGCATGTGCCACCGCAACCTGGACGATAAGAACAGTTTGTACATGTTCAATACAGATACATAAAATACTTTTTATCATTGGTTGGTTTGATCTAAATGCAGAATCCTCAGATCCAGTTCAACTGTGTTCACAACCCCATCCATCCTATACAATCCCCTCATCCTGCAGAATATCAAAAAGGAACTCTAGATCTAGAAAACATCATAATGAGTGAGGTAACCCAGACCCAGAAAGACAAATATCATGTGTACTCACTCATAAGTGGCTTTTAGACATAAAGCAAAGAAAAACCAGCCACAACTCACAACCCCAGAGAACCTAAGAGGACCCTAAGAGAGACATACATGGATCTAATCTACATGGGAAGTAGAAAAAGACAAGATCTCCTGAGTAAATTGGGAGCATGGCAACCATGGGAGAGGAAGGGAGGGGAGTGGTGAAAAATATATAGCTTAATAAAAACAATAAAAAATATTTTAAAAATTTTTTTAAAGAGGAATGTTACACACCAAAACCAATCACTTAGCATTTCACAGTTCTCCAAGCCCTGGCAATCAATCATTATTTCATACCTTCTCTCTGCCTATTCTGGACTTTTCATATACATGGAATTAAATGTGACCTTTTAGGTGAAAGATTAACAGCAGAGGGTGTCAAACTTTTTGCTATCTAAGCCATTTCACAACACTCCAAATACCACCTTTCATGTATGGTCTCAATGAGTTCTCAAAATAGAACAACAAAACTGAATTCAAGCCTGGGCACTACCATGCCACAACAAAGCTTCTAAGTCATAAAAAATATAAAATGTCCAACACATAACCCCAACCACAGATACACTTACTCTCTTACTCAGAATCCTGCAGTGTATCCCAAGTTAATATACATCCACAGATAGCAACTGTATGGACCCTTGAATTCTCACTCTTCCTACAAAAGCTAGAAGCAGCTCATCCCTACTACACTTCCTGGGCATCCTGCAGGGGCTATACTGCCTGATACCTCCTCTCTCTTCCTATCCCACCCAGCTTGCATCCAGAACCCCCCCCCGTCTGCCTCCCTCCCCTCTTTGGCCACATAACATCTCCCAGCTCAGCCTGTTTGGGCGCTGGGACCAAATCCAAATCGGGAGGGCAACCAGGAGGGCAGTAGTTCCTTTGTCTCAATAGCCTGGCTGCAGCAAGCAAGGTAGACCCTTTGTTTATGAGCTACCCAAGCAGCACAGAGATCCGATCTGGGCACCAGGAGAGCCATCATTGGGGTGAGTGAGTGAGGCGGCAGCCCGGAACAGGGAACTCAGACGTTCCTCATCCCTCCTACACTTCCTGGTCATCCTGCAGGGGCTATACTGCCCGATATCTCCTCTCTCTTCCTATCCCACCAAGCTTGCATCCAGAACCCCCCCCCCAGTCTGCCTCCCTCCCCTCTTTGGCCACATAACATCTCCCAGCTCAGCCTGTTCAGGCGGGCGCGGGGACCGAATCCGAATCGGGAGGGCAACCAGGAGGGTGGTAGTTCCTTTGTCTCAATAGCCTGGCTGCAGCAAGCAAGGTAGGCCCTTTGTTTACGAGCTACCCAAGCAGCACAGAGATCTGATCTAGGCACCAGGAAAGCCATCACTGGGGCGTGGCATCACTGGGAAGGTACATCAGTAGGCAAGGAGACCTGATCCTGTAAAAGAAGATCCATAGGAGACCATTCGGAGGAAGAGATGGGCAGGCGCCAATGCAAAAATTCACCCAACGATCTGAAAAACAACATGAAACCACCAGAACCCAGCTACCTCACAAAAGGAGGACATGAACACCTTAATCAAGAAGAAGTAGAAAAAATTGACTTTATGAAAGTGATAGAGGCCCTTAAACAGCATATAAAAAACGCCCTTTTAGAAATGGATGAGAAGTATAACAGAAAGTTTGAAGAATTGAGTAAATCAGTGAATGATACCCTAGGAAACCAAGGAAAAACAATCAAGCAGATAATGGAAACAGTTCAAGACTTGAAACCTGAAATGGAGGCAAAGAAGAAAACACAAACAGAGGGCCGGCTGGACATGGAAAATCTAGGTAAATGAATAGAGACTACAGAAACAAGCATAACCAGCAGAATACAAGAGATAGAAGAAAGAATCTCAGATTCTGAAGATAACATAGAGAAAATAAAGCACTGATCAAAGAAAACAGCAAGTCCAACAAACTCTCATCACAAAACATTCAGGAAATATGGGACACAATAAAAAGACCAAACCTAAGAATAATTGGAGTAGAAGAAGGAGAAGTGCAGCTCAACGGTCCAGAAAATATATTTAATAAAATTATAGAAGAAAACTTTCCCAACCTAAAGAAAGATGTACCTATGAAGGTTCAAGAAGCATACAGAACACCGAATAGGCTGGATCAAAAAAAAAAAATCCCCTCGCCATATAATAATCAACACACAAAGCATACAGAATAAAGAAAGAATATTAAGAGCCGCAAAGGAAAAAGGCCAAGTTACTTATAAAGGTAAACCTATCAGACTTACACCTGACTTCTCTATGGAAACCATGAAAGCCAGAAGGTCCTGGATAGATGTACTGCAAAAACTAAGAGACCATGGATGCAAGCCCAGACTACTGTACTCAGCCAAGCTTTCGTTCACTATAAATGGAGGAAACAAAATTTTCCAGGATAAAAACAAATTTAAACAATACGTAGCCACAAATCCAGCCTTACAGAAAGTAATAGAAGGAAAATCACTAACCAAGGAGTCCAACAATGACCACAATAACTCAGACATCTAGAGACCTTTCACCAGCGCAACTCAAAGAAGGGAAACACACAAACTCTACTACTAAAAAAGTGACCGGAGTTAACAACCACTGGTCATTAATATCACTTAATGTCAATGGGCTCAACTCACCTATAAAAAGGCACAGGCTAAGAGATTGGATACGAAAACAGGATCCAACATTCTGCTGTTTACAAGAAACACACCTCAACCACAAAGATAGGCACCTACTCAGAGTAAAAAGCTGGGAAAAGGCTTATCAAGCAAATGGACCTAAGAAACAAGCAGGTGTGGCCATACTAATTTCTAACAAGGTTGACTTCAAACTGAAATCAATCAGAAGAGATGGAGAGGGACATTTTATACTCATAACAGGAACAATTCATCAGGATGAAGTCTCAATCCTGAATATCTATGCACCTAATATAAAAGCACCCACGTACGTAAAAGAAACATTACTAAAACTCAAGGCAGCCATCAAACCGCACACATTAATAGTAGGAGACTTCAACACTCCTCTCTCACCAATGGACAGGTCAATCAGACAGAAACCTAACAGAGAAATTAGAGAATTAATGGAGGTAATGAATCAATTGGACTTAACAGACATCTATAGAATATTCCACCAAAATAGGAAAGAATATACCTTCTTCTCTGCAGCTCATGGAACCTTCTCGAAAATTGACCACATACTCGGTAACAAAGCAAACTTCCACAGTTACAAAAAAATATTAGTAACCACCTGTGTCTTATCAGATCACCATGGATTAAAGTTAGAATTCAACAACAATGCTACCCCCAGAAAGCCTTCAAACTCATAGAAACTTAACAGTCAACTACTGAACCATACCTGGATTAAGGAAGAAATAAAGAAAGAAATTAAAGTCTTCCTTGAATTCAATGAAAATAAAGAAACAACATACTCAAACTTATGGGACACTATGAAAGCAGTCCTAAGAGGAAAGTTCATAGTACTAAGTGCCCACTTAAAGAAAACAGAGAAAGCACAGATTGGAGACTTAACAGCCCACCTGAAAGCTCTAGAAAAAAAAAGCAGCAGACTCACCTAGGAGGAGTAGAAGACTGGAAATAATCAAACTGAGGGCTGAAATCAACAAAATAGAAACACAAAAAACAATCCAAAGAATCAAAGAAACAAAAAGCTGGTTCCTGGAGAAAATCAACAAGATTGATAAACCCCTATCCAAACTAATCAAACGGCAGAGAGAGAATATGCAAATTAATAAGATCAGAAATGAAAAGGGGGACATAACCACAGACACAGAGGAAATTCAGAGAATCATTAGATCTTACTACAAAAGCCTGTATGCCACGAAACTGGAAAATGTAAAAGAAATGGACACTTTTTTAGATAAATACCATATACCAAAGTTAAAACAAGACCAGGTGAACAATCTAAATAGACCTGTTAGTCGCGAAGAACTAGAAGCTGTTATCAAAAACCTCCCTACCAAAAAAAGCCCAGGACCAGATGGTTTCAATGTGGAATTCTACCAGAACTTCCAAGACCTAATACCTATACTACTTAATGTATTTCACAATATAGAAACAGAAGAGTCATTATCAAATTCCTTTTATGAAGCTACAGTTACTCTGATACCAAAACCACACAAAGACTCAACCAGGAAAGAGAATTACAGGACAATCTCACTCATGAACATCGATGCAAAAATCCTCAACAAAATACTGGCAAACCGAATCCAAGAACACATCCAAAAAATTATCCATTATGATCAAGTAGGCTTCATCCCAGAGATGCAGGGCTAGTTCAACACATGAAAATCTATGAATGTAATCCATCATATAAATAAACAGAAAGAAAAAAACCATATGATCATTTCATTAGATGCTGAAAAAGCATTTGACAAAATTCAACATCCCTTTATGATAAAAGTATTGGGAGAGATTAGGGATACAAGGGTCATATCTAAATATAATAAAAGCTATATACAGCAAGCCGACAGCTAACATCAAATTAAATGGAGAGAAACTCAAAGCCATCCCGCTAAACTCAGGAACACGACAAGGCTGTCCACTCTCGCCATACCTCTTCAATATAGTGCTTGAAGTTTTAGCAATAGCAATAAGACAACATAATGGGATCAAGGGGATTTGAATTGGAAAGGAAGAAGTTAAACTTTCGTTATTTGCAGATGATATGATAGTGTACATAAGCGACCCCCAAAACTCCACCAAAGAACTTTTACAGCTGATAAACACCTTTAGTAATGTGGCAGGATACAAGATCAACTCAAAAAAAATCAGTCGCCCTCTTATACACAAAGGATATGGAAGCAGAGAGGGAAATCAGAGAAGCTTCACCTTTCACGATAGCTACAAACAGCATAAAATCTTGGGGTAACTCTAACCAAGGAAGTGAAAGATCTATTTGAAAAGAACTTTAAGGCATTGAAGAAAGAAATTGAAGAGGATACCAGAAAATGGAAGGATCTCCCTTGCTCTTGGATTGGGAGGATCAACATAGTAAAAATGGTAATCCTACCTGATGGAGGAAGGTCATTGGCTAATAAAGGCACTGCCCTGGCCCATTTTATTGGTTAGAGGATAGGTGGGAGGAGTAAACAGAACAAAATGCTGGGAGGAAGAGGAAGTGAGCTCAGAGACTCGACCGCTTTCCTCTCGGGAGCAGACGCCTGAGAGAGACGCCATGCTCCTGGCTCCTGGGCAGACGCACGCTAAGAAGCTCCGACCCAGGATGGACATAGGCTAGAATCTTCCTGGTAAGCGCACCTTGGGGTGCCATACACAGATGATTAGAAATGGGCTAAATTAATATGTGAGAATTAGCCTAGAAGAGAATGGGCCAAGCAGTGTTTAAATGAATACAGTTTGTATGTTGTTATTTCGGGCATAAGCTAGCCGAGCAGGCGGCTGGGGTGCTAGGAATGCAGCCCCGCCACTCCAATTACTACACCTACCAAAGGCAATTTATAGATTCAATGCAATCCCCATCAAGGTCCCATTAAAACTCTTTACAGATCTTGAGAGGACAATAATCAACTTTATATGGAAAAACAAAAAACCCAGGATAGCCAAAACAATCCTATACAATAAAGGATCTTCTGGAGGCATTACCATCCCTGACTTCAAACTCTATTACAGAGCTACAGTGATGAAAACAGTGTGGTACTGGCATAAAAACAGAGAAGTCGACCAATGGAATCGTATAGAAGACCCGAATTTTAACCCACAAACCTATGATCACCTCATTTTCGATAAAGGAGCTAAAAGTATACAATAGAAGAAAGAAAGCATCTTCAACAAATGGTGCTGGCACAACTGGATGTCAACCTGTAGAAAAATGAAAATAGACCCATATCTATCACCATGCACAAAACTCAAGTCCAAATGGATTAAAGACCTCAATATCAGTCCGAACACACTGAACCTGATAGAAGAGAAAGTGGGAAGTACCCTACAACAGATGGGCACAGGAGATCGCTTCCTAGGTATAACCCCAGAAGCACAGACATTAAGGGCAACATTGAATAAATGGGACCTACTAAAACTGAGAAGCTTCTGTAAAGCAAAGGACACTGTCACTAAGACAAAAAGGCAACCCACAGACTGGGAGAAGATCTTCACCAACCCCGCAACAGACAAAGGTCTGATCTCCAAAATATATAGAGAACTCAAGAAACTAGAATTTAATATGCTAATTAACCCAATTAAAAAATGGGGCACTGAACTGAACAGAAAATTCTCAACAGAAGAAGTTCAAATGGCCAAAAGACACTTAAGGTCATGCTCAACCTCCTTAGGAATCAGGGAAATGCAAATCAAAACAACTCTGAGATATCCATCTTACATCTGTCAGAATGGCCAAAATCAAAAACACCAATGATAGCCTTTGCTGGAGAGGCTGTGGAGGAAGGAGTACCCTCATCCATTGCTGGTGGGAATGCAATCTTGTGCAACCACTTTGGAAATCAGTGTTTCGGTTTCTCAGGAAATTCGGGATCAACCTACCCCTGGACCCAGCAATACCACTCTTGGGAATATACCCAAGAGATGCCCTATCATATGACAAAAGCATTTGTTCAACTATGTTCATAGCAGTATTATTTATAATAGCCAGAACCTGGAAACAACCTAGATGCCCTTCAGTGGAAGAATGGATGAAGAAAGTGTGGAATATATACACGTTAGAGTACTACGCTGCGGTAAAAAACAATGACTTCTCGAATTTTGCATGCAAATGGATGGAAATAGAAAACACTATCCTGAGTGAGGTAACCCAGACCCAAAAAGATGAACATGGGATGTACTCACTCATAATTGGTTTCTAGCCATAAATAAGGGTCACGGAGTCTACAATTGGTGAACCTAAAGAAGCTAAATAAGAAGGTGAACCCAAGGAAAAACATATAGTTATCCTCTTGGATATGGGAAGTAGACAAAATTGCAGGGGAGAAAATTGGGATCTTGGGGGAGGGGTGGGATGGGGGTAAGGGGAGATGGGGAGAGAAAAGTGAGAAGGGGAGGATGGGGGAACTTGGGGAAACAGGATGATTGGGATAAAGGAAGGTTGGATAGGGGAGCACGGAAGCACAATTCTTAGTTAAGGGAGCCACCTTAGGGTTGGCAAGAGACTTGAACCTAGTGTGGCTCCCAGGTGCCGAAGGCGATGTCCAGTTAGTTCCTTGGGCAGCTGAGGATAGGGAACCTGAAATGACCCTATCCTATAGCAATACTGAAGAATATCTTGCATATCACCATAGAACCTTCATCTGGTGATGGATGGAGATAGAAACAGAGACCCACACTGGAGCACTGGACTGAGCTCCCAAGGTCCCAATGAGGAGAGGAAGGAGGGAGAAGATGAGCAAGGAATTCAGGACCACGAGGGGTGCACCCACCCACTGAGACAGTGGGGCTGATCTATTGAGAGCTCACCAAGGCCAGATGGACTGCGACTGAAAAAGCATGGGATAAAACCGGACTCTCTGAACATGGCGGACAATGAGGGCTGATGAGAAGCCAAGGACAATGGCACGGGGTTTTGATTCTACTTCACGTTCTGGCTTTGTGGGAGCCTAGCCAGTTTGGATGTTCACCTTCCTAGACATGAATGGAGGGGGGGAGGACCTTGGACTTTCCACAGGGCAGGGAACCCTGAATGCTCTTTGGACTGGAAAGGGAGGGGGAGAGGAGTGGGGGGAGGGCGAGAAGGGTGGGAGGAGGGGGAGGGAAATGGGAGGCTGGGAGGAGGGGGAAACTTTTTTCTTCCTTTTCTCAATAAAAAAAAAAAAAAAAGCTAGAAGCGAACCATGGAACGATAAGTAGCAATCTCTTCCTAGTTCCTAACAGGTGGGAGACAATAGCTCTCTACAACCAAAACCATCTTCCCAGAGAAAACACCAAGTACTCCTAAGACAAATGGAACTAGGAAATGCTTTAACAGCAACATGTTAGAGTAACCTACCTTAAATTAATTATAATTGAATAGGCTCGTGTAAATGTGCTATGAGACATTTGCAAGAAGATGCAAAAAAATGTAATAGACTACCATTAGCTTGTTAAAGCACTGCCATTAAAATTCTGGCCTAACCTCAGAGTCACTAGACTAACCTGCTGTGCTAGGTTATACTCCTCAGTAATTATCATTTATTATCTGAAAATGAGTTAAGAATTTTAAATATTGCATTTAAAATTTTTGAAAGAGTCTGTTTGTTTTCTCAAAAAGCTATAAAATTGCTGGGGTCAAGAAATATTCATTTTGGGGCTGGAGAGATGGCTCAGCAGTTAAGAGCACTGACTGCTCTTCCCGAGGACCCGGGTTCATATCCCAGTGCCCACATGGCAGCTCACAACTGTCTGAAAATCCAGTTCCAGGGGATCTGACACCTTCACACCAATGCACATAAAATAAAGCTAAATAAACCATAAAAAAAATTTAAAAAAAGAAGTATTCATTTTAAGTACTCTGTAAAAAGATTTAAAGATCATACTGAAGTACATACAATTTGGCAGAACTAAAATTTGAAATGAACTACCATTTTAAAAGGAAATTTCAATTTTTAATATTTTTATAGCAGTGGAGATTGAACCAGAGCTTGCACATGATAAGCATGAACTCTACTACAGAGCTATAGCTCCAGTTCATAAGTTTTGCTTTTTTGCTTGTGTTTTGAGACTGAATCTCATGTATTCTAGTCTCTCTAATTTGTCATGTAGCTGAGAATGGCCTTAAAGTTCTGATGTTCCTCCTTCCACTTTCCAAGTGCTTGGATTACAAGCATGTACCATCATGGCCAAATCTACAAGTTTCACTTTTTAAAGTAGTCTTCATGTTTAATAGGTCCCAAGGTAAATCTGCAATGATGCTCATTACTGTATCATTTATACCAGCAAGAATGTAAATTTCCAACAAGAAACTGGTTTAAATAAATCATGTTATTTCTAAACCCTAAATATGCTTATCTTTACCTGACATGCAAAGACATTTACAATATACTATAAAACAGAAAGGTAAGTTGTGAAAGAATGCATATAATAAAATCACTAGTATACAAAGTGATGAACATGCATGTGTCCACATACACACAGGTATAATTCCAGCCCTTGGGTCACAAGTGGCCAAAGCTAGCTAAGAATTTTTCTGTGATTTTTTTTGGCATGTATGCAATGTTTGCATGTGCATGGATGCATGATGTGTATGCACACACTTGTAGAGGCCATATGTTGATATGTTATCTTCTTTGATTACTCTCTTCCTTATATACTGAGGCAGGATCTTTCACCTGAACCCAGAGCTCACTGAATTGGCTAGTCTAGTTAAGCAGTCTATTCTAGGGATCGTCTGACTCTGTCTCCAGAGTTCTGGGATTAGAGGCAGGTGGGTAATTACCTGGATGCTAAGGATCCAAACTCTGGTGCTCATATTTGCATAGCAAGCACTCTTACCTGCTAAGCCATTTTGCTAGTTCCTTCTGAAATTTTTGTGATTTGATCGTGTAATTCTCAAGGGTAAGCTTTGGAGATGACAGTGTGTAGCAATATCAAAAGTATAACAAAAATCTGGGCCAGTGAAGACACCTCATTGAGTAAAGGTGATTTCCACCAAGTCCAACAATCTGAGTTCAATCTCAGAGATATGGGAGAAAGAAATGGCCCCAAGTTGCTGCCAATGGCTACACAGAAAATAATTAAAAAATTAAAAAAAAAAATACTGTTGCGTTAGGAAAAAAATCATTTACCACACCTTGTCACAGAGGTCAATCTACCTCTTTTTTTTTAAAGATTTATTTATTTATTTATTTATTTATTTATTTATTTATGCGGTGTTGTCTGTATGTATGCTTGCAGGCCAGAAGAGGGCACCAGATCTCATTATGGATGGCTGTAAGGAACCATGTGGTTGCTGGGAATTGAACTCAGGACCTCTGGAAGAGCAGGCAAGTGCTTTTAACCACTGAGTCATCTCTCCAGCAGGTCAATCTACCTCTGCCCCTTGAAGTCTCAGAGGTCAATCTCCCTCTGCCTCCCAAGTGTTGGGATTAAAGGTGTGTACTACCACACCCAACTACTCTCTTTCTTCCTTTTTTTTTGTTTTTTACTTTAAGAACTTTAACTTTTAGCTTGCATATATTTTTAACACACTGTAAGTCATTTAAAAGTTTTGTTTTGTTTTTGAATCTCTCTTTACTGTATCTCTCTCTCTTTTTCTGACCACATGAGCCTTTAAATTACTGAGCAATATAGGTAGGATTAAAGCCGTGGCTTTGCCAGCTAGATCCAGCCCATTCCTTAGCTTTCCAGCCTCATTCATGTGCCTTGTCTAACAAAATAAGAAAGCATTATTTTTATGGGTTTTTTTTTGTTGTTGTTGTTTTGTTTTGGCTTGGCTTGGTTTTTTGTTTGATTTTTCAAGACAGAGTTTCTCTGTGTAATAGTCCTAACTGTCCTGGAACTCACAGAGATCAGACTGCCTCTGCCTTCGGAGTACTGGGATTAAAAGTGTGCACCACCACCACCACCACCACTACCGATCTGCTATTGTTTTTAAAAAGTCTCACTATAAACTAAAACATTAAATAAGGACCATTCAGCACTAATTTTCATGGTAATCAATGACCAATGACAGAGGTCTGAACAGTGATTGCTAATATTTCTATGAACAGTAGACTTTAAAAAAAAAGAAAAGAAACTTACACATTAAAGAAAACTTACATCTTTGTTCCACTTTCTGCATGCAACTTTGTAAAACTAGGTTTGTTCAAGCCATGTGCCTGATTATTCAAGCCTGATTATTCAAGCCTGACTCTTCAGTATCTACTGGAGACTGGGAACTACATACAGCACACTGGCTAAAGCACCACCACAAGGGTATAGCAACCTGAAAGAGGGTCTCTGGTAGGAACAAAATATGGAATTAAAGGGGCAATCATAATACTTGCCACTGTTATCATTTCTCCCTTTTATAGAAGGGTTAGTAACTCGGTTACAAATCGGGTGGATTACAGGTTTTAATAATTCTTATCAGTTAATCAAGTTAATTGTAAGTTCTATCAACAGTCTCACCATGACAAATACATTGTCAAACAGATACTTAGGAGTAAACAGTGGTTAAGCAGGCCCTGGACTTCTATCAACAATCTGCCACTCGGACAGGGGAGGCAAGCTCTAGGTTGTGGAGCCTCCCTTAACTCTAGGCCTCACTTACCCCATCATCTTTTAGAATGCTAAGATGTTCAATTGTAACTTTAATTATCTTGCATTTTATACTAAATTTCATGCTAAGTAAAATAAATCAGGAGCAGTAGTATAGTGTGATAAGGGCATGACATCCCAGCTACTTGGGAGATTGAATCAGGGGAATAACTTGAACCCAAGTTAGACAAGAGCAGCTTGGGCAATTTAATAGTAAAACCCTGCTTATTAAAAAAAAATGAAATTTAAAACCAGATGTAAGCCGGGCGGTGGTGGCGCAAGCCTTTAATCCCAGCACTTGGGAGGCAGAGGCAGGCGAATCTCTGAGTTCGAGACCAGCCTGGTCTACAAGAGCTAGCTCCAGGACAGGCTCCAAAACTACAGAGAAACCCTGTCTCGAAAAACCAAAAAAAAAAAACAAAACAAAACAAAAAAAAACAGACGTACCTATTCACAACTTCTTATCCATAAATCCAAATTCCAAAATCTCACAAAATACAAAACATTTGAAACTAATCTTGTGGCCTAACTAGGCCTGTGCCAAAATGGAAATAGCAGTATCTCTGTTGAACTACAAAGCCACAGTCCCTGAAACCTGCCTTACAATACACAGGGGCTGGAGGTGGCTCGGGACCTATTAGTTCATACTGCTCCTTCAGAGACCACAGCACCCACACCTGCAACTCAAAACTACTTGTAACTACAAGTCCAGGAAAGCCAATTTCTCTCTCCTGCCTCTCGTTATTGGCCGTTCAGCTCTTTATTATTAGACCATCAGGTGTTTTAGACAAGCACAGTAACACAGCTTCACAGAGTTAAACACATGCAACATAAACAAGAGTAACTCACCTTAAAATAATATTCCCCAACAATGAGTGGCACAAAGACCAAAGAACTGGCACTTTGGCTGCCGTGATAAACTGGTAGATCTAAAGAGGCTCATCGTATCCGGTCTAGGCTTGACATCAACAACGATAAAAATGAACAGTTCTCTCTGAGATGGGCAAGAACACCTCTCATCACCTTTCTATGAAACCAAATGCTAGAAACCCTAGCCAGAGAAGGAAATAAGGGGTACCAGAATTGCAAAAACAAAACAGTAACAATCTAAACATTATGCAATGTGGAAATAAAAGAGAATTTATGATTAAGTTATTAGGCTAAGGCTGGCAAAACTTAGAAAAATACAGCCAATACTGAAAATGCAATTTTGTCTCTATAGAGCAATAGAAAATAAATTTTATTTCAGAATTCTCTTTACAGCCAGACTCACTCTTGTACTCCCAGCACTAGAGAGGCTACAGCATGATGATTGACATGAAATCAAGATCATCACAAAATGAAATCATCTCTGACTACAAAGCATGACCCCATCTGCAAGACTTAAATAATTAAACCATACATGGTGCACACTCTAATTTTAGCACTCAGGAGACAGGAGTAGATATCTGAGTTCTAATCTAGTCAGGACTACATAGTAAAACCGGGGTGGGGGAGATACATTTATTATTTATTAGTGAATAAATAAAATTATTTAAACAAAAGTCAGGCACAGTAGTATATGCCTATAGTTCCAGCTACTTGGGGACAGGAGACTGAGATGGCAGGATAACTGGGAGTTAAGGCCAGCCTGAACAACACTGTGAGACCATGTCTCTTAAAAAATAATAATACAAAAAAATCTATTTATAATAGCATAAATATAACAAAAGATGAGTAAGAATACTGCAAAAGAAAAGAACTACAAAGCATTACTGACCCCAATGTAGTGGCTCACCCTGCAGTCCCAGTTTTCAGGCAGCTGAGGTAGGAAGTCTGCCGTAAATTTGAGGTCAGCCTAGGCTTACAGCAAGACAATGAATATCTCAAAAAGCAAACAAGCAACAAAAGCAAGTAAAGCATTTAGGGATGACCTTTGCTTGCCAGCAAGTCTGATAACCTGAGCTCAATCCCTGGAACCCACAAGGCAGAAGGAGATATCTAAGTACTACAAGTTGTCGCCTGACCTCCTTAAGCTCTCCATGGCCGTCTGTCTCTGTCTCTCATACTCGCCAACAAATAAATGTAATTTTAATTAACTAAGAAATGAAAAATAACAATGGAGTCACATTTGACAATTCAAGACTCCACATCATGAAGAAATGATTTTACCCAACTTGTAAGTCCAACTAAATTGTCATGTAGGACCTCACCTTCCTTTTATCTTTTGAAGACGTGCATGTGTGCATGTGTGTATAAGTGCAGGCACAATCATGCCTTGACCCATGTTTCACAAATCAGAGAAAAACCTCAGGTGTCTGCTCACCTTCCACCTTGTCTAAGATCTACCCACTGCTGCCAGCACCACCACCTCTCTTTTTTTTAAGGAGATATGGGTTCATGTAGCCCAGGCTAGCCTTGAACTCACTATACAGCTGAGAATAACTTGGAACTCTGATCTTCCAGCCTCTACCCTGAGTTCTGCAGCCTTACACCATCGTGCCCAATTAAGAAGGTGCTGAGCATCTAACACAGGGCCTCAAGCATGCTAGGCAAGCACTCGACTATATCCACAGCCCTGGATGCTTATTTCACTATGCTACTGACTGAGCCTCGAGCATCAAGCATACCACAGGAGCACGGAAACACTCAGCTGTCTATCCCCAGGACACTCAACACAGTTTTGTTTTGTTTTGTATGAGACAGGGTTTCTCTGTGTAGCCCTGGCTGTCCTGGAACTCACTCTATAGACCAGGCTGGCCTTGGTCTTGAACTCCTAGAGATCCATCTGCCTCTGCCTCTCGTGCTTGGATTAAAGGAGTGCACCCCCACCTCATACAGTTCTTAATCTGGCAAGCTGATTCCAACTTTGAAATAAAAAGTCAACAGGCCCATAGTCAAAGAAGAAATTTAATCGTTTTATTAAGTTAAAATTCAAATACCATTTTGTAGTATATGTTGATAAGTTTTAGCAAGTTTGTACAGTTATACAACCATCACAATGCTTAAAATACTTCAACTAACACAAAAAAGCTTCTTATGCCAGGTATGTTGGTACCCACCTATAAACCCAGCTCTCAGGATGCTCAGGCAACAGGATATAGGTTTTGAGGCCAGCTTGGGTTACACATTGAGTTCCAGGTCAGCCTGGGCTCCAAAACAAGGAGGAAGAGGTAGGTCCTATATTCATTTTCAGTTAATCCTCAGTCTTATCCCTTGACCCAGCCACAACTCATTTGACTGACCTTCCTATAAATTTCTCATAAATAAAATTATAAGCCAGTTAATTTCTTCATTTAACATAATATTTTGAGACTATTTATAATGTTTATTCATTTTTACTGTTCATCAGCTCACCTGTTCCCAAATTTTGCTGTTGTAATTAATATTGCTGTGAATATTCACATACAAATCTGTGAACATGTTTTCATTTCCTCTTTTGTAAACACTACTTACAAAAGTTAAAGGCATATAGTAAATATGTTTGACTTGTTTTCATAATATCTGCCATGTACAGGAATCCCAGCTCCCCCACTTCTTCACCTGCACCACCCCACTCTTGATTTTAGCTCTTCTGAGGGTATGGGTGGTTACCTCACTGTGGTGTCCCTACTAATGACCAACGGTGGTGAGTAGCTTTCCCAGGTGCTCATTACCATGGTACGGTAGGAGCTATTCAAATCTTTTGTTCATATCTGTTGACTTGTTTGTCCTATTAGAAAGAATTCCTTATATATTCTAAATGAAAGGGGGCTGGAGAGATGACTCAGCAATACAGAGTGCTTACTGCTCTAAGAGAGGGCCAGAGTACAGACTAC
The DNA here is from genome assembly GCF_018167655.1 of Microtus oregoni. Taxonomy (NCBI): domain Eukaryota; kingdom Metazoa; phylum Chordata; class Mammalia; order Rodentia; family Cricetidae; genus Microtus; species Microtus oregoni. The sequence continues at coordinate 60,909,676 of NW_024543061.1, forward strand.
CACTCACATCAGGCCGCTCACAAACACCTGGAACTCCAGCGCCAAAGGACCCGATGCTCCCTTCTGGTCTCCGTGTACTAGCACGTACACACTTAACAACAAAATACAATCTTTTAAAATAAGAATAATGTTCCAAATAAAAGACACAAATCCTTTATCAACTATATGGTTTGCAAGCATTTTTCTCCCACCTGTCATTTGCTTTTTATTTTGTTAGTGACAGCTTTTAAGAGTAAAACTTTTAACTTTTTGGTTTTTATTTTGGGGGGGAACAGGGTCTCTCTATATAGTTCTGGCTGTCCTGGAACTCACCACGTAGACCAAACTGGCCTCAAATCACATCTGCTGCCTCTGTCCTCTTTCCCATTGCCCCAAGTGCTGAGACTAAAGCTTTGTTTCCAAACCTGACAAAAAAAAAAAAAGAAAGAAACAAACTCTGATAAACATGCATTGTCTTATTTTCTTATATGAGTTATGCTCTTAATCAAATATCTAGGAAACCCTTGCTGGGAAGATTACTTGTGCTTTGTAGTTTAGCATCAGCCTGGAAAATATACTAAGGACCCAAAAATCCATCTCAAGTAAAAAACAAAATCCTGGAAAGAAAAAGGAAGCAGCCAGGGGTAGAGAAGCAGAGGAGCGAGCAGAACGATTGAGCATGAACTACAATGACACACATCTATGAGTATAGTGACACCCAATACTTTGTCTACTGACTAAAATACTAACTGAAAACATTCTTTCCTCGCTCAGCAATTCAGAATTTCTCCTATGATGTAAAATTTGGGGTTCTTTTCTTTATCTTGTATATGCTGATATCCAATTGTTCTAGTACTTTCCCCCACTGAACACCTCAGCACCTCTGTCAAAAATTAATCAGCTGGGTCTGGTGGCACACACCTTTGAACCCAGTGGCTCAGGAAAAGAGGCAGAGGCAAGTCATCTACACAGAGAATTCCAGGATAGTTAGAGCTACATAGAGAGACCCTATCTCAAAAACAAAACAACAACAACAAATTAACCAGAATATAACCAGCACACAAGAGACATCTGTGCACTCGTGTTTATAGTTATAGTATTTATAGTAGCAAAGATATGGAGTGTTCATCATATAGATGTTTATATTAATCACTATAGAGCAGGACAAACTCATGTCATTTGCCGGAAATGTGTAGAACTGTGTCCTAGTTTACTGCTCTGCTGCTGTGATAAACACTGACCAAAAGCAACTTGGGAAGGGGAGAGTCGATTTGGCTTCCACATCACAGCCCATCCCTGAGAGAAACTAGAGCAGGTGTTCAAGTAAAATCCTGGAGGCAAGACCTCAAGAGCATGGAGGAACACTGCTTACTGTCACTCCTCATGACTTGCTTAGTCTGATTTCTCATGACACCCAGGACCACCTACCCGGGGTGGCTGCACCCACAGCAGGCGGTGCTCTCCCACATCAATCATTAACCAAGAAAATGCTCCACAGGCCACCAATCTGATGGGCATTTTCTCAGATAACCCTAGTTTGCATCAAGTTTTCAAAACATACCCAGCACAAACTGGATGACACCTTGTCGCCTTGTTTTATAAAATAAACCAAATTAAAAAAAAAAGTCTCCTGTTTGTCTTTCAGATGTAGAAACTGGAGGGGGGAAGGGATGACACAAGAGTAAAAGGGGGGTAACAGAGGCTGTAGTGAGTGGGGAGACTGAAAAGAGAGAGAAGGTAGTAGAGGGAGAAAAAAATATGATCAAAGCAACACATATAACATGCCATAATAAAGCTCATTAATTTCTGTCACTAATACAGGTTAATAAAAAAGGATGGCCTATTCAAAAAAAATAACTAACCATAAATGTGTGGATTTATTTCTGAACTTTCTATTCTGTCCATTTCACCTGGATATGTATGTATGTTTGTATGGCCATTCCTATACAATTCCTATTGTCCTGATTACCAACCATGACAGTCATTGATGGCTACTGAGTGTCAAGCAAACAGTCTTGAAAAGCAAGAGGGACACTTCTTACACAGATGTTAAATCTGACCCTAAGGGGCTGGAGAGATGGCTCAGTGGTTAAAAGCATTGCCTGCTCTTCCAAAGGTCCTGAGTTCAATTCCCAGCAACCACATGATGGCTCACAACCATCTGTAATGAGGTCTGGTGCCCTCTTCTGGCTTACAGACATACTCACAGACAGAATATTGTATACATAATAAATAAATATTTTTAAAAAACTGATCCTAAGGCTACAGTCACTAAAAGAGGCTGGCAACAGCAAAAAGAAAAAAGACTAAGTCCTATTTTATGATGAGTCAGTAAGAAGGGGAGAGATCATCAATAAAGGATGCTAAGAAAATGAGGCAGTCATGTTGGGGAAGTAACTTCAACACCTAACTAAAACTATACAAAAGCCAATTTTACACAGATCTCAGGAAGGTGTAACAATAACACCCTTAGAAAATAATACAGAGAATGAAGTGATGACCACAGAGTGAGAAAGATTTCTTAAACAAAACATAAAAGTGATTAACAATAGCAGCAAATATTGATTGGACTGTAAAAAATTTGTTTTTTCAATAAATGCCACAATGGGAACTAAAATGGAAAGCTACTGAATAAAAGGAAATATTTACAATATAAACAACCAGAGCTCAGATATTAACAAAATATATTAAGAACTCCTGTATATTAATTTAGAAAGACACTCAAATAGAAAATTGAGCCAGACATTTGAACAAGCATTTCACAAAACAAATGATCTAGGGACCAAGAGACACAAGATATCTCAACCTCTCTGGACATGGGGATCACACCTATAATCCCAGCACTGTCCAACACAGCAAGATAACAAATTCTAGATTGTGCTGAGCTATATAGGAAGGCCCTGTCTCAAAATGAACAAACAAACCAGGCCTATAATCCCAGAACTTGGGAGGTAAAAGATCAGGAATTCAAGGTTATCTTGAACTACAGAGTGAGTTGAAGTCAGCTGGGCTACAAATATCCCCAAATTAAAAAAAAATCAAATAAAAAATAATAAAGTGTAGTATATTTATATAACAGAATACTATTCAGCAATGAAAATGAACAAATCTCAGCAACTCATAATTAAGTGTCTCAAAATCAAGATTCCAGTATGAAAGGAATCCATAAAGTTGAAAAACAAAAAAACTAAACCTTGAAAATCTGGGGCTAGAGAGATGGCTCAGCAGTTAAGAACACTGACTGCTCTTCCAGAGGTCCTGAGTTCAATTCCCAGCAGCCACATGGTGGCTCACAACCATCTGTAACGAGATCTGGTGCCCTCTTCTGGAGTGCAGGCAGAACACTGTATACATAATCAATAAATAAATCTTTCTTTAAAGAAAATCTATACAGTAGTTCCTTTTGTTAGGAAAAAAATCCTAAGAGAGGCAGCTCCGCAGGTGCAAAGAAATCCAATTGGGTCAGATCAAACCAAATTAAAATGCCCATCGTTTTCACATGGCGGGGAGACAGGAAAGTGGGGAGCACATGCAAACCCGAAATCACATGTTTCTCTTCTGGAAGCCCACTTAAAATACCCTGTGGGAGTGGTCCTGACCAGGGAGGGATCAGGACCTGGCATGCTGGGATTTGGAGTCCAAATTAATGCAACTCCCAGGCCAGGGGGCTGGAATGGATGCCAGGAGCTGGGGCTACGCTCCAGACTTAACACCTTTAACATACAGTTTCATTGTCTGTGGTTTCAGGTACCAAATGGTGGGCCACAATGATAATATTAAGTGAGAAACTACAGAAATAACCAATTTTTTTAACTGTATGCTAATTGAACAGCATCAAAATATCTCATGCCATCTACTTCATTCTTCCCAGAAATCTATTGCATCTCTTGGTGACTTTCTGAATTATCAGATCTACTGTCAGGTGCTGAGTGCAAGTAACCTTTCCAGAGTAGCCTAATACTGTGTCTCAAAACCTGTGTCATTCCTTCAATGTGTCTCATCAAACAGGCACTGTAATCATTTCACATTATCATAATACGGATTGGACACAAAACCAGGGTGGTGGTACAGGCCTGAGGGAGGAAGATGACAAGTTCCAGACCAGCCTGGACTACCTAGAGACCTTTTATTTTCATACACAAAAAAGAAGGGTGGTAACTCAGTGTGGTGATACACACCTTTAATCGCAGCACTCATAAGGCAGAGGTAGGCAGATTTCTCAATGGATGGATGGATGGATGGACGGATGTTTGTTTGGGGTGAATAGAGTTTAATAAGGTAGATAGGTTGGTTTAGATGTCCACAAACTCATTATATAACCCAATGTGCCCTCCAACTCCTGTCTCAGCTTCCTAAACGCTGGGCTAATAGGTGGAATCCACTGCACCTGGCTCAGTAAAGTCTGTTAATGTCTCCCCACAGAAGAGGCAGCCTGCATGAGCCCTCTGTGAGCCAGGACAGTGGCTGTGCCTTTATAAAGGATCAGAGAGGGAAGAGTAAAAAGGGCTTCTAGAATGGTGACCTAGAGGGTGACAAGTGTTCCACAATTTGTTAAACTATACATTTGTTTTAGCATTTTTCTACTTTGTGTGTTTGGGTGTGTGCGTGTGGGCACAGATGTGTTTATATGGGTGCAACTGTATGTGCACGCATACAGGCCAAGAGTCAGTTTCAGGTATCATTTCTCAGGAGCCTTATAATTTGAGAAAAGGTCTTTCATTTGGTCTGGAGCTCACAATTAGGCAAAGCTGACTGGCCAGCCTGCCCAGGGACTGGCCTGTCTCACAACACCCTGACCCATGCTGGAATGACAAGCAGAACCACCATGCCTGGCTTTTTCAGTGTTGTAGAGCTACAACTGAGGTTTTCATACTCGTACTCCAAGTACTGTATACTGAGCTACCTCCCCAGTCCTTGCTTTTCTACTTTAATTGGCAAATTATATTATACAATAAAATGAAATTTAAAGTCTAAACTTTTATTTCCCAAAATAGTTTCACAATAATAACACAATGTTAAACTTAAGGCATCCCCACAGAACATGGGTTAAGTCCAAATACAAGGGCTTTCAAATAAAACAATAACAATGGGGGAAATGATATATCCAGAGGGTGGTGAGGTGAAACTGTCTATTCATCACACAGTATACCACAATAAAACTCGGAAGAACATAGGGGATTAATTCTATCAGCTGGTGAAGCACTAGCAGTGATAGTGTAAGAGTAACTGCCAAATCACTGACATGTCACAAATTCATAAGCCCAGTACTAAGAGTGCTGAGGCACGAGGACTGTGAGTCCAAGGTTTGCCTAACTACACAGTGAGACTCCATTTCAAAAAAAAAGTGAAATTAAATAGCTATCCTTCTGAAACACACCAGATCATGTCTACTAATTCAAAGTTTCTAGCATCCCAGGGTGGTGGTGGTGCACGTCTTTAATCCCAGGACTCAGGAGACAGAATCAGGCGGATCTCTGAGTTCGAGACCAGCCTGGTCTAAGAGTGAGTTCCAGGACAGCCAAGGCTACACAGATAAATTCTGTCCCCACTGCCCCCACTCCAAAAAAAAAAAAAAAACCAACAACCTCATAGCTTCAATAACTATGAGCACAGGCTAAGGAATCTTACTTAGCATTCATTCAATGCTTGCAACCCAGGAGGAAATATATTAAATACCTCCTAAAACATTCATACCATCAATGAACACTACTAGTCTTATAAAATCAGTAAGAAATAGTAAACTGGGGGGTGGAGGAGAGGGGAAAACCACACATCTTTCTGGATTGATGTCTTAACTAAGAAACACCAGACAAGAGCAGGAGCAGAAATCACTGATTCAGACTAGAATGCACCAAGTTTGAGGAGCTAACGTGAAATACGCAGTCCTCACACTCAGGACAGGGTTCACTGAAGACAAAAACACATCCTCCCAGCCTAAACTAAAACACAGAGGATAAGATGGCCTGGAGAAACACTGAAGGAGTAGGTAGAAAAGGAGTCAAAGGTGACAGACAGCAGAGCTAAGAGACTGAGCTCTGTGTGAGAAACACGGGACACCCTCTGAGAATCCTCAAGGAAGAGAGTTTTACAAAAGGAGAAAGTCAGACATCAAGGCCCCTGCCTGTAATCCCAGCACTTGAAAGCTGAGGCAGGACAACTGCTGTAAATTTGAGGCCAACCTGAACTATGTAGTGAGTTCAAAACCATCCTGAAAGACACAGCAAAACCTTGTTTAAAAATTAAAAAAGTATCGCTTCTCGGCCTTTTGGCTAAGATCAAGGGTAAAAATTAAAAAAGTGGGGGAGGGGGACTATGAAGTCTGCCGTGGTAGCCAGTTTCCAACATGGATAATCTCTGCCTTCATGGCGTTATGAAATCCCATCTTGTGTGTGTTGGATCCAGACACAAACATGTAATATACAAACTATGGCAAAAGTGACAGCACATCACTCGCAAGATTAGGTTAGAAAACCCTGTGGCTAAACCTCCCTTCCCTCCAGAGCTCTTGATCCAAAAGATGCAAGGTGCCACTGTTGTAAGTGCACCTGTAATCGTACACAGAGATCCAAATGGCAAGGGACTGGTTTATTTGCCCAGCAAACAGCCAACAAAAACCTGCAGCCTACCGCCAGCCATGCATACGCTCCTGGAAACAGAACCTCCTCCAGTGAAGCTCGAGATCACAGCAGCCTCACTCTATACCTCTACAGCCTTACCAGTGACCCTGAAATCAGAGACAACAAACACAACCAGACTTCAGACACAGAGTCTATCAAATAAAAAATGTTCCTTATTTTAAATTCTGAGGTTATTATGTAGCAATAGAGCACTGCCAAAGGGTTAAATACAAGGACAGAAAAGAAAAGTCACTGGCTATGTTCATGTGCTATTTTCAGTTTCAGGGAAATCATGAAGGCACAGAAGAAAAATCACAGAAGAAACGGAAGAGTGCAGTAATGTGGACAACCTTTCCCAAAAAGTCTGGCTAGAGAGCCAGGATGGTGACTCCAGCCTGGAATACCTGCATTTGCAAAGTGCAGGGAAGAGAGAGGACCAGGTCATAGTGAGTCTGAGGCCAGACAAACTGGGCTACATGAAACCCTGACTCAAAAAAACGTTTATTTATTTATTAAAAGATTAAAAGTCAAACTACAACAGAGTTTGGCAGCAAAGCTGAGAGCAACTTAGAACAATAAAATATGGACAGGTGAAGTTTCTCAAGAAGAGACATTTTATGTTAAGAAATGGTAAGTAGCCAACTGAGAAAATATACTTTCTTGAGAAGTCTGCTAAAATTCTCCATTTCTTCAAAATGCTCTCAACTACCTCTATGCCTTAACCTAAAACTGGCTTTCCAATCAGGACAGTTCTTGTCACTTGACCTTTTTCAGTTTCTCAGGCCACACCCAATTCTGAGAAATGGCCTTTAATAGGCCTTTAGTCCTCCTACATCCTCATGAAAATCCTTACTCGACTCTCATGCTATTCAGCCAAATCTTCTGTCTCTCCATCCTCACTGACTGCTGATAATCATCATGATGTATGGGCACCAAATTCACAGTGGTCACTATGCTCCAACTACCACTCCCACTTCATCCTCGCTTCAATACACACATGAATGAGTCCTTTAACATCAGTTCTTCAAGCTCTCCATCCTCAGTGAGCAACTCTATTTTCTGGCTCCAGCCATTCAATCACTTGTGAATTCATTTGCTTGTACTATTATCCATTCATTCATCAAATATAGTAACTACCTATTATTTGCTCAGCAAAGAACACATGACAGATACTCACTGTCCTGATGAAATATAGGACTTGTTTTCATATTTTCCATAAAGACAGCATGAAAAGATATAGCTGAAATCCAGTATATTGATGGAGGTGGGGCTTGTATCTTATCTGTTGCTTTCATTGGTTAACTAATAAAGAAAACTGCTTGGCCTGATAGGACAGAAAATTAGGTAGGCGGAGTAAACAGAACAGAATGCTGGGAGAAAGAAGCCGAGTCAGGCAGTCGCCATGATTCTCCCACCCAACAGAGGCAGGCTAAGATCTTTCCTGGTAAGCAACACCTCGTGGGGCTACACAGATTAAAAATGGGTTAATAGAGATGTGAGAGTTAGCCAATAAGAGGCTGGAACTAATGGGTCAGGCAGTGTTCAAAAGAATACAGTTTCCATGTAATTATTTCGCGGAGCTAAGCGGGAACAGAGCCCACTGCTGCTCCACACAACAGTATATAACAACCACATTTCTTTTATTCATCTAGTAACCATGTCATTCTATGAAACTGGTATTGTCTGATTTGATTCAATCAATCTCTGTGAAACCCTAGTGATCACTACTTCCCTCAATAAGAGTTCAAATAGTCTATTCTAAAATAAAGCCAGAGTTCATCATTAGACCAGCAAATGAAATATTTAATGAAATTTTAGAATGACTAAATGGCATTTACTTGCAAGGAATTTTACTGGTAAGAAAAACAAAAACTAGACATGATAATGCATGCCTGAAATCCCAGCACTCTGGAGTTGGAAGTAGGACTGTCACTTGGTTCTTCTTCTTTCCTCCAGGATATCTTGCAGTTTCTTTTAAGGTAAGGACCATTAAGGCAGAGACATTTGTTAGCTAGCTAGTGCATCCCCAAAAGAACACCTAGAACCATACTAACTCCATGACAGGATGAACAAATAAACAAATCAGTCCCGCAGCTCAGAGGTTTGGATCTCTTCTCTGCCTAATTCACTCTTGATGCTCTCAGTACTACAAAATTCTAAATACCAGGTGGAAATACCAGGTGCTCACTTGTCCTGTTGCTTACTTTTCCTGAACTCCAACTCCCCCCAACTTCCAGAATTTTCCTGAACATGCTTCAACTGCTATCTTCATTTCGGTTATAGCAACTGTGTTCTTCCAGCTGTTCAAGTAAAAACCACACTTATTCTTTATGATTCTATTTTGCTCGCATCCCATATTCAATCACTACAACTTATCTACCCTCGATATATGCTAAAAATCCAACCACTTCTCAACATTTCATTTTGCTATTACCTTGGTCAGTGCCATTCCCATCTGAAATATCATAACACAATCTCCTGCCTAGTGCCCTTATTTCTTTCTATCTCCCACCCTGTCCTAACACCCCAGAGAGGTAACAACCATTCTTCTAAAACACAAGTCCGAGTCTGTGCTATCAGAGTATAGTGCTAAAAACTCCACACTGGCACTCCACGTTACTCTCAGGAAACCTCGATGGCTTATAAACCATGGAAATCCCCATCCACTACTTATCCTTCTCTCTCTCCATTTCTGTTTGTGATCTGAATATCCCCCAAGGATTCCCATGGTCCCCAATGGTGGCACTGTTTGAGAAGGTTGTAGAACTTTTAGGAAGGAGAGCAGTGAGAGAGAAAGTGGGTCACAGGGGGAACAGTGACGCTTTTTACAGAAGTCTAGACCCACTTCCCATTCACTCTCTGCTTCTTGAGCGCAAACACATGATAAACCTGCTTCTGGCTCCTGCCACCATGCTCTCCCTTCCACTGTATCCCTCTGGAACTATATACAAATCCTGTCTCCCTGAAGTTGCTTCTGTCAGAATTTTTTTTTGGGGGGGGGGGTGTGGGGGGGGTCACAGTCATTACTGGTTCAATAAATGGTGGAAAAAAAAAACACATTACCTATCATCACTCCTGGGGCATCATGACAGACATGAAAACCACCCTTCAGAAAAGCTGGTCAGGATATTTAACATGGCAATAGGAAAAGAACTAAGGCAATACTTATTAACACCCACGTGTGTGATTCACTCATTTACTTATTTAATGATCTGTCTCCTCACCTAGCATAAATGCTCCATGCGATTTCAGGTTTCTGTCTGCCTTGTTCCCTGCTAGAGTCCTAGCACCTAACATAAAACATGCTCAATGAGTTGTGGGTTTTTTATATTACACTGTTTATTTTGTGTTTTTGTGTGGACGGGTGCAGGTGGAAGCCAGGCGACAACCTGTAGGAGCTGGTTCTTTCCTTAGACCATGGATCTAAGTCCCAGGGACTCATCAAGTGTTCAGCTTGATTAACCTTTTCCTACTGAAACAGCTCCCAGCCTTCAATCTGCGTATTTTAAATGAATAAAAAGTAATGCTCAAGGAATAAAGTTCAGAAGGTGTGAACAAACAAGCTGATCATGTGCCAACATTGTTCTCGCTACATTAACCCATTTACCCATCCTAAGAGCTGAAATACTATTGCTACTATTCTAATTTTTCACAAGAATTTAAACAGAAGTTAAAGTTAAGAAATTAAGGTTGGAGAAATGGTAACAGTTAAGAGCACTTATTCTCCTGCAGAGGACCCAGGTTCTGTTCCTAGCACCTACATCAGGCAGTTTACAACATCTATAGCTTTAGTTCCAGAGGACCCAATGCCCTCTGGCCCTCTGCACATCTGTGATATACAGAAACTCACATATACACCATATACACATAAATAAAATTATCTTATTTTTAAAGAAATTGCAGTTAAGACTAGTTATGGTGGCATACACTTCAACCCTAGCAGTCTAACCCCGCACTCAGGAGGAGAAGGCAGGAAGATCTGAGTTCAAAGTCAGCCTAATCTACAGAACAAGTTCCAGAACAGCCAGGACTATACAGAGAAATCCTGCCTTGAAAAAAAAAGAAAACAACTAAGCTTAAGCAGCAATATGCCCTACACTATACAAGGCAAGGCTAGGATTAAACACTCTAATTCCAGAATTGACACTCCAAAACATGGAAAACCTCAAGTGCCATACAATCCAATTATATTCCACATAATCATAGCCCATCGCTCTCAAAATAGCTAATGTACTACTTATTTGATTACACATAGCACTCTGTTCTCTGCTCTTTCTCCATCAGTGGCTCTGATACCTTATAAATAAAATGTATTTAACAGCTCTCAGACTCCTTCCTACAAAGGGCATAAACAGTATGAAACAGCAGCTGTTCTGTGAAACCCTTCACCTTTCAATTTCCAGTTTGAACCTGGATTACAAGACTGATATAACTGCGACTTTAATAGTAAAGAAAAACACACTCCAATGGACTCGACTACAGTAGGATAGGGAATAAGAAGCAAACAGCCTTTAAAAAAAAAAAAACAGACAATCTACACTGTAGTTCAATCAGACCTAGAACTCACTATGTAGCCAGGCTGGCTTCAAGCTCAAGGCAATCCTCCAGTGTCAGTCTCCTAAGCACTGGAATCACAGGTTTATTTTATTTTTAGTTATGTGCACAGGGTGTGAATGATGTGAATGTGAGGCCAGAGAGGAAGTCAGATCCCCTAAGGCTAGGGCTAGAGGCAACTGCGAGCAGCCTGACATGTGCTGGGAACCAAACTCAGGTCCTCTAGAAGAGCAGTAAGCTCTCTTAAGTGCTGAGCCATTTCTATAGCACTCAAGTAATATGTCCTGATTAATAAAATGCAGGATTTTTTCAGATACACGAAATTCTAAACTGGTTTCTAAGTTAAATTATTTCCATCTCTGACACCTACCAAATTACACAATTTTATTTCTACAAGAATCACAATTCATTATCATGTAAACATTAGTATACGCACCCAAGTTTCACCCAATATCTTTTGGGTTTTGTTTTCTTCAGTGCTGGGGATCAAACCTAGAGCTTTCCTGCATGTAAGGCAAAGAAACTACACACTAAACACATATCCATTCCCAGCAGCCAGTATCTAAATCTTCAAATATCAAAACTAGCCTGGCATGGTGGTGAATGCCTGTAATCCCAGTACTCGGGCAATCAGATTTCTATGAGTTGAAAGCCAGCCTTGTCTCCATAGTGAGACCCCATCTCAAAAATTCCAGCAAGGGGAGGCAGTAAATACGTGGGGTTTGCTCCTAACTAATTTAAATCACAAGTACTCACTGTACCAACCAATTATTCAATGTCTACATAAAGATCATTTAATCTTTAATTTTATGACTATAAATTGAACTATACACTTTATCAATTAACTATCATAGCCTCATTTCCTACCAGTCTTTACAAGCAAAAGTTTCTCTAGCAGATCAGCATCTGCTCCTGAAGCGAACATGGAGAACAGGCAGTGATCTCCAACTACTGAAATAACCTACGCATTTCTCTCTTGGGTTACAGAAAAGTACTCCTTTGGCCAAAATAAATCAGGCAGGCATTAGGAAAGTTACTGTTTTTAATTTCATTTCCTAGTAGTTTCCCCTTCTTCCATAAGTGAACTATGGAGAGTCATGCCTCTCGTTATATCATAATATGTATCTATCAAAGGGCTTGTTTACTGAACAAGAAATAGTTTAAGTCACAAATGATAAGGCATGTGGTTACCACAGTTTAATAGAAAGCACGAATCCAGAAGACCCGGGTCTACTGTGCTAAACTGTGAACCACTGATGTGAACTGAAGAACACCAAAGACTGTTGTTCACTCTCAATAACATCTCCCAAGAAAAGTAAGACACATTCTACCACAGGATACCAGAAGAAGCACAGTTTAAAAGCATTTGACACTGACAATATTCCTTGAAAATGGAGGGACCTACATAATAAAAAAAAATCCTATTTCATTTTGAAAGTGTTTAATGAAGACTGCAATAAAGCCAGGTTTGGTGCCGCATGCCTTTAATCCCAGCACTTGGGAGGCAGAGACAGGCGGATCTCTGACTTTGAGGCCAGTCTGGTCTACAGAGTGAGTTCCTGGACAGCCAGCATTACACCAAGAAACCATCTTGGACCAGGGGGAAAAATGTAAAAAGAAAGAAAGAAAAAAAACTGCAATAAATACAACTGAAAATGAAAAATAAAAGCAATCTTCAAGAAAGCCAAGCATAGGAGGTCAGGTCTGCAGTCTCAGCACTTGGAAGGCTAAGATAGAAGAATCACAGTAAGCTGGAGACTAGCCTGGGATAGAGTGAGTCCTTGTCTTAAAAGAAAAATTCAAAAAAAAATAGGGACAGCCAGATAACTCGACGTGTAAAGTGCCTATGGCACAAGTCTGACAACCGATCTGATCCTAGCAATAGCAATCCACAGTGGGAGAACCTAGTCCCAAAGCCTGTCCTTTGACTTCAAATCTGGAGAACACACACACACACGTCCATTTTTTTAAAACCCAAAAATAATCACCCCCAATGAATAAATACAATAAATACAAAATGTATCAAGGTCTAGAGAGAAACAAGGTGTAAAAGACAGCTGCACTTTAAAACATTTAAGCGATTCTCACACAATTAGCTCCAACAGAACTATTAGTTTGTCTTATCCACTCAAAGCAATCAACCACAACCACCTGCAACTATTACTCTGAAATGTGCCTGACAAAGACACTACCTGAGACCCGGGCCTTCCTTTTCTTCAAGGGTCAGCTGAAAAATTAAAAGTGGTACAAAGAGATCAAGCACAAGAGAAGGGAGGGGGGAACGCAGGAAAAATAAACTGGAAGACAGCACTTTTAAGAGGCTAAGAGTAACGACACATATTCCCTCATGGTTGCTTTCAGAATGAAGTTGTCTAAACAGCAACATCTTCTTTCTTGTGTGTGAAACCAGAGTCACTCAGGCTGACAATTTACCTATCCCAAATCAACGCAAAGGTACTCTCTCCCTTCCGTGAATTCCACTCAAGAACCAAAACCTAAAGTGGCAATGTGAGACCTGCTTCAATAGCCCCTCTAGCTACCTCCAGGGCAACATCCCCGCTTCATTTTCCTTTTGAAATACAACCTTTCTTCTTCTTCTTCTTCTATATCACCAGGTCCAAAATAATAAAAAGATCATCTTAAACATTTTACATCAGATCCACCTTGGCCGCACCCCAATATCCCCAAGATTCCCCGTCTCCCCACATCATGCCTCCCACCTCCGGGTCTCGGAGCGCCAGAAGCCCTCCACCTCCCACAGCGGAGGTCCCCGCCGCCAGCGCCTTCGCTCCCGCCCAATCCCGGAGCTCCGCAGGGCGCGGCCGCCGGTGGGCTCGGGTGCGCTGGGGCGGGGTCCGCTCTCCCGACCTCCCCATCCTTCCCGCCCCCACCCCCGGCCCGATCCGGAGGGGGAGGGGTCCCGAAGCCTCACCTACGGCTCCGCCCCTCCCCAGGGGCACTCTGCCCTGCCCAGCCAGGGCCGGGAGCGCCGAGCCCGGTAGGAAACGGCAAATGCCTCAGCGCCGGCGACCGCCGGACAGCTCGAGGTTCCGCCTGACGCGCGGGCGGCTGCCGACGGGGCTGCCTCACTCTCCTCAGGGCCGCCGCTGCCGCTGCCGTTGCTGCTGCTGCCTCCCGGACACCCTGCCGCCGCCACTATCACAGCCGCCGCCGCCGCCGCCACCAAAGCCACAGCTACAGCACGACCGGCGCCCACGACGTCACCAGGCCCCGCCCTCCGCGCACACCTAGCCCCGCCCCCGGGCGCCCGCGCGGCATCCGCGTCCCGCCTCCCACCCTCGCGGGCCGCCGGGCTTTCCCTTGTCCCTCTGGGAAGCGCCTCCCGTAGCGGCTCAGGGGGACCGCGCAACAGGATCGCGAAGCGCGGCGCTTCGAGGCCACGAAGGTAACTGGGCGCCGAGGCAGAGTTGTGCCGTACGTAGAGCCGCCCCTTACAATCACACACCCACGGCCGAGCGTCCACAGGACAGCCAGGGCCGCGAAGGCGAGCAGGGAAGGTGCAGGCGAGGAGGGGCTGCGTTTGTCTCCTCCTGCTTGCCGTAGGACGTGGACTGCTGGAAGCCCCAGGAGTGGAGTGGCCTTTCCCAAACCTGGAGTCGCCCCGCCCCCTGCTTGGCAGGCCCGTTACCCGAACCCTGGGATCGCCGCCACCTTAGGAAATAACTCTGGGCTTGTCACTTTGAGTCACTGCTGCCTAGACACCCTTTGTCCAAGAGAAGTTAGTTTGCCTCTCACACTTGACTTTTGGAAATGTAGCTGCGGAAGGCAATGCTCTGAGTCCTCGGGGCTGGCTAAGCGGTCATCGTAAAGACCCTCTCCTCAGTAGGTGGCTTTTCCGCAGCTATCGTGCCAGGGAGGAAGAGCGTGGGCGGAACCTGGTGTCCACATGCGGTGCGTGAGCTGTGCCAAATGCTTCACCACGTTACCTTTTTTATTTAGCCCTCACACCAAGCAAGGCGAACGAACTACGAAGCAGCTGCTGCCTTATTTTAGACAGCCCAGTTTTTCTGCTGCTGAATCTCAACCTTTTCCTTTTGTCAGGTGCGGGCAAAAGTACAGAGGTGGGGGCAACACACAGGCATTAATTTTAAAATGTAGATAAGCTATCTCTAAGCCAAAAATCTAAAGGTGGTGTGAATTATACTCATCCCCATACTCCCAGGGTTTATTAAGCTAATTTAAAATGCCTTTGAGATGAGAGGAGTTAAGACTCATCCTTTTACTCATCCTTAACCTCCCACCATCATAATTAGCCAGCTTACGCTCTTACAATCCATTGACATTTTCCCCCATCCACCCATGGCATTCACGTTCATTCACCAAGTTCTGTAGTGAGGATTTGTTTGTGTTTTAACAAATAAAGCTTGCCTGAAGATCAGAGTACAGAGTTAAGCCACTACAGGCCAGGCAGTGGTGGCACACACCTTTAATCCCAGAACTAGCAGAGGAAGAGGGATCTCTGTTAGTTCAAGGCCACCCTGGGCTACACTGGATTGAATCTGTCTGAAAGGGAAACAGCACTCTCACAAAGGTGATCCCAGCACTAGGGAGGTGGAGACTGGAGCGATATGGCTGGGCTGAGAAAGGAATGTAAGGCAAAAGGTACGGGAGATCAGTGCAGTCTGAGGTTTGATGGAGACAGTTGCAGTTTGAGGACTGGATAGCCCTTTCGGTCTGAGCATTGGTAGAGGTGAAAACTCTCTAGTAGCTGGCCACTCTGCTTCTCTGATCTCTCAGCTTTCACCCCCTATTATTAAGACCAACTAGAATTCGTCCTACAAAATAATTCTGGAGTTTTTGTTTGTTTGTTTGATTGGTTGGTTGGTTGGTTGGTTGGTTTTTTAGACAGGGTTTCTGTCCTGGAACTAGCTCTTGTAGACCAGGTTGGCTTCGAGCTCTCAGAGATGCCTGCCTCTGCCTCCCAAGTGCTGGGATTAAAGGCGTGAGCCACCACCGCCAGCACAAAATTCTGTTTTGTCCTTCCCAGACTCTCTAATGTTTCCCTCTCAAAATGCACTTGGATGATTACAGTCCTTGGGCATGCGGAACTAACTCCCCTTCAGTACAAGGTCTAATATACGACAACCTTTTGTTAGAGTGTGTGCAGCCAGTCAAGGTGAGTAGAGCGGCCAGAGATGAGTCTTCAAAGTCTTCATTTCTGGGACAGGGAAGATGGACTCTGTGGGTGCGAGCACTTGCTCTGCAAGCATGAGCACCTGACTTTGAAGCCCCAGAACCCACATAAAATCTAGGCATGGCTTCGAATGTTTGTAACAGCAGCACTGTGGAGGGAAGACAGGCTGATCCCCAAAGGTTGACGATAAAATGAACTTGTGAATCGGTGAGAGACCCTGTCTCAAGGCAATAAGGCAGAGAGCAATAGAGGAAGACAACTGAAGTCCTGCCCAGGCCTCTGCACATGCACACTCACCTACACACGCACACACATGCCTGCACACACTCAGACAGAAACTGAAATTGAGATTTCATTTCTTAGATATGTAGGTACTCACCCATGACAAGCCATTCTTCATTGACTGTTTCTCCAGCTACTTCTCTACACAGTATAGAGAAGTTTGCCTTGCCTCAGGTGGGGATGTCCTGGAGCTCACAGCAGTAGCGGCTTCAGTCCCAGTGAGGATACTGCAAGCGTGTGACACAACGTCAGCGCTCTCACTGTGCTTTATGCTGGCTTGGCACCTGGCCCCCTTCTTTTTTTTCCAGTTTCTCTATTTTGGGATGAAAATATCTATTCTGTGTATGTCCTGCCATTGTTTCCTGGAAGCATGTAACTTGTCTGGTTCTTAGCTGGAGAGAATTTTTGCCTTAGGATGACTCACCCCAAGTCTCACCCAACATAACTTAGGTAATACAGACTGAGTACCTCTTACCTGACAAGAAGTGATTCAAATTTTCTTTTTCTTTGTTTTGTCTTATTTTGATTTGTTTTGTTTGGGTGGTGTTTTGTTTTGTTTTTGAGACAGGGTTTCTCTGTATTCCTGGCTACCCTGGAACACTCTCTCCTGTAAACCAGGCTGGCCTTGAACTCAGAGATCTGCTTCCAAAGTGCTGGGTTCTGTCCTGGGAGTGAGAGTAGATATTGGCATACGTATAGAGAGGTATCTTGAGGATAGAACCCAAGTCTAAACACAAAATTAATTTATTTCATATATACCTGTTTCAGGAAATATGTCCTAAAAGTCATTTCATACAATAGTTTTAATTTTTGCATAAAGCATGGTTTTATAATGTGAATTTCCACCTATGATACCGTCTTGGTAGTCCAAAACTTTCAGCTTTTGCAGCATTTCAGATTTTTTTTTTATTAAGAATGTTTAATATGTCTTTATCTTGTTTTAATTTGGGGAAATTTTTTTATTAGTTGTTGTTATTTTTGCCCCCCCCCCACACACACACAGGGTGGGAATCTCATTGTATTGTCTAGACTGATCTCGAACTACTACTACTGGGCCCAAATGATACCCTACAAACCCTTAGCCTTACAAATGCTGGAACTGCAGGCTAGTGGCACCCCATTTAACCCGTATTTAGTTAGGTGGAATTGTGGATTTAGAGTCCGTGTGAACATGGATGCTCTCCGGTGGCATGGGTAGAATGCATTTTTCCTTTGAGGGGAACATAAATCTGGATGGTCTGGAGGACAAAGTTGTATGGGTTGAATTAGGGTCCTTTGAAATTAAGATTTTAATCTTCAAAGAGGTCAGCTTCGAACTGTGCTGTGGCAACTCTAACCAACTAGTAGAGACATGATCAAAAAAGTAGGAAAAAAGAATATATATAGTGTCCCGTGCCTATAGTTCAAATATAGTTGAGTATCAAATCAGCATGTGCTAAGTAGTGAACCCTGTCTCAAAATAAAAATAAAATGAGGCTGGGGGAGCCTACAGATAAATGGAAGGACAATGTGGAATTAGGAAACAATTTGCAAACACATCTCTCCCATATCTAGAACTCAACAATAGAAAAACAACCCACATTTAAAGAATGAAAGAATAATCTGAATAGATATTTTTCCAAAGAAAACCAAATAGCCAAAAAGAACTTGAGAATTTGCTCAATGTCTTTAATCATTAGAATTAGTTCTAGGCCAGGCAGAGAGCAAAACACTGTCTCGGCACTTAGGAGGCCGAAGTGGTAAGATAGCCAGTTTGAAGCCAGGTTGGGCTACAGAGTGAAACTCAGCGAAACAATAGATGTAGCTCAATAGCAAGAGGCCCTGAGTTCAATACCCAGTACTAAAAGCAACAATGTAATCTAACAAATAAAGCTTGCCTAAAGATCAAAGTGCAGAGCTAAGCCACTAGTTAGCCATAAAGGCCAGGCAGTGGTGGCACACACCTTTAATACCAGGGAGAATGAGGCAGTTGGATCTCTGAATTCAAGGCCACCCTGGGTCTAAAAGAGGTACAGAGCTCACACAAAGGTGATCCCAGCATTTGGGATCACGTGCTTTTAATCTCAGCACTAGGGAGGTGGAGACAGGAGTGATATGGCTAGGTGGAGAGAGGAATACAAGGCAGGAGGAGAAAAGAGCTCATTGCAGTCTGAGGAGAGAGTCTAAGGGCAGGGTCGCCCTTTTGGTCTGAGCATTAGTAGAGGTGAAAACTCCAGTGGCTGGCCGTTCTGATCTCTCAACTTTCATCCCTGATAGGTGACTCCAAATTTTTATTATTGAGACCAGTTATAATTTGTGTTGCACAGCAACAACAACAAAGCTCTCTAAAAAGCTATGACCACCATTAATGCATATATCTCATGTGAAAACTAAGTACATGGCCCTTTCTTGTCTGCGGGCAGGTTGCAAATAGAGCTTTTATTGTGGGTGAACACACATTCCAGTTAAAATTAAGACCTACAGCCAAGTCATGGTGGTAAACACTTCTAATCCAGTCGCTTGGGAGGAAGGCAAAAGAATCAGGAGTTAAAGGCCACCAAAGCTCCAGAAGAACCAACCATTTAAAAAAAAAGAAAAGAAAAGTGTAGTCTATGATTCTGTAATCCCAGGACTCACAAGGCTGAGGAAGAAGAAACAGAGTTGAGGGTTATCTGGGCTAGATGGTAGACTCTATCTAAAAATAATAATAATAATAATAATAGTTGATGGTGGTATGTTAACAAATTGGTAGAAAACTGATTATGAGAGAGAAATTCAAATGTTTGCCAGAATTACTAAAATTTGGACCAGAGAGATTTGGACCAGCTCAGTGGATAGAGGTGCTTGCTGCCAGCCCGGACGATCTGAGGTCGAGCCCCAGGACCCACATCATAAAAGGAGAGAACCAACTTTTCGAGTTGTCCTCTGACTTCACCTGCACACACATACGTACACACAAAATAAATAAATGTAATAAATCTTTAAAACTTCAATCATGCCAGGCATTGGTGGCACATGCCTTTTATCTCAGCACTCAGGAGACAGAGGCAGGTGGATCTCTGTGAGTTTAAGGCCAGCCTGATCTACAGAGCAAGTTCCAGGACAGTCAAG
This sequence comes from Microtus oregoni, assembly GCF_018167655.1. Classification (NCBI taxonomy): domain Eukaryota; kingdom Metazoa; phylum Chordata; class Mammalia; order Rodentia; family Cricetidae; genus Microtus; species Microtus oregoni. Next base: position 60,929,353 of record NW_024543061.1, read on the forward strand.
GCTGTCCTGTGTAACACAGAGAAACCCTGTCTCGAAAACAAAACAACAAGAACCCACCAACAAACAAACAAAAAAAAAAACTACTTAAATCACATTAGATGCATCTAAGAACAAATAAGGTAGAAGATCCCACTAAAGAAGGTTTTCTAAAATGCTGAACAAGCTGAGCAGTGGTGGCACACACCTTTACTCCCAGCACTCGGGAGGTAGAGGCAGGCCGATCTCTATGAGTTCGAGACCAGCCTGGTCTACAAGAACTAGTTCCAGGACTGGCTCCAAAGCAACACAGAGAAACCCTGTCTCGAAAAAGAGAAAATAAAAAATATATGAAATGCTGAGCAAAGAATCAAATGAAAAAATGCAGATTAAAGACACAAAAATAGAGTGTGGTGATGTAGTTTGTACTCCCCATACTGTGGATTCCTAGACAGAAAGCAAGGTCTGCTTGCCTATAGAGTGCAATAAAGTGGGCTACTTAGTGAGGCTGTTTGTTTTGTTTTGTTGTTCTAGTTTGTTTTTGTTTTTTGAGAGTGGGTTTTTGTCTGTATCTTTGGCTGTTCTGGAACTCAACTCTATAGACCAGGCTAGCCTCAAACTCACAGAGATCCTCCTGCCTCTGCCTCCCAAGTTCTAGGAGTGGCATGCACCACTATGCCCTGCGTGAGACCCTTTCTTAAAATAAAATGTAGGGGCTGAAGAGATGGCTCAGCAGCTAAGAGTACTGACTGCTCTCCCAGAGGCCCTGGGTTCAGTTCCCAGCACCTACATGGCAGCTCACAGCTATCTGTAACTCCAGTTCCAGGGAATCTGACACCTTCATACAGAATGCACATAAGATAAAGTTAAATAAATATTTAAAAAGAAAAAGGAGGGGTGAAAATATAGCCTAGTGGTAGGGTACTTGCCTAGTATGATTGAGAATCCATATTCAATCAGTACCACAAAAATATTTTTATTGGTTGTTGCTTCTTTGGGCAGATGTAAATGCCACAGACTGGATAGCTTTAAACAATAGGAATGTATTGTTTCCCAGCTCCAGGGCTGAGGAAATAGCTCAGTAATAGAACTCATGATTAGCATACATGAAGCCCTGGCTTTAATCCCCAGTTCCTAGCACCTCAAAAAAAAATCTGAGGTATCAACAGGGTTATGCCCCCTCTGAAACCTGTAGGGAGGTGCCTCGCAGCCTTTTCCTGGCTTCTGGGGATTGCCTGGAAATTCTTGGCATTCCTTGACTTGCAGTCCCTGATTTCAGCCTCTGCCTCCTTCATTGCCTGCATTCTGCTTCTGGATGTTGAATGTTTTCTGTGTTTATTTTGAGAAAGGGTGACTGTGTTGCCGGGGCCAGCCTTGAATGCCTCCACTCAAGTAATCTTCCCATCCCACCCTGCTCAGTATCACGCTGTCTTTTTAAAAGATTTATTATTTTTAATTGCATGCTCATATAGTAAAAAGTAGAATATTATGGAACTAGAGAGTTGGCTCCATGGTTAAAAACACTTGTTCTTTCAGAGAACTTAGGTTCTACTTCCCGAATCCTCACGGAGGCCCACAAACATCTCCAACTGCAGGTCCAGGGGATACAGTGCCCTCTTCTGACCTCCACAGGCACACATGTAAAAATAAATAATTTTTAAAGTAGTGTATTATAATTGAATTCACAAAGGCTGGAGAGATGGTGCAACAGTTAAGAGACCTGGCTGCTCTTCCAGAGGACCCTGGTTCAATTTCCATCACCCACATGGCAGCTCACAGCTGTGTGACTCCAGTGCCAGGAGCTCTGACACCCTCACACCAATGCACGTAAAATAAAATTTAAAAGGAGGGAGGGGCAACTGGAGAGATGGTTCAGCTGTTAAAGGCTAGACTTACAACCCAAAATTATAATTGAGTTTACTAAGGTTGTAAGTGTGATTCCTCTCCCCACCCCTGCCCGGCTGCAGGTCTTTTCTGTGTAGCCTTGGCTATCCTGGAACTCACTCTGGACCAGGCTGGTCTCGAACTCACAGAGATCTTACTGCCTCTGCCTCCTGAGTGCTGGGATTAAAGGCAAATGCCACCATACCAGGCCTATTTTTAGAGTTTATTAAAATAATTTTGAAGGATTTATTTAGTTTTATGTACTTGGGGGTTTTGCCTGCAGAAAGATCTGTGCATACAGTGCTTGTGAGGCCAGAAGAGGGCGTCAGATCTAGAACTGCAGTTACAGAGGGTTGTGAGCCACATGTAGGTTCTAGGAAATGAACCTGAATCCTCTGGAAGAGCTGCCAATAGTCTTAATCTCTGAGCCATCTCCCCAGCCCCGGATTCTTTAAAAAAAAAATTTAATGAAGCAAATTTATTAAAGTTTACATTATGGGGGGCTGGAGAGATGGCTCAGCGGTTAAGAGCATTGCCTGCTCTTCCAAAGGTCCTGAGTTCAATTCCCAGCAACCACATGGTGGTTCACAACCATCTGTAGGGAGGTCTGACTCCCTCCTCTGGCATGTGGGCATGCATGGAGGCAGAGTGTTGTATACATAATAAATAAATATTAAAAAAAATAAGTTTACATTATGACACGAAATTGCTTTGCTCTGCTTTGCTTTTTCTTAGTTTTTCAAGACTGAGTTTCTCTGTGTAGCTCTGGAGCCTATCCTGGAACTCACTCTGTAGACCAGGCTGGCCTCGAACTCACAGAGATCTGCCTGCCTCTGCCTCCTGGGTGCTGGGATTAAAGGTGTGACCCACCACTGCCCGGCCAGAAATGCTGACTAAATTCCAACACCAAAGAAGAAACTGACACCAGAATTACCCTCCTCTAACCACCCCAGGGCGGTTGCTCTTCAGAGCTCTGCCTTGTTTTTCTAGGCTTTTCCCACACAATCTGCAAGTCTTCAACATTAGAATTCTTAATTCTTTTGGGGGGAAATCAGACCTCAGGCCAACAAAATGTCATCAGATCTCCTGGATTATTATTCAAGAACAAAATCCACCTTGAGCGTTGTTCTGGAAATAGGGAAAATCGACTCATTAGGATCTATGCTCATTATAGAATCAGCTGGTACAACTGATTGACAGCTTCCTCAGTGACACATTTGATCAACAGTGTGCTTAAAAGTCAAAGCAAGTGGATTCACTCAGCAGTGTTTCATTCATAACTAGAGAAAGAACCAAACACTGAATCAATCCAGAGGCTAAAAACTACAGTGAGGTCAATAAATACAAACTTCAGTCAGGTTTGCTCCTTTCTCAATTGCTTAAATCCCAGAATGTTGGCAAATACTGCTAATAAGATGCCAGCTCCATTAGTTGAAGAGCAGGAGGAAGGATTATATGAGCAAGGGGGGTCAAGATCATGACTGGGAAAACCAGAGAGACAGCTGACCTGAGCTAGTGGGAGTTCACAGACTGACAGCTGGGGACCCTGCATGGGACTGAACTAAGCCCTCTGAATGTAGGTGACAGTTGTGTGACTTGATCTGTTGGGGGGCATCCTGGGTGCATGAACTGACTTCGGAGCCCACTGCATATATTAGGATACTTTACTCAGCCTTGATAATGGAGGGGTTGGGGCGGGAATGTTGATCCTGCCTCAACTTGGTGTACTGGACTTTGTTGACTTCCCAAGGGAGGTATTACCTCCTCTGCGAAGTGAATAGGGGTGGAATAGGGCGACGGAGTGGGGAGATGGGGAGGGGACTAGTATGTAAAATTAATTTTTTTTTTTTGGTTTTTCGATACAGGGTTTCTCTGTAGCTTTGGTGTAATTTTCTAAATAAAAAAGAAAGCCTTATTTCTTTTTTCAGTATACTGTTTTTGTTTGTTTTTATTGATTTTTATTGACATCTACATTTTCTCTGGAAAGCCTGTATTTCTAACCCATTCCCATTAAATATTTTCGGAATATTGTGTTTCATCCAGTCATATATTCTGTCACCTGGCTATCTGAGGAGCTGGGCGTCCTCATACTGAGCAGTCATTCATTTGATCATGTAAATGACATGGTAAAAGGAAGACCAGGAACAGGTGAAGTCAGAACTGCTCATTTGCATCTTAGGGTCACAGAACATTTAGGTCACAAGATGGAAAAGCCACTGGTTCTCCTCCAAACCTACATTTACACAATGGAAGTCAGTGACAGCAGCTACGACAAGTAAGCTCTGAGGTGACCGTACTTAGTGAGCCTGCTTTGACTTAGTGATAGATCTCTTATGGCATTACTTAGCAAGCTAGTAAAGGTTTGGCTCCAGCAGAACATAGGCCTGAGGAGCGTCACAAAGCCTATGGCTTCCATGAGAGCTCAGCAGCACCTCAATCCACTAGTTTTCCAGGAGTCCGCCCTGCTGAGTGCCACAGACAGTTAGTTCATTCTTTTCATTTATGAGACATTCAGTTTTGTTATTTATCTCCCAAATGAACTCACATCAATAAGAGGCCATATCCCTATGCCCTTAAAAGAACATGAAGCCCAGGGGACCCCCGGCCTGGGGACCTGGAGTACAAGATGAGTGCATAAGCCCACAGCACAACAATGCATTCCCTTAAATTGGGAAGGTTTTGGCTTGGGTTTATTTTTTCGTCTGTTTTTGGGTATTGGCTGGTTTTGGGGTTTTTTTTGTTTGATTGTTTGTTTGTCTTGGGTTTTGGGGGTAGAAAGAGAAAACACCATGTTTTTGGGAAGAAGCTGATAGGACAACAAATGGAAGAATAAGCAGTCATTTTCTTATGAGGAGTCAACTTGTAAAAGAACTAAATTGCCATTGCAAGAAGTAGCTATATAAACTGGAAATCTGTTTTTAATAGCATTAGTAGAGAACGTGTTCTAGGAAGTTTACGTAACTGGATGTAAAATTCTGAAAACAATAGAACAGTCCCAGATGGTAGCTGAGGCCAGCCTTTAATGAGGATGAAAGCCTTGCCTATGGGGAACTTTGGGTGATATTTGCAGAAATGGTACACTGTGAAACAGAATCAAGGTGTTTTCACAAGTGTAAAGTTTCCATTTCACAGCACAAGTGGCATAGAAAAACAGAAGAGAGCTTGCATGCAAGATGCCTAACTCCTTCCTAATGATAATGCATCCACTTCAGAATGATTGCACCATCCTTACATCCAGGTGGTGGGGTCCAGATGATCTGTATTTCTTTCCTCAAGCACAAACTTTGACCCAAAAGTGGTCCCGTGACTTTGGGAAACTGCAGTCATGAGACAAAGCCTAGGAGGAATGTTCTCTGGAGCAAACATGGCCAAAAGGACAGAAAAATGCAAAAGGAAGAACTCAGATAAGGGAGTAGAAAATATTTACAGAGACGTGTGAAAGGAAGAAATGAGTCAAAGGGCCAAAGATACTGTTTGATCAAGCTCTGTTTACAATGCTATATCTCTAGTAGCCATGTAAACAGTGGGAAAAATAAAAATTATGTATCCTTTTTTTAAGTGAATCCAGAGTCTGTCTACCATTGCCCTCCTTTCTGGGTCACCTGCTGTAGCGCCAGGACTTTATAAAACCTACAGGTGGTGGTCCTGGGAAGCAGAGGCCCAGGATCAGCACCTAGAAAACAACCACCATTTCTGTGTCTTTTTTTTTTTTAATTTTTCTTAACTGCCGTTGTTGCTGCTGATTAAGAAAATTAGTAAATGCCTTTAATCCAGTTCTCAGGAAGTATACATTTTAATCATTAAACAACGCCCTGGCGATCAGAACATCAAAAACCTTCAGTCTCCTGGGCTGAGAAAGCATTGTTTCTTTGGCAGATAAAGGCATTGCCACCAAACTTGGAGACCTGAGTTCTATCCCCAGAACCTAGGGTAGAAGAGAACCAACTCCGGAAAGTTATCTTCTGAGTTCCACTTACACAACGTGAAACATGAACAATATAATTTTTTTTGAGACAATGTCTCAATATGTGACTGTCCTGAAACTCAATATGTAGACCAGGCTGGCCTCAAACTTACAGAAATGCTTGCCTGCCTCTGCCTCCCAAGTGCTGAGATTAAAGGCATGTGCCACCATGTCCAGTTATAAAATGAAATCTTAAAAAAAAGGGGGGGGGGGCTAAGCGGTTAAGAGCATTGGCTATTCTTCTAGAAGACACAGGTTTGGTTTCTAGCACCTACATGGCAGCTCAATCGTGTTTAACTCCAATTTGGGGCCTCTAGGTGCCAAGCGTAGAGGTGGTTCACAGACATAAGCAAATGTATACACGAATAAAATTTTAAAGAATAACAATGATTAGCAAGAGAATATTCTTTTTTTAAAATATTTATTTCTTTATTGTGTATACAATATTCTGTTTGTGTGTATGTCTGTAGGCCAGAAGAGGGCACCAGACCTCATTACAGATGGTTGTGACCCACTATGTGGTTGCTGGGAATTGAATTCAGGACCTTTGGAAGAGCAGGCAATGCTCTTAACCACTGAGCCATCTCTCCAGCCCCCCAAAAGAGAATATTCTGGGCATGGTGGTGCACGCCTTTAATCCCAGAACTCAGGAGGCAAAGGTAGACAGATCTCTGTGAGTTCTAGACCAGCCTGGTCCACAGAGTGAGTTCCAGGACAGCCAAGGCTACACAGTAAAATCCTGTCTGAGTTTAAGGTCAGACTGGTCTTAATAGTGAGTTTTCCAGGGCTATGCAGTGAAACCCTGTCTCAAAAAAAAAAAAAAAAAGAATATGCAACTTTTAAAATTTTGATTAACAAGGTTATCACTGGTTTTCCTGGCTTGACAACCACAACTGTCCTGATCATTGTAGGAGGACTGACTTAAGCTTCTTTCAAAGATTAACATAAGGAAATTCTCATTTTGGACTGATGTGATAAGTCCACTCAGTTCCATCCCATGCCATTCAATTCACTAGATAACCCTAAGAACAGAACAGCTGTAACAGCAAAGGTAACCTGGTATCAGGTCAAGAATCACACCCAAGGGTGACATTGTTTGCAGTAAAACCACTTTGCTGGTCCACAGCTGCTAGGTCATGCTCAGTTGATGTGGGATTCCCTTCTGGATGCTGTGAATATGTTATACTGCCATTGGCTGATAAAGGAGCTGCTTCCGGCCAATGGCTTAACAGGTGAAAAATCCTAACAGACAGACAGACAGAGAGAGAGAGAGAGAGAGAGAGAGAGAGAGAGAGAGAGAGGAGTTAAGGAGACACCATGTAACTGCCGAAAAAGACAGACACCCTGGAACCTTACCAGTAAACCACGAGCCTTGTGATAAAATATAAAATAATTGGAATGGGTTAATTTAAGATGTAAGAATTAGTTAATAAGAAGCCTAAACTGTTGGCCAAGCAGTGTTGTAATTAATAAAGTTTCTGTGTGATTTTTCGGGTCAGGGCAGCTGGGAACGAACAAGCAGCCTGAGCCTACACTCACTCATCAGAATTTGCATGGTTTAATCTGATGGCTCATTACTCATCTCTGAGAAAAATCAAAGTACCACCAGTCATTACTCGAATGCCTCATACAATATGCTGCGGCTCCATTTGGGGAAATTGCATTAAGAAACTATTCTTTAAAATTCTAGCGTGTGTACTCTTGGTGAGAAGGCTTCAGGAAATTCTTGCTAAAATAAAAGGAAACTGAATTTATCGGAACCCACTGAAATCCCTAGCAAGTTTCAACTAGGAACCTGCCAGTGTTTGCAATAAGGATGGTACCACATCCCTTCAGAGTGAATTGTCTCTTGTAGACAAGCATAAGTTCCCTGCTTGTAGTAATAAGGGTGGCAGGGCTGCGTCCCCAGCACCCCAACCGCCTACATGGCTAGCTTATGCCCCGAAATAACAACACACAAACTGTATTCATTTAATCACTGCTTGGCCCATTTCTATCTAGCCTCTTCTAGGCTAATTCTCACATATTAATTTAGCCCATTTCTAATCATCTGTGTAGCGCCCCTAGGTGCGCTTACCGGGAAGATTCTAGCCTATGTCCATCCTGGGTCGGAGCTTCATCGCGTGTGTCTGCCTGGGAGCTGGGAGCATGGCGTCTCTCTGAGGCATCTGCTCCCGAGAGGAGAGCTGTGGAGTCTGAGCTCACTTCCTCTTCCTCCCAGCGTTCTGTTCTGTTTACTCCTCCCACCTATCTTCTAACCAATGGGGGCCAAGCAGTTTCTTTTTATTTAACCAATGACCTTCCTCCATCATTCGCCTGTTTTGTCACATTGAATATTTCACACCTTAGGAACTAGTATCCCACTCAAAACTGAGACTTGTAAAAGATACTACTCAGTATCTGCTTTGCCTCAGACAAATCAGGAGAACCAAACCTCCAGCACTTTCTCCATCCCTTGATTAAAAAACAAGGCCTTTGTGGTGCATGCCTTTGATCCCAGCACCCAGGGAGGCAGAGGCAGGTTTATCTATGTGAGTTGGAGGCCAATCTTGTCTACAAAGCTAGTTCCAGGACAGCTAAGGCTACACAGAGAAATCCTGTCTTGAAAAACAAAAAATTCCATGAGTCTAACCAACAGCAAACCACAGGAAAATCAATTAAAATCTCATCCCCCACCACCACTACTGAAGATTGCTCCAGGTATGTTACTAAAACTTAGTTTCTTCTTTTAAATTGTTTTGGTATAATTTTAATTGTTTTTTATTAGAGCTGGAGATATGGCTTAGCAGTTAAGAACACTATTCTTCCAAAGAACTCACATATTCTTCCACATAGCTCACAACCATCTGTAACTCCAGGACAATAGTTTTTGGCCTGTGAAGACAGGAGAGGGCATTGGATCCCTGAAACTGGAATTACAGAGGGTTCTGAGCCATGTGGATACTGGGTGCCAAATCCAAGACCTCTACAAGAGCAGCAACTGCTTTTACTGCTGAGCCTTTTCTCTTGCCTATATTAACTTTTTCAAGAATTGTATTAGTCTGTTTTCTATTGCTGTGATAAAGCACTGACTAAAAGCAACTTTGGGAGGAAAGTGTTTATGTGTCTTATATTTCTTAGATCACAGTCCATTGAGGGGACCTGTGGAAGAGCACTGCTTACTGGCTTGCTCCTCATGGCTTGCCTAGCCTACCTTCTCATAAAGTGCAGTACCACTGCTTAGTGGTGACGTCCCCCCCAGAAAGGTGAGCCCTCTCACTCAGTCAGTTAAGAAAGTGCCCTTCAGACTTGCCTGCAGACCAATGTGATGGAGACAATTTATCAATTTTTTTTTTTTTTTTTGGTTTTTCGAGACAGGGTTTCTCTGTGGCTTTGGAGCCTGTCCTGGAACTAGCTCTGTAGACCAGGCTGGTCTCGAACTCACAGAGATCCACCTGCCTCTGCCTCCCGAGTGCTGGGACAAATTATCAATTTAGAGTCCCTCTTTCCGGTTATGTTTTTATGTTAGTGTCAAGTTGACAAAAAAGAAGCAAAAATCACAGTCTGAGACTATTATAATGTAATGAAAGATAGGAATTGTCTGTGTATGCTTTTACACTAACATGCTAGGGTTGAATAGTTGTGATGGAGACAATACTCCCCCAAAACAAAATACTTACTGCTAGGCTTTGCTGACACTACTAAATTTCTTTATATATACTCTGTTTCTTTAAAAAATAGACCAGGCAGTGGTGGCAGCTCACTTTAATTCTAGCACTCAGAAGGCAAAGGCAGGGCTGGAGAGATGGCTCAGAGGTTAAGAGCACTGACTGCTCTTCTGAAGGTCCTGAGTTCAGTTCCCAGCAACCACATGGTGGCTCACAACCATCTGTAATGAGATCTGGTGCCCTCTTCTGGCCTGCATGGAGGCTGGACATTGTGTACATAATAAATAAATAAATCTTTAAAAAAAAAAAGGCAAAGGCAGGTGGATCTCTGTGAATTCAAGGCCAGCCCGATTTCCACACTGAGTTCCAGGACAGCCAGAGCTACACAGAGAAACCCTATCTCAAAACACTAAAACATAAATAATAATAATAATACATGTTTGAACATTGAAATAGTACTGGAAGTTTATGTTGTTTTATTGGTTTATTTCAGGAGGGGGCTTTGAGATAAGATCTTATACAGATGACAAGGCTGACCTTGAAATCCTGATGCTTCTCCCTTCACTCCCAGTACTGGACTCACAGACTGTGCCACCCACGCTCACCACTAGACCTATAAACTCTTCCACATTGTGCTATAGCTACTCTTGACGCAGACTTTCCCATTCCTAGCTGTACTGGTTACTCTTCTCTTGCTATGATCAAACACCTCATCCACAGAGATTTAAGGAAGGAAGTTTATTTGGGCTTATGGCTCCTGAGGGATAAGAGTCCATGATGGCAGAGAAGAGGCATGGCAGATGAAGCAGGAAGCTGAGAGCTCACGTCTTCAAAACCCAAGCACAAAGCAGAGGACGCCAAATGCAAGTAGGGCCAGGTCTTAAACTCTCAAAGCCCACCAGGGACATACTTTTTAAAGCATGGTCACACCTCCTCAACCCCCCCCCCAAACAGCATCACTAACTATGGACCAAGTATTCAAATATCCAAGACTATGGTTTCCTCATTAAAACCATCATACCAGCCTGGTTTTGTAACTCAAGTATGGAAAGAAAGTTATCAAACATCATCCTCATTTATTGTCGTCATCACGCCAACTTTTTTTTGGAAACAAACTCTTACTATGTAGCATAGGCTGACCTGGGATTCACTAGGTATCCCAGGGTGTCCTCAAATTCATGGCAATCTTCCTGCATCAACCTCCTAAATCCAAGGATTACAAGCACTCACTACTGTACTCGGCTGGTCTTTCCAACTCTTTTTACTGATGTTGGTAATCATTCTTTATTCCATGAAAGATGATGAATTGGATATTTGCTTGTTCGCAAGTATATGTTTGTTTCTTCTTTTTTTTTTCTTTTTGAGACAGGGTTTCTCTGCAGCTTTTAGAGTCTGTCCTGGAACTAGCTCTTGTAGACCAGGCTGGCCTCCAACTCACAGAGATCCACCTGCCTCTGCCTCCCGAGTGCTGGGATTAAAGGCATGAGCCACCACCGCCCGGCGTGTTCCTTCTTTTTTAGGTTTGTTTGAGATGGAGTCCCACAGAGCTAAATCTAGCTTTGAACTCAGCCTGCAGTGCTGGGAATATAAGCATGTGCACCCACAGCCGGCCATGGGTTTTTTGTTTGTTGTTTGTTTGTTTTTTACTTTTTCAAGACAGGGTTTCTTTGCATAGCTCTGGCTGTCCTGGAACTTGATTTGTAGATCATGCTGACCTCAAACTCACAGACATCCGCCTGCCTCTGCTTCCTGAGTGCCTAGCCACCCAGCCTAGCCACAGTTTTTTGTTTTTTGTTTTTTTTAATGAGTAAGAGTGTTCAGCTAGTTGAGTGTATGCACTACTTTCCTGTCTGGTGCCTGGGAAGGTCAGAGTTACAGATGGTTGTGAGCTATCATGTAGGTGCCGGGAATCAAACCCAGGTCCTCTGAAAGAGCAGCCAGTGCTCTAACCACAGGGATCCTCTAGCACCACAGGTGTATTCTGTTAAGGTTAACTCAAGAGTGGGGCTAGGGGGCTGGAGAGATGGCTCAGTGGTTAAGAGCATTGCCTGCTCTTCCAAAGGTCCTGAGTTCAATTCCCAGCAACCACATGGTGGCTCACAACCATCTGTAATGAGGTCTGGTGCCCTCTTCTGGCCTGTAGGCATAGACACAGAACATTGTACACATAATAAATAAATATTAAAAAAAATTTTAAAAAAAGAGTGGGGCTAGTAATATGAGCGAGATAGTTTGCTTGGTTTGAGGGGTTTTGTTGTTGTTGCTGCTGTTTTTTTGTTTGTTTGTATGTTTGGATTTTGCCTTTGTTTTGAAATAATCACTCATATAGCTGGAGAGGCTTCAAATTCCCCCAAGTAATCTAGGCTGACCTTAAAATTCTGATCCTCTTCCTCCACCTCCTAGTGCTGGGATTCATGTTGTCCTGGAGATAGAACCCGGGACTCTGCATTCTAAGCAAGTACTCAACATCCCTAAAATATGTGTTAAATTAATAAAATTGAACTTTTTTTGAGATGCTGGGGATTAAACTGAGGGCTCACATCAACAATAGTGTACCACTAAGGTATACCCTCAGCCTGGAAGTTGTATACTTAAACACAGTAGGGTAAGGGGCTGGAGAGATGGCTCAGCAGCTAACAGCACTTGTTGCTCTTCCAGAGGACCAGGTTCAGTTCCCAGAACCCACCTGACAGACAGGCTGTAGACCACCATGAAGCAGAAGACAAGGACAGGAAACAGCAACAAAAATACCCTAATCTACTCACCCAGCCTGACAATGGGACAAAGTCTTGGAGCCTTGTCAAATTACTAATAACTACCACGGTGACGCTTACTGAAAATGCTTTGAATCCGCTGAAGCCAGATGCCTTCCTGCCACTGAAGACCCCACCCGCCTCCAGTTCTACACAAGAGTTCTGAATCACCACATCCATTCTGTGCCACCCAGATCCTTCCAATTCAGCCTGGCTTGCTGTGAGGATCAGAGGTGTAGCAGCCACTTCATTTCCTGGCACGATTTGTCAGTATTCTGTGGTGGGTAAAAATTCCTAAGATGATGCACGGCCATCCCCATCCCACAGGTTCTCGCATGGTGTCCTTGAGGGAAGACTATTTTCTTTGGAGACTAGATAATCAAAGGCAGTGCAGCTTTCTGCTTTTTTGGAATGCTGGTTCTCAGCGCCCAGTCATATGCCAGGAAAAAATCCAGGCAGCCTGTGAAGAAGCCCATGCAGAGAAGAACATGGACTGAGCCCGGAACTCAGCTGCACTCTCGGCCAGGAGCCAGCACTTCCTTGCCAGCCATGGAGTGAGCTGGCTTGAAAAACAGATCTTGTAGCCCCCAGCCAGCTACCCTGACTTATGCCCCAGAGTGAGAGGTAAAGCTGCCCAAATACTCCTAACAAAGGAGTAAATTAATATGCATGAAACCCGTTCTGCCAAAATGATACTTTTTGGTAGATTTATTTTGTATTGTTTTTAAATTCTTATTAAATATATATATATATATATATATATATACACACACACACACAAAATATGTACATGTGTGGTTATGTGCACGCAAGTACGGGCGTCTGCAGAGTCCAGAAGAGGGTGTCAGATCCCTTGGGAGTGAGTTACAAGTAATAGTAAGACAATCATTGTGAGTGCTGGGAGCTGATCTCAGATCCTCAGGAAAAGTAATGCGTGTTCTTCTGAGCCATCTCTCCAGCCCCAATACTTTTTTAAAAAAGACTTGACCTTTGGTGCTGGAGTTGCTCAGTTGGTAAAGTGCAAGCCTTAAAACCACAAGGACCTAGCTAAATTTGATCCCCCAAATCCACATAAGTGCCAACTGTTATGGCACTCTATTGTAATTCCAGTCCTGAGGAGGCAGAGCCAAGGAGGGTCCCTGTAGCTCAGTGCTCAGCCAGCCTAGCCTACCTGATGCACTTCACTGAGAGAGAGGGCTTTCTGCAAAGAATATGGACACTATTCCCGAGAACGATGGCCAGGCTTGCCCTCTGGCTGTCACAGGCACCTGCCCTTGATGGAGGAAGGTCATTGGTTAAATAAAAAGAAACTGCTTGGCCCTCGTTGGTTAGAAGATAGGTGGGAGGAGTAAACAGAACAGAATGCTGGGAGGAAGAGGAAGTGAGCTCAGACTCCACAGCTCTCCTCTCGGGAGCAGACGTCTCAGAGAGACGCCATGCTCCGCTCCCAGGCAGACGCACGCGATGAAGCTCCGACCCAGGATGGACATAGGCTAGAATCTTCCCAGTAAGCGCACCTAGGGGCGCTACACAGATGATTAGAAATGGGCTAAATTAATATGTGAGAATTAGCTTAGAAGAGGCTAGATAGAAATGGGCCAAGCAGTGATTAAATGAATACAGTTTGTGTGTTGTTATTTCGGGCATAAGCTAGCCAGGCAGCCGGGGTGCTGGGGACGCAGCCCTGCCACCCATGTTACTACATGACCTCATGTGCATCTGCCTTTTCACACACACTCACACACATACGTGCACGCACATGCATGAAGAGAGAGTGATGGTCTTTGTTGATTAGGCTGATCTCAAACTCCAGGACACAAGCAATTCTCCTGCCTCAGTACTGCTTTGCTCGGGTACCTCAGCACCTGGCAAAAATTCTAATTTTGTTGTTGTTTTAAAAGATTTGTTTTTATTTATATATTTTTTTAATTTTTAAAATAGTTTTATTGAGCTATACATTTTCCCACTCCCCTTTTCTTTTTTCCCTTCCACCCTCCCCCCTTTATTTTTATTTGTATTGTATAGCTGTGTATGCAGGAAGGGAATGTGTACATGTGAGTGCAGGTGTCCAAGGGGTCAGACTCCCTTGGTGCTAGAGTTATAGGCCATTGGGAACTGAATTCAGGTCCTCTACTAAAGCAGCATAAGCTCTTAACCACTGTCTTAGTTAGGGTTTTCACCGCTGGGAAGACACCGTGGCCACAGCAGCTCTTATAACGGAAACATTTCATTGGAGAGGCTTACATTTTCAGAGGTTTGGTCCATTAACATTATGGTGTGACAAGGTGGTGTGCAGGCAGACACAGTGCTGGAGAGGGAGCTGAGAGTCCTTGCAGACAACAGGAAAGTGATCTGAGACCCTGGGCGTGACTTGAGCACACTTCCTCCAACACACCTACTCCAACAAAGCCACACCTCCCAATAGTGCCACTCCATTTCTTCAGCCCCAGTGGTTTTGTTTTTTGAAGATTTATGTATGTACGTACGTATGTATGTATGTATGCAGACCAGAAAAAGGCACCGGATCTCATTACAGATGGTTGTGAACCACTGATAGGAATTGAACTCAGGACCTCTGGAAAAGCAGCCAGTGCTCTTAACCTGTGAGCCATCTCTCCAGCCCCGGCCCCAGTGTCTTATGCTCTATTTCTCCTGACTGGTCTGGAACTCATCCTACAGTCCACACTGACCCTGCATCTACAGTACTCGCTTCTACCTCTGCCTATTGAATGCTGGAATTAAACTTATGTGTCAGCTACCGTGTTCGTCTAAAATGGTGCAATTTTGTTTGTTTTTAAAGCAGAGGCTCAGGTAAACTAGGTTGTCCTTTAATTCCCAATTGTCTCAGAATGTGACCTTGAACTCGTGAGCCTCCTGCTTCCGCTTGAGTTGGAATTACAGGTAGGTACCACTGCTCAAGATAGTAAATGTGAAAATTTTGTTTCCTTCTTTAGTTACCTTTAAGTATTCAATGTAAACAATGTTATCTCTTCTTAATCTCTTAAACAACAAACAAGAAAGCACTGAGAAATGCCCAAATTGGGACTGTTTTTAACAGGGTATCTTTTTGGTTCAGTTTGGTTTCTAATGGTGCTGGTGATCAACATAAGACCTCAAGCATATTAGTTAAGTGATCTACCATAGACTTAGAAACCCAGCCTCTCAGGTGGGCTGAATGAAAGGTATGGAAATGAAAACTAATGCAGCAAGTATTACTGAAATATTTATAGAACTGTGTGCTTGGCCCTAATACATGTCTGCTGTACTAAGAACCAAAACTTCGACCAGGTATAGTGACACATGACTGTATTCCCAGCACTTGGGGATAATGAAACAGCATAGACAATAAGACTCTGCCTCCAAAAATAAAACAATCAAAGAAAGGAGAGTGTGGGCCATGGTGGCACACACCTTTAGTTCCAGTACTCAGGAAACAGACAAGCAGATCTTTGTTGAGTTCAAGGCCAGTTTGGTCTACACAGCAAGTTCCAGGGTAGCCAGGGTGGCATAGTGAGATCCTGTCTCAAGAAAATGGGGGTGGGGGTTTAGGGAGAGAAAAGAAAGGAAAGGGAACTGAGTCCAGAGAAGATTCAGGCCTTCAGTAGGATGCTACTGGATGTGTTTTCCTGATTGTGAAGCCTAAGAAAAGTGGGTGATCCCTGGTGCCCCTAAGCTCAGGCAAGGGTCTAGATACTATATATTAGGAAGCATCTGATAATGAGTTCTCAGGGAATAAAAATTTTGAGAGCCATGCATGGTGGCTCATATCTGTAATCTTAGTACTGAGGAGCCTTATGCAGGAGGATCACTGTGAGCTCAAGGCCAGCTACAGAGTGAAACTAAGCAAAAAAAAAAAAAAATTAACCCCCCCCCAAAAAAAAAACCAGCTGGGTTATATGTTATCTCGGAACTCAGAAAGCCAAAGTAAGAGGGCAATGTTATGGTGTCGGAAACAGGAGCTAACACCAAAATGTTACAACGTGCCAGGACACACAGAATGGAGTCATGAGACTTCTGAGTGCTTGTGAGACACCCCCAAAAACAAGACCGGAAGCCAGGCGGTGGTGGCGCACGCCTTTAATCCCAGCACTCGGGAGGCAGAGGCAGGCGGATCTCTGTGAGTTCAAGGTCAGCCTGGTCTACAGAGCTAGTTCCAGGACAGGCTCCAAAGCCACAGAGAAACCCTGTCTCGAAAAAACAAAACAAAACAAAACAAAAAAAAAAAAAAAAAAACAAGACCAGAGACTTGTGACCTCAGATTCTTCACAACAGAATTTTGTTCTTGGAATGTATTTTCATGCTCCTCCCAGGTGTAGCATTAGGAGTGGGTTCCCTTCAGCTGTTGCTATTCATCGCATCTGTGGAAAACCTGTTTTTACCACTGTTGGCCTGTCTTTGTCTCACTCAGGGGACCCTTCTTAACCCTCAGAATATAAACTGTTCAGTGCTCTGAATAAGTTGGCTAGTGCATGAAAATTTTGTCTGCCTAATTTTTAGGCCCTGCTCTCCCAGGGTCACTCCGCTAACTAGAGCAGTAAACAATGACCTGAGCTAGCTAGCCAGACCTATCTGACCTCCAGTGCTATAGCATGTGCGCGCACACACACACACACACACACACTTGTCAGACCTCCAGTGTTATAGCATGTGCACACACACACTTGTCTGACCTCCAGTGCTATAGCATATGCACACACACACACACACTTGTCTGATCTCCAGTGCTATAGCATATGCACACACACACACACACACACACACACACACACTTGTCTGACCTCCAGTGCTATATCATGTGCACACACACACACACTTGTCTGACCTCCAGTGCTATATCATGTGCACACACACACACTTCTCTGACCTCCAGTGCTATAGCATATGCACACACACACACTTGTCTGACCTCCAGTGCTATATCATGTGCACACACACACACTTCTCTGACCTCCAGTGCTATAGCATATGCACACACACACACACACACACACACACACTTGTCTGACCTCCAGTGCTATATCATGTGCACACACACACACACTTCTCTGACCTCCAGTGCTATAGCATATGCACACACACACACACACACTTGTCTGATCTCCAGTGCTATAGCATATACACACACACACTTGTCAGATCTCCAGTGCTATAGCATACACACACACACACACACTTGTCTGACCTCCAGTGCTATAGCATGTGCACACACACACACACTTGTCTGATCTCCAGTGCTATAGCATATGCACACACACACACACACACTTGTCTGACCTCCAGTGCTATATCATGTGCACACACACACACACACACACACACACTTGTCAGATCTCAAGTGCTATAGCATACACACACACACACACACACACACTTGTCTGATCTCCAGTGCTATAGCATGTGCACACACACACACACACTTGTCAGATCTCCAGTGCTATAGCACACACACACACACACACACACACACTTGTCTGATCTCCAGTGCTGTGGCATGTGAACTTACATATAAATGAGTGTAAAAAGAGAAAAAAGAAAAAGAAAGCAACTTAGTGGAAAAAGTAAAAAGAAATGTGGGCCAGGTGGTAGTGACACGTGCCTTTAATCCCAGTGCTGGCAGGCTGGAGCTCTGTGAATTTGAGGCCAGCATGGTCTACAGGGTGAATTCCAGGACAGCCAAGGCTACACACAGAAACCCTGTCTTGAAAAACCAAAAAGAAAAAAAGAAAGAGAAAATTTGGCATTAGAAGTTTAAAGTCAAATGCTCAAATTGTAAACTTCCCCAAACCTATGCTCCGCTTCTTAGACAGTTTTAAACTTTATTCCTAGAACTGAGAAAATACTGCAGTAGGTACATGTTGTGTCTGTTTACTGCATCAGAATGTGTTCAACTGTAACAGGATGTCCAGCAAATGGGGTTTCCATTCATGTGGCAGTTATTGGGGTTTGAGCTCTCTCTCTCTCTCTCTCTCTCTCTCTCTCTCTCTCTCTCTCTCACACACACACACACACACACACACACACACACACACAAATAAAGGTGAAAAGAAAAATATAAAACAGAATTCATCTATTTGCTACCTTCAAGGAACACACCATCAAAGGTAGACACATTCTGTCCTGTAATTTGCTTTAATTGCCAACACAGCCAGAGTTATGTGGGAGCCTCACTTAAGGAATTGCCTAGATGAAACTGACCTGTCTCTAGGGGACTGTCTGGATTATTAATGGATGCAGGAGAGGCCAGCCCACTTGTAGACAGTCTATCCTTAGACAAGTGGCCTTTGCTTTATAAGTAGCTAAGCATGTGTCCGAGTGAGACAGAGAGCCAGCTAGCAAGCAAGCAGAGGTTCTCCATGGTTTTTGCTTCAGGTTCCTGCCTGAGTACCCACCCTGACTTCCCTTAATGGATTGTAGCCTGGAAGTGTAAGATAAATTTTCTTTCTACCCTGTCTTAGTTAGGGTCTCTATTGCTGTGAAGAGACACCATGTTTAAAGGAAAACATTTAATTGGTGCTGGCTTACAGTTTCAGAGGTTTAGTCCATTATCATGATGGGGCTTAGTGGTGTGCAAGCAGACATAGTGTGGGAGAAGGAATTGAGAGTTCTACATTTTGATCCACAGGCATGGTGAGGGACAATTCTGTATTCTGTCAATTACATTTTAAATAAACACTGATTGGCCAGTAGTCAGACAGGAAGTAGAGGTGGGTAAATGAGGAGTATTCTGGAAAGAAAAAAGCTCTTCAACAGTTCTGGCCAGACCACTGAAGAAGTAGGATGTGACCTGCCCTGCTAAAAAAGGTACTGAGCCATGTGGCTAACATAGATGAAAATAATGGGTT
This sequence comes from Microtus oregoni, assembly GCF_018167655.1. Lineage (NCBI taxonomy): Eukaryota > Metazoa > Chordata > Mammalia > Rodentia > Cricetidae > Microtus > Microtus oregoni. The sequence continues at coordinate 60,948,419 of NW_024543061.1, forward strand.
AATATAAGCCACAAGAGCTAATAAAAAGCCTGAGCTAATGGGCCAATCACTTTTATAACTTATATAGAACTTCTGTGTGATTCTTTGGGACTTGCCAGCTGTAAAAACTGGACAGGACAAAAACCCCAACAAGCCGGCCCGCCTGTTACACAGGCAGAAGGAGACTGTGTACCACACTGGATGTAGCTTGAGCATATGAGACCTCACCTCAAAGCCTGCCCCCATAGCGACACAGTTTTTCCAACAAGGACATACCTACTCCAACAAGGCCATACCTAATAAGTGCCACTCCTTATGGGATAAACTCTGAAACACATGACTCTATGGGGACCATACCTACTCAAACCATCCATTTAGTCAGTGTTTTATGATAGCAACAGAAAGGAAGCTGTAACATGATCTTAGGATAGGAAGATGCAAACGATATTCTGAGCAATAAAAGTAGGAAACATGCAGCATTGCTTTTCTAATATCTGGCAAAATAGACTTCACACCAAATCCACTCAGGAGAGATAAGGAAGCATTCTCTCTCACTCTCGTCACCCCCAGCTCCCAAACAGGATGTCACCATGTTGTAGTAGGAGCTGCGGGCCGCTTCCCGCTGCCCAGCTCCTGCACCAGCTAGCTTTGCCCAAAATAATTACACAGAAACTGTATTCTTTTAAACACTGCCTGGCCCATTAGCTCTAGCCTCTTACTGGCTAATTCTCACATGTTGATTAACCCATTTCTAATAATCTTTGTAGCACCACGAGGTGTGGCTTACCAGAAAAGATCTTAACCTACGTCTGTGTCCAATGGGAGAATCATGGCGACTGCCTGACTCGGCTTTCTTTCTCCCAGAATTCTGTCTGTCTACTCTGCCTATCTAATTTTCTGTCCTATTAAAGGGCCAAGGCAGTCTCTTTATTTAACCAATGAAATTAACACAAAACAGAAGACTCTCCCCTATCACCATGTAATCTTAGCTAGCCTGGAAATCACAGAGATCTGCCTACCTCTGCCTCCTGAGTGCTATGATTTAATTTTTAAAATTTTTTAATTGATATTTATTAAGCTCTACATTTTTCTCTGCTCCCTTCCCTACTTCTCCCCTCCCCCTTTCAAACCTCCCCCAAGGTCCCCATGCTCCCAATTTACTCAGGAGATCTTGTCTTTTTTTTTTTTTTTTTTTGGTTTTTCGCGACAGGGTTTCTCTGTAGCTTTGGTGCCCGTCCCAGAACTAGCTCTTGTAGACCAGGCTGGCCTCGAACTCCCAGAGATCCGCCTGCCTCTGCCTCCCGAGTGCTGGGATTAAAGGCGTGCGCCACCACCGCTTGTCTTTTTATACTTTCTACTTCCTATGTAGATTAGATCTATGGAAGTCTCTCTTAGTGTCCACATTGTTTTCTAAGTGCTCTGGGATTGTGGTTTGTAGGCTGGCTTTCTTTGCTTTATGTTTAAAAACCACCTATGAGTGAGTACATGTGATAATTGTCTTTCTGTGTCTGGGTTACATCACTCAAAATAATGTTTTCTAGCTCCATCTATAGGCAGCATAATAACCTGGCTAGCTTAATATGAAACAGCAAATTTTAATGAAAGGATAGCTTACAACACCAGGGATCCAGCGATGAGCAGGAGATACAAAAAAAAAAAAAAAAAGAGCAGCAGGGCTCACGCCCACCAGATTTATACGTAAACATTAGCCTGAGGTGAACACACCCCCTAATGGGCTGGACCAATCCCTGCATCCATCCATTTTCCTGCAAAATTCAAGCTGTTGTTATTTTTTCTGCTGTGTAGTACTCCATTGGGTAAATGTACCACATTTTCCTTATCCATTCATTGGTCGAGTGATATTTAGGTTGTTTCCAGGTTCTGGCTATGACAAAAAAAAACTGCTATGAACATAGTTGAGCATATGTCCTTGTGGTATGATTGAGCATCCTTTGGATATATACCCAAAAGTGGTATTACTGGGTCTTGAGGAAGGTTGTTTCCTAATTTTCTGAGAAATTGCCACACTGACATCCAAAGGGGTTGTACCAGCTTGCATTCCCACCAGCAATGCAAAAGTGTTCCCTTTTCCCCACAACCTCTCCAGCATAAGTTGTCATCAGTGTTTTTGTCTTGGCCATTCTTACAGGTATGTAATCTCAGAGTTGTTTTGATTTGCATTTCTCTGATGACTAAGGATGTTGAACATTTAAGTGTCTTTCAACCATTTTAGATTCCTCTGTTGAGAGTTCTCTGTTTAGGTCTGTACTCCATTTTTTACTTGGATTATGTGATCTTTTGGTGTCCAATTTCTTGAGTTCTTTGTATATTTTGGAGATCAGACCTCTGTCTAATGTGGGGTTAGTGAAGATCTTTTCCCATTCTGTAGGCTGTTGTTTTGTCTTGTTGACCGTGTCCTTTGCTTTACAGAAGCTTTTCAGTTTCAAGGGGTCCCATTTATTGTTTCTCTCAGTATCTGTGCTGCTGGGGTTCTATTTAGGAAGTGGTTCCCTGTGCCAATGCATTCGAGTGTACGTCCCACTTTTTCTTCTATAAGGTTCAGTGTGGCTGGCTTTATGTTGAGGTCTTTAATCCATTGGACTTGAGTTTTGTGCATAGTGATAGATAAGGGTCTATTTTTATTCTTCTACATGTTGATATCCAGTTATGCCAGAACCATTTGTTAAATATGCTTTCTTTATTCCATTTGATATTTTTTTGCTTCTTTATCAAAGATCAGGTGTTTGAAGATGTGTGGATTGATATCTGGATCTTCTATTCAGTTCCATTGGTCCTCCTGTCTGTTCTTATGCCAATACTAGGCTGTTTTCAGTACTATAGCTCTGTAGTAGAATTTGAAGTCAGGGATTGTGATGCCTCCCGAAATTCTTTTATTGTACAGGATTGTTTTGACTATCCTGGGTTTTTTGCTTTTCCATATGAAGTTGAGTATCGTTCTTTTGAGGTCTTTGAAGTATTTTGCTGGGATTTTGATGGGCACTGAGTGCTATGATTTAAGGACTGCTCTACCACACCCTGAAAGAAGGTTTCTTTATACAGATTAAGTGAATATAATCTCTTGTGGGATATTTGTACACTGTGTGAAAATGTATTGCTGTGATTGGTGTAATAAAAATCTGAACAGCCACCTGGTGGTGGTGACACATGACTTTAATCCCAACACTCAGGAGGCAGAGGCAGGTGGATTTTTGTGAGTTCATAGCTAGCCTGGTCTACAAGGGCTAGTTCCTGGACAGGCACCAAAGTTACACAGAGAAACCCTGTCTCAAACAACAACAAAAAGCTGAACAGCCAATAGCTAGAAAGCAGTTAGGCAGGACCTCCAGGGACAGAGAGGACTCTGGGAAGAAGGAGGACAGAGTTGCCAGCAGATGCAGAGGACATATCATGGGCGGTATGAAGAGATGAGGTAACAAGCCATGCAGCAGAACATAGATTGAAATAAATAGGTGAATTTAAGTTAAAAGAGCTAGCTAGGAACAAGCCTAAGATATAGGCTGACCTTTCATGATTAATAAGAAGTCTCTATGTCACTTTTTGAGAACTGGCTGGTGGGTTAGAAAAAGACTCATTACAATAATCTGTCAAAAAACATTACATATATGCACCAAATACAGGAGTACCAAATTTCATAAAAAAAATCTACTAGATATAAAATCGCTGATTTTATTCCTAACAAAGTCATATCAGGAGATTTCAGTATCCCACTCTACCAGTAGATTGATTATCCCAGGAAAAAATAAACAGAAACAGCAGACATCACAGAACATTCCATACAAACACTGTAAAATATACATCTTTTCCTGCAGCCATGAGACTCTAAAATAGATGACATATTAGGATTAAAAAAAAGTCATGACAAATACAGGAAAGTAAAACAATTCCTTATATCTGACCCCAAAGAATACAGTTAGAAATAGCAAGAGAAGGGTCATCGCCACTCTCCGAGCTTCATCACGCCACCCAAGGATGACAAGAAGAAGAAAGATGCCGGTAAGTCGGCCAAAAAAGACAAAGACCCAGTAAATAAGTCCGGTGGCAAGGCCAAAAAGAAGAAGTGGTCCAAAGGCAAATCAGGACAAGCTCAACAATCTAGTCCTGTTTGACAAGGCTAAATATGTCTCTGTAAGGAAGTTCCCAACTATAAACTTATCACTCCAGCCATGTTCTCTGAGAGACTGAAGATTTGCGGTTCCTTGGCCAGGGCAGCTCTTCAGGAGCTCCTTAGTAAAGGGTTCATCAAGCTGGTTTCAAAGCTCAGAGCCCAAGTAATTTACACCAGAAACACAAAGGGTAGAGATGCCCCAGCTGCTGCGGAAGATGCATGAACAGGTTCAATCAGCTGTACATTTGGAAAAATAAAACTTTGTTAAATAAAAAAAGAAGAAATAGCAAGAGAAGCCATGGAAATTGTACAGACCCATGAAGACAAGGCAGGACACTACTGAATGATGAATGGGTCACTGAATAAATTGAGAAGGAAATTTAAAAGTTTTTAGACTTGACCATAAATGGTACAACAAACCAAAATCTGTGCAACAAAGCAAATAAATCAAATGAAGAAACAGCCTACGGAATGGAGAAAATCCTCTCCAGCTACACACAGACAGGATTGGTATCTAGACTATATGAAGAACAAAAAAATCTTCAAATAACCCAATTTAAAGGGGAGGGGTAATAGAACTAAACAGAGAATTCTCAGAAACAAAAACAAAACTATTTTTAAACATCAACATTCTGCGCCAAGAAGACGGTTTAACAAGTAAAGGTGTTTGCTGCAGAAGCCTGCCAGGCTGAAGCTGATGCCCAGATCCCATGGTGGAAGGAGAAAACTGACCCCTGAAAGTTCTCTGCCCTCTACATGCCTGTCATGGTGTCTCTAACCATAAGGACAAACTTTGTTGGGAGAGGGGACGTTGCTACCTAGAATTGCTTCCTCCTGTCATAGGGGTGATGTTTTTTCTATGAAATCCTGTAAAAGTAAAATGATGGTTAAGTATAATTACAAATAGTCTCTGAGTAGTTGATAGGGCGTTTTTGTTTGTTTGTTTGTTTGTTTTGAAGTTCTTATTTGGAGTTCTAGCCAGAACATTGTAAGAAGGTGCACCATTTCCACAACTGGTACCCAAAAAACCGGTCTCATAGTAGCGCTATCAGAATCATGACATATCAACCAGGTGGAGTCATTGTTGTGGGGCCACATCTTCCTGGAAGTTTCAAAGATTACTGCAGGAAAATCTACTGTTCAGTGTGGAAAACTTAAGCATTATTCATATAGACGTATATTCAATGAATGATACGATATAAACAAAATGGGCATGGAGAAAAGTAAAATCTACCTTCTTTCTGACACAATACCAGATGGCTCCTGACATGAGACAGAAATTCTGAATTTTTCTTTTAACAACATGCTTGGATTTAAAGGATAGCCATTGTCAAACTCCAAAGCCAGCTCTTATTTTTAAGTAGAGATGTATTCATGTTCAAATAATCAAATTTTACCATGCAGTTGATACAGCATCATAAGTCGGATTTCTCTTTGCTTGTTGATTCTTCCTGGATAGCTATGTTTTCATCTTTAAGCATCTAGATGTCCAAGGTCTCTCTATTCTTTGAAGATGAGATTTTCCTGCAAAGACAAGAAGAGAACCCTGCCCCAACCCTTATGAGTTTTTCTTATCACCTGTATGCCTCTGTGGATGAGCTATCATTTCTATTTCTCAAGAAGTTTCTCTTTTTCAAACCAAATCTTTATCAATTTTAATGGTATCCATAGCTTTCCTTCTCCTGTGGAAACAAGAGCGAAAACCCTTCCGCTATGTAGCACATCTCCTGGTTTCCATTGGGAGGTCAGCCCAACTTTGAAATAAATGTACTATCTGATTTAATTCAGATTGTTTTTTTATTATCCAATGTCTTTCTGCTGCTGCTGTCCCTTTCTCATTAGCATTAAGAAAATTCAAGGTTAATAAATCATTATTCAGTCTGTTTCTGGGGGTATTTTCCATCCCTTTCTGTTTGTTCAGCATATCCTTTATAGTTTGATTTGATCTTTCTATAACTGCCTGACCTGTAGGATTATTTGGTATACCTGTAATATGCTTTATATTATAATAAACAAAAAACTGTTTCATTTTCTTAGATATACATTCCGGACCATTGTCTTCTTTATTTATGCAGGTATACCCATGATGACCATAACTTCTAATAAATGTGTGATTATTGAATCACTCCTTTCTGAGCTCAAGGCAGTTGCCCCATTAAAAACCTGAATAAATGTCAATGTTGTGGTGTAAATATTTTAATTTTCCAAAATCTGTAAAATGGAACACATCCATCTGCCAGATTTTATTTTTTTGAGTACCTTTTGGGTTACTCCCTGCTGGTAATGGTGTTTGGTTATAGAAAGAGCAAGTAGGGGGGCTGGAGAGATGGCTCAGAGGTTAAGAGCATTGTCTGCTCTTCCAAAGGTCCTGAGTTCAATTTCCAGCAACCAGATGGTGGCTCACAACCATCTGTAATGAGGCCTGATACCCTCTCTGGTCTGCAGACATACGTGCAGACAGAATAAATACTGTATACATAATAAATAAGTATTTTTTTTTAAAAAAAAGAAAGAGCAAGTAGGACATCTTTTTATAATCTCCTTAGCTTGTTGCCATGTAATAGAAAACTCTTTCTTTAAACCTTTGCTATTGACATGATGTTTCTTATGAAATTCTGAGGCCTTCAGCACATTTCCAATCAATAATCAATCAATTACTGCATTCCCTTGTGCTAGAGAACCTGGCAGACCCGTACAGAATCAAATGTGTGTTATGTATATGGGACAAAACCTATTTTTGATTATATCTTGAACCTGTATGAATAATGAAGTCAATTCTGTATCATCTGGTATAAAGTCAGCAGTTTCAATATTCAAGAAAACTCTCTCTGCATATCATGAATCAGTAACTATATTGAGAAGTTCTTTAAAGTCTCTTAGTACCATGAGAATAGCATATAATACTGCCTTTTGGAGAGAATTATAAGGGCTTTATTCCACCTTACTTATATCTTCTGATTTGTAACCTGCCTTTCCTGATTTATTTGCATCAGTATAAAATGTATGGGCTCCAGTTATTGTTGTATCACATACATTTCGGGGAAGAATCCAAATAGTTCTCTTTATAGGGTTAATTCTATCACTTTTGGGATAATTGCTATTAATTTCTCTCAAAAAATTAGCATGAGCTCTTTGCCAAGTTTTATTTTCTTCCCATAATTTTTTAATTTCATCAGCAGTAAAAGGAACTATAATCTCTACTGCGTCTATACCTGCTAATTGACAAAGTCTCAATTTTCCTTTATAATTAATTCAAAATTTTTTTCCACATAAGTTTTTAATATTTTACTTGGCTTATGTGATAAAAGATCCATTATAAGATAACATCTTCCCTCTGCATTAAAATTCCTGTAGGGGAAATTCTGGAAGGCAATATGCCTAGAATACAATCAAGATTTGGATTCACTCTATCTACATGTGCCTCCTGTAATTTCTCTTCAACAATCATCAGTTCTTTTCCCGCTTCAGCTGTTAATTCTCTGGGACTATTTAAATCTTTGTCACCATCTAAGGTTTTGTTTAAATGAACTATTAGGTCAGGTGTTGTCCCAACAGCCAGTTGTAGATAGGAAATATCTCCTAATAATCTTTGAAACTCATTAATGGTCTGCAATCAGTCTCTCCTAATTTGTGCCTTTTGTGTTCTAATTTTCTGTAAACCTATTTTGTAACCTAGGAAATTGACAGGATCTCCTCTTTGTATTTTTTTTCAGGAGCAATTTATAATCCCCACTTAGGCAAAACTTTTTTTTTTTACTTCTTCAAACATTCTTTCTAAAGTATCTGCATTTGATTCAGATAACAAAATGTCGTCCATATAATGGTAAATTGTAGACTTAGGAAATTGTGTATTATTTCCAATGGCTGACTTACAAAATATTGGCACAGGGTGGTACTCACGATCATTCCCTGTGGGAGGATTGTCTACTGGCATCTCCTAGTAGCCTGAGGATTATTGTACTGTGAAGTGTATTGTAGGCACTGTGAAGGCAAATTTTTCTTGTTCCTTTTCTTGTAAAGATATAGTGAAGAAACAATCATTTAAAGCAATAACTATAAGAGGCCATCCTTTTGATAATAGAGAAGACAGAGGAATTCCAGATTGTAGAGGGCCCATAGGTTGGATAACCTTGTTGACAGCTCTAAGAGCTGTCACCATTCTATATTTTCCAGATTTCTTTTTAACAACAAATACAGGAGACTTCCAAGGACTGGTTGATTCTTCAATATGGTGAGCATCTAGCTGCTCCTGTATCAGCTGTTCTAAAGCCTGCAGTTTGTCTTTTGTTAAAGGCCATTGTTTAACCCATATGGGTTTCTCAGTTAAACATTTTAAGGCAAGGCTGTTAGTACCTCTGAAGGTTTGCTAGTTGCTTTGTGTTCTTGTACAGCTTGAATGGCTGATGACCTTTGTTTATAATATTTTATAGTATCCTTCCCAGAAACATGAGTTTTGGGGACTACAGGAATGTTAACCTGGGTATTCATTGCTGCAATATGTCATGGACCCATAAATTCACTCCAATATTAGCTAAATATGGCTTCAGTCTTCCTTTCTGTCCTTCTGGCCCTATGCATTCAACCCACCTCATGCTTTGAGATAGGGTTCCAATTCCTAGGACTTGAATATCTGCCCCTTGAAGAGGCCAATCTGGATGCCAAGATTCTGGAGTAATGATACTCATGTTCACACCCATGTCTATCAAACCCACAATTACAATGCCATTTATACACACTCTTAGCTTTGGTCTTTGATCATGTATAGAAGTCTGCCTAGCTGGGTGGTGATGGCACATGCCTTTAATCCCAGAACTCGGGAGGCAGAGGCAGGCAGATCTCTGTGAGTTCGAGGCCAGCCTGGTCTACAAGAACTAGTTCCAGGGCAGGCTCCAAAGCCACAAAGAAACCCTGTCCTGAAAAACAAAACAGAGAAGAAGAAGAAGAAGAAGAAGAAGAAGAAGAAGAAGAAGAGGAAGAGGAAGAAGAAGAAGAAGAAGAAGAAGAAGAAGAAGAAGAAGAAGAAGAAGAAGTCTGGCAAAATATGCATTTCCTATATCCTACGGAGTTTTTTTTTTGAGACAGGGTTTCTCTGTAGCTTTGGTGCCTGTCCTGGTACTAGCTCTTGCAGACCAGGCTGGCCTTGAACTCCCAGAGATCCGCCTGCCTCTGCCTCCTGAGTGCTGGGATTAAAGGCTTGCGCCACCACTGCCCAGCTCCTACGGAGTTTTGATTCATCCTCCAGGTCTATTCCATCATCCAGAACAGTATGGTTTTTTACAGTAGGCACTGGATTGTTTAATTTTCCTGGTGAGAAACGTTCTGGTGAGTGACTGGGAATGACTGGGCCTTGTTTGACATTGGGGCCTGTGAGAACGCTTCATGGAGTATCCTGGTGGTATCCGGTTACCTTGTCTTTCTCATGTTGACCTACATTCATTAGTCCAATGTCAGCCTTTGCCACACCACTTACATATACCAGAAGGCTGAGTCCTATTCTTGCCATTCCTAGAGGAGACATTATTCCTGTGAATTCCCTGTCTACCGTTCCTTCTTAGATGTCTTATTCTTCCACAAATAAAACATTTTGCATTTTGGTGTCTCCTCATACCATTGGAAATTGCTTCCCCTACCCAAGCTTCAGTACTATAGTCAAATGTTTCAACATTAATTGCAGCAAAATCCATTCATCCATGGGTGCTAATCTGACCTTTAAAGGCCCAGGGATCTTTTTACATTCTAAGTTGGCATTTTCAAAAGCCAAGGATTCAATTAGTACATGTCTAGCTTCAGGGTCTGTCACTCCTAATTGTACAGCCTTACTTAATCTTTGTAAGAAGTCAGTAAAGATTCTCTCTGGCCCTGTTTAACCCTAATATATGACTCAGTTCTCTTTCCTAGTTTCTGAATCCTGTCCATGCATTTAAAGCTGCTTTACTACATAGGGGCAAGGTGCATTTGTTGTAGTGAGCCTGTTCCTGAGGATCAGAATAATGACCCTTGTCAAGAATTTGATCTCGGGAAGTCTAAAATCCTTTTGCTTTCCTCTGTTGCTCTAAAATTTTTGCCTCTTCTCTCCAATAACACTTCCAAAGCAGCTGAGGTCCATTTTCTAGGACCAATTAATTGGAGCCAATCATTTGAGGTAGTCTTAGTGCTTGAAGCCCACGCTTTCACCATTTCCCTGATAAAAGGTGAATGTAGCCCATAAGAAACTATTGCTTGCTTTATTTCTTTTAGATCACTGATACGCATTGGTTACCATACATATTCTTTGACTACCTTACAGTACTTTGTGCCAGATGGTCTTTCTGAGGAAATTACTGGATATGCAGTTGAAACTCTGTGTAAGTCATCCTGGGGTCTGGCATGTCCTGATGAGGCTAAATCCTGTCCTTGTACCTTCTGTCCCTGCTCATCAATTTCAATAAATTCCTCAATCTTTTCAAAACTTTTTACTACTGCCTTTTTTAAAGTCTGAATCTCCTCTCTAGTGTTCAGTCCCAAGGTATGAAACTTGTCCAGTAAATATAATGTTTCATCCTTGGACATATACTTTTCAACAGATTTAGATAGTTAGATTCAACAGCACAAATTCTTTCAGATAAGTTTGTCAAATTGATGCTATCCCTCTCCATAGTATTGAATCATTTTTTAATGAGATAATATTGAAAACAAAGCTAATTCCTAGAATCAAATAAAGGAAAATAGTATAAGTCTTTCACAATAACCTTTCATAGTATAAGCAAAATAATTATTGAACTCCTGGGTATTATCAGTCATTTTTTGTAGTTTTTCAGATCTTACCTGTCATAAAGTAATTACAATGAATTGGAGTAGATGTAATAATTGTTATTGGCCAGCAGGTGTCACAGTTGCAGCCACGTGGCCAAGAGATGATAGCAGCAGTGAACAGCACGTGTTGCTTACTTAGGTACTGAAAAATATGCTTTATTTAACAAATTAAGAGCAGTTATTAAGGTGACCAAATGATCCCAAGAGTTGGGGCCCAGGAAAAAAAGATAAGAAAACCCAAAGTTTTTCATCACTGTGAGTTGCTGACTGTGTACACGATGGGGATCACCGGCAGCCATGTGTGAGTTGGTTTGGAATGCACAGAGAGGCAGCATGTGGGTCATGATCCTGGGAACACTGAGCAGCAACCTGCTGCATCTGAGGGACAACTAGAGCCATGGGTGGGAGAGTCAGTGCTCAATGCACCACACGGCTGGTGGACTGATTCCAAAAAGTGTGGACTGGTTCACATGGTCAGGTGCCAGATGATGGCAGAAGTTACAAAATAATCCCACACTAGTTGAGAATTACTTATAATAAAGGGTTTTTTATTTAGGGGAGACTCACAGATCACTGTCCTAGATCACAGTGCTCTGCGCTAACAGGGAACAGGAACAGAGTTTAGCAGCTGAAGTGAGAGCAGGAAGCAAGAGAGTGAGCACAGGCTTTATCGCTGCATTTATAGTATAAGAGACCACACCCAAGTGGACTGGTATCTTAAAGGCTATTGGCTGAAGGAGCAGAAGGAGCTCCCACAGAGTGATATAGGCTTTTAATCCTAAGGCTAGGCTACACAAAGAGCAACCCTGTCTCAAAAAACAAAAATAAAGCAGGGAATGCATTCTTAATGCTTATCCTCATACCTATTAGGGACCACAGACCCTCAGACCCTGAATTTTCTATGAACCCTTGCCTGCCGGAGTAAACAACTTGTTTTCCTGTGCTTGCAGCTGCTCTGGGTATGAGATCCTCATGAGATCCTGATGACAGGGGAGTGATTTCTGGAGGGCTTGGAGCTGAAAAATCCCGAGAGCTAGGGTGTGGCTATTAGTCAAGGAGAGCCCTATATGAGCTGCCCTGGAACACAATAAAATAGGCACTCTTGTTTCAAGGATGACCCATGTCTGTGTGTGTGTGTGTGTGTGTGTGTGTGTGTGTGTGTGTGTGTTTCAATCTCCAGCCCCTTGCCCGACTCACAAGTCATCCTGTAGTACAGGTGTTACGCTACACATACCCATAGGCTTGTGTAGCTCCCAACTTCACTAAAGAAGCTTCTCCTCACAACACAGAGATTGTAACAGAAAACCACAATTGGTCAAAATACAGAGAACAAGAAAACATGTAGTGTCCAGCCCTAATGGATACATCTACAACACAGCTCCTGCACCTAAGGCTCGGGAACATCATGGAAGAGGAGCTGGAAAGACTGTGAGAGCTGGAGGACCAGAAAATATGCTTATATTATAAGATAATGCCTTACAGAAATGACAGGGAAGCTTCATCCATGATACTGCAATATGGCTACCTAAACAACCTAAACAGGACAATACCAGTAGCCATACTAAAGTGGAAGGGGATAACTTATGGGGTCTGTCTTAGTTGGGGTTTCTATTGCTGTGAAGAGACACCATGACCATGGCAACTGTCCTGGATCTCACTCTTGTAGACCAGGCTGACCTCGAACTCACAGAGCTCTGCTTGCCTCTGCCTCCCAAGTGCTGGGATTAAAGGCATGCACCACCACCCCCCAGCCATGTCAACTTTTATAAAGAAAAAAGTTTAACCGAGACTGGCTTACCGCTATGATGAAAACTTTGGTCTTAGGGCTTTGAGACAGGCAAGCCTAGGAAATATAGAGGATATGCACACGCCTCTCTTCAAGTGATATACTTGGCATCCTATCTGCATTACGATGTGCACATTCTCTCTAAACCATGCATTTGCCATCTATTAGCAAGCTGCCCTCCTACCTGCATTGAGCTGTGTGCATAGAGTACTCTAAACATTGGAATAAATTTCTCCTCCCCTTAACAACCATCAGACTTGGACAGTTTCTATTCAAATATATTCCCAATAACTCTCATATGAGAGTAGGAAGGCTGATATATTCTGGACTAGTTTTGGAGGGCTTGTGCAATAAGGCAAATTGTGTTCTGTAAGTGAACTTCTATCCAGGACAGGCTCCAAAGCCACAGAGAAACCCTGTCTTGAAAAACAAAACAAAAAACAAACAAAAAAGTGAACTAGAATTTCCTACTTTTTATTTTATGCATAATTAGGTGTGCATGTGATTAAAATAAAATGCATTATGGGAAGGGACACGTGTAATGGAAAAGTGGTTGTATAACTTAATCTGTCAATTAAAATAGAAAACCACCCAAGCTATGCTCCTTAGCAACCAAACCCCTCCTTCTTTGAAGCCGTATGGTCGAGGTCCTTGCATACTGGTACTCATGTGGCCTGCTGTCACTCCTGACAGAGCAGCCGATCTGTTCTAGTATTTTCCTTGGTATAGGGTTCCTTTTCTGCGTTTCTAAATCTGTGTGAGCCTTCATGACAATTTCTATAAAGTAAGGGGCCAAGGACCCAGATTCCTACCTCTGGTCACAATGTTAATATCTATATGTGAATATTAATAGCCTAATTATCTTATGTGTGTATAACTTGTTTTCTTGCCTAACAATGTTAGTTCAGTTATCGAAGCACTGACCGGGAAACTATTTGCCAGGGGAGTGCAAAATACCAGCTGGGTCACAGGGAACGGTTTCAGAGTGTCCTGCAGAGGAATGACTGTGGTTGGAATCGGACAGGTCTCCAGAAGATTCCCCAGAGGTTGCTCACTTGCTTGTTGTTGTTGTTGTTGTTGTTTTATAACACCCAGGACCATCTATCTGCCCAGGGGTGGCACTGCCCACAGTGAGCTGGGCCCTCCCACATCAGTCAGTAGTACAGAAAATGCCTTACAGAATTGCCTACATGCCAATAGGATGGAAGCAATTCCTTAGTTAAGGCTCCCTCTTCCCAGATGACTCTAGCTGTGTCAAATTGGCAAAAAAACAAAAAAAAAAAACAAAAAAACAAAAACAAAAAAAACCCCAAGCACTCCACGCATAATTAAGGGCATAATAAATCTTTTTTAAGAAGCCATAGGAGATGGATACTTGCTGAAGGAAAAAAGCCATAAAAAAAAAACTGAAAATGGGACTATGGAACTATGATGTCCCACTTTCCCTTTTATAGGGGCTCGTGAACTCATCTGGGAACAGTGAGGGCAGCAGCAGGCAACCGAAACACCAGGGTTCCAGTCCTCATACATGCTTCAGAAACCTGGGGCGCTATGCACTACAAGGGTTACGGGACCACTAGGCCTTGGTAACATCCGGTACTACTACTGGATCTCATGTATAACACCCTGGGTTCTGAGGACTCGAGGGCTGTCTGGAATTATTCTAGTAACCCAGGCTTCAGCATCTCCTCTGACGCTCCTATAGCCATTTATCTCTCTTTGGTCTCAGCTCCTCTCGCTCCTCCCCTCCCTCTCTCTTTTTCTCCTTCGGCTTCCTATCTTTTTCCTAGCCCTTGTTGAGCCAGTCAGCTGCATCTTCAGACAATTCAGTGGCCACTGCCAGGACCACTTGGAGTCCTTGCCTGTGCAGGGACAATACATGTGGAGACAGGTACAAACTAGGGTACCTCCCACTGCTCAGGAGCCAGGGGAACTGGGTAACCGGTACAGCCTCAGTCACAATCACCAACACCCACGGGGTGGGATTTACATATTGTCTTGACTGCGGCCATTTTCTCAACCTCTGGGACTGGGCACCAAAGCCAGGATGTGAGGTCCAGAAACTGAGTGTAGGATGGGTATGTGAACTGGGCGCTTGGGAGCCTGAGTCAGCAACCGCAAACTAATAATGAGTTGCCAGAACCACCACTGTGATTGCTTCGGTGGTCAAACAATAAGCTATCTTGTTACTTTCACAGCAGCACGGACTGCCAGCTGTTCAAACTTCCAGCCCACTCTGTGTCTGGTGCCTCTGCAGTGGCTGCTGCCGCCGCCGCTGCCGCCGCCGCCGCCTATAACAGCACAGCCAGCACTCCCAAAAGTTGGCAAGAAAAGATAAACTAAGATAAAACTGAAAACCTGACCTTTTTTTTTCCTTCTTCTTCCTTTTGGTTTTACAAGACAGGGTTTCTCTATGTGGCTCTGACTGTCCTGGAACTCACTCTATAGACCAGGCTGGCCTCGAGGCCTCGAACTCACAGGGATCTGCCTGCCTCTGCCTCCCGAGTGCTGGACTTGCCCCACCATGCCGGGCTGAGAGACTGAGTTTTTAAATTCATTGTATTTATTATCAGTGGGGGGTAGTGTGGGCATACCACACCTGGGAGTGGAGTCAGAGAACAACTTGGCTTTCTCCTTCTGCTGTGGGTTCCTGGATGAGATTCAGGTCTGCAGGGTTTGCTGCAAGCACTTTTACCTGCCGACCCATTTTGCAGACTTGAAGTGAGTCTCTTAGACAGCCTAACCTGCACTACCAGAGCAAGAGAGGAGCTGCAAGCTGCTGACTGAGTCAGTCCGCGGTGTCTGTTCGGCAGATGAAGGGTGTTTGGACCAATCAGAGCCATTCTTTTGCCAGCTTTGTGTTAATCCCAAAGATCCGAGGAGAAAGACCACTGGCCCAAATCATAATGGTCAAATTAAAGCAAGCAATTCATTAAAGCAAACTTTTTTATTCGTGTACATGGGCTGCCTCCCCCTAAGGTAGAATTCAAGAAGTCAGAATTGGATGTGAGGAGACAAGGTTTTTATAGCTCAGGTGTAGGGGGTTTCCAGACGGATTGGGTTGGCCAAATAGGCGGGGTTACAGGAGCAGAACATAAATAACTGTAACAAGTTAGGCTTAACAACCTCCTGAAACAAAGGCATGGCTGTCAGAGGGTCATGACAAGGCAGTCATAACAAGGTAGTCATAATTATCTCTTAAAACAAAGTAGGGTTGTAAGGTGGTTATAAACAACTTTTTGAAACAAAACATGGTTGGTTGCCATTTCCTGGAACAGGCAGTATAGAAACATTTGTAGTTAAGGTCACAGGTAGGGCATAGCCCAATCCTTGAGAAACAGATTTAGTTATAAACGGGAATGAGCCTAATTTTTCTTTACTATTGTTATGCCCTGATCATGGAGTCCCCTAAAAACCAACTAGGAGACCTAGTTCTGTATGTAAAAGCAAAGAGCCTTCATTCTTATTCAAGTTCAACTCGGACTCTCCGTGTGTCCAACACATTAATGCAATTGGAGAGATCGGAGCTCAGTTGGGGTGGGGCTTTTATAATAGCAGAGGCTGGGGTGAGGGATTTCTAAGGTTCAGGACCCCTGATTGGCTACCATTTGTCCAGGGGTGTCCTGGTGAAAAGCAATGGGTGTGTGCTGGTATTGCCTTAGGGTAAACTACTGAGACTTGAGCTTCTGTTGAGTTTGTCACGACTGGGTCCAATACTATAAAGAAGCTTTTAAGCCTAAAATGGGGGCAGGCTGATACATCAGCAAAAGACAGTGGATTTTAAAATCCTTTGGTCAAGAGAAACTTCTATCTTTTTCTATAGGCCGGAACTTAACATGCTTCCCAAATGCCCCCCCCCACCCTTGGTTTTTTGAGACAGGGTTTCTCTATGTAACATTGGAGCCTGTCCTAGCATTAGCTCTGTAGACCAGGCTGGCCTTGAACTCACAGAGATCTGCCTGCCTCTGCCTCCTGAGTGCTGGGATTAAAGGATAAAAGCTGATGGCCTTTGCCAACTTGACACAAACCAGGGCAGATCTGGGAAAAGGGACTCTTCACTGAGAAAACGCCTCCATAAGAGTGGCCTGTGGCCAGGTCTGTGAGGACGTCTCTTGATTAATAATGGTTGTGGGAGGGGCCAACTCACTGTGGGCAGTGCCACCCCAGGTCAGGTGGTCCTAAGCTGTATAAGAAAGCAAACTGAGCAAGCTGTAGTAGAACAAACCAGTATGTAGCATTCCTCCATGGTATCAGCTTCATTTACTGACTGCCAGGTTTCTACTTTGAATTCTCGCCCTGACTTCCCTCAGGGATGAACTGTGACCTGTGACCTGGGCATCCTGACTTCCCTCAGGGATGAACTGTGAACTGTGACCTGGGCATCCTGACTTCCCTCAGGAATGAACTGTGACCTGTGACCTGGGCGTCCTGACTTCCCTCAGGGATGAACTGTGAACTGTGACCTGGGCGCCCCGACTTCCCTCAGGGATGAACTGTGACCTGAGCATTGTAAAATGAAATAAACCATTTTCTCATCAAGCTGCTTTTTGTCAAGGTATTTATCACAACAACAGAAAACCTAACTAAGCACCCCCCCCATCTAATCCGTCAAGAATACATAATAGTCTACTTCTTATCGGGTTACCTAGAGGTTATCAAGGCTCATGATAACAAAATTCTGTGTTTCACACAGACTGTCTATGCCCCCAGGAGCAGGGATCATCAGCTGCAATCCTTGTGGGGGTGTCTCAAGGTGTCTCTAGGGGAGTTCAAGACAACTAGTGCTGGATAAGGCGATCTGATTGGTGGCAGACTGATAAGCCTTTGCTCAAGGCTTTAGGGCAGCAAGGGAGAGCCTGATAGCACTAATTAGGGAGTCAAATTGCCCTAGTCCCAGCAACTGTGCTTATTTAGGAGGCTGAACACCAAAGGAGTGCTCAGCTAAGGACTGACTAGTCATTAGCACTATAGTAACAGATTGTAACAATGTTTTACCCACCAGCACTTTGGACCCACTGTCCCTGCATTAGGCAGGACAGAGGAACAGAACTGATAGGATTATCTATTACAGAGGGGATTTATTAGATTGCCTTATATGACACAGGCTGCGTGGTCCTACAATAGCTGTCTGCACATGGGTGAGGCTGAGAACAAGGCCGGAAGGATTCTCAGAGAACCTCTAGTCTTCATTCATCCTTAGAGACCCAGGAAGCTGGGTTTTGATGTCACTGAAGGAGGCAGCAGCAGTGGCAGCTGCAGAGTAGATGCACTCATCAGCAGGAAGTGAGGGCAAGCAAACAGAACCACAGCCCCGCTTTCCCCTCTTCTATATGCGCCGGCACTGGAAGGCTCTGTCCACTCTAGGAGATAATTTTTCACCACTCAGTTTACCCATCCAGAAAACACCCCCACAGACTTTCCCAGAGCTATGTGCCTCTCAGTTGAGTCAAAATCCAATTAAGTTGACGACTGTCTTAAGGTTGCTATTGCTATGATGAAACACCATCAGCAAAAGCTACTTGGAGAGGAAAGGGTTTATTTGGCTTACGCATCCCAAATTACAGTTCACCGAGGCAGGAACTCAAACCCTGTGGGAACCTGGAGGCAGGAGCTGATGCAGAGGCCATGGGGGAGTGTTGCTTTCTGGCTTGCTCCTCATAGCCTCCTCATCTTTATGGAACCCAGAACCACCTGACTAGGGTATCTCCATCCACAATGGACTGGGCCCTTCTCCATCAATCACTAGGAAAATGCCCCATAGTCTTGCCTGCCTATAGCTCCATCTTATGGAGGCGTTTTTTTCAGTTGAGGTTCCCTCTTCTCAGATGACTTTAACTTGTGTCAAGTTGACATAAAACTAGCCAGGACAATGACTTCTGGTCAACCTGACACACCAGTACAACACAACACTATTTAACAATAACCTCTCATTTTTTGTTCATCTCAAGAAATCTCACATTAATAAATACCACAATATAAAACATATCACAAACTTAAAATCCCACAGTCTTTACAAATTCAAACACCTTACAATTCAGTGCCTTGCCAGGAGGTAGTGGCACACGCTTTTGATTCCAGCACTCAGGAGGCAGAGGCAGGCAGATCTCTGTGAGTTCGAGGTCAGCCTGCTCTACAGAGTGAGTTCCAGGACAGCCAAGTTTACAAAGAGAAACCTGATGTGGGAGGGTCTTCTGTTTTGAGTTGATTTCATTGGTTAATAAAGAAACTACCTTGACCCTTTGATAGGACAGAAAATTAGGTAGGCAGAGTAAACAGAACAGAATGCTGGGGGGAAGTGAGGCAATCACCATGCCTCTCCTCTCTGGTCAGATCGCCATGGAGCCAGCCACCAGGTCAGACATGCTGAATCTTTCCCAATAAGCCACCACCTCGTGGCTTATTATCTTAATATCTACAGATTATTAGCAATGGGTTAAGCAAAATATGAGAGTTAGCCAAGAAGAGGATAGATATAATGGGCCAGGCAGTGTTTAAAAGAATACAATTTGTGTGTTGTTATTTCGGGTGTAAAGCTAACCATGCCAGAACCGGGCAGGGCAAAAAGCAGGCCGGCCCGCAGCCCCTTTTACAGAAACCTTGTCTCAAACAAACAAACAACAACAACAACAAATTGTGTCTTTAAAAACCCAGAACACCGGATTTTCGATAAAGGAGCTAAAAGTATACAATGAGAAAAAGAGAGCATCTTCAACAAATTGTGCTGGCAAAACTAGATGTCAATCTGTAGAAGAATGAAAATAGATCCATATCTATCACCATGCACAAAACTCAAGTCCAAATGGATTAAAGACCTCAATATCAGTCCGAACACACTGAACCTGATAGAAGAGAAAGTGGGAAGTACTCTACAACACAGGGGCACAGGAGACCACTTCCTACGTATAACCCCAGCAGCACAGTCACTAAGGGCCTCATTGAATAAATGGGACCTCCTGAGATTGAGAAGCTTCTGTAAAGCAAAGGACACTGTCACTAAGACAAAAGGGCAACCCACTGACTGGGAAAAGATCTTCACCAACCCCGCAACTGACAAAGGTCTGATCTCCAAAATATATAAAGAACTCAAGAAACTAAACCGTAAAAGGCTAATCAACCCAATTATAAAATGGGGCACTGAGCTGAACAGAGAATTCTCAACAGAAGAAGTTCAAATGGCCAAAAGACACTTAAGATCATGCTCAACTTCCTTAGCGATCAGGGAAATGCAAATCAAGACAACTTTAAGATACCATCTTACACCTGTCAGAATGACTAAAATAAAAAACACCAATGATAGCCTTTGTTGGAGAGGTTGTGGAGAAAGGGGTACACTCATCCATTGCTGGTGGGAATGCAAACTTGTGCAACCACTTTGGAAAGCAGTGTGGCGGTTTCTCAGGAAATTCGGGATCAACCTACCCCTGGACCCAGCAATACCACTCTTGGGAATATACCCAAGAGAGGCCCTATCATACAACAAAAGTATATGCTCAACTATGTTCATAGCAGCATTGTTTGTAATAGCCAGAACCTGGAAACAACCTAGATGCCCTTCAGTGGAAGAATGGATGAAGAAAGTATGGAATATATACATATTAGAGTACTACTCAGCAGTAAAAAACAATGACTTCTTGAATTTTGCATACAAATGGACGGAAATAGAAAACACTATCCAGTGAGGTAAGCCAGACCCAAAAAGAGGAACATGGGATGTACTCTCTCATATTTGGTTTCTAGCCATAAATAAAGGACATTGAGCCTATAATTCGTGATCCTAGAGAAGCTAAATAAGAAGGTGAACCCAAAGAAAAGCATATAGGCATCCTCCTGAATATTAACCTTCATCAGGCGGTGAAAGGAGACAGAGACAGAGACCCACATTGGAGCACCAGACTGAAATCTCAAGGTCCAAAACAGGAGCAGATGGAGAGAGAGCACGAACAAGGAACTCAGGACCGCGAGGGGTGTACCCACACACTGAGACAATGGGGGTGTTCTATCGGGAACTCACCAAGCCCAGCTTTCCCGGGTCTGAAAAATCATGGGATAAAACCGTACTTGTTGAACATAGCGGACAATGAGGACTACTGAGAACTCAAGAACAATGGCAATAAGTTTTTGATCCAACTGCACGTACTGGCTTTGTGGGAGCCTGGGCAGTTTGGATGCTCACCTTGCTGGACCTGGATGGAAGTGGGTGGTCCTTGGACTTCCCACAGGGCAGGGAACCCTGATTGCTCTTTGGGCAGATGAGGGAGGGGGACTTGATGGGGGAGGGGGAGGGAAATGGGAGGCGGTGGCGGGGAGGAGGCAGAAATCTTTAATAAATAAAATAATAAATAAAAACCCAAAATCTCTTTGAAAGATCAAAATCTCTCAACTGTGAGCTCCTACAAAATCAAAATAAATCTTATTCCAAGAGGGAAGAACCAAGACAGAGTCACAATCAGATCAAAGACAAACCAAAATCCAGCTGTGTAAAGTTCGGTGTCAGACTTCTGGGCCTCGCTCCCATCTTCTAGCCCCTCCCACAGCACACGTGGCTTGTCTCACAAGCTCAGGCTGGCTCCACTCCATGGCTGCTACTGTCTTGGCTGTCATCCCACGGCACTGGTGTCTCCAAAGTCGCGTGTCTCATGGGGCAACTGGGCTGTGCTTTTATCAGTAGCCTCTCCTGGGCTCTCCTCATGGTGCCAAGCCTCAGCTTCTTTGCACGACCCCTTCAATCCTGGCTCCACCTTAAATAGCGGCTTCTTCTGACTCTCACAGTGCTACACCTCAGCTGCTCCCCACGAACCCTCCATGCCTTCAAAACCAGGATCATCTGGGAGACTCTTAAACATGATGATGTTTGGCTGCCAGCACGAGGTACAGCACTGGCTGATGGAGGAAGGTCATTGGCTAATAAAAGAACTGCCTTGGCCCATTTTATTGGTTAGAACATAGGTAGGTGGAGTAAACAGAACAGAAGGCTGGGAGGAAGAGGAAGTGAGCTCAGACTCCACAGCTCTCCTCTCGGGAGCAGACGCCTCAGAAAGACGCCTTGCCCCGCTCCCGGGCAGAAGCACGCCATGAAGCAAGCCGCCAGGTTAGACATGCTGAACCTTTCCCGGTAAGACCAGTGCTCACAGATTATTAGAGATGGGTTGATCGGGATATCAGAATTAGCCTGTAAGGGCTAGAGCTAAAGGGCCAAGCAATGTTTAAATGAATACAGTTTGTGTGTTGTTATTTCGGAGCATAAGCTAGCCGAGCAGGCGGCTGGGGTGCTGGGGATGCAGCCCCGCCGCCCTTATTACTACAACTGGCTTCCTCCGGAACCTACTTCTGTGAGCCACCCCTGAGGAACCCCCACCCACCCCGGAGATGTCACCTCAAGGATGCTGGTCTCTTCCTAGTCACTGCCAGTTTCTCAGCTCCAGCGCCCCCCTGGTGCTGACAGTTCCAGAAAAGCTTTCACCTAAGTGGTTCTGGTCTCTTGTTAACCACAGCTGATTCTTCAGCCCTAGCTGACCAGAATCATCAACTGGGAATTCAAAATATGCCACAGCTTCAATAGAAGGTTTTGGTTTTGTTTGCTGTTGTTGGTGGGTTTTTGTTGTTGTTGTTGTTGTTGTTGGCTTTTTTTTTTTGGCTTGGTTTTGTTTTTGTTTTGAGACAGGGTTTCTCTGTGTAACAGCCCCGGCTGTCCTGGAACTCACTCTGTAGATCAGGCTGGCCTCAAGCTCACAGAGATCCGCCTGCCTCTGCCTCCTGAGTGCTCAACAGAGTTTTACGTGAATCCTGAGCTTCTCTCTGGAACTTCACAAGCCGGGCATCCGTCATCTGAATTTCTCTCCACACTCTTTTCTTCCGAGCTTCCACAGGACACCTTGCCACGTTCTGAGTACTCGATGACTTTTCTAGCCCAAAGTTTCAAAATCCTTTCACAGTCCTCCCCAAAACACATGGTCAAGTCTGTCACAGCAAGGCCCCGTGACTCTAACATCGATTCCTGGCTTGGTTAAGGTTACTGTTGGAGCGAAGAAACACCATGACCAAAACAACGTGGTTTATTTGGTTTATAAATCCTGAATCACAGTCCATTGAGGGAAGCCAAGGCAGGAACTCAAACTAGGTGAGAACATGGAGGCAGGAACTGATGCAAAGGCCATGGAGGGGGGCTGCTTAAGGACTTGTTCCTCGTGGCTTTCTTACAGAATCCAGGACCATAAGACCAGGGGTACCCCTCCCACAATGGGCGCTCTTCCCCAACCCCAGACACTCACCAATTAAGACAATGCCCTATATAGTCTTTTGTGCCTACCATTGGCTCTTATGGAGGCTTTTTATTTTATTTTATGTTATTTTTTAATTGAGGTTCCCTTACCCAAATGATTCTAGCTTGTGTAGAGCTGACATAAAGCTAGCTAGGAAAACAACCAAAATAAGCTACCATGGCCACCCTATGTGTCTCAATCTGATGTCTGAGATAATAGATTTCTTCTCACCTGCCTCTTTCTCCATGAAGACTTCCTGCTCCTCCTTCAGAGGTGATATCATTCACTCAAATTTCATTATCTAAACTTCTCGTTTACCAACTTTAGTTTGTATGGAAACTATTTCTAATATAGAGCTAAGTCCTTACCTTTTTATGAATTCCATAGGAGTGGGGGTTGTCATTCAAAAAACGTCGTGAAGTCACGTCATGCAATAAGGCTCCCATTGGAGGTTTATTGGAAGGGGGCAGAGAAGGTGGTGGGGCAGAGAACGGTCCCTGGGGGAGAGAGAGAGAGAGAACTAACCGGAGGTGGGCAAGGCCCACTTTTTTTTTTTTTTTTGATTTTCGAGACAGGGTTTCTCTGTAGCTTTTTGGTTCCTGTCCTGGAACTAGCTCTTGTAGACCAGGCTGGCCTCGAACTCACAAAGATCCGCCTGCCTCTGCCTCCCGAGTACTGGGATTAAAGGCATGCGCCACCACCGCCCGGCCCACTTTTTAAAAGGGAGCGTAGCAAACACGCACAAAGGTTCTCTTAGTGGCTGCAGCTGGGGACGTACCTTGTCAGGATCCCAAGGGTAGGTCAGTATAGATGCCTGAATACTAACAATGGATCCTCTACTTCACCCTTTCCGTCCTCTGTTGAAGCTCTATGGTAAGTGTTCAGAAAACATGACTGAAATCCATTGAACTGCCACATCGTTGGGAAAATGAAACTAAGACATTGTTGCTATGCCCAAGTTTTCAGTCCCCAAATGAATTCATGGAGCTGGATTGCCGATGCAAATTATATGAGGGTTTTTTAAATATACAAACTCAAGTTTGGACCCACACCTTTCCAGCATCCCAGCTTAGTGCGTGTGGAAAGTGTGGCGGGAAGTCCTGGGAGGGTAAAACTTTTAAAGGGGAAAAGTCCGTGATCAGGAGAGTTCACAGCCACCGTCTTGGGACTGAGTAAGGAGAACATAAGATAAGGTAGTTTCTGAAACCAATGGTTAGTTTGAGGGCATGAAAATCTAGCAAAGAGCCATACTGACAAGGTATCTTCAAGGACAGGATGCTTCCCAAGAACATCTGGATCTCGGTAAACTTTATGGCCCTGCTCCCTAGCTCCCTAATTGGCTATTTTTAGGAGATCTGTTCAAATTCCTGCTATCGCTGCATATTTCTGGGGCTGAGATAGGCCTGGCTCCTTATATGGCTTAAGATGAAGCCCCTTCTTTTAAACAGAGTTTGCAGAGAAAAGACGTTCAATTTGTTATGTGTGGTCCTAAAGCACAGATGAAGCACAGACTTGGAATACAGGAGTACTACCTTTCAATTAGTGAATGTCCAAAAATAGGTTTTCAGGCCTGCAAGAAGTCTTATCAAGTGAAGGTGCTTGCCTCCAAGTGGAACAGTCTTGTTTTGATTTCTGGGACCCACGTGTGGAAGAACAAACTTCGGAAGGTGGACATTTGACCTCCATATGTCTTTGTACACAAAATAAATAAATGTAGTAAACATTTATTAAATAAAAACCTCACAGAGATCCGCCTGCCTCTGCCTCCCGAGTGCTGGAACTAAAGGTGTGCGCCAACACTGCCTGGCTGAGTTTAGTAGAATTTTGAGTTTGAATACTCATGGGGCAGAGACTGTGATTCAGTATCTTTTTCAATTGTGTTTCACCTCATTTTATTTTTTGAGACAAAGTCTCTCACTGAACCTGGGTTTCACCAGGGAACCTCCACATTTCAGGCTTGGTTGGACTTCCGGGTGCACACTGCTGTATGCCTGGCGTTTACATGGATGTGAGGGGTCTCAACCCTGATCCTTATTCTTCTGTAGCAAGCATTTCCACAAGTGAGCCATTTCCCCAGCCCCAAAATAGGTTTCTAAATTGCATGGTAGGGCTTCCTTTCTTGGGAAATTTGTGCTAGCGGGAACGGGATAGCTGGTGAAGCTGGGTAGAGAATTCTCTTATTCAACTCTGAAGTTCTCTTCGTGACAAAAATGCTGACTGTAAAACCAGATTCCTGAGATCAAAGTCTGGCTGAGTCAAATGTGTATCTCAGCGGCAGAGCGCTTGCCTAGCACGTGAGACCTCGGGTTCCACCACTGGCACCCACAGAGTAAAGTGAGCAAGCAAACACAGTGGCCATCGGGCTGATTAAGCTGGCAATCACACAACTTCTGGAAAACCACGCATCCCTTTGTGCTGCGGCTGCAAGATGGGGGTAATTTCTTTGACCCCCAAATACTGTTTTAACACAATCACATTTCTGAACTTGGACGTTTCTTGTCAGCCAGGTGGCATTGGTGACATTGTCAGTTCATATTGTTCAGGCTTGTAGTGCATCCTGAGACTTTAACAAATGTCTTCCCAAAGATTACAATATATATTGTCATTGAAAATCTTTTGTGGACCAGGAAGTGGTGGCGCACGCCTTTAATCCCAGCACTCCGGAGGCAAAGGCAGGCAAATCTTGGTGAGTTCAAAGCCAGCCTGGTCTACAGAGCTAGTTCCAGGACAGCTAGGGCTATACAGAGAAACCCTGTATCGAAAGAGAGAGAGAGACAGAGACGGAGACAGAGAGAGAGAGAGACAGAGAGAAGACATGGCTGAATCAGGCATAGTTTCTCACACTGGTCATTCTAGCATTTGTGTCAACAGGGAGGAGGAACACGGAGAGTTGGAGTCCAGTCCAGGCCAGTCTGGACTACAGTGGGAGGCCCTGTCTTAGAAGAACAGAAAAGGGGCCATAAGGGATGGCTCAGTGACTAAGTACACTTGCTGCTCTTGCGGAAGACCTGGTTCAGGTTCTCAATAGTGTGTGTGTGTGTGTGTGTGTGTGTGTGTGTGTGTGTGTGTGTGAGGGAGAGAGAGAGAGAGAGAGAGAGAGAGAGAGAGAGAGAGCACCTGAGCGGTGCACAGGTTTTTCCTCAGGTCCCAGAAAACCACGCCTTACCTGGGCTCCACCTCTTAAAGATAATTGGCTAACAAGGTTTTCCCCATCAATCCTGTAGTGCAAGCTTGTCTGAAATTTGCTATGTAGCTTAGGTTGGCCTCAAAGTTGTGGCAATCCACCTCCTTCAGCCTCATAAGTGCTGGGATTAGAAGCAGGAGCTACAACCCCTGACTTTGATTTTCTGTCTTGATAGTAAACATATAATGAGAAGTATTTAAATGGACAGTATCTTACAGTAAGTGATTCTGGTATCTCATTAGGTTACCCCACAAGGGTATTATAAAGTATAAGGATTAAGTAATACATACAATGTTTACAGACTTGGAATCAAAGTTAGCACCATGTAAGAACTATGGTTACTAAAGATTTACAAAATGAGTCATTGTTAACAATAGCATCCTCCACTCTGACTTCTAATATGTCATGAGCAGTAAGCTTTTGAGAAATGCAAAAGGAAAATTAGAGGTTTCTCCAATGTGAAAATAATGGCCTTGGAAATTAATTATCAATACCATCAAAGCAAAGGAAGGCCCAGGAGAAAACAGTATTATCTTACAGAGCCAGACTTCCCACACTCTTCTCAGAGAAGGAGATGCTCACAAAATCTTTTTGGAAACAGTCCAGAAATAAACCCTTGGATGTTGCTCAAATGATATTTGACCAAGGGTCCCAAGAATGCATGGGAAAGGGATAGTCTCCTTGACACATGATGCTGGGGAAAACTGATATTCCCAGGTTAGAGAGTCAAGTCAGATTGTCTCCCTACAGTGCAGATGACAAATTAATTCTCAGCATTCAGGAGGTAGGGGAAGAGATTGTGAGTTTAGAGCCATACGGAGTCATATATATGAGTTCCAGGAAAGCACTGTCTTAAAAAAGAAAAGAAAAAATGAAAAAAAAGTGAAAGCCACATGTGGTGGATGGTGGTGCACACCTGTAATCCCAGCTTTTTGGGAGGCTGAGGCAGGAAGGGCGATGACTGTGAGGCGAGTCCTGGTTCCTAGTTCGAGCTTCTGTTGCTGTGAAGAGAGGCCATGACCACAGCAACTCTTATAAAGGAAAATGTTTTCTTTTTTTGAGACAGGGTTTCTCTGTGTAGCTTTGGAGCCTGACCTGGAACTCCCTCTGTAGACCAGGCTGGCCTTGAACTCACAGAGATCAACTTGTCTCTGCATCCCAAGTTCTGGGATTAAAGGCATGCGCCACTGTTGTGGGGAGCTGCGGGTTGCATTCCGCCACCGAGCTCCCGCCACCGGCTAGCTTTACCCGAAATAACAACACACAAATTGTATTCATTTAAACACTGCTTGGCCTATTATATCTAGCCTCTTCTCGGCTAACTCTCACACCTGGACTAGCCCATTTCTAATAATGTGTGTAGCACCCCTAGGTGTGCTTACCGGGAAGATTCTAGCCTACGTCCATCCTGGGTTGGAGCTTCATCGATCGCGTCTTCCCGGGAGAGGGGAGCATGGCCTCTGTCTGAGGAGTCTTACCTCACTTCCTCTTCCTCCCAGCATTCTGTTCTGTTTACTCCTCCCACCTATGTTTTAACCTATGAGGGCCAAGCAGTTTCTTTATTATAATTAACCAGTGACCTTCCTCCATCATTTCCCCTTTTCTGTTTAAACAAAAAAAGGAAGGCTTTAACTTTAACATAGCAAAATTACATATAACAAAAGTTATCAAGTAAAAATTACAATATTTATATCTATTTTATCTTTATCATAACTAAGGAAAATTATAACTAACTATTCTTAAAATCCACCAAAGACTCCAGAAAGATACACTATTACCTAAGCAAACAAGAAATAAGCAACTTTCAAAATGTAGAAATGACAAAAACATCTCACTGCCTGGACAGTCACCCAAAGTTCCTCTGTACCGTTGGGGCATCCATCTTTGGCCTACAGGCCCATAGTATCCAGCAGACATTTCCATGAAGCAGGAAATTTCAAAGGCAGTCACTATCTGCTTGTCCTGAAGAATGTCTTGCAGACTCTTTCATGAATCAGGAACCCTGAAAGATCATCTCACCTTTAGGCAAGTTCAGTAGTCCTCTCTCTGCAGGTTCTTTTTGTCCAGCTTATGCAACAGTCCAGGCAAGAGCAGTTTCTTGCCCAAATGTCTAACCAACTCCATAAGGTGCCTCTTCGATGCCCATCTTCCTCTTGAAGTACATTGGTGCTGCCAGGAGCAGAGTGTCTCATTGTCATGAAAAACCCTAAGTTATTAAAACATTTAAAATCCCCTATTCTTTGAAAAATATGAAGAATGCCTATCTAAAATATATCTATGTAGATCTAGAAAATCTTAACTAACATGACTACAAACTTGACTATTATGATTATCTATTAACAACCTATATACATTACATTTTAAGTGAACTACACAATCACAATACCTTAATCAAGATCAGAAATACATATACATATAACCAAATTGACCTCAAATTTAAATCACTAAAGCAAAATCCATATCAATGTAAATTATTTATATCTATATCATATCCCCCTTTAAATGTAAAAGAACATTTATAAAAAATATTTGGGAATATGGGCACAGTTATTTCTCTCCAAACTGCTTCCTGCTGAATGGGGGCCTCATTAATTAGGTCTTTCATGGTATAACCTGTGTGCTAGTTTCATCTCAGTTGGCAGTTGATCGAAGCAATTTTCTGAAGGTGTTCACAGCAACCCTTCAGGAGGGCATGGTCCATCATACCTTATTGGGACAGAAGCAATCCACAGACTCTCACCCTCTGTAAAAACAAAGTAAGAAACTCCTTTCCAAAGCATCATATCCTTAGATCCAAATTCTAAAGTCAAGGTATTTTCAAAATCTCTACGTTGGATTAGTTCAGCAGCATTTATAAGCAAATATCTTTTAGCAGCTGTTGCTCCTTCCTCAGCATTCAAACAATTCAAACAGAGCATAATAGCATACAGTATCAAAATTCTCTGTGTATTTTCCATATTTGTGCGCTTTATTTTAACCTCTATTTTGTTTATTTTTACTTTTATTTTTCTGCTTTTTGAGACAGGTTCTCTGTATCTTTGACCTGGAATAACTCTGTAGACCTGGTTGTCCTTGAACTCTCAGAGATCCCTCTGTCTCTGCCTCCCAGGCATTGGGATTAAAGGCGTGTGCTACCACACCTAGAAGTCACAGAGGTTAATCTCCCTCTGCCTCCCAAGTGTTGGGATTGAAGGTGTGTACTACCACACCCAACAACTCTCTTCCTTTTTTTTTTGTTTTTTACTTTAAGAACTTCAACTTTTAGCCTGTACATATTTTTAACACACTGTAAATCATTTAGAAGTTTTCTTTGTCTTTGAATCTCTCTTTACTATATATCTCTCTTTTTCTGACCACATGAGTCTTTAATTTACCAAGCAATATCAGTAGGACTAAAGCCGTGGCTTTGACGGCTGGATCCAGCTCATTCCTTAGCTTTCCAGCCTCATGGCGGAGGTACCGCTGTAGCCACATTTATTGCCACAAGTCTATGGTGTTTCAAGGTCCCTGCCAGCAAGTAAGCTGCAGCATTATGTCCACGCACAACACACAAGTCCTCTCTCTGTAGTCAGCCCTCCTGCCTCAAACAGTAAGAGTTTGCCCTGGCAGGATGGCCCAGAAAGCCAGCATTTTAAAACAGCACAACTTTTTTCCTGCTACTGCTGAAAACCTAAAAGCATGCATTCAGCTTTTCACCAACACCGTTTAAGTGTGTTGTGGCAGGACCTCTTAAGAGC
This sequence comes from Microtus oregoni, assembly GCF_018167655.1. Classification (NCBI taxonomy): domain Eukaryota; kingdom Metazoa; phylum Chordata; class Mammalia; order Rodentia; family Cricetidae; genus Microtus; species Microtus oregoni. The sequence continues at coordinate 60,978,282 of NW_024543061.1, forward strand.
TGCAGGGTTTTGCAGCTAAAGCTGAGTCAGGAAGCCTCTCTTAGATGAGAGCACTTGCTTGCCTCTAACAAGCAGACCTGACCCGAGAAATTGCTGCTACCAAGAAAACATGCTTTACTCTTCCCCAGGCTTTCTCAGGCTTTCAGTGGATTCAGTTGTCCACACGTCTGGGTGCCATTCTGTTGTGGGGAGCTGTGGGTTGCATTTTGCCACCCAGCTCCTGCCACCGGCTAGCTTTACCCGAAATAACAACACACAAATTGTATTCATTTAAACACTGCTTGGCCCATTATATCTAGCCTCTTCTCGGCTAACTCTCGCACCTGGACTAGCCCATTTCTAATAATGTGTGTAGCACCCCTAGGTGTGCTTACCAGGAAGATTCTAGCCTACGTCCATCCTGGGTTGGAGCTTCATCAATTGCGTCTGCCCAGGAGAGGGGAACATGGCCTCTGTCTGAGGCGTCTTACCTCACTTCCTCTTCCTCCCAGCATTCTGTTCTGTTTACTCCTCCCACCTATGTTTTAACCTATGCGGGCCAAGCAGTTTATTATAATTAACCAATGACCTTCCTCCATCACGCCACCTTCTGGCTAAAGGAAAGCATTTAACTGTGGTGCTTCACTTTACAGTTCAGATATTCAATCCATTATCATCATGCTGGCATGCAGACAGACGTAGAGCTAGAGAGACAGCAGAAAGTCCTATATCTTTCAGGCAACAGGAAATGCCCCACCCCCACAGAATTCACAGGGTAGGAGGAGAGAACCAACTTCACAAAGTTGTCCTTGACCCCTTCCCCCGTGTGTGTGTGTGTGTGTGTGTGTGTGTGTGTGTGTGTGTATACTCAGTATTTGAACCCTGCCCCCTCAAAAATTAAAAAGCCTACAAGGACTGGAGAGGCGGTCCATGCCTAGTGTTCCTAGCATGTCTGAAGCACTGTGCTCAGTCCTCAGCAGGCATATACGAGGCAGGATCGACCTCTTGTTCTAGCACTTAAGCGGTTCAAGCTCACTCTTGGTTATACGGTGAGTTCAAGGCCAGCCTGGGCTATCATGTAAGACCCAGAAATAAAACAAAAGTGTATGTTGTGTCAACAGAGATGAAATTATTTGGCACAGAAATGGTAAAAAGGAACCCTAGCCAAATTTTGCCCAAGATAGGCAAGACTTCATTGGAACTGTGAAATGAATTGCCTGACCTTAGCTGGAGCCAAAGAGACAACACTGGCTGAGAGATAAACTAAGGTGTTCTCTGAATAGAGGAAGAGGCAAGCCTTTTCTCAACTTAATCTGCGGACCCAGGGTAAAGTAGCCCCTTCCTCCTGTAGACTTTTTTCACATTTATTATTTTATGGGTATGAGTATTTTTCCTGCATGGATGTGTGTACACCATGTGTCCAAGGAGGCCAGAAGCATCACTATGCCCAGCTTCATTTTTGTGTGTGTGAATGAATGTCATATGTATATGGTATCTTCAGAGGCCAGAAAAGTGTGTTGGGTCCCCTGAAGCTGGAGTTACAGGCTATTGCGAGTTGCCAGAGTTGGATGTGGGGACAGGTTCTCAAAACAGCAGCAAGGGCTCTTAACTGTGGCGCTCTCTCTACCACTGGTGCTGATAGCGGCCTCCTCTGTCCTTGGGCTTGAGCCCAGTGCTTCACACAAGCTAGGCAAGTGTTCTACTTCTGTGTTATAGCGCCCTCTTTATTTTGAAACAGGTTCTAAGCCCAAGCTAGTTTAGTCTTGAAGGGTTTATTTGGTCATTTTTCATTGGCCAGCAGCACAGTTTCAGAAGATGGTGTGTCCCCCCCCCCCCCCGTCCCGTCCCCCCCCCCCCCACCACCGCGAGACATAGTTTCCCTGTGTAGCTGGCTGTTCTGGAACTCACACTGTAGATCAGGCTGGCCTCGAACTTAAGGATCCACCAGCCTCTGTCTCCCTAAGCGCTGGGATTTAAGGGCCACCAAGGCCTGGCAAAAGATGCTTTTCTCTTTATTGAAGGGATGGGCAAGTTGAGCGGTCTACTCATTCCAGAAACCGCTGAGTTCTTCTTGCAGCGGGTGCCATTGTCCTGTGTAAATATCCTGGTGGTGAGCCGGGCGTTGGTGGCGCACGCCTTTAATTCCAGCACTCGGGAGGCAGAGGCAGGTGGATCTCTGTGAGTTCGAGGCCAGCCTGGTCTACAAGAGCTAGTTCCAGGACAGGCTCCAAAAACTACAGAGAAACCCTGTCTCGAAATAAAAAAAAAAAAAAAAATCCTGGTGGTGTTGAAGGTTTGGGCCCTACAATAGCTTAAAAGGCTTTCGGTTTACTGATTAATGGCATTCAGACTCTGTGTTCCTGGGAAAACGACTAGTCAAGTCAACCATCTAGGAAAACATTGATCGGCCTGGAGTTAATGGCCAGATAATGGATAATGAACTGATTACATTGTAGCAATCTAAAAGTCTGACTTTTTTTTTTTTTAAACAAAACAAAACAAGTTCTCAGTATATAAACCACACCCCGGGCTGCCAGGGCCTCCTAATTCAAGAGCGCATTAGGAGAGGTGACGGAATGGAAGAACAAGCACTCTCTCAGGGCCTCTACCGAGGCGGGGTGAAGGGCGAAGAGCCAGCTTCAGGGGGCTTGGATGAAGCCGCATCCTTGAGGAGAGGACAAGGACCTTCGAGGCAGAGGAGCTGCCGCAGCTCCAGGCCGACCCTGGCAGGAGGAAGGCGGCCCGATGCTTGGCGGTAGCAAAATCGGAGCTAGCGGCTCCGGACGCCGATCCCTCCTTGGCCTCGCGCGCCCGTGCGTCATGATTTGCGACAGATTGCTTTGCGGCTCGGGTCGCCTCGTGACTTGACTTACGGCGCCTCCTTCGGGTATTTGTGGACCTCCTTCCCGGCGTGCTCTGAGCCTGCTCCTCCGTCTCTCCTGCTTGGCTCCCTTTGGCCTCACGGTGCCGGGACCGAGCTCCTGCGTGCCCCGCGTTCCGAGGCGCGTGAGTGGGTGTTTCCGGCGGGGTGGCGGGGCGTGGGGCCCTTCCGACTGGACGTCCTCGGCGGCTGCTGAGCCTGTCCTCCCTGCGGGCTCCGCCGGTGCAAGAGGAGGCGCCGGCCGGGTCGGGATGCTGGCCTTGGGAGGGCAGCCTGGAGGCGGTGGCGGTCACTGTCGGTCGCTGGGTGAGGTTGGGAAGAACCGGTGGACTTAGGGAATTTGACATTCAGGGTAGCCGCATAGTCCGCCTTTCTGGACTTTGAAAAATGAGGCGTGCAGTAATACACTGACTTCACTCCTTGAAGGGGCACAGTTCTGTGGTTACTAGTACGTTTTCGAGGTTCCACAACCCTTAGCATTATCGAATTTCACACCATTTTCATCACTCCTAAGTAAATCCTGAAGCCCTAGTTAATTCCTCTCCCGTTTTCCCAACTCCCAGCATCCCTTCTCCTTTGCATCTGTGAACTTGCCTGTTTCGCTGGTGTGAAATGATACGGAGCTTTAAAAAATGAGCGTGTAGGGTCTGTTTCAGTTGAACCAGTGTGTATTCCGCTTTCACGGTCCATCGGTTGATTCCACTTCCTTTCTCTTGTGAATGTAGCAGCGTACACACAGATGTACGGGCATCTGTAGTTGGATCTAGAGTCCTTTGGGCATATGCCTACGAGAGGGTTAGCTGGGTCATGAGGTAAAGAACTAGCTTAGTTCTTTGAGATATGCTCAACACTAATTTCTGAATTGGTTGCACTAATTTATATTCCCACCAAGACCTCCCTCCTAGCCAATTACTGTTTTCTTGTGGACAGCCATCCTGACTGGAATGAGATGGAATCTCAGTAGTTTTAGTTTACCTTTCTTTGGTGGCTAAGGATGTTGAACACTTAAGCTATATCATTGGCCTGGGCCTGGCTGGCTGGTTCAGTGGTTTCTGCTCTTGGGGAGAACTGGCTTGGGTTCCCAATGCTCATCATCAGGTGCCTACAGCCACTTTTAGCCCCAGCTCCAGGGGATCTGATGCTTCTGGCCTCCATGGGCACCTTCACTCATTCACATACCCACACACAGACACATAGGTACAGAATTAAAATTGATTTTAAAAAGATTTGAATTTAACTGGGCGGTGGTGGTGCACACCTTTAATCCCAGCCCACGGGAGGCAGAGGCAGGTGGATCTCTGTGAGTTCAAGGCCAGCTTGGTCTACAGTGTGAGTTTCAGGACAGCTAGGACTGTTACATAGAGAAATGCTGTCTCAAAAAAAAAAAAAAGATTTGAACTATTAGAACATCTTCCATAGAGAACATCTCAGAAGAGTCGGAAAGATCGTAAGGACCAGAAGACCAGGAAGTCTGCTGTAACAGTGTCTTTTACATGACAAGGACATTACACTATGTGACATCTCAGTTTTGCTGCCTTACTAAAACATGGGCAGCTACAGGACCAATTGACATGCCAACTTGGATGGGGGAAGCTCTCACAGGGCTCCACCTCTAGATGAAGAGCTATAGGCAATTGACTGTTGAAGGAGGGAGAATAAGTCTTTCCCAGAAAGTACCAAGTGATTATCCAGTACCAAGTGATCAGCCCTGAAATCATAGACATACATGCCCCATAAACAGACTCGGTAGGCTTGTGTTTATATATTTATTCATGTATGTATGTTTGTTATGTATGTAAAAGGAAGAAAGCCATGAAGTTTGTGGGTGGGGGAGTTATGGGAGGTATTGGAGGTGAGGAAGAAGAAATTATATAATTATGTAAAATTATCCATAGCAAGAATTCTGTAATACTGATAACATTGTAATACTGATATAACACCATATGTTCTCAGTGTAAACATTTACCTTTTCTAGCCCACAATAGTACATGTGTTAACTGGAAGAATAGCTAGGTTTATCTGTGTCTTGGCAGATCCTACCTGACCCCTGAGAGACATTGTCCCCTAAGTAAGTGCTTTATTTGATTTGGGATAGAGGCTCTTGCTTTTTCCTCTATTTTTTTGAGCTTTATATTAATGTTTTATTTGTTTGTTTGTTTGTTTGTTTTGAACCCAGTTTGGTAATGTCAACCAACTTGGGGCTTTTTTCTTTTTCTTTTTTTAATTTTATTTTATGTGCATTGTGTTTTGCCGTGAGCATTGGATCCCATGGAGCTGGAGTTACAGACAGTTGTGAGCTTCCATGTGGGTGCTGGGAATTGAACTCAGGACCTCTGGAAAAGCAGTCAGTGCTCTTAACCCCTGAGCCATCTCTCTAGCCCAATTATTTTTTAAGTGAAGAAATACAGATGTTTCTATTTGCAGATGCCAACAACCTATACTTAAAACACCACAAAGACTATACCAGAATATTCTTGAAGATGTGATAAATGATTTCAGAATGCCACAAAATATATAATTAGCATACAGAAATCAAAGTCTGTTTCATAGTACCAGCTAAGAAAGAAAACAATAACAATTTACAATATTTACATTAAAATAAAACAAACAAAAACTAGCCAGCCAAAACCCAGATGTGTAACAGAACACAGGAAGCTCTTATCTTTGCTTCTCCTCTGAATCTGTCTCCTAATCCACTCCCCAATTCTGCTTTATTTAAACAGAGTCAACATGGCTGGAGCTGAGGAAGCGGTCCACAGAGGTTGTGACAACCATTCTCCCTTTGCTGGTGGGAAGTCTGTGTTGTGCTTTGGGCAGGTAACTAGCTGCTTCATTCTGAAGTCTGAGTGAGGAGAGTTAGGATGAAGTGATACTGTCCTCCTGCGTGTGAGTTTTTCTGGACTCCCTTCTCCTTTGATGCAGTGTTTTAGGGGCTTTGCTGTTTTGGTTTGCAGCACTGAGGATTGAATTTAGAGCTCTACCACTGAGGTATTGTACCCCCAGCATGGTGCTATATTTTGTCATTTTGTCCCAAGGTCTTCTAGTGACTTAGTCTACTCGTGAGCTTTGCAGTAAAGTCTAATAGTAGGGCCAGTGAGGTGGCTCAGCAGATGGCCCCTGCTGCTAAGCCTGACGACCTGAGATCTGTCCTTGGGATCCGGTAGAGGAAGAAGTGACTCCTGCTAGTTGTCCTCTGAGTTCATGTCACACTGTGCTACTTTGTACTTACGTATACATATGCAAAATAAATACATTTGAGAAATGTAATAAAACGTTTAAAAACTTGTAGTACAAGGGATTACATTTAGGTGTAAATTTTTGTGTTCATGTGTTATAAAATTTTACCCTATTTGAATGTATAATGTAGATAGAGTATGGTACGTGTATGGGATGCTTCTCTGTGTGTAGAAATTGTGCATGAACTGGGTCGTGGTGGCCCACGCCTCTAATCCCAGCACTCAGGAGGCAGAGGCAGGCGGATCTCTGTGAGTTTGAAGCCAGCCTGGTTTACAAGAGCTCGTTCCAGGACAGGCTCCAAGAGAAACCCTGTCTCCAAAACCAAACAACAACAACAGAAAAGAAATTGTGTGAAAAATTCTTGTTTTGTCTATCCAAATTCTGTCTTTATCAAAGAATTGTTAGGACTTACCTAATTTAAACAAGACAAGGGAATAAACCCCAAAGATCAGCCATGATATATTTGTTTCGCTGAGAGATGGGAATTGTGGAAGTGGGTATTGTAAGAGCTTTACTCCTTTTGCCTTGCCTGTGGAGTGAGGTTTGGGCTCTGAGGTGGTAAGTTGGGTTTCCTAGCTCTGCTTCAGAGGATTGGAGCCCCCTCAGTGAGAGAGCTTGCTTAGCCTGTGGGAGACCTTGGGGTCTGTTCCTAGCTCCACAAAGCAAAAAAATCAAAACCTAACCTAGCTTGAGAAAGTTTAAGAAGGATAGCGGCGATACTATGTTAAAAGCAACATTTTTGTATTAAATTTTTTTGTTTTTGTTTTTCGAGACAGGGCCTCTCTACAGAGCCGTAGCTATCTTAGAACTCACTATGTAGACAGGCTGATCTCAAACTCAGAGATTCACTTGCCTCTGCCTCCCGAGTGCTGGGATTAAAAGGGTATGCCACCACGACCTGTTTACATTTTTTTTTTTTCCAGTTTTTGGAGACAAGGTTTCTTTGTGTAGCCCTGGCTGTCCTGGAACTTGCTCTGTAGATCAGGCTGGCCTCAAACTCACAGAGCTCCGTCTGACTTTCCCTCCTCAGTGCTGGGATTAAAGGTGTACACCACCACTACCTGACTTAAAGCAATGTGTAATGCGTGCATAAAGTTAGGCTTTTTTATAGGCTACCATTCGATGCTTTGATACATGTATGCATGATATGTCCAGTACTTTTCCCTGGGCTGAGGGTGGAACCTAGAGCCTCCTGTGCTAGGTGGGTGCTCTAATCTACAGTTAGCTCTTCTCAGTTCTCAAGAGAGCAAGAGGAGCTGTGTCGGGAAACTCAGGGAGATTTCCCCTTCTGGATTGTAGAGCCAGTACACAGCCGAAGAATACCAGGCCATCCAGAGGGCTCTGAGGCAGAGGCTGGGCCCAGAGTACATCAGCAGCCGCATGGCTGGAGGAGGCCAGAAGGTAAGTTGAGTCTTGGGCACATATCTAGCAGCTGATAGAGAAATTCTGCCTATTGCTTTTACTAGATTCCACAGATTGAGAGGCTCTTGTTCCCTATTACTGGAGACCTCGTACCTCTGGAAGGGGTGGGTTTCAGACTTCTTTGTCATTTGTAGTGGCCCAAACACTGTCTTGAGGTTGCTGTAAATTCCATGTTGAGATTTTTATCTCATCTTTAAATGTTCTCTTTACTACTTGCTTTTAATTTCATTCCCTCCCCTCCCCTCCCCTCCCCTTCCTTCCCCTCCCCTCCCCTCCCCTTCCCTTTTAGGTTTTTCCAGACAGTGTTTCTCTGTATAGTCCTGGCTGTTCTGGAACTCACTTTATAGACCAGGCCTTGAACTTGGAGCGATCCTCCTGCCTCTGCCTCCCAAGTGCTGGGTTTAAAGGCGTGTGCAACTGTAGCATACTTTCTTTGGGACTGCCATCCAGCTCCCAGTCATGACATGAGGAATTATTATTAGCTGTGAATTTTCAGCCTTATCTTCTCTCACTAGCTCTTATAATTTATTTTAACCTGTTTCTCTTCATCTTTGTTTTGCCTCAGACTTTTTGCTTTTTTTTCTTTCTTTTTATTTTTTTTTCGAAACAGGGTTTCTCTGTGGCTTTGGAGCCTGTCCTGGAACTAGCTCTGTAGACCAGGCTGGTCTCGAACTCACAGAGATCCGCCTGCCTCTGCCTCTGCCTCCCGAGTGCTGGGATTAAAGGCGTGCACCACCATTGCCTGGCTACTTTTTTTTTTCTTTCTATATGTCCTAGTCCATGTCTGTCTGTCTGGCACCTGTCTGCCTTCTGGGCCCAGATGTGTTCCTCACTTTTTCCCTTGTCCTCTCTCCTCTCAAGCCAAGATTCCTTCTCCTGTTTATTCTTTCTGCCCACCAGCCCGACCTGTCCCTCCTCTGCCTCCTCTGTCTATTCAGCTTTTTATTAGGCCAGTCAGGTGCCTAAGGCAGGCAAGGTGAAACAGCAACGCATCTTTATGTAATTAAACAAATGCAGCACATCTATACATAGTGAAAGTAACGTCCCACAACAAGCCAGCACACCAAACCTTGCTTCCAGTTTTAACAATCTTCTTCTGTTGCTGAAGGACGGCGTCCTGGCCTCCTGCTGGAAAGCTTATGCTGCCCCAGAGCTGCTCATGCTGAAGCTGTGTGTGGTTTTGGTCCTCCGGAAGCTGTGCCATAGGTCAGCCTGAAGTTTCTGAGGCTGGTCCCTTCCCAGAGATTGACTGATAGTTCTAGTTTGATTTTTCCAAAAGTCTCTGAAATACTTGCATTGAGATTTCCTGTGGAAAGGAAGTTTTGCCAAAAACATACGAGGAATAAATGAATTTTAATTGACACTTAAAAATACCAACACCAAGGACATTTTAATAGCTTTTTCTTAAAAATGTATTTTCTAGGTGTGTTACATTGAAGGTCATCGGGTGATTAACCTGGCCAATGAGATGTTTGGTTACAATGGCTGGGCACACTCCATCACCCAGCAGAATGTGGGTATGTTCCCTGCGTGTGCTGACTGCTTTATGCTCATTATTTCATAGCTGGTTTTCCCCTGCTTAGAGAGTTTAGTGTGTCAGGGTTTGGGTAGGTGGGTTGGTTGCCAGCCAAGGAAAGTAACTAGGTGCAGGGAACAGTGTCTTTCCAACTGGTTCTCTTTCCCATTCCTAGATTTTGTTGACCTCAACAATGGCAAATTCTACGTGGGAGTCTGTGCCTTTGTAAGGGTGCAGTTAAAGGTGAGGGGGTGGGGTGCCACTGCTGCCTGGGAGGACTGAGTAGACAGAGTGAGCAGGGAGGGTGTGTCTTAACCAGGGTGCCTAGGATGGCAGTATTCAAATGTCCTGTGCGCCTGCCCTCAAGAGAGTGTTGACAGGATGTGTTGTGTCTCAACTCATCTTACGTTGATGCACAAAAGTTTGACCACATAAATATAAAAGGAGTGTGTGTGTAGTGTGTATATGTGTATGTAAGTGTGTAACTTAACAGTGGAAAATCTTTTTATAATGTAACAACCTAAGTGCCATAGGGGATTAAATTCTATCATTTATTTGAAGCAGTGCTGTGTCCCATAGCCCTTACTTCAGTTTAGATCAGCGGTTCTCAACCTATGGGGGGTCAAACGACCCTTTCACAGAGGTCACCTAAGATAGCTGCATATCAGATATTTGCATTATAATTCATAACAGTAGCAAAATTACAGATATGAAGTAGCAACAAAATGCTATTATGGTGGGGAGTCCTCACAACACAAGGAAGGTTGAGACATCTCACCATGCAGATCCTGGGTACCTTAGGCTCAGGCTTCTTTCTCTGCCTCCTGTGGACTGAAATGACACGCATGTGCTCCCACCAGCTTCAATAAAGTCTCAGTACATAGAGCCTAGGTTATGCCGAAACTGGCGGTTTACAGTTCCAGTTCCTGAGTTACAGGATTGTGCTGTCCTAAGCTGCACTCTTATCAGAAATGTCATTGTCCTAATATATTTATGACTGGAAATTCCATTTATAACTCCATTGTGTTTCTAAAATATATATATATTGTGTGTGTGTATATATATATATATATATATATATATATATATATATAGAGAGAGAGAGAGAGAGAGAGAGAGAAACTGTTAAACTGTTGTTTTTGGTCAATTTCTATTGACCTCACAGCTTTAAAGACTTGGCACTGACCACAAGCATGTTTCCAAGCAGATCTGTTCCAGACAACACTTCTAGAAATTTATATATATATATATATTTTCGAGACAGGGTTACTCTGTAGCTTTGGAGCCTTCCTGGAACTAGCTCTTGTAGACCAGGCTGGTCTCGAACTCACAGAGATCCGCCTGCCTCTGCCTCCCAAGTGCTGGGATTAAAGGCGGGCACCACCATCGCCGGCTAGAAATGGATAGCTTAAGCTCTGTGCTGTTGTCTCTTCAGTAGGGTCCTGGAGCCACAGCCTGGGGGTGGTGGGGGTAGTAGTGGTATTGGTTTCTTTGTTTTTTTGAGTGCTGTTGCTCAGGGAAGAGGACCATAGCTCCCATATTAGAGCTCCAACAATGCCCCTTTCTACCTCAGGACGGGTCCTATCATGAGGACGTGGGTTATGGAGTTAGTGAGGGCCTCAGGTCAAAGGCTTTGTCACTGGAGAAGGCTAGGAAGGAGGCTGTGACTGACGGGCTGAAGCGGGCACTCAGGTAAGAAGGAGCTGGGCTCCAGCCACCTCATGTCAGCTCATCTTTCAGAAGTGGCCCGTTTCCTTGGGTCAGAGATCTAATAATGTGAGAAGATAAGTCTCATTCTATCCTGATGCTTCTGTACTTTCCCGTGGTTGCAGGGCTGCATCTGACTACACTGTCTGCAGTGGCAGTGCTGGTTCCTTTCTTCCGAATACACTGACTCAAAATTTAGTTTGCCTCAGTTCAGGATTGATTTGCCATATTGTTGTGGGTCTGGGGTGGAGAGGTTAAAAAACAAACAAAAAAACCCAGAAAACAAACCCCGTGATCTGTACTCCCAGAGGGCAAATCTTCAGTGACCTAACACCTCTCACTGGCCCCCAGCTCCTAAGATCCCATCAGGTCTGCCCCACTCCCTAGAGGCCTGGCCTTTATCAGGTGGGCTGTGTGTGGGCTTCATAGCACTCAATGTCCCTTTGGAAATCTGTGTCAGGTCACTGCTCTGCTCTCAGAAGCTAGTGTAATGCAGGAATGTGACATGGTCCATTGTGTCTCACTCAACTAGGGCCCATTTCCTCTCCTGTGTTGCAGCTTTGTAGTGTTGTAACTGTGAGATGTAACTGAACTGTCTGGCTTTTTGTCATTGTAGGAGTTTTGGGAATGCACTTGGAAACTGCATTCTGGACAAAGACTACCTGAGGTCACTAAATAAGCTTCCACGACAGGTATGTGAACAGCGAGGAGTGGGGTGCAGGCGCTTGCTATCACAGCATGCAACTGCTCCAGTATGTCCTTGAGTGTAGCTGCAGGAAGGAGAAGGGAGGACTCAGCGTTTGGCAGCATCTAGAATGGTTATTTCAGATTCAGAAGGTTGAGGCTAGCCGATGTGACCTGGCCAGGTTTATAATGCCCCTCATGAACAGAGAGCCATGCAGGGCCTTCTCCCACTATTGCTGTTCCCTATACGTGTTCACACTAGCTGTCTTTCTGCTCTGAGCTCTGGTGGCTGTGAGGTGCGTACCTCCATTCTGTCTGTCACTGCCTATCTGTGGGATCTTAGTACCAGCCTCAGGAGTGCTGTGTGGTAGATGTGGCTAGAGTTGCAGGAATTGGGGCAGATTTGGTCTCCTTGAGAGCTTTGTCAGGTGCTGCCCCATCCTTTTACCACAGGAACCAGAGGAGTGTCATTTGGCTTCTGACAAGACTTTCTTCTTTTCCTCATGTGTGTGTGTGTGTGTGTGTTTGTGTGTATGTATGCCAGTCCTGAGAACATACACTGTGGTTGTCTGTCTATCTACCTCTTGACTGTTGTATTGCTGCTGGGAACAGAGACGTGTAAATTTCCATAGAAGCGCTGTCTTCAGTTTTGTGATAGGTACCTACAAGTGTGAGTGCCGGGTCATGTGTCTCCTATTTTGTTTCTTTTGAGAAATCTCCACCCTGATACAGTCCCTACTGTACAGTCTGCTCTCCATGACCTTACTCTTCTATTGCTTTAGTAGAGTTTTGCTTCATGTGTCCATCATGTCAGCAGCATTGTTGTCTTTCAGAAGCTTGTTGGCCATCTGGGAATCGTCTTGTGAGAGATTGAAGTCCATTGCCATTTTTTTTTGTTTGTTTTGTTTTGTTTTTCGAGGCGGTTTCTCTGTGGCTTTGGAGCCTGTCCCGGAACTAGCTCTGTAGACCAGGTTGGTCTCGAACTCACAGAGCTCCGCCTGCCTCTGCCTCCCGAGTGCTAGGATTAAAGGCATGTGCCACCACCGCCCAGCTTCCATTGCCATTTTTAATGGGTTATTCGGTATTTTTGCTGTTGAGTGATGGTAGCTCTTTAAATATTCTCAACATTAAATACTTTATCTGTTAATAAGATATACAAATGTTTTCTCCCATTCCATATATGTTGTAAGATTATTTTTATTTTGTTTTATTTTATTTTTTGATTTATTTTTTTTTTTATTTTTATTTTTTTTGTTATTTTGAGGCAGCCCTGGCTGTCCTGGAATTTGCTCTGTAGACTAGGTTGTTCTCAAACTCTAAGCCACCTGCTTCTGCCTTCTAAGTGCTGGGAAAAAAGGCTGGTACCACCACTGCCCAATGCTATTAGTGTCTTTTTTTAATAATTTATATTTATTTCATGTGCATTGCAGTTTTGTATGAAGGTATTGCATCTGTTGGAATTGGACTTACAGACAGCTGCAAGCTGCCAAGTGTTTGCTGAGTAGTTTCTGGGAGTTGAACCTGGGTCCTAAGTGCTCTTAACCACTGAACCATCTCTTGAGTCCCACTTTTGGTGTCTTACACCATATCCAGTGCTGTTTTTTCCCTAAGAGTTTGAAGTCTTAACTTAGGACTTAGTTTGTGTTGAGCTGGTTCTTCTGAAAAGTATAGACATTTACCAACCTCCTCCTTTGGTCTGGGGAGATCTAGGGTTCTCAGCAGTATCCACTGACTCCTCTCCCATGTGACAGTTCATGTTCATGTGTATGTATGCATTTGCCTGTGGAGGCTAGAGGTAAGACGTTAGCTGTCTTTCTCAGTTGCTCTGCCTTATATTTGAGACAGGGTCTCTCACTGACCTGAAGCTCAGCAGTTAGGATACACTGGTTGGCCATTGAGCTCAAGGGATCCTTCAGGGTTGGTATTATAGGCATTTGTTACCCCACCCAGCTTTTATATGGGTGCTGAATATCAAACTCAGGTCCTTGTAGGTGACAATGTAGTTGGATACAGATTCTGTAACCATTTAAAACAGTTACCGATAGGGTGGTTGTTATTTCCATTTTTCTGGTTTTGTTTTTTTTTTGTTCTTGGACCTTTGCCTTCCTTTGTTTTGAATTTTTTGTATGGCTGATTTGATTCTTCATATTGCATTGTGTACATTCTTAGATAATTTCCTTGTAGTTTCCATTGCAGTTGCATAAATCATGTTAGTGTTAATAGTTGCTTTAAAATGGCATCAGTTTAACTCCAGTTGATAATAAAACTACTTTATATATGATATATTCATTGCTGTAGGCTTTGAGTTTTGTTGACCCAGGGTCTTAGGGTATAGCTGAGGCTGGTCTGGAACTCAGAGCTGCCTGCCTCTGCATCCCAAGTGCTGGGATTAAGGGTGTGCCCCACCATATCTGGCAGGTTTTTTTGTTTTTGTTTTTTGAGATAGGGTTTGTAGCTTTGGAGCCTGTCCTGGAACTAGCTCTTGTAGACCAGGCTGGCCTCAAACTCACAGAGATCCGCCTTCCTCTGCCTCCTGAGTACTTAGGATTAAAGGTGTGCGCCACCTCCGCCTGCAGTTTTTTTTTTTTTAATTAAAAATTTTCTTTTATTGCTTTGCTCTTTAAATTCTGTGTAGGAGCATTACAGTGACATTTTTCTGTGTATGCCAGCATTTTTTTTTTTTGAGAACTTTGTATTTCTTTGTGCTGCTACTTGTCTTGGTGAATCTGAAGGACTCTATTTTCTTTTCCTTCCCCTCTCCCTTCTGCCTTCCTTCCAGTTCTCTTTCCTTTTTTCTAAGACAGTGTCTCAAGCTGTACCTCAGGTTGCCTTGAGCTTGCAGCTATTCGCTGCCAGTGCCTCCTAAAGCGCAAAGGAAAAGGGATACGTATACCGCAAAGACAGATCAGCCACCAAGGAAAGAGTCAAGTTAGACTATATAGACTATTTTCATCAAAAGCATTTAATCTTTATTGAAACTTATTACTGATACAGAACAGTTCAAAATACAAATGAACTGCTCTTGTTAAAATATGTCAGATGTCGCTGGGCAGTGGTGGCGCATGCTTTTAATCCCAGCACTCGGGAGGCAGAGGCAGGCAGATCTTTGTGAATTCAAGACCAACCTGGACTACAGAGTAAGTTCCAGAACTGGCTACATGGGCTTACATAGCTACTGAGAAACCCTCTCTTTGAAAAAAAAAAAAAAAAAAAAAAAAAACAAGCACAAAACAACAACAAAAATGTCAGCTATCTGCAGCCCCAGCTGCTCAGGCTTGCCTGGGCCCAGGAGTTTGCCATTGGTGTGGGAACAGATAGGTCAAGGATCATCAAGCAGTATGTCTGCGGATGTGCGTGATGGGGGGGGGGGGGGAGCTGGGTATGGGGTGCCTTCAGTTTTTCTACCTCTTTTCCTTTCTTTCTAGCTCCCTCTTGAAGTGGATTTAGCTAAAACAAAGAGAGAAGATTTTGAACCATCTGTGGAACAGGCAAGATATAACAGCTGCCGACAGAATGAAGCACTGGGACCCTCAAAACCACAAGAAGCAACCTCCCCTTGCAGACCAAGCCACCCACATGATTCGGACAGTAGGCTGCAGGGGGCTAAGGACTGCAGCAGCTCCTGGTACTGGACTCAGGTTCCTTCCCTTTCCTCTTCCGCCCCTTTTAGCCTGGCTTTGGTTGCTTCCACTCCTGCCTTTGAAACCAAGTGGTTTGTGTGCTTCTTCAAGCCGGGTCCTTTGTGGTTAACTTGGTTTGCAGCAGTCTGGCCGCCACCGGGGAGAGTGATGCCATTCACCAGCGGAAGCTCCGGAAGCTCCGGCAGAAGCAGCTGCAGCAGCAGTTCCGCCAGCGGATGGAGGCTCGCCTGCAGGGCCAGGCACCTGCTGCAGAGGTGGAAGCCGAACCTGAGGGTGTGTGAGGATGTGTGACGGGGAGGCTGTGACTCCCTCCAGGCCGTGCCTCGCTAGGGCTTCTCAGAGTTCCATGTAGGACAGATGACCCCATGGAATTAGGATGGTAAAATATGCTCTGCTCCTTACCAGTTCTAAAGACGAGGGATTTTCAGGGAGGTCATCGGCCATGATTGACATAATCTGCACCACTTGGGAGGCAGAGGCAGGTGGATCAATGAGCTCCAAGTTGGCCTGGAATACATAATGAGGCCCCTCCCCATCTTCTGGAATTTGAAATTTCAAGTAAAGAATTGCTTTGTCTCTGCATTAGGAAACTTGCCTCTTGGATGGCTTTTGAATATAAGACAAAGCTGAAAGATAACTGGAGGTTTTAGCAGATTCTTTACTCAGGAGCTTAAATTAACCTGAGCTCGGATTTCACAGAATTAGATATTTCTGATGTGCCAACATTTATTAAGTACTTTTCTGGTCCAGAGAACGTTTGCCCTTTTTCTCTGTAGTGAAGGTGCAAGAGACAGGTTATATGCTGGTTCTCACCCCTTAACCCAATGCAACATTAACGTAGGAAAAAAACAAACAAACAAACCAAAACATATCACCATTCTGGGCACATCCTGAGTAATGAGTTAGCCTAAAAGTTTGGCTTCTGGCCATGCCAGGAGCTTGAAGGGCAGGGATGGGATTCAGGATGCACTGCTCTGTCCCAGAACCACTGGGCTGGAAGACTCATACCACCCCCCTGCCTTTGCTGTTGACAGGAAAATGGGTTGGGGTTTTGCTCAGACGGTAAAATGTTTGCCTGGTGTCCCAAGTTCTGGTGTGGTAGTGGCACACTGCTGTTACACTAGGAGAATCAGATATTCAAGATCATCTTGGCTGTATAGGAGTTTAAGACCTGCCAGAGCTACATGAGAGACTCTATCTCTCAAAAACAAAATACCAAAGAAAACACCTGGTTCCCCCCACTTTGGTAGACATACAGAGTTGGAGGTAGGCCAAGGAGTTAGGAACCTGAACACTCCCAGGTATATCTGTGCAAGAGGGGAATAGACTTCATCCTGGAGTTGACAAATTAATGTGACCTCTGGCTTGTCCTTTTTCTCCTGTGCACACTATAGCAGTGATTCCAGCCCCTCCTCCGAAACACAGTACCCCCATAACTGCTGCTTCAGAACTCCTCAGGGAGAAAGCCATCTTCCCAGGTAAATCACTTAAGAATTAACCAGTAAACATTTAGGAGTATGTGTAAGTTACTGTGCTGTGTAATTTTTGGCAGATATAGAACTCAAGTTTTTTGGGGGAGGGTTAGGTGCAGTACTGGGATTAAACCTGTGCCCTTGTGACACTAGGCAGGTGCTTTGCCATTGAGCTACATCCTCAGCCCGTAGATTTCATCTTGTAGTCAGTTCTCTCCTACTACCATGTGGGTCCTGGGTCTTGAACTCAGGTTGTTAGATTTGGTGGCAAGTGACTTTACCTGATTAGCCATCTCTTTGGAACTCATCTGATTTTTAGTGCTGTAAAGATTTATAAAAATAGAAAGAGGTTCCCAAATTGACTGACAGTGGATCTGATACATGTTCTCTAACAAAAGACTTGGGGTATTTGTTGGAACAAAAAAAAAAAAATGCAGATTTATCAGAGGGAATTGAAAGCCCGATTTTTTTTCTTTTTTAACCATAAGACAGGCTGTCATGGAACTGTCCACCTTCCTGCTCACTACTGGTTGCCATGTGCACCGTCACACCTGTCAAAACATGGAAGCTGTTGTAATACTGTGGTTCTCTCTGTAGATAACCCTGAAGACAACCCTGAAATGTGGGACCTGACTCCAGATTTAGAGGACATTATTAAGCCTTTGTCTAGACCAGAATCACCCCAAACTTCTACCACCCGAGCCCTCAACCACCAGGAGGTGATTCAGGATGGTGTCCTACACAGCCTTTGCCACCAGATGCCACCAGAAAAACCTGGAGCTGGGCACCTGCAGACTTGCAGCACTTACCAGCATGTACTAGGTAGCAGAGATCTTTGGAAGAACAAAAATCCTGGGTTTGATTCTATAAAATCTAAAGAGAGGGAGCTAGTTCATTTTAAGAAATTGAATTAGGGGGACTGGAAAGATGGCTCAGCAGTTACCAGTGCATACTATTCTTGTAGAGGACCAGGATTTAGCTCCTGGCACACATGTATTGGCTCACAACTGCCTACAACTCCAGGTCCAAGGGATTGAACACCCTCTTTCTGGACTCTGGACATCAGACATGTAAATGGTGCATAGACATACATGTAGGCAAAACATCCACCAAAATATATATTTTTTAATCTTGGGGAAAATAATTGTTGGGAGAAACAGTACACAGTGGCAACATGCCTGTAATCCCAGCACTCAGGAGGCTTAGACAGGATTTCCACTGAGTCTGAGGTCAGCCTGAGCTGTATAGTGAAGTATAGATGAGTTCTGTGGGCTGGGTAGTTAGCTCAATACTAAACTTGCTTAGTGTGTTGCAAGGCCCTGGGTTCAATCAGGCCAGTGAGGACTACATATTAAGATCTTTATCAAAAAAAGCTGGATGGAATGCAAGCAGTACGGGTAGAGTATTTGAGCTATTGGCTCTTGATTTCAAGTCCAGACCTACTCTTTAGATCTAGGATGAGATGACTCTGAATGCAGCCTAGTACGATATTACAACTTTTTTTTTTTAAATTTGAGTAGTTCTTGCTGAACTTTGATCAAAATGTTTTATAATGTTAAAATGCATGCTTGTAGGAAGCAAAGGCCTGACTAGATCTAGACAACTGTCTTAAGAATGACAAACAGTGGTCACTCTCATTCTGTGTATTGTCTGAATGAGAGTTGCTAGCCTATACAATCCAGAGATGATTAGATTAGCTACTGCTTAAAGTCAAGGCTGCAGCATTTTAAACATTTATCTTTCACAGGAAACTCTGACTCTCATATGAAGATCCAGGACCTGAAGAAAAGGAAACTGGATCCATCCTGAAGCTCAAGTCATGACTAGATTCTGTCACAGGAAGTTTGGTCATAAAATTGTCCCCAAGGCTTTCTTTTGAACTAGAGTACTTTAAAGAGGTTGTCATGTGCTATGATGGGCGGAAGCCTTCCATCAGCTCTGCGAGTTCTCAGTACTATTCATTCAGGCTACCTTCTTTTAGTGATGCAGCCCATCTAAGCACCAGCTTGATCATCACCTTCATTAAATTACATTTTAGCTCATCTCTCCTTTTGTTTTCCACGAAGTGTTAACCAATCAGGCCGTGGTGGTGGTTCAGGATCACACATGGACTCAAGTCAACAGAAGCCTCTAGAGAGAGAAATACCAACACGTACAGTGGGTGCTTTCGCATCTGATTTAGGTCTTCTCCATTCTCCACGCTTACCATGTCCTGTGGTTGTATGTGGTTTGTATACGCAAGAAGGCCAGCATGAATTTTTTTTTTCAATTTTATACGATTAAGTTATAATAAAGACTACATCTCAACAGTTGCCGCCTTTATTTTATAGGGTTTCTCTCTGTAACAGCCGTCACTTGAACTCAGAGGCCTCTGGGGTTAAAGGCGTGTGCCACCACCCACACCCAGTTCCCATTAGTGCATTTTCGAGTCGAGTAAATTCATATTTAAACATTGACAGAATTGTGGAATTGACAACTGAGATTACTGGTAGATAAGCCTTTCATGGCTGTAATTGGCAAAGGCAAAACTCACATTGATGGTGGAATTCTCATTATACTACATGGAATTTTAAAGAATTTTCTTTTGACTGAAACCTTTGAATGAAAAAATATGGGTTATGGGGGTAGCCACTGCATAATTTCTCATTTAAAGAAATGGCAATTGGGTGATAGTGGTGAATGCCTTTAATCTCAGCATTCAGAAGAAGAAGTTCAAGGCCAGCTTCACAGAGAAACCCTGTCTCAAACCCATGGCATCTCCCCCAAGCAAGGATATGATCCAAGGAATAGGGTTTTTTGTTGTTTGTAATTTTACATGTGTTTTGCCTGCATGTACATGTACATGCATTTGTAGTATCCATAGAGGAGTTAGAAGTTGTTAGATTCCCTGAAAATGGAATTACTGTTGGGGGTGAGCCGCCATGTGGGTGCTCGGAACTGAACTTGGGTCCTCTGCAAAGGCAGTACACACTCTTTAACTGCTGAGCTCTCCCTCCAGCCCCAGGAATAGGTTTTTAAGGAAGCGACTACTCTTAACTGTACCACCCCAGTAGTTTAGTTTTCTTTCCCCAAATGAACAATGAATTTGTAATTTTACTTAAGCTGAATTTGTGGTTTTGTTGTGCTGAATCCTTAAAAAATATCTTTAATTATACTATATTTATTGTGCATGAAGAAATTGGTGCTCTCTTTACACCATGTGGGTCCCAGGAATCAAGCCAAGACCATCACGCTTAGTGGGGAGTGTCTAATATTGGAGCAGGGCCAGACCTGTCTGTGGGGAGCTGAGACCTCAGATACTTACACAAGTGTTGACTGACAGCAGTTTGCCACATGCCACCAAACTTTGATTTTTCATTTTATAACAGCTTGATTTTTAGGTTAGGATAAAACTACTGTTAAAAGTCCCCAAGGGACAACAAATCCAGTTATAAGTTGTACAAAATTCAAAATAAAGCCATGGAGAATAAAAGGCATTTTTAGCTAGAAATGACACCCCACAGCTCAACAAAAGCAAGTTTGGTTTATTTGAATGGTTTCATTAAATAAGTCTACAAAGGTAACAAACTGAAGCACAAAGCGCAATCTTACAAGAAGCGCAACACCCGGAGTTAGTGCAAAATGTACAGTTAACGGCTGCTGAGAAACCCCAAGGTTTGAATTCAGTTTTAAACAGTGTACATTGTTAAATAACGTAAGGAAAACATTTATAATTCGGAAAGTTCTTTTTAAATGTGGAAAAAGGTACTCAAAGTGTACTATTAACACAAAAATAATTTAAACAGTTCAGTAGCACTAGCTCGTTTCTCTAGGCTTCAGTTATTTCATCCACAGGAGGGCAAAAAAAAAAAAATCAACAGTAAATAAACTTGTGAATGGGGAAAAGACCTCAAGATGACTAAAACCAAAACCAACAACATGCTGCATCTGGCTCCCTCTACCACCGGTACAACGCACTCTCACCCATCCTACAACCCGTTTAATTTCCACTGCGCCTCTTACCCTCTCCCAAAAGGAATAAATGAGTCAACACTTTGGTAGCAGGATCTGAAACAAAAACCATGCTCTTTTCACCTCCCTCTCCTCAAACTTTCAGCTTTCACGTATATCTTTTGGCCTAGACCAACTTAAAAAGAACAGGACTCTTAAAGAAAGAAGGGTGCAGGTAGCCAGTGTCTAGTGTGTAACTCCTGGGATGTGTCAATGAGGTTGGAAATGTGTCAGTTCCCAACTCAGGGTCAAGGAGGAAGCACCCAAGAAACGAGGACTTCTCTCTCCACATTCTCAGAGTATTCAGATCCCAAACAGCCAATTAGGTATTGACAGAAAACTGCCTGTTACAACTAGGTATAGTACTAGATAATACTGGTTGGTTGTAGTTATTTGGGAATATGGGTATGAAACTGTGAGAGTATTAGTTCTAATACAGAAGTACAGGTGGCACAGATTGTGACTGTGCAACCATTTGGACACTGTAGGAGAAAAGGGTAGGAAAGTTAAGAAGAACCTTTTCTTACAATGCTTAGAAAGTCAGAAGTGGGTCCATTTTCCACAATACAGTACTTCAAGTGGAGAAATGTGTGGTACCTGTACAAGAGGTGGGAACAACCAAGCAGGTTTCCTTAGAACAACATTTTCCATCTTTGACTTGGCACTGCCATCCTTCCCAACTTAGAATCTAGCCCGCTCCCTTCTCATTTTGTTGAATTTCTTCTAGGTTTTGTTAATTCACTGGCCAGGCATCACTTCAAACAAGCTTGTCCCTCTGGTCCTTATCTTTCACAGCTCATAACCCTCATTCTTTCTGAAACAGAACTTCGTTTTCAACCTCTGATGCCAACTTCTCACTGTGCTCATCTCACACCTGCTCTAGACAAAACTGTTTGAACGACTGAAAAAAAAAAACAAACCCAAAAACAACAACAACAAACCCACTTTCATTTTCCCTTTGGCATATCCACTGCTGGGGTCATATGGACCTAAGATTTCTTTCCACATACCCTTTGGTGACCTGGGGTCTGGTAAGTTGATGCTAACAGCAGAAGCAAGAGAAGTCCAAGGCACTAAAATATCCAGCAAGCAATACTGGGAGAACAGAAGTATTCAAGTACAGTAATTTATACAATTTTACATTCACATTTATTTATCTAATACAATGGAAATACAAAGGAAAAAGTTAAAGTGTCTTAATAAGTAATGGACAGAGCTAGCTTTTTTTTTTGTGTGTGTGTGTGTGTGAACCTTTTAAACCTTTCAAATTTTACTCTTAAAACTAATGTTGTCCAACAACATTTATATATCACAGTGTTTCCACATCAAAACTGATGGCAAAATTCATGTCCTCAGGGAACGTCATTTGTTTTCCCTAATTGCTAATGCTGCAGTCAAAGCTGCTAATATCTTGCTTAAAGCATTAATGACCTATATAAGAAAGGGTTGCAACCCCAGTCCCCTGGTATTTTTCACTAGGTTGTAAAGGAAAAAAAAGAAAGTGGGGGTAGGGATCAGAGTGGGAGAGAACCTTTTTGTCTTAAGGTGTGCATTCTTGTGGGAGTAAAGAATTTGGGGCATATGTCAAAATTAAGAGCTCTACCCCACTCACAGATATATATGGGGTTTAGCTTACATTGAGCTCTTGGGGTGATCTGGTAACAAGGCTCTCTTCTAGCTCTAGGCCTTACTGGTGGGTACAGAAACAGGAAAGCAGTCTCAGGCAAACCCCTCCACCAGAAAGCTGCTCTTTCTTCTTTTTGAACTCCAACAAATGGAGAGGAAGGGTGGTTCTCCATTCTAAGGGCTCAAAATGGTATTAAAAACATTCCCTTCTGGCAAGAAATAACCAGTTAAATGCAGCACTAGTAGTTAGTATATAGGCTACTTCCCCAACCCCCCAACCCCCAGCATTCCAACTCCTGCCCCCAAATCTATTTAGTTAACATCTTCATGTCTGACTAAGTGGTCCGCAGATTGGAACCTGGGGGATTGCTGATGGACTTCTGCAAATTGCTGATGTTGAAATTCTGCAAGGAAGCAGTTCCTACAGGTTGGAACTGGCCAAGTGGCTGTGGCGCTGGGCCACCTGTTCCACTCCACTGAGTGCCAAATGGGGCAGCTGGAAAACCATACTGCTGTGGGGGGCACATGGACTTGGTGAAGTGACCTAGAGAGGTAGCAGATGCTGCAGAGATGGGGGCTGAGCCACCCAGGTTTGAGGTCATGGAAATGCACAGCTGCCCAGGAGCAGAGAACTTCCTTGCCATTCCAGGGCCCTAAAAACAAGAAAGAAACAACGACAATTTGATGTAGGTATAATACCAAGAAAAAAAATGTGTGATAACTACAATGCTGTTCTAGAGCTTGAGATGTTTTAATCTTAGTGTTAGCAAAACATAACAAAGCTTCCTGCAAAATTTATTGGCTCTATGTTTAACAAGGAGAGAAAACTTGAGATGTGTGCATATGTGACAAGTGTATGTGTGCACACACAGGTAGTGTAGGATACTGAAAGAAAAGGGTACCAAAGTGATTGTTACTTTATTTACTCAATAATGTTAGAGTCCATGGGCTGCTGAAGAAGGTGGTGGCAAGGATGGTGTACCAGTGTTGGCAGTCCTCAGCTCATCTGTGTGTTGGTAGTCTGGCAAGTTAGGAAAAGTGGAAGACTTACCTCATAATTCATGTGTCCTTTGCTCCCTCTCCTGCCGGTAAGATTCATGGCATCTCGGGCCCAGTTGTCTACCAACTTGTGCAGGTCATCTGTGAATGTGCCCTTCCTACTGGAAGTCATGGCAGGTGGCTGAGCCTGGGCAGCCTGGCTACTCACTGTTCCCCCAACAGTATTTGTGCTGCTGGTCCCTAGAATTGCAAGCAACACAGTATTAGCATTAAAGGGGATCTGGGATATGATTCTGGGGAAAGGGGAAAATGTAACAGGATAATGAATGGCAAGCCACAGAATGGGGAGAATAATTGGGAAGCCATGCAGGATAGGAAGATACCAAAGTTTTATTTATCTGTTTGCTTTTGCATAACAGGTAATGAAAATGGTTTCATTTCCATAGCTTGTAGATAAGGCTCAACAACTTGGGATGATGGAAGCCATGGGTAAAGGCTTCTTTCAAAGCAACCTGTAATACTGGGACTGTCTGCCAGTGCTCTGTTCCCAGCACTACACTGATGAGGGAGTGATATGGTCCACAAGGCTAGCTGCTATGGAACTTTGCAGAAAGCAGGGCCAAAGTACTGTGTGCTGGGTAAGTTAAAGTAGTACAAATGCAGAGATCAGTGCTTGCTGTGGAAAGATGGGGTTCCCAGATCATGTAGATACTGTGGCATTCTTTAATCAATCTTTAACAAATAGAAGTAACGAGACACCGCATGCTCTGTTCAAAACATTTTTTTTCTCACCTGGAACCACAAATATAAATTTGTAAATATAAACTTGGAAAAGAGTCAAGGCCCCAACTTTTCTCAATGTCCCATGAGCAAAGAACTGAGATTTGGCAGTGGGGAAAGATGTGCCTGAATCTCTCAGGTCCAGGAAGTTAGTTTTCTTGAGGACTTGTCTTTTAATTGGTTCAAGGAGTCTTATCCCTTCTCCCCACTCTTCCCAATGGAACAAGCACTCCTGGGTAGAAGCAACAGGAAAATGCAGCTGAGGCAGGGGAGGGGAAAGGAGGCATAGAGGTTATGATGAAGGAATTCTATTTCTATAGTTTGATGAAAAAGAAGGAGTCTGTGTCCTGCCTGATTTCGGCTCAGCTGGAGGGCACACTGAAGGTTATTCGGAGAGGCAAGTTTTGGAGAAGAGGGAAAGAAGAGTCATGTTCTCATTTTTGTTTATATCCCCCTTTATTGTCAGACTTCACATTTACTACATAGTAAAAAAAGGTTACCAAAGTAGTGAGCCAGGAGGCCCTATCATACTCAAGGAACCCTGGGACTAAGTGCATGCGTTTTTCTGTTTTCAATGCCAAAGCAGCACACCAGAGCACAGCAGCACATCTGAAGCAACCCTATCTACTACCGCCCCCTGCAATCCTGTTTGTGTCAAAGGGTGTATATTTTATCACCTAAGGAGTGGCCCACCAAAGCATAAAGCATGTCTGTGCTAGAGGAAAGCTAACTCAGGTGAAGCTGCAGAGTGAGGATGCTCACATGCTTCTTCTGGTCACTGTGGCAAGACATGAATTACCGCATCCATGGTGTCTGCTAGAACTGCAGGGGATCATTACCACACACAGCATAAAAATTGAGTAAATTCACCTCAGTACAGGAAACCAAGTGGGAGAATATAAAAACACAAGAAACATCTTTCCTTGAATAGCAAATGTGGGAAAAGGTGCAGTGGGAAGAAAGCACAGGCCATGAGGATGGGCATTCACAACAGGGAGGAAACCCAAAAAGCGAGCATGTGGCATGCACAAGGACTAGCATCCTGCTGGATGACGCGCCAGATGATCAAAACAATAGAAATATCCACAAGTGAGTAGAGCTGTTGGTGCCAAATGAGAAGCCAAGTCAGGGTGAGCACTGCTTATACAGAGAGCTCATGCCAGAAGTCACACTTCTCTAGTCTGTTGCTAGTTGCTCTTGATGCTGTGAGGGCCCTTTAAAACCAAATGCCATTCACTTTAGTCTACATTCCTCAATATTGGATTCTTAACATGAGGTTTACCTTATAAGGGAGAGTCACCCCACGGTTAGCCTTATTTACTGTAGTTTCTGACTGTAAAGTAGGATTAGTAGGCTTTCTGCAGAGAGTGCTAACTTTTAAATCTTTTCAGTCCCCCTGAAAGCTGTATAGATATCCCTAAAAGTAGATTTTGTTTCTCTAAATTCATGTTCTGAGTTTCTCCTACCCCTACACTGGCAGGTTATAAGCCATTATGAGCCACACTCATTCTAACACTCTAGGCTCTTATAAACTGCTAGTATTAATTTCTTAGCATCTGCATTTTATTTTAATGAGAACCCCCTAGGCTAAAAAGTCAAGCTCTATAATCAAGTAGCATTCCTCTCCCCTGTAGCTGAGCACCAACTTCTACTGAGATACACAGAGGATGTGAGGACATGGCCCTCTGTGTACACTTAGATTACTGTTGAGTTTTCAGTGTTGATGAACAGTGGTGGAGTGGTGGGCACATGCTCACTGACTCAGAGACTCTTTTCTGTACAGAACCTAGGCTGCCTCCATCTCCCCATTCATTTCCATGGATGTCATAGATACAGACTAACACAGCTGGACTCACATGAGAGAACTGACTATGAAGTGGTTTCTCAATCTGGAAGTAGTAGCAGTAATAAAATATAGCAGCAATTAAGCACAATAAGGTATATTATCAGAAAAGGGTGCAAGGATAGATGAAAATTAGGAATCAGGGAGTTATGAGGCTTCATAGTTTAAAGAACTCATGGCTTTGCAATCAGGATCAAAAGTAACAGAAAGAAGATAATTACTACAGAGCTGGTTGCAAGGACAGACTTTTTTCACCATCTTCCCTGAAGCACAAAGAGAGAGCAGTGTGTTAAAGAAGTATCAGTATAATCTTTATATGAAATGTCCAAACAGCACATAGAAGCCCAGCAAGAGAAAGCAGGAGGGGACAGATGGGTAGGACCTGGCAGCCCTAGATGAAGAGACAAGTCTAGGGACAAGTCTAACTGGCTGTGAGTGTTAACACAGTTGTCAGCTGGACTGTGAAGTCTGGATGACAGATGTTGAGCTTTTACACCTCATCTTTATTTCTAAAATGAAATGTGACATTCTGGAGGGAGGAACAGGTCTAACTGCTTGAATTCCAAATACCAAGCAGTACTTCCATTGACCATGTCCTACTTCCTGTTTCTCCTGCTGGGTTGTTACAAAGCATTTAAATCAGTACCACTGTTACCCTTTAAGTTGATTTAAAACTGGCTGTTTTATTTCCACATTCTAGACACACATTCTCCCCCCCCCCAATCCATATACCCCATCCCTTCCATAATTTTAAAAGTATGTGGAAAACAAGCAACCTTTAAATATAGATAGAGCATTAAGCCAAGCCGTGCTTCCAAACTATTTTGAGAAGATAGGATTAACGTGTCCAAAACAAGTAACGGACCATACCCTTCTTCCAAACACCCGTTTTCTTTATATATATTTTAAAACATCTGCCTTCTAGGATTTGTCCAGCAGTTTTGCATGCCCTATCATCATGCACTTTCAACAGGTATAGGTCTTCATTTAGACTGAAAGGGAAGTGGTAAGGTTTACCACTTCTAATCATTTTCAGATCAATACTGCCTAAACTTAATAGTATGCTGTAAGACACAGAATTAAGTCAAATGGTGGGTAGGTATCAGACTTCACAGAAAGAAGCTCTGGTTTGCCTTCTTTCTTTTCAGACATATCAGATTGTGGATCACAGGACTGGGCACATTTTACTGCAAAATACCCATCATATTATTAATGTCCTTTCATCTTTGTAGCTGGACATACAAATTAAATGTTTATTCAAGTGTGCTAATAACATGCATAGTCTGAGCTAGTCTAATCAAAAAAACTATTGATAGAAGTATACCCAAATCATGCATGCTTGGAAACTATCAATATGGGCAATGGCTTCCAGCCACTTTGTTGAAGAGCTCAGCCCTGGACCACTGGCATGTGTGGGAATGTGGTAAAAGAAGGCTGTAGGTAGAACCAATCCATGACTAACATGTCAGTGAGGGAAACAGGTTAAATCTAATACACAAAGGTACAAGAGAACAAAGCAGAGTGTAAATTCTTCCCACCATGAAGAGGCCAAAGGCAATCTGAGTCACATACAGAAACACTGATGGCTTTAGCACATGCATTTAAAAAGCACTTTAATAACCACACCAGAAGTTTGAGGCCTTAACTGATTGTCATCCAAAACTCTAACAAAGTTCTTTTTCTTTCTTGAGTTTTTTCTTTTTAAAATTTTTCTTCCAATAAACTCTGGGTACCTACTAATACCAGACAGGTTTTTGCTAATCACAGGGAATTGAGAGTTTTCTAAGTAGCAGCTGTTTCTGTGGACAATATCTTATTTAAACTGTACAATAGCCTTAGGAAGCAGGCACTGATTTCACTCCTTACAGGGAGAGGCCAATACAGCGCAATTTGGTCCTGGGCTGCCACTTTCTTCTTAAGATTTGTTTTTATTTCATGTGTATGGGTGTTTTGCTTGCATGTATCTTTGTGGACCATGTGTGTGAAGTGTCCCAAGGTGAGAGTGGGTGCTGGATACCCAAGAACTGGCATTATAGTTGTGAGCTATCATGTAGGAGTTGGAAACTGAACCTGAGTCCAATGGAAGAGCAGCCAGTGATCTTAACTGTTGAGCCATCTCTCTAGTTGCACATGTACCTTTTGTGGTTTGTGCTTTTGTGAGTGGGTACATGTGGAGGTCAGAGGAAACCTCAGGTGTCAGTCTTCATGAACCACCCACAGTCTTTTCTGAGGAAGGGTCTCTCATTAGCCTGGAGCTTGCTGACATAGTTAAGCTGATCTGCTCATGAGACATAGGTTCTTTTTTTCTCCAACTTTTCTAGTACTAGGACAGCCCAACTTTTTAACTTAGGTTGTAGGGTCAAACTCAGGTCCTCAATCTGCATGGCAAGTATTTTACTGAGGTATCTTTCAAGCTCCTGCGCCTTATTTTAAATCAGAAAATGATGAAGTTCTACTAATACTTAATATTAAAATGATAAATTTCACTTGCAGGTACTTGGCTTTGGTCTTTAAAAGCTGGGCAGTGGTGCTTATGCCTTTAATCTCAGCACTTGGAAGGCAGAAACAGTAGGGTCTCTGTGAGTTTGAGGTCAGCCTGCTCTACAGAATGAGTTCCAGGACAGCCAGGATCATACAGAGAAACCCTGTCTTGAAAAAACAACAATAACAAAAAAGCTTTGTACGATAACTATACTAAATATTCTTTGAACTATTTAATCTCATGGAGTTGGTAACAGAGGTGAAGAGATTTCTAGCATCTCTTTAATCTGCACATGTTTCGGCTTAACTGAGAAGATTTCAATTCATATTTAAAAGAATGGAAAACAAGGTAAACTTTTACCTTCCATCAGGATCATGCATCAGTGGTCAAAATGATTCCTGTCCTTTTTTTTTTTTTTAAATTTTAATTTTGAGATAGGGACTTGCTACACAGTCTACTCTGGCTTCAAATTTACAATCTTTGCTTCTCCCTCCACAGTATGGGAATCATGAACACCACCACTCCTAATGTCAGGGCAATGAGACAGCACTGAGTATGATTGTGTATTGCAGTCTTAATATAGATGCTAATATAGAATAGATCTAAAAGAGGCAATTCTATCTGGAAGTTAATTTAAAATCTATAAAAACCCACTGCTGTCTCTGTATCTTTTTCTATAATTAACACAGGGACCCAAACTTCTGAGGGTAATATTCAGCCAGGCCACTGAGTAGATGAGATATAAAAGAGACAAATGAAAATGGACTGCGTGACAATCAGATCCAAAGCAGCAGAAAAACAAGGACAAGGAAGGAGTAAAGGTGTTACACACAAAGAGCCAAGCAGGGCGTACTCAGAAATCGGGTCCTCCTGCCACCAGGTTTGAATGTCACCTGCTCAGATGCACAGTTAAACTTCGCACAGCCTGTGAGAAGGGAAAAGGAAAGAACAGAGAGGAGAAGAGACAACACAACTACAAGATGTTAGCGCTTGAGGCTGGAGTGGTGACACACTGGATGGCATGTGGAAGAGGGAGATCTATAAGGAAGTCAGTCCATCTGTTGCATGAGACAGACACCAAGCCTCCCCCATTGGCAGAAATGAAGCTTTTTTCATTTGGAACAACGTTAACAACTTTCTGTTGTTTCTTACTAATTACTCCCATTAGCTGGGGGGAAAGGAAGGAGGGAAATTGAATGTCTAATTTCTATGAAATTGTGCTAGAAGCACTTAATTATCTGTAGGTCTGTTCTCCAATTCCTTTCTACCCAGACACCCAATTCATTACTTTTGATTTTTTTGTTTCACTATTATAGCCCAATTTGGCCTCAGCCTCATGAGTACTAGAACTAAAGGCATGTTCCATAATGCCCAACTTTCCTTTCAATTCTAGTTTTATTCTTTTATTTTTTTTTATTTATGTGTATGAGTGTTTTGCTTGAAGATATGCCTGCACACTATATGTATTGCCCACAGAGAAGAGAACAGATCCCCTGGGGTGGCTGTGAGCCTTTGTGTGGATGCTCTGAATGATCTCTCCAGCCCCTCTTTCCAATTCTCACATAACTTTCAGTTTCAAAAGCTCTCTGTAACAGTAATGTTATGAGCAACAAAACCAAAACATTATTTTGGAAAGTAGAATATGGATTAAAAATTTGATCTTAGGGTACTCCTCTCTTGGGAGTCCCTCTAACTTTCTGGAATTTTCTTATTTTTTTCTTAATAAATCTATGTTCACAATGGACTAAAAAAATAGATTTTAGCGTTAATCATTTTAGTATGCTGCTACCATGCTTAGAAGTTTAAAAGCAGATTGGCTAGGGCTGGGCAGTAGTGGCACAAGCAGAAGGATCTCTGTGAGTTCAAGGCCAACCTTGTCTACAAGAGCTAGTTCTAAGATAGCTAAGGTTGTAACACAGAGAAATCCTGTCTCAAAAAAAATTAAAATTAAAAAAAAAAGCAGATTGGCAAAACAAACAAACCAAAACCAAACCAAACCAAACCAAAACAACAACAACCAAAAAAAAACCCAAAAAAAACAACTAGCAACGCCTCAGAATTTAGTCCACAAAATCTTGGCTTAGTGTTAAAGGTTATGGTCTAAATCATAAATAAGTTATAATTCATACAGGCTGGACGTGTAATAATCACCCTTTGAAAAGAAGCTATTTCAGAACCGAGTTTGATGATTTATACCTATAATTCTAGCACTTGGGAGGCCGAAGCAAGAGGATTGCTTGCTAGGAGTTCAACATTAGCCTGGACTCCACAGTGAGTTTCAGAACATCTACTCCAGGCTACAGAATGAGGTGCTGTCTACACAACAAGAACAACAACAAAACAACCCAAACAGCAAGAAGCTATTTTACCACGTCTGGAAGCAAGGAGGTCAGTGACTCTAATCATTAGGCAGCTTTCCTGCTCAGTCTCTTTCTCTTCAGCTGATGACAGAAAGTTACTGACCTTGCTTTTGTTCTAAGTATGGAAGTATTTCTATTTTAATGTTTCTAGGCGATGGTGGTCACACTTTGAATTCTTACCTTGACCTGGAGCAGAAAGGCTTGGTACTGAAATGGCACCATCACTGGTGAAGGCTGAATAGAGGTTGTCACTGGAAGGAGATGGCTTAAGAGGCTGTAACAGCTGGTTGTGTCCAGTCTCTGGGGTGTTGCCTGGGGGGTGGAGGGTCTGCTGGGGGTGTAAGACTGAAGTTCCACTCTGACCAGACAGGTTACCTGGTGAAAAATATAGAGGTTTGAAGAAACATGGAGAAGGAACTAAGGATGTATTTCAATTCACTAAGCAGCCATGAAATACTGGGCTTGATTCAGCACCACACAATCCAGGTGTGGTGGAGTATGTTATAATCCCAGCATTTGGGAAGTATACGAAGAATGATCAGGAATTCAAGGTAATCCTTGACTACACAGTGAGTTTGAAGCCAGTCTGGGATTATCTTCAATCAATCCATCAACCAACCAATCAATAAAACATCAAGAAAGAATAAGAAAAAAAATACATTATATAAACTTCCTAATATATTTATTGTTTCTGATTCCTCTTTCTCTTGAGTGGTAAATTTAAAAACAAAACAAAACAAAAACATACAAACTAATAAACAGACAAATTCTTATTGATATGAAGGTGAGAAGCATAAGATGTTTATAGATATAAGGCTATGTATATGAATAGCTACTCAAGAATGATAACTTAAGATAATGCAGAGCTCACTAGCTTGGCCAGATTGAAGTGTAAACTAGAACATGCAATAGATATGAAGATTCCATTTCTACTTCCATAGTTACATAGATATTAACACTGACTAATTAAAAAAAAAAGCCTATTTCTAGGGTCAAAAGAGGTTCGAAACACACCAGGTATAGAAGAGCCAAAGTAGGAATATTGGAAAGTCAAACTCCTAAAAAAAAAAGACACAGGGGGGAAAGTCAAAATCCTTTGAAATTTAATTAAAAGTTAACAAATGTTCAACAGGTTATGAGAGAAAGAAACACAGAATGGCTGACTAGACTTGGCCCAGGGCTTCTTACCTGAAAGCTGTGGACTTTTATTGCCCAATGAGCTGCTGCGACTAGATTTACTGCCTTTGCTTTTGGTAGGTCTCCTTCTTCTCCCTGACAGAGGAGCAGCTGGGGGAATAATGACAGCTGGAGGAACCTTGCCCAGTTTGGTATACAAAGATTCAATTTCATGTTTCTGGCGACTCTGCAGGTCCTGAATTTCTTTAAGATGTCTATAAAAGATAACCAAATATGGATAAAAATATAGCCACTATTGTTCAAGTAAGAGTTAAATAATATTCCTAAATCTTCATTCAAGTGCTTATGTAGCTATCAACCCTTTTCTTAAATGTGCTGTGAGATTCTAGTTTGACAATTCATTTTGCTGATCTCTATATACAAGGCACATTTCAGTAAACTCTTAGCCTAGATAACAGCATGTTAAAGAAAAGAAAAAACTGAAGCCATACAAAGCATAGGTAAATTTGTTACTGTGATCCAGGTGATTAATAAAACTATAAACATAATTATACATTATAGTGCTATTATTAGATTCATGTTATATACTAACAAACAACCAAGAGTCCTTAGTTATTAACAGAACTGAAGAGATGGTTCAGTCATTAAGAGCACTTTGTCTTCTTGAAGAGGACCTCGATTCAGTTGCCAGCACTCACATCCCAGCTAACAACCATCTATGTAACTCAAATTTCAGAGAATGATACTGTCTTCTGTCCTCCATGGGCACCAGGCATGCACATGGTACACGTATATACATGTAGGCAAAACACTTGTACACATAAATAAACATCTTTCTTTAAAGGTGTCACTAACAAAAATAATGTAATAATATAATGGTGCTAAGGAACCCCAAAACTAGAAATGCCATGGGTGCTGATGAATACAGGATAACCCAATAAATGATGAATCAGGTTAATTGTAGCTTTTATGTGTTACTTTCTGTTTAAAAGGAATGTGAGATCAGAATCTGTATTGAAATGCTTAAATACCAGACTTGAGATACAATATCTGCCACTATTTTACAGGGAAAAAATTACTTACTTTTCTCTTAGTCGTCGCAGTTCTAACCTTAAGTCTTCATCTTCAATGTCCGACTCATTGTCACTACTCATGTAAGAGGAGTTGAATGAATTACTAAGGCTCTGACTTAGATTCTGGAGGGGAAGGCTCTTTGAACACAGGTGAGGCGGAGACTGTGGACTACCTGACCCATCCTCTGCACCCCTACTAAGAAAGGCAGCCTCCAGGTCAGAAGAGGGCCCGTTCAGATGGGAAGGCTCTGCCAGCTCAGGCTTCTCCTTCTTTGGTATCACAACAGGACTAACAGTTTGTTCTGAATCTCTGAAAGGAGGAGAGGTCACTGGTCCCTCTTTTTTGAGTTCTGTGACCTTGTCCTCAGTTCTTGAAACAGAGAAACGACCTACTTTGTTTGCTGTAGTTGTCACCTGAAAACGTCCAACCTTGGTAGGCTGCCCAGTTTCTGACTTTGCTTCTGGGGCAGGTGTTTTCGGGATGCCATCTGGCACATCTAAGGAGATGCCAGGAATGGTTATTCCATTAGGCTCTGGCTTTACCAGGGTACTCTCTGGACTACTACTTGAAAGAACTGATGACTCTGATGTGCTAGATTCAAAATGAACCGACTTTGTATCTTCTGACCTATTTTTACGCTCTTTCTGAGCATCATCCGTTGTAACTGAAACCTGATAGAAAAGAGAATGAAGTATGATTAAAAATGATGTCCCTGGCTGGGGTAGTGGCAAATAACATTAATCCTAGCACACCAGAGATAGACAGATCTCAGTAAGTTCAAGGTTAGTGTGGTATTCCAGGCTTTCCAAGGCTATATAATAAAACCTTTTCTGAGAGACAGACAGACAGACAGACAGACAGACAGAGAGATAGAGAGAAGAAGCAGAGGAAGAGGAGGAGGAGGAGGAGGAGAAGGAGGAGGAGGAGGAAGAAGAAGAAGAAGAAGAAGAAGAAGAAGAAGAAGAAGAAGAAGAAGAAGAAGAAGAAGGAGAAGAAGTTGTTGTTGTTCTTTATTTGTAGCATGGACAGTCAAAAGAAGGATTGCTTCTGATATAACTCAGTTGGCAGAATGCTTGCCTAGTATGAAAGAGGCCCTCTGGTGAGATCCCTAGCACCAAGTAGACCAGGGTTGGTGATGCATGCCTGTTATCCCAGCACACTTGTGGGCGGGGTGGGACAGGGGATGAGGGTGAAAGAAGGATCAACTTATTTGCCAGTGAACCAGTGGAATTTCTTTTCATAGCCTCGTCAATCATTGTAAAGTAAACTAAACACCACTACAGAGACAGCACATCAGTACTGAGATGCACAGTCTCAGTGCCTGATGAATCAATGATTCATTTTTACCTCTCATGTGAAACAACTCAAATTCATGTCTCAGTCAAATTATAAATAACAGGTTACAGGATCATGAATGTTTCTTATGAATAAATTATACCCAACAATATTAAACTTCAGATTCATGACAGGGCTTGTTCATCATATAAACTCAGTCCATTCCAAACTCTTAGAAGTTTGTGAATTAAGAGTTATCACCTATAATTCCCAACTCCAAGGACTATCACCAAAATTATTTTGAAGTGATTGTGAAAAGTTTCATTTGTACCATGAGCCAGAAAACTCACTGGTTAGACCAAGTAGGGAAATAAAATGTAATATCATTTGATGTTGAATTCACTTGAGGACTGAATCCTAAGAAAAATATCTTAAATATGTAAACTATTTTAGGCATAAATATATAATATTTCTTTTCTTAGTGTGTTGGAAAATTACTCTCATTTTATTTTTACTTTGAAAAAGGACCTCACTAAATTACAAGTATAGACTTGAATTCACTCTGTAATCCCAGGAAGACATCCTGCCTCTGGTTCCCAACCAAGTATCTGGAAACAAAGCCCATGCCACCAGGTTTGGCTAAAATTTTATTATATACCTTGGCCCCAATAGAGATGACCAAAGCAAGGAAAATGATCATCTTACCTGAAATCGTCCCATCTTAACAACACCAGCTCCTAAACTAGTTGCTAGGACATGGCCTTCAGTGGCTTGAGAAACAAAAAGACAGAAGCAAAATTAATATTTCTTTCCAGTTTCTTTGCAATCCCATCAGAAATATGATATTAAAGATTCTTTTTCCACCCTTCAAGACTGTCTGCTACTTCAGGTTGACCATAAACTTGATCTTTCTGGGACAGTCTCCCGAGTGTTGGAATTACAGGTGTGCAAAACAGCTAAAGATTTGTTTTTAAAAATTTTAGTTATTACTATGGTTTGTTTATGATGTCTGCATGTGAGTATGGGCATGTACATGTGAGAGGAGAACTTTTATGACTCAGCTCTCTATTTAAGCAGGTTGTCAGGCTTGTGAGGCAAGTACCTTTAACCATTGATTCACCTCACCAGGCAAGATCAGTTCGTTCGTTCTTTCACTCGTTCACTCATTCATTAATGTTTTTCAAGATAGGGTTTTTCTGTGTAGTCCTAGCTGTCCTGAAACTCACAGAGATCTGCTTGCTTCTGCCTATCGAGTGCTGGGATTGAAGGCGTGCGCCACCAACGCCAGGGCAATTTGTATTTTTAAAAACACACACATAAACAATTCATTTATTGTGTGTGTATATGTATGCACACTTCACACAAGTATGAATATGTGTGGAGGTTAGGATGACAACCTGTGGCAGTTAGATCTCTTTTCTCACTTCATGAGTCTTGAAGCTCAAACTCAGGCGGCAGCAGGAATTTCTGTCTGCCGAGCAAACATACTTGTAGGTGGAGGCTGCTTGTTCGTTTCCCAGCCACCCAGACCCAAAATAATCACACAGAAACTTTATTATTACAATACTGCTTGGCGTATTAGCTCATGATTCTTATTGGCTAGCTCTTATATCTTAAAATTAATCCATTTCTATTAATCTGTGTATTGTCACATGGTGGTGGCCTACCATTAAGGCTCCGTCCGGCATCAGGCATCTGTTTCCTATAGCAGCTACATGGCTTCTCCCTGACTCTGCCTACTCTCTATCTTTCCCAGCCTGGCTATCTTCTGTTAAGCCATTAGCCGAAAGCAGCTTATTAACCAATGGCAATAAAACATATTTACAGCATACAGAGGGAAATTCTACATCACATACTGGCCTTTCTTGATATTATAGATCTGTGGACTACAACTTTAACAGATATTACTAAATTGACTATCAGAAGCTTTCTCCAATGATACTGAGAAATGTTATTGCTTATAGTTTTGTTTTGAATTTTTATTAAGTTATTTTCATATCGCATGTCTTTAATCGCAGCATTTGGGAAGCAGAGGCAGACAGATCTGAGGTCAAGGCCAGCCTGTGAATTCCAGGACAGCCAGGGTTACACAGAGAAACCCTGTCTCAAAAAACAAAACAAAACAAAATTATTTCTTTGTATCATTTGTCAGTCTGTGTTGAATTTTAGGAACTCTTTATATTACATAGTGAGACCTTGTCTCATAAAACAACAAAAAAAGTATTTTCCTATTCTTTTACTCAAATGTTATTCTAAAAGACTACTACTGCCTACTCTGGGCTGTGTTTCAGATTTAGTAACTCGTTCCTAAATTAGAAAACTTTGATTCTGCTTACTGCCCATTTTTACAAACACATTTTATTGGAACACAGCCAAGCTCCTCCATTTATATATTATGAATTACTGTTAGTTTGAAGTATGATTTTTAGAGACTGGTGACCTGAAAAGCCTTTGAAAAAAAGTTTCAATTGGGCATGGTAGCAAATGCCAGTAATTATAGCACTCAGAAGGTGGAAGCAGGAGAATCAGAAGTTCAAGGTAATTCTTAGCTATGTAGTAAATTTCAGGCTACTCTAGGCTACATAAGGCCCTCCCTATTAAAAACAAACAAACAAGAAAACAAACCAAATGGTTCTGGACTCTGTTCTAGACAGTTGAGGGGAAAAGGATAAATCTGTGTTCTATAGTATTTCAGGAGGTTTTACTATTTTTTTTGAGTGTGCCTCAACTACACAGAAAAATAGGTTTATGATATTTTCATACATACATACACTTTGATAATTTTATACTGATATTTTCTGTAGTGATATTTTATAAAGTTTCATTTGTGTTTCATTTAGAATTTTAACTTGACTTGACTTTTCCAACTAAACTGTATTTCTACACAGTGTTACAACTGTAGGTTACCTGTAAATTGACTACCCTCCCTCTTTCTTCCCTCGAGACAGTGTCTAGCTTTGTAGCCAGGCTTACTTCTGGCCTTCTGCTCAAAATTATTCTGCCTCTGCATACTGAGTGCTAGGATTCCAGAGGCACACCACTACACTTGGGCTCACAAACTACTTTTTATAAATCTACTTACATTTTAAAATTAATCTCTTATAGCAAGGTTCTTGCCTAGCTAATAAAAAATGATTTTATGCTATGAAACCATACAATGCTTATTATATGTACTTCTTCACCCCAATAATCATTCAAGACTCATTAATGAACTAAAATTTCCTGTTTTAGATACTAGATAACTAATATTTCCTCCTCATTCAGGAAACCACACAAATGTTATATATAATAGTCTAAAGTGCACAACATTCTCAAAATTGTATCTTTAAAAAGTAAACAGTCAGGCAGTGGTGGCGCATACCTTTAATCCCAGCACTCAGGAGGCAGAAACAGGTGGATGGATCTCTGTGAACTCAAGGTCAGCCTGATCTACAGAGTGAGAGTTCCAGGACAGGCTCCAGGCTCCAAAGCTACAGAGAACCCCCCCTCCGCTCTCCCTCCCTCTCTCTCCCTCCCCCCCTTGTGTGTGTGTAAAAACTATATCAATTACACGTAGAATTTGGCTTGATAAAATGAAAGTAAGAAGGGGTATCTCACCATCCTTTTGAGGCTGTGTTCCTGCTTCTGTAACTGCTGTTGAAGCCATCGTGGACACAGGCTGCAAAACACATACACACAGATACCACAGAATCTTCAGTTTTAATCATTCTTACAACTTTTGCCTTGTCACTTTTTCTCTGGTCTATGTAAAATGGCAGAAAGATAGTATATATGAAGAGATACTTTTGTTTAGTGTAGTGTTTTTTTCTTTTACAACCTAAAGGTCTATATCAAGAGGCAGCTTTTAAGAAGAAACATTGGATCTTAACTCTTTACTGCTTTCTCTTACTTAACTCTTTACTACCTTTTTACTCACAGAATTTAAAAAAGAAAAAAAGAGTGTCAGCAGAACCAAGAAAAAGGCATTGGATTCCACAAAGGCTGAGTTACGTACCTTTTCATATGTAAGTTTATTTTTTTATATCACTTGTCAGTCTGTGTTGAATTTTAGGAACTCTTTATATTACACAGAGAGACTTTGTCTCATAAATCAAAACAAAAAGTATTTTCCTATTCTTTTTCTCAACATCACTCTAAAAGACTACTACTTCCTACTCTGGGTTGTGAGCTGCTAGGAACTGAACTGTGGTCTTCTCCAAGAGCAGGAAGTGTACTTAACTGCTGAGCCATCTCTCCAGTCCCTTTAACAAGATATTTAAATAGTATAGTTTAGATATTTACTGAAATATATATGGTTTTTTTGGAACAGGGTTTCTCTGTGTAGTGTTGGCTGTCCTGAAATTTGCTTTGTATACCAGGCTAGCCTTCAACTCTGATCTCCCTGCCTGCCTCCCATGTGCTCGGATTGAAGGCCTGTAATACTACAGCCTGGTTGGAAAGTAGTTTTAACCAAAATACTGTCACAGGTGTTTAACCTCTTCCAAAGCTTAAATACAAAATTAGTAAAATCAATATAATCTACCCAGAGGTAAAGAAGTAAAACAAAATAAGCATCTCTGATATCTTTTCCATAGTTACATGGGGGGTCAGAGTTATTTAATCTTTTAATAGTCTGCGCCATTTCTGTTGACAATGACTGAATAGGAAGAATTAGGTATTAATCATCTATATTATAGTTTGTGCTCTAGAAAACAATTCGAAGAGATTTGTTCAAGGCTTTAAAAACTTACACCAACAGCAGATGTCAAGGTAATAGTCTCTGGACTAAGTGTTCTTCTCAATTGAGCATCAAGATCTTCTAATGGTTGCTGGGACTAAACAAAAAACAATTACAGTACGATAAGTTGTTTAGTAGCTTTAGTCACTATATATAATTAATTTACACATAACACATTATTTTATGCTTTAGATCACAACACAGTATTTGCCGTAGTGTAACACGATAATTTATCAGGTTGTCAGTCTATCAGTCCTTAGGGATTTATACTTTTGTAGATTCAAAAATGATCTTATCTTCTATGCTTAATGTTAGGGAATTTACTGTCTTCTATCTAAAAACACATTCTGAAAAGTGTATCACCAATTGTTAGATTATTTACCAGTCTCATATTCTTTCTTTTTAAAAAACATGTTTCTTTGCTGTGTAGTTCAGGCAAGCCATCAAGGTACAGTAACATTCCTGGTTTAGTCTTGTGGGGGCTTTTACTGCATTGTCTGGCTCTTAATTTCATATATCTTTCTTGGAACTGCTTTTGAATAAGACAGCACTGACACATTCAGTCATTATCAAGGGTATTCTATCCTTCAGATTTTAAGATGTGTACTTCCTTTTCTCACCGATGACAGTAAGGAGGTACTATGCCTCACTGGTGTACAACTCAAGTGCCTTCTACCTTTGGTATAAACTTATCGTTTTTCTTTCCTATATGCAGACTTTTATGCATTAACTCCACATATTTCTCATTACACTTTATCTTCCCTTAGAAATTTGGATGCTAAATTATGTGTCTTACTATGCTTCCCAGGTTGGTCTCAAATTCCTGGGTTCAAGTGATACCCCCACACCATAGTGCCAGGCTTCTGAATACATGTTTCTAATGAAAAGCAGGTAAAAAATTCATTCCCAATTTATAGGCTTTTCCATTACACTTCCTTTTCTCTTGAAATTTTATGGCTGGTTTGGTAGAGTGTGTTCTCTGTTGGAGTTCATACCCTTGTAGCAAGTTCCTTACCCTAACATATCTATAGAAAATAAGGAACAAAGTAGTAGAAATAAATTCATACTGGATTTCTAATGTAAGTAATGTGTCATAATTTTCTGACATATAATTAAAAATGAATTACAAATATCATTTCAAATTTACTTGCTGTCTCCTATCAGAAGCTTTTTCATGTTTACAATGGAGTCAGAACAAGTGCTTTCTTGATGAGAATGTCATTTAAAGCATTGGTAGCAGAGCAGTAGGGAAAGTAAAACTAAAATTTATAAGTAGGTATAACTACATGATACATCAATTATTTCACTAATGAAAGAAATACTAAACACATAAGGAATTACACATGTGGTTTCCACCCTTCCCTCTGGACACAAACTTGCTTTGTAGGCAGGTGTCCTCATACCCACAAATCTTTTGCTTGACTCACCCAAGTGGTAGAATTATACACCTCTTCTACCAAGACTGCTTATGCATGGCTCCTTTCTTTAAATAGAATGAACACTGAATTTTAAGAAAGTAAAAAACTCTCAGGGTGGGGTAGAGGGGCTTCAGACATTTTAAGAATGATGACTTACGAGTCTCTTCTAATTCAGAACTTCTAGGTAAAATTTGACTACATACAACTTTTTATTTCTACAGTGGCTTAGAAGCTTTACCTTACTTATCTTTCCCCACTCAAAATTTCATTTTATTTGTGTGTGTGTGTGTGTGTGTGTGGTGGTGGTGGGCTTATATACATGCATGTGTGTAGAAGCTTGAGGTTGACATCAGTGTTTTCTCTGACTGCTTTCTAACCCAGATCTACCTTGAGGCAGATCTCTCATTTGAATCCAGAGCTTGCCATCTGACTAGTATAGTCAGATACACTTTATTATTCATTCATTTATTTGTTTGAGGCAGGGTCTTGCTGAGTGGCACTGGATGGCTGGAACTCACAGATTCACCTGAATGCTGAGATTAAAAGCATGTGCCACCATGCTGGCCCGTCAGATAGTTTAAAAGGATGGTATTAAAACACAGCCAATAAACAAGGTGGAAGCCAAGATTATGTAGTGGAGAATTTATACAAATTCTGTGAAGGAAAGCAGAGGCATAGAAAATAATCTGCCAAGTTAGGGGCACCTGAGTTAGAGAAGGCCCAGGAAAAGGTGTCAGCTGCTCACAGGATAGAGTACCAGCTGGAAGTTCAGGACCCACTGGTGGCACCTATAATAATGAGGGAAAATTCAAATCCATGAGACACCATTGGTAAAGTTATATACTAAAAAGAAAATTACTAATTTGAATGCAGAAGAATGAAATGAAAATGTGTTTAGTTATGGCATACTTCTATCATTTAAGTTATATTCTCTAATCTGTCCTAGAGGACATCATAACTAAAGACATTATAATGAGTTATGATGGGTAACAAAAGTCCTGGCCACCCGGGAACTCACTCTGTAGACACCAGTTTGGCCTCAAACTCACTGAGATTCACCTTCCTATGCCTCCCAAGTGCAGGGATTAAAGGTATGCACCACCACCACCCGGCAAAGAAAAAATTCTTTATAAGATGTAAAGTCAGGAGCTGGAGAGAAGGCTCAACAGTTAAGAGCACTGGCTAATCTTGCAGAAGACCTAAGTTTGGTTTCCAGAATGGGTATGGAAGCTCACAACTCCAGTTCTAGGGGATCTGATCTTGGTGGGCACCAGGCACCAAGTGCCACACAGATACACAAAGGCAAAACATTCATACATACAAAAACAAGCCTTAAAAAAAAGCAGTACATCAATAAATTTGTAAGCCACCACATTTAAGAAAAAAAAAATAAAACAAGACTTTTCAAAGAAAACAAGCAGGTTTAGAAATAAACAAGGGTTAAGGCTGATAATAAAAGGTAAAAAATGTATTACTGTCAAGTAATTTGTTTTGTCTACATAAAGATTATACAGATGGTCCCTGACTTAGAATGGTAAGATCAAAAACCCTTTTAATTTATAATAGAGAAATATCAATAAATATTCAGGAAAAACTGTATATTGAATTTTTTTTGGTTTTGAGATAAGATCTTGTAATATAGGTCAGGATAGCTTGAACCTGTGTTAGGGTTATAGGCATGTACTAATACATTTTAGTCAACTGTTAGAAGGATTACAGGTATACCACCACATCTAGTCAATTTCTGGAAGGTGTTGACCAGGTTAGTCTCAAATGAGTCTCCCACTTCAGACTCCTGAGTAAATGAGACTACAGGCACATGCCACCAGAAAAATTTCTA
Organism: Microtus oregoni; assembly: GCF_018167655.1. Lineage (NCBI taxonomy): Eukaryota > Metazoa > Chordata > Mammalia > Rodentia > Cricetidae > Microtus > Microtus oregoni. The sequence continues at coordinate 61,020,362 of NW_024543061.1, forward strand.
ATTCTGCTCTATTTTCAGGATAGCAAATTATGGTATCTCTTGGACAGCAACAAACTACAGTTGTCAGTCATCCAAGTTATTACAAGAGTAAAGAAGTGATATTCTTCTGTTTTGTATTTTTATGCTATAACGCTAGTTATAATAGCATTACTCTTCTGTCAAAAGAATTCTACCATCAATAAGCAATGCAGAAAAAGGGTAGAAATATATAATACAATAGTTATTCAGTCTTGTGACTTGGAACAGGAACAAAGACAGAATGAGAGGAAATCTACAATAGCAGAACTAAATACATTCTAATCATTGAATTTGTAAATGAGATTATTCCCTATTTCATTATATCAATTTTATCAACTTCCAACTTTTTATTAATTTCAAATGTCTATCTGGGAATGTACAAAAAGAATATTTATTTCATTCTCATTTTGAAGATGGTAAACTATTGTCTTGTTGGTAAAACATTTTGTTCTCTTTTGGGATACAGAACTCTTTAGGATATACCAATTCAGCAAAAATATTTTCTCATTAAGGATTTATTATACTGTTAAATTATATATGTCTGTGTATGTCTATGTGGTGGTATGTGTACTCTAAACAGGCATAAGACCCACCCAGGAAAACACTTGTATTTTACCTGATAATTATACATTCTAAGAAAATTGTTCAACATAATCCAGCCACATTTCAAACAAAGAGAAAATTCTGTGTTTACTGTACTTACACCCTAAAACTGCTGTCACTTTAAAACTGAGTGACCAGTTAACATACCAGACACCTTTATGACTACATTTTAGCTTAAGACTAAGCTAAAAATGTGGAATTACTGAGAGGGAAGGACGAGGAATAATCACATTTATTTAGTCATTTAATAATGAATCTTACCACAGTCTTAGCTAAAGATGTCTTTGGGGGAGTTGTTCCAGGTTTTGCTCCCGTTGCGGTGCTGACTGGGGCTGAAGCATGTGTGCCTGGGGTAGAAACTTGCCCAGGTGTGCCCACTGGCATAACTGGCAAGCCAGTTGCTCCTAATGGTAAATTGGTTGGTGGTAAGCAAGTGCTCGTAGTGGAAGTCATTTGTTTGCTTGGTGCTATAGCAGTGGTGGGGATGCCTGGTGCGACAGTGGTCTCTACTACCAAAGATGTCTCTAGCGACGCAGAGGCATGCTGAGTTCCAGATGAGCTGTGTTCACTAAAGAGAGATCTCAGTTTTTCCTCCAGAGTCTTTATGTCATCGATCCCAGGAACTTTGGATTGGGTATCAGCATCCATTTCTAGACAGTGAGTGTGAGGCTGGTTGGGGAGCAAAGCTGGTTGAGGCTGACTATGAATGAGTGTTTGCTGTACAGCAGGCACGTTGGTAACAGGCTGTACCAGGGGTGGGATATTAGGTACTTGGGGTAATAAAGGTGTAGAAGTAGGTCCTGTTGGTTGGGGGAGGACAGGTGTAGAAGCTACAGCTGATGAGATGACCAAAGGATTTACCACACCAGGCTGAGAAACAGAACTAGACACTGCTGTTCCAGAGGAGGAAGAAGAGGGTGGTGCACAAAAGGATAAAGCCAATCCTGTGGTACTACTGTGAGATGCCTTGTCTAGTGAGTGTGCACTAACCACCACAGTTTCCGCTAAAGTGGGAGCAGAGATGCTGCTACTAAGAGGAAGGGATGGCTGTGAAGCTGTGCCTGGGAATGGAGTGCTGGTAGAGACTGATGTCACTATGGTTACCCCAGCAGTACTGCCTGCTATCTGTTGTAATAATACAGCTGAAGGCTTAGCATTTGGGGCAGTCACACTACCCACTGTAGTAGCTGAACTTGTGGAAAATGTCCCAGAAGGAAAACTGCCTGTACTAGAAACAATGCTCCCAGATGTGGGAGCCTGAACTGGCTGGGATGTTGTAGACACCGCAACAACTGTAGGTGCTGTAGAACTGGAAACCACACTGGAAAGTGTTGGTGACACAGACAATGGGGTGAGACCACTTGAAGTTATCACACCTGTGCTGGTGTTAACTCCGACAATGCCTTTTTCAGTGGGTAATGCAGCCTCAGACTGCATTACTGATGTGGACATGTCAGTAAGAGGACTGCTTGATATAGGGACTGATACTGATGGTGAGGATGCTGCTACAGTTGGGCCACCGGCAACGCCAGTCAAGAAAGGAGGAAATGTTGGTCCTGTGTGATTGAAATTTGGAGGTGCTGTATTGGGTCCTTCAGTTATCTGCGCATGTTTAAGTTCAGAAAAAGCCTGCTGGAGACTAAGGGATGAAGCAGAGTGAGATAAGTTCATTCCAGGGCCCTGAGATGTGGCAGCAGCTAGAAAGGAAAACAGAAAGAAATTAACCTATTTTAAAAGCATGGATTCAGAGTCTTTGAGGAACCATTATTAGATTATCAACAATGCTATATATACATCAGTAAGAATTATAACATTTCCCAAGAAAATGACATGCTCTAAAACAGTAAAATTAAGTAGTAGCTTGATGGAGTAAGGCAGCTTATGAGTATATACTCCTTGAAAACCAAACTCAGAGTAACCCAAAAACAATCTCTAAATAAAGAAATGAACACACTATGGTGTAGGTTCTACTTAGCACACCTGTCATTTATTTATCTATTTATTTATGTTTTCCTAACAGCTCCAGCTGTCTTGGAACTCATTCTGTAGACCAGGCTGGCCCTGAGTTCACACTGATCTGCCTGCCTATGTCTCCAGAGTGCTGGGATTAAATATGTGTGCCAATATGTCTAGCACATTTTTTGTCTTTTTTTAAGACAGAGTCTCACTCAGGCTGACCTCAAACTACTGATCATTCCTTTTCTGTCTCCTGAACGATGGGATCACATGCATGTGCCTATGCCCAACTTTAGATTTTATTTTGATGCTATTATAATCTATTTTCTCTTTCTATGTTACTTTTTTATTAAATTTTCTACTTTTCATTCAAGCTCCTACCATATGAGGGATTTGGTGAAAGATTTTCTTAAACATGGCTGAATCAATCCTTACCTGTATCTGATGTTTCACTGGTGAAAACTTTTGACTCTCGTAATCTACTTTCAGGCACAGGACTCACTATAAACCGTCTTCCAGCAGAATGAACAACTTGAGTTAAAGAACTGGTAGGAACACCTGAATAAAATAAATCACTGAAGTTCATGTATATTGCTATACATGGGTGAAGTCTCAAGATTCCATTACTGCCACATACAATTTTTTATCAAATGGAAATAAAAAAAAAAAAAAAACAACTCACCAATCTGCTGTGGCATGGAAGATACAGCAATTGGTTGCTTGAACTCTCCTTCTAATTTCTACAACAAACAGAAGCAAAAATTAATTCTCAACATGCAACCTCCTGGAGAGGATAAACACTCATTCTCAGTCATAGGGGTAATGTGTGCCAATACAGAACTACTTTAAATAAACGCAACCCCATTATTGGTATGGTGAACCTACCTGAGAACCTGAGAAACCATATTCATCCTTTCCTTGTAGATTCTCCAATCCCTGGTCACCCTCAGGCTCCACACTGACATCTTCACTTAGCATTTCATCAGCTTTTTCAATAATTTCCTGCACTTGAGCCACAAAAGATTCTCTTTCTATTGCTAGAATGAAGTCATTGTTCACCTATGAGAAACATGTATCAATCTATTAGTACAATTCTTATCATTCTTATGACTTCTATCTATACATCAGGGGTATTGTGTACTTGGTATTTAAGATACTACGTCCCTTTATAAGACCCTGAACACATACATAAGTTACATCTTAAACCAAAATACCTCTAAATCATAGACTATGGGTTGGGTATGCTAGTTGTAAAAGAGAAATTAAAAATCACTTGTCAAAATGAAAGTGGATGACAAAATACTGCATAGTTGTCTAGGACATGTACGTAAGACCAAATACTATAGAAAAATGTGGAATTTCAAATGGAGACATACCATAATTGTTGCTATCTCTTCAGGGTTGTCACCATCTAGGTCAAATTTGAATGTGACCATTTTCCGATTATGAGTTTCTAATTGACATTCTACTACTCGATCTCCTTTATTTGAAACCTAAAAAGAGAAAGGTAATACATATTCAAATTTATTACTGAATTTCAGAAAACATCCTTGAATCTTAAACTGGCAGTAAGGAAATCTATGGAAAGATCTCAGCCCTCAAGCTTCTTTAATCTTCCATTAGCAAAAGTATTTAGTGTTTTTTCTATTAGTTAAAACTCTGGAGTCTGGAAGCAGTGTGGTGCAGGTCTTTATCCCAGCACTCCAGAGGCTGTCAGATCTGTGAGTTCAAGGCCAACCTGATCTACAGAGCCAGTTCCAGGACAACTAGAGTCCATATAGAGAAACCGTCTTTAAAAACAGAACAAAACCAAACAAACAAAACAATAACAACAAAGTAAATGTGATATTCAATTAAAAGAGACTGAGTGAATTAAATGAAAAGGCTGCTATAAAAATAATATATATAGCCAGGTGCAAGCCTTTTATCCTGACACTAAGGAAGCAGAGGCAGGCAGACCTGTTTTAGGCTAGCTTGGTCTACAAAGCAAGCTCAGGACATTCAGGACTGTTATACAGAAGCCCTGTCTTGAAAAACCAAAAAAAGAAAAAAAAGTTTATTTTATGAATAGTTCAGAATTGATCTCTAAACCTAAAGTCCCAAATTATTTCAACAATACAAAGGTTACAAATCAATACTTACATTTAAAATCCTCAGTTTTGGGCGAGAAGTCTTTTCATGACGAGAGCGACTTCTTACAGATTTTCGATAATGACGTTTTGTCGCTCTTCCTTCATGCCTCCCACTGGATGAAGGAGCATTCTCATTGCCATCACTCATTCCTGAAGCAACATCTGAATGTGCACTTTGAAGGGAAAAAAATTAATGAGACTGAAAGGCCTGTTATTCTGAAGTTTCATACCATCCTGCCCACAACTCAAACAAGTGTTAGTTTTCTTACCTGTCTACATTTGAAACCAATGTGACAGGCTGGGTAGGTTGTGACTGTGTTATTGGAGTTGGTTCTGGAGGAACAGTCTGAGAGACTCCCTGAGTACTCTATAAATAGAGAAGATAACTCAAATCTTGGCAGGAAAAAAGATTTACACACACATATGTAAGTATGTTTATAAAACCATTCACCGTTCCTAAGAAGTTCCTGTTACCCCTCTATAAGTCTTGGAATCAATGAAGGTACTAGTAATTCTTAACTCAAAATCTTTTCCAAAGCTAGTTTCTAATACCAACTGTTGGTGTGAAGTCAGCCAACCTATTTGCTAGGCATTGTGAAACTACAATTTGCCATGCAGACAGCATCTTACTAGAGTGTGCAATAGGGCAGGTAGAGCAAAGTGCAGAGATGAATTTAGAACTGTACCCTAGTAGAATAGAAAAGGTTGTTGGGAGCACAGCAAGTAAGATACTCTTATGAACTGCCAATGGCAAGAGTTTGTGGAAGGAGAACAATGGCTAACGCACTAACTAGAGAAGTGAAGTGCTAATAGTGTTAATCTTCTCTAAGGCAAACTCACTTCCCAACAGAACAGCCAGTGGCAACAAGGCCCCCACATTGCCATTTCATTCTGCTGTAAGAAAAAGTCATTTAGAAGTTAGACAGTCTCCAAATGAGCTGTAAATCAGGGGAGCCTGTTTTTTCTTTGCTATTTGAACCCCATTTTTTATAGATGTTTTTCATATAAACATGCAGTAATTTCATTTACCTCCAGGGCTGCTTGCTGGGAGGATGTAGTGGGGGGTTGTTGTGTTAAACTCACTGCTGGTTGGGACACTTGAACCTGTCCTCCTACACTGCCCATAGGAACCAAAAGATTTGATTCCACAAAAGGCTGCACTACTGTAGGAAAGTAACCTTGGGTGGCCAAGGCTTCTGTCGGCATAGGAGGAGGGGCTAGGACTGTAGAATGGATGCAAACAGAAGCCACGTTGGAAGAGGGAACAATATTTGAATCTCCTGGGTATTGTGGTGGCAGTCGAGATGGGAAGCCCTGTGACAGAAATGAGGAAGGTGAGTTAGTGTGAGTAGGGACATCATATTAGCAAATCAGTAGACAAGGGGCCAGAGGGAAAAGAAGCACAAAGCAAAGAACAGTACCCCGGTTTCTAATAATTTAAAGAAAACTTAAAGATCATTTTCAAAATGAACTGGCAGATAACTTAGAAAATGGCACTCTTTCAATCATACTTTAAACTGATTTCCCCTCCTAGAGACTATTTAAGTAGAACTTAAGAGATTAATTCCTCACAGAAAGAATTTATAGCAATCTTACATGGAAGAATGCAAAAATCTCTCCCAGATAGCAGTCATATTATAAAATCTAAATCCTGAACTTTCTTGTTTGTATCAGGCTACCTGCTCTATTTACAGTCTACATATGTAAAAGAGCAGCCTGGCATACTACACTAACCATTATCCAAGTTTATCTAGCTTACCTTGAATAGAGTTAACTTTTCTTCTAAGTTGTGTCTTCAAAACCGTGTATGAATCATTTGGTAATATCACTCCAATTGTTTCTTTGAGATAGGGTCTTACTATGTAGCCCTGGCTGACTTGGAACTTGCTATGCAGACCAAGCCAGCCTTGAACTCACAGAGATCTGCTATCTGCCTCTGCCTCCCAAGCACTGGGATCAAAGGCACACACTACCACATCCAGCCTTTTCAGAATTTTGCTATTTTTATTTTGTCTAGTTCAGAGTGTCAATTTTTGTTATTGTTACTCTGACACTCAACTAACTAGTACATTTCTCAAGTTCTTAATGATCTGCCATTAAAATCCAATAGTCTAACACCCTCTGATTTACTAGCTAACACAATACCTGGTACAGAACATCTCCAGAGGGAAGTGGACCCTCGGCAGCTTGTCCAAGGTTAGCTGGTATTCCCATGGACTGAACTGTTGGCTGTAGGAGCTGTGGGTGAACCTGACTTTGCAGCTGATTCACAGGCTGCAGAAGGGTTGGAAGCTGATTAGGAACTACAGTTGATCCCCCTGGTATTGAAGATGCTGTAGCAGATGAAGTCAAGGGGAGCAGAGGCTGATTAATGCCAGCAGCCATCGTTATAGGAACGGAGGAGAAACCTGTCTGAGCCGTAGATACATGAGGAGCTGATATGGGAATTTGAGAGACAGGATACTGTGGGAGTAAGGAAGCAGGGAGTGGCTGTCCCACAGGAAGGAAATGAGCACCAGAGTGGACTGGAACAACTGAGGGCTGTGCGGAAACTGGGATATGAGGTTCGCCTTGGATAGTTGGTACTGTCTGGGAAACAGGAAGCTGGGAAGGTAAAGAAAAACAAAACAGACTTTTTTTTTTTTTTTTTTAAAAAGCAAAGCTGCCAAAAGCAAGATTTACATATTAGTCAAGAAGAAAAACAAAATTCTGCATACATTAGTATAAATTAACATGCCACACAGAATCAAGAAAGAATAGGAGAGAAATATGCTAGTAAAGTAACATTTCCAAACCTTTCACTGTTGAAAAAAATGCTATTTCATTTTTGGCAATAAAAGAGGACCTTTCACACGGAAGGATTTCTCTCCCCTCTCTTTGTTGGTTTATTTTTTTAATTTTGACTCTCACTAGGCAGCTGAGGCTTTCCTGGAGCTTGTTGGGCGATTCTGACTGAACTTAAAACTCTAGGTCCATCCAGGTGGTGGAGGCATTCGTCTTTAATCCCAGCACTTGGGTGGCAGAGGCAGGTGGATCTCTGTGAGTTCAAGGCCAGCCTCGGTTATAGAGTGAGTTCTAGGACAAGCTCCAAAGGACACAGAGAAGCCCTGTCTTAAAAACCCCAAACCAAACCAAACAAAAACAAACTCTAGGTCCTTCTGTGTTAAGGGAGGTCCTCCCACTCCTCCAGCCTATCGCCGCTGAGATACCAGCCCATTGGGGCATGGTCTCTTTCCCTTTAAAAAAGCGGCCACTTCCCTCTCCTCTCTCTCTTCACTTCCTGCTCCGCCGGCGACTAGACTCCCTTCCTGGTTGCGCAGAGGGCTGACGGTGATCTGTAAGTTTTTTCCCCTTTAAATAAATACCACCCTATTAATCATAATTCCAAACTGGTGTGGCATTGTTTATGACTTACGCCTTCACTTCTGCCTTTGCCTTCCAAGTGCTAAGACTCCAGACTTGTACCAGAACACCCAACTTTTTGTTATTTGTTTTTTGAGGCAAGGTTTCTCTGTGTAACAGTCCTGGCTGTCCTCAAACTCACAGAGATCTGCACACAAAGGAGTACACCACCACCACCACCCAGCTTTGTCTATTGGCATATGCCTCACACACCATAATCCACCAGCATGTCTGCAATCATCTAATATGACTGCTAATATACTGATTAAACTCAAATTTCTTTCCAGTGGAATTAGACTTGATATTATGTTTCAATTTTAAATGTAAAACAACACTAAAAGTTGGTATAATTAGCATAATTCACTGATTCTAGATAATTCACTGATTCTACAACTGTGTCATTTTAAAACCTGAGTGAGATATATGTAGAGATTAAGACTATATGCCAGTGGCAAATAAGAGTGCATTTAGAATTGATATTATTTTAGTTCTGAGATGACAATATAATATTCTATGCACATATATCTACAACTGACCCATAGATGAAGTTGATGAAAGGTTATTCATAGGAATATGCCTTCTACAGGTTACTTTCCAAGCGACTGAATAAACTAACAAAAGAATAATCAAAATAACTTCCCCAGACAAAACAAAAATCCACATAAGTTTTTTGAGGAATAGACATAGTAGACAGCACAGTTTTGTCTGGATCTTTTGAATCTCTTGCCTCAGGAATTGCAGATATGTGACAACATACCCAGTTGATGGGTAATCTTGGCTGTCAACTTTAATTAGACTGATAGTAAAGAGGTGATTACTAAAATAAATCTCTGAGAGCATTTTCAGAGACAACTAGATAAAAAGGGTTCTGACCTCTGATGGATTCATAGTTTAAGAGGAGAAGTGGTGAAAATGTGAAGAGTGGGGCCTAGTTGAAGGAACTGGGTGGGTGGGGCTTTGAAAGGTATTTCTTGGCCTTAGCCTCTTCTATGCTCCTTGCCAGTCATAAAATAGTTTCTTATGCCATAATTTTTCCTTCATCTATAACCCTTCCTCCATCTCCTGCTACAATATAAAGGCAATATGGCTTGCCAATCATGTGTGGACTGAAATCATACAAGAAAACAAATGATTCTTTTCTTACAATATTGTCCTTAGGCATTTGCCAATGATGAAAAGCTAATTAACACAATAAATTAGTATCTGTATGCAGCGAGGGAGAAAACAATGAAGAACTTTACAAGAAAATAAAACACAGCTGCAAAACTGGAATGTAAGATTCATACTATCAAACCTAAAATTTCAATATTTTGACATGGTCATTACTATTGATATTTACAACAAAAACAAGTATATAACGGGATTAATCTCTATTCCATTTTAACAGATTCTTCACTATTACAGGAGAAGGCAGAAATCTGCGTTAAAGGACATAGATATCATTTGTAGCATCTTTTCAGGAATTAGAGTTTACCTGTGTTCCAGCTGACACTTGAGGCAAAACTTGTGGAGCTTGAGGCTGTGCAGTAGTGCCTTCACTGGAAGATGCTGCCTGTGGAAGTGAATACTGTACTGCCTGTTGAGGAGGAGCAGTTGGCTGTATTCCTGGTTGCTAAAAAAAAAAAAAAAAAAAAAAAAAAAAAATTCAGACTTTTTGAAAGAGGGTGGTAACTGAGTTGACCCCCTTTTCTTTAAAAAAAAAAAAAAAAAAAAAAAAAAAGGATATGCAGCTCTGGAACTCAGAGATCTCCCTGACTGCCTCCTGAGTGCTGGGATTGAAGATATGCATCACCACACCTGGCATTTATCCTGATTTTTTTCTTAAATCATTAAGAATAATTAGCTAAGAGGCAAACAAATCTCTGTGAGTTTGAGGGAAGCCTGGTCTACAGAGTTCCAGGTCAGTTAGGGCTATACAGTAAAACCCTGTCGTAACTGACACACACACACACACACACACACACACACACACACGCGCGCGCGCGCCTGCAGAGCTCTGAGTTTGAGGCTAGCCTAGTCTACAGGGTGAGTTCCAAGACAACTGGGGCTACACAGAAAAATCACTATCTTTTTGTTTTGTTTTAGAGACAGGATTTCTCTGTGTAACAGCCCTGGCTATCCTGGAACTCGCTTTGTAGACCAGGCTGGCTTCAAACTCACAGAGATCCGCCCACCTGTGCCTTCTGAGTGCTAGGATTAAAGGTGTGCAGCATCACCGCCTGGGGAAAAAAAAAATCCCCATTTTTTTTTAAAGGGAATAATTAGGCAATACTGGTCTTAAACTCTTTCTATACATCAGGTTGGACAAATCTTCCTGACACCTTAAACCGAGCTTATTTGTTTCTGTCCCATAATTTTCTAACTTTGTTCCATTTACATGTTCCAAACTGCAACTCCTCCACCCTTGGCAGGAGTCTGACTTATAACATATCATCTTTTCCATGAAGTCTTCTTGATAAACCCCTTCCAACCAGGAAAGATGTCTATTTTTCTGCCAGAGACACGGCAGTGAAATGGGCGCTTTCACCTCTTAGATGGCATATATTTGAGACAGTTTCCCAAAGTTCTCAGATTTTAGCTTTTCCATTAGTAAAATGAAAATAATGACAGGATCTACATTTACATTTTATGCTTACAATTACATTACTTAGGTTCCCCCAGAGCCATTCATGTTAGTCCATCTCAGCTGACTGTCAGAAAATAGAAAAAAAGAAAACAAACAAAACTCTGGCTTACTTGGGAATGTTGAGAAAAAGTAAAGGGGTAACAAAAATGGATACCTTTTCTTTTTATGAACTTATTCCTAAAAAGACAACTGACGGGTATGTCAATAGTACCTTAGAGTACTGTTTCTGAGAAATGGTACATTTGGTAAGCCAAAATTACATGCCATCTGCTTCTGCATAATCACACTGGCTAATAATCAATAGATCAGTCAGACAGCGATGATGAGAATTATGCTTTGCATAGACTTTCTTCATAGAAACCAGTTCAAATAGCTTTTATTGACTGGTACGACATATCTGCATGACCTGAACAGAAGAATATGAATATCTGAAGGCTTGTACATGCTTTTATGGAAGACATGTTTATCTTTCCCACAACCTTCTTTACAGTGATAAATACTGGGGGCACCACACTAATATAAATGATACCACTTTAAAGCTTTATTTTTTTAATAATTTTTGTGCATGTACACGTGTATACATGTGTGGACAGATGACCACAGTGGTAAGAGAAGGGTGGCCCTTACAGCTAGAATTATAGGCAATTGTAAGGCATCTGGAATGGAACTGAATTTGGGTCCTCAGAAGAGCTGTAAGCTCTTTCAACTGCTGAATTATATCTCTAGCATTTATCCATTATAACTCTTGATAAAAACAACAATGAATCAGGGGAAAAGACATTCCTCATTTACTATATTCTAAAAAGTCACAAGATAAACTAAATTTCAGATGAGGTGTATGTCTTTCCTTACTATAAAAAACTATTATTACCAACATGAAAGAGAGAGGTCCTTTTCTTCTTTGCATTCATCCATTCACATAGACCCAGTAACAGGTAAGTATAGCATTTAAATATCTACCATATAAACTAATTTTACAACAACAAAACAAGAGTCACTTATACAGAAAGCTTGAATGTCAGTAATTTGTAGCTTCCTTATTACCTGAGAAACTCTACAAAAGTAAAATATACTAGATTACATATACCTCTTATACAAACTGGCTTCATAATTTTGATTCTACTAAATTTAAAATATGCTGTAATAACATCTAAAATGGAACCAAAAGAAAAATTAATTTTAATAGTCTATTTATTTGCATTTTATCCACCACTAGAATTAACTATTTAGCACTTTCTCAATTTATCTTAGATTATTCAAATTTATTTGTACTTATTCTCTGACAGTTTCAAATACACAGAATGAAATCCAGCCATTTTCACTACTATTACCCTTTCTCTTCCTTCCTTCTTCTGTAGAAACCTTTCCATTTCTCAAGAAATCTTCCTTCTGCTTTCAAGTGTGTGTGTGTGTGTGTGCTCGCGTGCACATGAGAAAGAGATAGAGAGAAGGAGAGAATGAGTTTAATTAGTGTTACATTAGCACAGGAGGTTATTTACTGGAACATGGCATACTTTTCAGTGGCTACACCACTGAGGAAATGATTCTCCTTCCTTCCCCCAGCAACCATTAGTTACTAGAAACCAAGATTTTTATAATAGTGAACTTGTTCCTAAATAGTTACACTGGTGTTATCCAAAAGATTACATTATCTGTTTCAGGTTCCACTTGAATGAATGAATGCAAGGAAGTAAAGAACGTATCTCTACTACATTGGTGGCCTGTTTCAAGATATGCTACTTATTTCACATATTCTAAGAGAGAGTTGGGGCCTTATGAACTACTTTCTCTTTTCTGAGAGTACAACTCGCTAGGCAGCCCAGGATGGCCTGGAACTTATGATTCTGCTGTAAGGTTCCTAAAAGTTGACATTCCAAGTGCACATAATCACATTCAGACATACTACTATTTCAACTTAACATTTATTTATAGTATTATGCTACTTTATCCCCACATACTTTAAGTGTTGAACTTGATGATTTATTTCACATTCTCCTTTATTTGCTAATATTTATATGTATGTATGTAAACATAAGTATGTATTTAAGACAGTTGACACATTTCTTTAGAAAAGGAAAAGCACAGAATATAAATGTTTTCCTTTTAATAGTGTTGGCCTATATCGAAATATAAGCAAATTAAGATGTTAGTGTGATTCAGATGTGTGTGGCTCATGCTTCTAATTCTTGTATTTGGGAGGCAGAGGCAAGAGCACTGAGAGAGAAACTTTACCTAACTGAGTCATCTTACTAATCTGTAATTTAACCTCCATAAAGATGAAGTGACCATATGGCCACCTAGTGTATTAAAAAAGGCCATTCATAATAATGAAGCCTTTGTTTTAAAAATCAGAAGTCACTTTACAATATGGACATTAAAATTATAGTAGAAGAACCATCAATAAAATAGTTTATCATATTAAACAGATGAGTATAAATCTTGCTTGAAACAAATAACTAATAAATTGTTCAAAATGAATCATTTCCTGTAAATTAAAATCTGCTAAGCAAAAGTATTGATAAACTATTTGAATTTTAAGATCAGCTATTTTATTGATGTTTGGCTCTTTTTAAACTCATGTCCTGAATTCCTCAGATCTTCTGGGACAAAACCTCCTAGGTCAAAAATTAAAAATAAAAAAAAAAAAATCAGATGGGGCATGGAGGTACTTGCCTTTAATCCCAGTAACTGGGAGGTGAAGACTGGCAGATCTCCAAGTTTAAGGCCAGTGTGGTCTACAGGGGGAGTTCCAGGACAGAAAGGGCTACACAGAGAAACCCTTTCTTGAAAAGAAAACAAAACAAAAAAACTTCCTATAGTAGTTGCTCTTTGTTTTCTTTATGTGTTTTGCCTGCATGTATTTACATGTTAGACATGAATGGAATGCTTAATGCCTGAGGAGGCCAGAAAAGGGTACCCTGGAATTGGAGTTACATATGGTTGTTAACCATAGTGTTAGTCCTTGGAACTGAACCTGGGTCCTTTGGAATAACAATATAATACTTTTTCTTTCTTTTTCTTTTTTCTTCCTTTTTTTTGGGGGTGGGGTGGGGGGAGACAGGGTTTCTCTGTATAGCTTTGGAGCCTGTCCTGAAACTTGCTGTGTAGACCACGCTGGCCTGAAACTCACAGAGATCCACCTCCCTCTGACTCCTGAGTGCTGTGTGGCCACTACCTTTCTACATACTCTTACCTAGTGAGCCATCACTCCATTTCCTTTAAGGAAAATAAAGTTTATTTTGTTCTTTAGGTTTTCATTCATTCCCTTATAGTGCAAATATGATATACTATCCCACTAATAACCAATAAAAACAAGTTCACTAATCAAGGCATGAACCATGGGAGGCTGTAATGACAAAATGCCTCCTTTTTTCCCCTTCTTCTTTTTGGAGGTAAGGTTCCTTTGTAGTCTGGCTGTCAAGGAACTTGCTTTGTAGAGAAAATTAGCCTTGAACTCAGAAATTCACCAGGCCTCTGTCTCCCAAATGCTGGGATTAAAGGTGACAAAATTCCAATATGTGGACAAGTCATAAAACATAAATAGAAACAATTTTCTTTGTATATTTTACCTCATGAATACAACCATTAAGAAGATAAATTATGTAACAATTCTTCTAAATTTCAACATATACCTAATAAATTGTTTAATAGTTATAAGTACATTAACCAAAATGAAAGATATCCTAAACTACTACTAAATGCCAGAAATGTTACACCACTTAATTATTCTCCAAAAAGTTAGCAAGCTATTTATATCAGCAATCTAGCTCAAAAAGTAAGTGCTTTTGGCCACTGATAAAACATAATGTAACACCATAACATTCTTACCTGTTGAGGATGTTGGACAGGTTGTGAAGATAGAACCCCTGCTAAGCTACCTGATGGCTGGCCCTGGCTCTGCCCCTGTGCCTGAAATAAAAAAGCAAATACAAATTAGAGAAGGTTTATGCACATGAAAGTTACACTTTTGTATAAATACTTCAGATCCTCAGAAGACTGCTTGATTGAAATGAAACAGTTTGGTAGTGTAATACAAGACAGACCTCTAGGGTTTTTTGTTTTGTTTTGTAAGATAAGTTTAGGAAAAAGATTATAGAACATTTATGATCACATCTCAGGTAAAAATGAAACAAAAACACAAACACACTGATGTTAAAAACTTACTATTAATGGTGGCTAAAGTTTTAGCTGGCTTGAATAGTTAGATTCAATAATAAAACTGTCACAGGAAAAAATGTGTTAAGATATCAACATGAAAACATTTAATCTGGATAATTGAATAAAAACCACATTCAAAAGTGCTAATTTAGCTATCTTTTCCTATTTCTTGTAGTCATAGTAACTGATAAAAAAAATGTCAAACGTCTGTTAAAAACCAGTTTCTCAACAAGTATGTAATGGTTGATTCAGGTAACATATGGAAACATTTGAAGACATTCTAATTGTCAAAACTAGGGGAAATGGCTATAAGATGCTACTAAAAATTCTATAATGACCATACAAGTCCCCATTCAGAACAAAGGATTAACCAACCCAGAGAATGTGAACTATGTTGGGTCTGAGAAACTGAACAGCTTATTCCATTTAACAAGAAGTCTATATTAACTGAGAATACAATACAAGAATATATGTTGGGGAAATGAATGCATGTATACTATGCACACCGACATATGTTAAGAAAATGAAAAGGCTACCCTTATGGTTTCAATTCAATTTAGAAGAGGTTCTTCAATGTTTTTAGGGATATATCACACTCGATGAAAATTTAAATTATTTATTTTAATTTTTTTTTCTTTGCAAAGCTTGAAGGATAATGTAAGCATACAGCATGCCCATGCTATTTAAGTTTCAGGGCCCTTCTGCTTCTTACCACGACTCCAAGTAATGGATATACCTAAAGAGTATATGAAATAGTCATAACTTCTTTAATTCTGTGTCTCTTATTATATTTGTGTGAGTATGTATGCTCTTGTACGTGTGACTAAATTTTTAAATATATTCAGAGAACAAAGCTTGAGACACTACTGTTCCTGGCCTTTGCAACCCATTATTATAAATTCATGCAAAACCCAATAAAATCATTACACAATAGACTCTACCAGTTGTTATAATTTGACATAGTCCTTAACTGATTAATGTTACATTTGGGTCCTTAATACAGTGGTCTGATTGATACCGTTTCAAAACTACACCTTCATTTGTTAAGCCAAACTCATAAGATGTGTTTTCTTAAGTCCTACTTATAATGAAAGGCTCTGTGTTTCTTAACATTACACCAAAAAGTTTTTGCTACTTCCCATTTTGCTTTAAGGTTATACTTCTTTAATTTTTAAAAACTTATTTAGAGGAAGAAATTATACTAAATAATTTTACTGTATCCAAATATTCAAAATTGCATTTTCATTACTAAGGTAAATTTCCACATAGAGATTAGTCATTAATTCTGATGACTACAATCACAGGCAAACCAGGTAGTTTCTGCTTTATAGTTCATTCTTTAGTACAAATAGTTATAACCACAAAAAATTTCTATTAAGAAAATAAACAACATTCCTCATAAATCCATGATTCAGGGACATGAGATAGAATATTTAAATGCACTAGTGCAAAACAGGGTAGTTTAAAAGAATTGTGAAAGTTTTCCTATAACCTGTGGATGGAGTGTAGCTCCTCCTGAAGAATATGAGGCAGATAAGACCTGCTGAGTTGTGGTTCCTTGGGGGAAACAGAAGAAAAGTGGGGATTCTTGTAACACTGTCTGAGGCAGGCGAATAAAGGGCAATGAGACGTCAGAGGCAAAAGGTGCAGCTGTTCCCCCTGTAGGGGGAGGTGATTGAAAATCACTGAGATCTGACGAAGTAATTTGAGAGGAATCACTTGAATATTCTGGGCTTCCTATTGGCCAGTTCTGTCCCATAGGCTCAACCACAGAAATGGTCAATTCTGGGGCATGGTTATTACGCTGTTCTTCAGTAACAGGCTGCAGATGGCAATGCAATCCAACTGACTGAGGAGGCAGTTCTTCCTGACTTGAGTCCACTGCAACCTGTCGATTTCGGTAAACACGTTGAGGTAAAATCCCACCTCCTTCTCCTGAAGAAGAACTTGGTGTCTGAGCGTGAAATTCAAATACACAGTTGCTTCTGTTCTCACTGTTAGGAGTTAACACAGCTGGCGCAGAATGAGGAACAAAGACAGGGTGAAATTTCAAATGTGTAGCATCTGTACTGTTAGGCGCAGAAATACTAGAGAGGGGTGATGCTGGACTCGGTCCAGAATCTAATCTTAAATTCTGAAGGTGTCCTACCAGGAAAGCCTGTCCAGATGGAAATTCAAAGACAGAACTTGAGGCAGGGCCCCCAGGCACTGGCTTCTGTTCAGGTATCTGTTTCATAGGACTTGACAGTACTGGTGAGTTGTATGAAATGCCCTCATACTGTCCTGCCACCTGGGTCTGGTAATGCACCCCAGCTAGATATACTGTTTCCTGAGGAATAAAATAGTGAGCTTCTTCTGCCAGTACTAGTCCAGGTCTATAGTCACTGTAAATCTGGGCTGGCTCAAACACAGGTTGGGCCTGCATCTCACATAGATCTCTATTTACTCTACCGGCTGTAGTACCAAACATAACTATGGCCTCTGGTGTCCAGTTAGTTGGGCTGCCACCAGGTGGAAGAAGATTTTGGCCAACAGTCCTCAGCAGGGGTTGAAACTGGCGAGTTTGGGCTTCCAGGAAGGAGGTGCTCTTACGTCGTTGGGAAATGGCTACTTTCGGTGGACAGGTGGGAGGTGGTGAAAAAGAAACTGGACGTTCATGAATAGTTGGGAAAAATATCTGTGATTCTGGGTATGTTGGGGTCCCCCCATACGGATGCGCCATGGACTGAGGCTGTATCAACATGAATAAGACAAGTAATTCATACATTCAGTAAGTGAAATTACATCAAACATGCACAGCTGGATAGTTCTGTGTAACCCCATGAAGTGGCCACACTCAAATTTTAATAATTAACAATGCTTTTGGAAATTATGTGTATAGTAAAAATCCATTAAATACATCCAGGGCCAATAAAGTCAATCTTTGGTACTTCCTTTAATGAAAAAAAAAAACAGCTGTTTTTCCACAAATACGCTCTCCCAAAGCAAAGGTATGAAGTAAACTTCCTAAATGATTATTCTATTTATCTATAATAAATGTGTTCATTCTTAAAGTTTTGTCAATGGCAAATCCTAAAGTTAAAATATTACAGGACAACAAAGAATCCTACTATTTTTATAATTAAAAATATACTTTAATTTAAGCTACTGTTCCATAGTAGTCTATTAGAGGCTTCAGTGTTATTTTCATCAACTAAGAGTAAATGATCAGAAGAAATTTGTAATAGTATAAATCAAAAGGGATCTCCAGTAGATGGTCAAGTTCAATGGTGCACACTTATATAATGTTAGGACTTAAGAAGCTGAGGTGGGGGCCGGAGAGATAGACTCTGCTGTTAAGAACATTGACTCTTCTTCCAGAGGTCCTGAGTTCAATTCCCAGAAACCACATGGTGGCTCACAACCATCTGTAATGAGATCTGGTGCCCTCTTCTGGCCTGCAAGCATACATGCAGACAGAACATTGTACACATAATGAATGAATGAATGAATCTTTAGAAAAGAAAAAAAAGAAACTGAGGCAGGGGGATTTTTGAGTATAAGGCTATACTGAGCAATTATATGAGACACCATCTTAAAAAAATAAGACAACAAAAGGATAAGTGACTAGTTTTCTTCCTTTCTGTATCCAAAACTACAATTAATAGTTTTACTACAAAATGTTAGAGATGCTGAATCATTCTTCTGAACATTAGTAAGGGTTGAACACCACGAATTTTCTAATTCTGACAAATCAGATGAAATGGAGGTAATAAATAATAGCAAAATCAATTTAATAGCAATTTTTGTTTCCAGAATTAAGACTGAGCTTAGAATCGCAGCTTGCCAAATGCAATGCACATAATTCTCTACCAAGGACTGAACTCCTTTTTAAAATATATTGGTTTTAGGCTAGGGATATAGCTCAATAGAGTGCTTGTCTAGCATATGCAAGGGTCCAGGTTCAATCGTTAACAACACAAAAATGGGTGTGGGGGGGAAGGGTCAGAGGACAACCTCAGGTGTTGGCCCTCACTATCCAATTTGTTTGAGACATATCTCTGTTGTTTGATGCTGTCTACAATAGGCTGGAGGGCTGTGAGATTTTGAAGAGTCTGTTAACACTTGGTCTTCTCACCCCAGGAAAACTGGGATTATGAATGTGAACTACTGCGCCAGGCTTTACATAGGTTCTGGGGATCTGCACTCCATGCTTATGCAGTACTTTAGTCACTGAGCCATTTCTTCCTCCTGCTAGGAGTATTCTGCATCAAATGCTAACATTCTATTGATTATTCAAGTTTTATCCTAAGGCCATAACATAGGTAGTCATTTTCCTAACTAAATATCTTAAAATTCTGGTGACACTAGTTCAGAATATTAACTATATTTTCTGTTTGGAAAAGTAGCAAGCAAGGTCTTACAGCAACTAAAGTAATTTGAGAAGTTGTGTAGCTTCATAGACATTAATGGAGACAAGAAAAGTTATATATGCTATATGTTTATCTAATGTATTCAGTAGAGTCTATGTCCAATCTTATGTAATCTTTGGAGCGAAAAAGTACCTCCCAAAGAGGGAACAGCCTTTTAGCTTCCTGACATATCATTTTACACAATTAAAATCAATTTTTATTCCTCAATTGACTTGGTTTTAAAATACAAAGGATTCAATTAGTTGTATCCTTGAAGAATAAATTGAGGAGAGAAACATTTGGTTAATGTTTGGTAGAATCCATTTTGATTAGGCTAATAATGAGTTTAATAATGAGTAATACACATAGTTTTGCTAAGATATAAAAATTCAAACCCTTTTATCAATGGAAGCTAGGAAAGTATAATAAAAGCTATACTGATATGTGCTATTAAACAAAATTTCACTGCCTCCTTGCTTTTTATTCTCCTTTAAAGTATTCTTTAAAAAATGTTTTCTATAGGAATAGCTGTTATCCTAAAAGCACAACATATAACCAAGCTAATAGTTTGGTTTGGCTCTTTAATCAAATTTTCTATGCCTGGATGTATTCATTGGTAATAGTTTTTCACTTGTCAGGAAGTTTACATTTACATACAGTAGTGACAAAGAGGGAAGGCAGGCTGGAGCGTCGATGCTTGCGCTGAGAGGCAGAGTGCATAGGCAGGACACTCTCCAATGCTTTAGAGAGTTTTTCAGCAAAAGTTTCCTCAGGGGCAGTCCGAAGGAGGGAAGGACAAAGAGGTGCAGACAGCACTGGTGGTGGGGTAGAAGGAGCACTGGGAGAGATGCGGGATAGAGAGGGAACAGCAGAAAGATGGGGAACACAAACCGACATGCTACGGCCACGACGAGGCTAAACAGAAAACAAACACACATGAAAAACAGTACTTTGAAAACAAAATAACCAAATATACAGTGATAATAGGGCATAGTAAACAAAGAAATGTTCTACCCTCCCCAACTCTGCAAAGTTTAAAAGAAAAAAAAAGGAAATGTTTAGGTGAGACATAATTCTACAAAGCACAGCTGGTATATCATAACTAGTCTCCCTGTTTTGGTGTTTTTTTGCAGGTTTTCTTGTATGAATAAAAGATCAACTATTATCTTAACTATTTTGAAGTAATACCAACTATTAAGTGCATGAATTAATAAAATCTGACTAATAGGGTACCACACAAGTAACAATGAACTATAGTTCTAAAACCTTAGTAAGAGTATAAGAATAAATTTACTGAAGTATAAAATTTGGGAAGATTTTAGGAGTAGATTATTTGCAAGAGCTCTAAAAACTTGAGGAAAAAACTTTTCTATTTTAGAAGATAGTCTACAAGATACACTTGCAACTTTCTCTACAAAGGTTAAAAAGTCATCATCAAATAGAAGAAAAAGAATAGCTTTCTGACATTTACCACTAGTATTAGAAATACTTTGTACTTTTATAAAGGAGTCAGTGGGAGAAATGCCTTCAATAATCTCTAAAGAATTAACCCCTCCCACATATGATAAATTTAGTTTAAACTTACAAAGTTTGTAGTGCCCTAAGAGAAAGGGTTTAACATAGCTACGAGCTAGTCTAATATTGTGACGGTGCCTGGAGCAAGTTTATGATCTTTCTTTTACAAAACTGGCTTCAAAGAAATGCTTTTAGCCAGTCGGGCGGTGGTGGCGCACACCTTTAATCCCAGCACTCGGGAGGCAGAGGCAGGCGGATCTCTGTGAGTTCGAGGCCAGCCTGGTCTACAAGAGCTAGCTCCGGGACAAGAACCAAAAAAGCTATGGAGAAACCCTGTCTCGAAAATAAAAAAAAAAAAAAAAAGCTTTTTAGCCAAACTTGGAGTTCATCAGTATGTATCATCATGATTAAGTTCATTTTGGTTACAAATTTTTACCTTTGTCTCTCTTTTTAAATTTTCTCTTAGGCACAGTAAATTCTTTTTTTTTTTTTTTTTTTTTTTTTTTTTTTTTTTTTTTTTTTGGTTTTTCGAGACAGGGTTTCTCTGCAGTAAATTCTTAAAATGAAAAAAAGAGTAGGATTATAAAATGTTTTATTATTCTAAATATTTGTAATTCTTTATAATCACTCTAGAAGACTATCATCAAAAAGTTAGAGACAGTCTGATTTTAGAATAGCAAATAAATACAGCTAATGTTAATGGCTTGAGCATTTAATATCTGGATGAATGATCAATCCTATTTCTCTTAAAAAGAAAAAAAAAGACATAACCCCATGATGAGGAAGCCAAGAGTTGAAAATAACTGTGAAACAAAGAAATGAAGAAGTGCTGACAACTAATATTTGTCGGTATATTGAAATAAATCACCCAAGGTCATTTGCCCTACTTAGGTTAAGAACAGATTGTTAAAAGGTTAGTATATATTAGTGGTACTTTTCTTTGAATTAATGTGGCCATTCATCTTGGGACCTAAGTCCAAAGCAGAACTGATCCATCAATGGACTCCAAAACAAGCATCTTTTATGAGTGAAAGTATTTTCCTGAAAAGTTTTTTTTTTTCACTTAATGAAGACATAAGAATTCTACAAAGTTCGGATTAAAAGCCTTCTGGGAAGGAGGGAGGAAAATCAGTCTGCTTAAAGATTGTACTAACAAGTGATTAAAGTGAACAGTTATCATCTAATTCCTTTCTGAAGTATATGATCTTTTTTCCTCTGAATACCTCACAGAGAGTCAGCAAAAAAATAAATGGGGATATTTTATTATTCATCTAATTTAACTTTCACTATTGCAAAAGGACAATGTGCATATACATCATATTCCAATAAATTTATTACTTCTGTAAGCTGACTCTGAAAATAAACTGGTAATAAAATAAATACCAAATAAAGGAAAAGGTAAATGAACATATACTGGGAAAGGAACACGCATAGCAACTGATGATCAACTAAATACAAGCAATAAATTAGTCAGAGGTCATACAATAAAAGATTCCTTTACTCTATAATACTCACATGCAACATTCTATTAATAGTTTGGAAGGTCTTACCTGGTTTTTATACAAAAGAAAATCTTATAGAAAACACTTGTTACTTTCAAAAACATTTTACAAAGTCTTGCCACCCACAAATCATTTGTTGTATCTAGTTTATGCCACTTTGAACAGATTTAATTCCTAGGTGAAGAGAGTGCAGTTCAGTCTTACTGTACACAGCTACTTTGTGTTTGAAGTTCAGCTAATTCTCACTTGTTAATGTGTATGTTACTAAACTCCTCTGGTTATACTCTTATAAACTTATTTCCTTTATAAATAACATCAACCCTCAGTCTCTATGCTGAGTTGGTTCCAAGCCACCCCAACAGAAACAAAAATCTGCAGTTGTCCAAATCTTTTATATAGATTATCATAGTATTTGCATATAATCTCTAGATTACTTATAACACCCAATTCAATTCTAAAGGCATTTAAAAATTGTTGTATTACTAGGGAATATATCAAGAAAAGTCTGTACGTGTTCAGTACAGATAAAAATTTTAAGCATTTTACTATTTAAATCCACCCACATGAAAATCACAGACAACAAAGACTGACTAGACCATTTATATTTTCTACCTTAGACTCACATTGCTACCTAGATGACATAAGAAATAATCTGAAGATTACCTATTGGCTATCATTTTAGTATTACATTTCCTTATGCAGTTACTCACCATACTTGAGGGTGGATACACCCCATGAGGCTGAGATTGTGCTTGGATACTAGAAGCTGTATGCCCCGGTGCTGTGCCAGTAGAATGTGCCTGTTCATGTTGGGAGCCATAGGAAATTGTCTGTTGGCTGCTCACTCGAGATTCTGTGAAGACAGATGATCCCTGACCGCTGTCAACTGTTCCATCAGCTGAAGGATAAATGAATTATTAGAGGGTGGGAGATGGAAGAGGGAGAAGTTTACATTGTAGACTCATTACATTAATGTTATTGGTTATTTCTTTGTTAAAATGTGGAGTAAATCTTAAAAACTGAATAGGCCAGTGGTGGTGGAGCTCGCTTTTAATCCCAACGCTCAGTAGGCAGAGGCAGGTGAATCTCTGTGAGTTCAAGGCCAGCCTGGTCTACAGAATGAGTTCCAGGACATGAACCAAAGTTACACAGAGAAACTCTGACTTGAAAAACCAAAAAAAAAAAAAACCAACCAAACAAACAAACAAACAAACAAAGCAAAACCAAAAGAATAGCAGTCTTATTAAGATGTGAGCCTGTTTCGCCTTGACTGGAAGTCAGGGGGAGTTTGAGCTTATTTTTGCTCTCTCAAAGTTGTTGACAACAGATGTGGCTACAAACAAGAGATTCTGACTTAGAGTCAACGTGGCACTTGAGACAATTAAGTACCTGTCTACATTTAAATGAGGGACTTGTGCAAAAAAGTAGTAATTTTAAAAAAAATTTCTTGTCAGACAGTAGTGGTGCATGCCTTTAATCCCAGCATTTGAAAGGTGAGAAAGGAGGATCTCTGAGTTCAATTCCAGCCTGATCAACATATATAGTTCCAGGAGAGCTGAAGCTACACAGAGAAACCCTGTCTCCAGAATAAAAACAAAACAGCAATAACAAAACAAAAAATTTCTGATTGTCACTGAATGATATCATCTTAAATTGAATTTAACTTCGAGGTCTTATTCTGTGGAGACCTGTGTTTACTTGATGTTAAATATTTAATTCAATTAATGAGCACTGGTCTCAACAACCTTTGGTCTCCTAGGTAGTTTTGCTAAAAGAGTTGAAACCAGATTAACAGCTTCAATTATAAATAGCAAAATTTATTTACCCTTCATTATTTGCAAATTTAACTTGAAGGAACTAAATAAAATAGATAAATAACCTACAAACTCAAAATGTCAAGACACTAAAAGTTTTCAAATACCCTTATATCTTAAGCACATTTTCTCAGTGTTTCACCCTTCTATTAATAATGAGTACAAGAACGAAAATAATCAAAAGCATCACTAGCACTTTGATTACTTCTCCTAACACTTACATAACACAGATATACTAGGCTGCTGATACTGTAGCTGTTGATGTTGATCTGCTTCGGGTTCTTCAGGCTCTACTTGTGTAGAAACTGAAGCAGAAGTGGTGGGAGCAGTTGGTATGCCGGTGCTAGCAGAAGAGAGTTGCTGAATTCCTGCTTGGGAAACACTTGGTGGTTGTTCATTCTGCTGTCTGAGACTGCTCTCTTCCTGTTTTCTTTTTTCTTGCTCTTCTCGCACCAACTGCCGCTGCTCTCGTTTTCTCTTAATTAATGACACCCTGTCTTTGATAGCTTTAGCCATGGTCTTGTGATCACCTTCACAGACATACCCAGACTCCACCTACAGAATAAAAAGGGTATATTAAGAAAAAGGATTTTTGGAGAAAATTACTTCAAAACAAAATGAAACAAACAAATGAACAAACAAAAGGCACTGTAGAAAAGTAGGTTAGTCATTTTGGAGGGGTGCATGTATTTTTTTTCAAGTTTTATAATGTTTGAGACCAATTTTACAGTTGGTCCCAAACTTGAAATCCTCTTGCCTCAGTTTTCAAGTACTGGAATTACAGATGTGTGCCACTAACATCAGAGACCTTAGGATTCTTCTTCACCAAACAGTAAAATTACCAGTCTGCATTATATATTTCCCCACAATTGTGGTAAACAAAGAGTGGATACCACCATTTCTATAGAACATTACATAAAATTAATAAAAAATAAGTACCTCTTTCATATCTGACCCCTTTTCTACTTCTGAATATTTTTGTTGTTGTTGTTGTTGTTTTTTTAATAAATCCTAGAAAGGTTATTTTATGACTACCTTTGTATAACAACTGGCTATTTTAGGCACTGGGGCATACCTAGATTTGGTTTCCTAAAAGGGTTTCCTTTTAAAACAGTGATCTTTTACACATATTTAAAGTAAGGATACATCAGAGTGATTTGATCTTGAAAACACCATTCAAAGTAAAAACTGTTTTCATAATATTTATTTTTATTATTTAAATTGTATGTGTGAGTACAGGTGTCTACAGAGGCCAGAGGTATCCAATCCCCTGGTGCTGGAGTTATAAGCAGTTGTGAGCTGCTCAATTTGGATAACTGCTGGGCTACCTGTCCAGCCACCAAAGCAAAAATACCTTATAATTCTGTATCTTTCTCTAGTGTTTATAATGATGGGTCAAAAGCTAACCACTGTTTAGAAACAATTCCAAACCTGGTCTGATTGGTTATACCTGTAATTTCAGCACTCAGGGAACAGGAAGAACATAAATTCAATGTTCCCAAAGCAAAACAGCATAACTAACACATTTTTGACTAAAGTCAGCTACAGTCAGCTAGAAGTATTCACCTTTATATTAAGAAAGACTCCAGAATACATTCCGGTCTATTTTATTCATTCACTTATAATTACATGTTATTTTCCTCAAATAAAAACTTTAAAGGACTAAAAACCGACCCACATTATCAAAACAATACCAAAAAAATACAAAGAAGGTCTTAAAGAAAAATCATAGAAAAATCCCCCTATCCAAAGACAAACCATACGGAATCACACAACCTCATGTTAATGAGACATGCAACATACAACACTCATTAGATAAAAGTTTGTTTTTTCCCCTATTGGTATCAGTATACATAAATCTATAACAGTTAAGGGCCAATTTACCATTTCTTGAGCAACATCTTCTGGTACATCCCTCTCCAAATCAAAGGAAAATTCAATAGCTTCATTGTCTTTGTATTT
The DNA here is from genome assembly GCF_018167655.1 of Microtus oregoni. Taxonomy (NCBI): domain Eukaryota; kingdom Metazoa; phylum Chordata; class Mammalia; order Rodentia; family Cricetidae; genus Microtus; species Microtus oregoni. Next base: position 61,046,441 of record NW_024543061.1, read on the forward strand.
TCCCTTTAATTTCTTAATATCTTCAATACGCAGCCATAATTTAATAGCTATCTTTTCTCCATCATCTTCTTCTGCTAATTCTACCCGTACCCCTGTTTCCTCCTGGAAAAAGGCATGGTTCAAAAGGTCTTTGATGGAATATCTTTCAAAGAAAAAGAAAATTAAAAAAAGAAGTCATTAGTTTGAAAAGATTATTTTTCTTTCTTTCTGAGACAGTATCTCCTATGTTGCCCAAGCTGGCCTCAGACTAACAGAGCATTTACAGACATAAGAATGACTTTTAAATGTATGTGTTTACTATTATTTAATTAAGGAGAAAAAAATCTATGATAGAAAAACTAGGGAAAATTTGTGATTCATTTTAACATTAGACTATCTGAATGGTAATGCTACAGCGTGTGTGTGTGTGTGTGTGTGTGTGTGTGTGTGTGTGTGTGTTGGCAACGGAATCCAGGACCTTGCACATAGTAGACAAGCACTTCTTCATCCCCAGCCTACCATCTTATGCCAATCTGTTTTATTAACAGCTGATAGAGACAATTTTTAAACCAAATGATCTAATTTCATTAGTCAGAATAATTATGGAAATAATGCACAGAATATCAAAGCTTCAAAACACCACAGAAAAATAGCCCCCCAAAAAAGAAAAACAAAAACAACCCAAAACAATGACAACAAAACACTGTGTAGGACCTTCTCTGGTCCTTGAACAATAACAATGGAATACCATTTCTTGACTATTATAAAATGAAGGCAGAGGAAGGTTAAGATTCTTTTTTTTTAATATTTATTTATTTATTTATTTAGTATACAATGTTCTGTCTGTATGCCTACAGGCCAGAAGAGGGCGCCAGACCTCATTACAGATGGTTGTGAGCCACCATGTGGTTGCTGGGAATTGAACTCAGGACCTTTGGAAGAGCAGGCAATGCTCTTAACCACTGAGCCATCTCTCCAGCCCCCAAGGTTAAGATTCTTTCTCAAAGTTTTACAGTTATAAATAATATAATCATAACTAAAACATAAATTTGTTGTTTTCTAGTTTGGTACTTTCTATAACAGCAACCTTTATTTACTACAATAAATCCTTTCAATTCCTTATCAACAACTTGTGGATTAGGCAAGTCAAAGGTTGGATGCAAAACAATCAATCTTTTTAAAAATATTTTATTGATTTTATGTACATTAGTGTGAGGGTATTAGATATTCTGGAACTGGAGTTACAGACAGCTGTGAGCTGCCATGTGGGTGCAGGAATTGAACCAGGGTCCTCTAGAAGAGCAGCCACCTAGGCGTCTCTCCAGCCCCACAATCAATCTTCTTTATACAAAATACCAGTAATCAAAGAAACTTTTCCATCCAGAAATGAAACAGAATGTTTTTAAAACTCAAAACAAATATCCCTTTGTTTAAACTGAAAAAGTCTTAAAAGAGCTTCTAAGGGCTGTGTATCTCAAAACAGAAACTCATAGATAACTATCTGCTGACCGGTCTGAAAGATCATGATGTAGAGCTCTTCTAAATAACAAAGTTTTGAAAAGAACATGAGACTAGAAGAGTTAAGATATGAAATTCTTGAATTTGGCTGATATAGCCAATTGTGGCCATATTTTAGGGGATAGGTTATGCTCAATTTACAGTTTATATTAATTTAGGATGGTGTGCCTTTTGTTTTTAGACTGATATGGAGGTAAGTAAGGCAGATTATTTTTCAAGTAATCATCTATCTTTGCTAAGCCTACAGGTGACCCATCAGCTACACTGCATAACTGATACTGGACACTCTTCTCAGAAAAGCTTTGTTTGTACAAATGACTAAGGCAGCTCTTCTTCTAAGCCTTGCATGAAATCTCTGTTTACTCAAAGGAATTTTTAATGTTTTGCTCTTTTTCAATCCTGGTATAATGGTAGGAAAATAAAGGCCTGTAGAGATAAGCTGATTTTCAAAAGCCAAGATTTTACTTTACTTTCAAATTTCAGAGGGAGAATGATTAATGAATCAATTTTTTGCATTGGAGAATGAACTCTACTGTAGGGTTTTCTAAATTGAATGTAGAGACTGTATGAGGTGGTTCTGGTTTAAACATAACTTACTTAAACATCACTGAGTCACATTTTTACAGTTAGAGAGCAAATCTGAGTAGCTTCAATGGAAAGAATCCAATCTTTAAAAATTTTTAAAAATGTTATGAATGGAAAAATGAAACACAAGTATTAAATATACCTCACATTGTTCAAGCAACACCAGGGGTCAAAGAAGCAACTTACCTTTCATCTTTATTTTGTCGGATACATCCTTCAATAATTTCCTTCACTTCAGGAATTGCTACTTTGTCAAAACTGGCTGGCTTCACTCCCTAAAATCCATAAAAATAGCCACAAAAATGTTAATGAAAAGAGAATCTTGATTTTTTTTTTTAAACAGGCTGCCTTCTTAATGTCCCTTGCCTTTTTTTCTGATGTATATGCAGGACCTAATCCATGTAGGGATCAGAGGTAGGAAGTGGCAATCTCAAGAAACAATAAGGAATACGGCAGATCTTACTTTTACAGAAAAAAAAAATTTAGGCTCATGACAATATCTTGCCTTACATTTAAAATGGTAACCAGGTGTTCTGATTGGTTAGAAAATCTTGTGCTCAATCTTGAAAACTAACACATCGATTAATTCAGCCTTTATTTGGACATTGAACCCAGAGATAGGTATGAATTTACAGAGTTTGGTAAGCATCATATTATATGATACTATTCTAAAAGCTTTACACAAAGAATTACGGGTTAGTATTGTTTTGGCAGGATAACTAAGGAGCAACTTTATATAAATAAAACAGAACCAGAAACTGTTGGGAAGCGGAGGCAGGAGGATCAGGCATTCAAGGTTATCCTTGGAGTAATATGTCAGCATGAAGCCTCTGATCAGGAGAAGCCTCTCACAAATATTAACAGGCATCCTATTGGGGTGCTGTCTATGAGCCCCCAGCTAGAAAACTTACTGGTACCACTGGAAATGTTTCACAACTCTCCTTATACCCTTCCCTGTATCCAGCCTGGGAATCATGAGAGTCTGGCTACAGAATCTTACTATCAATTAACTCCTCATCCCCATCCTTTAAAAGGTCTAAAAAGAAACTCCCTCCCTTGCCATTCAGATCTTGATTCTTTTCAGAAAAGGGACTCTCCTCAGAGCCTTTTCAATGCTACTTCTCGTTTGTCAGTAGGTTCCTGGAAATAAAAATAACATAAAATGTTTCTAATAATCCTATGTGAAGCAAAATGGGGTTCAAGACCATGAGTAGATAAATAAATCAGCTTAGTCAACCAGGCTGTCTTCCCCCAATTGACCCTGGTACCTGCTAGGTTACAAGGTCACCTCCACCAAGTTCATACACAATATCTACAAAGATTTTCTTGGTGACTCATTCTTCATAGGCTATGTAGTCTTCCTTCTGCTCTGGGCTAGAATCTACCTATGAGCCCCCAAAGGTAACCTGATGTGGGATTCCCCTCTGTATGCTGTAATTACCATTAATGAATAAAGAAAGCTGGCTTGAGCATATAGCAGGGCAGAACAGAGGTAGTCAGGGAAAACTAAACTGAGTGCTGGGAGAAGGAAGGCAGAGAGCTTGGAGAAGCCATGTAGCCCTGCTGGAGAAGACCCAGAACTTTACCCGGTAAGCCACAGCCTCGTGGCGATACACAGATTAATGGAGATGAGTTAGCCAGAAATACACTTAAGCTATTGGCCAAACAGTATTGCAAATAATATGCTTTTGGTGTGATTATTTTGGGGTTGAGAAGTCCGGAACAAACAAGTGGCCTCCTACAACAGTAACCTACCAGGCAACTTCACCAAATTCTTGCTTTCACAACTTTTTTTCCTCATTGTTACAAGTGTCCTACCTGCTGATTACAATACACGCAGATTTGACAAAAAACAACCTCTTCTAATAAACTCCTTAGTGCCCAGTAATCTTCTAGTGTCCTCTTGAACCACCTGCCCCATCTGAAAACTGCATAGAGTTCAAAGGTCAGCTTGAGTTACATGAGATCCTGTCTCAAAACAAAATGAATAAACTAATAAAAAGCATAAAAGGCAAAATAATCAGGCTCACATGAAATAAAAGTATTACAATTAGTTTAGAAGAAAACTCATTAGCCTACTCTATGTGAAACTAAATAGCATCACTGTGTGTCCTAGCTAGGGTTACTATCCCTGTAATGAAACACCATGACCAAAGCAATTTGGGGAGGAAAGGGTTTATTTGGCTTACACTTCCATAGTATTATCAAAGAAAGTCAGTACTAAAACAAAGCAGGAACCTACAGGCAGGAGCTGATGGATGCTGCTTACTGGTTTGGTCCTCCTTTCTTGCTCAGAAAAACCTTTTTTTGGTTTTTCAAGACAGGGTTTTTCTGTGAGTCTGTACTGGAACTTGCTCTGTAGACCAGGCTGTTCTCAAACTCAGGCATGTGCTACCACTACCCAGTCAGCCCACTTTCATATAAAACGCAAGCCAACCAGCCCAAGGACAGTACCACCCATATGGGCTGAGCCCATGTCCATAAATCACTAATTTTAAAAATGTCCTAGTCTTGCCTACAGGCCCATCTTATGGAGTCATTTTCTTAACTGAGGTTCCTTCCTTTAAGATGACTTTAGCTTGTGTCGTGTTGACATAAAATTGTTCAGCACACAGTGATAGTTCAGAGTTTTCATGAAATATAAATTCTTTGGCCAGATGTGATGGCACATGCCTTTAATTCTAGCACTCTTAAAGCAGAGGCAAGTGGATTTCTAAATTAGAGGGCCAGCCTGCACAGTGAGTTCCAGGATATCCAGGGCTATTTAAAAAGACTCTGTCTAAAAATGCAACCAAATAAATATATCTTTGTGAATAAAGCCTTCAGCAACAGGTCAAAACGGCACTACCTTGGAGGTAAGTTAGAAGTAAAAGGACTCAGTATGTATTTATTGCAATTTCATTTTAGTAATGATATGGATTAAGAATTCAGAGACAGTACCAGGCACAGTGTCATATACTCCTTTAAGTTTGAGGATAGCCTATAACAGTGAGTTCTAGGCCAGCTAAGGTCCTGTCTAAAAACAAAACTCCCAAACCAAAATAAAAACAACCTCCAAAACAAATTCAAATAGATATACCAACATGTTGTACAAGCGATGGTATAATTCTATAAACACATAGATGAGAGAGGAAAGTTACATAAATTCTAATTATTTGTATAGTCTCAGTAACACACATAAAGCTAGTGATAACTGGATCACAGAAAGGTACATAATCACTCACAATCCTAAATAAAATACAGTAGTCTGACTTCCTTATCTGTGGCTTCACTTTTCACTGCTTTAGTTATTTGCAATCAACTATAGTCTGAAAATATTAATATTTGTTTTGATTCTGTTCAAGAAATGACCTTGTTAATACAATCTTTTATTTTCTATTAGTTATCATTGCTTATTTCCTGTTATGTCTAATTTACATATATTAAACTTTATTATAGGTGTACTAAGTCTGTGAAAATGTATTATAAGATTCAGAATTATCACTGGTTTCAGGCATCCACTGGAATTATCTACTGAGCGATTCAGTGTCAAAAAAATCATTAAACATAGAAATTAGATGCAGATTTGGTTAATTCTCATTAATTACCCATTGCATTCTTTCAAGCCCTGATTTGGAAAATTGCGCTCCTGATGCTAATTTTTCAAAGCAGCTAACTGTGTAGTAGAGTGCCTTTAATCCCAGTACTCAGGAGGCAGAGGCAATGGATCTTGGTATGTTTGAGACCAGCCTGGTCTACAAGAGCTAGTTCCAGGACAGACACCAAAGCTACAGAGAAACATTGTCTCAGAAAAAAAAAAAAAAAATCTTTCATTGTTCTTCATGTAATCATCCAACTTGACTAGGACCATTTGCTGAAGATGCTCCCTTTTCTCCAATGTGCCCTTTAGTCTCTTTGTAAAAAATAGCAGGGATGGTAGTAATACCTACAACAGTGTTTTGTCTTGAAATTTTGACGATGACCACAGTAATCTTTTGGTAGAATGGCCACTTTTATAATATCAATCCTACTAATTGGGTATGGGAAGTCTTTACATCTTCAGTTGTCTTTTTCAGTATCTTTAAGTTTTCATTGTATAAATTTTTCCCTTCCTTGATTAGATTTATTACAAAATTACTATTATTTGCATGCTACTATGAATAGGATTGTTACCCAGATTTCTTTCTTGATATTTTTGCTGCTGGTATCTAAGGAGGCTTCTGAATTTTGTTTTAAATTTGTATTCTGTTTCTCAAAAAAACAAACAAAAAAGTTTATATTCTGCGACTTTGCTGAATGTGTTTATCAGTAGCCAGAGTTTTCTGGTGGAAGCTTTAAAATCTTTTATGCATAGAATCATATCATCTGCAAATAAGAATACTTTTATTTCATCCTTTCCTATTTGTATCACTTGTTAACACCTTCATTTATCTTACTGCTCTAGCTAAGACTATACTAGTTAGTATCAGTGGGGAACGTAGACACTCTTTTCTTAATACTGGTTTTAGTGGAAATGTTCTTCATATAATCCTAATAAAACAAAAATAATACTGCTATAGTCAAAAGCTGCTGTAATAGAGCAAGAGGGGTATTTCAAATTTAAGACTAAAGGAAATAGAAAATGGAAGTTGTAATTCAGTTGGTACGGTACTTGCTTAACACATATGAAGCCCTGGGTTGATCTTCAACACAGCATAAACTGAAACTAGGGTTGCATGACTAATCCTGCCACCCAGGTGGTAGAAGCAAGAGGATCAGATATTTAAGAGCATCACACACCTTTTGTTCTTAAGATATAAGAACTTAATAACTCATATTTTTAAAAGTTGGTCTAGATTATTCTAAAACATGGTTTTTGGCACCAGAAAGAACACAGTATTAGCAATTTGTTCTTGTGATAAAATTGCATTTTATTTCTTTTTAACGTGTATAATTTCAATAGAGATGAAGATTAACTTAAAAGCTCTACAACCCTGCAAAAGCAACCCCCTTTCTTTACTCTTCAACTTAATCCTACTCGGTACTGTTCCAAATAGTAAAAGCAAATATATTTCCTACCTTTTCTACATAAAGTTAGAAAACACAAAACCAAAAAGAATACTAAGATAGAAACACTGGGTTACTCTTAAAGAAAAAAAATTAAGCTTTATTCACTAAGGACAAATACTTTTTTCACGCCACTCATCAGAACCAGCAACTTAGCTTTAAAAGTATTCTTGCCTTATTGTTTCAGTTCACAGGTTCTATCTTTGGGCAATCGTGTCTCTATATATACACAGCTCCTGCAGACAAAGAGACTCTTCTTTAAGTGTCATAAAACTGTGCACTTTCTCATTCTGTTTTGAGACTGTTGTTACAAAGTCACTTCTGTAACATTTCATACACAGTATAAAAACTGAGTAATTTTTTTACTCCAAAGGCCATATATATCAAGAGATGATTAAGAGAATGTTTATCAAATATGTTGCTTTATTTGAACTAAAAATTTTTATAGACACTGGTTTCTTTAATTCTGTATGTTTACGGTCGTCAACTAATCTGCTGGAAACACAGAACTGAGTCATAGTATAGAATTCTTTGGCTCAATATTCAATTTCTTAAAACTGTCAGGGATTGTCTCAAAGCTTAAGTTTCAAATGTTAGGTTTCAAACATTTAATCTCTTGCTTGATAAAAGTAAAACTTGCCCTAACCAATCAGAATTGAGAAAAACATACTGCCTCACACAGAATAAACCACAGAACATTAAATAACTTCAGCAGTTTAAGTGAAACTTTCTATATACGTCATCAGGAAGGCTACGATATGCTCTACCCAGACTGGAAATTCTTACCTCATTTATACAATCCTTTTGAGAGCAGCAGCAGCAATGAGAATTTACAATAACAAATACTGAACAAAAATCTGTCTTCATAAAATCCATCAGAAAAGACAAAACAGCTTTGTTAAAGAATTTAGAGAAAAATTAAAGGGAAAGCGGATGGAAATATAACAACTTAGCCCACAGCATAAAGAAGACAAATATAAAAGTCAGACTGGAGCATAGTTTCTTGTTGAATGGCCATGTTTCCCAACTGAGCTTGCTTTACTCAGCCAACACTCTATTTAGATTGGCTCTGTGGATATAAACCACATGTTGAAAGACACGGCAACAATTTTTCTACTAGTAGTTTCTTCTGCTTTTCCTACAATAGCAATACATTCCTTGGATAAGCAGGGAGACTTTTATTTGCTCAAAGCTCCACCCACTGCATCCAAAAGTTCTGCCTCCTTGATTCTGAAATCTACCTTGGAGGCTTTCCTGAATGTAACACTAAATACCTAGCTACTGAAACACCTCCTTCATAACAAACATGTTGAAATTATGCTTTATTTAAAAGTGGGGGGTGGGAGTGGAGATTGAGCTTAGGCAACAGAGCAAATTCAAGGTAAACATCAAGCAGAGGGACTGGCAGTTATCCAATTAACTCATACTTTCACTGGTTGTTTTCCTAAGGACCCAGGTTTGATACCCACCACCCACATGGCAGCTCACAACCATATGAAACTCCTGTTTGAGGGAATCAGATGTCTACTTCTGACCTCCATGGGCACCAGGTACACAAGTAGTACACAGAAATAAAAGCAGGCAAAACACTCATGCACAGAAAGAAAGAGAGAGAGAGAGAGAGAGAGAGAGAGAGAGAGAGAAAGGGAAGAAGACAGTTGTTTTTTTTTAAAGTATGCACAATAGCTCCTTTGTTTTATCAACTGAAAAAATAGTAATATTAGGGCTGGAGATATAGTTCAGTGGTAGAATGTTTGCTCAGCATGCATGAAGACCTGAGATCAACTCCCATTGTGTGTGCAGGGGGGTAGTGATATTAAACTGCTTTCCACTCCCTCATAGCTTAAAAAAAAAAAATAATAGTGAATTGGTATACAGAAGCAGTAAAGGTTTATATTTCTTTTCCCTCCTATTTATTAAAAGCCTTAATTAACATGTGCATGAACCCAAATAAAAGCTACTTTGTATTTAAGTGTTGTTAAATTTTTCTTCATAGTATTAATACAGTTAAAAAAAAAGCACTGTTTGTGGCATTGTAATAATGGGTAACAAAATAAAGCTGTATACTTTGTAATGATGTAAGACTGAATCCCAAAGAAGACAGTACATGCCAAGGTTTCAATCACTGATAGATAGTAAGAGTTGGATGCTATTTGGTAGAAATACTTCTACTCTAGGGACAGTTAGGTTACTCAGTGAGCAAAACCACTTGCCACTGACTGAGCCTGGATCTAAGTTCAATCCATTAGAAGGAGAGTACAGACTCCTAAAAGTTGTCTTCTGACCTCTACAAACACTGCTGTGATGCATTCATTAGCCCCCCCAACACAAAATACATACAACTACAACAAACAATAACAACAACAAATCACTTCTCTTCTAAAGGGTAGAAATACACTAATTCTAACATGCTATCTCAAAACAGCTACCAATAATTTCTGGTTCAATATTTATCACTACCAAGCAAGTAGTCAGGTGGTGGGCAGAATTATAGTAGTTCTTTTAACTTACGCATACAAGGAAGATTGTTTAAGGCTATGCTTGGCTATCTCAAAGAGATTTTTTAAAAAATGCCTTTTCCAGCAGGGCGGTTGGGGGCGCACGCCTTTAATCCAGCACTTAGGGAAGCAGAAGCAGGTGGATCTCTGTGAGTTCAAGGCCAGCCTGGTCTACATGAGCTAGTTCCAAGACAGGCTCTAAAACGTAAGCAAAATCCTGTCTCAAAAAACTAGGTAGATAGATAGATAGATAGATAGATAGATAGATAGATAGATAGATAGATAGGCAGGCAGGCAGGCCGGCCGGCCTTTTCCATACTTTCGTACTTCTTTAAGATATGATTATTGTGGCTAGAGAGATGGCTCAGCAGCTGGGAGCACTGGCTGTTCTTCCAGAGGACCCGGATTCAATTCCCAGTACCCATATGGCAGCTCACAACTGTCTATATAGCTCCTATTCCAGGGTATCCAACACCCTTACACAGACATACATGCAGACAAAACATCAATGCACTAAAGATAAAAATAAACTAAAAAAAAAAAGATATGAGTATTAAGAACAAACTAAACTGGTGTAGCTTTTTTGGTTGTTGTTGACAACAGTTTGATATAGGCACAAACTTCTAGATTCTGTGAAAATAAACCTTTTCTGGGCTTGCTTCAGCAACACATACTAAAATTGGAGTGACAAAGCCATATATTAAAATGGCTCCTGTACAAGGCTGACATACTAACTTGTGGTACATTCCTATTTCTTGGGAAAAAAGAGAAATCTTTCCTACAAATTAAAAGTTTCCAATATCTATAATAATACACTTACATTCAAGGAATGGAAACAAAGAGTCCATTGTAAATTGACCTTAACTTAAAGACATGAGGTATTAGTAATCAGAATTTGGTGGTCAAAATTTTAATGCAAAAGATATAAAGCAGTGATTGGGGAAGGTAACAGAATCAGCATAAAAATATCATTTTATTTGGCCAGAAAAGTTAAGCTATAGGAGGAGTAAGAGGGTACAACAGAACTGTTTACCACCTGTTTAAACAAACAAACTACTTATCTGTTTTTCAAGAACTCACAGACAGAAGTAGCTATTATATAAACCACACCAGTCATTAATAACTTTTGTATTTTTTATATTTTATATCTTCCTAAAACATTATTTAAGCTTAACGTACTTAAAATATATTCCCTTTCCCTGAAAAGCTGTTTTAGTGTTTAAATCCTATAGCACAACACCTTGCATATAAAGGAAATAGGAACCACGACTTTTATTAAAGAACTGTAGTTTTTATAATTGTATACTTAAATTGGTATTTTTCAAACATCAATAAACTACATTTGGGTTTTTTTTTTTTTGTCAGTTAGGTATATCTGGTTTCTACAAGGAAGGCTGAACTCATGCTGATTTGCTTTTAAATGTGGTCTTTGACAACTAAATCTAAAATTTATTTTTGAAATTTACAACATCAATTTCTGTACAGAATTTACTATTTTTAAATAAAGTCATGATCAGTGTGTGCTTCTGTACTTCTCACTCTCTTCTTTCAACTGGTAAAGTCTTTTCAGAGGGTTGATTCTAAAGTTATATGTACAAAAGGCACCGCAGACATTTATCTGGGTGGTGAGGCTGCAAAATCTTCATTTATGCCAAAGTATCAATGGAGTTGTTCTATTTTCTTCTATTGTATTTAGTACTGCATTTCTCAGCATAACATATTCCATTGCATCTTTTATATTTTTGAACATTCATAAATAAATTATTAATTCAAGGTGGATCACTGAATGTCTAGTCCAACAAGTGCTAATGCATTAACTTGAGCACCTAGAACAGTCTATGTTCTAATAGGTAATGGCCCAATTAATGGCAGAGTCAAAACTAGAATCCAAATATTCCAGCGTCAAACTCAATGTTACTTCTACTACATGCTTTCTACTTAACCTCTATCTACCCTTATTTCCCCAGTAGGTTAAATTGATTACTTGTTCAGTGAATGCTTAAAATGTGTTTCCATCAGCATTTTTTTTCCAGTCAGGTTTGTGGGAGTGCAAGCCTTTAATCGCAGTGCTTGGGAAGCACAGGCATGTGGATCTCTGCATTTTAGGCCAGACATGGCCACACAGAGAAACCTTGCCTGGAAAAGACAACCAACCAACCAACCAACTAAATAAATAAATAAAAATAATACTTTTTATATGATGCTCCTTCTACTATGAAAGACATTCTCTTTTGTTCTCAATAAAACAGCTCCCAATCTCTGACTCAATAATTAATAATAATAATAAACAATAATACCCACCTACCCAGTAAGTTCAGTCAAATGCATTACTTGCTCACTGTATATTTAATGTATTATTTTTACTGACAAAACATTTCCTCTTCCCCTTCTTGTTTAGTTATTTACATCTCGTGATTCTTTAAAGGTACACCTTAAACCATATATATCAGTAAAAAAAAAAAGGCAACAATTATGAAGTAGTATTTCTACTCTCTTAGTACCTAACATGAAATTCAGTATTACTGAAATGTGCTTAAATAAAAACAACATCTTTATAGACTGTCAGTTTTTAATTCTGTCTACTGCATTGGAAATTAAAGACTGATATTCAGGATTTGCTGAGGAATTCTGAAGAATTTTACGTTTTTTTTTAACACTTCCCCCCAAGAAGAATGATACTCTAAACTGTTACTTTTAAATTTAGAATCACCGGAGAGTAACAGAATGTCTCTGAAAGTCAAACAGAATGTTAGATACAACTTGTGTTATCTTTTCACTTACAATCCACATTTATAAAAGGACAAAATTTAATCATTTCAGCTAAGTTCATATTTTTTCTAGTATAGCACAAAAAAGTCTAACTGCTAAAAGAAATACAATTTTCTTAACTTTAAAAACTATCTAATCAAGAATTGGTGTCGTTTGTTTCTGTAAAAAGAGTGAACTGTAATCTGTTATATAAATGGTAGAAGGAATTTTAACCTAATGGCTTTAATTCTGTTTTTTCCATACAAGGTGTACAAGTCTTGCAATCCAAAGGCTAATGGAATCAGTGCCAAAGTTAAATTACACAAACAAAGTAATTAAAAAAATCCCCATTATTTTTAACTTGGTTGTTAAAGGACTGGATTCAGCCAGATTCTTGTTGGTATGAACCATTAGTTTACAGGTATTTGAACAAACCATATAATTCCATTGGAAAACAAGCCTCTTCAAATGCTCTACCAAATTGAGTTGGCTCTATTAAAGGAAATTAGCTTCCCTCATGATTCCCTGAGGCTCATTACTCTGGATACATGAAAGTCAAGATATTGCTCCAGCCTCAAATGCACTATCCTTCATATAAACATTGATGCTGTAGTGTACTAAACTTTTAAATTCTTTTAATAGCATACAAAACTTGTGTTACTTTTTCTTCCTCCATACTGAAGACTGAACCTATGGCCAAGTATATGCTAGATAAGTGTTCTATTGCTGAGCTATATTCCCATACCGATTTTTAATTTTTTTACTTTGAGATGGTCTCACAAAGTTCTAAGTTCACTCTATAGTTCAAGCAGAGCTTAAACTTTCAATCCTACTACTTTAGCCTCCCATAGCTTGATTAATACCCTTACTTGGATCTTCTCAATTCTAAAGGCACATGATATATAACTAAGCAGTTTTTCTATGCTGCCTCAAGAACCTAGACTTTTATGAAAGAATCCCCAAAGTGCAGTTTGGGGATCTTATGTACAAACTTGTGTTATCTATAGTCTGTAAGTTTTTTTTATTCATGGAATTATTGTTGGTTTTGATTTTGGTTTTTTGAGACAGGGTTTTTCTAGGTAGCCTGGTTTTCCTGGAACTTGCTCTGTAGACCTCAAACTCAGAGATCTGCCTGCTTCTGCCTCCTGAGCACTGGAACTAAAAGTGTGTGCTGGGATTAAAGGTATGTGCCACCACTACCTTGGCTAGAGACTTTTTTTTTAATACCTAGAGAAAAAAGTTTTAAAAGAACAAGCAAAGGACAAAAATGTTACTATCTATCTGTATGTTTTGTTTTTGAACTAAATATCACTCCTTCATGACATTAAGAAAAATGGTTAAAACTTTCAAGTCTGTCTTACTTGTGAAATGAAGATATTACCTATTTATCATAATACTAAAATTAGACTGAAATAGTATATTTAACGTATTTTGCAAGGCAACTGACAAAATTTTAAATAAATACCAACTCCTACCCAATTTAAAGTTGGCTTCATGTGAATGAAGTTTGTTAAACATATTTAATACAATTTGTGTCTAAACATCATTGGCAACTAATTTCACAACTACTCATATGACAGTAATGTTAGTAACAACGGCAATATCCAGCAAATGCTGGTTGACAAGTATATAATTAAGACAATGATGACGACTACTACTACTACTACTACTTCTTCTTTAAAGTTATATGTTTTTTCTCAATACTTTAGGCTCAGAGGAATTTAAAAACTTGCAGCTAAGTTCACAGATCACAGCTAGGAAGCATTTCTGGGATCTGAATTCAAGCAGATCAAACTCCAAACTGTATTTACTCATGTATTTATTTCACTAATATTGGCTGAGTATTTGCAACTTTTAAACTGCTGCATTACTGATAGTCTTTAATTCTGTACTGTCAATTCCTATTATCTGAAAATACTGCCTTATTTTTTACTGATATCCATTCTTTATCATAAGAATAATAAAGGGCCTGTGTCTTGTTACTTTTCTAAAGAACTGCTTGTGTTTGAGGCAACAAAAAAGTGAGGTTGTGATAATAGCCATGAAAAATAAAAAGATCAAATTAAAATGTGTTTTAAGAACTCTTTTTTTAGATAGGTTAGTCAGAGAAAGTCTCCCAAAGAATATTAACATTAAAAGAAAGATTTGGATGAATTACAGCCATGATACACAAAGTGTATTATCAGTGCATTTATTTCTCTATTAAACCAGTCTGTACTTACTACTTTCATATCAGTACAGGTTAAAATGCCCTCATATCATAAATGACACTATAATATTCATTAATTCAATATAACATTTGATTTAAGCTGGATCTCTGAGATCAGAATTCTTTTTTTTTTTTTATTTATTGGTGTTTTGACTGCATGTATGTCTGTGTACGGGTGTTAGATCTTGGAGTTACAGACAGTTGTTATCTGCCATGTGGGTGCTAGGAATTGAACCCAGATTCTCTGAAGAGCAATCAGTGCTCTTAACTGCTGAGCCATCTCTCCAGCCCCCAGAATTCTTGATATTTTCCCGATGTGTCATTATTTAATGATCACCTTGGATTTCACAATCTCTTATAAGCAACAGATAAATAGTATTTACTTGCTCTTCCAAACCATGGGTAAAGGAAGAATTTAACTATAAATTCAAATGTCAATTGAATATGCAGACCATTAAAGTATCTATCTTGTTCAGTGCTGTAACTATTAAACAGCTAAGTAACTGTGCAAACAGAAAAAAACTCTTGTATACTTAGGAAAAAAGGAACTTGTTCTTGAGAGGCATAGTATTGAAGATGGAATAGTTAATATCAAAATAGAACACAGAACAGGTAGCAATGCTACTGGTAAAGAGTGCCAGCAACAAGACTGAAGAAATGGCTGCGTGATTAAGAGCACATGATGCTTTTCCAGAGGCCCCAGGTTTGATTCCCAGTCCCCACATGGTGGCTCCCAACACTCTCTACTCTAGCTCCAGGGAATCTGAAGCCTTCTTTTTGCCTCCCTGGGCACCAGGCACATATGTGATGCACAGAAAAACATAGAAGCAAAATGCTCATGCACATAAAATTAAAAAACCAACCAGTCAAACAAAAAGAACCAAAAAACGAGTGACAAGTAGAGTAGGATGTTGGTTCATTTCTTCACGTAAGATTACCTTCTCAGAATAGTCTTGCCCAGGGAAGAGCACTGCATCGCACTACATCCCATCCCATCCTGCAATTGGTTATTCAGTACCAAGGAGTCAGTCCTGAGACCATATATATACAGGGAACAGTATGTGGACCGAGCAGCTGTATTTAGGAATTTGAATATATGTGCATATATTCATAGACAGAGATATTTGAGAGATAGCAAGGAGTAAATGGGAAGGGGTGGATGAGGAAAAAAGGGGGGAAATTGTATAAATATATTAGAAATTTTAAAATATGATAGATATAAAAATTACCTTCTCAGAGAAAATTCTTAGTTTAAATATACTTTCTCAGGAATAGTATCTTTGACTCTCCCAAGAAGAGTAAAATTCCCTAACTTCATTATGTCTATACTATCTATTTGGTTTAGTGAATGGACTATTTTAATATGCCCATTGTTCCTAGTATACTATAAAATTTCTGTAGACTATTAAAACATCTCTCTTGCTCATTGCTATGTCCACAACTTAGCACACAGATGATGCAAAAAGGAGGTAGAGTGTCTGTCTAGCATGCATGAAAGCCTGAGTTTGATGCCCAGCACAATGACAGCACATTCATCCTAGCACTCAGGAGTTGAAAGCAAGAGGTCAAGGTCATCTTTGACTACATTTCAAGTTTAATGAAGACGCATCTCCAAAATCTAGAGAAGGTAAGACTAGGTGTGGTGGTACACACCTTTAACCTAGGACTTGGGAGGCAGACTTAGGCAGATCTGTTAGTTTATGTTAGTCTAGTCTACAAATTGAGTCCAGGGTAGCCTTGTCTCAAAGAGAGAGGAGAGAGAGATGGGGGAGAAAGACAGAGGGAGAGGAGGAGGAGGAGGAAGAGAAATAACGTTATACAATTAATTATGGGAATTAAAATGAAAAGCCAGACACTGTAGCTTGCATCTGTAGTCTCAGCACTTTAGAAGCTAAGGCAGGATTGCTCAGAAGGATTGCTGAGTCTGAATCAGCCTGGAAGACATAAGACGACTCTGTCTCAAAAGACAAAGTAACAAAGAAACTTATAACTACAGTTCATGGGTACAATTGAACAAGATTCTGGAATAGAAAAATCTGGCCTAGGAAGCTAAGTCCAAGACTTTTTTTTTTTTCTTTTTCGAGACAGGGTTTCTCTGTGGCTTTGGAGCCTGTCCTGGAACTAGCTCTGTAGACCAGGCTGGTCTCGAACTCACAGAGATCCACCTGGCTCTGCCTCCCGAGTGCACCACCATCGCCTGGCTAAAATGTTTCTTTTAAGATTTATTTATTTATTTATTATGTATACAGTGCTCTGTCTGGGCGTATGTCTGCACACCAGAAGAGGGCACCAGATCTCATTATGGATGGATGTGAGCCACTCTGTGGGTGCTGGGAATTGAACTCAGGACCTCTGGAAGAGCAGCCAATGCTCTTAACCTCTGAGCCATTTCTCCAACCCCTAGTCCAAGACTCTTTGTAATCAATCAATGCCAAATATATAGAAGGCCCTTGGAGGTATCTTACCAATTACTGTTAGGGAGAATATATAACAGACCTCAACTAGAAACTAGAGACTGGTGTGTGTGTGGTGTTAGTTAAGAAAATATAACCTTTTTGAATGGATAACCAAACATCAACATGTTTCCTTAATAAGCATGTAGTAGGTAAGCTGAGTATATTAGCATTTTTAAATTAGTTAAATCTATATCCAAGGTAGATTTGCAAGAAAGAATGCTATATCAATCTTGATTCACAATAGTAACTGTTGTTTATATAATTATATAAAATCATTGCATAATTATTTAAATGACTTATTTAAATACCCCACATTAATATCAGAGCCTCAAATACAAGCAATCTTCCATTAAAGCAACAAAAGACACAGTCCCCTTTGACACTTCACTGGAACTCATAAAATAAAAATGGATTAGTTAAAAGTAAGACAGCATGTCCAAATATATGAATGAACAGTGCAGAATACTAAAGATACTTTAAAACTAGACCTGTAAAGACCAGAAGAAAAACAAAACATAGATTAATGTCACCAGTAGTATGCTCTGAATTGAGAATTTTGACACAGTACCAGTCAATTTACTTTGTAAACTTTGTTAATTTTTGAGACAAGGTCTCCACAGGAATGTTAAGTCCTAAAACAGCTTTACAAGATGTTATCTTAAATAGAAAGACAATGACAAAACAGCAGAGCAATTTCCTTTTCCAATAAGGCATACAAGCTTCCCTTTCTTAAGAAACTGGTTTTAGAAAAATATCTCGAAATGTGTGGGTTATCAAATGAAATATGATTTGCTCTTGCCCTCAGAAAACTAAGTGAAGATAGGCTAAAAATCATGAGGAAATGTTGCTAGGCAAAATCGCACAGTCCCTACCCCCACAACACAGAAAGCAATTTAAACTTGCTATTCAAAAATTACAATTTTGAGATTTCAGAATCTGTATAGTAGCAAGAGAATGGACAAGGGTTTCAGATGTCACCTACCCTTGGAATTTTCACTGTTAAAGTTAGTTTCCTACTTTATCTGTATTAGTTTCCCTCATTCTACACTTTTTTCTATACCTATATATTGTTTTTATTTGTATGTCAGTTTCTATTTATTGCAATTTAGCTTCATTTTAATAGGATAAAAAAATTCCAAGAGTCATTTTAAATTTCATTTCTCCTTTGGACGATAATTCTCACAAATTAGCATAGTATCTAACTTAACTACACCTGGGATTCTTTAATTGAATTTTTTTATTTATTTAGGTAATGAGTGCACAAAATGTAACTTAATAAAAGGAATCTTTCACAAGGAAAGGACAATGTGAAAGGAACTGAGAAATAAACTAAATAAACAAATGAAAAAATAAACCCGCTGCTTATTGATGCTCCAGTTTGTGACATTTCTATTACAGCTGCTCAAAAGATTAGAACATTGGGGGCTAGAGAGACAGCTCAATGGTTAAGGGCACTGGTTGTTCTTCCAGAGTTTATTTCCCAGCAACTACTTAGTGGCTCACAACCAACTATAATAAAGGAATCTGATGCTCCCTTCTGGCATAAAGGTGTATGTGCAGATAGAGCACTCATAAAATAAATAAATCTGGAAGGGAGGGAGGGAGGGAAGGAGGGAGGTCAGCTTGGTCTACAAAGTGAGTTCCAGGGCAGCCAGGACTGTTACACTGAGAAATCCTGTCTCAAAAAACAAGCAGACAACAGCATTGTTTTTGATTCCTCTCCAGGAATAAAGCTATAGATTCAAGCAGTTTAACAACAAAAGGAAGAAAAAAAAGAGAGAGAGAACTAAAGAAAACCAAAAGCTGCTCAATATCAGGTAATGAAATATTATTTAACTATAAAAAGCAGAAAGTACTTATATGTTACCACATGGATGAACCATGAAAACATTATGCTAAGTGAGTAAAACAATACTGACATTAAATGTTCCACGAAAGTAAAATCTAACTTGAATTGGAGGAGGTGACTGATAGTACACATGGGGTTTCTTTTGGAGAATGGTGAAAAAGTACTGGAATCTGGTGATGGATACACCAGGAATGTAACAGAAACTACACCTATTTACTTTAGCTTCAACATAAATTCCTATTTGCTCAATCCCCCCACCCCAAAAAAACCAGAAGGTTTCTCTGTAGCTTTGGGGCCTGTCCTGGAACAATCTGTTCAAAAACTGAAAACAGACTGATTGCTTTAATTCCAAGAAATAGTTATAATAGTCTGAGTTCTATTAAACTTAAAAGTCTTATTTCATTTAAGAAAGAGTATTTTATTCTCAACTCAGCTGAATTTTACAATTAATAAAGATATTAAAATGATGGCTCAACTCCAGAAGATTGTCTGGAAATTTTTAGAATTAATAATTTACGTAATAATTTGCTTTTACATGTTTCACATGTATAAGCCAGGCATCATTTTATATACCTACAATTCCAAAAGGCAGACAGAAGCAGGAGGACTAAACATTTAAGGTCAGTTTTTCAAAAAACTAGAAAGATCTTCCTGCAAATATACAGGATCCTAATAAAAAAATCTTTTTTAAATTATGATTATGGCCGGGCAGTGGTGGCGCACGTCTTTAATCCCAGCACTTGGGAGGCAGAGGTAGGCGGATCTCTGTGAGTTCGAGGCCAGCCTGGTCTACAAGAGCTAGTTCCGGGACAGGCACCAAAGCTACAGAGAAACCCTGTCTCGAAAAACAAAACAAAACAAAACAAATAAATTATGATTATGTACAGACCTCTTCAGGTAAATTTTGTAAAACAAATTCTAGTGATGTATTTAGACTAAATTATTAACTAACTTCTTTTGTTAAAAGCATGGTGGTAAGTATACTAAATTTTGTGAATCATAAAATCTCTGCCATTACAGTAAGAAAAGTCACTAATATGAAAGTCAATACAGTTTTATTTCAACCTTGTAGGTTTTAGGAATCTGGGTGCTCTGTGTAAGATATTAGTTATGAGTCTTTTCTGTCAGATACTCAATTTATACTCAAATTGTTTTATCTTCCCATTCTAGTAAGACTTTTATGTAAATGTGTTAATACCACTCCTCAAGTTACACTTTTGTTCCCACAAAGGCCCCCTCCTTACTGCAATCCAGGAATATGATGGCTTGGAGCAACGACCCTTCTCTCTTCATTTCCTGTGTGCCAATTCTTTTAAGACTGTCTAATTGAGGGGCTCAGAGGTTAAGAGCAATCAATGGCTGCTCTTCCAGAGGTCCTGAGTTCAGTTCCCAGCAACCACATAGTGACTCATAACCATCTATAATGAGATCTGGTGTTCTCTTCTGGTGGGCAGGGTACAGAAAGAACACTGTATCACACACACCCCCAAAAAGACTGTCTAATTGAATTAAGACTAAGATAAAGACAAAGTCATCACCTGAATTAGAATAAAAGCCAAGTGCACTTACTATCTGTCCAACAGATCTTCTCTTGCTCAAAAGTAAAGTTTGCTCTGTGTAGACACTTCAGTTGGAGTTGTGATCTTTTTCTTTGCAATCCTAAACTTATTTCTAATATAATGGATGAACAACCAGTGCTCTTCACTACTGGGCCATCTATCTATCTCTCCAGTGCCCTACTTTCTATTTTTATGTACAGAGTGTGTGCATATGTGTCCCCATCCCACTTTGTTTTACTAGGGTTTCTTAACAGGAACTGGATGAAAAACTATTTGCAAGAGCTCTCTTCAATGGTTATACAGCTGTAAAAAATATCTCTGCCTTCCCTAGTGACTATTTACAGTCTATAGATAAGATACTCAGAGAAGGGAGACAACAGACAGAAAAGCTGTGAGTTGCTAGCTGGAACCTTGCCGGTAGGCCATGTGCCTCGTGATAAAATATAAAATAATGGAAATGGGTTAATTCTAGATGTAAGAGCTAGCTAGCAATACGCTTAAGCTATTGACCAAACAGTGCTGCAAAAAACAAAAACAAAAACAAAAAAACCCTCAGGGAAGGTGCGGGCTCCTAAATCCCTCCCCCTTAGCTACTGTAAGTCCTCAGGAAGAGACAGGATATTGGCTAACATAACTGCAGCAGAATCAATAATGCTAATGTGTAGACATTAACATGCTCCAAAAACGTAGTTCCACCTCCCTCAAGTACTTCCTTCTGTTTTTAAATTCTTTCTATTTCCTCTTATAAGTTATAAGGTTGTCCCAATTATGGCTGAGCATTCAACATACTCGTGTTCTTATAACAATGATCAATTAGAAACCTCAGAAATTACCAATGGCCATTGTAAAAATACACTTTTCTAAAATGGTCATTTATTTTCTTAACTGTTAAGTATAAAGAGCTCAATTTTAACTTTAATAAGACAAAACAAAAAGCATAATCATCTTGATTCCATACTTCCACATGTTCAGTCATTTCCCCCTATTAGCTGCTAATGTAATAATGATATACAATAATAATGATCATTTCCCATTTTCCCCCTTCTCCCTACATTACCCAAGTTAGGCAGGACTCATAATCTTGACTCAGTACTCAGGACACAGATCTGTAGGATATGATGCTTACTCTGCTGGGTCTGTCTTTGGTCTGATACTAGTTTGCTGTGTCCCTTCTCTCCCCTTTGAGATAAGGATGTTTATTTGGTCCCATTGCATATTGGAAATATTCATCGTGGGTTTTTTATTGCTTAAATAAAATGTTATAAACAATGTTTATTATTTTGTATACAAGTGTGTGTGTATATACACAAGTACCATAAAATGCCCATAGAGGTCTCAAAATAACTTGCCAGAACTGGTTCTCTCATTTCACCAAATGGGTCATGGGGACTTGAACTCAGATCCTCGGGCTTGTTGGCAGGTATTTTTATCTGCTAAGCCATGCCCCAACTCCTCAGTTTTGAGAGTGTAAGGAGCTTGAGTTTCATTAAAAGTTGGGCTTTTAAACAGTGTTGGAACTATAAGACTAGAAGTTTTGAAGTTGGACTGAATGCATTTTGTATTATGGTATGGCCATGAACATATGGGAACAAGGAGAGGACTTGTGATGATATAACCGATATATATTAAGATTTTCCTATACTATCCTGCTGTGTGAACTCTCATCCCATAGATCTTTAATTTCCTGGGAGGAATGCCTTTACATGCAGCAGGCAAGAAGTGTTCTCCTTGCTCTTTGGCAATGCAGCTTAGCACATTCAAAGGCATTATGCAAACATATCCCATTAGGCCATGAGACTTTCTGTATCCTGAGCCTACAATGATGAGAAATGCTCATTGTTTTTCTATTCCTGCTTTGAGCTAATTCTGAGCCACCTGAAATAAAAGCTACACAGCATTGCCTAAAGTCCCCTGGTTCTGTTGACTCTCATAATTCCTTGGTAACAGTCTCTTGCAAGTTGTGATATGATGGTTTGCACTGTCTACTTGACAAGATCTAGAATAACCTTGGAGACAAACCTCTAGGAATATATGTGAGGAATTATACTGATTAGGTGAACTGAACTGGGAAGGCCTACTCTAAATATGGGTGACACCACTTCCTGGGATATGGTACTAGACTGCATACAGAGGAGAAAGCTAGTTTAGCACCAGTGTTCATCTATCTCTGCTTCCTGGCTATAGATGGTGAATAACTGCTTCAAAAACCCTGCCACGATGGACTGTATTCTTGAAATGAGAGACAAAATAAACCTTTTCTCCCTTGAATTGCTTTTGTCCAGTACTACTGTCACAGTAACAGACAAGTAACTGATAATGATGTCCTTATTTGGAAATAGGATTATTACAAAGATTAAATCCAGCAAAGTGAATTTAAAATTGTTTTTATCATGTATTAATGTAACTGTTTAGTTTTAGAGGGATGCCACAGCAAAAAAGCACAAGTTCAATGAAACATTTATTTTCTCAAGGTTCTAGAGGCCAGCAGTTCTAACCTTCAGTTTCAGCATGCTCAAATGTCTTCTAAAATATGTGGGGAAAACCCTTTTTTTCTTCGTAGCTTACACTGATTTGTCCTCAGTGTTCTTTGGCTTGTAGCCACAGTAAAAACAGAAATCTCTTTCTCTGACATCACATGAGATATCACAGATACTCTATAGTATATACATCAGTTCTTACAAAGATACCTGTCACTGGGTTAAGGTAGGATTAAAAACCAGCCAACATGTATACATTTGGTGAAGTATGATATTCTATGTGATAAATTATTTAATTCACTTATGTAACAAGACATACAGCTCAATAAAATAAGAATTGGGTTTGAAGGATGGGGATATGTCTCAGCTGTTAAGAGCACTACCTTCTTTTCTAAAGGACCAGAGTTAAATCCCCAGCACCCACTTGGGAGCTAACAATTGTCTCTAATTCCAGGTCCAAGGGGACCCAATGCCCTCTACATGCTGGCAAAACACCCATACATATAAAGAAAAAAGGGAAGGGTAGGGAGGGGAGGGCAGGGGAGGGGAGGGGAGGGGATAAAAGGGAAGGAAGATACAGTCATATGGAAAACAAATGAGTTGAATTAAATGGTTGTTAGGAGTTAGAATACTAGCCAATAATTCTACTCCTACACAAAAACCAGATGGCCAATCAAATTCTTGTACATGAATATTCACAGTAGATCTATTCACAATACCCCAAAAGGTTAAACAAACTAAATATCCACCAACAGATTAATGCTAAACCAACTACACTGTATATATACAATAGAATATCACCTCTTAAAAGTAATGACCCTATGCCTACTATGTACAAAGCTAGAGGGGTTCTATTATGAACACTATGATCCTCAAAAAGAAACAAGGATGGGAAAATAATTCATGAACTTTAAAAACATGCTGGAAGAAGCTAGTCACAAAAGACCACACATTATTTCCTACATATAAATTATCCAGAAAGGTCTATAGAAACAGAATATCACTCTTGTTTTTATTATGCAAAAAAATTTTTCCTAATTAAGATTGGTACACACATACATATAAACATATATATAAAATATCAATCAATAAAATTCTCTAAAATTTTATAAAAACAATCAGCACAAAACAGAATAACTTGCAAAGAAAATTCACTGCAAATGACCTTTAAAGACTACCAAAGCGCTGGGTGGTAGTAGTGCACACCTTTAATCATAGCATTCAGGAGACACAGGCAGGCAGATCTTTGTGAGATCAAGGCCAGCCTGGTCTACAGGATGAGTTCCAAGACAGCCAGGGTGGTTAAACAGAGAAACCCTACCTCAAAAAATGAGAGAGAGAAAGAAGGAGGTGGGGTAGAAAAGGGGAGGGAGAGGAGGGGGAGTGAAATGGTGGAGGGAGAGAGAGAGGGGGAGAAAGACAGCAAGAGTGAAAATACAGCAGTAACTACAGTGGGAAAGTGAACCTGCTATTTTGTGGTCTGAACCCATGACAATATCTAACATTTTCTCTGAAAGAAAACCAAAAAACTCTTTCCTCTTTATGCCCAAGGTCCCACTGAATCTTAGATACTTCTGTATCAATTATCTATTACAGTCTCATGGCCACAATATTAACCTATATATTCTTGCTGCTTTCAAAAGTCTACAATTGAAATCACTTCTAAAGCAATATAATAGTAATACAAAACGATGTATTATAATTAAGAACACAGATGAACTATTAAGAGATATTGGAATGCAGTTTCAAATAAAATATACTTCATGCTAAAGGTTTAAGTGACTACAAGGGAGGTGGAAAGAAACTGATTAACTTTGCTCTCACTGTACACTGCATCTAACTGAGCAAACTCTCATTCCAACAGCTTAGGTTTTCTATTATTGCCCCCTTTTGCACATGTGGATATTATCTAGTTTGATTTTATTAAATATGTGATGTCATCAACAATTAAGACAAGGACTTACACTGGTCACTCGACGGTAGATCTGCGCAGCATTTTGGCACTCTGAGTATGGATATTCAGATGTAGCCATCTCAAGCATGCACATCCCAAAAGCATAAACATCAACGGATTCGTCATATTTTTCCTCATACATCTCAGGAGCCATGAACTCCGGAGTACCTTAAATTAAAACAATGATTCAGACTCAATTGAATAGTAGCTGTAGGTTTTACCTACTAGAGGTTTCAAAAAGCAGAGGGGAAAAAAATGGAAGGAGATGAAGAAAAAGAAAAGGGGAAGAGGAAGGAAATCTTAGTCTGTTCCATCAAATATCCTATAGAAGATCTTCCATTGTAAGGTCTTTAAAACAGGTACATGATTACTTAAACTGTTGAAATTGTGTTTCCACTATTACCATAGAACTTTGACTAAGAGATACATTAGCATTATAATGAAAACAAATAAAAAGGTAAGAAAAAACTAGCAGAAGGGATATAAGATAGTAGCAATAAAAAGATCAGATACTTGTCTGCCTTCTACCATATGGCAGTTGTATTCACAGCTAGCTTTTTGCCATTAATATGTCCCTTTTTAAGGAGACCTTGCTGGGCGGGGTGGGGGGGGTGTTTCCTCTGTATTCAATGTTTTTAAAAATAATAACATGTAATCATCTGCCAAGGCCACTCATCAGAGCCTCTTCTTCACATATTTACCATACAACTCACAATGCACAAGTAAGACTAATGCAGATACAGGAAATACAGTGAGGGGCATCCTACAGGTGAAAAACAAATGCACATACACATACAACAGATACAGAACTCAAATACACACTGGTTTGTGACACAGTATGTATGTGTGTGTATGCATATAGTCCTACAAGATAAGATTTTAGAAATAATTTCAGGATCTTTAACTTCCAATTCCAGAATAAGTATGTACATTATGATTAATAAACAAAGGAAATAAGAACTCCATTGGACCAGTGATTATAAGATGCCAAAGACAATCAAATGCTTCCTGTCAAGAAAACAAAAGGGCAATTTGGCTTCAAATATATTTTTCTTGTTAATATATTGTGTGAAAATGTATGAACAGCATTCAAAATCCTAACTTCACAATATTCCATTGAGAACATTGGTTTAGTTTTGTTCTTTATGTTAAAAAATGCAAATTACAGGTGTGCCATGCTATTCTTATTGTATTTAGGATTCTGGCCTGCTTAATCATGAATGCACTTTGTGAACTGAAAATTTTTAAAGAGAACTAAAGCTTATCAAAACAGTCATTATTTCTTCCAGCTGTGACTAATATACAATTAAAAAGTCTGAAAGGTCACTCTTATTATTTAGACAATTTACTAATTCCCAATAGGGTTAATTTTGCTCTCCTTACAGCAATGTCTGGAAACATTTTTGGTTATAACAATTAGGAGTAAATAGACAAAATATGCTACAAATATTTTTGGGTAGAATCCAGGCACGCTACGAAATAATTCTACAATATACAAGAAAACCTTAAAAAATAACTGTCTAGACCCACCTATCCAGTTTACTGAGGCTGAGAAACCTAATTTTGATATATCATTCATTCTAAAAGGTCAGAGTAAAGAAAAGTTGATGAGATCGGCTTTTCATAGTACAGCCCCCTATATTCCTATTTTCAAATCAAAATTTTACAGCCATGTATTCTTACATTTTTGGTTGTGAGCCTAGCCTTTAACAGCTAAGCCATCTCTCTAGCCCTAGCCAGGTATTCTTGAAGATATAGCCAACAAACATTTCTGAAGCTAAACTACATAAACTCCCATTTACTTTATGAAAAAAGAAACATTACTTCTACTGTATAAGTATAAAATATTAACAGAATGACTCAGTAAGACTGTTAACAAGAAAGGTTATATCAACAAAGTTCACCTTACTTCTCTCTATGTAACTTTATAAAACATCAATAGTCTTCAAAATGATTTTAGAAGTTTAAATATTAAAAAGCATTCATTTCGTATTTAAGTAGACTTGATCACTAAGTTAATGATATGAATTTCTGAAGGCTTATTTTGTGTCAGAAAAGATATAATGGGGTCAGGTTTCTAAGGAAAAGCTATGTCAAAAGGCCAAACTGGCTCCAAAGCACACTTGGAAACATACCTATCACACTCTTGGCAAAGGAAGCCCGCTTTAGAGTTGCCAGACCAAGGTCTCCAATCTTGACTGAACCCGTAGGGCCAGTGATAAAGATGTTGTCACATTTAAGGTCCCGGTGAATAATTGGTGGTGTTCGTGTGTGCAAAAACTGAAGTCCTTTAAGGATTTGCCGACACCAGCTTCTTAGAACTTTGATTTTCATCACTTTAAATCTTTTTAAGTACCTGGAAAAGGCAAAGTAAAACCAAACAGGTTATCAATGATATAAGCTTTCTGCTTTGAAGAACTCAATTAAATTCTATTATACTAAGGCAGAAAGAAATATCAAATTTAGAATATTGAGACTCAGTAACTTTAAGGGTTAGTAATACTTATAGTAAGGTTAAAGGAGCTGAGATAAGTTTAAAATGAAATTCTATTTAAAGACAAGAAATAAGTCCTTAAAATATTTTTATAGTTGAGTAATAAACTCTTCTTGAAAAAATATTTATCTTTATGTGTGACTATAAGTATGTGCATGTGGGGTAGGGGATTACATGTACCTGTGCCATGTGTAGAAGTCAAAAGTTAAGCCGGGTGGTGGCGGCGCACGCCTTTAATCCCAGCACTCGGGAGGCAGAGGCAGGCGGATCTCTGTGAGTTCGAGTTCGAGGCCAGCCTGGTCTACAAGAGCTAGTTCCAGGACAGGAACCAAAAGCTACGGAGAAACCCTGTCTCGAAAAATCAAAAAAAAAAAGAGACGGTTAAATTCCTTAAAACTGAAGGTACAGACGTTTACCAGCTGCCTGGCTTGTTACCTGGGTGCTGGGATCTGAGCTCTTGTCTTCAAGACTGTGCAGCAAGCGATCTTAATTATTTCTCTGGTTAGTAGTTTGATTTTGAAAGGATCTATGTAGGCCAGGCTAGCCTCAAACTTGCAATTCTTCTGCCTCTGCATCCCTCTTTCATTTTTTTGTATGTATGTATGTATTTGAGAATGGTCTCATGTAAGCCAGGGAGACTATAAACTTGCTATATAACTAAAGATAATCTTGAACTCTTGATCCTACTGTCTCTGCTTCCCAAGGTTAGAACTTTAAGTATGCACCACCCTGCCCAGTTTTTGCAGTGCTAGGAATAGAACCCAGCACTAAGCAAACACTTTACCAACTGAGTACCCCAGTTCTTGGAGAAACTAATTAGCATTTGGTAAGAAAATTCCTATAACAGAAAAAAATGCATACTTAAAATTAGTTTGCTATTAATATAATTAAAAGAATTTTGCTTCTAGTAAATGATAGAGTGGCTTCTACCAGTCACCAATGTATTCCTAAACTGGTTTTAAAAAAAGGAAAATGGGCTGGCAAGATGGCTTACTAGGTAAAAAGAGCAGACCAATTCCTCCAAATTGTGTACCACAACACATGCTGCCCATATTTGTACAAACACAAAAGCAAATAAATGTAATTTAATAATTTTTAAATAAAAAAAATGAAGAACAAAACGAAATCAAAGTGGTTTCACATGAGAATAAAGGGAAAACAATGAGTAAGGAGCCTCTCTCTATGTGTGTGTGTGTGCACACATGCATGTACATGTGGAAAGAAAGGTCAACTTTGAATGTCATTTCATCCATCTTGTATTTTAAGTCAGGGTATTTAACTGATCTTATCAAGTAGGCTAGACCGACTGGCTAGGAAGCCCCAAGGACTCATCTGATTCCATTATTGAAATAAAGCAGATAATCATGCCTTGCTTTTTTTCATGTGGGCTTTATAAAGACTGAACTCATGTCTTCTTGCTTTCCTGCTCAGTGGGTAAAGGTAGTTGCTGCATGCCTTCTGACAATCTCCATGACTCACAAGAGATAATGGATTCCCATTAAGTATTCTTTGATCCCCATATGCATGCCATGCCATGTGTATGTGTACATACACATAAGCAAATGTAATCATTTTTAAAAAGGTCTTATGTGGTAAATGAAACAAATTTTGGACATGGTGTAATAAAAAACAGTTCTATGAGTTCAGTGCAATGATGATAAGTAAAGGAATGGTGAGGCTAGAGAGATGCTTCAGTGGTTAAGAACACTTGTTAAACACTTCCAAAAGACTTAAGTTCAGTTCCCAGTATCTTTGCCAGGCAGCTCATAACCACCTTAACTCCAGCTTCAAGGTATCCAACATTCTGTTATGACTGCTATGAGCATCTGCATATGGGTAGTTTGCACATACATGCACGCATACACACACAGACATACAGACACACAAAGTAAACCTTTTTTTTTTTTTAAGATGGAAAAGGAGGGCAGATAACTTGGTGCACGAACCTAATGAGTTTTAAGTTTGATTTCTGGAATTCATGGTGGAAGGAAAGCAGTACATGCTGGATTTAGTCTTCTGACCTCTACACTTGTGCCATGGCATGCATATGGACTAGTACACACACACTGTTCTCATTCATATTCTAACTTATTCTCATATTCTTGCTCCTCTCCCCCCACCCATAATAATAAAATACACTTTAAAAAGGAAAGAAAGAGACCAGCTCAACAAGAGGGAAATCATGCCATCTTGCCTAGTACTGGAAACCTAGTCAAGTACCTAGGACTAACGAAGATGTGGATCTTGGAGGAGAGTCTACAACTGCCACTTTACTAAAGCAACATACTCCCTAACTACATTCTAAATTTTTATTCTTATACCCACAGAAGTGTAGTTCTTATCCCTCAATAAGGAAAGTTCTCTTAGTAACAGACAATTATTACAGACAACAACTGATGAGAATGCAGAGTTGTAACGTCCAGACATAACCGACACACAACTACTACACGTAAGGCTCAAGATCATTGTGGAAGAGGGGGCAGAAAGATTTTAAGAGCTGGGGAATGGGGAGTTTGTGGTTTACTATAAATATAAGAAGCTGACCTGAACAAAAACATCAATAGATATGCTAATATGGGAGGAAGTCTCAACCCTAAACAAAGGCCTATAAACAATTAAGGAATGCTGAGTGGGAAAATTAGTCTTTCCCTAAAAAAGGGACACAAATAGGTACTCAAATACAAAATGTTCAGCCCTGAAAACATATACAGTAAGAAACATTATGTAGACTGAGTAGGTACTTATATACTTTGAAATATGTGTACACACACATACATATAACAACTGAAAGAGAACCAAGGGGAACAGGTACCATGGGAGGGCTTAGAGGGAGAAAATGGGAGGGGGTGACATAATTATATTATAATCTCAAAAAATAAAATAGTTAAAGAAGGGGAGGAAATGGGGGCTGGAGAGATGGCTCAGCGGTTAAGAGCATTGCCTGCTCTTCCAAAGGTCCTGAGTTCAATTCCCAGCAACCACATGGTGGCTCACAACCATCTGTAATGAGGTCTAGTGCCCTCTTCTGGCCTTCAGGCATACACGCCAACAGAATATTGTATACATAATAAATAAATAAATATAAAAAAAAAAAAAGAAGGGGAGGAAAGAGCTGGGTGGTGGCAGCTCATGTTTTTAATTCCAGCACTCCGAATGCAGAGGCAGGCCAATCTGAGATCCAGGACAGATTGGTCTACAGAGAGAAACCCTGTTTTGAAAAACAAGAAAAAGAGGAAGAAGAAGAAAAAGAGGAAGAGGAAGAGGAAGAGGAAGAGGAGGAGGAAGAGGAAGAGGAGGAGGAAGAGGAAGAGGAGGAGGAAGAGGAAAAGGAAGAGGAGGAGGAGCAGGAGGAGGAGGAGGAGGAGCAGGAGGAGGAGCAGGAGGAGGAGCAGGAGCAGGAGCAGAAGGTGATTAATACAGACTGACAACTGGTAGAGATGTAGAGAGTTAGATTAGAGCACTACGAAGTGCTCAGCCCTAAGTGGGACATCTATGACACACCTCCTCCCTCTGCGGCTCAGGAATCATTGCAGAAGAGGAAGGTAAAAGATTTTAAGAGCCAGAGGTAGCAGAGAACTGCTATAAAACATTTTTTTCCATACATAAGAGAATTTATACCTGGTATAATAAACCTTGTCAAAAACCCATTGCTGGGAGGTTTTAGGATCTAAAGTAGTGGTTCCCAACCTTCCTTTTGCTCCAATCATTTAATACAGTTCCTCATGTTGTGGTGACCTCAAACCGTAACATTTCATTGCTACTTCATAAATGTAATTTTGCTGTTATGAATTATAATGCAAGTATCTCATATGCAAAGTATCTGATGAGCCCTGTTGGGTTCGAGATCTTACTACTGTTAAGCAAAATTCCTTCTAAATGTTTCAGTTTATACCCATAGACAAATGCTCTTTTTAGCCTTAGAGAAGGTTTTCTTTGCAATGAACAGAGGTAAACACAGAAACTCACAGCTGCTCAAGTTTCTGAGAATAAGCGATAGCTGAGTGTCCAACTCTGAACAGAACCTTTGTTACCATCCCTTCTAAATCTCAAGGAACAGTGTGGAATTGAGGCAGAAAAAATATAAGATGCAGAAGTAAGGGTAAGGACTATGGGACTATCTTCCAGGCATGACTCCACCATTGCAATAATGATCTCACAGTAGGGGACAGAGTTTCACAGGGCTCTAGCTTCCCCTTTGCTGAATTATTGATTACTGATTATAGGGAAAGAGTAGTCATTGTCTTCAATTCTTTACCCACTAAGAAGCCCACCAAGCTCCAATAGACAATTCCAAACTAAAGTTCATACTGGTTAAACTCAACACGTCATGAAACAATAAAGCATGAACATGGGGGAAAGAGTTGAAAGGAGAAGGGAGAGTGGCAGGAATTGGGAAGAGATATTGGAGGAATAAAATATTCAAAATACATAATATCTATGTATGAAACTGTCAAAGAATAATTTTTATTTTATTTTTTGAGACAGTGTCTTACTGTACATCCCTGGCTGGTCTAAATAAAATTCACTAGGTAGACCAGCCTGCCCTCACAGAGACCTGTCTGTCTCTGCCTCCTTAATACTTCGATATACAGGCGTATACTCTGAGCCCTTGTGAAATTTTAATTTTAATGATTTGTTCTTAGGCATAAATGTTCTCCAGATATTTCTCAATTGTACCTGTTCTTTCTTGATGGGGTCTCATTTCTTTCTTATGTTTTCTATTCATTCTCATTTCCTTCCTTATATAACTGTATATTCTTTTTCATCATTACTTAATATACGATTACTTTCAGAATCGCCCACAGCGGCTTTAACTGGTTCAGTATTAATTTCTGGTTGTGTGTTCATGGTTTTTGGTGATTAGTTATTTAGCTGTGAAGTAACCTGTCTTAATTACTTTTCTATTGCCATAGCAAAATACCATGACCAAGGTACATATTAAAAGAATGCACTTAATTGGGCTTACAGTTTCAGAGAGTCCATGGTGGTGAAGCAAAGACATGGCAGCAGGAACAGATGAGAGCTCACATCCTGATCCACAAGTAGCAGACAAGAGAAAAAGACTAGGAGTGATGCTAGTCTTATGAAAGGTCTCCCCCACCAATGACATACCTCCTCCAAAAAGACCACACCTATAATCCTTCCCAAACAATCCCATCAACTGAGAACCAAATAAGTATTCAAGTGCATGAGTCTATGGGGACCATTCACATTCAAGCTACCACATCACTTTTGAAAGTTTGGCTGTTGAAATTGTAGTGTGACCAATGAACTATGAAAATGTACCCGGATATTTCCACTGGAATAACTTATGGCATATATCTGTTGGCTTGAGTTTCCTGCACTAACTAGGCAGTAGAGTTTTTATATATATTTTTTTCACATATTTTATATATTCTATAATATATGTGACAGGAACAGTTATAAAGAACAGGCACTGATAGCAATTGGAGAGGAAAGTAGGGCAAGAAGGACAGCACTTTAGTATTTTTTAGAGGTCCTATTTTCCATCCAGAGGGCAAAAGCTTTTTTGTAGTTTTTAGTGATTGGAGTGTCAACTTCACACTTTTTATAGACAATTACATTTCTGACACAGGTAATATTCTAATCCTCTCTGCTGATTTCCAAGGCCTTTTTGTCACTATGTGGATACCTAAACAAGTACCCATTTGATGTGGGATTCCCCTCTGTATGCTGTAAATGTATTTTATTACTATTGGTTAAAAAAGAAGTTGCTTCGGCCTATGGCAGGGCAGAATGTAGCTAGGTGGGAAAATTAAACTGAATGATGGGAGAAACAAGGCAGAGTCAGTTAGACATCATGTATCCACCCAAGAAGCAGGATGTGAGGTAATAAACCACAAGCATCATGGCAAAATATAAAATAATAGAAACGGGTTAATTTAAAAGTAAGAGTTAGGTAGAAATATGCTTGAGTCATTGGCCAAACAGTGTTGAAATTAATACACTTTCTGTATGATTATTTGGGTCTGAATGGCCAGGAAACGAAAGTGCAGTCTCCATTTACACACAATTCCTCATGCACAATATCTGGTATAACTCTAATTTATCTCATTATTTTACTGGGGATTATTCTTAACCCTGCTAGGGGGTGGGTGACTATTTAAATAAGGCACTGGAGATATGGTTCAATGGTTAAGAGTACTTGCTACTCTTCCAGAGGTTAGAGTTCAGTTCCTAGCACCCACATCAGGCAACCCCCTACAGCCTGTAACTCCAGTTCTAAGAGATCTGCCACCCTCTTCCCTCCTTCAGAGACTCCCATACACATATGGCATATACCCACACAGATGTACACACTTAACACATGAATAAAAAAATAAATCATGAAAATTTTAATATATTAATTTTATGTGCTTTTGCGTGCGTGTGTGTGTGTGTGTGTGTGTGTGTGTGTGTGTGTGTGTACACTACATGCGTGTTTGGTGACCACAAAAGTCAGAAGGTATCAGATCCCCTGGGTCACTGATGTTTGTGATTCACCATGTGAATGATGGAAATCGAACATGGGTCCTTTGCAAGAGGAACCTTAAACACTGAGCCACTCTAGCCCCATAAATCATTTTGCAGATAGATAGATAGATAGATAGATAGACAGACAGATAGATAAACAAGCAAGACACAACTAAACCACTGTAGTGTGCTCTTAGGTATGTCTGACAAAATGCTGACAATCAACTAGGAATCTGAACCAGTGAAAATAATCTCAAGATGTAGATAGACACACAACTACCACATAATTTTCTTTAATCCACTCAGGTATTTATCAAATTTCAGACATAGTGCTACAAAGTAAAGCGTAGTAGAAAAAACAGGAATGTGAATATTAAAGAGCCTGGAAGAACAGAAAGAGCTGAAGACACTGAATTAAAAAAAAATTAGAGCATTCAATGACACATGCAAATCAGTGACTATAATCAGGGGACAAAAAACTATGTTCCAAACTGACCTAATATGAATCAGCTCAGTAGTATATAATAGAGACAGATGGTTCAGTGGGTAAAACCTCCTACCAACAAACCTGGAGCTCCACCTCCATGATCCACATGGTAGGAAAGAACTGAGTCCCACAATTTACCCTTTGACCTCTACACTGACACCATGATACACATACCTACACACACACACACACACACACACACACACAAAATATGCCAGGTGGTGGTGGCATATACCTTTAATCCAAGCACTAAAGGGGTAGAGGCAGGCGGATCTTTGAGTTTGAGGCCAGCCTGAGCTACATAGTGAGACCTTGTCTCAAGCCACATCCATGCTCAAAATAAAAATAAGAGAACAAATAACACACCACAATAAATTTTAAAAATTCAGTTACTTAGGTACTAGGCTACAAAGATGGCTCATTAGTTAATGTTGCTCTTCCAGAAGATCCAGAATTTGGTTGTTAACACCCATACCCAGCAGCTTACAACTACATGTAACTCTAGCTCCAAGGGATCAGACATCCCTTTTAGCCTCTGTAAATATCCACACACAAGATATTTACTTAATATATTCTCTCTCACACACATATAAAATAATAAACTGGGCATGGTGGTACAAGCCTTTAATACCAGCACTCAGGAAGCAAGACAGGCAAGTTTTTGAGATTGAGCCACCCTGGTCTACAGAGCAAGTTCCAGGATAGCCAGGACGAGAGAGAGAAACCCTTCCTCAAAAACCAAAAATTAACAATAAAAGTAATAGTAGTAGTAGTAGTAATAATAATAATAATAATAATAATAAAAAGAGAGCTGGAGAGATGAACCAGGAGTTAAGTGCTTGTTGCTCTTGCAGAATTCAGCTTCCAGCACCCATCAGGTGACTTACAACCATCTGTAACTCCAGCTTCAGGGAATCAGACACCTTTGGCCTTGGTGTTACATGTACACACACACACACACACACACACACATACGTAATTTAAAATAAAATTTTTTTAAATGTAATTAAAATTATTTTCTCCCATAACAAACTTATACCATGTATTCTACAATAGCTTCCTTTCTTAATATAATAAACAGGTACTCTTCACAAACCTGTGATTTTAAAAGTATACCCCACAAACCTGTGATTTTAAAAGTATGCCCCATCTCTTCACCCAAAGATCTTGGTACTTCTATGTTACCTATTTCTCTCAAGTGGATAATATGTCTAGCTATTTTGGTTTTAATTTTTAGTGCTATGATAAATAAGACTATAGCTAGTTGCAGACATATAGTAAAAAATAAAATGTGATCAAATAAATATTTCTGAATGTAATTTAATCTCATTTTAACCACTAGAGGGCAACCTAGTCATTGATTTCTAATCCCTAAACCATTCAACTTTAGAAATACCAATCAATATGACTTTAAAATTAAATAGGTTTATTCAGCAACAACCACATTCCAATAGTTATCAATAAGCGATCACCATATCATTTTATATACAAGAGAATTTTGTGGGTAGAAAAAACACATGGTATCACAAAGGCTGAAAGAATTAGTTCTGCCTTGCTAGGCTAAACAATGAAAGTAGATACAAAATGAGATTATCTGGACATTCTTGCTACATATTTTTAAATATTGATAGACTTACGTTTTAAGTGTTCCAGATGTCATTAGTTCAGTCACTAAAACAATGCATTTTTTTCCTTTTACTGTGGATTCCCAGGAGTCATAGAATCGAACAATGTTGGGGTGTTGAAGACCCTTTAACATTTCTGCCTCTTCTTTGAATCTCTGCCTTTCAGACTTTGTTAACTTTCGATCCTAAAAGGAAAAAACATAACAATGTGGTATAAAATGATAAAACACAAGTCACATGGCTATATTAAGATGCTAAATAAACTGGGCATGATGGCACATGGCTACAATCTCAGCACTCAGGTATCCTCTTAAAGCAGAAGAATGGCTTGAGGCAGGAGGATGGCAAGTTCAAAAACTCATCTAAAAATGTGCAAATTATGTATTTATGAAAAATAGCACTAAAATTAAATAGAAACACTAATAACAATCATTTTCATGCCCTAAGTATCTGACAACAGACTACTGCATACTTAAAGAAATTGGACTATAAAGTGATGCTTGATATTATTTATCATTAGTATCAATGTATATCTAAAATATGTCATTTGCTACTTCCAAAATCAGTCAACAAGCCAAGTGGTGGTGGCACATCTCTTAAATCCCAGCACTCAGGAGACAGAGGCAGGAGGATCTCTGTGAGTTTGAGGCCAGCCTGGTCCAGAGTTAGTTCCAGAACAGCCAGAGATGTTACACAAAGAAACTCTGTCTCGAAAAACAAAATAAAACAAAAAACCACCAAAATCACTTTCAATAGCTAATTAATCATCATGGAATAGTCATGGGTTTTTGAAGGCAGCTCTACAGCTCTATCTTTGTATTAATTAGAACTTTATGACTATACTGCATCACCCAACAAAACACCAGAATCAAGCAATCTAGCAAGTATGTTTTTATCATGTGTTTAAAGTTCTTGGTGCCTTTACAAAAACCAATTTATTTCCTATCTAAGATGAAAAATGGACAAAGGATCCAATTTGCTTTTAAACCTTAACAAGGTTCATATACACAATGTGTTAACTGTTCTGTTTATTAAAATGGAGACTATTTCTAGCCACTCATTCTCACAATACTTCAATTAGTATTCCCAGCAAAACTAATATGACTTAATATTACAGTATTTTTGCAAAACTAAGTGATTTAATATTACACACCTAATTTATAAAGTCCTCCAAGTAACTAGTGGCCCCTCTTTCCTACTCCTTACCCTTAAATGAATATTATCCAAAATTTATATATATAAGAATCATTTTGTTTTTATATTCTGTAAAAAAAATTGAACATAACACAATTTATACATTACCTACTCAGGAATCTTCAGGCACTTCCTCATTTGTTGCTTCTCCAATACCACAATTAAGGTTTCACTGTTAAGCTTTTTGGACTTGTATATATAACTTATATAGGACACTAAGTTTTTTGTTTTGTTTTATTTAGACAGGCTCTCTCTAGATAATTCTGGCTGTTCTGGAACTAGCCTATGTAGTTCAGTCTGTCCTTGAACTCACAAAGATGCACCTACATCTGCCTCCCGAGTGCTGGGATTAAATGCATGGGTCACCAATCCCAGCAGGGCACTGTTTCTTGTAGGATTCACAAACTTCAAGATTTATAAACGTATAGGACTAAAGAGATGGCTCAGCAGTTAAAGGGCAGTTGGCTCATCATTTAAGAGCCATTGCTGGTCTTGGGAAGAACCCAGGTTCAGATCCTAACACCAGCATGATAGAGCACAACCATCCATGATTCCAGTACTAGGGAATCTAACATACCACCTTCTTCTGACCTCCTCTGGCACAAGGAATGTATGTATTTATACATACGTGCAGACAAACATTCACTCACATATTAAAAAAAAAACTAACATCTTTTTAAAAAATGTTAATTCTCATTAACTTTGAATTAAAACTTAATATTTTGGTTTTGTTTTTTGTTGTTGCTTTGGTTTTTTTAAGACAGGATTTCTCTGCATATCCCTGACTATCCTGGAAGTGGCTCTATAAACCAGGCTGGCCTGGATCCACCTGTCTCTGCCTCTCCAGTGCTAGGATTAAAGGCGAGGGCCACTGCTGCCAGCTTAAAATTTACCATTTTTTTATTTATGAATGCAAACATAGAACAGTATTCTGCATTACCTGTGATTTTTATCACTGACAGACTTAATCAAATGATAAATGATTACAGGTAACCCAAAATTTCACTCAGATTAACCACTACTTGGAAATCATGGTAGCTATTAGACCTTGTACTAGATTGTAGTATCCATTAATGATGTATACAATGCCACTTAAAAATAATACTTTGATAACTAAAATGTAATTTCTTTTCTGCTCTTATGTGCTTTTGTTATGATCTAAATGATTCACATTGAAATCTTAACCTCTAAGATAATTAGGAGGCAGGCCCTTTAAGTGTGACTTTATAGGGGGAGGGGACATCCTTCAGGTAACAAGTTAATCTCTTCTGTCCCTTCTACCTTGTGAGGATGCAACAAGAACATGATACATGTTCTCTGTACAATAAGTAGTCACCAGAAATGGAACCTGTTGGCACTTTGACCTTGAGCTTCCCAGTTATCTGAACTGTCAATTTTTTCTATTTTTTATGAATTAATGCCATCTAAGTTTCATTACAGAAGCCTACGCAGTACATGTGGTAGTTACCTACCACATACCAACTTTGTCAGTTTGGTGAGTGTAAGATCATACTCTCTTATTTACTTTATCAGTGTCAGTAATATGCTTAAACAACTTCTTTTTACTTTTCTGGGAAGGTTTGATATGTAGGTCCAGATAATTTTGAACTTGCAGTCCTACTTCAGTCTCCCAAATGCTGGGATTATAGATGGAAATCATCAATGCCCACTCTAATTGTTTTTTAAAAATAAAATTTAAGTATTTGTGCTTAATTCAGGAAAATTGTCAACTTCTCTCTCATTCTCTCTAAAATAACCTCCTCCCATCCTTCACTCTCTACAAGATTTTATGTGCAGAAATGCATACATGTGTGCATGTGAGACTTATCTTTATTGTTTCTCATTATCCATTGCTTTCTTTAGGGTCCTGATTCTCAGCTATATCACTATCTTCACTAATTTTCTTTTCAGTTATTACAACACATCCTTGTTTAGTATCTTTTTATTACTACCATTATTAATTGAACTTTATGGCTCAAGGGAGGCAAGGACACAAAAGACATGTGCCAAGTTCTTAGACTGCTCCAGATATAAGGGAGAGATGAGCCTAAACCAGATGCTTCCAAATAAAAATGCAAGTGAATCTGAAATATATATGGGGGAGGGGACCAATACATGGCCATCCATAAAGAATATAAAACATAGGCCAGGCTAGGATGATGGTGGCATGATCTTAGCACTCAGGATTGAAAGTATGATGTTAGACTGGACTAATGATACCCTATTTCCGTCCACACTACAAAACAAACAAATCTCCAAACCAAAGCAGAACAGTCTAACAAGAAAAACTCTAGAGGATCAAGCAGTCAGACTCAAAAGTATCTATGGGGAAGTTTGAGAAAGGAAACAAGTCATGACTCCTATTCACTATTCCCACTAATATCCAAAACAAGTCTAAGGGCCAGAGACATGGCTCAGCAGGTAAATGCACTTACCCACAAGCCAGATGACCTGGATTCAAACCCTAGTACTTATATGGTGGAAGGAGGGAACTAACTCCTGAAAAATGTCCTTTGACTTTGAGCTTGCACACACACACACACACACATACACACACAAATTAAACAAGCAAAATTAAACTGGCATGGTGGTATAAACAACCCTAGTACTTGTGAGGTTAAGTTGGGAGGAGGCTCAGCTTGTGTTATAAGTATGACAGGCCCTAGCCTGGTGGTGGTGGCGCACGCCTTTAATCCCAGCACTCGGGAGGCAGAGGCAGGCAGATCTCTGTGAGTTTGAGACCAGCCTGGTCTACAGAGCTAGTTCCAGGACAGGCTCCAAAGCCACAGAGAAACCCTGTCTCGAAAAACCAAAAGAAAAAGAAAAAAGTATGACAGGCCCTAACTCAAAACAAAAGTACAAAAAGCTAAGAAAAAAAGAGTCATGTAGGTGAGGTAGGATAGGAGGGAGCATGCTCACACTAAAGAATTTACTAAGAAGAGAGTTTTTCTAGCTATCTCTTTCACCAAACCCCATGCCTGGAGAAGAAATTAATCTTTCCTCATTCGGCTCTGACCTTATACATTTGAATGAGTCATAGTAATCAGTTTAATTACAACAGTCCCCCTCTAGGCTCCACTGGATTCCAGCTTCATGAGCAAGTAAGTTTTTGCACATCCTCTTTGTAACTTCCTCCTCAGAATCTTGCTCCCTCTATAAATTTTCACTGTAAGACTGGCAAAAACATTAGACTGGTGAGGTGGTAGGTAAGTGCAATTGTCACCAGGTCTTTGATAACCTGTGACCCTAATGATGGAAAGGAAAAATTGGCTTCCACACGTTTTCTTTTCACTCTACACACATATCCAAGCTCCAAGTAAAAGAAAAATTTTAAGATAATAATTTTTTAAAGTAATGTTTAAAAAATACCAGACTCTCTTTCACATCTTTTTGTACTTTATTTCAACTCCCCAGCCAAAGGCTTTATCCACAAAGTCTAAATTTGTCTACTAAGGATCATTGCTCATGATGACAGAATTATTGTATTATTGGTATCTCTCAAAGTATAAACTTTCCAGTCAAGGCACAAGTCAAAGTAACTGAAGCCAGAAAACTGAGGAAGGTGGTACTACTTCTCATGTAGTATTTGATCTCAGTACATTTTCATTTCATATTAGATCACGCTTTCATTGTACCTCCATGGCATCAGTATTTCATTTCATTAAGTCTTCTTAACTCTTAAAAGATACTGAGGCTAAGTTAGGAGGATAGAGTTCAAGGTCAGTCTGATCTAAATAGTGAGACCTTATCTAAAGCAAAAACATAAAAGGAAAAAGAAGCAATGAGAGATGGGAGAGTCTGTCACAGTTATTCAGATTAGTATTGAACTGCTGGGCACAAGCAATTCTATCTCAGCCACCAAAGTAGTAGGACTAGAGGTGTATGCAACTGCACCTGACTTAAAATATACTTTATTACCAGACATAGCGGCTTATTGCCTGTAGTACCAGTACTTAGAAGACTGAGGCAGAAAAATCATTAAGTTTGAGACTAGTCTGGATTACAGATATATCTGGTTGCAAAGTAGCCTGAGCAATACAATGATTCTGTCTCCCCCCCAACACACACACACCAAAAAATAACCTAACAACAAACTTTTAGAGGCTCAGGTCATTTAAGCTGGAGTAGCAAGAATCTAATCTTGCCAAAGATTTTAACTGTTGCCATTAGTTTTGTTATAAGACTTATGACTCTAGATAATGAAGCTAATTTAAGTTGCAATTTATCCATTGGAATTCAATACATCCCATGATTCTGTGGACAAGTTCTAAACTTACGAAGGTTTGGTGACTCAGAGATGGTATCAGTCCTGGCTGTGACTCTTATGCAATGAGCTTAAATATGAAACTTACTAGTATGTGATTGCATATACCTGGTTATAATTCTAAGGATGTACTTTCTTCAGATGACATGCACCAAGTTTGCTTTTTAGTCTGATTTTCTCATCATTCATTCTCATTCTGTAGCTTGTTCTCTATGTCTTTACCACTAGGTGATGAAGTTTTTTTTTCCCATAAGAGCAGAGGTGACTTCTCTTACCTAAAGGATCCTCCAACTCCCCATTCCCAGAGACTCCTATCTTCCCTAATCCCTAACCCTGGCACTATTCAGACTGCTTCTGACTTCCCAAATATGCACGAAAACCAATAGCCTCTTTCAAATCAGGTCTCCAACAAAAAGAAATTTTCAGCTGCATTACTCAGAATACAAGGGAAATTGGTGATTTGAAGATGCATCCTCCCACAGTTTGAACCAATAACAGGGACAATAGGTGGCATCCCAAAGAATTCCCTACTAGGGTGAATTCTAAGTAGCTGGACTAAATTTAAATTGCATATAGTAACAAAGGAAAAGCTTTTGAAATATGGCTACAATATCAACCGGGAAACTAGAAAACCTCAATCTTCAATGACTCATTAAACTATGATGCTATTACTACTACACTTGTTTTGCAAAACTTTTAAGAAAATGGCAAGAGTACCTCATGTCATCATCTTAATGGCCTGCTATGTAATCTACAGCTGAGACACAACTGCTGGGTATGACTGCCTCATATTCTGGGAGCTAACACTGCCAACTGAGAAGATCCTCTTCTAATAGTACTTACGGTATGGTCCTTCTAAACATGTCTGAATTCATAAACTTTAAGGGGAATACTCCAAGGATCTCATGAGCTGTTTTTAATTCAGAAACACAAGGAACAGCAAGTCTTCATCAAAATAATCCCAATTTTGATCACTTTTGGAGAGTTGAAAGACCACAAAATCTGTTCGTACTCCTATCTGTTAGGAGTACTACCAGTCGAACAAAAGAAATTATGTCCTCCTTAATACATGCCAGGTAGGAATGGAGGAACTATTAAAAATACAGTCTCCTCTGACAGATCTGGTCCTATGTAGTAAAAAACATGATTATCATAAATTTATAGAGGAATTTTTTAAATTCACTTTATTTGACTGAGAATTTGCACATCTTAGTGTCACTTTTACAGTAGAGAAAAACATTAACAAAGGATTACGAGGGCAATTTAGCAGCATGCAAATGCCACAGTAATGTGTCCAATCTTGGTACTTACCAAATTAGAGAAATTCTACCCCAGACACCTTTATTGGGAATACAAGAAAAGCCCAACCAAAATCAGAAAAGAGGTGACCATATTATTTGCCATATAGGAGGAATGAAAAGGCATGTAACCAACCCTGTTAATAATGATAAAGTTTGTAAAATTACTTAAAACAAGGAGAAAATTCTGTCTTCTTCCCTGAATCGCTGCTTGAGGGCCTTAAAAAGTACACTAATGTTAGCTAATGAGTCATCAGAAGAAAAGGTCTTCTTAGACAAGTATCATCATCATCATCATCATCATCATCATCATTATTGGTTTTTCAATACAGGGTTTCTCTGCAGCTTTGGAGCCTATCCTGGAACTAGCTCTTGTAGACCAGGCTAGCCTCAAACTCACAAAGATTTGCCTGCCTCTGCCTCCCAAGTGCTGGGACTAAAAGCATGTGCCACCACCACCTATTTTAGACAAGTATTTAATCCCAGCACTCAAGAGGCAGAGGAAGGCAGATCTTTGTGAGTTTGAGACCAGCCTGATCTATAGATCTAGTTTCAGGACAGCTAAGGCAGCTAACCCTGTCTCAAAAAACAAAAACATGCCAAAAAATAGACACATAGGGGTTTTGGAGTCATTAATAATACAGAGGCAGAAAGGCCCACAGAAATAAACTGAATAGGCTGAATGGCTAGCTGCTGCTGTGAACCCTGTGCCCACCAATAGAAAGTAAGGCGTCAGGAAGATCCTGCCTAGAGCTATCACCCAGCCAAGCACCTAGAAATCCATATATGTATGATGGAGGAAGGTCATTGGCTAATAAAGGCACTGCCCTGGCCCATTTTATTGGTTAGAGGATAGGTGGGAGGAGTAGGCAGAACAGGACGCTGGGAGGAAGAGGAAGGGAGCTCACTCTCGACAGCTTTCCTCTCAGGAGCAGAAGCCTGAGAGAGACGCCATGCCCCGCTCCCGGCATGAAGCTCCGACCCAGGATGGACTAGGCTAGAATCTTCCCGGTAAGACCGGTTCTCACAGATTATTAGAGATGGGTTGATCGGGATGTGAGAATTAGCCAGTAAGGGCTAGGGCTAAAGGGCCAAGCAGTGATTAAATGAATACAGTTTGTGTGCTGTTATTTCGGGGCATAAGCTAGCCGAGCAGGCGGCTGGGGTGCTGGGAACGCAGCCCCGCCGCCGCCCTTATTACTTCATATGTAAATGAAAGGGACCTTGGAAAATACCTATTTGCAAGAAAGGGATCAACAATTCCTGCACTGGAAAAGAAAGTATCTCCAGTTCTGAAACAAGTACAAAGACAAAAAAAATCTTGGGAGCTAAAGGGCTGCAGATCCTGACCCATGAATCCAACCTCTAGCAAGCAAAGAAGAAAGAATTTCAGAACAATTAACAACTGCTTAAGGCCCTTCTCACTTGCTTTCCAGCTACAAACCTGAAAGTTTCTAGGAATCTCGCCAGAAACCCCATTTACAGAGAAAGGATGTGTACTAAACTCCTTGTGCAACTCTAGTTGTTTCTGGTTTTACCTTATCAGATTATAACTCTGCTCAAGGCATTTACAGAACCATTTTATAATCTGACTTCCCAAGGGAAAACAAACACCCACAAAGGTTTTCTAGCAACTTTTTGAGATGTTAACTTTTTTGCTGTTGTTGTTGTTGTTTTTGAGACAGGGTTTCTCTAGCTTTGGAGCCTGTCCTGGAACTCGCTCTGTGGACCAGGCTGGCCTTGAACTCACAGAGCTCCACCTGTCTCTGCCCACCTTAGTGGTGGGATTAAAGGTGTGCACCACCACCACCCGGCCCCAATGTAACTTGGGCCACCAAACTTTAGTACACAGGACTAACACTAAGACAATTAATTGTGACACTCTTAAGAAGCCTATATTAGCGGTGGTGCATGCCTTTAATCCCAGCATTTAGGAGGCAGAGGCAGGTGAATTTCTGTGAATTCAAGGCCAGCCTAGTCTACAAGAGCTAGTTCCAAGACAGGCTCCAAAGCTACAGAGAAACCCTGTCTCAAAAACCCAGGGGGGGGAATAAAACCAGGAAAAAAAAAGGGATACCTATATCTATATTTGGATATGTCTTACTTTCTGTGACTTAGAAAAGCCCACACCCACGCTCTGAGAGGAATGTCTTTTTCTCGTAACACTTATGCTTCAATTATATTAAAATATCTTTAAAATCAACAAGATAGGTGAGTGGGTAAGACACTTGCCATATAAGCTGAAGTTTATTCCCTAGAATCAACAT
The DNA here is from genome assembly GCF_018167655.1 of Microtus oregoni. Taxonomy (NCBI): domain Eukaryota; kingdom Metazoa; phylum Chordata; class Mammalia; order Rodentia; family Cricetidae; genus Microtus; species Microtus oregoni. The sequence goes on from NW_024543061.1 coordinate 61,091,401, forward strand.
AAAAGTAGAACCAATTCTAAAGTTTATTCTCTGACCTCTAGAGGCATGCAGTGACATATGTACATATATATGCATGCACACGCACACACACACACACACACACACACCCATATACACATACTTTATTTAAAAAAATAACTAAACTCTTGAGTTCTACTTATCATATCAGCTAGGCCTGGAATTCTTTTCTGCATCAAAGCTAAGAATCACAACTAAACCTGAGTCAAGGTTCTTTAAAAGCTTAGGGAAACTAACTCTGCTGAGGGTGACATCATGGAGCTGGGTCTGTGTCCTCACCACTGCTAGTTCCAGAGGAAACTAGGGTTACCTCAAGTTTTGGTACCCCAGGACAACTGAAGGGACCAAAAGTCCTCTCTTTACCCCACAGAACAGCTTACCATCAGCACTATATCAAATAATTCTGAAAGTGGTTAGAGAAACAAAATTAAACTGAATCTACTTGTGAGCCAACAGTTAACCTCAAATATGTCTTCAAGAAAAAAACCACATTGGACCAGTAGTGGTAAAACCAAGGGAGTCTGAGATAGGATTATGAAAGAGACCAGCTTAGGTTATTAATGAGACCCTGTCTCAAACACACAAACTAGGATTGGAGAGAAAAGGCTCAGTAGATAAAAATGATTACTGTTCCCTTCCAGAATGCCTAAGTTTGGATTCCAGCACTCACAAAGGAAAGCTCACAACTGTGTGTTAACTCCAATTCCATCAGTTACTCTAATTTTTTAATTGATTCATAAACTTCACCTTTCTGAAAAACACAATACCAATGCTTAGTATAATGTACCCAACTTCAGTTCATTGTTCTATAGAAATGTTGTCATTTAGAAAGTCCACAAGGCCACAACCCTACCCAAAGAACTGCAAGTAACCAAAAAATGCCTAAGAGTAGGAGAAATAATCTTTGCCAGAAAAAGCACACCAACTGGTTATCTAATACCAAATGATCAGCCCTGAAAACAAGCATACAAGTAGCATTATACAGACTGAATAGGTTATATTTAGAAATATATATATGTATATACATATATGCACATACTAACAACAAAGTTTAAAAGGCTATGAATTTGAAAGCAAGGAGGGGTATATGAGAGGGTTTGGAGGGAGGAGGGGGAAGAAGGGAGTAACGTAATTATGTTATAAGCTAAAAAATAAGAATTAATTTTTAAGAAATATTTCACTAAAAATAATAAGTAAAGAAAGGGGGGGGGGTGCACAGCAAGATAGCCCAGTGGGAAAAGTGTTTGCTATACAACCTAGGAACCTGAGTGCAATGCCTCAGACTCCCACAGTGGAAGGGGAACTGACTTCCACAAATTGTCTTCTGGCCTCCACATGTGTGCTATATAGTACATGGATCCTCTAGCACAATAATCTTTCTCTTACCAATACAAAGTAAATAAATTCAATTTACAAACTTAGTTTTAAAAATTTCAGTTTACATCCTTTTACTGGACATCTCTCTGCTTTTGTTTTTTATATAAACCTCATCCATTTGGGAACCTTTTATTGATTCCAAAAGAAAAGTTTCACAATTGAAACAGTGAAACTGGCTTTTATTAATTAAAATCAAACTTTTGCAAATGTATATATATAACCCATCTCAAAAAAATATCTAGTCCTCAAGTCTTTTTAATTTCTATGATTTTTTTTTTTTTTTTTTGGTTTTTCAAGACAGGGTTTCTCTGTGGTTTTGGAGCCTGTCCTGGAACTAGCTCTGTAGACCAGGCTGGTCTCGAACTCACAGAGATCCGCCTGCCTCTGCCTCCCGAGTGCTGGGATTAAAGGCGTGCGCCACCATCGCCCGGCTAATTTCTATGATATTTTATATTTGGTTATATTTGAAGTCTTACTACTAAATTAAGACCCCACTATGATAATTCCACATATCAAAATATGGATGACATGTCTGGAATCCTTTGATTAAAAAAATTAGGTCAATATTAGAGTCCTCCCTCCTTATCACTGTGCACCACACTGACTTAGCAAAAACCTGAGCATCTATTCCATCTTCAAAAATAAGTACCAAAAATTGATGTTAAGTATTGTGATAAAAAGTATTTTCAAGCAGGTAATAAAGCAGTCTAAAACAACTGAAGTACAAATTCCAATTACTATCTACAAAAAGTTTTAGAAAATTGATCATTATTTTAAATTACATTAAAATTATTTAAGTCTGGAATATTCTCCATATATGAATATATAATAGCAATTTTAAATGACAGAAATATTTATTAGCTGGAAGAATTTTATTTATTTTATGTTCGTGTGTTTGTGTCTGAGTGCATGTATGTGAACATAATATATATAGTGTTCATAGAGGCCAGAAGAGGGGATCAGATCCCACAGAGTTAGAGACATTTATAAACTGCCACGATGGTACTGGTAGCCCAAGCCAGATTCTTTGAAAGAGTAGAAAGTGTTCTTAACCACTGACACATCTCCCCAACCCCTATTTTATTATTCTTGATAATATCAGAAGAATAGAGAGTGGGTAAATAACTACTAAGAAGCACAACAATTCTCTCACACACATACATACACACTTGCAACTTTTCAAAAAAAAAATTGCATACTGAGATACAATAGGAAAATCACCCCTGAATTTGTTGTGGCCAAACCTACAGTGTAAATAAAATGCTAGTTCAGACTTTCTTATAGCCTTCCAATATAGTATCCCTGAAATAAAACTGGATCTCTTCAACAGGAAAAATTATTTACATTAGTTAAATTTTTCTCAATTCGTAAAAAGTATGATAATCACAGGGGGAAAGGTACAATGCCCCTTACATCTCATGGAATCTTCTAAGAATTATTCTGAAATCATGCCAGTTTCCACAATTTTTTAATTCTCCATAAAATAGTCTGGTTTTGTACTTCTGTTAGCCCATTCTCACTACAGCTTATCTTTATTTTCATTCTATTTATTGTAAAAGAAGAAAAATCTACTTATAAGTGTGTAAGTAAAATAGCAGAGGCCAACATGAAGACAACTAACTCAAAGGGCTAAACTTTAGCTATATATGGCCTAGCACTACTGCAACTCTCTAAAGAAAGCAGTCAAGCTTAAAAGGGGACCAAAGAAAGAAAAGAGAGATGGGAATCAAACAGAAAATTTTTCAGTATCAAAAGCCATACATGAGATAAAAATTAACATTTTTTTCTTGAGATTGGGTCATCAAAGGAGAAGCCAATAAAACAAAACTGATTAAAAACTCATATAGTGTACTAGCAAAAAATGTCAGCACAAGAGGGTAAATGTGTAAATGTGGTGGTGGTAAATACTGCAAAGCTAATGAGCTTCTCAACAATTCACTGAAACAGGTATCCAAAGCTATTTCCATTTTGTACGGGAGGTGGCAGAGGGGAATCAAGAAAATAGGGTATAAGTACTATGTGCTAGGTTTCAGAATGCATGATGAAGCACTGACTTAAAGAAATAGAACAAATAACACAGAACTCAGAGCCCTTACAAGATAACATACCAGTGATCCCAGCATTAAGTAGGATAAGACAAGAGGAAAGAGTTCATGCTAGCATGGGCTGCATAGCAAAACTCTCAAAAAACAAGAGAAGTCAAGAGGAATCATCTGCTTTTAGAGTGCATAAAATATGTTATGACTCTAAAACAAGAATATGATGGGGATAGGACCAAAAAACTTACAGAAATTAAAGATAAATTCACAAACAGAAGTTGGCTGGCAGTGAATAGAAAAAAATTTTTTTCCCAAAGAAGTCTAAACAGAATGTCAGAGAATAGATTAAAGAGGGTAGGCAACAGTAATTGCAAGATTCCCAACAAACAAATAAAATACTTCTCAGAAAACAGAAAAAAAAATCAAGTGTAGAAGTTTTCCAATTGAAACATTTCTCAAAGTAAAACACACATATTTACAGGAGGTTTATTTACCAAACCAGAACAGATGGCAGAGAAAAGTTAAGACCAAAAAGAAAAACTCTAATGAAAAGAGGGAAACATTCATTATTCATTTAAGTAGTTTCCAAAAGCAAAATATGTCCAGAAGCAAAAATACCAGGATAGTTTCTTTTCTCCTGGGAGCTGTTCCTCAGGAGCTATAACTACTGAAGCACAATTAATAAAAACTCAGAGAAATTGGAGTTCAACCTGAAGACCAGAAAAGCTAAACAGCCAGCCACTGGCTCTTACCTCAACTGATGGGGGAAGAGTTCTGTTTTGTGTTAATTTCATTGGTTAAATAAAGAGACTGCCTCAGCCCTTTAATAGGACATAAAATTAGGTAGGCGGCGTAAACAGAACAGAATGCTGGGAGAAAGAAGCTGAGTCAGAGAGTCGCCATGATTCTCCAATTCCAGACAGACACAGGTTAAGATCTTTCCTGGTAAGCCACCTCGTGGGCTACACAGATTATTAGAAATGGGTTAGATCAATGTGTAAGAGCTAGCCAATAAGAGGCTGGAACTAATGGGCCAGGCAATGTTTAAAAGAATACAGTTTCTGTGTAATTATTTCGGGTAAAGCTAGCCGGGTCCTATTACTACACTCAACCTCAGTCTGAAAATGGCAATCCTGCCTCCAGGAATCTCAGAATGAGACTGAGAGCTGCCTCCTTCCATTTTATAATCCTTTCTAGTTCTGGGATTAAAGGCGTGCACCACTACCACCTGGTTTCTATGGCAAACTACTGTGGCTACTGGGATTAAAGATGTGTCATTTCTGCCTGGTCAATAAGATTGGCCAATGTGGCTGTTTTACTTTTCTGAACCTCAGGCAAGTTTTATCTTTTAAAATACAAGTGAAATGCCACTACTACCTACCTTTCTTTTTAATTATTTTGAGACAAGGTTTCTCACTAGTCTGTGATATGGGAAAGTCATTTGTCAATCTGTTGTTTCATTGGTTAATCAATAAAGAAAACTGCTTGGCCTGATAGGTCAGAAAATTAAGTAGGTAGAGTAGACAGAACAGAATGCTGGGAAGAAGGGAAGTGAGCCAGATGCCAGGTCAGACATGCTGAATATTTCCCAGTAAGACACCACTTCGTGGTGCTACACAGATTATTAAAAATGGGTTAATCAAGATGTGAGAGTTAGCCAAGAAGAGGCTAGATATAACGGGCCAGGCAGTGCTTAAAGGAATACGCTTTGTGTGTTGTTATTACGGGGGCAAAACTACCCGTGCGGGAGCCAAGCAGGACGAAAAGCAGGCCTGCCTGCCTCCTCACTACAAGTCTGGTAGACTGGTTGGCTAGCTGGTGAGTCCCAGGGACCCATTTGTCTTCATCTTCCAGCACTGGCATTATAAATTATAAGCATGCACCACCATACCTGGCTTTTACCTTGCTTTTTTTAAAAAACAAAACCAAAAACATGGGTTCTGAGGATCACACTCAGGCCCTATTTTACAGCCTGAGCTATCTCCCCAGCCTAACAGCAGAATGTTAAGGAAGAAAAGTAAAATTACAGAATCCCACACAAAATTGATTTTTAAAAGTACGTTCACTGGGTGAAAACCTCCAATCTTATATACGGATACTTACCTTATATAGAAATCATATATAGAAATATATGAAAATGTCACTAAACTCTAACTAAAGCATATGAAACCTTTATTTGAATACAATATCCATCTAGAAATGAGAACATAGCTTTTTTAAAGTCACCAAAATATAGCAAAAAAACTTAAAAGAAATATTTATTTTTTAAGTGAATATTAATTTATTGGGTATGCCAAGAAAAGCAATAGGAGCACAGAAATGAAAAACATCAGAAGTACTAATAACTTCAAAATAAAGCTCAGAAACTGGACATGGTGGCACTTGCCTTTAATCCCAGTACTAGGAAGGTAGAAGGAGAAAATCTCTGTGAAGTTGAGGATAGCCAGGGCTGTATCATAAGACCTTGTCTCAAATAGGCAGGGAGGGAGGGAGATAGCTCAAGATTGTTTAAACATGTATAGTATATTAGTGTGTGTATACAGATAAGTGCAAGTGCCCTTGTAACCAGAGGTGCTGAATCTCCTGGAATTGAAGTTACAGGGAGTTTTAAAACTGCCTATAGGTGGGTGCTGAAAGAAATAAATTGTGATGGTCCATTTTCAGTATGATGAGGTGCCCTCATTGTTTTTTATCAAAGTTACAGACAACCAGGAAGCACCAAGCCTCTCTCTTCCCTAGCTGGTAGCAAGCACCTTCTTATCTCAGAACTCTGAGAGTTGAAAAGTTACTGGTAGTCTGCTACTACATATTCAGAAAAATCTCAATTTGGAGCAGTCTCAAGCCCTAAATTATTCATTAGATAAAGATTTGCTGCCTAAACCAATAGTAAAGGACTACGCTAAGTCCCGGACTATGAGAAATAGATAGAGCAGGAATTTCTTATGATCAGGAATATTAAAAAAAAAAAAATCACTGACTTATGTTATACCAGCATACCAGCTATTTTTGCCTTTTCTCTATCCAGAGTCCCTTTCTGCAGAATGGCATTATTAAAAACCATACATCCCCCTTTAAAAAATTATTGGGACACTACTAGAAATTGAAAATACAACCTGAAAAGCAAAGAAAATGTCTGTTAACTATATCTCTGAAAAAAGATTTCTGTGCCCTACATTGAAAACTTCTATAACTACAATAAAAACACAAATAATCAAACTTAAAATATGGGCAAAAGACCTGGAAAGCTACAAATAATCATTAGAAGATGTTCAATGTTATTAATTATGGGGCAACTACTAAGATACACTTTGCAATCAACCATTTTTATGATGTGAAAGACTCAAAAACTGGAAAAAGTTTCCAATGAGCACTAAGTTCCAGTTGGATGGTGTAAGAGGTTTTGAGATGCTATTTAATGCTCATTTAGGTGACTAGCAATAACATTAATGTATATTCATCTCAAAAGAACTGTAAGAACAGTTCTTGAAAAAAAATGGTGAATGTTTAAGGAGATAAATATGTTAGCCTCATTTGAATATTGTATAATCTATGTATGTATTAAAACATTATATAGTACTCCAAACAATATATATAATTTTTCTATTTTTAATTACTAGTTGAAGAAACAAAGTCAAGAGCTGAGACAATTAAGAGACCCAACAAGTCACCACTTATAATCTTATAGACTTTCCGTCTCATTCAACTTTAGTATAAGCTATGATTTACAAAGTTCTTCCAAAAACAGCTAAAATTTTGGTGTCTTGGTTACTCTAGAACCACAGGGGGGAAAAAGAGTTTACTAACTTCATTAATCAATTCTTCAATTATTTGGTAACAATTATTGAGACCCTATGAAGATTTTATTGTCTACATTTAGAGAACTGGTAAGTGTATTGTCTACATTTAGAAAACATACTACATATTTATTTATTTCTTATGTATAAAAGAGTGGTGAAGTATCTTCACCCTTAAATTTTAATAGTAGTCACCCTAGCTAAGGGTTCTAGTTAATTCTTGTCATATCTAAAAGATCGGAGATGAGGAAAAATAATATTAAAGGTATCCCATTCCAAACTGTCTTTCTTGTATGTGTATACTAATGTGTGTATGAAGGGGTGTGGGAATATGCATGTGGAGAACATAGGTCAACAATGAGTCTCTCACAAAACCTGGAACTCACATATTCAGCTAGGCTGCTTGGTTAGCAAGCCCCCAGGATTTCATTTCCAACTCCCCAGCACTAAGATCAGACATACTATACACAGCAACAGGCTTTTACATGAGTTCAGGGTATCCAAACTTAGGTCCTCATGATTGTGTAGTAAGCATTTACCAAGGCATCTCCCCTGTGCTTCCAAATTGTCTTTAACCTTAATGTTCACTATATCTAATAAGAATTCCATGAGCTAAGGAAAACAGAGTGATATAAATGTTTACATAGTTTTTCAATACATGAGCATATATGTGCATGAAATGCATGAGAAAACAGAAGCACAAACAAATTTGATTTTCTCTGGGCAAAGGAGGGTAGAGCATGAAGAACTTTGGAGGTCTAGAGAGAGAGCTCAGAAACTTAAGAGTACTAAAGAAATCTTCAACTCCTTGGTTACCTGGGAAATGCACATCAGAACTACCTTAAGATTTCATCTTATACCTGTAAGAAAGACCAAGATCAATAAAACAAATATCTCATGTTGGTGAGCCAAGGACTCGACATCCTACAGAGACACCTGCTCAACCATATTCGTTGCTGCTCGATTCATAATAGCCAGAAACTACAAACAACCTAGATGTGCATCAATGGAAGAATGGATAAAGAAAATGTGGTACATTTATACAATGGAATAAAAATGAAATTCACAAGTAAATGGATGGAGTTAGAAAAAAAAAGGTTATTGTGAGTGAAGTAACCCAGACCCAAAACGGCAAATAACTGTATTCACTTATATATGTATGCTAGTTGTTAAGGGACCACATGGATAACTTTCACCCCTAAACAGACCAGGCTATTGTCAAGGCTAATGGCTGATCTCCACCAAATGATGGGAAGGCCCTATTGCAAAAAAAAAAAAAAAAAAAAAAAAAAAAACTACATAACTCATTGAACACAAAGAACTCAAGCTGGTGCCTACCTAAGAGTTTTCACCCTTACAGGCTGGTATTTATTGTGCTAAATAAAAGATACTCTGCACACTACCAGAGGAGAAAGGTAAATAACAATCCAGCAACAAACTCTTCTATCTACAATGCTGACCTGCCTGCAAGATACTCTGGTGTAATAGTGACATAAATCTTACAGGAGTAACCAATCAATAATGCCCATTCCATGACACTGCTCAGGTGAACACTGCTCAGGTGAACAAGAACCTGAGACTAGATAGGCACCTAGCGAAAAACCAAATACTACTGTTCTACTAAAGGAATATAGCAATAAAATGATTCCCAACAACATTCTGCTATACACAGATCAATGTCTTTGCTCAGCTGTCATCAAAGAAGCTTTCTCTTGCAGTACATAGGAACAAATACTGAGACCAACAACTGGACAACATGCAGAGAGTGAGAGACCTTGGAACGCTCAGTCCTAAGCACGACCTCCATCAAATCCCCCCCCCCCCCCAGGGTTCAGGTAACTCTGCAGAAGAGGTGGAAGAAAGATTTGAAGAGCCAGGACAAGATGAATGACACCAAAAAAACAAGGCCTTCTAAACATAGCAGGACTAACACACATATGAACTCACATTCACATAACAACTCACAGAAAACGCAAAGAAGACCCTGGACGGGTCTGGGTCAGATAGGGTCCCAGCACTGAGAGGGGAAGTGGACACATGCCCCAACCCAGAAGTTATCTCCAATTTACAACTACTCGCAAAGGAAAAATTAATCTTCTTGAACAGAATTTCACTGGATGTCTTAGTTAGGGTTTCTATTGCTGTGAAAAAGACACCACGGCTATGGGAACTCTTATAAAAGAAAACATTTCATTGGAGCTGGCTTACAGTTCAGATGCTTAGTCCATTTTCAACATGGTGGGAAGCATGGTGGCATGCAGACAGATAAGGTGCTGAAGAGGTAGCTGAGAATTTTACATCGGATCCAAATGCAGCAGTAAGAGACTGCCACACTAGGCCTGGTTTGAGCATCTGAGAACTCAATAAAGCCCATCCCCAGTGACACACCTTCTCAAAAACAACACACCTCCTAATAATGCCACTTCCTATGAGCCTATGGGGGCCATTTTCTTTCAAACCACCACACAGGATATACAAACCTACTCCTAAATTCAGGACCATGCCCAGAAATAGATGGTCAACACCAAAATAAATAAATAAATAAATAAATGGCATTTTTGGAAGTTCCTTATCTCATATTGCTTTCTCTGAGTACTATTTTTATTCTTTTTTTATTCATTTTTTCCTCCCTTAGAGGATTTTGAATGTATTTTGTAATTTCTGGTTTTGTTTTAATAGAATTTCTATATTTGCAAACGTGTGTGTCTCTGTATCTCTATGTGTTACTTTTTCTCCTAGTAATATGTTTGTTTCATCCTATTCTGGTTTATTCATTTTTTTTTAGATGCCCATTTGTATTCTAATGAAAAAAAAAAAGAAAGGGTAAAGATTCATGCAGCCAAATTCCCCCTTTAAGAAAACTTTTCTTTAACATGCTCTCTCTCCCCCATTTGAAGGGGGAAGGCAAGACTGGATTAGAGGGAGTAATAATTTTTAGGTACTACAAAGACAATTAAGAAAAGTTCCTCTCCCTAGCTAGGTATTTATTGGTGGGGAAAATAAATATTTATGTACCAAGAAATCTTCTAATTCCCCTCATCTATTGTAAGGCACTCTTGGCTATAGATCATGGGTAAATAAGACTGCTAAATGAAGGATGTATGTTTTAAATATATAATAGTATGTTACTTTTGTATTAACATACATAAAAAAGCCAAAAAGTGCTAAAGGCAGCAAACAGAAATGAGAAGAAAACTATCAGGAAATGGCTTAGCAATTATATTAACTAATGCTAGATACTTTAAGGGACACAGGCTTTGGATCTCTGAGTTCAAGGCCAGCATGGTCTACAGATCAAGTTCCAGGACAGCCAGAGCTACAGAGAGAAACCCTATAACCACCCACCAAACCCAAGCAAATAAATAACAACAAAAAAAAGACTTTCCTAACAAATATACTCATGCTAAAGACTAAATTACACACCATGAGACAAATACTGCCAAATGTGGTGACACACACCTTTTAATCCTAGTACTTGGAGGCAAAGGCAGTGGATCTGAGTTTGAGATTAGCCTAGTCTACAAAGAGACCCTGTCTCAAAATATCTTTCAAAACTCAATTCTAAAAAGTTGCTGAAAATTTTGGTGCCACTATCTTGTTTCAACTAAACAGTACTGTGCATATTAATAAAGTTTAAATTCAGTAAAAGTCAAAAACCATTAAGATTGGGGTGGAAGAGATGGCTCATCACTGGGAATGTGTCCTGCTCTTGCAGAGATCTGAATTTCACTTCCCAATATCCAAATTTATATTTCATAACTACCTGTAACTCAAGTTCAACAGGATCTGATGCCTGTAGAAATTCTGGTCTCTGGCTACTGCATACACATATGCAACCCTCCCCTACAACCACACACACACAATTAAAACTAAAATCTTTTATTAGGGTGTGGTAGCCAATGTCTTTAATCCCAGTGCTCGGGAGGCAGAGGCAGGCAGATCAGGGCTATCACACAGAAAAACACTGTCTCAAAAATACAAGAAAAGAAAGAAAAAAAAACCTAAAATCTTTAAAATAAAAATTAACAGATAATTTGTCTACATGGAAATCTAAGATATAGCAAAGTTAGTAGAACACTGCCTAGCTGTGCAAGACCATGAATTGAATCTCCAGCACTGTATAAATCAGTGCATTACAGGAGTATCAGGGGTGGGAGGTGGGGTTTAATCATCTGTTCCAGAACAACTTGAGACCCTGTCTCAAAGAAAACAAAAACAAGAAAAAAAGAAACTTTACAAGGACCCAACTTCAGCTGTTAGATAAAACCTAATCATCTGTTTCTTTCTAAGAATGAAATTAGCCGAGTTTGTGTGACAAGAACTAAAATTCATATAGCCAACAATTTTCATTTTGTAGTAAATACTTATAAACAATTTGTTTAATTAGTTTAAAAAAAAAAGACAAAGGACCAAAAGTGTACTGGCTAGTCCAAAGGCTAAGTCACGAATATTACAAATTCAAGGCCAGCTGGAAACTAATGAGAGCCTGTCTAAAAACTAAAAGTGTTGTGGGAATTCGATACAATAACCAATTGTATTGGGACAGCTTGGCCCAATGAGCCTGGTATTCTCTGAGGATGTGTAACCAGATAATAACCAGAGGCAAGGGGTCGAGTACTCTCTTGGACGGTGGATGACCTGGCAGCAAACCATGCTTGGAGCTTCCCCACTGCCTTTTAGGAACGAGGTTGCAAGTAGTGGAGGAGAGCTGATTCCCCAGGGGGAACAGTAGAGCAGCTGGTGACAAGGCCCAGATAGATTCCTCATTCTGTCTTGTAATCAGTGTGCATAGATTTTGATATTAGTAAATAGTAACATAAACCCCAGACTTCCCTCTTTATAAAATGGAACTGATAATATACCTCAATGGTATATTTGCCTAGCATGTGTAAGTCTCTGGGTTCGACATTTAGTATCAAAAAACAAACAAAACAACAACAACAACAAAAAAGATCAACCTGACATACACAGCAATACCATATTGGAAAAGCAAACAAAAAGGATCTAGCTTTAGGTTTATACCCTAAATGTTTTTCAAGGTAGTTTATTATCATTTTCTTATGAAACAAAGTATTTGGTGAGGCTTTTATTTTTTTTGGGGGGGGGGGTTTCAAGACAGGGTTTCTCTGTAGCTTTGGAGCCTGTCCTGGAACTAGCTCCTAAAGACCAAGCTGGCCTCGAACTAGATCCGCCTGCCTCTGCCTCCTGAGTCCTGGCATTAAGGGAGTGAGCCACTGCGGCCCAGCATCTTTAAGCTTTTTATATGTGTATTTATTGTTATAATGTAAAAAGTGTTACTTAAAATGCTTCTCAGTCATAAAAGTTGAAAGGATCTATAGCAAACCATTATATATATATATATATATATATATATATATATATATCTCCAAATATTTGGAAAAGAGTCACAGAACTAAGGCTGAATCAAAAAAAATTGACAAAGGCCTAAAGCTGACTGGATCTTAACTAATGAGCCATTCTTCTACAGTTTACATTTGAACCAAGTCTCCTAAACTAAGCTAAATTAGGGTGTAGAAAACCACGTTAGCATTTAAGTGTTAATTCTGAGTCTCTTATTTTGGTTTCTAATAACTAAAACAAACTGCACTCTACTACATGTGACCACTTCCCCAAGTACTAGTGTACCAAATTAATGACCATGCCAGCCATCCCATTAAAAGCTTTTTCTAGCTAGTTACTTGGTACTTAGCTTTTTTATGGCACTTTTCTTTTCACATTATGCTCAGTAGTGCATGCAGCACACTACATTTAGGAATGCAACACACTTGTTTAGGAATGCATAGCCATGATCATAAAAATCCCCTTTCTATATTACCTAAATTTAGAAGAACTACAAAACCAAATTGAACTATCCTGTGTTTTTGTGATCTGTAATTCTATCTTACTGCTAAAATAAAGCTTTCATTGAAATAAAGTAATATCTTAAGTATCTGCAAAATACTTCATACACATCACCTAATAAATATTCGCTAACAACTGAATTAGTAAAAACAAACATACAAAAATTAAGGTTAAAATTGAATTTGCTAGCAGGTCATAGTGACACACACCTATAATCTCAACAGTCAGGAGGCTGAATAAGAAGGCTCATAAGCCTGAGGCCAGTCTAGCTCTCAGAGAGTTCAAGATCAACCTTGGTTACACAACAAATACACAAAATTGATTTAGAAAAAAAATTCTCTACATAAAGAGCTAAAAACAAATACTGCAAGTAATGGGCAGCTCATCACTACTGTACAACCAAAGGTGTACTACTGCCCACTCTTTCCCAAAACTCATAGTAAGCTTAAAATATTATGCAAAGAAATCATCCCCTGGGCTGGAGAGATGGCTCAGAGGTTAAGAGCATTGACGGTTTTTCCAAAGGTCCTGAGTTCAATTCCCAGCAACCACATGGTGGCTCACAACCATCTGTAATGGGGTCTGGTGCCCTCTTCTGGCCAGCAGGCATACACACATATAAAAAAAAAAGCTTTAAAAAAAAGTTTAAAAAAAAAATCATCCTCTAAAGTGTTTCCAATTAGTTCTTCAAACATTATCTGTTCACCTTTAAGCAGTTCTATCAATGACTACCAACAAAATCACAAACTTAAACAAGAATGTTCAGTAATGACAATGGCAGAGATACTGGCTCTTATGATGAGTCAAACTAGTAAATTATGGATAAATTGCAAAAAAGTGTAGGCAAGAAAAAAAGGAAGCTAACTCAAGTATCTGAATCCTTTATATCCAAAACAAGATAAAATACATTCTCAAACCTGCCATATGCACAGTAATAAGTTTTATTATTATTATTATTGTTGTATGTGCATGATATGTGTGGACACATTTGCCATGGTTGGCATGTGGAGGCCAAAGGACAAGTATGTGGAGCCAAGTTCTCTTACCACCTTTACATAGGTCCCAGTGATAGAACTCAGGTTGCCAAGCTTTACAGCAAGTCACTGAGTCATCTTGCTGGCCTAAAACATTTTTTTTTCAGTTGTGAATAGCATTTTATTCATTTTTATGTTTTCAGTGATCATAGTAAATGGGCTACATCATGGCATTCTCAAATGTACATGGCTTTGCTCCTATTTGCTACTTTCCACTTCTCTCCTTGTCCCTCTACTTCCACTATCCTTCAAAATTAACCCTCTCCACTTTCATGACAATACATTTTTAAATACACTAATTTTGGTCTATAGTCAAGTCAATTCACAAAAGGGCTGTATGTTTGTGTTTATATTAAACTCACACTAACATACCTCAGTTATTTTCCTAACAGAGTTCTAAATGAGCAGCAAAAACCCTCTCATATATCAAATAAAAGGTCTACCAAAGTTCACTCAAACATTTTTTTTTTTTGGCTTTTTTTGAGACAGGGTTTCTCTGTGGTTTTGGAGCCTGTCCTGGAACTAGCTCTCATAGACCAGGCTGGTCTCGAACTCCCAGAGATCCGCCTGCCTCTGCCTCCCGAGTGCTGGGATTAAAGGCGTGCGCCACCACCGCCCGGCTTTCACACATTTTTCTAAAACACAATTAAGGTGAGGTTTTGGCACAAGTCTATAATTAAAACCCAGCATTATATATGCATACATACATATAAGAACTTACTTGGAGTCCTGCTTCAGCTTCAGTTTTGTGATTATTGAGATTAAAGGTTTGGGGTTTGCTTGTCTATCCTATCCATTCAAGATAACTTGGGTCTACCTTATTTATTAGCTGTCTACTCTAGAACATATCTAAGATGTTTTAAAAATATAGGAAACAATTTGTTTAAAGAGAACTACTTTCTAGGTTTTTATATGAAATAATATATACTCAGAGACATTCTAGAATCTATCCACCTTTAAAAACATGTATATTGCTATCTTATTTACTAAAACAAAGAACTGGAATAAACCTAGTTACCTGCCAATAGATAAATAATTTTGGTATATATAAATATACAGATGGAATACTTTTAGCACTTATGTAATCACAAAACTTGCAAGAAAATGAACTTAGAATATATAATATTTAAGGCCATACAATCTCAAAGAAAAACCTACTCATTTTCCTTCATATGCAGAACCGCCAATGATCTATGTGTATATGTAAACAAATGTACATATCAATACAGCAGAAGTAGAAAAAAAGACCAAGAAAGGGTAAATATTAGGAGATGAAGGAGGACTGAACGCAGGAGATGAATACAAGCTATGAAAAGGAATATAGAGCAAATTGTTTTTCTAGCTCTATGTCACAAATTTTTCATTTCTGGTGTGTATAAGACATAAATATATATATTGAATAGTGAAAGTATAAAAGCCAAGGTGAAGCTCTACAGCTTCAAAATAACTATTCTAACCATGCAGAAGTTCATTGAGACATAAAACTTTGGGTTTGGTTAATTTTGATCTGCGGTGGTTTTTATTTGCAAGGTTTTTGGGTTTTGGTGGTTGTTTGGTTTCACTGGATAGCCCTGGCTGTCCTGTAACTCTCTTTGTAGACCAGGCTAGTCTGGAACTCAGAGATCCACCTGCTTCATCACCACTGCCTGGCAAAAGCTTTTTTATAATAAAATTATTTTAATTTTTTTCCAGACACTTACATCCATCACTAACTTATGTCTTTCTTGCCAACAACTACCATGCTCAGAGAACATGATTCATTAGAGATATTTCTGATACACATATGCTGGGAAATGACAAAGCACTATATACTAAAAAGAAAAAATTTAAATACTAAATTTCTGTGTTCAGCAATAGCAAAGAATTGCCATTTATAAAGAGTGGTAATGAAGCCAGGCATAGTGGCACACACCTTTAATCCTAGCACTTGGGAAGCAGAGACAGGAAATCTCTAGACTGGAATGACTTAGCCCGATAGGTAAAGACAGAGGGGTTCTTTATTAGTTTTGTTTCTATTTCACCATGAGATTGCAGTGCTATGCCTGAGTGTCTTCTAATGGCCTGTCAAAGAAAACTTCCTTCCTAACGAAGAGTAGTTTTGAAAAAGAGAAGTAAGATTTTAAAGTGTAATTTTCAATTTTCCCATGGACTCTGAAATGTTAAAATAAAATTGTTAGCTCTTTTAGTTTTTTGTGGGTTTTTTTTCTGTGGGGGAGGGTAGTCTGCACACAAGTTCTATAATGCTATGCCAAGGAGATGGCTTGGTCGGTGCCTGGTGCCTGGTGCCAAGCCTGTCAATGTAGGATCAATCCCTAGAATCTCACTGAATCAGCCAAGCTATCTGTCCTCTGACCCCCCCCCCCCCCACACACACACACAAAATGTAAAAAAGAAAAAAAATTAAGTTTTATACTACATGTTTGGTGGTAAACATCTGTAATACCAGTACCGGAAGCAGAGCAGGAAAATCATGAGTTCAAGGTCAGCCTGGACTACACAGCAAGACCTTGTCTAAAAATATTAATTTTAAAAAGGATTATTACAATTAAATCAGCTGTCAGTTGGCTAGTGCCAATCATAATAAACAGTAAAAGTTTAAGAACTCTACAACAAGCCAGGAGGTGGTGGTGTGCGCCTTTAATCCCAGCACTCTGGAGGTAGAGGCAGGTGGAACTCTCGAGTTTGAGGCCAGTTTGGTCTACACAGTGAGTTCCAGACCAGGTAGGCTTGCATGGAAAGAAACTGAAATTTTTAAAACGTATACCCTGGCAATGCTGAAGCATGCATGGGCAGCCCATATACAGCGGTTCTGTTGAACTTGTCCATATCGGGTTTCATGGTCTACTTAAAAAAAAAGGAGGGGGAAAGGAATTAGGGGCTAGAGAGATGGCTCATCACTTAAATTCTCTTCTAGAGAACAAGGTCCAGTTTCCAGAATCCACATGAAGGTTAACAGAGATCTGCAGGGCACACACAGTGTAAAACACTCATATACATAAAATAAAAATAAATAAAATTGTTTTTAAAAAGGAATAATTTGGTGTTCAAACACTAAAGCTTGCATTAGTAGAAACATGTGTGATGTGACACACACAGTAAACAAAATAGGCTTTAAAAAATATTTTAAACAAAAATACTGATTTTATTTGAGACATAATCTCACTATATCACCTTGGTTAGATATAGAAATAAATACGCAAAGAAGTATATGATAGTTTTTGCCTTTAATCCCAGCACTCAGGCTGAAGTAGGATAACAAGAAGTTGAAGGCTAACCTGTGCTATATAGTAATCACAAACACCCATTAATATTTATTTTTTCTCTAATAGTTAAGGTGAACTACCTATTTCCCCAATAAATTGTGCTGAAATCTTAATCCTTAATGTAAGGAAGGGAAGTAGACCTCTACCCTCTTGAAAGAACTAATGCTGCTGTACAGGGTTTTCAAACATCTGTTTCATACAGTAAGAAATTCCTCATCAATTGTCAGCACCTTGACAATGGACTTCCCAACTTCTAGAACTATGAGGAAATGAAAAAAAAATTTTATAAAGTACCTAATCTATAGTATTTTATTGCAGCAGCCCAAATGGGCTAAAACAATCCTTACTGAAAGAACCTACAAAAGGAAGCTATGTCTTCAATATAGCCATGAACATACCTGGTAAGTATTTTGTTTCCTAAATAGTATTGTATTTAGCAATCAGGGGAACTAAAATTTACATCTAGACTTGAGGCTGATGTGATGGCTCAACAGATTAAGGCACTTGCCGCCAAGCCTAAACTCAGTCATCACAATTCACGTGGTGGAATGAAATAGTATATGCTTCCATATCTACACATAGTAGAATGAGACTGACATAAATGCACACACATACAAAATTTAAAAAAAAAAAAATCGGTTTTTCCAGATAAGGTTTCTCTGTGTATAAAGCCCTGATTGTCCCGGAACTCACTTTATAAACTAGGCTGGCTTCAAACTCAGAGATCCACCTACCTCTGCCTCCCTCCCACATGCTTGTTGCGATAAAAGGCATGAGCCACCAAACTTGGCCAAATCATTTTTTAAAATGATTGATTTTTATCTTATGTGCATTGGTGCTTTACCTGCATGTATGTCTGTAGGAAAGTGTTGAATTCCCTGGAACTGGAGCTATAGACAGTTTTAAGTCACCATATGGAGGCTTGGAATTGACCCCAGATCCTCTAGAAGAGCAGTTAGTTCTGTTTGTTGACCTCTGAGCCATCTCTCAAGCCCCCACACAGTAACTTTTTAACTAAATAAAAAACAAACAAACAAACAAAACGAACAAGGTTGATAAGTGTAGCTAAAGCAGAAAGACCTTACCAACTTATCTACCCAACCACAACAGTATTTTGAACCTAAAATATCCTAAAACAAGATCTTGTACACTCAAGTATGGAATACCCCTGGTCTAAGAAGGTGTGAGACTGAACTCAAAAGAACTATTCCAGCCCAGCGGTGATGGCACACGCCTTTAATCCCAGCAGTCCAGAGGCAGAAATAGGTGTATCTCTGTGAGTTCGAGACAGCCTGATCAGGTTCCAAAGCTACAGAGAAACCCTGTCTCAAAAAAATAAAATGAAACAGAACACCAAAAAGCCGCTGGGCGGTGTGGCGCATGCCTTTAATCCCAGCACTGGGGAGGTAGAGACTGGCGGATCTCTGGGAGTTCGAGGCTAGCCTGGTCTACAGAGCAAGTTCCAGGACAGGCTCTAAAGCTACAGAGAAACCCTGTCTGGGGGGTGGGGGGGGGGTGGGGGGGGATCACATGAGAGGAGATTCAGCTCAATGGGGGTTATTTCAAAATTGGCAAAGGAATAAATTAGGTTTGAGTGACAGAACTACACTCCATTTCTACAGCACTGCTCATCTTGAAACATTCATATTGTATACTTAGGAGCCAGGCATGGTGGCACACACTTTTAATCCCAGCACTTGAAAAACAGAGGCAGGGGGATCTCTGAGTTCTTAGACAGCCTGGTGTGCAGAGTGAGTTCCAGGACAGCCAAGGCTATATAGAGACACCCTGTCACGGGGGGAAAAAAAAATCATACCCTTAGGAAGGAACAAAAACCTTAACTTGGTAAAAACCAGTTTAAGACACAGGTACTAGGGTAGACTAGAGTGTAAACAAAAATTATGACTTCTACCTCTCCTTTTAGCTAGAACTAAAAACAATCTCATAAATATACAGTGTTTCAAGTAAACTCACTATTTAGAGACAACCAATAAGAAAAATGTCAGAAATAGATTACTAGGACTATGTATGTTTTCTTAGAGCAAATTTAGGCTGTTCCTGAAAAGCATGCTCCCATTACTACCCCAGCCTCCAGAAGAGTAACAGTAATATAAATTCTACAGAACACCCTAGTAATATTTTTTCATCAGCACATCTGGTTGAATAACTAAAGTACACCATTTACGTATCAGGTCCTGATAAAGAAATCTTGTTTTAAGAGTTCTCAAGCCGGTGGTGGTGGTGGTGGTGGGTGGTGAGTAGATGGGTGGTCTTAGTTATTACTTAAAACTATGGTATCAAAATATTACCTGTGACTCTAAAAATAACCTTAACAATAGGAAGTCTGATTTGTACACCCTACTCACTTCACTCATCCTCCAAAATTTATATCCCCATATGAAATGATAAAAAGTAAACATAATTTTCCATTGTTAGAGGACTCTAGAAATCTGACAGTCACTTCTACACAAAACTAGCATTACTTTGCTGAGCAGTGGTGGCACACACCTTTAATACCAGCTCTTGGAAGGCAGAGACAGGAATCTCTGTGAGTCTGAGGCCAGCCTGGTCTACAAAGGGAAGTTCCAGGACAGCTAGGACTGTTACATAGAAAAACCCTGTCTTGAGGGGGAAAAAAGTGAAAAAATATTACTTCATTTGAAATTACTAATTAGCCATCTACTAAAGCTACAAATGCAGTTTTAAAAAAAATTAAAGTTTTATACAGGTAATCACAGCTACTGTTTCCTTTAACATTTTGTGATACTGAAAACTGAACTTTAAGGATATTAAACAAGGACTCTACTGAACTACATTCCCCAGCCCTTTCTTTTGAGAGAGGGTCTTACTAAGCTGTCCAGGCTGTCCTAAAACTTCCTTTGTAGCCTAGACAGTTTTTGAACCTATGATCTTACTGTTTCAGCCTCCCTCAGTAGCTAAAATTATAGGCCTGTGCTACCAAGCCAAACTTTTTTTTTTTTTTTTGAGACAGGGTTTTTCTGTAGCTTTGGTGCCTGTCCTGGAACTAGCTCTGTAGACCAGGCTGGCCTCGAACTCCCAGAGATCCACCTGCCTCTGCCTCCCGAGTGCTGGGATTAAAGGCGTGTGCCACCAAGGCCCGGCCCAAGCCAAACTTGTAACAGTTTTTAATACCTCACAAATTACTGGATCCTAACCATTTTAATTTTGTTCTTTTTAACCTAAACCAAGTTATTTATTGCCCTATGATTTCAGGTCCTTATTTAATAAACAAGTAGATAGAAAAGATAGCCTATTTCATCCAATTTTGCATGTATTTAATTCATGTATGTGTGTGGGTATACAAGAGCCACAGCAAGAGTGCAGGGTCAGAGAACAACTTTCACAAGTTGGTGCTGGAGACTGAACTAACTGATATCAGGCTTAGTGCCAAGTGCCTTTACCTGATGAGCCATTTCCCAGAGCCCTTCTTCAGGTTTTCATATACTGAGATTTTTAAAGTCAGACATGTATATGCCAGTGCTAGGAAGGTAAAAACAGAAGTTCAAAGCTATCCTGGGCAATACAGCAAAACCTTGTCTCAAAACAAATAAAAAACACTCAGATTTTTAACTTAATGGAACACAATCCTATTCCTGTCTTGCAAAAATACTATATTCAAGTATTCATTCAGGATGGAGATATAGTAGAGTATGTAATATCCTAGATTCAATTGCTAGTAATGGGACAGTGGGGGAAACATTGACATTCAATGTAAAAGAGAGGTATTTTTTCTTTCCAAAGCTTATCCTTAGAGGTTTATCCTTTAATTTGGACCCAAAGATAAAAGTTCAAAACATTGACCTACTAATACTTAGATCAAAATCAAAACAAAAAACAAAATTATTGCCTGACTACCGCTATAAAGTACTCTTATACTAGAAGTCACATTTGTTTAATTTTTTTAAATCAAAAATGAAAAATTTTCAGAAGCTTGGTTAAAAAGCATGAAAGTTCTGAAAACCAGGACTTCATTCTATAAGCTAAGATCCATTTGGTTCTGCTTCCAAATGGTGACTTGGCTTAAAAATAATAGTCAAAGTAAGATTTTCCTTAGTTTGATCACACCCAGATCTACATAAAGAACTAAGTCCAAAAATTTAGTATTTTGAGAAAAGCTGAGTTTTAAAATTATTGTTGTGACATTAGACAAATGGGAGTTTTTTATATTAGTTCCAAGAAAAAAACTATCAGTCCCTAATGACAAAGGAAAACAAACCAGTCTGAGAAGTCCTTTTAAATGTGAAATAACTGAGTACTGCTGAGTGCTAGGTTATAGGGGTTGCCTAGCATGTAAAGGTCCTGAGTTCATTCCCCAGAATAACAACATATATATATATATATATATATATATATATATATATATTATACACACACACATACATATTTTGTAAGGGAATAACTGAAACTAACAAACTTAACCCACAAAATTCTCAATACTTAACAAACACAGTACTTAAAAATGGGTGGCTGGGAAGGACCAGACATGGTGGCTAATATCCATAATCCCAGCACTTGGGAGGTTGAAGCTTTTAAATTGGTTGCCAGACTGATCTACAGAGTGAATTCAAGTCAGCCCAGACTGTCAAAAAAAAAAGAAAAAAAGAGAAGAAAAGAAAGAAGTAAATAATAGTAATATTAAAAATAAAAAGTAGAAGCGCACATTCATAAACGAAACTGTAATAGAAAAATTAAATACCAGGATCAGATCCTTGGCACACACAAAGTGTCTTCCTGTAAATCAATTACATCTGAATTATTGAGTATGATCGACCAGGCATCTTTTGACAAATTTATTTTAAAAACACATACATAGCTGGGTAGTAGTGGCCGATGCCTTTAATCCCAGCAGAGGCAGGCAGAGCTCTTTGAGTTCAAAGCCAGCCTGGTCTACAGAGCTAGACAGAATTCCAGGGCAGCCAGGGCTACAGAGAAACCCCATCTCGAAAAAAAAAAAAAAAAAAAGAACATTTATTTCCATTAGAGGAAATTTAAAGCTTGATCAACTACTTTGCATGGAACAACCACGTGCTGGTAATTGTTGAAGCTGGGTAACTGCTACATTCTCTCACCCTCACTAGATATTTAGGAGCAAGTTCCAGACAAGTTTCACAGTTCATATGGCCTTGGGTCATTTAGAAACCAAGTTGTTTATTTACTAGTTCTTGGGTAAATGAAGTTCTGAGATTATTTCATTTTCATTTCCAATATTATTTCAGTTTGGTCCATTTTTTGGACAAGAAATCATCAGTGACACTTTCATCTATGATATAGCTGAAATTCTGCTTCCACCATTAACACATGTTCATTTCCTGTAGAGAACAGAGCTAACGAACTGATATTTACATAGGTGCTTTCTAATACTCATTATTACTTAAGTCAAGCAAACTAACCTAAGTCTAGAATACAGCTGCAATTTATTTATAAAATGAAAACTTCCCTATGAGATTAGGGAAAGTTTGATTTAAAAATTTTTTATATCCCTGGCATTGTGGCACAAACTTGTAATTCTAGTACTCTGGAGGCTAAGGCAAGAGGGACCAACAATTTCAGGTCAGACTAGGCTATACTTTAGAATATTGTCAACAAAAACCTTTTATAATAAGATTACAATGATGCAATAACACAGTTTTCAAAGCACTTCGGCAATTTTGCATGGACTTTTACTATTCACTACTGACTGAACAGGATGATGACAGTCACTCTAATGAACAGGAGATCACAGGAGACACATGGATTAAGCATCTGTACGTGGAATAATAGTAGATGCATACAGGACCTTCCTAATCCCAAAGTACTTATCCTAAAATGGAAAGAGTGTCTCAATATGCAGCCCAGATTGGTCTTGAAGTTGAGATTGTCCTGCCTCAGCCTCTGGAACAGTTGGGACTTACAGGCATGTCCCGACACACCTGGAAAGCATTTGTTTTATTATTTATTAAATGTCTATGCTGCTATCAAGTAAGCTGTGTCTTAAGGCACAGGTCCTTATCTAACAACTTGATTTCAGAGATGGAAACACACAAGGCAATTTATTATTGCAGAGACTCAGATGAGGCTGAAGTGCACAAGGGAAAAAAAGATTGATATTTACTTAAAATAAAAAATTTCCCCAAAGGTTGAGGATATATATAGCTCAGTGGGAAAGCACTTGCCCAGGCCCCGGGTTCAATGCCCAGTTCATGAGGGTGGAGGAAGAAACCATTCCCCAATAATTAATTCCACGTTTCCAGACACATTAAAACACAAGTTTATACTTAAGTGACTTCCACCTCAAACCTGGTAGGAATTATTGGTGACGAGGGATTGCTATCTTTTCCAAACACCTAACTAAAAGTTCTACAATCTCCCAATTTCAACCTCTTCGGAAGCTGGCCTCCCCCTCCCACTCAGATTCAGAGAATTACAAGTAAAGAATGAACTCGATAAACTGGCTTAACCGAGCCAAATTAGGGATCCAAGCGACCGGAGATGAAAGGAGGTGGGGCATTACCTGCAATTCACACCAGGCGACTTCCACTGTGGTCTCGGTGTCCAGACCTTTGTAGACCGTCTTAAAGGACCCTCTGCCGATTTCGATATCAAATTTGAGGAAGCGCCCGTCATTGGACATTCCCACGGCCTTGGTCTCCAGCTCTTCGTTGTCATCCTGTTGCTGGTTGCGTTCCTCCTGCAGCTCTTTAGCGCTGCCGCCGCCGCTGCCACTTCCACCTCTGGACGGCGGCTGCTCCTCTTTGCTCCCCACCGGGCTGGGCTGGGACACCGGGCGGTCTTGGCTAATACTGCTGGGGACGGTCGCGGTGGCCGAGCCGACGACGGCTTGTTCCCCAGGGGAGGCAGCAGCTGGGGGCTGCTGAGACACCTGGGAAGCAGCGGCGGCGGTCAAAGTTTCCTCTCGGTGAGGCTCGCGGGGAGCGCTCTGGGGCACCACTGCGGGCACGCTAGGCTGGGGGACAAAAAGGGGGAGGCCCGGCAGCTCCAGCGCGGTGGCATTCGAGTCGCAGATGACGCTCCGGCGGAAGAAGCGGTGCTCCGTGGGGGTGGTGGTGGCGGCCGCCCCACGGCTGTCCTTGTCCATGGTGTGACGGCGGCGCCGGTATTCTTCGGTTCTGCCCATCCCGGAGTCGGCGACCGCGGCCCCCAGTTTCTCGCCCACGGAAGAATCGGAGCTTGAGCCATTCTTGGGGACTGGCGCCGGCGGCGAAAGGAAGCCCGGGGTGCCGCTCTGCTTCTCGGCGGCGCCGTCAGACATGGTCGGTCCGCTGGAGTCAAGAGTGCGGGCTCGGCTTCGTGAATGAAAAGGGGGAAAGGGAGGCCCGGAAGAGCCACCAAGAAGTGCGGGGCAGCGCTCCGACGACTCCCGCTCAGCACTGACAAGACGCCCCGAGGGCGACGCGGGACTCTGGGTCCGGCTGCGGCGGCTGCTGCTGCTGCGGCTCACGGGGCGGGCTCGTCGGCGGGCGAGGCAGGAGCGGAGCCACGGGGGTTAGCGCCGCACAGTCCGCATCCATCCTGCAGCGAGCGGTGGCCGGTAGGGCTGTGGCAGCACTAGCGCCGCAGTCATGAGGGGCAGGGCGCGGGGCCGGCTCCCGAGCGAGCGGATGCGACGAAAGCCAAAGACGGCTAAGCTCCCGCCGCCGCCGCCCGCCGAGCACGGCGGGATAGGCCCTGAGGGCGGAGGCACAGAGCGCGAGGGACGAGCCCCGACGCCGGGCGGTGGCAGCCCGGGGCACAGGAGTGGGAGGGGCCGCGCAGGGGAAGGAGGGCCGCGGCCCAGGTTCCCGGTCACTCGGTCGCCGCCTCAGGCAGCACGCGCCCCAGAGAGGGGGACCAGTCTCACAGGGCGCCCATCACCAGACGCCGAGGGCCGGAGCCTCGAAACCTCGAAGCCTGAGGAGCGGCCCCCCCCGTCCCCGAGGCCTCCCCGCCCGCCCCGGGCCTGGCGAACCTCTTCCCCTCTCTGGCCGGCGCCGGCGGCAGAGGAGGGAGGGAACTGTGGGGAGGGGAGGGCCGCTCACCGCGGGGCCCGGGCTCCGCTACTTCTCTGGCCAAGAGGAGAGAAGACCGAAAGAACTGGGAGGAGGGGAAGCAGGGAGAGAAAAGAGCAGTCACCCCACTAGGTGCCTTCTGTCAGCGAAGAAGGGAGTGCGGAATGGCCGAGCAGAAGAAGCGCGTCCGCCCGGGAAACTCTCCGCTTTAAATGGCGCCGATGTCTGAAGCCTCCACACAGCCCGCTTGGACCCCGCCCCCTGCTGCCCGGGGCGGCCCCGCCCACATCGCTCTCGGGGGCTCTCGCGCAGGCGTGCCGAGCTCGAGGCACAATGGGATTGGTAGTTTTAGAGTGGAAACCGTGAAAGGGACCAGGGAGAAAAGCGCCTACTACTTCCGTGATGCCCTGCGATTGTTCTAGCCTAGTACCTCCTGGGAATTGTAGTTCCTTTTTTTGAAAACCGCCCCTTCTGAATGCCTGATGGGAGCGTCATCGTGGGTCGCTCAATTCCATCCTAAAGTCAGTGCTCTCTACCAAAATCATTATTTAGGAATCAACTGCAAAAGAAGACAAGAAAGGAGAGAAAAAAAAGTCATGAGGAGAGAACGAAAGACTTCCGTCATGTTCTGCTTAAATAGCTCACAGAGCTGCCATGCAATGAAAAATGATCTGTTGTTCGCCTTTAATGGAGAGCCTCCTTAGAGTTGAGTGACTGGGGGTGTGGGAGTGGAGGGGGAAGGCAAAGCTGGATAACCAGAGCCCGAGCTCGAAGACTCCCGGGAAACTTTGTGAAGAGTGCACAAAAGATCACTGTTGATTAAATGGTTTAGGGAAGACAAATATATTCCATCCTTCTCCCCTCCACAACTTGAGACCACATGCTCGACTCCAGTTCCCAGACAAGTACTTTGGCTGCGAAGATGAGCTGCCTACTAAATAAAACCCAAGATCAGAGCGAACCCTCTTTGCTTTGCCAGAAACAGCGTGGGGGAGGGGGAGCGGGTGACAAGTATGGGAGGAAGTCGGGTTCGAAGATGTCTTCATCTTTGATCTTTGACTACAAACTTGAGGGCATAGCTGACTTTCGCCTCTATAGTTAGGTAAAAATTATTTACCTTTCGTTTTGTTTTTCCCTCCCTCGGTGGCTTAGTGAAACATCCCTTTCTTTACTAGACTTGCATATGTGTACATATGTAATTTATACCAATCGAGAAACCTAGATCCGTACAGTTTACAGTAATGGAATTCTTTTCATCAAAATATCCTTAGTGCTTCCTGGACCACCTTTGCTACTACCTAAGATTATAGTTGTGATGAGCACCAGGGGGCACCAGACAGAGTAGGAAGACAAATTTATGAGCCAGACGGCAGTTACAAGTCTTAACCCAACCGGTGAGAGCGGGAAGCGCTTAAACGTACGCAACCGCACCAGAGCGTGGATACGCCGCAGTCGCAGCCCGGGACTGGAGCGAGCTCTGAAGCCCGCATTCTCAGTCCAAACCCCAGGGAGAGGAGCAGTAGTTTGGAAGCAGCTAAAAAATTCGTTAACTCACGGTATCTGGATAAACTCCACTTAGAGAAGTCTTGCTATATGATTAATACCAACTTATCAGAAACGTTTTTTAAAAAAGTTAGCACTTTCCTTTTTTTTTCTTACCAAACGCTACACTTTAATCTTTAGCATTTGTCTGAAACCAATGGTTGTTAGATTTCATAAAGACGGCAGATTGCGAACACTTTAAAATACAAATGCAGTAGTGACAGCAAGAATACTGAAATATTAGTGCTCTGCTGTTTAAGAGAATCATTTAGCTCGCTATAGTAAGGGTAAGTCTGTTCTAGTAAATGTAATTAATGGCTTATCTCCAGACATTAATCTAATGTCAGCAAATGAGGAAATGGCTGTGAAGTGCATTTTGTTTTACTTCTCGAGGCTACTGCCTATACTTTTCCCAGTTGCTGCTTCACCAGAGAGAAGTTTGCTTATAGCACACAGAAACTAATTATACAGTGGTGGACTAGAAGGCCAGTAAATCGCAACACTTATTTTTTTTTTTTGTCTCTACAAAAACAAATTAGGATACTTCTGTATGGGTGGTTATGAAAGAGTTTTACCTATCTTTATCGCTTGTTCCTATTTACTAAGACCTGAAACTTCAGTCACACGGCAATGGGCACAACTTCCTTAACTATAACTACAACCTGTCAACATGTTGTTTCAAGCAGGAATACCTAAAATCATCGTAAATAACTTAATAACCATTGACTGTAAAGCCACACTTATCCACAGGACGATTTTTCCTACTTAGCTTTACTGTGAACACGGATATAATTTTGAGTATAATCACTGTATGTGGGTTAGACTTAAAGTTTATACTGTAGTGTGGCTAGCTACTACACTTATTTGCTCGTTTCTCTTTATAATGTTTACCCTGATAATTTTCTGTTTCTCATGACTGTAATTCCTGTTAATACTTTTCTTTTCTCTGGCACTTCAATTACCAAGTTCTCTTCCACCCACACAAACCAGCAGTGACCAGAAGGATCTGAAAGAGCTCAGCACATTGAGAATGTGCTAAGTGTACGGACATTTGACACATTGACATTTAGGTAACAAAGAATGCAAATATTTTCTTCTTTCCCGCCATATTTTGTTTTGCCTCCTATTCCTGTTCAATTTCGTGGTGTATGCTTCTTTCTACTTCCCATCCAAGCATATGTTACGTTTACACAATCTCCTGCCATTGGTAACTCACCAGCAATGAAAGCCAGTGACAGCTTTGGCTTAGACAGTGGCTGAAATAAGCTGAACACATGTATCTACCTGACCTTGCACGTCACTCCGGTCATAGGGTAGCTTCTTGGTTTGTGGGTGAAAAGGTGCCATGGAGAGGATCTGTCTTTATGTCCCCTCCCCCTCCTCTCCCCTGTCCCTTTGACTTGCCTATGAGTAGGCTTTGTTTTCTTTCTGTCATTTTTGCAGCTCTGTTTGGCCTTATTTTAAACGACAGCTCCTGTTAACTGCTTTACAACAGCTTGGACCCTCCGGGTCTAATGGGGACAGTACAAATGTTAACTTGAGCATTACTTCATTCGAGAAACCTCTCTGACCTTTTTACCTAGAAACAATCTTTGCTCCCCACAAATTTCGTTATACACTGTTGTTTACCTCCGTGTCATAGATCATCTTCTAAAGTGTGTTGTTTTTATTTAGGCACACATCTTATATTCTTCTGTAAAATAACATCTACCATTGATCCAGCAGTTACTTTTATGTCAAGCGTTTTACAAAGGGAAGCCTATTTAAACCTCACAACAACTTCTCAGGAAGTAAGCCTTTAAATCTTCACTTTATGAGCAAAACCCTAAGGAATAAAAAGATTAATACAGAAAGATGACTCCACAGTTAAGAGTACTTACTGCTCTTCTAGTAGACCCCAGTTTGATTCCTGGCACCCACATGGTGGCTCACAACTATCTGTAACTCCAGCTCCATGGGACCTGATAGACTTTTCTGACATCTATGAGCACCAAGTGTGCAAGTGGTATACCAACATACTTGCAAGCAAAACACCCGTACACATAAAATGAAATAAAATTAAAACTAAGGTTTTGTCTAAGATAGGAGATTGAGTTCAGACTCAACTAATCTGCCCTTAGAGTCTGTGCCCTAACTGCTGGTCCCAGCATCCTCCAGTTATGCTTTCTGCACATTGCAGGCACTAAAGACCCTCAATTGATTTGTGACTCAATTAATCAATAAGACAAAAAAGCTGCTTCTCATAGCTATTTATAGACCATTCCAATTTCAGAAACTCCTTCTGACCCAAACATAGCATTAAAGCAGCTAAGACTGTAAAGGATTTAGGAATAAAATCAATCTGATGATTACTAAAACAAAGCTCTGCCAAAACTAACACTGGCAACATTAGAATTCACCAAAGACACTGCTTCACCTCCCACGCAGGCTAAGCTGAGTTTGACGTCCGTAGAAGAGGAGGTTACACATCTCAAAGAACTAAATTGTGGACTGGGAATGTAGATCAGTGGCAGAGTGCACGCTGCCATGCATAAGGCCTTGTGTCAGATCCCCAGTACAACAAGAACACACACACACAAATCAAATAAATAAATTACATAACTCGTTGATTGAACCCTGGTGTTCCACATGTTCAGAGAGAAAAAGAGCAGGTGTCACATACCTTTGGTTAATGTGAAATTTAATAAGTTAATGTGAAGCACAGGACAGTGCCTGATACAGGCACTTCCATCCCCACAGGAGTGAGAATTTCCTTCCTTCCCATTTTGCAACAAAGCTGAATTAACAGACAAAGCAATGAGGCGAGATGAATTAATGACAGCTGAGAAATATTAGCCAAATTCCACAGGGTTAAGCTATTGTGAATCAGAGGTGTCAAGTCCACTCCCAAGATTCCTAAGGGCAGCTCTCAGTCTTGAGGAGTGTCTAGTTGGGAGGATAAATAAAAAGATTAGAGGAAGGAGGAAGTGGCTGTTCCTGCAGAGGGAGAAACTGGTTCATAGGACCCCTCCACTATAATAGAGACGATTCTGTCTGCCAGGGTTGGGTCAGCTCAAAGGCATCTGAAGATCTGAAGATCTCCCTGGGCCTGTATTTCACAGAGGAAAGGGAGGATTAATTACAGGCACCTGCCAGTCTTGTCGTCCCACTTACTGCAGCCAACACAGGAAATTTCCTTTCTCCAGAAACCACTCCATCTCCTGCCTCTGTAGTGCTTGCACATCTGTCTGGAAACGGGGCAAACAAGCCCCCGTTTCTCCTAAGCGGGAAAAAAAAAAAAAGACAGCCTCGACAAACCTTGAAATTTGTCCTGAGAATCTGAAAGGTTACTTAAGAGATATTTCAACAATGTGTGTCTTGGGTAAGCTTCCCCAGGAAGATACCTGTAGGCTGATGCACATGCAAGGCTTATTGGTTCCTAGGTTTCTTGTTCTATGTGGTTTTGTTTTGGGGGGTTATTTGTTTGTTTGTGTTTGTTTTTTGAGATAGGGTCTCTCTAGTATGTAGTCCTGGCTGTCCTGGAACTGGCTCTATAGACCAGGCTGACATTGAGCTCAGAGCTCTACCTCCCTCCCAAATTCTGGGATTAAAGGTGAGCACCACCATAACGATCAGATCCTGCATTTTTCAATGGGGAATTCAGAAAGGCTACCACCCGGGGAATAAGGGAGGCAGAACAGGCAGAGGGATTCTTTCCCTTGCTGCACTGTTGCAACAGAAGCATGTGCTGAGCTTTCTGCAAGGTAGTGCAAAGTTGCCTCAAATGAGCCCAGGCCCACACCTTTATGTCCTGGACTGCTTAGATGCTGGATGCCACCAGGGATGGGTAAAACTTCTTGATTCCTCTGCTAAATCCCTGCCAGAGAAGAACTCGCTGACAGCCAGTGTTACAGCTTCAAGAATTCTTCAGTAAAAACTGCTATTCAGCTGCTATTAGTCACAGTCAAAGCTCAAAATCAAGGAAAAATTTTGGTTTACTGATTTCTAGGAAGTAATAAAGGGGAATGGATGGAATAAAGGCTGTGGATGGAATAAAGTAATAAAGGATGGAAAGGATGCATTGTTATGTAGTAGTGAGGGCAAAGCAAGGGCTAGATGACCCTCAGAAGGGAGGCCGGATTGGGGAGTTGGTGGAAGAAAAATCAGTTCTCTTTGCAGATAGCAGGGAAATTTTTCTTGTGTTCCACAAGCTCAAATACTTGACGTAACTCCACAAGGGTTTAAAGTCTTTGTAGTTTTTCAAGTCCTTGGAAGAAAAACTAAGAAGGTGACTTTCTCACACCTTGGCAAAATGAAAATCCCAGCAATATAATCCCTGCACCCTCCCCACCAGAGATTCCTTCTATGGCTAACCACTTGCATTATTTCACAGATGTGTGTATATGTATATATTGTATATAAAAATGTAATAAATTGCATTATTTCACAGATGTGTATGTTATATATAAAATGTAATATATTACATTATTTCACAGCAATATAATTGTGTGTACACACACATACACATACACACATATATCCCTTAGAATATATTATATTGCTAAAACCTTTTTACTTTGCTCCATTTTCAAAGGCATGAAACTCAGTAGTAGAGCATGTATTAGCACCTATCAGGCTCTAGGTCCAATCCTCAGTACCAACTAATTAATTAATTAAACAAAGCAACATGAACTATAACAAAACGAGGAGTCTGACTTCTCCACCAGGTTTTGAATTCCTGGCATGGGGGCTCTCAAGACTTTCTTACGTCCCCCACAGCTAGGGGAGGCCTTCAAACCTCAATGCCTCGTTCAACGCAGGCACCCGCTAAAGTGGGCACAGGTCTGCACTAGCAAGCACAGCAGAATATCTGTTTGTTCTTATGGACGAGGCATCCAGGAAACAAGCCTTGACATGAATTGCACTGGTTTAGTAGTCCTGGATTGGACAGCTAATCATCTTCTTTCAGAAGACAGATGATTTCCCTTGCCAAAATGAAAGCATAATCATTTTTCCTCATGGATTTAGATTTTGTAGGCATTTGTAACTTTGGAAAGCTTTGTAAGAAATATGACACCCCATACCTTTACTATCTATATGGTAGCCACCTGTCACATGTCAGATAAAATATTGACTGCCCAGTTCAATTTGAATTTTCAGATAAAAAAAGAATATTCTGTAGTATAAATTTGTTGTATAAAATACTTGTGTTTTTAGAACCAACATCTTATCTGCCCTAGGCTGACTTTGAACTTATTATGTAGTCCAGGCTGACCTCAAACTTATAACAATCCTCCTGCCTCAGCCTTCTAAGCATTAGCATTACAACTGTGGCCTACCATGTCTGAATTAGAGAAAGCATTTGAAAATTCCTTCTTGAGAATTACCTTACTGTTATTCAACAATTTTTTTTTAATCATCAGAAAACCTCAACTAGAACAACCTGATTACAAACCAAGCCATTGGCAAACAGCAGAAATACTGTCTTGTAATTAGCCTTTGGGGAGAAAGCATGTTTTGAATTGCTGCCTGCAGCCCTGGGAGTCTTGCAAGAAGCAGAAGTGAATTAATCTGGAAAAGATTTCCATGACAAAGGCTGGTTTTTACATATGGCTTGAAAATCTGAAACTGGCTAAACTGGCCAGTGGAATCAGCTAAAGTCTGTGAAGCCTAGACCAACCCTAAAAGCAGGAATCCTAATGCAAGTGATGGATCAACTTGGCACAAAGGCATTAAAATTTATGTCAAGGGGATGGAGAAATGTCTGAAAGGTTAGGAGCAATGGCTGCTCTTCTAGAGGACCTAGGTTCAATTCCCAGCATCCACATGGCAGCTCACAACCATCTGTTACTCCAGTTCCAGGGGTTCTGACACCCTCTGGCTTTCATGGGCATCATGCAGTCATGTAGTACACAGAAATGCCTGCAGACAAAATATCCATACACAAAAGGATTTTTTTTTTTTTTGAGACAGGGTTTCTCTGTGGTTTTGGAGCCTGTCCTGGAACTAGCTCTTGTAGACCAGGCTGGTCTCGATCTCACAGAGATCCACCTGCCTCTGCCTCCCAAGTGCTGGGATTAAAGGCGTGTGCCACCACCGCCCGCCCAAGGATTCTTGTTTATGTTTACCAAGACAGGGTTTCTCTGTGTAACAGCTCTGGCTGTCCTGGAACCAGCTCTGTAGACCAGGCTGGCTTCAAAACTCAGAGATCCACTTTGCCTTTACCTTCCAAGTGTTGGTATTAAATGTGTGTGCCACCACTGCCTGGCCAGAAAGATTTTTTTTGTTTTTATTTTCGAGACAGGGTTTCTTCATAGCTTTTGGTTCCTGTCCTGGAACAAGCTCTTGAAGACCAGGCTGGCCTCGAACTCAAAGAGATCCACTTGCCTCTGCCTCCCGAGTGCTGGGATTAAAGGCGTGCGCCACCACCGCCCGGCCTTTATTATTATTTTAAAGTTGTGTCAGAAAAGGATAAAAAATAAAACCAGATGTCATGAATTTTAAAATATTTTGGCGCACAACTTTGTTTGCACTCAGCCAAAGCCCACTGTACTGATGTCTGTGACAAAGCACTGACTTCAGGACTAACAAGAGAACTGTGAGTTAAAATGACAATAGTTTTTCACTTGTAGTCAGTGTTGGTAACGCTGAGGGGAGGTGCCATCTGCCAGTGCAAGTTCACAACGTGGAGTCTTTGTGTGCGACCTTTGACATATCTATTTTCTTTCTAAGAAGTCAGTTCAAGAAAATACTTCCAAAGTCCCCAAACTGCATACAGTGACAGGTGTCTTCCATCTGTGTTTTTGGCTCTTCCTCATAACATCCCCTAAGGGAACGACAGACTCAGCCTTGAAAGGGACCTTCTTTCGTCTTGCCATCCAACCTGGAAGCTGCCCTTTGTGTCGCTGACCTAGACATTTATTATTTATTGTGTGCGTGGCCCTGCACTCCTGCAAGCACAGCTGCGGTGTGGGAGGTCAGAGGACAGCAGCTCCACTGCGTGGGTCTGGGGAATCGAACGCAGGCCATCAGGTTTAGTGAACAATGCCTTTACTCACTGAGTTGTCTCACAAACCCCAAACATTGTTTTTGTACAAAGGAGATCACAAGCACACACGATATTTGATTGCGACTTAGGGCAACTTTAATCATTAGCCAGACTGTCCTAACGTTAGGTTGAAATCCATCTCTGTGTGACTTGCACTTTTCAGCCCTTTGAAGCTACACAGAATACATTTAGTCTAGATTTAGACACCTGAAGAATGTTATGTCCCAACATGAATTTTCTTAACTGTGCTGTGTCCTGGGTTTTTGCATTTTCATAGGATATGATTCTTTTTGTCCTCTTGGAGATAGTTACTGCATGCTTTATCAACAACTTACAAAACAAAACAAAACAAACAAACAAAAAAAAAAAAACAGCCCTCAGACAGCAATGAGTGTCACAAGGTCCAACCTAAGATAAAGGGCTAGAGGAAGTCAGCAGTCGCTAAGGGAGGGAGAATCAGTTGTGTTTTGGTTTTTCAGGGTTGAGATTTCAATCCTAAATGTGGTCAGACCTAAACACATCAAATTAAGGGTAACCTTAATTGAACTTAGTCTATACATATCTTTATGAAGTCACGATTTGGAGAGGGGGTAGTTGGAAGGACACAGGAAAAGTTGAGGGGGAGTAGAAATTATGCAAACGTAGTGTACTCATGTAGGAAGTTCTACAAAAATGGTAATTAGGACAGAACGCTATACTGTAGAATAGTGATTCTTTCACTTTGGTTTTATTTGTTCAGTAGAGGAAGAACCAACGATATCTTTGGGAGACAATGAAAAAATGCACTTAATTCTAGCACTTAGGAAACTGAGGCAGGAAGTTAGTGAGTTGATCTCCCAGGCTCTACACAATGTATCAGACAAAGAGAACTTATAGAACACCTTGTTGTCTTCCCAATACACCATGCTTCAAGATAGGTAAGCCTGGGGCTGAGGACGCAGCTCAACAATAGTCATGTCCTTAGAATTCATATGGCAGGGGTTCATGACTTTAATCCCAGCACTTGGGGGAGGGAAGGGGAGACGCGGGCAGATAACTGTGAGTTCGAGTCCAGCCTGGTCTACAAAGCAAGCTCCAGGATAGACAAGGCTACACAGAGAAACTTGAAAAAAAAAAAAACGCAAAATAGTTAAACCAGGGACTGGGGTGTAGTTCAGTGGCAGAGTACTTGTATGTATGAGGGCTTGGATTCTATCCTCTGTACAACAAGAAAAAAAAAGGAAACGAAAAGAAACTAAATCCACATAAAATAAATGGGCATGGTGGTGCACACCTTTCATCCCAGCTCTCAGGAGGCAGAAACGGGCAGATCCCTGAGTTTGAGGCCAGCCTGGTCTACATAACGAGACAGCAAGGACTACATAAAAAAAGCCCTGTCTCGCCAGGCAGTGGTGGCGCATGCCTTTAATCCCAGCACTAGGGAGTCAGAGGCAAGTGGATCTCTATGAGTTTGAGGCCAGGACAGGCTCCAAAGCAACAGAGAAACCCTGTCTCAAGAAAAAAAAAAAAAAGGAAGAAAGAAAAAAGGAAATGCTATGGTGAGGGCTGGGTTTGTACCTCATTTGGTAGGGGGGGTACCTAGCATGTGCAACCCTGGGTTCAAACTCTGGCTAGAACACAAGCCTCTAACCCCAGTACTCGGAGACAGAGGCAAATGGACCTCTGAGTTGAAGGTCAGCCTAGTCTACAGAGAGAGTTCCAGGACAGCCAGGACTACACAGAGAAACCCTGTCTTGGGAAAAAGAGAAAAGAAAAAGAAAGAAAGAAAAGACTGAACTTGACTAGGCAGTAAGACAGAGGCTTTAAATTTTTTGGCCAATTTTGCACTACCTTCTAATGGTCCTATGAGCAAAGAAAGTATGACTGGCTATTTTTTCATCAAGGCCTAGCTTTTCTGCTTGATTCTTTCTCATAGCTAATCTGACGCTTCAGCCTGTCCTAAAGTTGTTGGAGAAACATAAGACTGCAATATCAAGAAGATTACTGTCTTAAGGTATTCTATTAAATGTAAGCATGTGTGGCTTTCACCCTAGCTCTCTGGGAGCTGAGACAGAACAAGGTAGGGTTTGAGGGCAGCCTGAGCTACACAGGAAGTTCAGCCTGGGCTACACAGGAAGTTCTGGGACTGTACGGGCAAGTTAGCAAGATTTTGCCTAAAAGACAACACAAAAGGCTAAAGCAGGGTGTTTGGTCAAAACCAGCCTGAACTGCATAGTGAATTCCAGCCCAACCAGGGCTACAGAGTGAGTGAGATCTTGTCTCAAAAAAACCAAAAATGCTGGATGGTGGAGGCGCATGCTTTTAATCCAAGCACTGGAGAGGCAGGCAGATCTCTGTGGATTCAAAGCCAGCCTGGTCTATAGGGCGAGTTCCAGGACCACGTCCAGGGCTCCACAGAGAAACCCTATGGGGGAGGGGGGCACGGAGGGGTGGACAGGGACACGACAGAAAATATAATGTATCAAAAGACAGAGGTTGCTTCATGTGTTACACTCTTCGAAAGCACACAGCCTGGAAGTCAAAGTCCTGAAGGGCAGAGAGTGGTCCTTGTGGAACTACCAGTGCATCCCACACTGGGCACTGTAAGAACAACAGTTTCAGGACGTCCCAAGGACTCAAGTAGAGTGGGTTTAGAGCTAGCCCAAGGAGTCAGGCAGGATAGCCTTAGAGCTGGCCCCTTGAGGTGAGAAAGAGCTTAATTCTGCATGCATGGGTCAGGATTTACCCCCATGTGTCTGTCAACCCATCGCACTGCTAGGCCGTGTATGAACAAGCGAGGCAGGAGCTTTGAGGTGTTCTTTACCTCAGTCTCCATGTTCTGAGAGTAGAACACAAGGATTATGCCCAGGGAAAGTGGGTTACTGCAGCAGTAGCTGGACTAGGAGTGAACTGATAACTAAAGGGAGCCATGTCTGCTGAAAGTCATGCTAGAAGATAAATGAAGTAAGACTGAGCGGTTGGGGGTATCCTCAGTGGTGGAGACTTACCTAACATGCACAAGGCCCAGAGTTCAATCCCTAGCCCTACAGAAAGAAGATGACAAAAAAGAAGAAGGAGAGAAGGAATAGGAGGAGGAGGTGGCAGAAGAAAAAAGAATTAGAAGACCAGTATGGGTGGCTCACACCAATTGCCGTTAAGTGAGCTATATAGCAAGACCCTGTCTCAGAAACCCAGAAAGGGGGAGGGGGGAAAGGAGAAAGAGGAGGAGGAGAACTCTGTGAGTTCAAGGTCAGACTGATCTATGGAGCAAGTTCCAGGACAGGCTCCAAATCTACATAGAGCAACCCTGTCTTGAAAAATCCAAAACCAAAAATAAACAAACAAACAAAAAAAACCATAATGAGAAGGTTGAGAAATGTCTCACTTTGTAGGCTGAGACTACTCTTTTGTTTCCTGACTGCTCAGATCCAAATAATCACACAGAAACTATATTAATTACAACACTGCTTGGCCAATAGCTTAGGCATATTCCTGGCTAACCCTTATATCTTAAATTAACCCATTTCTATTAATTTGTGTATTGCCACAGGCTGTGGCCTACCAATAAGGTTCTGGCTGGCGGCTGGCGTCTTTCTCCTTCAGCAGCTACATGGCTTCTCTTTGACTCTGCCTACTGTCTCTACACCTCTGTTCAGATTTTCTGCCTGGCTTTACTCTGTTAAGCCACTGGCCTAAAGCAGCTTCTTTATTAACCAATGGCAATAAAACACATTCACAGCATACAGAGGGGAATCCACATCATTGCTTGGTAAAGTGCTTGCCTTCAAGTCAAGTGCAAAGATGAGTTAGATCTTTAGAACTCAAGAAAAAATTGCCAGGCCAGTGAGTTTGTAATCCCAGCACTGGGGAGGTGGAGACAGGAGGATCCTGGGCTTGTGTACCAATCAGTCTGTCCAAATAAGTGAGCTCCAGGCCAGTGAGAAACTTTGTCTCAAAAATGATAGATGTTGCTGGGCACAAGCCTTTAATCCCAGCACTAGAGAGGCAGAGGCAAAGGGATATTTGTGAGTTTGATGCCAGCCTGGTTTACAGAGGGAGTCCCTTGACAGGCACCAAAGCTACACAGAGAAACCCTGTCTCGAAAAAAAAAAAGGTAGACGTCATTCATGATGACACCTTAGGCTGTCCCCTGGCTTTCACACATACTTGTACACACACAAACACACATGAACATGCACATATTAAAAAAAACATATTGTGGTACTAGAGAGATAGATTATTGGTTAAGAGAACTTGCTGTTCTTGCAGAAGACCCGTATTTAATTCCCAGCAACCATCTATAACTGCAAGTATCAGGGCACCTTATGGCCTTTTCTAACTGCAGTATATGTACATACATGCCAGTAAACACTGATGCACATAAAAATAAAAATTAAAACATCTTTTAAAAAATTTAAAAGGGGTTGGAGAGATTACAGAGCAGTTAAGAGCACTTGTTGATCTTGCAGAGGAACCGGCTTCTATTCCAAGCACCCACAAAGATAGCTCACAGCTATCCATAATTCTAGTTCCAGGGGAGCTGAAGCCCTCTTCTGACTTCCATAGCACCAGGGAACATATATTGTGTACATATCTCCACTTGGGCAAAACATTCATACACATAAAAAAGTGAATTAAAATTTTAAACACCAGGTACTACTTCACAGCTATTAGGATAACAATTACCAAAACAAATAAACAAACTGGAGCCTGTGTGCATTGCTAGTGGGGATGTAAAATGATACAGTTATAGAAAATAGTTCGCAGTGCCACAAAACGGTAAACAATTATTATATGATCTAACAACTTCACTCCTCTATGTGTACTCCAGAGAATTGAAAAAAAGACTCAAACAGATTATCTGTACACTAATATTTACAGGAACATTATTCATGACAGCCAAATTCTGGGAACAATACAAGTGCCTATCAATACATGAATGAATAAACAAAATGTGACATGTGGTATATGCACACAATGGAATATTGTTCAACCTCAGAAAGGGATAAACTCTGATGCATGCTGCAGCACGAAAGAATTTTGAAACCATGTTAAGCAAAACAAGCCAGGCACAAGGGACAGATTCTTCTTATCTGAGGTAGAAAAGGCAAATTTAGAGAGACAGAAAGGGAATTATGGGTTACCTAGGGCTGGTGTATTACTGTTTAATGGACATCAAGCTTTTGAGTCATGAGAAAAGATATTGGTAATGATTATGTGACATTGTTGAATATACTTAATGGCACTAAGTATATGTTCTAAAATGAGTAAAATGGTAAACTATATATATTTATAATTTTTGGGGGTTTTCAAGACAGGGTTTCTCTGTGTATCTCTGGCTATCCTGGAACTCACTCTGTAGACTCTGTAGACCAAGCTGGTCTTAAACTCAAAGAGACCCACCTACCTCTGCCTCCCTGAGTGCTGGAATTAAAGGTGTGCCTCACCACCACCCGGCTTATAATATACATTTTATATATACATTTTTTTCCCTACAACCAGAAAAGAATACTGAATGAAAAGTTTAAGAGAAGACAAGAATGGGAGAGTTTCAAATAGACGCCTTCAGCAGCATCCAGGTCAACCTACTCCGAGGTATTCAAGTTGTGAGACTGTTTTGAGGAGCCTCTGAACATAGGGATGGGTTAGCTGAATTTATAAGGGACGCAGGAAGCTGTGCATCAAATGGAGCAACTCTAGCTACAGTGCGTAGTTGTGGTAATTCTTTGAGAAAAGTAGTTTCAGGTTGGAAATTGGCTGGGTTTCTCTGAAACTGAGCCCCTACAAGGCTTAGCTTTCCTCTTGGCTTGTTCAGTGTCTGAGCCAGAGCCAAAGCCAGCGCATCACCGGGGATTCAAGAGAGACTTGGATCCCCTATCACAGTGTCCCCTCAACTTCTGCCTCAGGTTGCCTGCCGGTCTTCAGATTGACACTTGCCTCTTATGCCTGCTGTCATCTGCACTTCTAAAACTCTTTGAGCCTGCCCAAGCATTTTTCTCCAGCTGCTGACGGGGGAAGGGGGGGGGGGGGTGTCAAGAAGTGTTTTTCTGGTTCTTCCTGCTTAGCACCTGCTTTTGTAATTACCCTCTTAGAGCCACAACAAATGCTTTTTCCTTCCCGTTTCCCCAGGCAGCAAAGCATGACCAGCTCCAGTTGGTGAAGAAGTCTAGCACTTTCTCCATCCCTACCCCGCCTCCATGCCTTCTGATTGCCTTTGCCAGCCACAACAGTACCCGGCTCCTCACCACCTGTGAGCATCACGGGCAACAGGCACTGTTACACTTAGAGTCTTCTTAGCCTGGGGTGGCACATACCCTTTTAATCCCAGAACTTGGGAGGCAGAGGCAGGTAGAGTTTGAGGCCAGCCTGGTCTACAGAGCAAATTCTGCTAAATAGAGAAACCCTGTCTCAACAACCCTAAATTTTCTAGGTTTAATCTCCCTTCTGGTCACATATTTTAGGGGAAGACTGACTTCTTTCATCCCTAGACTTGCACTGTGTAGGATCTCAGATCCACAATGATTTTCAGAGAATCCTGTGTATAGAGCCAAGCTTGAGAACTGTTATCTGGCACTCTGGAAGTTTTTGAGAGATTTTGCTTTATAATAAAATCCATATTGAATGAAACGTACCATGGTATACAGTCCAGTGGTAGAGTGTGTGCCAAACCTACAGAAGGTTCAGTTCCCCAGGACACCCTAAAAACTGCCACTCTCTCTGTGTCTGTGTGGACCAAAGGTTGATATGAGATGTTTTCTTCCCACTTTATTTATTTAGGTTTTTTAAGACAGTATTTCTCTGTATAACCGTAGCTTTTCTAGAACTTGCTCTGTAGAGCAAAATTGGCCTCGAAATCACAGAGATCTGCCTACCTCTGCCTTCCGAGTGCTGGGATTAAAGGCGTGCGCCATC
The DNA here is from genome assembly GCF_018167655.1 of Microtus oregoni. Taxonomy (NCBI): domain Eukaryota; kingdom Metazoa; phylum Chordata; class Mammalia; order Rodentia; family Cricetidae; genus Microtus; species Microtus oregoni. Next base: position 61,132,254 of record NW_024543061.1, read on the forward strand.
ACCACCCGACCGCTTTGTTTTTGAAGACTGAGTGTCTTGATGAACCTGGAGTTCAAGGCCTTCAAAGCCCAGGAGTCTGGTTATTTCTGCCTCCGGCCCCTGAAGCTGGGGCTATCTGCGTGTGTCACTCTACCTAGCTTATTGCTATACAGTTGTGGGAATTGAACTCAGTCTCGTACTTATGTGGCAAGCAAGAGAGTCACCTCCCCAAACCTTTTAATAATTAAAAAATTACACGCAGGTGGTGATGACACATGTCTTTAATCCCAGCACATCAGAAACAGGATGATCTTGAGTTCAAGCCCAGCCTGGTCGACAGAGTGAATTCCAGGATGGGCTACACAGAGAAACTCTGTCTTGAAAAACAAAACAACAACAACAACAAAAATCAGTCAGGCATCAAAATGCAGACCTTTAATCCCAGCACTTGGGAGGCCAGAGGCAGGCAGATCTCTGTAAATTCAAGTTCAGCATGTGGTTTGTTTTCAGAAGGGCATGATGTCAGATTAAGGAACTGTCTGTAGCCAACACTATCCTGAAGTACAACAATTATACTCCCAGCAACTGGGGCTGCAAGCTCACACTTGAAGGGAGATCTAGGTGGTGCACTACCATGTCCACAGCAGTTTCTGTGAGAGCCTGGCAACAGAAGTGTTGGCAATGCAGATCATGGACCGTGGGCTCGAGACACAATGTGGCAGTATGGGGTACAGTACTTACTATCAGTATGAAGGTGATGATGGTCTTAGCGGGCAGGTTGCTGAATTTGAAACCCTCTCTTCTGCTCCTTCCAAGTTTGGTACTCTTAGCCAAATCACTTGACTTTCCTGTACTTCCATTCCACGCTATACAGAACATGCTAGAGTCTATCTCATAAGATTGTTATGAGAATCTGATGAATTAATTAGATTTGCAACCATTAGTCTGTGTAATCCTGGCTTTCCTGGAACTCGTTCGGTTGATCAGGCTGGCCTCGAGCTTGCAGAGGTCTGTCCACACGGCAACGACTGTAAAGATAAACACACCCTGTTTCCGGAAGTATCTGACTGAAGGTAACGGATGCGTCTAGAATTCGTAGAAGCCTTGGGAAACCCAAGGACGCTGAGGTGTTCCAAAAACTGCGGGCAAAATGAACACTGGAAATGAGCAAGCACCGGAGTGTGGTAACAACTGCACCCCTACTCCCAGCACCTGGCAAGGGGAGGCAGGAGTAATTTTGAGTTTAAGCCCAGCATCAGCTACAGAATGAGCTGGGGGTGGCTTAAAGAAAGAAATAACCCCCACCCCCACCCCCAAAAAAAAGAAAGAAAGAAAGAAAAAGAGAAGGAAGAAAAGAAGCACTAGAAGATGAGAAATAAAATGCATAGTGAAAATTAAATAAGGAAAAGAGTCCAACTGAATGTTATAAATATTAAAATCAATTTGAGAGCATGGCTGGGAAGTTGGTTCTAAATGGTCTGAGTATTGAGGATCTCACTCGTATCAAAATTTGGATTCCTACTCCTGCTCTGTCTTTCCAGCCTCCCCAGAGTGTATCACCTCCCCTCTACTCACTACTCAAGGCCAACTTGCTGTGGCTCTTAAGAGCTCATGGTAGGCCCATTTCAAATGCCAACACAGTGTCTTCTATTAATAAATGTGACTGTTGCCACGAAGCAGCTAAAGCATGAGACCAGACAAGATCAATACACAATAATAATGCTGACTGTTGAGCGTGAGCTGCAAGAAAAAGGAGATTGCAGCCCCACAGCACAGGATACACAAACCTGTTTTCCTGGCTCTCTTCCACAGTGGTATCCTGGAAGATAATGGTAGCTGGCTGGGGCGGAGGAGAGCTGTCAAAGACATTTTAGGAACCAGTCCTCAGTCTGTGACAACCCGAAGATCTGCTCAAGTATTCAAAACTCATGTTTTGTGTCTTAGGCTTTTTGTTTCTTTGTTTGTTTTGGTTTTGCGCTTTTTAAATATTTTTTTTTTGAGACAAGCTTTCTCTGTGCAACACTGGCTCTCCTGGAGATATCTCTGTAGCCCAGGCTGGCCTCAAACTCACAGAGATCCACCTACCTCTGCCTCCCACGTGCTAGGGTTAAAGGTGTGCACCACCACCACCCTGCTCAGATTCATTTTTTAAAAAACAAAATATCAATACCCAATAATTCCATGGTGGAAGGATAGAACTGATTCCCACCAGTGTCTCTGTCCTCCACACACACCTGTGGCAAGTGCATTACTCCCTTCCACACACACACAAATAAATAAAATATAATAACAATTTAATTAAATTAAAATCTAAAAAGAAAACAAATATCATCTTCAAGGATGGCTGAGGTATTTCAACAGACTGCTGTCTCTAATAATCTTGTATACTCTGGCATATGAGAAGGCTAGAAAAATAACAAGGTTTTGTACATTTATGATCTTTATGATCATTTACATTTGTCAGTTTTATGTCTCTCCATTTATGTTTTAATGTTTTTACATTTAGCCATTGATTTGGTATATACATGCCACATGTTCACAGGCATATGAATGGCAAAGAGCAACTTACTGGAGCCAATCATCAGGCTTGGTAGCCATTGTCTTCACCCTGCGAGCCATCTTGTTGGTCCCCTTCTTCTCTTATTTCTCTTTATTGTGATGTGTGTTCTGCACCTTTCTCCCTCAGAATCCTTACAATATGTTGATTCTCTCTCTCTCTCTCTCTTTTTATAGTAGTTATGTTTTATCAGGTTACTGTTACATGGAAACAGAATTAGGTTTCTGTGGACCTTCTCTGCTCATAGCATTTTTATCAATTAGCTATATGCATTTCTATTTAAATACATTTTACTTAATATATGCTGTCGGGTTTTTTGTTTGTTTGTTTGTTTGTTTGTTTGTTTTTGAGACACGGTTTCTCTTTGTAACAGTCCTGGCTGTCTTGAAACTCACTTTTTGGACCAGGTTGGCCTTAAACTCACTGAGATCCACCTTTCTCTACCTCCCAAGTGCTGCGATTAAACGCATGTGCCGTCGCCACCCAGCCTGCTGTTGATTTTTTAACACGGGTTTATGGCCCTACAACTCATGTCTAAGTGAAGTTTGTTTAATATTTGTTTTCTCTGTTAGGAATGTAACATTCTTGTTGCTTTTAACGATGCTAGACCTGGGGCTTAAGAGATGGCTCAATGGTTAAGAACACTGGCTGCTCTTGTAGAGGACCCAGGTTCGGTTCCTAGCATCTACATGGTAGTTTACAACCATGTAAACTAGCTGTAATTCCAGCTATAGGGAATCTAATGCCCTCTTCTGACCTCCAAGAGTATCTGCATATACAGACAAGCAGGCATGTTGGGTGATATTTTGGTTGTGTTCTGACAAATAAAGCTTGCTTGGAGTCAGAGCACCTTGAATGACATTTCTCTCTCCACACAGTTAGTAATATTCTTTCCTGTCTCCACATCTCTAGTGCTAGGATTAAAGGTGTGAGCCACCACCACTTGACTCTTTCTCTTTTAGCGTTCAATCTCACGTAGCCCAGGGTGGCCTTGAACTCACAGAGATTCATCTGCTCTGTCTCCCAAGTGCTGTGATTAAAAGTGTGTGCCACTACAGCCTGGCCTCTATGGCTGATTAGTGACTAACTCTGCACTCTAATCTTCAGGCAAGCTTTATTTGCTAAAGCACAAACAAAATATCATGACAATATATTTATTAGAAGTTATGGTCATCATGGGGATACCTATACAAATTAAGACTGACAGTGCTTTAGTATATATCTCTAGTAAAATGAAAGAGTTTTTTGCATATTACAATATAAAGCTTATTAGAGGTATACCACACAATCCTATAGGGCAAGCAGTTATAGAAAGACCTAATTGAACTAAAAAGATATGCTTAATAAACAGGAAGGGGTAATAAAGACACCCCCCCAGAGAGGGGGGTGCACAATGCTTTATTAAATTTAAATTTGCTAAATTCTAATGAGAAAGGAATGACAGCTACAGAGAGACATTGTAAATATAAATAGAAAAAACTGCTGAATTAAATCAGCTTGTATACTTTAAAGATATGTTGACCTCAGAATGGAAACCAGGATGTGTGTTATGTTGGGGAAGAGGTTTGCTTTTGTTTCCACAGGAGAGGAAAAACTATGGATACTACCAAAATTGATAAAGATTGGATTCAAACAAGAAAAACCTCTTGATTAGAAGGGGCAATAGTGCTGGGCGGTGGTGGTGCACGCCTTTAATCCCAGCACTTGGGAGGCAGAGGCAGGCAGATCTCTGTGAGTTCGAGGCCAGCCTGGTCTAGAAGAGCTAGTTCCAGGACAGGAACCAAAAGCTACAGAGAAACCCTGTCTCGAAAATCAAAAAAAAAAAAAAAAAAAAAAAAAGAAGGGGCAATAGTTTATCAAACAGTGTGACCATTCAATCTAAGCTAACTTATAAGGCTAACAAATACTTTTCATTTGATCAGATATAATGTTAAAAGGGAAACTCCCCAAAGTTAGGGCTGGTGAAGGGTTTGTTTTTGTCTTTCCAGGAGAATGAATGCATCCAACTAAGGACTCTGACGATCACTGGACAAATGAGACATGTGAAGAAAAAAGACGAATCATCCAGAGAAAATGTCCCAAGAAAAAGAGTAAATTGGCCTATTGGCATATCACATTTCCAAGAGTATAAAATTTCATAATTCTTCCCAAATGTTTGTTTCTGATGTTCTCTACAGACATATGATAAAAACTGTCTGTTTGTCATCTCATTTCAATTAAAAATTAAAGCCGACTTTGGAGTTGGAACATGACTCTCTCCTCTAAATCCAAGTTTGCGTGTTAAAGGAAAATCTAAAATCAATGTCTCATGTCAGAAGAGCCACTTGATATGGGACAGAAGTAAAACCAAAATTAAGGGACTCTTCTATTGCCACTAATCTCATAATTCTTTGGCTTTATTTTGACTCTTCAAAACTTTTCTTAAGGCATAAATATTATCTCAAAATTTATAAAATTAATATATATTTTTAAACTTTCTCTCATCATATTAATGGTCATATGGAGTACTAGTTAATTTTTTTAAAAAGGCTTCATCTAGCTTTCTGTACATGATTTCAGGCTTGAGTCTCTATCAGATAACTAGTAATTAAGTTTTTGTACTCTAGATGCACATAACAAATTGTGGTCCTTTAACCTCTTCAAGATCTGCTACATATGACATTTAAAATGCTTAAGTTTTCTGCAGTGAACCATGACCATGCCTAAAAGCTACCTTCAAAGGCCACTTTAAATGAAGATGGGGTCCCACAATGAAGATTACACCTAAATTATGGTAACACCACTAAACAGGCAAACGCCACCCCCAAATCGGCTTTGGATTACAAACTGCTCAGGACAATTTCAAGGTGGCCAGCTGAGTTGGTCCAGCCTCACAGACTACTCTAGTTAGGACTTGAGATAAGCCCTGCACATCCCCATTGCAAAGAAACTGGACAACAGATGGTACAGTTAGCTTTCCCAGGACTTGACAATTAACCTAATTTTTTTCAGGGCCCCCTAAAGTTATCATCATCCCCAGATAACAGGAAATAATTTAAGAAAATGATACTCATATTCCCAAGAGGTGGGGTGGCAGTTTTTGGTCGTTCAGTGGGTTATGGGTATTTGTCATCGTTTAGGAGGGTTCGTTCTAAGTCGTAATTGGTAATGGTCAGGAAAAAAGCTGAACAAAGGAGATTAGATTCAGGGATCTTTTACTGAAAAGAGAAAGCAGGGATATAGAAATGATAGAATAAAAGGGTAGGTTATTGAATCTAATTTCAAACAAAAAAAACCCTGCTACCTTATGTATTTTATATTAGTGTGGATTTTTATTCTTTTTAAGATCTTTATAAATATTTATACAAATTTAAGGTTATTTCTGTTAGAACCTACTGTACCTATGTTTCGACTCTTGTTCAAGTTATTGCACCTATACAGCTCATTTAACCATGCAATGTAAATTTCTAGTCCTTGAAAATTTTATAACAAACTATTTAAGATAATAAAGAAATGCAGGTTAATAGTGAGTCACCTAGTATAATCAAACTTGTAGCCTTCTTAGGTATGTTTTCAAGGTCTAACAGATATATTCTAAATAGACAAGGAGTCTTCAAACACTTCAGAGATCTACATAATATGGCATTTAAGATGTTTTAATAACATAAGGTTTTTTTTTTTTATGACAATGAGACATATCTGCTCCTGGCAGCATCAGTCTATTTTGGAGAAGATAATGGACATCAAAGAAATTCTACATGGAGTTTACTTTCTTTGTGACAAAAGTAAGCCACTGGTCAAGAAACTATTGTTGCCTTGACTGCTAACAGTATGCTTTTCAAATAGGACAGGGAGGACACAAAAGAAAGTGCCAAACTTTGCAAACAAGGTGGAACAGTCCTTCAAACATCCTACCTCACAGAAAAGCCTATTCTGGGCCTGCAGGCCGAGGATGAATGCCCCAACACTGCAGAGGAACTGTGGGCTAATGTCCAGGCAGCCCACTGTTTCTATTTCTTAGTTTTGGAAGTTGTTGGTTCTGCATTTCCTTTTCTTTTTTTGTGTATGTATATGTGTTTACTCAGGTAATAGCAAATCCTTCTCGGGTCTCTGATGGAGTTGAAGACTAGATAATTAGTTTTCCTTGTTAACAAATTCAGAAAAGAAACTCAGAAAAGAAGTATAAAGTGTAAGGTTGAGAGACACAGAAGGATAATTTGGGGTTGGTAACACAAGTTAGGATATTAAGTGTTCAGGTACAAATCTTTGGACTCACCAAGATAGGATAGATAATGGAGTATTTTCTCTGAATTTGCCAAATGCAAATGGACTAGACATTGTTAATGTAATTCTTGCCTGTATATATTTATATATGGTTATTGTACTTATTGTATATAGTTTTACTATGTTAGTTAAAACTTTCCCTTTTTATTTAGACAAAGTGGGGAAATGTTGTGTGGTATTTTGATTATTTCTGGCAAATAAGGCTTCCTTGTGGTCAAAATAGTGTAGGTAGCCACTAGCTGACCAAAATTAACCATAGAGGTTTGGAGGATTGTAGGCAGATAGGAGGCAGGATTGCTAGTAAGGTGGGCTGAGAGAGGATCATGGCCCTTTTGCAGGAAAGAACTGAGGAGGTAGGAGGCAACTGGTGGTTGTTCCCTGCTTCTCTGATCTTTCAGGCTCTTACCTGGATATCTGACTCCTGATTTGTTATTGATAAAAAAAATAATTAGTTAAGGCTTCACAGGCACACATACATACACATAAATAAAGACAAATAAATAAATTACTTAAAAATAAAATTAAAATGTTAGATATCACTTCTGAGACATTTTTTAATTTTTTTGATTATTAGGGATGGTGTCAAGGGCCTTCTGTTCCCAGAGTTTTGGGGTCAAACTCTGGGCTCTGGTAATCCTGACAAGCAGGCTCAGTCACATGTACTCATAAGCCTGCTGAAGATTAGCAGTGAGAAGGCTTTCCAGCATGGCCACACCCAGGAAGAGGAGCAACCAGAGCTTTTCAGTGGCTGGTGCCCCCAAGTCCATCTTCGAGGGTTCTGATATGAGGTTTAGGTTCAAATAGGAGGCAAGAGTTGTACATTACTAAACAATCCTGATCAAATGTGGTCCTGCCCATCACTGACCCACCACTGCTCACCCAGCTCCGGTCTCTCTTGAAGGTCGATCTGACGAGTAGCCAGAACTGTATGATGTGGGAGACAATATCTCCTTCTGGCTGGCACTAGGGTCCCAGCCTTTCTTTTCCCTCAACATGAAACTTCTGGGGAAAATTCAAATTTCTTGAGACCAGTTGTCTCAATAATCTGATAGCCAAAGGGAGAGCCACAAGTGTTCCTCTTCAGAATATATTTACTCCTTCCAGGACAGTAACGCTCCCCGGGTGCCATTTTAAAGATGTAAGCAGGCTGGGCTTAGTTCAGGGGTAGAAGTGTGGGTGCTTACTACAAATGAGGCCCTGGGTACAAACAAACAAAAATACCACACACATACACACACACAAAACCATAATCATCAACAAAAAACACAGAAGAAAGAAAGGACAAAGTATATTACAAATAAAGGGGCACTTGTCCCCAGTACGGAGCAGAACAGTCTTGCTTTGTCTGGTTGCAGTGTGCACCACTGTGTTCTGATGACTTAATTTTCTCACTTCTCTGTGACTGTCGCTGACTGCCTGCAGAAGCACCATGAGGACTGATTTGGCAGTCACGGCTAGATTTTAGGGAGTAATCAAATTTGTAAATACCAAGTCAAGGATGATGGAGATTGATTACGACTATCTATATTAAATACTGTGAAGGCAATTGTGGAACCAGATGTCAAGGAAACATGCTTTAGGTTGCTGGGATGGCTCTGTAAGGACCAAGCTGCCAAGCCTGAGTTCTATCCCCGGGACCCACTTGGTAGAAGGAGAGAATCAGTTCCCACAAATTGCCCTCAACTTCCATACCACCTACCCATACAAATAAATAACTAAAATAACAAGAACAACAAAGCAAACAAACACCCCCCTCAAAAAACAAAACCAACCAACAACAACAAAAAAAACTCCCTTGGCAGAGGGTGGTGGTACCTGCCTTTAATCCCAGCCCTGCAGAGAAACGCTGTCTTTAAAGACAACTCCCAGCTGTGTGTGGTGCTCCAAGTTCAAAGCCAGCCCTGGCAGTCTTGAAAGGCTGCCCTCTGTCAGAGAGAACAGGGAAGAGAGAGAATGCAAATCTCTGTACCCACTGTAGACCTGCAGGATAAGAAACTTGTGAGAAAGGGTAGTGGGGGGTGGGGGGGGGCACATTCTGGATTCTGCTACAGGTCAAGGGTAAGAACATTTCTCTAAGCTGTCCTGGTCATAGAGTCCTCTTGTGGCTAATGGCCTGCAGAAGGCGTGACTGGTTGTCCTTCACTGTGGAAACAGCCAGGGCTGAACAGTCAGAAGAATCCCACTTCCACCTTCTATTATGAGGAAACTTAAAGTTTCTTAAACCCTCTAACCTTCCAGTTTCCTAATATGTAAATATGTGGAGCTTCATAGAAATAGTGGCCAATAAAGTGCCCAGCGTGAAAAGAGCCCTCGCTTGGTAAATGTTAGTGTTCTTCCCTTCCTTTGTTTCTGTTTTTTGTTGCTCCCGGGTTTATTGAAAACATTACAGAACAGATTGAAATTGCTCCAGGTGGTGTTTTGAAACTCATCCCTACTGGAGGCTGAGTAGCCTGTAGGTTTGTGAATGAAAAGAAGAAACGAAAAGGAAAAGAAAGAACATGACTGACTGCCCCTAGGTATGGTGGAGGAGAAAGTTACTGTAGATACAAGCGAGAGTGTAGTCAGGGGCAGGGACATCTGGGAGAGTCCAGAGTGGACATGAGCAGACTGAGCTGGGCCAGTGGGGAGAGAGGAGGAAAAGGGAAGGGAGAGGGCAGAGAAGGGATCCAGGTGTAGCAGCCAGAAGGCCAAAGGTATGGAAAGAGCAGGTAACCAAAATAACTGCATTCTAAAGGGAAGAGCAGCCCATTCCCCTGGGTTGGAGCGTTCAGGGTAGGGGCCTGGTATGGCAGCCAGGAGGGCCCTCTGACAGGGAGGGACTGAGGGTTTCAGGGAGAATCAGGTGGCCAGTGTCCTCTTTGATGTGTTAAATAGGCACCTCAGCCATCTGTCCCCAGTTTGAAACCTCACAGTTGGAGATCCTGCTGTTAATTCCATCAGGTGAGAATCGATCACTATCACAATTTTTGAGTCAAATTCGAAACAAGCTTTACGAACCATGGACACTGGGCAGGTTCAGTCTATGGCTGAGGTTCGGTCCTTAATCAGAGGCTTATAAAAGCAAAATCCACAAAGCTACATACTTCCTGCCTGCATCCTACTGGGGGAAAGCATCTATCCTGAAGTACTTCCTGCCTGTGTACCTCCCTATGTGTAATCAAACACATCCTTTGCAGTTGGGGCAACCAAGCTCGTTTACAGAAGCGAAACACATAGCTTAGCGTAGCTTGTATCTTCCGTGAACAGTTCCTAGCATTCCAGGAAGTTTTTCCTTGGGCAAGTGGGGCTTACAGGTTAGAGGCATTTTTATTTTATTGACCTCTTAAGCACAGTAATTTAAACATAACTTGAGCCCTCACAAATAGTCCATTATGGTGGGAAGTCAGGACAGGAATTATTAGAGCAGTAGCTTGGAGCAGAAACTGCTAGAAGGGGGACTCTGTTTGCTGACTTACTCACCTTCCTACATAGCCCGAGAGCGAGCTGCCCACAGGGGGATGGGCCCTGCTACATCAATTAACAGAGACAATTCCTCACAGACATGCCTACAGGTAACACCTTGATTGACATTCTCTTCTCAGCTGACTGGGCTGTCTTCTGTTGACAGTCAAAGCTAAGGAGGACATGATTTTATCCTAATTTAAAAATTGTTTTATTTATTTATTTGAGACATGATCTCACTATGTCACCCTGCCTGGTCTAGAATTCTCTCTGTAGAACAGGTTATACTTGAACTCAAAAATCTTCCTGCCTCTGCCCTTCTGAATGCTGGGATGCAAGGTGTTCACGCCCTCACCTGGTCCATTATTTTTACTTTAAAGTAAGTGTGTGTGTGTGTGTGTGTGTGTGTGTGTGCAAGTGTGTGAATGCAGGTGCCCACAGAATCCATAATACAGCATCTCATCTCCATCAGGTTGGGAGCTGGAGTTATAGGTTGTTTTAAGCTGCCAGATGAAAGTGGTGGGAACTGAATTTGGGTCCTCTGCAAGAGCAGTAAGTGCTCTTAATCACTGAGCCATCTCTCCAGCTCCCACGACCCCTGACCCATTTTTGAGACTTGATCTTATGTCACCCAGCCTGACCTTGAATCCACTATTTAACCCACAATAGTCTTGAACTCCTGATTTATCCTTCTACCCCAGACTCTCAAATGCTGGGATTACAAGCAAAAGTTACCACACACAGTCAACTTCTAAAATTTTCACAATTTGTCTTATTTACGTAAGAAAAGGCTAGTAACTTGGTTCCAGAGTTGCTCTAGGGAGAGAAACACACCAAGGGACTTTGAAGAGGAGAATTTTCACTAGGTTCCTTTACCATGACATAAAGTAGAAAAGCAAGTCCCCTGGACTCACCACACTTCCCGATTCCTTCTGTGTCTCCCCACACAACCCCATCTTCTGCTTGCCTTTTAGCCTAAGAAATTTTGAATCCCCTTTGTCTGAAAAGTGGGTGAGTTCAGGTTCTGGCCATCCTCCATGCCCCCAGGTACACCCACAACTATCAATTTGCTGGCTCTTGATCTTGAGCCAAACAGTCATTAAAATCAAAATGCAACCCAATGTGTTGTGTTTGGAAGCTAGACTGCCCCATGTCCACCATGGAAGGCCTTTTCATCTAGAAATTGCCTGCTTTGGTTCTTGACGTCGCTTAGGTATGGTTTGAATGTACCCCGCCCCCAAGTCTCCGTGTCAGAGGGTCAGTCACAGAGGTGGGGAACTTGAAGAATGCAGACCTGAAGCTGGTTGGGGCGGTGCCATTATGGGACCCCAGTCTTTCTCTGGTCTTGAAGGGCTTTCTGGCTCGCTCTCATGGTGGTGCCATGCACTGAGACCTCCCTCCAAAACACTGATCTACATAAATATTTTCTTCATAAAGTGTCCCAGCCTCATTATGGTTATAGAAAATTTATACTATTACTACAGTTTCTCTGTAGGGTTCTAGCTTGTCTTCTTTGGCTAAGAGAAGGACACGGTTTTCCTGTATTTGAGCTTTGCTGGAGTCACCTTGCAGACTTGCTGTGAGGGCAAGCGCGTGGAATGCTCTGTGCTAATCTAAATTGCTTTCCCCTGAGCAGTGGTCAGACCCAATGGATGAGCCAGCATTTACAAAGAGGAAGAAAGGACTGCGTTCTTGGACTTTTAGTGGTAAAAAACCAAAGGGATTTTAGTGGTAAAACCTGTTCAGAGGCAGGGAAATTCCTTAACACAGGTTTCGAGAAGTCTCCCCAGGTTTCCCTGGACCTCCTGTTCTAACCCACCTTCATTTTCTCTTTTGCTTAAACTTGGGCTCTGCTAGAAAAACTGCATTGATATTTTTTTAACCTTCCTCCTTTCCCTTCCCTTCCCCCATACTACACTTCTGGTTTCTACTTTTATCTGTTTTACTACTTTCTGTTTTCTGGAAAACAGAACAGGAGGTAACAGAGGCCTAGAAAAGGGAGCTCATTTATCCAGATCACATTTGGAGCTTGGTGTGGTGCTTCTTCTGGACTCTGAGGCCATTATACTTAATCCCTCTCTGTTGCCCCGCTCCTAACCAGGTCCCAGTCTATACAAATCCAGGCCTGAAACGTCTCTTGAAGATTCTCTTCCTCTGAGAGGCCAGATACCCCTCATGTTCACCTGGTTCCAAAACCCCTTTCTCTTCTGGATATAAAACCATTGACAGGAGGGTCATAGACATTCTTAGCCTATTATTTCATATGGCTCACCAGTTACGAACACTTGCTACGTGAGTTGAGGACCAAGTCAGGTAGCTGGGGAAAAGAATGCCTGTAACTTTAGCTCCAGGGGATCTGGTACCTTGTTCTGGCCTCTTCCAGCACCTGCATTCACATGCATATACCCACTCCTACACATACGTACACATAATTAAAAATAAATCTTTAAGATAAAGAGCCTACAACCAGAGCTAAGTGATCAGCTAGTTAAGGGGCAAAGCTAACTCTGGAATCAAAGTTCTTAGCTCAAGTCTCCTTTTATGACATGGAAATACCTATTTGTATGTATGTTCTCTATTTTAAACATTTATTTACCTGGGCATGGTGGCACATACCTTTAATCCCAGTCCTTGGAAGGCAGAGGCAAAAAGATCTCTGTGAGTTTCAGGCCAGCCTGATCTACAGAGTGAGTTCCAGGACAGCCAGCACTACACGGAAAGACATTGTCTCAAAAAAAAAAAAAAAAAAAAAAGATTTATTTAATGTGTATGTGTGTTTGCCTTCACTAATGCATATATAACACATATGTTCAGGAGCCTGCAGAGACCAGAAAAGGACAAAGAATACTCTGGAACTAAAGTTATAGTGTGTTTTGAGCTGCCCAACATGGGTACTGGAGACCAAACCCTTGTTCTCTACAAGAGCAGTAAGCCCTCTGCAAACTGCTGAGCCGGTTTGGCTTCCAGCCTCCCCTTTCTCTGTTGTAACCTCATCCTCTCCATGAGCCCCATACTTCTAATTCTTGCTGTTTTTTAAATATTTATTTTATTTTATTTTATTTGATGTGCATGTGCCTGAGTATATGTCTGTGCACCATGAGCATGCAGGAGCCCACAGAACTCGGAAGAAGTGTTGGATCCCTGGAACTGGAGTTTCAGGTGATTGTGAGTCACCATGGAGGTACTGAGGACTGAACCTGAATCCTCTGCAAGAGCTGCAAGTGCGCTCAACTGCTAAGCCACCTCTCCAGTCCTTAGCTGTTTCTTTTTAAATTATTACCAATATCACTATCTTCCATTCATCTGTCCCCTACCTAGCAGTAATGGTACTCTATAGCCATTACTGATTGTCCAGCTCCCGAACTCTTTTTCTTTATGTCGTAGATGACTACAGTTTTAGATCCCTGATGTCCTTCACATTGGCGCTTCAAAGAGAACAGAACTGATAACGCAGGAAAGGGGCTGGAGATGCAGTCCAGTGGTAGAATGTTTGTCTAGCATTCATAAAGCCCTAGGTTTGATTTCAAAAGTAGCAAAACACAACGTGCAGAGCAGAAAGGAAGACAGCTGGGACCACAGTTACCACAAGATCAAGGAAACAGACCCAACTCTTGCCTAATAGAACTCAGAGGAGCCAGTGAATATGGAGACACTCACTGGTTGCAGACAGGGCTGTCAATTGCCTATGATGACCTTGGCTGCCAACTTCCTAGACCAATGTGACTTTATTATGCTGTGTATGTGGTTAGAATCAACCTAAATCTGGGACTTAGATGTTTAGGACTGGAAAGAATTGACAGATCCCCAAAGTAAGCACCATTTTGGGGTCCCACATTTTTGAGTTCTCTGTATCCACCAAACCATTCTCCTCCTTCTCAAATCAATTGAGTGGGTTTCTTCTGCAACCAAGTGTGAACTAAGACCCTCCCCTTCTCTGCAGAGCTGAAAGCTAAGCCTGGTAACTAGGCAACAGTTGGGGATGGACTGTGGTGATATTTTGTCTATGCTATAACAAATAAAGCCACGAGTTAGCTATAGGGACCAGGCAGTGGTGGCCCTCATCTTTCATCCCAGAACTCTGGAGACAGAGGCAAACAGATCTCTGTGAGTTCAAGGCCACCCTGGGTTACATGAGATTGAATCTGTCTAAAAGAGACACAGAACTCACACAAAGGTGAGCCCAGCCCTTGGGATCACATGCCTTTAATCCCAGCACTAGGGAGTTGGAGACAGGACTGATATGGCTGGACTGAGAGAGGAATATAAGGCGGGAGGAGACAGGAGGTCAGGGCAGTTTGAGGATTTGTAGAGACAGAGGCAGTCTGAGGATTTGGTCTGAGCATTGGTAGAGGTAAGAACTCTAGTGGCTGCCACGCTGCGTCTCTGATCCTTCAGCTTTCACCCCCAACAGCTGACTCCAAGTTTTTATTATTAAGACAAATCAGAATTCATGCTGCAGTGGACGTTGCTTCTTGCTTGCTGGTAATACTCCGCCTTCGATGACTGATTGTCTACAGGGCCGGTTGTACTGGCCCAGAAACACACATACTGTGAACTCATGTTTGCAATGGCTGTGTCATGCTACGAGACAGCATTTCTCAGCCCGTTCCTTATCTTCTGGTTCTTTTTTCCCCCTGAGTCAGTGTGTGTGCAGCCCTGGTGGTCCTGGAACTCTTCTGAACAGTTAGGTTTATGTCAGTGCCACCATGCCTGACTCTCTTTTGTTTGGTTTTTAATGGGATTCACTGAAATGCAGTAAACTTTAAATGTTTAGCACAATGCCTAGAACATAGTAACTATCTGATTGATGCTTTGTTTTATTTTCTTTTGAGGCAGTGTGTCAGGGTCTCAGGTAGCTAAGTCCAGCTTCAAATATAGCCCAGCAAGACTTGGAATGTTTAATTCTCCTGCCTCCACCTTCCAAATGCTGGAATTACAGGGACAGGACACCTGGGACACGTGGCTCCGCTTCCCAATAGATGCTGTATTCATTTCTTGTTCCTGTCACTGTGACCAAAACATCTGCTTGAAACAATGTAAGGAAGGAAAGGTTCAGGCTGGCTCACAGTTTGAGAGTACAGCCCACCATGGCCAGGAAAGCATGGCAATAGGGACACAAGGTGGCTGGTTACATTGTGTCCATAGCCAGGGAGCAGAAGCAGATAGAAATCAATGCTGGTTCCCAGTTCATTTTCTTCTTTTTAAGTTAGTATGGGACCTTCGATTGTGGAACGGTGGTATTCACAGTTGTGGACAACCTTCCCATCCCAGTTAACCCAGTTTAGAAACTCCCTCATACACTGAGATTTTTATTTTCATGATAATTTTAAACCCAATAAAGTTTACAGTTAGGATCAACCAGCTAGGTAGTAGTGGCACACTCCTTTAATCCCAGCCCTCAGGAGGCAGGGGCAGGTGATCTCTGAGTTCCAGGCCAGCCTGGTCTACAGAGCTAGTTTCAGTACAGCCAGGACTACACAAAGAAACCCAGTTTTAAAAGCAACCCCCCCTCAAAAAAAAAAAACAACCAACAAGATATTATACCCTCTATATTTTTGTACTCTATTTCTCTTTCTTAAAACTTTTGATTTGATGATGATGATAGTGTGTGTGTGTGTGTGTGTGTGTGTGTGTGTGTGTGTGTGTGTGAGAGAGAGAGAGAGAGAGAGAGAGAGAGGACGGGAGTGCACACACACACGGTGAAACACATGCAGAGACCAGAAGACAACTTCGGGGAGTTGGTTTTCTCCTACCATGGGTTCTAAGGACTGAACTCCAGGCTTGTGCAGAAAACACTTTTATCCGGTGAGCCATCTTGCTGGCCTGCCATTTCTTTTCATTTCCCTTCTTTCCTTTGCCATCTGTGTAAATCATGCACTAGCATGAAATGGTTTGTTTACTGCAGTATTGAAATTGAATATTAATCCCTCCGGGGACAGAGCATTGGTGCGGTGCATCTGCTCCCGTGGGTTTGCAGTGTCTAATGATGGCCCTTACTGCTTACTGCGCTGTTGCTGAGATAATGACACTGTTTCTATAGAACCTAGTTTCCAAGGTGTCCGAGCCCTTGTGTGCATCATTTAACATCCCTTCTAAGTGCCAATGATTGTTAGTACACATTTTAAGGTTTGGGAATCAGGACCCTTATAGATCAGCCATGGATGCCCAGCAACACTTAGCAGAACCGCACAGGAGTCCATGACCCCTGGCTCACAGGACAAGATATTGCTGTAGTGGAATGCTGACCTGGAAAAAAAAAATCAGTAAAAATGGGCAAGAAAATGTTCTGTGCACAAATAAATTCATGAACCAACACTGAATTATAAAAATTCAAAACAGCTTTCTTTTTTGAGGACTTCTCAATATTGAAATAATAATTTACACTATGCTTCCTGACAGAGAGCGAGAGAACAGATAGCAGTTTTCAACTTCGACCATTAAGCTGAACTGTTGAGGAATTCTTTTTATTGTGCTTTTGTTTCTAATCTTCAATTTTTTAAAAATTTTTTTACATAGAACTCACTCAGGCCGGGCGGTGGTGGCACACGCCTTTAATCCCAGCACTCTGGAGGCAGAGGCAGGTGGATCTCTGTGAGTTCGAGACCAGCCTGGTCTACAAGAGCTAGTTCCAGGACAGGCTCCAAAACCACAGAGAAACCCTGTCTCGAAAAACCAAAAAAAAAAAAAAAAAAAGAACTCACTCAGGAGCTGTGGGTGGCCCGGAACTCAAGACCAGGCTGACCTTGAACTTTCAGCAGCTCTGTGGCCTCTGTCTCCCCAGTGCTCTACTGCACCTGGCTTGGGTTCTTAGTATCGTGTTCCTCAGAGAACTAATTTGGGAAGCAGGACCCGTGTGTGTATGTGTGTGCATGTGTGTATATATATATATATATATAACAATCGTATTAGCATGATGTCTACTCCTTTATTCTAATTCTTTTTCATTATAAATGTAAACTACCCAAATTTGCTACAAAAAAAACCCCACATCTGAAGTAATTCTGTCCCCCCATCATCCTAGGCCCATCCTGAAAACTAAGCCTCATTCCTGTGTGGCTCACTGTAGCTTACCTGAAGAACTGGTTTCTTCGACAGCCTGTCTGTGGTCACATGTTTGCTGGTGTATAATATACTATCATCTCATTTGGTTCTTAGGGGCTTTTCTTAATTCTTAACATTTCTTTTATTTTAGTACTTTGAGGAAAAAATAATAGTAGGAATAATCATCTCTAATTTTTGTAAAATTGAACCCAGCTTATAGTGATCCATGCCTCGTTTATTATGAAGTATGAAAGCTTGGCCTTAGCTTAGGCTTGTTTCCAACTAGCCATTATGACTTAAATTAACCATTTATATTCATCTACATTCTGCCGTGGGGCTCATTAGTGCTCCTCCATACTGTTCATCTGTCTTCCTCCATGTCTCCCTAGCGAATCTATACCCCCTCTGATTCTTCTCCCAAGTTCCTCTCTTTCCCCGGAAGTCCTGCCTCTCCTCTCCTGCTTAGCTATTGGCCTTTCAGCTCTTTATTAAACCAATCAGAAGATGCCTTAGGCGCACAAGGTAAAAGAGATGCATCTTCACAGTGTACAGAAAGATTATCCCTCAACAAGTAAACCCCTCTACCATTCTCTAAAATGATACTAAATGGGTACCATCCTTGGAAAGAATCATTCAGCTATGTCCCCGTGCTCTGTAGTTCAGAAAGACAGCTGTGGGAACACCACTGGGAATGTAACCTAGAAGTGGGTTGCAAGATCTTAAACTATGAAATATTTTCAGCTTCTCTAAATACTGTCAATGACTCTTCAAACTGCATCTTCTAGCTTAATGCTTTCTCCAGGAGTATATGAGCATACTTGTTTTCCTGTATATTTTGATTTAATCTAAACTTATTGACTATTGTTGTATGTGATGCCTGTAGGGGTGTGTACCCCAGAGTGCACCTGTAGAGACCAGAGAACTCCTCACTCATGGAGGCCTTCTTTTACCCAGGCAATGATAGGACTGTTTCAGATTATCTGGATGTTTCCCTAAAGGAAATCTAATTTGTGGACACCGGCTAACAAACTAAGACTGAGAGTCAGTGGTAGCCATACCATGAATTGACAGTGCTGCCTGGATAGGAGTATTGGCCTAAAAGGTATCCTAAGAGAAAAAATAGGGCACTGTGGGACAGTGAATAAAAACATTTGCTGCCAAGCGTGACAACCCGAATTCCATCCCCAGGTCCTATGCAGTGAAGGAAAAAAAAAAATGACCAAAATTTGTTCTCCAACTTTTCCACACACTCCATGGCACCTTGCACAATTGTTAAGTGACAGGATTTTCCTGATGGGGGACATAACACATGGACACAATACTACACACACACACACTAGAAATTAATGAATATGAAAAATAAGAGTGCAGTAATTATCGGATTGAGTAGACTCAAAGTTTTCTTAAAACATCAACAGAAGGAACTGGAGAGAGAACTCAGCAGTAAAAAGCTCTGGCTGCTCTTCCAAAGGGCCCAGATCCATCTCCCAGCACCCACATGGTAGCTCACAAGCATCTGTAACTCCAGTTCCTGGGCACCCAATGCCTCTGAGGACCATAGGCATGCATATAGTGCACAGACACATATGCAGGCATAAAAATAATTTAAAAACAAAACAGAGAAAGCACAGGGTGTGCTATGACCACAAATTTGTGTCTCTGATCTCCAAATATTCTATAATAGACCTATGCAATGGTATATTAATAATCCAAAATCATACTGAAAGCTCAAACTAAAATATGAGCCAATGGGTTTTTGTGGTTCTGTTTTTGTTTTGTTTTTGATTTTTCAAGATAGGGTTTCTCTAGCTTTGGAGCCTGTCCTGGAACTCACTCTGTAGACCAGGCTGGCCTTGAACTCAGAGAGATCTGCCTGCCTCTGCCTCCCAAGTGCTGCGCCACCACTGCCCAGCATGAGTCAATGAGATTGTAAGGTTTCAAAGTTTCTCAAGAAGACAGAGACACTCAACTAAAGTTGGGAAAGAAACCAAGCACAGGGAAGTAGAAGGCTCTCTCCCCTTTGTAACCCATTCAAAGTAAAGCTAAAAGGGCTGGAAAACTGCAGGCTTTCGTAGGATGGAGGAGGAAGCGGCCAGATGCTGAGGCTGGGGAATGAAACAGAATGAAGTGAGGGCTCAGCTGTGTTCTATGTGTCCTGGAATAGGAAGAAATACACGGCAAAAATCTGCTTAGCTGCTGGGGAGCTGCAAAGACAGCCTTTTACTAGGGAGGAGGACCTCAGAGCAGCGAGCGTGAGATGTTATATTCCATTTATTAGCAGATGTCCTGCTTACATATGCCAGCTGAGCCTTACCAAGTGTGCAAGGCTGCTCACTCCAGCTTTGGTTTATTTGTGCGTTGTGTTTACTATAATCTTGCAAAGGAATTATCCTCAACGCATTTTCGTCTTATGACCACCCTGTCTTACACATAGCCATTTCCCTCCTGTATTTAGTGACATAGGGTAGAAAAGAAAAAGACACACAGAATATGAAACGTCTTACTGATTTGTATAAACCAGTTAGAAGTTGGGGATGGTAGTCCGTGCCTTACTCTAGCATCAAGGCCATTCTCTGCAGCATATGAAGTCTGAGGGCAGCCTGGACTATACACACAGAAAAACCAAAACTGAAACGAGGATGCAGGTGGTGAGGAATGTGTCATACGGTAAAAAGTACCATCTCGCAGCCAGAAGACCAAGATATGGCTGACATCACTGCTGGTTACTCCTGCTATGAACTCAGAGTTAAGTATCTTCAGTTTTGATCTCAGTTGTGACTGTAAGACAGAGGAGCTGAGGGGAGTGACACTTTCCTTAAGTAATGGAGTTAAGACACAAATCGTTCACTAGATGCTGGTACCATTTCAGCAGCAGATACGAAGAGCTAGCCCCGTGAGGACATTGCACATGGCTGAAGGTGTGTCTACTGGCCTCTCTTGACCTATAAACAAGGGACCCACATTCACTCTATACGATGCTTACGAGCATGCTGGCAAACACGCGGCACACGCTAGGAAATGCTCCAAAACAATAAACGAAAATGTAAACAATGCTTGGATGTAGGTGGCTTTTAAGGTGGTTTTCATTTTCTGATTCTCTCTTTCTTTTTCTTAAGATTTAGTCTTTTGGAGTTCAGGCTGACCTAGAATCCTCTGTGTAGTGAAAGATGACCGTGAACCTCTAATCTTCTCGCCTCAGCCTTCGAAGGACTGGATTGCAGGCATGCCTCGCGTTTCCTCCCTTATTCTTCTATGTAGTCTATGCTGGTTTTTCTTTGTTTTGTTTTGGTTTAGGTTTTTGTTTGTTTCAAGACAGGGTTTCTCTGTGTAGCCTTGGCTGTCCTAGAACTTTCTCTGCAGATCAGGCTGGCCTCGAACTTATAGAAATCCACCTGCCTTTGCCTCCTGAGTGTTGGGATTAAAGCTGTGGGCCACCACCAGCAGCTGCCTATATTATATGTTTTTCATAATGACCTTATGTTACTTTTCTGATCAAAAAAATAAGTAAATACATGTACATTTACAAAAATTTCCTCCCTATTTTGCAGATGAGTGAAACCAAGGTACCAGATAGGAAATGACTCACAGAGGATTATGTAAGAATCAGTGGCTTTGTGAGGATGCTCAGGAAACTGCATGCCTGTTTCATACCCTGATCACTGAGGTCTGCATTACCAGGAGTTTTGCTAATATGAATCTTTTGAGCGTCTGGTTTTGTCTAGGAGCTCTTTCTGCTCTATGCAGAGAGCATGGCTCCTCCACAGCCCAGGGTTACTCATTTGTGCTCTTCAGTTGAGGCTAACTACTGGCGGAGCTTCCAAAATCAAAGCCCTATTCTCATGGGGCTTCCAGTAAGTTCTTACTGTTCCGTGTGCGCCAGTGACATCAGTGCCACCGTGCAGACTCTAAATTTAAGAACTGCGGTGTGGGTGGGGGAGGAGCTGGTTGTCAGAGGAGCAACCAAGAACACTTGGGAGCTGTTCGCAAATTAAACAGACACGCTGCCCCTTTAAACATGTCCAAAGGCGCGTGTGAGGGGAAGAGGGTCTCGCGTGCTGTTCGCAGTGTGTAGAGTCTGCAGTTCGCAGTGCAGCAGAGCGCTGAGGAACCTCTGGAAAGGTCTCCCAGTGGCAGCCTCCGTTCCGCGTGAGCATCTGCTCCCTCGGCAAGTGGTCCAGGTCTGAACCTGCCGTGGATTGGGGGACTTTGAGGGGTCTACGCACACCCGTGTGTTTTATCCCTGTTTCCCTGACTTCCTGTGAGAACCCCAGGGCAGTTTTAGTTCCTCTCGGCAGCACAGTAATTCTCATAGTTTAGTGTCTTTAGGGGATCTCCATGGTTACCTGGGCAAAGTTATCTAGACCTGAGACCGGCTGATGGAAAAGAGTCTCTCAAACAGCTTGGCTTATCTGGACCATATTTGTACGACTACTAACAGCCCCGTGGGTCATGCTTGCTTCATTCTGTGCCGGCAGAGCCATTTACTTTTACATTCATGATTTCATCTAATGATTTTTAGTTTTTATTAAACTTTAATTAATGTTAATTAATAACAATTCTTATTTTGACAAAAGGTCAAAATATGTAGCTCAGGGTGGCCTTAAATGCACAATCATCTTGCTTCGACTCCCTAAGTGTTGAGTGACCGTGGCGCATTCCTGACTCATGATTTAATTTTATCCTCACACTAATCTTTATGAACTAGGCACCATAATTATGATTTTTAACATGCCAAAAAGGTCAAAGTGACGCCGGACGGTGGTGGTACAGCACACCTTTAATCCCTTTAATTCCAGCACTCAAGAGGCAGAGGCAGGAGGATCTCTGTGAGCCTACCCTTTCTACAGAACAAATTCCAGGACAGCCAGAACTACACAGAGAAACCCTGTCTTGAAAAACCTAAAACAAACAAACAAACAAAGGCAGAGTAACTTGCCTAAAACCATACCTAAGGGCTGGAGGGTGGCTCAGTGGAGGAGCCCTTGCTGAGCGTGCCCAAGGCCCTAGGTTTGATCTTCAGGCCTGCAACACATCAGAACCCATGAGAATGAGGCTGGGGTGTAGGCATGTGCTTAATGTGTCCGAGGCCCTGGGCTCAGTCTCTAAGATCAAAACTCAAACCAAACAAAACAAGACAAAGCCCCCACAGCATGTACAATACCAAGAGTGAACCCGAATCTCTGCTATTTGCTTATGGTCATAAGGACTGCAACAAAAATAAAAAGCCTTTCTGGTGTTGCATGCTAATAGTGGAGTATGGGGAGCAGAGCAAGGCCTGAGCGAATAGTATCATTGCCATGGGCACCACCGTGTCAAGTATCCCAACCCCCTCAGCCCCCTGGGGATGGTGAAGCTTTCCCCTGGTGAGGCTCAGAGACATGGCAACACCTTCCTCGGGTCCAAGTACAAATGTTTACTGAAGACTGGCATGCGTGTACAAAAGCTAGCAACTGGCAGCTTCCCCTCCCAGGATGACTACCACCTGAGACCTGTTCTCCACACCTGACACAGAGGACCCCCCCCCCCCCACCGCTGAAACTAGGAGCCCTTCTTCCTGTGCTGTACATAGTAGAAGAGATGACTTTCCCACTGTTTGACAGTGCACTGCATCAGAGCAAGCATAGCCCACCCCTTCCCAGCTTTTCTGTCCATGTCTGTGTGTCTCTCCTTTCTTCATTTACCAGCAGCCCCCAGGACCAGGCCATGAAAGGTATGGCGGTAGAGGAGCATGGCAAACGAGAGGAGTCATGAGACCTGTTTGAACTTTCTGCTCTAAAAAAATAGTTTGTTAGACCAACAGTAGGAACTAGGGGTGTGTCCAACACATGCAAAACCTTAGGTTTCCTCCAAAGTATTCCAAACAGCAATAACAAACAAAGAACACCCTCCCCCATATCCCACAACCACACGAGAAGGCAGAAGGCTCAGGAGTTAAAAGAGGACTTTTTTCCTTGGGTGACAGTAATTTATCACTACCAACAACCTGAGAAACACCACCATACAGCATCTGTGTTGACTGTGTGTGTGTGTGTGTGTGTGTGTGTGTGTGTGTGTGAGAGAGAGAGAGAGAGAGAGAGAGAGAACAAGAGAGAGAGAGAGAGAGAGAGAGAGAGTGTGTGTGTGTGTGTGTGTGTGTGTGTGTGTGTGTGTGTGTGTTGGGGTTGAAAGTTGGAGGTTATGTAGTAGCATTTGGAGGGAAGAAAAGAGAATTGGAGGAAAGAAGTCTCAAGTGAATTTTGGTCTCCTCCTAACCTCGCCAGCTAGGATCCTAAACAGCTCTCTGCCTCTAGATTCCTCATCTGTGAATTTCTACTGGGTTGTTGTGAAGGTCAAAGGAAACCAAGTATGTGCAAAGTCAATACATTCAAACGATTGAAAGGACAATTGGGAGACTAAGCTTATAAATATCTAAGTCTACCGCCACCTCTCAACTGCTTCTGTCATAGCCAGTTGGATGGTGCTCTGAGGAGTTTTTGTTTGATTTTTGTTTTGTCTCTAATCTCTGATTTTCATACTCCATTCATAATTCCAATACTGTGTCCTCATCCCACCCTCATAGACTTGTGTTTAAAGGCCTCAGTACCTCTGGGCTCTCATCTTCTCCCACTCAAACCTGAGTGTCTCTGCCCTTTGGAATATAGCACAACAGAGACATTAAGTTGTCCTCTCTCTGAGGAGTCAATAAGGAGCCACTCTGGGACAGTGTCCCTTCTGCAACTGGCTAAGTGGCCATGATAGGACTATGCCTTTTAAACCTTCTCACATATATCCATGTCACCTAAGACTTGAAAGCTCCACACAGCCCATGAAATCAACTAAGCAGCACTCATAGGGCTCACAGTGACTGAAGCAGCAATCACGGAGCCTGCATGGGTCTGCACTAGGCCCTCTGCATACGTGTTGAGGTTGTTTAGTCTGAGGTTTTTATGGGACTCCAAACAGTGGGAGTGGGGATGTCTCTGACTCTTTTGCCTGCTCTTGGGACCCTTTCCTAGAAAGGTTGCCTCATTCAGCCTAGAATGATTTGTGTCTAGTCTTATTGTATCTTGTTATGCTGTGTTTGGTTGACATCCCTGGGAGGCCTGTTCTTTTCTGAAGGGAAACAGAGGAGCAGATCTGGGGAAGAAGGGGATTAGGGATAGTGCTGGGAGGAGTCGAGGGAGGGGAGGCTGTGATTGGGATATATTGTATAAGAGAAGAATAAACAGAAAGGAAAAAATAAGAAGATGAGGATCAATTGCTGTAGATTTTAGCAGTTTCATCTGGTTCTTTGTATTAACTTATGTCCGAGAGTCCGGTTATTAAAGGGTTTGCCTGAATTACAGTCATTGAAAACTGCAGACCCCCTTTGATTGCTGAGATCAAATTACTCTCCCCTGGGTACCAGGAGAGCACCAGATACCCTCCCACCTGCCCCCCCCCCCTTTGTTGAGATAGTGTCTCTCTACACAGCCTTGACTGTCCTGAAACTCACTAGGCAGGTCAGGCTGGCCTTGAACTCACAGAGACCTGCCTACTTCTGTCCCCTGAGAGTGCTGGAACTAAAGTGTGTGCCACTTTTACCACTGTCACAGAGGTGAAAGGTGAGAAGTATTCAGTCTCAGGAAAGCTCTGTCACTACCATCAGCTCACCAGTGAGTCACAGCTAAAATCCCCTGCTCGGAATTGAAAGAAGGGAAATTTTGCATCAATGAAGAACACCCCAGGGTCTCATGGGGCACTCCAGACAGCTGTGTGCTTGAGTTTCTATTAATGTCAAATCAGACTTTAGCTGGTGAACCTCTGAGCTATCGAGACAGGAATAGCCAGCTCCGCTGACCATTAATGTCTTAGCTACTACCTGTTTAAACTGAACTATTTAAGCCAGACCTGGTGGATCACACTGTAATCCCAGCACCCGAAAGGCTGAGGCAGGAGGATCAGTTTGAGTTCAAGGCCAACCTGACCTACATAATGAGCAAAAAACACAAAAAGTAAATGAATTAATTAAATAAATTAAATAAAATTAATAAAACATTTAAATTAGGTGTGGTGGCACATACTAAACTTCTAGCATGCAAGAGCATTCTAGTCTATACTATAGTTCTAGCAGGCCAAGGCAAGAGCATTGCAAGTTCAAAAACAGCCTGGGCTACCCAGGGAAACTCTATCTCAAAATAAAATAAATAAATGAATAATAAACAACAAACAAATGTAACTCTTTTTTTTTTTTTTTTGATTTTCGAGACAGGGTTTCTCTGTAGCTTTTTGGTTCCTGTCCTGGAACTAGCGCTTGTAGACCAGGCTGGCCTCGAACTCCCAGAGATCCGCCTGCCTCTGCCTCCCAAGTGCTGGGATTAAAGGCGTGCGCCACCACCGCCCGGCCAAATGTAACTCTTTAGGACTGGGAATGTTCAGTAATAGAGCAATTATCTAGTATGCAGGAGTCTAAGTTGGCACACACGCACACATACACAGCTGTCTAAATGAGAATTTATTTTTCTTTTGTAATTTATATGTCTGTGTGAGTATGTGTCTATACCGTGTGTATTTGGGTGACCTTGGAGGTCAGAGTGGATATTGGATTTCCTGGAGCTGGAGATGTAGGTGGCTGTGAACCTTCCAATGTGGATGTTTGGAACTGAACTTGGATCCTCTGAAAGAGCAGGGTTTCCTCTTAACCACTGAGGTATCTTCCCAGTCCCATTAATAAATTCGTTAATTCACTTATTTATTGAAACAAGATGTTGTTATGTAGCCATGGCAGAGCTGGGACTTACTGTGTAGACTTGGTGGCCTTGAACTCACAGAGATCCCTCCACCTGCCTCTCTGCCTGAGTGCGGAAATTAAAGATATGTACCACCTGACTTACTTCTTTTTAATGAAATAAAGATTAAAGTTCACAGCATCAGCCCTTCCAACCACATTTTATTTGCTCAGTACCTCCATGTGGCTAGTGGTTGCTAGACTGAACGATGAAGATGGAAGTATTTGGTTACTTTGGTCACTATGGAAAGTTTTATTAGACACACAAAGGTCACTAAATCCAATTCTGGCTCGACCTTTTGAGCATTCTGGGCCTTGCTACAGTTTCTGCATAACCAGCTCCCTCCACAGGCCACCAGTTCTTTCCTTTGCTATCCATTCTGGTCCTACATGTCCTGACTGGTGAATTTGGAAATGAGTCTGCAAGCATGCCCCCAAAGTTTGCTTTTGTTCTCACATTTGCTCCAAGTTTGTCATATGTCTCTACTGGTAGAGGCACCAGATCGAGGTAATTTCCCCAAAGATTTCTCTACTACATAAATTTTCTATTAGATACAATTTGGTGAAATTAAAGGTCTTGAATTATTTTTCTATTTTAATTTCCCCTTTTCTATTTCAATCCACTTCTATATATCTAAATATATATATATATTTTTTCTTCTCCTCCTCCTTTTCAAAAAAAAATTTTTTTTTGAGACAGGGTTTCTCTGCGTAGCCCTGGCTGTCCTGGAATTCACTCTGTAGACCGGTTGGCCCCTCACTCAGAGATCCACCTGCCTCTGCCTCCCTAGTGCTGGGAATAAGTTCATGCACCACCATGCCCAGCTCATGTATGTATTTCTAACCTTTAACTTTCTACACTAAACTTAGACCTGGAGCTGAGTTACACTGTTACCCAGAAAGCATTTAATATGAACCTCCATTAAAAATAAGAGTTTAAAGAAGCACAAACCTTAGGAATCACTATTTTGACAACTTCATTTTTCACACACAGAAAGACTATAATAGCTAGACATTGTTGGTGCTTAACTTTAATCCCAGCACTTGGGAGGCAGAGACAAGTAGATCTCTAAATTCAAGGTCAGCCTGGTTTACACATCGAATTCCAGGACAGCCTGGCCTGGACAGAAAAACCCTGTTTTGAAAAACCAAAAAACGAAAAGGAAAAAGAAGAAGAAAGAGAGAGAGAGAGAGAAAGCAAGAGCAAGAGAGAAAAAAGGGAAGGAGGGAGGGAGAGAGAGAGAGAGAAAGGAAGAAAGAAAGAAAGAAAGAAAGAAAGAAAGAGGGGGGGAGGGAGGGAGGGAGAGAAGCAGCCATATCGTGTATGGCTGCTTTAACACAATAACAGCAGGGCTGAGGGTTGTGACAAAAACCATATCATCTACAAAGGCCAGAAAATATTTGCTCTCTGGCCTCGTATATAAGAAGTGTGGTGACCCCAATCCAGGGTCGCAGTGTGACAGAGGAGATAAAACACTTTCCAAATCCTGCTCTTGTTTACCTCCACATGACATTTCTGAGATGCCACACGGTTCAAATCCAGGGCGAGCCCGGCGACCTGACCAGTTCCTAGCCAATCACAGCTGTTTCCTTTTAAAGCCAATGTACTCGTTACTAGGGAAATTTCTTTGGAAATATATTCAGGTGCTTTTTTGTTCTTTTGTATTTTCTCCTGGTTTCCCCTCTATCCAGCCAGACACGTCTATGTAGTTAAAAGATAATGGGAATTGCCACAACAGGAAAGCAAAGGAAAAGGAGATGATTAGTATTTTGTTTCTGAACCTCTAAATAAAAAGTTCTGGCAAAACAGTTTTTATTATTTTTATTTTAAAGTAAACAGTACATTTTATTTTATAATATATAAACATACACACGTGAACATACATGCACACACATACACAGGCATGCATGTGCCACAACTTACAGGAATTGCTTCTCTCCTTTGCTATGAGGATATCAGGATTCTAACTTGGGTCATTGGGCTTCATAGTAGAACCCTGTACCAATTGATCCAGCTACCTTACTGGTTCAAGACAATATCTTTGATAGGTTTTATTGCTGAAGAGGGCTTCCAAACTTCTTTGAGTTGTCATCCTAGAATTCCACATAAGATAGTGAGCCAATATAGAAAAGCTTAGAAAGTGTGACCTATTTGGAGGAGGTGTATCACTGGGAGTGGGCTTTGAGGTTTTAAAAACCCACACTAGACCCAGAGTCGTCATCTCGTCCTCCTCCTCCTCCTCCTCCTCCTCCTCCTCCTCCTCCTCCTCTCTCTCTGTCTCTCTCTCTCTCTCTCTCTCTCTCTCTCTGTCTTTCTCTCTCTGTCTCTCTCTCTCTCTCTGTCTCTCTCTCTGTCTCTCTGTCTCCCTCTCTCTCTGTCTCTCTCTCTCTCTGCCTGTAGATAAAATGTAAGCTCTCATTTACTGCCCCAGCACCCTGACATCTGCCTGCTGCCTGGCTGGAGCAGTCACGATGGTCACCCTCTAAAACTGTAAGCATGCCTCCAATGAAATGCTTGCTTGCTTGCTTTTTTTTCTTATTTTTTTTTCTTTATTTCTTTTTTTTGTTTGTTTGTTTGTTTTTCTAGACAGGGTTTCTGTAGTCTTGGCTGTCTTAGGGTTTCTCCATAAAGCCCTGGCTCCCTGAAACTCACTCTATAGACCACCCTGGCCTCAAAGTCACAGAGATCCACCTGCCTCTGCCTCCCAAGTGCTGGGGTTAAAGGTGTGTGCCACTACCGCCCACCCAGCTAAATGTTTTATTTTATAAGCAAAAAAAAAAGTGAGTCAAAAAAGGGATAGGTTTCCCTTTCTCACCCCAGATTATGAGAGAAAGAAAAAAAGGCAAAAAAAGGGAGAACACGCATTGGGAGTGTGGCCGTCTCTCCTCTTTAAAACAAGTGTGTGCCTTATCTGAACCCAGATTTCTTGGGTTCAAATCTTGGGTCAACCTTTATCACCTATTTGGCCTTCTGTGTTTCTGTTTTGTCTTTTATAGCTCAGTGGCAAGAGTGGGAACCAGTTTCCAGAATCATCATGAAAAGGAAGCAGTGGAGGCTAAATGTTGAGGCAGTGCTTATGGCAGAAAGCAGAGAAGTGTTCCCCAGGAGCCCACGGGCGGAAGGCTTGGACTTCAGGAGATGGTGCTCTTGGGAGGGGGTGGAGGGGGAGCCCCGGGAGGACGTTGGGTTAGTGTGAGGCTTGCCCTTGAAGTGAACGGACTTCCTCTACGCCACACTTATCGTTCTGGAGGGCCTGCAGGGCCTGCCGACTGTGAACTAAAATCTCTGAATCACGCAGCAAAGGTTGATTGATTGCCCCACACATTTTGTCACAGTGTCCAAAAGCTGAGTGACACAGATGTAATTGTGGGAGGGAGGGTATGATGGGTAATCTTGTTCACGTGATGTAATTGTCATGCATTTTCTAAAGTGGTCAGGCACTGTGAAGCAGGGTGGGACTTAGACGCGGAAGAGAAGACAAGTCTCTCTCTTTCCCCCTCCCCCTTGTAATGGTCTGTTCTGTCCCTTTAACAGACAAGCCACGCCCACTCCTTCCCCATCTGCAGAGGCAAGCTGATTTTCAGCTTCCAGCCTGAGCCCCTTCCTTTTCAATCTCCCTCTTGAAAAGGCAGCTTCTGTCTCTCCTTTCTCTACACTTTGCTCCTTCCCCCTCTCTCTGACTCTCTCTCTCTCTCTCTCTCTCTCTCTCTCTCTCTGTGTGTGTGTGTATGTGTGTTTGTGTGTGTGTTTCTCTCTCTCTCTCTCTCTCTGCTCTTCTCCCCTTTACCCTTCATAACCCACTAAATAAATATCCAACCTCACTCTTCAAGGCATGCCTATCCATGTCTCTGTCTCTTGCTCACCACGTGGCTCCCTACCTCGGACCAACCACCTTCGGAGACCTGTGGCTTGATCTCTGGCATGCCCTCTGTCTGTCTCTCCTTGTGCAACTGGCTGTCCCATCGAGGTCTCTCACCTACCACGCAGCTCCCTGCCTGGGACTCGTGGCCCACTGCAGCCAGGAGTGGCTGCTCTCGCGACTCCCAGGGACTCCCAGCCCGCTGACTGCAGCCACTTGGAGGACCTGCGGTCTCAGGACCCGCTGCCCACTGCAGCCACTCGGGGATCCGCAGCATTTTACTTAAAACATAACAGCCCTCCCTCTTTCTCTCTCCTCTTCACATTTGAGAGTGGTTGGAAGAAACACAGGGCTCTGCCATGTTCCCGCCTCCCGTTACCCTGAATGGAAAGTCTCCCTGACATCCCACCACTTGGGTCTAAAACAGGTCTAGGAACAAGACAGAAGTGTTTTAAATTCTAAGGTAAACAGGAAAAATAATCAGTTTCCAAAAAAAAGTCTGGCTGCTGTTGCTCTCTTTTAGAAGTGGAGGGAACACAGCTGGCTTCATGGGAGGGATCTGGAGGCACTGCTCCCCCCCAACCTCTGTCCCCTCTCACATCAGGACAGAAGTTAAGGTATCGATCTGTCAGTGAAGATGTGTCACTTACCTTGTAGCTTTGTGTCCTCCTGGGTAAGCTACTCCCTCCTCTCCCCCTCTCTTAGGAATAGAGGGCACAAACAGCAAACACAGATGAGAAAGGGAGAGTTCCCGAAACTTATGTCTTGAGACTCCGCTGAAGGCTACCCCACCCTTGTGATGGACCACCCTACTCTGAACCACTAGTGGGAAGTGGGAAGGTTCCCTTAGAGCAATTCTCTGATTTCCTGGGCAAATATGCAGATTTACTTTCTCAAGTAGTAAATCTACTGCCTCAAAGCAGACGAGGTAACCTCAGATGGCCTGGCTAGGACTGTAGGGGGGACTCAGAAGGCCACCTATCAATGCGCCACATACAGGGCAGACACTTGCAGACATGTGCGCCTCCCCCAGGAGCTGAGGCCAAGCCAAGCACCCTGCATCAGCCGATGAATAGCAGGTCTGTCTTGCCGCAGCACTGTCTCCCACCCCAGAAAAGCTGCAGGCGCAGACTGCCAGGCTGAAGAGCCCAGAGCCCACGCAAACTACAGGCACTCTGGGTGGAAAGTAGCCAGAGAGCAGCAGGATGGAGTCAGAGCGAGGAACCATCCACCTTCAAGTAAGTTCTGTCGGGAGCAAGAGGACCGGGGAGCCAGGAGAAGGGGACCTGGGCATTTGGTCACTCGATAGCCACCCCCACCCCTATTGTCTCTCTTCCTCGTCCATTTCCCTGAATGCTCCACTGGCCTTTGCTCGTTAGTTCTATTTCACGAAGTTTCTCTGGGCTGGTTCCTCATGTCTTTCTTTAGACATATGAAAAGTGCACGATTTCAATTCCTCTTGGCTTCTGCTTCCTCTTGTCAAAGATTTTATTAGATCTGTGTTATCAAAAAACGATTTCATATTCTGTGCACTGCTCTCCCCAAAGGCTCGGGACAGTGGCTGCTACACGCGAGTTACCCATCTGTTCTCTGGAGACAAAGAAATATGAACTTGGGAGGTTAGAGAGAGAGGCAGGTAGGAAAAACCTAAATGTTTATGAGACCCGAGTTTCTCAAGTGTGAGGCAAACAGTGTCTCATTCGGACAGCCGCGGTATAGGCGACTGTCTCTTAGGAAGGGCAGTCAGGTGTCCTACCCTTCATGTCACAGGCTTAGAAGGCACTAAAGAGAATGGAAGGGTCTAGCAGAGCAGAGTGTCAATCAAGCAGCGTGGCATCAACTGTAAGCTGCATGAGAACTTTCCAAGAGTCAGACAATTAAAGAACAGTAAAGGACTTTTTAAAATTCTGTTTAGATTTATTCTTATGTTTTTGAGTATTTTGCCTACATATATGTACCACACACATGCCCAGTACCTGTGGACATCAGAAGAGGGTCTTGGATTTCCCAGAACTGGAATTACTGCCGGTCGTGAACCACCACATGATTGCTGGGAACGGATGGGCAATGAACCCAGGTCCTCTACAAGAATAGCAAGTAGTCTTAACCACTGAGCCATCCCTCCAGTCCAGAAGAGGACTTTTTGTTGTTGTTGTTTTTGTTTTTTGAGACAGGGATTCTCTGTGTAGCTTTGGAGCCTGTAGACCAGGCTAGCCTTGAATTCACAGAGATCCACCTTGCCTCCCGAGTACTGGGATTAAAGGCTTGTGCTATCACCATCTCCAGCTCCTAGAAAAGGACTTTTAAGATCAAGAATTTTTTAGACCAAAACATGATCTTCAGATTAGACACGATTAACTAGTGTATACTTAACCTGAGCTGGAGAGGTGGTCAGCTTCCTGTTCTTCTCTAAGACTTGACGGCATTTGGGCACCCAGGGCCTCCCTCACTCAGCACACACTGCCACTGCATCCTCCACCCTTCTGCCTTCTGGATGCACTTAGAGCAGGTTTAGGTTCGTAGCACACTTGAAAAGAAGACACAGGGAACTTCCATAGAACCCCCGCCCTCTAAGCTGCGTAGACTCCAGCATTATCATCGTCCCCCACTAGAACCCACCTTCCACCATCAAAGTGTACCGCTGACAGTGTGCATCAGTGCAGACACAGCGACCTGTTTCCCCCACTCGAGTACCGCAGTTATTTCCCTCGCCTTCCACCTGTTCATCCTTCTCAGGCCCCGACAATCCCAACCATGCTGTCTTCGCCAGTTTCGCCCTATCTAAACTGTCATATAGTTGAGATTACACAAAGTAGACTTTTCAAATTGGCTTCTCTCACTTAGTCATCTGATTTCTCCATGCCTTGACTGCTTATTTCTCTGTTGTGTACGTAACTGGGGAAGTCCACATAGTATGTGGTTATGTGTGCACACGTATATGAGCACACACAGAGGTCAGAGGATAACCTATGATGTCATTCCTCAGATTCTGTTTACCTTTTTTTGAAACAGGGACTCTTATTGGCCTGGGATTCACCAAGTGGGCTAGGCTGGCTGGCCCGTGAGCCTCTGGGACCTGCCTGTCTCCATCTCCTCGGGGTTGGGATTCTAAGCACTTATCACCACGTTCAGCTCTTTTTTTCTTTCTTAGTTGAATCCTGGGGCTTGAACTCAGGGCTTTGTGCCTGCAAGGCAAGCACTTTACCAGCTGAGCCATCTCCCAACTCCAGCATATTTCTTTTCAGATCTGATTAGCAGTCCAGTGCCTGGGTTTACTGGGTTATTCCTTTCCTTTTTCCCTTCTTTTCCTTTTCTTTATTTTCTCTCTTTCTTTCCCCTTCCCTTTAGAAACTTCCCCCACCACCACCTTTTCCTTTCCACAAAGCCCAGGCTGGCCTTAAGCTTTTGACAGCCCTTCTGCATACTCCTAAGTGCTGGGAGTACAAGCATGGACCACCATGATTAGCGATTTATTTACTTCTAGACATTTTCATCAGCATATACTAATTGTGCAAAATAATGAGCTTCACTGTGAGATTACTATATGTGTATATTATGACCATATTCACTCCGATGTTTTTTGTGTTATTGTTGCCCTCCCCACATACACACACACACACACACACACACACACACACACACACACACACACACACTAGTTATCGTCCTCTTTCCAGACACAGTTTGTGGGCTCTATACTATCCCACTGATCTTTTCTTTTGACAATAGCATATTGTCTTGATCCCTATAGTGACTCCTGAAGTTGGGTCCTATCAGTTTCATACTTGTTGTCTTCAAACACTGTATTATTATTAGTTGTTCTGGATTAGGGTGTTTGCCTCTGCATACACACTACAGAGTCATTTTGCAGATAGCCAATAATTTATTTTGATAGGGATTGTTGTGAATCTGTAGACCAAACTGAGCAGGACTGACATCCTCATAGTAATGGCCCTATCTTCCTGTGTTGATTCTGCTTTACACCAGCTGGACACAGTAGCAAATAACCAAGGTCGCTCTGCGGTAAAAAGACACACCCTGTCTCAAAAGCTAAGCGGAGGCTGTGAATCTAGCTCGGTGATCATGCTTTTGTCTAGTGTATGTAAGGCCCTGGCTAGCACCAGGGAGAGGGGAAAACTGGGTAGGAGAAATAAGACCTTACTGGACAAGCATGAGGACCTGCGTTCAAATCCCTAGACTCCACAAAAACCCAGTCATGGTAGAATCTGTTTCTAGTGCTTCGATGGTGAGATGAGAGATAGAGACAAGAGAACCTGGAAGTTCATGGATTAGCTAGCCCCATATAGTACCAAACAACAGGGCTCTTGCTTTGAACAGGTAGAGGGTGAAAATCCACACCCAAGGGAGTCCTTGGGCTACAGCACACACACACAGTTCTGCCTTGTTGATTGCTACTTTGTACCTTTTCATTATTCATTTTCAGCTTACATTCATTTAATTGCTCTTCTTTTTCTGTTTAATTTGGAAGTTGGTTGTTTGCTTGTTTGCTTTGTTGTTGTTCAGAAAAAGTCTCAAACAGCCTAGACAGTCTTCAGTATCATTATGTAGCTAAGGCTGGCCTTGAACCCCTAATCTTTCTGGGTTCCTGAATGTTTTGTTTTACTGTGTATATGTGTGTGTGTGTGTGTGTATGTGTGCCCGAGTGCACACATATGCATGGGAGTGTGTGTGTGTCTGCGCGCGCTCACACACGTGTTTTCAGACAGGGTCTTGCTGTGTAGCCCAAGAGTAGCTTGATCTTCCTGTCTTCCCTTCTCAGCTTCCCACAGACTTGAAGAAGTCTGTTGCTATGTGTCACTAGTTCTTTTTCTACTTTCCCAATTTAGAAGCATAGATTACTAGTTCTAAATGTTTCTTCTTTTCTAGTATCCACATTTAGTACGCTTAAATTTCCCTCTGAACACTGATTTTGCTGCATCCCACAAATTGTGATAAACTGTGTCTTCCTTTACATTTAGTTCAAAATACTTTAGATTTCTCTCGGAATTTCTTTAGTCACATGTATTACCTAAAAGCGTGCTGTTTAACCTCCACAATTTTTGGACTTTCCGGTTACATTTATGTAATTTCTTTTGGGTCTATTTTTGCTTTGGTCTAGTGATATCACACTAGATATCACATGATTTTCTATTTTCTTTTTGAGACAGGGTCTCTCTATATAGCCCCAGATGTCCTGGAACTCACTATGTAGACCAGTCTGGCCTTGAGCTCACAGTGATCCACCTGCCTCTGCCTTCTGAGAGCTGGGACTAAAGGCAGGCATGTGCCATGATGCCCAGCCCATGATTTCTATGTCCAAAGAGTTATTAAGAAATGCTTTGTGGCTCCGAATGTGACCCATCTTGGCGAATGCTCCAAGTGAGCCTGAGCAGACTGTGTAACTCTATTGTTGGGATGAAGTCATCTGGAGATGTCAGTTATATCCAGCTGCTGCTGCTGCTGGATTTAACCACACCCTTACTTGTTTTCAACTGCCTGCTGAACATGCCCATTTCTGAGAGACAGGCTCTCGAATCTCCATCTAGTAAGAGTATGGCATCTACTTTCCCTCAAATTTCTATACATTTGTGCTTCACATGCCCCAAACCTATGCCTCCTGGCTTTTGAGATAAGGTCTCACACAGGTCTATGACTCACCAAGTTGGTCAGGGTGGATGGCCAGGAACCCAAGGATATGTCTCTTTTTTCCTCTCCAATGCTGGACGGTAAGTGTGCCACTGCATCCGGCTTTTTAAAATGGGTTCTGGGAATTAAACTCAAGTCCTCATCTTTACAGCTAAGCCATCTCCAGAACCCCCATCTCTGTCTTCTAATTGATGCATTTAGACTGTTGACATTAAAAGTGTTTTTTAAACAATTTATTCACATAATGTGTGAGTATGTGTGCACCTGAGTGTATGTAATATACAGTGTGTATACATCCTGTGAGTATAATGCCTGTAGGGGCCAGAAGAGCCTGTCAGATCCCCTAGAACTAGAGTCACAAGCAACTGTGAGCAGCCTAACGTGGATGCCGGGGACTGAACCCACATTCTTTGTAGAGCCACTGAGCCATCTCTCCAGCCCTTGTGAGTTTTTTTATATAGTTAGATTGATATCTATTGCATTTATTTCAGTTTTTTATTTTTTGCCCTGCTTCTCGTTCACATTTTTGTCTTTTTCTCTTTTCCTATCTTCGTGGGGTTTTAGTATGTTTTTTTTTTTTTTGTACGGGGTCTTATGTAGCCTATCTGGCCTTTACAGATGAGGATGAGCTTTTGCCTCTACCCCCGAGTGCTGATGGACAGGCATGAACAACTGTATTAGATCCTTTTCTGCTGCAGTGATAGAACACCATGGCTGAGGCCACTTACAGGAGGAGGGGCTTGCTTGGGCTTCCGGTTCCAGGGGGATAAGAGTCCCTCACCTCATAGTTACAGTAGGCAAACGCTGGGGCTGGAGCTGGAAGCCAAGAGCTTGCATCTTGACAAGTCAACAGACAGCAAGGAGAATGAACTGGGAATGCATGAGTCTTTGAAACCTCAAAGCCCACCCCTAGGGAAGAACTTCCTCCAACAAGGCCACACCTCCTAATTTCCCAAAACATCACCACCAACTGGAGACCAAGTTTTAAATCCCTAAGATTATGAACAATTTTACATTTAAATCAATACAACCGCTTTATGGGGTTGATTATTTGTTGGCTTTTTGTTTGTTTGTTCGTTTTTGAGACAGGGTCTCTCTACCTAGCCCTTGTCTGTCCTGGAACTCACCAAGTAAGTGAGTGCTGGTCTTAAACTCACAGTCATATTTTTCACAGAAAACACACAAATTTTCATTTCTAAACTGAGAAAGATAATAAAAATGAAAGATTATTAATTTGTTTATACATTTATTTTTCTTCCCATCATGCTGGGGATCAAACCCAGAACCTCATATAAGCTAAGCAAGTACTGACCGCACCTCTGAGTTACATCCTCAGGCCCTCTGCTTTCTCTCAGATGTGAGCCTTTAGCAAGTTCTAAGTAACTTGTAACAATGTTTGAAGTCAAGTCTACTGGAACAAATTTCCTTGGTTTTGTTTCTCTGAAGTCTGAGACAGTATCTTTTTCTTTCTCTTTTTCCTCCTCCTCTTTTCTCTTCCCTTCCCTTCCCTTTCTTTTCTTTTCTTTTCTTTTCTTTTCTTTTCTTTTCTTTCTTTTTCCCAGTTCTGGAGACTGAGCTCAGGGCCTTGCGTATGCTAGCCAATTACTCTATCAGTGAGCTACTCTTGACTCCACCCCTTTCTTTATGTGAACTCTTTGTTAAACTCGTATTATTTGAGCTGTTTTTCTCCGAAGATAAATTTCTCCAAATTTCACAAAAAAAAATATGGCATCCAGAAGGTTTCAGTATATTCTTCAGGAGATGAGCTGCCTTTTGTTAGCTTGTATGAGATTCTTCAACAAGAAGGTGTTTCTGCACAGCCCCATCAGTTGATTGATTTGGGCTTGCTTTCTGCTGACACTGTGTGGAACACCCAGGATGGTCGATTGCCCAGTAACCTGCTTCCTTGTGTTTGTAGTAATTGACTGGTAATCAGCGTCTTGACTCTTGGCTGCTGTGGAGTGTTTCATCACAAGATTTATCTTGTTCATGGTGTTGCAGCAAAGCTGAGAACCTGTTCTGTTTTCTTGCTTTCAGTGTTCATATTCTGTCTAGCTTCTCCACTGTGTCCTTTTTTCCTTTTCTTAAAGACAGGGTCTCATGTCTCCCAAGCTAGTGTAGAATTCACTGTTTAGCTAGTGATGACCTTGAACCTCTGACCTCTCTCCTCCACTTCTCGTAGGACTGCAGGTGAGTACCCCACATCTACTTTAATGGGGTGCTGAGTATGGAACCTGGGGTTTTGTGTGTGCTAGACAAGCCCTCTACCAAGTGAACTACACTTCCAACATAGTCACTGTGTTCTTAAAGGCATTTCTGCAGGTTGTTAATGTTATTTCTCTCCTGATATAACTTCCTTTTCTGTTTATCTAACAAATGACACATCTCAGATTAGCTGTCATTCACATAATTAGAGAGTGTTCTTCTTCACACGTCTTTTGTTTGTTTCTTCAAGACAGGGTTTTACTGTGTGGCCCTGGTTGTCCTGAACCTCACTCTGTAGACCAGGGTGGCCTCAAACTCATAGGGATCCTCCCAAGTGCTGGGATTAATGGTGTGAGCCACCACCACCCATCTTAATCTTTTTTTTTTTTTAAGGTTTATTTAGTTACTTTAAGTGTATGAGTGTTTTGCTTACATGTATGTGTACCACAAGAGTGCTTGATGCCCAGGGTTTAAAAGACGGCACCAGGTTCCCTGTAACTGGAGTTATAGACAGATGGTTGTGAGCCACCACCATGTAGGTGCTGGAAACTGAACCCCAGTCCTCTGCAAAAAAGGAGCAAGTACTCTTATCCACTGAACCATCTCTCCAGCCCTCATCCTGTATAATAGTCAGCTGGTGTGGTTTGTGGGAAAAGACCACTGTCTTAAACAGCTAATATTGATGGCTGCTTTCTCTAGATCCTTCTGTTTCAAGCCATGAGTCTGAGTTTCTTCAAGCCTCTAGAAAATGCTCCCCCTCCCCTTTTTAAAACCTCTTACTTACTTCACCTTAGTGTTTGTTCATCTAAGCCCATGTCAAGGTGTCTGGTTTCTTCATTTGAACTTCACTTTCTTGTCTGTTAATTCTCTCTCCTTGGAGGCTATTTCCGGGTTCTTTTTAAACCAGCTTCAGGAATCTTTCCTTCTCTTCTTACACATTGTCTTCTGTGGTCATTTGATCTTGGCAGCAGTCCCCACGAGGAAACTTTTCACACAGTATAAAGTATAGCCTCCTACTTTACACAGGAGCTCACCATTCCGGTTTCTATGGCTGTGTTTTCATTCTGGGGGAAGCTGGTTGGTTGTATCTATTCCTTCAACAAGTTGTGGTTGTTAACTCTAAATAGCTGGCTTTTTTTTCTCAGCACACACATTTTTGATAATGCAGTTTGCCTGTGTGTTTTCTTGTATAGGTCGTTCTTCTACGCTTCTAACTTCTTTCATTTGTCTTTCTGTAAATCTGAGTATGACATCATACTTCGTATTCTCAGCCACTTGAAGCTTTCCTCATACTGTGATCTTTCAGTATGCCCTTCCAGTGTTGGTGTGAAGTTTATTTATACTAACGTGTTGTTGACTGCTAGCTACTTTAAGACAGAGTTTCTCTGTGTGGCTTTGGAGCCAGTGCTCTGTAGAACAGGCTGGCCTCGAACTCACAGAGATCTGTGTGCCTCTGCCTCCTAAGTGCTGGGATTAAAGGCGTGCACCACCACTGCCCAACTTCATTTCTTTTTTTTAAGTTTAGGTATCATTATTGTATGTGTATGTATGCGCGATGTGTGTACACAAGCGTGTGTACCGTGGTGTATGTGTGGAGGTCAGAGGACAGCTCCAGGGAGTTGGTTTCCTCCTTTGCCTTGACCTGGGTGGCAGCAATTGAGCTCTGGTGGCTGAGCTTTTGAGGCTTGACCTACTAAAGTCAAGTACCTTGACCTACTAAATCATCCCGATGGCCTTACCCTTTCATTTCAACAGGGAGGTGTTGCCATGGAGGCCAGAGGAGCACTTTCAGGAGTCACTTCTCTTCCATTCTGTGAGTCTCAGGGATGGAACTCAGGTCATCAGGCTTGGTGGCAAGAGCCTTGAGCTCCTGAGCCGCCTCCCTGGGCCCCTCTGAGCGCTTTAAAGATTTCGCTGCACTGTTTTCGTTGGGGCGTCCTTGTCTTTAACTTTCTGAAGCTTTCTTTAAGTCCCGCCTAAGATTCTGTTTCCTGGCCCTGTCATCTATTAGCTTTGGAGCTCCATTTAAGGAAGTCACTCCCTCCTCTTTGTCTTGAATGTCTTCTGTACCTTTCTTCTTCCTCAGACACCACCCACATCTGCTCTAATTGCTACACGGGCTGGAAGTACCCTCTTGCTTGTCTGTTTCTGCTCAATGCTTTCAGTTTGGAGGGTTCCTGGGACACATCTTCAAGCTCAGAGATTTTTTTCACACAGCCGTGACACGTGCAGATGAGACCACCAAAGGTAGACTGTGTTTCTGTGCCTGGGCTGGAAATCGCTAGGATTTTTTCTTGATTCTTTCTTATTTTTATTTTTCCTATTTTTTGAAGTGTGTGTGTGTGTGTGTGTGTGTGTGTGTGTGTGTGTGTGTGATGCCCACAGAAACCAGAAGTGGCAGAATATCCTTGGCACTGAAGTCACAGGCAGTTGTGAGCCAGGAATCTAACTTGGGGCCTCTGCCGGAGCAGTAAGTATTCTTAACTGCTGAGTCGTTTCTCTAGCCCTGACTTCTTTTTGGCCCTTATTTTAATTTTTTTTTTTTTTTTTTTTGAGGCAAAGTCTCTCTTTGTAGTCCTGACTGCCCTGGATCTTGCTAGGAAAAGTGACTCTTAAACTAGTCTGGCCTTGAACTCACAGAGATCCACCTGCCTCTAACTCCCAAGTGCTGGGTTTAAATGTGTCTGCCACCATGCCCACTGATTCTTATTTTTGAACATTTATTTTCTCTCTCTCCTTCCCCTCCTGTGTATGTGCATGTGTGTGCGCGTGCATGTACGTGTGTGGTGTGTGCACGTGTGTGCTGGGGACATTTGTGTCATGATGCACGTGGTGCGCGTGTGGTGTGTATGTGCGTGCATGTGTGTGCATGTGTGTGCATGTGCGTGCGTGTGCGTGTGTATACTGGGGACATTTGTGTCATGATGCACGTGGTGCGCGTGTGGTGTGTGCATGCATGTGCGTGCATGTGCGTGCGTGTGTGTGTTGGCGACATTTGTGTCATGATGCACGTGGTGCGCGTGTGGTGTGTGCGTGCGTTTGCATGTGCGTGCGTGTGTGTGTTGGAGACATTTGTGTCATGATGCACGTGGTGCGCGTGTGGTGTGTATGTGCGTGCGTGTGCGTGCATGTGCGTGCGTGTGTGTGCACGTGTATGCTGGGGACATTTGTGTCATGATGCACGTGGTGCGCGTGTGGTGTGTGCGTGCATTTGCATGTGTGTGCGTGTGTGTACTGGGGACATTTGTGTCATGATGCACGTGGGAGGTCGGAGGGCAGCTCTGTGGGTCAGTTCTCTCCTTGCACCTTTACGTGGGCTGGGGGATTGAACTCAAGTCCATCGGGCTCTCGTGGCAAATGCTTTACTACTGAGCCATCTTGCCAGCCTTTTTTTTTTGGTTCTTTCTTGAGGTTTCCTTTTGCCAATTTTTGATTTTGTGCACTCTTGATTGATTAGTGTTACTTTGTCTCCTTTTTAGTAAGACATTGTCCCCAGGTATTCCATGTTTACATCTTTAGTTTCCTTTGTGGTGCTGGGGGTGGAACCCAGGGCCCTGAACGTGCTAGGCTAGCGCTTATGGCTGAGGCACACTCCAGCCCTGTCTTGCATTTCCACCTCTCAGCTTTATTGACAATCTGTCTTTGCTTGCTCTCTGTGCACTTTAGAGACCTTAGCACAATTCAGAGGTTTAAATTTTTTTTTTTTACTTTTATGTGCACTGGGGTTTTGCCTACATGTATGTCTGAGTGAGAGTGTGGAGTCTCTTTGAACTGGAGTTACAGACAGCAGGGAGCTGCCATGTGGGTGCTGGGACTTGAACATGGGTCCTCTGGAAGATCAGTCAGTGCTCTTAACTGCAGAACCATCTCTCCATCCCCAAATGGTTTAAATTCCTGATCAGCTAAGTTTAGTTTCTCTGCCATGTCTTATTCTAGTATCTTGGCCAATCTCTCAAAACTCATGACGTGTAGACATGATGGATCAGGCACAAAGAACACTGTAATAGTTGTGGTGAGGCAGGGTGTTAGGGGCTTGGTAGTCCCAACATCGAGTCTCAGTGCTTTCCCGAGCCCGTGCCTGGATTGTGAACTTCAAAAGGGCTTCTCAATTCTCCCATCCCTGACTTCTGAGGTGGGGCAAGATGGCCAGCGTGACTTCCAGCGGGTGTTTTCCTCTCCTTGGGTCAGCAAGGCTGGGATAAGAAGCTTAGGCTGTGGTTAATAACTTCTCTTGAGAGGAGAACCTATTTAAAAGAAGAAATCCTCTGTTATTTCCGAATGATTCTGTTCCCATTTCCTCTGCAGATTTTCTTACAGTATTCACTGTGGGTCCTTATGTGGCTCCTAGGGGTAAAATGCACAAAACAGGTCCCTCACCCTCACCAGGACTGGGCTCCTAGTGTTGTCACCCTGAGATGTGTCCCCTCTGCCTCCAGCAGCTGTACCTGCTGCAGTAGGGTCTCCCGGCCTCAGAGCCTGCTCAGCTTCCCATGGGTCCCCCAGCTTGAGGACTTTGCTTTCCCTGCTCTCTCTCCTCTCTTTCAGAGGGAGATGGTGACTCATTGGCCATGTAACTATTGCTTGTCCCATCAGAGCAGTGTCTCCCAAGCTTCTGATTCGCAGAACCAGAAATTAAAGTCTCCTCCAGAAGTATTTTCAAATGGGAGCCCTAGAAAACAAGTTGGGGAGTATGCAGAGGCTGAAAAGTGCTGGGTGATGATGGCGCACGCCTTTAATCCCTGCTCCCAGGAAGGCAGAGGCAGCTGGATCTCCAAGTTCCAGGCCAGCATGGTCTACAGAGCGAGTTCCAGGGCAGCCAGGTCTACACACAGAAACCTTGTGTCAAAAAGTTAAAAAAAAGAGACAGAGACAGACTGAAATGTTTCTAGGTTCAGTCTAAGGAAATAATTGCTGCTCAGAAATACAAGGATGTTCATTGAGATTTACAGGGGTAAATAAATGGTTAAATATAGGTTTTTGCAGCTATGAGTAGATATTTTTAAAAGTATTTTTGAAGAATATCTAAAAGAATAGCTTGCTTCTGTTGCTGTGATAAAGAAACAGTATGACCAAAAGCATCCTGGGATGGAAAGACTTTGTTTCAGCTCACAGCCTACCGCCATGGTGGAGGAACTCAAGACTGCAGTGTGAGGCAGAACCACAGAGGAGCAATGCTTACTGGCTAGCTCCATTCTCACATCCAGCCTCTTATTCCGCTACCTTTCTTATCCAACCCAAAACCACAGTGGACCGGCCCTAGCACATCAATCAACAGTCAAGAAAAAGCCTCACAGGCATGCATGCCCACAGGCCAGTTCGATGGTGGCAACTTTTAGTTGGTGGTTCCTCTTCTGACACATCAAGTTAATCACCAAGATAACCTGTCACAAACACCAGAAAGCTAACTGTGCATTGAGGGGTGGGGGTGGGGAGCAGACTTAGAACTAGATAAACATTTCATCTTGAATGACTTCAAAAATCATGTAGAATAAATACGCATGTTTTACTATTGGCAGGAAACATAGCAAAATGTTTACTGGTTATTTCTGGACTGAGGGTTTATGAATGACTCACTTTCTTCCTTTATTTTCCTTTGAATTTCCTTTCCAAATTTCTTCCAACACACGATTGTACTTAGAATAGAAAAAAAAAAGTTTTAGGGTTAGAAAAGCAGGTGTGTCCATAGACAAATTCAGATTCTTGAATATGGGCCATAGAAAATATACATATATGCACATACAAATATATGTATTCTGCCTCTAATTGCCATAGAAAATAATCAGCTGACTAATTTTGTGTCTAAACATGCATCTCCTTTTCAGCCACTGACCCACTTTTTAAAAGTTTTATATAGCACAACTTTTTCATGTCTCTCTCTTTGTGTGTGTGTGTGTGTGTATGTGAACACACACACACGGAGGCCAGAGGATGATGTTGAGTGTACATGTGTGTGCAATTACCCACAAAGGCTAGAGTATCGAAGCTTCTGGAGCTGGAGTCACAGGTGAGCTGCTTAACTTGGAGGCTGGAAACTGAATTCAGGTCCTCTGGAAGAGCAGCAAGTGCTTTTAATCCTGAACCACCTCTAGGCTCTTCCACCTTTTCTTTTGATGCGGGATCTCCACTGAACCCAGAGTTTACCTCTTTGGCTAGACTGGCTATCTAGCAAGTCTCAGGCATCCTCCTGCCTCTGCCTCTCCATTACTGTAATGATAATCATGCACTGCTGTACTCAGCCTTTTTCACATGGGTTCTGGGGATTGAACTCAGGTCCTCGGGCCTGTGTGACAAGCACTTTGCTAACTAAGCCCACATCGCCAGCCTTCAATCCTTGTTTTGATATCTCAGAGTTGTTTTGATTTGCATTTCTCTGATGGCTAAGGATGTTAAGCATTTCCTTAAGTGTCTTTCAGCCATTTTATATTCCTCTGTTGAGAGTTCTCTGTTTTGATCTGTACTCCATTTTTTTTATTGGATTATTTGTTCTTTTGATGACCAATTTCTTGAGTTCTTTGTATATTTTGGAGATCAGTCCTCTGTCTGATGTGGGGTTGGTGAAGATCTTTTCCCATTCTGTAGGCTGCTGTTTTGTCTTGTTGACCGTGTTCTTTGCTTTACAGAAGCTTCTCAGTTTCAGGAGGTCCCATTTATTAATCATAATAACTTCTCTTTTACTAATACCTAAAGTAAAGTCTCTTGTGGGGGATGATGACTGGTGGGTAGATTGATGGATAAATCATGATGATCCGTGAAGACCCAATGGTGTACATACATAGAGCCAGATGGACAGACAAGATTAGATTGTCCCCTACACAGAAGGATTAGAGATGGGTTAGCATAAAAGGCAGACATTGAGTGAATTTTGAAGGATGAACATAATTTTAAATTGGGCCAGGATGTTCTGTGGTCAGAACTGTAAGCAAAAGCTAGGGTAGGAAAACAAGGGATGTATGTGGGGAAGAATGGATGGCCAGCAATTTGTGTAGAGCTGTAGACTATGAGTGGATGGAGGGGAAGTGATGGAAATACTTCTATAAAGTTGGTTGAGGAGCAGGAGAAATGAAGCAGCAGCTAAGAGCATGCACTGATTTTGCAGAGGAC
Source organism: Microtus oregoni (assembly GCF_018167655.1). Taxonomy (NCBI): domain Eukaryota; kingdom Metazoa; phylum Chordata; class Mammalia; order Rodentia; family Cricetidae; genus Microtus; species Microtus oregoni. The sequence continues at coordinate 61,177,093 of NW_024543061.1, forward strand.
CAGCGTTCCCAGCACCCACATCAGATGGCTCACAAATACCTATAAACAGCTGTCTTTGGCCTCCTTGGGTACCTACACTCGTGTGCCCGCTCTCACAATTTTTTATTTGTGTGTTTGTTGAGACAAGGTTTCTCTTTGTAGCCCCAGCTTTCCTGGAACTTACTCTGTAGACCAGACTGGCCTTAAACTCAAAGATCTGCCTGCCTCTGCCTCCCAAGTGCTAGAACCAAAGGTGTGTGCCACCCGCCACCACCATCTGTCTAGAAGAAGAGGAAGAAGAAGAGGAAGAAGAGGAAGAAGAGGAAGAAGAGGAAGAAGAAGAAGAAGAAGAAGAAGAAGAAGAAGAAGAAGAAAAGAAAGGAGGAAAGAAAGAAAAGAAAAGAAAAGAAAAGAAAAGAAAACTGGTTGGAATGGTTGGAAACAATCTTTGAAGACCCAATTTGGCATCCTGGACCAAATGCCTCTCCAGGTGCTGTGTGGGAATCTGGACAGGAGAGTGGGTTAGGCTGGGGAGGTCACAGGCAGCTTTTGTTCCTTGGACATCCCTTCCAGGACCTCTACCTGACAGCCGGGTGCCTCTGTGGAGCAAAGAACATCGGTCACCAGACTCTGACTGTGTCATCCCTAGTGAAGTAGTCTGGTAACTCAGAGCCCTTCTGTTATTGAAGAGCAAACTGAAGTCCAGGGGTGTGATTTCCCCCTCCGTCCCCTTTTTTGGTATTTTCATACAGGGTCTTGCTGTCTATCTCAGGTGGTTTCAGATATGCCATGCTCCTAACGAGGTCTCCGAGTACGGTAGGCTTGTGCCACCACACCTGGACTGAGAGGCAGGATGCTTACCTGGGCTCTGGAGTTCTCACAAATGCTCTGTCCACAGTCAGCCACAGCACTGGGCAGGGGCTCTCTGAAGCATAGGAAACAAACCAGCTTGATAAAAGGTGTCTTGTCTACTCACTTTTTTGCGGTGCTTGGGATTGAACCCAGGGCTTTGTGTACATGCAGTACATGTTCTATACTGGATATTCAATCAGCCATGGACAATGAAAGCTCTTTCAAATCCACGTGCAGTCTAATTCCCTGTCTTGGTCAGGGTTCCCATTGCTAGGATGAAACACCAGGACCAAAAGCAATTTGAGGAGGAAAGGATTTATTTCTCTTCCACTTCGACATCACTGTTCATCATCAAAGATGTCAGGACAGGAACTCAAACACGGCAGGAACCTGGAGGTAGGAGCTGATTTAGAGGCCATAGAGGAGTTTTGGTGACTGGCTTACTCTTCTTCATGGCTTGCTCATCCTGTTTTTTGTTTGTTTTAATCTGGTTTTTTGAGACAGGGTTTCTCTATATCCCTGGCTGTCCTGGAACTCACTCTGTAGACCAAACTGGTGTCCAACTCAGAGATCTGCCTGCCTCTGCTTCCCTCAGTGCTGGGATTAAAGGTGTGAGTCACCAAGGGACCCATCTCAGCGTGCTTTCTTATAGTACTCAGGACGCCAGCCCAGGCTTGGCCCCACACACAATAGGCTGGGCTCTCCCATATCAATCACTAATGAGAACATGTGCTATAGGCTTGCCTACAGCCGATTTTATAAGAGGCATTTTCTCAATTAGGTTCCCTCCTCTCAGCTTGTGTCAAGTTGACAGAAAACTAACAAGCACATCCTCTAACCTGCACAGGGGTCATTGAACTGAAGCTCAGCAAGCTCTCAGAGCTGGAAAATGGCAACTCAAACCTAAAAAAACAAAGAAATAAAGAAAAAGAAGAACTGTCAAAACAGAAACCCTAGGAATACAGGCTTTGAACCTCCTAATGGAGATTTTTGCTTTCCCAAGGTTTCCATAACCCAAGATCAACCAGGATCTGAAAATATTGAGTGTAATATTCCAGAGGTTAACAATCCATAGATAGGTTTTTTTAAAGTTGTGCCCCTTTCTGAGAAGCATCCTGAAATTTCCCACTGTCCTACCTGGGAAGTCAGTGATGGCTTTGTTCAGCATCTCCCTTCTGCCCATCTGCCTACCCACTAGTTCCTAGGCACCATGTTGGTTACTACATTGACCATTACAATGTTGTCATGATTGTGTTCAAGGGACCCATGTTTTACATAACAGGAGGAGCGGATGGAGAGTTCAAGATCAGCCTGGCGTACAGAATAGCAAGACTCTCTCTCTATCTTTCTCTCTCTCTCTCTCTCAGTCACTCCTGACAATACATACATGTAACAAAAATAAATAAAAATAAAGGCAGATGAGGTGGTACCAACCCATCATCTCCAAGCAAGAAGATCAGGAGTTCAAGACCAGTCTTGACTGGAGAGCAGGTCTGGGCAATCAGTGTACTTGAGACCCTGTTTCAAAAGCAGACAACAAATGGAAGTGTAGTAGTGTTGGTGTGTCAGTGCTTGTGACCATAAAAAGTGTGTCCTTTAAGTAAAAAGAGAAATGTTTGCATATATATATATATATGCCCGGGTGCAGTGGGGGGAGCATGTGCAGGACTTAGTAGTAGCCACAGTACTCAGAACCCAGGGACAAGTGGTGACATTGTTTTAACACCCCCCACCCCTCCCAGTGACTCTGGGGCATAGAGAAGTTTCAGAAGCTTTGCTCAAGTGCGTGACTAATTGACTGTGGGGGACGTGGGAACTTCAAGACTGGCCTCTCTCCTCAGCTGTCTGAAGCCAGCCTGCTCAAGGGACCTAGGTAAGGCGGCCACCTAGCAACAGACAGAGAGTGGGCCAAACCAGGACCCAGGCGGCCGCAGATGCCAGGGAATTGAAGAACACAAAGCATAATAAATTTTACAAGCCTAAACTTTTTGCTTTAGTCCAAGGCACCCCCTTCCTGGGACTGCTTCTACTTGCCTGCTGCATACCTGTGGGGATTTACACCCACTCTGATGAGAGATAGCTGGGATCCCTCCAGCCTGGGAATGAGGTGTGTTTGACAAGTCTGCCCCACTGGGGAGATTAAACATAATGAAAGACCCAGGTGTAGATGGATGTCTCACTCTTGTCACCCGGAACTGCCTCTCGCTCGCTCGCTCGCTCGCTCTGCGAGAGTGAGAGCAACTGAAAGCAAGAGTGGATGTTCCCATAGGGCATGTGGGAACAGACACGCAAGGGACGGGGTGGGGGAGGGGTGAGGAGGGGATGTGGGGGTGGGAGGAAGAGGGGCACTGGGGGAGGTATACTCCCTTCTGCCGAGCAGAGGCAAGAGGGCTTGGTATCCCTGAGTGGTCAGGGAAGGCATAGTACAGGAAGGGATAGTATGGAAACATGAGCCAGGTGGGAGAGAGCTACACCATTGGCTAGAGATGCCAAGGCTGGATGGGGGAGTCGGGGTGTGTGAAGGGCTGTGTGGGGGCTGGGGTAGCTACAGCAGGAGAGCAAGACACTGCTCCCCTACAGAGGTGAACAGGTTGAAGGTCAGGCTTTTGTCCTTCTCTTCTTGTCCCCTTGTCTTAAACCACACATGTAAACTTGGGACCCCGGGGTATGGTCAGTGCCAGTGTTCAGTCCTGGTCTGCGCGCAGCTGCCTCCACAGCTGAGATCTCTCCCACAGCTGCATTTTCATAAAAAAGGGGCTCCAGCATTATAACTCAAGCAGGGCATTTCTGGGGAGGAGGGGCAATTGTGCTGGGTGAAGGTCGGGGGCTGGAGAGATGGTGATGTCTTGCTACCATGCATAGCCTCCTCTGCCTGGGAATTCTCACAGTCATCTACCCAACTGCGGACTCCTTCACTGCAAACTGCCAGCAGGAGGGCTGGCAAGGAGAAAAGAGTTTGCAAAGGCTGTGACTTGCCTGAGTCGCCATAGGGGTCTTGGTGATCGGGACCTAACCTGGACAGGACAGGTGCTGTTGTGGGTGATCGGGCCAGAACCTCCCAGGTCTACAGAGTGGAATCTGCAATCCTGGGCTTTCTCTTCTCCATCCAAGAGCTGGGCAGCATGAGGGTGCCTGAAGGGGAGGTATGCGGGACAGGGCTGGGGTGGAGGGCGAAGGAGGCACCAGTGGTCTGCCCACTGCACCTGCCGCCAGCATCCCAAGCCCCAGGAGCTCAGCATTGCTGGGACCCTTTCCAGAGGCACGGTGGGAGATTGAGAAAGAGCAGGACAGAGGAAGAAACCCTGGGATTTTGTCTCCCCTTTTCCACGTGACCTGATGTATTTTTTTTCCTCCTCCCATAGAAGCCTACTCCCCCCACCCCCTAGCATCCTGATGTGACCTACTTATCTGCTCCTAAGGGAGGGAGGCGCCCTGGAAGGCTCCCAGACAGGCGTTCCCTCCTCCCTCCGAGGGAAGCAGAGGCTGTAAACCTGAGAGGGTGGAGTGGGGATGTTGGGCGGGGTGAGGAGGGAAGGTAAATGGAGGCTAGCGGGACAGAGGAAGGGGCTCCAGGTGCCATTGGCTACCAAGCCTGTACAGCCCACCCCTGATGGTATGGACCTAACAGGACAGAGTTGTCACCACTTCACAGATGAGGAAACTAAGTCTCAGTGAGCCACAGACAAACAGCTCCTAAACGATCTAGGACCATCTTTTATTTTCCCCTGCTGCCTCCTCCCTTTTTTTTTTAGTAAAGAACTGAAGTTCAGAGAAGTTAAGTCATTTGTGAAAGTCATACAGCAAGCAAATAGCAGAGCTGGGGTTTGAACCCATGTCTATCTGGGTCAAACATGGGCTCTAGCCCTTGCCTAGACTACAGTTTTATTGGACTTAATAAGAAAGGATTTAGCAAAGCTGGTCTTGGCTGATGCTGGTAATCTCAGCATTTGGGAGGCTAAGGCAGGAGGATTGCTACAAATCTAAGGGCAGCCTTGGCTGCAAAGTGGGACTTTGTCTCAAAGGGGCAGAAAGGGGGAGTGTCGATTTGGCAAAGCCCACGTTCCCAGATCTTAAGTAAATTTAGAATGCTGAGTCAGGTTGGTGATGGAGAAATCAGAGAATAATAGGATTGTATAATGCTATCGTGTTATGCTAATCTTGGCTCTGAGGAGTCTCTTCCCTGTGGAAGGCAGTAACAGAGAACATTCTCAATTCTCTCAGTGGCTCCCCATGCCCTCAAGAGAACATCCCAGGCATCAGCGCCACGGCTCTGGTCTTTTTGCTCTACTCAGTTTTTAAATCAAATGTTTGAAAATATACCCATATCACTCACTAAATATGAATTTGTATATAAATCCTTTCAAAGGATTTTTGCTATTTTTTCTAATTTTATAAACTTTATTGTTTAAAAAAACTTGCAAATAAATAAAAGCATTCACCAAGATTAGTTAGTTTTCTTTCTTTTTTTTTTTTTTTTTTTGGTTTTTCGAGACAGGGTTTCTCTGTGCCTTTGGTGCCTGTCCTGGAACTAGCTCTTGTAGACCAGGCTGGCCTCGAACTCACAGAGATCCGCCTGCCTCTGCCTCCCGAGTGCTGGGATTAAAGGCGTGCGCCACCACCACCCGGCTAGTTTTCTTTTTTGATATAAATCTCACACTGTAGATCAGACTGGCTTCAAACTCTCCACAATTTTCCTGCCTCAACAACCCAAGAATAGGATTACAGGCATGCACCACACGTTGAAAGATTCACTATTTGAGTTCAGGAATTATTAGTTGAAGTGTTCCATTCTGGCCTGTGCCTGTGACTCTGTGACAGAGTGCCTGCTACTGTGTGTGAAGCCCTAAGCTCACACAGAGGCAGAAAATGTTTTTCTTTCAGGTGCCAAATAGTTGGGACTTTTGGGGAGCTCACAGCCCAAGACCTGTGCACACGGTTAGGTGACTAATAGATAGAATAGCCTATGATTAACCCCGTCCACCTCCCCTGCATGCTAAGCTCCTATAAGTACTGTTTTCTCTGTGTAGAATTTTCTCTCTCCTTCTACAGCTATATCCTATCCGCCCTGTTAGCCGCATTGCTTTGCAGTCTTTTTTTTCTTCCCCCATGTGGTTCTGGAGCAGCAGTTCTCAGCCTGTGGCTTTCGATTTCATGGGGTCGCATATGAGACGTCCTGCATATCAATGTTTACATTGGGATTCACAGCAGTAGCAAAGTCACCGCTATAAAGTAACAATGAAATAATTTTATGGTTGGGGGTCACCATGCGTGAGAAATTGTATTAAAGAGTCGCAGCATTAGGAAGGCTGAGAACCTTTGTGCTAGGGGGTCAAACCCAGGGCCTTGCATGCATTCTGTCATTGCACTGTGTATGGGTCCACATAAGAGGAACTCAGTGTCCTTATCTATAAAGTGAACCAGTTCTGCTGACATTGGTGGCGCATGCCTTTAATCCCAGCACTTGGGAAGCAGAGGCAGGTGGATCTCTGTGAGTTCTAGGCCAGCCTGGTCTACAGAGCGAGTTTCAGGACAGTCAAGATTACACAGAGAGACCCTGTCTTGAAAAACAAAAAAACAAAACAACAACAAAAGTGAACCAGTTGTGTAGGCTATTAAGAGGATAAAGTAAATCAATACACAGGAATTGATGGCCCGTGAGAGCTTGCTCACCACTAGAATCTGCTTTTAATAAACTCCTGCCCAGGTGACATAGCCATATTTGGCTTCTTAGAGCAATACCTTTTGTATAAGGAGCACTCAGTAAATAAATTTTTAAAATTTTTATTTTATGTGCATTGGTGTTTTGCCTTCATGTATGTCTACATGAAGATGTCAGATCCCCTGAAACTGGAGTTACAGACAGTTGAACTGGTCATGTGTGTGCTGGTAATTGAACCCGGGTCCTCTGGAAGAACAGCCAGTGCTCTTAACCACTAAGCCATCTCTCCAACCCTTGGTTTTCTTGTTTTGATGTGGAGTCTTGCTGTCCTGCCCAAGCTGGGTCAGGAGAGACATTCAGTGTGGAGGTTCCAATCAAAATCGAGCTCGCTCACCCTGCGAGTGCCCTTCTGCCGCAGAGGGCGACCAATAGGAAAACAAGCAGCTGCATTATGACTCAGTGCAGGGTGTTAAAGGGGAACCAGAAGTGCTCGAGGAGACTTTGGGGACAAGAGCCAGCATTATAAAGCTTCAGGGATACGTTGGTAACTCGGAATCCCTCCCCAGAGTGACAAAACAGTCTGTGACATGGGACTGCTGCCCTTATGTGAGGGGGAGGGGCTCCGGCAATGAAAAAACAGCTTGGGGACTTAGGGTATAGCTCAGTGGTAGAAAAGAAAAGAGTATCTTGTGGAAAGAGGTGGCTCTGTGTAGTGTCACTTACGGGGAACTTACGTGTGTGCTCCATATCCAAAGACCTCCTTCCCACCCCTTCTGGAAAGACCTTTAACTTTGCTTCAGGGAGCTCATTCTGCCCTCACTGATGGCCACCAAGCAATCACTGAAGCCCGTGGGGGGTTTCGAATGGGCATTATTTGGTGTCCTAGTCTGGGTTCTTGAGAAAGACCCATGCTTTGTAGTCTGAATGTGTGCCAGGTAAGGGCTCTGCCACTGAAGTATCCATGGCCCAGCCACCAAAGAGCCTCAGTTCTTCAGGCCTTGGACATCTGTACACACTTTAGAGGGTTCTCATGAGCAACGATGAGGATGTTTTATGTATACAGTAGAAGCCCTGAATAGAGTTCATTCTCCCATTACCTAGTTTTGAGGGCCTTAAAGCAAGCAGCTGTGCTCGCATAGGTGTGAAGGCTGGAGCTTTAGAGACTACCAGTTTTTAGAGTCCCTACAAGACACCCTCTTTTCCACCTGGGCAGGGGGTCAGGTAACTGCGGCTGTCTCTCCCCAACCCCCACTGCTCCTCTCCTCCAGAGCCCAGCAAGGCCCCCAACCCTGCACAGCAAAACCGGGCCCCTGGGGGTGGAGGGTGGGGGTGGGAGGGCTGTTTCGGTTCCTTTTTCCGCAGAAGAGTTCTTGGTTTCCTGCTGAGTTTCCCCAGGCTTCCCTTTGGCTATAGCTACTGCAGTCACTTCAGAGTGACAGCTACCGCTTTCTGAGGGCCTGACTTTGTTGTTGTTGTTGTTGCTGTTGCTGGCTTTTTGTGTTGTTTTGTTTTCCTTCCAGACTTGTCAGAGCAAACCCAATTTACAGATAAGAAGACTCAAGTGAGGGAAGTTCATTTGCTCACAGTCACAGCTAGCAGGGGCCTTGCCTGGGATGACAGGTGCCCCAGATAGCTGGATGAGGCCAATGCAGGACCATTCTGAAGCGTGATATTGCTAGGCTGTATTCTACCTCGTTAGACTAGGACAGTGTTTAAGATTTCCTCTAGAGTTGATGTCTTTACCAAGAGTGGAGTCAAAGGTGTGAGAGGAATTCTTACTTTGAGAGAAGCATTCAGGTTTGGTGCTTATCTCTTCCCGCATCCTCATGTGGCCCCTCTCTGCCCCCTCTCTGCTTGTTATAGAGAATACAGGCTAAGCTGTAGTTTAGGGCCTCTGCAACCAGAAATCTTGCTATAAACCCACTCGGACTAAGATCAGGAGAGAGCTCTCAGATCCCATTCTTCTGGTCCTTGCAGAACACAAGCTTCCCAGAATGCCCCCTTCCAAGTGAGAGGGTAGGTCTGTTGGAAAAGTCGGTGGTGGTTGTTTTTAAAGCCAGAAAGTCTTGTGTATGTGAAAGACAGAATCTGGACTTTGCTGAGACTGACTGGTTTTTATTATTTGGAAATCAGTACAAGCAGATTATCAAATAATTTTACCACATTAGCATGGCCAGATAAGAGAAAGGTCTAAAACCTACCTGTAGAACCTTAAGATCACTAAAGACAGTGCAGGCGATTTATGAAGGCCTTGTCTAACCCACATCTTCTATCTGGCTCCCCTTTCTTCAGCATTTAGAGCTGAAGACAGTCTGCAACACAGGAGCCACTGGAGAAGAAGAACGTGCTAGCATGAACAAGACAACTAAAATGGGAAATTGTTCTATTTCACGAAATGAATGTGGCTTGATTCTCAAATTGAAAGTCAAGCCAATGAAAAAACATAATAAAACTGACTGAAGGTGTAGCTCAGTAGTAAATCCAGGCTTAGGTAGCATGTGAGACCCCAGGTCACATTCCCAACATTACACAGAATAAGAAACCACCGAGTGATGGCACACGCCTTCAATCTCAGCTCTCAGAAGGCAGAGGCAGGCAAATCTCTGACTTAAAGGCCAGCCCGGTCTACAGAGCCTGTTCTAGGATTACGCAGAGACATCCTGTCTGGAAAAACACAAACAAAAGCGAGCACTCTCTGCTCCTCTAAGGACCTGAATTTGGTTCCCAGTATCCATAGACGGCTTATGATCACTTGGAACTCCAGCTCCAGGGGTTCCAACAACCTCTTCTAACCTCTACTGGCACTGTGCACACACACACATAATTAAAAATTAAAAAAAGAAAAATAGAAACCACTGAGGAACTGGAGAGATAGCTCACCAGTTAAGAACACTTGCTATTCTTGCAGAGGGACCCGGGTTCGATTCCCAGGACCCACATGGTGACTCACAACCACCTGTAACTCCAGCTCTAGGGGACCCTATGGCCACTTTGGACCTTTCCAGGTACCAGGCATGCACATGGTACACAATATAATCTGTTAAAGCACATGCAGATAAAACGACTAATTCTTTTTTTTTTTTAATTTTGTGGCAGATAGTGATTTGCAAATCATGAAACTAAAGTTCTTTGATAAATAGAAGAAAGTAAATAATGAAAACTATTCTTTCCTGGCAGTGGTGGTGCACAGCTGTAACCCCAGCCCTAAGGAGGCAGAGGCCAGCCTGATCTTCAGAAAGAGTTTCAGGACAGCCAAGACTACACAGAGAAACTTTGTTTCAAAAAGTAGCAACAACAAAAGCCTCTATACTTTATTGACGGTTTATTTGTGTCAAGCTAACAGTCCTCTAAAATACATAACTCCTCTTGTTTTGTTTTGAGATAGGGTTTTTTCTACATAGCCATAGCTGTCCTAGAGCTTACTATGTAGATCTCATGGAGATCATCCACCTGCCTCGCCTCCCAAGTGCTGGGATAAAAACAACTAATTCTTTTTTTTTTCTTTTCTTTTTTTTTAATATTTATTTATTTATTTATTTATTTATTTATTATGTATACAATATTCTGTGTGTGTATGCCTGCAGGCCAGAAGAGGGCACTATACCCTATTACAGATGGTTGTGAGCCACCATATGGTTGCTGGGAATTGAACTCAGGACCTTTGGAAGAGCAGGCAATGCTCTTAACCTCTGAGCTATCTCTCCAGCCCAAAACAACTAATTCTTAAAGAAAAAAAAAAAGCTGCTAAAAAGAAGAGAGTCCCCAGGGACCCAGGATGAATTAAGGACCGCCCTGGAGATTCTAGTCTGCACAGGGTCTTGCAAGGTAAGGGGGATGTAGTGAAAAAATTACACTTTGACTTTCCTTTTTTTTTTTCACTGATGCCTCCAAAAAACGGGGGGGGGGGGGGGGGGGGGAGTCAGTTTAACCAGGCATGATGGGTGCATACACCTTTAATCCCAGCTCTCAGGGGGCAGAGAGGCAGATTCCTGCAACTTCTAGGCCAGCCTGGTCTATACAGCAAATACCAGGGCAGGGCTGCATAGAGATCCAGTCTCAAAACCACAAAACCAACAAACAGACCAAGAGACAGTTTCCACATTCACAAAGCAAGGACTTTGGATGTGATTGGTTTCTAAGCAGTCCCCCGGTTTGGAAGCTCTTGCTTCAACAATATTTTCATGAAATGACACTCTGCTCCTCCAGCTCAAAAACACGTTAATCATCTGACTAACTGCTCAGATTTCCTGCTTTATGAGATCATCATTGCCTGTTCCAAGTGCTTTTGGCTGCCAGAGAGCAAACATTCCGCGTGTGGACTGGAAAGGCATTTTACTGTGACAATAGGTCTGGTGCTCTGAGGGCTGCTAATTTAATCCCAAACAGCGTTGAGCTGGGGTCAGCTCCAGCAGACTTTCTGAGATTTCAGAAGACAGAATTTCCTACTTTGCTTTCTGACAACTGCAAAGGAAGATCCTTAAGGGTTTTGTCAAGGGAGACACAGGGATCTAGAAACTTCACACCACAGGCTCCCAGCTGTCAAAGTGAGAGAGCCTTCCTAGCTCCAGGCCACTTTTAATCTTGTCTCGTGGGTGGGGGTTCTTCGTGCTGTGATCTGGAGCTGGGACTCAACCTACCTTCAGGAGGCACTGGCTGGGGCTCTATGTACATTACATCACTACAGTCGGGACATAGGGGCATGTTTTCTCAATGACGAGCTCCACATAGTTTTCAGAACTCCTCAGTGGTTCTTTACAGGCGCTTCAAACCCTGAAACCCATACATAGAACCAAAGGCGAAGCTGGGTATTGTGTGTGTGTGTGTTACCAGTAAATTCTCATATAGTACTATGAATACCCTCATGGAGGCCGATGCAAGATGTGGTAGACACAGAGGGAAGGAAAAGTAATCAAGGGTAGAGCTCTGGAGCAGGGCTGCTTGGGTTTGAACCCTGGCCATCACCTTTTTGCTGGGCTATCTGCTCTAGGGCACATTACTTAACCTGTCTGTGCCTCACTTTCTTAAAAAATTGCTGTGAAGGTTAAGTGAGTTCGTTCAGGGACGGCATCAGGAGCTATATCTGCCCTGGTATGTAAATGCGGCAGATGCCATGGTAAGTTCTATGCTAACTGCCGGGATGTATTATTTATTCTCCCTTAGAAAAAGAAAAAAAACACAACACTGAACCCTACACTAGCCAGCAAGAAATGCCTGTGCGTAGAGGAAACAAGAAACTAGTGTGAAGATCGGGCCTTGGTTTCTTCTTTGTAAAAGGTTTCGTGCTGTGCCTAGTTAGTTCCCCCTCAATACGCGCGCGCACACACACACACACACACACACACACACACAAACACATCTTCGCCTGAGCTGAGGACCAAACCCAGGGCTAGCACTCTACCACTGAGCTGAGTCTCCTTTTACTTTTAAAGACAGACTCTCATGTAGCCCAGGCTGGCCTCAAACTTGCTGTGTAGCTGAGGATGACTGTGAGCTTCTAATATCGGCTTCCTTCTGATATTACCACACCTGAAACCCAGGCTTCACGCATGCTAGGCAAATACTCTAGCACCCGAGCTACGTTCTCAGCTCCAGCTCTACTTACATACAATAATATGAACTAGAAATGTCCACACTGGCAGTGGCAGCGCACGCCTTCAATCCCAGCAATCAGAAGGTAGAGGCAGGAGGATCTCTGAGTTCCAGGACAACCTTGTCTACAGAGTGAGTTCTAGGACAGTAAAGGACAGCTAAGGCTACACAGCAAAACCCTGTCTCAGGAAAAGAAAGAGAGAGAAAGGAAGAAAGAAATGTCCTTGCTAAACTGTATAGATGACGGTGGTGTTAACTTTAGTGATGCTGGTTGACCCTAAGACCTTCTATGTCCTTAGCTAATGTTCAATTAAACTTATTTTTACCTGTCGCAGAAAATTACATGCTATAAATAAGTACTGGACTGTTCTTTTAGATGTTCTTAAATTACATTTCATTATTGTAGGTACATGTATGTGTATGCATGCGCATGTGCCGGGGTGCATGTGAGAAGGTCAGATCACAACTCTGGGGAGTAGGTTCTTTCCTTCCCCTGTGTGTGGCCCAGGGATCAAATCCAGGTTGTCATACTTAGTGGCAAGTGCTTTACACACTTAAATATCTCAATGGCCCTGGCCTGGACTATTTATGTATCCCTCCTCATGACTGTGTGTTTAACATGTACTGTATACTCCATGTGGGAGGGAACAAAGATAGCAAAACAGCATAGAGCGTGGCTCTCAACAACTTAACTTTATAGAGACACTCGAAACTTAAGTGAACTGATCAAGGATCAACACCAGCAGCTATGTAGTGAAATACTGAACCGAACTCAAAACCAACAATATCTGTGACGACTCATGAGCTTGTGATCCATAAGGTTGGTGCAGAAGGGCTGTTGTGAATTTGAGCTTAGCTTGAGCTGTATAGTGAATACCAGGCTAGCGGGTCTGCACAATGAGGCTCCACCTCAAACAAAACCAAACCAAAACAACCTAAAACTAAGTTTCAGTGCTACTGTGATAGGTGTGGCCAGTGAAAAGACATAATTTAACAGGAAATAAACACCGCGCATGTGTTGGAGTTGAGGTCTGTGTCCTGGGAGCCCTTGCTGGAGGGAAGCCTATGGGTAGGACTTCCAGGCTCGCTGGGAAACTGCTCATAACAAGAAGGACCAGTCTATGCTGCCATAACAAGCCTCAACACAGCAGCACAGGGTGCCTTAGCCGGAGGTGGAATGCTGCCCATCTGGGCAGTCTCCTGCAGCTTGCTTAGCATGTGGGCAGTCTCTGCCTTTTGAAGAGGGCAGTGGGTAGTTCTTACTTCTACCCTGGTACAGAGGCTAGCCTGCTGTTGAGTTACTGAGAGCCTTCTTTAGGGCATGAAAATGGTTGCCTGGTGGCTCCAAGTTGGGGACATATTGTACTCAGGCACCCACAAGCTTTTGCTAAAGCTGAATTTATCTTACCCCACCTCTAAGACATGATCACAACCTAAGCCAGTAACCTGGTTGCCAAGAAAGCTGGGTAGGTCAAAGTCCACCCTTACCATTCCTCCTTCAGGGTCTGACCTGACAGTGTCTTGATACCTTAGGGAAAAAAAACTGGATCCTGATTTTTGTCTGCTACACTTAAATATCTCAGGCATTTTTCTCTGCATTGATAGAGTGGCTAATAAGAACAAACTATACTAAGTACCTACTATGGTGTTAGCTCTTTTGCAACAAAATTGGGTGTTTGATCTCTGGGTTTTCTTGTTTGTTTGTTTAATTTGTTTATTTTGTTTTTTTTTCCTAGACAATGTTTCACTATGTATCCAGGCTGTCTTGGAATCCACCTGTCTCTGCCTCCCAATGCTGGGATTAAAGGTGTACACCACTGCCCAGCTGAGATTATTGTTACTGTTTTGTTTTGTTTTAAGGTTAAGAGAAAAATGAGACAAGTACTAGGGATGTAGCCCAGGGGTAGGTGACTTGCTTAGAAGGCATGAAGCCCTGAAATCTGTCTCCAGCAGCACCAAAAACTGGAAGTAGTGGCCCGTTCTGTGATCTCATCACTCAGGAGGTGGAGGCAGGGGGTCAAGGATTACTCATTGCGTTTCCTTATTCTGACTCTGAAGTCTCTGTTAATCTGAAACAGCAATCTACTTCTCTTTGTCGTCCTACTTGACATTCTTGAAGGTCAGCTGTTTTAGAGACTCTTTTTGGAGCCGTCTCATTTCTCCCTCTTATAATTTGACTTGGGCTCAATTAAGTTGTAAACTATAGTAACCAGTTTTGATCATTTTAAGGTATAAATTAGTGGTGCTAACATTTTCACGGTGAATTTGTGCAAGGTGAGAGATAGGGATCTAGTTCTTTCTCCTATATGAGGGTATCCAGTTTTGCCAGCATCATCTGTAGAAGAGGCTGCCTCTCCCCCTCCCATGTATGTTTCTTACACCCTTGTCAAGGATTGTGTGGCTGAAGCTGTGGGGTGGTTTAGTTTCTGGGTCCTCTACTCTATTCCGCTGGTCTACAGCTCTGGTTTGGAGTCACTATCTTGCTGTTTTGTTACTCTGGCTCTGTAATACAATTTGAAAGCAAGTATTGTGTCGCTTCCAGCATTTCTGCTAGGGATTGCCTTATCTTTGTGGGGAGGAGACTTTTGTGCTTCCATTTGGATTTTAAAATTGTTATTTCTATTTCTGAGAATAAGAATGGCATTGGAATTTTTGATGAAGAGTGCTTTAACTACATAGATTTTGCAATATTAATTATTCTAATCCACAAGCATAGGAAGTCTTTTCATCTTCTAGGGTCTTTTTCATTTTTTTTTTCTTTAAATAGGGTCTTGCTATGCATCCCTGCTTGACTTGGAACTGCATATACAGACCAGGCTGACCCCAAACCTGTATCTGTCTTCCTTCCTTGTCTTCTGAATGCTGGAATTTCAGGTGTGCACCACCAATGCTCAGCTCAGTGTCTTAAATTTTCATTATAGAGCTCTTTCACATTATGTTTGTACCCAGAGTTTTTAAACTATTAGAAAAAATTTTTTAAAAAGCTTTTAGGTTCGCCTGTCCCCAATTTCTTTCTCAGTAAGTTTGTTATTGGTGTGTAGAAAATCCACTGGGTTTTGTATGTTAGGTTTGTGTCCTGCTAGTTTGTTGAAAATGCTTCTCAAATCTAAGCATTTTCTGGAGGAGTCTTCAGGGCCTTTTAAGTTTAGCATCCTGTTACCTGTAAATAAAGCTTTTTTAAAATTTCTTTCTTATGTATCCCTTTTCATTCTTTCCTTGTTTGTCTTAGTTACTTTTCTATTGCTGTGATAAAACACCATGACCAAGACAACTTATAAAAGAATTCATTTAATTTGGGACTTATGGTTTCGGAGGGTTAGGGACCATGGTGGTGGAGCAAAGACAGCAGCAGGGACCGCTCAGCACTTATATCTTGATTCAAAAGTTGGAGAGAGAGAGAGAGCGAGAGAGAGCGAGAGAGAGCGAGAGAGAGAGAGAGAGAGGAGACCAGGAATGGTGCCAGTCTCTTGAATGTTCAAAGCCTATCTCCACTGACACCTCCTCCAAAAATGCACCTCCTAATCATTCCCAAATAAATCTACCAACTTGGGGCCAAGCTTCTGAAGGCCATTCTCATTTAAATCATCACACTGTTACACTGCTCCTGCTAAGACTTCAAGCCCTGTATTTAATAGGAGTGATGAGGGTAAGTACCTCAACATTATTCCTGACTTTAAATGAGATTATTTTAGTTTTTCCCCTTTTAGTATAATATTGGCTATAGGTCTGTGATATATAGTGTTTACTATGTAGAATATGTTTCTTCTATTCACAGTTTCTTCAGGGCTTTTATCATGAAAAGATATTGAACTTTATCAAAAGCAGCTCCCCCCTCCCTCCCTCTCTCCCTCCCTTCTTCTCTCCCTTCCTCCCTTCCTTCCTTATTGTGTGTGAGTACACAATGCAGGGTGGGGGAGCGCGTGCCGTAGCACACGTGTGAAGATCAGAAAATCACTTTGTGGAGTTGATTTTTCTCCTTCTACCTTTACGTGGCTCCTGGGGATTGAACTCAGGTCACCCGGCCTGTGGAGCAAGCCCTTTTACCTGATGAACTGTCTTGCTGGTCCTCAAAGGATTTTTCTGCAGCTGCAGAGATGACTGTGATTTTCTCACCTTAGGCCTGTTTCTGTGCCGTTTTACACTGACTGCTTTGCGTACGTTCAGCTACATTTGCATCCCTGGAATGAAGCCAGCTTCATCATGATGTATGATCTTCTCAATGTGTTCTAAATCTGTGTTGCAAGGGTTTGGCTGAGCATTTCCGGGTCTATGTTCATCAAGAAAATTAGTGGTACAATTAATTATCTTCTTTTGTGGAATCCTCATCCTGCTAAGGTACCAGAATAATGCTTATAGATTTATAGATAGGTTTGGTAGTGCTCTTTCCATTCCTTTTTAAAATTTTTATTTCTAAAACTACATCTATTTACTTACTTGTAAGTGTGTATGTGCATGCGCGTGGGTGTGGCATGCTATGACACACATATGAAGGTGAGAGAACTGCATGCAGGACTTGGTTTCCAGCTCTTATCCTTGCAGCTGAGCTCAGGTTGTCAGGCTTGGAGGCAAGGTTCTTCCCCTCCTGAGCCAGCTCACTGGCGTTTGTTTGCTTGGAGACAGTACCTTGCTACATAGCCCAGGCTTGCCTAGGACTCCCCGTGTAGCCAAGACTGACTTCAAACCCGCAGCGGCCCTTCTGTCTCCATCTCCTGAAGGCTGCTGGGATTACAGATGGGTGTCAGCACACCCAGCTATCCTTCCCTTTCTGTTTTATGGAACAGCTGGAGAAGCGTTGGTTTTTAGGCTTTCTTTAAAGGTTTGGTGTAACTCAGGGTCAAAGGCATTTGGTCGCGGTTCTCAGTGTCGTGGCTTTGCTATAAGAACTGTTCAGGTGGTACATCCCTTTGTTCTAACTTCAGAAGGTCACACGAGCCTAGGATTTTATTCCATTTGATATTCAAATGTAAGTTTTCAAAATATTCCCTAATGACATGAATTTCACCAGACTCTCTCAAAGCATCTCCTGCCTTCTCTCTCGGTGAGATTGGTGGGAGCTCGCTTGTCTGTCTCTTCACGAGATGGACTCCGTCACCCTCTTAGCTTCGGCTTCATTCATTTCCGCCCCGATATTTATTATTCTCACTGTCTTCTGCTTTGAGGATTGTCTGGAAGTATATAACTTTTTACTTTTGATCTCTCTGATTTTGGTTTGTTTGTTGGTTTGCTCTTTTGAGACAGGACCTTGCTGCCTACTCCAGCCTGGTCACCAACTAGTAGCAATGCCTTTGCCTCTGCCAAGGGTAGTGACAGCTGGTGCCTGTCCCTGACCTGACCTCTGCTATGGCCAACAGCCTCCCCCTGAGACCCACCTTATAGCTAGTCTAGGATCTCCTGGTAAGGTGCACTTGCACTTTCTTTCGATTCTAGGAATCATTTATTTCCTCACTGATTTCTTTAATGATTCAAAGACCATTCAAAAGATGTTCTTCAGTATTTGTCTGTTTCTGGGGTTTCTCTCATAATTGGTTGCTAGTTTTATCCTGTTGTGGTGTGATATGATACCGAAATTACTTCTTAATTTTATTTACTTCCTGGTGTGTGTGTGTGTGTGTGTGTGTGTGTGTGTAGGTCAGAGGACAACTTGTAGAAGTTGTTCTCTCCTTCCACCACGTGGGTCCCAAATGGATCAAACTGTAGTTGTCAGGTTGCTCAGAAGCATCTTGTACCCGCTGAGACAACTTGCCAGCACCATGGTGTTTTTAACTCTGAAATTTGTTGTTGTTGACTTCTAGTTTGGATGCCTTATCTGAAGAAGGGATGAGAGCGCTATTTCTTCCACTATTACTGTATGAGTACCTGTCTGGCTTTTTATGCTTATTAGTGTTTTTTTTTTAATTGGAAGCCCCGATATTTGATCCATATTATTAACATTTGGTATAGTCCCCTTCATTAATATATAGTGGCCTTTAAATTTTTCTGATGAATTTTGGTTTGAAGTCTACTTTATCAAATATCTGAGTAGATATTTATTTTATTCTAAATTTTTTTTTCAGCTTCAGCCTACTTGATTAAAAATTGGCTTCCAGACAAGGCAGTGGTGGCGCACGCCTTTAATCCCCAGCACTTGGGAGGCAGAGGCAGGCAGATCTCTGTGAGTTCAAGGCCAGCCTGGTCTACAAGAGCAAGTTCCAGGACAGCTAGGGCTATATAGAGGAACCCTGTCTCGGAAAACAAACAAACAAAAAAATTGACTTCCATCCTTTATGCTCAGTTGTTTGTGGTCTTTGTTTGGTGAGGTGTGTTTCTTGGGCCTTGTTTTTAAGATGCCAGCTTGTATCTTCTTTCCTGCGAGTTGAGGGCATTTACAGTTAAAGCTTTATTGAGAGACATTTGCTAATTCCTGTGATGTTGTTGGTTTTTCTGGCTGGCTGGATTCTTATTTGTTCTTAACTCTTGCCCTAATCCTATCAGGAGTTTTCTGATGTACCACGCTGGGCATGATGAAGCCCTCCCCAGCTCTTCTCTGATCATACAGTTCTCTCACAGAGTGCTTACCTTCCTGGGCTCTCATAATTGGGGCTGTTTCTTCATCCTCTGTAGGTTTCTTTAAGGTATCGTCTGGAGTGCCGTCATGGTGGTCATGGGTTGCCTTTGTCTGGGCTTGTCTTGCAATGCCCTCATTTCTCTATGTTACTATATATAGCACTCCTGATGGGCACTTACTTTCAGGGCTTGAAACACATTGTTCCATGCTTGGCTTTTAAAGGCTGCTGATCAGACAGAGATCTGGTGTATCTGGAGTGTACTTTCCTTTGTCTATAAGCTGATACTTTTTTCTTATAGTTTTTAATATTGTTTCTTTGTCTTGTAATTGTAATGTTTTGTTTTTTATTTGGTTATTTTTTTATTAATTTATTATTTTTTTTGGATTTTTCGAGACAGGGTTTCTCTGTAGTTTTTGGTTCCTGTCCTGGAACTAGCTCTTGTAGACCAGGCTGGCCTCGGACTCACAGAGATCCGCCTGCCTCTGCCTCCCGAGTGCTGGGATTAAAGGCATGCGCCACCACCGCCCGGCATTTTATTTGGTTATTATTTTTGCTTTGTTGATTATTTTTAAGACAAAGTTACATGCAGACCAGGTTATGTATCCTTCCTCCCACCACCCTACCCCCACCATTTCATTTTTCAAGACAGGGTTTCTCTGTGTAACTCTGTCCTGGAATTGATTCTCTCTGTAGACCAGCCTGGCCTGGAACTCACAGAAATCCTCCTGCCTCTGCTTCTTTCTTGAGTGCTGGGATTAAAGGCACATGCCACCACTGCCCTGCTATCTATTCTGTTTTGTTTTGAGGCAGAGTCTCACTCTAGAACCTAGGCTGGTGAAGAACTCACTGGACTAGCGTCAAACTCCTGAATTCTGGGGTTACAGGTTAAAGCCACCAGTACCTGAGGGCACCAGTACTCAGGCTTTATGTTTGGGCAATTTTAAATTATATTTTATTTACTTAGTTCTGTGTGTGTGTGTGTGTGTGTGTGTGTGTGTGTGTGTTTTGTGTACACAGTGCATGTTTAGCAGTTAGAGGACAATTCACGGGAATTGATTCTCTATTTACTACATAGGTCCAAGGAATTGTCAGACCTGGCAATAAGTTTGCCTGCTGAACCAGGCTATGTGTGTTTGGCATTTAGCTGTATCATGTCATCAAGAGATGCTTCTGTGGTCATATCTATTTAGAGTTCAAAATACTCCTCGTGTTTGGGTGTCTGTTTCTTTCTCTACATTGGGAAATAGTCTGTTGTGGTTTCCTTAAATAGATTCTTTTTTTTTTAATTTATTTATTTATTAAGGATTTCTGCCTCCTCCCCGCAACTGCTTCCCATTTCCCTCCCCCTCCCCCGGTCAAGTCCCCCTCCCTCATCTGCTCGAAGAGCAATCAGGGTTCCCTGACCTGTGGGAAGCCCAAGGACCGCCCACCTCTATCCAGGTCTCTTAAGGTGAGCATCCAAACTGCCTAGGCTCCCCCAAAGCCAGTACGTGCAGTAGGATCAAAAACCCACTGCCATTGTTCTTGAGTTCTCAGTAGTCCTCATTGTCCGCTATGTTCAGCTAGTCCGGATTTATCCCATGCTTTTTCAGACCTAGGCCAGCTGGCCTTGGTGAGTTCCCGATAGAACATCCCCATTGTCTCAATGTGTGGGTGCACCCCTTGCGGTCCTGAGTTCCTTGCTCGTGCTCCGTCTCCTTCTGCTCCTGATTTGGCCCTTGAGATTTCTGTCCGGTGCTCCAATGTGGGTCTCTGTCTCTGTCTCCTTTCATCGCCTGATGAAGCAATTGCACTATCGCACTGTCACTAAGACAAAAAGGCAACCCACTGACTGGGAGAAGATCTTCACCAACCCCGCAACTGACAAAGGTCTGATCTCCAAAATATATAAAGAAATCAAGAAACTAGACCATAAAAGGCTAATCAACCCAATTATAAAATGGGGCATTGAGCTGAACAGAGAATTCTCAACAGAAGAACTTCAAATGGCCAAAAGACACTTAAGGTCATGCTCAACTTCCTTAGCGATCAGGGAAATGCAAATCAAGACAACTTTAAGATACCATCTTACACCTGTCAGAATGGCTAAAATAAAAAAACACCAATGATAGCCTTTGCTGGAGAGGTTGTGGAGAAAGGGGTACACTCATCCATTGCTGGTGGGAATTCAAACTTGTGCAACCACTCTGGAAAGCAGTGTTTCGGTTTCTCAGGAAATTTGGGATCAACCTACTCCTGGATCCAGCAATACCACTCTTGGGAATATACCCAAGAGAGGCCCTATCATACAACAAAAGTATATGCTCTACTATGCTCATAGCAGCATTATTTGTTATAGCCAGAACCTGGAAACAACCTAGATGCCCTTCAACGGAAGAATGGATGAAGAAAGTATGGAATATATACATATTAGAGTATTACTCAGCAGTAAAAAACAAGGACTTCTTGAATTTTGCATACAAATGGATGGAAATAGAAAACACTATCCTGAGTGAGGTAAGCCAGACCCAAAAAGAGGAACATGGGATGTACTTAAATAGATTCTTTAGGCCTTCAGTTTGTATCTCAGCTGCTCCTCCTACCTGTGGATCTTAAATTTAGTTTCTTGATTGCATCCTAGAGTTCTTGGATGTTTTGGTCCTGGGCAGATTTTCTTTTTCTTGTTTGATTCTTTTTTTATGGATCTGGGGTTAGAATCCAAGGCCTTGACCGTGCAAGGTAAGTGCCTTATCTTCAAGCTGCATCCCTGGCCTCACCACACTTTTAAATTTGAGATGGACTTGTATTAATTGCCCAGGCTGACCTTGAACTTGTGACCCTCTTGTCTGAACCTCCCAAGTAGCTATGATTATTGCCTTGCACCACCAGGCCTGACTGTTTTGTTTCTTTATTGCTGTTTGAATGTAGTGTTTCCTTAACTTTGCTCTTCATATCTGGTGTTCTTCCTTCCTGGTCGTCTGAATGATGCGTCCAGTTTTTCATTTCTACACCTTTTTAAAATTGGTTTGCTGACTTTCTCTTCCATGTTGCTGACTTTCTTGTTTGTTCTGCTACCCGCTTACTTGTTCTGTGTGCTGGCTTTCCCCTCCAAGTCCTTAACCAGTTTCCTTATTCATCTGCTTGTTTGTAATCTCTTGAGGATCACTGATCATTTTCACTCCTAAATTTTGAAATCTTTAGTTAACGTTTAACTCATTTCAGTGTCTTTGAGGTCGTTAGTTGAGGAGTTAGCATTTTGGGATGATGTCTTTTCCATATTCCTTGTGTTTTGGTATTGGCTTATGTCTGCTAGTTTCATTAGGGGGCATCTTAGAGAGCAGTTGGCTTTTGAGGGTTCAGACTCCTGTGCCACGCAGGAAAAGCAAACCGCTTTGTCTCCTGCCCCCGACAGACGCTTCAGGTGGAGCTGTGCCTGGCTTGACTTTCCTCTCCCGGCTTTGCCTTTCGCTCTCGCTGGACTGCTGACCATCCTATCCCTCCTTTTGGAGTTTCTGAAGCTCTTCTCCTCTTTCTGCCTTTGGAACAGAGTCTGGCTTGGCTTATTCTGATACTTCTCCTGTCGCGGATTGCACAGAGGCATCGTCTAGTCTGCCACCTTACCTAGAAGTTGTAGTAGGGTTCTAGTTTATTTTCTTGTTGCTAAGCTACAAGAATTCTTTCTTCTTTATTGTCATTTTCTTTTTCCTCTCTCCCCCCCTTTCCTTCCTTCCTCACTTTCTTTTCCTGAGATAGGATCTTACTATGTAGCCCAGGCTAAACTTGCCATCCCGTCTCAGTATCCTGGATGTTACAATTTCAGGCACATACCATAGTACCCAGTCCAAAAGCTTTTATATCTTCTAATAGTGATCCTTTATTATATATATATATATATAATTAGAAATACCCTCTTCTGTTCTGAGTTGTCTGTTCATTCTCTTAACAGTAATTTCATACACAAAAATTTTTAATTTTTGTTTTTGTTGATTGAGACAGAGTTTCTTTGTGTAGTCTTGGCTATACTGGAACTAACTCTGTAGACCAGGCTGGCCTTGAATTCACAGAGATCCACCTAGCTCTGCTTCCAGAGTGCTGAGATTAAAGGTATACATCACCACCACCCAGCCAAAAACTTTAACTTGGATGAAATCTAATTTATCTTTCCTCTTGTTGTTATATTTGCCATAATAGTCTAGAAAAAAAATCATTGCCAAAGACAACATGAAGGGTTTAGTTCTTTCTTTCATTTTCTTTTCCATTTGTCCCTTCTTTCTTTCTTTCCTTCCTCTCTGTGCCTTTCTCTCTCTCTCTCTCTCTCTCTCTCTCTCTCTATCTCTCTCTCTCTTCTTGAGCTTTTGCCTCCACCTTCTGAGTACAGGAACTATTGGGATTATCGCCTAGGGCACAACATTCTGCTTCTATCTATGGTGCTTGAGACCAAACTTAGGACCCTCTACATCAGGCGAGCACTGCACCAGCAGAGCTGCGTCCTAGCCTCCATTATCTTTGTTTAGAAGAATCCTACAGTTTTAGTTCACAAATTCAGGTCTTTATATCAGCTTTTCCTTGAGATGTTGTCTTGGGAACCCTGGTTCACCTGGTACACATTATGCAGCTCAAGCTGTCCTTGGACTCACAGCAGTCCTCCTGCCTCAGCCTCCTGAGTGCTGGGATTACAAATATGAGCTAGCATGACTGCTCCTTGCTCTGTTTTGGGTTCACTTTTGCATATAGGCTCCTTTTCACTCTTTTGTGGAAAGATATTTCAAATCTGCCTTTTCTAGCACTATTTATTTTTGACAAGGGGGCTAAGACCAAATCAGCTTAGCAGGAGCTGGAGAGGGAGCTCAGCAGTTAAAAGCACTGGCTGCGCTTCCAGAGGACCCAGGTTTGATTCCCAGCACCCACAGGGTGGCTCACAGCCCTCCCAGTTTCAGGGTATCAGGTGCCCCCTCTGTCCTCCACAGACAGGCAAAGACAGGTGCATAGACATATCATACGCCATACACACAAATACACACAAAATAAAACAAACAAATCCTTTAAATGATTTTTTTGAACTCAGTTTACGGTGCCTGAGGAATTGTGAGCTCTGTTGGCTGTCATTGGGGGGCTATGACTCCTCGTTCCATTTTGAGAAGTATACGTGTGGTTTCTCCCGACTTGTTCTTCTGGGACCCAGAGGGCTTTCTATGTCACAGAGACCTGAACTTGAATGCTGTGAAGGGAGCAACACTTTCTGAGAGCCCGGTTTCCAGGCAGACATTTAAAAGATCAGGGTTGAGAAAGCACTTCATTCTGTTTTGAACTCCTTCTCTCACTATCTTGGGCACAATAACTTTTCTCCTTGAGTTGCTCAACTCAGAGAGAGAGCCTGTGGCATGCTGTGTTGAAATCCATGGGATTCGGAACCAGAGTAATTGTGTGTTTAGGTTTGGGCTTGTAAGAAAAAAATTGCAATGAATTAATTGTTTATCGAGCACAGTTTATGTGAGGCATTGTAACACACAATTCAAGGTGACTTTCCAGCTACTTAGAAAGGGATACGTGTCAAGGAATGAGTTAGCGATTACTTGGAGATGGAATTCTGATTCGGAGGTGAAGGTGAAGAATGCTAGGTATTAAAGCAAAGGCCAGAATGAGTAAGCACTCTGAGAACAGTGTAGCCAGTCTGACTCCACGAGAGGGTGTGGGGGTGCGCTAGTGTAAGGGTGTGGTGAGACCAAACAGAGGGCTCAGAAATAATCAGGCAAAAGAATGTGTGCCAGCATTAGCGATAGTAGCAAACCCTTAAAATGTCCCAAGTGTTTTTTATATTTATTCATTTAAAGGCAACTCTCTTGTAGGCCATCCGGCCCTAATGGCGTGTAGCTGAGGCTGCCCTGAACTCCTGATCCTCCTGGCTGTATCACCCACCGGCAGAGATCACAAACACTCACCAGCAGTGATCAGTTTTGTTTAACGGAGAAAGAGGCACTCACTGTTCTGCAGAGTGTGGTCCAGAAGGAACACAGGATTAACTATGAGATAGGAAACTGGGTCGGGGGGCTTCTCCGGAACGGAAAGTTCTAGATCTTTACGACAGGTCTGAGTTCTGACTAGAGTCTGCTACTGTCAGGGAATGAGATGGACTTAAAATTCCCGAGATCCTACCCAAATGCAGAGTGGCCACTAACCTTTCCTGCTAATGGCGTGACATTTCCATGCTGGGTTCTGGCTTGGGTTTGGCACGTTCCCAGCATGCCAAGCTTCTCAGCTACAGGCAGGACTATAATCTTAGTTCCTTTGCTGTCACAAAGGTCAAATTTCCTAAAGATCTTGGTAGATCAGCTGAAATATGCCTCTGTTGGTGAAAGTGGAGGAACACTGGGCGCATTGCAGACAACCTGGGTCTCTTCCCAACTACGCCCCTCCCGCAAGTTTAGCAAGGTCTCAGTCCTTCCCACAGCAGCTGAGATTACCTGTGACTCATGCCAGCTGCTTCAGCTGCTCTGTCCCAGACTGGGACGGCAGGCCTCACCACTTAATATTTTGGGGTCACAGGAAAGAGAGAGGCAGGAAGTCACTTGTGGGCTTGAATCAGAACCTGGGGTGCTGCACCGACCACAATGAGCATCCCAGGGTGCAGAGTGCAGAGCCTTGTGAGCCAGCAGGCCTGTTTCCACTGTGGTCAGAGTTTGGCTGGCTTTCACCCTCCCTGCCCTGCCTGGGCACTCTTGACATTGGAATCTCCTCAGATGGCCACTGTTTGGTTTTCAACCAGGAAAACAAAGAAGGGCGATTTGTTCTCCTGCCGTCTTTCGCTGGACAGAATCTCTGACTCTATTTGCTGGTTGTGCTTGCCCTGGACATCTCCGTCTGGACATAACTTTAATCTCTGAGAACACAGAAGTCTGTACTGAATCCTTTTTCGTATCCTGAGCCTAAGGTCTGTCTTCATCCCCCTCTTGTCCCTTTAATCGATGATTAATTCTGCAGTCTGCTAATACCCACCCACAAATTGCTATTTCAGCCGACCTTCCCGGACACTTGCACATCCGTGCCACACATCTTGTGTTTCCTCGGGATCTGGTTATGCTCTCTTCTGTGTGCCTTTCTGGAATAACCATGAGGCAGTGAAAAACAAAAAAAAATCTTTAATTTTCTAGGCCATGCCATGAACTCGGCCCCCATAGGGATAGCGCACAAAACAGTGCACACTTGATTTCAGTCACTCAAGAGTCTCAGATAAAATTTCTTAAAATCTTTTGTCCTGGGGCTGGAGAAATGGCTCAGTGGTTAAGAGCATTGCCTGCTCTTCCAAAGGTCCTGAGTTCAATTCCCGGCAACCACATGGTGGCTCACAACCATCTGTAATGAGGTCTGGTGCCCTCTTCTGACCTACAGATATACACACAGACAGAATATTGTATACATAATAAATAAATAAATATTTAAAAAAAAAAAAAAAAAAAAAAAAAAAAAAAAAAAATCTTTTGTCCTTTGTTCTTCATTCAGTTTCTCATTTTGCTGTCTTTTTTATCTCCTTTTCTCACCAGTAGCTGAAATAGAATGAAGAACAAGAAAGGGGACTGTGAATAGGATGTTTAAAAAGCCAGAACACACACAAGCACACACACATACATACACACTCACACGCACACCACACACGCACATGCACACATACATCACACACACGCACACCACACACATGCAAGCACACACACATACATATACACATGCACTACACACACACACGCGTTCGCACGCGCGCACGCACACAAACACACATTTGCATTTCTCATTTCATGTGAGTAACTTCCTAGATGCCTGTGCATGCCCAGAACATCCCCAGAAGGCTACACACACACACACACACATGCGCATACACACATTTGCATTTCTCATTTAGGTGAATAACTTCCTAGAATCCTGTGCACGCCCAGAACATCCCCAGTAGGCTATTAGAAACTGCCCACCACCCAACAGAGGTGTAAGGGACAGACTTCTGCATTGTTTTGTTTTTGTTTTTGTTTTCTTTTGTTTTGTTTCTGTAAACCTTTGTCCAGAGAACATCCTGTACTGTCATTTCCAAATTGCTGGTTTAGAAATAGAACCAGAACCAGTAGGCTGGGTCCAGAGGCTGAGACAGGGGTTGTTGCTGAGGCCACCTGCACAGCCCTTCTAGTCTGCAACCACCTCTCCTTCACTTCCAGGACCCAAGACCTTGACTCCTACCTCAGCCAGTAGGAAAGGAAATTTATTTTTGCTTGTTGTTTCTCTTTGAGACAGGGACTCACTTGCAGACAGACTAGGATGGCCTTGAACTAACGATCCTCCTGCCCAGTCTCCCGAGCATTGGGATCTCAAGTGTGTTCTGTCATACCTGGATTTTTAAATGTTTCAGAGACACCTTAGATCTTACTTGGCACGTATTTCAGAAGTTCCCTTTTCTCCTCCACAACCCATCCCTTCCTCCTTCCCTGTATACTTGGGTAAGTGGACCAGACTCCCAGTGCTGTGGCGTGGTGAGGCTGAGCCAGGGGCTCTCTGGGGAGCCTGAACCTACAGGCAGGCAACTGTAGCCCTGCAGGGATGGAGGAAGGGAGGGAGGACAGTCGCAGGAAGCCTTCATTCTTCAGCCCGTATTTAGAAACTGCTTGGAGTAAGCGGTGGCCATCTCTGCCTATAATTATAACTGAGGACTCCTTTTTCCTAAACTCTGCTTCAGATGTTTACCGCTTTCTTTTCAAACAAATGGGGTGGGGAAGGAAGGGAAAAAGGAGGGAGGTAAGGAAGAAAGCGGGGAAGTAAAGGAAAAGGAAAAGGAAAAAGAAAAAAGAAAAAAAAGAAAAGGGAAGAGAAGGGAGAAAAGGGAAGAGTTAGGCAGCTGAAGGTGGACATCCCAAAGGTGTGTGTCCCAAAGGTGTGTGTCCCAAAGGTGGACATCCCAAAGGTGTGTGTCCCAAAGGTGGACGTCCCAAAGGTGTGTGTCCCAAAGGTGGGCGTCCCAAAGGTGGGCATCCCAAAGGTGGGCGTCCCAGAGCATTCTTCTGGGGAACTGGGAGTGGGTTGAGAAAGTTCTTTCTGTCTTGGGCCTAACTTGCAGTCATCAGTCTTGAGTAAAACTTGGAGTTCTCCAAGATGGGACTCCAAGCTAGTGTTTCTATGCTCTTTCCATCAGCCCTTCAGATCTCAGGGTGTTGGGTCCCTAGAGGACAGGCCTTTGCACCCCTTGTGTCCTGCTTACCTCTGGTGTGAACTCAGCCAGACCCCGACCTTTAGTCTCAGCTTTCTCCCGCGTAGCATCATAGCATCGGGAGCAGGCATAGCAGCAGCCCTACCCCATAGGCTGGCTGTGAGGATAAAGTGTGGGCCGTGAGCATGCCGGATGGGGTAGGGACCGGTCCTCACTGGGTGAGAGAGGAGACAGAGATTCCTCATAGACATTCTTGGTTGATGTACAAAAAGGAGGAAGGATGGCGCAGGGCTCGGTCACAGAGCATTTGCCCTGGGTCTATCCCCAGCTACAAAAAAAAAAAAAAACATACAAAATGTAAATTATTATAGTGTGCATGAGTCCATGCAAGCACATGTTTATATGCTATGACACACATGTAGAGGTCAGAGGACAACTTTATGGTATTGGTTCTTGTCTACTCTTTTTTTTTTCTTTTTGAGACAGGGCTCTCTTTCTGTAGCCCTGTCTAGCCTGGAACTCGCCATATAGACTAGTGTGGCACTTGAGCTCACAGAGAGCTACCCAGCTCAGCCTCTTTAATGTTGGAGTTAAAGGCTGTGCACACCGTGCTCTCTTTCTACTTTTGTATACGTTCCCAGAATTAACCTCAGGTTGTCAGTCTTGCACAGGAAGAGCTTTGCCCACTGAGCCATCTTGTCAGTCCAATAAAAATTTTTGAGACTGCATCTCATGTAACCAAGGCTGGCCTCAAACCCCTATGTAGTTGAGGCTAGCCTTGAACTACTGATCTTCCTGCCTCGACTTCTCAAATGCTAGAATTACAAGCATGCATCTCCCTGCCCAGGAAAAAGGTGATTTTTTTTTTCCAAGAGGAAAACATCTACACCCTGTTTTCCCCTTGAATGTGTTTTGCTCTTGTTAGTTGGCTGTCCTGGGACCTAGGCACTCAGGCGTGTTGGAAATCTCCAGCCCCCATCACTTTTGTTAAAGTAAGCCGTGGCAGAGGCCTGTTTGAGGATTCCCCATGTAGTCCCCTTTCCACCAAGAGCAGTGTCTCAGCCCAGCCTAGCAGTCTGAAGGTCTGTAGAGGGATCACACAGCCTCTGACACACAGTCATAATCGGAAGACTCTCGAGCTCCCTGTCTGCTCTGACTAATGCTCTCACTGCAGGCCTCCTGTCGGGAGGGCAGATGGGATGTGATGACCCTGCTGGCTGAGACTGACAGCTCAAGGGTCACTGGGTCCACAGTTGGGCTACTCAACAGTTATGTCTACCTCCAACCCTGTCCTCTTGGCCCTCTTCTTAGGACCCAGGCTCTGACACTTGGGTGCCACCATGCATGTATGTGTGCCATGCCTGTGATGCCTCTTTATTGTCTTGAACTTGCAACTTATTCTAAGCTTCTGTAATCTGAATCCTCTTACCCAAGTCTGTTGACGCACACCGCAATGTCACCTCCTTCTGAAGCCTTCCCTGACTGTACAGCCCATATCGCCCTGTGGTCCTAAGTCTCCTGGTCATCTATCGCTTTAGAAATTAGAGGTGGAATTCATTATAATCCCAAAAAGTAAACACTTGCTTTATTGTAGGACACAAGGGGAGTGCTAGGAGATTTACAAGAGCAAAATCAGAGCTGGGCACTGTGGTGGATACCTGTGATCGCAGCACCTGGGGCTCTGAGGCAGTAGGATTGCTTCCAGTTCAAAGCCAGCCTGGGCTACATAGCAAGCTCCAGTGGAACCTGAGGTATAGATTAATATCCTATACCACTACCCTTGTCCCTCCTAAGAAGAAAACCAAAGACAAAAAGACAAGAAGACAGGAAAACAGAAAGAGAGAGAGAAAGAGAGGGAGAGAAGGCAGGCAAGCAGATGCATGTGGCTGTTGAGGAGGGACAGTAATGTTAGAATCTGTGGGACAGATTGGCTTGCTGTATCTCCACTGGACCCAGAGATAAAATTCAGATTGTAACAGTTCTGTAGTCATGATATTATTCAGAAAAATGGAGACAGGGTCCAAATATAATTATGAAGGAGGGGCTCCACCATCAGTTGCTTCTGAGCTTGCTATTGGCAAGCTGTCTCCTTTTAAAACTTAAACAACCTTGTATACATGTGCATTATAAAATAATTAAGATAAAAACATATACCCAGAAGAGTAATGTTGGATTTGGAGTCTTTGTTTATAGGATTATTAAGATCAATATTTATACTTATAGATAAAATGTTTTTATAATACATAATGTGTTATATAGCTGATAGATCCAACATGATAAAATGTTAGTAGAAAACAAAAAGAGATGGGTGGTAGTGGCTCACATCTTAATGCTAGCTAGCACTCAGAGGCAGGCAGATCTCTGTGAGTTCGAGACCAGCCTGGTCTACAAAGCCTGTTCCAGGACAACCAGGGCTACACAGAAAACCTTGAATGCCTTGATTAAAGGGCCTGCAGCAGGGAAATGAGGCTGTCTGAGGCTTCTCACTTAGAGGAAAGAGAGAGAGAGAGAGAGAGAGAGAGAGAGAGAGAGAGAGAAAAGCCTGGTTTTGTCAAGGCCTTGGGCTCAGTCTCTAGCACTGGTCCTGGAAGGATGAAGTGTGATTTTTTTATCTATGGGTCGTGACCCCTTGGGATTGAACAATCCTTTTACAGGGTTGCTTTAGATCATAGAAAAACAGTCATTTACATTGCAATTCATAACAGTAGCAAAATTACAGCTATAAAGTAGCAACGTAAATAATTTTATGGTTAGGGATAACCACACTTGAGGAACTGTATTAAAGGGTTTGCCACATCAGGAGGGTTGAGAACCATTGAGCTAGACCAAGGTTACCCTGAAGGCAGCCGGCTAGATATCAGGAAAGTTTTGTGCAAATATAGCTGCCTGGTGGACATTGTCCAGTTAGGGACAGGCCTTGGTGACTTTGGATTAACACCTACAGGGAGGAACAGTGAGCACCAAATGTTTTCTGGAGCTGGATTTCGTGTCCTGTTTTTAGGACAGACTCATCCATCCCTTGGTATTTCTCATGACATCTGCCAGCGTAGAGTGGCCACACTGACAAGTAGAAGGAGCACATGGAGCAAGAAAATGTCAGGCCCTCTTCTTGGGGACAGAGAGATACTCCTGCTTTGTGAGAATCTTCACTACTCACCTACCCTGCCGTTCATCTCTTTCATGCGTATCCATTGCCCGTTGGCACAGGAAATTGGGTAACCGAGAAGGGTTTTCTGCCCTCCGTCAGAAGTCTAATAAGGAGGACAGTTGTCGTGGAGGAAGTTTTCAGCATTGGAGCTGGAACCCAGGGCCTCGTGCATGCCAGGCAAGCATGCTGTCACTGCACCATCTTAGCCCTTAACGCCAGTTCTACGTATACACATCTACTACATGAATCACGACGTCATGGTTACCATGCCAGCTGTTTATCAGTAACTTGCCCATCCCTAGCCTCCGTCTACTATTTTAGCAGATTTTAGATCATTTAACCCTTCCCAAAAGCTCAGAATATGATGGCTCTGTTGCATCACGATAGGAAGGTCCTGAGCAGTGAGTTCGTGTCGCTGTGGTCTGCCCTTTAAGCATTGGTTTGTCAGATCTCAAAGTCTTTTCCTCACAGCCCTACTGTCCTGTCCTCTGGGAGAGAATCCGTCATGGGGACCCCTGGGAACATAGATCAAGGCCCCTTTTAGTTTATTTGGCTAGCGGTAGCCTGCTGGAAGTGCTTCCTGCAGCAGTCACCTTTTCTGCGGTCACTTCCACCAGCCATGTTGCTCTTCCTTTTTTCTCCAATCTCACCTGCACAGAATGATCCAATTAGTCTTTCTAAGAGATCCAGCCGTTATGAACAGCATGTGATCATGTACTTCCTCTGCTCTGAAGTCTGTAATAAAACCAGGCATGCTGCTACGTGCCTGCAATTCCAGTACACAGAGAGGAAGATAGCGAGTTCAAGGCCAGCCTGGGCTACATAGAAACATCCTATCTCAGGCAAACACATACTCACTGTGGCCTCTTAAGTGATTTCCTAAAAGTCCCAGATCCCCTCCTCTCCTCTCTCTCTCCCTCTCTCTCTTGTAGGCCCATATTTGGCAGCCAGGCGCCAAAGCCATAGGCCCCATCCGAGGTGGTCACCTTAGCTCTGCAGACAAGCTGTCTCTGCCTAACAAAAGGTCAGGATGTTTGTTGCTCCTTTCTTTGTAATTTGGAGGATGCCTTATAGAGATGCTGATTCTAGCCTATGTCACAGCTAGCTTACACAGCAGACAGGTAGATGCGGACGTGACAAAATGCCATTCACCTGGTTACCTAGGAAACAATCTAATGTATTTTCCCGCTCAATTTATGTGTTGGTATATAAGCTGTTTGAATGATAAACGCGGGAGATCGTCAGGAGAAAGGACTCTGAGATGCCCTTCCATGATGACCATGTAAGCTGTGTCAGATTATTCCTTGTGGCTCCGTACCAGTCCAGTTAGGGAAGATAGTTTTCTGTGTTGGGGCCACGAGGGCTCTAACACTCTCTCTCTGTTTTGTGTGTGTGTGTGTGTGTGTGTGTGTGTGTGTGTGTGTGTGTTTGAATGTATGTGGATACATGCACCTATACATGTATGTACATATGGAGGTCATAGATCAACATTGTATGTCTGATCAATACTGGATGTCCTCCTCAGTCTCCCTCCACCTTGGTTGGTTTGTTTTTGATAATTTATTTGTATCATTTTTTAAAGATTTTATTTGTTTTTATTTTATGTGTATGAGTGCCTGTGCACCACATGCATATAGAACCCATGGAGGCCACATGGGTGACAGAACTGGAATTATAGATAGATGTGAACAATCACGTAGGTGTTGGAAACCGAACTCAAGGCCTTTGCAAGGACATCTAGTGTTCTTAACAGCTGAGCCATCTCTCCAGTCCTATTTTCATTATTTTTAATTATGTGTATGTTAACTGGACAGGGTGGTGCACACCTACAATCCCAGCATTCAGGAGGCAGAGGCAGGTGGGTTTCTGTGAGTTCAAAGCCAGCCTGGTCGATACAGCAAGTTCCAGGGCAGCCAGGACTACATAGAGAGATCCTGTCTCAAATAACAAAACAAAAAAATTATACGTGTGTCTGAGAATGAATATGTCCGCATGAATATAGTGCCGATGGAGGCCAGATGCACTGGCGGTAGCTGTGGGCCTCCTGACATGGGGGCTGAGAGCTCAACTAAGGTTCTGGAAGAACAAGCAGCAAGCGCTTGTTCAATGCTTGTTGTTCAACCATTGAGCGATCTATCCAGTACCCCACTTGGGTTTTTGAGACAGGGTCTCTCACTGAACCTGGAGCTCTCCAGTTTGGCTAGATTGATAGGGTAGAGGGGATCTCCCTGGCTGCGTCTTCCCAATGGCTGCATCTGACTTTTTATGTTGGTGTTGGAAATGAAATTCAGGGCCTGATGCTTGTACAGCAAATGTTGTACTGATTGAGATGACTCTTTTTGTTATTGTTTGTTTGTTTTGTTTTTCTGAGACAGAGTTTCTCTGTGTAGCTTTTTTTTTGGGGGGGGGGGGATATTTATGAAACTTTAACCTGTTTGAAATGTGACATATCAATAGGCCAGTTTACTCTCGACACATTTTCTGGATGATTTTCCCTTTTTCTTCAGATGTCTCATTGGTCCAGTGGTCGTCAGATTCCTTAGCTGGCCACCTTTATTCTCCTCTCCTGCAGACTGAAATGGTGATCCTGCCTCCATGAATCCTTGGAATGAGACTCCTCTGTGTAGCTTTGGAGCTTGTCCTGGAACATACTCCATAGACCAGGCTGTCCTCAAACTCACAGAGATCCTCCTGCCCCGGCTTCCCGAGTGCTGGAATTAAAGGCACGTGCCACCACCGCCCAGCCCCAGATTACTCTTAAATCTGCCATTCAAATTCATCTGCTTAGCTGTCCCTACCCTGGGTTTTCACCCTCTGTCTTCCTATTTCTCCATGTTCTTGTATATGCATAGGTCTGTGCATGTGTGGAGGTAGATGGATACTTTGCTTGCATGTATGTCTGTGTACATATACATACCTGATGTCTGCAGAGGCCAGAAGAAAGTGTGTGGTCCTCTGAGTTACAGAGAGCTTGAACTGTCCTGTGGCTGCTAGGAATCCAACCTGAGTCCTCTGGAAGAGCAGCTTAGCGCTCTTACCTACTGAGCGCCACATTCTCTTGGGTTCTTTATTTTTTTTTTTCCAGGCAGGGTTTCTCTGTGTAACCCTAGCTGTCCTATAATTTGCTCTGTAGACCAGGCTGGCCTTGAACTCAGAGTTCCACTCACCTCTGCCTCCCAAGTGCCGGCATTAATGATGTACAAGACCACCGCATGGCTCTTGGGTTCTTACCAACTAAAATTATTTGCTCTTCTGAATGTGATCCACTTCCCTTGCTTCTGAGACTCTTTTTCAGGCCTCCTTTCTACCTGGAAGGTCTTTTCCTTGCTTCATCTCCAGCTTTTACCCACTGTCTACCTTCAGCTAGAGTGTTACCTGCTGCACGGTGCAGTTACTAAGCTAGGGCAAGCTTAGACATATGTAATTTCTACCATGTGCCATGGTTTTGTATGGCCTTTGTCTTTGGTGGACAGTAATCTCCTTAAAAACAGAATCAGAGGGCTAGAGAGATGGCTCAGTGGTTAAGAGCATTGCCTGTTCTTCCAAAGGTTCTGAGTTCAATTCCCAGCATCCACATGGTGGCTTACAACCATCTGTAATGAGGTCTGGTGCCCTCTTCTGGCCTGAAGACATACACACAGACAGAATATTGTATACATAATAAATAAATAAATAAATAATATTTTAAAAAAAACAGAATCAGAATCTCATTTGTAGATTTTCCTATCTACTAGGAACTAGTACATTTTAATTTTTCCCATCTCCTCTTACCCTAACCTAATTAGAGCACCATAACAATTTGTTAGATATATTAATTTTACAAACTGAGAGGCTGGGTTAGCTCAGAAGTAGAGTGCTTGCCTGTGTGAGGCCCTAGAACCTAGAACTGTAGTAGACACGATAGCAAAACAAAAACAATGGACTGAAATGGAGAAAGTGGGTTGCTGGGAGTATGATTCAGTCATAGAGTGCTTCCCCAGCTTGCAAACCATCCTGGGTCAGTCTCCAGCACTGCCAAATGAAAAAAGACATCAAGTTGGCAGATTGAAATACTCGAGCAGAGTGACGAGCAGTAGAAACCTTCACGTCCTAACACGACTCCAGGGGCATCTCAGCCAGCATGGGCCAACTCGAAGGCACAGGGCACAGTGAGTCATCTGCACAGTAGCTGCTGCAGAGGAAAAGGATGGGACATGGAGTACAGGGCGGGGGAGAGGAAGGGCTGGAATAGCAGTGAGTTTCATTCTTTGACTGTTGCTCAACATCCTGGTATTTGGGGAATTTGCCTCTCTTGCCTGGTACAAATTGCCCACTGGCCTAGGTTGCCTGTCCCGGGTGGACCGGTTGGTTTTCCTCTGTTCCCTTCAGACCTGTGGCTTTCTCACCCTGGGACACTTGTTAGTGGGTACAAGTTGATAAACAATCTCTGAGGCTTTTATCCTCAGGCTTTGGTGACAAGGCTCAGCGGGAGGATGGCCGAAGAAAAGGTGTCTTCCCAGGGGACCCGGGGTGAAAGGAGTGTTGCCAGCAGGTGCAAGCAGAAGCCAGGGAGTTTGGAGATCTTGCCGGGTGACAGGAGTAGCTTCCATTTCAAGGACTCAAAAGCATGCAGACCACAGTTACAAAACTGCATGGATAGAAAGGATTCTTGACTTTCCGATAGGTTCTCTTTCTGTGTTTTGTCTCTGGGCTCTGCTTGCCTCTTGAAGCTCAGTTTGCCCTTGCAAGGTTCCACCTTAGCTATGCAGCCTGATGCTGCCAAAACCTGAAGCTCCAACAGTAGCCATTTGGGAAATGACAGAGCCCTAGGCCCCATGGGACTTTTGGAACTCATAAAGTTATCTATGGAAAACTAAGTCAAGGTATTTCCTCAAATGCAAACCTTTCTATCTCGGGGTCCATAAATCCTCAGAGATCACACGGATTGAGGGTGATATGTCTCCCGGAACAGTGTGAGAAGCACCAAGGGTCTCGTAAGTATGGCTGTGTCCCAGGAACTGGCATGAGGGTCCAGAACCTTTACCGAGGTTTGAAAGAGTCTATGACCCCTTGAAAAGTTAAACAAAACAAAATAGCACATTTTTCTAGAGGCTGCAAAGGGGACTGGGTGGACTTTCCAGCTCCTCCCATTTCCTACGCGTTGTAGATAAACACGGGCAATGGAAACGATGACGGGTTGATGTGACCGGTCACGTTTCTAAAAGGACCTTTCCATGGATAGAGCCCTGATCTTTCGAACTGCCTGATAAAAACATCCTTCCCTGCCTAGGCAACACTGGTCTTCCAACCTTACCCTTGGTCTTTCCATTGTGTCCCTAGGCCACAGGGAGCCTAAGCTGGTGGCTGTTCTTTGTCAAGAGGATTGGGACTGACAGGGGAGCTGAGCTCATCTAGCAGGCTGGCATCAGGAACCCTGGTCCAAGAGAGGTGGAATGTGCCCTTCATGTGATACAGAAGGTGCAAACCCTGGAGTGCCTCTTTAAATTTCAAACTCAATCTTGCATTCCTGAAAGTAATTATAATTGCATTCTAAGAGTCCACACATGAAAAATGCATGCCGGTAAAGAGCTACTATGTAGGCGTCTAAAATGTAGTGTATAACAGCATCCCTGAGCGTTTGAGAAAGAACACAGCATCTATTGTGTGAAAAGCATTATTTATTTGTCTGTAGGCAATTTTGATGTACATCTAAATTCAGAGACCCCCCTCCATCTCTAAGGGAGGGTCCTCTTCTCCCAACACAGTAGGAATCGCTGGTCTCACGTAAGTTCTTCACTGTGGATTTATAATTTATTTACTTATTGTTTATCTGAGAGGGAGTCTTGTAGTCCTGGCTGACCTCAGAGCTGAGGCATAGCTAAAGGCGACCTTGAGTCTCTGTCTCCCTGCCTCCCTCGTCCTGAGATTCTAGCTGTGGGCCACCCCTGACTCCTCCCTACTGCTGAGGAAACTGGTGTAGCTAAGGCAGCTTAGTAAGGCAGAGTGATCCTAGCTTCCTGACTATCTCCCCAGTTCGGGTAGGCTTTGAGGACAGCTACAGAAAGGACGCCCAGGGCCACCCCCACCCCTGGGTCTCGCGAGAGGTGTCCAGGGGCACCTGAGAAAAGAAAGGACTCATTCAGGCTTGGCTGATCTGATCAACGGTCGGGCAACAAAACCAACCACACACCACAGCAGGCCTTGGCAACCAAGAGCAGCACAAAGCAATGACGTCACCGTTACGGCAGAGAATGCCAAGCTGGGGGTTAACCCTACTTCATTCAGCCCTTCCTCTGAGCCTGTGAGTTAAGGATTTGTTGTTACCTTCCCTGCACCGCTGTGGGTACTGAAGTTTAGGTTAATGACAAAGTCACATGGTCATTAAGGGAGTCTGGATAGGATCTAAAGTCCGGACTGAATCCAGACCCTGAAATGGCACTGCTAATGCCAGACTCGGGATTCCTGGCTTTCCTTAACGACTGTGTGATTTTGCCCAAGGAGTCTTTCTGAACTCAGCCACAGTTTCCAGAAACGTGTAAGGCCGTCTCCCAGGAGACTACCTGGGTAGACACACTGTTGCTACATTTCCCAGGGACAGGAGAACTTCGTGCAGTACACTCAACCTTGTAGGGCAGAGCAGTCTTTAACCTTCACTCCTAGCTGGGCACTGGTGCACACTTTTAATCCCAGTACTGAGGAGGCAGAGACAGGTGGATTTCTATGAGTCAAGGCCTGGACTACAGAACTAGTTCTAGACAAGCCAGGGCTACGTAGAGAGACCAGATTAAAGAAAGAAAGGGAGACAGAGGGAAGGAGGGAGGGAGGGAGGGAAAGAGAGGAGGGAAGAAAGGAAGAAGGAAGGAAAGCAAAGACATTCCCCTCTTGGACTAGGCACAGAGAAAGGGTGAAGCCCAGTAAGATCCTGGCCACCAGAAAACACTCCCTTCCCACCCCACCCCCAACCACTAAGCTCTGGGCCCTTCAGAACCCTTTGGAGCCAGCCTGAGTTTTTCATATTCCCTCTGGAACACGTTTTCACTGGCGTTTAACACAGCTCCTGCCTTTCTCCTCTGTGACTAGTGTGAACTTTAGGGGTCAAGTGTTAAACACGTTCTGATCCCTCCCAGGTATAGGCTGAGCACAAACTGAGCACCTAACAAATGTTCTCTGAGTTCAATCCACGGTCCCTAGACAAACCACCTCCCTCCTGGACCGTTGGTTTAGGGTTACAAATGCCTACCCAATCTCGCACAAGGCTCCTGGCCTTTGAGAGGGCTAGGACCTAGTTTGCTGTCTTGTCTGAGAGCATGGCCTTTGGGGGGATCCTTGGTGCAGGCACAGGGCCTCTGTCCGGAAGCACACCCAGAGTTCTCACCTGCTGGAGGCTCTCATGGAGCTATTTAAGGATTTGGCAGCTCTGCCTTTTAAGGCCTCCTGGGTCCCTGCAATGGGCTAAAGGCAAGCGATAGAGGAGGTATGCAGAGCTGCTTTTCTCTCAAGGCTTCCTGGGAACCAAGTGTGTTTGCCTTTTGCTCCCCTGAAGGCTAAGAGCAGTTTTTTTTTCTCTGCAGAGTGAGACAAAAAGTCTGGTGTGAGAGACAGTGAGCTCCCAATTTAACAACACAATGTCTCAGATGCCCCAGACTTTGCTATTCTGAT
Source organism: Microtus oregoni (assembly GCF_018167655.1). Lineage (NCBI taxonomy): Eukaryota > Metazoa > Chordata > Mammalia > Rodentia > Cricetidae > Microtus > Microtus oregoni. The sequence goes on from NW_024543061.1 coordinate 61,215,660, forward strand.
CAGAGAGCCCCTGGGGCACAGTGCTGTTTAACAGCCCACACCGCTGACTGAAGTTTTTTGTGACTCTCAGAACCTCGGTTTCTTCATGCGTGAAATGGACAGACTTGGCATCAAATGTCTTCTCGATCTAACATCCCATAGCCCAAGCCTCTTTGAGGTTCTAGAACAGCACATTTCCTTCTCAATACTCCAACTCTCCAGCCCCAGTAAGGTCAGGATTTGACCCCTAGCAACATCCAGCCAGGAATTCCTGCAGGACCAGATAGGCCTGTTGACAGAATGGAGTGTCCTAGACAGAGGGGCCCTTTGAGAAGCTTGATATTTAACCTAGGAAATCAGAGTCTTCCTGCCCTCTTGGAAAGTATGGCTTCACCGGTGTTTCAGACTACGAGAAAGGTGTCTTCACATCACCACCACTACCGTCACAAAATGGTGCCCGTTGTTTATAGTTTAGGAAATTAGTTCCCATTAGTTCTATTCTCTCATTTTAAAATCCTCAGCCCGCTGTGGCAGCAAACACCTGAGCACTGGGAAGGGTGTGACAGGAGGACTGTCACAAGTTTGAGGCCAGCCTGGGCGGCGTGGTAAGATCCTCTCTCAGAAGCCAAAACTGAATCCCCAAAAAGTGCTAGGGAGACAGCTCAGACGCCAGGCAGCAGTCTGGCATTTCAAAGCCTTGGGTTTGATGCCATCACTGAGAAAAGCTGAAACAAATGAGCAGCTGCAGAACCCACAGCGCCGGTTCTGATGCTTGTGGTGTGGCTGGTGACTGAATGACTTACTTGTGGTAAAGCTGACAGGGAATGTGGATGTCCCAGAGACTGAGGACAAACGCACATCCTTCCCAGGGTGCCTCCTGTGCTACTGAGCGACTTCAGTGTAGAGATTGTAAGGAAGAACATTTGAAAATGCTACGCAAACATGACCTTAGAGCAGTGGCTCTCAACCTCCTTGACGCTGCGACCCTTTAATACAGCTCCTTGTGCTGGGGTGACCCCCAACCTTAAAATGATTTTCTCTGCTACTTCATACCTGCCTTTGCTACTGTTATGAATCATAGTGTAAAATCTGGTGTGCAGGAAATCAGATTTATGACCTTGGGGGGGGGGGGGTTATGGCCCACAGGTTGAGAACCACTACTCTAGAGGTTCTGAGGTTTTTGCTTTTGTTTTTTTTTTTTTGTTTTTTTGTTTTTTTGTTTTTTTTTTTTTTTTGGTTTTTCGAGACAGGGTTTCTCTGTGGTTTTGGAGCCTGTCCTGGAACTAGCTCTTGTAGACCAGGCTGGTCTCGAACTCACAGAGATCCGCCTGCCTCTGCCTCCCGAGTGCTGGGATTAAAGGCGTGCGCCACCACCGCCCGGCTTGTTTTTTGTTTTTGTTTTTTTGAGTCGAGAACCTGGAGGTCCTTTGCAAGGTGACATTCCTCTCCTCCCTGTTTTGGGGTTTCTGTCCCACCCTGGGGGACAGTCTGGGGAAGAGGAGACTGTGGGGAGAGGACCAAGCAGAGCCCAATTAGCATCGTCCCCGCTTCTGATTTTCTTCTCTTCAGTGTGGGGTGAAATCCAGAATCCTGAGTGTGCTGGGTGAGCCTTCTACCCCTGCACTTCCGCTGCTGACAGTTTTTGTGGGAGTGGGGCTAGTCAGGGAGGCAGGCTTAGGATACGGGAGCTCTCCTGAGGATTCAGGCTCTCAGCTTCCTTCACAAAGTCCCAGATCCCCACTTGGGACCAGAAGGATAAAAATGTGGTTCACCTTGGGAGAGAGTGGGAGTGGCCCGCAGGCCACAACCGCAGAGGTCTCCGAATCACACAAGTCACATCCGGTCACACACACGATCCTTGCCGGAGTGGGAGAGTGAGATTCTTCTGGAAAGGACTGGAAATGGTGCCTGAGGTAAGTCTCTGTCATCACCAGAACCGAAGGAAGAAAAGTAAAGCGGTCCTTCCTTAGGGAGGTGAACCACGACGTTTGTCCCACAGCCAGCTTCTGCCTACAGAGGTCAGTCAGTGAAGTCCAGCCCCGCCTGTGTGACTTTACAGACTGTTTCCAGGCCCAGGCCCAGTGCAGCTGCTCTAAGGTCCCGCTGGAGGCATGAGAAGCATCCCAGGAAGGCTTTCTGCCCTGGATCCTCAGGGTGTTGATAGGCCCAGGATAACAGCTCTCTTTGCCCACACTTGCCAAGCCAGGCACTCAAACAAATCATTAGAGTCAATCCTCAGATCTCAGTGAGATAAAGAGGCAGGCTGAATTCCGGTGTGGAGAGCATCGAGGTCAAGGTCAAGGTCACAGGCTAGCCAACGGCTGGGCCAGTAGTTCCTTTTAGGACGGTGACCTCAGAGCCTGCACTCCTGGCCAGAGCCCAGCATAGGCTTCACATGAGAGCTGGGTATGGATGTGAACTAGAATGCCAGGGCCTTAGTGGCTCCCAAGATGCTTGGAAGACCAGTGACTACACTGTGACCCTGCAGGAGAACCATTTCCTGGGAAGCAGGGTCATGACCCTACTACCCGATGCTAGTTGCCCAACCTCTGTGACTAAATGAGGAAGGCTAAACTGAGGAAATCAGAACATCCTGAGAGGTGAGCAAAGAGAACAGGAAACGTGCTGATGTGGACAGAACAGGGAGCTGCATACACGGGTGCCCAGTGGGCTCTTGGCTGGGTGACCCTGTCAGGGCACAATTGTCCGTGAGTGTTCAGGGAACCATGAGGAAAAGTGTTGAGTCCAGTGGGCCTTTTATCTCCAGGATCCCATGAGCTTTTGGCCCCCTAATTATAAGCCGAGGAAGTAGAAAGAACAAGTTGTACTTTGGCCAGGGCTCTTTGCTTCCCTGGCTTTGGGATGACAATGTGCAGGGAGCCGCAGCTGTAGCAGTGGTCCAGAAAGAGGAGCAGGTATCAGAAGGACACTCTCAGCACACAGATGGCCTCAGAGACAAGGACAGAGACCTAGCAAGACTGGCAGGGACATTATGCACAAGCTATTATGGAATTATGTTTTGGGTTTTTTTTTATTATGGAATTAGGTTAATCAGCTTTCTGTCATTGTGACAAACTGCTAAAATAATCAATTTATAAGAAAGAAAGAGTTGGGCCCGAAGAGATGTCTATAGATGGAAGTTTTTGTCCCCTCCCCCCCAATGTTGGGTGCCATATGGCTCAGCCATTGAGGGCACTTTCTGTTCCTACAGAGGACCCAGGTTCAGTTCCAACACCCACAGTGTGGCTTACAATTAGTTCTCTATAACTCAGGGTATCCAATACCCATTCCTGGCCTTTGCAGGCACCATGTATGCATGCAGTGCACATATATACATGCCGATAAAACACCTATCACATAGTAAAACTTATAAATCCTTCAAAAGAAAGAAAGGATTATTTTGGACCCTTTTTTTTTTTACTAATTTTTATTTTGTTTTTTAAATTATGTGTCTGCCTTTGAGTGCAGGTGCTGGCAGAGGCCAGAAGAGAACATTGGTCCCCTGGAACTAGAGTTGCCTGCCACTGTGAGCCATCCAATGTGGGTGCTGGGAACTGAACTCAAGTCCTCTGCGAGAGGAGTTGGTGGCTCCAGCTGCTGAGCTACCTCTCCAGTCTCTTGGTTTCAAAGACAGCGTGGCCCTGTTGCTTTGGGCTTGTGGTAACTCAGAACATGGTAGGAGCATGTGATGGAGAAGGCTGCCCACCTCATGGCAGCTAGGAAGCAAAGAGAGAAGGGAAGAGGGTGGGGTCCCAATATCCCCTTCAAGAGTATGCCCCTATGACCTAATGTCCTCCTTAAGACTCCACTATGTCTCAATTGTGCCCTGGGCTAATGACCAAACCTTTGGTAGACAGGTGTCTGCAGGACGTGTAAGATGCAGACTGAAGCTGTCACTTTCTAGTGGTGTTTGCCTTCTGATATCTTCCTTGTTCAAGGGAGGCCTCATTACACCCACATTGCTGAGGTTAGGGGACTTGGGACAAGAACAGTTTTTCCACCAAACTGAAGCTTGGGGTTTTGCAAGTGCCCCAGGTAGCCAGGTAATCACCTGACGCCTCTCACCCCTCAATGGCCTACCTCGGCAGTCTGCTCCACAGTTAGTCCACTTCAGCGGCAGTGCAGAAGGGTGTCCCACTGTGGGCAAATCTTCAAGGAACAAGACAGGAGCATGGCACCAGATTCCCCGCCCCTCCCAGGATTGCATGCCTAACTTATGAGTTGGTGGCTCAGTCTACCCCGGGCTCATGACATCCCTGTTTTGACATCTTGGCTTCTCTGCTCTTTGGAGGCACCAGAGGAGAAGGTTCCTGGTGATTGTACATGACCTGTAATACTTTTTAAATGTTGTTTATTTTCATTTTATGTGTATGGGTGTTTTACCTGCATCTGCATGCCTGGTGCCTACACAAGCCAGAGGAAGGCATTGGGTTTCCTGGTTGTGAGTTGTCATGTGGGTGCTGAGAACCAAATCTAGGTCCTCTGTAAGAGCACCAAGGACGCTTAACTCCCGAGCCGTCTCTCCAGTCCTGTAATGCTTTGATTTTTTGTGGAGAGAAGGGCATGGTTTCTCTGTGTAGCCCTAGTTGTCCTAGAACTCACTCTGTAAACCAGACTGGCCTCAAATACATACCTACTCCACCTCTGCCTTCTGAGTGCTTGGATTAAAGGCTTGCACCACCAAAGCCAGCTCCTATAATACCTCTCTAGAAAGACAGGAACAGGGACTGAAATGATGGCTCAATTGTTAAGAAGACTTACTGCTTTCCCAGCAGACCCGAGTTTTGTTCCCAGGGCCCAAATCAGGTGACTCGGAACTGCCTATAACTCTCGACCCAGAGACTCTGCCACCCTCCTCTGGTCCCAGGGACCCTTGCACACACATGTACACGTATGCATGTCGGCAAACATTCATAAATAAAATATCTGAAATATTTACACACATAGCTAACAATCACACCATAAATCTTAAAAACAAAAAAGAAACAAGAGAAAAACAAAAAAACAAAAAAAACCAAGGGCCAGTGAGGGGCTCAGAGGGTGAAAGGTGCTTCCCACCAAGTCTAACAACCTGAGTTTGATTCCCCAGGGCCCACATGAGGGAAGGAGAGGAGTGACTTCCCAGAGTGGTCCTCCGCCCCCACACATGCGCCCTGACACATTTGCACCAGTGTCTACACCACATAAATAAATAAAAATGAACTTAAAGCAATATTATATCACTATCATTCACTTTATTACATTCAAATTTACTGTTGGTGTGTGTGCCACAGTGTGAGTATGGAGGTCTGTTGGTTCTTTTCATCCTGAAATTGAACTCGGGTGTCAGATCCCCTCAGTGGCCCACCACCAAAGGATCCCCTCAGTGGCTCACCACCAAAGGATCCAGACTTATGTCCGCCCCAGGCCAAGCCCCCAGATAGCCTCAGGCCTTTGCTCATTTACAAGGTCCATTGTTCATCTACAGGACGCAAGAAACCAGGAGGCTTAAGCCACAGGGATTGGTGGATTAGGAGTGCGAGGCCTGGCTTCTTATGCAGCTGGCACAGTCAACCCTGAAGGCCAGGCTGTCATTGTTGCCTCTTGTCTCCTTTCCTCCTGGCTAGCATCTGAAGCCCAAGCCTGCTCCGAGGCCTTTTAGTGCTGTAGGAATAACAATGTGGCAGTCTTTTTTTTTTTAATGACTTTTCAAGACCAGGCTTCCTGTTTAACTGTCCTGAAACTAGCTCTGTGGACCAATCTGGCTTTGAACTCACAGAAATCTGCCTGCCTCTGCTGTCCTAGTGCTGGGATTAATCTAAGACATGTGCTACCACTGCCCGGCCCAAATGTGCTCTAACTAGTGCTTAAGCTTCCAAAGAACTTAAACCCCACCAAGTGGGTTCACTTCCTCTCTCTTTCCCTTTTTCAGTGGGGTCTCATATTAGCCCAGACTGTCCTAGAATTCACCATGTGGTAGAATGAACCAAGAACTAAGAGAGAGAAGGTGAGTTTAGTCTCTGAACCCTAAGGACGGCTAGGCAGTTGAGCTGGGCTTTAAAAACTAAACAGACTCTTTAAGGGCAGAAAATAATGGGAATTCTTCCCAAGCCTGAATCATCTTTAAAACCTCTGTCTCCTTCTGGAGTGCTTTTGTTTACCCTCCTACCCCGTTCTGAGCATAGTGCTCCTGATTTTGCTTTCTAGTGGGGCCCGCGGCTCTCCTTGAAGAACCACTCGTTTTGGGGGAAGAAGAAACACCATAGATCGTTTTTAGGATTCACAATGAAGTCACAAGGGGCTTCACACAAGAGCCATCATCAGGGTATCCCCACATGGCCTCTGTAGGTGGTGCCTGCAGTTTTCAGTCTCAGGGAGCCTCCCTGAGGCTGGCAGCTTCCTTGTCTTGCATGACTATTGTTTGTTTTTCATGGAGAGCTGACCTAGCACGCTACCTGCCACCCAGCGTGTGAAGACACAGTCCTGCCCTCAGGCCTCTGGGAACCTGAGCTAGACAGACAGTCAGCTCTGGGTACAAACACAGCCCAGAACCAGGCCAGCTGAGGCCTGAGCTGAGAGAGCCTTTGTTTCTTCTCTGTGTGGGGGGGTGGGGGACAGCCAAGCTGATAACTTCTGTGGACAAAGTGGCGCTGGGAGGAAGAGCCACGCAGTCCTTTGTGGAGGTTAAGAAGCATGTTTAGTGCAAGCACTGGAAGGTTTCTGGAAAGGAGAGAAGGTGATGGGGACTCAAGGAAGAGGAAGCTGGGAGCAGAGGAGGACAGGCCTAAGAGGAAGCAGTGGGGGGAAGGGGGAGGAGTGCCACCTGCTGGGCCTCCATGGTGCTGCTGTGCACCCCCCCCCACCGTGTCCCCTGGGTCTCAGCCCCACTGGTAATCAGATCTAGCCCCCATGGAGGGGGCTGCGGAAGAAAGCGGCATGGCCTGGGTTCTTCCCCGTTCTCGTCCCAGCATCTCTCGCACTCCCGGGCTGGAAAAGGATGTTGGCTCAGAAGAGTGCCACCCATAACACCTAACACGGTAGCGGTTCATCACTCACTCTTTTTGTAGGAAAGAAATCTGTTCATTTTTTTTAAAAGTATAAATTAGGACAAGAGAGTAAATTCCAGAACCAGGGTAAGTGTATTTTTCGCAGGAGACATGAGAATGGCAGGTTTGGCATACATGCCACAAGAAGTCGGCTCATGACCAGAGAGGAAGCTTTTCTTGGAGTGTGGCACCAAATAGGTCAGCCAGGGGCAGGGGGAGAGGAGGGAGCCTGGGGGTCCAGGCCAGGGTCTGCCACTTGAAATGCATGCCTTTGGGCACGCCAATAACCTTTCTGGGCATGCTTTGCCTGGTGCCTCTGGTCCCGTTTACCCCTAGTCCTGTGATTCCACAAGGCCTGATTGGCATCTCCCGGATAATTCATTGACTGATCCACCCCAAGCCCAGTTAACTGGGGAGTCAACCTAGTAAGCCATCTAGTTGATTTGAATCGCAAGAATGGAAGTAGTCAGTGTGCTAAGGGACATGCTGCAGAGGCATAGGTCCCTTACTGTGCTGTGAAGGGACATGGTCACTTTTGACTACAGGTGACAGAAAAGAACCCCATGGCATACAGGCCAGCATGGTGGCTTCTTTCCCTGGGCCTGCCTGACACATGTTTATTCTTATTCTTTCCCTCTCAAAATTTTCTTGGTTAATCTCTTTTATTTTGTGTTAATGAATGATTTACCTGTATGGCTGTATGTGTGTGTGTTCTGTGTGTGTTCCTGGTGCCTGCAGAGGTAAGAAGAGAGCATTACATCCCCTGGAATCGGAGTTAGGGATATTTGTGAGCCACTATATAGGATCTGGGAACTGGGTCCTCTGTAAGAGCAGTCAGTGCTCTTAAATACTGAGCAGTTGCTCTAGCCCTGACCTCTTGTTTTCGTTTTTCCACATGCATTTTACCCACTCAGCTATCTCTGCAGCCCAGCACACACCTTGCAAGGGCACAATTGTTCCTTCTGAGTTCTTATGTACCAGATCTTGCTCGTACACTCAGTTAAGACTGGAAAACTTTGATATCAGCTGCGTGGTCTTTGTTCAGCCAAAAATTCTATTACCTGCAATAAAATCAAATAGATTTTGAGGAACAATTTCTGAAGGGATCCATGGTGTCTGGGTCCCTTGAAACTCCCAGAAGCCACTGTGTCTTCTGCTTCAAAAGCAGATTATTGCTAGTTAGCTAGGAGGAGATATTTCGGGCACAGGAAGAATATGGACAGGGAAAGACTTCAGAAAGTGTGGTCAGATTTACTTAGACTAAAATGATTTCAAAAATCCTTTTGCACTTTGGCAGAATTTTAAGAAAGTCCTCAGATGTGAGGCATACACTTGTGATTCCAGCAGTTGGGAGGCAGAGGCAAGTGGATTTCTGTGAGTTCAAGACCAGCCCGGTCTAGAGAATGAGTTCAGACCAGTCAAGGCTACACAATGAGACCCTATCTCAAAAACCAAAAACGGTAAGAAGAAAGGGAGGCAAGGAAGGAGGTGGGGGTGGGGGGAAGTGAGGAATAGGTGCCTCTTCCTCTATCAAACTTAGGAAAAAAAAAAAGGAAGTTCTGGGGCCAGACTACAGAGGCGAGTTTGATAGCACAGAGAGTTCTTTAGAGAACAGATTGTCTGCGCTGTGGTTCTTCTAGTCATGGCCCAGTTCTGCTAAATAAGAAACACTTGTGTCATTTCCTCCACGGTCCACACTCACATGTGTATCCTTGCCTAGCAACCCTGCCTGCAGCTGTGCTGAGCACAGATGTTCCTGCAGCTGACCCACCAGCAAAGCTGGGCTGCGTACTCGCGGGGGCAAGTGCTCACCCCGCTGAGCTGTGTTCCCAGCACAGTGCCTGCTGGATGCCAGCGGTGCAGCCCATAGAGGTAAAAGGAGCATCAGGTAGAAGGCCGTGCTGCAGAGACGTGGTAGTACAGGCTTGCAGTCTCAGCACGCAGGAGAGTGAAGCAGGAGGGCTGCAAGTTTCAAGCCGGCTTGGATTAGGTAGTAAGACCCTGGCTAAAATAAATAAACAAAGTAGCAACAATAGAAATAGAATGTTGTGTGCTCTGGCCCCTTCCTATGAGCAAGAAGTGTCACTTATCTTCCAGCGCTTCCTCTTCTCCAGTAATTACACGGTGGGGCAAAGGCTTCAGTTCCGAGTCAGCAGATGGGGGAATGAGTCACCGTGCCTATGGTAGCTGTCTTTGCTCATGTGCCAGGTGGGGCTTCAGGCAAAAGAGCAGAGCTTCCAAAGGACCCAGCGTGCATTCCCCTGGTGGTGTTGCCTCTATGTCTTTGGGGGCTCATCTCTAAGTGAATATTTGTGCTTCTCAGGGAAAATGGACACTTGGAGGGAGGGGGCGCCAGTGACTATAGAGCTGAAAAAGACAAAGGGGACTGGAGCCTGGAGCCATAGTGATGTCAAGATGAAGGGAGAGGGATGGGGACAGGAGTCCAGTAGGAGTCAACTGCGGATTACACGCTGGTGGTAACTGAACGGTAAAACCTTCACGTTCACCCATTATTCCCTTCATTTAAAAAAGCGAGTGTGAGCGAAGCAGAGTGTGATGGGACATGCTTGAAAATCCCAGTACTTGGGAGGTTGAGGCAGGAGGATTGTTGTGAGTTTGAGGTCAGCCTGGGCTCAGTAGGGAGAACTTACAAAGAAAATGAAAGAGAAGGAAAGGCAAGGAGGAAGGGAGCGCAGAGGGAAGGAAAGGGCAGAGTGCATGCCCTATTCAACTAAAAAGGACTTACAAAGCAGAAAAGAAAGTTTGCCAGAAAGTCTTACAAAGGCAAAAGCAGCTCCCAGGCATCTCTGTGGCCTCCAGTGCGTGGTGTAGGACCTTGTTTGCAAACACGGTATGGCTTTGGTGAGTGTTGTTATTTAATTATTATTTAGTTATTTACTCAGATCCATTAATTAAAACAAAATAAAAGCTGGGCAGTCAGCAGTGGCGCACACCTTTAATCCCAGCACCCGGGAGGCAGAGGCAGGTGGATCGCTGAGTTCAAAGCCAGCCTGGTTTACAGAGTAAATTCGAGGACAGCCAGGGCTACACAAGGAAACCTTGTCTGGAAAAACAAACAAAAGGCTGGGGTGTAGCTCAATGGTAGAGAGTCTTCCCAGCAAGATACTGGGCTCAGGCCCCATTACTGCAGGGAAAATGAGACAAAGTAGAAAAGAGAAGAAAGCAAGGATGGGGGCTGGGTATGGTTCTGTGGCTTAGCTCGTGCAAGGCTCAAGATGCATCCTCAGCCACAGAACAATGACACAAAGTCCCTAGATCATCTGGGCTCCTTTGCTTCTCAGGACACAGAGACTCAGTGAGGAGTAGGACCTAGCGTAGGCTCTGGGAAGACAGAGCCTACGAAGTGCCCAGAACTGACGCATGCTCAGTGTTCACTCAGCCCCAGTGCCCTTCCTTTCTAAGTGGCACGCCATGAGTGGGTCTAAATCTTTGTCTCCATCACCTTTGCTTTTTGTTCTTTTTCTTTTCAAGGTATTGGGGGTCAAATCTAAGCAGTCATTCTACCATTGCAGCATATACCAGCCCCAGTTCCACTTTTTATTTTACACTGTTGTCTCACTAAACTGCCCAGGCAGGCCTTGGATGTGTGACTCTCCTGCCTCGACTTCCCAAGCAGCTGGTCTTACAGGCCTGTGCTACCAGGTCTTATGACACTTCTTGCCCACATTCCGTATTGCCTCTGAAATACTTAGCTGCAACAGGCTGCTAATTAAGACTGGAGTGGGATTCACCAGCAGGAGCTGCTCTTGGCATCTTGCCCACCGTGCAACTTCTGTGTCGTGTTGAGTGCCTTAGTTAAAATGCAGGCACTCTGGGGCTATATTACCTGGATTTGAATCCCAGTCCTACCGGGGTTGTGCTTTGTGTTAAAACAGTCCCCCAAAGGCCATGTGTTGAAGGCTTAGGTCTCACTCCATTGTTGCCATAGTTAAGAGGCAGAGTCTTGTGCCAAGAGGTTTGGTCATTGAAGGGAGCAGTGGGACCCTGACCCCTTGCCCTCACTTTGCTTCCAGGCCTCCATAAAATGAGCAACCTTGCAACATCTGCACCTCACAATGATGTGTCCAATGTGACAAGACCAAGCCGTAGTGGGTTGAAACCTCAGAAACCATGAGCTTAATTTAATCTTTCTTTCTCTCAGTCAATCATCTCGAGTATTTTGTTAAAGCATCGAAAAGCTAACTGACTACCACATGACCTCGTCACCTCTCTTTACGCTTCAGCTTTCCCTGTAAAATGGGGACTAATTACAGTCCCCCCCCCCAAGAAGTTGCATTGGTGGCTCCAGAGTTGACCACAAGCCTTCATGAAAACCGACATTCAGTGAAGGGTTTGCTACTGGAGAACAATGTAAGCTTCCAGTGATAATACCTTAAAGGACTCTCACATGTAAACTTCGGAGGGCTGAGAGTCTTTTTCTCCTTCTCTTTTCTCTTCTTCTCTCATCTTGTAGTCACAGCATCCAGAGGGCAGAGTTGGGACATCAGGTATCCATAAGTCCATTTCCTCTTGCCTTTGCCATCTTTACAACCCCAGCTTCCATTCAAATGTGCTCATGTTGGAAAGGGGGTGGAACCCACAGTCACAGCACAAAGACTGTGGCTGACTGCCAAAGGACCTCAACCAGGAAAAGTGGTGGGAGGCAGCCAGCTCCTGCCAAGAATGGGAATGCGATTTCCTATCCCACCCCCGCAGGGGCCCCCAGCCTCCACTATGTCCCCTTCTTTCCCCTAGTCCTGTAGGCCACGGGTTTCTGCCTGAAAAAGCGATTAGCAGCAGCTAACTCAGGCTGTCTCCTCCGGCCAACTTCCTGAACACAGGGGCAGAAGGCTTGCTCTGCCAAGAACAGAGCGTTAGCCTGGCACCCCCAGCCCGTGTCAGCCGGGATGTTGACAGTCGGTTGGTCATTCGCTCACAGCCAATTGCCACACCTGAAAGGTGATTTTACTTAATGGTTTCCAGTGACACCTGGCCCGACTAACCTGACAGGTTCCTGGAAGAGAGCCGAAGCCTCTGCTGATACAGTGAGCTTTCTGCCTTTTAAGTTGTGAGCTTGTTTGAGCAGCTCGGCTCAAGGCTGACATTTGACTCCCGAAGTCCAGGGTCTCCTGTCCAGGATGGCATCAAACTTGCTAAGAAGGAGGGTGAGGGTAGGATAGAGGAGGTAATCTTGAACTTTAGAACCCCCTGCTTCCACCTCCCAAAAGCTGGGATTACAGACATGCACCGCCATGCCTCGCAGAGTTGGATGTTTAAACGCTGTCTCTAGAATGCCCTGTATGCTACCTTACATAGCAGATGTAGGAAGGAGTACAATGCTTCTCAGACTTTACGGACATGTCAATGCCCTGGGACTCTGGTTCCTGTTAAAATGCAGGTTCTGGGGGCTGAAGAGTTGGCTTCATGATTAAGAACACTTAACACTCTTTCAGAGGGTCCAAGTTTGGTTCCCAGCATCCATATAGGTGACATAGTTGCCAATAACTCTAGGTCCAAGGGATCTGATGCCCTCTTTTGACCTCCATGAATACCAGGCATGCATGTGGTGCACAGATATATATGCAGGCAAAACACTCATACGCATAAAATAAGATAAATAAATCTAAAAACAAATTCAGGTTCTGAGGGTCAGGGATGTGGCTCAGTAGAGTGCTTGCCCGGCTGGTACAAGGCTCTGAGTTTCATCCCAAGCACCGAAAGAAAAAGGGAAAAGAGATTCTGGTTGGATGGGTCTGAGGGAGGCCAAAGCAACTTTTTGTTTGTTTGTTTTTCAAGACACGGTTTCTCTGTAGCTTTAGAGCCTGTTCTGGAACTAGCTCTCATAAACCAGACTGACCTCCAACTCACAGAGATCCGCCTGCCTCTGCCTCCCAAGTGTTGGGATTAAAGGCATGCGCCACCACCACCCAGCCAAAGGCAACATTTTTAACAAACGGTCAGGTATTGTTGAGGTTGGTGGTGCAAGCTGCTTGAGTAGCAAAGTTTTCTGGAGGAATCTTGGTTGCCAGTGGTTAAGATCCCCTGGGAAACTGGAAGGATTTATTGCAGGGAGATGGGGTGTCATAAAGCTAAAGGGGCAAGAGTGTAGCCAGGCTTCATGAAGCATTGGAAACAGGAATTCCAATGGCCAGAGAACTTTTCTTTTTAAAAAATTACGTGTGTGTGTGTGTGTGTGTGTGTGTGTGTGTGTTGGAGGACAACTTATGGGAGTTGGTTCTTGCCTTCCACTCTGTAGGTCCCAGGGTTTGAACTCAGGTCAACAGACTAAAGGGCAAGCATTTTACCCGCAAGACCCTCTTGGTCAACTGCCTCTGTGTTCCCATGCGCTTAACTCAATGCCTAGTTGTCCCCACCCCGTCCTCACCTTCCCTCTGACCTCCCGCAGTCCTGTAGTTTGCTCATCTTCCCCGTCCTCAGTTTCCCTTGGTTCTGTGATGCACATTAGCGATTCCCCATGGCAGCAAGCAAAGGCCGTGCAGTGTTTACACACTGGGAAAATAAAATCACCCTCACACTTGGGTGTGGCTGAGTCTGGAACTCAGCATCTAGTGCAGTCACGGTTACATCAACACCTTCTTCTGTCCTTCACATCTAATGTCTGAAGGCTTTGAGTCTCTTCCCGCCTCTGTTCCTAAAAGACGATCCACGATACACCTTGGGGTGGGCACATTTTCTCTCACTCATCGTGACGGATACTTGGTGGGGACTTTCCTTCTGAAAGTTTATAACCTCTGCTCTGGGGAAATATCTAAATTATATTAGAATTTCTTGCCCTTTCTTAATTCAAGTTCTCTGGAATTCCTGATACTAGACTCTTCAGCCTTCTGAGCGGATGATTTCATTTTTCTTATACTTTGTAACTAATCTCCCCATAGCTTTATATTTGTTTCCCTTTTTGTGAAAACTTGGTTTTCTCTTGAGACAGGGTGCCACTGTGAAGCTCAAGTTGACCTTGAAGTTGGGATCCTCCAGCTTCGCCCCTATCTACTCCTCTACTCCCAGTAACTGGAATTACAGCCCTTTGATACCCAACCCAATTCTAGCTAATGTTTCTGGCTAGACAGCTGTCTGGATCCATACAGGAGTAAGGGAGAAACCCAATGACCAGTTTTCTGGAAGGAGAGTGGAGAACGGCTCAGAACTCGGACTTTGAGCCAGGTGCTCCAACCGGACCACCACCCAACTGCACCTGTCACGCCTCCTATATCCTTTCTTAAAATATCAGAAAGAAAAACCAGCATTATTTTTCTTGGTTGCTTAAGACAGTGTGTCATGTAACCCAATTTAGTTTGAACATGCTAGCGAGAGGATGACTTTGGATTCCTCATCCTCCTGCCTCTACCCTCCTAGTGTTGAGGTTCCCCATGTGTATCACCAAACCTGACCAGGACCAGCTTTTCATTTCCAGTCTGTCAAGAACTTGCACACAGTCCTAGTGTGCAGGGAGTGTCTACACATCACACTGCCGCTTGGGATTGTGACTCCAAACCAGCCTGGATTCTGATGGATCTTAGCTGAGCTCGCTGGCATGTGTCTGTCATCCCAGCAGTTGAGAGGTGGAGGCAAAAGGATGGCCTTGAGTTTGGGGCTAGCCTGGGACTGCATAGTGAGTTTAAAGCCAGCCTAGTCTACATAGTGAAATCCTGTCTCAAAAAAAAAAAAAAAAAAAGGTGAATGTGTGTATTGTGACTGCCTGTGTGTGAGAGAGAGAATGGATGGATGAGTGGATGAATGAGTAGCTTTTTTTAGTCAACTGACATCTATAAAAGCCACCAGGGGAATTATTTATGGGTTTCCTCAGTGACACCAACAGAAGTTGACTCTGAGGAGACTGTGGTTACATTTGGATTGACAGCCTGATGTCTGAGTATATTCTGAGCCTTACTGTGGGCGTTTCATGGGATGAAGTTCTTTCTTGAAAAAATACAATGGAAAAAAACATTTTTTTCGAGACAGGGTTTCTCTGCATTTGCCTGGCTGTCTTGACACTCGCTCTGCAGACCAGGCTGGCCTCAAACTCAAAGCTCAGCCTGCCTCTGCCTCCCAGCTGCTGGGATGAAAGGTATGTGCTAACACCAACCTGTTACAATGGAATATTTTCATTTAGAGATTAAAAAGAAAGGCAAACATGGCTGGTGTGATGGCCATTGGTTGTGATCCCAGCACTTGGTGGCATAGGCAGGAAGATGGGTTCAAGAACAGTCTTGGCTACATAGCCAGATCAAGACCAGCCTAGTCTACCAAAACTATGTAAATAAGAAATGAAATATTCATATGTAGCATGGCATGGTTGAACTTTAAAATATATCAGGAGAACAAAACTAAGTATCTCACTTCGTATGAGAACCTTGCGAGGTGAAAGGTCACCTTTCATTGATATGGTGCTCTATGGATATGAGAGATTCAGAACAATGGGTTGTAGCCCCGCCTCCACAAACCTGTGACCATATGAAAAGTCGCTGGATCATATGCTTTAATGCATGAATCGTGGCTTGTGAGTTGTATCTCTAGAATTTCTGCAGCAGGTACACCGTGCCAACGAGCAGGTCCCTACTGTCACTATCTTTGGAAGCCTTTGGCATGTCTGTGACACTACTTCTCAGTCGCCACATTAGGAGAACGTGTCTGAGCGCCATGTGTGTTCTTAATTGAAGGTAATTCATTAAAGGAATTGTCACTGGCTTCGTTAGGAGATGTCAATATCTTCACTGCTAGCTATCACGTAAGACAGATCAAAGAACTGGCTGTGACTTTGTGCTCTTCTTCCCATAGCTGTGGTCTATTTCCCGTGGGGGTAGGGGGAAGGTGCAGATGTCATGAGCACTCGTTTCTCTTGCAGAGAGCTAAGATCTCTTCCCAGCACCCAGACCTCGCTGCTCACAACTAGATGGAACTCAAGTTCCGGGGGATCTGATACTCTCTCTGGCCTCCAAAGACACTGAGATACATGTGTTCGGCTGCATATACACACAAATTTGAAGACTAAATAAAATAAAACATTAAAAAAGAAATGATTTCTGGGGCTGAAGAGATGGCTCAGTAGTTAAGGACATACTGGCTGCTCTTCCAGAGGACTTGGGTTTGATTCCCAGCCCCCACATGGCTGCTAGCAACCGTCTATAACTCCAATTCCAGAGGATTCAATGCCCTCTTCTGGTTTTCATGGTTACTAGGTACACACATGATGCACATGCAGGCAAAACACCCATACACATAAAAAATAATAAAATGATAATAACTTTTAAAATAATTTTGTTTCTTTTTAAGGATTAATTTTAAAAAAGGACAACTTTCATTGGTAGCAAATAGTACAAACAAAACCCCACATCTATTTGCAAGGAAAAGTGAGAATGCAAATCCAGTTCATTCATTCAGCAACACTGAGTGTTTTCAGTATGGCCACTCTGACAGCCTCCATTAATGCAGTGGTAAGCCAGCTGCAAAGACAGGAGCTAGGAACAAGCGTTTGGGTTGGCATGACCACATCTCCCAACAGAGATCTCCCTGCTGGATGAGCAGGCTGTTTTCACTCTTGGAGGATTCGGGGAAGTGTTATACCTTGTTTATATACTCTTTGAGAACTCAAGATTTTTTTGTAATGGCATAAATATTAGGGCTGGGCATTCCTACAAATCCTAGCACTTGGGAGATGGATGTAGAAAAATAGAAAATTTAAGGCCTGAGCTACATAGAAAATCCAGGGTCAACCTGGGCTAGGAGAACCTATCCTCCCAAAAAATTCCATTCATAATGAATGGAGACAAAGGTAAGAAATCTAACAGTTCTATTCTCTATCTTGCCCTCAATCTGATTTCAAGTCATGCCTCCCCCGCTCCCGTCTCTTTTACAAGCCTAGCTTCTCTTGAAGCCTTGACCACTCACTACCAGTCTCTCAGAAGGACCCATCACTAAAGACGTTTTGCTCAGAAGTCAGAACTGAGTGACAGCAGCCAAGACCCCCCCCCCCCCCCCGCAGCTGCTCAGGAGACTGGAGGATAGATTAATGTGAGTCTTTATGCCATCTTCCTTCTGGCACATTCCCCAAGACTCAGACACCAAGAAGAGCAGGCTGAACACTAGCACCCTGCCAGGTGGGCAGGAAGGTGGGAACGATGCCTGAGGTATACAAGCATGGGCAGTGGAGCATGCTCCAGGCAGCAGAGCAACCCTAGTGCTAGTAAGACAGGGGAATGAGAACCCTTTGGCATACTGGGAACAGGGCACCACACGTCATGCCGTAAAGGATGTCAAAGACCCTAATTCCTCTAACTCTGCTGAGGCCGGGGCTCAGATCTCATGCTGTAAGCTCCCCTCTGAACCCTGGCTTCATGTCTGAGTGGAGTTACTCAGCCCCACCTGCTAGACTCTGCCAGGTTCAGAGGTCATGGAAAGTCCAGCAGAGCATGATGCAGGCCGACACCTGGTAATTAGGATGCCCTTGTTCCTAGGGCCGGACGCCCCGCAGACATCTACGTAGTTTTGTTATTGTCATCTCCTGGTAAGGGATTTTTTTTTAACTATTTATCTTTCAATGTGACAACAAAGTTTTATGTGTTCATAATGAACCTTTGACAATTTTAGGAAAGAAATACAAAATCAAAATAATCTACAGTTTGATTCCTCAGAAACAACAACAGCTAACATTCTCACACTAAGCTTCTGATCCACACACACTGCTTTGTAGAGTCCCACATTTGCGACAATTCGAAATTATTTGGACAATATTTGGAATTTAATGAAATTATTTGGACAATACTCATGTCATCATAATTTTTTATAGAACCATTCATAATAACTAGGCAAACTGACAGTGTCGTTCAGTAGTAAAATGTGCTATGTATGAGGCCTGAGCTCCAAATGTATATATCATAGAAATTACCAATAACAATAGCCCATCATGACTACAATATATTTCATTTAATCAATCCCTATTACTAGTTCTAGTTATAGTTCTACTCAATTTCATTGGTAAAATGTCATATGAACTGGGTATGGTGATGCACCCAGCACTTGGGAAATGGAGCAGGAGGATCAGGAGTTCAGGGATAGCCTTAGCTACAAATCAACTTGAACAAGTTTGGGCTACAGGAGACTCCTCAAGACAAAAACAAAAGCCAGTAAGCTTGTCATAATAAACATTTTTAAAGTGACCCTTTGCACACGGCCCTGATTCTCTCTCAGAACCAATGTCTACAATGGAGGTACTGCTTACAAAGGAAAGGGTAATTGGAGCTGGAACTTGGATAGCCCAGGCTGGCCTTAAACTCGGAGTCCTCCTGCCTTCCTCTCCTGCATGCTGGATATACACTTTGGTGCCACCATATCCAGCCTGAAAACTAGGGTTGTTGGGTTTTTTTTTTAAGGTTTCAAGACCACTGAAATAATTAACTGAAGAGGAAATACTTTTAAAATTTACATGTTTATCTATTTTAGCTTTTTTAAACTTATAGAAAGGATACATTCTTGTCCAACATATTTTTAAAATACGGCATATACACGGTTAAACTTCCCATTAAGGCAGTGGTGTCCATCACCTGAGATGAGGATCTAGTAGAAGAGCGTGTTTGGTGCTGTTATGGGATGGACCGGAAGTGTCCCCCAGTCTCACAACGGGATGCTTTGTCACTGTGGCAACCATATCGAGAAGGTCTGACCTCACCAGTGGACAGATTTGCTGGTGAAACCTTGGTGTTGGCATTGGGAGGCAATAGAGCCTGAGGAGGTAGGGTGTAATTGAAGAGAGTGTGTCCTTGGAGACTGTGTTTTGTCTCTTTTGTCCCTGACACCTTTCTCTCTCTACTTCTTGGCCACCTCGTTCCACCCCTGCACAGAGCAGGTGTCCGAAACAATGAGCCGAGACAAACCTTCCATCCTCTGAGAAAATGTCACTGGGTGTGTTGTCACGATGGAAGACTGAGTGACATGAATGTCTGCCCCGCTGTCTCCTCATTCCTCACCAATGGAAGCTGAGTTATTAGTGAACTCTTTCTCTGAAGTGGCCTATGGCCAGGTCCGCACCATTCACCCTCTCTGTGTACCCTGGCTGGTACCACTGACCAGCCCAGCCACTCCTCTGTGGAGTCTACCACTAGATTCTTCCCTCCAGTCAGAGGAAGAGCAAGAAGGGGGCACAAAACACCCCGTTGTAGATATTGCTCCCTAACAAACAGAAGGCCTGGCACCTTTACCCATGTCCCGAGGAAACGAGGGAAAACCCCTGAGCTACAGCCAAGTAGGGAACCGTGAGCACTCTGGAGGCAGGTGCTTGGCAAAGCACTATCTGTACACATCTACACACATCAGAGCGACAGCTACGGGCTTGCACACTGCAACCATGAGTGAGGGCTGCCTGTGAGCCGCTCTTTATCTCCCCGATTATTAACAAGCTCGTTTCTTGACAGGAAACTTGTCTGTAGATGCTTGGGAAATGCTTTTATATAGGGAAGATTAATTTGTCTCAGGAGGGGGACCTCCCACTCACACCGAGCGGTTCCAAGGAGAAATCCTGCTAGGATCACAAAAAGCACTTCAGAGCAGGAAGGACGTTACAGTGGAGGGTTCCTCGTGGCAAGGGCTTTTGGACCCTCCCACCTCCACTGTCCGGTTTTCACCTCACACCAGTGACTGACGCCGAGTCTGCTCACAGCCCTTGTGCGGTTAGCTCCAGAGATGCAAATGCCAGCAACTCTCCTGTGAATTGTCAGGGGCTGGATGAGGGCTTGCCTGGCATTTGTGAGGCTATGAGTTCCATCCCCAACTCTGCCAAAAGTAAAAATTAAATAAAAAGAGGGGAGTGCGTTGTTATAAATTATAAATCCCAAAACGCCATTATCAATTCCAAAATAAGAGGCCTATCTCCATGGAATTTTGGTCAATGGCAAGAGGAAAGTTTTGTCTCAACCGCCCCTTCCACATGTGCATATCCATGTGTGTGCCCAAACACATACCATACTCACAAACAATAATAAGAAACACTTTTTTTATATTATTTATTTATTTATTTATTATGTATACAATATTGTGTCTGTATATGCCTGCAGGCCAGAAGAGGGCACCAGACCTCATTACAGATGGTTGTGAACCACCATGTGGTTGCTGGGAATTGAACTCAGGACCTTTGGAAGAACAGGCAATGCTCTTAACCACTGAGCCATCTCTCCAGCCCCCTAAGAAACACTTTTTAAAAGTTAAAGCATACGCTGAGTCGTTTGAAGTCAGGAACCTATTGTATAAAATATCCTCTTGGCTTTATGTGATGTGACGCCTCTTTGCTTTTACACTGTTTCTCTGGCCTACTACCCCTCACTGGCTCCTCACTACCCGTAATGTCAAGATCAAGTTAGTGTTTGTCTTAGTTAGAAATTCTGTTGCTGTGAAGACACCATGGCCATGGCAACTCTTTTTTTTTTTAAGATTTATTTATTTATTATGTATACAGTATTCTCAGTGTTCTGCCTACAGGCTGGAAGAAGGCACCAGATCTCAATACAGATGGTTGTGAGCCACCATGTGGTTGCTGGGAATTGAACTCAGGACCTTTGGAAGAGCAGGCGGTGTTCTTAACCACTGAGTCATCTCTCCAGCCCCATCATGGCAACTCTTATAAAGGAAAACATTTAATTGAGGTGCAGCTTACGATTTCAGAGGTTCAGTCCATTATCATCATGGTGGGGCATGGTGGCATGCACGCAGATGTGGTACTGGAGAGGTAGCTGAAAGTCCTACATCTCGCAGGCAACAGGAAGTAATCTGTCTTTCTGGGCATGACTTGAGCATATAGAAGACCTTAAAACCAGCCTCCACAGTGACACACTTCCTCCAACAAGACCATACCTACTCAAACCATAGTGCCGCTCCCTTTGGGGGTCATTTCCTTTCAAACCACCACAACGTTATTCTATGTCGCTGTGTTCCCAGTGGTAGACTATGTCACGGGAAACACGACAGAAGCTCCAAAAGCCAGCCCGTGAGGGAGCATAGGATCATAGCAGGGACGCCCATGAATGAGTGTCTCCACCAGCCTTCCTGGCAAGGCATTGTTACTGTTCTCATTCTACACACAAAAAGTTGATGCACAAGAGCCAGGCGGTGGTGGCGCACGCCTTTAATCCCAGCACTTGGGAGGCAGAGGCAGGCGGATCTCTGTGAGTTCGAGACCAGCCTGGTCTACAAGAGCTAGTTCCAGGACAGGCTCCAAAGCCACAGAGAAACCCTGTCTCGAAAAACCAAAACCAAAAAAAAAAAAAAGTTGATGCACAGACTTAAGTTACTGACTTAAGGACACAAAGATGTCAGGATCAGACATCACCCACGAGCTCACAACCTAGAACATTCTAATAACTAAACCGCTTCGTCTAGGACAGCATTTTGTTTTAGCTCAGAGTGTTGAGATTCTTAGCCTTGCTGGGTAGTGTAAGTCTGTGATCCCAGCACTGAGGGGGGGAGGGAGGGCTAGGCCAACCTGGCTTATGTAGTGAATTCCAGGCCAGCCTGAGCTACGGAGTGAGATATTATCTAGAAAGAAAATTTGAAATCATAAATACATTCAGCAGGTGTTCCGTATGTCACTTTACTCAGAGGTTTTTTTCTTTCATTATTTGTGACGGAAGCTTTTTAATCGCTTCTCAGCCTTCGGCTAAGATCAGATATAGATGACTATGTTGGGCTTCTCATCGCGGTGACGAAAGGACCTGGCAGGAATAACTTAAGGAGCAGGCGATACAATTGCTGTCCAGTCTGTTACTCCTCTGCAATGTATGTATTAAATGATTCTTTCAAAAAAGGGTGTGGGCAATAACTTAAGCAGGGAAGGATTTGCTTGGTTTGCATGGTCCGTGTCTCCACTGGGCACCAGTTAACCCTCTGGTGGGAGTGTCTGCTCTGAGCAGATCGTGGGGAAGGAGGCAGAAACTGTACAAAGAACTGGGGAAGAGAATTTGAAACTGCCGTCTGGGCAGGACATGCCAATCATGCTCACAAACCCACTGCAGCTGTGGCTACCTACACATGACTGGGCCCATCAACACTGCACTGTGCATAGGAGAGGAGCTCATGAGACCCCGGCCCTCACTAGAGAACTGGGGATAGGAGAATTGCCACATGCTTGAAGCTAGCCTGGGCTGTTTAGTGAATTCCAAGCTGGCTTGAGCATAGAGTAAGGTGGTTTCCAAAGACAAAAGAAAAGAAAAGAAAAGAAAAGAAAAGAAAAGAAAGAAAAGGTCAGATAGACAGAAAAAGAGAGAGGGGGAGGGGAAGAAAAAAGGAAGAAAGAAGAAGAATGAAAGACAGACAAAGTTATGCATCTACTAACTTATCTTTTGTCTCTACTGCTTTTTCTCTTCTGGGCGTGTAATTCCTGGCCTTTTGTGCCCAGTTACTCTCACTTAGCGCAGTGTGTTCAAGCCCCAGGCCTCGACCTCCTGAAGAGCAAGAGGTGAGGGTATCCTATCTTCTTCCTAATCAGCAGCGAGGAAAGGAAGCTTCCAGGTTCTTTCTGTGAAGTGTGATGCTAACTGCAGGGACCACATAGCAGAGGGTGACCTTGAACTTATGATCTTTCTGTTTCTACCACCCAGTGTTGGCATTGCAGGCTTTTGTCACTATGTCCAGCTTATGCAATGCAGAGGGTTGAACCTGGGACTCAGTGTGGGCTAGGTAACTACTGCACAAGCTGAGCTACAGTCCCAGCCTGTTTTTCCTTTTACATCTATTCAGGTATGTATTTTGTGTGCTGCGTGTCAGAGGTTCACAATGTATATGCAGAGGCTAAGGTTGTTGGCCTTTATCCACCATAAAAGTTCTGGGGCACAAACCCAGGGCATCAGTCTTGGCATCATGAGCTCAGTTTTTACCCGCAGAGCCTTTTGCTGGCTCTTTCTTTTCCTCTTTTCTTGACTATTTACTTGGTTAAGGAAAAGTTTTGTCCCCCCCCCCCCGGAAAAAAAATTCTATTCCAGAGTCTTCTTCAAAATAACTGTATAGTCAAGCTCTCCTCAGACTTGCAGTGATCCTCCTGCCTGGATGGCTCTCTGGGCATGTTTCCGTTTCCCTGGAGTAGACACCCAGGAGTGAGCACCCTGTCTCCACAGGGCACTCACGGAAGACCTGCAGCGTTGGCCTCTGTCCTCTCCATGCCCACCCTCAGATGAGCGTGTGCACCCTCGCACACTCACGCACCGGCCCACGGGAACACATCCGTAGCCCATGCACACAAACAAATAAAAGGAAAAGGAGGAGCTGGAAACCCGTTTCTAAGCACAAGGTAGTGAAGCCAGGACTCCATAGGCAGGGCTAGCAAAGGCAGCTGGGGAAGGAGGGGCGGACCTTATCAAGAGCAAAGATGTAGGCTGACCATCATCACACATCTCACTAGGATGTGATGAAAGTTACCTGTAATGGAGAATTGTGTATCCAGTCGGTCACTGAACACAAAGTCAGAAAGAGAGTGTTTCCGAGTGTCCAAAACCAAGGGTGAGCATCTCTCCCCAAAACGGACCCTGAGTCCACACAGCCCAGGTCTAACCACTGGGCACATGTGTCAAGGGAGGCAGAGAAGCAGTGAGTGGTGGACTCTCAGGAGTGTTCTGCCTTGGAGGCCCACAGGACTATATCAGGATATCAACCAGGCCCAGACCATCTCTCCTAAAGATTCTAGAGGCTTGACTGCGCATAAAGGGATCACTTCCCTGGCTGCTCACTCAAGCCTGGAGTGGCATTACACACCTGTATTCCCCATCACCCCTGAAGCAGGAGGAGAGCTAGCATTCAGGAGTTTGGGGCAGCTTGGCCAACAAAGCTAAACTCCATCTCAAAAATAGTGAAGAGAAAGACTCATGCATACCTGACGTGGCTGGTTGGCCAAGAATTGCTGCCTCCTGTTTAAGACTCAGCCTCCTGCCATCTCCAGAGAATGCAAGAGTGATGGCACAGCAGCCGGTTCCCAGAGCAAGGAATTCAAAAGACAGCAAAATGGAAACAATGCCGTCTATGACACAGCCCGGGAAACCACAGGGCACCCGAAATACAGCATTCCTGCTGGTCGAGCAGATCCAGTGTGGGAAGGGACAGCACAGGGCATGAACCCAAGGAGGTCATCTTGCAGTGAGTGAGTGGCTCTACAGGATGAGTGACCTGGCTTGTGTAACACACACATTGCAAGTAGATGAAGGGGAATGGAGACACACTACCCAGATGCGGTGTGGGCCAATGCAGAGAGCACTGGCTGCACGTGGGAGCCTCGCAGACGGCTGTGCGGGCCATCTTGAGGGTTCTGATAGTAATGGTGATGCTATTCTAAAACGTCGTCCCCACTCTTTCGTGTGTGCTGAATTTACCAAAAGTAAAGTATAGATTCAGGAAAGGCATGATGTCATGATCTGTTTTGTGTTGTTGGAAGAAAATGTCAGGTGCTGGGCACCTTATGGAGAAGAGCAGTTGTGTGGAGGGATGGCACATGCCTCTACTCCCAGAACTTTGGAAGTAGAGACAGCAGAACCAAGAGTTCAAGGTCAGCCTGGCTACTCACTGAGTCTGAAGCCAGCCTGAGCTACACAAAACTCTGCCTTAAAAACAAAAGAAAGATGGACACGGGTTAACTCAAATCTGTGAATATGTAAAGGCATAGCATTGGCATGGCCTCTGAGGAGGCTGGGTACCATGGCATATGGTAACATGGCAAGAGAACACACAAGACAGAGGAGAGAGAGAGAGAGCGCGCATTCATACAGTGAGAGCTGAAGGGAACGAAGAAAAACCAGGCTTACTCTTTATAATCATCTGTTCTCTTCTGCCTATTTATCTATTGATTGATTGATTGAGACAGAGTTTTGTTACGCAGCCTTGGATGATGTCAAATTCATAATCCTCTTGCCTCAGCCTCCCAAGGTCTGGGATTATAGGCACACACCTATAAACGTCTGCCTACAAATCAATTTTTGTTAGCGCCCCCAAACAAGAACCTGGCTGGATCCGGTAGTGCAGGTCTCTGATCCAGTTACCAGGGAGATAGGAGCAGGATGATCTCTTTAGCACAGGAGTTTGGGGCAAGCCTGAGATCCAGGCTTGAGATACAGTGAGATTCCATTTCAAAGCAGACAGACAGAACCGTGAATCCAAGAGCTGATCAGTGTGGCTCATCAAGCACTGTCTCCCTGGAGATCTGGACCCGGAAGCCAGTCATCCCACTCCAGATAGCGCTGTCCTTTGGTTCAGGACCACTCTGTAGGATTCTCCTGAAGTGAGTCAGGGTTGCGGTTTGTGACAGAGCAGCGTGGAATCCCAGCCACTACGGAGGCTAAGGATTGCATGTTCGAGGCTAGTCCGGACAATGTCATGAGACTGTCTCAAACCTGAAACAGGACTGGGGTTGTAGCTCACTGGTGGAGTGTTTGCCTGGCAGCCCCCAGCCTTCCTCAGGACTGTGGAAGCAGGCCAGCAGTAACTCCTCTGAGCTCGGGTGGCACTCCCTGGCAAGCCCGTTACCCAGGTACCAATGTGGTTTTCTGACAACCCTGTCTGTGCTGTCAGGGCAACCTAGTGAAGGAGAGCATGACTTTTAATGAGGCCCAGTAAGAAGTAAAGCAGGATTTGACCCCGTTCTCATTTCAAAGTCCGCATCTTTCATTGGTTATAGATTAACCCAAGTTCCTCACTAACATAGATGGGGTAGTATTTTGGCTGGAGGCAGAGGCTTCATGCCTTCAGGTTTGAGGAGCTCTGGAAGGTGGAATGGGCAAGGGAGCCAGGGAGCTAGGAAGAGCAGGGGAGGTTCTTTGCTCAAAACCAAACAGACTCCACCTGCCAGTAGTTGGTTCTCACTGCCCCCAGAGGTTTTCCTCTTAGAATGGGGACAGGTCAGCAGAAACCCCTCTAAAGCCACTCCCACCAAGCCCCAGGCCAGCTGCGTGTGAAGATAAGCTGGGCTGAGGGAGAGAAGCCAGAGCTGTGACGCCCTGCCACTCCCTTAGTGACGTCTGTCCACAGCAGACACTGTCCCTCCTAATACTCAGGGCTCAGCCAAAAGATCTCTGGTTTTATGACTAACCCTATTAAGCTCCTGAAGTACTACTGCCCTTCTAGAAATTTCTATAGTTAGAATTGCTCCCAACCTCTGGCCAAGGTGACAGATGAGTCTGTATTCAGCCCTAACAGTGGTGTCTTAGTTACTATGGCCAAGACAAGTTGTTGGCATGTGTGTAGCAGGAATGTGAGGTGACAGGGATATTTTTGCCCCGTGAGAGGGCTGTCAGCAGACAGGAGGTGGGGGAGATGGTGCGGGGAGCCCTGACATCAGGTACAGTACTGCTGGACACACAGCTGGCCTCACTGTTCCAAAGACAGGGGATGGGAGAGGCCGTCGCAGCTCTGGATCCAGAGACAAGAGTGGGAAACCGTGGGGCCCAGCATCCACTGTGAAAAGAGGAAAGCCTCAACACTCACTGTCTTCTCTTCTGTCTCTATGGAAAATAGTTTTGTGCTGGGTTCAGTTTAGCAATGAGTGTCAAATGGAACGGACTATGACCCTGGCAGGCTTCTCAGCAGCCTGGCCAGGGGCCAGCAGCTTGTCAGAATCCAGACCTGGCACACGTGCCCACACAGATCACCAAAGTGCCCTCTCTTTACACGAAGGCCACATTCCTGGAAAGTTGCTCCTAAATTGCATCCTGTTGGGTTGCAGAGCAGGACAGGGTGAGCTCCTAGCCTGAAACACACAGAGATTGTCTCCAAGCAGAAGTGGGGCGCTGGTCTCTATCCTCAGTGTCCAGTGAGTCAGTGTCTTGCTTCTTCTACTTTCTCGACCCTTCCGTGGACAGCCTTATGACCGTTCTCACCACACTGTCTCGACTGACTCTCCAGGCTGACCTCTGTGCCGCCATCTGAAGTCCTACTGTGTGATGAGCCAGGTGGCACAGGCTTGTGACACCCACTGAGGAGGCTGAGGCAGGAAGATCACAAATTCAAGGCAGACTGGGCATAGAGTAAGTTCAAGGCCAGACTGGGCAACTCAGTGGGACATTACCTTATAGGAAGAAGGAATGTTTAAAAAAAAAAAAAAACAAAAACAAAAAAAACAAAGTAGGGACTTACCAGAGGAATTACCGTTTAGAGCTTTTGTCTACACACTGAGGATGAAGGTGTATGTGAAAGTTGCTCTGTGTGCTTGTGTATGTGTGCTTGTGTGTGATGTTGCATGTGAGTGTGGGAGCCAGGTCCTGTGCACACATATCCAGAAGCCAGAAGAGGATGCTGGGTGTCTTCCTTTATACTCCCCACTTTACTGTCTTAAGACAGAGTCTTCCACCAGCTGGAAACTCACTCTCTGGCTGGCCAGTGACCTCTTGGGTCCCACCTGTCTCTGCCCCCCAGTGTTAGTGTTCAGGTTCATGAAGCCATGCTGGGTTGTTGTTTTTTTAATGTGGGGGACTAAGGGTTCAAACTCAGGTCCTCATGTTTTTCTAAGATGAGCTCTTGTTACTGAGCTATCTCCTTGGACCCTTATAGGAGTATTATGAAGCAAAATGAACTCATGGTCTACACAGTAAAATAATTGTGTTCAAATAGTTTTCATTTTTGTGCAATGATGCTTATGCTTCTTATCCAGGTACAGTTGCACATTCCCGTAGTCCAAGCTACTTAAAGAACTGAGCCAGAAGGGTCACTTGAGTCCAGGAATTCAAGGACCTCCTAAGCAATGTAGCTAGGCCTCTCTCTTTTTTTTAAATGGTTATTATTGTTGTTGAAGCCAAGTGTGGTAGCACATCCTTGTAATCCCACTGCTCAGCTGAGATCAGCCTGGGCTACCTAGTAAGCTCCAGGCCAGCCTGAGCTACATAGTAAGATCCTGTTTCAAAAACAAAGAAACAAGCAGGATTCTTTTTTTTTTTATTGAGAAAAGAAGAAAAAAAAACATAAACAAAAAAACAAGTTTCCACCTCCTCCCAGCCTCCCATTTCCCTCCCCCTCCTCCCACCCTTCTCCCCCTCCTCCCACCCTTCTCCCCCTCCCCCCACTCCTCTCCCCCTCCCTCTCCAGTCCACAGAGCAGTCCGGGTTCCCTGCCCTGTGGTAAGTCCTAGGTCCTCCCCCCTCCGTCCATATCTAGGAAGGTGAACATCCAAACTGGCTAGGCTCCCACAAAGCCAGCACATTAAGTAGGATCAAAACCCCGTGCCATTGTCCTTGGTGTCTCATCAGCCCTCATTGTTCGCCATGTTCAGAGAGTCCGGTTTTATCCCATGCTTTTTCGGTCACAGTCCAGCTGGCCTTAGTGAGCTCCCCGTAGATCAGCTCCACTGTCTAAGTGGGTGGGTGCACGCCTCGTGGTCCCGACTTCTTTGCTCATGTTCTCCCTCCTTCTGCTCCTCATTGGGACCTTGGGAGCTCAGTCCAGTGCTCCTGTGTGGGTCTCTGTCTCTATCTCTATCCATCACCAGATGAAGATTCTATGATGATATGCAAGATATTCGTCAGTATTGCTCTAGGGTAGGGAGTGGTTCTCAACCTTCCTAAGGCTGAAACCTTTAAATACAGTTTCTCATGGTGTGGTGACCCCCACAACCATAAAATTATTTTCAGTGCTACCTCACGGCTGTAGTTGTGCTACTATTGTAAGGCAAATGTCTAAGGCAACCCCTGTGAAAGGGCCCTTCAGCCCCACAGGGCCTGTGACTCACAAATGCAGAACAACTTGCAGCTTTAGAGCTTATGAATCTCATGTCATACTTAGAGAGTTTTCTTCATTTTAAGATTAAAAAATATATTTCCAGAGAGCACTACCACTTCAAGGGATCTTTGGAGGGAGGGTGGGCAGGCTTTGAGTCTCAGCACTGGAAAGAGAAGTATCAGAAAAGACACAAGAGGCCTTTTTGCCATGGGGACTTCCCCTCATTTCCCTATTTTAAGATCAGTAAATGAGTCTGAGATCTCTCCCTGAAGGCCCCCAGAGGCCTGCCTACCAAGTCACATGGAAGCCAGGAAAAGCCACCTCCGAGAAACTGCTTAATGAACAGGACCCTCCAAGTCACAATTTCAGGTCTCAAGAGTGGGCCTGGGAGCTAGCAAGGCATTTTTCAATCCGGTAATCTCGGGAGGCCGAGATAGGAGGATGGGGCATTTGGGGCCAGACTAAGCTCCCTATTGGTACTCTCAAAAGGACTAAGACCAGAACGGTGAGCTATTCCTCCATTTCTCCTAAGGTTTTAATTGTAAGTGGTAACATTGTATAAACACACTGACCAATCTGGGAGGTCCAGCGTGGGAACTGACCAGCTGGCACTAGACACTATCTTCAAAACCTTGGTGGTGGAAAGGGCCTTCTTCCAGGATGGAAGCACCCACTTGGTGGTAGTTCAAAGGGCAAACAGTGGGAACGAGTCGGCTGCCTATCCTACAAATATGTATTCCGTGCCTGTGACACGCTCGAGCCCTTAGCTGCCGAGGCCCCAGGCTGGAGAGCTGGCTGGGGTGCTCCCAGAGAGGAAGAGGAAGCCTAGGGAGACGGAAAGCAACTGTGAGAGGCGTGCTCTCTCGAAACAGCAGCGCTAGAAAGCCCAGGGACTTCTCCTTTTGGTTCCAGAGATTACTGGCCAGATATCCTTGAGCATGGCTTCGCTTATCCTTGAATGCAGCCTGCCTACCCAGGTAACCACGAGTCTAAGTTTGCGCCTGTGCAGGCGCCGTTTCCTGAAGAGTCCACCACGTATTTGACACTTTCTGTGTGATTGCAGTTGCTAATTTAACTGGAATGGTTCTGAAGGCTTTTGTGGTGGCTTCAGCATGTCAGCATTCCTAGGGTTCTGCAGGCAGCCACTGTCCCAAGGCCCTTCACCCCCCACCAAAAAAAAAAAAAAAAAAAAGGGATTCGTATGTCTGACCCCTGACCCACTCTGGTTGTGCCGTGGAGCCAAGCCAGGACTTATTCCACTAACACTGTACCCTGACAGAGTCTCCAGGAGATTATAATGACAGTTTCCCTTTGGTAATGTTTTTCTGTTGCTATGGCACCTCCATTCTAGGCAGTTCTACTATCTGCAATCAATAAGGACTTAGAGCCGGGGTGGGTAGGTCCCTTCCATGCAGATCTGAATGCCTCTCCACACCTCTAGAGCCCAAAGCACTGTGTCCTATGAGGGCAACAGTGACTCCTTACTGAGATGCTCAAGGAGGCTGCCTCAACCCGAGTCTTGCAGCCCTAGCCTGGGGAGAATATTTGGTTGGTGCTATGGAAACCTGTGCTCTGGTTTCAGTACACTTGCTGGGTGATGGTAGAAGGTTCCATCAGTTTTGAGTTGTTTTTCTGTTTGCAGAACAAGAAGTCTGGACACGGGCTGCACGCAATACCCCCCCTGCAGGGAAAGTGGCCATGGTTTGAAATCGAACCCTTAAAGTGAGGTTAGCCCTTTGTAGCGAGGAGAGATTTCCCTCACCCTTCCAGCTCTCAAGGTGGCTAAATCTGTGCTTTTTACTGCTCTTTAATCCTGGCTCTTGAGAAATGAGCGGAGAGAGACCAATCAGCCTTCCTGGCACCACAGACTGAGAAGAGGGACTCTCCACTCACCCCAAAGGGAACGATCAAGCCAGACTAGGTTGGAGATCTCAATGTTTAGAGAACAACTTTGGACCAGGACATGATCAACACAGTGGACACTGGCTTCCCCAGGACCTGAGGTCCTCTTTGTTAGAGAGCTTCTCTCCTATACTTGCAAGAGTGCTGCTGGCTTCTCTGCTCAGGAAGGCGCCCTGAGACGGACCCCACACTTGACTCAGTGCCCTGATGTCATCATTTTTTTCTCTCTCGAGTGGTACCGCAGGCTGTTCTTAAACCCTGCTCTTCCTTTCTTTGCCTCCTAAGGGCAGGTATTCCCTGTGGGTGCTACACTCCTGGTCTCAAACATGGTAGATAGTTCGTTTACCCACGAGCTATATCAACAGCCCCATATCTGGCTTTTTTAACACTTAAAAATCAAAACATTGGGCTGGCAAGATGGCTCAGAAAATAAAGAAGTCTCTGCCAGGTCTAACTACCTGAGTGGGATCTTTGGGACCCAAGTGGTTGAAAGGAAAAAAAAATCACCTCTGGAAGTTGTCCTTTAATTTCTCCACCCACACTTAAGTAAATAAATAACTCCCTCAATGAGGAAAAAGCATGTAAGAGAGTTAATCTTAACTGTCAGCTAGACTGGATTTAGAATTGTCATGGAAACTGCACTACCGTATCTGTGACTGTGTTTCCAGAAAGGTTTAGCTGAGCTGGAAAGACTTACCTCAAATGCAGGCAGCACCAGACTTAGGTCCCAGCAGCCCAGGGTAGTGCCCCATGGTAAGGAGGCATATGCCAAACTTTAATGCCCTCACTATCTAAAAATATAAAGGAACAGAGTCCTGCCAGTCACCGCAGCGATCCATTTGCTCCCTGCACCGTCCCTGTCTGCGACCCGCACCTGCTCCCTTAAGCCTCTTGCTTGACAGCTGCCTTGGGTCTCAGATGAATGCTGAGTAACAGTGCCCTTCTCTGCCTTCTGAGTGTGGACACAATGTAACCAGCTGCGTCATGGTCCTGATGCCAAGTCTTCCCTGCCATGACGGACCATGCCCTCAAACTGTGAGCCAGGATGAAGCCTCCTTCCTTTAAGTTGCCCTTTAGCAGGTATTGGGTCAACAAGCAAAGTAACTATATAATTCAATATGGGAGCTTGGCAGAGCATGCCCCCAGTCTGCACAAGGGGCTGGAAATAATTCTCAATACCAATCAATAAGCAAGAAAAAATAGAGAAAGCAGAAGAATAAAAGAATCTGTCCATGAGGGTTGAAGAGATGGCTCAGTGATTAAGAACTGTAACTGTTCTTTGAGAGGACTCGGGCTTCAATTCCCAGCTCCCACATGGTGTCTCATGGCTGTTTGAAACACCAATTCCAGGAAACCCAATGTTTCTTCTAGACTCTAAAGGTATCAGATACACATGTGGTGCACAGATACACGTGTGGTGCACAGATGCACGTGTGGTGCACAGATGCACGTGTGGTGCACAGATACACGTGTGGTGCACAGATGCATGTGTGGTGCACAGATGCACGTGTGGTGCACAGATACACATGTGGTGCACAGATACACATGTGGTGCACAGATACACATGTAATGCGCAGATACACATGTGGTGCACAGATACACATGTGGTGCACAGATACACATGTGGTGCACAGATACACATGTGGTGCACAGATACACATGTGGTGCACTGATGCACGTGTGGTGCACAGATACACGTGTGGTGCACAGATACACATGTAGTAACAGATACACATGTGATGCACAGATACACGTGTGGTGCACAGATACACATGTGATACACAGATACACATGTGGTGCACAGATACACATGTGGTGCACAGATACACGTGTGGTGCACAGATACACGTGTGGTGCACAGATACACATGTGGTGCACAGATACACATGTGGTGCACAGATACACATGTAATGCACAGATACATGTGTGGTGCACAGATACACATGTGGTGCACAGATACACATGTAATGCACAGATACACATGTGGTACACAGATACACGTGTGGTGCACAGATACACGTGTGGTGCACAGATACACATGTGGTGCACAGATGCACGTGTGGTGCACAGATATACATGCGAGCAAACACACATGAAATAATAAAATTTAAAAAAAAAGAATCTGTCAGGCATAACCTAGAGATGAGACTGTTGCAGTTCAGGCTCTATCCTTTTAGGTTTATATATACATATAAATAGATATATTTATAAATAGGATGATAGCATCACTCTTGTAATATTGTTATCCCTATTTAGCGGGTGACTAACAGAGGACCCAAGTCACATGGCAGCTAAGGGTCAGTGCTGCGTCCCAATGCCAGCGTCCTAGTTGTCCACAGCCCTCAAATGGGCTAGAGCTCAAACTCCCCATGAGCTAGCGAGACACACAACTGGAAATAGAGCCCTGGCCAAAGAACGACTGGCTTTCCTACGCAAGCCCAAAGCTGCCTCGGTGTCCCAAAGTCCAGCCTGAGGGGCTGGCCTTGCCTGGGTGCTCAAGAGTTCTCTCTCTCTTAGGCAGATCTGGCCTTGGTCTTACAGGGAAGTCATGGGATGCTGGGGGCAGCTGTCAAGCAGGAAGGCTCGAGGAAGCAGGTGCTGGACTGTGCACAGGGACCATACAGGGAACAACCAGATAGCAGTGGGGTGACAAGCAGGGCTCATGCTCCCTAGTATTTTTAGAAGGTGAGGGCATGAAGGGTTGACATCTGACTCCTTACCCTGGGGCACCGCTCTGGGCTGCAGAGAAACTTCCAGGCAGGACAATGCGGGTGCTGAGGTGGGGTCAGGGTGCACAGGGGATTCTGTATCCATCCATCTGTCCACTCCTGCTATAAGTACTGACTAGACACTGTGCTGGGCACTAGAGAACTGACTTCCCCAGAGTTCCAGCCTTCCATGACCAGGGCAAAGGACCAAGAGCTGTGAGTGGTTCTAAGAATAGTTCAAAGGTTAGGAGTTTGGAAGACTCAGACAGGCCTGGATTCAAATCTTGACTCTTCTACCTCCCAGCTGTGTGTGACCTTGCAATCTCTCTAAGATTTCCTCAGAGGGTTTGAAAGAAATATGAATGAGGGGGTATATATGGAGAATTTGAAAGAACAGAATGTACCAGGTGTGGTGGCACACACCTTTAATTCCAGCACTCAGAAGGCAGAGGCAGGCAGATCTCTGAGTTCAAGGCCAGCCAGGACTACAGAGAGAATTCCAGGATAGTCAGGGCTGCCCAGAAGAACCCTGTCTCAAAAAACATGCAAACAACAACAACAAGAAAATGGGAAGGAAGGAAGTTGTTTTGTTTCTTACTTTTTGATCTTCAGGGGCCCACTACCCAGCTCCCAAATAAATACATGGAGACTTATGCTTACTTATGAATGCCTGGCCTTAGCTTGACTTGTTTCTAGCCAGCTTTTCTTAACTTGAATTATCCCATCTTCCTTTTTCCTCTGGATTTTCACCTTTCTCTCTTCTATATTTCTTTCCTTCTTACTCCATAACTGACTGGGTGGCTGGGTGGTTGGCCCCGGCTTTGTCCTCTCCTTCTCCTTTTCTTGATTCTCTCTCTTCTCCTGTTATTTTTATCTCTGCCTGGCAGTTCCATGCATCCCTCTCCTGCCTAGCTATTGGTCTTGCAGCTCTTTATAAGGCCAATCGGGTGCTCTAGGCAAAGTAACACAATTTCACAGAGTTAAACAAATGCAACATAAAAGAACGCAAAATATCTTTGCATCATTAAACAAATGTTCCACAGCATAAAATGTAACACATCTTAAACTGATATTCCAGGACAGAAGGAAGGAAGGAAGGAAGGAAGGAAGGAAAGAAGGAAGGAAGGAAGAACGTAACAGTGAGCCAATAAGGGCAATGAAGAGTCACAGAGCTGGCGAGATGGACCAGCAGGTAAAAGCACGTGTCTTGTGTGATCCGAGTTCAATCCCTGTGACCCTCGTGAGAAAGGCAGATATGGTGGCGAACACCTGTAATTAATTCCTGCATTCCTACAGTGCGGCCATGGCAGACTGGAAACTCAGTGACTGGAGAACACATGGAGGGCACACTGAGGTCTGGAGACACAGTTCAGTAGTTAAGGGTACTTGATGCCCTTCCAGAAGACTCAGGTCAGTTTCCTAGTACCCACATGGTGACTGACAAACGCTTGTAACTCCAGTCCCCAGGGGATCTGATGATCCCTCTGGCTTCTGAGGGCACCAGACATGCACCAGACATGTTTGAAGGCAAACACTCAAACTATAAAAAATTATTTTTTTAATAGGCCGCAGTCAGGCCAGACATGGAAGAAAGTACATGCCTATAATCCAGTTACTCAGTAAGTAGAGGAAGGAAAGTTGTTGAGACCAAGCATTCAAGGCCACCTGGGTGCCTGTAACCCCAGGACCCCCAGGACAGGCAAGGTGGAAGCAGGAGGATCAGGAGTTCAAGGTCATCCTCAGCTACTAATGCTAGCCAGGACCACAGGAGATTGTGTCTTAGCCATAGGGAGGTAGGGAGCAGGTTGAGGATGTAGCTCAGTAGGAGGAGTACCTCCTCCTATGCACAAGCTTTTGTTTCGGTCATTAGACCGGAGGAAGACAGAGAAGGAGCGGGTTTGCCAGAGCCTGTTGTTGGGTTGTTTCCCATGGTATTCCTTCGACCTTGGTTAGCAAATTACTGTGTGTGGGTTTGCTAAAATCCAGACTAGGCCTACGCTGGTTTCCGGTGAGAAGAAAATCTTCCAGAAGACTCCTTCACCCACCTGGAAACAGAGAAACAACAAGGCTTCATGATGGCCTGAGGTCACCCGGCAAAGACACGGAAGGCAGGCTCAAGTTGGATTCCTTCCTCCGCACACAACCCTGCCGTTGCTTGCTTGTTCGGTCCTCCTTGATTTTCTTCAGCTTTGTCCGCTGCATCAGAGGTGAAGACCACAGAGTGAAGATGTGGGTTCAGTTACTGTATCTTTGCATCTCACAGTGGCACTGGACTCCTGAGAAAGGAAGAGAGCCATCACGTGAGGTCCCTAACTGCACTTTCAGGAAAGGAAGGGAGGAGTGCTGGATGAGGGCCGACCCACCTAGGCCTGGGTCCTGAGAGGCGTCTTCTAATTCATGGAAGCTGGCACAGACCTGCTGAGTCATGCTGACACGTCAATCAGAAGGGCCCTCATTAGGACAGTTTTTACCCCAGCTTTGACCCAGTGCTCCCAGCATCCTCTTCTCTTCGTCTCATCTATGGCGGGGACCAGGGATGCTGCAGTAGACACTCATGTAGTCCTTGCTGAGTGAGCAAGATGCTCCATTGGAGAGAGTCACGGAGTTCAACTCCTTTTCCTTCTGCCTATTCTGAACGAAAGCATCATTCATTCACTCCGTCCCTTACCATGTCCAGTGAGGTGCCAGAGCCGTGAGCCGAAGTCCAGAGTCTCTGAAACTTTCGCATTTGTGCGGAATGAAGGGGCTTTTATCTCCTGGCTTTCCATTTCATAAACCAGATTCCCTGCTAAACCTTGCCGTTTTGGGAGATTGGGAGGCCTGGTCTTTGAGGCAGGCAGGGATCTTTATTGAATCCTTGATGCCTGCACACGATAGGAGCTGGACTGTGTTTGTTGAACTAGACCTTGGCTCTCGCAGGGCTGGGCGGGGTGGGAAATTCGCCACCTTCCCCTTTCCCCATCTAGCTGTCAGATATCAGATACCGGCTCCTTCACGGGGCCTTCTCACCTGGACTACAGCCAGAAACTGTTAGTACTGCTTGTTCTAATTGCCTTACAGTCCAAACAGATAATCCTTGCCTTTTGAAATGTATGTTCTAGTGGGGACACCTCAAACTCTCACGGTCATGGGCAATGTTGACATTCAGCTTCGTAATTAACTTCTGGCTTTGTTGTTTGTTCACAAAGTCTTATGGGTGTGTTGTTTGTTTTTTCTGTCTTTACTTATTTATTCATTGTTCTGTATTTCGGCTTCTATCTGGATTTAGGTTCTCCATCAAGGCTTAGAGAAAACAAGTGCCTCAGAGGCTCGAGATAGTATACCACAGTGTGACAGAGCCCTTCCCAGCATCCATGAGGCCTCAGTGCCCGTGCAGGGAGGAAAAGAGGAAAAGAAGAAGGGGCCTCAGGCTCTCTTAAGCAAGGCAGTAGTGTGGTAATAATAATGGGTACAGGGGACAGAAGCTGCCAGACCATCCTGATTGATTGTATGAAATGAAACACAAGTTTGGTTTAATTTGTTATTTATTCTGCGGAAAGATCTAGAAATACAACATTAAAACATTTTAGAGTGGTTCTATCTTTGAGGGTTTCTTTGTTTTTTGAAGCAAGGTCTCATTCTTGAAGCCCAGGTTGAACTAGAATGCTCTCTGTAGCCCAGGTTAGCCTTAAACAATCCTCTTGCCTCAGCCTCCTAAACACTGGGATTGGAGGTATGAGCCACCATAGCAGGCTTTTCGAGGCTTCTGAGCCCTTTTTCCAGGGCTGTATGGTGTAGTGACTTAAGGGCCCAGGTCACAGAGTCAAATTGGGCTCAAATCCCAATAACTCTAATACCTGGGTGAGCCTGAGCAACACTACTGAACTGTTCTGACGTTTGGTTTTCTGTAAAAATCGGTGCTATTAAATAAATTCAAAGGAAAATGAAAGTGTAGCCCAGGTACTTAGAAAGGAGGAGGCCTCCAGGAATCAGGAAGAGGACAGTGGGCCTCACGCCCGCCCGACCTTGACCACCTGGGCACTCCTCCCTTGCGTGTCTGATTCAGCTGTTAAACCAGAGACTGCTTACCCAGCCCCCACCCCTGCTGGGGATCAAGCCCTCACACTAAAGGGAAGTCAGTGGTCTATCACCAAGCCACACCTCCAGCCCAGCACCTTCCCTTCTGTGTGATCCCTCCTCCTCCTCCTCCTCCTGTTGCTGCTGCTGCTCCTGCTGCTGCTGCTGCTTCAAATCCACAAACCATTGAGAACCGTATATAAGAAAGAATCCAGGCTTAAGAATGTCCATATGGCCACACAGTCCAGATCTGGAGATTTCGGGCAGTTGATTTCTTGGAATCTCAATTCCTTCCCTTACAACTGGGGACTAGCTACACACACTTTTAAAGCTCTGGCTAGCAACACTGCTTTGATGCTAACTGTTTACATGTTAACTCTTAAAAAGCGGATCGACCTACGGTCAGCAGAGGTGGCCTGGGTGGACTCGGAGAATACTGCTTTGAGAACAGTATTTGTGAACCCCAAAGCCAAAGTGGGCTCTAGGGCTAAATGCCAAAGCGGTCTAGAAACCTCAGAGCAAAGTGCTGAGCCAGAAAGTGCCCTGGTCCGGCCGGGGTTCTGTGGGAGAGCAGATGGATTCTTGGGCAGTTTGTGTGTGGTCAGTCTACGGTTAACTGCACTCCTGAAGGCCACAGGCAAAGCTCTGTTTGCAGGGGAGGTGGACAAACTCCTTGGAAAGAGTAAGCAGGCCCTACGCCCCCAGGGAGTTCTCCCACGCAGGTCCTCCCTTGCAGCCTCCCTATACACTCAGTCTCCTCTTGTGAAGGACCAGCCCTGTTGGCCCCTTGTCACTTGGGCATCAGAGGACTTGGATTCCAGCCCAGGAGGGGCTGAGCTAACCTGGGCCTCTCTGAGCTGTTTCCTGGCCTCCCCTGCTGGACAGCCACAGCACCGCAGCCCTTCCCCCGAAGGCCACGCCCCTCGTTCTTGGTGTTGCAAAGTTGAGGCCCAGGCCTGTTGCCTGGAACAAGAGTTGGAGCCTCCCACTGAGGCTGCACCCATGGCTGGAGGAGCTTTCAGGGCCAGTCAGGGATTATCAGCAGAATAACACGCAACAGACACCCCGCCCTACCGCGGATTAGACGCTGTTGATTTCTAAGGGCAAGACGGCTGCTCTTGGCATGGAAGGCCAAGGGCGGCACAGTGGAGGCATCGGGCCTGCCCCAAGCCGAGGGCCGCAGAGATCTGCACTTCTGAGTGTTTTTGGCCTGAAGATAGAGACAGCACCGGGCCTATCTGACAGCCCTTCATGAGGGTCACAGCTGAGTGGAGTCAAGAGGAGAAAAGACAGTCCTTAGGGTGGAGCAGGTTTTCCAACACACATCCCGAGCCGCTCCCTGTCCCAGAGGGGATGTCCCTGGTGGCTCACCCTAAAGAACCTGAAGACAGTAAAATCTAATACTGGGCTAGGACTATACTTGGTGGATGAGCACAGTGTAGCTAGCGTACTTGAGATACTAAGTTCCTTCCTCGGCATCCCAGAATGCTGCACACCAAACACAAGCAAGACACTTGGAGTAGGAGGGTCTTCGCCCCATCACTACAGACACTGAGCTGTGCAACCCAAAAATATGCATGAAAGGATCTAAAGGGTAGAGAGTAGCTGGACATGATGGCACAAGCCTGTCATCCAAGCATCAGGGTAGCAGAAGCAGCACAGTTCAAGACCAGCTTGGGCTATGCAGTGAACCCTTGTCCCAAAAAGGGATGGGGAAGACACAGCAGAGGGAGCCATCTAGAGGCTTAAAGATGACCAAAGGCCAGTGTAGACAGGGGGCAGAGCCTGTCAGTACCTGGTAAGGTGTTCTTGGTGGGGAAGAGGTTAGAAGAGAGGACACTTCCCATGGGCATAGGGCAGACAGGCGGGAAGGGTGGAGTGTGTTCAGAGATCGGTGAGTAATGTATGCCATTGCTTCTGAGCATCCTGCTTGGGGCGCGGGCAGAGCCTCCAGGATGGTTAGCTGTCAGCCGGCCCCTTGGGGAAGGGTGGGGAAAGGAGTAGGAGACAGACTGATGGGTGGCTGTAGGGAGAAGGCTGCAGCCCAAGTGCAGGAACAGCGACCTTGGATGTGGTGTCACGGGGCTTGTGTGAGCATTCCCTTTCTTGGGAGGCTGGTGTAGTATGGCAGGGCTTGGGCGTGGAGAGAGTCGTGGTAGAGAGAGACTGTTACAAGTCCCTGGGGCTTGTGAAAAAGCTAACCGGTGCCTACACCAAAAGTTAAGCTGGGACAGGCCCTGCGGCAGAAGAGACTGTTTAAAATGCCTGTCGAACCACACGTGGGAGTAGAATCCTGAGCTGGGGGGTTGTCCTGCTTCTCTTGAGTATGCTCAGTATTTCTCAAGGACCTATCTTCCTCCTCTTCTCCCTGCCCCCCTCCCCCGCCCCTGCTAGGGGCTGCCTCCTCTCTGTCTCCCTCCTCCTCCTTCCCTCCCCTTTGTCAAACCCTAGGCCTTGTGAATAAAGGCAAGCCTTCTTCAGCTGCAGCTGCTCACAGCAAACAGGACGGACGTTCCCATCTCACAGCCAAAGAAGCTGAGGTCAACCTTGTTCTCCCAAATTCTCTCCTCAGCCCCCTCTTAACTTTCTTTGTTTGTTTCTTTTTCCAGACAGGGTTTCTCTCTGTTGCCCTGACTGTCCTAGAACTTGATCTGTAGACCAGGCTGGCCTCCAGAGATCCACCTGTCCCTGCCTCCTGAGTGCTGGGACTAAAAGTCACCACCAGCCAGCTTCCTTTTTACCATTTTGAATCCAAGGTTTACCTTCACATCTATGTCCTACCTTCCCACAACAACGCAGGGGTTGGGGACACAGCCCGTGAAGACTCAGGAAAGCCTGGCGCAAGCTTCTCTGGGGCTGAGGGCTAGACTTCCACTGAGCAGCGTGCCCTTCCCAGACTGTGGGACTGCCATCTTTCATCTCAGGCCACGTATTTCAGCTTTAGAGTTCATTGCTTCATTTTGTTTCTTTCCCAGGTTGTCCTTGTTTGCCTTGTATTCCAGCCTCCTGAGTGCGGAGGTTACAGACATGCGCCTCCACACAGAACTCCTGTGGTTATCATTAGAACCGAAGTAATTTGCTTTAGCTTCTGGGACAGTGTAGTGGATCTGTCAAACTGCAGACCCCAGTACTGAGGCAGGGGA
Source organism: Microtus oregoni (assembly GCF_018167655.1). Taxonomy (NCBI): domain Eukaryota; kingdom Metazoa; phylum Chordata; class Mammalia; order Rodentia; family Cricetidae; genus Microtus; species Microtus oregoni. The sequence goes on from NW_024543061.1 coordinate 61,256,154, forward strand.
AACGTTGCTGTGTGGTTTGGGGCGAGTTGCTTGGGTTCTCTGCATTTTGCTCACTAGATGGTGACTGTTCTCACCTCCTTTGCTGAACTAAATGAGAGCCCAGCTGACTCATGTCCTGTATTTAGTGCGGCGCCAGATGCTAGGTATGGTCCTCCATAACCATGAGCGGCGTGGTTCCGGATTGGTGGAGCCGAGGCTACACAACATGCTACACACAGCTATACTACATGCTACACTACATGCTACACACAGCTACACTACATGCTACACACAGCTACACTACATGCTACACACAGCTACACTACATGCTACACACAGCTACACTACATGCTACACACAGCTACACACAGCTACATTACATGCTACACTACATGTTACACACAGCTACACTACATGCTACACACAGCTATACTACATGCTACACACAGCTACACTACATGCTACACACAGCTACACACAGCTACATTACATGCTACACTACATGTTACACACAGCTACACTACATGCTACACACAGCTACACTCCATGCTACACACAGCTACACTACATGCTACACACAGCTACACTACATGCTACACACAGCTACACTACATGTTACACACAGCTACACTCCATGCTACACACAGCTACACTACATGGTTCCAGTACGTGTACAAGACAATGGGGCAGGCCCATCGTCCTCCCACACTCAATTCTGACAGGCCAGCAGATGCTCCAACACCCACCTAAAACCCGTTAGTAGAATAACTTTCCTGAAGTCATTATTTAAACAAGCACTCTGCCTGGGCTGGACCCACCCTTTCCTGGGGTGGGAAATCAGGAAGCCTGGCACTCGCCACCATCTTTCTAGACTCCTGGGTGGACTGCCATTTTGAGGCCAACTGAAAGGTCGTCATTGGTCATGGCTCCTTTGGGCCTACTCTGTGCAGAACCTGAGTTTGAGCTGACACACAGAAACACTGCCCACATGGCTTTTCTCAAAACTGACAGCAGTGACTCACTCAAAGGTCACCAGCGCCTGGAGCTGCATAGGGCAAAGTGATTCACTGCCTCTACCCTGCCTGGCCCCACAGCTGCCTGGCCTCTGAGCTGATATCCTCAACCCTGAAACTCTCCGCCCAGAGGAGGGGGCCTCCCCATTCTTAGATGGTTCTGCTAAGAAGAACTCGGCTCCAGGGAGAGCTGGCCTGCTCATACTTCAGCTAGAGAGATCAGGGAGGGGGACCCAGGTCTCCTTCAGCTTCCTGCACCTCCTGGCAGTGCTCACCCTGTAAGGCTCTAGGTCCTCTGTAGCCTCTTGGTAGAACAGTTACTATCCAGCTTCCAGGACACACACACACACACACACACACACACACACACACACACACACCACACACACTGTGAGACAGCATCTTGTTTCTAAGAAAAGGCAGAATGAGCCAGTGGATATCACAGTCCCTGATAAACAGAATGTCAATAAACCATGTGACAACATGTTTACTCTTCGGTTTAAAGAGGCAGTCCCTTCCTGACCACGTTAGTTTCATAAAGAAGCAAGAATACAGAACAACAAAGATGAAGGGCTGAATAATGGGGTTGACTTGAAGGGATCCCCAGTCTTGGGAGTCAGATAGGGCCTGGCAAGAGGGCTAAGGGATTGTAAACTGGAAGGGGGAAGGCAAGGCAAGGGGCGGGAATTAGGTCTTTGGTGTGCTTACCCTCTACCCACCCATCCCAATCACAAGCCCATATACTGTCAGGTCCTGGAGGTACTCGGGGCCCCAGAATGGACCTCTGAGTTTTTACCCCTACTCCCTCTGCAGCCCGCTGTTGCAACTCACACCAACTATATCCAGCGAGTGGCCTTTAGGTTCCCAGGTTTCCCTGGCTGGCAGGATTCTCTGGGGCTGTGTGCCTAGAACAGGGCCTCTTGGACCCTAGACTCAGTGTCCCACTATTACTAAATGAAAATACAGGGCTAAAGAGAGCAGGCCCTCTGCGAGCCCCTGAGAGATGGGCACTGGGAGACAGATCTCAGACTAAGAAAGGAAGAGAACAATGTGGGTTCTGTTTGTACTTCTGGGAAGAAGGGTCCTTCTACCTCTCCTCCATGGGCCTGGCTTTCCTCCTGATCTAATCTCAGTTTCCTATCTACCCACAATCTGGGTAGAACTGAGCCCCAAAGCCAGGAGCCCAGGCTCATGTACCCTCCCTAGCAGGGTTTGGGTTGGATGGGGGTCACCTGGTGTGAGCTCTGCAGACAGGCCCTGAGTGCTGTCCCTTGGCCATGGGAAAGGCCGAGGCAAGTAGGAGCCAGGGATTCTGAGTCCATGAAACATGAATGAGTCACACTGGATGGCTCTGCTCCCTGATCCAGCCCACATTCCCGGGCCTTTGTTCTGACCCGCCTGGGCTCTGACCTTAAAGGGCCAGATCTTCTGAGGTACCACTGGCCTCCCTCCCATCCCCCTCCCTTAGCCAGATCCCTGATGGAGTTGTAGTGGGCTTGGGGCTCAGGAGAAGAGGATGTCTTACTGCAGGGTTCAGGGGAACAGCCCATTCCATCCTCAGGCCCAGGAAGGCAGGGAAAATATTTTCCTCACTTGCAAAGATCCAGAGAGGGGACCCTCCTCAAAGCCATTTCCTCCAGGGTCTCATAGCAGCTGCCTCTGACTCCTCCTCCCTCCCCAGGCTCCAGGTCCACTGCAGTCCCCACACCCATCAGCCCACCCTGACCTGGCTTCTTTAGATTGTTTTGTTTGGGTTTGCTATCTTGCTGTGTGGCCCAGGATGGCCTGAAATTCCCATTCCTCCTGCCACAGTCTCCTGTGTGTTGGCATTGCAGGCAGTACCACCAGGTTCCATCAGCACTGAATGTCTTTAGCTGTCCCTTCACGGTGGTGTCTGGTAGGTTCTAGGCTATTCCCTTGTGTTGTCTTCAGGCTCAGGTCCCTGGATTCCTCTACAATCTGGGCCTGTCATATGGTGGCAGGCACTTCCTCGGGGCTGAAAGAGCACCCCGACAGCCAGTACCCAAGCAGTTTCTTCAAACCTCGCATGCCACCCTGTGGACACAGGAGAACTATCCTTCCGGAGAGGAGCCCAGTAAAGCAAAATGAAAGTGAGAGACCTAAATTCAAAGAGGCCTACACCTCCTACCGGGAGTCCCACATCCTCTCTAAAACAGGCTCTTAAAGAGACAGCAGCAAAAGGTAGGGAGGCCGCACGTGGCCCGGTGGCGGAATACATGATGTGCACGTGTGAATACGACGCACACAGAGACAAGCGCCCGGCCGGGGGGGGGGGGGGGGAGGAGGAGGCTGAGAAATTACAACATTTTTTGCAGAAATTTGGAAAGAGGTACTCACCCACTCCGGTACCCCTTTGTCCTCCTAGCCTCACGCACAGTCAGTGTGCACACATGGCTAGAGGGCTGAATTAAGGCTTGCCCACTGCAAGCTTTTAGAGCTAGCCCAGTCTAGCAACTCTTGAACCACGAGTGAGCTGCCTTTGGGAGGAGGAACAAGGTACTGGAGGATGGGTAAGGAGGGGCTTGGGAGCCGGTGGGTATCAGCTCAGTGTGGGCAAGGGTGGGGGGAGGAGGAGGATGTTGATCAGGTGAGCTATCTGTGGGTGTCCTTCATGACTCAGAACAGGCCTTTACCAAGTGGGCCAGGACTATAACCTTGTGACCCAAGTGACCATTGGCCTTTGTGGGGTTAGTCCTGAGATCCTTGACTTTTAACTAGCCAGGCCACCTGACCCCACACAGAGACTTGCTTGAATTTCATTTATAAAAGCTGTGGGTGAGGGAGTGGCTTTCCAAGTCCAACAGGTCCTCACCCCCAATCTGTTACCACCTCCCCAACCTCAGCACTGGCTGCAAGCCAGACCCCAGAAAAATCCAATGGGGGGAAAGGTCAGAGAAAGACAGGACTACCCCGTGCCTTCTATGTCTACAGCTCTCTCTCTTATTCTCTAGGCTTCCTCTGAAGCCTAGTCTGATTTGTGAGGGGACAGGGTGTATAAAACCAAACTTACATAGCAGAGGATGACTTGGAACTTTTCTTTCTGGCTTGTTGGTTTTTTTTTTGTTTTTTTTTTTTAAGAGTGGCCCATGGGACTGGAGAGATGACTCAACGGTTCCAAAGGTCCTGAGTTCAATTCCCAGCAACCACATGGTGGCTCACAACCATCTGTAATGAAGTCTAGTGCCCTCTTCTGGCCTGCAGGCATACACACAGACAGAATATTGTGTACATAATAAATAAATAAATATTTTTTTTTTTTAAAAAAAAGAGTGGCCCATGCCTTCAATCCAAACAGGCAGAAGCTGGTGGATTTCTGTGAGTTCAAGGTTAGCCTGGCCTACATAGCTAGTTTGAGGAGAGCAGGGGCTAGGTAGTAAGACTCTGGTTCCTGTGTGTGTGTGTGTGTGTGTGTGTGGGTGGGTGTTCTATCTCTCCGCATGTGCATGGTGTATGTGCACCATGTGCTTGCAGGCTCCCAGGGGAGTCCAGAAGAGAGTACTGGATCCCCTAGCTTTGGAGTTGGAGGTGGTTGTGAGCCACCACATGAGTGTCAGGTACCGAACCTGTGTCTTCTGCAGGAGCAGCAAGCGCTCAGCTGAGCCAATCTCTTCTGCATCTGGGTTTTGTTTTTAAATTTTATTTTTTAGTTTTGGGAATTTGAATTGACTTTATTGTTTTGTAAATGTGAATTTCATAAAGTGCTTTACAGTTAAGAAAGACATCCGCACACTTCTGGCTTTAAAGCAGCTCTGGGCACAGGTTCACCACCTTGAAGTGTCCCTGGTCCTTCCCTCAGCCGCTTCTAGCAGTTTTAGTTATTGATACAATGTTATCATCCATGACTACAAAGTAAGTATTATCACTAAAAGATCACAGCACAGGGAGAGAGGAGCAGCTGGGGGGGGGGACGAAACAAAGGCTTCCTCCTCACCCCCTGCAAACAAAAGAAAGCCAGCCACCCAAGGTGGTGGGAGCTGCTCTAACGCAGGGGTTCAAGAAAAACCTGGGATTTTATTAACTTATTTTTTAACAGTTGTGAGTTAGGTGATGTTTTGTTTGGTTGGTTTTTTGTTTTGAGACAGTATTTCTTCATGTAACCTTGACTGTCCACGAACGCCTTCTCTAAAACAAGATGGCCTCGAATTCAGAGATCTGCCTGCTTTTGCCTCCTCTGCTGGGATCAGGGGTGTGGACCACCACCAATTGGCAGGATGCTATTTTAACCCCTAGACATCACCTTCAAAATGCATCTCTCTGCCTTCTCTTTTCCACAGAGCTCAGGGAAGGATAAATGTTCTATTTGCAACCGGGACTACCCAAATGTTCAAATAAAACATATTTGAACATTTTGTAGATTAATTAAATTTGTGTAGGCGATGGAATGTTCATGCACATGCTTGTAGAGGTCAGGGTTCAAAGTTGGGTATGTTCCCTATCACTCTTGGCTCTATTTGAGACATTCTCTCACCACACCAGGAGCTCCTGGATTGACTAGGCTGGCTGGCCAGCAGACTCCAGAATCCACCTGTTTCTGCTCCCCCATGCCTGGCTCTTATGTGAGCGCTGAGGATCTGAACTTCAAGTCTTCAAGGAGCCTTGAACTTGATCTTCCTGCCTCTGCCTCTGGAGAGTGCCAGAGAGATATGGGTGACTCCCTGATAGGAATTACCTAGCCACGCCCCTGTCCCTGTCTGCCTGCCTACTGGGGACTTTGTCTAGCTCCGTCTCCTACAGGCTTTTTCTCCCACCAGCAGCCCCCACTGATGAACTAGCTCCAGCTTAAGACAGATTCTCCAACGCTCTGCTCTGCAGCAGTGGCAGACCAATTCAGCCCTTCTTTCTTCGAACTGACCAGCCCTAAATTAGGGAAGAAAGAGTTTGGAGAAGAAAAGACTAGAGTTCTCAACTTTCTGAGTCTCCCTCTGCTTTGCAGAGGGTCTTTTTCTTGAGCATCTGCCCTATGTGTGGGTCTGCTCACCTTCGTTAAAGGCCTCTGTTCAACTACTGATGCTATCTGGTTGTCTGTGCTCTTTGAGATTTCTCTGATGCTACCTATTGAGCTCGAGATTTTTCCTACCTTTTCATTTTTATTTTTTCCCTCTTTTTTTTTATTTTTTTATTTTTTTTTTAAATTTTTTTTGGAGATAGTGTTTCTCTGTGTAGTCTTGACTGTACTGGAACTCATTCTGTAGACCCAGGCTGGCCTTGAGCTCACAGAGATCCGCCAGCCTCTGCCTTCTGAGTGCTGGGATTAAAGGCGTGCTCCACTACAGCCCTGCCTCCTTCTCAGTCTTTGGCAGAGCAAACAAACCCAGTCAAGACCCCTGTCTATCTCTAGGATTACAAGTATGTGTCACCAGGATCCATTTGTGTTGTCCTGGGAAATCAAATCCAGGGCTTTCTGGACACTAGGTAAACACTCTCCCAATCGAACAACACCCATGGGGCCTTCAGTCTGATTTTGATGGCCATGAAAAACAACTAGTAATCGGTGCCTGGGGCGAGCAGCCTGTAGCACAGTGAGTCAAGACCAGGGCCTGAATGGATGGTGACTGCCTGCTTTAATTTGGGGGGGGCAGGGTACTCAGCCTCAAGTTGTCTTAGCAGGTGTGCTATGTATATTTAGTGAGGAGTTTCTATGGATCTCCAGTCTCATGCCCTGGCCAAGGTATGCACCTGATTCTCCCCACCGCCTCTCATGCATTCCTAACTTGCCTAAAGCTGGATGGAGTGCATACATCTCCTAAGATGCTGAGGCAAGAAGATGGTGAGTTCAAATCTAGCCTGGGCTATAAATAGAGAGAGCCTATCTAATAGATATATTAAACCAAACCAGAACTAACCCAAAACAAACAAAAGTAGGGAGTTTGGGTTTGTGTGTGCAGTATTTTGTGTCTTCATTGTATGTAGACCAGGCTAGCCTTGAATTTCAAGTGAACCTATGCTTCAGCCTCCTGAGTATTGGGATTACAGACTTAGCCACTGTCTTCAACTCCAAATAGACTTTTAGGACATCTCGGATACACTTATTAGTGTATATTTTAAATGTTTGTTGCTGTCGTGTGTCTATTATGCATACCGTGGCACATGTGTAGATGTCAGGACAATTTTCAGGAGTGGGTTTTTTCCTTCCACAGTGGGTTGTAGGTATCAGACTCCCCAGGCCTTGTGTGGCAAGCATGTTAGCTGTTGAGCCGTCTAGCCGGTCCTTTTGTTTGTTTGTTTGTTTTTTGTTTTTCGAGACAGGGTTTCTCTGTAGCTTCTGGAGCCTGTCCTGGAACTAGCTCTTGAAACCAGGCTGGCCTCGAACTCACAGAGATCCACCTGCTTCTGCCTCCCGAGTGCTGGGTTTAAAGGCGTGCACCACCACTGCCCGGCTCAGTCCTATTTATTTTTGAGGCACAGTTTAGCCCAGGCTGGCCTTATATTCATGGCAATTGTCCCCAAGTAGTGGGATTTCAGATGTAAGCTACCACACCTGGCTTCTTTGAAAGCCCCAAGGTTCTGATTAAATAGGCTAAAAAACCCAACTAAACAAACAAAATTCTCAGAACCTCTGAACTGTAAGTGGGCCACCCCATTAAATGTTTTCCTTTATAAGAGTTATGATCATAAGCCGGGCGGTGGTGGCACACACCTTTAATCCCAGCACTCGGGAGGCAGAGGCAGGCAGATCTCTGTGAGTTCGAGACCAGCCTGGTCTACAGAGCTAGTTCCAGGACAGGCTCCAAAGCTACAGAGAAACCCTGTCTCAAAAAAAAAAAAAAAAAGAGTTATGATCATGGTGTCTCTTCATAGCAACAGAAACCCTAAGACACCCTGCTTTCCTAGTTCCAGGATTACAGGTGGGCACCATCATGCCCTATGGGACCACCCTGCACTAGTCTCCCTGCTTCTGGCCTCTTCTAGCCCCATATCCCCAAACACCATTGCTAACCTGATCTCCCAAGTCCTCTTGGGTGGCCAACTATGGAGGGACTGCAGCAGAGAGGGGACTTGATTTTCCTGGTCTAAATCAGAGGTTCACATACAGCCTTATATTATGGTTTCATCTTTTGGAGTTAGCGGCTTAGGGAGATCTTTATTTTATACCTCAAAAGTAATTTTATTTTAAGATAATTAAAAAATAATTTACTAGCTGGGTGGCGGTAGCACACACTTTTAATTCCAGCACTCAAAAGGCATTGGCAGGCAGAGAGTTCCAGGACGGCCAAAGCTGTTTCATAGAGAAACCCTGTCTTTTTTTTTTTTTTTATTTTCGAGACAGGGTTTCTCCATAGCTTTTGGTTCCTGTCCTGGAACTAGCTTTTCTAGACCAGGCTGGCCTCGAACTCACACAGATCTGCCTGCCTCTGCCTCCCGAGTGCTGGGATTAAAGGCGTGTGCCACCACTGCCCGGCGAGAAACCCTGTCTTGAAAATCCAAAATAATAATAATGTATTTCAGCAGTGGCAGGAATTAAAACTAAGGCCTTGGGCATGCTGTGGAGCAAGGTACTACTGAAGTACATCCCCAGTCTCCCCAAACGGTTTTTAAAATTAAGAACTTGCAGCTCATATGCACTGCTGTGTACATGAGTTTTCTAACAGCCCATGTTTGACAGTCAGTGTGTGCTGGAGCAGGGTTGAAGTTCTAGGAGTCTTGATCAAGGCTCTGGCTAGGATAGGGCCAGCCATTCTGGAAGACCTCAGAGCTCCTTCTGTTGTTGTTGTTCATCTGACTATGTGAAGGTGTAAGGGACCAGCATCTCTCTGTGAAGTAGGTATCACAAGGCAACATTAGTTAATCCGGAGTTTAGTGGTCCAGAGGTTCTGCCCCCAATCCATTCATCCAATAGTTCATCCTCTACTCACCTGCTCATCTATCCAACCCTCCGCTGGTTTCAGGTCAGAAGCTGAACAGGGACACCGTCTCTGTCACCCGAGAGGACATTCCATCTCCTTTGGGAAGGATATTAAAGCCCGTCTTCTTTCCCTCCCAGACCCTTCACCAGAATCTCCTCTCTTACAGCACGGGCACTCCATCTCCCAAGGGCACCAGCCTCTCAATCTGAACCATTATGCCACCAAGAAGAGCGTGGCAGAGAGCATGTTGGATGTGGCGCTCTTCATGTCCAATGCCACGCGGCTGAAAGTGGTGCTGGAGCAGGGGCCATCCTCGCAGTACTACGCCACCCTCATAGCCCTCATCAGTGTCTCTCTGCTCCTGCAAGTTGTCATTGGCATTCTTCTCGTGGTTATCGGTAAGCCCAGCCCGCAGTCCCTTTCTGCCTTGGTGCCCCCTGGTGGTGGGAAAGGGCCCGGCATGCCCATGAAACTTCCCAGCCACCTGCCGACAGAACCAGTCCTCTATCCTACAGTGAGGGCAGCTCCTGTCCTTTCTCCTCATATCCCATCGATGGGCACCCATCGACAGCTGCTGAATGACTGACCCCACAGGACAGTCTTTTTTTTTTTTTCTTTTGGCTTTTCAAGATAGGGTTTCTCAGTGTAGCAGCCCTAACAGTTAGAGCTGGCTGGCCTTGAACTCACAGAGATCTGCCAATCTCTGCCTCCCAAGTGCTGGGATTAAAGGCTTGCACCAACACCGCCTGGCTGGTGGCGGTCTTATACTGTAAGCACCCGTCCCCTGTTCGACGATGTCTTTGCTCCCCACCCCTTTCTGTGAAGCACCTTGTAAATTGCCTCTTATGCCGGTCAGAAGACTCACACACATCTCAATCCAGTGATTTGATGTCTTCCCAGTCTCTAAAGCCAGGCTGTTTCCAAATTCCTGGGTGGGGAGAGGGAAGCTCCAGGCTTCAGCCCTGGATTCACCCACCACCCACCTGATCTTGTCTCCACAGCCAGGCTGAACCTGAATGAGGTAGGGAACCAGTGGCGTCTAAATCAGCTCAACAATGCTGCCACCTCCTTGGTCTTCACTACTGTGGTCATCAACATTTTTATCACCGCTTTCGGGGCACACAAGACAGGCTCCATGGCTGCCAGGACCTCCAGCAATCCTGTTTAATCCCTACCTAGGTCCCAGGTGAGGTGGAGGCCCAGAGGGCCTCAGATCCAAGGGCTCGCAACTGACCTTTGCTGCCTTTGGCCATTGGAATAAGAGGGCTCTCCCTCCCCACACCAAGGGGGAAGGTCTACAGACCTTTGGATAAGGCGGTTCTTGAAGGACTGATGGGCCTTGCACAGTACATACATGAGTGGTAAGATACACGTGTAAGCCTCCTGTAGTACATGCACCACGAATGCTGTTGTATCCACGAGTCAATCACGGTACATGAGCATTAAGTGTTAGTATTCATGGTAGCCTGCAACAGAAAATTAGTGCTGGTTTAAAGCGTGGGCCTCCCATAGTACACGCACCATGAGTGCTGGGTCATAAAATGAGCCCCCCACAAGTCAGTACATGTCTGACAAGGGGGACTTAGTGAGGCCTTCGCTCTGAAGGAGTGACGATCCTTCAGTTGGGACTGTCCCTTGTAACCCAGGCTAGACTTAAAGTCCCTGTGTAACCACAAGTGACAGGTGTGTCACCCCCAGGTCGTCTTTAGGGATATTTTTTTTGCCCCACAATTTGGGATGGGGTGGAAGGCCAATGTGGTTAGTGGGTGATGTGGCCTGTTGGGAAGAAAAGGAGCTGTGGCTTCTAGTTGGTGTTGTCCTGCAGTGTCCTAGTCAAGCACTGCTAGCTACTGCCACCTGGGCCCAAGAGCCAGCAGCAGCATCCACAGTGCTCCCTGGAGACACCTGGAAACTGCGCTTCAGGCTGCTGAATCACACCATTCTTTCCTTCCCCTGGTGACTTGGGTGCCAATCCAGCCTGAGGAGCCTCATTCGGCCCCGCCCTTTCATTTTGTCCGTCTACTTTCCCCACAGGAATTGAGCCTGAAGGGCCTCAGCCTTTGGCCCTGACCTGTCGGGCTAACTAGCACCTTCCACAGCCTCCAGGAGAGTTTCGGGGGCAAGGAAGATGCCCCTGCTTCCTGCCTGCAGCGCCTGAACTGAGTTGTGCCGTTCTACTGGGTGATGTGATTGCATCTTGGTCTGGAGGCCTGAGCTCAGCATCTGCAGCGGCCACCCTGTCCTCCAGCACCGGTAACTGGGTCTGCTCAGGCAGTCCACACGGCCTGCAGACTCTGGTTCCAATACATTCCTCCCCTCTGCTCCAAGCCTCAATTTTCCCTTCCCTATCTATAAAGATGTCTGAAAAGCCACCAAATTAGTCTTGCTGTCTGTCTCTAGTCATGTGGGCTCTGAGCCAGGCTGGTGTGTGGATGCCCTTGCCATCTGCACCTCACAAACAGGTACTGAGTGCTGGACTGATGAACACACAGAGTTTTAAAGACTCCACTGTCAACCTACTGTACTTTCCACATTAACAGTGTATCTTAGATGTCTTTTAAGAATACAGATTTTCAGCTGGTGAGAAAATGCAAACTTTCAGTGAGCAAAGGCGCTTGCTGCCAAGCCTGAGAACCCCATATGGTATGGGGTTGGGGAGAACCAACCACTGAAAGGCTGCCCTCTGGCCTGCCCCTGTGGCCTGCGTAGACCACACACACTCTAAATGAAGAAGCTTAATTTTAATCTTTGTTTTGTTTTGTTTTGAGGCAAGATTTCACCATGTAACCCTAGCTGTTGTGGAACTCACTCTGTGGACCAGGCTGGACTTGAGCTCACAGAGATCCACCTGCATTTGCCTCTGGAGTGCCGGGATTAAAGGCACCACTAAATGGCTTAAAATTTCTTTTTTAAAAAATGGGGTACTAGAGAGATGGCTTAGTGGTTTAGGGCACTGGCTGCTCTTCCAGAGGATCTGAGTTCGATTCCCAGCACCCACACGGTGACTCACACCTGTCTGTACTTCAGTTCCAGGGACTCTGATGCCCTCTTCTGGCCTCCTTGGGCACCAGGTACTCAGATGGTGCACAGATAGACATGCAGGCAGAACACCCACACATAGAAAATAAAACCTTGAAAAATAGGGGCTGGGGAGATGGCTCAGTGATGAAGAGCACTGACTGCTCTTCCAGAGGACCCAGGTTCAATTTCCAGCATCTATATGGCAGCTCACGTCTGTCTCTGTAACTCCAATTCCAAGGAATCTGACACCTTTACATAGATATACACGCAGACAAACACCAATGAACATAAAATGAAAATAAACTTTTAAAAATCTTGAAAAATTAAAGTTAAAAAAATTGCCTAGGTCAAACATAACTAGGAAGGCCAACTCACAGCTACAAATCATTAATAGGGCACCTTCAAACCACTCAGAAAAACTTTTCCATTTATTTGTTTATTTCTTTACTTCGGCAGGTTCTTGTTAGGTAGTCTTAGGCTGGCCCTGCACGCCTGATCTTCATGGCTCAGCTTCCCAAGTGCTGGGATTACGGTCGCTCTGTTTCAGACAGCCTTCTTCAGGTGGGGAAGCCTCTCCAGGTGAGGCTGTGACCTCCTCTAACCTGAGACACAGTCAGGGCAGTGTGGTGTCAGCAAGCACCGAGGCCAAAGGCAAGTCAGTCCTTGGCTGTCACTGAGCAAACAGCTGAGGGTCACTAGTGTTGTCCCCCAGCTCCTGGGCAACAGGAAAACAGCCCTTTGTTTTCTAAGATGCTGACTTTAATGCCCTCTTCCCTCTCCCCACCCACCGCACCTTCCTTTCCCTTAAGGCAGATGGTAAGGAGGTAACAGATATCAAACACAAGGCACTAGACCTGGGAGGGAGGTGGTGAGCAGGGTGGGCAAGGCCTGGAGGGTTCCCAGTCCTCAGAAACAGAGGAGGAGGACTGCAGGGACTGGCTCTGGCCTTCCAGCCCAATTCCAAGAGTCGATGGCCTTAGAGAAGCCTGGCACTCCACCTGTGCAGCTGCAGCCCTAGCCTACTTCCTATGTGCCTTTTCTAAAGGGCAGAAGGCCTGAGCAGGGATGAGAAGAGGCCACAGCCCATGGACAGAACCGCCCTGCCCTGCTGACTGCTTAAAGGCAAGCCCAGTGGGTTCCCAGTGGGCACCACTTTGCGGATGCCAAACTGTTCTTGGCACTCGCAGAGCCCACGACGTGGGTCCTACAGCTCCAAATGCTGCACTTTTGATTCACAGCGTGGAAGGCAGGCTCCGTGGAGTGGAACCCTTTCTGCTGCACACCACAAGTCCTTCCTCGCAGCGGAAAGGCGCTGCACAACCGCCCCCCCCCCCCCCAAGACTGGGTTTAATGCCCAGCATCTAATGCACCGCTGGTGCAGCAGCAGGAAGTCCCAGCCACAGAGCACTGGGACTATTAGTGCAAGATAAGTATGTGACATTAGGGGACAGAAAAGGTTACAGGCTGCTATCCCTAAAACTAACCATTTTCAGTTCTTCCTGTCCATGGCCTTGCCTCCCCCACCTCCCCCTGTCCCTTATGAGATGGCCACGTTTCACTGCTTCTTTTCCTCAGGGTCGGGAGGCTGGGGCTCTCTCCACAGAGGGCGAGGCCACAGGGCTGCTAAGCTTACAGTATACATTTTCTTCCCTTTTTGTCTCTCCCTGCTTGAGTCCCCCACAAATTCTCACTTAAGAAGTTGACTTAAGGGTTACCTATGTCACCTCTGGTGGTCTCTTATTATCTCCAGGTCTTAACTGGCAGACGAGCCAAAGGAGAAGGGGCATTTCTTGGCCAGCATGGCCTTGCTGGTTCTACATAGCCCATATGTCAGACACTGGGGAGAACGGGCCCACTGCCCACCCGTTCCCACTCTGCCCCATTGCAGTAGGAAGATGCCACCAATGTTGGGTTTCCACTGAAGAACCCACTCTCTGTAGGAGTTGGGTTAATACCCAGTCGGTGGCCGGCTACCTGTCCAGTGACTACCAGGACGGATGTGTGTGTTTGAAAGGCACAGACTTGGGCCTGGAGCTGAGGTACTCCGCATGGGACCAGCACCTCAGTGGGGCTGTGGGCTGCAATGCACAGGTTCACTCCCAGTCAGTGCTGGGTCTACACAGAAGTCTTCACTCTGTTAAAAATTATCCCCCGCTCGCCTCCACTCCAAATAAAATCTGTCCCATTAAAGTTTCTTGTTCATGGTCAACACCCCCGCCCCCCATGAGGAGGGCTGGGGTCGTGGGGATGCACCCTTGTGGTTCATGATGGTATCCTATTCAGGAGGGTGTTTTCTTCTGGACCTCACTGCCCATCCTATGCAGCTGTTCCAACTGTCAACTCAGTGGGTGGCAGAGGGGCCTCCGCACTTCTCCCTGCATGACGGGACAGCTCCTGGTGGAGAGGACAGTGAGCGCCGAGGCTTCTGTTCCTCATAGTCCCTCCTCGAGGTCAACCGGAAGTAAAGGAGCTGTAGGCAGCTGTCCCTGGCGGTCATGGCATCTTCATCTGGCGGCGATTCCACATGCCTCGCTTGGAATGGAAGTGATGGAAGAAGTTCCTGAGGGAGAGCCGATCCACTTCCAGGCCTGCTTGGAGGATCCTGGAGGATAGAGGGCAGTGTGAGCCTGCAGAAGCAGGAACGCTACAGGCACCCGGGCAACAGGCGTCCAGGAGCAACTGGGCCCTGAGGAACCCACCCTTCCCATCTTTGTCAGACCCTGCCCTCCTTCCTCTGGTCACTTCCCTTGGGGCAAAAAGCAATCCAGGTGCAGTGGGGCCGACCTGCCTGGATTGCAGTCACAGCTGTGTGACTCGAAAAGTTGCCTATCAAAACCACGCTCCCTCCTCTCTAGAAAAAGACAATAATCTTAGAGATGTGCATATCTATATAACACATCCATCCTCTGTAATTACACACACACACACACACACACACACACACACACACACACAACGCGCGCGCGCACACGCACAAAACGCGCGCGCGCACGCACACTGGATCTGCAGCGCACAGCACAGTCACCTTACAGTACCAGGAGCCCGGAACCGGAGAAACTACCCACAAGCTCTGCCCGTTCCTGTCTGGCTGTTTTGTAGGAGGAATCATCGTGTTAAGTAACCCAGGCTGGCCTCTAACTCAAGATCCTTCTACCTCAGCCCCCTGAAAACTGAGATTACAGGTGTGTGTCGCGGTCTGGCTTTTTTTTCTTACAGTGCTGGGGCTCAAACCCAAGGTCTTACACAGGCTAGGCACCGCTCTCATTTGCCCAGCCACCAAGGGAGGGGTCCCTTTCCGAGGAGGCCTATACTTCAAACAGGATGGCAAGTAGATGGAACCAGAAGCCGCTCTTTCCTCCGGTCTCAGAGACAGCGGGAGGGTTAAGAACTGTTTTGGAGGTCCGCATCAAAGCACAAACCCAGCAGGAAGGGTCATGTGTGGCAGTAACCACTACACTGGGCTCCCATGCTTCGGAGTCACTGTGATGTGGATCCCTGGGACTGAGTTATTTGACACAAGCTCTCTGAACCTCTCTCCACCCCACCTTTAATTCTCAGTATTTCAGTATTCTTCCGTTCTCTTCCCTCCAGCGGGGAATCAAAGATGGGTCTGATTTGAAAGCCTCTGCTGCTTTTCAGGAGAGAAGGGGCAAGTTATTAACTACTCTTCACGAGCGGTTTCCCCTCTGAGAAATAGAGACACCTGCACCGAGCCCAGGAGTTTGGTGAGAGGGATGAATGAGGCCCTGGGCATGAACCCCACTTGCCAATAATAACCCAGAGGTTGGTGGCTACACCTTGTCCTCCCTCTCAAGAAGTAGGAAGTCCCTGGTGCCCCTGGCCTTGTCCCTTCCTCCTTCCGGCACATACAGGCTTTCTTTCTCCCTCTTAGTGTCTCTCTCAGATCTTCCTTAGGCTCTTATCTCCAGGTAGCATCCTCTCCCTTCCCCTTCTTTTGGGAAAGAGGACTCACATGCAAATGCAGGGAGAAACAGTATCACTGCAACAGGCTCCTCCCCTTCTTGCGGCCCAGTGGCCACACAACCCTGCTTCTTGCTAACATTTTGCTGGCCATCTGCCCAGTCTACTGCTCCCACTGTGCCCCCCATTTCTCTCCTTTTTCCTTTTCTTTTTTTTGGGGGGGGGATGGGGATTGAGACAAGGTCTTGCTGTGTAACCCAGCCTGGCCTTGAACTTGTGGCAGCCTTCCTGCCTCCTGTCTCCCTAGTGCTGAGATTAGCAACACAGCTACCACACCAGGCTAAGAATACAAGTCTATGAGTATATGCTAACACATGGTATGCACTGGGTTATGTGTCTCAGTCTGTCTTTGTCCCAGGCTCAGTTTCTTTCGCTCTGCTTCCTAGTCTGCCCAGTGCCAGGAGTTCCCATCTTTATGAATGCTACCATGACGCCCCTGCACGAATCCTCCCCCAACTCTTCTTTCCCTAAAATTGCTTTAGTCGGGGACTTTGTCACAATGACGACGAAAGTGATGAATGTGTGCATATGTACACACACATACACACACACGCGCCCCTCCTTCTTTAGCACTAGGGATAGAGCCTAAGACCTCATTTACGCTAGACAAATGAACTATATGCTCAGCCCTTTCCCTCTTCTCTGAGACTATTTACTCTTCTCAGAGCCCCTTCCCTTCTCACCTCCAGGATATCCTGGATATCTCCCCTGGATATCCTGTTGTCATTTAATGGTCCACACTGCCTATTGTGCTGCTCCTCACTCTCTCCTAACCCTTGGCCTGTCTCCCAGGGTCCTCTCACAGCCTTCAGGCCCTCCTGCAGGCAGCTGTGTCTGGGAAGAGCATGATCCCTGGCCGGGAGAAAGCTCCCAGTGGCTCGTCTGGTCCTGAGAACAGCATCATTCACCATGTAGCTCCAGCATCTTGCTTTACCTGTGGCAGCTCAACCGCCCATTCAGACTGTGACTCGCAGTGGATGGATCACCCCCTCTGCTGGATACACAGCCCGAGTGTCAGTGAAGCCAGCCTCGGGGAGCTCCCAGACCAGCATACTTTCCCAGCCCTGGGACTCGGCAGCACAGCTCCGAGGCTCTGGCCTCCAACAGATCCCTAAAGGCCCTGCTCCTACGTCACCTGTCCAGCAGCTCCCAGTCTTCGCCTCCCCAGCGGTCTCGGAACTCCTTGGTGTTCATGCCCCCGATCTTGTCCAGGTCTGACTTGTAGATGCCAAGCAGCCCAAATCCATTGACCTCCCAGTAGCCTGTGGACAGACAAGGCACTGCTGAGATGAGCTGGATGCTGTGTTCCCACAGGCTCTTCTGGAGGTACAGAGTTGGGCAGCAGAGGCAAAAGACTGTCAGCTAAGGGAAGCCCCTGGACTGTCTGGAGGTGGGGGATCCCCCTATCAAGGCTTGAGGTTCAGCAAACACAGCAGTGACCGTAGACTGATGTCACAACCTAACTGTAGTCCGGCATTTAGGATGTGATCCCAGCAGCCTTCTGGCAGCTGTGAGCTGGTTTTCCCCATCTACTTTCTCTCTCCACCTTCCTATCCTCCGGGCACAGCATCCAACCCACAGCAAATGCTTGCTGGGTACTGGGTGAATGCAAGCTGGGCACGAGGGAAAGAACCACTGCTTTGCCTGCTACTGTGTCTGCCCGGGGTCTCTCCAGAGATCAGAGAACACAGGAAGGCAGGGTGGAAAAGCTGCTGATGCTTAGGCATAAACTTTTCCAGTCTTGGGGTTAAACACTAAGGTCAGAGGGGGTCTCCTCTTCCTCATCTGGGGCAAGGCTCACCCTCAGGCCACTGCGGGGTGGCCCCACAGTGCAGCCGCATCACCATGGGGGCAAAGGCCATCTTGCCCTCTACACAGTGCTTGCGGATGGTATCGATGATTCCTGCTGGGAAGTGGATGTGCAGGTCACAGAGGAAGATGATGCTGTGTGGATCCTGGGGATGGAGAAGGCAAGGTCAGCAGACCTCTGGACCGGAGCCGGGAGCCGGGGCCACTCTCTAGAGCAGTGATTCTTAGCCTTCCTACCACTGCAACCCTTTAATACAGTTCCTCATGTTGTGATGACCCGAACCATAAAATGATGCTGCTACTTCATAACTTTAATTTTGATACTAGTATGAATCGTAATTTTTTTTTTTTTTTTTTTGGAGACAGGTTTGTCAAGGGGGTCGTGACCACTGCTCTAGAGGCCTTCTCGGGTTCTTCCCTACTGGAGTGACTGACAGGTTACACAAAGCTAAATACAAAAGAGACAGATTTCTACAACCCTGGTTAGCAGGGCCAAGTTCTCACATCACAAAGTGAACACAGGCTCCTCTCCCACTTTCTTTTGAGACAGACTCTCGGAAGACTAGTCTGGGATTGGTTGTGTAGTCCAGGTGGCCTCAAGTCAAGCTCCCGCTGTCTTAGCCTCCTCGGAGCTGGGACTATAGACACGTGCCACAATACCTGACTTCTGCCCCGTGTTTTATGGGGTCTGAGGACTCTGGCGACTGGGAAAGCACCTCCTTGCTAAGGTTTCGAAGTATCCCCCAGAGATCATGTGATAAAGATTGCTTTCCAGCCTGCGGTGCCACTGGAAATCAGTGTGGGGCCCAGTGGGAAGAGGTTAAGTCACAAGGAGGCGTGGGTACTAGGAGCCCAGCCTTCTCTTTCACTTTTTGGCTGCCATGGGGCAAAGTGATCATTGACTAAAACTATGACCCAAACGAACCTTTGGGTGGTGGAGTGCTTGCCTAGCACGCACAAGGTCTTGAGTGCAATTCCCAACACCACAAATAACTAACAAACAAATCTTAATTTAATGCAGTGAGCTGATTTTTTTTATCAACCCGACAGAAGCTAGGGTCATCTAGGAAGAAGAACTTCAATTATGCCTCCATCAGACTGACATGCGGACAAGTCTATGGGGCACTTTGATTCATGATTGACGTGGGAGGGTCCAGACCATGTGGATGGTGCCACCCCATGTGAGAAAAGAAGATGGAGACTGGAGAGGTGGCTCTGAGAGGTGAAGGGTACTGGCTGCTCTTCTGGGAGCCTGGGCTTGACTCCCAGCACCCACAGGGCGGCTCACAAAATTAAAGTGAAAAGAAAGAAAGTTGAGCAAGATATGAAGAGCAAGCCAGTCGGCCCCTTTCTTCCATGGTTCCTGCCTGAGTCCCTGCCCTGCCCTCCCTCAGTGATCCACTGGGACCCAGACGCGTGAACCAACTAAAAACCCTTTCCTCCCCAAGTTGCTCTTGGCCATGGTGTTTATCATAGCAACAGAAAAGCGAAGGAGGACACTCAGGTTATCTTGTTACAGGAATGGACAGTGACAAGCACAGTCCTGTGACCCAATCCCTTTCCTCCTAAGGAGCTGACTACCTTCCCAGTGTCTCTGTCTCTTGACTTGATCACCTTCCCAAGTGTCCTTGAGGCCCATTACCTTCACCAGATCTATGCCAGCCTGCAGTCCAGCGGAGCGCTCGAAGTTTCCGCTCAGTTTCTGGTACTGGTAGCTGCAGGAAGAGGAGGGGCCGAGTGTGAGGATTCAGCTGTAGGGTCCCTGAAGGAAGTTGGGAGGCATAAAGTAGAGACAGTAGCTGCTCCTGGGTTGTGACCAGGGGTGGAAGGACTCAGGGAAGCTGGCTGCCACTTCTGGTTCTGCCCTGACCGGTAGTCCTGGATGCTGGCAAGGGGGCAAGGCAGCTGCAGCCAGAGGTCTTCCTCACCTCCGCAGCCTGGATCTCTTCAGAGCCATCTCCACGTCCATGTCTTCACTGCTATAGTCTGTGATAATGATGTTGAAATGTGGGTCGCCAGTGACTTGGGACAGGCCCTCCATATCTCTGATGAACTGCTGCACCCAGCGAGCCTGGTTCTTCACTATGCAGGTAGGTCACGCAGGGAGAAAACGGCAGAGTTAGGGAAAGGCAAACATCCCTCCACTCTGCCCCAAGTCAGGAGTCCCATCTACCTCGGCTAGGAGATAATGCAACTATAGGAATCGTTAGCATGAAGCACAAGGACCTGAGGGCCAGCGCACGGGCCTTCTATAGCTCCCTGAACACCTCCCAGGCAAACTGGGAGACAGCCTTGGGTGGGCCTCACGGCAGCAACCCTGCCCAGTTTTAACAGACCTGTTCTCTACCCATCTTACTCATACTTTTGACTCTTGTTCTTCGTCCTTACACTGTCTCATGTTTTCCCTCCTCATCCTAAAGGCGACTCTAGGGCTGGAGGTGTGGCTCCGTGCCTTGCTTAGCAAGTGCCAGGACCTGGATTTGATCTCCAGCACCACAAAAAAATAATCGAAATAAAACCCACTCCATATAATACCCTCAGTCTTATTTCTTCAACAACAACAACCCAAATTGGTGCTCACACCCAACCTGGAGACCCAGCATGGCACAAAGCAGTGGCTTTGAGATCTCAGTTCTACACAACAGCTCAATCTGTTCTCCCTTGTGGATCCTAGTTCCTCAAAGGCTTCACTCACAAATCCTTGGGAGATCAAACCAAGAAAACAGGCCCAGTGCTCAGGGTGATCACCAAGACCCCCAATCTGGTAACGCTTACCAGGCACGATAAAGTGGACCACAGCTCGATGGTTCCAGGAGAAACCTTGCGGCCAGCACAGCTTTGGCTCTGGATCCTGGACACTGAGTATATGTCTGCGGCGACGATGTGGGTTCCAGACCAAGCCTTGCAGGTTCCGGGTTTCTGTGTCCTCTCCGCCAATGCTGTCACCTCCCCGCCAGCCTCGAGTGGACACGTACTCGGAGAGGCGCACCAGGCGCTGGCCTTCCAGCAGTTCAAGCTCCAGGAGGTAGCGCCCTCCTCGCAGCCGGTCCTGGCGCTTCTCCACGTTCACGATGCGCTGCAGCTGGTATCTCCTGAGGTACAGAGGACCGCCCTCGTGAGCAGAGGGTGTGTGGTCAAAGCCTGCAGGCTCAGTTGTCAGATCCTAGTTTTGACTTTGCTCTGCCATTGCTTAGCTGTAGAGGCTCATACAAGATACACAGCTGCCCTGAGACTCCCTCCTTCATCTTCAAATGAGGAGTGATTTTCAAGGCCTTTTATAGCTCTAAGACTCAATATAAGGGATCTTGTGACAGATTCCTTGGGAAATTGACCCATATTAAGAAAAAAAAAACAAGGTGGGCAGTGGTGACGCATGCCTTTTAACCCAGCACTCGGGAGGCAGAGGCTGGTGGATCTCTGTGAGTTCGAGGCCAGCCTGGTCTACAGAGAGAGAGTTCTAGGACAGCCAGGGCTACAAAGAGAAACCCTGTCTCAAAACAAAACAAAACAAAACAAAAAACCAACAACAAAAACAAACAAACAAATAAATACAGGATCCAGGGACTTGAAAGATAGCTCAGTGGTAAAGAGTGTTTGCCGTTCTTTCAGAGAACCTGAGTTGGGTTTCCGGCACACATATCAGCTGGCTGACAATCATCCAGCTCCAGGGGATCTGACAAGTGGGCATCTACATTCACACAAGCACAAGGCCCTCCTCCCAACAACCCCCATAGACACACACTAAAAGGAAATCTTGGATCAGGAGAGATGACTCAGTGGTTAAGACTACTGGCTACTCTTCCAAAGGACCTGTGCTGGATTCCAGCACCCACATGACAACTCATAAGATCTGTAAAACCAGCCACAGGGGACCAAACACCCTCTTCTGGATTCTGCAGGCACTGTACACATGTGGTGCACAGACGTACGTGCAGGCAAAAGAACCATAAACATAAAATAAAAATAAGGGTAACACGCCTTTTTAAATGAATCCTAAAAACAAAACAGAAAAAAAGGCAGGCAGTGGTGGCACTGGGAGGCAGAGGCCTGCGGATCTCTCTGAGTTCAAGGTCAACCTGGTCTACAAGAGCTAGTTTCAGGACAGACTCCAAAGCTATAGAGAAACCTTGTCTCGAAAATAAACAAAACGAAACAGGATTCGTCTATTTGTTGCCTCCAAGAACACACCTCTCCATTAAATAAAGACACTACCTTAGGGTGAAAGGAGGGCAAAGGTGTTCCAAACAAATGACTTAGAAAACAGGTGTTGCTATAATATCTAAAAACATAAACTTCAAACCAAAATAGTCAGAAGAGACAAAAAGCCACTTCATACTGATTAAAGGGAAAACCCACCAGGAGGCTGCTACAATTTTAAGCACACTCACCCAACACTGGGTACCTGAAACAGCCCAGAGCTGTCCACCAGTGACTGAGCCTGGAAATAAGCCAGGCACTTCCAGCCAATGGGCCAGCAACAAAGGCAGTGAAACGCACCTTGTCTAGGGAACAGTGTCTGCTGGAAGCGAGAACTACACGTGCAGAAGAATAAAACGAAGCCCACATGTCTCTCCACTCAAAAATCAACTCAAACATTTCTGTTTAGCATCAGAACTGGTGGCACCGCTAGAGAAAACACCCAGGTAATGAGTGCTCTGGGCAAAGGCTGTCTGAACGAGCCTCAAAGCACAGGCAACAAAAAGGCAAAATGAACAATTAAGGCTCTGTCAAACTAGAGCAAGCACCAGCTCTGCCTGTCTCCCCGCCCCCACCACCACCGCTGGAATTACAGGCACAGAATGCTGAGCTAGGCTGTTATGTGGGAATTTGAACTCAGGCCCTAAAGTTTTCATGGTAAATGTTCTTACCCACTGAGCGAGCTATCTCTCTCTCTCTGGAAACAAAGAGATACCTTTTAAAAGATAGTAAAATAAACACTGAGGCATGACCTATATTCCAGGTCCATGCAGGCTCAAGGCTTCATCTTAAAACAAAACAAAATAAAAAAACACCAAAAGCCAGGTATATGTCTATAAGTCCAGACTTTGGGAGACAGCAACAAGAGTTCTGCTTGTGAGTCCAAGGCTAGCTTCATCCAAATAGTAAGTTCCATACAAAAACAAAAAGTCAGGCATGGTAGCACATCTGTAATCCTAGCACTTAGAAAGAGGGCACAGGAGGGCCACCAAAACCAACCAAAGAACAACAAAAACAAACCAAGGCTGATCTAGGCAACACAGTGAGATGCTATGTCAAACAATAACAACAAACCCTAAACCAAACAAGATCAAAGGGGGGGGGGCAGGAGGTAGATGGCCTAGAAAGATGGCTCGGTGGTTCACAGCACTTGTTCTTCCAGAGGACCCGGGTTTGCTTCCCAGTGCCCACAGGGTGGCTCACAACCATAACTGACTCCAGTTCAAGAGGATCTAGCACCCTCTTCTGGCCTCTTAGGGCACCAGGAATACACACAATGTGCTCACAAATATGCAGACAAAATACTCATACATATAAGATAAAATAAATAAATTTTTAAAAAATGGTTAACAAGTATGTGAAAAAATATTCAGTATTGTTAATCATCAGAATAAGATCAAAATGATACCATTTCATCCCAGCATGATTGACAGCTGTCAAGATGACTAAAATAAAATGAACGATGCAGATAGACCACTGGTGACCCTCTCACATGCTGGTGGAAGCGTAAGTTAGTGTAGCTTACTAAAGAAAACAGTCACGGAGGCTCCTCAAAAAACTACAACTACGCCGGGCGGTGGTGGTGCACGCCTTTAATCCCAGCACTCGGGAGGCAGAGGCAGGCGGATCTCTGTGAGTTCGAGACCAGCCTGGTCTACAAGAGCTAGTTCCAGGACAGGCTCCAAAACCACAGAGAAACCCTGTCTCAAAAAACCAAAAAAAAAAAAAAAAAACCAAAAAAAAAAAAACTACAACTACAGCTCCCATCTGATCCAGCTACCCCACTACCCAAAGGAACTGAAATTGGTCTGTTAAAGGCTTCTGCCCTCATGTGTGCACGGCAGCTCTCGTTACAATCGTTAGAATGTTGAACCAAAGTGTTTACCATAACTGAATGAGTAAACAGCATTGATTTATATAAAAGATGGAATAGTATCTAGCTATAAAGAGCAGAATCCTTCCACAGCAACATGGATGGAATGGTAGGACAAATAACTCAGGCACAGAAAGACAAATACCACATGTCCTCATTTATACGTAGAAGCAAAAAAGCTACCCACAGAAGCATAGAGTAGAACAGTGGTTACCCAAGCCTGGGGAGAAAGGGGGCAGAATAGAGGTGAGACAGTCGTGGGTATAGGATGCACTTGGACAGGTGGGCTAGCTCTGTTTCATAGCACACTAAAATAACCATGGTGGGAGAGAACCGTTGAAAAATAACTAGCTAGGAAAATACTTTCCTCTCCTCTCCTTTCCCTGTCCTCAAGCCTTGAGACACAGGTCTGGAACCCCAGCTCCTCTGGAGGCTGAGGCAAGAGGATCTCAAGTTCCAGGCTGAGCTATACCACAAATTCAACGCCAGCCTTAGTAACTCATTAGGACCCTATTTCAAAAAGAAAGAAAAGGAAGGGCTGGGGACATAGCTTAGTATACAAGTGGGTATGGGTACAGGAACCCAAGCTAACGCAAGGGAATGGAAATGCCCAGGAGTTATTAGACACTAGTGAACGCTGAACTCTGATGTGAAGTGTAAACATGTAAAGCCAGCACGTTTGCACACGCCAGCATACTGAGTTTAATAGCCTGCGACTTTTCTCTGAGAATTTTTTTTTTTTTTTTTGATTTCCGAGACAGGGTTTCTCCATAGCTTTTGGTTCCTGTCCTGGAACTAGCTCTTGTAGACCAGGCTGGCCTCGAACTCACAGAGATCGGCCTGCCTCTGCCTCCCGAGTGCTGGGATTAAAGGCGTGCGCCACCACCGCCCGGCTTCTCTGAGAATCTTGATTGATTAAACAAATGAACGTATGAAGTAAGAGAGGGTATAACAGAGGGGGAGGAAAAGGGAGGTGAGGGACAGCAGGGCTCTAGCCACGCCCTCTCAGCTCCATCTGAGGCTGTGACTTACGTTTTCAGCCTGCTTTGCTTCTCTGTTCCCAAGCTCCCTCTCAGAGGGCAGATGCCAGTCTACCAAGCCTTGCTAGTCCTCAGCTCCAGTCAGGGTGAAGCCGCGCAACCTTCTCATACCCCAGAATACCAGCAAAGGTTTGCTACTCCTGCAGCAGGAACCCTGCTTTCAGCCCGCAGGTCGTGGCTCCCCAAGGGCAGCGGCTGCTGTCTACCCTCACCCCAGCCCCAGGGGAGCCCTTTACCTTACCCCCGGGTCCTCTGGCTGAGCTTTCTCAGGAAGACCCGTGTGACTTCCAGGGCCTCCTGCTCTGGAAGCAGCAGGTTGCCTGATGTGTTACAGCTCAGATCAATCCAGTCAGTCCTCAGGGCTTGGAAGTCGAGGTTCTGAGCACTGAAGGTCTGGTCCCAGTTCACCACTGGGTCAAACACAGGTACATATTCAAACGCCTCGCTCATGTCTTCCTCCTCTTCTTCCCCCTCTTCCTCTTCCTCCACTTCTCCTTCCTGGCCTGCCGCTACCACTACTTCCTTCTCCCCATGCCAGCCCCTGCTAGGAGCGGGAGCCTGGGGCTCCAGCCTGTCAGCCCGCCTCTGCTCAGCAATAAAAGATTCCACTTGATTCAGCCACTGAGACTGCTCCAGAGTCTTCCCGGGACTGTCCGCAGTGGATCGGGCTCTTGGAATGAGAGGTAGGTTCTTCGAGATCCCCTTGTCAGAATGAGACACATCTTGGTTGGGCACAGGGCTACTTTTCCCCTTCCTTTTCTCTGGCTGCTGGTCCAGGATGTCACTTGCCCTTGTTGGAAAGGGAGGTGTAGAGTTGTGTTTGGGAAAAGGCACCAGTGGGCCGCTCTGCGGATGAGCCAAGAGTTTTCTAAGGTGGTAGTCAGTGATGCCCAGCCCCGGGGTGGAAGTAGTCTGTGGTTTCCTCCCTAGAGTCCCAGCGTCCTCGTCTCGGGAGGCGGGGATCTCCTCTGCTACATCTTCATACTGGGATTCTTCTAGAAGGCCATCCTCAAAACCTGTCAAGAATCAGTCCTCATTTCAGGAGGTTTCTATTCTTCCCAAGAGACACAAGCAGCAGATGTTACATATGTGACAATAGCAAGGGGGTCCAGGTGGGGGTCGTTTGCTGGGTGGCCCCGCACAAGTTACTCCACCTCCATCACCCCAGTTTTGCTATGTACATGAAGGCTGATGGGCAGTATGGAGGTGTGCATGCCTGTAATCACAACACTTGGAAGGTAGAGACAGGAGGATTGTAGCAAAGTTGAGTCTAGCCTGGTCTACACAGCAAGTTCCAGGCTATCCTGAATGCCAGCATGAGAGTTTGTCTTAAAAAAAAAAAAAGCACATATGCAAATAAATAAAAGTTTAAAACAAACAAACCCCAACCTCTTAAAGGTTGTGGGCCGAGTGATATAAAACACCTCAAGCACCAGCACCATTTAGGACTCAACAAGTGACCTCAGTCATCCCTGGTCCCTCTTGAAGGAAGGCCACAGCAACACAGGGTCTCTCTAGAGCATGCTTCCCTGGATTGTGATGAGGGATTGATCAGGAGGATTTGCATGCTAAGCTCCTCCTCCCTGGATTGTGATGAGGGACTGATCAGGAGGATTTGCATGCCAAACTCCCCGTGCAAGGCTATATTAGAATGTTCCCTAGAAAGAGACCACCACCACCTGCAGCTAGGTGCGCCCTGGCAGCCTTAGCCACATTCGCCTCTGTACCTGGCTGCTCCAGGCCCTCTTTCTCTGGCTTGTCTATCTTGATATACTCCTGGAAGCTGGACCTGTAGGAGGAAGAGACATGTGTACACACACCAGACTCCTTACAGGTTCCACCTGGGCACGAGTGGAGAAAGGAGCTAGGACTGTTCTGCGAGGGTACATCCACTCAGGTGCACGTGAGGGGTGCCCAGAACTCCTCAGTGTGAAGGGGCCCCTCCAGCCTAGGCAGTCTCCTGACTTCTACAGAGCCCCCAAAAGAACCTCCACTTTTCCCATTCAGCACCACACACCTGTCCTGGTCGTAGGCACTTTCATGGTAGAAGCATTTATTGTGGGTCTCCATGTGGCTCAAACGGGTATAGTCATTGGGATAAACAAAGGACAGATGAACCTGAAAGCAGAGGAGACATGAGTGTGTGAGGGGGAGAATCCTGGGGAGGAACCAGCCTAGAATGAGCCGCACTGGATGGGGAAGGGCTGCTACGGAGTTGAACGTCACATCCAACTATGCAGTCCAGACTCCAGCGTTCTCAGGCCTGATCTTTTGGGTTCCCTGGGCCATCTGTCTCCCTTAGTTGTCACCAAGACCATTCCCTCTTCCTTTTGCCACCCGATCCCCTCCTTCCATTCTGGAGCCTGTCTTTACCCACTAACTCTCTCAGCACTGAGCCCTTCCTACACTCCATTCCCTTTGCCCCTTAAACACAGCCTGAGCTCACCACCACCAAGAATGTCCTCAATCATGGCCCACACTCCCTGGCCTGACCATGACTCTTGACCACTTCCTTCTTGCCTCCGGTCCTCCATCTTCATCTCTAAGTGGTTCCCGTTCTTTCTGCTCCTCCACTCTCCACACAGATAAAGCTACCACCCCCATCTAGTACATTATCTCAAGCATCTTGTCAGTGAGTTTAAAATGTCACTGGCTACCCAGTTGCTGGACTGAGCAGACAGGACAGGGTTTGTGTGGCCCTTGGAGCAGAGTCACCAGGCTAAAGAACTGGGGGAGAGACAGATTTGAAGGCAGGGCATCTATCTGCAGGTTCTACAGGACAGTCCACCCTAGTGAGCACATCCAGGAATGAGAGACCACCCTGTCTGCTGGCTTGGGCACAGGAGGCACAGAGTCAGCTTTAGCCCATCTCCCATCCCCTGCACCCCAGCCACAGGCAGCAAGCCTTCCCCCTGTGCTCCCTGGTCTAGGGGCACGACTTACAAAGCGGAGGCCTTGATAGCGCTGTAGCGGAAGCCCGTCTACCAGGTAGCTGGGTTTGTAGGGACAATCAGGCAGGACATGGCGCAGATGGGACTTGGGGATCAGAGGCACTGAGAACAGAAGGGAAGAAGATTGGAGTGTGTGTAGAAGTGAGAGCACAAATATCTTAGGATCTCAAAGGCTTCTGGGTGGGAGAGACCTGATGTCTTCCACCAGAGCAGCCTCCAACTGTGGTCATGGTGACAACTGTGGTGCCAATCCATGTCTATCAGCTGAGTCTGCCGCAATGAGGCTGCCACTACTCTTCAGTGGTGGGGGCAGGGACGGCACAATTGGGTAACTGTCCAGTGACACTCCAAGGGGCCATGAGGCTCCACCTCAGCACACTCCCAACACCTCGATTTCCTCCCTTCCTCCCACGGGCCAGCTTTCGCTATTCTTTGGTTTCGTTTTTCTGAGACAGGGTCTGCCATGGTCACAAGCTCAGGATCTTCCTGCCTCATCCTCCTGACTGCTGGGACTGTAGAAAGGTGACACATTTGGCCGCCACTTTCTATGTCAAAGGGAAGAAACGGGGAACACTGTCAGCTTTTAAGATGTGAACACGACCAGCTGGGGGTGTGCTCCGTGGCAGGGTACATGATCACTTCAGCTCAAGGTCCCAGATTCCGTCCTCAGCATCAAATCAAAAGACTGAACTATTCCACAGGCCGGCATTTGTGGCCAGAGAGGACTGTGCGGGGACATCTGGACTCTCATTCCATTTCTGGTCTGGGGTAGGGGTTAGACAATCCCTCTATGATTTGTAGAATCATAAATCAGACAGAACTACTCCTGCAATTTTGGTCTGTATGCTATGTTTTACACTTCAAAGGGGAAAAGATTTTGTGATTTTGGGTCAACGATAGAATAGACAGGTCTCCTGCATCTTGTCCATCAACAGAGAGAACCCAGCTCATGCAGACCCTCACCAAGGACTTACCTCGATAGAGGGTGTCCCGAGGGTCAGGCCGCAGCATGTCAGCTGATGGCTGCTCATCCCTGGGAGGAGTGTTGGAGGAGCTTACGTGACTGGCTGCTGTCTGTGGGATGTGGCCCACCTCATCCATCCTTAGGGTGGTCTCATCTGTGCCCAGGGAGAAGAGAACAGAAGAAGCTGTTGGACCTCACAGAATCGAGTGTGCTTTGATGGACAGGTGGAGGAGCTCAGGCACAGCTTCTGCATTCCTGCAGGTAAAGTCTAAGCTGTGCCGGAGCCCCTGCCTAAACCCTTGCCCTTGGATGCCCCAAAACTTGTGGGTTTAGCTGGCTCCCTGTGAACCTGCTTCACCTCATGGCCAGAGCATATCATGATTTTGCATAGACTAGAAAAAGACACCTTTCCTCCTCAAAATTCTTTACTGATGTGGGAAGTCCTTCTGTATATGTGTTGCTTTTATTAGTTGATGAATAAAGGTGTTTTAGCCAATGGCTTAACAGAGTAAAGCCAGGCAGGAAATCTGAACAGAGATATATAGAGAAAGTAGGTGGAGTCAAAGAGACACCATGTAGGTGTCAAAGGAAAAATATGCCAGAACATTACCAGTAAGCTACAGCCTCATGGCTGTAGTGATATTTCATTTGTATTTTAATAAATAAAGCTTGCCTGAAGATTAGAGTAAAACAGCTCCCCAGTCAGCCTGACTGACCAGGCAGTGGTGACATACACCTTTAATCCCAGTAGCCACACTAGTTTGCCATAGAAACCAGGTGGTAGTGGTGCATGCCTTTAATCCCCTGCCCTAGAGAGGAATATAAAATGGGAAGAGACAGCTCTCACACACAGTCTCATTCTGAGATTTCTGGAGGCAGGATCACCATTTCAGACTAAAGTAGAGGTAAGAGTCAGTGGCTGGCTGTTTTGATTTTCTGACCTTCAGGTGCCCAAAAGTTTGGCAAAAATTTCCACATAAAGCCTGAGAAAGCTTTAAAAAAAAGAAAAAAAAAGAATTCTAGACAAACATGGTGGCACACAACTTTAATCCCAGCACTTGGGAGGCAGAAGCAGGTGAATCTCTGTGAATTCAAGGGCAGCCTGGTCTACAGAGTAAGATCCAGGACAGCCAGGGCTACAGAGAAATACTGTCTCAAAAAAGGCACATAAAAGTGAAAAATACACAATCTAGATTATAGCTGGGTGGTGGTGGCGCACGCCTTTAATCCCAGCACTCAGGAGGCAGAGGCAGGCAGATCTCTGTGAGTTCAAGGCCAGCCTGGTCTACAAAGGGAGTTCCAGGACAGGCTCCAAAGCTACAGAGAAAACCTGTCTCGAAAAACCAAAAAAAAGAAAAAAAAGAAAAGAATCTAGATTATATATCTTATTGTGTTTTCTTTGAATTTTTCACTATCAATGAGCTGACTACAGAGAGACATTTCATTGTACAGGCTGCTAATCTAAACCAACATATATATTTTTTAAAGGTATATTGACTTCAAAATTTAAATCTAAGGACATGTTAGTTTGGAAAACAGGTTCTGCTTTTGTTTCTACAGAGGATAAAAAGCTGTGGATTCCTTACCAACTAACTAATATGGTTTGATCAAACAAGACCCCCTGAAGCGATGGCCCAGTTGGTCCAACATCCATGACAGCTTCAGGACTGCTGAATAAGGTGGATCAACCACACAGGATACCTGATAAAAGACCTGATTTACAGCACCCCCAATTAACAAAAAGCAGTTTGGAAAAAACAACAACCAAATTTCAAAAATGATTTTTTATAAACATTTGTTTTCATTTAAAGGAGGTTGATTATAAATGGTTAATAGTCACAGTCAAGATCATCCTAAAGAAATAAAAAGTTTACATTGAATGAATACTTTACATTGGTATGGTCTTTGATTTACTGATACAAATTTAAGGACAATTTTGTTTTATGTATATTAATACTCTAAGGTATTATGTTTATATAGCTCATTTGAAAATGTAATATATAATTAAAATTATGGATTAATAGATAGTCATCTATAATAGTCAAACTGTAGTCGTGTTAGGCTTTCTAGCTGTCAGAGATATATTTCAGATGGATAGGTATTCTTTAAACCTTTCTAAGACCTACAGAATATGGCATTTAAAATGTTTTAAGAACTTAGACTTTTCTCAACAGTAAGACATGTCTGCTTCTGGCAGTACCAATTACTTTAGAGAGGCTGATGGGCACTAAAGAAACTCATTATAGAATTTGCCTTCAATGTGACAAGGCTAGTTGTTTGGGCAAGAAACCACTCTTGCCTGAGGCTTGAACCCACGACTCTGACATTAAGAGTCTCAAGCTCTACCAACTGAGCTATACTTATTGTATCGTTTTGTTTTAGGTTTAGAACCCTCTTATTTAGACAAAAGGGGGAGGTGTTGTAGCCTTGGTTCATACAACAATAATGCACTCAGTCACGCACCTAGTGATGCCAGTGGGCAATTCCTGAAACAGCATGGCTTGGGTTCAAGACTTTTGTATGCTATAAGATGGTGTTTTTAAGGTGCATGTGAAATTTGATGCTCTTATAGACACATAACAGACCAATGATAGGAAACAGGAATGCCAGCATTTTGAAAGTTGTTAAGTGAATTTTGGCTTAGAATTAGAAATTTCCAAAATGACCCTTAACATAACTTCTAGTTTGTATCACTTATATATGCTGAAAGCAGGGCTCTCAGCATTGGTGATTATAAAATTAAAATATTGACCAAGGGGCTGAGGATATACCTCAGTGAGTAAGCATGTCTGCTTCACAAACATGATTTTGAATCTCAGAATCCACATAAAAGCTGGGCATCGCCTGTAGCCCCAGTGTTGTGGAACAAAAATAGGTAGTTCCCAGGGACTCAATCGCCAGCCAGCCTGGCCAAACAGTAGCTTCAGTTCCACTGAGAGACCCTGTCTTCCGGGAATCAAGTGGGAGCAATAGAGCAAGACAGCTGACACCTTCTCTGGCACACACACACTTACAATATTGATTACTTGAAAAAAAAAAACCTGGAAGATGTTCCCTATTCTACAACATCAAATATTCAGCCAAAGTTTAATCTTTCTAAATAAGTGTTTTTGGTTCTTGAGACAGGGTCTCACCATGTAGCCCTGACTATTCTTTACCTCGCTATATAAACCAGGATGGCCTTAAACTCACAGAGATCTGCCTACCTCTGACTCTTGAGTGCTGAGATTAAAGGCATATGCCACTACATCTGGCCCAAGACTTATTTTTACTTTTATTTATATGTTTGTATGTCTGTCCATGTGAATCCATGCCATATGGGCATATGCCTGGGAAGGCCAGAAGAGGGCATCCCATTTCTTGGCTCTGGTGTGACAGTTAACTGTGCCTGACCTGATATGCATGCTGAGAACTAAACTCAGTCTCTGAGGAGCAGTAAGTGCTTTGTTTTGTTTTGTTTTTCAAGATAGGGTTTCTCTGTGTAACAGTCTTGACTGTCCTGGAACCTGCTTTGTAGACCACGCTGGCCTCGAACTCACAAAGACCCACCTGCCTCTGCCTTGAGTGCTGGGATTAAAGGCATGTGCGAACACCACCTGCTGAAGATGTTACTTTTAACTTTTTTCTGAACTGGGGGTGAAAACCAGGGTATTGTACATGCTAGGCAAGTGTTCTACTACCAAGTCACAACCCAGCTCTGACATTTATTATTATTATTATTTTATTATTATTATTGTGGTGGTGGCTTTTTTCCTGAAACTCACTCTGGAGACCAGGTTGGCCTTGAATTTAGAGATCTGTGTGCCTCGGATTCCCAAATGCTGGGATTAAAGATGTGCGCCACTACCACCTGGCTCAACATTTTTATTTGTTTTCTTTTTTTTTTTCTTGAGCCAGAGGCTTGATGTGTAGTGCATGTTGGCCTTGAACTCAAGATCCTTGAACTCAAGCTTCCTGAGTGCTGAGATTATAGGGTGTACCACCAAGCATAGTCATTTTTACTTTTTAGTGGGGCCTTGGAGTACCAGTCATGCCGAGACAATGAAAAACAGTGAAAAGAACCAAAAAGTTCACATTCTGCAAATTTAAAGAAGACGACAGTTTTGAGCTGGGCTGTGGGGGCGCACACCTTTAATCTCAGCACTCAGGAGTCAGAGGCAGGTGAATCTCTGAGTTCGAGGCCACTGAGTTCCAGGACAGCGAGAGCTACACAAAGAAACTCTATCTTGGGAAAAAAAAATAAGTAGATGATAATTTCTCTTTGTGGTCTTGACTGAGTAAGAGCCATAGTACAAAAAGACTGGCTCTATTTGTCAACCTTTTTTTAAAATAACATACTTTTTTTTTGAAACAGGGTTTCTCTGTGTAACATTCCTGGCTTCCTGGAGCTCGCTCTGTGGTGGTGCCACTCAGCATCAGCTAAAGAGACTGCACGATTGCTGTTTGGCTGAAGAAGCTGCGGGATGGAGTTCCGGTTTCTGGTTGAGTGGAGACCGCCCCACTTCCTCCGTTAGATTTAGTACTTAAAAATGAAATCATTTGTACAGCGGTCTCTGGATTTACTGACTTGTTTCCCTTTGTCCTCAAAATATAAATGGTCTGAGATGGCTTGGGAAAGGGAATAAGATAAATAAACTTATTTTAAAAAAAATAACAGAGCCTACACATTTCAAAGTATCAGTATGAGTGAAATGGCTGAGCAGGATGTTCTAGCTAGTCTCCAGAGAAGGGGAAAGAACAAAATCACAGGTGAGTTTGGGAACATTTTCTGCTTACTTTGTAGTGAAGGTATTAATGCTTTTATAAATATAAAATGCAAATTTAAATACTAAAAGTCAAGACAAAAGGATATGATTTTACATTGTAAGTTAATCATTAAGAGATTATAAAAATAAAAAGAGTATTGTAGAAATTATATTTGCTATATAAATAAGGACATACACAAAGTTTTAATATAGATTATAGTATAATTTGATAAAAATTTTTGCTTTGCTTATTACAAGTTAAAAATCACCCTTTTAGATTCTAAACTATCTAGCCATGAGGAAATAGTAAAGGCCTCTCCTCCTCTGCTTAGTTAAATTTTGTTTACTTGCTCCTGGATCTGTGATCATTGGATTTTATGATTACAATTATTGTATGATTTTAGGATGTGTTTATTCATGTTGGGAAAATAGTCACATATTAGATATTTTTGAAATGCAAACATAGATTAATATTGTAAGATATGAAAATAAACTATGTGGCCCTGGGAAGAGAGAGATATACACATATTCTCTCCTGTAGGTGGCCTCCCAAGTACAGTGATAAATAATATATTCCTAGAGGCTCAGAAAAAGATTCAAATTGCTGTCTGGTGCAGCTTCTTTATATCACCTGCTACATCCACTTTTCTCAAAGTCCTGACCTCTGCTGGAGCTGGTACCCAGCAGCTCTGGAGACCAGGCTGGCTTCAAACTCACAGAGCTCCTCCTGCCTCTGCCTCTGCCTCCTGAGTGCTGGGATTAAAGTCATGTGCCACTACCACATGTATTTTTAATTATAAATACATGTTTAATTATAGTAGAATTACATTGCTTTCTCCCTTCCTGTTTCTCCCTTCAGGCCCTCCCAAGACCTCCACTTTCAAATTGATACCCTCTTTGTCTTTGATTATTATTGTAACATTCATATATACACATACATATGTATATGTATGCACAAATAAACACGTGCAACATGCCGAGTCTGCCGTCCATCACCCGTCAACCTCAAGTGAGCCCCATGGTCCCAGGGTCCCTTGTAGTTTTATTCAAAATGATAGGCATGGGTGGGCAAGGGCATTTTTCAGAGATGAGGGCTCTAGCAGGTTCTCTTTGTATTATTCCTTTTTCTTTTTTTATATTTAATTTTTTTAGATACACATATATTGTACTCTGAACATATTTCTCGCTCTATGTCTATCTTT
This sequence comes from Microtus oregoni, assembly GCF_018167655.1. Lineage (NCBI taxonomy): Eukaryota > Metazoa > Chordata > Mammalia > Rodentia > Cricetidae > Microtus > Microtus oregoni. Next base: position 61,290,794 of record NW_024543061.1, read on the forward strand.
AAGTTTCCATATGATAGCCTTGAATATGTGACCCTCCTGCCGCAGCCTCCCTAGTGCAGGCAGATCTTGGAGTTCCAGGACTGCCAAGGCTACACAGAGAGAACCCTGTTTCAAAAACCCAAACCAACAAATCTGAAACTACCACATCTGTGTCTAGCACGTTCTTAAACAAACTTCTGACCCTAGAGAGTAAAGGCCCCCTAACTGAAAGGTGCCTCGAACTTTTATTCTCTCTGGACCTTCTTCATACACGTGTTCTAAGTAGCAGAACTTCTCTCCGCCCCTCCAACCTCACCCTGGGCCACATCCTCCTGAATGGAGTGGCATGTGCTTCCAGGCAGGCAGAGCCTACTTACTTGTGAAGAGGGACAAGGAGGGGGAGTCAATGATGGTGAACTTGGCTCCAGGGTCATTCCGTCTCCACTAGAATTAGAGGAAGGGCACAGACGTTGGAGGACACTGGATTTGGGACAGCGTTCAAGAGCTATGGGGAAGGGAATGCTGGGAAAGGCGTGTGGGGTGCGGGGAGGAGGGGGATAGGAGGATGGGATGATGAAGTCACTCACCGCAATCTCCACGTGATCGGTGCCCTCATCATTCTGTTTGTGCAGCACCTCAAAGTAGTACCTGAGAGAGGCTGATAAGCTGGCAGAAGGAGACAGGAAAGGACTTCTCCTCAGCTGGTCCCCTCGTCCACCTCTCCCACCTATAAGCTCTCTGATTCTCTTTTCTCTTCCCAAGAGCTTGTCCTTTAACTACCCCCCATGCACCCCTGACAGCTGACCTTGGCTTTCTTTCTGTAAAGCCAAATATAAGTAGTTCACAAGTCAGTTGGGGGACCCAGTGAAATAGAACTTAGGGAGCAGCTGCTGTACAGGAGAGCCACAAGAGGCTTTGACTGACCCTCCGTGGCTGTCAGGAAGAGGCCCCATAATCTTTAGTAATTTGCCCAACGTCACCAGGTAGTAAGCAGTGCTGGAATTTGGATCAGGCAGCCTTGCTTTAGGGTCCACGCCCATCACTGAGAGAACTCAGAATGCTCACACTAGTGCTGGCACAAAGCAAGGGCTGTTTGCAAGCTAGGTCTGCTCAGCCTGTGGCTGTGCCAGCCACCAGGTGGCGGGCTGAAGCTGCACTAGATTCAGAGTCCACTGATTTATCCAGATCACTTCACAGGCATCCTTCCAGTTCCCTGTCCGGATCCCTCTCTTAAGTCCCAGAGCAACCACGAGGCGGTCTTTATGTGTGAGAGCATTTCAAGGTCTGGAGAAAATGGGAAGGCAAGGACGGGAAGAAAGGAGACCTTGAGTGCCACTCAATGTCTGTGTGGCTTCTTCCATCAGTCACAAAGCTTCCCTGGGCTTGAGTGGCCTCATCTAAAATGAAGAAGGCGGCTGCAGAGATAGCTTACAAGAGTGAGCACTGCTCTTGCGGAGGACCAGTGTTCGGTTCCCAGCACCCACGTGGCGGCCTATGACCACCTGTAAAACCAGTTCCAGGGAAAACAAAACAAAACAATAACAACAACAACAACCAGTTCCAGATAATCCTTCTGTCCTCTGAGGGTGCCAGGGCCGCACATGGCACACCCATATGCATGTAGGCAAAACATACTCATTAAAAAAAAAAAACTATCCAGGAAGTGGTGGTGCACGTCTTTAATCCCAGCACTCGGGAGGCAGAGGCAGGCGGATCTCTGTGAGTTCGAGGCCAGCCTCGTCTATAAGAGTTAGTTCCAGGACAGGCTCCAAAGCTCCAGAGAAACTTTGTCTCGAAAAAAATAAAAAACAAACAAAACAACAACAACAAAAAAGAATCTAAAAAAAATTTATAAAATAAGGAAGGGCAGGGCAGACGGCTTCTGTGTAGGCAGACCATGTGGACGCTCGGGCACAGGAACCCTGAGCCACAAGCCGGTGGAGAGGGTGAGGAGAGGCCCTCCCAGCTTTCTCGTGCTGGTTGGCCTGGTACTGCAGTGACCCCTCCCCTACTCACCTCACTGGCTTGGAAATTTGACTCTGAAATTTCCCAAACTCTCCAGGGGCTGTCCATTCCTTTCCTGTCTAGAAGTGTGTGGAGAGGGGAGGGAAGAAGGGAGAGGGAAGGAGAGAAGACAGAGGAAAGGAAGAGGAGAGTTGAGAGAAACAAAAGCCGGAGTTAGGGAGGGCGGCTGGCCAATACACATCCGCCCCCACTTCCCATAGGCAAGCAGCCCAGCGGGAATCTTCAGCTTGGGGCTGAGGGGCAGCGGAACCCAAAAGATAGATGTGGCCGGATCCCCACTCCGCCCACATCTCACACGCCCTTTGCGGTATAGGGTGGCGCACCATGCGTGGCTTCTGTCCCTTCTTCAAGCGGGCAGTGCTAATGGCTAAGGAGGCCCCCAGTAGTCTCATGTACTACAAGACCGACTGCCCCCAGGGATCAGTGAGAATCAGGGGCTGAGCTGACCCTACCTTGCCCACACTGGCAAGCAGCTGAAGGCCCGAGACCTGGTCATCATGACTCAGCCAGAATTCAGCATTGTCATCAGCAGCGATGGCAAACTGGATCTTCCCTGGGCAATGGCAGAGTGTCTGGGTGAGTCAAGGAGAGCCCTGGCACCAGGGCTGAAAGCCTACATTATGCCTGGGCATTAATTCCCTTCACTCATGGCGCCTGGCTGCCCCCCACCTTTGCCTATGAGGGGACTCTACATTCTGGGGTAGCAATATGAAGATGGAGAAGGACTTATGGAGACCAGCCAGTTCCAGCTGCAAGAGAGAGAGAGGCGGCAGCCTGAAGCTATTGGGTAAGAGTTCACCATGCCTCAGTTTCCCCTCTCCCTTGATGATGGGCTAACAGGGACTCAGTGCGATGTGTTTCCTAGCTTGAACATATGTTTCTAGAACCTTCCTGAAGTACTCAAGAGCAGGAAGAAGGATGAGGCTTTGGGGCTGCCTCACCATCAGTAAAAGGGTGCAGGTAGCCAAATATGCGGAGACCATAGTTGGTCCACTTGGGGGACACAGCCAGCTTCCTCAGGGTTGTGCGGATCTATGTCGAGAAAGATGAACTGTTACTCAGAATCAGGAAGAAGAATTTAAGGGATTTGAATCGGAGCTACTCAAGACTGGTGGGAAGACCAGGAGGGGAACAGGAGATGAGAGGCCAGGGGTGTAGCACAGCGTGTGGCGTTCACTATAAATGTCAGGTCTCACTCAGTTCTTGGTCCGGGTGACCTCGTGCAATGCACAACTTGCACACCTGTACATGTTGGCCCTGGATAAATACCAAGAGAGCCTACACTGAATGCCAGGCTGCAGCAGCCTTGGGGAGGGAGAAGACAAGATATTCTAAACAGAGGATGAGGGGGCCCACGAGACCGAAGGAATAATAGAGATTGCCTTGGGCTGAGAAGGGGCAGGGAAGGAGGCAGGTGGGAGGGATGAGGTGGAGGGGGACACAGATGGTCTGGGATGGTGGGCAGACATCCCTGCAGGCACTTACGTGGGGGTACAGCGGGAAGTGCAGGTTCCTCCTGAGCTGCTGGATGGAGCTGCCACACCAGTCCTCAAACACATGCAGGTTGGCATGTCCCCGGAACTGTGCAGAGGAGAAGGGACAATGAGCGAGCAGCAGCGGCCTGTGCTCAGCCCTGGAGCAGACCAAGCAGGTGGGCACAGTGCTTCCTGTATATTCCATGGACGGCTTGGTTCCCAGCCCATGGTGCTTCTGGGAGATGGCAGAACCTTTAGGAGGTGGGGAATCTTGCAGGGCACAGTTAGGTCATTGGGTTGTGCCCCTGAAGGGGATATTGGGGTCCCGGCTATTTTGTCTTACTTGACTTTCCAGTCCTTTGCTACCATGATGTACTCAGCAGCCAGAAGCCCAAAGCAACTGGGCCAAGCAGCCTAGGACTGAACCTCTGAAACTGTGAGCCAAAGCAATCCTTCCCGCTTTACGAGTTGGTTATCTCAGACATGACAGAAAGCTAGCAACAGCCCGCTGGCCTGACTCGACAGATGGGTCAAGTATGCACACACGCCTGCAGATACACACAACACCTTCCTCATTCCTTCCAGGCAGGCAGGGAGCTGCCTTGCATTCCACAGGTATGGGCACAAGGAGCACAACAGGGACAAAATGGCAGAAGTGACAGAGGGAACTAGGAAGGGCTTGTGCCCGCCCTGCTCCCGCCCTCCCCCTTCCTCATGGAAGGCCCTGCAGCAGTCTGACAGGCAGGAAACTTTATATGCATAGTGGTCTTCACATTCTGGCTGGGGGAAGCAGCTGAGTAAGACTATGGTGACATCTGGGACCCCTCCGGGTCTTGCAGCACCAGGGCCTCCTGTAGCTCACAGGTTCCTGGCAGCACCGAGTTGGCAGAAAAAGAAGTGTCTGTCCTTTCTCTGTCCCTCTCTGCTGTGGCATTGGAAGGGGACAGGCCTAGACCTGGAGCAAAGGTTCTTGCCAAAGACAGGCCAGAGTCAACAGCCATACTCCAGGTGAGTGAGGGGCTATGTTTAGGAAGCGAAGAGAAGCAGGGATATGGTCCCAGCTGAGCCACAGTTTCAAATTACTCCAGTCCTTCGCTAAAGCTGAGCGCATTCCGCATGGCGCCTCATCCATACACACAAACAGGTCCTGCCCTGCCCCGCCACCCTAACTGGAGCGTGTCCGATCCAAAATCTGAGTCACTCTTGAGAAAAAAGTGGGCAGAAGTGGAGCAGGCACCCAGACCGAAGGACTCGTTTTGGGTCCTCCATGCAGTGATGCAGGATGAGGTGCTGGGAAGATGGCTCAGTTAGTACAACCTTGCCACAGGAGCACAAGCACTCCGTCCCCAGAAGTCTCTGAAAAGGCTGGTGAGAGCCTGGAATCCGAAGACGGGGAGGGGGAGACAGAGGATCCCAGGCTAATGAGATCTTATCTCAGAACTTGAGGTAGATGGTCCGGAAGAAGACGCTATAGGTTGTCTTCTGGCTCCCACGAGTACCAGCACACATGTACACCCCCAACACACAATTCTTAAAAAGGGGTATGTGGAAACAGGAATGCTGAAGGTCTACGTTAGGCTGCAATGACCAGCAAGGTTTCACGGACACGGTCCCACTGCTAGCCCCTGAAGACAGAGGCTAGCTTGTCCCTCTCTGACCTGGAAGCACACGAGCTGAGTCAACACTTGGGCAGTAGCCATCGCTCATAGGGATACAAGAAGGAGGCTGGGGTGGGCGAGAAAGTGTGTGGGCCGGTAGGTGGGAGGCGGGTTGAGACTTCGAGGAAGGGAAGAATGGGGACATTATGCTGCTTCTGAGGAAATTCCTCAAGTCCAGCTTCAAAGAATCAGTTGTCTACTCCAAGTGGTCTACTTTTTAGTCCTCCCCAAAAGACCTCCAGGTCAGAGAACTCTGGTCCCCCAAAGAGCAAGGGAACAGAGGGGGAACACAGCTACCAGAGAGGTCTGCAGTGTGAAGCCTGGAGCTAGGAGGCCAGGCTAGGCCTGAAAGCAGCTTGGCCTGAGGTGCTATGGAAGGCCAACAGGGCAGACCAAGAGTGAGTGAGATTATTTATTAGCCCTTTCTTTGGGGTACACCTCACCCAACATTTGGCGGAGTCTCAGACCTTTGTCCCCAACCTCTGACTGTGTGGGTGTCTTGGAGACCCACATTGACAACACCATCCAGAGTTTGTGTTACTCCATCGTAGGGACTCTGAACTAGCAAGGCTGTGGCACTCAGGCACAGCCCTGGCTGCGGCCCCTCTCCCTTGCCTAGCAAAGACAAAAGGCCGGGGAGGGGAGGGTTTCCTCATCCAAACAGTAGCAGTGATGGTTTGGAACCTGCATTTAGCTGTAAGGAAGAAAGTATCAATTGGATGGTCTCATTTAGAAGGGAGGACATCGGGGCTCAGGAAATGGCTCCCTGAGAGAACACACAGTAATTACCCCGTGGAGATGGAGGGGGCAGAAGGGAGTATTTAAGCAAGGGCTGTCCACGGCTTCCCCTTCCAGCTGTACCTCTGCCCGGCCTTCCGGGCTTGCCAGGCCAGCAGCATGGCATGTGGCCTATGAGGATGACAGAGTCTCTCCAGTACTGAGTCCTCTTACTGCCTCCAGGAAGGTTCTGGAACAGCTCGGCTGGTGTGATGGACCAAGTCACTCCGCAGCTGAACACTTGAGGTGACCACAGAATAAAACCTCACTGTGATCTTTATGACTGACCTGCCTTCCCAGCCCTCACCACACACCATACCCTCCCTGCCATACTTACCCACATCTAACTCCCAACCTTTGCCCCAAACCATCCAGCTCTCGACTTCCCACGCTCTCCCAAATACTGTTTCCTAATCAGGCCCCATGCTTTCTTCCCCACATGGCAGGCTCCTATCTATTCTTCAAGTTTTCTCAGATACTTCTGAGGCCCTCTTGGCCTGCCCTGGAAGAGCTAACAGCTCCCTCCGCCGTGTCCCACCATATCTGAATTATCTGAATGGACGGATGATCGTAGAAGCTGAATTCAGAGGAATAAATTCCGCCACTGAGTACCAGGTCACGTGTTCACCGTGCAATTAGCTGAAAGAGAGCAGAGTGCCGCTCAGGGGTGTAGTGCCTGGGGAGAAGACGGAGAGAGGGAGGGAGGAGGGGAGGAAGGGAGGGGAGCACTCAAATCAAAGACCAAGACTTCAGATGTGTAAAATGGTGCCACCCGTGTTTGGAGCTGTGGCAGAAGGACAGAGGGACAGGAGAGATCAGTTGCCGTGGCTGCAGGTACTGGCTGGCCCTTGCTGGAGCCACTGTTCTGTCAAAAGCCCAGCACACGTGGTGGGTGGGTCGGCTTGGAACCGGTGAGGCCTGACCTGACCTCAGTGTGCAGCCAATCACACTGGTTCCTACACACCGGGTTCCCGGGCAGCGTTGGGAACAATTTGATCTACTCCTCTCCACTTTTTCTAAGATAGTGCTGGGAATGGAATCTGGGGTCTCATGCCAGTGAGACAAACACTACCAATAAATTACACTCCTAACCTCTGACAGTGCTCCCTGTGGAACAAAGGGGCTCCCGATGCTAGAAAGAAAAGGGCCATTCTGGAGCTTGAGGAAGGCTGGAGGCCATTCTGTGGAGCCTGATGGGTGGAGCTTCCCCACTCACACAGGTTCATAAGGAACCGGCATGATAGAGGTGTGTCACCAAGTGACCAAAGTGAGGAAGAGGTGAGAGAAACTGCAGTGATGGTGCTCTGGGCTTGGAAACCAGAGAGCCCAACCCACAGCCAAGCTCATACAAGCGTTCACAGCGGCACTAGTCAAGGTGGCCCCAGATCAGCAACAATCTGTCTGCCAATAGAGGAAGAGAAAAAAAAAAGGCGAATAGCTCTCCCTGTCTCCATCCTCCCAGGAACTTCTGCTCCGTGACAGCCAAGCAGAGGGAGGAGCCACTGTGTCGGCCCAAGCCAAGGAAGAAGACCAGCAGATGACTAAGTGATGGACAGCTGTGCCCTGCAAGCCAGGGAGCTGGTGCTGCCATCTAGAATGTTCCCCTCGGTGGTCTAGAACTCATATGGCCACTACATCACCAAAGGCCACTTTGGTAGGACCAAGACAGTCTCTGAGGGTGTCTTGGACCCTGTAACATTGTTCTTAGTTACAAGCGTGACACATGAACAATAACTCATCCCTTCTGCGGGCTCAGCCAGAGAAGTCTTAAGGTATGGCTTTTCCATGAGATGCCATCCTACACCACTACAAAATGTCGTACTACCTTGTGGCTGAACTCTGCAAACCTCATATGGGTGACAGAAGTCAGACCCATCGGGACTCATCTCGTGATTCCATTTCTATGCTGTATCTGGGACAGCCAAATGTAGAGCCAGGAAGTAAACAACTTTTCTCTTACAGAGGACATGGGTTCAGTTCCCGGCACTCACCTATAACTCCAGATCTGGAGATATGACACCCTCTTCTGTCCTCTATGGGCACCAGGAACACATATGATGTCCATACATACATTAAGCAAAACACTCATACACATAAAATAAAAAATAAAAAAATAAATAAAGCAGATAGCTCTGTACCTAAGGCTGCGACGAGAGTGTGGTGACAGGGTATGGCTGGGGATGCAGGGCCTTCTTTTCCTTTTATGACACAATGTCTCATGTAGCTCAGGCCGTTTTCACACTTGTTATGTAGCTGGGGATGATCCTCCTGCCTCCACTTCCTGAGATTATAGGTGTGTGTCACCATGCCCAGTTTATACAGAGCTGCAGACTGAACCCAGGCAAGTCCTCTGCCAACTGATCTACATACATTCTCAGCCCTGGCTTCCTTATCTATCTGTATGAATTGTATCTCAGGCCTCACAAATTCCAAGCAAATGATCTACCACTGAGAGTCTGAGTCAGCAAGATACGGAGTCTTCAACAAAGCACAACTCTGTCAATAAACCAGAAGCTACTGGGTTGCACACTGTATGAGTGAGTGATGTGTAAGGAATATGAGCTAGATCTCATAACATTTTTTTTTTTTTTGGTTTTTCGAGACAGGGTTTCTCTGTGGCTTTGGAGCCTGTCCTGGAACTAGCTCTGTAGACCAGGCTGGTCTCGAACTCACAGAGATCCGCCTGCCTCTGCCTCCCGAGTGCTGGGATTAAAGGCGTGCGCCACCACTGCCCGGCTTCTCATAACATTTTTTGTTGTTGTTTTATTTTGTTTTTTGAGACAAGGTCTCAACATGTAGCCTGATGTGGGAGTCCCCTCTGTGTGCTGTGATTATCATTAATGGATAAAGAAACTGCCTTGGCCTGTTGATAGGGCAGAACTTAGGTAGGCGGGAAGGACTGAACTGAATGCTAGGAGAAAGAAGGGCGGAGTTAAGAGACGCCATTGCCGCCAGAGTCAGACATGTTGAAACTTTGCCAGTAAGCCACTGCCACGTGGCAATATACAGATTAATAGAAATGGGTTAAATCAATGTAAGAGTTAGCCAATAAGAAGTTAGCACTAATGGGCCAAGCAGTGTTTAATACAGTTTCTGTGTGATTATTTCGGGGCTGAGCAGCCAGGAACCAACAAGCCTCTCTCCCCCAACAACAGCCTAGATATTCTCAAACCCAAAGTGATCCACCTGCCTCATACTCCCGAGTGCAGGGATTACTGATATGCACCATCAGGTCTCTTTCCAAAATTCTATTTTTAAAAGCAGTAACAAGGACCAGGAAGATGCCTCAGTGGTAAATAAAGCATTTGCCCCACAAGCCAACACCCTGAACTCCATCTTCACCAGATAAACAGCTGGTGTTGTGGATCATGTCTGCCATCCTGGCCGTCCTACTGTGAGATGGAGGTAGAGAATCCCAGCAGTCCTACTGTGAGAGGGGAGGTAGAGAATCCCAGCAGTCCTACTGTGAGATGGAGGTAGAGAATCCCAGCAGTCCTACTGTGAGATGGAAGCAGAGAATCCCGGAAGTCCTACTGTGAGAGGGGAGGTAGAGAATCCCAGCAGTCCTACTGTGAGATGGAAGCAGAGAATCCCGGAAGTCCTACTGTGAGAGAGAGGTAGAGAATCCCGGCAGTCCTACTGTGAGATGGAAGCAGAGAATCCCGGAAGTCCTACTGTGAGAGGGGAGGTAGAGAATCCCGGAAGTCCTACTGTGAGAGGGGAGAGTTGCCTAGAGCACACTGTGCAGCAGAAACAAGAGATCCTGACTCTGTAAGGGGGAAGATGAGAACTGATTCCTGAAAGTTGTCTTTGTTCTTCGCCCTTCTCACCCTCCTCACCCTCCTCACCCCTCCCCCACAGAAACAGTAGCAAGCTGAGCATGGTGTAACCCTGAGGCAAGGAATCACTGTGGGTCCTAGCATATCTTAAACTAAAATAAACTCTAAGCGGCGTTTGGTTTCATGTTTCAAAAAATAAATAAAAAATAACAAAAAAAAAACAGAAAAAACAAAAAAGGCAAAACAAAGCAAAAAACAAACAAACCCTAAAACAATACAAGGGGCACAGGATTGATTGCTGGAAACACAACACAGTGAAAACCCTGGGTCTATGCCCTGCTCCTGTCCGCAGGTGAGGAACATTGTCTCCCAACATTGTACAGTGACACAGACACTGTGGCCGCTGAGGACAGCTGTGCTCACCAAGATTCTTGCTGATAATTAGTTTTGTTTGGGGGACGATCCAGGGAGACCGAGTGTGCCCATGGCCCTGCACACTGACCAACAGATGAAGCATCTGGCCCTGGAGTTTGCTACGGTTCCACGGAAGTTTTACGGGCAGCTGTCCAATCACGGAGTCCTCTTGGACACACCAAGGACAGCAGCCAAAGCTGCTGCCTCTTCCAGTGACTCTGGCCTTAGAGCAGGCAGGCAAAGCCTGAGACTGGAAAGCAAAGAAGTATCCTTACGTTTAGTCCTCTTTCACTCAGAACAAGGCTCTCCACTAACTCTGCGACTTCCCAGACACACTGCCACAAGTGGTGACCACTCTAATCTAAGAGTCACTGAGCTGGGCACAGGAGGGACAGGAGAGCTGGGCTGGAGAGGATGCTACTCATCGCCTTAGCCTAGGAAATCAGGGATTCCCTAAAAAGCTATAAAGATTGAGGGTTTTAAGTCTTTTAACATTTAAAGATGAAATCCATTGGCATTTACCACTAAAAGGACCTCCCACACCACTAAGATACCAACTATCTCTTTAAAACAGTCTATCTTGGCCAGGTGTGACGGCATATGCCTTTAACCCCAGCACTCAGTAGGCAGAGGCTGGCTCTGTGCGTTCCAGGTCAACCAAGGTCTCTTTTTCTCAAAGACCCCCCCCCCAAAAAAAAGTCAATTCTAGGACAGATGTGGCAGTAGCACAAGCCTATAACCCCAGTTTTCAGGAAGTTGAGGCTGGAGGATCATAAATTTCAGGCTAGCCTGAGACTCTGTTTTTAGAGAGAGAAAGAGAGTGCACAAATGAGAACCCGCTAGAAGTGGTGGCACATGCCTGTAATCCTAGCACTTGGGAGGTGAAGGCAGAAGATCAGGAGGAATTACAAGTCATTCTCAACTAGACAATGAATTCAAGGCCAGCCTGAGCTACAGGAGACCCTGTATCAAAAATAAACAAGCCAGATGGTGGTGGTGCACGCTTTTCATCCCAGCACCTGGGAGGCTGAGGTGGATGGATTTCTATGAGTTTGACGCCAGCCTGGTCCATAAAGTGGTTCCAGGACAGCCAGAGTAGTTACACAGAAAAACCCTGTCTTGGAAAAAAAGAAAGGAAGGGAGGGAGGGAGAGAGGGAGAAACGGAGGGAGGAAGGAAGAAAGAAAGAGCAAAACAAGGAACAACATTAAAAAAAAAAAAAGAAAGGAAAACAAAGCAAGCTGTCCTTAGAGAGAAGGCTGTCTCCCCAGGACCACCTGATCTCTAAAGCACGGCCCAGCAATCTGTCTCCAGTGCCTGGTGATGTCAGTGAGAACAAGTGTGCCAGCACTGTAATCCATCCTCACCCTGAGCTTTAAAGAGGGCAGTCTCATAGAGCAGAGGAGCTAACACTGTCTCTTCTCTCTGGCCCTCGAGTGGGTGGGTTGGAAATAAAACCACCCAAGCTGCAAGATCAGTCTGTAATAGGAACACTAAAGACAATAGACTGGCCCACACCACACAGCCAAGAAAAGGAGTCTTTAACACAGGCTCCAGGATGGAGATTCTGGGTTCTAAACACAACGTAAAATGGGATTTTCCCAAAGCACCGTGATAGTCTGGAGTTTTTGGTACAAGCATGTACGCAAGATAACTTGTACATGCTCACGGAGGGAAGGAAGGAAGGAAGGAAGGAAGGAAGGAAGGAAGGAAGGAAGGCGGGAGGGAGGGAGGGAGGGAGGGAGGGAGGGAGGAAGGAAGGAAGGAAGGAAAAGACTATCAATGCCTATTAGTAAACAGTATCAGGATGGCTGGGGTTTTCTTTGCTGCGCTGGCTCAAGTGATCGTCCCTGCACCTGGTTGTGATTTGGGTCCCACAGTAACTGTTCTCTGCAGCAGATTCCTAATGCATGTTCCTTTAAGACATTGGTAGCTCAGAATATTAACATGCATTCATGGAAAAGGCAATTCAGGGGCAAATAAATCTGGGATGTGCTGAGCTAAACCAAGCTAAACAGATTTCCCCAGGACTTCTCAGAATCTCTCATATGTTAATGTGAATTTCCAAGAACAGCTGTCATGCACAGTGGACTTTTGATTTGGGGTTTTTTGTTTTGTTTTTAAGGTTTATTTAACAATGGATTCCTTTCTTCTTGGAATATCTTATGGGACTTAATGGTCTGAGAAAGCACTCTTGGGCAAGTTGTTATCTTTAAGACTGGGGATTGGCAAGGCCATGAAAGCCACGGAACTTCCCCAGACACTGTTTGCCCACCTATAAAGTAAAGATAATGACCGTTCCCACCAGTTGGATCTACAATGTCCCCCGAAATGCCCACAGGTCACAGCCTGCAGTGCTGCTGCTATGAGTGGGAGCTTTAAGAGGCAGAGCCCAAGGGAACCAGGTCCTGCTGCTGGAGGGGATATTAGGACCAGCCCCTTCCCCTCTTTTTTTGCTCCCAGTCACCCCAAGTTAGAATCCTGCTCCTCTAGCTCCACCACAATGGGCTATGCTACAAAGGCCCAAAGCAACCACAGCCAAAATAAACCTTCCTCCTTGTGAGTGGACTGTGTTAGGCAGAGAGCTGAGCTAACAATAAGACCACCTTACAGGGGATAGCAGCTGATGAGAGATGGAAGGCGGGGCCTGTCACACAGTAGGCCTGCAGCAAAGGTTTGTGCAATGAGCCCAGAGGAAAACATTTTAATACAGTACAGCAATAATCACAAGAGAGTTTTCTAGATCTCTGGGTTTCCTCTGTTACGCCTGTGTAAAGAGCAGGATTGGCGGAGTTCCTTACCTCTGAAAGCCAGGGGACAGGCTTGTTCCACTTCAAGTAGCTACTGTTCCTACTCCTACTTCGGGAAATTTCTTGGTCCTATCAGAAGAACAAAAAATGAACGTGGTGAGTATATTGGTGAAAAGATGGAGATAGGGGCTAGAGAGATGGCTCAGCGGTTAAGAGCACTGGCTGCTCTTCCAAAGGTCCTGAGTTCAATCCCCAGCAACCACATGATAGCTCACCACTGTCTGTAATGAGATCTCGTGCCCTCTCCTGGTGGGCAGGCAGAACACTGTGTACATAATAAATGATTTTTTAAAAAACAAATGGAGATAGGATGGGATATGGGGCTCCTTGAAGATGTCTCTGGGGAAGTAGGGGGTCATGGGACACAGTCCTTGTCCCTAGGAGGCTAGTCAACTTAAGAGATACTTTCATTCATTATCTACACCATATCCCTGAGGAGACTGTCTCAGGCTTGTCAACATGCACTATGGAGGTCTGCTCACATTCCTGAATTTTTCAACCTGCTCCATGAGGAAAAAAAAAAAAACAACAACTGACTCTGGACCCCCTTGGGGCAGGAGCTGTGACTTCCTATTCCCCCAACATCCCTCACGCCAAGTTCTATCCAGATTTGTCACTGATCTCAACAAATGGGAACCCCTCAAAGGCACCCTAAGTCCTCCCTACCATACCCGTCTACAGATTGGCTCTGGTCTCACCCAGCTCGGAGGATCCACATCTGGTTTTGGCTCAGCTGTTTCGGGGGTAGGGTTCCAAATTGGAATGGCCCCCAGTTTCCCTAATCTGCCTCCTGAGAAACACTATAGGGAAATGCTCCATGACAAACCATACCCCAGCTGTTTGCAGGGAAGGGCATCTGTCTCTGTTATCACCTCTGGCACCACGTATCTGGTACTGTCAGCAGAAATAGTCCTGTCCAGGATATGCTGGTTAATAATATGCAGGGAATGCTGTGTGTGTGTGTGTGTGTGTGTGCGCGCGCGCGCGCGCGCGCAGCGGCGGCGGGGGTGGGGGGGTGGGGGTGGTGTTGGGATAGAATAGATGGGAATGGAATCCAGGGCCTCACAAAAGCTAGGCAAAGGCTCTACCGCTAAGCCTAGCTTTTAGGATGTGTTGTCTTGAGATGGGCGCCATATGTCTGAAACAGCTCAGACTTGGATAGCTTGGACAATGTGGTAAAAAGCAGAAACAAGACAGCTAGGCCCACTGGGGCTTTGAGCAATGGTTCTCAACCTGTAGGTCGCCACCCCTGGGAGCAGAATGACCCGTTTACAGGGGTCGTATATCAGATATCCTGCATATCAGATATTTATATATGATTCATAACAGCAACACAATTATGGTTATGAGGTAGCAACAGAATGATTTTATGGATGGGGGTCACCGCAACACGAGGAACTGTATTAAGGGTCACAGCTTTAGGAAGGCTGAGAAGCACTGGCTTTGAGGATAAGCTAGGTATCGGCACTCATCTAGAACTTAGAGTTAGACTGCAGCCCTCCTAGCAGTCTCTGCACACACCACAGAGAAGCAGATTTCCCTTACGGCCATGGAGCAACCGAGGGCAACTGGAGATCCTGACTGATTGAGCAGTGAGGAGACCAGAAAAAAAGACCGGACCGCCACATACCTTGAAGCTCAGCCTCTGGGGACGATAGAATTGGAGATTGGGATCAACAGCTGGAATGTTCCTATTGGCCAGGGCCTTGGCCAGTTCTCTCCAGCTGCCATACCCTATGAAAGGGAAAAAAAAAAGAAAAACAAAGTCAACTTAATTCGGGAGCCCATAAACCTAAGATCTAAGATTAGGGAGGCAGAGATGGGGGGGTGCTTCTCTTCTCCTTACCCCACCTTGCAAGGTAGCTATGAAGTGGGCCAGGCATGGGCAGATGCAAATTTAGCCACAGACCACAGGGCAGAGGGTGGGAAAGACCTCTGCCTTCCCTAAATCAGAGAAGGAACTCCGCCACATGAACTGGCTCTTGTCAGTACTGTGGGACCCACTACAGCATGATTCTTACCCAGCTGCACATGGTGGGTGATTTCTCACAAAAGGCCCCCTCAAGAACTGGCGGCAAAGGCTATTTCCAGGGTAGCTGCAGGGGATTATGGGAGGTGGGGACAAGAGGGTTAAGGGCAAGGAGCACAAGCCTCTCTGATCATTAACCATGGGGTTGCTGGATAGAACCAGAGCTAAAGGAGGCAGGAAAGGGTGAGCCAGGGACTTGGTGTTTGTCAAGCAAATTTAGAGTCTGAGCTGATCTGAAGGCTCAGTGCGACTCACTGAGCTCTGGAACCGGTTAGCTTGTGTGCATCTGAGGAGGTGAAAAGACAAGCCATGGTGGGAGGGAGGGGACAGGAAACTGCTGATGTGCAAGCAAGCATACCTACACAGACAAGGCAAGGAGCTGCCGTGGATAAGGGTGGGAAGAGTCAGGGCCAGTGCTCAGTCTAAGTCACTAGGTGCCAGTGCCTTCTTGCTAATAAAGAGATCGGCTGCCAGAGCTGCTGGGCTTAAACACTACACGATAGGCCATGAATCAGAACTGGGAACCATCAGGATAGTTTTAGAGAACACTTCATTCTCACTCCAGGTAAGAAAAATGGGAAAAACAAAACAACAACAACAAAAAGCCCTTAAAGCCAGGCAGGTGCTAGTGGTGCACGCCTTTAATCTCAGCACTCAGGAGGCAGAGACAGGTGAATCTCTGAGTTCAAGGCCAGCCTGGTCTACAGACTGAGTTCCAGGACAGCCAAGGCTACACAGAGAAACTCTGTCTCAAAGGGAAAAAGAAAAGGAAAAAGAAAAACGAAATGATGAAATGACAAGAGTTACAGAAGGAATAGCAGCAAGGCTGAGATGAGGACCTGAGTGGCTGCTTCAGTAGGAGGCCGCTGTGGGGCCGGGCTGCATCTCGGCTCTGGAGCTCATGCGAGGCACAACACAGGCACTGCTCAGGAGTGTCAGATTGATGCAACACTTGGGGAAAAAAACTCCACGTAAAAAAGGAGTTTGACAGTCTCCCTCCCTCCCCACTTGGGAATCAACAGTTGGCAGAAGGCAGAAGTGTCACGGGATCCCTATGTGAGCACCAACAGGGACACAAATAACTGAACAAAACCAGAACAAACAGCTAGGTACAGGGGCAGATGCCTCTAACACATCAGAACTCTAAGGGAACTAAGGCAGCATTGGACCAGCCTCAGATACAAAGCAAGACCGTCTCAGCAAAACAAAAACAACCACAGAGTAGAAGCCGTATGAACCAGAAGGTTGACATCTCCTGTGCAGGGGTCTTATGTGCTGATGCTCAGAGGGGTGGGTGCAGAGCCACAGACCGGAGCAGGCCGTGGAGAGGGCTTATGTGGCTGTGGCTTGTGCTGAGGAAGCATCTCGGGCGCATGGTTTCCTGTGAGCCCTTTAAGATGCTGGAGTTAGGCCAGGTGTGAGCAGTCTCATCTTACAAATGAGGAAAGAGAAGCTTGGAGTTCTGAGTCACAGATCAACTTGTCACCCAAGATTAGAGAAGACAGTCCTTACAGGCCAGCGTCTGTCATCATTCATGGCTTCTCCCGTGGCCACTCTTTAGCAGGGCTGTGAGGAGTCCTGGAGTCGGAGTCCTGGATCTGGGCCTCGGGTCACTACACAGTCACGCTTACAGTTATGAGAACCTCTGGCCTCCAAGGGCACATGGACAGGCACATAATTAAAAAAAAATACAAATCTCAAAAAATACCCCCTGCCGAGCACGCGTGTGTGTGTGTGTGTGTGTGTATGTGTGTGTGTGTGTGTATGTGTGTGTGTGTGTGTGTGTGTGTGTGTATGTGTGTGTCGTACGCAGGTGTGGAGACCAGAAGGCATCGGGTGTGCCCCTCAATCACACAATTCCTTTTGTGAACAGGTCTTGCTATGAACCTGAGTTCATGTTTTCTAACCTAGTCTGAAAGCCAGCAAGTCCCAGCAATGCTCCTGTCTCCGTCCCCCTGCATATGTACAGGGTACCCAGCTAACTACACGGGCGCTGGGACCTGAACGCTGCTTCTCATGATTGTACAGCAATAGCTCTAAGTTACTGAGCGGTCTTTCCAGCCCCAAACCCTTGCTTTTAGAGGAATCCTGCTAGCCTAATTTGGCTACAATGTTCTTATGCCTCTCCTTGGCAACTATGTGTACTGCCTTCCTTAATCCACTTATTGGCTGTAAACGCCTGGCCTCCTGGCTGTAGTCAGAACTGAACTTGGATCTACACTAAGGGAAGAAGTCATTGACACCCCCAGTTCTACTCCTTTCTAACTGAAGGCTCTCTCTGCAGCTGAGGGGAGTTCTGTTGAGAAAAAGACAGGAAACTCAGTTAAGTTAAACCTAGTCAGGCCTTCACCTGCAGGTCACAGGTATGTCCACACAGTTCTGATATAACTGAGATTTGGACAGTCAACCGTGCAGTCTTCAGGCTTCAGAGTGGCAGGTCTAAAGTACATGTGCCTTCCAGCTGTAAGGGTGTGAGCATCTCTTTAACCTGGCTCTCTTCATCAAGATAAACAGAAGCATCTGCTCTGTCCCCCAGTCCCGCTGTAAGCACTGGGTTCTATGTGTCTGACTCACACACTGCTTGATAAGCATCTCTTCCTCCTAACTGTCCCGAATTGGGGGTTTAGATTTGAGAGTCAGGGGACAGGAATCCCAACTTCTTTTGAATTTTGTAAACTGCTAAGAGTCAGTAGCTCTGACTCTTGTCTGCTAACCGGCCCGAGAGCAAGCAGACAGGACAGCAGGAACTTGGTGTTGGCACAGCAATAGCTATGTCCTCTCTGCTCCATGGACTTTGTGGTCCTCTGTCACCTCCCCATGGTTTCGCCAGTGTTCACTGGGCAAACACGCTATTGTCAGGCACTGAGCCCTATATTTGGATCCTCCTCTTCTCTGCATCTGCACTGCTTAGCCCCCTGGGGACAATTGGACCTAAAAAATGTGCTGATTGAATGACAGACACTTGTCACTTGTCCCCTGTTAAGTGATTCCTCCTGCTTCTGGCTGAACTTCTCCTTCCAAAACACCAGCTGCCAGGGCCTGTTCTTCCAACAGCAGGTGTCACATTGATGCCAAGAGACAGACATCTAGATCTCAGGTATCAGATAGAGCAGCACCCTGGGCCTCATGCTCTGCCCTCACAAAGCTGGGCTATCAAGTTCACCATCAGCCAGAGCTTTGCCAACATCCCTCCTGGGGGCAAGAGAGACTTCAAAGACCTGGAGATGATCACCCTGGCTCTTTGCTACACTATAGCACACATATATCCCTCGGTATCATTTTTCAAAGCCTCTAACACATGCTAACTCCACTGCCTCCTCTCACCCTTTCTCTCAGAAATAAGAAAAATGAAACAACAAAACTGGTACAATTATTAGCCCAAAGTCTCACAGAGAAACGAGAACGCACATGAAGCACCCAGTGCCTGTAACAACTCAATCTCCAGCATCACTTGGTGCTGCAGGTCAGGAGCCTGGTACTCATTTCCCTGGACACTTCATCTGATGCTCTTGTCAATACAGCATAGGGATGTCAGGGCCCTTCACATGGCAGAATGGCAAAGGCCCTCACTGCTACTGCAGATCCCCCAGTGGGACTGCAGGCTTGGCCTTGGACTCCATCCCAGGGGCTGAAAACACTTAAAAGCATTTTTAACTTAACAGTTTAGGGCTGGAGGTAGAGTCTAGCTAGCACCAAAGTGCTTGCCAGGGTGGAGTTCAGTGTAGAGCTTTGGCTGATGGTGTACAAGGTCCTAGGTTTTATCCCCAGCACAACGTGTGTGTGTGTGTGTGTGTGTTATGTACATGGTGTTCTATCTGCATGTATGCCCGCAGGCCAGAACAACTTAAGAAATAAAAAGTTATTGCTAAATTTGCATGTCAGTATAAATTCCTAAAGCCTGTTAATAAAGACCCTGAACTAACCGACTGACCCAAAGCACACTTCCTTCCAGCCAACCACATAAGAATGTGTTCAAGGGGGTTGGAGAGATGGCTTAGCCGTTAAGAGCATTGGCTGCTCTTCCAGAGGTCTTGAGTTCAATTCCCAGCACCCACTTGGTGACTCACAACCATCTGTAATGAAATCTGGTGCCCTATTCTGTCCTGCAGGCCTACATGCAGACAGAACACTGTATACATGATAAATAAAAATAAAAATATTTTTTAAAAATGTGTTCAAACCTCTACCAGTGCACAACCAGACTCCTTACAAGCTTGTGGAAATGTGTTTTGCTTTTGCTTCTAAGTGACTATAAGAATGATACTAATAGCTGCCAACATTAATGAGCACTTATTATATGCAAAGCATCGTGCTAGGAAGTATGGATTTGGCTTCTGGGTTGTTTTGTTATTATTTTTGGAACAGGGTCTCACTATGTAGCTGAAGCTCTCTATATAGCTAAAGTTGGCCTTCAACTCATAGAAATCCACCTGCCTCTGCTTCCCGGTTGCTGGAATTAAAAGTGTGTACCACCCTGCCCACTCCACGCTGAAAGTTTTATTTCACCATGCAAAGACAGAAACGATGAGCACACAGGCACACACATCACTTCACCGTGAACAACAGGGAGCCCAGCGGAGACCTAGGGAATCTGCTCCAGCCCTGTGATGGCGGAGTGTCAGCCCTGAGCGGGTGAGTCACCTCATCTCTATCCACACTCCATTTCTTACTCACGTGGAAGCTGACAGAACTGAATACAGGCAGCCCAGCAGAGTGATGCAAGACTATCCCCTAGTAAAGGCTGAACAGTGCGATAGGCTGGCTACTTAGCCCTTCCCTCCTCCCTAAAAAAGAGAGGAAGGAAGAGAGGGAGGGAGGGAGGGAGCTGACAGCTCTATGTAGCAGCAGGGAAGCTGAAGGCAGCCCAAGAATGTTACCAGGAGAGATGGAATGGGGGAACGACCTGAAAAGGGATGGATGCACATGGCAGGCGTAGACATCTTTACACTGCTGTTTCCAGGCTTAGGGCTGGTCTCCAGTAGAAAGGGTTTTCTCCTTCTCTAAACTACAGGGGGAGGGAGACTTTTGAGAGGTGAAGATCTGGCCCTCCCAGGACTCTGGAAAGGGTATGAGCAGCCTAGGAGGAGGGCTAGTTCACTTGTTCCACAGGACACCACAGACGGAAGAGCCAGGATGAGTATAGATTTCAAAACGAAGCCCTGAGGCCTGCACAGAAACACATTCTCCAGAGACCAAAAATGCAAAGGGAAAAGGTGGTGAAATACAGCGGCGCCGAAGAGACACCACCCTCAACCTGAATTCAGCACCAAAGAGATAGCATCCTCGTCCCACTAGGAAACAAGAGGTTGCCAAGGAGACGAGAGGTCATGACATTTGGGGCACGGATTTACAAGAACTAGCCCTGAGTCTCAGGATGAAACAGTTCTGTCCCTGGGGAGCACTTGAGGAGAGAGCCTGGGGAGTTAGTGTCTTCTGTGGGACAAAGAAACCATGGCTTGAGGACAGCAGGGTCTAGCTCAGATCAAAAAATGGAAGCAGCAAGTCACAGACAGGCATGGAAAAAGCAAGGACCTGTCACCTGGGAGATGGTCTTCAGGGCATGCCCAAGGCTCTGATGGCAGAGTCTTTCCTTCCTGCTCTCTGATGCCCCAGGAAACTTGATGCAATAAAAATTATTATTACTTTAGCCATAACAATGAACATGTATGAGTTCACACACACACACACATATATATATATATGTCTACTATAGAGGCCTGCTATATTTATATTAACTTGGGCACAGATAATTCATTTTCCTTTATTTTTAAAAAATTAGTTGTAATTTCTAATACATCAACTATATAAGCAATCCTCTTTTGTAGTTCTTAATAATCTATGATATGGGGCTGGAGAGATGGCTTACACCTTTAATCTCAGCACTCAGGAGGCAGAGGCAGGCAGATCTCTATGAATTCAAGGTCAGCCTGGTCTACAGAGAGAGTCCCAGAACAGCCAGAACTATGTAATGAGACCCTGTCTCTAAAAACACAAACCACAACAAAAACAAAAAAGAGCACTGACTGCTGTTTTAGAGGATACAGTTTGGACGCCCAGCATCACATCGTGTCTTACGACCATCGGTAACTCCAGGGTATCCAAGATCCATACCGTCTTCTGGCCTTTGTGGGCACATATGTGGTTCACAGACATACACACTGGCAAAACTCACACACATAAAAATAAGTAAATCTCAATAAATAAGCAAATAAATACAATTTAAAGAAAACAATCTATATGACACCACAGAGCCCAGGGACCCAAAAGCACATGAATGGCAGTTTTAGCAAGAACAGGCTAAAGTATAATTAACATTGGCTTATACCTCTTGGGTAAGAGGAAGAAGGGACGGGCAGGCCTGGCAGAACCAGAGGCTTAATCAGATCACAAGCACAGAAATGTTCTTCAAACACTGCCGCACTATCTTTCAACATCGCTTTTCCAGGCTCTGACACTTTTTAAGAATATTCAGTTTTTCTTTAACAGGTTTGTGTATATATAGATTGAGTATGTATATAGCTTTTATGCTTTGACAGATTCACATATGTGTAGACTGAGTATGTAGATAGCTTTTATACTTGGACAGGTTCATGTATGTATTCTCCGAGTATGTAGATAGCTTTTATGCTTGGACAGGTTCATGTATGTATACACCAAGTATGTAGATAGCTTTTATGCTTGGACAGGTTCATGTGTATCTAATGAACGTTGGTCATTCTTTTTACCTCCTATTACCCTCTCTTATATCATCCTCTCTCCTACTAAAACCTTTCTTCCCAACCTTATTTTCATATTTTCTTTTATATATATTCATACATACATATTGTTATCTTTCTTTTTGAATTACATACATGTTATACAATGTATTTTTATTTTAGACTTTTTTTTTTTTGCGACAGAGTCTCATTATAGTCACTCACCACCATGCCAGCTTATATGATACTAAGAACTGAACCTAAGGGGCCATGCATGCTCATCAAGCATTCTATCAACTGGGCGACATCCACAGCCCAGATTACTCCTATAGGAAAACAAGGTTTACAGGGCTGTTTGGTTGTGGGTGGCCACAAAGCCACAAAGACAGTAAGTGACTGAGACAAGATCCGAGCCCAGGACAAAGGTTGTGTTCTCAATTCTATTACTCCCTATTAGTGTACACAAGAGCTTTCCCTTCCATTCTCACGACAGACACCTGGTACATGTGCCCATTTATTCACCAGCCCATCCCTGTTCTCCCACCGTCTCCAAACTACCTTTTACTGATACCACGTGCACACACTCACCAGACCACTTCCTTTCTCTTTCCAATTTAGTTACTAGTTAACCAGTATCTGTAAGAGCCAAAGAAATGCAGCGGAGGGGGGAGGGGGGGAAAAGGGGAGAGGGAGGGGAGGAGGGGAGGAGGGGAATAGAGCCCTGAATGGACGGTCCCATCATCTTCGACTAGCCAGAGAACTAGACAAGAGCATTTGGGCAGTTTGCTGCCCTCTTCCTGCTCTCGGCACCTTCTTCTCAACAGAAATAATGCAGTGTTTGTGTTCATGATGGGCCCTGGGGATCACTGGTGGCTGCCCAGCTCATCAGGAGGAGGGAAAATCTGAGGGCTGAGGACAGTAGGGAGGTGGAGTCCTATGGTTTCCCTGGTTCTGCCCAGGAACAGATGAGCACTGGTGGGCTCTCATGAGCATCGCCCCTGACAGGCCTCCAAGCCTGCTCACAACCAGGCCCAGGGGCCTGAAGAGCCGTCAGCTGTACCCCCCAGTTTCCCGCCAGGCTGGCACCTAAGCTGTTGGAATGGTTGTGGCTGAAGGCAGGCTGAGGCTTGCTGCTTGTGACATGGGAAACTGCACCTACCACCCTTGTGGGTGCTGCCTAGAAGGGGCCAAAAGAGGGCATCTGAGCCAGCGCCAGGGATGCACCTGCCCTACAGCTGCTGTTCACCCAAACAGCCAGAGAGAAGATAAAGCCAAGGGCGCAGATGAGGAGAAGAGACAGACAGAAAGCTCAAAGTCCTTCTATGTGCTGTTGCTGCCCTGGGAATATGGACTTGACTTTACACAGCCCAGCTCAGTGAGTTTCCAGTCTTCAGGCAGGTGTGATGACAGACACAGACTTCAAGGGCCCAGCCTGGGTCACCTTGAGGACACCATCATTCTCACTAGCATCATTTCAAAAATATAAACAACCCATAACATTCCAGGGTCCATCTACTAGTCTGGGCTATGACAGTCACAGTCCCGTGCAAGGGGGATGTGAACTTAAGACCCTTAAAGAAACGGAATATTTTTGGGAAAACCAGGAGCTGACAGAGTCCTGGAGTTTGAAGACTGGACCATAGCCTGCACTTCATTCCTCGAGGACTCCTAGGCAAGAGCCACTTAGGTTCTTTCAGGACCCTGTGATGGGGCTGACTTTTCTGAACCCACGAGATCTATTGCTGTGGAATAGTCCTGTACACTGTGAAGATGTGCTGCTCTTGTTGGTTTAATAAAGGGTCAGCTGGCCAATAGCTAGGCAAGAAGAGGTTAGGCGGGAGAACCAAACTAAGAGAACACTGGGAAGAAGAAGGGTGGAGTTTCCAGAGGAAAAGGATGGATGGAAAATCAGGTAACAAGTCATGAGTCACATGACAGCATTTAAATTAATAGAAATGGATTAATTTAAGTTGTAAGAGCTGGATAGTAATAATAAGTCTCTGTGTGGTTACTTGTGAGCTGAACAGCGGTCCTGGCTTCTTCTTCTTTTTGGTTTTTCAGCCAGAGTTTCTCTGCACATCTCTGGCTGTCTTGGAACTTACACTGTAGACCAGGCTGGCCATAAACTTGCAGAGATCCGCCTGCCTCTGCCTCCCTGAGTGCTTGGATTAAAGGCAGGCACCACCATTGCCTGGCCAAAGATATTCTTTAAGGAAAAAAATGTAGAACTACCCTTTACCTCCCTGGGGGTCTTTCAAGTAAGGAGTTCAGGGCTACAGTAGTAGGTATTCGTCTAACGTGCAGAGTATAGTTAAGGATGATCGATCAGAAGCCTGGGGAAATTGAGCAAATGGACCAGTGAGCTACCCAGCCACCAGACATTTGCTGAACACCTCATGTATACTGAGTATGAACCCTACTAACAGCTGGATAGAGAGAAAAGGACATTTAGTTCTTTCCGTTCAGAGGGGATTATAGGGCAGGCATCCATGGTTACTGAAAAGACCCACTTATCTAAGAACTTGAAAATAGCCTTGTTGGTCCTCACACTTGTGCCCCCACACAGGGCAAGTGCACACCAGTTCTATTGCATGCAAGCTGGGAGACACAGCAAGCTGGGCTCACTGGATGTTGATGACATGTTGCTCAAGGATTTTCCACTTTCAAAGACCCAGGCAAGGCTATTAACAAATTTTCTGTAATTAAGAAACTTGTCTTCATGGTCCTAATAAATCTAGGAAAAGCAACAAATAGGAAAACCCTGACTCTGTATAACAGCAATGGAGGAATTTCAACAAGAAGATCACTAGATCTCAGAAGAAGATTTAATGATGCCCACAGAGGCTCTGGAGGGCATAAGACAGAATAGTAGCTAGTTAAAAAAAAACCTGGGCTCAGGGCTGAAGAGATGGCTCATCAGTTAAGAGCACTTCCTGCTCTTTCAGAGGACCAGGTTTGATTACCAGAACCCACACGGAATGGCTCACAACCATCTTTAATTCCAGCTTCAGGTCTGATGCCTCTAGCCTCCACAAGCGCCTGTATGCATGCACACATACATACTCACAGATACATACACATAGGACTGGAGAGACGGCTCAGCCGCTAAGAGCACTAGACGCTCTCGCAGAGGACCTGGGTTCAGTTCTCAGCACCCAGGATGGGACCTCACAACTACCTGCAACTCCAGCTCCAAGGGATCTGATGCCCTCTTCGTGCCTTTGTGGGCAATGTACATGCATGTGGCACAGGCATACATGCAGGCAAAACACTCGTGCCCATAAAAATAAAAACAAATCTTAAAACTAAAAAGCATGCAATCTTAAAACCCGAGGCTCTTCCTCTAGGAGGAAACAGGGATCTCTCTCCTGACTGAGAGAAAGAAAAATGGTTTCCACTGTTGGAGAACCTGCAGAGACAGAAGCATCATTGATAGGAAAAAGTGAGAGCCGGGATAAAAACAAGCAAATAAAACCAAACCGTCGACATCAGAAGGTGGAGGAAAGACATGGGGAGTTAAACAGTAGGGGGTGTGTCTGTGAAAAGCGAGCAGGAACAGCAGCTAGCAGCTAGCCACTAAGGAGACAGGAGGGAACCTGGGCACAACGGCATACCCGCATCACAGCCACACAGAGGAGGCGAGACTGGGTCTCTTAAGTAATATTTTAAAAGACAAGCGGGGACAAGCAGGAAACACTTCGCAATTAACTGCCTATAGCAGAGCCTGGACTTCCGGGATGACTACGGCGGATGACGACACTGACCTAGGAGTCTGTTTAGGAATCTCTCCTCCACGCATTACCCCGCCACCTAACAGGTTAGCGCCTGCTTCGCAGAGAAAACCACCATAGCTACAAATAGACATCTGCCCAGGCTCGTCTCAGCTACGCGCCTGACATACGTTGTCTCATTTCACTCCCACAGCAACCACATCGACACAATTCCTGATTTACAGATGGGGAAACTGAGTCCTCATAGCCTCCAGACAACAGCATTGAGAGACTGCTGGTTTTTCAAAAAGATCTAACAGTATCTTACATAGGACCTTATACCTAATGTACAGAGAGGCAGTGGAATCCAAGGGAAGCAAAGAGAGGAAGGACCCTGAAAGCCAAGGACATTCTTGGGCCACACAGGGCCTTGGTTTGGACCAGCAGCCAAGAGACTTAGTCTCCCAGCCCAATTCACCTGATATCAGCTGTCAGACTACCTCCACCCCAGCCCCCACCACACACACCATTTGCAGTATTATCTGATGTGGGTGCCTGCCATTGCTAGACGGTCTGAGTGAAGTGACCTGCCAAAACCCAGCTGCTGTGATCTGTTCCCGGGAAGAAGGAATGGGACAGGAAGGCATACAGGACAGCAACAGGAATATCGGGGTCAGGTGTGGTGGCACACACCTTTAATCCCAGCACTCCAGCGGATCTCTGTGAGTTCAAGACCAGCCTGGTCTATATAGAGTTCCAGCAGGCCGAGGTTATAGGGAGGTTATTGGGAGGCTAGGCGTTACTTTCCTCCTCCCCACAAATGTCATTTAAATGAAACTCTGAGGGTTCGTATGCACTGAGGACAAAGGACTGGGCATAAGGGTAAGGCTCTCATCCCAGAGTCACTACCACACATCCTCGGTCTCATTCTTACGTTCAGCCCAGTGCCATGAACCTTTTCCATTTGGTCGACAAGGGCGCAGAGACCTACAGGTAAGTTCACTGACCTGTCTAACATGCAAGGGGAGCCAAGGTTAAGGATGTCTGATATCAGTCTTTGATTCCTGCCAGAGGCACAGTATGCCATTATTGTGTTTAACTGCCCCTAAGCCTGAGCTCAGGAAAGCCTGAAGATCACGTCTCTCTCATTATATTCCCATTGCATCAAGCAAGCACTTGCAACGTGAGGATAAATGAATGGCAAAGGGTCTGGGTGTGAGGAGCTGGAATGGCTACTTCTTAGGCAGCATCTCCTCATAACTCTGGGCTAGAGACTGGATGAGCTGACGGACACTGGCCCTGACAATCACTTGAAAGCTCTCTTAGTAGACTGTGGACACTCATGGTGGCTGAGATGGCAAAGTCCCAAGCCAAGGGTCTCCAAGGAAGCCCTTGCTGCTTTAGTGTATACTATTTCCTTTTCCCCCCTCTCTCTGTTACCCATTCCCCTTACCCCACCTCTATCACTTCACTATTTAGCTCTGACTGGCCTGAAGCTCATTATGTAGACCAGGTTGGCCTCGGGCTCACAGAGATCCACCTGCCTCTGCCTCCAGAGGCATTAACTCCCATGCCTAGCCTTCTTTCTCTTTTCGAAATGTAACTTTGGGGTGTGTGTGTGTTGAAAACATAAGATGGACTAATCTTGATTATCAACTTGGTAAGATTGAGAGGCACCTGGGAAATTGGTGAGGCGCACCTCTAGGGAGTCTGTAGGGTGCCCCCTGAAGGACTAGCATGAAGACTGACGTAATGAACGCTCTAACCAACAGACAGATTTAGGCTCCGAACAGACTCTTGGAAGTGGCAGAACTGTGGACGGTGCCGCCAGAAGAAGGAAGATGGTCTCAGAGCGCACGTCTCTACCCAGCAGGCCTATCTCTGGGCCACTGCCTGTCCTTCTCTGTATTTCTCTTCACGATCTGAGCATCGCCACACGTCCTCCTTGTCATGATGCAATGAGCCCTCCCCTGAGTGGAGTACAGCCCCTCCCCCACTACGCTGTCTCTGCCAGGCACTTTCATACAGTAATGCAAAGTCTAACAGAGCACATAACAAAAAATTTATGATTTTTAAATTCGCAAACGGGGCTGGAGAGACAGCTGAGCCACTGCAGGTTAACCTGATAACTGCTCCCCCACACACAAAGAAAAGTTCAGGCAGGCTCAGTTCAATGTACATTAGATACATTTACACTGTTATACAACCATCCTTCCTACAAAGTTCTCAGCATTCCAAACTGAAACTCTGTATATACGACTTAACTTCTTTTTCTTTTCCTCCCAGCCCCTGGGGACCACTATGCAACTTTCTCTGCGAACTCTACTATCTATAAATTCACTATACTAAGTATCCCATATACATGGAATCATACAACGTTTGTTCTTATGTTTGGCCTATTTCATAATTATATGTTTGGTTCATAATTATATGTTTGGTTTATTTCATAATTATAACATTATTTCATAGTTCAATCAAGTTGTAGCATGTGTCAAAATTTCTTTACTTTTAAAGCTGAGCAATATTCCATTGTTTATGGGCATACATCACATTTTGCTTATCTATTCATCCATCAAGGAAAGCTGGGTTATTTCTCCCACTAGGTTATTGTATTTAAAAAAGAAAAAAAGGCTGAAAAAATATAAGTGTTCAGGTGTCTGAGATCCTGTTTTCAAATCTTCCAGGAAGGCACACTACTGAACTGAAGAAAAATAAAACAAAGCAAAACAATAAAAAAACAAAAAACAAACAAACAAAAATTTAGCAGGAACTTTAGACCAAGGGGACCAGACCGTTATCTCAGGGGAAGAGACACAGTAGGAAGCCTGGGTTTCACTGAGGATGCAGAAAATCTGTGGAGCCCGGAGAGGAAAAGGAGTGGAATGTGGTATGCTCCGATTGAACCACTCCCAGCCCACAACAAGAAAAGATGCAGAAGTTCTGCATGCCTAAGGAGGGGCATTCCCAGGGCACTAGTGTCCTACTATATTAGACAGTGTGAAAACACCAAATTCAGTGCATGCCAGCTTCTAGGACTGCTTACATTTTCTGGTCCCTTACAATCTGCAGCTCAGGAAGCACAGGTGGAGACTTAGTTGCCTGTTCTCCAAGAAGCAGGTATTTCAAAGTAACCATTTCGAACCTTTTCAGTTCAATTGTTTTACGTTGTAGTTAAATAGAGTGATAGTGGAATTAGCAAAACGAGCATGGTGTAGACATGTGTGTGCGCTTGTGCTTGCGTATGTGTGAGACGGGGTAGTCTGGTCTGGAACTTGTAATCTTCTTGCCTCAGCCTCCTGAGTACCGGCAATACAGATATGTGCCACACGCTTGGTTCTGGATACTCTGAACTCCTGTGGTAAGTCATAGGTCACACCAGATGCATCCTGGTATGTGTAGTACAACCAGGCATCAGTCAGTAAAACTCAGCAACTAAACACAAAGACTCCGCTATGGCTCCATCTGCCTTCCCTCTAGCCTTAACTGAAGCCACAGGGAACTTTGGGAGCTGGTTATGGAGAACTTGGGAGTTAGAAGGAAGCGTATCACTGGAAGTTTGCAGCCACCTGGTCTCTATAGTGAATTTCTGGTCAGTCAGGCTACAAGACCCTGCCTTTGTTTTTTGTTTGTTTTGTCTTTAAGGTAAATTGGGGGGGAAAACCACAAAGTAAATAGAATAGGGAGTCACACTACCAGGCCCAGAAAGGCCAGGAACCAGGCAATTACCTAAACCTTTACTATCTCTCAACACCCTGATATCTGCTTAGAGATCAGATCCCCGGTGCTGCCTGCAGGAACCTGGCAGCTCCATTCTTTTTTTGTTTTGTTTTGTTTTTCGAGACAGGGTTTCTCTGTGGTTTTGAAGCCTGTCCTAGAACTAGCTCTTGTAGACCAGGCTGGTCTCGAACTCACAGAGATCCGCCTGCCTCTGCCTCCCAAATGCTGGGATTAAAGGCGTGCGCCACCACCGCCCGGCTCAAATATAGCCAGAGGGGGAGGCGCTCTGCGCTGTGAAAACAGTTTAGCTGACATACCCGACTTGACTCTTCAGAGGATGAGAGGTGATGGAGGAAGGTCATTGGTTAAAAAATAAAGAAACTGCCGGGCGATGGTGGCGCACGCCTTTAATCCCAGCACTCGGGAGGCAGAGGCAGGCGGATCTCTGTGAGTTCGAGACCAGCCTGGTCTATAGAGCTAGTTCCAGGAACAGGCTCCAAAGCCACAGAGAAACCCTGTCTCAAAAAAAAAAAAAAAAAAAAAAAAAAGAAACTGCTTGGCCCTCATAGGTTAGAACATAGGTGGGTGGAGTAAACAGAACAGAATGCTGGGAGGAAGAGGAAGTGAGGTAAGACGCCTCAGACAAAGGCCATGCTCCCCTCTCCCGGGCAGATGCCATGAAGCAAGCTGCCAGGTCAGACATGCTGAATCTTTCCCGGTAAGACTGATGCTACACAGATTATTAGAGATGGGTTGATCGGGATATGAGAATTAGCCTGTAAGGGCTAGAGTTAATGGGCCAAGCAGTGTTTAAAAGAATACAATTTGTGCATTGTTATTTCGGGGCATAAGCTAGCCAAGCGGCCAGGAGCCGGGCTGTGGGAAGAGGCCCACAGCTCCCACAAGAGAGGCTTCCCTGAGAGCCATTCTATTTTTAAAGCAAAGGTACACAAATGTACCAAAGACACAAGCACTACCATACCTAGACACTTTTATAGACTATCTGGAAGATAGGAGAATTGATGATTTAGAATATTAAATATAGCTGGTCTTTCTTTGGACCACCAGCTCCCAAATAATGACACGGAGACTTCTTAAGTATGAAAGCTTGGCCTTAGCTTAGGCTTGTTCCCAACTAGCTCTTAAAACTTAAATTAGCTGAGCAGTGGTGGCTCATGCCTGTAATTCCAGCACTCAGGAGGTGGAGGCAGGCAGATCTCTGTGAATTTGAGGGCAGCCTGGTTTACAAAGTGAGTTCTAGGACAACCAGAGCTTGAGACAGAAGAATCCCAAGTTCAAACCCAGCCTAGACTGTGTAGTGAGACTCTTAAACAAACAAACTACAGAAGAAAAAAACCAGTTCAATCCAAGCATGGTGTCATACACCCTTGATCCCAGCACTCAGTAGACAGAGGCAGGCAGATTTCTGTGAGGTTGAGGCCAGTCTGGTGTACAAACTCCAAGATCCTGTCTCAAACAAAACATCTTGTTGCAGTCTAGGAAGACAGAAAGAGCATAGCTGCAAGCTCACATGCTGTCTCCATTGGAAAGCTAAAGGCTAGAAGACTAAGGCGCCCTTGCCTGAGATCACAAAGCAAGCTCGGAGAAGACCCATGACTAAAACCCAGGTCTCTGGTTCAGAGCACATTCCTAGCCCGCCAAGAAGCGAGGCTATCTAGTACATGAGTCTGGTGTCAGGTGCCCAATATCGCTGGTTCCGTCTAGCGTGGACTCTAAGAACATAAGCCTTCTTGTGGGAACAAGGTCATGGTCCCAGAGGCAGCTTGAAGAACACGTTTCCCTGAGAATCTGAGAGCCTGCTATGAAGGGGAGGATCAGCCCTCAATCTGATCACTGCCGCGTGAGGGGGGAGCTGTAAGGCCCCATGGCATCAGCTGTGGCCTCAGTCAGAAAGGCGAGAGCCTGCTAACTGATTAGACCTGCCTGACACACCATTTATTATCCCTCCTTCAGGATTTTCTCTCCTAGCCTTACTGTGAAAACACACACACAATAAGCAAATAAACCAATGTCACTTTCTAAAACTTGAAAAAAGAAATCAGTCCCTTGGGCTGTAAAATAAATATTTACTTTGGTTCAGATATCATGATCACAGCTCCATAAAATAACCTCCACTGTAACTTACATGCATGAAAATACCCAGAGGCACACTTAAGTACTTCCTTGACATGTTAATCTCCTAACATTTCACACAGAAGGAAAAAAAAAAGATCCTTTCTTTAGGTGAAGAAGCAATTTTTAAAATCCATGAGTAAGGGCTGGTGTGCAGCTCGGTGGCAAAGCACTTGCCTCATATACATAAGGCCCTAAATCCCAGCCCTAAGGTCACAAAGAGGTGGTGTGTGTGTGTGTGTGTGTGTGTGTGTGTGTGTGCAGCTAAATCAAATCCAGGGTCTCATGCATGCAAAGCAAGCCCTCTGCCAACTGAGCTACAGTTCCAGTCCTAGATTTTTTTTTTAATTACATTTATTTTGTTTAATGTGTGGGTAGGAGCAGTAG
The DNA here is from genome assembly GCF_018167655.1 of Microtus oregoni. Classification (NCBI taxonomy): domain Eukaryota; kingdom Metazoa; phylum Chordata; class Mammalia; order Rodentia; family Cricetidae; genus Microtus; species Microtus oregoni. Next base: position 61,322,381 of record NW_024543061.1, read on the forward strand.
ACACAGCTTTCTGCAGCAAGTTCTCTGCTTCTATCATATGGGTCCTGGGGATGAAATTCATGTCATTAGGCTTAGCAGTAAACACCATTGCCTGAGAGTTACTCAGTGGCCCTCCCCGGACTCTTGAAATCAGTAAGACAGACACCTGCAAGCCTACGTGAGAAAGGGCCTTGGCCTGGGAAGGGCTAAGGAGTCATGATGGTAATTGTCGCTCTCTACCTTCTCAACAGAATCTGCCCCTCGAGGGCAGGAGATGACCTGGGCTGCAGTCCTCTGGGTTCCACATATGCAAATGGCATATGGCATATGTGCAGGCGCATGCACACACTCAAAACACACACACACAAAATAAACACATAAATCAATGTAACTCTCTAAAGAAATCAGTCCCTTGGGCTGTAAAATATTTACTTAGGTTCAGATGTGATTGATTACAGCTCCATAAAATAACCTCTACTGCTCTGCTATGACCTTCACAAAGTCAATGAGACCTTGCCCCACGATGGCTGATTAAACTGCTAAGTGACGTCAATAGAACGTCAGGTACGCAGGCCAAAGAGTCACATTGTTCGATAGTCGATTATTGCTTACAGTCATCCCAGCACACAGTAGGATGCTAAAGTAAGGTTTGAAACCAGCCAGCCTTAGTGAGTTCTAGGCCAGCTTGGGCTGATGTCAGGCCTTGTCGAGGGTAGGGGGAATCACTTAGCCTGGGTCAGTAAGAATGTAAAATGCAGCGCACAGGCGAGATGGCTCAGAGGATGAGAACACTGTCCTGAGTTCAATTCCCAGCAACCACATGGTGGCTCACAACCATCTGTAATGAGACCCGGTGCCCTCTTCTGGCCCACAGAGATACATGAAGGCAGAATATTGTATATATAATAAATAAATAAATAAATCTTTTTTTTAAAAAAAGTAAAATGCACAAATGGCCCATGCACAGACTCTCCGCTCCATGTACAACCCCACAGCTCACCAATTTCTCCATCAGTCCCCTCTCCCTGAGCCAGAGCACAACACTCCAGTGAAGAGTCGGGAGCGAAGAACCGGTATGAGGTCAAATAAACGTGGAAATCCTCAGCCCACTGCAGGACTTTAGTAAGGAGCAGGAGAGTCCAGGTCAGGTACATCAGAGGGCACCTTCAGAGTCACCGTCTTAGGGTGACCTATCCCAAGCTCGATTCTGTTCACCCTGGCCCTGAGAAACAGCAGACATTCACCAGGAGGCCAGTGTCTGTCTTAAGGAACCTCTGATGTCGGGTCTAGTGGAACCAAAGAGAAAATCGAGGGCATCTAAGAAGATGAGCTGATAAAAACTGCTCAGAAATGGGTCAGACTGCCCTGGTCCCTAGCCCAAAAGGGGAGGAGGAAGTTAAGTGTGCTGTGGAGAAGGAGACAGTGATATAGGGAAAAGATGAAAGGCAAGAGGGCGCCTCCCACTCCTGAGCCGGGCACGGCTCCCAGAGAGAGCAGTGCTACTGCCGTTTGGATCTCATCCACTCTCATTTTACTTGATATAAATTTAAACGGTCTCTGGAACGGTCTCCTACTTGGAGTACTTGTAAAGACAGCTAAGGCAGAGAGTTTGAACCTTTTTTTCCCCCTTCTTGAACATAAACTTGGGTGTTTAGTGATCTCTGATCACCATCTGTATCCTAGTAATACATAAAGCTCTTGGGAAGTTATTAACTGTTTGGCCCTCCTGGGTCTTAGGGGAATATGTTTTCCATGTTCAAAGAGTCTGTTGTAGGCAATTTATTGGGTAAGATGCAAATGTATCCCCTTGGGCTGCTTGGAACACTAGCTAGGTTCCCCAGAGTTCCCCACCACACAAACAGATACAGCTTTCTCACAAAACTAGTCTGTTACCTATTTCAAGCTGGCTTCTTGGACCCGTATATTAGAGTTCTGATGGTTGCATAGAATGGCTCAGAATGGAGATAACGCTTTGAAAAGGCGGTTCGAAAAAAAGGCACAATCAGTCAACAGGTTAGATTTCCCAGGCACCCTGTGGGGCACAGCTGCTTTGTTTGGTGGTCAAGACAGTTTAACAAACGAAGTTAAGAGTCAGAAAGTTCTGGACTGAGTCCCTGTCTACTACTTTTTCACTATATGCTCTCTGCCAAGTCTGTTATCATTTCAAGATCTCTACTGCCTCATCTTCCAACTGCATCATTCAGGGGCTTGAACAAATTCGGCCAATACGTGCTTCTCCATTCAGTACTCTAGGCTATAGTTTACTGATTTCCCACACCATGCCAAGCACTGCGAAGCCATTCATTCCCAGTGCAGAACCAGGAAGGAACTCCTTTCCACATCCTACCGATAAGACTGAGGTTTAAACATTTTACGGGCTTTGCTGCAGATCTCACAAATGGCTGAACTGAGACTCAAACTAGCTCTGTGTGGTTTCAAAGTCCACAGGCTGCTCGGTTGATCCTCAGCCCAACCCTGAGAAGCCTGTCTTATGATGCCTCATTTATGGAGGACAGAAGCTAAGGAAACTGTGGTCAGGCAGCAGGAAGTCACAGGCCAAGTCCCTACATGGCCACTGGCACGGGGCTGGCTGCGTTTTCACAGCCAGTCCTGCCTCCCAACTGTGATTTTTGCACAGCACCTAGGACAGGTATTTAGATAACACAAAGGACCGGAGAGTCAGAGAAGACTTCATTGTGAAGAGGAACCAAACAGGTATTGTGGGGTGGATGCATCTCTGAGTCTCAGAGGCCTGCCCCCACCTACACATGGGTTCCTGCTGGAACCATCAGGTATTTTTCTGAAATAAAAAGCAAACGTTAAAACACTACCTTCCCTGAACCCCAGAGCACAGAAACCTGCCAGGCAGAATCCAGGATCCTTGAGAGTCTTTCCTCTGGCTCTCCTGTGTTCTTCCTCTGTCTTTTTGCTAAAAACTCATTTTCCTGCCTCAAATCATACTGACTTAACTTTGTGGCTGGCTCAGCCCAGGGAGTGTTCTTCCCCGCTCCCACTTCACTCATTGGGCCTGGAGAATATCACTTGCTATTGCCCACCTTCCTACATTTCTTCTGACTTTTCCTTATATGTAATTTTTAAATTTACCCAGTCTCTATGGTGAACATCTTTGCGGTAACCCAGAAAAGTCAAACTTGATATTTACTTCTCAACCTGGGTCCCCCAAAGACAGGCATCTCAGTAAATGGCAACATCCCAAGTCGATCATCTTTGGAGCTGAGGGCATGGCCCAGGGGTGGCATACTTACTCAGCATGCATGAGGCCTTGAGTTCCATGTCTAGCACTAGAGGTAGGGAGTGAGGGGCAGGTGATGGCCTGTGGGAGACCTAAGATCTGGCATCCGGCAAGCTTCCAAGGAATTCTTGGGCTAAAGGTTCTCAGCCCTTGAGTGGCAAAGTTTTTTGGAAGAACCTTGGTTACCTATAACTGAGCGTAGGTGGTAGAACGCTTGCTGAGCGTGTACGAGTCCTGGCGTCAACCCGCAACACTGGGCAATAGCTTCTTGATACTAGAGCAAAGCATTCTCCACCAATAACCATTCAGCTGTCCTCAATCAATGGTTCCTATGCAGCTGCCATGATCTCTAGACTGAGTTCCAAAGTGAGACTTTCGAGTCAAAGGATGTACATGTGTTACAACAGAAACACAGACATTAGCGTGTGAGCTTCCCAAAACACTGAAAAACAGTCCATCATCATTTATTGATGGAGGTGGGTCTTCTATCTATCTGTTACTTTCATTGGTTAATTAATAAAGAAAACTGTTTGGCCTGATAGGTCAGAACATAGGTGGGTGGAGTAGACAGAACAGAATGCTGGGAAGAAGGGAAATGAGGCACACACTACAGCTCTCCTCTCCAAGATGGACACAGGTTAATATCCTTCCCGGTAAGCCACCACCTCATAGTGCTATACAGATTATTAGAAATGGGTTAATCTAGATGTGAGAGCTAGCCAGTAAGAGGCTAGAGCTAATGGGCCAGTGTTTAAAAGAATACAGTTTCCGTGTAATTATTTTGGGTAAAGCTAGCCGGGTGGAGAGAAGCGGCCCGCAGCTCCATCTACAATTTATATCATTTCAGCGTGTTTTAGGAGATAGGATGGATTAGACAATGAAGGCACTTGCCACCAAGCCCAGTGACCTGAGTTCAATCCCCACGGTGGAAAAGAGAACTGACTCCCCACAAGTTGTCCTCTGACTTCCAGATGTGTGCCCTGATTCACACCCAGAATAAGTAAATGGAATAAAAGAATTTAAAACTGATTCAAAACACGATGACTTTATAACATGTGTGTGTGCGTGTTGTGTGTGTTTTGTGAGTGTGTGTGTCTTGGTTAGGGCTTCCATTGCTGTGATGAAATACCATGACTAAAAGCAAGTTGGGGAGTAAAGGACATATTTGGCTTACACTTCCACATCACTGTTCATCATAGAAGGAAGCCAGGACAGGAACTCAAACAGGGCAGAAACCTGGCGGCAGGAGCTGATGCAGAGCCCAGGGAAGGGTGCTGCAACTGTGGCTGCCCGTGGCTTATTCAGCCTGCTTTCCTATAGAACCCAGAACCCATGAACAGAGTGGTCCTTATCCAGAAGGGGCTGGGCCCTCCCTTATCAATCACTAATTAAGAACATGCCCTACAGGATTGCTTGCCTACAGACAGATCTTACAGAGGCATTTTCTTAAGTGAGGCTCCCTCCTCCCTGGTGACTCTAACTTGTGTCGCGCTGACATAAGAACTGGTTGGCACGGTTTTCCTGTAACTTGCTCAGTCCCCTCCACAGTCGTAACAGAAGCACTTTTCAACGGCTGTACCCTTCGGTTTGTGTCACACAGCTCCCCATGCTTCTTTCCCACCTGAAACACGGGACAATGAGAATAACAATGTCCATCTATTTCATACTCACTGGAAAAGATATGGAGAAATCAGCACCCTCAGACAAAGGGAAAACAGTCAAAACTCTGAAGGCAGGGGGAGGAAGATTGCCCATGAGTTCTAAGCGAGCAATAAAGAACAAAACAAAAACAACAGAAAAGAAGCAAAAATCACCAAAGGAGGGCCAGTCCTGATAGCCCCAAACTGTAAGCAACCCAACAGCCATCAGCAATTAATGAAGACACTTGGGAGACAGGTGAGCAAGAGGATCAGATAGTGGGTTCAAGGTCAGCCCAGGCTACACAGTGAGTCCCAGGATGGTTGAAGCTGTATAGGGAAGCCCTGTCTCAAAAAACAAAAACAGAACCAGGGTGGTGGTGCACACTTTCAATCCCACTCTGGAAGACAGAGGTAGGTGGATCTCTGTGAGTTTGAGGCCAGCCTGATCTACATAGTGAGTTCCAGGACAGCCAATAAAACAGAGTAAGACCCTATCTCAAAGCAAAAGGAAAACAATATATATATCTCAAAAGACAAAACAGCCAGGCTGTGGTGGTGCATGCCTTCAATCCCAGCACCTGGAAGGCAGAGGCAGGCAGATTTCTATGAGTTTGAGGCCAGCCTGGTCTACACAGAGAGTTCCAGGATAGGCTCCATAGCTACTGAGAAACCCTGTCCCAAAAAAACAAAAACAAACAAACAAACAAAAAACCTCAGACACAACGGGGGTACCTATTACATGGGCCATTCATATGAAATGTTCAGAACAGGCAAATTCCTGGAGATTAAAATAAGAGAGAAGACCTGTGGTTACCTGTTCTGGGGATAGAGAGAAGACTGATTGCCACTGTGTACTTGGTTCCTTTGCAGAAAAAAAATTTAAGAGTTTTGAAATTAAATACCGCTTGCCCTGAACTGTACTTTTTGGGGGGCAGGGGAGGGATACGGTGCTGACGCTCACACCCCCAGCCTTGCACAGGGTGGGTGAGAGCTCTGCCACCGAGCACTGCCACACCCTCAGCCCCTACTGAACTGTAGCCAGCAATGAATGATTCCTTTTTCTTTTCTAGGATGGGCACTGAGAACCTGACCTCCCTCTCCCGCCCCCAGAACGTCTGGGTCTCTTCCTCCTCCTTCCCAATGCATCCCCACCCCCAGCTTAATCACCACTGGTCCCCAGAGAGCTGGCAACAGGTTTTTCCTTAGAGCTGACTCCTTAGGATTTGTAGATAGCAGAGCCCCTCCCTCTCGTGCCCAACCCCCTCCTCTTTGCGCGCGGATCGTTTACTTATTAAACCAATTAGATTAAATGACTCACACTGCACCCTTGGGTAGGAGCTGGTGTAAACATCTCACAAGAGACCGGCTTGTTCTTGAAAGGCTGTGTCCCTCAGCTAAGGTGAGTCCTCACCCCCAAGTATTTCTCAGATCACAGAAGCAAGAAACTGGAGGACCATGGAGTTGGGGGAAAGTTGCTGCTCCATTCCTGAGCTGTGTCACCCCAAAGAAGACCACACTATCTCCTTAGGGAATTGACACAAAAGCCTTCTTATTTCCCGGGCTTACAAAAACAGCAGGCAGGGTAACCTCATATTAAATTCCTGGTGCTTCAAAGGAATTGGGGAGTGGGGCGGGGGGGGGGGGGGGTCTCACATGCTAGGCAAGGGCTCTATCACTTTTCAAGACCAGCTCTGAGCGTGCAGAGCTATTCACAGTCCTCTGGTCGGCCCAGTGTTGCCACACCTCAGCCCCACCCAGTAACACCCAGAGTTGTGTGTGTCTCGTGGTGCTCCACCCCTGATGAAACCTGGTTGGTGAGAGAGGCCTTGTCGACAGACAGCATGTGGCATGCCCTGGCCAGCCTAGGCAGCCAAAGCCCATCACTCGCCTTACCTGAAAAGTGAGGAGAAGGGCCTAAATTATTTCTCCAAGCTAAAGATCGACTTAATAACCTTGGACTGGACTCTAGAGCCAGTGCAGGGAACACAGGTATATGGAGCAGGTCTCGATCCTGGGAAGCAGCAGCAGCAGATCTAATGAAAGACTATAGGCAAGGGGGTAGTTCCAGCGCAGTGTGGCGAAGGTCTAAAAGGGTGTGATGGCGAGAGGTTCCTAGACCCCCTTTCTTTTCAGCTCCCACCACCCATGTGCTAGCCAGCGACCTAATAAACCCTCCCTGTTTAGAACAAACCCTCCCAGCTCCTGGCACCTCCTCGCAAACACCAGCTCCAGTGCCATCCCTCCAGCCCGCCTGAAATCCAGGGGCGGGGAGTGTGATTTGAGCCGGATCCTGTCCTGGAGTGCAACCACATCCACTTGCCACCCCCACCAGGCATTTCCGAGTCTGTATATTTATGACTCTCTTAAAATAGGTCCCAGCACAGAGACCCGGGGCTTGATTTAGGTCAATGAAATCAACATTTGGAGAGTGAAGCGTCCCTGGGCAAAGCTGTTGTTTCTGCTCTAATTCTATATCTGGGTTTCCGTACCATCTACATCCCTCGGGAGGCTGCCCCAGTCACAATTCCGTGTTGCCTCAGATCCCTCCTGCCCTGAACATAGTCTCCTGTCCCACTCCAGCAGATGGGTTTCCTAAAACACAGTGGCCTCAGGCTGGCTTCTAATGCTCATTTATTATTAAGCATTTGTGTTTTGCGAAGTATTTCTCTGCTGTCAGCCCTTTTGTTCAATGAACTTAACCACTCCCTTGGAGAAAGGCTCAGTTACAGCAATGGCCAGTAAGGTCTCAGGACAAATTGCCCATCATCTTTGAAGTACTGGAGGGGAAGCAGTGTCTCGGGTATGTTCCTGGTTCAAATACCTGCAAGATATGGCAGAAATTCTGTGTTGGGTGAGTGAAATTATTGGACCCAGGTTCTACCTTCCCTCCATACAACAATTGCCTGGCAAGAAAAAGTCTTGGGGCCTGGGCTGCTCCTGTTCCGTCAACTCATAAGACTGTATTCAAGGTAAGGACCTTGCTTCCTGATTCTTCTCTGAGAGGTGATTTCCTCTGTTGTCTAGCTCTCAAGTCCAAAGTCTAGGAGGGTTAACCCAGAGTCTAGGAGAGTTAATCCCAAAAGGACAGAGTCTGTGACTACTGGGCCTATGTAAATCAGAGGTCAGAGGGGGGAAATGAGAGGATGCCAGGGTAAGCCTGAGCCATGGAGAACGGTGGCGGCTAATCCGAGGGGTTAAGTAGGTCAGAGGCTCAGGCTTGAACAGAGAGAGGCCTAAATCCAAGATAAAAGTTATAAAGGAAGTTGTTTCAAAATAGGGAATAGTTATGGGGGCAGAGAGTGTGGGGTCTAGAAGTTTTACCTCTCGTTAACTAATAAGAACTGGATGCTGCCATAAACAGGTGTCTGAGATTAGAGAGATGGACAGAGAAGAGGCAATTAAAGAAAACAACTGGCCAGGCAGTGGTGGCGACACCTTTATAATCCCAGCACTCAGGAGGCAGAGGCAGGTGGATCTCCGAGTTTGAGGCCAACCTGGTCTACAGAGTGAGTTCCAGGATAGAAAGGGAAAGGAAAGGGAAAGGGAAAGGGAAAAAGGGAAAGGGAAGGGGAAGGGAAGGAAAGGGAAAGGGAAAGGGAAAGGGAAAGGGAAAGGGAAAGGGAAGGGAAGGGAAAGGGAAAGGGAAAGGGAAAGGGAAAGGGAAAGGGAAAGGGAAAGGGAAAGGGAAGGAAGGGAAAGGGAAAGGGAAAGGGAAAGGGAAAGGGAAAGGGAAAGGGAAGGGAAAGGGAAAGGGAAAGGGAAGGAAGGGAAGGGAAGGGAAGGGAAAGGGAAAGGGAAAGGGAAGGAAGGGAAGGGAAGGGAAGGGAAAGGGAAAGGGAAAGGGAAAGGGAAGGAAGGGAAGGGAAGGGAAGGGAAGGGAAGGGAAGGGGAAAGGGAAAGGGAAAGGGAAGGAAGGGAAGGGAAGGGAAAGGGAAAGGGAAGGAAGGGAAGGGAAAGGGAAAGGGAAAGGGAAAGGGAAAGGGAAGGAAGGGAAGGGAAGGGAAAGGGAAAGGGAAAGGGAAAGGGAAAGGGAAGGAAGGGAAGGGAAGGGAAAGGGAAAGGGAAAGGGAAAGGGAAAGGGAAGGAAGGGAAGGGAAGGGAAGGGAAAGGGAAAGGGAAGGAAGGGAAGGGAAGGGAAAGGGAAAGGGAAAGGGAAAGGGAAGGAAGGGAAGGGAAGGGAAGGGAAAGGGAAAGGGAAAGGGAAAGGGAAGGGAAAGGGAAAGGGAAGGAAGGGAAGGGAAGGGAAAGGGAAAGGGAAAGGGAAGGGAAGGGAAGGGAAGGGAAAGGGAAAGGGAAGGAAGGGAAGGGAAGGGAAAGGGAAAGGGAAAGGGAAGGAAGGGAAGGGAAGGGAAGGGAAGGGGGAAGGGGAAGGGAAAGGGAAAGGGAGAGGGAAAAAGAAAGGGAAAAGGGGAGGAGAGGGAAAAGGGGAAGAGAGGGAAAAAGAGGGGAGGGGAGGGGAGGGAAGGGGAGGGGAGAGGAGAGGAGAGGAGAGGAGAGGAGAGGAGAAAGGAAAGAAAAAAAGGGGGGGAAAAAGAATCTGTTGTACTGGGAAGGGACCTCTGGTAAGTGATTTCCCAGATCACTTCTAGTTACTATTTGGTTGGAAGTGTCACCCCAGCCCCCTGGCACCCCTATATCCAGGGGAGTCTGGAATGTTTTGGGTGGAACTTTCTACCCTAAGCCCTCTCCCCTGGGAGTTGCTCCAGTCCAGACTTCACCTCCTAGAAAGCCCATCAAAAGGTGACCCCTCCCCAAGGAGGGTCAAGACCACTCCCACAGGCTATTTTATTTAAACTGCTCCCCCCCAGAACAAACATGGAAGGCCACCTGGAAGCACTGGCATCCATTAAACCTGGGCTATTTTAATTCGGTTTGATTTGGTCTGATTTGGATTATTGCATTGGCGGAGAGGCTTATTGGGATGTAAAAACTTTACAGTTACAAACGATGACCACCAGAAGATTACCCCCCCCCTTTTTGAGACGGGGGTCTCACTATGTAAACTATATAACCTTGGCTGGCCCGAAACTCATGTGGACCAGGATGTTCTTGAACTCCTAAGAGGTCTGCCTGATTCTGTTGGGATTAAAGTCAGAAGCACCACACCGGGCCCCAGAGGTTTCCCCTTTATGGGGATAAAGTAGTAAGGTTTAACCCAGGGCCTCTCACACACCAGCATGCACACCCTCAGCTCCGGTTCCCAAGCATACGATGCCAGCACTAGGAAACACTGATGGAGGTGGGTCTTGTATCTATCTGTTGATTTCATTGGTTAAATAAAGAAACTGCATTGGCCCTCTGATAGGGTAGAATTTAGATAGGCGGAGTAAACAGAACAGAATGCTGGGAGAAAGAAGCCAAGTGAGGAGGAGTCGCCGTGATTCTCCCACTCCAGACAGACGCAGGTTAAGATCTTCCCTGGTAAGCCACCTCATGGGCTACACAGATTATTAGAAATGGGTTAGATCAATATGTAAGAGCTAGCCAATAAGAGGCTAGAGCCAATGGGCCAAGCAGTGTTTAAAAGAATACAGTTTCCATGTAATTATTTTAGGTATAAAGCTAGCCGGGTGGGCGGCCGGGTGCCAGGGACACAGCCCACTCCTCATTACAACAGAGTGGCACAACAAAACACTGTGCACACCACAGTGCTGCCCCATTGTTAAATGCACACACAAAGACCATGTTCTTTTCTTTTGCAGGGCTTCCTTGGACAAGCCCAGTGTTCCCATGAGTGTTCAAGACACGTCATTTAGTGGAGTGAAGAGCAACAGCAGTGCTTCAGTTCACTAAATTTATTTTTTTTTAATTTTTGTGCATTGGTGTTTTGCCTACATGAGGGTATCAAACCCTGGAACTGGAGTAACAGACAGTTGTGAGCTGTCATGTGGGTGCTGGGAATTGAACCCGGGTCCTCCAGAAGAGCAGCCATGTAGTATGAGCTGCGGGCTGTGTTCCTGCTGCCCGGCTCCCAGCCACGGGTTAGCTTTACCCGAAATAACGACACACAAATTGTGTTCATTTAAACATTGCCTGGCCCATTAGTTTCAGCCTCGTAACCCATTTCTAATAATGTGTGTAACACCCCAAGGTGCGCTTACAGGGAAGATTCTAGCCTACGTCCATCCTGGGTCGGAGCTTCGTCGCCTCTGCCCCAGAGAGGAGAGCTATCGAGTCTGAGCTCACTTCCTCTTCCTCCCAGCATTCTATTCTGTTTACTCTGCCTACCTAATTTTCTGTCCTATCAGGGCCAAGGCAGTTTCTTTATTTAACCAATGACCTTCCTCCATCACAGCCAGTGCTCCCAACCGCTGAGCCATCTCTCCAGTCCCTGGCCACCAGATTCTTTCCCAGAGTTGTGTGGGATCATCTACATCAGCTGTTGCTCCGGTGACGGCATCAAGGCTCAAAGCTCCAAGGCAGGATGAAGCACCCACCTCTCTAGACGGCACTTAGAGCCCGTGTTACTTTCATAGTAGAGATTATTGCTGGTTTTCTTATTGTTGTCTATGAATATTATTTTATAGTACGAATTTTTAATTTTTATTATTATTGTTATTTATTATTATTCTATAGTAGGCACTATTATTATTATTGCCAGGGCAGGGTGAAGACGGGGTACAACCCTCAGTACATGGCGGGTGATTTGAAGTATGTAAGGGGCTGGTGAGTGGCTCAGGGTAGAGCACTTGCCTAATTAGCAGACACGTGTTCCGGATTAGACTCCCAGTACACACAAGCATGCATGTGCACACTTGCGCACACATGTATACATCTTATATACTACCCCAGAGGTGTTCAAAACAGTTATATGGGTGAAATTGCCATATACAGGAAATGTAAAACAACTAAGCAAATAATTAAAACTGTCACATCCAGAGCTGGAGAGATGGCTCTGAGGTTACAAGCACTGGCTGCTTTTCTAGAGGACGCAGGTTCAAATCCCAGTTCCCACATGACAGCTCAAAACTACCTATAATTCTGGTTCTAGAGGTCTTGACATCCACACACAGACATGCACACAGGCAAAACACCAATGCACATAAAATAAAAATAAATTAATTTTAAAAAACCTGTCACAACCAAGAAAGACATCGAGGAAACACAATGACTAAATGGATGGGATCCTGGAACAGAAAAAGATATTAGAAAGGAAATCAAAGTAAAATATGGGGAGGAGGGCTGGAGAGAAGGCACAGTGGTTAAGAGCATTGGATCTTCTTTCAGGGGACCTGGGTTCAATTCCCAGCACCCACATGGTAGTTCACAACTGTCTGTAACTCCAGTCCCAAGAGATCTAATGCCCTCGTCTGGCCTCCTGAGGCACCAGGCCCACATATGGTACAGACACTGATGCAGACAAAACACCTATACACAAAAATAAGTGAACAAGATAAGTACAGGGCAGTGTGTAGAAAAGTGTTAGAACCTTTGTTTCCATGTATGAAGGCCTGGCTCGGTCCCCAGCGTCACTGAAACAAAACAACAAGTGTGGACGTCAGTTTTTTTAAACAGGGTCTAATATAGCCCAAGCCAGCTTCAACTCCCTACTTACATGATCCTCCTGCCTCCACCTCAGAGTGGTGAGCCAGGAGTGCATCCTTGGACTTGGAGCGCGTCAGGCAAACACTCTAGCAGCTGAGCTACAGTCCTAGCCTGATTCTAATTAATATTAGTGCTCCGATACTGGACCATCGGTGTGACAAATATCATTCTCCTGGAGTAAGATGGTATGAAAACTGGGAGGGATATAAACCCCTGTGGCTCCTACTGCACGTACTGGCTTTGGGGGAGCCTAGGCAGTTTGGATGCTCACCTTACTAGACCTGGATGGAGGTGGGCGGTCCTTGGACTTCCCACAGGTCAGGGAACCCTGATTGCTCTTCGAGCTGATGAGGGAGAGGGACTTGATCGGGGGAGGGGGAGGGAAATGGGAGGCAGTGGCGGGGAGGAGGCAGAAATCCTTAATAAATAAATTAAAAAAAACCCTGTGGCTAGTGTACCTTTGTAACTATAAAATGACTCTAAAATTAAGTGTATTTCAAAATATACCTATGTCTATAATGTAAATATTATATAATCATAGAAAACTTGGAAGCCAGGATTGAGGGTACACACTTGTAAACACTAGGGAAGCAGAGACAGGAGGATCATCAAAAGGTGAAGGCTAGCCTGGTCTTCACAGTGAGTTCCAGGCCAGCCAGGAAGGGATGGAGTGACCTTGTCTTAAAAGAGAAAAAAGAAAGAAGGAATAAAGAAAGAAAAAGAGAAAGTGAGGGAGGATCTAGAAGGAAGCATGTGAAACCTCTGAGAAACCACTTGTTTACATGATATGGTTTGGAGATTTTTGCGTGTTTGATGTGGGAGTGTCATATATCAATCTGTTGATTTCATTGGTTAAGCAATAAAGAAACTGCTTGGCCCTGATAGGTTAAAACATAGGTGGGAGGAGTAAACAGAACAGAATGCTGGGAGGAAGAGGAAGTGAGCTCAGAGAGCCGCCATGCTCCCCTCTCCTGGGCAGACGCATAGCTCTGCTCTCTGAGGCAGATGCATGAAGCTCAGACCCAGGATGAACATAGGCTAGAATCTTTCCTAGTAAGACTGATGCTACACAGATTATTAGAGATGGGTTGATCGGGATATGAGAATTAGCCTGTAAGGGCTAGAGCTAATGGGCCAAGCAGTGTTTAAATGAATACAATTTGTGTGTTGTTATTTTGGGGCATAAGCTAGCGAGGCGGCCGGGGTGCCGGGGACGCAGCCCCGCCGCTCCTATTACAACACGTGTTCATTTCTTGAGAGGGCTTGGTGCTGTGGAACCCAGCCTGGAGTCACACTGAGCTGCTCCTGCTTCATCTGCCTGGGTGCTGACATGGCAGACGGAAAATTGTTGGGTTTTTACTTTTTTATTATTATACACTTTAAATAAAAAGCTGTGTATGTGAGTTCATGCAGATGGTCCTGGTTGGAACCGAGAGTGGCTATACATGCTAAGCTTACATGCTATACCATCTTTCTATACACCAGGCCTGCCCTCAAACTCATCATCTCCCTGCCTTGGGCTATTGAGGTCCTACATATGCCCACACCAAAAACTTTTTTAAAAAGATTTATTTGTTTATGTACTTGTGTACATGGGTGTTTTCTCTACATGTGTGCACGCCAGAAGAGGACATTGTATCCCATGGGACTACAGTTACAGATGGTTGTAAGCCACCATGTGGGATCTGGGAATTGAACTCAGGACCTCTGGAAGAGCAGCCAGTGCTCTTAACCACTGAGCCATCCTTCCAATCCCTCAAAAATGCATTTCTGTTTTAGTTGGCTCAAAGAAAATTTTTTTGGTAGTGGATATACAGACCTGGTAAATGCTTCAAGCTATGACTTCGATCTTTTTCACTGTGGGAAGGGGGGGGGATCTCACTAAGTTGCCTAGGCAGGCCTCTAACCTGTGATTCTCCTGCTTCAATCTCTAGAGTAAAGCTGCACCTCAATGCCTAGCAGTTTGGGTTTTGTTTTATTATCATCATGTATGTGTGTGTGAACACATGTGTCACGGTATACATGAGTAAGTCATTGAATAACTTTTGGAAGTCGCTTCTTTCCTTCAACCATGGGCTCTAGGGACCAAACTCAGGTCACCAGACTTAAGCCGCAAGTACTTTCCTGTAGCAAAATTAATTAAAACCCTGGCTCTCACCACCACCTCGGTCCGAAATGGTGATCCTGCCTCTAGGAATCCTCAGAATGAGACTGAGAGGTAAGAACTCACTAGTGGCTTGGCTGTTTTGCTTTTCTGATCTTCAGGTTGAACCCCAATATCTGTCTCTGGGTTTTTATTATCCGTGCTACACTTTCCTGCTAAGCCATTTTGTTGGCCCAGTTTGGGGCTTTTTTTTTTTTTTTTTTGAGACATGGTTTCAATATGTAGCCCGGGCTACCCTTGAATTTATACTCCTCTTGACTCTACTCCCTGAGTGCTTTAGAATTACAGGCATGTGCTACCATACCTAGCCTCAAAATGTTTTTAAGTCAAAGAAAAAAAAAGAAGCAAAAGGAAAAAATATAGGAGAATCAAGATTGGAGAATTCTGCCATGATCCATCATTGCCATGACTGGAAAAGCACTAGGCTAGGAGACAGGAGTCTAGGGCTTGGGCCCTCATTATTGTCTAGCTTTGTGATCTGGTCCCGTTTTATCTGGAAAAATGATGCTTCTGGGCTCCTGCAAATATTATGCTCTATTTTTTATTTGTTGTTTGATTGGTTTTTTTTGTCTGAAACAGGGTCTCTCTCATGTAGCCCACGGTGGCGTCAAACCCACCCCAAGGTCTTCCTGCCTCAGTCTTCCCAGAGCTGGGATTACAGCCGTGCACTAAACACACAGAAATGTAAACCTCTTGTTGCTAACATACCCAGCGTGGCTTCCTTTAAAGTAACACAGCACCCCAAGTACATTCAAAATTGCTCTGCCTCTAAAGCTGAGTCTTATAGAATTTCTCAGGGCTGCATCTCCTCAGGGTTTACTTCAGGGTGCCAAGCAGCGTTTGAGAAGTTAAATAAAGAGACAGCTGGGCTACAGTCTGATTTCTAAGAAGAGCATAGACTGAAGCTTAACTGGCTCGAATCTATGCAAATGAAAGAGAAGGGAAAAAGATGCCTGAAGCTGCCCGTGGTGGCACACTGCCTGTCTGACCTGGGTCCCTTCCTGGGAGAGGGCTGGAAGCCTGCCCCCCCTTCCCCCCCTCCCACCACCCCCCCCTCCACCCCCACCCCCCACCCCCCCCCACCCCCACCCCCCGCTCCACATGCCTTTGTTTTGGGTCTTTGTTCTCTCTTCCTATCAATCCAGAAGCAGGACAGTTTGAGAGGCAGACCTATTCAGACCCCTATCTCCACACAGATAGCAATCCAAGGCGGGGGTAATGTGAAACAAGGGTCCTGGGCACTCCCGGCCATGACAATGAAGTGTGCTGGGCAGACACCACCCTGCACGGTGGGAGAGGTCTCAGAAAAAAAAAAACAAAAACAAAACAAAACAAACAAACAAAAAAAAAACAAAAAAAAAAAACGGGCCAAAGCGTGAGAAAGCCCTACAATTGCAGAAGACAAGCCAATAAAGGGACACATTTCTGCCCACACAGATCTCAGCAAGGGCCAGTTCTTGATTTGGGGTTTATTCAAAGCAGTTCTCAAAAAATAAAACAATAAAAACTAGAACGTGAGAAAGAAAAAGAAAAACTTCTCTAATTGCGGGGAAGGGGAGAGCAGTGTCGCCCAAGAGGGACAACTGGAAGACAGGGTATCATCATGATAGCCACTGTGCTGCTGTTTTTCTTCCTTTTTCCCTTTTTAAAACTCCCTTTGTAGACCAGGCTGGCCTCCAACTCACAGAGGTCCACCTGCCTCTGCCTCCTGAGTGCTGGGATTAAAGGTGCATGCCATCACTCCCTACAAGTGGTCATTTCTTTAGGTGACATCAGCTTGGTATCCATCCTTTTATTCATTCACTAGACATTAATTCATTCAAGAAACAAAGCTAAAACTCAAGTTGCCTAAGGACTTGACAGAATAATCCAGCCAATACCTAAGAACGATAGTGATTTCCTCACCAAGACTGCACACAGACGGAGAGCTTTTGAGGAAGGAGGGAGAGTCTGGATTTGAGGGCAGAGTAGTAGAAAAAAAAGGGAAAGCTG
This sequence comes from Microtus oregoni, assembly GCF_018167655.1. NCBI lineage: Eukaryota > Metazoa > Chordata > Mammalia > Rodentia > Cricetidae > Microtus > Microtus oregoni. Next base: position 61,338,954 of record NW_024543061.1, read on the forward strand.
GGCAGTTGGTGGTGCATGACTTTAATCCCAGAATTTGGGAGGCTAAGGCAGACAGATCACTGAGTTTGAGGCCAGCCTGGACTACAAAGCGAGCTCCAGGACAGCCAATTCTAAGCAAAGAAACCCTGTCTTGAAAACAAAACAAAAAAGCAGAAAAGAAATAGAAGATTTAAAAACATGGTCACTATATTATTTAGTGTTTGTGTGTGAGATCAAAAGTAACTGGCAGTTGGTATGTGCTGGGGACTATGCTGAGTGCTGGAAATCCGTGTGTGTGTGTGTGTGTGTGTGTGTGTGTGTGTGTGTGTGTTGCTGGGATCAAACCCAGGGCCTCATGCAAGCAATCTACTACTGACCTATACCCTAGTACAGGATATTCTTCAAGAATATTCTACAGGAGTGGATGTTTAGTGTTCAAGCACAAAAAATAAAAATGAAAGGAAGGAAGGAAGGAAGGAAGGGAAGGAAAAAGGAAGAAAAGGTGTGAAGTCACAAATATGCTAATTGGCTAAATTTAGCCCTTCTGTGATCTATTATCCACCAGATATAAATTAATAGAGTATAAACGAGTAAGTAAACACAGCTATGCAGCGATTAGCTGAGAATGGATCTCAGGCTGGTGGATTCAGACACACCTGGGTGAGCTCTCTCTTGATGACCTGGGGTTATAGGCAGATGACACTGGAGATCTAGAAATCAGGCCTCCATTGGCTTCTGGCACCCTTACGGCCATCTTTTCTGGACATGGGGTGAGCTGGTTTCTGTTTAGTGTCCTGTCATCCCTTTACAGGATGTGACAGGAACCAACAAGAAAATTATATGGACAGATTTTATAATGTATGATTTGAGGTTAGGGGCAGAGAGGGTTCCACTTCAAACCCACTCTGCCTATTAGTTTCCGAAAACAAGGATCTCCGAAACTGACTGAATACGACCAGTCGGAGCTGCATTCTAGCCTGTGCACACATCAGGTACACAGCTCCATCAGTTCACACTTGACCCAGAGGGGACATAGAGCTGGCATGGACCCGCTCTGTCCAGCGTCTGCGTGCCCTTCTGTATCTCAGCACACATGGTGTCCACTGTGTGACAACCAACCACTGCCATGATTCTTCAGCTGGAACTGGACAGCCCCTTTAATTGCCTCCTCCACTCCATATCCATAATCACCACTGAGGCCTTCTGGCAGCTTTGGGATGGCTGTGGGTGTCAGAGCCCCAGACTAGAGGCCACTGCAACCGTCTCTGTTTTCCCGAGCACTTTCCCTTCCCAGGCTCATCCTTTCTCAGGCTTTCTTTCCTTCCTTTTATTGACATTTTTCCCTTTCCCACCACTTTCAATCTGCTACATACTTTACAAGATCAAGACTTCTGATCCATGAGGTGGGAAGATCTCTCTATAAAAAGGGACAGGGGTATCAGCGACTGTCTCTCCCAGCTTATGGCTTAGGGGGTATAAGAAAGGAGAAGATGGGCTGGAGAGATGGCTCAGTGGTTAAGAGCATTGCCTGCTCTTCCAGAGGTCCTGAGTTCAAATCCCAGCAACCACATGGTGGCTCACAACCACCTGTAATGAGGTCTAGTGCCCTCTTCTGGTCTGCAGGCATACACACAGACAGAACATTGTATATATAATAAATAAATATTTAAAAAAAAAAAAAAAAAAAAAGAAAGGAGAAGAGTATGAAGATTATCATCCTTCCCTCAGTGGCATGGGAGCATGTGGAATGCCCTTCTGTATATGTGTCGCTTTTACTGGGCACCATTGCAAACGGAGACTGCGTTTGTTTCCCCTGGCCACTCAGACTTGAATAGTCACATAGAAACTATATTAATTACAACACTGTTTGGCCTATTAGCTCAGGCTTCTTATTAGCTAACTCTTTCATCTTAAATCAACCATTTCTATTATTCTGGGTATCACCATGAGGCTGTGGCCTACTGGTAAGGTTGTGGGGCATCTTTCTCCTTCAGCAGCTACATGGCGTCTCCTAGACTCCACCTACTGTCTCTATATATCTTTGTTTGGATTTCCTACCTGGCTTTACTCTGGCAAGCTATTGGCCAAAACAGCTTTATTCATCAACTAATAAAAGCAACACATATACTGAAGGACATTCCATCAGCACTATTTTGTTTTCTTACATTTAGCCTTGCCCTTCCCGCTCTGGGTGTTCTCAGGGAGTCAGGGTCACCACTCCCTTAACACACTCATGAGGTGACCCAGGGTGAGCCCGTGGTTGGGTATTATACCCTTGATCTGGTGGAACTTGGCCAGGTATGTGGCATCCAGCATCTCACTCTGAAACACATGATCAATGTAGAAGTACTTGCCGGAGTGAAGGGTTTCTTCTAGGCTAAGCAGAGGGTACAGGCGCTGGTGTGTGTGTGTGTGTGTGTGTGTGTGTGTGAAGCAGATTTTCCCGAGCCTCATCTTCCAGGTGTGCTTGCAATCCTGTCAGCTGTAGCTGCCCTGAGAGTGGGTCTGTGGATCTGTTTGATCTGCTGGACATAGTCCATTGGGAGCTGCAGGGCCTCAGCCAGATCTCACGGGAAGAATGCATCATATTGGTCACGTGCTGTGCTGGGTGCTGCCGAGGCTGGAAGAGCTAGCTCATCATGTCTCAGAAGGCGCTCTCAGTGAAGCTGTCCTTAGGCATCTCAGAGAAGCCCATCTGTCAGAACTGGGAGAGGACCATGAACAAAAGGAGAAGGTGGCCACTGTCTGGGAGCACATCACAGGCAGAGAAGTTGTAGGGCTTGAAGGGCCGCTCCCTCCAGGAGCTTAAGGCCCTGCCCTTGCTCAGCTGGTAGGTTTTCCGATCACTTCGGGTCAGCAGCTCCCTCGGCACATTCCTTCCTCATCAGCCAGCTTCTCAGCTTGGCCTGACTGGACCAGCGGCAACCGCCTCTGTACTTCATCCTCTATACTGCCCGCCACTGGGAACACCCAGGGCCCATCTGCTGCACTGCTGTCTGTTTGAATCCACAGTCTTGCTGAAGCCCACCTTGCTGCTGGGCAGTCACATACGCTCACTCTGCACCAAGCCTTCAAGAGGGATGTTTCGAAACACATGGGCCTCCTGGCTGTGTGTGAAACCTCCTCACCCTCAGTGATCAACCCCCAGCACTTGGTGGAATGAAGCTCAGCCTCAATGGCCTCATCCAGAGCCTGCAGGCTCTTCACTGCACCCACCACCTGGTGCTCTAGGCCCAGCTGCATGGCCAACTCTGCTGCACTGTCCAGGCCACCATCAGCTGCCTCCAGCCGTCACAGCAATCGCTCCTACACAGGGTTGTCAGCCATGGCTGCCCACCGCCCCCCCCCCCCCCCGCAGTGCTTGGTGTGTGAAATGAGTGACTGTTTTCAAAACAGGATTTCCCTGTGTAGCCCTGGCTGTCCTGAAATTCACTCTGTAGACCAGGCTGGCCTCAAACTCAGAGGTCCATCTGCCTCTGCCTCCCGAGTGCTGGGATTAAAGGTGTGTGCCATCACCACACAGCAGAAATCAGCGATTTTTATATCTAACTTAAACTCTGGCCTATACTGTTTTCTTTTCTCTTCCTGTGGCACTGTGCGGAACTCAGAGCCTTGAACATCTACACAAGTGCTATACCCCAGCACAAATTCTTTTCCCTGAGCATCATTCTTCAAGAATGGAAGTAGGTATTCCACAGTTTCTAATGGGGTAGGAGTGGGTGAGATAAAGATTGATAAGCGGTCGGTGGATCTGGAAAGTGAGGTCTTCAGGGGTTCGCAGACCTACATGACTTTCTTATCTGTGTGGTAAATAGTCATGGGGGAGACACAGGACTTGAGGCAGGAGGGCAGGTGGAATGAAAGAGAGGGGAGAAGGGACTGTGTGGATCTCACTGTGGCATCTTTGCTCTGACAAGAAACACTTCCCCAAAGACCTCATTCACATCTCAACACGGCAAGCAGAAAGCCTGAGGTTCGTTTTATAGGTCAGAAATCTGAGACACGGACAGGAAAAGAGCTTCGTGCAAGAGCCCAGGGAGGCTTTATCAGCTGATCGCAGAGGACTCTGGCTCCTAGGAAACACAGCAGCAAGGAGGGAAGAGGCTGGTCAGAGGGAAGAGGGGATGAGTGGTGGAGAACACAGAGGGCAGAGAGACTGTAGGGCGTGGTTGCTGAGTGGTGATAGGTGTGTAAGAGAAGGGACAGGTATTCAGGGCTGTAAACCCGGAAACCCCTGTGGTCAGGTGAGTCATGTGTGCACACGCGCCCCACAATCCCTGGGATCTCAATGCTGGGAAACCTTGGCTGGGAAGACAAGCCCAAACCTTTCTACCTTATTGCCTCTGTTGAAACACTACATCCCATCTTCACAGGGTTTCCTACCCAGGAACTTGCTTAGCCAAACAGGATGACCAAGGGTGGCACGTCACAAGGATGTCATAGCCACAGTAAACAACGGCAAGGGTCATTTCCTCATTGTCACCCCACGCTTATGCTGACGATGCTACCTGGGACCTTGTACATGCAAGGCAAGCAATCTACTACTGAGCCACATCTCCCAGGCCTGCCATCCAAGTCTGACTTCACTTGCCTTGCAGACCCTCTGGGCCCCTCTCTTACTCAGTCTTCACACTTTTTGCCTTAGCTGTTTCCTTTCTTTTCCTATGTTCACCTGCCTTTGAAACAGGATCTCACTAGCCCGAAACTCACTCTGTAGATCAGGCTGGCCTTAAACTCAGAGATCCTTCTGGCATCAGTCTTCCAAGCCCTGGGGTACAGGTGTGTGCCAACCCGTGTCTTCCCATGTCTTCCAGTACTATCTCCCTCTCATCTTGTCCTTATCATTTGGGATGCAATACTAGGAATATTATCTCTGTCTGTAACCAGATAGTTTACTCCCAGGGGAGGCCCCTAGGTGTGTAATAAGGAAGCGCTGGATATGGCTGCCAGGCAGAAGGGGGCTCAGCAGACAGCAAGTCAGACCACCTGATACCTAGAGGACAGGAGGAGCACAGTACACAGAAAACCTGTCAACCAGTGGCACACACAGGTCAGCCAACTCCTGGCTCTGTGTCCGAGGAAAAGGGACGGACAAGCTAATTGCCTACAACAGATCTCTCCCTTCTGATCAGGAAGCCAAACCCACATCTATTCTGTTTACTGCAAAGCCCAATAAGAGACCCAGGTATGGTCTTGTCAATCCTTTGCTCTCAGCCTTAGGGGGATTTAGATCCCACCGAGGGCATGGGGCAGTATGTAAAGGGTGGGATCTAGCCAGCTGCCTCAGAAGCATTCATTAGTCCAACAGTCCCTCCTAGGCACTGAGTTCCTGCCAGAAGGACCATGTTGCCTGCAGCACAGGCTTAGTGAGTGGTTCTCAACCTGTGGGTCACAAGTCCCATATCAGATAGCCTGCATATTAGACATTTAATATTATAATTAACATTATATAGCAATGAAATAATTTTATGGTGGGGGAGTCTCCACAACATGAGGAATTGTACTCAAGGCTCACCTCGTTAGGAAGGTTGAGAACCACTGCTCTAAGTGAAAAGGCGGTGGTGACAGAAGAGGGCAACTCTGCCCCTCACAGAACAGTCTGGCTCCCAATTCACCTGTCAATCAAAATCATCAAAATGTGATGGTGACTATGATTCCTGGGCCCTGCCCAGAGCTGCCAAATTAGAATTTCCCAGGCTCCCTTGGTGATTCACTAGCAGCTAAATGGGCACCAACAACTTTTGGGACCCAGTAGGTCATGTCACTAGGCAATCCTCAGCCCATAGTTCTCTGATCCAAACTTCGCTAAGTCTTTGCATAGAAGACAAGGCAAGGAGGGAGCTGCTCAGTGGCAGGACACTTTCTAGGCATGCCAGGACCTGGGTTCAATCCCCATGTATAAACGGATGATGCTCCCTTGATGAAGGCGTGGAAATAATCATATCCGTGTATCCTCCTTACAACTGCCCTTCAAATATTAGCAGTATTGATCCCTGTATTTTAAGAAATGAAGAAAATTAAGCTTCCTAGCCTAAGTTACTTATTAAGGAACACTCGACCCAGTAAGGAGTCAGGCTTGATATTCATTTTTATCTAAGACTAAGTTCAAAGTCCCTACCCAGCACCATAGCATGGACACTGACTGCCCCCTGATATCAGCTGTTACCTTGACAACGCAGCACCATCCTGAAGCCCCACTAAGGACCAGGCATTGTTTTGGGTTGGTATGAAGGCCTGGGGATCTAGGGATGGGTGGCAACCACTGACCGTCTATCAGCTGGAGAGCTTGAGTGAGGTGATCACGTGGGTGCACACGCTGAATGTCTACAGCTACCGCATGCACGCCTACCGCTGCCTTTCGTCCTGGACAATGAATGCATTCCCTCTCACACTACAAACACTAGCGCTTTGGTTCACCTAAAAGACACGGGAGGAACCACCATATGTGGCACACGCACCACGGAAGTTGTCAAACCCTTAGTTTGCCTTCTTCCAAAATTCTTGCAAGTAAGCCTGCTCACGGAGCTCTTGAGCATCTTTGACAAGAGGTTAAGGTGAGTGAGTGCATGTGTCGGGGGGCATGTGCCTATGGATGTAGGTAAGTCTGGGTGCACACATGGAGGTTAGAGGTCAGTACAGGGGGTCTTCATCTCCTGCTCGCCACCTCTGGTTTTGTTTTGTTGTTTGAGTTCTGGCTGTCCTTGAACTCGCTTTGTAGACTCAGTTGGTCTTGAACTCACAGAGATCCACCTGCCTCTGTCTCCTAGTGCTGAGACCATGCTTGGCCTGAGAATAATTTTTAAGTTGCTTCTCTTTAAAGCTGATATACCTGCTAGAGAGCATAACCTTAATTTAGGAACTACAATCTCCCTTAGAACTCACGGTGCTTTAGATAATCTGAGACAACATTGAACATTTGGAAAACTTTACACAAAACTACCAATCTCTACTTGTTCTTGAGAGGTAGGGCAAGTGGGAGACCAGTGCCCACAACCATGTAGAAAAGAGGGCTGAGGCCAAACAGTGCCGGTTCCCTATCACTCATTTAGACTTGCACATTTTTATTTATTATCATGGGGCGGGGGTGTGCACCAGATGTGCAGGTTAGAGGAGGTTAGAGGACAACTCGCAGCAGTTGGCTGTCCCCTTCCAGCATGTGGGATCAGACTCAGGTTGTCAGGCTCAGTCACCTGGGGAATTCACTACTCCTCACTGAAGTGAGGCAGCGAGGGGCAGATCCCCATGACTTCACAGAGATGCCTTCTGTGAGTATGAGAAAAACGCCATACAAGAGCAAGGCAGCCCTGAGCTGCTCCAGAACAGCTAAGGCTACCTACCCCAGGAGGGCCTCTCCTTGACACCCGCAACTTACACCGAACTGTGGATCTCACTCACGCCCTGGGAAGAGGAACATCTGGGTAGAAGCCAACCTGCACAGCTGAGCCCAATGGCTCTGAGCACGGGCTTGGAATCCCAGTGCTGAAAATAGAAGCAAGCTCACAGGTACCATATAGTTCACCTACTACTTGTAGAGGCCTTCAGTAAGAATTTAATTTTTTTTTTTACCTCAGCAGGTACGTTTAGAAAACAGGGCATTGGTCAACTACAATAAATTTTACTTCAAAAAATCAGGATGAGCCAGGAGTGGTGGCTCAGACCTGTAATCCCAGCACTTCACAGGCTGAGGCAAACAAATTACTGCAAATACATAAGAGAAGAGCCTGGATACATGAAGAGTTTCAGGCCAGTCTAGACTACAGTGTGAAGGCCTGTCTCAAAACCAACAACAGCATAAAGAAACAAAAAGCCAGGGTAAAGATATAGCTCAGTTGATAGGATTCTGGCTTAGCATGATGGCCCCAGGTTGGATCCCAGCACTGCGAAAACCAAACACACTTGCCACATGCTTCTAATCCCAGCACTCTGGAAGTAGAGGCAGGAGGATCAGAAGTTCAAAAGCATCCTTGGCTACACAGCAAATTGGAAGCCAGCCTGGGCTACATGAAACCTTGTCACAAAAGAATTGAACAATAAGTCAAGTGACTGAGGACTAGGAGAAGGTTACTAGAGTTTCAGAAGGAGATGAGAAACCTTGAAAGAGCCATGCAAAAGCCTTCCTCGGGTGAGAACCAAAACAAACCACGTTAGGAGAGTACTAAATACACGGAAGCAATTAGGACTCTGAAGTCAGGGAGAACGCAGTTAGCGTGAATGTGGTTCCTGGGACATGTCAACCTTTCTCAGCCTTAATTTACTTAACCTATAAGGAAAAATAAAGCCTGATGGACAAAGAGTCATAAGAGGTGACCTGCCAAGGCTAGCTATCCCCGGAGTGACACTTCTGGCAGAACTGGAAGCCAACCAAAGTATTAGGTGACCTTTGTATCCCCTGATTTCCTAGTTTCTAAGCCAAAGAAAAGTCCAGGGCTTTTCAGACTACCACCACCACGCAGAAGGCTCCGGATGCTCACCTGTCACTGCTTCCAGCAGGAAATGTCGCCCAGAGACAGGACAACTCCATCGGTAGGCTCAGTCAGCGCATCCACCGACCCTCCCACAGCTGCCACCCTCAGATGCCCTGTATTCCACTCTGGCGTCCTTATCCCTTGCTTCTCAAAATGGCAGCTCTGTGGGTCCTGCATACTCCTTTTCCAGTGTCCCTGCTTCTCGTACTACCCAGAGCCTCTAACATGGAGAAACCCTTATCTCAAAAAATTCTCTCAAGGCACAGCAATTAGATTGGGCGTGTTGGCCATGATGGCTTAAACCATGGTCCCGTGTGCTAGTGTGGAACAATGGTCCATTTGTTAGGGGTTTACCTCCAGTCAGTCTGCTTAGGTGTTAGCGACGGTCCACAGCTGTGTTAGGGTTTACCTCCAGTCAGTCTGCTTAGGTGTTAGCGACGGGCAACAGCTGTGTTAGGGGTTTACCTCCGGACAGTCTGCTTAGGTGTTAGCTACGGTCCACAGCTGTGTTAGGGTTTACCTCCAGCCAGTCTGCTTAGATGTTAGCGACGGGCAACAGCTGTGTTAGGGGTTTACCTCCAGTCAGTCTGCTTAGGTGTTAGCGACGGTCCACAGCTGTGTTAGGGTTTACCTCCAGTCAGTCTGCTTAGGTGTTAGCAACGGGCAACAGCTGTGTTAGGGTTTACCTCCAGCCAGTCTGCTTAGATGTTAGCGACGGTCAACAGCTGTGTTAGGGGTTTACCTCCAGTCCGTCTGCTTAGATGTTAGCGACGGTCAACAGCTGTGTTAGGGGTTTACCTCCAGTCAGTCTGCTTAGGTGTTAGCGACGGGCAACAACTGTGTTAGGGGTTTACCTCCAGTCAGTCTGCTTAGGTGTTAGCGACGGTCCACAGCTGTGTTAGGGTTTACCTCCAGTCAGTCTGCTTAGGTGTTAGCAACGGGCAACAGCTGTGTTAGGGTTTACCTCCAGCCAGTCTGCTTAGATGTTAGCGACGGGCAACAGCTGTGTTAGGGGTTTACCTCCAGTCCGTCTGCTTAGATGTTAGCGATGGTCAACAGCTGTGTTAGGGGTTTACCTCCAGTCAGTCTGCTTAGGTGTTAGCGACGGGCAACAACTGTGTTAGGGGTTTACCTCCAGTCAGTCTGCTTAGGTGTTAGCAATGGTCAACAGCTGTGTTAGTTACGGCAGCAGCACCTTCAACAGCAGGAGCTACACCAGAGCCTCTAAAGCCAGAGTCTAACTCTGCCTCCTCAGCAACAGCAGCAGCTTGAGAGATGGCTCAGAGGGTAAGAGCATGGCTTTCCCTTCCAGAGGACCTGGGTTTGATTCTCAGCACCCAGATGGTGGTTCACAACTGTCTGCAGTTCAGGGAATGATGCCCTCTTCTGGCCTCCACAGGCACCAGGCATGAACAGACATACATGCAGGCAGAACACCCATACACATAAAATAAAAACATAAAAATAAAGGAAATGGCCCTGAGGACAGAAGGAGAGGATAGAACATTTAAGCTATTTACAGTAACTCAAGTAAGAAGGTAGAGATTCTGCTGGGTCTCGTGGCATAGGACTACAACCCCAGCTACACACGTGGTCTGTCCACCAGTTCAAGGTCTGCCTGGGCAATTTAGTGAGGCTCTGTCTAAAAATAAAAATAAGACAGGGGTGAGCATATATCCTAGGGATATAGCACTTATCTAGCATGAACCAGGTTGTAGAGTCTGTCCTTAGTAACACACAGAGAAAGAGAGAGATTCCAAGTCAACGTGGTCATTGTGAAGATAAAGGAGGCAAGTTTTTTCTGGCTGGTAGGAGACCCAAGGAGAGGAGTGACACTGACCATGCACAAACAGAAAATCAGCTGACTTCTTTTTATCATAGCGTTAGCATTTCCTCATAGAGGTCTTCGTAGTTAGGTTCCTTCCTCATAGAGGTTCTTTGTATTTATACTTAAGTATCTCATTTCAGACAAGCAATAATATAAACCTAAATGTGTTTTCAATCTCGAATTTTCTTTGTTCAGTGTTGAGTAACAGTACGCACCTTTAATTCCAGCACGTGGGAGATGCAGGCCAACCTGATCTACAGAACAAGGCCAGCAAACCTGTCTCGGGTGGGGGGGGGACAGACACGGGCATGATTGACAGTCATATTACTTTGTGCTCTGTGACCTTGCCAACCTTAGAGGTTTCTGGAAAACCTTCAGACTTCTGCATCAGCTATCATGGAATTTGGGCACATGAACATTTATTATTTCCTTGCAATCATTATACTTTTATTACCTTTGTCTTGTCTTATCCCATTAGCCAGGACTTCTAGGACAAAAAGCTAGGGAAGAAGGTTTCATTGTTTCAGAGTTCGCAGTGTGTGTGGGAAACCTTCTGCTGCGCACTGCTAGGTGTGACGGTAGCTGCAGGGTTTGTACAGCCGTCATCAAGTTGTAGGAATTGAGATTTTCTCCTCACTTGTGTTATGTCTTGGTTTAAAGACTGGTGTGATGCTGGCCCTACAGGAAGAGACAGCAGGTGTCCCCTCTGCTTTTGCTTTCTGGAAGCAAATGTAGAGAATTAGCCATATCTGCCTTAAATGTCTGGTAGTATCTATCACCAACCTGGGGTTGGTGCTTTTGGTTCTAGGTTACTGATTCAATGTCTCTAACAGATGGTCTATTACATATCTAGAACAGCCTATTCGGATGATCTAGTTCTTCTCAAATATTAGCAGATTCTGTCTTTCAGATATTTATGGGCACAGAACTGTTCACATTTTTTTTTAAAGATTTATTTTGTTGCCAGGCAGTGGTGGCACATGCCTTTAATCCCAGCACTTGGGAGACAGAAGCAGATGGATTTCTGTGAGTTCAAGGTCAACCTGGTCTACAAGAGCTAATTGCAGGACAAGCTCTAAAGCTACAGAGAAACTCTGTCTTGGAAAACCAAAAAAAAAGATTTATTTTGTTGCTGGGCACGGTGGCACGTGCCTTTAATCCAAGAACTAAGGAGGCAGAAGCAGGCGGATCTCTGAGGTCAGCCTAGACTACATAGTGCGTTCCAGGGCAGCCAGAGTTATACAAAAGACTCTGTGTTAAAACAGAACATTTGTAATTATGAATATCTGTGCATGTTTATATCTGGGTATATGCACATGAATATAGCATCCTTGGAGGCCAGAGGCATCAGATGCCTGGGAGCAATTGTGAGTCCCCTGATGTGGGTACTGAGGGCTGAACTTGGGTCCTATGGAAAAGCAGCAATTGCTCTTAATGGTTGAGCCATCTCTCAGCTGCCACCTTCTGTTTTGAGACAGGGTTTCTCACTGAACCTGGAGCTTGCTATTCCAGGTATAGTAGCTGGCTCCCTACCTTGGGCTAGTGATCTGTTACTCCTCCCCCAGCACTGGGATTTATAGGTGCACGCTGTCACACCCAGATTTTATGTGGGAGCTGGGGTCCCTATTCAGGTCTGCTAGCACAGCAAGCGCTTCTCCACTGAGTCATGTCCCCAGCCCTCTCAGTGCCCTCTTAATGCCATTAGGCTATACTGCACAACCCTTTTACTCTGAACATCAGCAATTTGCCATCTCTCTTTTTTCTTAGGGAGTCTGAGTTAGAAGTTTGCCTACTTTATTGACATTTTCAAAAGTCCAGCTTCTGGATTTGTTGATTTTCTCTTAATTTCCTGCATTCAGTTTCACTGACTTTACCCCAGTCTTCAGTATTCCTCCGACTTACCTGGAACTCAGTTTGCACTGCGCTGTCTAGCCTCCCATGGTGGAAGCATAGAGTACTAATGTCAGATCTTTCTTTTCTTATCTACACATTCAGTGCCATGAATTTCTCTCTGGGTATTCCTTTTGTTATGTCCCAGAAATTTTGCTAAGTTATATTTTCATTTTTATTAGGTTAAAAGTATTTTAAAATTTTCTTGACATTTCTTCTTGGATCCATGTGCAGTTTGGAAGTTTAATATCAGCATATTTTAAAATCTTCCAGTTATCTTCCTGCTGCTGGTTTCTAGTTTAGTTCTACACAGCCTGAGGACAGATATTATATATGATTGTAGCCTCATAAATTGGTAAGGTGTGCTTTATAGCCCAGAATGTGATTTGTCTTGCTGAATGCTCCTTGTCAGCCGGAGAGGAATGTGTGCTGTGTTGATTCTGGACGATCCAGTCTACAGGTGTCAATCATAGCCAGTTGATTGATGGCGCCGCTGAGGTCAACTATGTCTTCATTGATTTTCTGCCTGCTAGACAGATACATTTCTGAAGGGCAGGTTAAGTTTCCAGCTACAACAATGGGCTCACTCTTTCTCGTTGCAGCCGTATCAGTTTCTGATTTGTGTATTTTGACACCACCTGCAAGCACATAGACCCTAAGGATTGTCATTTCTTCTTAGAATACTTAGCCCTTTGTCATTATGTAATGTCCCTCTTTACCCTTGATAAGTTTCTTTACCTTGCAATCTGCTCTATCTAAAATTAATGCAGCTGTTTCTGCTTTTGTCAACATGAGAGTGCTTTACTTTTTGTCATTCTATATAACTATATAGTTTCATTTTCTTTCTTTCTTTCTTTTTTTTTTTTTTTTGGACAGGGTTTTATTGGCCCGAAACTCACCAGGTAACCAAGATTAGCCACAAACCCATGAGCCATCTCAAACTACAACTAGAATCATGTGCCACTACTCCCAGCCCCCTTCTGCAGTTTCAGCTGGCACGGAGGGTGACTCCTATGTCTTCCTGACTTTTTGAGGGTCTCTCACTGAATAACTCAACAATGCTGTCTAGCTAAAGAGCTCCGGGGGTCCTCCTATCTCCATCTCCATGGCGCTGGGTTGTGCATTGTGCAGACGTGTCCCTGAGCCCCACTTTTACATGCATACCGAGGAACAGAACCTGTGTCCTCATGCTTGTGGCAGAGGACATTTACCGACAGCCACATCTCTACCCTTTTTCTGATCGTGACAGGGTCTCTCTCGTTCTGTGGACCAGGCTGGCTTCAAACTTCCAGCACCGGCCCTGGGTGCTGGCATCACAGGCCTGTGCCACCATATTCAGCTAAAACTTCTTCCCTTACGCTTAGTGGCATCCTGCTATTTGCACAAATGTATTTACAATGAATGCACATCCACTTTTAAACAATACTGACGTTTATAACTATACCTTTACACTAATATCTCCGGTCCCCCTTATCCTGCGTGTCACCGCTATCATTCATCTTATTCGTGTAAAAGCATGTACAAGTACAAATACGCATGTGTAGTCACATGCATTATTATTTCTAACACTGTTAGAGCAACTAAGATTTTTAAAAAAGCTTTTATTTTTATCTTCACTTATTCTCCTTTTGATCTATCACTTTCTTCTCCTGACCTGTCTTGTAAGGCAGACAAACCGGCACAGCTGCCTCGATTTGCCGTTACCCGAGACAGGACATTTCCTCTTTGCCTTTGATGTTTCATGGAGACAGAACCCAGCTCTTTAAATAGTCCGCTCTGCTCTCTCCCTCCCTGTATCATTTCTGAAGTCAGGAATAATCATTGACAGATTAAATACAGCTCTATTTTGTAAGCTGAGAAACAGGCTTAGAGAGGTGGGGGACTCTCCTTCCTTCCGCCCAGCCCCCTTCCAACCAGCCCTCTCTGTCACCTCATTTCCCTCCACCACTGGGACAGTCACAGCAGACTGCACGGGCAATTCACCATGACACCTAGGACAAGGTGAGGGACCTTTGTGAACTTCAGTTTTGACCTCTGTAAACTGGGAATGGAAAGGTTTCTGTCCCCACAGGGCCATTGAGATTATGTGTCAAGCACGCATAGGTGGACTCTTCTTGTTACGGCTCTGCCTAGCCCTTAGCATCCTGCCTGCTAATTTACTTATGTTTCTTTTTCCAACCTAAGCTTCTCCTCCTTGCCTAACCAGATCATTTTCTCCAACCTGTGAACGTCCTCAAATTTTCAATTACTTTGCAAAGAAATCTATCGGAAGGCTAGAGTGAGATGACAGGATGGATGATGGACACCTGGGGGCCTACCCCTCCGCTATAAACCAGAGAACATTCCTTTGGAACTTTCTGGTATCTCTTCAAATTCCCAGTCCTCTTCCCAGAAACCATCCCTTCCCAAACAGTCTGCTTTCTGGAGGATATTCATCCTGTTTTATTCTGTTAGCAGTGCTAGAGAGGGTCTCACCTATGCTAGGCTGGCACTCACCACTGAGCTACACTCCCAGCATCTTTTGTTTGTTTGTTTTGTTTTGTTTTGGGGGTTTTTTTTGTTTGTTTGTTTTTTGAGACAGGGCTTCTCTGTAGCCTTGAAGCCTGTCCTGGAACTAGCTTTTGTTGTTGCGAGAAAGTTGTTTGTTTGTCCCGGCTGCCTAGAACTGAAATAATCACACAGAGACTATATTATTTAAATCACTGCTTGGTCCATTCGCTCTAGCTTCTTATTGGCTAACTTTTACATCTTTATATCTTACAAATTTAACCCATTTCTATTAATTTGTGTATCTCCACAAGGTCGTGGCCTACCAGCAAAGTTTCAGCACGTCTGTCTCCACCCACGGCTCCATGGCTTCTTTGTCTCTGCCTCCCTTCTTCCTCCCAGCATTCAGCCCAGTCCTCCCTGCCTAGCTCTGCTCCGCCCTGCCCTGCTCTGCTATAGGCTCAAAGCAGTTTTTTATTCATTAACAGTAATCACAGCACACAGAGGGAAATCCACATCACCTCCCCTTTTCTGTTTAAATAAAAAAAGAGGGTTTTAACTTTAACATAGTAAAATTACATATAACAAAACAATACTGAACTTTATAACTATATTATTACTATCTCTGTGAGTTCAAGGCCAGCCTGATCTACAGAGAGAGTTCTAGGAGAGCCAGGGCTACAAAGAGAAACACTGTCTCAAAAAACAAACAAACAAAAACAAAATTAAAAAAAAATGGAATGGCACCATCTTCCTGACTTCCCTTCCAGTGTCCCCTGGGATGGGCGTTGATGAGACAATACCGGAAAATAACACTGGGGTTTCCCCAGCAGAGTGCCCAGAACACTGGTGGGCTTCAGGTGGGTAGCAAAAGTACCGTGTAGTCAATCCTGGCACCTGGGGGAGCAGAAGCAAGGAGCTGCTGTGTCCAAGAGAGACCTTCATTTCTTTATCCCTATGTGTGACTTAATCTTTTTTTCCCGTTTACTATATATGTCAATAGGAAAAAGATCAAAAAATACAAAATTAGATGCTCGGATCAGTAACGAGTGGGAGCCTGGATATGTACTCTCACGTCCTCTCCTACCTGCTTTTGGAGTCTCAAAGCCCCTTGCCTTGGGCGCTATCTTAGCAGTTTCTAGTCTCCAAAGCCACCTGGACACAGCCTAAGAAGGGTGGAAAAATCCTAACACAAGTACAAAGGAGATTAGAGAAAGTGGCGGTGTCTGCACCCTCCCTCTGGTGCACAGAAGCCTACCTCCAGCTTTTTCTGCAACAGAGGCTGAGGCAGGAATGTGCCCCTCCCCACCACGTGCATGGCTCCCAGTTAGAAGACAGACCCCAGTTGTCCGGCCAGCTGCCTGGGAGTCTCCAACTCTAAAATTAGCCTGGAGCTCTCCACCCAGGCAGTTCCTCCTCTCAGCTCTGGCAAACAGGGCCTTGTGGTGAGGTAATGACTGGGAGCTTGTCTGCCCTGCCCCAGGCAACTAGGGGTTAGGGAAAGGCACACAAAGCAACCTCCCACCCTTCCACCGTGGTCACCAAGCAGGCCACCTGGAGTTTGACAGCTCTGTGGTTTCTCTTGCTCCACATCTGCAGAGGGCGTCACACTCAGCCCGATTCTGAGCCCCAGGTACTGTAACCAAGAGGAAAGAGGGTTTGCTGAAAATTTGAGATGTGCCAGGGTTTCACCTTGTGCCATCGGCATCATCATTACCATTAAATAGATCACTGCAGGGATGCTCATCAGACCAGCCACCTAAACTGAGCCAGCCTGGAGGGGAGAATTCAGAACTACTACTCCCCATGAGATGCAAGGGAAATTGGCTTTCTGGATGGGCACCTCTGCCAAGGGCTTCTTCCCCGTGGCTGCACCCATGACTCACTAACTCCTACTTCTAATTCCCCCCACTTCTGATGGTCTGGTCAAGCTTGTGGCAGGAACTGCCAAAATTAGTGGGCAATTCCTCAGCCAGTCCCTGAACAGAAGTCTTCCCACTCCCGAGCTAAGCACACAGCAGTGTTTATGTGATGGCTGACCAGCAGGCAGGAGGAACAGAGGGCGAGGCCCTAGGGGAGGGCCCAGTCCAGTTTACAGCTCACAAGTTTAGGGGGGAGGGCTGTGAGATTAATGACAGTAGTGACCAGGACTTACAGAAATGTCCCCAGGTCACTGAGCCTCTTCATCTAACGCGCCCCACATCAATACCCAACCTTTAGCCTTCCTCAGAGCCACCTATGGGAGGCTTCCTTCCTTCCGCAGCAGGGGTGGGGAGGGGTGAGGGGGGGAGCTGTCTCAGGACAGGAGTGGGCCCAGCCCAGTCTTCCATCTCACTTGAGTGTGGCAAGTTTACAGAGCTAGCGGCTGTAAGGAGGCGGGACCTGAGCCCAGGCATCTTCCTTAGTCTCTTTTTCGCTAATCTCTCTCTGGCCACATTCAACTCAAGGTACGGAAAGCTGAGACAAACACCATTTCTCTGAGGACAATGTCAGAGTTAGATAAGACCAGGAATCCTAGTCAGAGCTCTGTGTTGACAAAGACTGAGCCCCAGACAGCAAAGAGCAGGACTGACTCACTGAAAGATGGACACCCAGTTCATATCAGAACAAGACTGGAAATCTAGCCCATGATGCCCAGTTCTTCTGTGTGCTGGAAAGAGGAAAGATTGATATCTGCTCCCGCCGCACACATACTTTTTCTTTTCTGGGGTGAGGGGACAGTACTGGGGAGTGAGACTAGGGCCTCAAACATGATGCCAAGCGAGTGCTTTATCACTGAACTATACCCACAGCCTCTTTTTTCTTTTCTCTTTTTCTTTTTAGGCTTTATTTGGTACAGGGTCTCCTTAAGTTATTCAGGCTGGCCTTGAATTCACTTTGTGCCCCACACAAGCCTTGAGCTTGCGATTCTTCTGCCTCACCTCCCCTGGTAGCCGGGATAACAGCTGTACACTGTTTTTTAAGCCAGTTCTGAATATCAGTCCCATCCTATTACTGCTTGAGACAGACCCCAGGATCCACTGCAGTTACACATGATAAAAGCACACAGCTGCCATTAAAGGCCCAGGCCAGGAGCCAGTGGCAGGGCTCTGCGGCAAAGCATCTGCCACCAAGACTGATGGCCCAGGACCCACGTGGTGGAGGGAACCAACTCTCAAATGTTGTCCTCTGATCTCTACATGTGTGCCGTGGCACGTGCATACACACATACTCTCTCTCACACACACATACATGAATAAATAATGATCTGTAAAAAGGCTTTCCAAGGAGGAGCTTAACACTGAATGGGCTCTGTTCTCGGGACTGGAGCCTAAAGCAAAGGAATCTGTCAGATGAAGAGCGTCAAGTCTTCGTCAAGTCTTGACCTGCCCCTTGCAACATGAGACTTCAACACCAATAGGAACATCTTTGCAGGATGCTCCCAACCACTAATACCAAAGCAGGTGTCACGAGAGAAATTTCAGGAAAGCCACAGATCACCGCTAACAGCCGCTGAGCTGGAAACATGATCCACTTGCAACTAAGTGGCAGTGACTTCAGCTGCCTCACTGGTACGAAAAGATAAACACCCGCTGAGGTGTTGCTCAATTAGAGTCCTTGGCATGCATGATGCCCCGGGTTCCATCCCCAGCACTGAGGAAATAAAGCATCACTTAAGGCAGAGGTTCTCAACTTTCCTAACACTGTG
This sequence comes from Microtus oregoni, assembly GCF_018167655.1. Lineage (NCBI taxonomy): Eukaryota > Metazoa > Chordata > Mammalia > Rodentia > Cricetidae > Microtus > Microtus oregoni. The sequence continues at coordinate 61,357,291 of NW_024543061.1, forward strand.
ACCCTTTAATATAGTTCCTCGTGTTGTGGTGACCCCCCAACCACAAAACTATTTTCATTGCTACTTCATAACTGGAATTTTTCTAGTTTATGAGTCATAATGTAAACGTCTGTGTTTTCTGACAGTCTTCAAAGACCCCTGTGAAAGGATCATTTGACCCCTCCCCCAAGGGGTCGAGAACTGTTGACTTAAAGGGAGGAAGAAGAAAGCATTAGCAAAGAAAGGGGAAATGAGAAGGCAGAATGACGATCACTAACTGGCAGGGGGGAAAAATGTATCTCCTATCTGCTCAAGGCCTTAAGATCTCCACTGGTAAAGCCCTGAAGTTGGGCAAACAGATTCCATTTTAAAGGATAACTCAGACCATTCGTTGCAATACCTCCGTGAACCGTGTTGAGAAGGATCCTCAGATTACATAGAGGCTCAGTCAAAGAATTCCACGTTCTACCGTGGATGTCTGTCTGCCATGGTCTAGAATGAAAAACACAGATAGCAGTCATCTCAAAAACTTTAAATCTCTAAAATTTGGGGCTTGCGAACAAGTATCCTTATGATGTATTAGAGACAGCCTTGAAACCAAGCAAGGGAGACAATGAGGAGCCTTACAAACCCACCACAAGGCTGGAGATGTAGCTGAGTCTCTAGATTGTTACCTACCATGCACAAGGCTCTGACTGGCATACGCCTGTCATCCCATTACTTGGAAAGCAGAGACAGGAGGATCAGAAGTTAAGGTCATCCTCAACTACACAGAGAGTTTAAAGTCCAGCTTGAGCGCCACGTCTCTCTGGGAGGTAGGGAACTAGTACCCACTAATAGCAGGTGGTATGGGTGGCATCGTGGCAACCTCAGAGGAAGCATGAGCTTTGCCAGCTTGAGTCTAAGGTGACCACCTGCCTCTTCAGCTGCCCCCACGAATGTTTACAGAGCAATGAGCTGCCCTGACGAGATACTCAGGAATCTCTCAGGCTGTCAATACAGGAGACAGACTCAGATGATAAGCCTCACATAACTGTAACAAAGTTCCAAAGAGGATAAAGTCAGCTGATTCTGAAACAGTCAAAGAAGGCTCTGGGGCAGGGGATGAAATCAGAGGATGGGCAGGACTTGAAAAGCAGGCAGAAGGGATGAAATGACAGCAGAACACAGCATGAACAATGGCAAAGATGTGAGACAAGGCTAGTCCAAGGCTTCAGGATAGCCACAGGCCCCTGAACAGCTCTGCCCTCTGGATGGGTGCAGCCAGTTTATATGCTTCCTCGTTCAGGCACTCTGAATAGCCATCCTCAAAACTAAAGGAGGTCTAGTTAGCTGCCATCAGTCAGACCCCAAGTGCTTTCCAGAAAACTGGGTGAAACTCTTAGGAAATTACCGCCTGAGGATTCCGGGGTCAGAGGACTGAGTAACTCCCCAAGATAGGATGTGGAATTATTTAAGGGGTGAACAAACTTCTGGAGAAAGGGGCTACAGTTTCTCCATGAGATTCTTGCAGGTATACACAATCCAACAAAGTGTTAAAAATCTCTGTACCAGGGAGCTAAACGGGGGGCAATTCCTAAGTACATCACTCCAGAAATTCATGATCTCTTGGGGGAAGACAAACCCAGACAGAAATAACTCTGATGCAAGCAGACTTTGATAAGTGCACTAATGGAGGCCTGGGGAGCGCTGTGAGGGAACGGGAGCAGAGGTTAATTCCAGCCAGGCTTTCAGGAGGAGAGGAAGGACCCAGCCCCACCCGGACTTGTTCTGGGATCCAGGTTTACACTATGATGGGTCTCTCTCCAGACCCAGAATAACCCTGAGTAGAGAGCGCAGAGACAGCGGCTGGCTCTTCCTGCCAGGAGGTAAAAGGGCAAAGCTTCAAGGACAGCAGGGAGGGTAGAAAGGAGGCACTGAAAACCAGCCCCACCTCCGTTCTGTCCTTTTCCGTCGTCTCCCAGGCTCCCACTGTCTGAACCACTAAAGGCCGTACTTAAATCTCCACATGGATCAGGCACTTCATCATACCCTGCACCACTAAGACACCTGCTTTCAGAATGTCACCTCTTGGGAATCCCTTTCTCTTCCCTCCACGCAGTCACTTTGGGCCACTCTTGAATTTCAGTAGCCATACATACTATGCTCCCAATACAGAGGACATTGCCTGGTGTTTCACAAATACTCAGGAGGTGTCTGCTGAATGCTGACTTGCCTCCGATCCCTTAACACTGCTCTCTGGGACTAGTGCAGTGCCCAGATCCCAGATGAAGACGTGAGAAGAAATGAAGCACTTCCTTCTCACAAGAACACTTTTGAGATACTGGACAGATACAGCATCCCTTAATAAAAATGATCAAGACAATGGAGCCAGAGAATCCCATCTGAAGCCCATAATGTCATATTTTCTCCTTTCTACATCGACTCTGTCACCAAACTCTATCACATCTTTCCTTGGGGTGGCTCAGCTTTTGTCTGCCTCCCTTCAGTGCTAGACACTCGCTGCCTATCCTTGGAATCAATATAATAGCCACTAGGTGGTTTGGGTTTGAGGAGTTCATTTGTTCGTTCATTCATTCATCCATTCATTCATCCATTCGTTTGAGACAGTGTCTGGCTATGTCACCCTAGCTGACCTGGATGGAACTCAAAGATCCACATACCTCTGCCTACTGAGTGCTGGAATTAAAGGCCCATGCCACACACCTGGCTACTGATTTAAGACAGGGCTGTAGCCAGGCATAGCGGAGGCAGAGGCAGACAGAGATCTTTGTGAGTTCAAGGCCAGCCATGAACATGGCTGAGTACATGGTGAGTCCCAGAACAGCCAGGGATACATAGTGATACCCTGTCTCAAAAATAAATAAATAAAATTAAAATTAAAAAAAAAGACAGCACTGTACCACATGGGCAAAGCTGACCTCAAATTTGCAGCACCCTGTCTCAGTCTCCTGAGAACTGGGATTACAGACATGTGGTAGCATGACCAGCTCTAGATACTATCACCAGCCACCTTGTAAACTTCCAACATCTTTATCTACAGTTACGTCACACTTCCTGGAACACACAAAAATTCAATAAATGTCTGAAGAATTGAAATACAATTTAGTGGATTTTTTTTTTGAGACAGGATTTCTCTGTGCAGTCCTATCTGTCTTAGAACTCACTCTATAGAGCAGGCTAACCTCATACTCACAGATATCCACCTGCCTCTGTCTCCCAAGTGCTGGGATTAAAGGTGTACACCACCACCGCCAGGCTAAATTAGTGAACTGTTTAAAGGGGCCTTTCATTATCTCATACTCCTGCCTAATGGAATTTATGCTGCTACCCCACCCCTTGCCAAGTCTGAACTCTGCAGAGTGGCATCAAGAGACCTCACATGAGGCCACTCACCTTCCTCCCCCCAACCCCAGGCAAACCTCTGTGCAACAGGCTCCTCAACAACTCAACAAGCTGGTTCCCTCAGCTGTCACTTAGCTAATGCTATCTGCTTTCCATAGAAATATTCACCTCTGCATGCACGTGTACGCATATGCACACACATGCACATGCATATACATATACACACACACACACAATCAGACAGTAGAACTTGAAAGCTCTAGCTAAAGGAGGAAGGTCAGCTGGCTCAGTACCCACCAAGACCCAAATTTGGTCCCAGCATTCACATCAGGCTGATTACAATCACAAGTCCAGTTCAGGGGAGTCCAAAGCCATCTCTGACTTTCATAGGCACTCACACTCACATGGACAGACAGGCAAACGCAAACAAAAAAAAATTGATAAAAATAAATCTCGATGGGCTGTGGTGGTAGCACACACCTTTAATCTCAACACTCAGGGGGCAGAGGCAGGTGGATCTGAGAGCCAGTCTGATTTATAGAGTGAGTTCCAGGACAGGTCAGGACTATACAGAGAAACCCTGCCTTAAGAAAACAAACAAAATAACAACAAAACAAAAAACACTTAAAAGGGCACTTAAGTCAAAGGACTTCTTCAGAAAAATACACCAAAATGATGTTTACAAATACTGCATGCAATATTACCAGCTTCTTTTTAAGGACACAGCTAAGTCCTTCATAATCTCTGAGGACCAAAACATAAGGTATAACCATCAGAGCAGCAAGCAGACACAGGCCCCTTAGTTTGGGAAGCAATCAGCAATATTAGATTGTGAAGTTGTTTACAACTGACAAAAAGCATACAATTAATATAGCATTTTATGGGAACTAAAATTGTTGAGGTAGAATTAAATAAAACTTATAGAGAAAAAAAAGTCACTAGACTGAAAAGAGAATAAAATTCTCCCCCTTGGGCTCTGCCCTCAGTCTTCCTCCCTTGTACAATAGTCACAGATTCTGCTGAAAGTCATTCCCTGGGCTCTCCCATCTCCACCCCCATGTCCCACTCAGCCAAAATGGGAAGGAAGGAGACCCAAGAGCTGAGAACTCTGGCTCTGGAGGAAGACCTCAGGGTCCTCACTCCCTCTGCCAGTCTTGGACCCAGCAGTGGCTGGGACACCAGCTGAGCTCACTGCACAAGGAGGGTGCGTGTGAGCACTGCCACACAGCTCTGTGAGCTCTGGTTGGCAGACAAGTTGGAAAGGGTGGATCAAGGCATTTGTAAGGAGATCTCAGCAGAGAGACCTTTAATCCTCAAGGCAACAGCTTGTATTGAGACCACACTAGAGATGACCTCGGCCAGAGGCTCTGGGAAAATGGTCACCACTAAGAGTTTAGGCAACTGAGTCTTCCAGACCGTAACCAGAACACTAAACGTGGCTGTCCCCTCAACTCCTAAGTGACAAGGAAGAGTTCCAAACCTACTCCCAAAGAGAATAAAGTTAAAGCCTTCAAATTTGATATCGTTTTAGTTCAAATTTATTGTTTTAATGGTTAATCTTCAACTTGACTGGATTTAAAATCATGTGTACACACACCTGTGCTGGTACGAAAGTGTTTCCAGAAAGACTGGACGGAGGAGAAAAGGCCCAAATAACTTCAGGTGGCCCCATCTCATGAGCTGCTGTCCTAAAACTGAATGAAAAGGAGAAAGCAAGCCGGGTGGTGGTGGCGCACGCCTTTAATCCCAGCACTCGGGAGGCAGAGGCAGGCGGATCTCTGTGAGTTCCAGGCCAGCCTGGTCTACAAGAGCTAGTTCCAGGACAGGAACCAAAAAGCTATGGAGAAACCCTGTCTCGAAAATCAAAAAAAAAAAAAAAAAAAAAAAAAAAAAGGAGAAAGCAGCAGAGAACCAGCATCCTTCTCTCCATGTTCTTGAGTGGAACACAAAGACAGCAGTTGTCCCCACGGCCTTAGCACCAGCACGATGGACTAGCCAAAGAAAGCCCTTCCTTCCCTCCCTGTCACGTTCCTGTGGCTGAGATAAACACTGTGGCTAAAAACAACAGGTCACGGTCAACCATGCAGGAAAGCCCAGGCAGGAACCTGGAGGCAGAGACCATGGAGGAACTTCCTGACTTGTTGCCTCTGGCTTGCTTATCTACCTGTCTTACGCAGCCCTGGCTCACCATCCAGGGATGACCCCTACCTCCCACTTCAATCACAAAGCAAGAAAACTCCCCCACAGACGTGGCTGCTGGAAGCCAATAGAAGCAATTCCTGAAGTGAGGGTCCCTCTCCCAGGATTACCCACTATACTTCCTCAAGTTGCTTCTGACAGCTATTTTGTTATAGCAGCAAGAAAAGTAATTAATACTGTTCCTTCTAAAATTTTATTCTTTGTTTTTAAATCATTTAAATTTATTTTATCTAATTTATTACCCATAACAAATCAGAGTTAAGATTTAAGTTATTTTTATTTTATTTTATTGCTTGAGACGGGGTCTCACTATGTAGTCTTGGCTGGCCTGTAAACTGTAAACTCACTTTACTTAGATCAGGCAGGCCTTGAACTCATAAAGTTCAACCTACCTCTGCCTGTGGTGGGATTAAAGGCATGTGCAGTCACCACTAAAATTTAAATTAAAGTTACTGTGAAGGTTCCTGCCTTCCAGTGCTTTCCATCCTCAACACGCAGTCCAGACCACCAGTCCAGACCACGCAGCACATGATAGGCTGCTGCCCTCCATCGCCTGTGCTTTCCTGTCCCGCTACACAAACGGTGCTCAGTCTCCCAGCCGCACGTGCTGAGCAGGGACGGCTGGGCACAGTTTTTTTTTTTTTTTTTGGTTTTTCGAGACAGGGTTTCTCTGTGGTTTTGGAGCCTGTCCTGGAACTAGCTCTTTTTTTTTTTTTTTTTTTTTTTTTTTTTTAAATATTTATTTATTATGTGTACAATATTCTGTCTGTGTGTATGTCTGCAGGCCAGAAGAGGGCACCAGACCTCGTTACAGATGGTTGTGAGCCACCATGTGGTTGCCGGGAATTGAACTCAGGACCTTTGGAAGAGCAGGCAATGCTCTTAACCTCTGAGCCATCTCTCCAGCCCCTGGAACTAGCTCTTGTAGACCATGCTGGTCTCGAACTCACAGAGATCCGCCTGCCTCTGCCTCCCGAGTGCTGGGATTAAAGGGCACAGTTTTGTCGCAGGCTAACGTGAAGAGGCATCTGGTCAAAGGACCAGTTGAGGACTGCAACCCATGCCTGCCTAGGCATTCTTCCTTCTCGCAGACTGGAAAGTTCAAGGAGGAGGAGGTGGGACCCAACATTCCCTAAGCACTTAACTCCTACCGGCTCTAACTAGGCATCTGTGTGTGGTAGGCTCATTAATCTCACTGTAAGAAGGAAAGCTCTCCATCAAGCAGTGTGACCTCTGACCCAGATGAGGCATCGGAGGCTTGGAAAGGAATAATTACCTTACTGAGGTCTTCACTTGGTGAATAACTGGGATTAAAACCCTGCCTTGTCTTCAAATTCTGCATTTTTCCAGGAACCATGAAGGTTTTATTCCATTCAGCACGCCACAAAAAAAGTAAATGTTCCATAGACATTTTCCCTAAAGCTTTAAAGTGAATCATCTCCGTTACCAGTCAAGATTTGCAAACTGAAAACTGAAAAGCACACATCATTCAATTTCCTGGGTGCTTACATAGAAAATCTCTTGGAAGTCCTCTCTCCATCCCTATCCTCCACCTTCCTCTCCCTCTTTCCTTCCTTCCTTATTTATGTTTATTTTATGGACACTGATGTTTTGCCTGCATGAGGGTGTCAGAAGTCCGGGACTGGAGTTACAGACAGGTGTGAGCTTCCACGTGGGTGCTAGGAGCTAAACAAGGGTCCTCTGGAAGAGCAGCCAATGCTCTGAAACTGCTGAACCCTCTCTTCAGCCCCCCTACTCCTTTTAGAGACAATATCTTACTGTGTAGCTCTGGCTGGCCCAGAAGTCACTATGTAGACCAGGCTGGCCTCAAACTCACAAAGTGCATAGATTAAAGGTGTGCACGACCTTTAATCTATGCACTTTAATCTATGCACCTTTTGGTTTTAGTTTGGTTTTGATTTTTTGAGACAGGGTTTCTTTCTCTTTGTTCCCCTGGCTATCCCAGACCAGGCTGGCCTCAAACTCAAGAGATTTGCCTGTCTCTGCCTCCTGAGTGCTGGGATTAAAGTTACCACTTGGCAATACATTTTTTTTTCTTCCTTTCTCATCCTTCATCCATCTTCTAAGGGCCTGATTCTACAAAGTATAATTTTATCTACACAGGTAGGTAACAGGACACAGCACAGCCTCTGCTAGGTCATACAAAAACACGGTCTAAAAGAAATGAAGGCCAAGTACAATGTTGCATTCCTCTAATCCCAGCACTCAGCAGGGTCAGGAGGATGTCTGTGATTTTAAGGCCAGTCTAGGTTATATAGTGAGGGCCTCTTCCTTTAAAAAAAAAGGGGGGGGGGGGATGGGTGCTGGATATAAGGATAGAATCCTGTAATCTCAACATTTGAAAGACAGAGGAAGGAGAACCATAGGTGAGCTATATGAGGAGACTATCTCAGAAAACTGCAAAAAGTAAAAGGGTAAGAAATTGGAGGACGAGGCAAGCAAAGGCTCTTCCCTGGCCTGTTTTCTCCGCTCTTCAGAAAGGGAGGAACCTCTGCTGTCTGTGATTTTGTGGCTATGTCAGGCACAGGCTTCGTAGCAGACATAATTCATCACCTCCATGACTTCTCTGTCACTCTCCTATCTTCCTCTCAACAGTTAGAGTCAAGGCTAGAAAATGAGTTTTCTAGCCCAGCAGTGGTGGTGTACACCTTTAATCCCAGCACTCGGGAGGCAGAGGCAGACGGATCTCTGTGAGTTCGAGGCCAGCCTGATCTACAGAGCAAGTTCCAGGACAGGCTCCAAAGCTACACAGAGAAACCTGTCTTGAAAAACCAAAATAAAAAAAAAAAAAAGGAAAAGGAAGAAAAGAGTTTTTAGCCTTGCTGGCTAGTGCCTGAATTGTGTGGCAAGCAGTGCTGCCAACCAGCTCACTGAACTTTATTTACTTATTTTGCAGGCTTTTTCCCAATAATCTCCCTGGAGGAGTAGCAGATCAGAGGCAATTTTTAAATGTTCCTATGTATACCATAGCACTTTTATTGATTTCTTGATTAAGTTAAGTGGCTGGTAAGAACCACAGACTGTTAAGAAGGTATAAACTGGAAGTAGTTATAGGACAGAAAGAAAGTAATAGAAAAACACAGATCTGGGCACACTGCTCTGTAGTAGAGGGCTTGATTAACATGGGAAGTTCTGGGTTCCATCCCTAGTGCTATACAGGGAAGGAAGGAAGACTCAGGGAAAAAAAGGAGGGAGGGAGGGAGGGAGGAAGGGAGAAAAGAAAAGAGGGAGGGAGGGAGGAAAGAAAAGAGGGAAGAAAAGAGGGAAGAGGGAGGAAGGAAGGGATGGAAGAAAGGTTATAAATCATAAAATCCCTTCCACTTGGGCTGGAGAAATGGCTCAGTGGTTAAGAGCAGTGCCTTGTCTTCCAAAGGTCCTGAGTTCAATTCCCAGCAACCACTGGTGGCTCACAACCATCTGTAATGAGGTCTGGTGCCCCCTTCTGGCCTGCAGCTATACACACAGACAGAATATTGTATACATAATAAATAAATATTTTTAAAAAATCCCTTCCACTTTTGTCCAGGTGAAGGAAGAGTTAAATTCTAAGGCTTTCTAATGACAACACAAAGGGAGAAACCAGGGTAGCTACACAACTGATTTGACCAACAAAAACTAAGCTACTCAAGAGAAACAGTAACAAGACTGGAAAGAAACACTTTGGGGAGTTTCCCAATAAAAGCAACAACCCCCAGCTCTACCCCACAGCAGCTCCCCAGGGGCTGTGTTGTGACACAGAGCAGCTGAGCCCGGAGCCCTCCTCATCCCCTGGTGACTACTGTGCTAGCCCAGGACAGTGAAGCTGCGCATGTGCCTTAACATGGTCCGGCTAGAGAGCTGTCTTTTGGAACAAGGAGTGGTCACTATTTTCAGAATCATAAAGAATATTTTAAAGTCAGGCATGGTGGCACACACCTGTAATACTAGTACTTGGGAAGTAGAGGCAAGATCAGGAATTCAAGACCAACTTCAGGTACACAGTGAGTTTGAGGCCAGACTATTACATTAGACACTGTCTCAAGATAAACTCTGTGTGTGTGTGTGTGTGTGTGTGTGTGTGTGTGTGTAACTTGTATAATAAATCACATATTGAATGATTTCATTTATATGATGACATAAAAAAGTAGTCTAAGTTCATCTATGCTGGTACCAGTGATTCAAAGGGAAGACCAAGGGGACTTACAGAACTGTTTCTTCATCATGGCTGGCTATGTTGATACATTGTTTACCCAAGTTGGACACTTACAGAGCAACCCCCCCCCCCCGTGTGTGTGTGTGTGTGTGTGTGTGTGTGTGTGTGTGCAGCACGCGCGCACACGCCTATCTGTCTGTCTTTCATCAAAAGGTTTTTTAAAAACTGGAAACTGGGGAGGGAGATGGCTCAGTAGCTAAGAACATGTATACTGCTCTTGCAGAGAATTCAAGTTGGATTCTTAGCACCCACATCAGGTAGCTTATAACTGCCAATATAACTCTAGCTACCATAGGGGTATGATACCTTTGGCATCCACGACCACACAGGCAAACATAGGTGTAGTGTTACAAAGTCATAGCTTAAACTCCAGCATGGCAACAAATAATGAGGATGATCATTTTTGTTTATCTAATGGATGTTTCCAACATTAGAAGAACCTGAGTTAGAGACACAGCTGTTGTAAAGCGCTTGCCTAGCACGCAGGAAGCCCGGGCTGATCCTCCGCACCACATAAAAGAACGGGGTGTCGTGGAGCACATCTTTAATCCCAGGTGTCAGATTCATTCAGGAAGTAAAGGCAAAAGGACTAGAAGTTCAAGGTCATCCTTGGTTACTTCGGGACTTGGAGGCCAGCCTGGGATACATGAAACCCTGTCTAAAACGGGGGGAAGGGGGGACGGGGTGGGGGGGACGGGACAGAAAAGCAGAACCTGTGAGCATAAAAAACTAAAGGCCTATCACGCTTTGTTCAGAATACACAACCTATTCATTCAGTCTCACACCTTTTGTGTGTGTGTATATATATATATATATATATATATATATATATATATATATATATATACCATCCAAACTCATCTGTCCCAGCAGTATTCTTTTGAGTTAGTTAATCTATAAACCTACGAATTAGGTCTATTCAAAGGTCAAAGGTCAAAGAAGAACTGCATCCAAGTGTAAATGTGTGGCTGACTTAGTTTAGACATCACCATCTTGGGACATAAGGAAAGTGCTTGTGGAAAAATTTTACAGGGGAGGCGTTTGAGACTGGTGGAACTGGGTAGACACTAGGCTGTGCAGCAACTCCAAGAACAGTCTCCAGGCCCCCTTCCAAAGCAAACTCCATGGCGGCTGCTCTGCTCTGCTCCATAAAGCTCAACCCTAGAGGGCCAGGCCAGATTCTGTGGCCTGGAAAATTACTGCAGTGTACCTTCCAGCCGCCAATGAAGCAGCACAAAATCGGCCATTTCAGAAGACCCTGGGCTGCAAAGTCAGAGAATCACGCCCTTTACAAACCCAAGGAGAGGGAGTGTCTGGCAGCTCCAGTGTGGCAGAACTTAGACTGAGGATCCCCAAGTGAAGAACAGGATGAAGCTGGGGATGCCTTGCCAAGATACCCGCTGGCTCCATGAGGACAGGAACGAGGAGGGCAGGTAAAGGACAGAAACAAATAAGGGCAGTCTCCTCTAGCCAACACCACCCACCTGCCTGCCAGGACACACTCAGACAGCACAAGCAGCTCAATTCTTTTCTTTATTATCATTTTTGTTCTCTCTCTCTCTCTCTCTCTCTCTCTCTCTCTCTCTCTCTGTGTGTGTGTGTGTGTGTGTTTTCTCTTTTCTCTTCTTCTTCTTCTTCTTCTTCTTCTTCTTCTTCTTCTTTTCTTTTTTGTACTTTGAGACAGAGTTTCTCTGTGTAACAGGCCTGGCTGTTCTGGAACTCACTTTGTAGACCAGGCTGGCCTCTAACTCAGAGATCCACCTGCGCCACCACTGCCCAGCAATTCTTTTATTTTCAATTATATATATAGAGGTCTGTGTTTGTGCACACGAGTCCAGGTGCCCTCAGAGGCTCTGATCCCCTGGAGCTGGAGTTACAGGCAATGTGAGGTGCCCAACAAGGGTACTAGGAACCAAACTCAGGGCGTCTGCAAGAAGATTGTGTGCTTTTGAGTGCTGAGCCATCTCTCCAGCCCAAACCACTCAGTTCTTATCGTTGACATTCATATTCAAAGGCATTGTGTGATGGTACACAGGAAAAGAATTCCTGGGTTTTATCTTTGGATTAGCCACTGGTAAGTTAGTGTCTGCTAACACAAATTGTCGGGTGCTTTGAAATCTCCAACTGCACAATGGTTACCAGGGGTGTTTAGGCGAGTACCTAGAGTGCCTAGTACGTGCCCAGAACTGAATACTAATGTGAAGGGGCCCACAGCAGCCAAGTGGTATAACAAATGCCAAGGTACAGCGAGGCAAGCAGAGCACAAAAAAAGAGTCAGTGGATACTTGGGAAAGAACAGTGTGGCCAACAGCAGGAGCTGTGCTGTGCTGTACTGTGCTGTGCCCTCCGCCACTGCAAGGTTCCTCTCCAAGCCATCCTGTCCCTCCCTTGCCCACACATCTGCCTCATTTGCATCTCCCTGCCAAGCACAATTCTCGGATTACCAGTCTGCCCGGGGTTACCTCTGCTACAGGAAGTTTCTGTCCTTTCTAGTAGAATGGCTGTGGTGATATTGGAGCAACTTGTCCGTCTGTCCCTCCCTCCCTGAGTCGACTCAAGCCAACCAAAATGATAAGGGCCAACTGGAAATGTGGGGCAGACCTTAGAGGCAGCAAAAGACAATTAGTTCCCTAAGCTTGAGAGGGCTTTGGTGTCCAGCAGGGAAGCCTGGTAGTTGGGAAGGAATATGCCAGGTTCGACTCTGAAATAAAACCAGTATGAGCACTATCTCTCTGTGCTAGCTTTGTACCAAATGTCACCTATCGGCTCTGGCACCAAGTCGACCAACTGCAAGTCCTTTCTATAACCTAGAAAGCATCTTAGTGCAACCTCTGCCCTCTGAAGAGCCTTACCAGATTCCATACGAACAAACGGATATAACTAGCTAAAGTCTATGTGAGTGGAGAACCCTGAACAGTCTGCTCTCGGGGCTGTTATCCATCCACCGCACATCAACGTTAGCTACACCAGCTTAGGTGCACATCTGAAGACACTGTCACCTGGGGTCCTCTGAGCACCACCACTACTGCGATGACATCTCTGACCACCAGTCATTTAAGGGTTTATGGGATACGGCAAAGAGCTCTCAAGACCCTATTCCAACACCACTACCCATCCTCAAAGTATTATTAAACAGATCTTCTATGGCCCTTGCCTGTCCCACACAGCAATGTTATTCTACCTAAAACTCCTAACTGCTTTTCTGCTTTTCGTGAACTAAATGCCACGTTTCCCTCTTACTCAAAGTCTTGCACAAGAGCTGCGATGAAGCTCACCCTTCATTTACCTACACACCTCTGTCTCACCACACTCAGCCGCTCAATCTTACCAATTTACACTAACTTTTCCCTGGCTCCTGGTGTTGGCCGCCTGTAAGTAGCCTTTTTCTATTCTCCATTAGAATCTTCTTTTTCCTCCTTTCAGGTTTTTTTGCTTTGTTTGTTTGTTTGTTTCACGTAGCACAGGCTGGCCTTGAACTTGCGACCCTCCAGTCTCCACCTCAGAATGCTATGATTGCAGGTGTACAGCACACCAGTTCTATATGGGTCTTAAGAATCAAACCCAGAGCTGCATCCACACTAGGCAAGCATACTACCAACCAAGCTACCTCCCCAGCCTCAATCCATCAGAATGTTTCTAGTCTGTGCATGCTTCGCATCAGTAAGTGCACCGTGCGCATGCTATCCTGGTAGAGGCCAAAAGTGGGCACTGGATCCTCTGTACTGGAATTCAGATCACTATGAGCCACCATATTGATCCTGCAGACCAAACCTCGGTCTTCTTCAAGAGCAGCAAGGGCTCTCAACCCAAAGGCCATCTCGCCAGACCCCACATATCAGAATTTAACTAACTCCTTGCCATCTCTCTAAATGTCTCTACTTCTATGAAATTATCTGAAAGCTGTATCCCATTTTCAGAAATATCACTGCAACATCTACCTTCTACTTTTGAAATTTTTAATTAATGTTTGCCGGATATGGTTTCTCCGTGTAGTTCTGGCTGTCCTGGAACTCACTTTGTAGACCAGGCTGGTCTTGAACTCAGAAATCCACCTGCCTCTGCTTTCCAAACACTAGATTAAGGGTGTGTGGCACCACCACCCAGCCTGATTTTTTTTTTCATATCAACACCTTGTCCCACTCCTAGACAGAAAGTTATAGAACAAAGAAACCATTATGTGCTGGCTAGTTTTATGTCAACTTGGCACAGGCTAGACTGACTGGAGAGGAGGGAGCCTCAACTGAGAAAATGCCTCCATCAGATCAGGGTGTAGGTAAGCCTGTAGAGCATTTTCTTAGTGATTGATGTGGAAGGACCCAGCCCATTATCGGTAGTGCTATCCCTGAGCTGGTGGTCCTGAGGTGTATAAGAAAGCAGGCTGGAGAGATGGCTCAGTGGTTAAGAGCACTGGCTGCTCTTCCAGAGGACCCAGATTCAGTTCCCAGCACCCACATGGCAGTTCATAAATGTCTGTAACTCCAGTTCCAGGGCTTCTGACATCCTCACACAGACATATATGCAGGCAAAACACCCATGGACAGAAAGAGTGAGAGAGAGACAGAGACAGAGACAGAGAGACAGACAGAGAGACAGAGAGAAAGAGAGAGACAGAGAGAGAAGGAGGAGGAGGAGGAGGAGGAAGGAAGGAAGGAAGGAAGGAAGGAAAGAGGAAAGAAGGAAGGAAGGGAGATAGGTTAAATCACGTGGAACAAGCCAGCAAGCAGCAACCCTCCATGATCTTGGCATCAGCTCCTGCCTCCAGATTCCTGACCAGACGTCCTTCAGTGATGGACTGTGATGTGAAAGCGTAAGCCAAATAAACTCTTTCCTCCCCAATTTGCTTTAGGTCAAGGTGTTTCATTATAGCATTAGTAACCCTAACTAAGATGCCATATCTTGGCCATCATATCCAAACAACCTAGCACATTGCTTTGTTTGAGCTATGTATTAAACAAACAAGACTGGGTGAAAGGCTGTGATCATTTCAGCCAAGAAACCCTCTTCTATTTGTTAATAATTTTAGTTGTTTTCCTTTAAAGCTATCCCAACAGTGGTTATGTCTTTTTTCTGCATATGGAGCCCAAATTGCACACCATCCATATCTTAAACTACCAGGTTATTTTGTGAAGACGGAGCAGGAAGTGTGCTCCCCTGTCATTACTTTGCCACCCTAGAGTTTGGGACTGCCATCCTCTGTACACTTTTCCAGGGCTAAACCAATATACCTCACACAGGGACAGGCAAATGACAGGCTCTGGGCACTGGAGGCCAGCCTCACAGATGACACGAAGACGGGTGGTGGGCTGAGCTGGCAGAGATTGCTAGAAAGTGGCAGGGTGGCTCGTTGGGGCTCTGGTGGCTGTGGTCAAGCCCTGGGTACAGCTGGGAGGGGCAGCTTTATTACTCTGGTAGCTCTTGGTATGCAGGGTGTGGAGGAGGGAACACTAGCAACCCCCTTCCTACTTCTCCATTCCTACCTAATTCCCTGCTCCTTCCCAAAGGAACAGCTCTGAGCTGGGAGTAAGACACAGCATAGGAGGGAATTTTGATGCAAAACATCTGGGCTTCTTAAAACAAAAATAAAAAAAAAAAGTTTAGGGAACAAGTATAGCCATCTTTCAAATCTCACCCTACCTCCCCCCACTCCCCATGCCCCCCCACTCCCCCCACCCCACCCCCGCACCATAAAGAAATCAAGACAGGACTGGGACACATGTCACAGCGGATGAACTTTAGAGTCCTAGGAAACTAAGAAGAGGGAATCGTGACCCTCAGTGGCCAGGCCTGGGCTCTTGTTAGAAGTCACAACAAGGACCAGGCATGGCGGCACATGTCTTTAACTCCAGTACTGGGGAGGCAGAGGTAGGTGGATCTCTGTGAGCTTGAGCCAGCCTGGCCTACAGAGTGAGTTCGGGGACAGCCAGGACTACACAGAGAAATCCTGACTCAAAAACAAAAACAAAAAAACCCAGAAAGAAAGAAATCACAAGGAGAAAAGGAGAAAGGCAGACTATCTGACATATACCCACTGTCAGCACTGGGGAAACTGAGGCAGGAAGATCTTGAAATCAAGCCCAGCCTGCAATATAGCAAGCTGCAGATTAGCATGGGCTACAGAGTGAAAAGCTGTCTCAAAAAGAAAAAAAGAAACCACAAGGAGCACAAAGTCAATTTTGGAATAAGAAGCTGGGAACATATTTTTGGAGAAGGGTCAGTTTGGAAAAAGAAATAATTTTTTTAAATAAAAGTTTAAAAGCCCACAAGTCAGATCCACCGAGGAGAGAAACACAACAGATTCAGAAACTGGTATAAAGAAGCCAGCAAAATCCAGAGGCTAGAAGGGAACCAGAGTGCAAGCTTATTATTATTATTATTATTATTATTATTATTATTATTAATTATTTTATTACGGCCAGCTGGGCCTGGTCTTGGACCAGAAAGCACTCCTGAGGTAGAGGAAAAGTGAAGAGGAGGGATGGCAACCACTGACTTCAGGACCACAGAGCAACGGCTTTCCTGTCTAGTGTATAAAGAGTACCCCCATGAACCATGCTGGCAAAGGGTGTTCCGAGCAGGAAGTGAATTCAAGCCTCCCCCACCCCTACACACTCCAAGGAAACTCAGCCACCTGCACCTGGGTGACCAGAGTGTGAAGGCTTCTACAAAAAACAAAACCTGAGGAGGGAGGCTGGGGTCAAGCGAAGAAAGAATTCTAAGTATGGCTACATGCTTGCATCTCAGAGCAACCTTCTTCCCCAGGTGCACAGGCTCGTTCACCTCGACAGTGCTCAAGAGGCAGAGACCATAGTCTCTTATCCCAACTGAGAGGGGCCCTGGAGACCATGTAGGCCAAATCCCTCCTTTCCTCTTGATCTCTAGCTACATATAGTAGCTTGATCTCCTGCGACAGCCAGTCTCCTAGCTCACAGCTAGAATTATGTTCTTTGCCACAGAGAGGTTGGGCTATAAGCACACGTCTCCAAACCGTCCCTGCTTAGACAATAATTTTTTCTGAGCCACAATAGACAAAAGACCACATCCAGTTGTTGACCAAAGTATCTACCAAGAGGGTAATTTTTGAGATTCCTTAAGCAGAAAAGCGAAATCCAAGCAGAAGATAAATGCGAACTTCCTCTTTAGGCTTGGGAAGGGCACCTGACCCTTCTGGAAACTTCTCCACTCCTTTCTGGCTACCATATGACATTTAACTTTGTTAGGCTAATCAAAAGTATATTGGAAGTCACTGTGGATAATCATACCTATTGAAGAAGGAAAAGGCCATTTCCTCCCGTTTTCCTAAGCAGAAACGTGAATGCTTTGGTGAAATAAAATATGTAAGTAGGAATCTACCCATGGCAGGGTCGCCTTGAGAGGGATCTAGGGAGTTTGTTAGATTCGCGGGCTTTGCAAGGGCTTCAAACACTGGAGGAGGCAGTCTGGACGAGCGGAGAACTACGCATTCAGTAGGTGGGATACTTGGAAACAGTGGCGCACGCGATGCGGGAAGACCAGGCGGCTCTCTCGAAGGTGTAATTGAAAAAGAACCCCAGAAATTTCGGCCGGAGGGGAAGCAGGGAGCCAACTACACACCAGCAAGCGGAGGGCAAAGCTGGGGCGGCGCCGACCGCAGCATGCGGCCGAATTGCGCCGCAGCGCCGGAGCCCGCGCTCGCTAACCACGCGTTTCTGTTCGCGATGCTGCTTGTTCCGCACGGTGGAAGGCTCCCCAAACCTCTCCCGGCGCTCCAGGAGCCACGAGAGCGTCCTGGTCCCACTCCGCCCTGGGCAGGCCATAATCAGGGACCCACGGCGGGCCTCACCAGCCAGGGTCGCGGGTAATGCAAGGGGCGGCGCTGGCACCTGGAGCCTGTTAGGAGAGGCGGATCCCTGCCCCGGAGCGCCCGCCCACCTCTGCCACCTCCTTGGGCCCCCGGCGCTACGTACTGCGATTCAGGGGGTTCCCGCCGGCCTGGGCCGACGCCACCAGCTCCAGATACAGAGTCCAGAGTCCCACCGACACCACGGCGAGCAGCAGCAGCAGCCGGAAGCGCCTCCTCAGCAGCTTGATCGGACGCAGGAGCAGCATCAGCAGCGCGGCGCGGGGGCTCCCCATGGCTCTGCGCCCGGCCGGCCGCCCAAGCACGGGCTACCCCGTACCCGCTGCCCCGACCCGGCTCCGCCGCTCAGCGCGGCGCGCAAGAAGTCTCCCCCGGTCGCTCTCCGGCCGGCCGGCGGCTCATGCTCCGCGCGCTGGGGTCTCTCGGCTGTGCGGGCGTCTCGCAGGTCTCTCTCCGGCCGCGGAGCCCGGCTCCTCCTCCCCAAGTGTCCACTCCACGCCTCTCCTCGTCGCAGGCCCGCCACTTCCCTTCCTCCCTCCCCGCTCGCTCCAGCACCCAGCCTAGGAGGTTCTCCTAGGTGCCCGCGGGCTCCTGCGCTCGCTCGCTACAGTTGGGGCGCTTTCTCTCCGCTCGGAGCTTTACCTTACACCCTACCTGTCCCGCCTCCGCCTCGGCCCCGCCCCCAGGCACAGGTGGGCCCTGCCCCCTAGAGGCAGAGAGCTGGCGAGAGGTGGGGCCAGAGAGCAAGTCCTTGGTGCAGCCACCCGCTTGGGGTTAGGTGGGAGGGTGTGTGGGATGTGTGATAAGGGAGATTTGAGAATGAAAGAAGATTCGAGTTAGGACGTGGGCTCTGTGACTGAAGGAAACTCAGGCACCGCCAAGATATTTGAGGGTGCTCCTTCCGAAGCTGGTGTGGAGTTGAGACTCATTTTTGTTAGAGTGACCTGGGTGACCTTGGCCTCAAGGCCTTTCTCTGTCTAGCCCCAAGGGACACTTAGCCTTAACTCTGTCTTCCAAGTCAAATTTGAATACCGTTCTTTCCTGGTCACAACTACACTCTGAAAGGCACTGGGGGGGGGGGGGGCTTAACAAGGAGTTTCCCCCATTTCGGGATTTCGGGTGGAAGTGATGCTGGAGAACTTAAAAAAGAAAAAAAGACTGGAGGTGCAACTCAATAGTAGACCACATGCTTGGCTTGTAGGAGGCCCTGGGTTCCATTCCTAGAACTATAAAAGAAATAAGGAAATGAAGAGTGAGGCGAGCTGTTGTAGAGATGGCTCACCCATGGGTGTGTGATGCTCTCTACAGGACCTGAACTGGGTTCACCTGCAAACCTAACTTTCTCTGCTAGCTTCTGCTGCTGCAGCCTCCGCTCACGTGCATTACCCACACAGACACACGCATGCACACAGAATATATATATATATATATGTATGTATGTATATGTATATATATACATATATATGTATATATATATATATATGTTTTTCGATGGAGGGTGTCTCTGTGTAACAAACAGTATTGGCTGCCCCAGAACTCGCTTGGTAGGCTAGATTGGCCTCGAGATCACCTTACCTCTCCCTCCCAAGTGCTGGGGATTAAAGATGTGCACCACCACCCCTAGCTAAAATAAAATATTTTAAAAAGAGGAAAAAAAGAAAAATGAAAAGGAGGGGCACCTCTTCCTTAAGGAGCCCATACCACTGTTGCATATGCATTACTTCCTTCTGAGTCCCTCTTTTTCTCCACCCTCATGCTTAAGTCTTTATTAAAATACCTTTAATAAAATCTGGAGCTTTACTTCATGCGCGCGCGCACACACACACACACACACACACACACACACAAACACACACACTGAAAAGGAGGGGGGAATCACTCAGGGTTGAAAGGGTCCAGATACTCCACATTCCAAGGCCCTGACTTTAGGCAGAGAAAGCAGTATTACCTGATTTAAATGGGAAAGTTAAAAACCCAGATGGGCAGAGTGAATTATCAGAGGTCACCCAGCGGCTGGAGGCTCAATTTTTCCCTCTTGTGGAGAAAAAAAGTCAGAAGAATGTGGAGAGATCTGGGCATGGTGACATCTGCCTGTGATCCCAGGGATCAGAGGTAAATGTAAGGAGGACCTGAAATTCAAGTCATCCTCAGCTACATAGTTGAATTTGAGGCCAGCCTAAGATACATAAAAGTACATAAAGATACATAGGGGGAAAAATTGGAAGAGGAGGAAAAGTGGAAAGTTCCAATGTGTCGCAGGATATTTTAAAATCAAGCACCTGCCATGAAAGGCTGTAGAAGGGCAGGATCTAAGGAACTAAGCATTTCCTCAGTCCAGTTCTTCAGTGGGAGGGAGCGCAAAGGGCAGCTTCTGAGGGACGTCCCTGGGAAGTGTCCCTGTGTCGTCCTAAAGCCCTGGATAGCTGTTCATTTGTTTGTTTACCGAAAGTCCAAAGCAGGAGGGCAGCTTGTTCAAGATGGCCTGAGTCTGCCGGGAAGGGACTGGGGTCCCTGTCAAATCTCTCTCTTTCATTGGGAGCAGCGCTGCTGGGCGTCAGGCTGAGTCACTTGCAGCGATTTGTCATGGAAATGGGTGGTAGCCTGTTCCTACCATGACTCTCTCCTGAAAGCTGGCAAGCATTTCATTCAACCGAATAAATGCTCAAAGTGGGAACCCGGTGAGACGGGAAACAGGGAGCAAGCTGTCTCGTGGAGGAGAAAGGGTATTCACAAAGAAATCAGACGCTTTAAAGGTCAAATTTCTGGCCCAAGCAGTAAGTTTGCAAGAAAGTCAGAAGAAGAATTAAACCACCTTGCCCCTCTCCACCTGTGCCCTCCTCGCCTCTCTTTTTTTCGACTTTGTTTCTTTGCTTAGGACTGGGCTCAGGTCTTAGGCATGCTAGACCCTTGAGCCACACCCTAGCCCTGTGTTCTGTTCTTATAAAACTTCCCTGATAAAGATGGAGGTGTGGGGAGAGGAGAGCAGGAAATTCGCATGGTTCCCCTCTCCTCTCTTCTGTCCACGTTCCTGCTGCATGTGCCTCTGTGGTACCCTGCTTGCTCTACACCCCTTTGCATGCTGGGCAGGTGGCAGAGCACTGATTGACACCTGACCTTTGCATTATTCCTTTTTGGCTTCTGGTGTATCACAGACTCTGGCACTCAAGTCTCTTTCCCTATTGACTGAACTCCAGAGCTAAGTACATGGGTTGGAATACTCACGCTGACCCACACACACAGGCTAATATATTGAATATATTGCTTATCATGTCGTCTTGCTGTGTCGACTGGAGACTCATTAATTCTTCAGATGTCTTTTGGTGACTTTTTACCCTCTGACACTGACCCTACCATAACCCAGAGTCACAATGTAGAGGCTGCGCCAGAAAGGAAAATTAATTTCTTTCCTATTACCTGCAGTATCATTTGGGAAGCGCTTTCTCTGGGTTTGGGTTTGGCAAGAATCTCAGGGCAAGCCATGCCACAGAAAAAGTCTTCTTTTCTGATTATAGAAGCTTTGAAAGAAAGGTCAAGGCAAGCTTTGTAAAGTGGGCAAACGGTCAGCACAGAGACACAAGGATTCTGGGGGTAGAAAAAAACAGAAACCAAGAGTGAGCTGGGGTGTATCTCAGTGCTAGAGGATGTGTTTAGCATACACAAAGCCTTGGGTGTGATCCCCAGTGCAGGTGGGTGCACACTAACATGCACTTGTGTGCACATGAATATACACAGGAACCCCCACCCCCAAAAAATAATCCTTAAAGTAAGAGGAGGGGGGGAAAGGTGATATGCATATGATATGAAAGCAGAAGGAAAACTAGAGGAAGGAAGAGTAACAGAGGGGCAACAAGAGAGGACCGAATAAGAACAAACATAATGAAACATGTGTGCACATATGCATGTGTGTGTGCGTGTGTGTACCACAATAAAGTTAACCACTTCGTATACTAAACTCTAAAAAAAAACTTATTTTAAAAAGGAAGTGAGGAGCTGGAGAGATGGTTCAGTGGTTAAAAGCACTGACTGCTCTTCCAGAAGACCTGGGTTCAATTCCCAGCAACCACGTAGTGGCTCACAACCATCTGTAATGAGATCTGGTGCCCTCTTCTGGCCTGCAGGCATATGTGCAGGCAGAGTACTGTATACATAACAAATCAATCTTTAAAATAAATACCTAAAAAGGAAGAGAAGGATAATGGGTAATGTTGCGAGGTGATAGTGTGATAGTGCATGCCTATAATCCAGCACTCAGGAGGCAGAAGCACGTGAATCTCTGTGAGTTCAAGGCCAGCCTGGACTACAGAGCAAGTTCCAGGACAGCTAGGGCTACACAGAGAAAGCTTGTCAAAAAAAAAAAAAAAAAGCCTGATAGTCTAGGTAGGGTAGCAGCAATGCCGAATACAGAACAATTCTTTTAAAAAATATATCTTTTAGACTTATTTTATGTATATGAATGTGTGTACCTCAGAGGTCAGAAGAGGGCAACCTGGAGTCACGGGTGGCTGTTACCTACCATGTGGGTTCTGGAGTCACAGATGGCTGTTACCCACCATGTGAGTGCTGAGAATCAAACCCAGGTCCTCTGGAAGAACAGCCAGTGCTCTTAATGACAGAGCCATCTCTCCAGCCCCTGCAGAGCAATTAGTGTTCTACCACATAGAGATACATGAGGCCATAGGCTAGGGATGCAGCTCAGTCAGTAGAGGGCTAACCTAGCCTTCACAAAGCCCTAGGCTCAGTCCCTAGTGTTACACCAAACTAACCTGCAATCCCAGCACTCCAGAGGTGGAAGTAGGAGAATCAGAAATTTAGGTCATCCTGAATTACATAGTGAATTTGAAGCTAGCCTGGGTTACATAGCAAGAGCCTGTCTCAAATCCCCCATCACCCAAAATAAACACATTTAAGTACGTGAGAAACTGTGTTAGAGCGCTATTCATCTTGGCAAGGCTTCAGTTTTTTTTTCTCTCAACTCATGAAAATCATTTATAGAGAAGCAATAGGTTTCACTGGTTCATTTTACAGATAAAATACATAGGCTCAAAGATGTTAAATGCTAGATGCTGTACAGGCAACTCATGAGTCTTGAGCAAAAGAAAAAAGAAAGGAAAGGAGGAAGGAAGGAAGGAAGGAAGGAAGGAAGGAAACAAATCTTTCTGGTGTTAGAGATGGGGAATATAAAATTCAGGACTTGTAATGTTGGCCAGACACCTTGACCTGCATGCATTCCTGACCTCATCTGTATCTCACACGAGACTCCAACCCAGAAGCTCTTACTCCAGGTCCTGTGTTCATTTCTTTTTGAGGTTCTGGGGATGGAACCCAGGACCTTACGAATGCTTTCACACAGAGCTGTATCCCAAGCCCTGGGAGCCAGTGTCTTTTTATTCCTCCCTTGCATATGCTGCTTCCAGGAAACGGAAGTTCCCCTGGAGAAATGAATTCACCCTGGAAACTCTGAGCTCCCTTTCAGCACATCTGCAACTCATTCAGACATGCTCTGCTCCTCACCCTTCCTCTCCCTGGCCTCAGCAGGGCCACCTGCTCTCTTCTTTAGTGAAGACATGTTTATTTCCATCCATGGTTTCCTGGGTTCATTAGCTACAAATAATTTTACAGAGTTTGCTTCTACAGGGCCACTTCCAAGAGCAGGTAGAAACCCTTACTGAGTTAATTGCTCTTATTGTGCTATTTTATTACAGCAGGGTCTCAATATGTCACCCAGGCTAGTCTCTCAATTCCTGGACTAAAACAATCCTCCTGCCTATGCCGCCACCAACCGGCACCATAAGCATGCTTCACCACACCAGGCCTGAACCCTCCTTCCTGGTTTCTTCTCTTACTTGCCAGTATGGTCAGATCATTCCATCTGGATGATAGAATAAGCAGCAGGAACTCTGCTGAAGTCCTCTGTCTGTAACTTTACAGACAGAAAAAGTGGTGGATACTCATCCTCTCCACGCAAGAAGAGGTGCAGACCTGTAATCCCAGAGAGTAAGGAAGTTAAAACAGAAGAATCTCAAATTCAGGTCAGTCTGGACTATATATAGACTGACTCGGAGGCAGCCGCAGCAAACACAGCACCAATGTTATGTTTTAAATGAAGAAGGACTGAAGATAGAGGATTTGCCTAGCATGTGTGGGTCCTGTATTCAGCCCCCGATGCTGAAAATAAAGGGCAAGATTGAGCCACAAGAGTTGAGGGATGTTGAACAGGATGGCAGTTTATTAGTCAAACAGATTGCTGTGAGTTTGAAGCCAGCCTAGTCTACTTAGTGAGTTCCAAACCAACCAGGACTACATACATAGTAAGACCCTGTATCAAAAACAAAAAACAAACAAACAAATAAATCCACACTTTTGTTTGTTTGTTTTGTTTTTTCAAAATGATTTCTCTGTGAAACAGTCCTGGTTGTCCAGGAAATTGTTCTGTAGGTCAGGCTGACCTCCAACTCACAAAGATCTTCCTGTTTCTGCTTCCTGAATGCTGAAATTAAAGGTGTGTGCCACCACTGCCCAGTTACAAATTCATACTTTTTAAAAAAGGAACAAAAGACTGGATTTGATATTCAAACATAGTTGGGCTATGTAAGTTTGAGGCCAGCCTGGTCTACAGAGTGAGTTCCAGGACAGGCTACACAGAGAAACCCTGTCTAGAAAAAAAGAAAGAAAGAAAGAGAAAGAGAAACAATGGAAAGAAAAAGAAAAGAAGGAACAAAAGAAATCAGACAAAGGAAGGTACAGAAAAGATGAAAGGTGGACAATGTTATACTCAAATCAAAGTAAAGCTCTCAGACTAGGGGAAACCCTCACCATCCACATGCTACGAGACCCTGACTTTATTATACCCTGTTCCCCAGTTTTCAGCACAGTGTTCAGGGAACTGCAAGGAGGTATTCCCAGAGCAGAAATATGTGCTTTGAAGTTTTCCACTGAGCAATCCATTGCTTGGACTTGCTTCCTTTTCCAGTTCATAGTGAGAACGCACCCTACACACCCATTACTTTTTAGACAGGATTTTATGTAGCCCATGCTGGCCCCAAACTCCCTTGGTACAGGAGGCTAACCTTGACTATCTGATCCTCCTGCCTTCACCTCCCAAGTGCTAAGTTTACAAATATGTAATACTATGACCAGTTTGAGCTTTGTAGTTTGAAATGGGGCTCACTATGTGACAGGCTGGCTGAGGTCTTCCTGTCTCAGTCTTCGGAATGCTAGGATGATAGCCTTGTGCCTCGGGCAGGCTTGTTAGTTTGTGCACTGCGGATCAAACTCTGAGCCTCATACATGACAGGTATTTTTACCATTGAGCTACATGCCCACATTTTCTCTTCTAGCTGACCAAGTTTGACCCAAGTGTGCCACCATGGGCTGGTTTATGTGTTGCTTGGCATCAACTTTGTGCAGGTTAAGAAAAGATTGTATCCACTGAGTTGTATCTTAACTCCTGCTTCCAAATCATGACAACCATGCTTCCTGCCTTCCATCAGTAAAAGGGATTCCCCAGAAATTCACCAGAACTTATGGGGGAGGAATGCAATTTTATTTGCTTGGGCTTTTCAATAGAATAATATCAATTATTTTCCCCCACTGAGGTTTGCTCTGTTGCTAGGAAGCCCAGAGGATATAGTTAAAAAGCACTCTTCTTCCTCCTTCTCCCCCTCTATCTTTTTAGAGTTTGGTGTTGACACCAAGTCTTTAGATCATTCATGACAAGCAGCTCTAGCCCTGAGCTGCACTCCTAACCCCCAGAAAGGTCATTTGGATTTCTCTTTACGTTTAATTTTTATTTTTATACTACAATTGAAAGTTTATCTTATCACTTAGGACAGAAGACCTCTTTAATTGATGTCAAAACTTAAGTCAGAAGAGCTTCCCCTGAAGCTCTACTTCCTGTGTCTCTGAAGCCCCACAGAACTGCAGGTGCTGCCCAGTGAAGAGCCCTTGCCCAGCATGCTTGAAGCCCTGGGTCCCATCCTGGTGTCTGTGCTTGCGGGGCAGAGTTGGGAGGCAGCAGGAGTTCTAAACTTAAAAGACAATACTCCCTTACCTTTCTCCAGGAAGACACTCTCATGCCTGCATCCTGCACTCTGGTACCACGGATAATGGTGGGGAATGGGGACAGCAGAGTCACTTCTCAGGCTAAGCTGAGTCTGGCATGTCCCCAAGCCACGTCTACTAGCTAGCTATGTGGCTCACCGTTCCTCTAAGCCGTTCCCAGCTACAGTGAGGACCTGACACTTTTCTTCTGTCCTGCAAGGATGTATTTCACAGGCTTAGTTCTCAGAAGCTTGCACACACGCATGAGTCTGCACTCCCTGGTAGGGAGCTGCACAGACCATGGACCCAGAAGCAGCTCCTGGGCACACTTCAGCTCTCTGGCTCCACCTTCTGCATCTCTGGGGATGTTCCCAGCATTTTCAGAACAGGCTGAAGGACCCTGGGCCTCTGGTGTTTCCCCTCTCTCTCTATCCTTCCATTGTGAAGAAAGAAACTCTTTAAGGGTCCTCACGTATACTAGGCAAATATAGTTACTGATCTAAGTCTTTAGACCTGAGCAATCTTTTGTTTGTTCTGGTTTTGTTTTGTTTGAGACAAGATCTTCTCTTAGCCCCTGTTGGTCTGAAACTCACTGTGTAGTTCTATCTGGAGTTCAATACTCATTGATCCTCCTGCCTCAGCTTTCCAAATGCTGGGGTTATTGTCATGGCTTCTGACCTGTTTTTATACTTCTGGCGATCTGCCTGCCTCTTTAGCATCCAGTTGAAAAAAAAAATCACTCAATAAATATTCTTTTTTTTTTTTTCCTAGAGACAAGCAACCCTGGCTGCCCTGGAAGTTGCTCTGTAGACCAGGCTGGCCTTAATCTCAGAGATCTACCTGCCTCTGCCTCCTCAGTGCTGAGATTGATTAGAGGCATGCATCACCTCTGCCTGGCATCAATAAACATTCTGTAATAATGGAAACTAAGCCTAATCTCTATTCACATGAGTCTCTGTCTCCTCGACAGTCCACTCACCTAATGCCTTCCCCCTAGTAAAGCAGGCATGGTCCAGCCTGAAGCTGTAGCTCGGTGACTGGCTCTTGCCTAACACATTCAAAGCTTCGGACTCAAATTCCAGAATGGAAAAAGGAGGAGGAAGAGAAGGAGAAGAGGAGGAGGAGGAGGAGGAGGAGGAGGAGGAGGAGGAGGAGGAGGAGGAAGAAGACAAAGAGAAGGGAAAGGAAGAGAAAGAAGAAAAAAAAGAAAGGAAGGAGGAAGGAAAGAGGGAAGGAAGGAAAAAAAGAAGGAAGGAAGAAAAAATGAAGAAAGAAAGGAACACATCTATACTCCATTTCTGCTTTTCTTTCTCTGGCTTTCACGTTGTTCCTCAAACACAGTTGCACCCACTCACCTGCCTGGATCGTTGTAGGCACCTTGGACAAATAGCTCCTTACTGTGCTACATTAACCTACCTTCTGCTTTGCCGGGGAAGGACAATGGTCCTAAAACCCAGGACATGTGCCAAGTGTCACAAAACAGCAGTAGCACTCAAGCCCTGAACAGACTTTCTGAAAACCGTCTTTGTCTAGGTCCTCTGGTCCAGGCTGTGAACCCGGTAAGAGAGCCCAGTCGGGCCACTCAGCCATCAGCCACTGCGGCATCTCAGCGGCGGGCTCGATTTCCAGACAGCGAAGCTGGGCACTGATGCAAGCCGGAGCAGCCGGTTTAGGGTTTCTCAGCCATGTTATCTAAGGACCGGCTGCTTGGGATTTGATCAGGGCTGGTTTGGGAGAGAGGCAGACGCCGGCTTCTCCCCAGAACAGACTGCTCTTTGAGCCCTGCCGCCACCGGGACTGGGGATGGATGAAAGAAAACAAAAATCCCCACTGTATGTGGTTTTCTGGAATTTAGTTTGGCCCTGGAGAGGGAAAATTAGAGAACAACATTGCTCCCCTACTCCCTACGCCCTCTGCTGGCAGTAAACCCCGCTAAAGCCTTGTCGAGGCTGGAAAGAGAAAGGGTGAGACAAAATTTCCCCAAATCCTGTCAACAGTTGGAGGCTCCCATTTCATTCCCAGGGAAGCAGCAAGCTGCTAGTGAAAAAGCCAGGTGTGTCAGTGTGTGCTGTTGCTCTGAGGCGCAGGGGTGGAATTCTGGACCTCCGACGGGCCAGGCAGGAGCTCTACCTCTGAGCCACACCCCAGGCCTGAAGTTCACTGTAAAGTCAGTTCGCAAGTCCCCACTGAAACCCGACATGCTGATCTGCCTAAGGAATGAAGAAGGTGGTGGCTTTAGCTCCCATTTTGGTTCCTTTATCCATAAGCTGCACGCACGGGGTGTGTGTGTGTGTGTGTGTGTGTGTGTGTGTGTGTGTGTTTGCAGGGAGCTGGGGTTGGATGGGTAGGGGATGGGGGGTGGAGGTGATGGAAGTGGAGGGGGGCTAGTGAGTGTGGGTGTTGAGGATAAGCAGAGGCCTCCCAGGGAAAATGGAGGGTTGAGTTCATCTTAGCACTTGTTGCCTTGGAGCTCCGAAAACATTCTTGTGTCTTGAGGATTCTGCTATTCCTTCAGGAGTCTGACTCACAGAGGGATGTCAGGGCAGGTTAAAGACAGATGTGTGTGATGGGGCCTTCTGTTCTATCATTCTGTGTCTTTCTGTTGTTGTTGTTTGTTTGTTTTTCCCTGAAGCTGAGGACAGAACCCAGAGCCTTGTGCTTGCTAGGCAAGTGCTCTTCCACTGAGCTAAATCCCCAACCCTTCATCCTATGACTTTAAAAGCAAAACAAGGGCTGGAGATTTAGTTCAGTGGTAGAGAACTTGCCTATCAAGCTTACATCCCTGGGTTCTGTCCTCAGCTCCAGTTCTGGAAAGAAAGGAGAGAGAACGAGAACGAGAGAGAGAGAGAGAGAGAGAGAGAGAGCGAGAGCGCCTGGTGTGGTGGCACATTGATGTGGGAGTCTTCTGTTTTGTGTTGATTTCATTGGTTAAATAAAGAAACTGCCTTGGCCCTTTAATAGAACAGAAAATTAGGTAGGCGGAGTAAACAGAACAGAATGCTGGGAGAAAGAAGCCAAGTGAGGAGGAGTCGCCATGATTCTCCCACTCCAGACAGACACAGGTTAAGATCTTCCCTGGTAAGCCACCTTGTGGGCTACACAGATTATTAGAAATGGGTTAGATCAATATGTAAGAGCTAGCCAATAAGAGGCTGGAACTAATGGGCCAGGCAGTGTTTAAAAGAATACAGTTTCCATGTAATTATTTCAGGTAAAGCTAGCCGGGTGGTGGGACACAGCCCGCTGCTCCTATTACAACAGAGTGGCGTTATGCCTTCGCCTTCACACATGCCTTTAATCCCAGCACTGGGGAGACAGAGGCAGGCTGATCTCTGTGAATTAGAGTCTCCAAAAGTAAGTGCTTTGGAGGAGAGGGCTAGAGGCCAGGAGAGAGCACCTGAACTGGAGAAGGGGTAGGAAGTCTAAGAGATGGCTGGGCAGGCTGCCTTTGACTGACGGAAACAAGAAGGGAATGCATAGCAAAGGAAGAGTCTCACATAGTTGTTTTTTAAAGGAAGGAGATTATTGCTTTGACATAAACTAAGAAAGAGCAGGGGCCAGGCAGTGATGGCACACACCTTTAGTTCCGACACTCGGGAGGCAGAGGCAGGTAGATCTCTGTGAGTTCTAGGCCAGCCTGGTCTACAGAGAAATTTCCAGAACAGGCTCCAAAGCTACAGAGAAATCCTGTCTCAAAAAAAATAAAGGAAGGAAGGGAGAGAAGGAGGGAGGGAGGGAGAGAGAGAAAGAGAGAGAGAGAGAGAGAGAGAGAGAGAGAGAAAAGAAGAAAGAGGGAGGCGTGGTCGTTAGCACAGAGAACAGAGCTCTTTCCCACAAATGCTGACAGGAGTTGGTCTGGGAAGTGACACTGCAGATGCAAGGCTAATCTAAGTAAAAGAGCTCCAGACAGATCAGTCTAGACTGTTTACGGAGCCTGAAGCCAAATGAAATCTTACAAAAGCTTATGTGATGACACAGCATTAGACTCATTCAGATTCTGGGTCCTGCATTTAATATTTAACTGTTCTCCAGATGTTCTCAAGGCAAGGTTGACAATTAAAGGCTCTGAGGCCGTTAGCATACTCATATTAAAGCTGTGCTAACTTAAGATTAGCACTTCTATTGTTAAATGCTGAGATGATCAGTGGCTAGGACAGCGGTGAGCCAGAAGTGAAACAGAACAGCACCAAGCCACCACAGGCCAACAGGCAGCATGGGGACACACAGTCACTGCAGCTGTGTCAGGTGAAGTCACAGACTCAGGGATATTGGGCCAATGTATACTGGACCACCGTATTATCTACTACAACTGAATGCAAATGTATAGTTATCTCAAAGACAAACGAGCTGAATTATCTAGGATAATAAGATATGTATTTAGCCAAATGAAAAAAGTTATCAACATGAAATTCCTGAATCATATTAACCTAGTATCTAGTTTTAATTTAATCTATTAATATGTGAATAAAATACAAGTGTGTGTGTATGTATGTGTGTGTTTGCGTGTGTATATGTGTATGTGTGCATGTGTGTATTTGTGTTTGTATGTCTGCGTATATGTGTGTATGTGTGTGTTTGTGTGTATGTGTGCATGTATGTATGTATGTGCTTGTATATGTGTGTATGTGTGTTTATATGTGTGTGTTTGTGTGTCTATGTGTGTGTGTTTGTGTGTGTTGCTGAAGGTGAGTCCAGAGCTCTTGGATGCTAGACAGTGGTGTACCACAGCTCCAGCAGCACTTCTTTTTTCCAGTGCTGGGGTTTGAACTCAGGACCTTATGCAAAGGACTATCTGGCAGGTGTGTGTGTGTGTGTGTGTGTGTGTGTGTGTGTGTGTGTGTGTGTTTGTGTGTGTGTATGAGAGAGAGAGAGAGAGAGAGAGAGAGAGAGAGAGAGAGAGATTACGCTAGCCAAGATGCAAAAGAGACAAGATGTCAAGAAAATCAGTAAATAGCAACTATCATTGTTCCTACTGGAAGGTGAAGCTCCCTGAAGGCACAGAGGCAAGGCCTTTGTATTTCTCAGATCAGTCCTACTCTGTACACTCTTAGTCGCCACTTTAAATGTGCTTATTTTGGTCTGGCCATCCCAAGGCACAGTGTACAATCTCCAAATGAGGAACAGCCTAGTCCCAACCACTCAGCTATGTTGTGCTGTCCCCAGGATATCAGGTGATGAAGTCCAGGGCAGATTCACAGTTGCTATGTATAAGGCTGATTCGAAACTAAGCCACCAGCCCAGACCAGAAGTGAAGAATTTCGCAGTTTTGCTCATAGAGTGGAGATTAAATACTCTTTTAAAAGCGTTTTCTTTGCAGTGCCTCCTTTCAATGGCAGCCAGCTCCTCCTTCCAGCTTTATCCTTTCTCCTGGGCCCCCTCATCTTGCCTAGTCTGGACCCATTTTGACTCTGTGCCCTTCCCTCTCAGTGCGCAGAAGCCGACTGCGATTTGCTGCAAGCCCAGGCAGATTTCACTGGCTAACAATTCAACTCAATAAATCCTACATCGAGACCTGTGGCTCAGCAGTAGAACACTTGCCTAACATGTGCAAGGCCCTGGATCTCAGTCCCCGAATCCAGAAACACACAAACCGGGTGGTGGTGGCACACATCTCCAACTCACAGAGATCCCGCCTTCCCTCTGCCTCCCAATGCTAGGATTAAAGGCTGTGCCACCACTGCCTGGCTCCAGTATCTTTCTTATCAATAGCCCCTTTTATTCTTCTGTCTTGAAATCCCTTATTCTGGTCTTTTCATTTTAACCTACAAAGTGACTATGTGTAGTAATAGGGGCGGCGGGGCTGCATCCCCAGCACCCGGCCGCCCCCATGGCTAGCTTTACCCAAAATAATTACACGAAAACTGTATTCTTTTAATCACTGCTTGGCCCATGTCTATCTAGCCTCTTCTAGGCTAATTCTCACATATTAATTTAGCCCATTTCTAATCATCTGTGTTGTGCCCCTAGGTGCGCTTACCGGGAAGATTCTAGCCTATGTCCATCCTGGGTCGGAGCTTCATAGCGTGCATCTGCCCAGGAGCTGGGAGCATGGCGTCTGTCTGAGGCATCTGCTCCCGAGAGGAGAGCTGTCGAGTCTGAGCTCACTTCCTCTTCCTCCCAGTGTTCTGTTCTGTTTACTCCTCCCACCTATCTTCTAACCAATGAGGGCCAAGCAGTTTCTTTTTATTTAACCAATGACCTTCCTCCATCAACTATGTCTTCCCCAGTCTAAAATTGGAAGTGTCCCAAGTAGGACTATCATTTCCATAAAGTTGGGGTACACACGCTACCTCCTGACATGTGGGTGAATGCTTCAGTAACCTTCCTATACTCTCCATGTATTCAGCTATCTATAATCCGCAAATCTTACCTTTTTGGCTGGTGTTTTGAACACCACAGCTCTTGGTGATTAATGCTTGCTGTGGCTGGAGGAGTTCATTTCTTTTATGGGTGTAGTCGCTGGTAATTTGTTCATGTTCCAGGAAGTAACCCCAACCAATGCTCATGCAAACAACCCTGATTAAACTCAGTGGGTCACCAAGGGGAGAAAGCCACAGCTATATATGGGGGTGTACACCTTCAATACCAGTACTTGGGAGGCAGAGGTAAGCAGATATCTCCGAGCTTGAGGTCAGCCTGGGCTATGTAATGAGACCCTATCTCAAAAAACAAAATAAAAGAAACAAAAAGCCAGAAAACCAAACCAAACGAAAGACATAAAAATAGGAGGATGACCCCACGGCCTGTGGCATGGTGGCTCAGTGACGGTGGCTCAGCAACGGGGCAGATCACACCTCCAGGTCTCTCTTATTATTAAACTTAAAATCCCTGCAGTTCAAAAATTGTGGCTTTTCCATACAACATGTGACTGCTGCCATTTTGACTGAGGTCAGGCAACCTTACCATCATCTTAACTGAGGTCAGGTGACTTCACCGTCATCTTAACTGAGTGGCTTCTCCATATAACATGTGACCACTGCCATTTTGATTGAAGTCAGGTAACCTTACCACTATCTTAACTGAGGTCAGGTAACTTCATTGCCATCTTAACTGAGAGGCCAAGTCAGGTAACCAAGTTCCACCATCTTTACTGAGGTATTCCCTGTCTGGTCCCCCAATGCTGACGCTGTTGCATGTGTGTTTTGGGCAGTAGAATGCCTTTGGTAGGGCCCACCAAGAGCATCCACTTTGCCCAATTCCTGTTCACTGTGTGTGTGTGTTCATATATGTAACTTAAATGCACTTATGTTTACTGTTAAATGTTATAATTGTCTGTTCATTGCATCTCATTTCAGACTACAAAAACAGTAAGTCTCATATTTTAAACTGTATGTACTTTTAAATCTATTACAAATATACTTTATATTTAATCCAACCCTCATTTAAAATATATTAAGATGTTGTCTACTATTGTTAGTTCTGCTGTTAACCTTCTATTGCAAGCAGTTTTTCCTTCTTTCTGTCTTTTTACTTCTTAAGAGCTAGTGCAGTCAAGCTCAGACCCAGCTCTCCAAGCAGATTCTGTACTGTAGTTACATCTGATAAACAGCCCTCAACTGCTCAGAGATCTGGGGAATATAGTATTTAAATATTTAATTATTAAAAAATTTTTATAACAAAAAGAGATAGGCTGGCTCCTAGCAGCAGCACCCTACTTCCTCCAAAGAAGACAGAAGACAAACGGGCACAGAACAATGTCCATCTGCAATTCGCTTCAACTTCCAAGCGCTGATTACTGGACAAAACTGACTTTCTTCTACACTAAAGATCACCAGACAGTGGGAAGAATCACTGGAATCAACAGCCTAGCTGCTCAGGTCAAGGTAGGCTTGTCTTCCTACAGATTTCTTAGCCTACAGGATCTTCTGGAACCTAAACAGCAAAATGCAAATATGACCTTCAGCAACCATGGAGGACCCTGAGGAGTAGCTCTAGGTGCCAACCAAGTAAGTTCTCTGTCGTTTTTTAATCAGTAACTCAAGTAAAATTTTATCCTTCTCAAAGATCTCTGATGCAGTTTGACAGCTGAGAGGTTTTGTCCTTTAAAAGGACAGCCTCACCAAACAAATTTCAATAAACTACAAGTTAACAAAATTCTCTCTCATGCATGCCTTTCATAGTCTTAAAAATACTTTTTATTCTGCAAAAAATCTGTCACAGTCATTCTGTTTAAAACTTATGTTTTCACAAACCCAAAAAATTCTTATGAGTTCCAGGGAGGCGAATTGAAGGATCTACCTTCAATAGATCAGATACACCCCTCTCAATTCCCTGGTCCAAAATAAAAATTTCCCTTAACTTTGTCCTCTGTTCTGCCAATACCTTAAACAGGTGTAAGAGACACCAGACATTTCTATACCACAACACCAGACAGGAACAAACAGACCAACTACACCAGGATATGACCAGCACCCAGCCTTCTGAGGTTCCCCCAAAAAGAAGATGCCCACAAATAAGCAGGAAGCAGTCTTGAGAATCTGCCACCCCAATTCCTTCAACCTGTGGTGCCTAACCTCCCACCTTTTTATTATAAAAAAGAGAGGAGAATGTAATAGTCTGTGCTGTCCCTCCACACCCAACCCCTCCCCCATCCACTGAGGCAGGCAGATCTTCCTTCCTACTTGTAGCCCAAGCCCTTTTCTTTTTCTGTCTCTCTCCCAGAGAGGTAGCTGCTGCTGTGGCTCCTCTCCTCCTTCCCCCCATTTCTCTCTCTCTCTCTCTCTCTCTCTCTCTCTCTCTCTCTCTCTCTCTGCTCTTCTCTCCTCCTCTTTCCCCTCCATAACCCACTAAATAAATATCCAACCTCACTCTGCATGGCGTGCCTATCTGTCTGTCTCTCTCCCACCTGCCCAGGACCAGCCGCCTTCGGAGACCTGCAGCATGGTCTCATGGCATATCAATCCATCTGTCTCTCCTGTGGAACTGGCTGCCCTATCAAGGTCTCTTATCCACCACATGGCTCCCTGCCTGGGACTTGCTGCCCCTCGTGGCCCACTGCAGCCACTTGGGGAACTGTGCCTTCCCTGCCTGAAACTGGCTGCTCTTGGGACATGCAGCCCGCTGTTTGCCACCACTTCGTGGATCTGTAGTGTAGTCTCATGGCCCACTGCCCACTGCAGCCACTTGGGGACCTACATCATTTTACTTTTACCATTACAAAAGGGGGTTCAGCAGGAGCAGGAGAGGGGTGAGAAAATGGAA
The DNA here is from genome assembly GCF_018167655.1 of Microtus oregoni. NCBI lineage: Eukaryota > Metazoa > Chordata > Mammalia > Rodentia > Cricetidae > Microtus > Microtus oregoni. The sequence goes on from NW_024543061.1 coordinate 61,392,105, forward strand.
AGGACTGGTTGTGAAAATTACTCAAATATGTTACATACATGTAAGTTATTATAAAAAATTAGTCTAGTTCATCAGTGTTTTGAATGCATATGCCACTCTAGGCAATGCCCCTCTTGCCAGACTTCAGTTAGATCTTGTCAGGGCCTGAAAGCAGGAGGGATTTTCTGCAATACACACTTTACTCTTGGAAGGTTCTGAAACGATGGAGCAAAGAATTAAACCCATATCTTGCTCTGAGCCTTTCAAATGTTTCTGCAAAGCCAAATACTTTTCTTCCTGACTTACCAATTCCTTCATTAAAAATGTATTTATTGTTGTTTTGTGTGTGTGTGTACGCTTGCCTGCATATATGTCGTTCATCATATGAATTCCTAGTGCCCTCAGAGGACAGACAAGGGCCTCTGATTTCCTGCAGCTGGAATTACAGGCAGTTGTGGTCCACCATGTGGGTGCTGGGAACAAATGTGAGTCCTCTGTAAGAGCAGCCAGTGCTCTTCGCTGCTGGACCACCTCTCCAGCCCCTCGCTCCTTCATTTTATCCTCTGCCTCCACTTTTCATGCACACCCAACCTTCTCTGCTTTTGGAAAGAACCTTGGGTTCAATCTCTGTGCTGGTCACAATTGCCGGTGGCAATTGTCCACCCATCCCATTTACAGAGGGTGAGGTTACCCCAACAGTGAGCACTATAATGGCATTTCCTGTTAGCTCCAACTTCCAGACACGTTGTAAAGTCATACTCCACCTCTTCAGACTTTAGGACTATTTTTTTTCTGATGCTGAGAAATCAAAACCAGGGCCTCAACACATATTAGCTAAAAGTTCTACCACCACATTTAGGCAGTAAATGCCCCACCTCCCCTTTAGGAATTCTGACAAGAGATTCAAATGTAGAGTTCTCATTCCCTGCTTGAAAATTGTCTGTCTGCAACACCTGCAGTTGCATCCTTGATCCAGGGATGTGCTGGCTAGGTTTATGCCAACTTGACAGGCTAGAGCCCTCCAATAAGAGGGAATCCCTGCTGAGAAAATACCTCCATAAGATTGGGCTGTAGGCAATCCTGTAGGCTATTTTCTTTACTGTCTTTCTTTCTTTCTTCTTTTAAGTGCATTGGTGTTTTGCCTAAATGTATGTCTGTATGGGTGATGTGGAAGGGCCCAGCCCATTGTGGCTTATGTCACACCTGGGCTGGTGGTCCTGGGTTCAATAAGAAAGGAGATAGCAAGAGCTGGAGAGATGGCTCAGTGGTTAGGAGCATTGCCTGCTCTTCCAAAGGTCCTGAGTTCAATTCCCAGCAATCACATGGTGGCTCACAACCATCTGTAATGAGGTCTGGTGCCCTCTTCTGGCCTGCAGGCATATGAGTTCTGGTGCCCTCTTCTGGACTACAGGCATACATGCAGACAGAATATTGTATACATAATAAATAAAAATATTTTTAAAAAGTAATAAAACAACTAAAAAATAAAAAAAAAGAAAGGAGATAGCAAGCCATGAGGAGCAAGCCAGTAAGCAGCAACCCTCCATGGCCTCTGTGTTAGTTCCTGTCTCCAAGTCCTGTTTTGGATTCCTGTCCTGACTTGCTTGGACTATGATGTGGAAGTGTAAGCCAAATAAATTCTTTTCTTCCCAACTTGCTTTTGGTCATCACAATATTAATAACCCAAACTATGACAAGGGTTCACTTTCTGAGACAGGAAAAAAGAAAATGGAGGTAGTGGGGGTGAGGACAGAACAGTAGCTTCACACCTTCCCCTACTTCTTTTCTTTAGAAAACCCCAGAAAAGTAGAAGGACTTATTTACATCTCTCAAGTTGAATGTGAGCATGAATTCATGGAAAAGCCAGCCCCTCATCGTGTTTCTTTCTTACTTTTTAAGAAATCAAGCCAGGTCTGGCAGTGGTGGCACAGCCTTTAATTCTAACACTCAGGAGACAGAAGAAGGTGGATCTCTGTGAGTTCATTTGAGGTCAGCCTGGTCTACAGAGCTAGTTCCAGGATAGCTAGGGCTGTTACTCAGAGAAGCCCTGTCTTGAAAAACAAAGAGAGAGAGAGAGAGAGAGAGAGAGAGAGAGAGAGAGAGAGAGAGAGAAAGAAAGAAATCAAGCCAGGCAATTGAGGCACACATCTTTAATCCCAGCACCTAGGAGGCAGAGGCTGGCAGAGCACTGAGTTGGAGGCTAGCTTCCAGGGTAGCCAGGGCTACACAGAGAAACCCTGTCTTGAAACTGTAATTATTTCAGCCACAAATAAGGCTACACTTCTGGGTTCTAGAGCCATGCATGTGCAGACAAGCCCTTAGGCAGAAATGCCTGGATGTTAAAGGACCCCATGAGAACCATGTGCGTGCATGCGTTTTTACATCTACTGTGACTCAGCTAAGCCCTTGCACGCATGCGTGAGCCCGTCATCTGCATATGACGTAGTCATGCCAACCCCCTGTGCACATGCACTAGACAGCTTTTAAAAACCTGGACTCTCTCTCTCTCTCTCTCTCTCTCTCTCTCTCTCTCTCTCTCTCTGCACACTGATTCCCCAGGCCTGTACACGCCTCCTCTAATAAACTCCTAAGCAGGTTTGTTGTGTGTTCTGTGTTTCCTTCTCATTTGCACCAGGTACTTTCATTGGTGCCATGAGACTCGGGAGGCTCTCCCACCCCGAGCTCCTCTCCAGGGGTTGGGATCCGAAACTGGGTATTTTCTCCACAACAACCACATGTTCCATCTGACTGAGCATTATTTCTCCATACAACACTAGCATCAATTGGTGAGTTTCCCCTTTCTGGTCAGCTTAACTATTTCTCTGAACCCAAGGAATTGACCATTGAGCTCTGGCAAGTTTCTACTGTTCCTATAAATGGGGTGACTGCCCCCAACCATAGTCTTCAAGGCTATGGTTGAGCCCTTCACTGACATTCCTCTCTGGATTGTTTCTTTTAGCAGAAATTGTGTTTGGAATGGCCCAGGGCCGATCTACCTGTGACTAGGGGCCCAGGATCCCTCAGATTCTTATTTCTCCTTTTTCCTTTCCTTTTTTTCCCCGCTCACCTCTGGCCTCTCTGGCTTCCAAGTCACCCCAACTGGATCCAGCCAGGCTATAGAATCCCACCTATGGGTGGGATGCTCTCCCACAGGTCCTGTGATGTTCACAAGCTGATCCACACCCCACCCATAGTGAAGAGATGTCTTACTTTGCACCTTGTGGTGTCGATGTTTGTCATGGGTTTTCACAGTTTCCGCTATGGGTAGCAAGCCATCAAAGGCCATCAATCCAGCCTCCCCCTTGGCATGACTTTTAGAGACCCTGAAACCCCAGGCCTTAATGCCCTACCTACAGATTCCCACACTTGTCCATCATGTTCAAAAAAATGGTCTCGTTACAATTTAGCTAGCAATCTAAAGTGGCCGCCTAACAGCACCTTTGATCCCAATATTTTATGGGAGCTTTTTAACTTCTGTCAGCGCACAGGCAAATGGAAGGAGTTTCCTTACATCCAAGCCTTTTACTATCTAGGCTCTAAGCCTAAGCCCTCTATCCTAACAAGTTGTTTGCCTGCTCACATGTTCCTGGCTATGCCATCTGTACCAGAAGAATCCTCCACTTCTGCTCTGGACCCTGCTAACAACCTCTGCCCTTTTTACCTCAGTGGGCAGTTACCCCCGTTACCCTAGTCCTTACCCCTGTTCCTTTAGTTCCTACCCCTGCTCCTTTAGTTCCTACCACTGTTCCTTCAGCTCCTGCTCTGGACCCCACTAAGGAATCCACACCTTCCCGACCTCAGCAGACAGATACTTCTGCTCCTTTACTTCACGCTGCCTTGCCACCTCCCTCCGCTCACTCTTCTTCTGTCTCGCTTTCTCCCCTCCCCACTAACTACTCCAGCAGCCCTGCTGAGTCATTTTTCCTCTCTGGTGCATGGCCGCAGCAGTTACCCAGTACTGGCACCCACATTTACCCCTCTTCTTGCACGCTCATGTGCTGCTATGGAACCCAACCCTAACCAAGCTAAGCCCATTGCAGTTCTCCTGTTGCAAGAAGTGGCCAGCATAGATGGATTGATTAGGGTACATGTTCCTTTCTCATACTCAGAACTTTCCCATATAGATCAAAAACTGGGGTCCTATACGTCTAATTCTACCTCTTTCATAAAACAATTTCAACATATTACCCTGTCTTATAATGTCACCTTTTATGATATCTATATGATCCTATCTAATAACCTACTTCATGAAGAGCACAGGCAAGTTTGGGAGCAGGCCAGACAACATGCAGATGAGACTCACCAAACTCATGCAACACACCCTCTGGGGGGCAGAGGTGGTCCCCAAGCAGGAACCTCACTGGGACTATAACACTCCAGGTAGGATTTTAGCTAGGGACAGGTTTTTGGCTTGTCTCCTGGCGGGTCTCCGCAAGGCTGCCCGCAAGCAAGTAAACTATAATAAGCTCTCAGAGGTCATTCAAGATACGAAGGAAAATCCTTCCACATTTTTGGAACGCCTCACTAAAGCCCTGTTACAATGCACTAACTTAGATCCAGGAACCCCGGAAGGAAGACTCATGACTCATTTTTTTTTCTCTCTGCTACCCTGATATTAGGGATAAACTTAGACTCTGACCCCACAGGCAGAAGTCTTAGAGATGGCTTTTCAGGTGTACCATGCGAAGAATGACAAAGCCCTCAATCACTGTCCTATGCAGACATGCCCTCAGGCAGAAGTGCCTGAATGTTAAAGGGCCCCACGTGGCCCATGTGCACACGTGTGAGGTTACATCCACTGTGACTCAGCCAAGCCCTTGTGCGCATATGTGAGCCCATCATCTGCATATGATGTAGTCACACCAAACCCCTGTGCACATGCACTAGGCAGCTTTTAAAAAGCTGGACACACCATCTTTCTCTCTGCACACCGATTCCCCAGGCCTGTACACGCCCCCTCTAATAAACTCCTAAGTGGGTTTGTTGCATGTTCCACGTTTCCTTCTCACTCACGCCAGGTAATTTAAGAAACCCCCTCCAAGATATATAAAATAAAATAAATAGATCTTTAAAAGGAATCTACATAAAGGAAACAGAGCTATTTGGAGGAAGTATTCCAAAAATTCCAGTTTCTCAGGCAGGGAAATGGCTAGGTTGATAAAGACACTTGTCACCAAGCCTGATAACCTAAATTGAATCCCTCAAATCCACATGGTCAAAAACAAAGCAAGCTGTCCTCTGACCTCCAAGTACACAAAATGGCATATGTCCCCATACATAAATGCAAACACATAATACATACAATAAAAAATGTTAATCTCCATTTTTTTATCCAAGTGTTCACTGTAGTCTTATCACCTGTTGCTTTGTCTACATTTTCCCAACATAACCTCCATCCCCAATATGATTGTGCCAACAGGCTTTAGGATCACAGCCCACAGGGCTCCCCATATCATAAAAGCCTCTTCCTGACATGACTTCACCAACACACATGTGACTCCACATTTCTAGTCCAGTGGGCCCTGTCCTTTAACTTGATAGACTCCATTGTCTTCTGACAGTTTTGGATTTATCATCTTCATCTTTGTTTTTGGCTTCTTAAATCCCTCTAAACTATATGATAAATTGAATGACCTTGCTTGGGATACTGTAAGGTTTGGGGAGCAATTGGGAAATCCACACAACTTTGACAATATTACATCAACATTTCAGATTATTATTAATAATCTGTGTGTGTGTGTGTGTGTGTTTGTGTTACAACCAGATACCTTCTCACTGCCACCTACCCACCAAGCAAGTCTGTCTCACCAAAGCTTACAACTGGTTTTGAGGCTAGTGTAGGTTGTGGCTTTCTCTGAGGGTGAGACTGTAGTCTGTTCTCACAAGGGTCCCCAGCTTACTTTTTGGACAAGTCTTTCTTCCCCTCTCCCCTACCCAGGAGGCTTCCTTTCTATACACCAACAGCCTGTCTTTTGCATTGTACTTTTCAGGTATTGTACCATTCACTCTACCTTTGTGAGGTTCTTTATCTCTTTGGAATAGACCTGGCTAATTTTTCTTATTCTGACTCTTCTTTTCTGGGTCACAGGGAAGCAACTACTAAGCTACCAACTGTTCTGGTTTGAATAAGAATGGCCCCCATAGGCTCAAATATTTGAATTGTTAGTCATCAGGAAGTGGGCACTATTTGAGAAGTAAGAGATGGTGGCGTTGTTGGAGGAAGTGTGTCACTGCGGATGGGTGTTGTATATTTTGTTTGTGTTCTGACAAATAAAGCTTGCCTGGTGATCAGAGGGCAGAGCTAGTTACCAGTTAACCATAGAAGCTGTATAGGGGTGGCTCACTTCTTTGATCCCAGCACTCAGGAGGTGGAGAGGATATCCTTTCAACCCTTTTGGTCAGAGGATTGGAAGAGGCAAGAGGTTACTGGTGTCTTTTCTTCTGCTTCTCTGATCTTTCAGGTTAATACCCTGATATCTGACTCCAGGTTTTTATCAATAAGATTAATTGAATTTATGCTCCAGATGGGCTTCAAGTATAGAGTCAAGCCATGACAAGATCAATAGAGGCCTGAGTTTCAGATTACCTGGTTATAGGAAAGACCACAAACTGGCACTACCCAGGAATGAACCATCCAAAGGGAAAGTACCCAACATTCCAACTATTATAGATAGGACCAACTTGAGTCCCTTAGCACAGCACACATCCATTCCCTTTCACCAAATACCCCTAGACAAATGTCAGCCAATCAGGTGTCCTGAACCTTAGAAATCCCTCACCCCAACCTCTGGTATAATAAAAATCACACCGTAACTGAGTATGAGACTCTCTGATCGTGCCAAAGAGCTGGACACACGGAGATTCCAGGTTTGAACTTGAATAATGGCTCTTTGGTTTTACATATAGGACTTGGTCTCCTTGTATTTTGCAGAACTCCATGATCTGGGTACACATTTGGGGGCTCATTTGGGATCACCCAAACCCACTGGAATCAGACCGACCTGTAGAGCCTTCAGTCGACTGGCAAGTTTCCTGAGTTTATGTATTTTGTTTCATGTCTTTCTGTTTTGGATATCCTTCTTAAGTGGTCCCAGTCCAGAATCTATAAGAACCTGTTGATGGTCTGAGTGGACATGTGCAAGATGACTAGAGGTGGGTTATCTGAGAAGACATTCTGGGGCCCATTTGTATGGGAATGGATCCCTCTGGTTAATTTGGGTACCAGGACTTTTCTGTATGGGATTGGATTCCTCTGGTTTCTATAAAAAGAGGAGTGGAGCCGGGCGGTGGTGGCACATGCCTTTAATCCCAGCACTCGGGAGGCAGAGGCAGGCGGATCTCTGTGAGTTCGAGACCAGCCTGGTCTATAAGAGCTAGTTCCAGGACAGGCTCCAAAACCACAGAGAAACCCTGTCTCGAAACCCCCCCCCAAAAAAAGAGGAGTGGGTCTCTCCACCCTTCTGGCATGGAGCCTGTGTCTTCAGTTTAGTTTTTCCTCTAGGCACCAGGAGTACTCTGTATTGTTCTGTATACTGTTTTGTTTTTTTTTCTTTTGTCCATCTTCTCTCTGACTTATGAGACTGATATAATGGGACAGACTTAAAGCATGACTCCTTTGACTCTGATATTGGATCACTTACAGGACTTTAGAGATAGGGACATAAGTGTACGGTTTGAGTCTTTAAAAGGGGGTATATTTTCCTGAAAGGTATGAGACAATCTCTACCCACTTTGAACATTTCATTGAAAAGAGGAAGCCTCAGCCCATTGCACAGGGGTAACCTGGGCAGTCAGGGCCAGGTTTGCCCAGGTATGCCATCCCATCTTGATAAACGTGTCCATATGACTTAAGTTATTCAAGGAAAAACAACTCCTCCTAGCTGTGAGGGTCAAACTAGATGACTCTTCTAATATTTTCAATCACACTAACAAGCCTCAACCCATAGTCCCTTCTCTTTCCCTCCAGCCTCTCTGTTTCCCTTTCTCCCTTTTCAGCAACAGGCTGCCCATCTAGTCAGGGCTGAGGCAGTCCCTGAACATGACCCTGAATAAAATTAAAATATTCCAGGGGGCATCCTTGCTAGGGATCAGGTTGCAACTTGTCTCCTTGCTGGCCACCCTTCAAGAGGTAAATTATGAAAAAATCTAAGAGGTCATTCAGGATAAGCACGATAACCTATCTCAATTTCTAGACTGCCTCACAAAGGTCCTCTTACAGTATACCAATTGGATCTCAAGACCACAGATGGAAGGCAATTCCTCATGACCTACTTCTTCCAGAATTTCCCTGAGATTAGGGCCAAATTTAAAGTCCAAAGAAAGGACTCCTTACTCCAAAGGTGGAAGTCTTATTAATGGCCTTTAAAGTGTACCATGGGAAAGATGAAAAAATTACCTATGCTAACAAAGGCCTTTTGATTGGCCATAGCAACTTCCCAGGCTTCCTGGATCCCTCTTTCAAATGCAGTCAGGAGGGTCACTGGGCCTGGGCCTGTCTGATCCCTCATAAACCACCCAGACCATGTACAAGGTGCCATCAAAAAGGATATTGGGCTGTTGACTGCTCTCATGTCTGTCAAGGCATGGGAACATCAAGCCCAGGTATCCCTTCAGTCAACCTTCTAGATCTGGTCATGTACATCAGAGGGGGTCCAGGCTACTTTGGCCTGACCACTGCTCTCTCTCACTGGGAGCCTCAGGTAGACATCACATATCAGGGTGATCTACCTCTCTCCTTCCAGACACGGGGACCCACCTATTTAGTCTTGATGGAGTTTTAGGGACCCACATCTTCTTGTTCTCCTATTGTCAGGGTAGGGTTACAGCTTTAACAGCCTCATAAAAATCCACCAAATTTATCACCCAGACTCACTATTCACTCTCTCTGTACTGCCCACCACATGGGCATAGCCTCCACAATGTCCTTCACAGCCCCACCACGTTGCAATTCCACTATGACACTGTGCTTCAGCATTTGCTCCTGCACCTGCTCTGAGCTCTTGCCTCTCCCTTTCACTATGGACTCCCACCCTTGTTTGCTCTTACTACAAAAGCTGCACAGGTCAGCCAGGATACCTTTGCCTTCAGAGCTGTAAAACATTTTGGTGCCAAAACCCCAGGCTGACTACTTCCTTGGCTGTTTGCTGTCAGGTTTCCTCTCAGTTCACCCAGGATCACAATGGGTAGCTTAGACCAGCCTTACCCTCCAGGGTCAAGTAGACTTCATTAGGCCACCATAAGTACTACAAAATTGGTGAGAATTAGATTTACTTACAGCAGAGAGAGGTGGTCTTGGTCTCTTCCTCGGGGAGGAATGTTGCTTCTATGTCAACAAGTCAGGTATAGTAAAAGACAAGATATGACAACTCTAGATGGATCTCCAAAACCATAAGAAACAGCTTGATGCCTCTGGTTAGTGGCTCATTGACAATCCAATATGGAATTGGACACTACCCTTCCAAACACTCTCCTTTTCTTAATCCTACTAGTTACACCCTGCCTTATAAACTTCTTGTCTAGATTTCTTCAACAACAGATTCAAAAGATCTCTAACCAGACTTTCCATCAGTTGCTATCACAGGAATGCCAGCACTAGGTACAGAGCCAGAAGCCAGTGACTCCCGATTATTTCCTGATGGTGAAGATCCATTTCACCCAAAGGACTTCGATGCCCAGATCCAACAGGAAGTAGTCTAATGATAACATCGTTCCCTTTCCTGTGACCAGGTTTTTTTTTTCCCAATAATAAACAAAAAAGGAGGAATGTAAGCTCCTTGAGCCACATGAGTAACCAGGTCCCTTCCTTCAGGAACCGCTAAGTGATAGGTTCCACACACAGAATTGTTGATGGAGGCTGTTCATTCGTTCCTGGTTGCCCAGACCTGAAATAATCACACAGAAGCTATATTATTTGCAATACTGTTTGGCCAATAGCTTAAGCACATTGTAGCTAGCTCTTATATCTTAAATTAACCCATTTCTATTAATCTGTGTATTGCCATGTGGTTGTGACCTACTGGTAAGGTTCAGTCTGGCATCAGTCTCCTTCGGCAGCTCCATAACTTCTTGACTCTGCCTACTCTCTCCTCCTCTATCTGTGCTACGAACTCCACCTGGAAAGCACAACCTTGAAAAGTTGCACCCCCTTCCCAAGAAACTCTCTATAAGCCCTGTATCCTGTTCAGTTTGCTGCTGTTTCTTGCCCAAGCAGAGGCATCCACCCTCCTGGTGTTTTCACTTCCAATAAATCTCTGGTGTGAGGTTTATTGTGTAAGGTGACTTTGTGATATTCCTTGGCTCTGGACTGCCAGGATACCTTTCCATCTGAGCTGTAATCCTTACAATAGGTGAGAGCTTGTTTCTAGGATGAACACCTTAGCACAATACCAGAAGAAACTCTTGTTTCTTTTATTTTTTTTTTTGGTTAGGTTTATTCTAATTTGTTTTTGTTTTAAAGGCTACTGTGTATTTGGTGCATATGTTGAGAATGTAATGCCCCCTTGACAGTTTGTCCTTTATTTATTTACTTATCTGTCAACTATTAGAATAGCAATGCCTGCTTATTCCTATTTTGATTTTCTTGGAATACCCTTTCCAACCTTTTATCCTAAGATACTATCTACCTCTGGTGACGAGAAATCTCTGGGAAGCACCAAATAGATGGATCCTGCTTTTAAGTCCAGTTTGCTAGACACTGTCTTATGATTGGAAACCATTAATAATCACAAATGTTATTGAAAGGTGTGCATTAATTATTGTCATTTTGCTGATTTTGTAGTGTTTGATGGTTCTCAAATTCTCATTTGTTTAGCTATCATTGTAGCATCTAAAGCTTCTTAGCTATGTTCACCATTCTCTTCAATCCAAAGATCCCCTTCCAGTATCTTCTATGAATCTGGTTTAGTGGCCATGATTTACTTATCCTGCTTTTATTAGAGGATATTCTTTTTCTATCAATCTTAACAGATAGTTTTCCTGGATATACTTGTTAGGTTCAAAGCAGACCCTAAAACTGACTGGTGACAATATCCTAAACAGGACTCTGAGCAGGTAAACAGAAGAATGGTGTCTCCTAAGGAAACCCCACCACCTCTCTTATCCCCTTATCCACCCCAGCTACCTAGAGCTAGGACATCTAGTTCCTGATGAATTGATCCTAGCAGCTGGCATCAGCTCAAACACCCTCCTCTTGCTGGCTGTTGTATAGAACCTGCTCACTTTCCTGCCAAGCTGCTATCATCTATCTGTTCTTGGAGTCAGATTGGCAGTTTGTTCCTCCAATAAACTTTTCTTTCTACCCATTGAGTAGTTCAGTTAGGTGGTTTCACTGAACCTTTACTAACAATACTAATCTGGGTGGCCATTACTGTCTTTCCAAGCCTGAAGCATATATTTCCATGTTCTGGCTTTTATTTAAAGTTTCCATTGAGAAATAAACTGCTACTCAGGTGGGGATGCCTTTATATGTGACTCCTGTTCAGTTGGAACATGCAGCTCACCCCTACAAGACCCAGAAAGCCCCATTCCTTTCTCTCCAAACCCAGCCCACTCAGAGACTCAGAGAAAGGGAAGGCATCAAAAACCCCAGGCCCACATTCTTGGCTGCTGCAGCTTCCTTCCCTCAAGTCTCATCTGCTCAAGTCCTAAAGCGTTCAGCTTTTGACCATACTTGGGCACAAACCCAACTTGTGGTGTTATACCCGAACTCCGGAACCCAAAGCACCACCACGAGACCGACTCCAATGCAAAAACAGAGTCTTTATTCATGAGTTCACTCAGGTCCCTCCACCTGTCCAAAGTGGCAGAGGCAGCCACAACACCAGTAGCAATAACAACAGCACCAGGAACAGTGTAGGAGAGATGTGGGGGGTGTTTATATAGGGGCATTCCAAGCCTCAGGGCTTGTGATTAGCTGACCCCTAGTGGTGTGATGAGGAATTTCAGACTTCCAGGCTTAGAATTGGCTGCTCTCAGATGATGTGTATAAGGACCTGAGGAGAATTCCCAACTGCCAGTAACTGCTGAGGCTCTGATTGGTCCATTTTCTCTGCTCAGGGATCTGTTGGTTTCTAGTCAGGGGCAGAAATGGCTCTACTTCTGGGGCCAAACTGTTTCTTTTCTGGTTCTTTCTTTTTTAATCTTAATCTTTGGTATGCCCTGAATCTAGGGACTTAGTGTATTTGTTTGGTCCTAGTTTCAGGGTTTGACGGCTTTTCTCTGGCTCTAGGTTTGGGGTCAAAGTGTCTGTTCCCCGGCTCTGATTCCATTTTCAGATTGTGTTTTTTTTTCCCCTGGGTCGGGGCTTGGAGCCTAGTAGTTCGTGGTTTGTGTGGGGGCTGCAGATCAGGGATTTTCTAGGACCTGAGTCTCTCAGTACCGGACATATCATCACCCCTTACCCACAACTTACATGATGTTGCTTTTGTTTGGGCATGTGGATTCTCTGGCCCTGATCTCTGGAACTGGAGAACCCGCCCGGGAGTTGCTTTGCTCAAATAAACCTGTTATTATACTTTTTCACTTTGGCTTCCTGACTTATCTGCATCAGCGGAAAAATATATTATGGGGGGGGGGGGTGTAGAAAAACCTATTATCTTGGTGCCAAAACCCAGGAGGAGGTGAGTTCTCCCACTTGGTGGACCAGATCCTCCGGCCATGTGGGGGAACCCCTCCTCTCCCTTTATTTGTCTGTCCACCAGACATGATCAACTTCTGACTTGGGGCTGGGCGGTGGTGGTGCACGCCTTTAATCCCAGCACTCAGGAGCAGAGGCAGGCGCATGTCTGGGAGTTCGAGGCCAGCCTGGTCTACAAGAGCTAGTTCCGGGACAGGCACCAAAGGTACGGAGAAACCCTGTCTCGAAAAACCAAAAAAAACAAAAACAAAAAAACAAAAAAACAAAAAAAAAAAAACCTTTTGACTTGGGGTAAGTCACCCATTTCCTAGTCAGCCTCTGAATCCCCTACCAAGCCACTGCTGTGCCAGGGCAAGCCCAATCTGTTTCCAGAACAGAAACAGTTTCTGTTGGGGGGAGGGTGTAAGGAGATATCCTTCTTAAAGACTACCCAACCCCCACTGCTTGACCCCAGGCTATCTCTTGGGCACCTTGCCCTAGTCTTCAGTCTCAGGCTTGAAAATGGGCAACACTGGGTCTAAACCCAAATCGCAGTCAGCCCTGGGATGTCTGCTGTGAAATTTATCCAAATTGGGGCTGTCTCACACCATACACCCAAAACAAATGGTTTGAACTCCCTTATGTGCAGGGTTTTTGAGATCTGTACTACCCTGCCTCCCCCGTTGCCGTGTTCAGCAGTCCAGGTTTTGTTGGCCAGGGTTGTGGTGGCTCCAGATACCATTTCACTCAGAGACTGATCCTGAGCCTCCACCCTGACTAAGCCATCCAAGTCACTGGCACCCCCATCTCTCTTCCTCCTTTCTTCCCTGTTCTGTCTGCCTGCTTCTCTCATGTCCCCACTCCAAAACAGCCTTTCAGTCTTTCACTACCCCCACTCCGCAATAAACCTCTTGCACTAACTCTGTTACATGTGGTGTGTTCTCTTAGTGGCACACCCTGACAGAGTCCACTGAAAAGTACCTACCTCACTTTTTGTTCTTTTTTCCATTGCTGTCAAAGATTTACTAGGTTCTCCTGGTATTTGGTCTGGCCATGCTGGGATCCTACCTGTCCATTCCACCCACAACAGATTTGATCTCCGTTTGTTTCTATCTGCTCTCCACCCTAAACTTTGTAAATGTCTGGTCCACATGCTTATTGCAATGTGGGAGTCAGAGCCAGAGAGGCCAGCTGCCACATGCCCAGCACATACCTATCCTCTTTTGCAGCATCTAGTGATCTGACTCTCAATAAGACATGCCAGCTCCTGGCAGCACCTCTATCTCCTCCAAAGAAAATGGTTGTGTGCGGAAGAACCTCTCAAGTTTCAGTACCAAGGCAATACGTTTTCTGTCCCCTCAGTAACAGGTTTCTCCACCAATGAAGTAAGCCAAATCAAGCCTAATTGAGAAAGCATAATAACAGGTGTATTTGAGCAAAGCAACTTGGAGTTTCTTTGTTCTGAACACTTAGTGTTTAACTATAATACAATGTAGAGAGTTTCTCTTTTTGTCCTGTCTATTTGGTGTTATATATGTCTTTTTTTTTAATTCAATGAGCCTCTTCCCTCTAGATTTTGGAATTTTTCTGCTATGATTATATTGAAAACATTTTCTATGCCTTTGACATGAAGTACTTCTATGCACATAATTTATAAATTTTCTCTTTTCATGGTGTCCAAAGGCTTTGCATGTTTGTTTTTGATTTATTTTTATTTTATTTATTTAATTTTTATTGTTTTAGTTTTTTGAGATAGGGTTTCTCTGTAGCTTTGGAACCTGTCCTGGAACTAACTTTTGTAGACCAGGCTGGACTTGAACTCACAGAGACCCACCTGCCTCTGCCTCCTGAGTGCTGGGATTACAAGTGTGCACCACCACTGCCCAGTTGCATGTTTGTTTGTTTTTTTTAAAAAAAAAAACTACCATCCTTGACTAAACATACCAATTAATGGTAGAAATCTTTTTTCTCAAGATTTATTTATTTATTTTTTATGTATACAGTGTTCTGTCTGTATGAATGCTTGCAGGCCAGAAGAGGCACCAGTTCTCATTACTGATAACTGTGAGCCACCATGTTGTTCCTGGGAATTTAACTCAGGACCTCTGGAAGAGCAGTCAGTGCTTTTAACCTCTGAGCCATCTCTCCAGCCCCCTAATTGTGGAAATCTTGTCTTCAAGATCTGATACTCCATTCTTCCTATAAGCCATTCTATTGTCTATAGCTGAGACTTTCCAATGACTTTATTTTTAATTTTGTTTATGAATTTTTACTTGTTGGGAACCAGACCCTGGTGAAAGGGCAAAGAGAATGCTAATTTTGTGTCCTTGTCCGGGGGCAGTCTTGGGAAGGTCTGGTCTGGGGCTGGAGCCAGCGCTTCAAAAGAGTTAAGGTTTAAGTTCCTAGGAACGTGGCTTTTTACCTTGAAGAGGCTGGAATGTTTGTGTTATGCAACAGTGCTCAATAACATTCCTGCTGACTTCATCCCATTGTATGAATGCTTTCTGCTGACTAGGTCCTATATTCTCCTCTACAAAACATACATAAGATACTGTACCTTGTAAGCTTGCTTAGTAAGCTTGTGCAAGACCTCCCGATTCCAAACTTTTCTATCTCCTTCATTTTCTGATCTCCTGGTCCTTCCTCTCAGAAGCACTGATGAACAAAGACCTGCTGCTGGTCCACATTACTCATTCATTTAAAAACAGTTTGATTGTTTTTATTTCTTTTTTTAAAAATATTTATTTATTATGTATACAATATTCTGTCTGTGTGTATGCCTGAAGGCCAGAAGAGGGCACCAGACCCCTCTACAGATGGTTGTGAGCCACCATGTGGTTGCTGGGAATTGAACTCAGGACCTTTGGAAGAACAGGCAATGCTCTTAACCTCTGAGCCATCTCTCCAGCCCCCTGTTTTTATTTCTTTGATATATATATGTTTGTATGTGCACACACACACATGCCAATAATACACATGTGGGGGCTGGAGAGATGACTCTGGATAAGAACACATACCATTCTTGCAGAATTCAATTCCCAGCACCCATATTACACAGTTCACAACTGCCTATAACTCTAGCTCCAGGTATCTGACACTCCTCTGACCTACTCCTACATAGACAGATACACACCCACACACTAATAATAATTAAAATGAAGAGAATGGCTTATAAAAAATGTGAAAGTTAAAGACTAACTTAACTTTAGAGTTAAGTTCTAGATAAATTCAGGTCATCATGCTTGGCAGCAGGTACCTAGCTGGGCCATTTCACCCGTACTATGTATTATTGTGTGTGGAAGATGGAGGTGGGCATGTGCCACACAGCATATGCGGAGGTCAGATGACAACTTCCAGGAATGGGTTCTCTCCTTCCACCATGGTCAGACTTGCTGAACACCCCCCTCCCAGTCTCCCAAGACAGGGTTTCTCTGGATAGCCCTGGTTGTGCTGGAACTCACTCTGTAGATCAATCAAGCTGGCCTCAAACTCAGAGATCTGCCAGTTTCTGCCTCCCGAGTGATGGGATTAAAGGTGTGCGCCATGGCTGAGCGATCCTGACATGGATTTACTCAACTTCTATTTCTAGCTAGTTTTCCATTTAATTCCACTTGTGCATCCTACATTGACTCTGGGGGCCATTATCTGAGATTTATAAATTTCAGAGAAAAAAACTCCTTGGTTTTTCAAGTTTTACGTGTGTGTGTGTGTTTGTAGGAACTTGCACATCAAGAGTTAAATTGGTGCCAGGCAGTGGTGGCACATGCCTTTAATCTCAGCATTTGGGAGGCAGAAGCAGGAGGATCTCTGAGTTCAAAGGCATGGCATGACTTCTTGTTTTTTTTAGACAGGGTCTTACTAAATATATTTGGCTGGCATAGAACTCACTGTGTAGACCAGGCAGGCCTCAAATTCAGAGATCCACCTGTCTCTTCTTCTGGAGTGTTAAAATTAAAGGCATGCACCACCACACCCACCCCTTAAATAATCTTTAAAAACAAACAAATCTAGCCATGATAGTGGCCATGAATGGAAAGAGAAAAGAAACAAACACAGTAAGACTAGTAATTAGTATTGGGATTTTAGAAAGTAGAAGAGAAATATAAACTTTAGGGACCAAAAAAA
The DNA here is from genome assembly GCF_018167655.1 of Microtus oregoni. Lineage (NCBI taxonomy): Eukaryota > Metazoa > Chordata > Mammalia > Rodentia > Cricetidae > Microtus > Microtus oregoni. The sequence continues at coordinate 61,408,822 of NW_024543061.1, forward strand.
AAGTTGGGAGAGGATGAGAGAATTTTGCTTAAGTAGACTGAAAAGACAGAGCCTCCTGAGAGATAAGACTCTTATCTCTCAGGAGGCTGAGGCAGCAAGACTCTGAAAACCAGGCCAGACTACATTCTTTAGAGGAAGAAAAAGCCAGGGAAAGAATAAGGAGAGAAGGCTCTCACAGGGGAGGGGTAGATGTGGGGGTAAAAGGCCAAAAGCAAGATAGGACAAAAAAGGCACTAAAATAACTGTGGGCACTAAAGAGGGGGAATTCCTGGGTGGAGACACAGGATATAAAAACTGACTGGCCTCTTTCACACTCCTACTCTGCTGCCAGGAGGTGCTCTGTGAGGGGTGTCCCATTTTGCTGAGTCTTCGTTTGGTTGATTATATCACCAGCGCTGTCCGGTCTGTGGGCAGTGCTTCACAAGAGGGACCACAGACCTGTTCAAGCCTGTTAACACCCTCAGGGCATGCTGCTTGGAGTCTGTGAAGGTTCTGGTGTATCCTTCAGGTTCACTAAGTTGTCAGCTTCCTGGACATTGAATTTTTTGTTTGTTTGTTTGTTTGTTTGTTTTGTTTATCAAGACAGGGTTTCTCTGTAGCTTTGGAACCTGTCCTGGAACTAGCTCTTGTAGACCAGGCTGGCCTCAAACTCACAAAGATCCGCCTGCCTCTGCCTCCTGAGTGCTGGAATTAAAAGCATGCGCCATCACCTCCCGGCTAACACCGAATATTTTGTCAGGCCCTAGCACTTACTTACGCTTAGATTCCTGGGAGTGTGGTTCACAGAGGGTCTCAGGTTGCTGAACTGTGAGAGAAGCTATTTAAATGATTCAGCCACACAATGTGGCTGACACTTCTGGGTTCCAGGGCCACACATGTGTGGACAAGCCCTCAGGCAGAAGTGCCTAATGGTCCCGGGAATCTTAAAGGACCTCATGTGACCCACATGCAGTATGGTTGCATCATCTACATATGACGCAGCTGTGTGAGCCCTTGCACGCATGCGTGAGCTCTGTCATCTGCGTATGACGTAACCACGCCATGCCCCTGTGCACATGTGCCAGGCAACTCTTAAAAGCTGGAGGCGCCGTCTTCAGTTCTGTCTCTCTCTGTCTCTTTCTCTGCACACTGACTTCCCTAGGCCTATATGTGCCCCCTCTAATAAACCCCTAAGCGGGATTGTTGCGGGTTCCATGTTTATTTCTCACTTGCACCAGGTAATTTCAATGGTGCTGTGAGACTCTGCAGGCTCTCCCTCCTGGAGCCCCTCTCCCAGGGTCGGGATCCAGAACCGGGTATTTTTCTACAAGAACCACGTGTTCCATCTGCCTGAGCATGAATTCTATGCACACCACTGGCTTCAAACTGGTGAGTTTCACCATTCTGGTCAGCTTAACCGTCTCTTCAAACCTGAGGAATTAACCGTTGAGCTCCTGGCAATCTTCAGGTGTTCCTAGAAATTGGGGGGGGGGGAGGCAGCCCCCAACCACAGCCTTCACGGCTACAGTTGAGCCCTTTGCTGACATTCATCTCCAGATTGCTTCCCTTGCTTGGATGACCCGGGGTCAGACCTCCTGCAACTGCAGGCCCCGGGGTCCCTCAGATTTTTCTTTCTCCTTTTTTTTTCTTTTGTATCACTCGTCAGTGGTCCTCGCCGTGGCCTCTCTGGCTTCTGAGTCGCCCTGACCGGAGCCAGTCAGGCTTTAACACCCTACCTGTAGGTAGAGAACGCTTTCTTACAAGCCTTGCGGTGTTTGCTGCCGTCACACCCTGCCTATAGAAGGGAGACGTCCCCCTATAAGCCTTGAGGTGTTGCCATTTTTGTGGGTTTTCAGTTTCAGCTATGGGTAGCAAGTCATCCAAGACCATCAATCCAGCCTCCCCACTGGGGTGCCTTTTAGAGGAGGCCCTGAAACCCCAGGTTTTAATGCCCTACCTACAGATTCCCACACTTGTCCATCTTTGTTCAAAAAATTGGCCTCGTTACAATTTAGATAACAATTTATTTATTCATTTATGTATTTATTTATTATGTATACAATATTCTGTCTGCAGGCCAGAAGAGGGCACCAGACCTCACTACAGATGGCTGTGAGCCACCATGTGGTTGCTGGGAATTGAACTCAGAACCCTTGGAAGAGCAGGCAATGCTCTTAACCACTGAGCCATCTCCCCAGCCCCCTAGATAACAATTTAAAGTGGCTGCCTAACGGCACCTTTGATCCTGATATTCTACAGTAGCTTTCTAACTACTGTCAGCGCACATGCAAATAGGAGTTTCCTTCTTTTTATACCTCTGTTTTTTGTTTTTTGTTTTGTTTTTTTTTTTTTTTTTTGGTTTTTTCGAGACAGGGTTTCTCTGTGGCTTTGGAGCCTGTCCTGGAACTAGCTCTGTAGACCAGGCTGGTCTCGAACTCACAGAGATCCGCCTGCCTCTGCCTCCCGAGTGCTGGGATTAAAGGCGTGCGCCACCATCCTTCTATCCGAGCCTTTTACTATCTAAGCTCTAAGCCTAAACCCTCTGTCCTTGTTCACCTGCTCATATGTTCCTGGCTATGCCATCTGAGCCAGAACAGTCCACTTCCGCTCTGACTCAGCTAATGAATTCCCACCTCTTTGACCTCAGCGGGCAGTTACCCCCATTCCTTCAGTTCCTGCTCTGGACCCCACTAAGGAATCCACACTTTCCCGACCTCAGCAGACCGATCCTTCCTCTCCTTTACTTCCTGCTGCCTCACTACCTCCCTCCACTTGCACCCGCGTGGTACAGGCTCCACTGCCCTCTTCAGCTCTCTCTCTTCCCCAGTAACTACTCCATCAGCCCTGCTGGATCATTCTTCCTCTCTGGTGCCTGACTGCAGCAACCACCCGGCTCTGGTACCCACCTTTATCCCTCCTCTCACACACTCACGTGTTGCTATGGAACCCAACCCTGACCAAGCCAAGCCAGCTGCAGTTCTCCCGTTGCGAGAGGTGGATGGATTGGTTAGGGTACACGTTCCTTTCTCCCTCTCAGAACTCTCCCATAAAGAACAAAAAATTGGGGTCCTATACATCTAATTCTACCTCTTTCATAAAGCAATTCCAATGTATTACCCAGTCTTACAATCTCACCTTTCATATCTATATGATCCTATCTAATAACCTACTTCCTGAAGAGCACAGGCAAGTTTGGGAGCAGGCCAGACTACATTCAGATGAGGTTCACCAAACACAAGCAACACCCCCCACCCCCAGGGGCAGAGGCGGTTCCCAAGCGGAATCACAACACCCCAGGTGGGATTTTAGTTAGGGACCAGTTTTTGACTTGCCTCCTGGCAGGTCTCTCTATAAGGCTGCCCTCAAGCAAGTAAACTATAATAAACTCTCAGAGGTCATTCAAGATACAAAGGAAAATCCTTCTGCATTTTGGGAACGCCTCACTAAAACTCTGTTACAATGCACTAATGTAGATCCAGGAACCCCGGAAGGCAGACAGCTACTCATGACTCATTTTTTTCTCAGTCCTACCCTGACATTAAGGCTAAACTTAGATGTTTGGAGAAAGGCCTCTTGACCCCACAGGCAGAAGTCTTAGAGTTGGCTTTTAAGGTGTACCATGCGAGGAATGACAAAGCCCGCAATCATCACTGTCACATGCTACCCACAGCCCTCTCACCAGCCGAGGCAACAGACCGCCTGATCCACGCTGCTCCCTTGTCCCCCGGGGCTGGAGAATTGCCAGACCCGTGTTTAAATGTGGTAGAGCTGGCCACTGAGCCCAAGCATGCCCTAATCCTCATCTTGGTCCCATGAGAGCTTGTCCAAGATGCCACAGGGAAGGACATTGGACAGTCAATTGTCTTTGTGCACATCGTGGCATGGAGACATCAAACTCAGAAAATTCCCAAGTAGACCTGCTAGGTCTGGCCATGGATGAGTGAGCCTGCCCAGGGGCCTTTGACCACAACCATCATCTGTAACAGGGAACCATGGGTAAACATTATGGTATCAGGATGGCCCATCTCCTTTCTCTTGAACACTGGAGCCACATAGCACTGAGGGAATTCTGGGGGCCTACCTCCCTTTCTAGTTCCCCTATTGTTGGGGTCGGGGGACAGTTTATCTCCCTCAGCAGACCCCACCACTTAACTGTATTTTTAGAGATATTTATCTCATTCATTCATTTTTAGTCATGCCAACCTGCCTGGTACCTCTTATGGGAAGAGATTTTTTTAGCAAAAGTAGGAGTTTCCATTTAATTTGCTCCTTCCATTCACCTTACCTCAGACTCACCAACAGCTCCACTCCTCTTCCTTCTAGCCTCCCAACCTCCCAGCTCCAATGTGTCTTTTCCTCTACCAGCCTCTCAGGTCGATCCCCAAGTCTGGGACACCCAAAAGCCCTCTGTTGCTAAACACCAATCCCCCATAGTTAGCCAATTATAAGATCCTACTAAGTACATTAACTAAGCTCAGTAAAGACCTTTCTCCAGAGACTTAGGGGACTTAAGCCTATTATCTCTCACCTTCTAAGAAAAAGCTACTTCACCCTTTCTTTTCCCTTTAACACCCTATACTTGCTGTTAAAAAACCTAACGGAACCTATCACCTGGTTCAAGACCTCCAGCTCATTAACTCTGCAGTGGTCCCTCTTCATCCTGTAGAGCCTAATTCTTACACACTTCTTTCCACTCTCCCCCAGGAACCTCCCACTTCTCAGTTCTAGATCTTTTTTTTTTAATCTATTTTATTTATTATGTATACAGTATTCTCGGTATTCTGTCTGCATGTATGCCTGCAGGTCAGAAGAGGGCACCAGATCTCATTACAGATGGTTGTGAGCCACCATGTGGTTGCCGGGAATTGAACTCAGGACCTTTGGAAGAGCAGGCAATGCTCTTAACCACTGAGCCATCTTTCCAGCCCCAGTTCTAGATCTTAAGGATGCTTTTTTCTCTATTCCTCTCAGCTCTCACCTGGACTGACCCTGACACTCACCTCTCCACACAGCTCACCTGGACCATCCTTCCCCAGGGATTCCAGGACACCCCACACCTATTTGTTCAGGCTGTAGCTTCTCATCTCTCACTGTATCTGTCAAAGAGAAGCTGGAGCTCACCACTCAGAGCTGGGCACCCCGCATACATGCTTTAGTGGTTGCTGAGCTTCTTATTTGTGAGTCAAAGAAACTAACCTTTGGGTCACCCACCACTGTCTTCTCCCACCACAGTCTGTCCCATCTCTTAACTTACAAAGGCTTACAAACCTTACCCCCTTCCCGAGTTCTTTCCCTCCAGGTAGCACTAGTAGAAGATACCAAACTCACTTTTCAATCCTGCCCACCCCTTAATATCTGAAATCTCTACCTCAACCCAACACTAATTATTCTCCATCTCATTTCTGCATAGAAACTTTAGAGGATCTATTGTCCCACCCCTCACATATACAGGAGGGCAAACTGTCCCAGGCCACTTATACCTGGTACACATATGACAGCTCCTTTTTTTTTTTTTTTTTTTTTTTTTTGAGACAGGGTTTCTCTGTGGTTTTGGAGCCTGTCCTGGAACTAGCTCTTGTAGACCAGGCTGGTCTCGAACTCACAGAGATCCGCCTGCCTCTGCCTCCCAAATGCTGGGATTAAAGGCATGCACCACCACCGCCCGGCATGACAGCTCCTTTTTATGTGAAGGGACCCATAGAGCAGGCTATGCCATCGTGTCAGATACTGGGGTGGTGGAGGCACAGGCACTCCCTGCCCAAACCACTAATCAGCAGGCTGAGTTAATAGCCCTTACCCGTGCCTTCCGTTAGCAAAGGGACAATCTAAGTGTTTACAGACTCCAAATAAGCCTTTCATATCCTCCTGTCTCACGCAGCTGTCTAGGAGTGTGGGCTTCTTACAACAAAAGGAGGATCCATAACTAACTCAGGTTACATTATAGACTTTTAAAAAGCCTCCCATCTCCCCAAAGCTATAGGAATTATTCACTGTCGGTCTCATCAGACCGACAGTTCCATTATTTCCAAGGGAAATAACCGGGCTGACCAAACAGCTAGAACAGCAGCATTCCAGAGCCTAAACCTACCTCAATCACCTCAGGGGGTTCATACAGTACAGCCCACATTTTCACAGACACCCCCTGACACCTGACATTCTGTCCTACCTATACCAGCTCTTTCATCCTAATAGCAAATAATAGCAAAGCTCTGTTTCATTTTGTCAAGGCTCACCTCCAACCCACCCCTGAGAACTTAAGAGTTCTTTTTTTTTTTTTTTTTTTTTTTTTTTTTTTGAGCCTTTCCTGGAACTAGCTCTTATAGACCAGGCTGGCCTCAAACTCACAGTGATCCACGTGCCTCTGCCTCCCGAGTGCTGGGATTAAAGGCGTATGCCACCACCGCCTGGCCCGAATTTAGAGTTGGGTTGGGTTTTTTTTTCTAGTGGGGGATGGGGGAGAGAGTGGAGCAGAGAGGGTGCTATTGAGTTTTAAATTTATAAAAAGTCTCAGACAACTTTATAAATTTCCTGTGTAATCAAATACACCTTCTTATGAATGGATGGTAAAGAGGGATGACGTCCAGTGCAGGGAAGAACCATCTGCTTCAATAGCTTGTAACTTCCGCAAAGGCAGTGATGTGGATCTGCACAGATGCTACCTTGCCAAGGGCTTTCTACTCGAGGAATGTTGGTCATTGGCATCCGGGCCACACTGTCCCTGTGCATCTGCCATTTTCTGGTTTCTTCCTTTGAAATTAGTTACCATGCACACAACCAGAAATACTGCTAAAGATATCCAACTAGAAAGCCTGCTATCACATGCGACCAATGATTTCAATTTCTACTACTCTATTGAGTCCAGTAAGAAAGGCCAAACACATTAATCCCAAGCAGAGAACGGCTTAGCAAGTCTGGTGCTTTTGGCTTTGATGGTGTTCGTAATGTACATCGTCAGATACATGGCAGCATAGATGCAGAGGGCAGCTTCTTTGGATGGGAAGGTTTTCCTTGCTCACATTATGACAGAACTTAGAGTTCTTAAAAGCTATCACTGCCTCTTGTAAAATCTGTCAAAGTCAGATCTCAAGACCAAATATTGTAGTTTCCCCTTTCCCACCCACCAGGCCAGGGGCTCCCTTCCAGGAACTGACTGGCAGCTCAATTTTACTCATATGCCCACAGTCAGATGAGTTAAATATATCCTGGTTTTGTGGACACCATGTCTGGGTGGATTGAAGCGTTTCCCACCATTATTAACAAGAGGGCCCGGACAGTTTCGGATGTTCTTCTCCAAGAAATCATCCCCCAGTTTGGAATCCCAACCTCTCTTCAGTCAGATAATGGCCTAGAGTTTACCTCCCAGATCTCTCAAACTTTATCTAAAGCTCTTAACATTCCCTGGCATTTTCATATCCCATAACATCCTCAGTCTTCAGGGAAGGTAGAACAAACTAACCATTCCTTAAAAAATGTCCTTGTTAAGATGTCACAGGAGCCGGGCGATGGTGGCGCACGCCTTTAATCCCAGCACTCGGGAGGCGGAGGCAGGCGGATCTCTGTGAGTTAGAGACCAGCCTGGTCTACAGAGCTAGTTCCAGGACAGGCTCCAAAGCCACAGAGAAACACTGTCTCGAAAAAACCAAAAAAAAAAAAAAAAAAAAAAAAAAAAGATGTCACAGGAGCTTCACCTCAACTGGGTAAAACTTTTGCCTCTGGCCCTTCTAAGGCTTAAGGCTCTCCCCAAAGGCCCCCTTTTCATCTCGCCCTTTGAACTCATATATGGGCTACCAGTTTTAACCCCTGGCCTCTCACCCAAAACCTCTCCCCTTCCTGATGGCCTGCTTACTCCACTGTTATCCCATCTTCACTCCCTATTATGGGATTTTACCGACTACTCATTACCTCAACCGTGTGCCAATTCATGCCTACCGCTGATTAAAATAGGAGAGCAGATACTATTTTCTCCCCCAGACCAATGCCCCTCACTCCTTCCCCCTAAATGGCAGGGCCCCTTTAAAGTAATTCTTGTAACTCCCACAGCTACCAAGCTCGAGGGACTCTCATTGGATCTACCTGTCTCACCTTAAACCTTTGACTCTTCCAGCTCAAGATACCCCCTCGTATACAGTAACTCAAACAGGGCCCTGATCCAGAGGACACCAAGATTAGTCACTTTTTCTCCAGTTCCAGAAAAACAAAAGTTTCATCACCGTACTCAATCCTCCTGTGCCAAAAATTCCAGATACTCTCCCTTCTCCTCTTTCTCTTAACTGCTTTACCAACTTCTCTATCTCCAATGTCATACATACTTAAATTTCCAGTTAACCACTCAGCTGTTAATACAGGGACCATTATTAAACATAGAGCTGGATTACAGGGATTGCTGAAAGTCCAGGTTGTAAGAAACAATAATGAGCTTGGGGACATTCACAGCCCCAGACTCCAAAAACTCACAAAACTGACCTTAACTTAACAGGTTTATCACTGACTGCAGCAGTGTCTCCTGGATGTCAAGGTAATACCATGATGCTAAAGAGAACAAGTCCTTAAGATTTGCTTCAGGTAAAACATTGAGGGGTTCCCTAATAATTCCCTTTCTAATAATTCCCCCTTCTTTTCCTCCCTCCTCCCCACCGTCTTCCATTCCAGCACTATACCATTGTAATCATAAGCTTTTAATATGTCTAAAATTTATTTTTCATTTTTTTCATAAACTCCAGGAAGCCAATCGGACCTATCTAAATGGATCAGACTCGCCCAGAATAAGTATCATTTAATTCTTCCCTTATCATTCCTGGTCTTGGGAACTCCTAGGAAATTCCATCCTAGGAAATCCCCGCCCCCCCCCTCAAAAAAACCCCCTCTCTCTACCATCTTGGGACTCTCCTCCCTTAATCACCGGGATCTAGAACTTTTTCCAGACATAATTTTTTGCCTTTCCAGCATCTTGTGAGGTCCAAGCTGCCAGCCAGCCAGTTCCACAGAGACCGGAAAAAACACAAAAGTAATCAGCCACCCCAGGACATGGTCAAGCATCTTAACTCTCCGACACCCACAAAGTCACATGAAGCAGTCACAAGAGACCTTACAACACCCTATTCCCACTCATTAAAGACTCCAAACTCCACAAATTTTTATAATAAACAAAAGGGTGGAAGGTTATAATTTCAGCCACAATAAGGCTGACACTTCCGGACTCTAGGGCCATGCATGTGCAGACAAGCCCTCAGGAAGATGTGCCTAATGGCCCCGGGGATGTTAAAGGGCCCTGTGTGACCAATGTGCAGTGTGGTTGCATCATCCATGTGTTTTTTTCACTGTCTCCTATTATGCAGGTTCCAGAGCCATCTCACTACCTTTTTTCTTTTTTCTTTTTTTTTTAGAGACAAGGTTTCAATATGTAGCCCTGGCTGGCCTGGCACCTGTTATATAGCCTACACTGGCCTCTAACTTGTAGTGACCATCCTGTTTCTACCTCTGCAGTGCCGGGGTTACAGGGATAAGGCACCAAGCTGGGCTTCTGACTAACAGTAGTGGCCAGTTATTGGAATCCAACTGAAACCAAAGCAGTGCTCACAGGTTAACTGTAACTGAGCGTCTACTGTACTCCTGGTACCAGACTATATATTAAAACTGATATAAACAAGGGCTGACAAGATGGCTGCCAAGTCTAACAACCTGAGTTATCCCAAACCCATACAGGAGAAGGCAGAGAACTCCCTCAAGTTGTCCTTTGGCCTCTACACATGCAGTAGCACTCACCAATTCCACCTTAAATAAATAAATTGAAAATAATTTTTAAAAAAGAAAGTAAATTGAGATAAACACCTACACAAGGCATAAGCATAAGACAGTGTGGAACACAGAAATATTTTAAACTACACATTTTATTTAAAACACTTTGACTCATGTTTTTTAAAAAAATTGACAAAATGTCCAACTTTGCTACTTAAGTATCATTTTGGTTTTGCACTGTCTAATTAAAGTGGCACCCTTTTCCTGAAGACCATTTCTACTGAAGAGCACAGCTGTACTGCCTCCTGGTGGTGGGTCACTGGAACACGCTCACAACACAGTTACACAGCTAAATAAGTGCCATTAAGTATGTCATTTGCTGCCTCCTCCCCTCTTGCCAGGAAGGATTGCCATCAATGAATGCCTCGGATCCTGCAGGAAGCTCACCCTCCTACTGACACTCAACTAAGCTCAGCAAAACATCTCTTCCTGAGTTTTTGTCATCTTTCTTTGTTTTGTTTTGTTTTTTAGACATGGTGTCTTATAGCCAGGCTAGCCTGGAACTCACCATATAGCCAAGGGTGAATTTGAACTTCAGACCCTCCCACCTATACCTCTCTCCAGGGCTGATTATAGGTGAGCAACTAAGACTGGCTTTATGTAGCTTCAGGGACAGAACCCAGGGTTCTGCATACAGGACAAGCACTTCACCAGCTAAGCTACATCCCACCTCTGCCCTTCTATTTATTTTTATTTTATGTGCATTGGTGTTTTGTCTGCGTGAAGGTGTTGGAAGTCCCAGAACTAGAGTTACAGACAGCATGCGCTGCCATATGGGTGCTAGGAACTGAACCCGGGTCCTCTGGAGGAGCAGCCAGTGCTCTTAAATACTGAGCCATCTCTCTAGCACCCCATGACTGTCTTTTTAAATAGAGAAAAGCCTGCCAATATGTAAGAGTAGGATGTCTCCAAGTAATCCAGGCTATAGTTCAGACGCCGCAACAGTGAAACAGCAAGGTTGGTGCAAGCGCAGCCTTCCAACACCCAGTGGTCACTGTTATTTTCTTTCTGTCTTTCTTTCCCTTTCTGGGTCTGATGTTTTGTTTTTGTTTTTTTAGAGACAGGGTTTCACTAAGTAGCCTTGGATGGCCTAGAACTTACTATGTAGACCAGGCTGGCCTTGAACCACAGAACTCTACCTGCCTCTACCTTGAATTTGTGGCAGTTCTCCTGTCTCTGCCTCCCAAGATGTGAGTCATCACACCCTTAACACCACCTTTATAGAAATAAACATCACTGCTCTGGTCAACTCCACGCCCACTGCCTGGGAACAGGTGACTGTGCCTCAGGAAGCTGACCTCCCCAGAAAGTGGACGTCAACACAGCCTAAGTTCGTTCTCCAGACCGAACACCTTGGACTTGAGGTTCTTCAGTTCCCCCTGTATCTTATGTGCTCTTCTATTGCTGTCACGAACTTCACACAGAATGGCAAGGTCCTGGTTCCCCTGGGTAGTCACTGTTGCCTACAGAGTTCAGAAAAGAGAAAGAAGAAGAATTATGCTAAGGGGGAGAAATCAAGTCACAAAGAACAGGCTTTGCTGGCTGACTGTTTTCTTTAACCTATGATAAAAGCAATCCTAAATTCTCCAGTAACTCATTTTAATAATGAAAATGTTTAATTAGTCTAAATGTTTTGGAGAAGATGCAGAACATCAAGAGTTCACGGTCATCCTTGGCTATCTATGCAGTTTGAGGACAGCTTAGGCGACATGAAACCATCTCAGAAACAAAAACAAGCAAAACAAAGAGGCAGGGAAGCTCTGGGATAGAGATGAACAACTAACAGCAGGGAAAAGAGCACTACAGCATTGATAAGATCACTCGGTGGGTAGCAGAGGCACTTGCCACCACGCCTGGGAATCTGAGTGGGACCCCAGGAGCCACATGGTGGAAGAAGTGAACTGATTTCCACAAACTGTCCTCTGACCTCCACACATGCACCACAGCATACATACCCGCACACAAAAACAATAGCAAGACCAATAAATAATATTATTGGTAATTTTGCTAAAAATGATAGAAAGCATTTCTTTTTGTTTTCTGTCAACTTTGTTTAGAACATAGCAACTATTTAGGACTTATGGTGACTGTTAAATCTCCACCAAAGCAATCAAGATATTGGATACTAAATGGTTTCTAGGAAAGTATATCATTACTCAATTATTTTCCCCGCTATGAAAACAGACAATTTTGAGAAAGTCACTGTGTATGTGTGTTCAGCCATGTACTCAAGTGAAGGTCAGAATGACATCAGACTATCCTCTGTCACCCTTCACGGTAGTTCTTTTGTTTTGTTTCTGAGACAGGGTCTCACTATGCAGCCCTGGCTGCCCTGGAACTTGCTATGAGGACCAGACTGGTCTTGAGTTCAAATTCGTAGAGATCCTCCTGCCTCTGCCTCTTGAGTGCTGGAATAAAGATGTGTGCCTGAGCCGGGCGGTGGTGGCGCACGCCTTTAATCCCAGCACTTAGGAGGCAGAGGCAGGCAGATCTCTGTGAGTTCGAGACCAGCCTGGTCTACAAGAGCTAGTTCCAGGACAGGCTCCAAAACCACAGAGAAACCCTGTCTCGAAAAACAAAAACAACAAAAAAAACCAAAGACATGGTCTGCAGTGAACCTGGAGGCCACCACTTTGGCTATATTGGCTGGCAGCACATCCTGGTGTCCTCCTGTCTTGATCTCTCCGCACTAGGTTACAGATGTGTGTCTGTGCTTGGATTTCACGTGGTGCAAGGGATCTGGACTCAGGTCATAATGCTTGCACAGCCAGCAACTTTACTCAATGGGCATCTGCCCAGCCTCCCTCCCCCCAAAACAGACCTAAATCTTTTAATCTTGTTGAATTGGGAGGGATGGTACTTTGTAAGTTTAAATCTGCTTTTCCAACAAGGTGCTCCTGTTGAACTGATGCTCAGAGGATTCAAGGATACTTATCTGTTGCTGTCCAAGTAAGGACACAAAGTGTCCTTCTGGGTTTTGTTCAGTGCCATGGCCTTCTTGTTCTCTCACCCACCCTCCTGACCTTGGCCATCCTTCTGAGGAGCCCTCCTCACCATCTTTCTACACTCCCACCCCTTTCCTTTCCTAACTCAGAAACATAAATACCTTATAGAGCATTTGCTCCAGGTCTTTCAGCTTCTGCCGAAGAGCCTTAATGTCCGTCTTGAAGCCCTCTACCTCCAGGGCGCGCCGATGCTCCAGGGACTCATAACGTTTTGTCATTATCTGTAGGCGCCTACCCATCTTGTTGGAGCGGTCCTGAACAGGGATGAGGAGTTTACAAGGAGGAGAAAAGTATTCCCCAGAGCCGTCTGCACGTCCACTCGTCACACGTGTGAGAGCCTACATACCTTGAAGATCTCTCTTCTCATTTCCTCCTCCTCCCGGATTCGAGCAAGTTCCTCTTCTAGGGAGATACACTGTTCTTGGTACATGTTGGACAGCTTTTTTTCTTGTATTAGCTTATCCTTTAGAGACTGTAGGCCAAAGGGATAAAAAGGTTTAATGTTCAGCACTATAATAATTAGGTAGTTCCTTTTTTTAATTTTGTTTATTTGTTTTTACTTTATGTGCACTGGTGTTTGTGTATGTCTGTGTGAGGGTGTTGGATTCTGGAGTTACAGACGGTTGTGAGCTGCTGTGTGGTTGCTGGGAATTGAACGCAGGTCCTCTGGAGAGCAGTCAGTGCCCCTAACTGCTGAGCATCTCTCCAGCCCCCTCAGGTAATTAAAATAACACCGTGGTGAAGAAGGGAGGGAAAGATTTCCAGAGCAAATGTGCACACAGATATGAGGAGACACCCAGGGCCCCGCCATGTCTCTACCTTCCTCTCAAGTATACATAAGCAGGTATTTTCAAGATAAAACAACCCAGGTGTCCTAGTTAGGGTTACAATTGCTGTGATGAAACCCCATGACCAAAGCAACTTGGGGAGAAATGGTTTATTTGGCTTACACTTCCACATTGTAGTGCATCCCTGAAGGAAGTCAGGGCAGAAGCCCGAGACAGGAGCTGATACAAAGGCCATGGAGGGGTGCTGCTTACTGGCTTGCTCCTCATGGCTTACTTATCCTGCTTTCTTATAGAACCAGACTACTAGCTCAAGGTGTCCCCATCCACAATGGGATGAGCCTTCTCACATCAATCATGATTAAGAAAATGCCCTAAAAGCTTGTCTACAGCCCTCTTTTTTTTTTTTCTTTTTCTTTCCAAGACAGGGTTTCTCTGTGTAATAGCCCTGGCTGTCTTAGAACCCGCTTTGTAGACCAGGCTGGCCTCAAACTCAGAGAGATCCACCTGCCTCTGCCTCCCAAGTGCTGGGATTAAAGGTGTGTATCACCACCGCCTGGCCCTACAGCCCAATTTTTATGGAGGCATTTTCTCAATTGAGACTCCCTCTGCTCCCCTCCTCCCATCTGGTAATTCCACCTTGTGTCAAAGCTGACATAAAAGTATCCAGCACACCAGGTGTGGTGTTCATGCCCTGTGTTTCTAGCATTCTAGAGATGGAGACAGAAAGACCAGGAGTTCAAGGTCATCCTCAGCTACACAGTCAATTAAAAGACAACCCCAGGCACATGAGACCCAGTTTCAAAAAATAAAAGTATTTTTGGCTGAGAAGAACCATAAAATGGAGCTCAGAATTTAAGTAAGACATTATGTGTCATAACTCTGAAAATAAGAAACATCAACATGTATTATGCATGTTCCATGGAGGAGACAAAAAAACAATCCTTTAAAACCTTAAACAAGCCAGCAAGACAGCTCAGCATTAAGGCACTTGCCATGAAGCCTGGGCCCCACATGGTGGGAGGGAAGAACTGAAAGTTCTCTGATCTCCACATTCATGTCATGGTATGTTCATGCGTCACAAGAGTTATACACACACATGCACAAACATAACACAGAAATAAATGCAATTTTTAAAATCAAAAAACCAAAACACCAAACCAGATCTATATACACAAGTGATATCTATAATCCAGCTACTCTGGAGGTAGACGGAAGATTACTGGAGCCCAGGAGTTCAAGCTTTGCCTAGGAAACAACGATGAACCTCCCACTCGAAATAATAAGCTGGTATGGTACAGCACATACCCAGAATCCCAGCACTCACGATTTCAGCGCTCAGGAGGCAGAGGCAAGAAGATCAGAAGTTCAAGGCCATCTTCAGTTGAGTTGGAAGCCAGCCTGGCTACCTGAAACCCTGTCTCAAGAGGCCAAGAGGAGATTACTGATAACCTTCACATCCAATTATGTTACTTCTTTATACAACCTTTCCAAGACATAACAGTTAGACCTATGCTCATATTCCATGCAGTGACCTGCACAACCATCTATGGCCGGCTTCTGCCAGCACCTCCAGGGCTTGCATATCAGTTCCTCCTTGTTTTTTTTTTTTCTTCTTCTTTCTCTTGCGGCACTGAGTATTAAACCTAGGACCTTGTATGAGCTACCAGTGAGCTTCGGTCAGCCCTCCCTTCTCCTTGTTTAGTTCACAACCGTAATGGGGTCCCTCCTTTTCCTCAAACATATTCCATGAACTTTAAACTATTACCCTCTGCCAGGAATGCCCTTCCCAAAATCTATACTGCAAGCCTCAGCAAAAACACCAGACGTAAGAGGGGTGTCCCTAGGTCCCTTTCTAGTGGGGTTCCAACAAGTAATACAATTGTTACTTAGTTCTCTTATTAATATGAAATTACTTGATAAACTATGATTTTTCTTGTTCACTAAAATAGAAACACAATTTCTCATTGTGTTTTTTTCTCAAGGTTCTGTCTACCTTACACAGTGCTGTCCCCAGAGTCATGCCCATTTGCTGAACTAGGAAATGAAGTGTAATATTTTTGTTTTCTTTTTGAGACAGGTTCTCACTCCATAGCCTGGTCTTGAATTCTGTGTAGCTTAGTATTTGATCCTCAAATCCCATCATGACCAGTTATTCTTTGTTATCTATTTCATGACATTATTGCTACTGAGCTTCACAAGCTGAATGGATCTTATATAACAATTTATAGGTCTTTGAAATTCTCCAAGTCTCTGACAAGGTCTCGTGTAGCTCAGGCTGGCCTCAAACTCACTATTTAGCCAAGGATAACCTTGAATTTGTGGTCCCCTGTTTCTAATCTCCCAAATGCTGGGATTAGAGGCTTGAGCCATCACAGTTGGTTTTATGTAGTGCTGAGGATCAAACCCCAGGTCTCTGCATGCTATGTAAGCATTCTACTAACCAAACCTCAACTCCAGCCCCAAGGAATTCTGAGCTTTTCAACTCTTCCAGGAAAACCACGACATTACCTTAATATATTCATTCTGAGTATGATGACTCTCATGGAAAACTGGAATAACTTTTCCAAGCTTATCTTCTTTCTTCTTACATTGCACTCTATACTGCTTAATCTTTGACAGCAAGTGGTCTTTTTCAAGCATCCACACCTTCTCTTTACTTTGGTTCTCAAATCTTAGTTGTAGAAAATCTTTGGTGCTCTCATAGAGCAGTTCTTGGGTGTGATGGAGGCTACGAAAACAAGAACAACCCTGAGCACGAAGATGCTCACACTGCGTAGCTGAAACACAAGGCTAATCTAAGGGAGAAATACAGCTTCTTTAAAAATTGAACAATATGAACTCTCGAACAGCGGCAGCTTTAAAAAGGCACGGAGTCGGGCTGGAGAGATGGCTCAGTGGTTAAGAGCATTGCCTGCTCTTCCAAAGGTCCTGAGTTCAATTCCCGGCAACCACATGGTGGCTCACAACCATCTGTAATGACGTCTGATGCCCTCTTCTGGCCTGCAGACATACACACAGACAGAATATTGTAAACATAATAATAAATAAATATTAAAAAAAAAAGGCACAGAGTCTGATCACTGACGGTCTCACATGCTTTCTTAGGCAGTGTCTTGTGCCTACCACGGTCCCTGGTCCGCAGACTTGTGTCTGCAGAAAGCTTTCTGAGGGCTAATTTGAGGGCTTGGGTTAGAAAGATGACCAACAGTGTACACATCGTCCCAAGAAGCGACACAAGGAAGACCTGCGCCACGGTACTCTGACTGAGCACTAACTCTAGGCTTTATTATTTTTTAAAGATTTATGTATTTATTTTATTTATATGAGTGCTCTATCTGCATGTATGACTTTATGCCAGAACTGGGCATCAGATCCCACATGTGGTTGCTGGGATTGAACTCAGGACCTCTGGAAGAGCAGTCAGTGCTCTCCAGCCCTCCATTTCTTAAGGATCAGAGACAGCTTCACTTTGTCTATGCTATCCTACGTGTGTCAAGACCCTACACCAAAATCTTCGTTTTGGGGGGGCAGTGCTCTACCACATCCTCAGCTCTCCCCCCTCTTTAAATGTTTGTCTTTTATTTTTTCCTAGAGATTTGCTAAATTGTCTAAGCTACCCTTGAATTTCAATCTTCCTGCCCCAACTTCTTGAGTGGTGGTATTACAGGCATACACCACCACACCCAGCTGAATTCTTGTCCTTTTCTTTTTTTTTTTTTTTTTGTTTTTTTTTTTGTTTCTTTTTTGTTTTTGGAGACAGGGTTTCTCTGTGGCTTTGGAGCCTGTCCTGGAACTCGCTCTGTAGACCAGGCTGGTCTCGAACTCATCTTGTCCTTTTCTTGAGATCAATTTTTCTATGAAGTTATGTCAATGCTTTAGTCCATTTTAATTTTTCTGTTCTCTAAATCCTACATCAGCTTTAATTTTCGTGTCTTATAATTCAATATTTGCTTATATACTATGTCAGATTTTGAATGTCAACATGCATATTTTTCCTGAGCAAAAGACATCTGGACTTTTTCCTTGCTAGCAGAATAAGGATAATACCATCTACTAGAAATACAAAAGCATTGGCTAGTCCTGATGACAGTTCTTGATACTGGGAATAAAAACATGATGTTTGTATCTCTAAAAAAGAATGTCTTCCGAAATTGGCAACTTTATTGGGTTAACACCAACATCTAGAAAAGTGCTACAGTAAATGATGCTGTTATACTCAGGCATCTATACTGGCCAGCCCCTGGGGTCCTGACAGGATACCTCCTCAGTGGTAGCCACTAAGAGCACCTCCTGTGCACATTCCCTTTTAAAAGGTGGGCCTTGCCCACTCACGTATATACGTCTCTTTCTCCTTCTGTCTGTCTGTCTCTCTCTTTTTTCTGCCACTCTTGTCCCATGGATCGGTCTTTGTCCCCCTCTCTGCTCTCTTTTCTACACCTTCTCTTTCCTCTTCCAATAAACCTCCCATAGTAGTTCTGTTTTATGACGTGACTTCTCTTCGTAGTGTTTTTAAATAAGTTACAACAGATGCAATTGCCTGCAAGAGCATTAACTACCGTAAAGTAACCACTATAACTCCCTACTAATCAAACAATAGCTCTTTCCTAAGCCTTTTACAGGGCACTTAGGTATGTTTTATGTTCACAATCACAAACTTTTTTGAAGGTATCCAGATTAAGGAGGAGGAGGGGGACAAGAGAAAGAAAAGAAGGTGAGAATATGATCAAAACATATTATGTACATGAATGAAAATGCCAGAATGAAATACATTATTATGTATAATTAATAAACCAATTTTTATATTCTATAAATATTTGCATAATGAATGCTAAAAACATTTAAAATATCACAGCTGGGCTGATGATGTGCTCACAACAAGAACACTTGCCTAACCTATGTACGGTTCTAGATGCAATACCAAACATTGCAGAAAATAAATAAAATATCAGCAAAAGAAAAAAAGTAACAAAGGACAGTCATTATCACCTTAGGGTTTCAGGCTCCTCAATATATCTTAGGATGATTCATCTAATGCAAGGACTGATCGTGAGCCTGATCAGGTCTGTACAATACTTAGGATGGCTAGTTACATACGGGAAAACTAATATAAAATCACACGTTATTCGGGCACACTAGTGGGACGATTTGGTAGCACATGCCTTTAATTCCAGCAATTGGGAGGCAAAGGCAGAAGGTAGGTGGATTACTGTGAGTTCAAGGCCAGCCTGATCTACAAAGAGAGTTCCAGGAGAGCCTGAGCTGTTAAACAGAGAAACCCTGTCTCAAAAAAACAAAAAGAAAGGAAGGAAAAAAGGGAGGGAGGGAGGAAGGCAGACTAATCATTAGTAAACATTAGTCATGGAAATGTGGATTTGGTCTGAGTAAGTCTTCAGTTCAGTGATTACTATTGTTTACTGACGTGCTTACTAAAAACAATTGTTCCTTAAATTATTAGTTTGACTGAAGCACAAACTGAAATAAAGCAACAGGGGAGGAGCTGAGGGTATAGGTGCCAGGAATTGAACCGGGAGACTCTTAATTGCTGAGCCATCTCTCCATCTCCATAACTATTAATCTTCTCTTTTTAATAATTTATTTTTATTTTATGTGCATTGGTGTTTTGCCTGCATGTATGTCTGTGTGAGGGTGTCAGATCCCTTGGAACTGGAGTTACAGACAGTTGTGAGCGGTCATGTGGGTGCTGGGAATTGAACCTGGATCCTCTGGAAGAGCAACCAGTGCTCTTAATTGCTGAACCATCTCTCCAGCCTCACTCTCCACCTCACTTTTTCTCTTCTTCTTGATACTGGAGAATGAAACCATGGCTCAATACAGGGGATGCCAGGCCACTACCACTGAGCTACATACCTAGCTGAAGAACTATTAACTTTTAACGTGCACAGTGTTAACCTGTGTGAGTTTACCTGCACAATGTACTTACTGAATACTTCTGGAGGCCAGAAGTGCTAGATTCCCCTGGAACTGGAGTTACAGAGTTGTGTGTGGAGGCCCAAAAACGAGGTACTTTTGTAGAGGCTGTCCCTGACAGCTGTGCGTCACCTAATGTCTTGATGTGCATGCTGGGAACCAAATCCAGGTCCTTTGCAAGAACAGTAAGTGCTCTTAACAACAGAGCCACCTCTTAAGCCATTCTAGGACCATAATTCTTGAGTCCTCACCTTTTGGTCAGCTCTTTGACTTTGTCTTGATTTCTCTGGTGCTGAACTTGTATCTCCTCAATTCGAATCCGTCTATCCTCCATGAGCCCTTCAACTTGTTCTCTAGAAAGTTTTGCCTGCTCTCCCAGCTGTGCCTGAAGTGCTTCCACCTACATGGGCCAAGAAGAATGAGTCAGTTATCCACGCCTGCTTCTACTACTTCAGATTTCTGAAGGTGAGTCCTTAAACAAAGTAAAATGGGTGGAAAAAAAAAGCAACAAAACCCCAATAGTGGCAAAATGAACAGAAAAGTCTGTTTTGATTCTATGTGTAGGTGTATTGTACATGCCTGTGCTGTGTGCATACCTGCGTGTAGACATATGAGTGAGTAAAGTGTCCCATTCAATCACTCCCCACCTCCTCATCTCTTAAAACACGGTTTTAAGAAACTCACTGACCCTTGAGCTCACCAAGCTGAATAGCTAGTGAGTTCCAGGGACCGCCCTGTCCCCACTCCCCCAGTGGGATTACAAACAGGTATTGCCAGCCCAGGACTTTTTCTTTGTAGGGATAGCCCAGCCCCCTTAGGGGGCATGTTTGCCTCGGGCTAATGTTTACCTATAAATCTGGCGAGCATGAGCCCTGCTGCTCTCTTTTTTGTATCTCCTGCTCATCGCTGGATCCCTGGTGTTGTAAGCTATCCCTTCATTAAAATTTGCTGTTTCATATTAAGCTAGCCTGGTTATTACGCCGATTACATTTCTTTTAATATATATTCTATTTATTCATTTGTTTGTTTGTTTATTTTGGTTTTCCAAGACAGGGTTTCTCTGTATAACATTCCTGCTTCTCCTGGAACTCACTTTATAGACCAGGCTGGCCTTAAACTCACTGAGATTTGCCCGCTCATGAAAGAATGTAGATTTTCGGGGGCTGGAGAGATGGCTCAGAGGTTAAGAGCATTGCCTGCTCTACCAAAGGTCCTGAGTTCAATTCCCAGCAACCACATGGTGGCTCACAAACATCTGTAATGGGGTCTAGTGCCCTCTTCTGGCCAGCAGGCATACACAAAGACAGAATATTGCATACATAATAAATAAATATTAAAAAAAAAAGAATGTAGATTTTCTGTTCTGAATTTTTTTTTTTTTTTTTAGATAGGGTTTCTCTGTGGCTTTGGAGCCTGTCCTGGAACTAGCTCTGTAGACCAGGCTGGTCTCGAACTCACAGAGATCCGCCTGCCTCTGCCTCCCGAGTGCTGGGATTAAAGGCGTGCGCCACCATCACCCGGCTGAACTTTTTTTTAAAAGCTTTCTCAGACTTGATCAATATCCCAAATTTCTCAGGGTCCCCTAAAGATATCATTGCCCCCATACAACAGGAAGCAGTCTAGAGAATACAATGTCCGCATTCCCAAAAGGTTTTGGTCATTCAGTGGGTTATGAATGCTTGTCATCATTTAGGGGGGTTGGTAAACAAATAGTTACTGGTCATGGTCAGTGAAAAAGTTAAATAAAGATTAGATTCATGGATCTCTTTCTGAAGGGAAAAAGGGATATAGAGAAATGAGATAAAAGGCGGGCTGATGAACCACCACTACTCTCACACATTTACACTGGTATGAATCTTTGTACACTGAGATAAATTTAAAGTTACTTTTGTTATACTGTACATATGTTTCTACTCTTTTTAAAGATATTTTTGTATACTGACACAAATTTAAGGTTATTTTTGTTATATATATATTTCTATTCTTTTTGGTTGTTTTGGGGGTTTGTTTCTGTTTCTATTCTTATTTAAGGTATTGTATCTATGCAGCTCATTTATAAAAGTAAAGTTTTAGTCCTTGAAAGCTATTTAGGATAATAAAGTAATACAGGTTAATAGTCAGTCATAACTATCAAACTTATACTCATTTTAGGTAAGTTTTCAAGGTCATATACAGATATATTTTAGATAGATGATCTTCAAACACTTCAAAAACCTACAGTATATGGCATTTAAAATGTTTTAATAACATAAGGCTTTTTTGACACTGAGACATGCCTGCTCCCAGCAGCACCACTTAATTCAAAAAAGGATAATGGGCATCAAAGAACCTCTATATGGAGTTTGCTTTCTTTGTGGCAAAAGTTAGCCATTTGAACAAGAACCCACTCTTGCCTCAACTGTTGACAGTATGCTGCCCAAATTGGACAAGCAGGACATAAAAAAGTAACTGCTGAACTTTGTCAAGACAGGACAGGACAGTCCTTCAAAAATTTCCTGCTTCACAAAAAATTCCACCAGATATTCTAGGCCTGTAGGCCAAAGATGGATACCCCAATGTTACAAAGAGACCTTGGTTGACTATCCAGGCAATCAGCTGTCTCTGTTGTTTCATAGTTTTGGGAGTTGCTTGCTCTGAACTTCCTATTCATTCAGGAAATATATTCTTTTGGGATATAATATTTGATGGAATTGAAGACTAGATAGTTATAGTTTTCCTTAGTTATGATAGAAAGTAAATTAGTACAAAACTTTGGACTCACCAAGATAGTATTAATAATGGTCTATTTTCTCTGAATTTGCCAAATGCAAATAGACTGGACATTGTAAATGTAATTCTTACCTGAATGGTTCTTATTGTATATGGTTTTACTATGTTAGAGTTAAAGCCCTTTTCTTTTTATTTAGACAAAAAGGGGGAAATGTTGCAAGATATTTAATTACTTTGCGTAAAGATATGTCACTGTGATTGGTTTAATAAAAGGTTAAACAGGGGCTGGAGAGATGGCTCAGTGGTTAAGAGCATTGCCTGTTCTTCCAAAGGTCCTGAGTTCAATTCCCAGCAACCACATGGTGGCTCACAACCATCTGTAATGAGGTCTGGTGCCCTCTTCTGGCCTTCAGGCATACACGGAGAAAGAATATTGTATACTAAATAAATAAATAAATATTTTAAAAAATTTAAAAAAAAAAAAAAAAAAAAAAAAAAATAAAAGGTTAAACAGCTAGTTGTTAGGTAGGAGGTATGGGGCAACTTCTGGACAAAAAGAGCTCTGGAAAGAAGAAAGGTAGAGTCACCAGTCAGATGGAGAGCAAGCAAGATGGGCATTACAGAGTAAAGGTAACTAAACCATGTTAAAAAAAATATAGATTAAAAACAAGGGTTAATGTGAGTTATAAGAGCTAGTGGGACAAGCCTAAGCTATAGGGCCAAGCTTTTATAATTAATAAGTCTCCATGACTTTTTTTTTTCTGAGCTAGCAGTCCAAAGAAAAATCCCTTTATATCCAATAGTAAAATAATGACTTATTTTCCTGGATTGTACAACATATTCATTAAACAAATAATTATAACCTCAAATGTTGATTTGTCATACAGACAAACTTCTCTATGCTACTCTTTCTATATTCCTTAGGCCAATCACAAAGTAAATTCCAGCATACATCTTTAATCTCAACATTCAGGAGGCAGAGGCAGAAGGATCTCTGTGAGTTTTGAGGTTTTGAGTCAGCCTGGCCTATATAGCAAGTTCTAGACCAGCCAGGGCTGTAAGATGAGACCTTGATGCAAAAGCAGAACAAAACAAATAGCAATTCTTACTTTAGGATGGTTTTGTTAGCTAGGGCTTAGCATGTGAACTAAAGGTTACCAGAAGCATTCTAGAATGTTCACACAGACAATAATGATTTTAAGGTATAAGTGCTATGAGGCTATTCTCTCTTGAGAAACCCACATCTCCTCTAGGGCATGAATTACTATTCTCCCCTTCCCAAAATACACCATAGACAATGCAACCATGTGATCTCACACACATACAATAATTAAAAAAAAAAAACAAAAAACCTTTGTACAGTTCCAGATCTGTATGGTATGAGGCTGCCAGAGGCAGTGTATATTGTGAAAGTATTCCTCAGAAAATTTTTTTTTTAAATATTTTTTATGGTCTATTTAACTTTATTTTATATGCATTGGTGTGAAGGTGTCAGATGCCCTGCAACTGGATCTTCAGACAGTTTTGAGCTGCCATGTGGGTGCTGGGAATTGAACTCAGGACCTTTGGAAGAACAAGCAATACCCTTAACCGCTGAGCCATCTCTCCAGTCCCTCCTCAGAAAATTTTAAGAGCTAAAACTATCTTGGGCAAACTGGTCTTATCAACCATAAATTCCTAGTATAAACTAGTCTCTGGACCAGCCACTAATTCTATACAATGTATCCCTGACCTGAAGGTTATGAGAACTTCCTGACCACGTACCTGCTATATTCCCACTCCTATAAACATCTGCTTGCTGCAGATGTCCACATTGCCTGTCTATATATGTCACAATTGCGGTTTTTACTTTTAAAAACTCCAACAAATTGGAGGCAATGATCAAAGACTCCATATTTGTTCAGGCATCTAAGGAGTTTTACTCTTCATGTACCCCATAACAACAACATTCCTTGTTCCCACATCATCTCTCTTAGACGAGTGGGGATATATAGAAATAGGGTTTTTGCTAGGTAGCCCTTGTTGGCCTAGTGTTTCTTACATAGAGCCTAGCAGGCCTCAAATGTATGTCAATCCTCCTGCCTCAGCTCCTAAGTGCTAGATTACAGGAGTACACCACTATGTAGGGCTTTTTCTCCTACATTAGGTTCATATTTAAATCTATATTAAAACTATCTCTAAACAAGGTGTGGTGGTGCATGTCTTTCAGAGGCAAGTACATCTCTAAATTTGAGGCCAGCCTGGTCTACATAGTGAGCTCCAGGACAGCCAGAACTGTGTAGACAGACCCTATCTCAAAACAAAACAGAACAAAACAACAAATCAAAACAACAACAACAAAAACTATTTCGAATTTTTCTTGGGAGGCTTAAACATTAAGAATAATCTCAATGTTCCTTGCCCAAGGATGCCTGAATGCAATCCAAGTGCAAAGAGATAGTTCTCATACAATAGTAAAGTGCATTACACACAGCCAAATGTGTGGAGAGAAACCACTTTGGTCTGTCAAGACAAATATATCACCTGCAGGATGAGTGTTTGTACCTCCCTCTGGTAACGCTCAGATATGTCTTCCTTTTCTTTTAGTGTTGCTCTTTTTTTGCTTACTTTAGGATCTAAAATAGAAAACAAAAGTCCATCAAAAACTCTGCCCAACTCTTCTTTCTGCTGCTCAAGTTCAGTTTCCTTTACCTGCAGGAGAAGTAAAGGAAGGAAAAGAAACGCACTAGAGACCTGCAGTGCTTGATCCCCAGGCAGAAATCTCCTGAGGGAATTCCGTGGCATTTCACCTGGCTAATTGTATTTGTCTTTTGGCAGAATGCTCCTCTGGAGCTGTGAATTTTCTTAGTACAAGTCCAATTTAAACACTTTGGTTATGACATACCACACAATTTAAACACTTTGGTTATGACATACCACACAATTTAAACACTTTGGTTATGACATACCACACAATTTTCAAAAGAAAGGGTAACAAACAACAAAAGCTGAATGAGGTCACTAGAGCCTGGGAAGGCACAGAGGAGGTGGGAGGGGATAGCCAATGGGGCACAGGTCCAGCTAGGCAGCTGGAGTAACTTCTAATGCTCTCTGGCACAATCGTTGGCACAATCGTGTGCCTACGGCTGACAACTCTACGTGTGAAAACAGCTAGAAGCAGATACATAGTTCCTACAAAAAGTGATGGCTACTGTGATCATTAACACAATGTATACACATTACAATGCCCCAGTGCATTCTACAAACACATGTAACTGTCAAGTTAATTAATAAGAATGTATTTTTTAGGGTGCTGGAGAGATGGCTTAGTGGTTAGGAGCATTGGTTGTTCTTCCAGAGGTCCTGAGTTCAATTCCCAGCAACCACATGGTGGCTCACAACCATCTTACTGAGATCTGGTGCCCGCTTCCTCTACTGACCTGCAGGCATACATGCAGACAGAACATTGTATACATAATAAATAAATAAATCTTAAAAAAAAAGGAATGTATTTTTTTAAATTTTTAAATATTTATTTATTTATTTATTATGTATACAATATTCTTCCTGTATGTATGACTGAAGGCCAGAAGAGGGCACCAGACCTCATTACAGATGGTTGTGAGCCACCATGTGGTTGCTGGGAATTGAACTCAGGACCTTTGCAAGAACAGGCAATGCTCTTAACCGCTGAGCCATCTCTCCAGCCCCCAGGAATGTGTTTTTTAAAAAGCAAAAGAAACTTGTACTAAGGAGCTGGGGAGCTGGTTCAGTCAGTAAATTACCTGCTGTGTAAGCAAGGCGACCTGAGTTGAGATCCTCAGCACCCATGTAAGAAGCCAGGTCCACACACCTGTTACCCCAACACCAGAGAAGAAGAAGCAAGAGGATCTCTAAAGCTCACTGGACAGCCAGTCTGGCCGAATCAGTGAACTACTCCAGGCTCAGTAAGAGAGAAGCTCTGAAGGCCCCTGATAGACCTCTGGCATCCACACAAATGCACACCCATACACACATCCCTCCCTACACACACACACACACACACACACACACACACACACTAACAAAAACACCTTGCATTAAACAATAATTCATTCTCTGCATAGTTCTAGACATGTATAGAATTAGACTGCCAGAGGCAACATTACAGACATGACAATTTCTACCCAGTAGGGAAAGTTTTCTAATTGCTTGCATTGGGATTTTCCATTCGACACTGGTGAAAATTTCTAGAACAATGATCACCTGATTTGAAAGCTGAAGGATCATACTGTTCACATACATCAGCAGCCTGGATAGTCTTCTGGAGAATGCTTACCTAAATTAGAAAAAAAAAAAAAAAGGCACAGAAACAGTCTCAATATGTGTGAAATTGCAGTTTTTAGCCTTAGTTCTACAGATCCAACATTTATAAGTGAAATTGCTCAAAATTGATATAATCATGTAAACACATTACATTTATACAAGAGGCAACATGGACAAAGTAATAATTTTTTGATAAAATTCAATGTTAATGCAAACTAATTAACAACAAATAAAACCAAAAGGCTACTTAATAAATTCTATTTTGAAAAGTATTCTTTGAGGAAAGTATGGTGGTGCACACCTTTAATCGCAGCACTTGGGAGGCAGAGGCAGGCAGATCTCTGAGAGTTCAAGACCAGCCTGGTCCACAAAGTGAATTCCAGGACAGCCAGAGAGAGTTGTTACACAAAGAAATCCTTTCTCAAAAAAGCAAAAAATAAAAATACGACAAACAAACAAGGTGCTCTTTGACAAGGACATTAATAGTAAAAATATGCACAATAGATAAATGTGATAATGCTACAGAGACATTTTTTACAAAAGTGAAAAGGCAGCCAAGCAAGGTGGTGTGTCCCCACGATCTTCATATCTGGGTGGCTGAGGCAGGCAGGTGATAAGTCTGAGGCCAGACCAGGGTGCCTACTAAGGTCCAGACTTGCTTGGGCTATCTATTTAGACCTTGTCCCATCCCGTTCAGTGCCCCTTGCAAAACAGGGTTTCTCTATATAGCTTTGGCTATCCTGCAACTTGTTCTGTAGATCAGGCTAGCTTCAAACTCACAGAGATCCTACTGCCTCTGCTTCCTAAGTGCTGGGTTTAAAGTGTGTCTCACCCCCTGTGTCTTTGATAAATATTACTATTAATTTATAATAATATAAAAAGTTTTAAAAAATTAAGCACTGAAATCTCTTCTTCACAAAGACCACCTCTGCTTTTTTCTCTAATATCAGCAAAAACATCTGTCCCTCTAAGCTTTAGTCTTCTTTTTGTCCTTCTCTGTGTAGTGCTGGGGATGATCCAAGAGCCTCACACTCACTAGGCAAAAACTCTGCCACTGAGATATGGCCCAACCCTTGGTTTTAAGTTTCATTTTTTTCTTTATCAAAAAAGTATACATATATTTATCAATAATGCTTTAATTTGGAATTAAAACATACAATGAAAACAAATAAACACATTTCTGAGTGTTTTCAAATTCCTGTCAGGCTACTCCTTAAGAATCAGGGACAGGCCAGGTAGTAGTGGCACATGCTTTTAAACCCACACTCCAGAGGCAGAGGCAGAGAGGTCTCTCTGAGTTAGTTCAAAGCCAGCCTGTTCTACAGAGTGAGTTCCAGGACAGTCAGGACTACACAGAAAAACCCTGTTTCAAAAAACTGAAAACCAAAAATGATAAAATCAGGGACAACAGGAATTCTGAGTTTTTAAAATTATGATGCTTTAATTATATTTCTAACGATCTTCACAATCCCTATTTTGAAGAGCAAAAATTCTTGTTTAAAGAAGAAAATGTAAGACACCTAGTCTACAGAGAAAGTTCTAGGACAACCAGGGCTACACAGAGAAATCCTGTTACCAAAAAAAAAAAGTAGCAAGTTTAGTAGCACTGATAAAGAACTAAACACGAAAGCATAATTTAAAATTCAGGTCCCCAGTAGGGTGACAGCCCCCTGAAATGACATGTGGGACTAACTATTGGCTCATTTTACCCTGGAAATGTGTTATACCTTGAGAGAGTATTCACAGATTTCCTTTAATATTTTTTTTTTTTTTTTAAATATTTATTTATTTATTATGTATACAATATTCTGTCTGTGTGTATGTCTGCAGGCCAGAAGAGGGCACCAGACCTCATTACAGATGGTTGTGAGCCACCATGTGGTTGCCGGGAATTGAACTCAGGACCTTTGGAAGAGCAGGCAATGCTCTTAACCACTGAGCCATCTCTCCAGCCCCCTCCTTTAATATTTTTAATTTTTTTTAATATTTATTTATTTATTACGTATACAATATTCTGTCTGTGTGTATGCCTGCTGGCCAGGCCATTACAGATGGTTGTGAGCCACATGTGGTTGCTGGGAATTGAACTCAGGACCTTTGGAAGAACAGACAATGCTCTTAACCTCTGAGCCATCTCTCCAGACCCAATATTTTTAATTTATTTATTTTATGTATATGATCATTCTGCCTGCAAGTATACATCTAAGAGTGTGTCTGATCCCCTGAAACTAGAGTAACAGATGGTTGTGAGCTGCCATGTGGGTGCTAGGAATCAAACCTGGGTCCTCTGGAATAATAGCATGTGTTCTTTTTCAGTTTGATTTTTCAAGACAGGGTTTATCTGTAGCTTTGGAGCCTCTCCTGGAACTAGCTCTGTAGACCAGGATGGCCACAAACTCAGAGATTCCCCTGTCTCTGCCTCTCAAGTGCTGGAATTAAAGGTGTGCGCCACCACCGCCCAGCTTGGCATGTGTTCTTAACTGCTGAGTCATCTCTCCAGCTCTTAGCATGTGTTCTTAACTGCTGAGTCATCTCTCCAGCTCTTCACAGGCTTCTTGGGGTGTTTGTTTTGTTTTTGAGACAGGGTTTCTCTGTGTAGGTTGGCTGTCTGGAACTAATTCTGTAGATCAGGCTGGCCTCAAACTCAGAGAGATCTACCTGCCTCTGCCTTTCAAGTCTTGGGATTAAAGGGTACACCACCACCCCACAGCATGGTTTCTTTATTACAGACAGTGTTCTGCCTGTATGTAAGCCTTCAGGCCAGAAGAGGACATCGATCCTGTTACAGATGGTTGTGAGCCACTATGTGCTTGCTGGGGAATTGAACTCAGGACCTCTGGAAGAGCAGCCAATGCTCTTAACCTCTGAGCCATTTCTCCAGTCCCCTAGTATGGTTTCTTAATAGTGAAAAAATAAAATTCTTCAAAAGGCTTTTGCAGAAAAACACTTTACACCTCCGGTAGATACTGGCTGGCTAACTCCAGGGCTACTCTCCAAGTGGCATCTCTAACAAGTAGAAATGGTCAGCTGTGTCCCGTAAAGGTCTTATTCATCAAACCATAGCAGCAATTATTACTTACTTTGTGGGGAGGCTCCTTATGAAAATAGGTCACTTCACCGGTGTCTGTGCCCACAAGAGCTAATAGATTCTGAATCTTTTTCTTGTCTTCCAGTTCCCTGTAATTCTCATAAAAAGTAGGCATTATATACCCCAGGTAAGTAACTATTTCTATTTAAAAGATTTCCCTTCTGGTTGGGTGTTGATGGTGCACACCTTTAATCCCAGCACTCAGGAAGAAAAGACAGGTCTCTGTGAGTTTGAGGCTGGCTTGGTTTACAAAAGTGAGTTCCAGGATTACATAATTACATAGCAGTCTAAAACACACACACACAAAACAAAACAAAAATGCAAACCCAACAACATAACAACAAAAATCAGGATTCAAAAGATAGATTTCCTTTCTCTCTCTCTCTCTCTTTCTCTCTCTCTCTCTCTGTCTCTGTCTCTCTCTCTCCCCCTCTCTCTTTCTCTCTTTTGAGATAGTCTCAGATATCCCAAGTTGGATTTGAGCCTGTCATAACAGGCCTATGCTACCACATTCAGTTTATCAGTTTATGCACTGCTGGGGACTGAACCAGGGCTTTGTGGTTTTTTGTTGTTGTTGGATTTTTTTGTTTTTTGTTTTTTTTTTTTTTTGTTTTTTTGGAGACAGGGTTTCTCTGTGGTTTTGGAGCCTGTCCTGGAACTAGCTCTTGTAGACCAGGCTGGTCTCGAACTCACAGAGATCCGCCTGCCTCTGCCTCCCAAGTGCTGGGATTAAAGGCGTGCGCCACCACCGCCCGGCTTGTTGTTGGATTTTGTTTGTTTTTTGTTTTTCTTCAACACAGGGTTTCTTCAACACAGGGTTTCTCTATAACCTGTCCTGGAACTCTCCCTGTAGACCAGGCTGGCCTCAAACTCACAGAGATCGCCTGTCTCTGCCTCCCAAGTGCTGGGATTAAAGGTGTGTGCCACCACCTCCTGGCTTGAACCAGAGCTTTAATACAAAATGTAAGTGAGCCACCCCCAATTAAATGTTATCCTTTATAAGAGTTGCCATGGTCATGGTGTCTCTTTACAGCAAAAGAAACCCTAACTAAGACACTATTTAAACACTCTATAACTAAATTATATTCCCAGCTTCTGATGTTTTAAAAATGATTATAACCAGGTTGGAGAGATGGTTCAGTGATTAAGAGCACTGGTTGCTCTTCAGGAAGACCAGGGTTCAGTGCCCAGCATCCACATGGCAGCTCACAGCTGTCTCTAACTCCTATTCCAATGGATTCAATTCCCTTAGCCAGGAAGTGGTGGCACACACCTTTAATCCCAGCCCTCGGGAGGTAGAAGCAGGTGGATCTTTGTGAGTTCGAGGCCAGCCTGGTCTACAGAGTGAGATCCAGGATAGAGAAACCCTGTCTCAAAAAAACTAAAAAAAAAAAAAAAAAAAAAAAAAAAAAGATTATGACCACAAGTTAAAAATGAAAAAGATCAATCTATACCTCGGCTCCAGCTATTAAACATTAGGTATTTCAATTTGAGAATCCAGAGAAGGGGCTTGGGAATAATTTCCCGGCTGTTTCTAGAAGGGAACTGCAATGGGTCTTTTCTTTGGCAGTAAGGACCATAGCCTGCTCATGGCTCACAGCTCAGTCTCCCTTCAGAACAAAGAAAGGGAATTGCTTCCCTCTGCTTATGACTCCCACTCCTCAGGGATAGTCTGCATTTAGTGCCTTCTCAGTGGGGCTCAGTGGGAACAAGAATCCATTCTCGAGCTGGGCAGTGGTGGCACATGCCTTTAATCCCCAGAACTCAGGAGGCAGAGGTAGGTGGATCTCTGTGAGTTCAAGGCCATCCTGGTCTACAAAAGCTAGTTCCAGGACAGGCTCTAAAGCTAAAGAGAAACCCTGTCTCGAGAAAAAAAAAAGAATCCATTCTCTTCGCCTCAATTCAGATGGCTCTGAAAAGCCATTCAGCTTCAGAGCCCCCATGTGTTGGCTGGGACCTGCTGAAACCAAATCACAGTTGAAGTTCCCCATCTGCCCAACCAGACTCCCCTTATTTCTTCAGACGTACTTCTCCTTAGAAGGCTCCCCACAAACATTCTGGAAAGTCTTCACTTTGTATCCCAAGGCACCCAACCCCACACAGTTAATGTCAGGAACAGTCCAAGGAAATAAACTCTGAAAAGGGACTTCTTCAGAGCTAAGGACAGAGAGGTGATATTTGTAGAACATCCTGTTCCTGAGGGGAGCAGTGGGGATAGTTTAAACAATTAGAAAAATCAAGAAAAAAATGAGACTGAGGGCTGGACCACTGTTCTCCAAATAAAACGAAAAACATGAACAAAAATCCATAGTCTTTGGCCAGCACAAGCACTCAGTAAGTTACTGAGCTCCTGGTACAAACTTGGCATCTGAGTTCAGTCCCTGAAACCTATGGTAAAAGGAGAGAATTGATTCTCAACAGTTGTCTCCGTCACAAATGCACATATATCATGGCACACGTGGGCCAGCTTGCATGCTTTTCTCTCACATCCACATCACAGTAAGAAACAAAATAAACAAACGAACAAAAACAGGCATTGTGGTGCATGCCTTTTATCCCAGTACTGGGGAGGCAGAGACAGATAAAATAGCTCTCTGTGAGCTGGAGGTCAGCTTGGTCTACGCAGCAAGTTTTAGGCCAGCAAGACAACATAAAAATCCAATTTTCTAGACGATAAGCTGAAGAAGAGCCTGAGCTCCCAGGAGACAAGACCTCGCGCCTCACAAAAGTGCCGATGGCCATTTCTTCTAGTCACACTGGGGAAATACAAGAGTCAGGCATTTCAAGGACTGCTGGATTTAGGGTCTCAGAAGACATTGTTACCTGGTAACCCGAAGCACTGTCATAGCACAAGGCATAAGGGGACCATTCTAGTAATCAAATTTGCTCAGATGTAGTTCACAGTAGGTCTACTAGATTTTCAGACGCATTGCCCAAGTTTCCAGGGTATAGTTAGAAGGTGCGCACTTGGTAGTTGGCACAACTTCCAAGTTAGTTTTTTTGTTTGTTTGTTTGTTTTGTTTTTGTCTTTTGAGGTAAGCCAATGGGAAACTTCTCAAACCAGCCTTTCTTATTGGTTAATATGACAAAAAAAAGATTAAAGATCCTAGAGGAAGAGTAAACAAAATCTCTATTTCATTCATCAGTATGACCTGTACAAGAACAAATGGATTCTGGAGAACTACTTTCAGTGCTGGATGTGTCTTTGCTAGAACAGACTAATGGGGTAAATGCCTATTGTCCACCCCAGAAGAAGAAAGCAGTTCCACGTACAGAGAGGTAGGCAAGAGTATGCTTCAAAGTCACTCCGTAGGTGGTGGTAATTCTTTTACTGTTTAGCAGTACACAATAAATTTACTAGTGATGACATACTAGGTTATTTCACATGAACAAAACACAGGAAAGATTTTAGGGCATGCCAGGACATTATCTCCAAAGCATAAGACGTGGCAACCAGACATGACCACACACATTTGTAATCCTAGCATGCTGGGAAAATAAATAAGAAATTCTAGGCCAGCCTCGACTAGATCCGGTCTAAAAACAAACAAACAAACAAACAAACAGCTGTGATGATGCCTGCCGTAGCAGGAAAACTACTGCATGGCAACTTGAGTTTGATCCTCAGCACCCTTGTAAAAAGTGAGTTTGGTAGTGTGCACACCTGCCAACCCAGTCTGGGGAGGTGGGAACAGAAGGATGCTGGAGAACTTGTCTCCAGCTAGTCTAGCAGACTCGGAGTGTTTCAGGCTCTGTGAGAGACATCCTGTCTCAAAATGAGACTGAAGGCTTGAGAAATGCTCAGTGGTTAGAGTACCGACTGTTCCTGCAGACATCCCAGGTTTGATTCTCAGCATCCACTAGGCAGCTCACAACCACCTGTAACCCCAGATCCAGGGTATCCAATGCTCTTTTCTGGTTTCTGCACACACACATACAGACAGACGAACAAAGCATTCATACCCATAAAATATTTTGCTAAGTATTCTTCTTTTTTTTGTTTTGTTTGAGACACTGTTTCACTGTCTCAGAACTCACTTTGTAATCCAAGCTGATTTTGAACTGCCTCCAAGAGCTGATATTAAAGACATGTGCCACCATCCCTGGCTAAATTATTTTTATTTTTTTATTTATTTTTGTTTTTAAATAAATATTTAAAATATGATGGAGAACCGTGGAAAAACACCTGATGTCAGTCATTGATTTGCACACTCATACACACTCATCCCATACATGTGTGTTCACACATTTGCACACATACACCTCAACCAAGAAAAATTAATCCAGTGCCTAAACTTAAAGAAAACACGAAGGAGAGCCAGGCAGTGGTGGTGCACACAGAGAAACCCTATCTCAAAAAATCAAGAAAAAAAAAAAAGAAACACGGGGGAGGACTGGAGAGATGGCTCAGTGGTTAAGAGCATTTCCTGCTCTTCCAAAGGTCCTGAGTTCAATTCCCAGCAACCACATGGTGGCTTACAACCATCTGTAATGGGGTCTGGTGCTCTCTGCTGGACTCCAGGCATACACACAGACAGAATGTTATATACATAATAAATAAAAAAATAAATAAGTATTTAAAAAAAACACCATGCAAATAAAATAAAAATCACAAAATAAATAAATAAATAAATAAAAAGGACTACTGGGGGTAAAAACTCAGCAGTAGAATACCTGTCTAGAATGTGTGAGGCCCCAGGTTCAAGTCCCAATATTAAAACAAAACATACAACAACCCCAAATAAGCCAAATAAATAACAGTATTTAAAAAAGTAAGTCTCGCCGGGCAGTGGTGGCGCACGCCTTTAATCCCAGCACTTGGGAGGCAGAGGCGGGCGGATCTCTGTGAGTTCGAGACCAGCCTGGTCTATAAGAGCTAGTTCCAGGACAGGCTCCAAAACCACAGAGAAACCCTGTCTCGAAAAACCAAAAAAAAAAAAAAAAAAAAAAAAGTAAGTCTCCCTCCCCCTTCGGAAATACCCTGCACAAATGGATCTATCTGTTCATGATAGCCATCTCCCATGAACTAATGTCTTCTTCAAGAATCACTGGGGGCCGGGCGGTGGTGGCGCACGCCTGTAATCCCAGCACTCGGGAGGCAGAGGCAGGTGGATCTCTGTGAGTTCGAGACCAGCCTGGTCTACAGAGCTAGTTCCAGGACAGGCTCCAAAACCACAGAGAAACCTTGTCTCGAAAAAAACAAAACAAAACAAAACAAAACAAAACAAAACAAAAAAAAAAAAGAATCACTGGGGAGGGGTGCTGGAGAGTGGAGAGATGGCTCAGAGGTTAAGAACACTGACTGCTCTTCCAAAGGTCCTGAGTTCAATTCCCAGCAACCACATGGTGACTCATAACTATCTGTAATTAGATCTGGTGCCCTCTTCTGGTGTACAAGCAGAACACTGTATACATAATAAATAAATAATCTTTAAAAAAAAGAATAACTGGGGGCTGGTGAGTTGGCTCAGTGGGATAAAGGCACTTGCCATGCAGGAGAAAACCAAGTGCCCAAGGTTGTCCTCTGACCTCTACACTGAGCTCTGCTGCATTATGTACACCACACACAAATATCAGGTCCACATACACAATAATAAAGAAAATAAAGTTATTTTTAAAGGCATTATGACTGGATAAAGGCTTTCTCTCCCAAGTTTATGACTTCTTCATGAGAACAGTCTGTACTCAACAACTGGTCAATACCAAGACACAGAAGTCTGAATCCGCTGCCTTTGAAAGACAAGCAGAGTCCTGGAGCTTGCGGTGGGGCTGGCCTCTGTAACCACCCTATCACAGTTCTAATGAGCCACTGCTATCTTTTCTAAGAACCCCTCCTAGTAACTGCCTTTCAGGTAAATCTCTCCTCAAAGTTTGCTTCCTGGGGAAACAACCAAAGAGAACTCCGGTAGATAGAAGTCATCATTTTAAGTGTAACCCAGAGTTAAAATTCTGACACTTCCCTCCTTCTGTTCAGTACCTGATTCTTAGTCGGTCATTTTCTGAGTAGAGTCGTAAAACATGTTCCCGCTCCTGGAAGAGGCAAACCTGCATATCACTCAGGGCTTTCTGCAACTCGGCAATCTCTTCCTCCCTCTGCTGCAAATTCCATTCAAGTTTATGCTGCAAAAAAACCAACAGAGTAGCTGAAAACATATTGGGTTTCAAAGGAAACCTCAGTGGATATGGAGGAGTCAGCTTATGTAGGAATATTCCTGACAGCTTTACCAGCACAGACTCAAGTGGCAGCACCAGGCTGTGCACACATTTGACCTAAAGAGCAACAGAATGAGATGGAGGTTCAGCCCAGTGGCAAGCAGGCAGGAAGCCCTAGGTTCTAGCACTGAAAGGAAGGAAGGAAGGAAGGAAGGAAGGAAGGAAGGAAGGAAGGAAGGCAGGCAAGAGGGAAAGAGGTAGGGACAAAGCTACAGGACTAGTGTGACTGGAGATCACACACTGATGACAACGTCTTCCTTTCGCACACCAGCACCAAGAATGCCGTATGTCTCACCGGTTCTCTGTGTGTGCGTGCGTGGGCATGGAGGTACATGTGTAACCCAGAAGTTGTTGGGTGCCTTTTCCATCGCGCCACCAACTTATTATTTGAGGCAGGATCTCTCATTAAACTGTGAGCTCAGCAATTGAGCAAAGCTTGGTCAGTGGGCTCCAGGATCAGGATCCTCCTGTGTGGGAATCCCCCCCCTTCTCACCTGCCCTTCACAGGCTTCTCTGTAGAGGTCTAACTTCTTCAAGAGCTCCTCATTTTCTTCCTCACAGTTAGCCATCTTCTTCTGATAATACTCCAGAAGCTCCTGCGAAGGGCAAAGGACGGCCAGACGATCCTCAATTGACGGGAGCGGAGTTGACTCCACTGAGTCTGCCATTTTCTTCCACCTACGGGGCTCACTGAAGCCAGAAGCGGCACCACGTTTGGAAGCAATTGTTATTCTATGTGAAATCAGAAAGCATGGAATAAATCCTCTTGTAAATATAACACTTGTAACCTGATCCATGTAGCAAGTTCTAGGCCAGCCAGGGCCACATAATGTGACTCTGTCTAAAGGAAAATCTAAAAACAAGCACCTCCCCCGTAAAAAGAACCAAGCAAACAAACAATAGTTAATTCAAAAGAGAAACTGGGTAGAAATCCTCCTACGAAAACCAATCTAAGCCGGGCGATGGTGGCACACGCCTTTAATCCCAGCACTCGGGAGGCAGAGGCAGGCGGATCTCTGTGAGTTCGAGACCAGCCTGGTCTACAGAGCTAGTTCCAGGACAGGCTCCAAAGCCACAGAGAAACCCTGTCTCGAAAAACCAAAAAAAAAAAAAAAAAAAAAAGAAAGGAAAAAAAAAAAGAAAACCAATCTAGTTTGGCATTCTAAAATTTACAATATATGGGGCTGGATAAAAAGACTCAGCACTCACACTCAATGAGTCCTGGCATTTCCACAGAGAGGCTAGGTTTTTGTTCTGATTGAGACGGGGTCTCTAAGTAGCTCTTGCTGTCCTGGAACTCAACATGCTGACCAGGCTGGCCTCAAGTTCAAGAGACCCACCATCCTCTGCCTCCTGGGATTAAAGGTGTGCCACCACCATTGTTAAACTATTTTATTTTATTCTTTTAAAGATTTATTTATTTATTATGTATACAGCATTCTGTCTGCATGTGTGCCTGCAGGCCAGAAGAGGGCACCAGATCTCATTCCATGTGGTTGTTGGGAATTGAACTCAGGACCTCTGGAAGAGCAACCAGTGCTCTTAACCTCTGAGCCATCTCTCCAGCCCCTATTAAACTATTTTAACCTCTAGATTCAGAATAAGAATAGAGAACTAGGGACTTGGCTCCAAGGTGATCAAAAAAAGGAGAAACAACGGTAGTGCCAAAAAGGGCCACGGCCATAAGCAACCAATTCGCTACACTAACTGCGCCCACCTGGTGTGTGCCCAAGGACAAGGCCATTAAGAAGTTCGTCATTCAGAACGTCGTAGAGGCAAGTGTCTTTAACACTTATGTGCTCCCCAAACTCTAGGTCAAGCTGCATTACTGTGTGAGCTGTGCTATTCAAGCAAGGTAGTCAGGAATCTAACTCGGGAAGCCCGGAAGGACAGAACACCCCACCACGATTTAGACCTGCTGGTGCTGCACCACGGCCTCCACCAAAGCCCATGTGAAGACGGATTTCATAAAGACAGAAGAAAACACCTTGGAAAAATAGTGGGATTTACACTTTATGTAGCAAAAAAAAAAATAGAGAATTAAATCGGGTGGTGGTGGTGCATGCCTTTAAATGCATCATTCAGGAGGCAGAGTTCAAGGCCAGCGTGGTCTACGGAGCGAGCTAGTTCCAGGACAGACTCCAAAGCTACACGGAGAAACCCTGTCTCAAAAAACAAAACAAAACAAAAAATAGAGAACTGAGGTTTAGGAAGTATGCTGTCCCTGGAGCTCCTACACTGACTGGATGAAACCTATAGAAGTATTGATTAGTTAACTTAAAAACAAGCAAATATCTTACTTTCTGCAGACGGGTGTGTGTGTCGGAGTAAAGTTCATTCTGTCTTACTTGCACCTATCAAAGACACAAAATTGATAATGAGGGCCAGGAAGAGTTTTAAAAAATACACACACACATATATGTACACATACACACACACACACACACACACAAACACACACGCGCTATACAGCTTGGGTCCCTCCTCAACATTACCGTATTTGACTCACGAAGGGAATGTAGTATTTAGACCAACACTAGGTATATTAACTGCTTCTCCAACTTGTAATTAAAGAAAAAAAAACTTTTTTCAAATATTTATTTTTTATTCCTTTTTCTTTTATGTACATTGGTGTTTTGCCATGAATGTCAGGTCCCCTGGAACTGGAGTTATAGACAGTTGTAAGCTGCCATGTAGGTGCCTGGAGTTGAACCCAGGTTCCCTGGGAGAGCAGTCAGTGATCTTAACCACCAAGCCATCTCTTCAGCCCCCAAAACTTTTATAAGATTTATCTTATTTTTATGTGTATGAATGTATTTCTGTACGTGTGTATGTATATATGTATGTGCAGCACATGGGTGCCTGGTGCCCAAAGAGGTCAGAAAAGGGTATCACATATCTTGGAACTAGAGTTAATAGAGGGCTGTAAGTCACCATATAGGTGTGGGGAAACAAACTGAGGTTGTCTACAAATTAACAAGGGATCTTAGCTTCTTAACCAACTCCCTAGTCTCTGCCTTATTACAGCATCATCATCATCATCATCATTATTATTTGAAACAAGGTCTTTCAATGAATCTGGAGTTCACATATTATTATTTGAAACAAGGTCTTTCAACATAGGCTAGCCAGCCAATAAGTTTCGGGGATCTGCCTTTCTCAGAAAAGCACATTCGCCAATGTTTCCTTCCCTCCTTCCCTCTCACTTCTTCAGTCGACCAGCACTGGGGTTACTATTATAAACAGCTGTGCAAGGCTTTTTCACGGGTGCTGAAGATCCAGCCCCTGGGCTTCCTGCTTGGAAGGCAGGCACTTTGCAGACTGAACTGTCTTACCCTTGTGGGATTTTTGTTGTTGTTGTTTTCATTTTGTTGATTTGAGAAAGGATCTAGCTAGGGTTGGAGAGATGGCTCAGTGGTTAAGGGCATTGACTACTCTTCCAGAGGTCCTGGGTCCAATTCCCAGCACCCACAGGGCAGCTCACACATGTCTGTAACTTCAGTTCCAGGGGACCTGACACCCTAACACAGACACACCTGTAGACAAAACACCAATGGACATAAAATAAAAATAAATTAAAAAAGAAAGAAAGAAAGAAAGAAAGAAAGAAAGAAAGAAAGGATCTAGCTATGTAGCCCTGGCTGTCCTGGAACCCTCTCTGTAGGCCAGGCTGGCCTTGAACTCAAGAGATCCGCCTGTCTCTGCCTCCCAACTGGGATTAAAGGCCAAGGTGTTGTGTATGTGTGTCTATGTCTGTGTGTGTCTGTAGGTTGGAGGGCAACCTAAGGAGTAAGCTTTCTTCCTCCACTACTCAGCTATCAGGGTCAAGTGCAGGTAGTCAGGACTAGCAGCAAGCACCTTAACCTGCTAAGCCATATATATGTAAGCTGCTCTAGTAATTTTTTTCAAATATATCTATTTTATTCAATTTTATGGCTGTTTTGACTGCATGTATGTCTGTGCACTAGGTAGATGTATGCCTGGTGCCCTAGGAGGCCAGACAATTGTGAGTTGTCACATGGCTGCTGGGAAGCCAACCCAGGTCCCTGGGAAGAGCAGGAGTGCTCTCAAGCACTGAAGCATCTCTCCTGGCCCTGTCTAATGATTTTAAGAGAAGGATAGGCCACTCCTTTTCTTGACTCTCCTACCTAGCCAAAGTAACCAGAGTTACATGATGATAGATAATCCTGACTCAAGAGAAAACAAAGACTTGTAAATTGCTCAGCCTTAAACATTAAATAAAGCCTAGAATTCAGAACTGTCTACATTTAAGACTAAACCTCTCTCCTGACTTATTTCTATCTCCTTCTCTAAACAAATTCTATTTCGGGGCTGGAGAGATGGCTCAGAGGTTAAGAGCATTGCCTGCTCTTCCAAAGGTCCTGAGTTCAATTCCCAGCAACCACATGGTGGCTCACAACCATCTGTAATGAGGTCTGGTGCCCTCTTCTGGCCAGCAGGTGTACACACAGACAGAATATTGTATACATAATAAATAAATAAATAACAAATTCTATTTCTACAAAATGTTCTTTTTGGTTTGTTCTTGAGACAGGATCTCACTATGCAGCCTTGGCTGGCCTGGAACTATGTAAACCAGGTTGGTCTAAAATGCATAGAGATCTGCCTGCCTCTGCCTCCTGAGACCTGGGATTAAAAGCCTGTACACCATGCCAGACCCGCATAATGTTCTTCGTTCTATGCTTTTGATCATGAGCTTCCTGGAATCTGAAGAATATCTCCTCCGCAATTCTAGTAAATTTACTTAACCAAGACTATTCTCTATCTATACGCAAAATTTATCTTAAATACTATTTCCTTTATCTCTTTCCTGACTTTTTTCCACTCAAAATGATCTAGCAAGTCAACTGTGGTGGCTTGTATCAGTAAAACCTAGCAGTGGGGAGATCGTCCAAAAACTGAGAGCAGCCTAGAGTACAGAGTTAAGTTCCAGGCAAGCCTAGGCTACAGAGCAAGGCCTTGTCTCAAATAAACAACAACAAAAACCTACAGAATGATCTGTCAAGCTGGGCAGTTACGGTGCACACCTTTAATCCCAGCACTTGGGAGGCAGAGGCAGGCGGATCTCTGGTGAGTTTAAAGCCAGCCTGGTCCACAAAGAGAGTTCCAAGACTCTTACACAGACAAAACCCGTCTTGGAATCACACACATACACACACACACACACACACACACAAATGATCTGTCAGAACGACCTAACAACCACAGCTTATACACTTGTTCTTCAGCACTTGGAAGGCTACGTGGACAGGAGTACTGCCATGAGACCAGTCTGGTATACATAGCTAATTCCAAGCCCATCTGGGCTGCAGAGTAAGATCCCATCTCAAAAAGCAGAAATAAACAAAAAGTCAAAAACAGGGGCTGGAGAGATAGATGGCTCAGAGCACTGGTTGCCCTCCTAGAGGGCTAGAGTTCAATTCCCAGCAACCTCATGGTGGCTCACAACCATCTATAATGAGATCTGGTGCCCTCTTCTGCTCTTCTGGCATGCAGGTATGCACAGGTAAAAAAATCATATACATAATAAATCAATCTTTTTAAAAAATCAAAAACAAATGTTTTCACTGAAAAGTGGTTGTATTTAAAGTTCTACTATGATAACCGGTCTTCTCAGCAGACAGAGTCATCTTAACACTACCTTCCAAGGCAGCGATGCCTCTAGTTATATAAGAATTAGTGGGGCCGGGCGGTGGAGGCCAGCCTGGTCTACAAGAGCTAGTGCCAGGACAGGCTCCAAAGCTACAGAGAAACCCTGTCTCGAAAAACTAAAAGAGAGAGAGAGAGAGAGAGAGAGAGAGAGAGAGAGAGAGAGAGAGAGAATTAGTGGGTTTCTTTTTTGGAGGTGTAAGAGGTCGAATTCAAGGCCACGGTCACGTTAAGCAAACACTCTACGTACTGGCCACAAACCCGTCCCGAAAAATGTTGCATTTACTCGTATAACTACTTTCTGAAGTACTGCTATTATCTTTTATTTTACAAACGAGGAAATCGAAGCTTACTGAAGCGGGAGGGAAGGGGAGCCGGAACTCAATCTGTCTCCAGGACGTCTGGATGCTGTTCTCCCGCAAATTCACTCAGTTTTTGACCAGATCTTAGTCCCCTCATTATTAAAGCTCTCCGCGTACCAGAGACCTCTCCTTTTGCAGACAAACTTTCCATGGCTGGTCCCCAAGTCACCTAAGGAGCCCAGGTTTAGTCTTCTGTTGCTCCCTTCCGCACTGATTACGAACGCTTTTATCCCATCAGGTTTTCTTTCTTCCCGACGTCTGTCCTAAAATCCCTTCACCTTTATCCCCAAATCCACACTCACCAAACACTAATCCTTGGCATCCGACAACGCAACCGAAAAACAACTCAAATCAGCGAGCGTCGACAAAATCCTACCAATCGCTCGCTAGCTTAGGCGGCCTTTTGGGTTACGCACCAATAGGACGGTTGTTCACCCAGCAGCTCTTCCCATCTTGCCTTGCGCCTCACTGGGGCGAGGTTCCTGGGAAGTGTAGTTTTTCACCTGCACATGGCGTTGTGCATAGGCAAGATGGGGTGGGGGGAGTAGCTCTTGGCTGTTAGAACTCTCTGAATTTGACAACTTGGGCTAAACTCACTTAACTGTTTTTCTCTAATGAAATCTGATGTATAAATGACATACATAATCACGGAGTGTATCACAGGAATACCTCAAGAGTGTCTTGTAAATATTGTCATTTGACATAACCTTCGATTTTGTTCCAAATGAACCTGAGAAAACTTTCACAAACCATATGGAGTTGTACAAGCCTGTGATCCTAATACCTGGGAAGGGGAATAAAAAGGTTGAGGAGTTCAAGGTCATTCTCCACCAAATAGCAATTTTGAGCCATTGGTTACCTAAGCACCTGAATCAGAAAGCCAAAACAGGAGGAAGAGAAAAATTTGGAGGCCTAGATGTGGGGTTCAATGTCTCCAATCAAGGGATTACATATTCAAAAGTTACGTCTAGCTGGCCTCATTTAAACATTAGAAGGATAGATGAAGAGCTGAGAGCTCATATCTGGGGGTGGGGCTCAAAACAAAAGAGGATATATAAAAGGATTAATGCTGCAATGCGTGGTCGTGTTGGAGAGTATCATTTTCAGGTGTGTGACTTTTGTTTA
The DNA here is from genome assembly GCF_018167655.1 of Microtus oregoni. Taxonomy (NCBI): domain Eukaryota; kingdom Metazoa; phylum Chordata; class Mammalia; order Rodentia; family Cricetidae; genus Microtus; species Microtus oregoni. Next base: position 61,451,768 of record NW_024543061.1, read on the forward strand.
TGCGGCACTTGTTTAACTCAGAAGCTGTGATTCTTTTTTCACAGTCAAGTTCACAAGTTTGTCTCTAGATGATTCTAGAACTGGTCAAACTGACTATTTGATATTAACCACCACAGGCTCAGTATTTTTTTTTCTGGCTTTTTCTTCATAAATACAGAAAACAGAAAATAGGAAATTTTTGTTAGCTTAAAAAACTAAAAGAGGTCTCACAAACATTTTTTTCCCCTGAAGTATAAAAACAGAGTGCTCAGACCAAGGACGATACCGCAGGCCCAAGGCAGTGGAAGTTAGACAAGGACCGATATCTCTCCCAAAGCCTGGGCCTCACAGAGTATCTATCAGCAGCTGTTCTGGAAGGGCAGGATGCTCCACCAGGGAAACAGATCTCCCCTCAAATTGGGGGGAAAAGCAGGAAGACCAGTCACGAAACACTCCTTCCTCCAGCTCCAAACTGAGAAAGAGAGCAGCATCCTCCACCCCCAGCTTTCTGGGCCTGATGCCCTTTACCTGGCATTTACCAAAACCCATCCAACTTAGTCCCTAACAAAAGTCAGAAGGTGCCCAAAGTTTGCTGGGAGGGCGAGAGGCTGGTGTGACACCAAACAGCTCTTTATCTGAAGCCATGATTGGTGCCATTTCTTGCTGTTTGTTTGCTAGCCTGTTCTTCCAGCTGCAGGGCCAGTCGCAGGGCCTTGCTGACTTCTCGCCAGGCCTAGAAGTGCTTGGTCGGCTGCGCCAGGGCAGATTCTGCTTTGTTCGCAACGGTCTCCAAGTCATAGTCTGGCTGATTTGTCATCACCAAGAGCTCAGGTCACCTTGGTCCTTGCTGTTTGATCTCCCTAAGCTCCTCGGTGCCTCTCTCTTCCAGCTCCCTGATCTGAGTCATGGCCTCATTAGAGCTGGACATCTGGGAAGACAGTTCCTCCACTCCCTTGAAGAAATTGACTGCCAGCCGGGCGGTGGTGGCGCACGCCTTTAATCCCAGCTCTCGGGAGGCAGAGGCAGGCGGATCTCTGTGAGTTCGTGGCCAGCCTGATCTACAAGAGCTAGTTCCAAGGGCAGGAAACTCTGTCTCGAAAATCCAAAAAAAAAAAAAGAAAAAAAAAAGAAAAAGAAAAAAGAAATTGACTGCCTGCGAGGTCCCATTAGAACCGGCTTCCCTCTCTTCGGTTTCCATTTGAATTGGCTGCTCTCCACTGGATCCACTGTGGGGGCTCAGCTCCTTGACTCTGTCTGCCTAACTCAGTGGGTTTAAAGTATATTCACAGGCGCTTACACCTGGTGAGATCACGGCCCTCATGCAAGTCCTTGAGTTCTCGCCAGCACCTGTGGGTGCCGTTCTCATGGGATGGGGTGTGCGCCTTGTTCTGTCCCAGAGCCCTGCTGCACTCCTTCAGAGCTAGGAAAGACTTGTTAATCTCTGCACCCTCCATGCGAGTCAGCACTAAAAAGTTTCAGCTCCTCGTTCATTCCCTGCCAGATCCACCAAAGAGAATTTACCATGTAATCTCCCTTTGGCTCGAAGAAGAATCTGGAAGCCGGCTTGGGAGCGGGAGGAATTGGAGGTGACGAAGGTTTGTCCAGAAGTTCTACAGGCACTGCCCATGCTGCTCATCATGAACACAGTTGACCAGGTAGGTACTCCTACAGTCCCACAACCTGCACCTGCTGCTTGCTGAAGCTTTGATTCTTCGCCTGTCTAAAACACCTGATGGTCTAATTAATAAGAGCTGAACAGCCAATAGCGAGGTAGGAACAAGGATAGGTGGGGCTGGCAGGCAGAGAGAATATATTCGAGGAGAACCGAGGAAAAGGGACAAGAAGGAGGAACATGAGAACAAGTACAGGAGGAACCTAGGGGCCAGTCACCCAGCCACCCAGCCACCCAGCCATCCAGGTACCCAGCCGGGCTCAGAGTAAGAAGGAAAATAGGACATACAGCCGGGTGGTGGTGGCGCATGCCTTTAATCCCAGCTCTTGGGAGGCAGAGGCAGGCGGATCTCTGTAAGTTGGAGACCAGCCTGGTCTACAGAGCTAGTTCCAGGACAGGCTCCAAAACCACAGAGAAACCCTGTCTCGAAAAAAAAAAAAAGAAAAAAAGAAAAAAGAAAAGAAAATAGGACGTACAGAAGAAAGATAAAAGCCCAAAGGCAAAAGGTAGTGGGGATAATTTAAGATAAGAAAAGCTGGCTAGAAACAAGCCAAGCTATGGCCAGGCATTTATAACTAAGAATAAGTCCTTCTTCATGTGTGATTTATTTGGGAGATGGGTGGCCGGCCCTCCAAAAAACCAAAATAATAGAAGTCCCACTATATGGTAGCATTGCCTTAAACTTTAGAAAGCTTAAAATTTGAAGCTTTCATGTCCATGTCAAGTTCAATTGTTGGGCCCTAAAGCCCCACCAAGGAGGAGGTCGCTCCAAGAGACATCCTCAGCACGGTTGATGCAATATCAAGAGGAATTTTTATTCTGCCACGGCAGAGGTCCCTCAGCCTTGAGAGGAGAAGGACCCCTGCTTTGTCTATTACAAACTCTTTTAAAGGAAAAAAACCCACAAAATCAGGGAGGGGGTAATACAGAATCAAAGGGAAGGTCCAGAAATCATTTGTCAACTATTTTGACTAGTTCATTCAACGGTCAGCTAACTCTACTTGATCAATGTTATGGCGATTACAAGGAGGAACACCTGCAGGTTGTCTCACCCCAGTTCCAGGGTCCGGGTCTATTGAAGAAAGACTACAATGGGGATGGAAAGTACTCAAAGCTCCAGTGCACGTGTGGTTGGTTACCAGGGTCCTGGTTCCCAGGAAGAGGGGTGCAGTAATGCTAAGGTGCCCCAAAGTCTTTCACAATGATTCACTGGTAAGTGAAGCTACACATTTTCAGTGTGATATTTCAAATGACATTGTTTTTTTAATTCATGCCACAGGAAGGGATAAAGGGAAGGGTTATAGTTTTTCATCTCTATTAGTCTTTTGATTAGTCCTTGTGAAATTCTTGGAGTCAGGCTGGAGTGAAGAGTACAGTTCAGAGGCAGAATACTTGTTTACTATTCGGTATTCATCATTCCTGAAACCCTAAGTTCAGTCCCAGTTTCTAGCCAATCAATGAGCAAACAAGCAAATAACCATTAAAATGTGTTTTGGATCACGGGTGATGGGCTATGACTTTTTGTTTGTTTTTAAAAAGGGTTTCTTTGTCTATCCCTGTCCTAGAACTTGCTATGTAGACCAATCTGATCTCAAACTCACATAGATCTGCCTGCCTATGCCTTGCAGATGCCTGGCGCTCTCTCTCTCTCTCTCTCTCTGTGTTTGTGTGTGTGTGTGTGTGCTTTTGTTTTTGTGTTGTTTGGGTTTTTTGTTTTGTTTTGTTTTTGAGGAAGGGTCTCACTGTGTAGCCAGGCTAGTTTTGAAGTTGCTATAATAAGACCAGGCTAGCCTAGAACTCACAGAGATCCTCCTGCATCTACCTCCCAAACTCTGGAATGCAAGGCAAATACCCAGCATACACACAGACACAAAAGTAACAATTTCTTCATTGCATATGGGAAGTCCTCAATTCAATTCCTAGTATTGTGAAATCAAACAGCCCTATTTGACACTGACATTCGAGACAGGGTTTTGGGGCCTGTCCTGGAACTAGCTTTTGTAGACCAGGCTGGCCTTGAACTAGTAAAGATCCACCCACCTCTGCTTCCCAACGTGCTGGGATTAAAGGCGTGTGCCACCACTGTCTGGCCTGTTTCTAGTGCCATGTTAACAGGTATTCTCTTGTACCACTGGTTTACGTGGTGCTGGGGACCAAATCTAGGAGTCCCACCTCACTAACCAGGTATTTTGAGTGCATGCTTAACGAAAACATTATTTTGATGACTTTTAAATTTTGAATTCCACTATTTCTTTCTTTTTTATGCGTATTGTTTGACTTTCCAGATTAAGTATGAAACAATCTTAAATCTTGTTATTGTAGGACCCAGCCATGACAAGCTCAGTAGAGGTCAGAGTCTTAGTAGTTTACCCTAAGGCAATATCTGGTTCCAAGAAAGACCACAAACTGAGACCACCCAGGCACCAACCAGGAACAGACCATCCAAAGGAAATTTCTAACATTCTAACCATTGTAGATAGGATCACCTGCCAGCACACACCCATCACTTTTCACCAGGCCACCCCTACACAAATGGCAGCCAATTAGGGGTCCTGAACCTTAGAAACCCCTCATCCCAGCTTCTGCTACTATAAAACCCCATCCTAACTGAGATCCGGGTTGTTAAATCACAACAACACATTGGACACAGGGAGAGTCCGAGTTTGAACTTGAGTAAGAATGAAGGCTCTTTGTTTTTATACACAGAACTCCGTCTTCTAGTTGGTTTTTTGGCAACTCCGTGATCTGGGTATAACTGTTATAGATTATTACTTGCATACAATGTCATACTTTCCTGTGTCCACATCTGTTTGTACATCGCTTTATTTTTATTTATTTTACTTTATTTTTCCTGCATGCATGCCTTCGGGCCAGAACAGGGCACCAGATCTTATTACTGATGATTGTGAGCCACCATGTGGTTGCTGGGAATTGAACTCACGACCTGTGAAAGAGCAGTAAGTGCTCTTAACCTCTGAGCCATCTCTCCAGGCCACTTTTTTTTTTTAAAGCAAGAAATAGAGACTAGACTGGAGTTAATCTCATGGGCATATTTGCCTAATATGTTCAAAGACTTGGGTTCAATTTCTAGTACCAGAAAAGAAAGCGAATAAACTAAAGAGATCATATTCCAACCTTCTTGAGAAGGTGGGCCAGTCTGCTGACTAGCAGAATAAGTCCTTATCCCTTTCTTTCTCCCCCCTCCCCCCCACCCCATTAACAGGCCTAGCTGTCTTGGAACTAGCTCTTGTAGACCAGGCTGACCTCGAACTCACAGAGATCCACTTGCCTCTGCCTCCACCCGACCCCTTTTTCTTTTTGAGAAAGGATTTTTACCATTAGTCTCTTTTTTCTTTCACTTATTTAATGTGTGAGTATGTATATGTATGGACCTGTGTGAAGGTCAGAGGACATCTTTCAGGAGTTCTCCTTCAAGCATGTGGGTTCCAGAAATCAAACTCAGGTTTTCAGGCTTGGTAGCAACTGTCCTGACCAGCTGAGCCATTGTTCTGACCCTGGCCACGTACTGACTGAGCTGGACTTCAGCATGTATCCCGGGAGGGCCTTGACGTCATGGTGCTCTTTCTGTAGCTCTGCCCAGTGTTGAGTTTATAGTCCTGTGCTACCACACAGGGGTTTTTCTTGTTGAGGCAAGCTTATAAACTCTTAAACGTGTAAAGGAATTGTGGGAGTGTATACCAGCAACGTGACTTTATTTATTTATCTATTTATTTATTTTTGAGACAGGGTTACAATTTATTTATTTATTTTTGAGACAGGGTTGCAATCTATCTATCTATTTTTGAGACAGGGTTACAATTTATTTATTTATTTATTTATTTATTTATTTATTTATTTTTGAGACAGGGTTGCAATCATGCCCGGCCTTACACCTAGAGGTTTCTGACAAAAAAGGTGACTGGAAAGTTAGCAGCGTTAGCAGAGCTGGTATTTCCAGGTCGTTCTTCTCATGTAAGACGGTTGGAGGATAATTGCCAACAGGTAGAAAAGCAAGGCCAGGAGCTAGCGGGTCCCTGTGTGGTGAGGAAAAGCTATCCGCAGCTGGCGGCAAGGCCTGCGGTGTGAGGACGGAGATGCGCTGGAACCAACCGGTCGTGGAGAAGCTAGGGCCCCGGATCAAAGAGACCATGTTAGGTCAGTGGTAAAAGACTAGCGTTTGGAAGACAGACTAGAGACACGGGAACTGTGTTAAGAACGGGGCCGGGAGGCCAGGCAAGGCCGACGACACCACGGCCCACTTTGTTTTCGTGTCCCCGACACAAAGAGGAAAAGGAACCTCCTCACCGGAAACAGAACCTCTGCTCTCTGAGGTATTACACATTCCTCCGCGCGCCGGAAGAGCGTGTTCCACCTTGCGGGAGAGCGTCACAGTCTCCGCCGCCTCTCCTCGCGGAGCCTTCAGAGGCCACGCACCCCGAGTGGACGGAGGGCACGGAACCTTGGCGGGCAAGCGGAGAAGAAGCCACGCCGGGCTGTCGCGAAAGGGAGGACGGAGAGAGGACCCGACTAGGAGTCGCGGCGGCGGGATTCTGTTTCCTGCGGTGGCGGACGGATTTGGCAGTACGTTAACTTCCGGGAGCGTCCTGGCCCTGAGAGGAAAAGCCCTGAAGGAAACAATAACAAACGAGCTGGAGGAAGCGCTCCTGGGTCTTGTGTGAGAGACGGTTCTCTCCTGAGAAGATGCTCTGCGGCCCCTGTGAGGGGACGTGAGAGGGCTTGGTGACCGTCCGCCCGCCTCTCCCCGCTCGCGCACCTCGGGGCCCCCCTGGCTATTGCCATGGCGGCCGTGGGCCCAGGGGGCTACGCGGCGGAGTTCGTGCCGCCGCCGGAGTGCCCGGTCTTCGAGCCCAGCTGGGAGGAGTTCTCAGACCCTCTCAGTTTCATAGGCCGCATCCGCCCTTTGGCTGAGAAAACTGGCATCTGCAAGATCCGTCCCCCCAAGGTAGCGGAGTCGGGGGGCGGGAGAGGGGCGAGGTGGGGGGGGGGCGGCCGGGTCCGCAGCTTTTCCCGTTTCCGTTCTACCGTGCTTCCGTGTAGCCCTGCCTCAATTTTTTTTTTTTTTGGTACTCCGAGGCTCCGTTTGAGGATGGTTTGCCTTGGTTTCCTATGGAGTTTCACGTCCACTTTTTTACATTTTTTTTCGCGTGGGTGCGCGCGCGCGCTGAGGTCAGAGGACATTTTGTGGGAGTCGATGCTCTCCTGCCTTGTGGGTCTCAGGGCTCGAGCTCAGGTCGTCGGGCTTGGCCCTCGCGACCGAGCCATCATCTCCCTAGCTCTCAGGTCGCCTCTGCGAGAGAAAGTAGTGTGGGCCCTCTTCCTTCCGGAACTCATTTGGGCACGGGTACTGTTGTTTGGGTTGGAGGTGAGGATAACAAACGGCTTCAGGCCCTTTCTAGAAAAGGTGTTTGACGCGTCATGGCGAACGCCCGGTGCACAGGTGTTCGGCGTGTCACGTCGAACGCTCGTGCACAACCATTGTGCTTCCGCGTGTCCCAGCCTGCTAATGCCCAGTTTATCAGACCCTTGCAGGCCACTACTCGGGTTTCTTGACATGTTATCCGAGCTGTACCTGCCCCCCCCATGATGATGTCACTAGACTAGAACCCCCCAAGCTAATTACTACGGCAACTAGAAAAGCCATCCTTGGGCAGGTAAAAGAACATTCGCTATTTTCCTAGATGTAGAGGTTAGGAATAATATAATGGGCATGGAGGAAAACGTTGAAATCTTGAAATCTCTTGATGAAGGAACGGAAGAGTTGTAATATTATAGTCAAGTTCGCCTTTAAGTTAGTTATCCTCACTTTTTAAGGGTAGGAAAGCAGATAATTCCTGTGACGTGCGGAATTAGTTTGCTGAGAGGTTGATATGATCAAGTTCAATGTTTTTTCTTTCTTAATCAGACCAGTGCTTTCTCAGTAATGCTGGAGTAGGAGAGTGCCTCACAGCCCTGGGCTCAGTCTCCAGCAATGCAGTAGAAAACCTTGTCCAGTTGCTGCTGGACAACCAGCACCAGGGTCATTTGGATATTGTTTAAATTAGGTCCCTCTGCCATATTGAGAGTAGAACCAATTTTTGATTAATTCTTAAATGTGCACATTTTGCAGTCTGTTTTTCTTTTCTAGCAAGTATGGAGATGATTTTTGTTGTTGTTATTGAGATGGTCTAGCCATGCATGTTGTCTAGGCTGACTTGGAACTCTTGATCCAGGCTCTACTTCCTGCGATACTAAGATTATCGGCATGTGCCACACCCAGCCACTGGGTTCTTTCTTTATTTTTCCCCCAGACAGGGTTTCTCTTATGTCTTAGCTGCCCTGTAACTAGCTCTTCTAGACCAGACTGGCCTCAGACTCACAGAAATCCACCTGCCTTTGCCTAGGATTAAAGGCGTGTGTCACCATGGCCTGGCTTTTTTTTTTTTTTTTTACTTGGTAAACTTGTGTGTTTATTGGACATTGTTTTGTGTTTTTGTGTTTGACAAGTTCATTGTGTTCTCTCCCCGGGTAACCTTGGAGAGAGTAATTTTGTATTTTGGGATGATAAGATTTGTGAATTGCTTTTCCAAGTAATATTAAAATGAAAACTTTATAAGAATATTGCTCTTTCTGTCTTTATAGTGAAGACTTATGTATGCTAATGTATTGTCACCATGATTTGTGGTAACTCCATGCTAAATTACCAGAACAATTCTTTCCATTTAGGATTGGCAACCTCCATTTGCTTGTGAAGTAAAAACCTTCCGCTTCACTCCCAGAGTCCAGCGCCTGAATGAGCTTGAGGTGAGTAGCAGACCAATATTCCTGTCTTCTGTTAGTTTCTTCTCTTGTGGTGGTGGTGTTTGGGGATTCACACAGGTGTCAGGTTCACACAGACTCAGCACATGCTCTCCCATGCCTTTATAGTTCCAGCCTTTTAATTGCCTACCTTAGGATTTTAAGTGGAACTCTGAGAAGCTCATGTACAGGTCCCAAAACTCGTGTTAACTGGAATTTAGTAGAATGGTTGTTACTTGATGTTTGAGAAGAGTGTCTTTTAAGACATTTTCAAGTAGTTTCTACATTTTTTTTCTTCACTTAACTGGGATAATAGAAAACCTTTTTTTTTTTTTTTTTTTTTTTCCCCAAGACAGGGTTCTTCGTGTATCCCTGACTGTTCTGGAACTTGCTCTGTAGACCAGGCTGGCCTTCAACTCACAAACGTCTGCCTGCCTCTGCTTCCTGAGTGCTGGAATTAAATGCGTTCACATATTTTCATAATATAAGATCCAAGGCTTAACCTTTAGAGAAGTGGAAGTTTGTCTTTCTTTCTTTTGAGACAGGGTCTCATACAGCCCAAGATGTCAGTTAGCTTAATATATAGCCCAGGACTACCTGTGTCTCCTGGTCTTCCTACCTCTACATTTTGTGTGTGTATCACTGTGCCCAGTTTATATGATGGTAGGGATAGAACCCTGGCTTTCAAGACGCTAGGCAAGCACTCTACTAGCTGAGCTACTTCCCCTAGCCCCTTTCCCTACTCGCTCACCTTCTTAAGCTAGTCTTTCTTTGTAGCAAATGTGATCTGGTGTAGAACTTATTATGTAACCCAGGCTATCTTTGAACTCTTGGCAATCCTCCTGTTTCAGCCCCCTGTGGTTACTGGGGTTACAAAAAAAGGCTTTTGCCATAATGCCCAGCTCCAAACTTAAATTTATTAGATAGCATGCAAAATAATAGATTTCATTATGATATTTTCATATTGTTAGGTATAAAAATGGAGGTAGCGGTGGTTAGTTCTGGAAAGGAGCTGACAAAATAAAAAACTCTTTAGCAATGAAGTTTATTAGGACAAAGGGCCTGTATAGCATGATTGTGCCTTTAGGTAGGAGAGCATTGGAAAGAAGCAGAATAACAGTGGCTGGAGCAATGACTTAGTGGATAAGAGCACTTGTGGCTCTTTCAGAGACCCTGAGTTGGATTCCCAGCATCCACATGATGGTGTACAACCCTCTGGAACTCCAATTCCAGGGGGAATCAGATGTCCTTTTCTAGTATCTGTAGGTATAGTACACTATACACATTAAAAACAACAATGAAAATGAACCAAAACCAGCATAACAGGACCTTAAATGAAAGGCAAAGCTTTCTTTTAACGTCTAGTAAAGAACTTAGTAAAGAATAGCTTGACTGGAGAGAATGTCCCAGAAGTCCCTGGTTCAATTTCCAGCACCTACATGGCGGCTCACAGCTGTCTGTAAATCCAATTCTAGAGGATCTGACACCTTCACGCAGACATATGCAGGCAAAATACCAATGCACATAACATAAAAAAATCTTTAAAAATAATAGATAGCTTAAAGTAAGAGAGACAGCCACCACATATAGGATGATGGGGAAGAAGGTGGGCCTGAGGTAGGAGTAATTCAGGGACTAATACTTTTCTCTGAATTGGAGGCAAAGAAAACAAAAGGTTTCAGGCTTTCTGTTATTCAGTGAGGTTTTGAAGTGTCAACTTGATATACTCTATCATTATTCAGTTATCATTGTGTTTTCATAGTAGAAACTCCACTTGTGTTGGCTGTTTACTGTGTCGAAGCCTGCAAACATTCAGTTTACCAAACCTTTTCAGACAGCCTAACAACTCAGTCAAGCAACCGAAGTTCAGATTTACTCTTGTTCTATTGTGGGCTCTAAGTGTTGAACTCAGGTCCTCAGGCTTTGGTGACAGGCATTTTCACCTGCTAAGCCTCCTTGCAGGCCTTGCTTTCTTTCTGTCTTCTACCCAGTACTGGGAATTGAACCTAGGGTCTTGAGGTTGCTGGACAAATAGTCTACCATCATGCTTTATCCCCAGCCCTGTGTTTTTGATTTCTGTATTTTAATAATTTTAGGCAATGACTAGAGTGAGATTGGACTTCTTGGATCAACTGGCAAAGTTTTGGGAACTTCAAGGATCTACATTGAAGATCCCCGTGGTGGAGAGAAAAATCCTGGATTTGTATGCTTTAAGCAAGGTGAGGCCAATACTTGGCTTAGAAGTTTAACAGGAGCTGAAATACAGCTCAGTGGTAGTGAGTACATGCTTAATTTGTGCCAGGTCCTCCCATGAAGAAATTGAGCAAAGGTTTGTGATTTCATGAAATTAAGGATTTTAAGTAATCTTTTTGTTTTGTTACTGCTTTTTTTGTTTGTTTGTTTTTTTTGTTTTTTGAGACAGGGTTTCTTTGTGTAATAGCCTTGACTGTCCTGGAACTTGCTTTATAGTCCATGCTGGCCTTGAACTCACAGAGATCTGCCTGCCTCTGCCTCCCAAGTACTGGAATTGTAGGCGTGCGCCACCACCGCCCAGCTGTTTATTTTTTAAAGATCCTTTATTCTTTCTTGGAGACTGGATCTTCCTATATGGCTGACCTCAGGTTTTCTTTTTAGAACAAGCTGGCCTCAGACTTTGTGTAAAAACACACATGCAACATAGCTTATATGTGGAGATCAGATGAGAGCCCAGTGAACTGTGTCCCCCAACCCTGCCCTCAGTGGCATCAAATTTACATAGGAATACAGAAACATGCCTGGCTCATAAAAATTTCTTTTTTGTGTGTGTGTGACAGTGTGTCCCTGTGTACATTTTGAAGCCATCTCCTTTTGCCTTACCCCAGTGCTTCTCATTCTGTGGGTTATGACCACCAGATAACTGGTCACATGCTGGATAACTTGCATATCAGATATGAAAAAATTGGCAGTAATGAAGTAGCAATGGAATAATTTGGGGGGGGGGTCAATGCATGAGGAACTGTATTAAAGAATTGCAGCCTTAGGAAGGTTAAGAACAACTACCTTATCCCTTTGGGGCAGGGTAATGAAAACTTAAGTTCTTAAACCTGGAACTTAGTTTTTTGACTAGGCTAGAAGCCAGCAAGCTCTAGCAATCCTCCTGTCTCTCTCTATTCTCCACAGCACTAGAGTTACAGGTACACTTAAAACCATACCTAGTTTATTACATGGGTCCTAGTAGCTAACTTAGGTTCTCACAATTGCATGGCAATTGATTATAACCACTGTGCTATCTCTCTAGCCCCTAAAGTTTTCCTTTAAAGAATTCTCTTTTGGAGGTTGGAGAGGTGACTCAGTGGTTAAGAGCACTGGTTGCTTTTCCGGAGAACCTAGGTTCAAGTTCCAGCACCCACATGACAGCTTATAACTGTATGGTATTTACTGCATAGCTGAGGCTGGCCTTGAACTCTGATTGTCTTACCTAAGTGCTTGGTAAGCAGACATAACTGGTATGCTCAAAATTTGAGCATACTCCCTGTAAAGGTAAAAATAAAATGGCGCTATTCTCCAAGTAGCCTGTGGGCTACCAGAGGCAGTGAGTCCCAGGCAGGCACACCTTGCAGAGTGAGATTGGATATTTATTTAGTGGGTTATGGCAGGGAGATGGAGGGAGAAGGGGGACGGGGGAGTGGGGGATGAGAGGAGAGGAGCCATACCAGCAGCTACCTCTTTGGGAGAGAGACTGAAAAGGAAAGACTGCAAGCCTGCTTCAATGGACTGGGGTGGGGGGATTGGGCGGGGCCTGTCTCTTAAAGGAACCATAACATTCCGCCTTCCCTAGTGTGTGTCTGTATACATATTTACATACATACATACACATTTATCTATGTGTGTGTGTGTGTCTCTGTGTATATGCACATGTGCATTCAGGTGCATGTGGAGTCCTAAAGAGGGGGGCTTTGGATCTCCAGAGCAGTTAAAGTTTACAGGTGTTTGTGTGGGTGTTAGGACCTAAACTCTGTTCTTCTGTAAGAGCAGGGAGCTCTCTTAACCACGGAAATGTTTCCAGCCTCATAGCTTGTTTCAAAAATAATTTTTTGTTGTTCTTGTTTCAAAAATAATTTTTTGTTGTTGTTGGTTGGGATTTCTTTTTGGTGGGGGGGGGATTAGTTTTTTAGTTTAGTGTATTTTTTTCATTCTGTGTAATGTACAATGTATAAATTTATTAAATACTGCCGGGCGGTGGTGGCACACGCCTTTAATCCCAGCACTTGGGAGGCAGAGGCAGGCGGATCTCTGTGAGTTCGAGACCAGCCTGGTCTACAAGAGCTAGTTCCAGGACAGGTTCCAAAGCTACAGAGAAACCCTGTCTCGAAAAAAAAAAAAAATTAAAACATTAATTTTGTTTGTAGGCACATGTAGGCTCATCTTGTACATGAAGTGTTTGTGGAAGTACCTTGTAGTAACTAGTTCTTCAACCATGTGGGTTCCAGGGATGGAACTCATATTATCATGCTTGTCAGCAAGATTCTACTTGCTGAACCGTCTTGCTGACCTACTTTTTTATTTTTAAAGTCAGGCTCTCACGTATCCCAGTCTGGTCTTCAACTTACTATATAGTCAAAGATGACCTTGAGTCAAAAGTCCTTGTGCCTCTAGCTCCTGAGAGCTGGAATTACAGACGTCTACTACCACACCCAGGTTTTCAGGTCCTGGGGATCAACTCAGGGCTTCATGCATACTAGACAAATACTCTACCAGCTGTTCTGGGGGTAAAGCTTTTATCTTTTGAGGTTATAGAAGTTAGAATGCTTGAAACTAACATCTTTACCTAAAGAATTCCTTTTTTTTTCAGATTGTTGCCAGCAAAGGAGGTTTTGAAATAGTCACCAAAGAGAAGAAATGGTCTAAAGTGGGTAGCCGCTTGGGATATCTGCCAGGAAAAGGAACTGGGTCTCTTTTGAAGTCACACTATGAAAGAATTCTCTACCCTTACGAACTTTTTCAGTCTGGTGTCAGCCTTATGGTAAGATGCATCATTGTTCTTAGAGTGGATAAATTTAATTTGACATGTATAAACTTCAAATGATATTCACTGTAAGTGATAACGTTTATAATAGCAAATTGAAAGTAGCTTTCTCTAAGCACCAAAATTTGAGAAGAAAAGGTTTAAAAATTAGAACTATTTCTAGTGTTACAGGGTAAAGAATAATGGGAATGAAGGGTGTCATCATATTTAGGAAAAATCTTCATGATTTCATGAAAAGGTTTTGTTTTGGTCTGTTTTGTTTTGATTTTTTTCAAGACAAGCTCTTGCTGTGTAGCCTTGACTGGCCTGGAACTCACTATGTAGACTAGATTGCCTTCCAGCTCATAGAGATCCACCTGCCTCCTCTTCTTGAGTACAGGGATTAAAAGTATGAGCTGTTCTGCCTTGCCACAACATTTTTTCTAATGTGGCCTAGACCTTCAAGTGGACATTTCAGAGCTTCTTTTTGAGCCAGAGCCTTAAATAGCCTCTTATTCTCAGTAGTTTGACCAGTTATGAGTGTGCATAAACCAACACACACTGCAAAAAGAAGCTTTTCTGATCAAAGTAGATAGCAGCAATAATATGTGATTATAAACATTTAAAATGCAACTTGACAGGCATGTCCTAACCATTTAGCAAAATAACAGCAGTAAATTCTACAGTAGGGTCTAACACCTTTCCAGCCATAGGCTTTTGATTATTTGTATAATATCAAAGGTGACTTCCCTTCTGTGTCCTCCAAGCGAGGCATGAGTCTTGCACTATTATACTATACTAGTAGGCCCCTCGTGTCTGGCAGATTGGTAGTGAAGCATGCAGGGTTCATACTGAGTATGATTGTTGACGATAAGTCTCTGCAGCAGCCTGTAGAGCACCTTCCAGCACTGTGGAAACTAGCCAATCCTAAGAAAGCTTCTAGCTTAGTTCTGACTTATTTTAACTTTTTTAAACTTTTAAATTTAGGAGGGGTTGGTATCCTTGAAAGTTCTTCTTTCTCATTCTCCTATTCTCCTTTCTAAGTAGTCATCTGTCCCTTTCTTCTCACCTTGTCCAACTGCAAGGTTTTTTTTTTTTTTCTTTTCTTTTTTTTGGTAAATGGTGATTCTGGGTATCAGATTCAGTTCATTCTGCTTGAAAGGTATTACATTACTGACTGAATTATCTCCCTAGTGGTATGATTAACTCTTTAAAAAATTGCCAAGAAGTTTTCTAAAGTTCCTGTGCTGTTACATTCCTCCGCCAGTAGTGTAGAGGCATTTGGATTCTCCTTGTTCTAGCTAGCATTTGGTATGGTTGACTTTTTTGGATTAAAAACTTTTCTCATATATATGTAGTGGTCTCTGGATGCAGTTTTGATTTTCATTCTCAGAGCAGTGATATCACTGCATTTTTTATCTTTACATATTAGCTATTTCTAGCCGGGCGATGGTGGCGCACGCCTTTAATCCCAGCACTCGGAAGGCAGAGGTAGGCGGATCTCTGTGAGTTAGAGACCAGCCTGGTCTACAGAGCTAGTTCCAGGACAGGCTCCAAAGCCACAGAGAAACCCTGTCTCGAAAAACCAAAAAAAAAAAAAAAAAAAAAAAAATTAGCTATTTCCATAATCTTCTTTAAAACATTACAAAAACATTTTATGTATAGTAGTGTTGGCCTGTTTGTATGTTTACCATGCCTGGTGCATGTGGAGACCTGAAGAGAATGTCAGATCCCCTGGAACTGGAGTTACAGAGGGTTGTGAACTACCATATAGGTGCTGGGAACGGAACTCAGGGCCTCTGCAAGAGTAGCATGTACTCTGAACCACTGAGCCGTCTCTAGCTCCTCTCCATTAACATAATCTTCATGAAGTGTCTACTCATAACTTTTTTTCCATTAAAATTGAGCTGTTTGCCGTATACTTGTAAGGGTTTGATATTTATTCTGAATACATTCTTTCAGGTATATTATTTGTAAATATTTTTGTGATAATATAGCTGTTTTATAGTTTTATAGTGATGTCTGTTTGAAGATCTACTTTTCCATTGCTTTCTTTTAGGGGTGTGTGTGTGTGTGTGTGTGTGTGTGTGTGTGTGTAACTCTTTTGAGACTGTGTCTTGCTCTGGAGCACAAAGAATTATGGGGTTATTGCAGTTCCCTTTTTTGTGGGGCAGTTTTCAAGATAGGGTTTCTCTGTGTACTTCTGGCTGACCTGGAAGTTCAGGCTATCCTGCTGTGTAGACCAGACTGGCCTCAAACTCATAAAGATCCACCTGCCTATTCTTCCCAAGTACTGGGATTAAAGGTGTGCACCACCACTGCCTGGCTCTCACTTTACATTTTATTTTGAATAGTGTGATCAAATCTTGTTTCTTCTTGCCCTAGTTATGAATTTTCTCTTTTATTTCTGCCTTTTAGTTAGTTAGGAGACATTTTATTTATTTCATCTTCCGTTGGAATTATCATGGTGCTTGTGTGCATCTTACTTGATAATAGCCCCAAAATGTGATGCTGGCAGTTTACACCAAAGAAAACCTCCAAATTAACGTACAATAAGTAACTTTCCATGCTAGAGGCCACATTTAATTTTATTATATTACTATAGTTCTGTTTTTATAGCCTGTGTGTGTGTGTGTGTGTGTCTGTCTGTCTGTCTGTCTGTCTTTGTGTTTTCAAGACAGGGTTTCAAGGTTTCATGTGTATTTTCAAGATAGGTGTAGTCCTGGCTGTCTTAGAATTCCTTCTATAGTACAGGCTGACCTCAAACTTAGAGATATGCTTTCCTCTGTGCCTGTACTGCCCAGCTATAGTCATTATCTTACTGTACTTAATTTACAAGTTGAAGTTTTGGGGTCAGAAAGAGGTACAGTCATAGAAAGATTTGCTCTGCAGAGGACCCACCTTCAGTCCTTAGCCACTTACAGGGCAGCTTATAACCGTATGAACCTCCAGTATCATCTGGCACCCTCTCTGGCCTTCAGGGGCACCAGAAGCACATGTGGTGCTATTAAATATACAGGCAAAAAGCATTCTACACACATAAAATTAAAAAAAGAAAACTTTGCAAGTTCAAGTTTATTCTAATTGTAAATATACAGAAAAAACATAGGATTCAGCACTATCCACAATTTCAAACATCTACTATAAGCTTGAAACAAATTCCACACATAAGGAACTACTCTATAGGTCTACCCCATTACCAGTACTATACTGTCCTTTTGTTTTTAAAGGTCTTTTCATGTCTGATTTTGGTTGTGAACCTAGCCTTTAATGGCTGAGCCATCTCCAATCCTGTTTGTGTATATCTGTATGTGAGTATGTGCAAATGAGTGCAGGTGCCCACAGAGGTGAGAGAGGTTGGATCCTTCAGTAGCTGGAGTCATAGGCAGTTGAGATCTGCCTGATATGGTTGTTTAAAACCATAATTGATTTTTTGACATAGGGTTTCTCTGTAGTTTTAGAGCCTATCCTGGAACTAGCTCTTGTAGATCAGGCTGGCCTCAAACTCACAGAGGTCCGCCTGCCTCTGCCTCCCGAGTACTGGGATTAAAGGCGTGCGCCATCACTGCCCGGCTCCTTTTCATTATTTTTAAACAGTTTGCGTTTTTACATATATTTTAGTGTTTGTTTTCAATATTCCCTAAAAGAAATCCTGCTGGGCATGTTGAAAAATACAAAGCCCATCCATAACTTGTTATGTTGGTGCATGCCTGTAATCCTAGAGGATCAGAACTTCAGACTCATTCTCTGCTATATGGGAGTTCCAGGCCAGTTCTAGTGCCTTATGGAATACAAAAGACACTCTGAAAACAAAACAGAAGTTGACTTTATTAGAGATTGCTTTGAGCCTGTAGTTGAATTTGAGGTCAGGATTGTCATTTGATTTCATGTAGTGTTAGGAACTTTTTGAAAAATTGATAATTTTCCACTCATTTTCGAACTTATTTTATTAGTGAATTTTCTCTCTTTTTGTGTCCTTCTCTTTTAGGGTGTACAAATGCCTGATTTAGATATTAAAGAAAAAGTTGAGACTGAGGTTCTTAGCACTGATATGCAACCTTCCCCAGAGCGGGGAACAAGAATGAATATTCCGCCAAAGAGAACAAGACGTGTCAAGTCTCAGGTATTTCAATATGCATTGGCCATTTAAAAGTTTTGTGTGCGTGTGTGTGTGTGCACGTGCATGTGTGTGTCTACCATGGAATGTATTTGGAAAGTCAGTTCTATCATGTGTTTCCAAGGACACAACTCAGGTTGTCATGCTTGTTTAGTGAGAAGAACCTTCCTTGGTGAGTTATCTTCAGGAGCCCCCATGGCCCTCTTGTTTTCATTTTTAACTTTTTTTTTTTTTAAATTTAACTTTATTTTATGTGCATTTGGTATGAAGGTGTCAGATTCCCTGAAACTGGAGTTACAAACAGTTGTGAGCTGCTACGTGGGTGCTGAGAATTGAACTGGGTCCTCTGGGAGAGCAGCAATGCTATTAACCACTGAGCCATCTCTCCGGCCCCCTGGAGATTTATTTATTGTGTATGTAGTGTTCTGCCTGTTTGTATACCTACATGCCGGAAGAGGGTACTAGATCTCATTATAAGTGTTTGTAAGCCATCAAGTGATTGCTAAGAATTGAACAGAGGACCGCTGGACGGAATAGCTAGTACTTTTAACCTCTGAGCCGCCTCTTAAGCCCTGTTGTTGGTTTTTGAGATAGGGTTTCTTTGTATAACCTTTACTGTTGTTCTAGATAGAACTCAGTCTGTAGACCTGGCTGGCTTCAAACTCAGAGATTCATCTCTCTCTGCCTCTCAAATGCTGGGATTAAAGGCATTTGTAACCACTACCTGGCTTTTGTGGACCTTTTTTTTTTGTTTGTTTCTTTTGGGATTTTTTTAGACAGGGTTTCTCTGTGTAACAGCCCTGGATGTCTTTGTAGATCAGTCTGTCCTCAAACTCATGGAGAGCTGCCTGCCTCTGCCTCAGAAATGCTGGGATTGAAGGCATATGCCACCATGCCTGGCCTAAAGTTAAGTTTTAAGTGTATTGATCATGTGAGAAATTTTCTGGTCATAGGAGATCATTCATAAACAGTTGCTTAACACTTGAAAAGACATACTACTGCTGGTTTCATAGACATGTTGATGTATTCTTACACATCTTAATTTACATAGTTAGCAATAGAAAATAATATTTTTATTTATCTTTATTTTTTGAGGTAGGGTCTCACTGTATAGTCCTGGCTGGCCTGAAACTCATTATATAGACCAGGCTGGCCTTGCAACTCATAGAGATCCACTTGCCACTGCCTCACTAGTGCTGAGACTAAAGGAGTGTGTCCCCACCACACCCAGCCCCCCCTTCCCCTTTTTTTTTACCCAGTAGTCTTTTTAAAGGCAGTGTATTTCTGTGTACATGTGTATGTATGTGAAGGTATTCATGTATGCTGGTGGATGTACATGTTTGTGGAGGCCAGAGATCAGTGTTGGTTCTTCTGTAGTCACTCTACCTTAATCTCTCTTTCTTTCTCTCCTTTTTTTTTTTCCAGATAGGGTTTCTTTATATATCCTTGGCTTTCCTAGAACTTTCTATATAGACAAGGCTGGCCTTTAACTCATAGAGATCCACCTGCCTCTGAGTGCTGAGATTACAGGTGTATGTCAAGTAAAATAACCTTTAAAGGCTTCTTTCTTTCTTTCTTTCTTTCTTTCTTTATTTTTTCGAGGCAGGATTTCTCTGTAGCTTTGGTGCCTGTTCTGGAACTAGCTCTTGTAGACCAGGCTGACCTCGAACTCTCACAGAGATCCACCTGCCTCTGTCTCCTAAGGGCTGGGATTAAAGGCATACGCCACCACCACCCAACTACTTTTAGCTTTTGAAACAGAGTCTCACTGAAATGGCAGTCCTCAAATTGACTAGATTAGCTGGCCAGCAAGCCCTGGTATCCTCATTTTATTACCTTCCGACCCTGGAATTACAGGAATACACCACACCTTGTTTTTCACATAGGTGCTAAGGATTCAAATTGAGATTCTCATTCTTCTATGGAAATCTCTTTACACACAGAACCCGCCTTTCTAGGTCCCATAACCTATTTTATTTTCATTTTAGTTTATGTGTAGGTGTGTTTTCTCCTACATTTATATCTGTGGACCACATGCATGCCTGGTACCCTTGGAAGAGGGATAAATCTGCCGGATCCCATGAAACTGGAGTTACAGATGTTTGTGCGCTGCCATGTAGGTGTTGGGAGTTGAATCTGGAAGAACAGCCAGTGCTCTTAACCTTTGAAACTTCTCTCTAGCCTCTGCCCTCTCTCTCTTTGACTATTTATTTTGAGACTGGGTCTTTCTGCATTGCCTAGGCTGGCATTGAAAATATCTAAAGCACAGGTAGGCCTTGAACTTGGAATGCTTCTGTGTCAGACTTCTGAGTAGCTTCTGCCAGGTGAGGTAGAATATTGTTGAAGTCAGTGTTTGGTGAAGAGTCTGTTGTCCCTTAGGGTTGCATCCTTCTCAGCGCTGGAAATTTAGTTCAGTAGTAGAGCACTTGCTTAGTATGCTGCAAGAGGCCCTATGTTTAATACTCAGTATTGACAAACAGCAGTTCTTTAAGCCAAATGTGGTGGCACATACTGTTTGAGATACTGAGACAGCAGGATTGTCATGCTTTAGAAGCTTATTTAGTGAGATACTTTCAAAAAAACCAAGGGGATAGAGTCAGGGGAAACATTTCTCCTTGGTGAACCTTCTCATTCTCTCTAGAGAGACTCAAGTTTGACTGTGAGTGGTTCATATCACAAGCCAGGGGTGCTCTGTATTCATTGGGAAGAGGGAAAAGCGAGTAGCACAGAGATCTTTATTGGACTGATAGAACTGAAGAACCCAGTTTTCTGTTTGCTAGTCTCTGTGCTCTTAGGCCCTGCCCTAATGAGCCACTCTGTAGGAAAACAGAGGTTGCTGAGATCTAACGATTAGTTGGTGCTAGGTCAATGTTCTCAGTCCTGCTAATAGCTAATGATGCTAAGCAGTTCACTTGCCACAGACTTTGGATGTTGGTTTTAGAAATTTTTCTCTCAGAGATGGGGTTTGCTTCTGTTCTATATGGTCCTGAGAATGATCCACAGTGTCCATACTTCAGGTTTTGAATGAATTCAGTTTATTGAGTAGAACAAACCAAAATACAAGAACAAACTGCAATAGATTGATAGCAAAACATCATGAATTTGGGTGTTGAAAACATCCAGCAGTTAAGAGTGGTTGCTGCTCAAACATGAGGGCTGAAGTTTGAATCCCATCTTCGATAAATGAATGTAACTCCAGTTCTAAAAGACCCAGCAGTGCTCTCTAATGGCCTCTCATGAGACCTTCATACACATGTATACAGAAACACAAATAAGTGAGTCTCAAATCCATCAGGAGCTGACTAGAGAAGCCCCATTGAGTTCTCAATGTAATCCCAAGTAGAGCAGAATAGTGGGTGCTTAGGTGAGGCTTCTAATAAACGTATGCATACCAGTAGAAAAATAGCAAATTGGGGACTTACTAACATCTTGAAGAAGCTGACTGTTAATTAAAGCAGCTTCTACCCAGCCAGGGTTTCAAAGCGGAGTGTCCCCTCAGGTAAGGCTTCCAAAGAAAAGAACAAATAACAACAAAGATGGCATCCTCAAATTGGGTACTCAGAACATCCAGGAGAAACTGACAAGAGAAGTTGAGGCAATCAGATGGAGTTCCTTTTTGTGCTCTCTCTCCATGGATGAACTTCTAATATTGAAATTCCGGGCGCTTTTTCCCACTCTAGGTACTTTTATATTACAGAATAATAATAGTTATATCTCTTGAAAGTTTTCAGGGACATCTGATTTACTCTTGGAGTGTTTGCATTTCTCTTCAGTCATTGTCACAAAGTTGGGGGGACAGCCCATCCCAGACAGGGCCTTAGAGAACACTGAGACAAATGTGATTGGATATGGATTTGAAATGGATGACTGAATCCTGTTTACAGAGCTAGTGTCTCAGAAGTGAGCTCAAACAATACATGACACTTACTGACAGATGTTACAGCTTATCCTCAAAGAAATAGCCACTGACTGTCCCATACTCTCAGCCTGAGTCTGCTGTTACTTCAGGTGTGATCATCTTCCCTCTCCCTCCAATAACAACCGTCTTCTACCTAGATATTGCCGAAGATTGTTGTCTGTCTGACTTGGAATTGTTTTAATTTCAGCTTCCAAGTATAGTGAGCAAGACTCGTGCTAACTAGCCCCAAGGGATCTAGTGCCCTCTGCACTAATGGCACGTGTTTAGGCCTGGAGAGATGGTTTAAGTACTTGGTGCTCTTGCAGAGGAATGGGGTTCATCTTCCAGCACCTACATGTAACTCTAGTTCCAGGAGTTCCAACATCCTTTTTTTTTTTTTAACCTCCTTGGTCATGTACATTTTCACTTACATAGATGCTCACACACACACATAAAATAAAAATAAGTAAATTTTGAAACAAATGACATAGTTATATAGTATTCCAAGATAGTGAAAAATAACAAACTGAATTTCTTCTCCAGTACTTGCTTGCAATGCAGGAAGGGACACCACATAGTCACACTGGAGTTAGGGCTTGGGAGAACAGTAGACTTGATTTGTGGCTTAGACTACCATGGTCTGTTTTTACCAGAACTGTTTGTGTTACTTTATAGATGCAGATTCAGCTTTCCCTATGCCATGTACATGTAGAATTATAAACTTAAAGAAATTTTTTTTAAATATTTATTTATTATGTATACAATATTCTGTCTGTGTGTATGTCTGCAGGCCAGAAGAGGGCACCAGACGTCATTACAGATGGTTGTGAGCCACCATGTGGTTGCTGGGAATTGAACTCAGGACCTTTGGAAGAGCAGGCAATGCTCTTAACCTCTGAGCCATCTCTCCAGCCCTTAAAGAAATTTTTTTAAGAAAACCTTTCTCTGCAAAGCTTTTCTGTTTCTCTGTGCTTTTATATGTGTATGTGTGTAGGCTCAAGTATAGGCAAGAGGTTGTATTGTCTTGGGAAACTCTGGGGCCTCTCTGGGCAACATGTTACTCAGATCAATATCCTTCAACCAGCATTAAGATTTTTGTTTAATAACTTAGGCTTCTGGGAGCTGTATTATCCACCCATTTAGTAAACCTTTCTTCAAACTCATTTGTTTTTAGTTTTCTTAGTTGACTTACAAAATAATTTCCATGTGGCATTTTCATCTATGCTTAGTTTTGGTTAACTCTTCCCTGCTCTTTCCCTAGCTCTTTCACTCCGATCGCGCGCACGTGTGTGTGTGTGTGTGTGTGTGTGTGTGTGTGTGCGCGCGCACACTTATGTGTGTTCCAGTGTGTATGTGGAGACTAGAAGTCAGTGTGTCAGATGCCTTTCTCTATTGCCTCCCCCCATTTTTTTTTTTTTTTAAGACAGATTCTGACTATGAGTGTGTGTCCCTGGTGAACCTGCAACTCATAGAGATCTTTATGTCTTCCCAAGTACTGGGATTAAAGGTGTGAACCACCATGCCTGGCCTTCTTCCTTAATTTTTGGGACTGGGTCTTTCACTGAACCTGTAACTTTGCTCCAGGGACCCAAACTCTGGTTTCATCCTTGTGTGGAGGCTGTGGGTAATGGTCTGCTTCTTCCATCATGGGGGTTTTGAGGATTAAATTCAAGTTGTCAGGCTCAGTGACAAGTTCCTTTAATCTGCTGAGCCAGAATTTACTCTTTGAAGAATTTTCTTTTACTTTATTATGTATATAAGTATTTTCCTACGTATGTGTTTGTATACTATGAACATGCCTGGTAGCTACCAAAGCCAGAGGAGGACATTGGTTCCCCTGAAACTGAGTTACAGATGATTGTGAGGTATTATGTGGTTGCTTATAATTCAAGTTGGATCCTCTAGAAGAGCAGCCTTACCTGCAAAACCATTTTTCCAACACTCTTTCTTTCTCCCCGCCCCCGGTTTTTTGTTTTTGTTTTTTTTTTTTTGGTTTTGGTTTTTCGAGACAGGGTTTCTCTGTGGCTTTGGAGCCTGTCCTGGAACTAGCTCTTGTAGACCAGGCTGGTCTCGAACTCACAGAGATCCGCCTGCCTCTGCCTCCCAAGTGCTGGGATTAAAGGCATGCGCCACCACCGCCTGGCTTTCTCCCCCCCCCCCCCCCCAAATAACTCCTGTTATCCTTGAACTTGCTATGTAGCCCAGGCTACCTTAAAATTGCCTTGCCGCAGTCTCCCAAGTTCTGGAGTTACTGGGTTATACCATGCCTGGGAGGAGTTTCCTTTTTTTGAAAAGGAGTATGTGTGTGTAGATACGCTTGTGCTGTGTGCTTGTGTTGAGATCAGAGAACAACTGTCAGCAGTCCATTCTCTGCTTCCACCATGTGGATCCAGGAAATTGAGATGAGATTGTGAGTCTTGGCAGGCAGCAAGTACCTTTTTCCACTGCATCATCTCAATAGTCTAGGAGCTTTCTGTCCTATTAGAAATGAAAAAAAAAAAAAAAGAATCTTTTCCAGAGACTTCCTGGAAACTTAATGTGTCATTGTTTAAATCTTGTTCAACATTTCCACCATTAGTTACGCTGTTACCAACAGGAGGTATTATCATGACTGTTTTAGGGGAGCCATAATTTTCCCTATGATGGGTATAGTACCTGCTTATCAAAGACAGATGTCAGAATTACAAGTGGAACTTTCTGTTGCATAATAATCAGTAGTGTTAGCCAGGAGATGGTGGCGCACGCCTTTAATCCCAGCACTTGGGAGGCAGAGGCAGGCGGATCTCTGTGAGTTCGAGACCAGCCTGGTCTACAGAGCTAGTTCCAGGACAGGCTCCAAAGCCACAGAGAAACCCTGTCTCGAAAAACCAAAAAAAAAAAAATAATAGTAGTGTTGGGTCAAAAAGATGGCTCAGCAGGTAAAGATGCCACCAAGGCTGATAACCCAAGTTTGGTTCCTTGGACCCTGTCTGTACTCATATGGTGAATGGAGAAAAGCAAGTGCTGCAAGTTGACCTCTGACCTCCATATGTGCACCTTAACAAAATTAATAACACATTTCATAAAACCATTACTGTCTACCAGGACTGATTGGACATCTTCTATAAGACATAGATGAATTTTAATTTAAAGGAATCTTCAATGTTGCGTGGTGCTTTGGATTAAGCTGTCATCACGGTGGCAGTGAGTAAATTTAGGAGATCAGAAGCTGAGCCCGGTGGCTCATGTTTGTATTTCTAGCAATTGAAAGACAAGAGTTTAAGTTTGAGGCCAGCCTAGAGTACAAAATGAGACACCCTCTCAGAAGAATCCCGAAATCCACAAGTTTGTCAGTCAGTTTTCCCCTTAATTTTGGAGGATCATTGTATTAGATGATTTAAAAAAAAGAAAAAGCAAGACTCTATCTCTCTCCTTTTTCTCTTATTCCTTTTTATTCCCATTCCCTTCCTCCCTTCTCCCTCTGAGACAGGGTTTCTCTGTATAGCCTTGGCTGTCCTGAACTAGCTCTGTAGACCAGGCTAGCCTTAAACTCAGAGATCGGCCTTATCTCCGCCTCTTGAGTGCTGGGATTAAAGGTGTGTGCACCACCTGGCCAATACCCTATCTTTTAAAGAAAACTAATTGTGTGATTCAGGTGAATCAGAGTAATTATGTTAATGCCTTTTTTTTTTTTTTTAGTCAGACTCTGGAGAAGTAAACAGGAACACGGAACTGAAGAAACTTCAGATTTTTGGGGCTGGACCCAAGGTTGTGGGCCTGGCAGTAGGAGCAAAAGATAAAGAAGGTAAATTCTGTTACTCACATAAAATGAAGTGCAATGGCACGATTGTTAAAGGGTTCAAGTGATACTTTATTCCACTCTGTGCTGGGAATTTTACTACAGGGTGTATAGGCAGACTGGCTTTTTTAATGGTAGAAATATTAAATTTAATGTGTAAGAAATAGTACATTGCATTTTTTGGCTTTTAGAAGCTTGTTCTCCATGTCTTAACATACAACATGATAATTTTATTTAGCGTCTAAAGGCTAGTTAAGTTTCAGCAATGATTACTGGTTGTCACATAGTATTCTAAAAGCTGTTACATTTAAAGGGATTCTCAGATTTTTAGTATGAAAACATACCGAGAAGAGTTATAATTTTAAGTTCTGACCATCATTTAAGTTTTTTAAATAATTTGTCCTCTACATATTATTGAAATAAATTTTCTTTGAAGAGCCTAATTTAGCACCATATTAGAAACTTTTGTGAGTAGAGTTATTGATGCACAAATTAAGTTGTACTATTCTTATATAACACATTAATTCAAAAACTTGTTTTAATGAACAATAGGCTGGATATTTTTGACTATAAAGATTGAATGAGATATTAAAGTCACATTTTGCATTTATGAGATGTATAATTTATATAATATGAGTTGCCTGAAATGTAAGGGACCAGATAATATTGTTCCACTCTCAAAACTTTGGGGAAAACCAGGCCTGGTGACATACTTTTATTGCAATTCCAGCTACTCAGAAGGCTGAGACAGGAGAATAGAGATTTGAGGCTTGCCTGGACTACAGAGTGAGTTTCTGGCCAATCTGGGCAATTTGAAGAGCCAAAGTAGCATTAAGAAAAGCTAGAAGTATATAGCTCAATGGTAGAATATTTGCCTATCAATCATATACAAAATTAATCTAGTACTACAAAAATGAAAAACAACATACAATCAGTGTAATAATACTTACCAGACATGCTTTTTGGTTTTTCAAGGCAGGGTTTCTCCCTAGCTTTGGATCCTGTCCTGGAACTAGCTCTTGTACACCAGGCTGACCTTGAACTCACAGAGACCCCCTGCCTCTGCCTTGTGCTGGAATTAAAGGTGTGCACACCATTCCTGACCTTATGCCATTCTTACAGTTATTGTTTTGTCTATGGTGGTCTTAAAGAAAAAGCTCTGACTAACTTGAGAGCCCCTCTAAAGCATACATATAGACAGTATGTAGTAAGTACTGCATGCAAGCAGTCATTGAAGGTTTAATTCCCTGGATTTGTCTAGATTAGAATCCCAAATCTGCTATATACTGGTTATATGATCTTGAACAAGTTACCTAATTTCTCTATACCTTAAGTTTTTTATCTTCAGCTGCAGGGAATAATATTCTACCTCAAAATGTTGTGAGACTTTATCTAATTTAAATAATTTTAAATAGTGTGTGGTTCATAGTAAGCACTCATCTTTAGTTTTTACTTTTATTATATAACTTTTTATTTCAAGATGAGGTCACCCGAAGACGAAAAGCTACCAACAGATCAGATGCATTTAACATACAAATGAGACAACGGAAAGGAACTCTCTCTGTTAACTTTGTAAGTGCTTTGGTATCTGTCAGGAGGGAAAGAATGTATTTTTTATCTTGGCTTGTCTTGATATGTTGTATTCAGTTAGTTTATTTGATTAGAAGACTTTGTGGCAAATCTCAAGGTTGGAGTTTTGGTTTATATGTTAGCTTTGCTTTGTCTTGTGTACACTCCCTTAAATCATATGCCTGTGGGTAACTGAGTTAAAGAAATTATATAAATCTGTATATAGTTAGCCTTTTATATCTTCAGGTTCTACCTTCATGGGTTCAACCAAATATAGATTGAAAACTTTTAAAAAATTATTTCTGGAGCTGGGAAGAAGTTTAGTGGTTAAGTACACTGGGTGCTCTTCCAGAAAACCTGAGTTTGACTCCCAGCACCCACTTGGCAGCTCACAACTGTCTGTAATTCCAGTTGCATGGGATCTGATCCCCTCTTCTCGCCTTTGGCCTCTGAAAGCATCAGGCATGCACATGGTGCACAGCAAGAAAACCAACAACAACAAAAAAAAAACCCATGCACATTAAAAGATTGTAATAAATTGTTTCTGTGCTAAGCAATGTAGAACTTTTTTCTTTGCTTGCAATCCTTTTATTTAAAAAAAAAAAATGAGGCAGGTTCTGGCTATGTAGCCCAGACTGGCCTAGAACTCAATGTGAAGCCCAAGTGGCCTTAAACATGACCTCAATCTGCCTTAACCTCTTGGGTGCTGGGATCACAGGCTTGCATCAGCCAGCCCACCATAACCGTTTTTGTTTTTTGTTTTTTTCCCCCTTGGCATTATTTACTAAACAACATAGTGTGGCAACTTCAAAAGCATTTATATAAAATTAATAGAATCTAGGGATGAACTTGCTCTGAGGGAGGCAAATATTAAGCCATTTTATGTAAGGGATTTAAGCATCTCTGGTGGTTGGATAACCCTAGCGGATTCCAAGAATGGATGGATGGATTTTTATTTTATGTGCAGTGGTGTTTTGCCTGTTCATATGCCTGTGTGCAGATGTCAGATCCCCTGGAACTGGAGTTACAGACAGTTGTGAGCTGCCATTTGGGTGTTGTGAATTGACCTGGGTCCTCAGAAAGAGAAGTCAGTGCTCTTCATTCTGTTTTATAGTATTTGTACGGAGAATGAATGATACTTTTGAAATATAAACTTATTTTCTATTCCCTAGATTATAGTGTTTCTTGATTCTGACTCCTCCTTTGTGTTTTTTGTTTTTTTTGAGTCAGTGTTTCTCTGTGTAGCTCTGGCTGTCCTGAAAGTTGTCTTGTAGACCAGGTTGGCCTCAAACTCAGAGATCCATGCCTCTGTCTCCTGAGTGCTGGGATTAAAAGCATGTAAGCATGTGTCATCACCGCTAGGCTAGGCTTTGGACCTGCTCATATTTTTGTTAATTTCCTCTAGAAGTTCTGGGGAAAATTGTTTGAAGTAGATTTTTAGGATTAAGCTATGTTTAATTTTTAGTGTATGTTATATATTTTTTAATTAAGGAGTAGTTCATGAGAAAAAATGCAATATAGTATAGAAAATATACTTATTTTTATTTCTTTTTATAGGTTGATCTCTATGTTTGTATGTTTTGTGGCCGGGGAAACAATGAGGATAAATTGCTTTTGTGTGATGGATGTGATGACAGCTATCATACGTTTTGTCTACTTCCACCACTACCTGATGTGCCCAAAGGAGACTGGAGGTGTCCTAAATGTGTTGCTGAGGTACAAACTTAACGTTATAGATCCATTTAAAACTAAAGATAGAAAACAAAACAAAAAACTGAAGATAGTAATCCATGCATGTAATGTAAAGATATTCTCAAAAGCTTATCCCAGTCTCTTGTTTATTATTGCTGAAAAATCTCCAGGATTTTTTAAAGAGCTATTTTGAATTACTGTATAACAACTGTATTTGCGGCAGCTTGTCTTAATTTTTTTTCCTTCTGTGGCTATTGGTTGGATAATTTTATTGTTTTAGTTATGTAAGATTTTTAAATTGTAAATTATTTCACTCTATAAATGGTAACAGTTAAAATGTGAATAGAACTAAGCAGGAATAAAAGGAGATAGAGATGGCTCATCATTTACTGCTTTTCCTAAGGACTCAGGTTTGATTCTCAAAACCTACATAATAGCTCACAACCATTTGTAATTCTAATTACAGAGAATCCAACACCCTTTCTGTTCTTCTTGGGTATGAGGCATGCACATAGTATATAGACAAAATACCTGTATACATAAAACTTTAAAAATTAAATTACCAAGGCCCTTAGTTTACTTGAAGTTATTCACCTTTTAGATATATGGTATTTATTTCCTAGACTTGAAACAGGGATTAGCATTATATTTAAGTAGTCCCTGATGTAGTAACCACTTTCATAAAATAACCAGGCTGGCCTGGAATTTAGAGATCCACCTTCCTCTGCTTCCTGAGTGCTGGGATTAAAGGTGTGCACCAATACCATCTTGCTCAAAATCAGTTCTTAAAATCAAAAATTAGCAAATACTTACAAAGTGATTATCAAATCTTTGTGTATTTGTTAACAAAACCACAAATATGAAATAAAGAATCTTCTGAAATTGTATAACGAAACATCAAATTACTGAAGTAAAACTCATCTTCTGTGATAATATGTATGTAATCTTATACACAAAGCTTTGTGTATTTGCAAAGTGATATTTTACACACAAAGCTTTGTGTATATATAAAATACCATTTGGTATAACAGAATTTTTTTCTTTGAATTCTATTTTATGTGCATAGTGTTTTGCCATGGGTTTAGGGTCTCTTGGAACTGGAGTTATAGACAGTGCAAGCTGCCACATGGTTGCTGGGAACTGAACCCAGGTTCTCCAGTAGAGTAATCAGTGCTCTTAACCGCTGCCGAGCCATCTCTTCAGCCCCATTGTTTGTTTTGTAAGAGACGGTCTTAAGCTGTGTTTCAGTTTGGCCTTGACTACTACAGTGGAATCCTCTTCAGTCAGCCTCCCTATTTATATTTCTAGAATAAAAATTAAGATAAGTTAGAGATGTTTTAATTCTTTTGTGTGTAGGGATTTTGCCTGCACTTACATCTTTATACCACATGCATGCCTGGTATCTGGGGAGGTTAGAAGAGGGCATCGCCTCAAGTTGTCAGTTACTTTTTTATTACTGTGGTGAAACATCATGACAAAGGGAGTTTGCAAAAGAAAGTTTACTTAGACTATTGTTCTGATGGATACGAGTCTGTCATGGCAGAGAAATATGCAGCAAAGCAGCAGGCATGGCTATAGGAAGAATGCTGAGTATTCACACATTGACCCACAAACTTCAAGAAATGATAATGAAGTAAATGAGACAAGTGTTTAAACTCTAAAAGCCTGCCTCCAGTGAAAGAAAGTCATACTTCCTAAGTGTCCCCAAACCATCCTACCAACTGGGGACCAAGCATTTAATTGCCTGAGGTTTTGTGAAATGTTTCTCACGCCGACCATCACAGATCTTCTGAACTGGACTTACAGATGATTGTGAGGTCCCTTGTGGGTTTTGGGAAATAAATCCAGGTCTTCTGGAAGAGCAGCTAGTACTCTTTTATCTTTTTTAAAGATTTATTTTTGTGTATACAGTGCTCTATCTGCATGTATGCTTGCAGGCCAGAAGAGGGCATCAGATCTCATTATGGATGGTTGTGAGCCACCATGTGCTTGCTGGGAATTGAATTCAGGATCTCTGGAAAAGCAGCCAGTGCTCTTAACTGCTGAGCCATCTCTCTAGGCTCAAACAGCTGGTACTCTTAACTCCAGCCCCATGGATTTTTTTTTTTTTAATTAAAGCTACAGTTAGACATGAAACTCTAAAATTTGATATTTATACATCCATTATAAATAAATGGATGTTGTTTTTTTAGCTTGTGGAAATTTGACTTGATTGTACTTTTATTTTTAATCTTTGTTTTTCCTTCACTCTGTCTCTTCCCTTCTCTTTCTTTTTCCTCAACAAGGTCTTCCAGATAGTCCTCACTGACCTGGAACTTATGATCCTCTTGCTCCTCCTCCCTGAGTGCTGGAATTACAGACATGCTCCATCATGTCTGGCCTTACTGAAAGATAGTGATGTTGTTAGGAAATGCCTTGTCTGTCTGTCTGTATGTATGTATTTGTTTTTTTGAGACAGGGTTTCTCTGCGTTGCTTTGGAGCCTATCCTGGAACTAGCTCTTGTGTAGACCAGGCTGGCCTTGAACTCACAGAGGTCTGCCTCTCTCTGCCTCCTGAGCACTGGGATTAAAGGCACACACCACCGCCACCCAGCTTCTCTGTGTTTATTTTAACAAAAATGTCATGATAGATCTCTGAATAGAAGGAATGTTTGCAATACCTAGTCAGAAGTTTTAATTACTCGTTACTAGAAGACTTATTTGAATTTCTGGTGACTAGTGTGAAGAAACCATAGCCTAACAGTTCAGTGGATATCCTATTGTACAAGCCTTTCTTTCCTTTGTATTTGTTGACTTTATGGATGCTAAGAATCAGCATTCTTTTGTTTGATTCCAAGTTAGTATTCCTCTTGGAATTTGTCTAGGAAGCAAAGCATAATACTAGCTCCAGTACCTAATCAGTATCTTGGAAGAGTGAACGTGCAGTTGAGAGGCAAGTTTCAAGTAGCTAATGTGTTGTAAATAACTAATACTTGTTTTGTTGTATAAAGGGTGATTATAGATTTGTTTCAACTAGAGAAATGATCAAGAAAAGCCATATTTGTGACATTTATTTATTGTATTGATATTGAACCCAGAACCTGAGAGCATTATACTACTGAGCTAACATCCATATCTCTTGTTGCTATTTGAGGGTTTTAATGCTTTCTTTTTCAATTTCAGTAAGTTTACCTCAGATATCCTTTTCCCCCCAGGAATGTAATAAACCTCGAGAAGCCTTTGGATTTGAGCAAGCAGTAAGAGAATATACACTTCAAAGCTTTGGCGAGATGGCGGATAATTTTAAATCTGATTATTTCAATATGCCAGTCCATGTGAGTAGCTGTCATTTACATTGATTTAGAGAGAAACAAAGATTTTCTTTTTTCCTGTCAGATTTTATAGAAATTAGGAACAATATAAAAATGGTTAGAGAACACCAAATCTTAAAATTAGGAACCTGATAATCTGTTCTGTTAATTTTACTCTCTTTTGTTTGGTTTGGATTTTTTGTTGTTTTTGAGATGGGGGTCTCACTATGTAGCCCTGATGACCTGGAACTCACTATGTAGACCAGGCTGGCCTGGAATTTATAGAGATCCACCTGCCTTTGCCTCCTGGTGCTGGGATTAACGGTGTTTCTACCACAACTGGTATGAAAAGCATCTTGATGTTTAAATTTTAGTTATCTTTAGTTATTTTAAGCTTTTTCCTTTTCTCAGTGGAGAAATGTAATTCTGGTCTGGAAATGTTGTGATTTGTTTGCTTTTATCATGTTTTTTGTTCAGTTGGACTGTATATTATGTTTTAAGGGATTATAGTTACAATGAGTTAATTATCTATCCCCTTTGTGGTTTTTTTTGTTTTTTTTTTTTAGATGGTTCCTACAGAACTAGTAGAAAAGGAATTCTGGCGGCTAGTAAGTAGTATTGAAGAAGATGTTATTGTAGAGTATGGAGCTGATATTTCTTCAAAAGATTTTGGAAGTGGATTTCCTGTAAAGGATGGTCAGAGAAAGATGTTGCCAGAAGAAGAGGTGTGGATACTGTTCTGTAACTTCTTACTCTGAAGCTAATGTTGCATTTTCATAGAAAGCATTATTTCTCTAATCTTGAGAGACCATGCCAGTTTAAAATATGATATATGTAGGATTTAGACAACACAATCTTTTAATTTTATAAACAGTGATTTTGAACTGGCCATGAGTGTACATGCCTATAATCCCAGTACTGTAGAAACTGAGGTAGTAGAGTAGTGAGTAGTTAAGTGTGAGCTACATATATACTGAGACTATCATAGCAAAGCAGATTCAAAATATCTTTGAAAAATTATTTTATCTCTAAATTTTAAAGCTAATTTAGGTAAAATTTTAATCTAGTTTGAAAATTGTTTGGTGGGGGTGGGTTTGGAGACAGGGTTTCTCTGTAGTGGCTGAGCCTACTCCAACAAAGTCAGCCCAGGGTATCTGGAAAGGGGGTGCTGAAGCTAAAGAAATGTTAGATAGAGAGAAGTTGAGGCAGAAAACACAGGATAGATTTGGGGGACTTACTCTAGACAGCCATGTGTTTATTTCAGAACCTACTTATATACAAAAGAAGAACAAAGCACAGCATAGTCAGTATCTAACCAGATACTGGAGTGAGCAGTTCAGGCAAGCGAGTTCACATGACTTCACAGCCATAACTGACTCTAGATGGAAACTGAGTTACTTGTGGGCTACTATAGTGTAGCTTTGGAGCCTGTCCTGGAATTTGCTTTGTAGAACAGGCTGGCCTTGAACTCACTGAGATCCACCTGCCCTCTCCCAGTTGCTGGGATTAAAGGCATGCACTACCACCACTGAAGGAAAGTTTTTAAAAAATTGTTACACTCAGGAAGCAGAGGTATACAGATCTTCCTGAGGACAGCCTTGTCTACATAGTGAGTTCCAGGAAAAACAAAATAAAAAACATTTTGTTTTGTATTTGTGTGTGTGCCACATGCTGGAGGATGGTGTGGGGCAGTCAAAAGACAATTTATGAGAGTCACTTCTCTCCTTCTGTAGAGTGAATTTCAAGGATCTAATTCAGGTTGTCAGGGTTAGCAGCAGGTACCTCCACACAGTCATCTCACTGGCCCTACTTTGAAGTTTTTGCCTAGCTCTTTCTGTTTAGAAAGTAGACTAGAGAGATGACTCGTGGTTAAGAATGCTTCCTTGTCAACGTGAGGGGCTGTATTAAAGGATCACAGCACTAGGAAGGGTGAGAACCACTGTTCTAGATCCTCTTCCTTCTTTCTCAAGTGATGTGATTACATCATTACTTTGTGTGATGCACACAATGTCTTTTTCTTTCACAGAATGGTAAGTGGGAAAAAAAAAACCAGTTGTTTTTTTTTTTATGTTAAGGATGGAAGCCAGAGTCTTGTGTATACTAAGTATTTGTTTAAACCACTAAATAGGGGCTGGAGAGATGGCTCAGAGGTTAAGAGCATTGCCTGCTCTTCCAAAGGTCCTGAGTTCAATTCCCAGCAACCACATAGTGGCTCACAACCATCTGCAATGGGGTCTCGTGCCCTCTTCTGGCCTGCAGGCATACACACAGAATATTGTATACATAATAAATAAATAATTAAAAAAAAACACTAAATAATGCCTCTAGTCCTTTATTCAAGCTGTATATATCCTTAAAAACTCAGTTCCAGTCTTTACTTTTCCATGATTTTTTTCTGTACCTCAAACCCATATTTATTACTCTTCATTGGCTCCTGAAGATAAAATATTGTAACTTTTTGTAGACCTTTCTCCTTGGGTAGGTTTGTTATTTTTTTCTTTTGCCTCATTAACTGGCTAGTTAACCATAGAAACATAGTGAATAGTGTCCCTTTCCAATTTCTTTTTTGTTTGTTTTTGTTTTTATTTGTTGTTTTTCAAGACAGGTTT
This sequence comes from Microtus oregoni, assembly GCF_018167655.1. Classification (NCBI taxonomy): domain Eukaryota; kingdom Metazoa; phylum Chordata; class Mammalia; order Rodentia; family Cricetidae; genus Microtus; species Microtus oregoni. The sequence continues at coordinate 61,486,151 of NW_024543061.1, forward strand.
CTCTGAGTAGCCCTGGTCATCCTGGAATCCTCTCTGTAGACCAAGCTGTCCTCAGAGATTCACTTAACTTCTGCCTCCCAACTGCTGGGATTAAAGGCATGAGCCAGGGCCTGGAGAAATTGCTCAGTGGTTAAGAGACTGGCCGCTCTTCCAGGAGATTTGGGTTCAATTCCTAGCACGCATTTAGCAGCTCACACCTGTCTGTAATTTATTCAGTTCCAGGGGATCCAACATTGTTATACAGACACGCACATGAAGGCAAACACCAATACAAGTAAATCATTTAAAAACAAAAGGCATGTACCACCACACCTGGCCACCAATTTCTTTTTTTCTTTCATTTTGTATTTTATTTTTTATTCTTAGCAGATTAAAAATTTTATTCCAGAGCTGGAGAAGTGTCTTATTCTCTCTTGCCCTTCTCACCATTTTCTAGTTCCTCAACCTCAGGATCCCTCCTGCTTCTGGTGTATGGGTGTTACTGTCCATTTTCTTGGATATTTCTCAAAGAGATTTCTTCTTAATTAAATGTATGTAGGACTTTGATATTCTATCCCCTTTGATTTTTAATTTTCACTTAAAATTCTATTTGGAGCCAGAGTCTTTGTACTCCTGGATGACTTAAAACATACCATATAGATACGATTAGTTAATCATCCTGCCTGTGCTGTTTGCTGGAATTATAGGCATGTACTGCTGCACATACTGGTTTCTATTCTTTATGTTGTTTTATATGTAACTTCTTGATATTTGTCTTGCTACTGACAAGTTTTCTGATGGATAATTTACCCACTTAGTTTTAGTTTGCGATTTTTTTATTTTTTGGTTTGGCTTTGAACTTGTGATCCTCTTGCCTCGCCTCAGCTTCCCAAGTGCTGGAATTATAGGCATGTGCCATTTCACTCAAGAGTTTTTTATCTTTTTTTGGGGGGGGGGGGCAGGTCTCTATATAGCTTTGGATGGTCTAGGTCTCCCTGTACTGACTAGGCTTGCATTGAACTCACAAAGATTTGCCTGTCTCTCTCTGTCTCTGAAAACTGGGAATTTTCATGTTTTTCAAGTTCATCAATGAAATAAATTTCTTTTGTGTGTTTTCGTTTTTTATTTTATTTTTTTATCTGCATTCATGTCTGTGTGAGGGTGTTGGATCCCCTGGAACTGGAGTTGCAGACAGCTGTGTACTGCCTTGTGGGTGCTGGGAATTGAACCCGATCCTCTGGAGCAGCCGGTATACTTAACTGCTGAGCTATTGCTCCAGTCCTATAAGTTTCTTTGTTAATCTTAAATTTTATCCAGTTTTTCCTAATGTATTTCTGGTGAAGGAAGGTGGTATAATGACTTTCTGCATTATTACAACTTAACATATTGCTGAAAATTCAGGTTATATATACTGTCTGCACTGTCTAGCACTGTGATTTATATACTGCAGTTATTCTGGGAAGTTGTGCTGCTGGGTGTACAATGGAAATAGAAAAGCAATCTGCTCACATGGAATGCACTGTTTTACTAGAACTTTGTTCATGTTTCAGACTAAACTAGAAATATGTGAAATAAAGGGAAATGTCAGTAGAACCTAAAAAAGTTTGTGTAGATATTTAGATACCAACTATTAAATTAGTTTTAGGTACATTAGTTAGATTAATAGATGAGTTGTAGATTTATTGTGGGTTACAAAGAACACATTGTATGCATTGTATACACATATAATGAAATATTTGCCTTTTTAGAAATATTCTCATTTAGCAGACTGGGTTTGATGGTGCACACCTTTAATCCCAGCACTCAGGAGGCAGAGTTAGGCAGATTTCAGTAAGTTGGAGGCCAGCCTGGTGTAGAAAGCAAGTTCCAGGACAGGCTTCAAAGCTACACAGAGAAACCCTGTCTTGAAAAAAACAAAACAAAAATTTTTTTGTTTAGCATTTGTTTTTTGATTTTTGGATTTTCGAGACAGGGTTTCTCTGTGGCTTTGGAGCCTGTCCTGGAACTAGCTCTGTAGACCAGGCTGGTCTCGAACTCACAGAGATCCACCTGCCTCTGCCTCCCGAGTGCTGGGATTAAAGGCGTGCGCCACCACTGCCCGGCTTTGTTTAGCATTTGTAAACTCTGATTTTTCATTTAACTTTTTTTTTTCCTTTTATAGGAATATGCACTTTCTGGTTGGAATTTGAATAACATGCCTGTTCTGGAGCAATCTGTTCTTGCACATATTAATGTGGACATTTCTGGTATGAAGGTGCCATGGCTGTATGTGGGGATGTGTTTTTCTTCTTTTTGCTGGCATATTGAAGATCACTGGAGCTATTCCATTAACTACTTGCATTGGTATGTCCCATCGTATTGTACCATACGTACTTAGTCACTGTTTTCGAGAGCGGGTTGGTATTAGAAATTAAATCCAGAGACTCATGTGCCAAGTACTTGATCTACCATATATATATATCCTGAGCCCTGATTTTTGTTGTTGTTGCTGCTGTTTAATTTTTAGTTAAGCTGTTCTCAAATTTAGGTGTAGCTCAGTTTGAGCCTCTGGATTTCCTGATTGTGCGAGTTCCAGAGTGCTAGAATTATAGGAATGTTTCACCACACTATGTCTGGTATTTTATTTTTAAGATGTAATAATATTCGCTGATATAGTAGAGAGAACTGGTTTCAAAAGCTTTCTTTACTTAAAAGCAAGATAGTATATTGAGGAGGGGAGGGGAGTTGTCTTGGACCATCTTCTCTTTGAAAGAATGTGTAATTACCCAAGCCTAGAGTGGGTTTTTTAGTTTGTTTTTTGAGATGTTATTTGTTATTTTTTATTTTATGTGTATAGGTGTTTCACCTACATGTGTGTCTATGTAACCATGTGTGTGCAGTGCCATAGAGACCAGAAGAGGGTACTGGATCTTCTGGAACCAGAGTTGTAGATAGTTCTGAGGTGCAGCGTTGGTTCAGAGAATTTAACTCAGATACTCTGAAAGAGCAGCTAGTACTCTTAACTACTGAGCCATCTTTCTAGCCCCGAGTTTTAAATTAAATGATGCTTATGTACTATATGAGAAAATAATTAATGATGATTTTTATTTTGCATGTTAGGGATTAAAAGGCCTTGTTCACAGTAGTGTTGAAGTTCTGAGGTATATCCCTCCCAAATTTATATATATATATATATATATATATATATATATATATATATATATATATATAAATTTATATTTTATGTGAGTATATGTGCCTGTGTCTGAGTGCGTGTCTGTGTACCACATGTGTGTTTTAAGCCTGTGGAGGTCAAAAGAGTGCATTACATCACCTGGAACTGGAGTTTTGGGTAGTTGTGAGCTTCCATGTGTGTGCTTGGAACTGAACCTGGGTCCTCTGAAAGAGCAGTAAGTAATTTTAGTCACTTAGGCATCCTCATTCCCCCAGTTTTAATACTTCTTGACAGGCAGAATGGGACATTTAATCTTATAGTTGAAAGATTTGATTTGGTATTTTGGAACTTGAAACATTTTTCATTTGAGTAACATTTCCTCTAAAAATGCCTAAGATGAAATATTCAGTAAATAAATTCATTTGCTGATTTATTTATTTTTTTGTCTCTCAAAGATTTTCATTCACTTAGTTCCTTAACTTGCTGCCTTTTTTTTTAATTAACCCATATTTCTTTTTTTTTTTTAATATTTATTATGTATAATTTATTTATTTATTATGTATACAATATTCTGTCTGTATGCCAGAAGAGGGCGCCAGACCTCTTTACAGATGGTTGTGAGCCACCATGTGGTTGCTGGGAATTGAACTCAGGACCTTTGGAAGAGCAGGCAATGCTCTTAACCACTGAGCCATCTCTCCAGCCCCACTTGCTGCCTTTTTTGTCTTTTGCATATATATGAGCCTTCATTTTTAATATTAGTAAGAGTAAGTGAAATTGGAAATTACTACCTCGGTTGGAGTAGCCACATTTTGAGTGCTTAATGGTCATATATGATTAGGAGCTGTTTGATTTACCAGCACAAACAAAATGTATTTTTAAGATGCCTCTTTTTTTAAAAATATTTATTTATTTATTTATCTATTATGTATGCAATATTCTTTCTGTGTGTATGCCTGAAGGCCAGAAGAGGGCACCAGACCTCATTACAGATGGTTGTGAGCCACCATGTGGTTGCTGGGAATTGAACTCAGGACCTTTGGAAGAACAGGCAATGCTCTTAACCGCTGAGCCATCTCTCCAGCCCCAAGATGCTACTTTTTAAAGATTTATTCTATTTATGTGTATGTATATGATAGTACTCGAGTGTCCGTGCGTGCGTGTGTGTGCCGCATGAATAAAGGTGCTTGTGGAGGCCAAAAGAGTGCCTTAGATCTCCTGGAACTGGAATTACAGAGTTGTGAACTGACCCTGGGTATTCTTGCAGGAGCAACAAATGCTCTCTCTCTCAACAGCTCAACAATCTCTCTAGTCTCCAGCCTCAAACATTCTTCTCATTACAGTAAATCCTATAGGGATTTACTAAAATATTCTGAAGTATGAGAATTAGGAAATATAGTCATTTTGAGATTATAGCCTGATTAATTAAATCCATTTTTGTCTCAGTGTTTCTTTTGCTGTAATAAAACACTATGATTTAAAGCAACTTGGGGAGGAAAGGATTTATTTCATCCTACAGCTTGTAGTTGGCCATCCAAGGAAGTCAGGGCAGAAATCTAGAGGCAGCAACTTATTCAGAGGTCATAGAGAAGTAGTCCTTACTGGCTTCCACGTGGCTACTCAGCTTGCTATTTTACAGTATCTAGGACTGCTGGCCTATGCCCTCCTACATTAGTCATTAGTCAAGAAAATTACCACAGGCTTGCCCACTAGTCAGTCTGGTGGGGGCGTTTTCCTAATTTAGGTTCCCTCTTCCAAAATAACTTGTGTCATGTTTTTCTAAAACTAGTCACCACTACTTCCTAAGTTTATAACTTTTTAGTATTCAGAATGAACTCTAATCCATTAAAATATAATAGATAATGATGCTGGGATTTTGTCTTTTTGTTGCCAACTATATTTAAAGTTTGAGCAGTTTGTAGTATTAGCTTATTTACATGAATAGGAAAATTGAACTTAAGCTATTTATGTGTATTCTTTTTGCTTTAACCATGGTGATGGTAATTGGAAAGACTCATGTTCTGGGAATCAAGGCATCGAGTCTATATCCTTTTGAACAGTGATTTCCATGTAATATAGTTTCTGTTCAAAAGGTACTTTTACTAATTAATTCCCTATGCATGTACTTTGGGTTATTTTCCCAATGGCAGTGAGTGTGTATCTTATTTTTCCATATATTCTTGCCTTATTTCCTGTTATTAATAGTAGCATATATTTATGGGATGGTTGCCAGGATTCTGGTCATATAACCTATGGCCAGGAATATGAATGACAATGTTAATTATAATGGATTTGAATGAAAGACCCTGGCTTCAGTGGTACCATGTTCTGCCTAGCTAAACAGTTATTTCTTTTGTTAGGGGCGAGCCAAAGACATGGTATGGTGTACCATCTCATGCTGCAGAACAACTGGAGGAGGTGATGAGGGAGCTGGCCCCTGAGTTATTTGAATCACAGCCTGATCTCCTACATCAGTTAGTAACCATCATGAACCCAAATGTGCTCATGGAGCATGGTGTGCCAGTGAGTCTTTTTGTGTCTTCCTTCAGCATTTTCAAAGATTTTCTAGCTTTCAATTAGATATAATCACAAGGGTTTTTTTTTTTTTTGTTTGTTTGTTTTGATCTTGGGAGTGGGGTTATAACTATATGTGAAAGGCCCTATAGTATAGCCAAATTAGAATTAATACCCTGAATAGAACCTCAGTCTGATTAAGAAAGGATGCTTTAAAGTATGACTCATATATTATGTTTTACTACTACCTCTTTGAATAGGCTTCTGTTTTTTAATTAAAACTTTTCTGTTCTTTGTTCTTTTTAGACTTTTGTTGTTGTTTGTTTTTTGTTGTTTTTGGTTTGGGGTTTTGTTTTTTAGGTGTCTGTGTTATATAGACCAGGCTGGACACGTGTACTCTGACACCACCTTCTGCCTCCCAAGCGCTGGCATTGAAAGTATACACCCATGCCCAACTCTTTTTCACTTTAAGAACAGTTTTTAAAAATATCTTGTATGGTCATTTTCATTCGATTTAAAATACATTTTTGTTTTCATTAAGATACTCAATTTTCACACACATTTTTTTTTCTGAGACGGGGTTTCTCTCACACATAAAATATATTTAAATGTATATTTTCCAGATGTTTGGGTTTTAAAAAAATTTAAGATTGATTTATTTTATGTGTATGAATGTTTTCCCTGCAAGTATGTATGCATACCATGTATATGCCGGGTGCCTGAGGAAGTCAGAAGAGGGATTTGAATCACTTGGAACTGATGAAGATGGTTGTGAATCACCATGTGGGTGGTGGAAACTGACCTGGGCCCCTCTGTAAGAGTAGTAAGTGCTCTTAATGGCTGAGTCATCTCAACAGCCCTTGGGAATTTTTTTAAGGTTTATTTTATTTTATGTGTATCAGTGTTATGTTTGCCTCTATGTGTGTGTGCTATCCGTATTCCTGGTGCCTTCAGAGGACAAAGAGGACACCGGAATAGGCATTATAGCTTGTCAGCTGCCATGTGGGTGTTGTAAAGTGACCTGGCCTCTGAAAGAGCAGTGAGTGCTCCTAACTGCTGAGCCATCTCTCCAAAAGCCTTTTAAAACTTTTTGTTGTTTTTAATTGCTTCCCCACCCCCCTTTTTTTTTGTGCTTTTGTTTATAAGCCTATCCTTTAAGAGCTGAGCCATCTCTCCAGCCCTGTTTTGCCGTGGTGCATGTGTAGTAGTTTAGAGAACAACTTGTAGGAGTCAGTTCTCCGATTCTACCATGTGAGTCCTGGAGACTGAGTTCAGGTCATCAGGCACGGTAACAAGGCCTTATACCTGCTGTGAACTGTCTCAGTAACCCCCAGATCTCGTGTTCTGTATTCTCCCTACTTAACTAGAATAATCAAGTTCTTTAAAGTGATAACCCTTCTAGTTTTCATTCTGTTGCTGTAATTAAAAGCACTGATCAGTATAACTTAAGGGTTTCTCTCAGCATAAAATTCTAGATCATAGAGTTCATCATTGAGGAAAATTAAGGTAGGAAGTTGAAGACAGGGCCTGCATGGCTGTTCCAACAAAGCATTGCCTCTGGTCAAGGAAATCAAAGCAAAAAAGTATTGCAGAAATCATGGGAGATAACTGTTGCTGGCTAAGAAGGCTGATATTTAGCTTTCTTTTATATAACCCAGGACCATCTTCCCAGGGAACAGTACCATCACATGGTGGGAGCTGGGTAGTGCACTGGCCAGCCTAAATGAATCAAGACTGACCTCTTTCATAGGCCAGTCTAATCAAGGAAATTCTTCAGTTAATACACTACTCATGTGACTCTGCTGTGACAAGTTAACAGTTAAAGCTAACTAGGAAAGGGTTCTTTGTCTTTTCTCTTCTTTTTTTTAAGCTGGACATGGTAATATATACACCAGTCAGGGTATCCATGCCCAGAAGATTTCAGGTTTTATGTTTTTTCTTTCTTTCTTTCTTTTCTTTCTTTCTTTCTTTGGTTTTTTCGAGACAGGGTTTCTCTGTGGTTTTGGAGCCTGTCCTGGAACTAGCTCTTGTAGACCAGACTGGTCTCAAACTCACAGAGATCCGCCTGCCTCTGCCTCCCGAGTGCTGGGATTAAAGGCATGCGCCACCACCACCCGGCTCTTTGTTTTATTTTGTTTTAACTTTTGTATTTATTTTTGTTGGAGAAAGGGTTTTACTATATAGTTCTGGCTGGCCTGGAACTTAATATATTGACATAATGGTCTCAACCATACTGTCTGCTCCAGCTTTCTAAGTGCTGGGATCAAAAACATATGCCATCACATTTTGTTTTTGTTTTTTGTTTTGTTTTATTGTTTGTTTGTTTGTTTGTTTTTTGGTTTCTCAAGACAGGGTTTCTCTGTAGTATTGGAGCCTGTCCTGGCACCACCACCGCAGTGGTATTAATGTTATAAACCTACTTAGAACAGCTATTGCCACTGTTTTGAAATATCTTTCATATTTACAAATTAATTCTGTCTGAATTAAAAATTAAAATATATCAGCTGGTTACACTGTTAGAACATAATTTTGAAGGTTCTAATTTAACTGGTATTAAATGGGGCATGGTGGTTTATAACTTTAATCCCAGCAGTTGGAGGCAGAGACAGGTGGATCTCTTGAGTTCCAGACCAGCTTGGTCTACAAATAAAATACCATGAAAGCTAGTGCTATAACACAGAGAAACCCTGTCTCGAAAAACCTAAATAAACAAAATGAAAAGGTAAACTGGTATTAAAATTGATTAAGCAATACCCATAGCATTAGCATATAACAAAGTAACTTTTGGGAAGATTGGTTGGGGGTATCTCATGACATTAGCTGATAGATTTAGTTTCTAAATATTATGCAATGATTGTAGGAAGTTTAATCTTTTATTTCCTATTTACAACACAGGACCAAAAAGCAATTTTAATAGTTTTTAAAGAAAAAAATATTTATAAACAGGATCTTATTTGGCCCAAGCTTGTAGCAACGAATGATCTTGATCCTGTTCCTCCTGTTTCTACCTTCCAAGGGCTAGGATTCTAGACATTCACCATTAAGTGCAAGAATTTTAGCTTAGGGGGCTGGAGAGATGGCTCAGAGGTTAAGAACACTGACTGCTCTTCCAGAGGTCCTGAGTTCAATTCCCAGCAACCACATGGTGGCTCACAGCCATCTGTAATGAGATCTGGTGCCCTCTTGTGGTCAGCAAGCATACATACAGACAGACAAAACATTGTATACATAATAAATAAATAAATCTTTAAAAAAAAATTTTAGCTTAGGAAGCCAGGCGGTGGTGGTGCATGCCTTTAATCCCAGCACTTGGGAGGCAGAGGCCGGCAGATCTCTGTGAGTTTGAGACCAACCTGGTCTACAAGAGTTAGTTCCAGGACAGGCTCCAAAGCTACAGAGGAACCCTATCTCGAAAAACAAACAAAAAACAAAGCAAAAAAGATTTTTAGCTTAGGAAGAAAGTACCATTTTCTGTTTGACAAATTCTTTTGACTGTAATTCTTATCATATAATGTTAATCTAAACAATTCTAGCCTTCTGTTTTAAGACTGGGTTTCTCTGTGTAGCCCTGGCTTTCCTGAAACTAGCTCTGTAGACCAGGCTGGACTCAGACTCACAAAGATCTTCCTGCTTCTACCTGCTGTAATTAAAGGCATGCGCCGTCACTGCCTGGCAATTTTAGCTATTTAAATCCTATAATTATTTCTGATATGTATAGTATTATTTCCAATTTCAGAAAATATTATTGAAATTATCTGAGTAGACCCGTCTTCCTTTTTTTTTTTAATCCTTGTTCCTAATTTGCATTCAGGTGTACAGGACTAATCAGTGTGCTGGAGAGTTTGTTGTGACGTTTCCTCGTGCCTATCACTCTGGATTTAACCAGGGATACAACTTTGCTGAAGCTGTGAACTTCTGTACTGCTGACTGGGTCTGTTCTATAGCACGTGGCTGTTGTACGTCTACTAACACCCCTATAAAATGCAGTATTTTACCTAGCTGGGTTTTGGGTAGGGCCCATGAATATTTTAGGGTTTATTGGAGTAGCTATTGTAATTTAGCATTTTCATTGCATTGCATATTTATTATTTTCCCTGGTATGTTTGTAACTAAATGGGCAGTTATTTGTCTTTTCCTGAGGGAATACATGTTTCCTCTAGTCTTCATTTTCTCTGAACACTTTTGAATCTTAAAATATATAAATAAATAATGCAGCAATTGCTGTATCATAGTGCAATTAGCTGTGGCTGCGTCATGTTGATTGAGAAAAGACTGCAAAGATTGAATTAATACTTAATACATACTGCCTTTATTTTTCTTCCCTAGTGATGCTGGGTTCATTAGCCTTTTAACATTTTTGTTGGGAATCCCTTAGTAAAACTGATCTTACATTTTCTGTGGGTAACTGTTATTTGTTACTACATTTATGGTTAATCATATAGAGGAAATATAGTAATACAGCAAGTAAGTATTTTGTGTTTTAATATGTAGACTTGCTGTGTTGCTTATCCTGCCTTTGAAGTTCTGGGTTCTCTGAGCTGTCTTGTTTTGGTCCAGTATGTAAAACTTCTTCCTTATTTGGCTATAGAATCATATAATACAGTGCTATTAAGATTCAGTTAAGGGTTTGCTTTGGGCCTGAGCTCTTTCAAAAAAATAACTAATACTGTGTTTTACACGATACTGGACAGGTATAGGGTAGGATACGGGTAAGAGTTGAAGATTTTTTTTTTTTTTTGGTTTTTCGAGACAGGGTTTTTCTGTGTAACTGTCTAGCTCTTGTAGACCAGGCTGGCCTCAAGCTCACAGAAAGTCACATGCCTCTGCCCCCTTAATTATAACATGTGGGAAAGGAAAGCCAAAACAGCAACTTAATAAAAGTTAGCCTTAGAGACAAAGCTGTTGTTAAATTTCCATTTGTATCATAAACTTCACCTTAGAAGTATTAACTCTCAACTATAACATTTAACTTGTTTAAGATTAGTAAATTAATCTATTAGTCTTTTGATACACAAGGTGAAAAAAAAGTTAGGCCTCTGGGCTGATGAGATAGTTCAGCAGGTCAAGGCACTTTGCTGCCAAGATTTATAACCTGCATTCAATCCCTGGGACCCACATGGAAGGAGAACCAACTCCTTCAAGTTGTCTTCTGACCTTCACATGTATGCTGGGCATACATTAAATAAACCTAAAACAAACGACAACAACAAAAAATCTTAACAAAATTCAAAAATCTTAGGACCACTAAAATAAGAAATTCCTCATGACCAAATATCAAGTATTAGCTAGGTATAGTGGTGCACACTTTTAATGTCAGCACTCAGGAGTCAAAGGCAGGTGGATCTCTGACTGAGACCAGTATGGTCTACATAGTGAGTTCCAGGACAGTTAGGACTACATAGTAGGGCCTTGCCTCAAATAATAAATAGAGAAATAAATGAAGTTCATATTAGTGAGCATGGTAAAGACATTGAAATCATCTTCAGCCGGGTAGTGTTGGCACACACCTTTAATCCCAGCATTCGGGAGGCAGAGGCAGGCAGATCTCTGAGTTTGAGACCAGCCTGGCCTACAAGAGCTAGTTTCAGGACAGGCTCTAAAACTATAGCGAAACCTTGTCTCAAAAAAACCAAAAAAAAAAAAAAAAAAAAAAGTTTCTTTTTTTGTTTTATTTTTTTCTTGAGACAGAGTCTCACTATGTAGACCAGACTGACCTCGAACTCAGGGATTCACCTGCCTCTGTCTCTCCAGTGCTGGGATTAAAGACATGTATTAGTAGACCCAGTCCTGTTCAGTTCTTGGTATATACTATGAATTAGCTTAGGGCAGAAACTTAGCATCTTGGCTTATGGACATTGTTTGGGGAAAGACCTGTGAAATTTGGCTGGGTTCCAGAGAATTACTATTTATGTTATGTTTTATGTTCATATAGGACATACTTTTTCTTCTTTATAATAAAAGTGAATACCTGAAGATGAATAGAGGTTATGTGCTAGAATATATAAGAAATTTAATTTGGAAATCTGATGTTTTCAGTTGCCCATTGGACGTCAGTGTGTAAATCACTATCGACGGCTGAGGCGCCATTGTGTCTTTTCACATGAGGAACTCATTTTCAAGATGGCAGCCGATCCAGAATGCTTAGATGTAGGGCTGGCTGCCATGGTGTGCAAAGAGTTGACTCTCATGACTGAAGAAGAAACACGATTGAGGGAATCAGTTGTACAAATGGTGAGTATGAGTATGCTGAGTGCATTTCTTTCCTCTTTTAAATAGCTATTTTGTTTTTTGTTCTTTTTATAAATTTTATATAAGCTGTATTTCTAAACCCCTGCTCCTCCCTTCTCCTCCTCCCATATCATCCCTCTGCCCGACACACACCTCAAATTCTTGGCCTCTTTCTTTAATTATTATTGGCACATATATATGAGTTAATTATATAAATATAACCTGAGTCCATTTAGAGTTGCTTATGTGTATGTTTTTAGAGATGACTGTTAATCAATTAGAGGAGGGCTCATTGCTGGGAACACTGATTCTCTCTCTTAGCTGTCATTAATTGCCTGAGTTAGCTCTTCATCTGGGTTGGAAGCCGGGGTCTTGTGAGATTTCCCCATCCACGTTGGCATGTCAACTGGTGGTATCATTGCTCAGGTCTTGTTTAGGATACCATTTTGTTGAAAGTCCATGAGTGCAACTTTCCTGTCATTTATAGAAGGTATATCTGGCAGATACACTGATCATCTATCTTTTCTTGCCCCCCTTCCACGATGTTTCCTGGACCTTAGGTGTAGGGTTTATATTGTAGATGAGTCAGTTAGGCCTGGGCAACCCAGAATCAGCTGTTATCTCCATTTTTAGATAGTTATGGGTGTTTGTAATGGTCTCTGCCTGCTACAAAAAGAAAGTTCTTTGATGAGGGATGGAAGCTACACTTAATCAGTGATTATAAAGCTAAGTCTTTATAATGCAACTAGAAATTATCCTAGTTTAGGAAAGTAGAAGATTTTTCTCTACGTAATAGACTGGGTTTACAGTACCAGACCTGAATTCCCTCCTATGGAATGGGCCTGAAGTCCAGTTATTAGTTAATGCAATAATGGAAGTGCCACTATTCAACCTTTGGTGATCACTCACTATTTTTGTCATTGCCATGCTTTGTAAGTGTTACAACTGGGTAGGACTATTGATTGGTTTTCTCATTTGGCAGCCGGCATAGTTCCTTCTGGTACTATGAAAGCTAGGCCTAGATTGAACTTGATTTCTGAGTCTTGTTTACAAAGTGTTTGGTGTCTTTAGCAATGGGGGCTTACCTTCAACTTCTGGAAGGCAACCAAGGGCAACATTACTTGACTAACAACTTGAGAGGGGGTTCTTTTTCATGTCTACTTTTGTTTGTTTGTTTTTGTTAGATTCCGTGTGACATTTAAGGGAAACATTATTAAACTTTATTTAAATTGTGTGTGTATATATGCTTGTACATATATATACTTAGATAAATAGTATGATTCTCTATGGCTTTTACAAATATCTTTAGTGTTATTTATCCCTCTTTGTTCCTCCTCTCTTGGTATTGTCCTGCCCCCCCCCCCCCCCAGTATCTTCCTATTTCCCCCTTCGTAGACACTGTGTACTGCTGTTCTCTCTAGAGTTGAGGCCACACTACCACCACCCACTGTGATCCTCTTTCCTGGTTTCTGTGGTTTTTCCAGGTTAGATACTTACATCTGAAGATTCAGAGCTAGGAGCCACAAATAAGAGAACTTGCAGTGTTTGTCTTTCTGGGTTTGGATTTCCTCACCCAGTATAATGTTTTCTAGTTCTTTCCATTTACCTGCAAATGTCATGATTCCGTTTTTCTTACAGCTGAATAGTATTCCATTGTCTATATGAAAAACATTTCATTATCCATTCATCACTTGAAGGATATTTAGATTGTTGCTGTTTACTAGCTGTTGTGACTATAGCAGCAGTGAAAACGAATGAACAAGTATCTGGAAAAGAATGTCAAGTCCTTTGGGCATGTGCTAAGTAGTGGTATAACTGGGCCATAATGAAGATTTATTTTCAGCTTTTTGAACATTCTCCAACAGATTTCCAGATTGGCTGAGCTGTTTACAGTCCCACCAGCAGTGAGTTGAGGGTTCTTCTTTTCCCACATCTTTCTGTTTGTTGTCAGTTGTTTCATTTGTTTGTTTGTATTGTTTCTGATGTGTACAAGTGTTTTGCCTGCATATTTGTATGTGCAGCACATGCATGTAGTGTCCTTCAAGGGCAGAAGGTGTTAGAACTCTTGGAACCAGGGTGCTGGAAAATGAGACCGCCTCTCCTGCCCTAGTTGTTTCTTGATCTTAGCCATTCTGATTTGAGATTTGGTGTGTGTGTGTGTGTAGCAATGTTTTGCCTGTGTACTCTGTGTGTGTGTGTGTGTGTGTGTGTGTGTGTATAGCAATGTTTTGCCTGTGCACTAAATTTGTGCCTCATACCCACAAAGGCCTAAAGAGGTTGTCAATTGTCATGGAACTAAAGTTAAACACACTTGTGAGCCATGTGGTTGGTAGGAAGTGAGCTTAGGTTCTTTGCAAGAACAGTAAGTGCTCTTGAAGAACCATCTCTTCAGCCCCATTTTCTTATTTCCTGAGACAGGTTCTTACTCTAGCACAGGCTTGCCCTAGAGTTGACTGTAAAGCAGTGGCGATCCTGGCAGTTCTCTTTCCTTGGCCTTTCAAGTGCTCAGATTACAGATGTTTGCCTTCTGGCTCTGGTATTAATGAACTTTTACTTATTCTATGCGTAAATGCGTGTGAATGTAAGCTTCCATGTTGCATGTGGAAGTCAGAACTCTCAGAAGCTGGTTCTCTCCTGCTGCCTTGTGAAATCCAGATGTTGAATTCAAGGAAATAGCCATCTAGCTGGCCCCTGAATGTTAATTACTTTAAACGATAAAATTAAATTCTGGGTTGTTGTTTTTTATTTGTTTGGTTTTGGATTTTTTTCATCCAAGTTGTGTGATTCTAGACTGTCAGATTGGACTAGTCTGTCTTCTTCCTCATCTCCTCAAATGCTAGTTATTTTCAGGGTTTGTTAACCTTTTCTTAATCTTTTGTGCTATTTCTATTGATAGAATTTTAAATCCTTTTTCTTTTTTCTTTTTCTTTTTAAAGACAAGGTCTCACTATATAAGTCCTGGCTGCCCTGAAACCCACAGAGATCTCCCTACTTCTGTCTTCTGAATGCTGGGATTAATGGAATGTGCCCCATGCCTAATTTTTAATTCTTTTTAAGATATTCCTTTTTGTTTCAGTTGAGACCTGATCTGATGATATAAATTATTTTCCAGGGTGTCGTGATGTCAGAAGAAGAAGTTTTTGAACTTGTTCCTGATGATGAGCGACAGTGTTCAGCATGCAGAACCACATGTTTTCTCTCAGCTCTCACCTGTTCCTGTAATCCGGAGCGACTTGTATGTCTGTACCATCCAACTGATTTGTGCTCCTGCCCCATGCAGAACAAATGTCTTAGGTATTTAAAAGTTATTGCACATTATCCTTTTGTTTTGTTTTTTCAGACGGGGTTTCTCTGTGTAACCTTGGCTGTCTTGGAATTCAGTCTGTAGACTAGACTGGCCTCGAACTCATGGAGATCTGACTGCCTCTGCCTCCCAAGTGCTGGTATTAAAAGTGTGCATCACTACCTGGCAAGAAAACCACATCTTAATGTTATTCTTTGTTTTCATTCCTGTTCCTAAACAAATAACTTTTCCTTGACTATATACATTTTTATTTTATTTTATTTTATTTATTTATTTATTTTTTTGGTTTCTCGAGACAGGGTTTCTCTGTGGCTTTGGAGCCTGTCCTGGAACTAACTCTGTAGACCAGGCTGGTCTCAAACTCACAGGGATCTGCCTGCCTCTGCCTCCCGAGTACTGGGATTAAAGGCGTGCTAGTTCTTTGAAATTAGCCCTAACCAGCCTAGCCATAATTAGTTTTGTGGCCAGTTAATGTCGTGCATTTCTTGCCTCTCTCTGCATTGAAACTGGTTTTCTTTGATTTTTTTTTTCTCTTATTTCAGGTTCTATTTAAAGCTTTTACTTCTGTTTTTAAAATTTTTTTGTAGGTACCGCTACCCACTAGAAGACCTCCCTTCTCTACTTTGTGGTGTAAAAGTGAGGGCACAGTCCTATGACACTTGGGTCAGTCGTGTTACAGAAGCATTATCAGCTAGCTTCAACCATAAGAAAGGTTAAGTTTCCTTCTTTGTTATGAAAAATTGTCACTTTAAACAAAACCTTTAATTGTATGTTTTTGTTCTCCATTAACAAATGGAATTCTAGCTTATAATTTCATAGTTGAATATACAGTTAATTTTCTCTTATCCATGTACTAAGCAGACCTGATAAACTTATCTTCTGTGGTAAGATATCATGGTCATTTTTATGGCTGCAGGCCATGCCTAGTTTTAAGATAGTCTCTTGTGATTTGGAAGTGTGCTTTGTTTCCCTGTCTGTCCTCAGTTTCATAACCTTTCTTTCCTTGGTGTCATTGCTAAGATTACATGACTCTGCCACCACACACAGAATCTCTTTTTAAATGAAAAGGCTGACATAATATGGGTCTGATAAGTTGTAGCAGGTATGTATTTTAGGTAGCCAAATTTAGTTCAGTAACACTGAAAACATTTGATTTTTGATTGTTTTTGCGAGAGACAAAGAAGAGGGTAGGCAGAGAGAAAGGGAAGGGAATAGGGATGAAGGAGAGAGATCAAACATATTTTATTTGAGTGAAGTCATCTATTTGGAATAATTATCTGGTCAGAAACTTTTATATTGGAGATTATCAAAACTTCATCATTTCTGCCAGAATATTAGTCACTCTTGAGTAAGTTTTGTGACTATTGTAGAATGGTTTTTTGTGTCTATCATTGTATTTATCTTTACAGATTTGATTGAATTGAGAGTAATGTTGGAAGATGCCGAGGATAGGAAATACCCAGAGAATGATCTCTTTCGAAAGCTCAGGGATGCAGTGAAAGAAGCTGAGACTTGTGGTTCTGTGGCTCAGCTGCTTCTGAGCAAAAAGCAAAAACACAGGTAAGCCTAAGAAGAGTGTAGTTCTGCCCTGGACTCCTGTTCTTCCAGTTGTAGTTGCTTTTGAGACCCTGTATTATTTTCTTCCCGTGGCAGTTTCTCTTCAATCCCTAGTAACTTCCCCTTCCTCTCCAACCCCTCCCTTTCTTCATATTCATAAGTTGTACAAAGCTCTTTTAACTTAAGTGAGTTATAAACCACACCAAGGAAGCAGCAAGTCGACTGGCTAGTTTCAATGCTGAAAATAACACTGAAGTTTATGTAGTGTCTTTGGGTCAAAGACCTAGCAGTATATTCAACTTTATCTGAAGTAATTAGGAATATAGAAATATAGGCTCAAACTCACAGAGATCCACCTGCCTCTGCCTCATGAGTGCTGGGATTAAAGGCATACCACAACATCCAGCAAGTTAAGTTGTCTTTTAACATGAGTCAAGATACTTAATAACAAAAGATCTGAATAAAATATTTTGAATTCAAGTGATTATTTTTATTTTCTACCTTTTATTAGAACTTTTTTTTTTTTTTGAGACAGGGTTTCTCCATAGCTTTTTTTGGTTCCTGTCCTGGAACTAGCTCTTCTAGACCAGGCTGGCCTCGAACTCACAGAGATCCGCCTGCCTCTGCCTCCCAAGTGCTGGGATTAAAGGCGTGCGCCACCATATTAGAACTTTTTTACTTTTTAAGGAGAAGTTATGCCAGGCAGCGGTGGTGCATGCCTTTTAATCCCAGCCCTCCGGAGGCAGAGGCAAGTGGATCTTTGTGAGTTCGATGCTAGCCAGGTCTGCAGAGGGAGCTCCAGGACAGGCTCCAAAGCTACACAGAGAAACCTGTCTCGAAAACTTTTATATATTTAATTTCACATTCTTTTCCTTCAACAAACTCTTTTCTTGTTCCTTTCTGATATTCTTTGTCTTGCACTTCTTGATAGATGTCAGGTATGCCTTTGTTTAGGGGTTATTTGCTCTTTATTCAGCTTGGACTTTTCTTCCTGCCACATCTAGGTGGCTTGTTATTTCTTTCCCCTTCCTTCCTTTTTTAAAATTACCATTTCTGTGATATTATTTTATAGCTCTTCAATATATTCCTCTGTGTGGCTTTTTCTATAGTACTTTTTATTGGATTTTAAAGTTTTAATTATATATATATAATCAGAGAACCTTTGCTATAGCAGTTTCCAGTGGGCATTAATTTGCTTTTAGGACACTGACCTCTTTGGAGAGTCTGGTAAAAAATTTTTTTTAAAAAAAAAGTATATATCAAAGATTTTGTTGGATGGACTGAAGAGATGGTATGGCTCAGTGGTTAAGACCACTTACTGTTCTTCCAGAGGACCCAAGTTCAGTTCCTAGCACCCACATGGTTACAGTTCTAGGAGTCCTGATGCTTTCTTCTGTCCTCCTTAAGCATTGCACTCATGTAGTACACAGACATACATGCAAGCAAAACATCCATACACATAAAAATAATGTCTTTAAAACAAAAAAGAATTTGGGATAGATTCAGGGAGTTCATTCATCGAAGGCAGCTGAAAACCCTGTGTTTCCAGTGTTGTGAGCCTCTTAACACACAAGGAATTAGTTTTCTCAGTGAGCTTAATGTTACACCAGGGGAATTTATTTAGTGTTTCAAACTTATAGCTGTTATAGACTAGAGGGACTGTCACTTGGCTAGTTATATTTTCATAATCATCTGCAGGGGAATTATTCAGCACTAGAATTTTAAGACCAGAGAGAGTAGGAGCCCCATTTGATGTCAAAATGACCATATTTTTCTATGTCTCAATATTATTTCATATCAGGCAGAGCTCAGATAGTGGGAAGACTCGGACCAAACTGACAGTAGAAGAATTGAAGGCCTTTGTCCAGCAACTTTTTAGTCTTCCGTGTGTCATCAGCCAAACTCGACAAGTAAAGGTGAAACATTAAATCTTTTTTTTTTCTTTTTAAATAATGTTTTTTGTTTATAAGCTTCTGTTCCAACTTAGGAGAATTGTATGTATAGACTAGTGTTTGGTCCTTTGAGCTCCTTTTTCTTATTGTATATTGTCTAAGGTTCTTTAGTAGGCAATCTTTTAGCTTTTTTTTTTTTAAGTTGTTTTGGCTGCATGTATGCCTGTGCACTGTGTACAGTAACCATGGAGGATCTGAGAGGGTGTCCTATTTCCTGAAGTTGAAGTTTACACATGGTTGTTACCCACCATGTGGGTGCTAGAAATCAAACTTGGGTCCTCTGGAAGAGCAGCCACTGCTAGTGCTCATAATCACTGAACCATCATCTCTCTAGCCCCTTGGCTTTACTCTTAGCTTTTATCCTGAACTGTGAGCAGTTTAGAATCATTCTGCAGTTTAGAATTATTCTTATGTATACTAATTTTTGATGAGAACCCCCATCTAACACAAATGTATTTTAAGTGTAATGTTAATAAAAAAGAATCTTAGAGTGTAGTTCTAAGTTACTAATAACACATGAGCTTTTAAGTCAGGGCTCTGGCATTTCCAAGACTATTATTATTTAATGATTATATAAAAATCTCAAAGGTTACATTATTTTGCACAGTTAGTAATTTTCATATAGTTTTTGTATTGTGTATTGGAATCATCAGTTTGTAGTATCTTAGTATCAATTGCATTCTTACTTTACTGCATTTTGTAAGACCATTTGGTTCTCTTTTAGGAAGGGGTTATCTTTATTATTATTATTCATTTTTGTTGATCTCTACATTTTTCTCTCCTCCCCTCCCTGCTTCTCCCCTCCCCACTTACATCCTTCCCCAAGGTCCCCATTCTCCCAATTTACTCAGGAGATCTTGTCTTTTTATACTACCCATGTAGATTAGATCTATGTATGTTTCTCTTAGGGTCCTCATTGTTGTCTAGGTTCTCTGGGATTGTGATTTGTAGGCTGATTTTCTTTGCTTTATGTTTA
Organism: Microtus oregoni; assembly: GCF_018167655.1. NCBI lineage: Eukaryota > Metazoa > Chordata > Mammalia > Rodentia > Cricetidae > Microtus > Microtus oregoni. The sequence goes on from NW_024543061.1 coordinate 61,505,815, forward strand.
AAAACCATCTATGAGTGAGTACATGTGATAATTGTCTTTTTGTGTCTGGGTTACCTCACTCAAAATGATGTTTTGTAGCTCCATCCATTTTCCTGCATAATTCAAGGTGTTGTTACTTTTTTTCTGCTGTGTAGTACTCCATTGTGTAAATGTACCACATTTTCCTTATCCATTCTTCAGTCGAGGGGCATTTAGGTTGTTTCCAGGTTCTGGCTATGACAAACAAAGTTGCTATGAACATAGTTGGGCACGTGTCTTTTGTGGCACGATTGAGCATCCTTTGGATATATACCCAAAAGTGGTATTACTGGGTCTTGAGGAAGGTTGTCCTAATTTTCTGAGAAATCGCCACACTGACATCCAAAGGGGCTATACCAGCTTGCTGGTCATCCAAAGAGGTTGTACCAGCTTGCATTCCCCACAACCTCTCCAGCATAAGTTTTCATCAGTGTTTTTGATCTTGGCCATTCTTAGAGGTGTAAAATGGAATCTCAGAGTTGTTTGATTTGCATTTCTTTGATGACTGAGGATGTTGAATATATCCTTCAGTATCTTTCAGCCATTTTAGATTCCTCTGTTGAGAGTTCTCTGTTTATGTCTGTACTTCATTTTTTTTATTGGATTATTTGTTCTTTTGATGACCAATTTCTTGAATTGTTTATATATTTTGGAGATCAGACCTCTGATGTGGGGTTGGTGTAGATCTTTTGGGAGGGGTTATCTTCTAAAGGTACATATGACACCAGACTACCTTTTTTTTTTTTTTAACTACAGACCCTATATTCTGATGCATATTCTGTATTTCTTTGGTAGACTAAAAAGCATTGTAAAAAACTTTTGATAGGGCTCAGTAGTTAAGAGCATTATCTGCTCTTCCAAAGGTCCTGAGTTCAATTCCCAGCAACCACATGGTGGCTCACAAACATCTGTAATGAGGTCTGGTGCCCTCTTCTGGCCTGCAGGCACACACACAGACAGAATATTGTATAAAAATTAAAAAAAAAACTTTTGATAAATCAAAACGTTTGTTTCCAGTGTATCTTCCATTATTATCTCCAAACTATATCCTTTGGTTATTGTACCACCTGTGTGGTACGGTGTTTTGTCTGTATGTATGTCTGCACCACGTGCATGTGTCGTATCCAAGGAGCCCAAAAAAGTGTGTTGGATCCCCTGAAACTGGAGTTAGATATGATTGTAAACTACCCTATGGGTTCTGGAATCTAAACCTGGGTCTTCTGGAAGAACAACCAGTGCTCTTAATAGCAGAGCCATTCCTCTGGCCCCTCTACCTCTTAATTGCTTTTTTCTTTTCCTTTTTAGCATTATTGGTCATCTTAAATATAAATCAAGTTAGACCCCTTTCCTGTGATTGAAATTTTCTAGTTCTCTGGGCAGTGGTGGTACATGCCTTTAATCCTAGCACTTAATGAGGCAGAGACAGATGTTTATCTGAGTTGGATCTACAGAGTTAGTCCCTCAGGCCAGCCTGGTCTACAGAGCTAGTTCCAGAATAGCCAGGACTATATAGAGAAACCCTGTCTTGGGGAAAAAACAAAACAGATTTTCTGGTGGATCTCTAGAGCTATCAAATGAAATCTTAACTCACTGTAATCTGTAAGACATTATTGTTGTCTGTCCTTTACTTATCTGGTTTGCTACTTTATCCACATGTAGCAACATATTGAGCTCAGTTATCTAAAAATCTTGTCTGGGGCTGTAGCTCAGTTAGAAGAATGCATACATGGCATGCCTGAAGCCTTGGGTTTGATCTCGAATAGCTGATTAAAATACCAGGCGGTGGTGGTGCACACCTTTAGTCTCAATACTCAGGAGGTAGAAGCAGGAGATTTCTGTAAGTTCAAGCCAGCCACGTATACAGAGCCAAGTTCCGAGACAGCCAGGTCTATTACACTGAGAAACCTTGTCTTGTAAAAAAACTAACAAAAAATTGGTATGGTAATAAGCATCTATAATCCCAGTGCTAAAGAGATAAGGAGGATATATAGCCAGAGTTCTCTAGAGTCCCAGAATTTAGGGAATGAATCTCAATCTCTCTCTGACCTTATTTTTTACATTAAATTTTTTTTTTTAGGTTCCTGAGAGGCATAATAAGGCTGAGCAATCAGGCCTTTAGGCAATTGGAAAGAACAGGGAAACTTGACTCTTTATATCCGTGTAAACTAAAGCTTTTTATCATTCCTTCTCATATGTATTTATGTATGTATATATACATATATATGAATGAATTTATTGAAATGACTGACATGCTGCTGTCCAACAATGGCTATTTACGAATGGAAAGTCCAATAATCTAGTAGCTGCTCAGTCCCATGTGGCTGGGTGTCTCATCTTGTCTTCTGTATGTGATGGAATCCCCAAGAAGTAGGCTGCAATGCCAGTGAAGTAATGGATGCACTGCCAAGGCGAGGGCAAGCAGGCACAGAAGGAACCTTCCTCCTTCCATGTCCTTACATAGGCTTTCAGCAGAAGGTATGGTTCAGATTAAAGGTGTGCCTTCCAGCCTCAAAATCCAAATCACAACTGTGCTGTTTCTGGATTGTAGTTCATTCCAGATATGGTCAAGTTGACAACTATGAATAACCATCACAGAGGATCAGAAGTTTAAAGTCATACTTAGCTAAATTCAAGGGCTCCCTAGGTTATATGGAGATCTGTTTTTAAAAAGGGTGGGGGGCATTAATATTTGTCAGGCTTGAACCTTTTCCACCACATTCTATTCCAAGTTCTTCATTAATCCTTCCTTCCTTCCTTCCTTCCTTCCTTCCTTCCTTCCTTCCTTACTTTGTGTGCAGGAACTTACATATACATGTTCATATGTGGACACACATTTGTACAGGTGCATAAGATGGGGTCTCTTTCTACTTTCTACTGAGACAGGATCTTTGAACCTGGAGCTCACCTATTCAGCTGGCCAGCTTGCCCTGGGGATTCTTTTTTGTAGCTCTGAAGTGTGCTAATTACAAGCAGGCTACCATTCCTGCCCCACCTTTGTGTGGGTCCTCAACATTTATATAGCAAGCACTTTATCTGCTGAGTCATCTCTTTACCCTTTGCTTTAGTGTTGATTTGATGTCATATATAGTTACTACTGCTAACTAATATCTTTTCTCACCTTTGGTCATTCTCTGTTAGGTTGCCTTATTTTACATTTAGAATGTCTAACTAATTGAAATATTTTACTTAGATCTTTATTATACTGTCTGCCTATATTGGAATGTATGGGGTCTAGCAAAATGAGTCAGTAGGTTAAGTCTGATGACCTGAGTCCCATTCCCGAGACCAAGGTAATCTAGGGTGGGAATCACCTCCCACAAGTTGTTTTCTGACCTCCATGTGCACATACTATGGCACATTCCCCTTCCCCAACCCCAAGAAAGAAAGGGAGAGAGAAGGGAAATAAACTGGTTCTTTTATTGTAGAGGCTTCAAAGCAATCACCTTGCTCTATACTATATGCTACAACTATGGCTGTGTCTAAGTTAGTTGGAATTTAAAATCTGTTGAATGAATCATTTGTAGCCCTTGTCATAAAAAGACACATTTTATTGACTCAGCCACATTTGAATTGTATAGATGGGAACTGGAGAGGTGGTTCAGTAGTAAAGAGCACTGGTTCCTCTTCCAGAGGACCCAGGTTTGGATCCCGGCACCCACATGGTGGTTTAAAGCCATGTTTAACCTCCATTTCCAGATCTGATGTCTTGTTCTGCCCTCTGAGAGCACCAGGAATCCACACACGCATGTGGTATACATACATATATATATAGGCAGAACACTTAAACACATAAATAAAAAATCTTTTTAAAAGGGAGTATAGATAGAAATTAGTTACCAGGTACCGTACTTTTCTGACTCTTTGGTGCTAATATTTTGGGATTATTAGAGGGCCTAGAATTGATAGTTTGCCTGAACTATTTCTGGCACTTGCTCTTTTATCTTTTTAGTAGTAGTGTTGAGAACTGGGGATCAGACTCAAGGCCTTGCTCATAGTAGGCAAGTACTCTGTAACTAAGTAGCAGTAGCTTCAAACAAAATTTGCTGTTTATTTTTGTTTTCTCACCCTTTCAGAATCTGCTGGATGATGTAGAAGAATTTCATGAGCGTGCCCAAGAGGCCATGATGGATGAAACCCCAGATTCTTCCAAACTCCAAATGTTGATAGACATGGGCTCTAGTCTCTCTGTGGAACTGCCTGAGCTGCCTGGACTGAAGCAAGAGCTACAGCAGGCTCGGTGGTTGGATGAAGTCAGACTCGCCCTGTCAGACCCACAGCAAGTCACTTTGGATGTCATCAAGAAGCTTATTGACTCTGGGGTAGGCTTGGCACCTCATCATGCTGTGGAAAAAGCAATGGCTGAACTACAGGAGCTCCTCACAGTCTCTGAACGATGGGAAGAGAAGGCTAAGGTCTGCCTGCAGGCAAGGTGAAAACATTTTGGTGACAGTTGTCTCATTAATAAAGTCAAGGGGTAGAGAAATGACTCAGTGCTTAGGAACACTGGTTGCTTTTCCAGAGAGTTTAAGTTTCAGCACAGGTCAGCACACAACTATCTGTAACTTTAGTTCTGCAGGGTCCTATATCCTCTTCTGGTCTCCCTCTGAGGCTTCTCACTTAGAGGAAAAAGAGAGGGAGAGAGAGAGAGACTTGAGAAGTAGAAGCTGAAGAATAAAGAGTTCAAGACCAGCCTAAGCTACATGAGAACTTGTCTCAAAAAAAAAAAAAAAACAAACAAACAAAAAAAAAAAAAAACCCACAAAACAAAATCCTCCTTCCAAGTTTGAAAAGATTTTTGAGGCAAAAAGATCAGCCAGTCTGGCTCATTAACAGTTTCCAGTACCTGGAATGCCTCTTGGCAATTCGACAACGGCAGTCTTTGTAAACTTCCCACTGATTTACGTAGTGGATCTGTGGGGCTCTGGATTCTTTTGTGTGTACTGCCTAAACTCTTCTGTTTCCTACATCATTCAAACTTTTCCCTGCTCCCATCCCAGCTAAAACTGCCAACTTAAAAGCAAAATTTGTCCATACCTTTTTCCACTTTCTTTCATTAGATAGTGTATTTATTTGTTTAGGGCTTTGGTCAAAGTACTTTGAATTTTCTAGGCAGAATTATCTACTACTTTACATGGCTATGAGCCTAAAATAATTTGTTCCTAGTTTCCCGGAAGAGTGTAATTCTTGGGTTTTGATTAATGAGAATGAAGTCTTTGTTTTGTTCATCAGGGAATAATTAGATATTAATGAATATAGTTGAAGGAAAGTATATGGTCAACATAGATGGGTTTCTGTTCTGTTACTTCCTTTGTTGATAGCCCATGCCCATCACCCTTCTCTGATCATTGTAGGTGTTTTAGAGAGGTAGAGTGGAGGTAGTCTAGGACTCAGTAGGAAAGGGAGCCTAGCGCCAAGACTCATTCTAAATCAGTACATCAGGTGTGTCATGTACTATATTATTTTAAGAGAAATAACGCCTTAGTTTTCTTGTCTGTAAAACAGAAATAAATATGGTAGCTGCTTTGTTGCTTTTGGGAATTTGTTAAGAATTAAATAAGCTCATGAGTATGAATTATTTATACATTATAAAATGCTATTTTAATTCTTATAGTGATTAGACTTTTACTTAGTATCTTATTATTTTATTCATTTAGACCTCGACACAGTATGGCAAATTTAGAAAATATTGTGAATGAAGCCAAGAACATTCCAGCCTTTCTACCCAATGTATTGTCCTTAAAAGAAGCCTTACAAAAGGCTCGTGAATGGACAGCTAAAGTGGAAGCTATTCAGGTAAAGGAACTTTCAGATTAGCCTACCTATCAGGTAATACATTCTCATAAATATACTATGTAAACGTTGCTTCTTTAGAATTATCAGGATAAAGTAATAGTAGCTAGCCAGGCAGTAATGTAGCATGCCTTTAATCCCAGCCTTTGGGAGGCAGAGGTAGGTGGATCTCTCTGAGTTGCAGCCCAGCTTGGTCTATAGAGGGAGCTCCAGGACAGCCACAACTTCACAGAGAAACTGTCTTGAGAAGAGGAAAAAATATATAATAGTACCTAAAGATCACCTATTCTTTCCTCTGATTTTATAATTCAGAATAAATAGTAAATACTTAAAGGTTGCTAGTTTTGTTTTGGAAAGATGATAGAGTTATATATTCAATTTTTTAGAGAAAAGACATTTATATTTCATGACATAAAATTATTTCACAGCATTTGTTTGTTCTATTGTTTATATTCTTTGAAACAGGGTCTTATTGTGTACCCCTGATGTGCCTGAAACTCAGAGGCCTGGAAACTGGCCTGGAACTTTACTATGTATGTAGCCCAGGATAGCCTAGACACAGAGAGATCTTCTTGCCTCTGCCACCCAGTACTGGGGTAAAAATAATGTACCACCACTACTGATTTACCTCCTTAGTAATATTTAAGGACTGACTGTCAGTCCTTCCCTTTGGTAGAGTAAACAGTTTTTTTTAGTAGGACACTCCTTCTTCAGGTTGCTTGACTTGTGGGTTTACCTAGAAGGTATTCTGTAGTCCAGGGACAATAGTTTGGCACCAGATGGAGTAAGAGTGAATGTGTTTGTTGACCCTTTCAGTATCTCAGCAAATTTTTTTTTTGTTTTTTTTGTTTTTTTTTTTTTTTGGTTTTTCGAGGCAGGGTTTCTCTGTAACTTTGATTCCTTTCCTGGAACTAACTCTTGTAGACCAGGCTGGCCTCGAACTCACAGAGATCCACCTGCCTCTGCCTCCCGAGTGCTGGGATTAAAGGCGTGCGCCACCACCGCCCGGCAGTATCTCAGCAAATTTATCTGTATGCTTAGCTAACTGACTCTTCTTATCTTGGTACCTTAGTGATTGTGCTGTTAGAGAATTTCATAATGTTAGAGTATATTATTATTTAAAGTCATTGTTTATATGAATGTATTTGTGCCTGAGTGTATGTATGTATACTGCATACATGTAGAAGCCCACACAAAAGCTAGAAGGGTGTATTGGATTTCCAGGAACTGGAGTTGTAGATTGTTGTGAACTGACATGTGGGTGTTGGTAACTGAACCTAGGTCTTCTACATGAGCTGAAACCTCTTTTTTTTTTTTTTTTTGGAATGCTTCATTAATTTGCGTATCATCCTTGTGCAGGGGCCATGCTAATATTTTCTGTATCGTTCCAATTTTAGTATATGTGCTGCCGAAGCGAGCACAGGCTGAGCCATCTCTCTGATCCCAGTCTCTATATTATTATTTTAAATTATTCATAGATTTATTTGGTTGTTTTCTAAAGCAGCGTTTCATATAGCCCAGCCTGGCTTCAAATTTGCCATGTAGCTGAAGCAGGCTTTGAACTTTGAATCCACTTTCTCTTTTGAGTGCTGGGTTTATAGGTATACACCGTCATTCCTACCATAAATTCATAGCTTTCTTGTCTTTCTTTTCCCAGATGTGTCAGTATATCTTTCAAAATAAATTTTCAGAGAGTTATGTTAGTTGCTACAAGAGAAATAATATTTTATTAGAATATAGTATAATGGTTCTTAAAACAGCAATGATTTCATTACTTGGCAATACTGAAACACCATGAATTTAGGAGGAAAGTAGTTGTTCATAGCTTTCTTTTTATAACATAAGCAATAGGTGGTTATCCAATATAAGATACTGCTTTTAGTTTTATGTCAATAGAATCGGGGCTGGAGAGATGGCTCAGAAGTTAAGAGCATTGCCTGCTCTTCCAAAGGTCCTGAGTTCAATTCCCAGCAACCACATGGTGGCTCACAACCATCTGTAAAGAGGTCTGGCGCCCTCTTCTGGCCTGCAGACATACAGACAGAATATTGTATACATAATTAATAAATAAATAAATAATACAAATTAAATTTGGAGTTGTAATGGTAAAATGGATTTCCACTCTGCCAAAAGGATTCTTCCGTTGTCCTCTGTAACATTGTCTATGGTGGCTGAAGCAAGGACTCAGGGATTAAGGGGGTTTACTGCTTTTTCAGAGGACTTGACTACAGTTCCCAGCACCCACATAGCAGCTCACAACAATCTATTAACTCCAGCTCAAGGAGATTCAATAACTCTGGCCTCTGTGGGCACTGTATATAGTACACATACATTCATGCAGGACACTCATACACATGAAATAAAAATAAATCTTAAAGAGACTTATTTGCATCTAATAGCAAATTCATTCTTTTTTTTTTTTTTCTGTTTTGTTTTTGTTTCATTGTTTTTTGAGACAGGGTTTCTCTAGTTTTGGAGGCTGTCCTGGAACTTATTCTGTAGACCAAGCTGGCCTCAAACTCACAGAGATCTGCCTCTCTCTGCCTCCCTAGTGCTGGGATTAAAGATGTGAGTCACCACTGCCCGTTCTTCATTTCCAGTTGCATTTATACATTTCTGTTCTTTACTTCTCCTTTGAACTTTTATCCTGTTGGTCCCCTTAATTATTAAAATTTTTGGTAACTTGTTCATTAAAAAATTAATTCCCAGGGCTGGAGAGATGGCTCAGAGGTTAAGAGCACTGACTGCTCTTCCAGAGGTCTTGAGTTCAATCCCAGCAACCACATGGTGGCTCACAGCCATCTATAATGAGATCTGGTGCCCTCTTCTGGCACGCAAGCATACATGGAAGGAATGTTGTATACATAATAAATAAATAAATCTTAAAAAAAAAACAACTTTGGGTCAATATTCAATAACTAATTTGAATATATGACTACTAAAAGAATATACTTGAAAAAGAAAAAAAATTAATTCCCCCAAAACATTTAATTCTTTGGAAGGCAGAGGCAAGTGAATCTCTGAATATGAGACCAACCTGGCCTACAAAGTGAGTTCCAGGCTATTCAAGTCTACATTATTGAGACACTGTCTCTAAAATGAATTTTTTTTTTTTTTTTTTTTTTTTGGTTTTTCGAGACAGGGTTTCTCTGTGGTTTTGGAGCCTGTCCTGGAACTAGCTCTTGTAGACCAGGCTGGTCTCAAACTCACAGAGATCCGCCTGCCTCTGCCTCCCAAGTGCTGGGATTAAAGGCATGCGCCACCATCGCCCGGCTTCTAAAATTAATTTTTAAATTAATTTATGAACTTTTTCTGTAGAAATTAAATTCATTAAAGAAATCTAGTTAGTTGATTTAACACAGAAGTTAATACTAAGACTGAAGATGTCCCTTAGTGGTGTAGTGCCTGCCTAGTGTACAAGGCCTGGATTCTATTCCCTGTTAGTATTTTTAAAAAAAGAAAGAAAAGAAAACACTAAACCAAGTTCCCCAAATAGTATATTGCCATACTCCACGAAAGAATTAAAATTATATGTGAATCTGCTTTTTCTTTTTCCAGAGTGGCAGCAACTATGCTTACTTGGAGCAGCTTGAGAGCTTATCTGCTAAAGGACGCCCCATCCCTGTGCGTCTTGATGCATTGCCTCAAGTGGAATCACAGGTCGCAGCAGCACGGGCCTGGAGAGAACGGACTGGGCGGACCTTTCTTAAAAAGAATTCCAGCCACACATTGTTACAGGTGAAAATCGTGTGTGTTCTTCGGCCCTCTCACAGCTATTAATAAATTGCTACCTGTGTTGGTGAAAGGTTCTTTCCAGTTAATTTAGTCATCATTATAATTAATTTCTATTACGTAGTATTAGATGTTGGATGGAAAACTGTGGGAGTCTTGGACAAGCTCTTTTTACTAATCTGTGCTGTATCCAGAAAAGGCACTCAGCATATATCTTTTTGTTTGTTTTTTTGAGATAGGGTCTGTATCAAAATTTACTTGGTAGACCAGGCTGTCCTCAAACTCACTGTGATCTGCCTGCCTCTGCCTCCTGAGTGCTTGGATTAAAGGCGTGCACTACCACCACCCTGCTTCAGCATATATCTTAACTTCTGTTTAAAGATTTTATCCTCAGAGGCACAAATTTAATTCTTTTTATCTTGAGCAGTTGAGCACAGTAGTCAAAGAGGATAGACTTTGGAATTTTAACCTTTGTCCTCGGACAAGTCCCTTGTCTCTCTCGTCAATAAAATCTGGGAAGTAATGCCTGCTATGTACAGTTGTTATGAAAATTTAAATGAATGACATACATGGATCCCTAGTATGGTGGTTAAGACGAGAGGATCACCATAAATTGTAGGCCAGCCTGTGCTACAGCGTAAGATCCTGCCTCTAAAATATTAAAGATAATAAACAGGTACCTTGGGCATTGCCAGTAGTTCGTTATTTTCACTCTTAAGGGATTTGATTTGGTTTTGTTTTGTTTTTAAACTAGAGTTAATATTTTTAAAATTTTTTAGGTGCTAAGTCCTCGAACTGACATTGGTGTATATGGGAGTGGAAAAAGTAGGAGAAAAAAAGTAAAAGAAATAATAGAAAAAGAAAAGGAGAAGGACCTAGACCTTGAACCTTTGAGTGATTTAGAAGAAGGACTGGAGGAGACCAGAGATACAGCCATGGTGGTAAGGAACTAAGTGATTAACCTTGGATTTGCTTTGTGAATTCAAAGTTCTGTGAAAGATATTAGCAGGTTTTTAACTGATAATTTACCTGTATCATAGTATAAAAAGTTTGCTGTTTGTTCTCTTCCCAAAAGGATCTTTTTATTTTCTTTGGAAGTGGGGCAGAATTGAACCTAGGACCTTATATATCCTGATCAAATGTTTCACTGAGTTATATCCCCAAGCTTCACACTTACTCCTTATTGTTGTTCTTTTAATACTTAAAAGTATTCCATCCTAGTAGTCCATACTTCTGAGTAGCTTTAATTGTTTTGTTGGTGGTGGTGGTAGTAGTAGTGGTGCTGGTGGGATTTTGTGTGTGTGTGTGTGTGTGCGTGTGTTTCCTGTTGTAAGTTGTCAGATATCATAGCAGTTTGTCCATTTTTTAAATGGGTAATGTTTATGTGGAAACTGAAAGGGTTACCTACATTTCAGGAAATTGCCACCTACATTCTTCGGTGCTTTGTGGGCATTTTAGAATGACTCCTTTTAATTAAATGCTTGTTGTGTACAGGTGGCAGTTTTCAAAGAACGAGAACAAAAAGAGATTGAGGCCATGCATTCCCTCAGAGCAGCCAACCTAGCCAAGATGACAATTGTGGACCGCATAGAAGAAGTAAAATTTTGTGTTTGCCGCAAGACAGCTAGTGGGTTTATGCTACAGTGTGAGCTCTGCAAAGACTGGTTCCATAACAGCTGTGTTCCCCTGCCTAAATCAAGTTCCCAGAAAAAGGGATCTAGCTGGCAGGCTAAAGACGTAAAATTCCTTTGCCCTCTTTGTATGAGATCTCGAAGGCCCAGACTAGAGACTATTCTGTCACTCCTGGTATCCCTTCAGAAGTTGCCTGTACGGTTGCCTGAAGGAGAGGCACTTCAGTGTTTGACAGAACGTGCCATGAGTTGGCAAGATAGAGCACGGCAAGCCTTAGCCACAGATGAACTGTCCTCTGCCTTGGCCAAACTCTCTGTGTTAAGCCAACGGATGGTGGAACAAGCAGCACGAGAAAAAACTGAAAAGATCATCAGTGCAGAACTCCAAAAAGCAGCTGCCAATCCAGACTTACAGGTCAGCTTTTAATTTACTTTCTTGTGTTTCATGTGGTAGTATTTGTCAGTTAGTGACTAGTGAATTAAATGGACTTAACTTGTTGACTTAAGTAGAAAAGCGGCTATAATTTGCCAGCAGTTATATGATGTATAGCATCTTTTTCCTTCTGCATACACAGCTTTGCTTTTCTTCCCTTCAGTAAAAATTCAAGTCACTTCAGTGAAATGCAGTCTGAAAATGTTCAGGTAGACTGTAGCATCATTTACTAGCTGCTTTTTAAGTAAGTTAGTTATACTTTGTTAATGTTAAGCATATGTTAATTGCTTATGTTTGTTTAGTCTATTTGTCTGTTCATCTTTGTTGTTTAGGGACACTTACCTAGTTTCCAACAGTCTGCTTTTAGCCGGGTGGCGAGTAGTGTGTCATCTTCCCCCCGTCAAACAGTGGACTATGATGATGAAGAAACAGATTCTGATGAAGATATTCGGGAAACATACGGCTATGACATGAAGGTAATTACAGGGGCAGGCTAGGGATACATTTCTGGTGAGTTCTGTTTTTAAAACTTCTGACCATTGATATTTGAAGACTAAAGTTGGAAGAGAAACCTAATTATGTATTAGTCTTGAATATGTGATGATAGCAACTTTTCAAAACTTAAAAACCTAAAACTTTAAAAATTCTTACATTTGTGGTGTACCATGTAAATCTACCATGAGATTTACAAGGTCAGAGGACAACTTGGCAGATTCAGTTTTCTCCTTCCACTAAGTGGGTTTCAGGGATCCCACCCAAGTGGTCAGACTTGGTGGTAGCACATTGCCCTGCTGAGCCACCTTGCTCATCCCAATTTTTTTTTTAACGTTAATTAGAAAAAGCTAGATGGAAAACTCAGTTTGTAAATTGCTTGCCACACGAGCAGGAGGACTTGAGTTTAGTTTCCCAGTACCCTCATAAAAAAGGTTGTGATGGTGGGTGCTTGTATTTCCATACTGGGGAGGTGAAGACCAGTAGATCCCTGGGATTCACTACTCAGAGAGACGGTCTCCCAAACAAAAGTGAATGGCACCTGAGGAATGCCACCTAAGGTTTCAGACCACATACATGCAAACACTTGTGCATGCATACAGATAGTTTTTAAAAGCTTTTTCATTGTTCTAGGTGTGGAGGCCCATGCCTTGAATCCTTGAAGGAGAGACACACTCTCTGTGAGTTCTAGGCCAGGCAAGGGCCACACAGAGATTGTTTTCTTTTTTTGAGTTGTTAAAGTCTGGAGGCTAGAGATGTAGTATTTGGCTTTTGTGTGCGAGGCACTGGGTTCTTGCATCACTACTACCAAAGAATATCTGTACAGTGATGTTTAAGAGTTCCAAGCCAGCTGTGGTGACCCACACATTTAATCCCAGCTCTGGGAGGCAGAGAAAGTCAGGTCTGTACTGTTCCAGGAAAGCGTGCACAGGCTATGCAGAAATCCTGTCTCAGATTAAAAAAAAAACCTAGGCTTGCCAGGCATTTAATTTAGCACACACCTTTAATCCCAGCATTTGGGAGGCAGAGGTAGGCCTAGTCTACCTAGTGAGTTCCAGGCCACAAAGGCTGCTTAGTGAAACCCTGCTTAGTCAGTAAAAAAGTAACCATCCCACCCCAAATGTACTAAGAGTCTTTTGCTCTGGTCTCTTTTTTTTTTTCTGCATAGTGTGGTGGACTGGTGGGGAAGGGATCGATGCACAGAACAAATTCACCTTTCATGTAATAGAAAACTATGCAGTTGGAGAAATGATAGCTCGGGGAGGAGGATCTCTAAAAGTGCTTATTGCTCTTACAGAAGACCTGGATTCAGTTTCCAGCAACCACATGGAAGCTCATAAATGTCTGTAATTCTAAATCCTGGAATTCAATACCCTTTTCTACTCTCTATAGACTCGCTCCTTCACACATGTCTTTCATATAAATTCACACAAGCACAATCACATAAATAAAAAAGAATAAACTTTAGAAAAAATAGTATGTTGCAAGGAGCAGAGGGTTAGGTCATAACAAAGAGACTTTCTGTAGCATAAAACGACAGACTACAGAGTGATCTCCCGCCTTGAAGATGCTCTTGTTCAGTTTGAGTGAATACTTTGTGTTCATTTTCCAGGATGTAATTCCTACCATATGATTAAAGCCGTTGAGATAGGCCAGTTGGTTATGGAAGGTTAGTATGAGCTGTGCAGGTATTTCTAGTTACACAGTCTCTACTTTGCAATTAGTTAATGTTTCTGATTAAACAGTTTTGGGTTCTGGTCATAGCCTTAGGTTATAAGGCTACAAAGCTGCAGCTCTGTAATAAATATTAGGTTGAAGCACTCCAGTACTTGTATTTTTGATGGAGGCAGTTTTTCTGCTTGGGGATTTCTGGACCAGTCTTTCGTAATTCCCTGGTGGAGACCTGTTCTGTTCTTCTAGTCTCTTAGCAATTGCCTTCCTTACACAAAGAGTACTAGATATAATGTCATACTTTGCCTCTGGTTAGGATTTGCAGGGGTACAGTTACGGTCAGAACAGATTGTCATTAATATGATTGTTTTGTTAGCGCCACTATGCTGACGTCAGCATCTTTGTGTTAGATCCCATTGGCCTTTCATTGGCACTGTATGTTAGATGTAAACCCTTTGAGTTTTGCCTAGTAATAACATCTGGATCTGGAGAGAGACCTAGAAGTAGGTAGTAGTTTTACATGTGATTTGGTTTGCTCTTAGAACCTGGGAGTTTGGTACTCTTGATATAATGGCATTCTTCAAAGAATTACGAACCATTCCATCTTTACCCATTGACTCTCTTTTGTTTGCTTTTTGTTGTTGTTGTTTAGTTTTGGTTTAGTTTTTGGTTTTTTGAGACAGAGTTTCTCTGTATTAAAGTCCTAGCTGTCCTGGAACTAGCTCTTGTAGACCAGGTTAGGCTTTGAACTCAAGAATTCACAGAGATCTGCCTGCCTCTGCCTCCCAAGTGCTGGGATTAAAGGTGTGCACCACCACCACCCAACTTGTTTTGTTTTTTTTGAGACAGGATTTCTTTGTGCAGTCCTGGCTGTCTTGTAGCTCTTGTAGACCAGGCTGGACTTGAATTCACAGCGATCTGCCTCTCTGCCTTGCAAGTGCTGGGACTAAAGGTATGTGCCACTGATTTCTGAAATTGATGTAGGATGTGTCTTTCTGGGCCACTTTTCACTTTATTTGTTGGTGTAGGATCTCTTGTTGAATCTGGATTTCTCAGATTCCAGCTAGTTTTCTTTCCCCAAAGATCCTCTGCCTACCTCCTAAACACAGATAGTTAGTTGCCTTGCCTGCTAAGGTTTTTCATTAGTTCTGGGGATCCAAATTCTGGTCATCACACTTTTGCAACAAAGCCATCTCCATGACCTGGGGCCGGGAAGCCCTGGGACTTTTTTTATAGTATAGGTGTGCTGCCAGATCTGGCTTTAGTTTTTTTACAAAGATGTAGGGGATCAGACTCAATGTTCTTATGTTTGAGCAGCAAGGATTTAATGACTGTGACCCATCTCCCACCTGAAGATACTAATCTTTCTGTTGATTTTTTTTTTTGTATCCTGCTACTTGCTTTACGTATTTACCATATCTAAAAGGTTATTTTATTTTTTATGTGTATGAATACTTTGCCTGAGAATCAAACCCCCAGTCCTCTGCAAGAGTAGCAAGTGCTTTTGGCCAGTTAGCCATCTCTCAAATCTTTTTTTTTTTTTTTTTTTTTTTTTTGATTTTTGAGACAGGGTTTCTCTGTAGTTTTTCGTGCCTGTCCTGGAACTAGCTCTTGTAGACCAGGCTGGCCTCGAACTCACAAAGCTCCTCCTGCCTCTGCCTCCCGAGTGCTGGGATTAAAGGCTTATGCCACCACTGCCCAGCACCATCTCTCAAATCTTAAATCCTCTGTGGTGGAGTCCTGTGTGTAGGTGTGTGTGTATACAGTTATGTATATGTGGGTGGGTATACATGTATGTGGATACTAGTAGTCAATCTTGGGTATGGTTTCTCAAGGAGCCATCAGCTTTATTTTAAATTTCTTAAAAATCACATTTGCTTATGTGCACATACTCATTCACACCATGAAACATGTATGGAGGTCAGAGGACAACTTGTGGAAGTAGGTTCTTTCCTTCCACCTTGTGGGTCTTGGGGATCGAACTTCAGTCATCATGTTTGTCAGCAAGTATCCTTATTTTATTCCATTTTTTTCCCTTCTTTTTTCTTTTGTCGAGACAAGTCTTTTTCTTTGTAGTTCAACTGACCTGGACTTAGTATCTAGACTAAGCTAGCTTTGAACTCAATAGAGATAGATCCACCTGCCTCTTCTATTTTTATTGAGGGTTTTCTTAGTGACTAGTACTTTATTGATAGTTCAATGCCCAGTACCACTCGGGGAAGAGACAACAAATCAAACATAGAAATACACTTACTAGCAAATAAAGACAACTGTTGTCACAACAGGAAAGAAAATGGCCAAAATTACCTAAACTTTTGAGGTTAAAATTAATTAAAGTTAAAGTAGTAATTAAAAAATAAAGATGAGGGGCTGGAGAGATGGCTCAGTGGTTAAGAGCACCGGCTGCTCTTCCAAAGGTCCTGAGTTCAATTCCCAGCAACCACATGGTGGCTCACAACCATCTATAATGAGATCTGGTGCCCTCTTCTGGCATGCGGGCATACATGGGAGGAATGTTGTATACATAATAAATAAATAAAATCTTTAAAAAAATAAATATTTAAAAAAAAATAAAGATGAAGAGAATTCCTTAGAGAATCATCTGAGACCTAACTAGAACTGTCAGAACTGTATAAATTATATATTGGCATTCGAGTTCTTCATTGTATTACATAAGGAGAGTTGGTAAGAGTGTGTGGGTTTGAAACCCTTTAGAAGGGATTAAATTGCCCGTGTATTAAAATGTCACATTTAAACTTTCCGTCTTCCTCTTAAGTCCATTTTATATTTCTGTTAAAAGATCAAAAATTACAACAACAACAACAAAAGGAATTACTAACTTGGGGCTGGAGAGATGGCTCAGTGGTTAAGAACATATACTTCTGCAGAGGACCAGAGTTTGTTGCTCAGCACCCACATTGAATAGCTCACAACCACCTGTAAATCCAGCTCTAAGAAGAGCCAACATTTTTGACCTCAATGAGTACCTATAATCAAATGTACAGTCACACACTTGTACACATAATTAAAAATAAAAAAATCAAATGATTCTTGTTATTAAAGGATGTTTTTATAATAAATAGACTTTGGGAGGTAGTTAAATGATATCTTTGTAGATTACTTTTAGTTTATTTTTTTTAGCTCAAGACATTTAAGCTTTTCTCTGTGTGTGTGTGTGTGTGTGTGTGTGTGTGTGTACACGTGCATGCAGCACCCAATTAATAATATACAGAAAATAACAGTTAATATTTGGGGGGGGGGGGGGAGTTGAGACAGGGTTTCTCTGTGTAGATTGGGAGCCTGTCCTAGAACTCACTCTGTAGACCACATTGGCTCTGAACTCATAAAGACCTGCCTTTGCCTCACAAATGCTGGGATTAAAGGCCACCACCACCCAGCCCAAAGTTAGTACCATGTTTTTAGTGTCTTATGTCAGAAGTTTTCTCTCTCTCTTTTTTATCCGAGACAGGGTTTCGCTGTAGTTTTAGAGTCTGTCCTGGAACTAGCTCTTCTAGACCAGGCTGGCCTCGAACTCACAGAAATCCACCTGCCCCTGCCTCCCGAGTGCTGGGATTAAAGGCATGTGCCACCACTGCCCAGCTTGCTCTTTCTTTCTCTCTCTCTTTTTTAATAATTTGTTTAATTTTTTTTTTATGTATATTGGTGTTGAAGGTGTCTTTGGAACTGGAGTTACAGGTAGTTGTGAGCTGCCATGTAGGTGCTGGGAATTGCAGCCAGTGCTTTAACCACTGAGCCATCTCTAGCCCAATGTCAGAAATTTATAACTTGAAAACATTCATTTATAGGTTTTTGTAGATTAAGAGGTTATAATGTTGATAGCTTCTCTTTGTTCTTTAGGATACAGCCAGTGTGAAATCCTCTAGTAGTCTGGAACCCAATCTCTTTTGTGATGAAGAAATTCCCATTAAGTCTGAGGAAGTGGTAACTCACATGTGGACAGCACCTTCGTTCTGTGCAGAACATGCATATTCTTCTGCTTCTAAGAGTTGTTCTCAAGGTAATAATTGCCCTTGGAAAGATGTGTAGGATCTGGGCATGCTGGCACATGATGGTAATCCAAACACATAGAAGGTACAAGCAGGTTAGCCAAGGAGTTCAAGTTCTTTCCTAACAAGATAGCAAGTTTGAGGCTAGCCTGAGCTACATGAGACCATGTCTTTTTTTGTTTCGTTTGTTTTTCGAGACAGGGTTTCTCTGTGTATTTTTTGACTGTCCTGGAACTCACTCTTAGACTAGGCTGGCCTCAAACTCACAGAGATCCACCTGCCTCTGCCTCCTGAGTGCTGGGATTAAAGGAGTGCACTGCCATGACCGGCTAAGAACATGTCTTTATAAAAACAGAAGTGAGCCTGGTTCAGAACCAGCCATGCAAGTCTGACAACCTAACTTTGTTTTCCAGAACCCTCATAAAATAAAAATGCTCTGGAATCCTAGTGCTGGTGCAGGAGATTTTGCTGGGAATTCTCAGGCCAGCTAACTTGGAGTAAGCAGCACAGTAGGAGAAACAAGTCCCTCAATAAGGACTTAAGAGACTGTCATCTAACCACTGCATGCTGTGACTCATGTCTTTCTATACTCACATAATAAAAAATAAATCAGAAAACATAAGGAGATTTATTTAGTTCAGTGGTAGAGTGTTTGCCTAGCAAGTGCAAGACCTAGGTTTGGTCCTTAGGCCTGAGAAAAACAAAAAATAAAATTAATTATGTGTAGAAAGTAAGATGGAACAGATGGGAAAAGATATTCAGATTTTTTCTTTTTAAGATTTATTATGTATACAATGTTCTGCCCACATGTACACACCTGCAGGCCAGAAGAGGGCACCAGATTTCATTATGGATGACTGTGAACCAACATGTGGTTTCTGGGAAGTGAACTCAGGACCTCTAGAAGAGTAGCCAGTGCTCTTAACTGCTGAGCCATCTCTCCAGCCCCTTAATTCAGATTAATTAATTAATTGAATACATACCTGGTTGTCACTTCCTAAGATGTAGGCAGAAGTTTCTGTTCTGACCAGTCCCATAGCCATTTAGTCCCAAAGAAATACACAGAGGCTTATATTAATTATAAACTGTTTGGCCTATTAACTCAGGCTTATTACTAACCAGCTTACAACTTAACCCATATTTCTTGTCTATGTGTAGGCATGTGGTTTGATACCTTTTCTCAGTAAGGCATTCTCATCTTCCTTTGCATTCTACTGGTGACTCTGTCCTTCCTCTTCCCAGAATTCTAAGTCTGGTTATCCCACCTATACTTCCTGCCTGGCTACTGGCCAATCAGTGTTTTATTAAACTCGTACAAGTGGCTAATCTTCACAGTGTACAAGAGCATTATCCCACAGCACTAAGAGAACCTGAAAACTTGGTGAAAGTAAAAATTTTGTTTCTTTTTCTGTCATTAGATGATAGTCTGAAAAGGTAATAGAATTATAGAGTCCTAATTAGGAAAATTTTGTAGTTCATGTGGCACATGCCATATTTGTGTAGAATCTCTGGCAGATCTTCACTTAGCCTCTGCTTGATCAGTAACAGCTGTCAAGGAACTCTGTGCTGCTTAAGAATATTCATGGTTGCCAGGTGGTGGTGGCATATGCCTTTGATCCCAGCATGTGGGAAACAGAAGCAGTAGATCTCTGGGAGTTCGAGGCCAGCCTGGTCTTCAAAGCAAGTTCCCGAACAGCCAGGTCTGTTACATTGAGAAACCCTGTCTCAGAAAATAGAGAGACTATTCATACTGAGCTTGGGTATTCTTTGTTCTGTGGAGTTTTTTTATTTTGGGGTGTAGAGACAAAGTCTTACTCTATAGCTTTAACTGGTGTGGTTCTTTGTGTAGTTTCTGTTGGCTTCAAAGTTACAGAAATACTCTTGCATCAGCTTCCTGAGTGCTGGGATTACAAGTGTGTGCTGCTGTGCCTGGTACTCAATATTGTGGATTTTATTTTATTTATTCATTTATTGGTTTTTGTCTTAAGAAGTTCTTTTTTTCTTTTTTAAATGTGTATGAGTGTTTTGTCTGCTTGTATGTATGTGCACCGTGTCTATGCCTGATACCTGAGGAAGTCAGAAGAGGACATTGGGTCCCTTGGAACTAGAGTTTGGGTAGTTGTTAGTGGGTGCTGGGAATCAAACCCATATCTTCTGCCAGAGCAACAAATGTTTTTAACCACCGATCCATCTCTCAACTCCCAGGTTTTGCTATTCTTTTTTTTTTTTAATGTTTTATTTATTTATTGGTTTTTTGAGACAGCGTTTCTCTGTAGCTTTGGAGCCTGTCCTAGAACTCACTTTGTAGACCAGGCTGGCCTCAAAGTCACAGAGATCTGCCTCCTGAGTTCTGGGATGAAAGGTATGCACCACCACTACCCGGCAGTTTTGCTATTCTTAATTGTTAGAGAGTTCTTTCTTCTGATGAATACGTTCTCAAAGATGTTGACTTTTCTTCTACCTAGAAAAAATAAGTAGTACTTTATTTCACTGGTCTGGGAAATGGCCTCCTATTCCCAGAGCATCACCCTGCAGGAACCAGTTTTAAACTTTAAAGCAGCTATTGAGGGTGGCCCGTAGGAATTCTGGCTTCTTGTGCGTTTGGTGGGGAGGTGTTGTTGTGGGTGTATATGTGCTTAAAGGCTTGAAGTTGATGTCAGGTGTCTCCACCATCAGTTTCAGTCCTGCTTTTGTGATAGAATCTCTCATTTGAACCTGAAGCTCACTGATGGACAAGACTGGGATATTTGGCTGTCTCCATTCACAGTACTAGGTTACAGTTACAGGTGCTCATTGCCACACCCAACTTCATGTGGGTGGGTGTAGGGATCCAAATTCAGGTCCTTCTGCTTAATGCAGCAAACACTTTGCACACTGAACCATGTCTCCAACTTCCTATATTCATTCTTTAACTTTAATTTTTATTTTAAAATTTGATAGTATATGCCTATATGCTTTCTATTTGGGAGCTTGAAATAAGGGAATTTTTTGAGATCTCTCCAGGCAACATAATGTCTTTCTTTGGGGAAGGGGATAGCGGATTTGTTGTTGTTGTTGTTGTTGTTGTTTTCTCTAAAGCAAAAAATGTACAGAAAACCTATTTTTAATACTAATATATAGATAAGGAAGAGGGAAATTTCTAAACATTTACTTTGTAAACATTTGTATACCATTTTCACTTCTTTGCTTTGTTTCATGATGTCTTTGGGGAAAGGTTCTAGCACACCAAGAAAGCAGCCTCGGAAGAGCCCTTTGGTTCCCCGAAGTTTGGAGCCTCCAGTGTTGGAGTTGTCTCCTGGAGCAAAAGCCCAGTTGGAAGAACTCATGATGGTGGGAGACCTCCTAGAAGTGTCTCTGGATGAGACACAACACATATGGCGGATTCTGCAGGCCACACATCCCCCCTCAGAGGACAGATTCTTACATATCATGGAGGTATGACCCTCATACTAACTTCAGTAGTGATTTTAAAAATACTTAACATGTCCATGTTCGTTGGTAGTACCTCAGATACTGTTACAGGGGTGTCAGAGTGGGTAGTAATTTGTCAGTCCTGTTCTCTCATTTAAGCAAAAATTTTTGTTTCTTTGTTTTATTTATTTGTTTGGCTGCTTGATTGTTTGTTTTTGTGTTTTTTTTTTTAATAGAATTTCTCTGTGTATCTTTGGCTGTCCTGGAACTCACTCTGTAGACCAGGCTGGTCTTGAACTTACAGAGATCTGCCTGCCTTTGCTTCCCTGAGTGCTGGATTAAAGGCATGCATCACCATTGCCTGCCTCCTTTGTTTTCTTTATTGAAACTTTGTATAATAGTTCTTTTATTTTTGCTTGAAAAAAGCAGGGATTAATAAACAGTTTAGCCAAGTATCATGTTACAGGCTTGTAATCATAAAACAGAGGAGGGTGGAGGCAAGAAGATCAGCATTCAAAGTTAACCTTGGCTACACAAGCCCTTGTCTCAAACAAACAAAAAACTCAAGCAGTTTAGGGGCTAGAGAGATGAATCAGTGCTTAAGAGCATATATTGCAGTCAGGTCAGTTCCAAGCACTCACATTGGGTGGCTCACAAATACTTCTAACTCCAGTTCAAGGGGATCTGAAACCCTCTCCTCTACTCTAGAACCTTTCCACTCACATGCATGTATCCACACAGAAATGCACACATAAAATTTAAAAGACTCTTTTTAAACAGTTGTCTTAGAATTGGGTAAGTGTGGTAATTTTTAAAAGGTGCGACCAGGAAGATGGCTCAGTAGGTAAAGTTCTTACTTTGCCAATATGAGGACCAGAGTATGGATTTCTAGCACCTATATTTAAAAAAAAAAAAACTAGATGATCTTGGCGGCCTGCCTATAATCCTGGTTTATAAGGCAGACAGGGAATTTCAGGAACAAACTGGCTAGTCACACTAGCCAAAATGATGAGCTCCATGTTCAACAATTTTTACAAGGTGGAGGAGAGTGATTAAGGAAGACACAGACATCATTTAGGCTTCCACACATTGAAACTTGTATACCTATGTAAACACATACCACATGCATTTGTGTGTGCGCACTCAGGGAAAAAGGTAAGGGAGTGATTAAGTAGAACTGGATGCGTTAGAAGGGAGAGTTCACAGTCATGTACTACATTTACAATAGCAGTTTATCATGGTGTTCATAATGGTGTTTTACATCCATAATCTCCTTTGATCATGCTAGGATTATTGGCATGAGCAATCCATTTCTGAATATAGGGTAGGTATTATTTTCTATTCTTTCTTTCTTCATTGACTATTCTCTTCCAAAGTGGTCTCACTTGGCTGTCTTTTACCTCAAAAAGATCCACCTACTTCTGCCTCTGGAGTGCTGCGGCATTACAAGTGTGCACAACCACACTTGGCTTAACCAGCCTCTTATTTATGTCCTTTTCTTTGAGACAGGGTCTTTGGCAACCCAAGATTTCTGAGTACCAAAGGATGACTTTAACCTTCTGATCCTCCCACCTCTCCCTCGATCTCCCAAGTGCTGGAGTTCCAGGCTTGCACCCCCCACATCTGGTTTTATGGTGTGTGAGGATCAGGTTTAGGGTTTTTTTTACCTGCTGAGCTACATGCCCAGCAAATCTGTCTCTTAAACAGCTTAGAATAATATTTTTTTCTTTTTGTCATTTAAAAATTTTGGCAGGGGCTAAAACACAAGAGATATATCATCTTACCTTTTTTTTTTTTTTGAGTATACAGTTCAGTTGTGTTTGTAACATATTCATATTGTATGCAAATACCACCTCAGTCTATCTCTAGAACTCATTTTGTGGGCTTGAAAGTTGAAGCATGCTCTCACTGCATAGACCAAGTTGTCCTTGAACCTGCAGCAACCCCCTTGCCACTGACTCTTAAATGCTGAGATTACAGATGTTTACTATCAATGCCCAGATTCCTACAACTCTGTAATCATCATAAAGAGAAAATCTGTACCATTAAACAGTAAATCTGTTTCCCCTCCTTCATCCCCTATTTACTTTTTGTGTCTGCTAATTTGTTCTAGGTGCCTTATATAGACACTTTTTTTAGTTTTGCATGAAAATTCTGATTAATTTATATTTTTGAAGGATGATAGCATGGAAGAGAAACCACTAAAAATGAAAGGAAAGGATTCTTCTGAGAAGAAACGGAAACGGAAGCTAGAGAAGGTAGAACAATTTTTTGGAGAAGGAAAGCAGAAGGTCAAGGAGCTAAAGAAAATAGATAAACCTAAAAAGAAGAAATTAAAATTAAATGTGGACAAATCCAAAGAGCTGAATAAGTTGGCCAAGAAGCTAGCAAAAGAAGAAGAGAGAAAGAAAAAGAAAGAAAAGGCTGCTGCAGCCAAAGTCGAGCTTGTGAAAGAGAGTACTGAGAAGAAAAGAGAGAAAAAAGTACTGGATATCCCCTCAAAGTATGACTGGTCAGGAGCAGAGGAATCTGATGATGAGAATGCTGTGTGCGCAGCCCAGAACTGCCAAAGGCCGTGTAAGGACAAGGTGAGGTACAGGGGTTCATGGACTGTGTGAAAAGGCCAGAGATAATAATGATTGTGGAGATGTGTGTATAATATATCAGTAATTTGTGATTCCACGATTTGGACTTCTAACATATTTTTTCCCACAGTTTTTATAAACCATTTTAAATAGTGAAGCTACTTAAGTATGCTTAGTGTAGGAAATACATTTTTTTAAAAAGTCATTTACTTAGAGATATACAGAAGCATAGAAAAGTTACTTGATATCTTGGCAAGCAGTTTGTTTCATATGCAGTGTGCAGGTCAAGCTTCAAAATGCACTTCTGACCTCCCCGTAGTGTGATTCAGAACTAGGTGGCTTGTCTGTTAGCCACAATAGCCTGGGAGAAGTCCATCCTTATCTTGAGACACCCTAGACAAAGGATACTCTCTTAAATAGAATATGATTTTTAAAGCAAATAATTCAGACTCTTAGTTGTTGTCGTTAAATTTTTCAGCCTAGGCTAGTAGATGGCTCAGTGGTTAAAGATGCTTGTTCCCAAACTTAACAGTTTGAGTTCATTTCCAGGACTACATGATAGAAGTAGAGAAGTAGCTTCTTCAAGTTATCCTCTGACTCCCACATATGGTCTGTACTATGCATGTGCTAACTTTTTTTAACCCTAAATTTTAAGCGCTGTAATTCATTGTTGGCTATTTTTTAGGCAACAGTTCTGTTAATTTCTGGGAGAAATGGACAGACTTTATTGGGAGGTGGAGGGATCTCAATTCTTTAAGTGATTTGGAAATATCTTTTATTCTTCCTGTCAAGAATACTAGTAAGGAGCCATTGTGTCAGAACACATTTGTAATTCAGCACTTGGGTAGCAGAGAAAATGAGGGTTTTAAGTTAGAAACCAACTTGGGCTACCTAGTGAAACCTTATCTCAACAATAAATCTTAAAACCATAATTATAATTTTAAAGGGCTATGGAGCAAGCTCAGCTGTTGAAGTCCTTGCTGAGTACAAGAACCCATAGGGGGCTGGAGAGATGGCTCAGCGGTTAAGAGTATTGCCTGCTCTTCCAAAGGTCCTGAGTTCAATTCCCAGCAACCACATGGTGGCTCACAACCATCTGTAATGAGGTCTGGTGCCCTCTTCTGGCCTGCAGGCATACACGTAGAAAGAATATTGTATACATAATAAATAAATAAATATTAAAAAAAAAAAGCAGGGCATAGCAGGATGTTTCTGTAGCAACAGCCCTGAGGCAAAGAAAGAGGTGGAGACAGGTGGAGCCTCCAAACTTGCTGGCCACAGTGATAACTAAAGTTGTACCACTGTTTCTTAAAGGTTGTGCCCCACTTACCTTCTGAATTAAATACTTAACACATTTTTAGAGGCTGTAAGGGACCTAGAGGTTTCTTGTTCTGGCTCCTCACATTTGCATATATGATGTGACCAAAGTTATAGAACTAATTAGTGGTAGCACCCAAAAAAATGAAAGCCAACCCTGACTCTTTGATTGTTCCAGATTCTGGTTCTCTATCAAGTTCCCAACTCTTGGGTAATTTTCATTTATTTACTAAACAGGCTGGTGGAAGGTTAGCTTTTCTTCTTTGGCTATGAATATATTAGTAGCTCATTGCTGTTAGATCTTCTCTCTTCTTTAGCTAATTTTCAGTAATTTCAATGCTACAAATATGTCAGTTCACTTATCCCTGTCTTTTTCCCTCAGCATGCATGTACTACAGGCACTACCACCCCATTCACTGTACAAATTAACTTATGAAAAAAGAACATAGTCCGTGAAACCACTTCAAAATAGGAAGTACTATGTAAATGTAAAGAGGTCATAACCATGAGATTTGCTCCTATGATAATTGTTATTTGTGTGATTACTCTGATAGAGACCATAGATTTAGCTACATATTTAGGGAAAATGTCTATATTAAACTGTTAAAGGTGAGCATAGTGTGTTTCCCTGTCCTTAGCTTAAGTGAAATAAATTTAATGTTACGTTTCTCTGTTAATTCTCTGCAGATTATTTCAGATTATAAATATTTCATCTGCCATTGCTATTTTGAAATTTATTTCTGGCACTCTTTAACTAAGTTAAGAATTTTCAACATTCCTAATTTGTAGTTACTACACAGTTGTCTATATTAACAGGTAAAAATCTAATTTCTAGTTAAGTATCTAACAGATTTTGTGTGACTTCAGCTAAGCAAAGCACTTTTTCAGGAAAATACCATGCAACAGAGAAAAACCTTAGCGTTCATTGGTTTTTAGCTAAATGTCCCTTCATCATTTCTCCTGTCAGTAATAGCTATGATTTTTTTCTAAAAATAAAAAGGTTGAGAAGTGTTATTTTAAAAATTAAGTGGTTACTTGAATGTACTTAGCTTCAGTTTCAAAATAGCTTACAAAGAGTAAAGAAAGATAACAGCAGAGTATGGTGAAGGATTTTGAAAGGCTGTTTCTTCCATGAGTTATGAAGTTTGAGCTAAAATTAACTTCCAAAATAATATAGAGATACTTATTTTAAAATCCAGAAGCTTTTTCTCCCTGAGGTCTACTCCTGTATCTGTCTATCTTATTTGTGTTAACAGTGAAACATGCTTAAAAGAATATTTTAGGTTAATATTTGAGTAGCTTTTTTTCATTATTAGAATAAATTATCATGGCCACGAAAAAAGAATAGTCATTTTACATATGATGATACACTGTTTTCTTTTTACTTATTCTTTCGTGGAACTTTTTATTACTTCTTTATAAAAAGTTTGTTAAGTAAATTAAAATATTTAAATTTATATATTCTTGCGTCAACTTGATTTTTAAAATGTTTTTGTGGCTTGGTAGTGGCAGTGTACACCTTTTTGGTTTTTCTAGACAGGGTTTCTCTGTATAAACAGCTCTAGCTGTCCTGGAACTTGCTCTATAGACCAGGCTGACCTGGTACACAGTGTGTGCCTTTAATCCCAGTACTTTGGAGGCAGAGGCAGGTGGATTTCTGTGAGTTTTAGGTCAGCCTAAGCCTAATCTAGAGAGCAAGTTCCAGAACATCTGAGGCTACACAAAGAAACTTGAAAAGTGAGGAGGGGGAGAGAGGTGGCTTTAATTAAAAGCATGCCTTTAATCCCAGTATTTGCGAGGCAGATCTCTGCGAGTTCAAGGCCACCGTGGCCAGCTAGACTAAGTAAATGTATAAAACTTATACCTGGTACTGCGACAGCATTGTGACCAAGTGTTATAGTTTGTCTGGGACTGTCTAAATTTTATTGCGAAAGATTTTACATACTAGAAAATCTTTCATTCCTAGGCAAACTGAAAGGGTTAGTCACAATGTTTAGAGTACCATAAATTGGTTAAAACTAGTAAATTGGGGCTGGAGAGATGGCTCAGAGGTTACAAGCACTGACTGTTCTTCCAGAGGTCCTGAGTTCAATTCCCAGCATCCACATGACGGGTCACAGCCATCTATATGAGAGCTGGTACCAACACTGTATACATAAAAAATAAGTAAAACAAAAAAAAAAAACCTAGTAAACTGAGAATATTACTATCAATTTTCTCCCCTCCCCCAAACGGAACGGTATTATGCTCTAACGTCTGAACAAAATACAAATTACCAAGAACTTAAGTCTCAGTGTGAAATCATACAACAAAATAAAAATGTCAGGCTACTATTATTTCTGCTACTCTTCGTTTCATATTCCATTTCTTTTCTCTTTTGATTGTACTGAGGATAAAACCCATGCTCTTAAATCCTTAAGGATACTAAGCAAGCGTTCTTAGCACTGAGCTACTAAACACACAACCTCAATATATTACTTAACCTTTTTGTCTGTATGGGAGAGTATTCATGTGGTAGTCAGAGGACAGTAGTCAGTTCTCTCTTCCACATGTGGAGTCCTCCTAAGACACCAGCTCACATTGTTTGTCAGGCTTGGCAGCAAGTACCTACAAGTTACCTACAAGAGCTCTTTCTAGCCCTAATTCTCTTTCATCTGAACACAGTATTATTAGATTTTTACTTGTTAATTTATTAACTCCTAGTTGTTGTGAGGTTTTTGTTTGCTTGTTTTTAAATTCCAAGCTCTTGCTATGTCTCCTTTAAGGACAGTAGGCTCCCTGGGCTTCAAGGAATCCTCCTGCCTCAGCCTCTCAATGGAATTATAGACACCTGCCACCATGCTTGCATTTTGGAGGAACTAGTTAATTTTTTTTTTAATTTAGTAAATGATGAAGTGATGTGGAAGACTTTTCATATGGCAGTGGAATTTAGGTTGATTGTTCATAAAGGAATTGATAAGTGAAGGATATAGTTTTCCTAACTGTATTATTAGGGTAGATTGTTACATAACCAGAAGGCTGCAGTAGAAATAGTGGAAGAGCTAGGATTTGGAAGGCACTTCCAATCAAAATCACATAAGAGAAAATACTGTTTTTTCTTTTCCTATTTTTTTTTTAAATTTAACTTTATTTTGTATACATTGGTGTAAAGGTGTCTGGTCCCTTGGAATTGGAGTTTCAGACATTTGTGAGCTGCTGTGTGGATATTGGGAAATGAACCCGGGTCCTCTTGAAGTGCAGCCAGTACTCTTAACCCCTGAGCCCTCTCTCCAGGCCAAGACAGGGTTCTTTGTGTAATAAAATACCCTTGACTGTCCCAGAACTTGCTTTGTAGACTAGGTTGGCCTCAAACCTGCAGAGATCTGCCCAGGTACTTCTGCCTTCCAAGTAGTGGGATTAAAGGTATGTATCGCTATGCCTGGCTCACACTTTTCTTACTTGAAGAAAATTAATCGATTTTGTTTTTAGAAACTAGAAGCCAGTGGATACAGCAAAAAATTTTAAAGCCTTAGAATGCTTTTTTTTTTTTACTGTGGACTAGCATAAATGAGGACTTGATTGGATTAATAGAATTCAAGGTAGGAATGAAGGGATCTGTTGGTTGGAGTGGCATCATAAAATAATCTAGTAGACATGGTGGCACATGCCTTTAATCCCAGCACTCAGGAGGCAGAGGCAGTTTGAGGCCAGCCTGGTCCACAGAGGGAGTTCCAGGGCAGCCAGGGCTTCACAGAGAAACACTTTCTTGCAGGGGTTGGGGGTCGTAGTATCTCAAATCTATGCAATCCCATGAAACATAGGTCATTTTTCTAATTCCTTTATAGGCTCCAAACACTCAAAACACTCATTTTCCGTTCACCTGCAATAGTTAGCATTTTTATAAATGTTTACTTTTCTATAGCTCCTTTATATTTATTTTATTCTACAGCATATTATCTCCTAATTTTTCTCTGGTTACAGCAGGATCATTATGATATGTTTCTTAACTATACTTTTGCTTTCTTCTGAGGCAAAACACAGTTACAAATGAATGGAACTTAGTTTAGGTGGGGTAGTTAAGTTGTTCTGAACTTAGAGGAAACAATATCACGAGGAAGAGACTCCAGTGATCTGAGTCATCCAGAATGTCTTAAAGTCCACACTCAGTTTTAAGTGTGTATTTCCCTTTTCTTAATAAACTGACTGCTTTGCCACAGAGATCCCAGCATTGTGGAGGCTAAGACAAGAGGATCTCATCTCATTTGAGCCTAGCAGAGTGTTAGACTGAAGATGAAGTTTGAGGCTAGCCTGGGCTACATAGTAAGACTCTGCCTATGGGAGCTCACCTAAAGAATTTGATTACAGGAAGAAAAAAATATTTAAGAAAAAATACAAATATTTAAGAGTGCTTAGAATAGAAATGATAAAAGCTAATAAGGCAAATGACAATTTTTTTTTAAATAATTTTTCCATCTTTTATTACAAGCCCAAAATCACTGACATGATTGTCATAAGCTTTTACCAGCTGTGGAAACATTTTGAAAACCACTCTTTCCTTAAAAAAATGTATTTACCTAGCCAAGGCCTCTTTTGTTTTTATTCACTGACTGTCCTGAGGGACTTTTTTTTTATCTCTTCATTTTCCTTTGTTCCAATGTCTGATAAAGCTCATGATTTTAAGTGGCTTCCTGTATCACCACCACAGTGATCAGCCTTTATATTGTGAAAGGGGTTCGCTGTAGCTCTTTTCATCTTGATAGATTCTTGTCTACTATGACAAATTAAATGTAAGAACTGTAATTGCCTTCCAAGCATAAAAGCCTCAAGTTACACTTCCCTGCTATATTGTAAATGCCAAGGTGTAAAGTCACCAAACCAAAGCCTCTTCTGTCTCTTGTAGTCACTATAGGCTCTGAAGGATCAGTGTTTGCTTGGCATCTGCCACTGACACCTGCCTTTTTTTTTTTTTTCAGACTAATTTAAAACCCCAGAGTAATCTATTGACCTGTGTCTTTGACTGTTGTAATTGGTTAACTTGTAAGATTTGACCTCTGATATTTGCTAACTTTTTATAGGGAGTTGTATTTGTAACGGAAGAAGAGAAGAATAAAAAATAGTAGTTTTAAAAGTGGCCTATGTGACTGCTTTTCTAAAAAGGTATTTAATGCTCTTAGTACTTTGGCTTATCTCTTTGAAATAAAGCTAATCCACAGGATTGCCTCACATTGTTGTACTTTTCCTTTCTTGATTGTTAATCGCATTGTCTTAGAGCCTAGAAACTGTTAATATTAGCTAAAACTACTTGGCTGCTCTATTAGAAGTTTCTTTTTTGTCAAGTATTCCCCAATCATGTTTCTGCCTCACAAGGAACCCCAGGTATTCATGAGGTAATAGAGTACCTAAGAGGCCTAATGTTGTGGACACATTATGGTAAAATATAATTTGGGGTATTAACTTATCAGCTTCTTTCTTTGAAAAATAACCCCATAAGAAGTCATATCTGTCTCTGGATATCCCAATTGTTTGCTCTCCTTTAAGCCAAGAAAGCTCTTTGGTTTGCTTTTGTTCTGGTCTTACTGTTTTGATACTAAACATTTCCCAATCTTTATCTTCTACAGGTAGACTGGGTGCAGTGTGATGGCGGCTGTGATGAGTGGTTTCATCAAGTTTGTGTTGGTGTATCCCCAGAAATGGCTGAAAATGAAGATTACATCTGTATAAACTGTGCAAAGAAGCAGGGGCCAGATAGCCCAGGCCAAGCACCGCCTACTCCCTTCATAATGAGCTACAAACTACCAGTGGAGAATCTTAAAGAGACCAGTTAGCACATGCTTGGTTAGCTCGCAACATGGGGGGAAGTGGACCAAATTGAGAGCTTACTCATCAAGCAGAGTGGTTCCGACCACTCAGAATGTTGTTCCCAAAGATGAATGGACTTAAGAGAAAGTCCTCTTAGTGCTGGCTTCCTCTGTGTGTGGATTGTGTGGGCTACATTCTCAATCATCTGTGCAGAGGATGTCTTCTTTGGTACAGCAGCCAGTATTTCAGCTCTTGACTCCTTTGAGTATGGTTTGCTGTGTTAAGGTCGGGTTCTTGGTGGAACTCTCGAAGCTGTTTGGTGTTAACATGGTGTGCTTAGTGGGGCATATAAGATGTGACTTATGACAATTGAAACTAGTTGTGGGTGGTTACACCTACAGGTGGTGCCATTGGAGGGCCTGACTGTTTGAATCTCCTTAGTTAGGATAATTGGACAAGAGTCAGAGTATAAGTCTCTTTCCATAATTACTGGCATTTATGCCCTACTGATCCAGTTAGGAGGAACAGGCCAAAGGTACCCTTTTAGATGTTTTGGGGTGGCAGTGCAGTTTGTAGACCTGCTTGTGCTTATTTATACCAATAAGAAAATCCTCCAAAAGAGCCCCTCACTTTCCTCAGGAGGATGTCAGCAGTTTAGAAAATCTGACTAGACTGGATTCTGGGAAGAAGGTTTTTTTCTTATTTCAAGGCAAGTATCCCATTGGTGTGAGAAGTCGATCTGGTCTGTTTTAGAGAAGGGAGGTACATGGATCCAGGTTCTGGAGGAAATAGGGATAACTAATGAAAACATTTTACTGAGCCTCGGTGATGCATGCTTATCTGGGAAACCCTCTTCCACAAGTATTCCAGACTCCACCATGCTTCAGGCATGGCCATGAGCAAAACTGGCAAATAACAGCTTTTGCCTTGCAGCCCTAACCTTAATGCCTGTAGTTTCCAACATCGCCCCAGAAGATGTTCATGAATAACACCATGGCTTCATCAGAGGATATGGGGTTATAAGTCCTCTGGGTGTGAAGCTGTTTTAGTAAATCCGTTTTTAAAAAGAAAGACTTGTTTTTACTTTTTTCTAAATGTCTGACTACTGACTGTTCTATAGATTATTTTTCCTTTTTTAATATACATATATGAATATAGATATATATATATATATTTACTGTTACCAGCAGCATATGACAGAGTTTGAGCATCAAAAAATCCATTTGGGAGCTTGCATTTTCTTTCTGCTTTTTGATAAAAAAAATAAAAAAAAAATTCCATTCCTTCCTTGTAGTACAAGGAGTTAGCACTCCCTTCTCCATTCTCACTTAAACATATCTTCCACTTTTCTTCTGTTCAAATAGATAATATATTTCCTCCATGTTGGGACTTGTCCCTGTCTGTTGGGCAGCTTGGTCTTACTCTAGTCAGTACTGAATGTTATGTATGTTTGAAACTATGGTGCTGTGTCCTCTCCCCCTGTTGTTCTGTGTTCTTATAGAGGTGTTAGGTGTACTCTATAAACTCTTACTAGAAGGGGACTAATATATTTTAAAGGACAAAAAAAAATTTTCTAAAAGTATTTATCTTCACTATCCTGTGTTCTTTATTTTGGTTTAAAAATCTACAGTTTGACTTAAATTCATCAGTTATCCTTTTAAAGGGGGCATTGAGCAAACCTAAAGTTTGTCATCTCTTCTCCCCTTTGCCCCAGTCTCTTAAGGAAATGTCTTCTAGTAACTAGAAGTGAGATGTACTGTCCAGTTACAGACTGTGTGGGTATGAGGGTTACCTCAAAAGGCGTCTTTAGAGAAAAAGTTTTTCTTACAAAATGTCTTCTCCCAAGTGCTAACCAGGCTTGACCCTGCTTAGCTTCCAAGGTCAGACAAGACATACACATGCAGGTGGTACGGCTGTAGGTACAACATCCAGTTTCTGGTTTATACTACCTACTTTTTGGTCTCTTTACCTATTTGATAACATTTGAATATCTTGACCAGTTATACGGTTTGAATATGTTGTGCTTGTGTCTTGAATATCCATCTCCGTGTGGGTGTGAGTAGCAGTTACAAGGTTAACTAAGTAATTAGTTAATTTCATACATTTTTGTTTTGCCAAGCTATGAAGATTATCACTTAAGAATTTTATTTGGCTGTTATAATGAAAAAAGCACAATATTTTTTTTTTTACCTTTTTGTCTTTGTAAAAGATTTGAAAGGCTTGTGTTTTAAAAATTGAGTGTATTCCCACCCTTCAGAAGTTTAAAATGTAAGTGATGGAATCCCAAAATGCACATAAAAAATTTTGATTTTTCTTCCAATTAACTATTTTCCATTAGCTGTTCTCAACAGAACAGAATTGTGAGGATGCTGAAAGGCGATTGTTTGGGGAATAATTGTGTACTTTGTACAGTGTTCGTCCTTTGGAGACCTCAGAAATAGGCAGTATGTCTGTACCTGTGACTAGCTGCCTGTCATCTTCTGACATTTTGAAACTTTTAAATATATAATTTAATTGATTCATTTGGCTCTTTCTGTACTTATTTGAGGAATTTGGCTTATCTTAGCCATAAATTTATACCAAAACTCAAAAGAACATAAAGATAGGGGCTAGAAAGATGTCTCAACAGTTCAGAGCACTGGCTGCTCTTCCAGAAGACCCAGGTTCAATTCTTAACACTACATAATGGCCCACAACCGTCATTAACTCCAGCTCCAGGGAATCCTGCATCCTTTTCTGGCCTCCAAGAACACTGCACACTTGTGGTACACAGGCGTACATTCAGGAACATTCTCAGACACATACAATAGAAGTAATTAAAAGATAGTTTAAAAATATTCTAAGGATATAAGGAAAAAACTAGCACTCTACCCACAAATTATAAATCCTGTAGTTTGTGAGTTAATAAGAGTCATCTAAGGAAAAGTAGATGTTCTAATGTAAAGCATTGTTTCACAAAAATTACAGCTACATTCTTCTGTATTTGTTTACATTTTGTATTAAAACTTGATTTATAATGTTTCTCTTTCTGTCTCAAAGTTACAGTTCTTCGTTATTAGTATTTTAGCTTAAGCTTACTTAAGTATTTAATATTTTTTTAAAACTATTTTTCACTGCCTTCATTGTGGATATTTTGACAAAGGTAACAGAATGAAAAGAAATTGAAGTCCGCAAAGTGTGGTGTAGTATAAACACTAATCCCACTACCTTGGGAGTCAGAGGCAGCCTCATCTACATAGCAAGTTCCACACTAGCCAGGACTACATAGTAAGACCCTATCTCAAAAAAATAGCGATAGTAGTTAAGTCTTTGACAGTTCTTGACAGGTCAAGTCATTAGAAGTGTATGCAATCCTCGTATTCGGAAGTGCAAGGCAGCAATGGTTCCTAGTCCCTAGCTAGGGAGATGTCCTCATCCTCTCACCGATGTCGTTTCACTTTTGGTGTTCCTGCAGAAGCCACGAGGAATGTGGAGTTGGAGAAGTGTGGCTCCCTCACGAAGCTGCTATAAACTAGCGTGACGTGTCTGACTCTTGACTTGTGCCTCAGTGAGTTATGAATTACTGCCTGTCACACTTCAAAGAACTGGAAAGCAGACAGTAAATCTGTGATGCCCATGATAAAAATGTGCCAAACCCTACGTTAGCCTGAGTTCCTAGTGCTTCCCTTCCGTCTATGCTTTTGTCCTCAATGGGAATCCAAGAAATGTCGATTTTCTTGGTTTGCTGGATTCAGTTCATATAAAGAAACTGCTTGTCAACTGGATGTGATGGCATACACCTTTAATTCTGACACCTGGGAGACAGGCAGGCTGGGTTACAAAGTGTGTTCCAGGACAGCTGCACAAGAGGGAGAGCCTGTCTCAAAACCAAACCCAAATAAACAAAAAGAAACGGTTTGTCAGTGATTTAATTCTGTAGTATATTTGGGTGTCAGTCAGTAAAGTAGGAAAAGTGGGGAAATTAAGAAAGCCTACCTACCTTTCAAAAAGTTAGGACAGTCTACTTGCAGGAGAAAGCAATAATTTGGAGTGGATCATGAAATTTGCAAATTGTGGTAATTTTAAGCTGTTGAGTCCCCAAATAACCCTAAAACCAGGTCCAATAAAGTTTCACATGTTAATTAATTTCATGTGTGTAGAATGTTGCTTTTAAGTTAGGTCCTTAAGTACCACACCTTTCAACCCTCCTGTTCCTTTAAATCAAACCACACCATTACTTTGAATGTGAAGAGGGAAAGAATGAACATTGGAGTCTTTGAGAGAAATTGGAGTATTCTCTTGACCTGGGTCCACCCACTGCTCAGTAGCATAGGATGTGCACTGGGAAAAGACATACCATCATGTTCTTCAATAATGTGTCTAGCTGGGCAGTGGTGGCGCATGCCTTTAATCCCAGCACTCGGGAGGCAGAGGCAAGCAGATCTTTTGAGTTCAAGGCCAGCCTAGTCTACAAGAACTAGTTCCAGGACAGGCTCCAAAGCTACATAGAAACCCTGTCTCGAAGAAAAAGTGTCTAAACAATATAAAGGACCTGTTTATGATTAATGATTGATTCCCTTTCATGTTCATTAGAATTTACCAGGGTTATTGATGGTAAGTTAACAGAAATTAAAACTTGATTTCATGATGTTTGAGCATGCCTTTTGTTATTACATCTAATTTTTTTACATTATCTGTCTGTGCTCAGATTCCCCATTCCAACTCTCACTCCATCCCATCATTTATTTGTATTGGTGTGATTTCAAATGGTAACCAAGTAAGGGTAAATTCTGAGAATGAATACCGAAAATCCAGAGGAAAATTAAATAAATGGTAGCCAAACCTGTTTCTCATATTTTACTTGCTATCTATAACATAAAAAGCTAAGCTGAAAGGATTTTATTGGTGGTATGGTTAACCTGTTATCACTGCTGAGAAAGGGGTGTGTGTGTGTTAGAAATACAGAGTGTGGAAGAAGTAATTCTTGATTTTTTTTTTTAGTTTTTTTTTTGGGGGGGGGGGTCGAGACGGTTTCTCTGTAGCTTTGGTGCCTGTCCTGGACTAGTTTTGTAGACCAGGCTGGCCTCGAACTCACAGAGATCCGCCTGCCTCTGCCTCCCAAGTGCTGGGATTAAAGGCATGCACCACCACCGCCTGGCTTCTTGACAATTTTATATGTCTGTTTTTAAAGATGACCTATTTAGGGCTGGAGAGATGGCTCAGTGGTTAAGAGCACTGACTGCTCTTCCAGAGGTCCTGAGTTCAATTCCCAGCAACCATATGGTAGCTCACAGCCATCTATAATGAGACCTGGCACCCCCTTCTGGCTTGCAGGCACATATGGAAGGAATGCTGTACACATAATAAATAAATAAATATTTTTTAAAAAAAGATGACCTATTTAGCACAGGTTTACCTGTATTCCTTTAACTTGGGATCCTCCTGCATCAGTTATAAGTATGTATCACCCTACTTATCTGTCCTGTTTTCATCAAGAAACCATAACCAAAAGACATCCTTTCTTTGCACCCTCTCAAACAGTGGAGATGGTACATCCACCACTGAGCTATAGTTCCAATCACTGTTCTACTTTAACCTTTAAGTTGCCCAAACAAACCTTGAACTTACTCTGTAGCCCAGGTGATCCTTGTGCTTTTCATTGTGTCTGGTTTGAGCTGTCATGTAGTTAGTGATATAAACCTACAACTCTAGATCTTTATTACTTTGGTTCTTAGGACTTGCTCCCTTTGCTGAGAACCAACAATGGGGAAGCTTCCTTTTTTCCTTTGGCCTTCTAATGCTCACAAGTAATTTAAGCTGGGGCTGGAGAGATGGCTCAGCGGTTAAGAGCATTGCCTGCTCTTCCAAAGGTCCTGAGTTCAATTCCCAGCAACCAGGTGGTGGCTCACAACCATCTGTAATGAGGTCTGGTGCCCTCTTCTGGCCTGCAGGCATACACGCAGACGGAATATTGTATACATAATAAATAAGAAAAAAAAATAATTTAAGCCCAAGTTACCTAAGAGTAAATGATGGTTGTGGCACATGCTTTTAATCCCATTACTTGGGAGGCAGAGTCAGGAGGACCTTGGAGTTTGAAATCAGCCTGGTCTGCAGAGTAGGCTTCAGGACAGCCAGGATTAACCCTGTCTCACAAAAGCAAACAAACAGGGCTGGAGAGATGGCTCAGAGGTTAAAGATGCTGACTATTCTTCCAGAGGTCCTGAGTTCAAGTCCCAGCAACCACATGGTGGCTCACAACCATCTACAATGAGATATGGTGCCCTGCAGTCATACATGGGGGCAGCACATTGTATTGTATACATAATAAATAAAATCTTTAAAAAAAAAAGCAAACAAACAAAAGTAAATTGCTGATCAAATGGTAGTGCCTACAATAGTATTGATCGCTGGTAGCTTTAAGAAGTGTGTGGTAAAAAAAAAAAAAGTGTGTGGTTCCACATATTTAGTGGGAGGAGAGCTGGCGAGAATAGGGTGGGGGGAAAATATGGCTATCTCTTAGCTTTTAAGTGATTTTGAAGGATATTTGAAATATCTGTGAGTACCATTGAGTAAATGATGGTTGGTGCCTCATTGCTCCTGTACATTATTGACCCTTTCTACTCTTTATATTTAGTTTACACTTTGATCCACTGTTCATCCTAAAGATAGGAGGAAATCTGGTGATGGTGGTGACTCACGCTTTAATCCCAGCCCTCAGAAGGCAGAGGCAGACAGATCTCTGAGCTTGAGGCCAGCCTGTTAAACAGAGGACAGGCAGGACTACAGCCTGAAAGTCCCTGTCTCAAAAGGGGAGGGGGGGGGAGACGACTACCAACCCAAATCATTATAACCAAATTAATTAAAGCAAGGGTTTTTTTTTATTCATGTACATATGCTGCTTCCACCTAAGGTGGAGTTCTAGAGGTCAGCATTGGATGAGGAAGAAAAGACTTTTTGTCAGGTAGGTATAGCAAGGAGAATAATAATAGATATTCATAACAGAGTAGTCATAGGCTGTCATACAACTCTAAAACAAAGGTAGGGTTGCAAGATTATTACAACTTTTTGAAACAAAGACATGATTGCCATTCCTGGAACAGGCAATACAAAACCCACCATTTGTAGTTAAGTTACAGGTGGAACATAGTTCAATCCTTGAAAAACTGGTAATCATGAACAGGAATGAACCTAGTTTGTCTTTTCTATAAGATGGCTTTTAAACCTAAAATGGAGGCAGGCTGATTCTTCACTTTCAGGGTCTAGTCCAGGCATAAATCATTTCTTGAACCAGAGTAGAGACGTGGGAATAATTGAGGCACAGTTTATATGGCAATATCATGAGGGAGTCTTAAGGTTCATTTAAATCCTGAAGATTACCCACATTTATTATCCAAGCAACTTTTATGTCAAAAGGTAAGTTTAAGGGGAAGTTTATTAGCAGTCTTTTGGGTAGTGGAGGAGAATGACTTAGGTCTTATCCACAACTGTGGCTGCTCTGTCACGGTAGACTGAATTAACACCTCTTCCCCAGGTGACCTCCTAAATTACAACAGAAGAAGAGCAACATTAGCATATCTTGACCCTTTGCTTAGGATGGTGTCAGGTTGTCTCAAAACCACTATCAAAAGCTGAGCCACCATAACCTGTGTGGAAGGTGCAAATTGTCAGAATTCTGACTGCCAGTACAGTTAGGAATATCCGGCTCCTACAATCTATTCTTTTTTGTTAATTTTAATAAAACCTGTGCTTCTGCAACAGGACAGATGATCACTTCTGCCTAAGGCAAAGACATTATCTCTGCCAACCCTCTTCCTCTCCTTTGGCTTATACCATTAACTTTGTATTCAACATAAATATCTATTTGGAGCACCGGGCTACAATTCTAGGTAATGTGTTGCCCAACAAGATAGAGTTAACAAAAAACATGACTAACATTCCATTTGTACAGAAGGAAACCAAAGTAAGTCGTTACATGAAATGAATTCAGATAATTGAATTTGTTCTCAGCCCTGATAGCACAATAGAGTCACCTAGAGAGCTTTTAAACACTTTCATTTACTTACTGGTAAGGTATGAGTGTGGGTCTGTGCATTCCATGGTATGCATGTGGAGGCCAGAGCCACTTGCAGGAGTCAGTTCTCTCCCACCACGTGTCTAGATGACTGAATCTCAGGAGTTCTCAGGGTGCCACTCAGCTATCAGTATATCACTTTCTGAATATAGGATTCAATAATTTTTTTTTAGAAACTTGCAGAATTGTACAAGTATCACCACACATACAAACCGCACAGTGTTTCCATTGCCCCCATTTATACTTGCTCCCTCTGTCCACTCCCAATCCCAAGCAATATATAGATTTGCTTTTTCTAGTATCAGGATTTCCTTCCTTCCTTCCTTCCTTCCTTCCTTCCTTCCTTCCTTGTTTTATTTTGTTTTGTTTTGTTTTTGTCTTTCAAGACAGGGTTTAACTGTGTGGTCCCAACTGTCCTGGCTGTCCTGAACCCTTTGCAGACCACATTGGCCTCAAGCTCACAGAGATTCATCTGCTTTTGCTTTCTGGGTACTAGAATTAAAGGCATGTGACACCACGCCTGGCCAGGAATTCTTTTTAAGTTCTTAGTTTATTTTTATAGGCAGCTAACATGGAGGACTACAGATTTAAATTCATTCATTCATTTGTTTATTTATTTATTTATTGTGTATTGTTGTTTTGCCTACTTATATGTCTGTGTGAGGATTCTGGATCCCCTGAAACCAAAATGACAGACAGTTGGGATCTGATATGTGGGTTCTGGTAATTGAACAGGGTGCTCTAGGAAGAGCAGTCAATGCTCTTAACCACTGAGTCATCTCTCCAGCCTCCTTTAAATTCATTTGAGCAACTTTAGTGAATACTAAGAATGACATCTAAGTAATAAGAACATTGCACACATTTTTATTCTTATGGCCTCTCCCATCCTGATGCAAGGATCCCTCACTAGTATGATTGAGATCATTAATTTGGTAACGGAACTTGCTCAATCATTCTAGTTCCCCTTTATACATTTTAGTATTACATTCAAAATTACCTCCCATTCTCTCCCCAGGATCTTTTTAAAACATTTCTAGCCAGGTGTGGTGGTCCACTCCTTTAATCCCAGCACTCTGGAGGCAGATACATGTGGATCTCTGTGAGTTTCAGGCCAGCCTGGGCTGCAAAACAGACTTTGTTTGTTGTGGTGGTCGTGGTTTATTTTTTATTGATATTTATTGAGCTCTACATTTTTCTCTGCTCCCCTCCTTGTCTTTCCCTTCCCCCCCTTCAATCCTCCCCCAAGGTCCCCATGCTCCCAATTTACTCAGATCTTGTCTTTTTATACTTTTATACTTTCTACTTCCCATGTAGATTAGATCTATGTAAGTCTCTCTTAACGTCTGTATTGTTGTCTCTGGGATTGTGGTTTGTAGGCTGACTTTCTTTGCTTTATGCTTAAAAACCACCTATGAGTGAGTACATATGATAATTGTCTTTCTGTATCTGGGTTACCAAACTCAAAATAATATTTCTATTTCCATCCATTTTCCTGCAAAATTCAAGCTGTTATTTTTTTCTGCTGTGTACTACTCCATTTTGTAATTATACCACATTTTTCTAATCCATTCTTCCATCAAGGGGCATTTAGGTTGTTTCCAAGTTCTGGTTATGACAAACAAAGCTGCTATGAACATAGTTGAGCACATGTCCTTGTGGCACGATTGAGCATCCTTTGGATATATACCCAAAAGTGGTATTATTGGGTCTTGAGGAAGGTTGTTTCCTAATTTTCTGAGAAATCGCCACACTGACCTCCAAAGGGGTTATACCAGCTTGCATTCCCACCAGCAATGCAGAAGTGTTCCCTTTTCCCCACAACCTCTCCAGCATAAGTTGTCATCAGTGTTTTTGATCTTAGCCATTCTTACAGGTGTAAGATGGAATCTCAGAGTTGTTTTGATTTGCATTTCTCTGATGACTAAGGATGTTGATTATTTCCTTAAGTGTCTTTCAGCCATTTTAGATTCCTCTGTTGAGAGTTCTCTGTTTAGGTCTGTACTCCATTTTTTTTTAATTGGATTATGTGATCTTTTGGTGTCCAATTTCTTAAGTTCTTTGTAGATTTTGGAGATCAGACCTCTGTCTGATGTGGGGTTAGTGAAGATCTTTTCCCATTCTGTAGGCTGTTGTTTTTTCTTGTTGACTGTGTCCTTTGCTTTATAGAAGCTTTTCAGTTTCAGGAGGTTCCATTTATTAGTTGTTTGTCTCAGTGTCTGTGCTGCTGGGGTTATGTTTAGGAAGTGGTTCCCTGTGCCAATGTGTTCAAGAGTACTTCCCACTTTCTCTTCTATAAGGTTCAGTGTGGCTGGCTTTATGTTGAGGTCTTTGATCCATTTGGACTTGAGTTTTGTGCATGGTGATAGATATGGGTCTATTTTCTTTCTTTCTTTCTTTCTTTCTTTCTTTCTTTCTTTCTTTCTTTCTTTCTTTTTTTTTTTGTGAGACAAGGTTTCTCCGTAGCTTTTAGTTGCTGTCCTGGAATTAGCTCTTATAGGCCAGGCTGGCCTGAACTCACAGAGATCCACCTGCCTCTGCCTCCCGAGTGCTGGTATTAAAGGCGTGCGCCACCACCGCCCGGCTCTATTTTCATTTTTCTACATGTTGATATCCAGTTATGCCAGCACCACTTGTTAAATATGCTTTCTTTTTTCCATTTGATATTTTTTGCTTTTTTTTTAATCAAATATCGGGTGTTTGAAGATGTGTGGATCTGTGTCTTTTACTCAGTTCCATTGGTCCTCCTGTCTGTTCTTATGCCAGTACCAGGCTGTTTTCAGTACTGTTGCTCTGTAGTATAGTTTGAAGTCAGGGATTGTGATGCCTCCAGAAGTTCTTTTATTACCCAGGATTGTTTTGGCTATCCTGGGTTTTTTGTTTGTCCAAATGAAGTTGAGTACTGTTCTTTCGAGGTCTTTGAAGAATTTTTCTGGGATTTTGGTGGGCATTGCATTGAATCTGTAGATTGCTATCAGTAGGATTGCCATTTTTACTATATTCTGCCTAATCAAGAGCATGGGAAGTCTTTCCACTTTCTGGTATCTTCTTTAATTTCTTCAAAGATTTGAAGTTCTTGTCATACAAGTCTTCCAGTTATTTGGTTAGAGTTTCTCCGAGATATTTTATGCTATTTGTGGCTATTGTGAAGGGTGTTGATTCTCTGATTTCTTCCCCAGCCCTTTTATCATCTGTGTACAGGAGGGCTACTGATTTTTTGAGTTAATCTTGTATCCTGCTACATTTCTGAAAGTGTTTATGAGTTGTAGACGTCCCTTGAATTTTTTGGGATCAGTTATGTAAACTATCATATCATCAGCAAACAGTGAGAGTTTGACTTCTTCTTTTCCAATTTGTATCCCCTTGATCTCCCTTTGGTGTCTTAATGCTCTAGCTAGGACCTCAAGAACTATATTGAATAGGTATGGAGAGAGTGGACAACCTTGTCTTGTTCCTGATTTCAGTGGAATTGCTGGGAGTTTCTCTCCATTTAGTTAGATGTTGGCTGTTCACTTGCTGTATATTGCCTTAATTATGTTTAGGTATGTTCCTTGTATCCCTGCTCTCTCCAAGACCTTTATCATGAAGGGATGTTGTATTTTTGTCAAATGGTTTTTCGGCAGCTGATGAGATGATCATGTGGTTTTTATTTTTCAGCTTGTTTATATGGTGGATTACATTGACAGATTTTCGTATGTTGAGCCATCCCTGCATCTGTGGGATGAAGCCGTCTTAGTCATGGTGGATGATGGTTCTGATGTGTTCTTTTTTTTTAAATATTTATTTATTTGTTATGTATACAATATTCTGTCTGTGTGTATGCCTGCAGGCCAGAAGAGGGCACCAGATCCCATTACAGATGGTTGTGAGCCACCATGTGGTTGCTGGGAATTGAACTCAGGACCTTTGGAAGAGCAGGCAATGCTCTTAACCTCTGAGCCATTTCTCCAGCCCTCTGATGTGTTCTTGAATTCGATTTGCTAGTATTTTATTTAGTATTTTTGCATCAATGTTCATGAGTGAGATTGGTCTTTCTTAGTATTGTCTTTCTGTGGTTTGGGTATCAGGGTAATTGTAGCCTCATGGAAAGAGTTTGACAATGATCCTCTGTTTCTATTGTGTGGAATAATTTGAGGAGTATTGGTATTAGTTCCTGTTTGAAAATCTTGTAGAATTCTGAGCTGAAAGTGTCTTGTAGTGAGGAGCTACAAGCTGCGTTCCTGCCGCCCGGCTCCCAGCCACCTGGCTAGCTTATGCCCCAAAATAACAACACACAAATTGTATTCATTTAAACACTGCCTGGCCCGTTAGTTCTAGCCTCTTATTGGCTAATTCTCACATCTTGATTAACCCATTTCTAATAATCTGTGTAGCACCATGAGGTGATGGCTTACCGGGAAAGATTCAGCATGTCTGACCAAGCGGCTGGCTCCATTGCATCTGACCTGGAGAAAAGAGGCATGGCATCTGCCTAACTTCCCTTCTTCCCAGCATTCTGTTCTGTTTACTCCACCCACCTATGTTCTGACCTATCAGGCCAAGCAGTTTCTTTATTAATTAACCAATGAAAGCAACAGATAGACAAATGACCTTCCCACATCACCATCTGGTCCTGGGCTTTTTTCGGTTGAGAGACTTTTGATGACTGTTTCTATTTCTTCAGCAGTTATATATTTCCTGCCATCTAGTTCTCTTAGGTGAGTTTGCTTCTTTTTGTTCTAAAGTTTTCAAATGTTCTGTTAATTCACTAGTGTAGGATTTTTCCAGCTTCTTTATGTAGGCATTTAGTGCTATGAACTTGCCTCTAACACTGCTTTCATTGTATCCCATAAATTTGGGTATGTTGTGTGGTCATTTTCATTGAATTTTAGGAAGTCTTTAATTTCCCCCTTTATTTCTTCCTTGACCCATTGATGATTCAGGTGAGCATTGTTTAATTTCCATGTGTTTGTGGGTTTTCTGGAATTGGTATTGTTGTTGATTTCTAGTTTCAAAGCATGGTGATCTGATAAGGTACTTTGGGTTATTCCTATTTTTTTTTTTGCATTTGTTAAGGTTTGTTTTGTTACCGAGTATGTGGTCAATTTTTGAGAAGGTTCCATGAGGTGCTGAGAAGGTATATTCTTTTCTGTTTGGATGGAATAGTCTATAGATGTCTGTTAAGTCCATTTGAGTCATAACATCTGTTAGTTCTCTTATTTCTCTGTTCATTTTTTGTCTGATTGATCTGTCCAGTGGTGAGAGGGGAGTGTTGAAGTCTCCCACTATTAGTG
This sequence comes from Microtus oregoni, assembly GCF_018167655.1. Taxonomy (NCBI): domain Eukaryota; kingdom Metazoa; phylum Chordata; class Mammalia; order Rodentia; family Cricetidae; genus Microtus; species Microtus oregoni. Next base: position 61,550,003 of record NW_024543061.1, read on the forward strand.
TGTGGGGTTTAATATATGATTTAAGCTTTAAAAGTGTTTCTTTGGCATATGAGGGTGCCCTTGTATTTGGGGCATAGATGTTCAGTATTGAAATTTCCTCTTGATGGATTTTTCCTGTGACTAATATGAAATGTCCTTCTTTGTCTCTTTTGCCTGATTTTAGCTTGAAGTCTATTTTGTTAGATATTAGGATAGCTACACCCCCTTGTTTCTTAGGTCCATTTGATTGGTATATTTTTTCCCAACCTTTTACTCTGAGACGATATCTGTCTTTGAGGTTAATATGCGTTTCTTGTATGAAGAAGAGGGATGGATTCTGTTTTCGTATCCAATCTGTTAGCCTGTGCCTTTTTATGGGTGAGTTGAGTCCATTTACATTAAGGGATATTAGTGACCAGTGATTGCTATCTCCTGTTAATTTAGTTTTCATCGTTGGTGATATTAATTTGTGCATTTTTTTCTTCTTTGGGACTTGCTGTAATGAGATCATCAATTGTCTGTGTTTTGTTAGTGTAGCCATCTTCCTTGGGTTGGAATTTTCCTTCTAGTATTTTGTATAGGGCCCAATTTTAAATCCTTTTTTTAAACATTAACATTATTTTATTTATTTATTTATTTATTTATTTGGTTTTTTCGAGACAAGGTTTCTCTGTGGTTTTGGAGCCTGTCCTGGAACTAGCTCTGTAGACCAGGCTGGTCTCGAACTCACAGAGATCCGCCTGCCTCTGCCTCCCGAGTGCTGGGATTACAGGCGTGCGCCACCACCGCCCGGCTAACATTATTTTATTGATACTTATTGAGGTCTACATTTTTCTCTGCTCCCCTCCCTGCCTCTCCCTTCCCCCTTCAATCCTCTCCCAAGGTCCCCATTCTCTCAATTTACTCAGGAGATCTTGTCTTTTTATACTTTCTACTTCCCATGTAGATTAGATCTATTTAAGTCTCTCTTAGTATCCTCATTGTTGTCTAAGTTCTCTGGGATTGTGGTTTGTAGGCTGACTTTCTTTGCTTTATGCTTAAAAACCACCTATGAGTGAGTATGTGTGATAATTGTCTTTCTGTATCTCAAAATAATATTTTATAGCTCCATCCATTTTCCTGCAAAATTCAAGATGTCATTATTTTTTTCTGCTGTGCAGTACTCCATTGTGTAAATGTACCACATTTTCCTTTTCCATTCTTCAATCGAGGGGCATTTAGGTTGTTTCCAAGTTCTGGTTATGACAAACAAAGCTGCTATGAACATAGTTGAGCACATGTCCTTGTGGCACGATTGAGCATCCTTTGGATAAATACCCAAAAGTGGTATTACTGGGTCTTGAGGAAGGTTGTTTCCTAATTTTCTGAGAAATCGCCACACTGACCTCCAAAGGGGTTATACCAGCTTGCATTCCCACCAGCAATGCAGAAGTGTTCCCTTTTCCCCACAACCTCTCCAGCATAAGTTGTCATCAGTGTTTTTGATCTTAGCCATTCTTACAAGTGTAAGATGGAATCTCAGAGTTGTTTTGATTTGCATTTCTCTGATGACTAAGGATGTTGAACATTTTCTTAAGTGTCTTTCAGCCATTTTAGATTCCTCTGTTGAGAGTTCTCTGTTTAGGTCTGTACTCCATTTTTTTTTAATTGGATTATGTGATCTTTTGGTGTCCAATTTCTTAAGTTCTTTGTAGATTTTGGAGATCAGACCTCTGTCTGATGTGGGGTTAGTGAAGATCTTTTCCCATTCTGTAGGATGTTGCTTTTTCTTGTTGACTGTGTCCTTTGCTTTATAGAAGCTTTTCAGTTTCAGAAGGTTCCCTTTATTAGTTGTTTGTCTCAGTGTCTGTGCTGCTGGGGTTATGTTTAGGAAGTGGTTCCCTGTGCCAATGTGTTCAAGAGTACTTCCCACTTTCTCTTCTATAAGGTTCAGTGTGGCTGGCTTTATGTTGAGGTCTTTGATCCATTTGGACTTGAGTTTTGTGCATGGTGATAGATATGGGTCTATTTTTATTTTTCTACATGTTGATATCCAGTTATGCCATCACCACTTGTTAAATATGCTTTATTTTTTCCATTTGATATTTTTTGCTTTTTTATCAAATATCAGGTGTTTGAAGATGTGTGGATTGATATCCAGGTCTTCTATTCAGTTCTATTGGTCCTCCTGTCTGTTCTTATGCCAGTACCAGGCTGTTTTCAGTACTGTTTAAATCCTTTTTTATAAGTTGCCTTGGCCATGGTGTTTTGTCACAGCAATAGAACAATAACTAAGATAAACCTTTGGAATTGTTGTTGCTTTGGACATAAGAATTAGGTTTTAATTTTATACCTTTATATTAGAATCTCAACATTTTTTGATAAGCCTTACCAATTTCCAACGTGGGTTATATTGTGGAGTACTAATTTCTCTCTTGTGTTCTCTTCAGTCTGTCTAAACTCACAGTCAAGACAGAGCAAATTCTCCAGTTAAAGCTATATTTCTATTTTAAAATGTGAGAGAATGACAGGCAGTCACTGGTGTAGTGAACCTTGCGTTTTCCCAAGGTCCCCAGCAGACACAGACTGTACAAAGCACACAAATTAGGTCCCAAACAGCCACCCATATCCACTCGTGCGCTTCGAGAGCTAAGCACCTGGATAGCTACCTCAGCATCTCTTCGTAAAATGGTTTTTTGGTTAAATATCAAGCTAGATTTCCTTGAACAGTAGATTTCCCTTCTGTTTACTCTGTCTGCACAATACCCAGTTTTAAAAGGACAAATGGGGAGATTAAGTTAAACCACAGATTCTGAAGCCTAAATAAAGAACAACAGATAACAAAGCCAAACACTGTTTTAGACTTTGTTTTTGTCCTTTAGATAGCTAATTGGTCTAGGGAAACTGGAGATGTGTCCGGACGAGTGATGAACTGGCGCTTAAAAGAAATCCCACACTAGCTCAGAACTGAGAAATAGATATTTATTTAGGGGTAAACTCACAAATCAGGATTCTCTGCTTGAACGGTGGATGGAGATCGAATCCAAACAATCCAAACGAGCAGTCAGCCTGAAGGAGCAAGGGGAAGGAAAAATGGGCGGACGCAGGCTCGGCAGCCGCGTCTATAAGAGGCCACGCCCCAGTAGGCGGGAAATTACAAACTGCAAATCTTCCTACAGCGTGGAGAGATGGTTTAGTGGTATAGAGCACTTGGCACTCTTCCAGACGACCCAGGGTCAATTCTCAGAACCCATATTAGTGGCCCATAACTGTCTATAACTCTAGTTCCAAGGGATCTGACACCCTTTTTTTCATCCACGGGCACCAGGTATGCATGTAGTGCATAGATATATATGAAGGCAAAATGCCCTTACACATAAAATATAAAGTAAAATAAGATATTTTAGTTAGAACCTTTCTAGTAAGAAAATCTTACTAGAAAAATCTGGGTGGTGGTACACACCTTTAACCTGAGTGGTGACTCAGGAGGCAGATACAGGCGAATCTCTGTGAGTTCAGGGCCAGCCTGGTCTATAGATTGAGTTCCAGGACAGCCAGAGCTATACAGGGAAACCCTGTCTTGGGAGGGGGGGGGTAAAGAGTTCCCATACAATTCACCCAATGCTAAAGAGCTAGAGAGGGATTAATAGCCCCGGAGGCCATTCTCATCGTGACCATAATGGCGATACCCACAGAAACAGCTGACCTGAGCTAGTAGGAGCATACTGACTCCGGACTGACAGCTGAGGAACTTGCATAGGTCTGAATGAGGCCCTCTGAATATGGGTGACAGTTGTGTGGCTTGGGCAGTTTGTGGGGCCACTAGCAGTGGGATCAGAATTCATCCCTAGTGCATGAACTAGCATCTTGGAGCCCATTCCCTATGGAGGGATACCTTACTCAGCCTAGATACAGGGGGTATAGAACCTTGGTCCTGCTTTGGTTTGGAAGGAGTAGGAAGAGGGGAGTGAGAGGGAACTGGGATTGGTATTTAACATAAAAAAGATTGTTTAAAAAAAAGATTTAAATTATGTGTTTGTTGTGGCCCAAGAAAGCTTGTGGTCTACAAACTTTCTTGTAGTCAAAATAATGGATTCTGGGTTGTCCCTCTGGCCCTAGGTAGAGATATGACTTTCAGATATGTCAAGAATTTATATAATATTCTCTTCCTTTAAGATTTAATCCAGAGAGCCCTGTCAGTCAGCTCCCAGGAAGAATCAGGAAAGCTGATTTCCCTGAAGTCATGTTACAGAGCTGGGAGGAATAATTATCCCTAGATGAGATAATGTTCTTACCTTCCCCCAAAGCTCCCCACCCTGGCATCTGCTTACAGAGTTCCTCCCATGCCGCACTGCTAAGCTTGCTCACTTTTCTGAGTTTTCCTGGCTTGATACTGACTATCAGTAAAGATTGTGCATACAGGACTGGAGAGATGGCTCATTGGTTAAAAGTACTAAATGCTCTTCCAGAGGACCTGGGTTCAATTCCCAGCACCTACATGGTGGTTCACAACTGTCTGTAGACCAAGTTCTGAGGGATGCGACACCCTCTTCTGGCTCCCGTGGGCACCAGGCATATGTGCAGGTAAAAACACTAATATATGGCCATCAGCAGTGGTGTACGTCTTTTTTTTTAAATATTTATTTATTATGTATACAATTTTCTGTCTGTATGCCTGAAGGCCAGAAGAGGGCACCAGACCCCATTACAGATGGTTGTGAGCCACCATGTGGTTGCTGGGAATCGAACTCCGGTCCTTTGGAAGAGCAGGCAATGCTCTTAACCACTGAGCCATCTCTCCAGCCCCAGTGGTGTACGTCTTTAATCACTGTAGGCAGAGGTAGGTAGATCTCTGTGAGTTCAAGGCCAACCTGGTCTCTACAGAGGTTGTTCCAGATCAGCTAAGGCTACACAGAGAAGCCCTGTCTCAAAAAACAAAAAACAAAACTTGCATATAAATGAACTGATTAATTAAAATTTAAAAAGATTACATATCTAGTCATGCAATAACAGGTAACCATGAAGGTGTGGAGAGCCTCCTGCCATGAACTTGTGCTATCTTGCTTCCGCCATAAAGTGAGGCACTCTTTGAGTGCAGAGGTTATCTTCGGTCTGAGCTCATAAAAACATGCAATGCAATGTCCTTTGACACTGCCTCTGTCCACATTAACTCCTTCAGCCCAGACTGTAGGCCTCACCGTGAGGTGCGGTGCGGCAGATCAGACGCCCGAAGGTGAAAGGACAAGGGGCTGATTTCTATCTGGTTCTTCAGGACACATAAACCACACGTAGACACCTGCAGCTGAGAGGCTCACTCAGACGTGTGAGGAAACAGCTCAGTCGGTAAAGTGTGTGCACAAGAATGACAACTTGATAGCCTAGTGATGGTGGTGGCGCACACCTTTAATCAGGAGGCAGAGACCAGGCTGGCCTTGAACTCCCAGAGATCCACCTGCCTCTGCCTCCCAAGTGCTGGGATTAAAGGCGTGCACCACCACTGCCCAACGTGAAATCAATTTTAAAGAGGGGCTAGAGAGATGACTCACTGAGTAAGAGCACTGGCTACTCTTCCAAAAGGCCCAAGTTCAGTTCCCAGTACCCACGTGGTAGTTCACATCCAGCTGAAACTCCAGCTCCAGGAGATCGGACACCTTTGGACCTCTGAGACCACTAGACATGCATGCGGTACACATACATACATGTAGGCAAAACGTTCAAATATATATATATATATACATATATATATTTAAAAATAATAAAACGAAGGGCAATTGAGGAAGATACCCAACATGGGTTTCTGCTCTCCACATGTATTTGCACACACGTGCACATGAAATTGGCATGTACAGTGTGCATACATCCACTTGATCTACACAAATACACATGACAATATGATAACCAAGTCAGGATGACTCTGGGGGCAAGGAGGAGAATAGAAAATTCAATCTGATTGATTGCTGGTTGTCCACTTTGCTAGACTGACAGATGCCTAAATATTTCCTCATCTCACGAGTTAAACAATCCGACAATGTGGTCAAGGACCTAAAAGGAGCAGAAAAGTGGAAGCACCTCTCAGAACTGTCAGAGGGAGATACACACCCCCCACCTGCCGCAATGCTTGATATGAAGTGGACAAAACAATACTCTCTGTGCATGTCAGCTTCTTTCCCAAGCCACCGCATTAATTTCTCAATGGATTCGTGAGCAAAGTGGCCTTGGTGACTGAGATGGAGGGTGTCCAAGAGCAGATCAAGATCTCCCCACTGAAGTGGGAACTGCTTCTGATGAGTGGTCCCTGACTAACAGTAATGCCAATGGCGAAGTCCATGCGGAGTTGTTTCCCTAGGCCACCATCCGGACAGTAATGACAAGTTGATGACCTTTGCCCTCCCCCATCACTGTGAGAGGAGAAAGCTGTCCTCTTCTTTCCTGCCCAGTGCTTCTGCCAGCACCCCTATCAGTAGATACAGGGACTATCCCGTTCACCAGCACCCCTATCAGTTGATACAGGGACTATCCCGTTCACCAGCACCCCCATCTATCTATAGACACAGGGACTGTCTCGTTCACTGTCACACCCACACGTCATCCTCACAGATCACGACTGATCAAAGAATGAATCTCACAACAAGGAAAGTTGAGCAGGGGGTTTGTGCCTATGGATTCTTCCCACAATCCCCTATTACCCAGAAGCCCGTGGGAGACTTCCTGAATATGTAGTCACAGTGCCAGCTGTGAGATGACACCCTAAAAATATGGAATGTGTCTCAAGGGTAGCGCTGGGTGATATGAGTCAGAGAGCTTGTACTGGGAACCAAAGGGAGACAGTGAGACAAGTTCCTTCATCATCACCCCTTATAGAACAGCAGAATTTCTTTGTTTCCCATTGAGAAGCCCTGAACTTCCCTGGACTGGAGACCTAGGGTCTCAATGGGAATTAAAAGACATAGCAATGACTCCACCTTTAACGAGGTTATTACTGCTCAGTCCGTGGGGGCTCCAATGCCACAGAACCAGTGAGCGTAAAAAGAGGTTAAACTATCGGCTGGCACAATAGACCCCAGCAGCAGTGGGAAAGTGGGCGGTGCCACACAGGAGGGAATGAGGAGAACCCAGCGTACTTTCCCCACCCAACAGTAAAGGTCAGTTGGAAACTGTAACAAGGAACATAATCAAGCCTCTCAGTGATGTTTTGGGTCCTCTCACCAGCGTACCAACCGCCAACTGGAGATGTTTTTATTTGCGGACTGAGAAATTATTGTTTGTTGTTTTGGCTCTTTCGGTTTGTTTGTTTTGGAACTCACTCTGTGGACCAGGCTGGCCTTGAACCCACAGAGATCTGCCTGTCTCTGCCCAGCAAGCTTGGCATTTTTTTTTATGTAGTCCCTGCTTCCTCCCCTGTCTTTGCTCTTAGTGTTTTGTGCACAGGTTGTTACAAGTTAACTTGAGGTTTGGCTTGGACAAGACAGCCATCAGTGGGGCTGCACCTGCTCAAGTGCCGAGTGTGATGGATGGGATGTCTGTGGGGGCAGTTTGCTGCTTTAGGAGGGAGAATGAGCGCATCTCCCCCTGTGCTCAGGGCAGCTGCAGCTTGAGGGGTGGAAGCTGGGGTGTTTCGGTGTGTGGATGTTCAGACGTAGGAGGATGTGTGTAGAAGCTGCGTGGTCGAGAGGGCACGGTGCCAGCTGTCCTTTATTGCCTCTCTGCTCCAGCCGTTCTCCCCATGCATTCATACCAGAGCTGCACTGGGGCACCTTCTCCTTTGCCAGATGCCTTCATGGTGGGCTTGCCAATGAGCAATCCTGGAGAGACACGGGGACAATAAGGAAGGAAGGGGCTTCATTCCAACGTGCTGGTTTCTGGCCAGTTCTCTGCTGGCAGGGGCTCGGCAGCACTCACCGAGCAACCCTTATGAACTGGCTCTTATCGAACCCTCTGCCGACCCTCTGTTCCTGCGGGTCAGCTCTGACTATGTTCCCACAGGTCACCTGGATTGTGGCAGCCACCTTCTGGCTCTTAGGAGCTGCTTTCTGAACTGCTGCATCTGGGTCTGCTTTACCTCTGTGTAGTTAATCCTCTTTTCTTTGTTAATACTGTGAGAGTCATTTTTTAAAATGTATTTTATGTGTATGGGTGTTTGCCTGTATGTATTTCTTTTCTTTTTTTAAAGATTTATTTATTTATTATGTACACAGTGTTCTGTCTGCATGTTTGGCTGCACACCAGAAGAGGGCACCACATCTCATTATAGATGATTGTGCGTCACCATGTGGTTGCTGGGAATTGAACTTAGGACCCCTGAAAGAACAGCCAGTGCTCTTAACCTCTGAGCCATCTCTCCAGTCCCTCCTGTATGTACTTCTGTGCTCCACTTGTGTGCCCGGCACCCAAGGACAGAAGAGAGTGCTGGATCCCCTGGAACTGGAGTTAAAGAAACAGTAGTTATAGATGGTTGTAGATCATCATGTGGGTGCTGGGAATTGAACCTGGGTCCTCGAGAAGAGCAGTCAGTGCTCTTAACCACTGAACCATCTCTCTAGCCCTGAGCATCTCATTCTTACTGGTCTCTACTATTTTATTCTTTTCCTTTCCACAAAAGGAAGCCTGGTTTTCCATCCCTGGCTTATGATGTGATATCTCCATCAGAGACGTCATCCCTCCCCTTCCTATTGTGAAAACCCTCAGAAACCATCATAGAGCTGCAGGAGGCCTTTCACGCTATGGATGGGTTGGTGTAAACTCCTGACAAGGTTGCCCCCAGAGCCCATGCCAACCTCCTTATGCCAGTGAAGGTGCTCTCCAGATCAGGCCCCTTAGTTCTACATGCCCAGATCACCTCCTCTGTCGCTGGACCCTCTTGAGAGACAAGACCCTCAGATTGGGAGCCTGCATTTGCTTTGATTTTGAATATACATCTCAGTCACACACAACCTCAGGGATGTTTTAGCCAACAAAGCAGGGCTGAGACTTTGATTTTCTTTTGCTTCTCTTGGTTTGGGAGTTGTCTTTCAGAACCTCAACATTCACCCTAATGTTCATATATCAGGAGAACTTCAAAGACAGCCATCTTCAGTGCCCCCTCCCCTACGCCCCCTGGATTTACTCAACGTCCCCCTTCTAATGCCACCACCCACACAGGCAGTTTCTTTATACTTCCTGGACCTGTAGTTCCCCATTTTCAGCTCAGCCTCATGACTGACACCTCAGTCACATTCTGAAAATCCCCAACCAGCAAGGCAGTGTTCTGTAGTGCAGTTCTACCTTGGTTCTTGTGGTGGGGCTCATGTGGGGCTCTTCTGTTTTAGGGTTTCTGTCGGGCCTGGAATTCGAGTGCCTTTACATCCAGGGCCACGGGACAAGACAGTAGAGTGTACCTCCCAGAGTGGGAATCAGTTCTCCAAGACCCTTGGTAATAAAAGGAGAGCCTTGTATTGGGCCTGGGGGTGTGTTTCAAGAAAAATGACCACACAATCCAACGTAATTCAGCAAGGCAATACATTTCATGTCTGCAGAAGGGCACACAGTCATATCAAGGTGAGCACCCAAGCACATCCAGTGGGAGTCCTGCTGGGATTTCACTCCTAACTCAAGGGGTCCTGTGCCTCACTCTGGCTGGCCGGACCTTTGCCTCACAGTCTTCCATGACCAGCTAGCTGAAGGTGGCACAGCTGTGAGCATCCTTTGCAGAGAGAGCAACTGTGAGCATATATGTGATTATAAGAAGTGTTGGCCCTAGAGGAATTTGAATTCCTACCAAGTGGCTTTGAATTTTTTTTTTAAATGGAACTTTCTGTTATTTAATCCTCTGATAGAAAAGACAGTACATTTTTTGCCGGAAGCAAAGACCTGTATTTTGAGACCTGTGTTTTGTTTATCTTAAGTTCACAAGTTAAGTAAGATATTCACCTTTGCAGGGCAAGTTCCGGACCTAGGAAATTAACCTAGTTATTTCCTTTGTTAGTTAATATCTCTTTCAGCCAGAGACCTTCCAGACCTGAATTCCAGCAGACCGGACTTTCCTGACACCCTCCCCTCCCCGCTGCCTGTTTGCTATATAACAGCTCACGAGAAAAAATAAAATTTGGCAACTTGATCAGAAAAGCCTGTCTTGCTGTCGTTTCTTGTGTCTCTTGTCCCCTCCATTCTTCTTCCTCCTCCAGGTTTATCAGGGACCCTCTGTTCGTGTCCGGCTGGACGGGATAGACATTTTGTTTATGTTTCCCACACTTAAGGTATGCCTTTTTAAAACAAAAACCTCAGTGTCTGTATGGGACACTTCCCCATGAGTGTCAGGTCAGGGAGGCCCTGGGGACTCCCAAAAGAACATTGTCTATTGCCAATGATCTTGACTGCACCCCATAACTAGATAGTTGGTAGACACTTCTAGGTTGCTGAAGACACAACACACTTTTCAGGACCCAGAAGTCCACCTGGCCTGACCGGAAAACTTCCTGTTGGCTAGCTTTCACAGTGTCCCCCCCTGGTGGGGGGGGGGGGGCTTACCACTGGGACAATAGTAACATGACTCTCTCTCTCTCTCTCTCTCTCTCTCTCTCTTTTGGTTTTTAGAGACAGGGTTTCTTTGTGTCCTGGACCTCACTTTGAAGAACTCACAGAGTTCTCTACCTCCCAAGTGCAGAGATTAAAGGCGTGCACCACCACTATTCGGCCGGTAACACGACTCTTTATGACTCTTATGGGAGTAATCATAAGATTCCGGCTGAATTCGAGACCTGTCCCACAGGAAGGAATTCGTGCCTGGTTCTGCAAACACACCCGAAAGTCCACAGTTAGGGAGGTCAGAGTTTCTAGGGAACCTTTTCATTTTTTTTTCTTCTTCTAAACGCTCATGTTCTGAAATTGCCTTCTACGTATTTGTTTATAGCCATGGGTGACTGCTGCTCTCAACCTTGGTCAAGGAAACTTTTTTTAAAGGAAACTTCTTTTAGCAGTGAGCAGCAGTTAATGCAGAGATTCATAAAGGGTAAAAACGCTGAGAACGCGTGTCTGTTGGGCAGTCAGACCTAAGGGAGACATTTGTATCCACTCCCCCCACCCCCCAGGCTCAGGAAATAGCGTGGAGAGGGTGCAGAAAGGATAAAAGAGCCAGAGGATGGGGAGGGGGACTGGGAAATGCTGTCTTCTGCACACGGCGTGACAGTTGCACGAAGCCAGCATTCCGGCATGGTGGGGGAGGGGCTCACAAGACCCCACCCCAGCTGAGAAGCTATTGGTGGTTGATGGCTGCAGGAGGGGGTGGGGTTAGAGTCGATTTTCTCTGGGTGTGTGTGGCCTCTGATAGTCTGCCCACACTCCAGTGAACGGCCCCACACCCATGGGTATGTGGACGGAACTAATTGGGCTCAATGAGTCACTTTTAAAGACAGAGACCATGAGCATGGGAGGGAGCTATATGGGGTGGGCAGGGGAAAGGAAGAAAAGAGTGGGCGGGTGTTGGCGAGTTACATTGTGTACATGGATCAAATTGTCAAAGAATAATTTTCAAAGCAAAAAATAAAATAATAATTTAAGTTGTATTGGCATAGCCACTACTGAAGAGTCTGTAGGCCTGTTCTGTGTGAGCCTTGCTTGCAAACAGTTCCTTATGTATCTGGTGGCACTGGTGCAGTTCATGCACGGGCAGCAGGAGAAGTGGGCTCCAGGCCAGCTGACGGTCCTACCAAGCGGATCAAGAAGGCCCAAAGGGGTGGAGACAAGGAGAAACACTTCCACTGAGCACGCTTGTTCCAGGCACTTTCCTACAAACTTGAACAGTGATGGACTCAGTCCTTAGATTGATCTTAAAAACCGGGCACAGCTATTACTGTTTTATAGATAACATCTAATTTCTGCTTAAAAGACTTACTTCTAAACCAACCAGATGGCGTTTAGATTGTGCTGCTCCTGGAGGACAGCCGAATCCCTTAGCCTCTTGCAGAAGCCCATTTCTGTATTGGGAACCACTCCCTGCCTACCAACAGCTACTCTATCAGCTGCTCTGTTGGGGAGCTACCCCAAGGACTGTGTCTTTCTAGACTTTGCCAATCGTCCACTGACTACCCAGGCCAAATGGAATATAAAGATAAGCTCCTTGCGGGTAACAAAGTAGGATTTTTGGTGTCAGGAACCTGCTCTAAGAATAATCCGGGGCCCTGGTGCTGTTGCTGTCTGACTCTGTCTCTTTTCTTCAGTATGCACCTGGACTCCGGGGTCCCAAATGTCTGGATCTGGGAGAAACCGTCAGTCTGTTCGCCCAAGCTGTGTTACACCTTTCCGTTCTTCCCAGGCCTCCAGCCTGGCGCTTGCGCTCTGTGTCTTGCTTCAAAACTGAAAGCACAGAAATCACCACCCAAGACCCTTGTTTCCCTCCAAGCCCACAAGCCTCCTTTCGCCATTTCTATCACCTCCTGTTCACAGTGGTGGAAAGGCCAGTCTCTCCAGTGGGCTCCAGAGCGCATCCCAGGAAATCTTAGGGACCCGATGCATTGTATTACCCAGCCCCTAGGACCCCCCTTCCTTAAGCCCTCAGCTTCCACTTCTCTGCAACCCGGATCAGCGTGGAAGCAAGCTCTCCCCTACCCAGCCGGTCTGCACTCTACTGCGCTCCACAGCGAGGCTCCTCCAAAGAACTGGCTGTCTATACAGACTCCCCTCCTCCGATTCACTCTTAATCCTTCCCACTCTGCAATGCTTCCCCCCCCCCCCCCGCTTTACAGAACGAGGTGTTTGCTTTACTCCAGCCATGAGATGACTGATTTCACAGTCCAGATTGTTTTTTGTTTTTTCATTTTTCACTTTGCCTGACATTTCAGAGCTCCGTATCCAGTTAAAGTAATTCCGTTAATGAGACTTCATGGGGGCATTTACTTTCCAAATACTTCTAGTTTTATTGTTTAAGGTCATAGGTCACACTCTAAACTCTAAATGTCCTTGGACTTGAACTTTCTAGATAGGCAAGAATAGAAAAACTTGGCTCAATTTGTGGTTCAACTTACTATGTAATTTTAAGAAATGGCTATGTAAGTCATACCGCAAGTGTGGGGAAAAAAAAAACAAAAACAAAGCTGCATGCAATCGTTTAGCGCTAAATCCTCCGTGAGTGACATAAACAGATCTCAGTGTTTGTTGAGCGTGGGAATGTATGATTCAAAGCGTAAAGGGAGAAACTACAGTATTTCATGGCCTTGATAAATGTGACTTAAACTATACGGTCCAGCCATCAAAGACTAGAAAGATGTGCAGGAAAATTAGGACAAATGAGCATTACGACGATGAGATGGGCTCATTTCTCTATTAACAGCGCTACAATGTATAAAACATTTAGAGTGGAAAGAGACTGAGGAAACAGACTCCTTTGAGCCCCCAGTCGGGGACTAGACGAAAGGGGCTAAATGAAGAAACATATCTGGACAGGGTCAGAGTAAACGGGGAGGGTACGATGGCAAGGGCACTCCCGGCTCCACAGCAAGTTGGCAGAGGGCGGGGCCCGTAAGAGGCTCCAGTCCTCGGGGAGCCAAGGAAGCCAAGAGCGCACCTGGGCATGGCGGGGGCGGGGCCAGAGGAAGGCCCGCCCCGCCCAAGGCCCGCCCCCCACCCCTCCCGGCCCGCCCTCGAAGGAGCCGGAAGCCGGGGGAAGGAGGCTGTGCGAAGCAGACGGCTAGAGTCCAGGGCTGGGAAAGCCCGTCTTGAGCCCTCTCCGTCCGGCCAAGCCTGCCGCGAGCGCTCCGCGACGGTGCCTGGGCCATGGCGACTCCGCGCCACCGGCCGCGGGTCGTTCCCGGGCCCGCGCTGGGCGGGCTGCTCCTGCTGCTGAGCGTGCTGGCCTTGGGCCGCGCCTCCCTGCGCCTCTTGGACTTCCCAGCTCCGGTCTGCGCGCAGAAGGTGAGACTGAAGCCCGGCGGAGCGGGGCGCAGCGAGGATGCTGGGGCTATCGGGGGTGGTGGAGGGGTGTCGTCGGACCGGTGGGAAGGGCGGTCGGGAGCGCGAAGAGCTGTCGAAGGTGGCGAAGGCCGTCGGGGATGCGAAGGGGTGGGTGGCCCAGGCTCCGGCGGGCCTGGGGAGGGATTCCGAGGAGGCCCCGGGCGTGAGCGCGACGTGGAGGCGACTCCAGGAGTGGAGTCGCGGTGCGTTCGCGGGACGAGAGGGACTTCTAGGGAAACTACGCGGGCGGCGGCGGCGTCACCGGCAGCGCGAGGCAGGAGTGACAATTCCGTCGGGGCCTTCACATTGGGAGACGGAGACACCAGGGGCTGGCAGTTCTGGATGAACAGGGACCTAGAGAAGGGGCCTTAACCGGTTTGGACTGGCACCCAACTCCTTGCTGCCTAGGAAGTCATCCTCCAGCTCTACCAGTATCAGTCACCCCAGCCCGGCCACAGGGGTCCCCACAAGGTTGGGTAGTGAGGGCAAGCCTGGTGCCCAGGGGAATCAAACAGGATGTGGCCTGGCCACCAGAGGAGGGCTGTCAGATACCGCCCAGCGTGTGTCTCCATCACCATGTGTGTCCCAGAACCGAGAATCCCAGAATTGAGATTTAAACACGTGGGGTGTGCCGAGTTGGAAGTCTGCCAATTTGTGACTATCAAGGAGGAGGACCCCCCGCTGTGCTCGTAGGAAATTGACACACCCTTGTCAGTTGAACTTTGCTGTTAAACCTGACAATCATTGTCCAAAAAAAACCAAAACAAAAACACCTAACCGATGCAAAAACAGACCGTCTGTTCTACAGATAAATTTTCCTCCCCTTCTTCCCTCCAAGCCTTCTTTTTCCTCCACTGGTTTTCCCAGCCCCTTCCCCTCCACTTCCACTGCTGACCCCAGAAACTATGTTCAGTAGCTGAGTCAGAGGATGTAAAACAAAAGGATAGTTTTCCTTATCTAATTTTGTAGATTTACCAAAAAGAGGGTGGAGGGAGGGTGACTATTTCACAGGAAAAAAAAAATGTGTTTTTAAAAAGTCTGAGTGAGAGCTGTTGGGAAATGTCGTAGTGATCCCCATATTGGGCAAAGCAGAGTGACATCTTCAGACAGGACAGAAGTGTCACAACACCAAGACCTGCTGTTTGTGGTTAGTCATTTGCCAATGGCCTTTTAAATACAAGTAAACTGAACCTGAAGAGAGATCTCCTGGGACTGCAGTGTTGGGGTGAAGTTGTCTTGATGTGGGAACTGTCTTGCAAAGGCAGCCGGGAGCTAGTGTTCTTTGTACAACCGGTGAGGTTGCAAAATTCCAGGGAGAAGAAAAATAACTTCCAGCTGAGCTGTTTCTCATTGAAAAAACATTTGGGTGGTTCTGTTCCAGAGCGGGGGCCTCAGAAACAGTTTAGTTAAAGTATTCATTCCTTCTGGTGGAAGGTGCTTGGGCCAGTGTCCCTAGGTGAGGCAGCGTCTGGCTGGAGGAGGTGGATGTCTGTGGATCAGGAAAGGGAGATGGGGTGAGAACTGAGCTCCAGGGGTTGTAAAGTCTGCAAAAGCTAACCTATAAAAAATAAAAAAGGCTAACCTATGTTCCAAGCTACCGGCGCTGTCATAAAAGTTTTGGGTTTTGTGGTTGTTTTGGTTTGGTTTTTGGTTTGGTTTTTAATTTAGATTTTGTTTATTTTTTATTTTATGTGTGAATGTTTTGCCCTCATTTATATATGGGCACCACAGATGTGGCTGGTGGCTGTGGAGTTAATAGGCCGTTGTATGCCCTGGAACTAGAGTTAAAGACGGTTGAAAGCCACCATGTGGGTGCTGCTGCCACTCTCACCCAGGCTCTGGCAGCACAGCTGCTTCTCACTGCTGAGCCATCCACAGCAGTGAGCCGTGTGACTACCAAGGAGGAGGACCCCCCCCCCCCCCCCCCCCCCCCCCCCCCCCCCCCCCCCCGCTGCGCTCATAAACCCTTTTTAGCACAGACAACTAAACTCCAAAGGCTGGCAGCTTTGCAAAAGGGGCTGGAGCTAGGGGTGTGACTCAGTGGTCTCTGGGTCCAGCCCCAGAACTACAGAAAAGGAAAACCCACACTGTATCCGTGGCACAGTGTGGTTTATTTCCACACGAGAGGACTGGATGGGACCTCTTAGAGGGAGCCTGCCACTTTCTAAAAAGAAAGTAGCTGTTGAAAACGGATTTAGCTCTCAATGACTCCCTCCTGTGACTGGAAAGAGGGAGGCTTCAGCATACCTGCCTTCTTCTTTGCTCCATGCTGCAAGCACAGCCTAGGGGCTTGGTAAATATGTGTTGTGTCAAAGTACAAAAGAATAGAAGAAGAACGAGGGAAGGTCCCCTGCTTTTCAGGTGGAGGTAAACTGAGGTCATCACACTTGTTCTGGCTGCCTGGAATTAGCACCTCAAAACTGGGGTGACTAATCTCCCCAAGAAAGCGACCCTGGAGACGCCATAAGTATTGCCCTGAATGCTTTTTCTTTGGTCTGCCTAGACTTTTTATAGTTCAGGTCCCCGCTAACTGCCGTTCTTCAGGAAAGCTAGCAAGCACTGCCCTGTTTAAAGACAGGATGTATGTTACCATGACCAGTTCGTTTTCCTGAGTGCTTGTGGTTTTGACTCGTGGTAGAATGACTGTTTGGCATCGCCCTTTTGTGTGTGGTTGCCGGAAACTGTGCTCAGCCTTATCACTCTTCCCTAAGTCAAAGAGTAGTGCTCTGTGGTGCTCCTATGGTGGACGCTCTCCTGTAGGCAAAGCTACCGAGCCAGTGATGTAATCAGCAGGGAGCAAGCAGGCCCTGCCCCTGCTGACCAGTTCTCACCCTGGCTGCCCACTGCCTTTGTCAGGCTAACCTGCCAGCAGAAGACTCTGGCATCAGTTAGCAACCAGTCTGGAGTTCAGTCAGAAGACCTGGCCCCAGGCAAGCTTCCGCATCCCTTGAACTGCAGCCTGTGTCCTCCTCTCTAACAGGAGTGGTGCTCTCCTCATTGTGGGGAGACCTCAGGCTGTGCGCACTGGGATAGACCTGTATCAGGCTGTTGGTAATATTGGCTCAATGCCCAGAGCTGAACCGTCATTCACTTCTTTTCATCATCCTGCTTTGAGTACAGAGGAGAGGCTCAACATCTCTCTACTGGAGTCAGGGTCACAGTGCTGGGGCATGGTTCTGGAGCAAAGCAAGCTTACTGTAGATCTGGAACCTGGAGCCACCTAACGGTGGAGAGATGTTCTGAGAAGTGTCTTTGTAGGTGACTGTCCTCATGCGAACATCACAGAGTGCACACACACCGACCTGGATGGGACCATCAATGGCTTTGTAAACAGAGACTGCTTGTTCATTTTCCGGTCTTCCAGTTCCAAATAATCACACAGAAACTATATTAATCACAACACTGTTTGGCTGATGCCTCAGGTGTATTTCTAACTAGCTCTTATATCTTAAATTAACCCATTTATATTCATTTATATTTTACCACGAGGCTTGTAGTTTGTTACCTCTTGGGCACCTACATGGCATCTGCCTCCTTCAGCAGCTACATGGCGTCTCCTTGACTCTACCTACTCTCTCCATATCTCTGTTCATATTTCCCACCTGGCTTTACTCTGCTAAGCCATTAGCCAAAACAGCTTCTTTATTAACCAATGGTAATAAAACATATTCACAGCATCCAGAGGGGCATCCCACATCCTGGCTTTGTGTATCCTCTTGATGTAAGCTAAGATGTGGTAAGCTGCTGCCAGCATCACAGTTTAAAGTACAGGATTACGCTCAAAAATAATGATTAAAAAAGGGGCAGTTCAATGAGTCTCAGCTGCTATCATAATCTCTTCATCATTCTGAACATTCTCTGATTTCTATAAGGTGGATAGCAAAGCTATTCATGAGAAAGTAGCTGATAAATGATTTTTGGGGTTTTTGTTTTGTTTTGTTTTAGTTTGGTTTGGTTCTTTGAGACAGGGTTTCTCTGTGTAGCCCTGGCTGTCTTGAAATTTGATCTGTAGACCAGGATGGCCTTCAACTCAGGGAACCAACTGCCTTTGCCTCCCGAGTGCTAGAATTAAAGGCATGAGTCACCACTGCCCAGAAATAAATAATACTCTTTTTTTAGATCTATCTATCTGTCTGTCTATATATCTATCTATCCATCCATCCATCTATTCTATCATGTCTACAGTGTTCTGTTTGTATGTTTAACTGCACAATACTAGAAGAGGTCAACACATCTCATCATATGTTGTTGCGAGCCACCATGTGGGTGCTGGGAATTGAACTTAGAACCTCCGGAAGAGCAGCCAGTATTCTTACCCTCTGAACCATCTTTCCAGCCCAATAAATGATATCCTTGTCTTTCTATTTTGGGGGAATGAGTGGTTGGTTGGTGTTGGTGTCTGGGATGATATTCACACTTGCCTGTGTGATGTTGTGATTGAACCAGACTGTACATGTGCTAAACATTTCCTACTGAATGATGCCCTTACTCCTAGGGATAAGAATTTTGAAAGGATTAAGGAGGAAGCTGGGGAGAAAATTATTGGGCAGAACAAGGTTTGTATTAGTAGTGTCCAGAGATACATCAAATGGGTCTTATATTATTAAGAAGATTACGGGGGCCAGGGCAACACAGATAAACCCTGTCTCAAATAAATAACTGTAGTAATAGGGGCGGCAGGGCTGCATTCTCAGCACCCCCGGCTGCCTGCCCGGCTAGCTTATGCCCAAAATAATTACACGGACACTGTATTCTTTTAAACACTGCTTGGCCCATTCTCTTTTAGGCTAATTCTCACATATTAATTTAGCCCATTTCTAATCATCTGTGTGTAGCACCCCAAGGTGCGCTTACTGGGAAGATTCTAGCCTATGTCCATCCTGGGTCGGAGCTTCATCCCGGGAGCGGGGCATGGCGTCTCTCTCAGGCGTCTGCTGCTGAGAGAGACTCACTTCCTCCCAGCGTTCTGTCCTGTTTTCTCCTCCCACCTATCCTCTAACCAATAAAATGGGCCAGGGCAGTGCCTTTATTAGCCAATGACCTTCCTCCATCAAATAACTAAGATAACGGGCTGTTGTGGTGTGCGGTGGATAAAGGCACCTGCCTCCCAGCTGACAACCTGAGTTCTGTCCCTGGGATCCAGAGAGCGAAAGGAAAGAACCAATTCCTGAGAGTTGTCCTCTGACCTCTCCATATGTGTGCCAACATGTGAAATTCATACACACAACAAATACAAACAATAAAGAAATTGCAGGGACTGAGGATGCGACTCGGTGGGTAAAGCGCTTGCTAAGCAAGCGTGAAGCCCTGAGTTCAGATCCCAGCAGCCACATAAAGCAGCTGGGTGTGGCGGGTGCACCTGTAACCCAGTGCTGGAAAACAGGAGCAAGTGAGTCCTGGGCTCACTGCCGGCTTGGAGCAGCGAACTCCAGATTCAGTGAGAGACCTCGTCTCAGAAAAAAATCAAATAAGGTGGAAAGAGAGACCCTGTTTCCAAACAGCAACAAAAGGCAGGAAGTGACAGAGGAGGGCGTCTTGACATCCACCTCTAGCTCCTACGTATACCTGCACACATGTGTGTATGTACCTCCCACACACACCAGTGTAAACTCTATACTGGAATTAAATTAGAAGAAAAGGAGAAAAGGCTCAGTGGTTAAGAACCACTGCTCCTGCAGAGGACCAGTGTTCAGTTCTCAGCAACCATGTAGTGGCTCATGGCTGCTTCTAACTCTAGTTCCAAGGGATCCTGCTTCCTCTTCTGACTTCTGAAGGCTGTAGGCTGCAGGCATGCATGTGGCATACAGACATACATGCAGACAAAACACCTATACACAAAGTAAAAAGTCCCCTATTTCCTTCCCTAAATAGCATTTTTATTTGCTTATCTCGTTTTAAAATCTTTTGTTTAGATTAATATCATAAACTTCCATTTTAAATTCATTTTTATCAAGTAATATAGGGATTCCTTTGCAAAGATTGTGCTAGTGTATTTAAAACAATAGCTCCCCATGTCACTCCTAAACCTACTCACCAAAGGCGGTCACTTAGGATGGGTCCATCCCCTCCTTTTGCCACCCTCGTATTTGTAACGTGCTCCTCGCCTACTGGTAGTGATGAACATCACCTCCCCTGCTGGTTCCTCGCCATTTCGCCTGCACCACAGTGATCATCAGCCTAGTGTAGTTACAGCAAGGCAGCTGCTGGCTCTGGTGAGGCCACGGGTGGACTTTGATAGAATTGTTCTGGTAATTTCTCCCCACTCTCTTTCACAGATGATCATATGTCCAGTTAGTGACAGGCAAAACTGAAGCAGCAGCTCTTGAAGTACCAAGCTGCCAGATGTAGCATGCTTGTCGGCAAGTGTCTCCCAACCCCTCCCACTTTGCTGCAGCTAGTAGTGGGTAATAGAGTTACCCCATTTGGGGTTTATATGTTTGCCTTTTCTGTAAGAGTTCCCAATCTCAAGGCCAGTTTCTGTCCCTCTGTGTCCAATTCACAGGCGATACTGTGGTGTTTGTCTGTCAGAGTGAGCAGAGACAGTCAGATGGGCCTTGCTCTAAACTTGCAAGGACCATTTGGCAGGCTGTGGTGTGAGTTCAGGGACAGTGAAGGACAGTTAACCAACCACAAAGAACTGGGTCAGGTAC
Source organism: Microtus oregoni (assembly GCF_018167655.1). Lineage (NCBI taxonomy): Eukaryota > Metazoa > Chordata > Mammalia > Rodentia > Cricetidae > Microtus > Microtus oregoni. The sequence goes on from NW_024543061.1 coordinate 61,570,531, forward strand.
AAGAAGGCTGGACCCCAAGAGCATGTGAACTGATGTCCCAAACAGGTAGGACACAGATAAACAGCAGACTCAGAAGGGATCCTGGCATGACATCAGGACTGTCCCTTGGCCCATTTTGTGAATGAAGCCTGGGGCATCACATTGGCCTGAGTCCTGCAGTCTGGTACTGACTCCAGCTGGGTAGGTGTCAGTACCCATTGTACACACGGTGCATCGCTGTGCACTCGTTACCCAGCTCCCTTCAGCTTCACATCTGACTCTGGTCGCGGGGTGGGTTGGGCCAGTCTGGGTAGTTGAGCAGAGCTTGAATTCCAGGGCTTTGCCTTGCTGCCTCGCCAGCTCCGGCTGTGGAGTACTAGATGCCAGCTCTAGAGGAGGTGCCCTACCACCTGGGTCAGACACTGTCTAGGAGGTGGCTCTCTGAGCACTGTTGCTAGCCGAGCTGTGCATAGTGATTCTCTCAGGGTTCCATGAGCTGTATGTTGATGCCCAGTCTGAGAAGCCCTGCCCATGAAGAAATCCTGTTTTGAAAAGACAAACAAACAAAAATGTAAATTTGACCTTTCACCTCTTAGGAAAATTGAAAACCTCAAAAGGTTTTTTAAGGATTTCCTTTGCCAGACAACCCTCTCTGTTTTGTTTTGTCTTTGTTGTTTAAATTCGCAGCTCATAACAGTTATTCAAAAAGCCTCCAGTTCTAGCCCTGCCTGGTGGCCTTTAATCCTAGCACTTAGAGGCAAGCTGATCTCTGTGAGTTCCAGGTCATCCAGGTCTTATATAACAAGCCTTGGGCCAGCCAAATCTACATAGTAAGACCTTGTCTCAGAAGCCAAAAAAATTAAAACAAATTTAAAAGCCTTCAATTATGTGTGCTGTCTGCCCACCACACTGGACATGCGTCTCTTTGACTGGACAGAGGGGACAGAAGTGCAGGCTCCTGACCTGAGAGCAGTGCAGCCCCCAGACGTGAGGAGACAGGAGGGCTGTGGGAACTATTCTCAAGGGGGTGTGACAGGTGGGCGAGCCGTGGCAGCCTGCTCTTCCTCATCTGTAATCACGACTGCTTTCTTCCCACAGGGCCTGAGCTGCAGAGTCAAGAATAGTAAGTCCTCTTTTTTTGTTCCACTTATTGCTGCTCTGTTAATGAAGTGAGGGCCTCCTGCTGACTTCCGCAGGAGCGTCCTGCCTGCTCTGGGTGGGGTTATCATTGCTGGGGCCATCTTGTGTATAGGCTCCAGTGCCCCTTGTGGAAAACCTTCATTCGTTATGCAGAAGCTGGGCAGTACTAGCTGCCACCTGGGTTAGTACCCTAGTCTACCTGACCTTATACCCGATCCATTCAGTTTGTCACAGGCATCCATGGTGCTGGCTTGCTTTTTTATTTTTGTTTACCCTTTTTTTTTTTTTGTCTATGAGAAGTATTTTCCTATGCTGGATATAGAACCCAGGTCCTCAGACACAGCAGACAAATACTCACCACTGAGCCACAACCACCAGCCCCTGGTTTGTTTGTTTGTTTGTTCTTAAATGATGAGGCACCTGCTTCGGTGTCAGTGCTCACTGGGGATGATGATATAAAAACACAGAAGCTCTCATTACCGCCCCTTCCTCCTGTGTCCCCCATTTCCAATGACTGCTTCTTTTCAAAACCCTTCTCTCCAGATGTTCTTTAGACCCAGACTTTGGTGGGCATCCCAACCAGCATTAGAAAAGAGCAGGCAGGGCATAAAGCTTGCCAAGGTCACAGCCGGAGGAAGGTCGAGAACATTTGCAGATGCTGAACCATCCATGTTGGATCTCGCAGCTCTCAGGATGCTTTAGGAGGTGCTCAGGGTCTTGGTTGCAGGTCTCTGATAGTTGTTCTCCTGGCCAGGTACCTGTCTGGATGACAGCTGGATCAACCCTCCAGACCTGACCCCATCTTCCCCCAAACATGTCCGTGTCCAGCTGAACTTCTCCACCCAGCACGGAGAGCTTGTCCCCATTCTGCACATTGAGTGGACACTGCAGACGGATGGTGAGTGGCCACATCAGCCAGGGCTTAGGTTTGCTCTTCTGAAGAGCACCGCTGACTCATGTTTGGTGCTGGAAAGCTCTGTCCCCTATACAGCAAGAGCTTCTCTGGTGTTAGATATGTGTCCACAGAGTGTCTTCTATCCACACTGTCTTTGTGAAAGGCCTTCCCTTGCATTAACTTTTTATTACGTGGAAAGAAAAAGGCAGTGCTTAATTATATAAATAATTCCAAATATTTGCTAGAAAAAAATGGTAGCAGTTTTCCAGCTGCTTTTTCTCCTAGCTTAGGAGCCAGCACCTTTTAAAACATGCCCAGACCTCGTTAGGGGGGAAGGACTGCAGAATTTCTGAACAGAGCGAGCCAGGATCTGTGAAGGGGCGGCAGCAAGTGCTCTCTGTAGGTCCCACTGCTGTGATGCCTGCGACTGGAGCAGTCTCTGAGAGGGTGAGGAGGGCTGTCTTTGTCATTGTATCCTGCTGGCTCTGGCCACTTGGTTGCAAAGTCTTTGTTTGTACTACTTCCTAGTATAGAGTGTCCCTTGTCCTTGTCCTGCTAGAAGGTACTTTCTGTAAGTAGGGAAGTGGGGAGTTAGGGAAGTGTTACACCCTGGGGGCTGGGGTTGTTTTGCATCTGTGTGCCCCTCTCCTCTCTGGCCTGCAGCCAGCATTCTGTACCTGAAGGGAGCAGAGCTGTCCATCCTGCAGCTGAACACCAACGAGCGGCTCTGCATTGAGTTTGAGTTTCTGGACAGCCTGATGAATCATCGTAACCCGGTAAGACGGCAACTTGACTGGACTGTGTTCAAGATGGCTGCCTGCTGTGAGCCATAGTGAGGAACGGATCCTGGCACACCCACCCTTGCTTATTATTGTGCCTCCCACTTGACCTAGCTGTCTTTTTTATTTTATTATTTAAATTCATAGTGCTGAGGGCAGAACCAAAGCATTCTGTAAGCCTGGTTCATGTGTGTGTGTCTCCCCTATGCCCATCATTCTTCAGCATGTGAATGCCATGGCTGTCTACATGGATGTTTTTTAAACAGGTGGAAAGGACAATGGCATCATGCTTCTGATTTTGGATATCCTTTTATCCTTTTTTTTTTTTTTTTTTTTTTTGGCTGATTGTGGAGAGGTATGAGATTGGGACTTTGGATACAAGTGGCTGAGGGTGTTGTGTGACCCATTCCACCTTTTTTCCTGTATCCTCAGTGGCGGTTTTCCTTCAGCCACTTTGTGGTAGATCCTGGCCAGGAGTATGAGGTGACAGTTCACCACCTGCCCAAGCCCAGACCTGATGGAGACCCAAACCACAAGTCCAAGATCATCTTGGTGCCTGGTAAGAGTGCCCTTCCAAGTGTCCACTTGGTACTGGGCTCTTGGTGAAGAATCAGTCAGGGCACTCAGATAGCAGAATCCAGCCTGCTCCACAGTGGCCGCAGATCCAGGGCCTGAAAGTGCCTCCCGCTGAGGCTGAAGTCTTTATGTTTTGAAGACAGAGTCTGTCCTCTGCTGGCCCATTAAATGTGTAGAGATCCCAGGGGTGTGTTGGCAACCAGAGAAGTACTTCCATCCCAGAAGATGTCAGCTCCTGGAAGGGTGGTGCCTGTGCCATCCTCCTGGACTTGGCTTGCCTCACTTTGTTCACGCCCCACATCCCACCTGCATTTGTCCAGCACGCATCTTGCATATCCTGTCCTTGCCCCACCAGTCCGTGCTGTCTGTGGTCACCACCAGCCACATTTGAACCACATCTTTCTGTGTCATTTTTGTTTGGTTGGTTTTGGTTTTTCAATATAGGGTTTCTTAGCAGTTATGGAGCCTGTCTCTCTGTAGACCAGACTGGTCTCAAACTCACAGAGATCCGCCTGCCTCTGCCTACCAAGTACTGGGATTAAAGACATGCGCCATCACTGCCCAGCTTGTTTGTTTTATTGGTGACTGTGGAGAGAGAATTCAGGGCCTTACACACTGAGCAAACACTTTACCACTTAGCCACACCCTAGCCCAAGAAATGCTTGTTAAAGATGGCAACAGCTCCTCACCCAGAAGCACACGTCTGCTCATCTGCTTCCTTTGTGTACTGAGTGTTGTCAGTTCACTTCCACTGGTTTCTTCTATAGAATTAACCTGAGGAAAACAGGAATTTCCACTGTATGTGCAGAGCCCAGGGCCACATCACACACGGGGGGCTCAATAAGTACCTGCTAAATGACTGGGAACCCGTTAGAAACACTGCTTCCCAGGTGCTCAGTGGCAAGGTGCCTGTCTGGGTTTGATCCTCAGTTCTATGAGCACAAAAAGAAAAATATGAATGAATGGGTACATGCTGACACTTGGCACCCAGCCAGGGCTCCTGTGGGAAGTCAGAGAGGCTGCAGCGGCAGACAGAAGGGCCTCTGGAGTAGAAAAGGTAGAGGCCATACTGGCCGGAAGACGCATACATAGAAAAAAACAGGGATTTTTCGGCCACGTGAAGCAAGCTCTGACTCAGGATCAATATGTTTGAGTCAGGAGGGCTCCCTCAGTTAGGAACCAGGTTGCTCCATTTGATGGGATCTCTGGTCAGGGCCAGCTGTCTGGGCCTGGAGCAGGCTGTGAAGGGGCGTCTTTGAACAGGCTCCCCAGGGGCACAGCAATCTTGGCCCCTGTGTCAAAAATGTGCAAGAACAGACTGGGTTTAGTGGCTCATGCCTTTAATCCCAACACATGGGAGGCAGAGGCAGGTAGATCTTTGTGAGTTTGAGGTCAGCCTGGTCTATAGTGAGTTCCAGGACAGCTAGGACTATGTAGAGCAGCCCTGTCTCAGAAAAACAAAACGAAAGACCAAAATTTTCAGGAACAAACTCTCTCAAGGCAAAGACTTACTGATTTCTCCTTTATTGGGGTTGGCAGACTGCGAGGACTCCAGGATGAAGATGACCACATCGTGTGTGAGCTCAGGTAACAGGCTGACCTAGGAGACCTTGACCTGGGCAAATTAGCATGCACGACACATGTGCTCGTGGACACACATGCTCCCCTCATTCCCAACCCACCCTGTACCCTTGGCAGGCAGCCTGTGGGATCCCAACATCACTGTGGAGACCTTGGACACCCAGCAGCTGCGAGTGAGCTTCACCCTGTGGAATGAGTCCACCCCCTACCAGATCCTGCTGGAGAGTTTTCCACACTCGGACAACCAAAGCTGCTTTGATGACATTCAGCAAATCCCTGCGGTACCTGTATTTCCTGCCCCCTCAGACACAGATTAACACACCTCCCAAATCCTCCAATTTCCTCCCTCCTGGCTAACCCTATTGCCAGAGCCCAGCACTGTGCTCAGGTGCACCTGGCTGTTGCCTTTCCCTCTCAGAAGGCAGAGGGTTCTGGTATCTTTGTGGTTTGTTGAGAATAGTTTGTGAGCATAGCCAAAGTGACTGAGTAAGCTTTAGACTGTGAATCTAAATACAGAGGTTTAAGTTCTCTCTTTCCCAAGCCTGTGGTGAAGCTCAGATTGGATTGCAATTGAAAGTAAAAAATGACTCTGCCAAGGCTTCTGCTGTCTTCTCCCAGACAAGAGACGTAGATTAAAGTTGTAAGGTATTAGTTGTTAACTAAAATTTTATTTCATCCCATCAATCTTCTGGGGATTTGGCTTAATAACATCACTTGATTTGCATTTAATAGATGTAAGATAAAGGTTTGCAATCCTTAAATAACAGAAGTTAAACTTAAAAGTTTGCTTAGGCCTTTGAAGGCCTTGGGCTAATTTTGTCCTAAACTTGTAGTTAAGGAAACTAATTATTGGGAGAGGGTAGTGGGAGGGTTTAAGTGGCAAGAATAATTAGAGTGTCAGGTTTTGTTAATTGTTTTGAGGATCCCCTCATGACTGCATCTTCAGTTGTTAGAGTAGTGATGATACAGGCCAGCCCACCGCCCCACCCGCATTTTCCACAACCCATCCACGCCTCCACATTCTTGCCTGGCCTCTGTGTTTATTCTACTTTCTCTCAAAAATTATTTGGAAATTTAAAAAGAAATGAGATTAAGACAGAGGGAAGTAGGTAAGATGAGGCCAAGAGAGCAGAAAGTGTGCTGTGCTGCACACCCGCTGCATACGCATAGATTGGTGCCCTAGTCCCAGCAGCCAGAGCAAATGTGCCTGAGTTTACCACAGGCTAGTCACCCTGCAGAAATGACAGTTTTCCTGGAGCGGAAATCAGAAAAGCATTTCTCCCTCTGGGGCTTGTAAGAGGGGCTCTGGCCCACAGAGGGTCACTTTCCCAATAGCTTTCTTTGGAGATGTACAATCCCAAGGTCTCACCAGCTTCTGCTGCTCTCTCCAGCCCAGACAAGAAGAATTCCACCAGCGAGCCAATGCCACGCTCCCTCTAAGCAACTTTAACTGGTGCTGCCACCACCACGTGCAGGTGAGTGGGTAGAGTGGCAGGAGAGTAGTGTGCGCAGGTGACCTTCCTCTGAGGCAGGCAAGGAGGGCAGCTCCAGCCACTACTGGCTAGGAGCCTCTGGCTGCCTTCTCCTCCTGGTCCTCCCAGCCTGATATGAGTGGGAAACCTGGTCTAACAGCCACCCTGAAAAATAAGGAGCATAGGCCCATTGAGATGGAGTCTTACCGTATTCCCTAGGACTGGCCTTGAGGAGACTACCTTGGCTTCTCGAGCCCCTGGGGTCTAGGTACACTACCACATGCGGCTCAACAGCTACATGGAGTCCCGAGCCTGGCCAACCAGGGTCTGTCACTCACATCTGATCCCAGAGTATGAGAAGGCATCTTCTTCACCCTTCTGCTCCCCCAGGTCCAGCCCTTCTTCAACAGCTGCCTGAATGACTGCTTGAGACATGCTGTGACCGTGTTCTGCCCAGACATCCCAAAGACCCCAGGTAGGAGAGAAACGGTTGTCGTTGGTATATATGGGATAAGCGTGATGGAGTCGTCCATGGAGAAAGGTCCTGACCGTGCAGAGAGGGAGATTTAGTTCTGAGCTACGGTTGTGAAGGTGGAGCGCAGAATGACACCCGTGGGCTGGACTCCTTGCCACCTTGCCCAGTCTGCACCTGAAGGCAAAGGGCTTTGCCTTTCTTACCAACTCAGTATCCTTGGCTGAAGAACGGGATAGTTATTCCCACCATGTTAGAATATGTTCCATAGAAGTGCTTTAACACGCCAAGTTCATGTATGAGAAAACTGAGGCACAGGTATTAATTTGCCAATGTTCACACAGCAAAGACGTAGCCCCGGACTCCTACTTGAGCTTATAGGGGTTGGCAGCCACATGTCCCTGGCTCTCAGCTTCTGCCGCATGCAAATCAAATGGGGACAGGTGTGGCACAGTGGTGGAAGGAGCCTTGGCCCCCATAGAAAGAATGGTATTGCTTTGAGCTTTGGCTGAAGGGGCTCCAGAGAGAAAGCTACACCAAGTGTATGGTGCCTGGCTGCAGGGTTAAGGCTGTCTGTGCTGTCTCTGGTGGGGTAAGACATCAGCGAGCATCTCTGATAGGTTAAAGCCGTTAGTGGGCATCTGTGATCGGTTAAGGTCATTGTGGGCATCTGTGATAGATTAGGGCCATTAGTGGGGCATCTGTGATAGGTTAGGGCCATTGGTGGGCACCTGTGATAGGTTAGGGCCTTTGGTGGGCATCTGTGATGGGCTTGGGTGACTGCTAATCATTAAGAGTAACCCTGTCCTGTTTCCTTTTGTTCTATTACAGATTCTCTTGCAGGTAAGTCCTTCCTACAGTCAAGGTCATTCCCAAGGGACCACACGAGGCCCCAGCTGATCCCTGAGCTAATCCAGGAAGGCAGGATGTACCCACAGCCAGCCAAAGGGTGAAACCATTAGTGTAGCCTGGTACAGGACAGAGCCTGGGCTGGGTGTGTGGGGCCCACCCAGACTCACGCTGTTCTGCTTGTCACAGACTCTATTCCCCTGTGGGTGTACTGCTTCATCACGGTCATTGCCATTCTGCTGGTGGGCTCTGTGATCCTGCTGACCATCTGCATGACCTGGAGGCTTTCTGGTAAGGAGTATGCTGGGGCTTCCTCTCTTCTCTTTTCCCATGTGTCCTCCCTTCTTGCCCCAGCCTCACAGTCTAGACCTGTCATCCTGTGTTTAAGGGGTGTCCTCCACTCTGCCCTTCCGTTCCTAATTAAGATCTCAGCTATCAGGAACCTAGAACCAGGCACCAGTCTGACCTGGAATCAAAGACCAGCTCCATGTGGAGCTCCCTGAGCCTCAGACTTCTCTATGACAAGATGGCAGTTACAATGATCTGCATGTCCTCAGGTACAGGGAGGGCTAAAGGGAACAACAAGCAGGAATTCTCCCTCAGAGCTTGGCTCCTGATGTTTGCTCAGTGCCATTCGCCACAGTGATGTTTTTGTTGTTCAAGTTAGTGTCGCTAAACTCAACAGATTGGAAGGAGCTAGGGTGGGATTTCCGTGCATCAGCCATGATCACTCAGACAGAGCAGCCTGAACAACCTCATCCTCAAGTCCCCAGCCTGTGCCTCTGAGCACAGAGACAATCCAGGGGCAGCAGGGTGTGACAGAGAAGACTCGGGCTCTTAGCCCTGACTCCAAGAGTGGACTTTGCTCTCACCAACTTTGTACTCAGAGGAGTCACTTGCCCTTAGGTTTCATTTCCTTTTCAGTAAAATGGGTGCCTCCAAGAACCTGGAATAACTGCTCAATCCCCACATCCTCTTCTACTGGCCAAGTTCTAATCGGGAGGAGGGGGATGACAGGCTAAAGGGCTAAGCTTTCCTGTCCTGGGACAGAATGTCTTCAGTCATCTGGGAAGCTATTTCTACACTTGCCAATATCCATGTGGACTATGGTTTCTGGGCAGAGTCATGTGACATCTCAATGTTAATGCTGAACCATGCCCCAGCTGCTACTACGTTTCCTGCTGTTTCCTAGAGTGTCCTCAGCACAGGGAGTTGAACAGGAGAAATCTCACTCACTAGTCATTAGACTGGCTTTGACAGTTCTGGGCAAAGACCCAAAGAATGAGGGTTGAAATTAAGATTCTAAATCTTCTTTAGGAGCCGTAATTTAGAAGTAGAACACTTGCATAATATACATGGGGCCCTGGGTTCCCTCCCTGGACCAAAAAGAAGTAATCCTCCTGGTCATGTGTCCAAGGGCAACAATTACCTAAGAATATAGTTCCCCTTCCTCATCTTGAGAACATGAGGAGGAAGTGTAGCAAGGGCCATGGGGGCTGCTTCTGGGAGGCAGTGTTGTAAGATGTCTGCTTCCTGCGTGGACCGCCCTTCCCTCCAGTGGAATCTGCTTACAGAGGTCTGGGAAGCAGAACCCTAGAGAGGGGCTGCTAGGGAGGACACCCCAGCTCAGGTCTCTGGCTCTCCACTTGCTGAGTACCGCAGATAATCCATGCCCCAGCTGACTGAAGGGCCCAGCACTTCCCACACAGTCTCTAGACTGTAACACCATAGACCCATTCCTCAGGAGGAAAGATGGAGTGTCGGGCATTAGTAGCTCTCTATTCATACAGCTTCCTGGAGCAGCTGACTCGGCCCTCACACCCACACAGCTATATGCCTCTGTCTCTGCAGAGGCCCAGAATATCTTGTCACCAACTAGGGCCTGCTCCCTTGTTCCCTTCGTCACTCAGTACCACTGGCCCCGACACCTGTGAGCTGCTCCCTTTTCTCTTGAAGGCACTCAGTAGATTTCTTTGCCCTGCAGGTTCTGATCCTGAGAAACACAGCGATGACTCAAAATGCAGCGGTGAGTAGCATGTGTGCTGTGGGCGCAAGGCCGTTCTCTAAAGCCTGGCCGTGAGCTCCTGGAGTAGATGGATAGAATGTGTCTCTAGTCAGACTTTCATACCAGAGGAAGGCTCCATCCTCACTTAGGACACGTATCCACCTCATGCAGAAAGGGCTTTTGGGTAACCAAAACACAGGGCCCAGAAATTAGAAATTTCTTTTTCTAATTGCTTAGCCAGAAAAGGGAAGGTGAACATTTTATGGGGAGCACTCTTCCTGAGTGGGTGTTTCTTTTCCCTAGGCAGATCCTTGTACCTTTTAGTACTTTTATTTATCTTGATTTAGGAGGTCTAGAGGTCTTACTATGCAGCCTTTCCTGTCCTGAAACTTACTATGTAAATCAAGCTGGCCTAGAACTCATAAAGATCCTCCTGCCTCTGACTCCCAAGTGCTGGAATAAAGGGGTGTGCCACCACAGCTTTTTTTAAAATTTAAAATGATTAAAGTATCAGCCAGTAACCAGATGGAACTGTGGTGGGGGGAGTGTAGGGGTGAAGGAGGAGGGAGATCGGTTCTTCTTCACGCAGGCCCCTCACTGATTTCTCGAACATCACAGCAAGGCAGTGTAGCAACATCTGGCCCACCCAGAAGGCTGTTAGCTGAAGACAGCCAAGCTCTACCTTTGGTACAGGTAGCTTATAGGCTGTCTCTAGAGCAGTGGTTCTCACCCTTCCTAATGCTGCAACCCTTTAATACAGTTCCTTGTTTTATGGTACCCCCCCAGCCATAAAATTATTTTTGTTACTACTTCATAGCTATAATTTTGCTATTATGAATTGTGATATAAATACCTGATATGCCGTAAGGTTGAGAGCCACTGCTCTAGAGGGCGCTGCCCAGGTCCAGCATGTGAGCATCAGCTCGTATTCTCTTGTCTCTCACAGGCAATTCAACGGTAGCTGAGCTGACTCCCCCGCCTCTGAAGCCCAGGAAAGTCTGGATCATCTACTCAGCCGACCACCCCCTCTATGTGGAGGTGGTCCTCAAGTTCGCCCAGTTCCTCATCACTGCCTGTGGCACCGAAGTAGCTCTTGACCTCCTGGAAGAGCAGGTTATCTCAGAGGTGGGGGTCATGACCTGGGTAGGCCGACAGAAACAGGAAATGGTGGAGAGCAACTCCAAAATCCTCATCCTGTGCTCCCGAGGCACCCAGGCCAAGTGGAAGGCCATCTTGGGTTGGGCTGAGCCTGCTGTCCAGCTACGGTGTGACCAATGGAAGCCTGCAGGGGACCTTTTCACGGCAGCCATGAACATGATCCTGCCAGACTTCAAGAGGCCAGCCTGCTTTGGCACCTACATTGTTTGCTACTTCAGTGGCATTAGTAGCGAGAGTGACGTCCCTGACCTCTTCAACATCACCTCCAGGTACCCACTCATGGACAAATTTGAGGAGGTTTACTTTCGGATCCAGGACCTGGAGATGTTTGAGCCTGGCCGGATGCACCATATCAAAGAACTCGCTGGGGAGAATTACCTGCAGAGCTCTAGTGGCGCGCAGCTCAAGGAGGCTGTGGGTAGGTTCCAGGAGTGGCAAACCAAGTACCCTGATTGGTTTGAGCGGGAGAACCTCTGCTTAGCAGGTGACCAAGATCTCCTATCCCTAGATGAGGAAGTGTTTGAAGACCCACTACTGCCACCAGGGGAAAGAATTGTCAAACAGCAGCCCCTGATGAGGGAGCCTTCTGAGGGCTGCCTGGTGGTGAATGTCTGTGTCAGTGAGGAAGGAAGTGGGGTAGCAAAGCTTGATCCGCAGCTGCGGCCACAGAGAAAACCCGTGGCTCAGACTCTCCAGACCATGGTGCTGCCGGCAGAACAAGTGTCTGCGGCTCATGTGGTGGAACCTGTTCCTCTCCCACATGGCAGTGGAGCTGTGACCCAGCTGACCCTGGCAGAAGACAGCGAGGCCTGCCCGCTACTGGGGGCCCAGAGGAACAGTGTCCTATGCCTCCCTGTGGACTCGGATGACTTGCCTCTATGTAGCACTCCGATGCTGTCTCCTGACCTCTTCCACAGCGATGCAAGAGAGCAACTAGAAAGCCTGATGCTCTCGGTGCTGCAGCAGAGTCTGAGCGGACAGGCCCAGGAGAGCTGGGTGAGGCCCGTGGTGGTGCTCAAGGAGGCCTGCACTTCCTCTGAGGAGGAGCAGCGGCAGTCCGTGCAGTCGGACCAGGGCTACATCTCCAGAAGCTCCCCACAGCCCCCTGACTGGCTCACAGAGGAGGAGGAACCAGAACTGGATGAGTCCTCTGAGCCTCTGTCTCCTGAGGTCCTGCAGAACCTGAGGAACCTCCAGCGGCAGCTCCTCTTCCAGGAGCTTGAGAAGAACCCTGGCTGGGACAGTTTGGAGCCACGGAGGCCAACCACAGAAGAGCAGGCTCCCTCCTAGGGCCTCCTGCTGCTGGTGCTTTAGCGGATGTACATTGTACTGGTGTGTGTGGGGCGGGGGGGGGGGGGGAAGCGCGGCAGCTTTGGAGATGTGCATCTCTGAGTTTGACATAGTGGCATATACCTGAAGTCCCAGCACTTGGGGCCTGAGACTTGATCTCCTGAACCAGGGGGTTCAGGGCCAGTGTGGGCAACAGAGCAAGACCTCAGAAAAATAAATATAGACATTTTGATCCTGATCCCTAAACACCCCCTTTTACTCGATAGGCACATCTGGTCATCATCATACAAGAATCCACAGCATGTTTCCAGGCTCTCATAGCCAAGTGGGTCACTCATTCCTAGAGCATCTGTTCTGTACCTTACTATGCATCAGGATTGGGGATTAAAAAATAAGTGACATGACACAGCCTTGGCCACCAAGAAACTTAAAAACCAGTAAGGATGAAAAATTAGCCAGGATGATAATAGGAGACATGAGGCTGCTGCCCTGACCACAGAAAGAACCCTAAGAGCCTGAGAGTGGAGGTCTTGGGAGGGGAGCAGCCTGTGGCTTGAGTATTATGCTCAGGGTGGAGAGAACTTTGAGGCTAGGGTGGGAGCAGCTGGGGACTCATTCCTAAGTGGATCTGTTGCCCTGTGGGGGAGGAAACTGCATGCCAGATATACCCAGAAGTCTTCTCAGATCCGTTTTGTACAAAGAGTCAAGAAAGAAATGGGGGCTGCAAAACTTAAGCAGGAAGAGGCGTGTGAAATCCTGAGCTCAAGTGCTGGCAGCCAGTCTGTGGGAGGGCTGGTGCGTGGTTCACGGAGTGCAGCCACCTGAACCCAGCAGCTTGGGGCCCAAGACCCCTCAGCTCTACCTCAGGGTATAGTAGTGGAGCAAAGTAAGATGTGGGGGTTTTGTGATGGGGACATGGCAGTGGGCAACACAGCGGGCCCTCTGAGATCAGAGGAAAGTATGTCACTGTGGGCCTAAGGCGTAAGGAAAGGTTGTTTAACGTAGCTCCTGGGATGCCCTCTTGGGGCAGATAGCAGGCTTGGGTCCTAGAGAATACACAGGTGTGCATGCCCTGAGCCCCATGCTGTCCACTGCCAGCCCTTCAAGCTTCAGGGAGAAAAGAACTACGAAGTCTGTGGGCAAAGCAAAAGCAGTGTTTCCGTGTGTGCATATGTGTGTGCCATAATGAAGACTTTAATTAAAGTTACTGTGTTGGTAAGAGCTCATAGTTGTTATTGATCACCTCTCAACCATAAGTAAAGAAGTTCCAGATAAATCTTGCCTGGTATTAGCAAGTCCTTAAGGTTCCTAGTCTCAGCTGTGGTCCATATCCAGCGTGCCGCAGCTACGAGCCAGGGGAGAGAAAGAAAGCCCCTCCCACCCATCAGCCTTTGCCAGCTCTGTTTCCTCTCAGAAATTCTGGCAGTGAGCGTCCTTGGGTCTGGATGCCAGTTAAGCTTGTGACATCCCCCTAGCTTCACCTATGGATGAAGCATCAAGGGGCTCTCCCAGCAGCGAGAGCCCCACAGCAGCACAGACCTGCCCCCCATAGTGTCCTCTCCAGCTTGGCCCAGTGCTCCTAACCCTCAGCTTCCAGCTGCTGCCCATTAGAGGGGATCAGTAAATAGATCCTTCTGCTCCCTTTTCCCCCTAATATCTTTGTTGAGACGTTCACACATCAGATAGTTTACAATTGGCCCTCTATTGAGTGGTTGGTATTTTCAGAGTTGAGCAGCCGTCAGTAGAATCACCTTTAGAACACTTCTGTCCCCTCAGAAGAGACTGGGGACTCTGCAGTACCACCCAGCCTCCCTGGCAGCACCAGCCCTGCTTTCTCTCACTCTCCAGACGTGTCTGTTCCAAAGCTTCCATGTCATGAGATCAGAATTCTCCTGGTCTCGTGACTGTTTCATGTTCTTCCCACCCCATCGTTCCTTGGAGGTCTTTGCTCATCCTGAATGTTAGGAATTCTATAAACCAATGTCTGCTGACAGAAAAATGCCAGAATCATCAAGAACATTAAAATCATTCCTTCATGCTTGAGGAGCCATGCCTAGTGAAACTCCCGCTTTGGCCTGGCCCATTTGAGAGGCTGAGACAGGAGGACTTCCAAGTTGGCGCTGGTTATATTTAGACCCTGTCTCAAAACAGGAAAAATGAAAAAAGATGGCTCTACAGGTAAAGGTATTTGCCAGCAAGCTTACTGTCCTGAATTCAATCCCTGGGGCCCACCTGGAAGGAGAGAACATGATCTCGGCACGAATTTCATGGCACATACAACACGTGACACACACGTCAATTAACAGGAATAAATGGAACCCTTTGGGGGGACTAAGTATGACTCAGGGATAGGGTACTTTCCTAGCACACGTGTCCTTGGGGTTGGAGGTGGCTGACAAGCACGCACTGCTCTTGCAGAGGACCAAGTACCACGCACCCACACGGCAGCTCACAATTACCTGCAACTCCAGTTCCAGGGGATCCACTGCCCCCTTTTGGCCTCTTCAGGCACCAGGCATGTGCATGGTGCACGTACATACAGCCAAAACACTCATGTACAAAAGTCTTTTTAAGATTTCATTTGCAAGAAGAGCACCCCACTGATAGACGCCACTGCCCCCATGTTCTGCTTTCTTAACTCTTTGGTCAGCTCCTAGAAAGTAGCAGAGGAGGCTTGCTGAGTAGACAACATCAGTGAGCACGTGACCAGAACACACATGGGGCATGTACCCCAAACCAACTTCAGTGCATCCTCAGGCAAGCTCCTGACTGCGGAGGTGGCTCTGACCTCTTCCTACCTGAGCCTAATCAAGAAAGGAGGTGTGGGGGGGGGGCAATAAACAAGGAATAAGGGACAATTAGACGGTGACCTGGGCATCACTTGATAAAGTGTTTCAGTCCAGATCTAGTTTCTGGCAATGCTTTGGGAGGCCCAGTGCTCAGTCCCTGCACCATGCATTCCCGCTGGCATCTGTGAATGGGAGGCTCCCATTCTAAGTAAGCAGTAGAGCAGGGTTTGCCCTACTCTGGCACTTCTTGAGAAAATGGCTCACCAAGGGCTGCCGACACCATGGGCTCTAGCCAATGCAAGGGAGCAACAGCTCCAGCGCTCCCTGGTGCAGTCAATGCAGGACCCGCACTGTAGGTCAGGGCTTGAGTCTCACGTCTCACAGGGAGTGTCCCGGCCCCACTGCTCACCAGCTGAACAGCTTTGGCTATGACATCTCTCCAAGGCTTCAGGTTACCATCTCTGAAATGGGCACAGCAGTAGCTCCTTCCTCAGAATGGTCTGTAAGGGGCGGGTGAAGTTCACACAAGCAACACTGAGGTCTCCCCACCCAGGAAGTGCTGAAAACACATTAACCACCCTGGGCCCCTCGGCAGCGCCCCACCACACTGCCGCCTCTCCCAGCCAGTCCAGCTCTCAGCCTGTGCCTCTGACCTGATTCTAGGGCGGAGCAGCTTGTGAATCCTGAGGCCTTGTTCAGCCTCCTTTCCTGCCGTTTACTGCGCTCTCCCTCTAGTGTTTGCCTTCTGAAATTATCAAAGCCACCTCTGTCCACCAGCAGCTCACACTGACAGTGATATGTCATTGTGGGAAAGCAGCCATAGGACAGCACGCTAGTTACGGAAGATTGTTATGAAGACTGTAACACATCGGTGCTTCCTCAAGCCTGTGGGAGGAGCTGGCAGAGTAGTACACTCCGACTTGCTGCTTCACCTCATACCCCAGTTGCTCCCAGGGCCACCTCCTTGTTCCTGCTCTTGCCCTTGCTCTCCACATTGTGGTCTTTCCTGACTCCTGGTCTCCACTCCAGCCTGTCTATATTGGTCACCCTCTGGAGCCAGCCTTTGTCTGTTAGTGGAACTTGACATCTGTTTCGTTGTTTACAAATGAGTAGAGGTCTTGTCCCCCTGCCCTGTCCACTCCTCACCTGGATACATTTCCCAGAGAATCACACTTGGGTTATGGATACCTAAGTAGGAGCTGGCATCCAGATTCTTCATCTCAGACTGGAGAGGACGGTGGCATAACCTTGGCCTGAGGAGGGTGTGACCACACATAACTTGGCACAGTGCCCTGTTTGTTGGCCTTATTCTTGTCTTCCATGAGACCTGCTCAGAAAGCAAAAATCAGTTTTGTTTTCAGCTACAATTGATCTTTGCCACAGGGAAAGTTGACCCCACTGAGCAGCCGGCATCTGAAGGCTTCTGTGGAGTGAAGGTCTGAGAGGTGATAGACCCAGGTTTAAAGTGGCTTCCTCCTGCCTGCAGGTAGCCTTCACAACTACTTATCTTCCAGTGCTTCAGGAAAAGGAGCTGACGCCACCTTATAGGTGACCACACCGGGGTAAGGAGCTGGTGTGCGCCAAGCCTGGCACTCCAGAGTGTGATGTTGTCGCCTTTGTTGGCACCAGCTCTGCAGCATGGTTTAACTTGTGGTTGCCTCCCTATCCCCACACTGAACCTGTCTTCCGGAGCCCTCCTCCGGCTTCCCCAAGTGTCTCTGAGGAGCTCCAGCTGGCCAAACCCAACGGGCACCGCTGGCTCGCCTGGAAGATATGTCTAAAAATGTGTAACAGGCCTGGCCAGACTTAGGAAGCCATGACACTGGGCCTCAAGGCCTGTAAATATCTTCTGCATACATCTTGGCCTGTGACATTTAGCACAGGCTCAAGAAAAGGATCATTTTGGTATAGGTCAGCTCGTTTAATTCTTTTTAAAATGTTATTAGTTTTATTTACTTGTGTATTTATTTTGTGGGGAGGGAGCTTGTGCAAGTGCCATGTATACCTGCGGGGGTCAGAGGACACCTGTGGGACAGCTGTCTTTCCATCACGAGTCCAGGGACGTGAGCTCAGGTTGCCTGGATTAGTGACGAATGCCTTTGCCCTCAAAACTACCTTGCTAGTCTGCCTCATTCCATTCTTTGGGTGTTGCTTTGTGTATGTGACTTTTTTTTTGAACAGGGTTTCCTTTGTGTAGCCCCAGCTGTCTTGGTATTTACTCTCTAGACCAGGCTGGCCTTGAACTCACAGAGATCCTCTTGCCTCTGCCTCCTGAATGCTGGGATCAAAGGTGTGTGCCACCACAGTGCTGTTCTCATTTCAATCTTAACATGTTCCTTCAAGGTGGCTGCCATGGCCCCTGTTTTTTTTTTTTTTTGTTTGGTGTGTGTGTGTGTGTGTGTGTGTGTGTGTAAACTTATTTATTTGATGTCTGTATACCACATGTGTGCCTAGTGCTCAAGGAGGCCAGAAGAGGGCATCAGATCCCCTGGGACTAGAGCTGTCTCTTGATAGTTGGTTAGGAGCCCTGTAGTGCTGGGAATCAAACATGGATCTTCTGGAAGAGCAGCCAGTGCTGCTAACTTTGAATCTCCTCTCCAGCCTGTTTTGATACAGCATCTTGCTCCGGACTGGTCTTGAATACTTGCCCTTTTGCCTTACCTCAGTGCTAGGAATGCAGGCCTGTACCGCCATCTCCCTCTTCTAACTGCTGCTTTAGAAAAGATGAAATACAGCCGGGTGGTGGTGGCGCATGCCTTTAATCCCAGCACTCAGCGGGCAGAGGCAGGGGATGGGATCTCTGTGAGTTCGAGGCCAGCCTGGTCTATAAGAGCTAGTTCCAGGACAGGTTCCAAAGCTACAGAGAAATCCTGTCTCAAAAAAAACCGAAAAAAGGAAAGAAGGAAGGAAGGAAAGAAAGAAAAGAAAAAAGAGACGGGAGCTAGCTCCAGGAAGGAATGGGATGGCTCACGGCCACAGCTAAGAAGAGGGAAGGGGTCAAGCATGGGCTCCTTGCTGATCCGTGCTCTCATTTGCCTCCAGAGTCCTGCTGGTGACAACATGGTGTGATCTCTAATACTGGCTGCCTCAACACTAAGAAAAATTATTAGGACTTAATTTTTCTGAGCTTCTATTTTTACTTTTAATTATGGGTTTGTGTATCAGCATATGCTTGTGCACTTGAGCGCAATGCCGAAGGAGGGCAGAAAGAGTACGCGATCACCTCGGGCTGGAGCTATAAAGAGCTGCCAGTGGCCCATGTGAGACTCTTGACCACGGAGCCACCTCTCCAGCCCAACAAGTTTCTTTGGCTGAAAACCCAATGGTCTGCCTGAAACTTAGTAGTCTCCTTCCTGTCTGTTTGTTATTTAAACAATGACTTTACTTACACCAAAATTGTGCGTCTAGTTGACGAAAGCACCACATAATAGGAGAGAGTGGTTAAAGCTGGTTTCTCTCTGGGCACATCCCTGTAGTCCCAGTCACTTTGAGGACTGAGGCAGGAGGATCCCTCGAACTTAGGTGTTTGAAACCATCCTGAGTAGTAGAGTAAGAACCTGTCTCGAACAAGGAGGTTCACCTCTCCTGCCTTCCACCCTGGTAAGCTACTCCCAGTGTGAAAGCAAGCCAGCACAACTGGGAAATTCCTCTGTGAACAGAAAGCCCAGTCAGACATTCCCAGGCCCAGGCCTCAGTGCACCGCCTCCCCACATCACACCAAATACTTGTGAAGGTGTGCCTGTCACAGCGACACCAACCTACAAAACGATGACAAGTCTCAGAGTGACATTTAAGAGTTCAGGGAGGAAACCAGGACAGGAAT
Source organism: Microtus oregoni (assembly GCF_018167655.1). Classification (NCBI taxonomy): domain Eukaryota; kingdom Metazoa; phylum Chordata; class Mammalia; order Rodentia; family Cricetidae; genus Microtus; species Microtus oregoni. The sequence goes on from NW_024543061.1 coordinate 61,589,339, forward strand.
GGTCTTACACCACACAGGAAACGTGTCACAAGTCTCCAGTTTTTTATTTTCAGAACAGAGTCTGGTTTTATTTTTAAAAAGAGGGGGGAAAATGTGATAAATGCTAGAGAGGTGCCGCTTCTCTGTTTCTTCTGGGCTCGAGTTCCCAGCTCTGCTCCCCACACACCCGGGCCTGGTTCCCAGCATGTTGGACAGGAAAAGCCTTGATTGGACAAAGCAGTGCACACCTGTTTCCTAGGGAGGCTGAAGTAAGAGGGCCACCTGAGCCCCAAGATTCTAGGACAGCCTTGGGAACATAGGGAGACACCACTCAAAGACATTTTTAAAGGGTGGGTGCAAGTCTCTAGAGAGAGCGCAGTCTTTAGATTAAGACTCTGCGATGTAGATGCAGCCCAGGACGCTTCGCTAGCATCGCCAAGCGTGCTTGAGGCCCTGGGCTTCCTTACTCCTCAGCATCACAAAGAAATTAACTCCTTTTTAGAAACAGGTACCATTCGGAACACAGGTAATAAGCCCTCCCCTTCCAGGCTCAACTGCTAGGGGCAGGCAGAGCTAAATTCTGAGCCCAGGCTTCTTTTCCATGCTCCGTTCTTCTGGTCCAAGCCTCAGGACAGTGTACTGTCCTGGTCATGACACCTTGGGGACATCTCAAGTCTGATCCCTATCTACAGATACCCTAGAAAGCAAGAGAGCGGAAAAGGGCCTTAAGGGTCATGTGTGAATGGGACAGGGAAATGAGTAAAAAGACCCAAAATAAATACATCAGAAGGAAGGAGCCTGCCCCCTGAGCACAAAGGACTCAGAGAAGACATGTGGAAGAGGAGGCTGGAGAGGCGCTGGGCCCTCACTAGGCCCTCACAGTCCTGGCCTCTGTCACAGTGGCCATGTGCTCATGTCTCTTGATGTGCTAGGGAGATGGCAGCCTTCCATCCTAAATCCAGTGGCAGTCTCTCAGCAGCAGACAGCAGTCACACAGGAGAGGGATGGCTATCCAAACAGTAGAGGGAGGGTGGGTTGGGGGCCAGCCAGAGCCGGCCATGGCTCAGACATAATTTCTTTTCACAGTCATTGAAATTAGGTAGTGAGAAACACAGCGAAGCTGGAGAACAAATACAGAGGAGTGAGTGGGAGGAGCTGCAGCCCCAGCCAGGGCTCAGGCTCAGGACTGCGAGTCCAATCAGAAGAGGAGTCATCCGGGGTGAGGAGGAAAGGCAGGTGTGTTGTGCAAAGCAGCCGGTCAGCCAGCACCGGCTGAGGGCAAGAGACCAGAGACGAAGAACTCACGGACTGGACTGTAAACATCCTTCACATGGCCCCTCTGAGAGCCGGGCAGGCCCCTGAGAGCAGGGCAGGCCCCCGAGAGCTGGGGCTCCAGCCAAGTTCAGCCGCTCCTGTTTCCATCCACATAGATATCCTCAGCCCACAGCCCCAGGCAGTTGAGGAAGAGAAGCTCTTGATTCTCAGAAGGTCTAGAGCCAAAGGGAATGAGGGACTTGGGCCAGATTGCTGAGTTAGTAGTCAGTGACTTGGCACTTTGGGCCTACCCCTGTGCTGTGGGCTTCAGAGGTCAGCAATGCCTGTCCCCCAACCTAGTCTGCCAACTTCCCTTCAGCTCCCCCAAGACCAGATGCAAGGCAGGAGGAGGACTGTCCTCAAGTCCACCCTGGATAGCTCATCTCAAGTCTGCCTCTAATGGCAGAACTATGTCCAGAGCTTTCAAGTTCCAAACTCAAAGAATATCATCATCCTAGAAAGGTAGCTGAAGCTGGGCGTGGTGGCGCATGCCTTTAATCCCAGCACTTGGGAGGCAGAGGCAGGTGGATCTCTGTGAATTAGATTGAGGCCAGCCTGGTCTACAAAGTGAGTTCCAGGACATCCAGGACCGTTGCACAGAGAAACCCTGTCTCGAAAGACAAAAAAAAGAAAGAAAGGAAGAGGAAGAGAAAGAGAGAAAGGAAGGAAGAAGGAAAGGTAACTGGGGCCTAGAAAGTGAAAAGAACGTAGCATTCAAATCTAGCAAATAACAGGCAGAACAGATCACAGCCCCTTGTCTAGGTTCATTACACCACACAAACTCCCAAAACGAGGGGGGGAACCAAAATTCTTCAGGTTTCCACACACACCCAATCCCGCTGTGGGGGTGATTATATCCTGACCTTGCTCCCTAGGCTTCTGACCCTTGACTCCCCTCAGAATACTTATCCTGCATTAGAGATTCCAAGGGTAACATCCCCTGTCAAGACTAGAGTAACCAACCCTGACTTTCCTTGAAGGACAGCCCTAAGGAGAGCTTCACCATGAGGGCCCCATGGGAGAAGGCTGGGCCAGGAGGGTCCCGCAGCAAGCCTTCTCCCTGAGGAGACCTGAGCAGAGGAGAGAAGAAAGGTCACCGCCCTTTCTGCTCTATGCCGAGCTCTCCAAAAGAGCAGGTGGCGTCCCGGAGGGTCCCTAAGAGGCCAGACCTCACACACCTTTGCAGGCGCTTTGAACCCAGTTCCAACCCAGCCAGTACCAACAGAGGCAGGATAAGAATTCTGGTGCTGAAGGAGGAATCGAAAGAGAGCGAGCCAATGGCTGATACTCCACAGACCCTGTAATATCTGGTACCAAACCCCAAAGGGATCCAGTGTCCATGTTGAATGCAACTTCTGAGTGGGTTTTGTTTTGTTTTCGTGAGCAGCATCAATGTGTGATGGGATGAAAGTCGAAAGCACAGAGGTAGAAATACACACTCATCCAAGAAAGGGTGTCGCTGGGTCCTCACAGCAGAGACCCTCTCCTCCCCAAGCTGAGAACAGGGGAGCAGGAGTGAGGACGACCATGGGTGAGCTTCTCCCTTGGAGTGTGGCAACCGAACAACTCCTGGGCATCCTGGTCATAAATTCAGGCAGGAAAGGATGGGGGTGGCATGTGGGGGGGCAGCAAGGCCTCCCTAGATCGCCTTCCCACTGCAAGGGGCAGGGGACAGACACCCAGAAAAACACCACACACACATGCACACGCACACACACATGCACACACACGCACGGATGCACACACACAGACACACACACGCACACACATGCATGCACGCACACGCACACTTCATCTACCGAAGCCTACCATCCCTGCCTGAACACCCCCTTCCTCCTCTCTCCCCCACAGAACGAAGGCAAGAAGAGCAGGTGGCACATTCATCCAGTCCCTTGTATGTCAGAACACGCAAGACTTTGGAGAAGAACCATGGTGAACATGGACCCTCCTCCCTCACAATATATTGCTGGTCTCCCTCCAAGTAGTCTCCACCCATAGGGTGCAGAAGAATTCGCTGGCCATCAGCCTTATCAACCTTTTCTAAACACAGCCAAGGAGGCCGGAAACTCTCAAGCCAAGAACAGAGGCTCTGCCCTTCACCTTTTTCAGTTCTGAGAGGCCACAGCTAGAGTGTTGACATAGCCATGAGGACCCCCTTCATTTTCCAAGTGGCCCCGCTGGGACCCTCCCTGAGGTGGCGGTGGTGGAGGTGGTGGGGGGGCAGAGGGAGGAGCACCATAGCTGCTTCTGGCCCGACTTGGGGAAACCCAACTCCCTCGGTCCCAGCAGCCCTCCAAGGCCTCCAGGCCACGGCAGCCAAGGAAAAAGAGGTTTTTGAGCATGAAGATGGACAGCGGCTGTTGGTAGCTCACGACCAAGAGGCTGCGCAGCGCCAGCAAGGGCACGTCCACCAGGCAGCCGCCCAGCAAGCGCAAAAGGCGGCTGCAGCTTCCAGGCCCGGAAGCCTGGCCCCAGGACGGAGCTGCTGCGGTGGTGTTCAGCTCGTACAGCCAGAGCACTGGGGAGGCAAGCGTGAGGAAGTAGACGGCGATGAGCAGGTAGCGCAGGTGCGCGGGAAGCGGCACACGGCCGTCCAGCATCAGCTCCACCAGCGTGAAGCTGTCCAGCAGGTCCAGACACGTGCCCAGGAAGCAGCCCGCAGCGCGATGCTGCTGTGGCTGCAGGAGCAAGGGACCCGCCGAGCCCGGGGGCGCGCCCGCCTCGCTGATGGCACGCACCAGGCTGTAGAGCAGCGGCACGGACAGAGCCATGGTGAGGCGGAAGCCCGTGGTGCCAAAGGGCGCTCGCAGCTCAATGAGGTCCAGGATAGACGTTCCCAGGATGAGCACAACCTTGGGAGTGAAGGCGATGGAGTAGATGAGCCAGGCCAGGTAAGCAAAGGCGAACTCGCCCACCGCCCCGGCCGGCCCTGGCCCGGCCCCCGAGCCTCCTCGGCCCCCGCGAGCCTTAGCCCCGGCCCCCGCGGACGCCGCAGTCGGTAGGTGCAGAGGCGGCGCCGAGTGGTGGTGGAGCTGATGGTGGTTGTGCGCGCTGCTTGCTGGACCGCCCCGACGGCCCCGACTGTTCTTGGCGAAGAAGATGGCCCAGCCCACCACCACCACCAGGTCAGTGGCGATCCAAGAGCACCAGTACAGGTCGGTGACGGCGATGAGGTACAGGTCCAGCAGACCACCCTGAGCCAGCAGCAGCACCACAGACAGCGCCTGGTAGCCCCAGCGGCATCCCGGGCTCGGCGAGCAACCGTGGCGCCGACCCCTGCGGCCGGGCCGGGAGGGGCGGCCGCAGCAGCAACAGCAGCAGGAGCAGCAGGAGGCGCCGCCGCCCGTCCCGGTGCCGCCTGCGCCCGCCGCCGAGCGGCTCCCGGGGCCCCCGACGGCCCCGGTTGCGGGGCCCGCGCCAAAGTCCACGGCGGTCATGCTGCAGGAAGAGGTGGGAGTGGAAGTGGAGGAGGCGGTGGCGGGCGCGGTGGCGGACACCGGGGCGCCCCCCTGAGCCGGGGGCCCCGGGAGCGCGGCGGCGGCGGCGGGCACCAGTGGCTTGCTGATGCTAATGCTCTCGTCGTCGTCCTCTCGCTCCGCGCCTGTGCTGCTGCTTGGGGAGCCGCCGCCCCCGCCGCGTCTGCCGCCGCCCCCACCGCGGCTGGTGCTGGTGCTGGTGCTGCTGTCTCCCGAGCCTCTCCGGCCGCGGGAGGAGCCCCCCCGGAGGAAGAGGGGCTGCAGCCGGGCGGCGGCGGGGGGCAGCGGGAAGGAGGCGGGCGCGGACGAGAGCGCGCGAGGGTGGCCCAGCGCCGGGTGCATTGTCCTCGGAGGGGCTCCCGGGGCTGCTGGGCCGCTCTCTCCCCCGCCAACCTCGGGCTGACGAGGCGGCCGAGGGGAGCCGGGGCCAGCCGTTGCCGCCTCCTTCCCAGCTGCTGAAACTCGCACCCGGGTCGGGTGGCAGCGAGATCCGGACTGGAGCGGCCGGACTGGGCGAATGGAGCCGCGGGTGGCTTGCGAGGCGGGGGTGCGAGAGAGGAGCCGGGGAGCCGAGCGGACCGCCGGGACTCTCGGAGAGGCGGGGGCGGAGGCGGGGAGCGAGCCCAGCAGGCAGAAGAAGGAGCTGGCAGCGGGGAAACCAGGACTGGATTCAAGGGGGAGAGGAGGCTAGAATAGAGGAGAAAGCCTGGCTGGCTGGATCAGCAGGACGGAAAGGAGGGGGAACTAAGAGCTCAGTGGGGCGGGCAGGGTGTAGGTAACCTGGAGGGCTAGGTGGCCTTGGTCTCAGTGTAGACCACACCTTCCTGCCTCCGAGCACCTTGCTCATTTCTGCCCCAAGTCTGCACAGTGCCTAAAGGAGGAAGCGGCATGCCAATTTTCCCCTCTCTACGCGCCACCGGTCACTTTGTATCTCCTCCCTTTAACGCCCTGAGAACTCAAAAGGAATGATTTAAAAGTAAGAATAAAAGAGAACCAGAAGGTGATCGGGATGATGTGTCTCCATTGGTAGTGATCTTGCCTTGCATGCATTAAGTCCTGGGCTCCATCCCCAGCACCAAAATAAATAAATGAATAAATAGATAAATACCCGAAGTTCAGAAAGAGCAATCCCGAACAAATATTGCCTATTTACACATCCAACACTGTGTCTTCTCTCCCCGGTGGGATCTCAGTTTCCAGTAGCTGGGAAGGCTCCCTGAATACAATTGCTGAGAAGAGCGCCTAGGAAAGGGGGCTGCACTGACGAGCTCTGGAGTTAGGGGAGGCCAGGGCTAAGGCATGAAGTAGATCTGGAGACTGCCAGGGGTGGGGGTGGTTCAGAGAGTAGCCTTTACTTACTTAGCCAGGATCATCTTCGGTACTCTCGAAGATTTTTACCTAGCATAGGATGAAATGCTGGGTTCCTCTCCAACACCCCATAAAACTAGACATGGTGGCCCACGTGTGTGTTTCCAGATCTGAGGAGATAGAGCAGAAGAATCAGGAGTTCAAGGTCATCCTCAACTACGTAGCAAGTTTGAGGCCATCTTGGGTTACACCAGACCCTGCCACAAAAACAAACAAGTTAAGGCAGGAGTTGAAATAACAGGGAACTATGTTTAGCAAAGAAGGGAAAAGGGTCTTTAGAGGTGTGGAGTGCATACAAAACAGTCTCCAGCAAGGCCTGGCCTCACAGGCCAGCTCCTCCATAAGCCACTCAGGAAGCTGAACCAGGAGCATTCTAAGTACAAGACCAGCCTGGACAGTTCCATGGGCTGAGTCTGCCCAGAGGCTGGACCTCCAGGTAGGACCTCTGTTTTTAGGGGTATGGGAGGAAAAAAAACTACTATATAATTTGAGACTCAAGAAGGTTCCACTCCCAGCCCAAAGGCTTGCTGGTGCCTTACTCCCTATCTTATAGATTGTACGTCTCTGGCCCTGATGCCACCTCCTCAAAGTTACTGCCACAATTGTCTGCCTGGGGGGCGGGGAGACACCATCATGTTGGTGGCCACAGCCTTGCCCTTAAATCTGCCTCTTAGGAGAAAAATCTGGAGCTATAGAGATGGCTTAGTGGTTCACCCGCTGATTTTGTAAAGGACCCAGATTCAGTTCCCAGCACAAGCCTGGTGGCTCACAACCATCTGTCACTCCAGTTCTAGGGAATCTGGCGCCGTCTTCTGACTTCCGCTGGGACCAGGCATGCAAGTGCTATACAGATGTACATGTAAACAAAACACTCATAAAGTAAAATAAATTCTACTCAGAAAGTAAATAAAAAACCAAAAAACAAAATTCTACTTTTTTTTTTCAAGACAGTGTTTCTCTGTGTAGCCTTGGCTGTTCTGGAACTCTCTCTGTAGATCAAACTGGCCTTGAACTCACAGAGATCCTCCTGCCTCTTCCTCCCAAGTGCTGGGATTAACAGAATGCACCACAACCTGTGAAAAATGAAATTTCAAAGAAGAACCTGCCTCAGCTATGCCTACTTTGTCTGGTTTCTTAGAGAATGATCTAGACAAATCCAAGACACACATATAATTTGGAAGTTATGACTTGTGCAATCTTACTACCCCTTACCCTGGCTCAGACAACCTTTGCCCAAATGTCCAGAAGGCAGAGCAGGTGGAAGTGTGGGACCCCACAGCCCCAGCTTCATCACACAGCCTGTGGCAGCTAAGGCCAGTCAGCTCACCTCTCTGTGCTGTGGGATAATGCTCTTGTACACTGTAAAGACTTGTCGTTCGTGTTGGTTTAATAAAACGCTGATTGGCCAGTAGCCAGGCAGGACAGATAGGCGGTGCAACTGGACTTGGAGAATTCTGGGAAGAGGAAAGGCAGAGACGCAGTCACAAGCCAGATGCAGAGGACGCAAGACGAGAAAAGGTACCAAGCCACGTGGCTAATCATAGATAAGAATTATGGGTTAATTTAAGTTGCAAGAGCAAATTATCAATAAGCCTGAGCAATAGGCTGAACAGTTTGTAGTTAATATGAGCCTCTGTGTGTTTCTTTGAGACTGAAGGGCTGCAGGACTGGGTGGGATAGAAACTTCCATCTACAGCTCTGAGCTTCACACTGATCTGGACAAAGTGACCAGCGCTTACTTTAAGGAAATTTTGTGTTGAGAGATTGTGTGTGCAGCTTAGCCTAGTGCTGGCTCGGAAGTGCAGATTCTGTTAAAGAGGCAGGTGTTTGTCTACTCAGTCGACACCTCAGTCTCCCAGGGGGCTCCTGCTCATGGCATGGTGGCTGTCATCTGAGCCAGGCTCCTTCTCAGGCCTGCAGTCAGGGGTCAGCTCCTCTAAATCTTTACCCTTTAGCAAGCACTAGGGAGTATATCCCTAGTCTTGAAAAACAAAACAAAACGACAACAACAAAAAAGCACTGGTTCTTTTCTTTTTATTTTTTTTTTTTGAGACAGGGTTTCTCTGTGCAACAGTCCTAGCTGTCCTGGAATTTGCTTTGTAGACCAGGCTGGCCTCAAACTTACAGAGATTCGCCTGTCTCTACCTTCCATGTGCCAGGATTAAAGGCCTGTGCCACCACTGCCCAGCAAAGCACTGGTTCTAAATCGGCCTTCATAAGCCTCATGGTATGGGGGTGCCCACTGTGCCCCCTGGTGCCAAGGTCACTCACTTGGGGCAGAGGGGAACTGACAGCTTCAAAGATGCAGTCTCCGCTTGCTCACATCCAGGGTAAAAAGGGGAGTTGGGGAACTGCCAGGTTCTGATGGGAGCGATTATAGCCGGTTTCCTAGTCTTCCCCAGGGAAAGCGAATGTGGAAGTTGGCCTGAGATTCCTTCTTAAGCCAGTGAAGTGGATGAAGAGATAAAGGCAGCTGAAAACAGCAAAAGCACTGGGACTCCTGAGAACACTGGAGAACCCAGTCCCCTGTCACCGGTCCCCTGGCTGCAGAGCCAACAGTCAGGATGACCTTTCATTCACCAGGGCCAGATCATTTTATTTAACTATCTTTTGAAGTGTACTATCATCCAATGGGATGAACTTTCCTTTTATTTCATCATTATTGACTTATTTTATGTACACGGGTGTCTTGTCTGTGTGTATCTCTCAGTACCACCTGTGTGCCTGGTGCTCGCAGAGGCCAGAAGAGTTGGATCCCATGGGACGGGAGTTAGAGCTGGTTGTGAGCCATCGCTTGGATGATGGGAATCGAGTATGGAAACAGCCGCCAGCATTCTTAACTAATGAACCGTCTCTCCAGCTGCTACACAGAGTTAATTTTTTGTAAGAGGTTCTTTATCTGAATTTCCTGTAGATCCCAAACCCCGAGTAACAAGAACACCAGTAATCAGGCTAAGTCAGCATGACTATGGAATAAGTTAGTGGCCAGAGGACTGGGGGCCTCTCCCCTCTCTTTGGATTGAGTAATGTCCAGCGTTCTCTACCCCCCCCCCATAGGGTTGGGGATGGGGATGGGGGTGAGTTAACTACAAACATCTCAGAAGGATCTAGAAAAGGAATGAAACAGTCACAGAGCCCCTTACAGGCCCCTGGGGTGAGGGTAGGGGTCTGTTCTGGGTGCCTTCCACATTGCACCTGGAAACGGAGCACACAAACTCAACTTACCCAAGTCATATTACTATTGAAGAGGTGCAGACTAACTAGGGTTCTGCCTGTCAGCCTGGCTGCCATTCTCTTCATAAACTCGGATGTCAGCAGCTCACAGACATTGGAGGAAGGGTCAGTTAAAGCGTTTGCCTAAGCGCACCTCATTGGGATAGCAGACACTAGATAAAGTTCCTCTGGCAACCTAACGCCTGAACTACAAAGCTCATGGCCTTCCTGAGAAACAAGAGGCAAACCAGCAGTCAGAAGTGGCCTTGTCCAGCTCAGCACTGGAGGAAAAGGGGGGGTGGTGGTGAGGATGCCTTTGCTTGCATTGACCATGGGCCCTGTTCCCATCTGATCCAGTCTCTGCTTGGAGTAACTGCCTCTCACCTTTAGGGCAACAATAGAAGCCAGGTTCAAAGGGCCAGAGCATGTGAGGAGCCCACAGAGGTCCCCAGTGTGAGAATGAGATAAGACAGTGGAGTTCACTGGCTCTCAGTCGCCATGAGCAAACACTGCGCTCAAAAGAGCAAGCCTAGCGGGAGAGAGAGACCAAAGCGGGAGCCAGCTCGTGAAGACTCCGCTCTTGAGGACTAAAGCCTCAGAGCTACTCCGCCCTCTCAGAGAACAGACGCTGCACCTCCCCAGAAGGCAGAGCTCTTCTAGAGCTCGGGGTGTACCCTGAGCTGCCCAGAGATACCGTCACCCACAGATGCACCCGTGCATCGGCCCCCCGAGCCAGACGCGGAGGTTTCAACGGGTTTTCTCTGAAAAGTGGAAGTTCCTCATAGGAGGCAGGCAAGCTCCCATGCACCGCCTCTTCAGTGCTGGGATTAAAGGTTTGTGCCACCACTACCCAGCATAGTACAGCAACACTTTAATGTATAATTAATCTAATGAGAAGGAGAGGCATATTTTTGTTTGTTTTGAGACAGGACCTCATTTTGTACCCCTGGCTATCCTGGTTATGTAGAGCAGGTTAGCCTTTAACTCACAGAGATCCGCCTGCTTCTGTGTCCCGAGTGCTAGAATTAAAGGCGTGCGCCACCACAGCCCAGTGACAGATTCAATTTTTGTGTAGCCCAGGGTGGCATTGAACTAACAGTGCCTCTGTCTCCCGAGTACTGGAATTAAAACTGTGTGCCACTACTCCCTGGCCTCTAGTGGCTTAGCTCTGTACTCTGATCTTCAGGCAAGCTTTATTTGTTACAGAACAAACAAAACATCCCCACAGCATATAAAAACAAAATCACCAGGGAAACATGTTCTGTACGCTGGAAGAAAGCAGTCAATAGAAACTGGTTATGAGGAAGCCCAAGTACTAATTAAAAGAATAAAACCGCTACTTTAAATGTTTTAAGAATTGTGCCAGGCATGGTGGCACATGTATTTAATCCCAGCACTCGGGAGGCAGAGGCAGGCGGATCTCTTTGAGTTCAAGGATAGCCTGGTCTACAAAGCGAGTTTCAGGATGGCCAGAGCTACATAGAGAAACCCTTTCTCAAACAACAACAACAAAAGGTATTTAATTGGGTTTATGGTTTCAGAGGGTTAGAGTCCATGATGGCATAGCAAAGACATAGCAGCAGGGACATTAGAGAACTCACATCTTGTACCACAAGCAGGGAACAGAGAGGGAGGGCACACTGGGAATGACTCAAGTCTTTTTTTTTTTAAGATTTATTTATGTATTATGAATACAGTGTCTGCCTGCATGTATGCCTGCGTGCCAGAAGAGGGCACCAGGTCTCATTATAGATGGTTGTGAGTCACTGTGTGGTTGCTGGGAACTGAACTCAGTTTCTCTGGAAGAATACCCAGTGCTCATAACTGCTGAGCCATCTCTCCAGCCCCTGCTCAAGTCTTTTGAAACCTCAAAAACACACATCCTCCAACAAAGCCATACCTCCCAATTCTTGAGGGCTGGGATTAAAGGTGTGAGTCACACCACTCTGTTAAACACTTTCTTTTATGAAAGTCATGGTGTTTCGTCAGAGCAAGAGAAAAGTAACTAAGACACCCACCCACTTTGGGCAGCCTTATTCCCTGGGCTGGTATCCTGGGCTGCACAAAGCAGAGAATGTAGGCTGAGCACAAGCATTGATTATTCTCTTTCCTGACCGCAGATGCAGTGTGGCCTGAATCCTCAAGCTCCTGACCCTGCGACTTCTCTACCATGGTGGACTGTAGCTTCAAATTGTGGGGCAAAATAAAACCTTTTCCTGTAAGCCGCTTTTGCTGGGGTATTCTGCCACAGTGAGCATATACTAAAGGCAGATCATCTAGGTTCAAATCCTGCCTCTACCACATAGAAGCTGATTAGCTATAGTCCCCTGGAGGACCAGAGTCAATAGAATGAATCCATAGTAAAAGGGGATTAGTTAAACTGGCTTCCATGGTACAGTCTGGGTAGTCCAACAACGCATGTATTCAAACTGGAGAGGATGAGAACCTCTCTCTGCTCAGTCCATGAAGCTGGATATCTCAGCATTCAGTCTGGAACTGAAGACTGAGGATTCCCAGAGAGCCACGTGGTCTTCAGTTAACACTGAATGGAAGAGGGTTGGTTCTGTTCTCAGTGAAGAGCAGCAGCGGTGGTGGCAACAGCCTCAATCAAACTCACGGTGGGGACAGGCAGACAAGCAGTCAAAAAGCAAGGGTTCCTCTTGGATTTTCTTTTATTTGTGCTGCTACTGGCAGGTACCACCCACATTTAGTGCGCGTCTTCCAATTGTAAATAATCTAATCAAGAAAAGCCTTCTGGACAAGCCCAGAGTGGTTCTGCATCTCATCAAGTTGACACGAACCATCACAGACGCCAAGTGTGAGGTGACAGTTGGTCTTAGCTGTCGGCTTTCCTGGAGCTGTTTAGGATCTCTAGATGTGACTGTGGTGGCATCTCCAGAGAGGACTGACATGCTGGGCAGTGACTGAGAGTGGGAGAGCTTCCCTCCAATTCGGATGGCACCAGACAACGGGCTGGGGTCGTGAATGGAAAAGTAAGAGGAAGCGAGCAGACGCATGCAAGCTGCAATCTTCCTGAGCCCATATGTCTCTTGCTGCTGCCGTGGCCCACAAACATCAGATGCTAACTTCTGGGCCTTATGATGTGACCTCAAAACCAGTGACTCTTCAGGAGCTCTCAGGCCCTGCTCTTCCTTTCTTCTCTTAAAGAAAATGAAGCCATTTTTATTTGTTCATTTCTTGCATCTGAATTATTCTTCAATGACATCGTTGGCCTGAGATTTTTCACCATCATCCTTAACCACTACACAACTGTAACCAACCATTTTACAGGGTTTCCTTCTCCACCAACTTTGCAGAGGCCTATTCATTGCCCTAGTTTCTTGTTGTCACACAGGACCTGTAGATGGAGTGGCGGGCCTGCTTTTCATCCTGCCCAGCTCCCGCACAGCTAGCTTAGCCCCAGAAATAACAACACACAAGTTGTATTCATTTAAACACTGCCTGGCCCATTATTTCTAGCCTCTTCTTGGCTAACTCTCACATCATGACTAACCCATATCTAATAATCTGTTTGCCACCATGCCTTACCAGCATGAGTCTAGCCAGCGTCCGTCTTGGGAAGGGGAATCATGGCGTCTGCCTGTCTCTGCTTTCTTCCTCCCACAATTCTGTTCTGTCTTCCCAGCCTACCTATGTTCTGACCTATCAGGCCAAGCAGTTTTCTTTATTAATTGACCAATGAAAGCAACAGATAGATAGAAGGCACTCCTACATCACAGGACCTTCACTAATTTGACATACATAGTGTACTAGTTCTAGAGGAACAGAACTGATAGAAAGAGCATGTGCGGGTTCGCGCGCGTGCGCGCACACACACACACACACACACACACACACACACACGGGATTCACTAGAGTGGCTTACAGGCTGTGGTCCAGGTAGTACAGCAATGGCTGTCTACCAAGAATCCCGTAGCTGTTTAGTCCACAAGGCTGGATGTCTCAGCTGGTCTTCAGTAGATGCCAGAATCCCGAAGAAACAGACTCTAATGCCAGTGAAGGAAGGATTTGCAAGCGAGAGCAAGGGCGAGCAGGCAAACAGCAAAATCTTCCTTCCCCCACGTCCTTTATAGGCTGCCACTATAAGAGGGGACCCAGATTAAAGGTGGATCTTCCCACTTCCAAAGATCGGGATTAAATGTGGGTCTTCCCACTTCAAAGACTTAAGAAAAACTCCTCACAGTTGTACTCAGCTGATTGGATTTTAGTTAATTCCAGATGTAGTCAAGTTGACAACCAAGAACAGCCACGTAGGCTTATCAATGCAAGCACACAAAGACGAGCTTGGCACAAAAATTCATCTAAAATCAGACACTTTGACGGCAAACATAGGCTTAATATTCGATTTAATATAGAGCCCGATTTGCTGGCTGGCTAATGAGCCTCCCGTCTATCTACTGACTAAGCTGTGCAACCTGCAGCGTTTGCTGGGGAGGAAACAAAGCAGGAGGAGCAAAGGAAGAAATAGACACTCGGGTAGAAGGAAGGTGCCCTGCCCTCCAAAGAGAACACTGTGGCTCTGCAGGAAGCGTTGGTAGTTAGGGTGGAGGGAGGTGGGAGAGCGTCAAGCTAGACGCCTATCCTCCAAGAGAAAAATGGCACAGCTTTGGAAGCGAGAGCTGAAGGAACCTGGAAGCAAATGCTGCCAAACCTCTGTCAACTTCCTAGCTGTTCACACTCTGTGCTGTCTTCCCACCTCTGGGCCCCAGGCAGAGAAACAGGCATCCTAACATGACAGCAGAGCAGGAAGCCCTGGGAAATGACAGAATCATGCTAAACACACACACACACACACACACACACACACACACACACACACACAATGATTTTAGCCCGTGTGTTTTAAAATTCCTCCCTGAAGGCAGCATTGGGTTGCTACAGCAACCTGGCTCTGTAGGGCGTCCGGGTTGCCACATGCCCCCTGCACCTGCAGTCCAGGGGTGTTCCTCAGCAGCTCTGGGGGGCTGCCAGAGTGGACCTCTCACACAGTGCTCCAGAGATTACATCTGTTCACTGCCAGTGCCTGACAGCAGCCTTGTCCCAGATTAATAATTTCATGGAAAATACCGGCTCATCAGGCAGGGTGGCACAAGCCTATAGGGAGCACTGGGGAGGTAGAGGCAGGGGATCACTTGACTCCAGGTGTTCAAGACCAGTCTAGACAGCATCCTGAAACCCATCCCCCAACATAAAATAAAAGTAAACTACAGGCTCATTGCCCACCATGTAGGATTTCTTGGGTTCGATCCCAACACTGATGTAGGGGGTGGGGTGAGGTGGGGTGGTGGTGGGAGCCAGGTGTGGTGGTATATACTTGCAATCCCTGCACTTGAGAGGTGAAGGCAGGCAGCTCAGGAATTCAAGCTCATCCTCCCTTAAAGCAAGCTTGAAGCTAGCCTGGGCTACAAGACCCTATCTCAACAAAAACAAAATGGAAGTGTTGAAAGCCTTGCCTCGCATGCACAAAAGCCCTGACTGAGTTCTACTTTCAGCAATGCAAGAATAGTTTCATTGTTTTAAATATTTTATTTTTATGCCTGAATATTTTGCCTGCATTTTTGTCTGTGCATGACGCGTGTACCTGGAGGTCTGAGCAAAAAATAGTAGTTTTCAAAAGGCTTACATCCTATTCAAATTGATATATGGCCTTTTTTGCTTGTTTTGTTGGTGTTTGTTTGTAACTACTTTTTTGAAACAGGGTCTAATCTAATAGACCCGGCTGTCCCAGAGGCCTTTTGTTTTATTGCCTCATCAAAACACATGCAGTCACATTCCCATCTCGTTTGATATTGAGCAAATGAAGGCAGTTGGTTTTGACTCTAGTCTCCACTTCGCATTTGGCAAAGCCCCTGGGGACAGGACCGGACCTGCTGCTGAGTGGCGGTGCCCTCCTCCCCAAAGATCCATATACTCAATGTCAGTACATATGCCGGGATTCTGTACCCAGTCAGGAGTCATATATCATGTCCTTACAAAACACAGGCAAGTGAGAGAGAAGAAAGGACCTCTCTTCACAGTCCCTGGGACGGTGCGGAAGGATCTGATCTAGAGTCCTGGCGCCCTCGCGTGGCCACTCTTGTTGTTGCCCTTCTGGTCTCTTGAAAACCTGCTGCCGGCCACACAAGGTCAACCTGCTGGGCCCAAGGAACAGCAAGCTCCTTGACTGTGGAGCGCTTGGAGGAAGACGATGATGCTGCCCGGCCAAGAGGCAGGAATGATGGTTCTGAAAGGAATAACTGAATGGCTTCTGCCTTTGTACCTTATTTGTAAGAAATGGGATAGGTAATAATTGCCTCTGTTGCCAGCAGTGGTGACACGTGCCTCTGATCCTAGTACTTGGGAGGCAGAGGCAGGCAGATCTTTGTGAGTTCAGGGCCACCCTGGTCTATAAAGTGAGTTCCAGGACAGCCAGGGCTACACAGAGAAACCCTGTCTCGACTCAGCAGGGACCCGTGTTTTCCATGCAAACCTGGCAACATGATTTCAATCCCCAGAACCCACATGTAGGTGAAAGAGAACCCAACTCCACAGAGCTGTCTTCTGACCTGCACACACACCTCCACACACACTACACACATAGTAAATACAATTTCACAAAATTTGGAGTCAGGTGTGGTGGCTTCTGCCTATCATACCAGCACTGGGAATGTGGGGACAGAAGGATTCTAGGGTTCACTGGCAGCCAGACTAGCCACGTCCGTGAGTTCCCAACTCAGTAAGAGACCCTGCAACACACAATAAGGTGGTGCGGAGGTTAAGAGCGCTGCTGCTCTTCCAGGCGACCCACAAGGAAATTAACATCTGCGATTCCAGTTCCAGGGGAATCTGCTGTCTTCTTCTGACCTCAGCAGGCACCAAACACAGATACAGTATGTGCTGCACAGATATGCTGCAAGCGAAACAACCATACATACAAATAAAATTTAAACATTAGATAAAATAAAATAAGGTGGAGAACGATTGAGGAAGACACCAGACACTGACTTTTGGCTCCAGGTGCCTGTGCACATAGGTGTGTATGCACACTCATATGCCTTCACACACACAAAGAGAGAGAGACAGAGAGACAGAGACAGAGATACACAGAGGAAAAAAACAAAAGAAATAATCACAGTCCAGATGTCAGAGCACATTCATCTAATCCTAGAATTTAGGATGCTGAGATTGAAGAATTGCTGAATTGACAGCCACACTAAGTCCCAAAGCAAGATTCTGGCTCAAAAAAATAAGTAACTATGCTAGGGACATGGTTCAGCTGGTAGGGGGCTTGCCTAGAATGCACGAAGGCCTGGGTTCGAGCCTCAACATGGTATAAGTCAGATGTGGTAGTTTATGTCTGTCATCAACACAGAAGGTGGAGAATCAGAGCCAACCCTGACTACCTAGCAAGCTTGAGGCCAGCCTGGGATACGTGAAACTATATATATTTTTGGGGTGTGGGGTTCGATACAGGGTTTCTCTGTGTAACCCTGGCTCTCCTGGAACTCACTCTGTAGACCAGGCTGGTCTCAAACTCAGAGATCTTCCTGCCTCTGCCTCCCGAGCACTGGGAATAAAGGCTTGTACCACCACCACCCAAAATAATTTTTAAAAAGTAAATTAAAAGCTAGGAGGTGGTGGTGCATCACGCCTTTAATCCCAGTGTGAGTCAGAGACAGACAGATCTGTGAGTTTGAGGCCATCTTGGTCTACAGAACAAGTTCCAGGACAGCCAGGACCACACAAAGAAACCCTTTCTCAAAAGCAAACAGAAAGTACATTAAAAAACAAAACAAAGGACTGGAGAGATGGCTCAGTGGTTAAGAGCATTGACTGTTCTTCCAGAGGACCTGAGTTCAATTCCCAGGAACCACATGGTGGCTCACAAAAATCTGTAATGAGATCTGGTGCCCTCTTCTGGCCTACAGGCATACATGCAGACAGAATGTTGTATACATAATAAGTAAAATCTTTTTTTAAAAAAGTAAAACAAAGAAACAACATGGAAGAAGTGTTGTTCAGTGGTAGACTACTTGCCTAGCACACTCACGGTTCCCTCCCCTGCTAAATAAACCACGGCAGTAACAGCTCAGTGCTATCCAGGTGCCGGGCACTGGAGCTGTGCTGCTTGGTTCTGGTCCAACATGCGCTCTACCTCTCTTCCTAAGCAGAACGTGACTCTTTAATATTATTTTGTTTTTTGAGACAGGGTTTCTCTGTGTAGCCCTGGGTGTTTTTGAACTCACAGAGATCCGCCTGCCTCTGCCTCACGAGTGCTGGGATTAAAGGCGTGTGCTACCGCTGCCCAGCTGACTCTTTAACATTTGAAAAATTATTACAGTTATATATTTTAAGGGTGTGAGGGCACGTGTACCACAGAACAGGGGGTCGGCAGCCTCCTTTCACCACGAGGCCCCACGCAGGCCGGAAGTCAGATTGTGCGCAAGCTCCTTGACCCACCCAGTCGTCTCTCTGACCCTACAGCCTGAATTACTGCACTGTTGTACTCTGTCCCTGCCCGTTAAAGTGAGCGGGCCTGGGTGACCACTCCCACTGTAGCCAGGGGCGTGTTCTGGAAAGTTCCATCCTCTCCCTCCGTGCAATGTGCATAACCAAGCACAAAGATGATGGGACAAACTTCCATATTCTCTTTTTTTAATTTATTTATTTTATGTGCATTAGTGTTTTTCTTGCATATATGTCAGTGTGAGGGTGTTGGGTCCCCTGGAACTAGAGTTACAGGCAGTTGTGAGCTGCCATGTGGTTGGTGGGAATTGAACTCAGGACCTGTGGAAGAACAACCAGTGCTCTCACCGCTGAGTCATCTCTCCAGCCCCCGCAAACTCCCATATTCTCAAGCACAGCCCTTAGCAGTTCTTGTAGTTACAAAAGGCTGAATCTGGACTTCCTAGTGCCTAGAAAAAAATGGTTCTATATGAGAAATTCTGGACTTTAAAAAGCTCAACAGCTCCCTCTTGTTTTTTGAGACGGGGCTTCATAAAGCAAGGCTGGCTTTGAACTTAATGTAGTCATCAAGAGTAACCTTGAACTTGGGGTCCTCCCACCTTTACCTCCCGAGTGATGGGATATGGTGTGTGCCACCATGCCTGGTTTGTGCATGCCAGACCCTCTAATAAGGGAGTCTCCAGCCCTCATTTATTTCTGACAGAAACCTGCAGCAAAGTTACAGTGAACACAAATTCCGCGTTGAGAAAAACAATGAAGTCTTGAAAAAGTGAAGGAAATGCGCCAGATCATACAGCAGAGTAGCAGAGCTGAGATTTATTCCAGGTTGACCCACAGTCTTCCTTCCTGCCATAGTCCCCAAGGAAAAGGGGATCCTTACAGGAAGACAGGCGGATCAGCAGGAACCAGCTATTGAACACACGTCTACAGACAGAATGCTGCCAGGTCCCACATGCCTGTGCGGGAGACACGACGATACGGCCCCAACCCATGGAGCTTCTATTTCAGTAGAAGAAGATGAGCAAGTATATATTTAGGTCAAAGAGTGTAAGTACTAGGAAAAACTTGGGCAGGTAAAGGGGGTGTGAGCTGCCATATGGGTGCTGGGAATTAAACCTGGATCCTCTGTATGAGCAGTCAGTGAACTACTGAGCCATCTCTCTAGGCCTGAGAGAGCTATTTCTCAGAGGAACTCACAGACATCTGAGGTGATCTGCCCACAAGCAGGGAGGAAAAAGGAATGGCATGAGTCAAGTGTAGGCCAGGCGACAGAGGCCCCGGGCAGGACATGCTGGGGACTTCTGGGTATACACGGTGAAGGAACATTAAGTGATGGGGTGGGTGCAGCAGGCAAGAGCCACAGGTGAGGTGGTGGGACAGCAGGACGGAGAGGTGGTGGGGCGGCAGGACGGAGAGGTGGTGGGACGGCAGGACGGAGAGGTGGTGGGGCGGCAGGACGGAGAGGTGGTGGGGCGGCAGGACGGAGAGGTGGTTGCGCTGTGGTAAGAAATTGTGGCTTTTACTCAATGAAACAGGAAATCGCAGGAAGGTTTTGATCACAAAATAGATCCAATCTATAACCTGACTGATGTATGGAACAATGAGAGGACAGAAGAAGGGGGATAGAGAGGGAAGGGATGAGAGGAGACAGGTAAGGAGCCTTGCGGGGAGTGCAGGAAGCCTGAGCGTGTGGAGTTCTTGCATTAATGTGTGTTGTTGGCATGAGCAGGCATGTCAAGGACCCTAGCCTCAGACCCATGGGAAGAGTGCAACCCCACCTCACCCCCAGGTGAGGCTGAAGAATGGCAAAGTCTTCCTCTGGTCCACGTGCAGATGTTCACACATCTGCACAAAGCGTCCATCATAGCTTTCTCTCTGGGATATTACAGCCTCAAGACTGCTCCCTTATAGAGCCTGCTCCTACCGAGTACTTAAAGCTCCTCCTCGTTCAGTGGACACAGTAACTCTGCCTCATTCGTTATCTGTGTGCATTAACCCATCTCCTCGTCATCTGTGTGTGCGCACTAACCCATCTCCTCGTCATCTGTGTGTGTGCACTAACCCATCTCCTCATCATCTGTGTGTGCGCAATAACCCATCTCCTCATCATCTGTGTGTGCGCACTAACCCATCTCCTCATCATCTGTGTGTGTGCACTAACCCATCTCCTCATCATCTGTGTGTGCGCACTAACCCATCTCCTCATCATCTGTGTGTGTGCACTAACCCATCTCAACATCTGTGTGTGTGCACTAACCCATCTCCTCATCATCTGTGTGTGTGCACTAACCCATCTCAACATCTGTGTGTGTGCACTAACCCATCTCCTCATCATCTGTGTGTGTGCACTAACCCATCTCCTCATCATCTGTGTGTGTGCACTAACCCATCTCCTCATCATCTGTGTGCACTAACCCATCTCCTCATCATCTGTGTGTGTGCACTAACTCATCTCCTCATCATCTGTGTGTGTGCACTAACCCATCTCCTCGTTATCTGTGTGCACTAACCCATCTCCTCATCATCTGTGTGTGTGCACTAACCCATCTCCTCATCATCTGTGTGTGTGCACTAACCCATCTCCTCATCATCTGTGTGTGTGCACTAACCCATCTCCTCGTTATCTGTGTGCACTAACCCATCTCCTCATCATCTGTGTGCACTAACCCATCTCTTCATCATCTGTGTGTGTGCACTAACCCATCTCCTCGTTATCTGTGTGTGTGCACTAACCCATCTCCTCATCATCTGTGTGTGTGCACTAACCCATCTCCTCGTTATCTGTGTGTGTGCACTAACCCATCTCCTCGTCAACATCTGTGTGCACTAACTCATCTCCTCATCATCTGTGTGTGCACTAACCCATCTCCTCGTCAACATCTGTGTGCACTAACTCATCTCCTCATCATCTGTGTGTGTGCACTAACCCATCTCCTCGTCATCTGTGTGTGTGCACTAACCCATCTCCTCGTTATCTGTGTGCACTAACCCATCTCCTCGTCATCTGTGTGTACTAACCCATCTCCTCATCATCTGTGTGTGTGCACTAACCCATCTCCTCGTTATCTGTGTGCACTAACCCATCTCCTCATCATCTGTGTGTGTGCACTAACCCATCTCCTCATCATCTGTGTGTGTGCACTAACCCATCTCCTCTTCATCTGTGTGTGTGCACTGACCCAGTTCTCTGTCCAACCCTATATAATAAACATGCTGGGCTCACAGGGCGCTGCAGCTTCTCCACCAGAGCTCAGTGGTGGAGAACCTAAGCTTTTCCCTGTGTGTTTTTCCCTTCCTCATTCTATCTCTGGGGCACAAGAAGAAGGGGGACCTCAGTAGGGGCAGGAGATGAAGGTGAGCAGCACTCCCACATTGTACACATCAAGAACAAAGCTGACATGGGAAATAGGGGAAGAAAGCATGACCGTAAGCCTTAGGGAGACAGCAGGGGAATTGTGTAACCTGTGAGGTGCCAGAGTGGGTGAGCCTGTGGATGGTTAAGGCCTGGTCCTCAGGGAGTGGGCATTCAACAACTGTACTCAGCTCCCAGGATGCCAGTTCCCCATTCTCCTCTCCCCTGGCACTCCCTCACCTTTAAACAAAGAAGCAGCCAAAGGTATCAAGAAATTAGTCAGTGTAGCCAATGGTATTTTAAGAAAACTGAGCCCGGCATGGTGGCACACCTCTGAAACCTCAGCACCTGGGAGGTGAAAGCAGGTGATCAGGGTTCGAGGCCAGGAAGACAGGGAGACAGGATAAGGCGGAGGATGGAGTCAGGAGTTTGTACCTGATACACCCACGACTATAGTAGAACAGGGCAGGCATTGACTGGGGTCCTCAGTCAGGGGTTTTTGTTTTGTTTTTTTAAATTTTACTTCTTCAGACAGTAGTATGCTATGTGTCCTAGGTTGTCCTCAAACTCAAAATCCTCTTGCCTCGGCCTCCAGAACACTGAGAATGCCACATGCCATGAGATCTAATTCTCAGTGCTATGTTGGAGACAGTAACATTCAAACTATAGCACCACGAAATCTGACAACTACCAAGGTTCTAGGAGAGACAAACAAGACCGAACTGGAGTAGGATTACCCGGGGGACAGAACACATGTAGGATGTACCTCTGGACTCACTGTGGGAAAAGCCCTCAGGACAGACACGAACAAGAAAGATCTGTTTTCTTTTCCACACCAAGAAAGGTGCTAGGCATATGTCAAAGCCAGAGTAAGTCATTCCTAGACAGAGCCCTGCCTGGGGTGAGGAAAGGCAGCAGTAGAAGAGGAGACACCATGCTCAGGGAATGAAATGTCACAATTGTTCTGCCTCTTCGCTCCCTTCATGGGACATCCCAGACAAAGTTTCACAAGACACAACCTAACAAATACTAGGATAGTTTTTAATTTAAAAAAAAAAAAAAAAAAGCCCACCAAGTCTGCGGGCAGTGCTCTAAAATACAGCGGAAACTACCATGAGTACCAGAACCTCACTTCACTGGCTTGCAGGGTCCCTCAGTGAGAGCAAAGGCTTTCCAGAAGTTTCCACATAATTGTACGCTGTCCCCGTTTTTAGAAGGCCCTTACTGAAGCAGGTATAGTGACACACATCTTTGATTCCAGTACTCAGGAGGCAGAGGAAGGCAGATGTCTCTGAGTTCAAGACCAGCCTGGTCTACAGAGTGAGTTCCAGGACAGCCAGGGCTACAATAGTGAGACCCTGTCTTGGAGGGAAAAAAAAGTCCTTACTGAGAGGAAACGAGGCACAGAGGTAAAGGAACTGGTATGAGGTCAGACTACAAGAGACACACACGAAGGACCAGAAATCCATCCTCCTGAAATGCTACCCAAGGGTCATTCTATAGCTACTGAAGCTGCGATCTTCTTCAGGAAGTCGTGGCAAGGGCCAGGCTGGGACTTGATGCCTGTGACCTGGACCACAGCCTGGCACACAGGATTCCCTGAGGCGGATGCCCCAACAGCCCCTTGTCTGTGATACATCTCCTTCCTATCAAGCCCAACCCTCCTGGCGGAAAACCAGCTGCACAGCTTCATCCACATCATGAACGATGTGGGAGGCCTCTAGGAGCTCCGGACTGAAGCTGAAGTCTCGGTGGCCATGGAATGGAAGCTGCGCCCCTTCGGAGCCTGGGTCCTGAGAACTGTGTATGCCCGTGCATACCAGGATGGAGACACAGCTCTGGATTGTTGAAGGCTGCCGCTTCTGCTGTCCACCAGTCCCACGTTCCTCTCCACGCTTTGCCATTTGCAGGTGCTGGTTGAAAAGGTTGGCACCATAGACATCGGACACAGGGTTATCACTGGTAGGGCAGCAACACCGAAAAGAAAAGAGAAAATCCAAACTTAATGTGGCAAAGCCACCAGGATAGAGATCAGCCTGGGAGGAGGGGGTGTGACTCAGCTGCAGGGAGGCCAGGGTAGTGTGGGCAGATGAGCAGAGGAAGCCGGAGATGGAGACAGAGGGCTTACCCTATAGCATAGAGCTTCCTGACGGGGGCAGACCAGCCTCGCCTCTCAGCCTGCTGCCTCATCACGTCCTCTGCGTACTGGTAAGTGAGGATGCTGGGTTTGCCCATCAAGCCCTCATACTTCAGCTCCTTGCCCGTTACTTTCCGGTAGATGGCTTCCAGGCAGAGCAGAAAGGTGCCATGACCAAACCTGCCCAAGAAGAGATCTCAGCAATCCAGTCTTCAGGGCACTGGCTGTTCTCCAAGCGGTCTGTGCGCCCCACCTGAATTCCCCTCCCTACAGTCATTGCGCATGAAGAAAATGAGGCAAGAGCAGGCAATTTTCCCAGGGTCGTAAGCTAGGGTCAAAACCTGATAGCCTCACCCCCAAACCTTACGTTGGTTTTTTTGTGCTGTGACCAGCAGAGGACAACTGTATGGAGTCAGTTCTCTCCTTCACCTTTACATGGGTCCATGGATCACACCCATCTCACCAGGCCCCTAATCCCCGAGACTGGATGCTATTCTACAACCTCCGGCGCCATCCTTCCAGTGGCGCATACTGACCACTAGGTGGAAAGAGCATGCCTACTGGTCCCCACAGCTTTGATTCAGTGTCCTTAAAACAAGGAGGACATGCCCTTCTCTGTCCTCCTTAGGGTCTGGATCTTACATGGTCCCTAGCTGATGACAACTTGGGAGGGTGGAATCTTCAGAAAGAGGATCCTGCTAGGAAACAAGCCACTGGCGGCATACGCCTGCCTGTCACTCTACCCCTCTGCTCCCAGCTAGCATGAGGGGAGTGGTTTTTGTACTATAATGTTCAACCCATCACAATGTTCTGGTCACCATAGGCCCCAAATCAACAGAGCCGAGATGGATCTTCCTCCTTTTAAGTTGCTAACTTCGGTATTTTGTCAGGGTTGCAAGCTAACAGCCCTACTCCACTGCTTTAGGTGGCAACCTAAAACGCTAACATGATGCTGACAGTCATTCTGGAATCTACATGAAGGAGCAAAGATTATGCTTCAGGAAGGTGTGTGTTTCCTTGATAGAGGAGAGACTGAACACAGGCCCCAGACTGCCAACCTGACTTCTTTTAATGAGAAAGCAATAAACTTACTTGTGTAGAGTGTTTTTGTCTTCCATCCTCAGTGCTAAGCCAAACCCTAATAGTCACTGTTGCCTGGACTTACATTCAGGATCACTCTTTTACATAAGAATAACATTTTCTGGCTGGGCATGGTGATGCATGCCTTTAACACTGGCACCTGGGCAGTTGAGAAGTGATGTGGGAATCTATGTATGCTGTGAATATGGTTTATTATTATTGGATAATAAAGAAGTTGCTTTGATCTTTGATAGGGCAGAATAGAGATAGGTGGGAAAACTAAACTGAATGCTGGGAGAAAGTAAGCAGAGTCAGAGAGAAACCATGTAGCTGCCACAGGAGACAGACACCAGATGCTGGATGGGACTTTACAGGTAGGCCACAGCCTCGTGGTAATACACAGATTAATAGAAATGGGTTAATTTAAGATGTAAGAGCTAGCTAGAAATATGTATAAGCTAATAGGCCAAGTAGTGTTTTAATTAATACAGTTTCTGTGTGGTTATTTATGGTCTGGGCAGCCAGGAACAAACAAGCGGCCTCCTGAGTGCAGCCTTGCTTTTACAGGGAGCTCTAGGCCAACCAAGGCTAAATGATAAGACAACAAAATAACTCCATTTTCTTTTTGTTTCTTTGTTTTTATTTTGTGAAGCAGGACTTTGCTGTATCCCAGGCTGGTCTGAGGCTGATGTTATCTGTGTGTTCTTCTGTCTCTGTCTTCTCAGTGCCAGAGTTGCTGCTGTGAACCACCACATCCAGCTAACTTTGAGAGTGTTGAGTAAACAGTCAGGCATGGTGGCACACACCTGTAATCCCAACACTCAGGAGGCAGGTGGAGGATAATTATGAGTTCAAGGCTAGCTTGGACTACACTGAGTCACAGACAAGTCAAAGCTACAGAGTGAGACCTGTCTCCAACAATACAAAAATAATTGTGTGGAAAAAAAAAAAAGTCTCAAGCCAGGTGATGGTGGCCAAACACCTTTAATCCCAGCAGCACTCAGGAGGCAGAGGCAGGCAGATCTCTTTGAGTTTGAGGCCAGCCTGGTCTACAGAGTGAGTTCCAGGACAGGTTCCAAAACTGTCTTGGAAAACAAACAAACAAAACAAAAAACAAAAAAAAAAATATCAAATATGGCTTCTTTGAATGGAAAAATCATCTCAAATCTGGTCTATAAACTAGTTTTCCCCTTGTTTTTCAACTCATAGCTACATACCCAACTCCTACCTGATCCCCATCTAAAATCAACATGTCCTAACCTATGAATAACAGAGAAAACACCAAACCTCCTGCTAAAGAATACACTTTAAATACACTAGGGGGAACTGGGGCAGGAAGACAATGAACTGAAGTCAACTTGAGCTACATGGTTCGGTCCTGGCTCACAGAGAGAGAAAGAAAAGGAGAGGGGAGCATCACAGGAAGAAAGCCCTGCCTCTTCGAGGCTGTCTAGAACACTCTCTGCTGACCATGCTCAGTCTCTGGAAAACTGAGAAGACACTAGGTTCTGGAATCCCAGTCAGAGCAGCCATCAGCTGGCTTTACAACAAGGCACCCTGAGGGTCACAAAAGAGGTACTACCAGCCCGAGAAAAGGGCAGGATGCGGGTACCCACAGCTGGGTCTCAGTACTTGGCTCTACACCATGGGAATAATCCTGGTTTATAATCCCAGCTTTCCCCATCCTAGGGCTCACATACAAAGGCAAACAGAGAAGTGAGGGAACCCGTGCAGAGGGAGAATCCTGAATACGCACCCACTGACATACCTTAGAACTACCTATTTGATGGACGTGTTCTGAGACCAGCAGGGTAAAAAAAATCACTCAACACATCTTCATGCTCAGTAACCTCTAGTTTTAGTTTAATAATTGACAAGAAGTAACTCTTGAAAGCCCTTACTCTCAACGACCACATTAGTGTGGTACCTACAGGGCTTCTCAGGGAAAAGTCAGGGATACTGTGTTCTCACCTGGGCATCTTGGCTTCAGCCATCCACAGGAGATCCATGTTGCTAGCCAGGACAGGGAGGTGGGGATATGGAGCTGTCACCTGGCCAGTCCCAGGGTTCCCATTGCTAAGGAGGACATCCATAATCAGCTGCAGATTTGTCTCCCAGCGGACTGGTTCCCCAAGAAGGAGGACCCCTAAAAAATCAAAGGCACAGGGATAAGAAAGCAGGGCACTTGGACTGCCCTTTTGTGGTAGGAAGACCCTTCAGAGACAACAGAAGCCAGTTAGCAATACCCACCCAGAGCTACAGGCCTACTAAGGTGCACATCTGGGCAAGAGTATGGTTCCCTGAGCATCCCTGATCAAGCCACGTCCCAGGACACCCTGGGCAAACAAAGTCAGGGTCCAGCAAGGAGTACCCTAAGGGTGTCCTTTGTGTCCACTGCTGTTTCATAAAAGCAGCAAATCTCATGCTGCTGCTCCTGTTGATGGACTCTATCCACCACACCTTACCCCACAAGTGCTACTGTTCTCAACAGGGCCTGGCTCTCTCAGTCACATCTCTGAGCCTAATAGCCAAGCAGAACTTGGGTTGAGGGGAGCCTTGAGCTCTGATCCTAACTCAGCCAAGTTTTCTGTGGAACTGTGCCAGTTACTCACCACTAAACCTCAGTTGCCTCAACTACATTTGAAATGAAAAGGAACATGGGCCCCTGAAATATGGCTCAGGAATCAAGGGCTTGCCTAGCATGAACAAGGCCCTAAATCCCAACCCTAGCAATACAATAAATACATGAAAACTAAGGCCTGGCATGGTGGCATACGCCTAGGGCACTATTACCTGGGAGGTGGAGACAGGATGATAATTTACAGATGGTTGTGAGGTATCATCTGGGCACTGGGATTCAAACCTTACGCTGCAAGAGCATCAAGTATTCTTTATCGCTAAGCCTTACAAAATATTCTTGTACAGTTTAACAATTTTTTAAAATGATCATATAATCAAGAGACTCAGCCGGGCAGTGGTGGCGCGTGCCACTTGGGAGACAGAAGAGGGCAGATCTCTGTGAGTTTGAGGCCAGCCTGGTCTACAGAGTTCAAGGACAGCCAGGGCTACACAGAGAAATTCTTTCTTGAAAAACAAACAAAAAATTACCAAGAATTGTTCTCCATTTGAGACATCAATTCAGCAATGGCGATTCTGCCCACACACCTGTACTGCACCGTAGATACAGCCTGTCTCTACTGCTGGAGCAGTCCTGCCCACTCTGGTTGGCGCAATCATTTTACTTCTCAGATAACATTTACAATCTTCTCACCAGGACATTTTCCTTACGCTTCGGGTACAGTTGGGGCATTATACTACACTAACTACTTTGTTTCGTTTTGAGATAAGAGTCTCATTGCGAAGTCCAGATTAGCCTTATCCTTCAGCTCAGCCCCTGCCCCCCAAGTGGTAGACTACAAACGCACCACCACACTGGCCACTGATTGCTTTCTGATGTGGGTCATGGGAAAGTTATTTTACTTCAGAAAGGCAACAAGATGTTACAATGTCTTTATTGCCCAAGGGGAGAGCTAAGCAACACCGGACTAAGCTGTCCATACCTATCTACTGCAGAGTTGCTGAGCTTACAGTTCTTCACCACAGTAAGAACCATCATACATGTCTGAGTACTGAGCTGAGCCGAGAGGACAGGTAGAGCTAGATGCCAGTGACTCGGGTCCTGGTGTGCAGGGCCACCTTCAACACAGAGAGGGAAAGAGGGACCTACATCTACCCAGACACATGCCCTTTTTACCTTCAATGGCAGGGAAGTCATTCCTCGGGCGCTGCTAAAAGACAAAGAGGCCATCAATGCTAGTCACTTTCCATTCCTGGAGTATCCAGTCTCTAGAGTTGAGTAGCAGGACAGACAGGTTTCACACAGCTCAGACACCACCTCCAAGGACCAGTTCAAGCCAAGTGGCAGAGGGAACTTAGCAAGGAGAGCATAAAGGGAAGACAAGGCCCAGACTGGGTTCAACACAGGCTGAGGAACGCCAAGTGGCAAGTTGGCCAGGAGGGGCAGTGTCAGCTATGCGTCTCCAGGCATGACAGAAAACAAGGTCCTGGCCCAGCAGGTCAATCAGGGCGCTAAAGGAGGAAGTAGCCCGAGAGAGGAGCTCTCTGGGCATGAGGACTCTCTTATCTTCATACCAGTTCTAGAGGATTTCTCTTAATCAGCCTTGGGCCTATTCTTCCCTGGGTCATTGCAGTCTTGGCTCTGAGATGAGCCACCTCTCCTGTGTTGAACTCAGCCTTGGTGTTATTCTGAGATGTGTTCCCACGCTATAGTTTAGTTCTTCACAGAATTTAGTGACTCAAGAGAAAGCTCTCAAAGGATAGGATCTGTTCTACAACTAGAAAATTCTGGAAGGAAAACTTATAATCTATTTTCTACTAAATCAATGAAGTAAGTTTATTTGTCTAAAATTGTATTTCATCAAATCCTAAATTGTTGGCATAAGCTATTAAATATATATAAATTTCCAAAAGGAATAGCCAATGGGCACCTCAAGAGCCATACTCCAAAGGGTGGTCAATGAGTGGCCTGGAACTGATGATCCCAAGAAATAAGAAATCACAGGCTGGGGAGTAGCTTAGCAGTGGAGACTTCCCAAGCCAGTACAACCCTGGTTTGACCACCAGAACTGCAAAAGGAAATCAAGCCACTGTGTTCAAATATGAGCTAAATAGCAAGGGCAGTGGGAAGACACAGACTCCTCAGTGTTTTCTCCTCACAAGGCAGCCTCTTTGGACTGTGCTTCAGGGTAAAGGAGCAGCAGTGAGTCACGCACCAAGGTTACTGATAGCCTGCAGAAAACCTGGGAAAGCCACTGTTAAGTGGAGGAAGTGTTACGACAAAGCACAAGGCGAGGGCGAGGAGCCCACTGCTTCTCTCAGCCATGCTCATCTTCCCAGAGAACAAAACCCTTGGCCAGATACACCTCTCCAAGCCCAGTGCAGGAGCAACCACAACACAAAATGCAGCTCCCAGCAGAAGGGTAGGAAGATCAACAAGGGGAACCAACACAGGGAACAGGAAGACAACCAGGAGTTTGTGGAGGGTGAAGTGACCCACCCTGTCCTTATTACCGTGGTCTTCGGCCGCCGCTCGAGGTCCACCATGTCCAGCTCTGGGAAGGCTGTTCGCACCTCATCTGTTGTTACCACATTCTGGAAGCCTAATCTGGAGCAAGATCAGGGCAGCAAAGCTACACAGTTCTGAGGAAGATGTTTTATAGACACCTCAGGTCACAGGTGAGCAGATCCAGGGCCAGTCCTGACCATGGCAGGCAGGGAGCTATCATAAACCCCACTGGCACCAAGTGGCAGCCTGTGGACCGCACAGGCAGAGCAGACACATGCAACACCAGTGTAATCCTTGTGTCCCACTAGGGCACATTCCAGGTACCAGATCCTACACCAGCAAGACCCAGAGAACAGAGGCCAAACCCACGCGTACTCAAGGAGCTTATGCCACACTCAGGGCCCATTCAAACTGGTGCTCCATGAACAGTATAGTGCAGCCCTAAGAACTGGGTTGGGAGGAGAATCTTCTGTGGATGCGAACTGGTGAATAGCTGTTTCCTCTGGATTGAAACATTCCCTCTTGGAAGGTGGGAATCCCTGAAAGTTATCTGAGCCACAAGCTCCCTCTCTGATCTCTTCATACTTCCCTCCCCTGGGGAAGAGACACTCCCACCAGCCAAGCTGTGCAGAGAGCCCGGGGAAGCAGCTTCACCAGCCAGCACTCACGCTAGCCTACACTTCTCTGGGATGGGCTTTTGGTGACATGGCTGCCTCTCACCCCAATTAACTGGCTGATTCATTGAGTTGCGGTGCCCTATCTGGGTTGAATAGATGTTTGTTGACATCTCCCCAGGAAAGGCCACCCAACAGTCACTAAGAAGTAGAGGGAACTAAATCACAGTCAAACCCCATTCAGCAAGGAAGGGGTGGTCATGCAGAAAACCAGGCTGACTTCAACCTGCTCTCCTCTAAGATCTGCTGCCACCTTCCTGTCCCTAATTCCATCCACAATCTTAACTAGACATGGTTTCAGATGACTCAAAACCAGTCTCCCCAGATGTTTATTCTAACAGACCCTCCCAGCAGCTGGGGCCTAATTGGCTCTCCACTGCTCTGAGCTTACCCCAAGACTTTCCAGCCCCAGCCTACCCTTCCTCTCTCTAATGCCCAACTCCACCCATTCCAACTGCCTGCCCTGCCTTCCTAGGAAGTCTTAACCCCTTCCAGGGCACCACCACACCATGTCTGAAGCTACAAGGCACTCCTGCTCCAGAGCTGTTTCCCTCTATACTTCGAGGCTTAGTACCTACAACCCATCTCATTCTTTGTAACTTCCACTGCATTCCATCTTTTCCATTTTTATAAAAACACTGATATAGCTGGGGAGGGAACACGTGTGGAGGTCAGAGGACGACTTTGGTCGTCAGTTCTCCTTCCACTGGGTGGGACCTGGAGATCTAACTCCCTGCTTAAGCTGAGACGCATCTCCTTGGCCCTGTGCCATCTTTTCTCCTATGTGGGAGCTGGGATTCAAACCAAGGCCTCATGCATGATAGACAAATACTCTACAATTGAGCCTCATTCCCAGCCCTCATCTCGTAATAGTTCATCTTTTTATATGTATAAATGTTACATTTATGGACATTACGGAACAACCTGTGGAGTCAGTTCCTCCCCTTCCACTGTGTGGGTCCTGATCACACGCAGATGGTTAGGCATGACAGCAGAGCCCTCACAGCTGAGTTAGCTTCCCAGCCTGTGATGACTCTCATCCTAACTGGACCTACATTCAACTAAGAGACATGAATCGGGAAAAACTAACTGAGGGGGAAAGGCCTCCCAAGAATAGGGGATTGTGGTGCTTTTCTTGGTTAACGAATAAAGAAACTGCCTTGGGCTGTTGATAGGGCAGAACTTAGGTAGGCGGGAAAGACAGAATTGAATGCTGGGAGAAGGAAAGAGTCTGAGAGAAGCCATGGATCCTCCTCCTGAGACAGATGCCAATTAGAATCTTTGCCGGTAAGCCACTGCCACATGGCGATATACAAATTAATAGAAATGGGTTAAATGAATATAAGAGTTAGCCAATAAGAGGCTAGAGCTAGGGCTGGAGAGATGGCTCAGAGGTTAAGAGCATTGCCTGCTCTTCCAAAGGTCCTGAGTTCAATTCCCAGCAACCACATGGTGGCTCACAACCATCTGTAATGACGTCTGGTGCCCTCTTCTGGCCTGCAGTCATACACACAGACAGAATATTGTATACATAATAAATAAATAAATATTTTTTAAAAAAGCTAGAGCTAATGGGCCAAGCAGTAATTTAATTAATACAGTTTCTGTGTGGTTATTTCGGGGCTAAGCTAAGGGCAGCCAGGATGAATAAGAGGTCTGGCTCTCCTTGCAACAGGGGGCACCTTTTGGAAGTGGCCCAGACATAAGAGGTCTGAGGAATTCAGCATGTACTGAAGCTTTCTCCAGGAACAGTGCCAGACTGAGACTGCTGAGGAACAGTGGATTGAGCAGCTACAGAGTTCACAGGTTCTCTAGTAGTAGATGGCCACTGTTGAACTACCCAGCCTCTACTGTGTAAGTCAAGCTAATAAAGTTCCATTCATAATATATGCTCGTTCTATTGGTTCTGTTCTAAATTAAACATTCTTTCACTGTTTGTGGGTATGCTCTTCCATTCTCAAGTATGAATTCCCTGATTAAGTCACATTCCCAATGCTCTTACCTGGGTCCCTGGCCTGCCTTAGATCACAGCCCAGCATGGTTCCCAGGAAGGATCCAGGGCACATGAACAAGCTGCCTGGGAGCAGGGATCAAGTCTCTTGCTTTCTGAGTACATGTGACCAAAAGGGCACTATTTAATAACAGGAGTGACAAAGACGGATGAAGGCTGAAGCAAAGCTCCCACATGGAGTCACCCCAAAAGGTCTTACTTCACTGAGAACTCCTGAGTTTTTAACTCAAGACACAACAGATCAAGACTATTCAGGGATAAGACACAGGATTCTGTACATTAAGTTCTGCAGATGGCACTCATGTGGTGGTATGTGGCCTGGCATCACCAGGCACAAGGACCACATGAAGGACCTATCTTGTTCCCCAAGAGCCCACCTCATATCTCTGGCACCCCAAGTCTGCACCCTCCTCTCCATCCAGAACAGCAAAGCAAAAAGGATACGCTCTGGCGTTTTCCACCAGGGGTCCCTGCCCAGATACCAGCATCCGCTTGTTGTGGTACTGCGAGAAGAGTTTCATGGGGCTGTGAGAGAGAATGACTTGGTCTGGATCCACCTACAGAGACAACCAAGAAACAGGAAAACAGGGGACGATATAGGCTTGAGAGGGAATAACAGGGAGACAGTCAATGGGTTCTGCCACTGGAGGGGAGGTGCTCATTGTCTAAAACACAAAGTATGACAGCTTTTCCAAGCACCTGACACCTTCTAAGACTTACCTAAGTAGGAATGAGAACTTACCTTGGGCCAGGAATATAGCTCAGAGACAGGGTGCTAGTCCAGCATGCATGAGGGCATGGATTCAATCCCTTGGTGTGGGTGTGCCTAATTTAATTCTCAACATACGAAACAAGAAAAGCATTATCAGATTTAAGATCTGACTGTTCACCAATACTACTGGGCTTAGCTTGGAAACCTACTGAGATTTCTTTCTTTCTTTTTTAAAGATGTATTTTTTAATGTGCATTGGCGTTTTGCCTGCAGCGTATCTGTGTGAGGGTGCCAGATCCCCTGGAACTGAAGTTGCTATGTAGGTGCTGCAGTGTAGGCACTGGGAATTGAACCTGAGTCCTCTGGAAGAGCAGCCAGTGCTCTTAACAGCTCTCCAACCCCACCCCTGAGATTTCTTCATCCCTTAGTTGAAAACCACAGGCTTTACAAGTATATTCTTTGTCACTGTCATAAAAAAATGCCTTGGATCTTGATGTGTTTTCAGTTCTACCTCTCCGTGTTGGGTACTAAATCAGGACCTTGCAAATGCAAAGCAAGTGTTCCATCATTAACTCAAACTCTCAGCTCAGAGTCTAGTTTGTGTGTGTTATGTGCATGTGTGTGCATATGTATGTGGGAGATGCAAGTGTGGAGAACCAGAGGTCAGCACTGGGTGTCTCTCTCAGTCAGTCTCCAACTTACTGAGTCTCTCATTCAACCTGGCTCCCTATTTTGCTAGACTGGCTAAAGGCTAGATTGGCTGCCCAGCAAGCCTCAGGGATACAACTGTCTCCAGCCCTCCCCCTAACCTTGGAATTACAGTTGTGCCTCCAAGCCTGACTTTTTAGATGGGTGCAAAGATCAAACTCAAGCACTTTGCCCACTGTGCCAGCTCCGCAGCAATCTCCAACAATGTATGTAGTCTTTATCAAAAGTGACTATTATTTTGAGAGGGGGTCTCACTACACTCGAGCTGGCCTGAGACTTGTGGTTAGTCTCTTTCCTCAGTCTCCTATGTGCCAAGATTACAGAGGTGTGCACGATCACACTAGGTTCCTCAGAATGTTTTTTGGGGTCCTTTTATTGAAAGAGTTTCAAGGTTCTAGTTTCATTCCTCTACCTTGGATTCAACCTCAGCCAGCACGACCTAATCAATCAATCAGCCTTTATTGACTCTCTTGGTTACAAAGAACCCCTTCGCAAAACTAAGTTCACCCTTACCAAGCAGGTACCCATTTGGATACAGTGAGGAACTGCAAAGGGGCAGAGATGCTCAGCTTTTGGAGGACAGAACTCCCGGAGCTGCACAGCTGCTGGCTGTGTGGAGGAGTGGGATTTTTGTTATTTCTTTGACACAAAGTCTCACTATGCAGCCCAAGCCACCTACAACTCATAATCGTTCTGCCTCAGCTTCTCAGGTACCTGTTATGAGCCTGTACTACTATTACTGTTAACAAGAGCTGCTATGGCACAATCCCATCTGTACCGTGGAATGCCGAACACATGTGATCTTGGCTTTCAGGGGCCAAACCTCTAGAAGAGTCATGAAGACAATAAACTAAACTGCTGGACTGGGTAGAATGCTTGCCTAGCATGCATGAAGACCTGGGTTTAATCCCCAGCACATAAACCACGTACGGCAGTGCACAGCTGTGATCCCAGAATTAGTGAAGCAGAGTCATCATCAACTACTACAGATACACGAGTCATTGTCTCAAACACTAAAACATAAAGGACAGATCCCTGTCCTCTCCCCACCCTCCTGAAACAGGGTGTCATATAGCCCAGCCTAGTACTGGAAAACAGCTGTGATAAGGGTGTGCCACCATAGATAGTAACGCCACGCTGAGGTCCTGCTCAGGGCTTCACTCATGGTAGGCATGAATTCTGTTTACAGAATTACATGAACTACACCCTCAGTCCCAAAGGCAGGACTGCTGTGCTCACTCAACCATGTGTGTACACCTGTGTGTAAGACTCTCTGCTGTCATCACAAGTCTACGCTAGAACTTTAAGATTCCCACTGCCCAGTCAAACCACCACCTAAGGAAGGGGATGTAGGGCTGGAGGGTCCAACAGGAGCCTGTCTTTGGGTTTCCATGCTCTGGCTGCCTCTTACCTTGTACCCCAGCTGGTCTGACAGCTCCTGAGCTTTGCTATGTTGTAAGATGTTCCCAGCATTTGTGACAAAAACCACGGGTACCCGCAGCTGCCCCTGGGAGTTTATCAGCTTGCCGAATGCTTCCAGAGCAGCTGGGATTACTCTGTGGCCTCGAACCAGCACTCCATCAATGTCAAACAGTAAGCCAAAGGTGGGAGGGCTCTGTACACCAGGAAAGAGAATTGGCACTGCATGAGAGACAGAGGAAATGACGGGGAAAGACCATCATACAGAAAGGGTCATCCTCAGGTCACTGTCTGAAAATGGCATCAGAAAGAACAAGAGAGGAAAGCACGGCCCGCCTCCTCTCCTTTGCTTGTCTGGCAGTGCTAGAAATCAGACTTTACACATGGTAGGTAAGAACTCTACCTCTCAGCTACACCGCGGCATGGGATTTCTGATTGGCCAAATCCACCTACACAAAGAAGTTTACCAAGTTCACCAAACACAGAACTACTTTGTCGAAATTAATTTTGCACCAGGCAGTGGCACACATCTGTAATCCCAGCACTCAGCAGGCAGAGGCAGGCAAGTCTAGAGTTTAAGAACATCTTGGGGCTGGGCAGTGGTGGTGCATGCCTTTAATCCCAGCACTGTGAAGAAGAAGGAGACAGTTGGATCTCTGTGAGTTCAAGGCCAGCCTGGTTTACATAGTGAGTTCCAGGACAGCCAGGACTGTTACACAGAGAAACCCTGTCTTGAAAAACAAAAAGACCAGCTTGGGTTACACAGTGAATCTGAAGCCAGCACTGGCTGCTTAGCAAGGCCCAGTCCTGGAAAAGCAAAATAAATATAAGCAATTTAAAACAGGAAATAAAGGAATCCAAAGAAAAACATAACCCTACCATTTTAACACAACCAGTTTCTATTTTCCCTGTTTACTCTTCTTTACCCCCATGCAATTAAATACAATTATGTACCCTATTCTCTTTGGGTGATAAACAATTTAACCAGTAACACTGGCTTTCATAACTATATACATATTTTTTAAATATTTATTTATTTATTATGTATACAATATTCTGTTTGCGTGTATGTCTCCAGGCCAGAAGAGGGCACCAGACCTCATTACAGATGGTTGTGAGCCACCATGTGGTTGCTGGGAATTGAACTCAGGACCTTTGGAAGAGCAGGCGATGCTCTTAACCACTGAGCCATCTCTCCAGCCCCCCATAACTATATTTTTTAAATTCCTTTTTAAGGTTCAGTTTACATGTATGAGTGTTTTGCCTGGGATGTCTATGTATGCCTGATACCTGGAATGACTAGAGAGCACGTGGAATCCCTTAGAACTGGAGTTTGGGTAGTTGTAAGGCACCACTTGGATATTGGGGATAAAACCCAGGTCGTCTATAAGAGAGCAAATGTTCTTAACTACTGAGCCATCTACCCAGCCCGAACCTTCCCTCCCTCTGAAGAGGATCTTACTTTGTACACCTGGCTGGCCTGGAACTCACTATTTAATTAGGGAAGCTTGGAGTCTGTGAGATCCTCCTGCTACAGCCTTCTGATTGCTAGGATTAAAGTTATTCACCAGCACTCCTAGACACAGCCATCTTGTAAGAGTTTGTTCTAGGGCTGGGAATATACCTCAGTGGTAAGTCGACTCGCCTAGTACACTTGAGGATATATGTTCAATTCCCAGCATCATTTTTTTAAGCCGGGAAGTGATAATGCTTCCAGCAATCAGGAGGCAGATGCCAGCAGACCTCTGGACCTGAGGCCAGCCTAGTCTACAAAGTGAGTGTCAGGACAGTCAGGATTACACAGAGAAACCCTGTCTCGAAAAACCAACCAACCAACCAACCAACCAACCAACCATTTTAGAATCATCTTTAGTGGCATACTTGTAATCCCAGAACCTAGGAGGAGGCCAACCTGAGCTGCATAGCAAGTTCAGGCAAGCCTGTGCTATATGACTTTGTCTCAAAAAAAAAAAAAATGTGTTTTCATTTTAACTTCTTTTATTGGGGGGGTGGGGGGGTGAGACAGGATTTCTCTGTGTAGCCCTGGCTATCTTGGAACTTGCTCTGTAGACCAGGCTGGCCTTGAACTCAAAGATCCTCCTGCTTCTTTCTACCTCCTGAGTGAGTGCTGGGATTAAAGACATAGCTGCCACCACCCAGTTAATGGCATTGTTTCTGCCTAGCATGTATAAGGCCCACAGCTCTATCACCCTAACCATTTCCATTTCCCAATTTCTAAATAATCTTTTTTTGAAAACTCATTCCATTTCTTAGTTTATGAGCTGCCTGTTAATTCTCAATTATCAAAACAAATGAATTAGCCTAACCTGTCTGCCATTTCTCTTTTGTTGGCACCAACTGGGTCAAGCCACCCTTAAAACACATGCAGTCTGTGCACAAAGCTCTATGAGTGGTGACCAATCCAAACCACAGACAGGAACAGGCATGGTGCCGTTCATCCTAGCACTGGAGGGTGGGCCAGCCAGGGCTATACATTAAGACCTGTCTTAATAAACAAAACATCAACCCAGGTGAACAGTGCTCTAGTCCCTCATTGCTTAGTTGACAGGACAGAATGAGCAGCTAGCCTTGAAAACAAGCCACTAAAACAGCAGCGCTTTCACAAATAGGAATCAATCTAAAGTTTTTAAGTTCTCAGGAAACTAGAGAGAGAACCTTGGACCTCACGCATGACAGGCAAGCACCCTACCACTGAGCTATATCCCCAGGCCTGGCCGTTCTAAGTTTGATAATTACATACAATGAAGGATCAAATTAAACAGGCGGAGTTTTCTGGAAAAGAATTCCGAGGGCTGGAGAGATGGCTCAATGGTTAAGAGCATTGCGTGCTCTTCCAAAGGTCCTGAGTTCAATTCCCGGCAACCACATGGTGGCTCACAGCCATCTGTAATGAGGTCTGGTGCCCTCTTCTGGCCTGCAGACATACACACAGACAGAATATTGTATACATAATAAATAAATATTTAAAAAAAAAAAAAAGAATTCCGAGCTAGCACTGATTGATGCTGACAGTACACTCAGTGAACCGAAGAGGAGTAGCAGGCAGGGGAAGGATGGAACCTGTGGGGGTAGGTGTGGAGAACTCAGGACCTTGGAGAGACAGCTCAGTAGTTAAGAACACTTGCTGCTCTTACAGAGAATCCCAGTTTGGTTCCCAGCACCCACAACAGGCAACTCACAGCCATCTAACAACTTCAGTTCCAGGGGATGCGACACCTCTGGCACACAAAGGCACTTGCACTCAGACACATACATCGACACACACACCTACACACACACGTCCACCCACACACGCAGACTCACACGTCCACCCACACACGCAGACTCACACGTCCACCCACACATGCAGACTCACACGTCCACCCACACATGCAGACTCACACGTCCACCCACACACGCAGACTCACACGTCCACCCACACATGCAGACTCACACGTCTACCCACACATGCAGACACACGCCTACACACACACACGCAGACACACGCCTACACACACAAGCAGACTCACACGTCCACCCACACACGCAGACTCACATGTCCACCCACACACGCAGACACACGCCTACACACACACGCAGACTCACACGTCCACCCACACACGCAGACACACACGTCCACCCACACACGCAGACTCACACGTCTACCCACACACGCAGACTCACACGTCCACCCACACACGCAGACTCACACGTCCACCCACACACGCAGACACACACACACACGCAGACTCACACGTCCACCCACACATGCAGACACACAGACACACACATCCACCCACACACACAGACACACACCTACACACACTCGCAGACTCACACGTCCATCCACGCACGCAGACACACACCTACACACACACACATCCACCCACACACATGCAGACACACACACATATCCATCCACACATATGCAGATACACACCTACACACACACATGCACACACACAGAGACACACACACACACACACACACAGATTTTGAAAGTCTATTCTTGGGGAACTAGGAAGACCACTACCATTTAAGGACATAACACATGAAGGCCATGAACACCAGAGAGACAGCAGTCAAGGTAAGATGGGAAAACAAGAGGGTATAAATTAAGGGAGTGAACTATGACTGTCTGTATCAGGTAAACTAGGAAGTAGAGTGACTAATGGCTCCATTTTCCTCCCACTAAGCAGGTGTGAGCTCCCATCCTTCCTCCCACTAAGCAGGTGTGAGCTCCCATCCTTCCTCCCACTAAGCAGGTGTGAGCTCCCATCCTTCCTCCCACTAAGCAGGTATGAGCTCCCAGACCTCTTGGTTCCTTTACCTAGCTTAGGAACAGTCTCACAGGCTTAGCCCATAGGCCAAGCAGGAGGTGGGCAGGAAAACTGGAAAAGCAGGTAATAACAACTCAAATCAGTAAGACCATTACTTCTGCCCACTAGAAAAAAGCAGAGAGACAGTCTCTCATGCATGCAGGAAATCTGCGAGCAAACGGCCAAAAGCCTCCAAGGCCAATCCCTTAGCACCTTAGCCCAGCAGAGTATACTGGGCTCCATGCCAGACATGTAGCAAACATTTTTATCTATTCTTTCTATCTAACTGTGAGGAGGCGTCTATCTTCAAATGAGGTATTACCTAGCAAAACTCTCCCACAAAAGTGTAAGAAAAAAGTAGCTATTAAAGAATGTGGCCAAACATAACTTGTATAAGGCCCGAGTTCATTTCTCAGCTCCTTCCCTCTGATCAAAGAACCAACTTTTGAGAGGAAAATGAGCCAAAGGCTTCCTAGCCTGTTTTACAACTCTGGGTCCAGAATTCCACTTCAAATGAACTAGCAGCAAGCCCAGAGCCCTTACCCCTACTCCCTTGGCAGTTCCTGGAAGCAAGCAAGGATGGGGTGGGGTGGGGTGGAGGGACAGGACAGAGATCTCAGCCTGGACACACTCTCCCTTGCCTACTGTCAATAAGCGTACTTCATTCATACCCAGTGGCCCTCAGTATCCCTGCAGTCCTTCCCTACTGCTCAACATCGTTCTAACAGAGTCCTAAACTGAGGCTCTCAGGTAGATTCCAGAGTGGCCATAAAATCCCTGGGTTTTTTTTGTTGTTGTTGGGTTTTTTTTTGGGGGGGGGGGAGGTTTGAGACAGGGTTTCTCTGTATTACCGTTCTAGCTGTTCTGGAACTAGCTCTTGTAGCCCAGGCTGGCCTTGAACTCATAGAGATCCTCCTGCCTTTGCCTCCCTAGTGCTGGCATTAAAGGTTTGCAACACCACTGACTGGCAAGCCCTGGTATTTTTATTTTTCCAGAGCTCTTTTCCGATTTCATCATCTTACTCTTCTTAGAGAGAATCAGCACATAGGTCTGAACAGACGAGGGGACATGATCTCCCCACACACCTGCCATGAACAACACTGGCACTGTGCCTAAGCCCCTTCGTGTGCTCAGCAATGATGTCTGGGGGGAAAATATGGCAGACCTTTCCCTTGAGACGCCTCCCAAAGGAAGCGGAGGCGACTCTAGAAAGGCTAATCTGTCACTTTTAACAGTTCAATTTTATCTCTGTCCCCTTGCAAAATCAGGAAACACTGCTCTGAATGCAGGCAACAGCATTCTGAACATTTAAGCTTAAAAACCCATTTGCCTGGTGGCACCTACTGGAAATCCTAGCACCTAGGAGGCAGAGGCAGGAGGAGCATCAAAGATTTGAGGCCAGCCTGGTCTACAGAGTGAGGTCCAGGTCAGTCACAACCCACACAAGCAAACAAAAATCCATTCACTTACAATTTCAAAATAAGTTGACATTGGTTAGGCATGGTAAGAGCATTGTGATTCCGTTCAAAACGTCCTTTTTGGAGGCCCTCACACAGTTCAGGGTTGAAATGATAAAAACTCCGGGATTTAAAGTCTCACAGCCACAAAGGGGGAGAGATAAGCAGATGCACCAATATACAGCGACTGGTTATTTGGAAGATAAAAATATGAGATTCGTATTCTTTTTATATTTGGAAACTCACAATGCTTAAAAAACAATTAGTTCCAGGACAGGCTCCAAAACCACAGAGAAACCCTGTCTCGAAAAACCAAAAAAAAAAAAAAAAAAAACAATTAAGGGCCAGCAAGAGGGCTAAGCTGTTAAATGCGGTGCAAGCGTCCTGACATGAGTTCCAACCGCAGAACACACACTGGAAGGCAAGAACCCCAAAGTTGTTCTCCAAGCTCCGACACGTGTGCTCGCGTATATATCACACATAGAAATAATAATAATAACAAAATTAATGACTCTTTTTGCCTTAAAGGCTGCGCAACTGAGCCGTACAGAGTGTACTGGTCACATCCAAAGCAGTTACCTTTCCAGAAACAAGACTCCGCGGGCTCTTCGAACAGCAGAAACGAATTAACTGCTAAGAAACTTTCCAGGCGCGCGGGAAGGAGCTGCGAACCCTCCCGAGGCTGATCTGGGGTCCGTATGGGTCTCCCCGGACACGGCCTTTTCCAGCGGGCGGAAGGCGCTCCGGGAAGGACGAAGGGTTCAGCGGCTCCACGGTCTCCGGGAGGGTGTCCCCGAGGCCGGGATGCTCAGTGGCCCGCACGGCCCTCCCGCCCGCCAGCCCTGAGCGCTGGGCCGAACCCGCTCGTCCTCACCTCAGCGCGACCCACGATGTAGCCCCTCCGGAGCCAGCAGCCCGGGAGCCCCGCAG
This sequence comes from Microtus oregoni, assembly GCF_018167655.1. Taxonomy (NCBI): domain Eukaryota; kingdom Metazoa; phylum Chordata; class Mammalia; order Rodentia; family Cricetidae; genus Microtus; species Microtus oregoni. Next base: position 61,631,040 of record NW_024543061.1, read on the forward strand.
ACGGGCGCGCAGGAAGCTTCCACAGACGGCACCCTGCACGGAGAGCAGCCAGCCCGCTGAGCGCAGCCATCGCGCCCGCCGCGCGCACGCGCACACTGCGCGTTCCCCAACCCCGTCTCTCCTTACCACCCCCCAACTCGCGCCCCCTCCCCGCGCCCTGCGAAGCAACCAATCAGCGGTCGCCGGCGCGGGACCTCTCGGGATATGTAGTCCAAGCCGGCGGCGTCCTCTTAGGTTCCGAGTGCCGATCCTGGAGTTCGAGGGCGGCGTTCGCTGGTAAATGGAAAGTCTATGGGTCTCTCGCTTCTCCGGTAAAAGACTTGGGGTCAGCAAGTCGGCGTGCGCGGCAGACCCGAGTGGGAGGACAGACACCTGATCAGTCTGTGCACCTGCTGACTTCCGGGAGCGCGTACCTTGGCCGAAGTCCCGATTCCAGAAACCCTGGTGACTTTCGGGGCGACCATGTGGAAGAAAAGCAACTTAACCTTGAGTTCGAGATTGGGAAAGAGGACCTTAGTTTTAAGGCCCACGTCCTCTGAGCATCATCCACACAAAGAATGCTGATGGCATACTAGCTCTTTTTAAAATCTTTTGCTCTGACCGTGCGTGGCAGTTCTACTTTCTGACCTAAAATCCGGGAAGAACACAGGCGAATGATCTCCTTGATTCATACTTTGTAGGGAGGCTGGCATAGGTGTACAAAGCACGGTAAAACGATCACTGTGCCGTAAAGTCAGATAATGATTTCGGCAAACACGCAAGGAACCCAGCTGAGCAGTCAGCGAAGAGAATAGGCTTTGGTCAGTGTGCGGGAAGAAAAGAACTGGGTCTGATCGTCCTTGGTATGAGGTGGGAGCCTTCTGCAGGAAGAAATCTCTTTTCCCACTATGTGAAGTGTGTGGATAGGCTGCTGCCTTTGATCAGTCCCTGAATCGAATCGTACAAAACCGAGTGAGCCTACATCGTATTTAGCTCTGGAGGAAGAGGGGCTCAGGAAAGAACAAGGACTCTGCTAACTCATTTGTGTGCTTTGCTTCTCGGCTTTGAAGTCCAAAATCATAAATCAGAGTAACCTCTGTTGATGAGAACTTGGAAGATAGATTGCCGTTAGTCACACCCACCAGAGCACACAGCACACGAGCCCAGACAGGAGATACAGCTGTCTGGGTTTGGGATGGGTTTTTTTTTTTTTTTTATCTCTTTTCCTGCTCGTTAACTACTTAGGAACTAATTTTGGTAAAAGTGTGGTGGTGTCTAATGCCTGCAATCCCAGCGCTTGAACGGACTGCAGGAGGATTACCCCTAGTTCAAAGCCTTGTCATAATAATAATAATAATAATAATAATAATAATAATAATCTGATTTAGCAATTAGGAGATTTTAGAATGTGTTTACACTTGTTCTAGTGATGGCTACCCCCATGAAAACATGTGTCTAACAAAGTATACACTTCATTGTTCAGCAGATAGGAGTCTTCAGAGCTCAGTTCTCAACCCCAAGTGGGGGTGCAGCTGGTGATAGGGAGCCTCTGGAACCAGCAGTGGATAAGTGCATAAAAGCATGCTTGAGCCGGGCGGTGGTGGCGCACGCCTTTAATCCCAGCACTCGGGAGGCAGAGGCAGGCGGATCTCTGTGAGTTCGAGGCCAGCCTGGTCTACAAGAGCTAGTTCCAGGACAGGAACCAAAAAGCTACGGAGAAACCCTGTCTCGAAAAATCAAAAAAAAAAAAAAAAAGCATGCTTGAGAGTGAAAGTGAAAAGCCCAGTTTGAAACACCACAGCTCTGCTTTTGAACGGGTACTCTTAACAGTATGAACGTTCATTGAATTGTGCAGTCTTTGGATCTAGTTCGTTTCAGTGTGAGATTTTTTTTCAATGCTTTTTATAATAAAGTTTTAAAGAATCTGGACTTGCTGTGGAAAAATCCTCTTGTACACTGTAAAGATTTGTCACTCGAATTGGTTTAATAAAACACTGGTCAGTAGCCAGGCAGGAAGTATAGGCAGGGTGATCAAACTAAGGATGCTGGGAAGAAGAAGGGCAGAATCTCAAACCGCCAGCCAGACACAGACCCCGTATGACATACAAAATGGGATAGAGGTAAAAGCCACGTGGCCAAATGTAGATTAATAGGAATGGGTTAATTTAAGTTGTAAGAGTTAGCTAGTAACAAGCCTGAGCTATTGGCCAAGCATTTACAATTCATGTTCAGCCTCTGAGTTGTTTTCTGGAAACTGGCAGGCAGGAGAGAAATGTCAGATTACATGGGATTGATACATTAATGGAAAGAGAATATCACTTTAAAACTCGCTTAGCCAGACCCAAAAGCTTACAAAGGTATCTTATGGCTTACAGATGAACAGAACATCATGATTTCATTTTTTAGATTTTTTTAAATAATTTATTTTTATTCTATGTGCATTGGTATTTTTCCTGCATGTATGTCTGTGTGAGGGTGTCAGATCCTCTGAAAGTGGAGTTACAGAGATCTGTGAGCTGCCATGTGGGTGCTGGGGATTGAACCTGTGTCCTTTGGAAGAGTAGTTAGTGCTCTTAACTGCTGAGCCATAAGTGAACATAAAATAAGATAAACAGTTTCTAAGTGCCTGTTAGAACAAGGCTTTAATCTTTAATGAATAGTTCAATTTGTAGTTAAAAGATTTGCATAAATGTCTGCAAGCTATTAACATGTTTTACCTATATTCATACCTGTTAGATATTTGAGATACAATATGCATGCTAGGAAGAAGCATGACATCACTGGTCTCCGCAGCAAGCCTCTGAATTCTCTTCCTTTGGTCCTCCAGAAAAAAAAGAAAAGAAAAAAACCTACTCATTATCTCCCACTCCTCTTTAGAACAGAGCAAACCTTTCATAACCCAAACTTTTGTTGAGAGGGTTAATGTGTGAGATTTTGGCTCTCCTGATGAGTCCATCCCTAGGACTCACGTGCTAGAAGGAACGTTCTCTGACTTCCACACACGTGCCATAACGTGCCCACCCACGTATACATACCACACATGCATAGGTATAACAGTAAATAAATAAATGCATATTTTTAAATTAAAAAGTCTTTTGGTCTGTGGGTTTTCTTTCCTGCCTTTTATTTCTTTTTTTTTTAAGATTTATTTATTTATTTATTATGTATACAACATTCCTTCCATATATGCTCACATGCCAGAAGAGGGCACCAGATCTCATTACGGATGGTTGTGAGCCACCATGTCGTTGCTGGGAATTGAACTCAGGACCTTTGGAAGAGCAGGCGATGCTCTTAACCTCTGAACCATCTCTCCAGCCCCCTACCTTTTATTTCTTATAAGATATTTCTCTACTCAAGATTATTAGAAGTGCTGTTATCTTGGCCAGCTCCTGCTGAGTTTCAATAAACTCTTACTAGACAGTTTCTTTGTAACAGCCTAGCTGGCCGGGCGATGGTGGCGCACGCCTTTAATCCCAGCACTCGGGAGGCAGAGGTAGGCGGATCTCTGTGAGTTCGAGACCAGCCTGGTCTACAGAGCTAGTTCCAGGACAGGCTCCAAAGCCACAGAGAAACCCTGTCTCGAAAAACCAAAAAAAAAAAAAAAAAAAAAAACAGCCTAGCTGTTCTGAAACTTTGTCAACCGGGCAGGCCTCGAACTCACTTCCTGCTTCTGCCTCCTGAGTGCTGGGATTCAAGGTGTGTGCTACCACACTCAGTTTTAGTCTTCTTTTTCTTTTCTTCCTTTTTCTTTATCTTTTTAAACAGGATCTTATCGTGTAGCCTTGACTGGCCTGGAACCTGCTGTATCTGAGAGGCTGGCCTTGAACTCACGGAGATCTTTCTGTCTCTGCCTCCCAAGTGCTGAGATGAAAGGTATGTATCACCATACCCAGCAACTCTCAGACTTAAAAAATAAATAATTCTCAATAAACAGTGCAAGCTCTTTGAGACTTTCAGTGTTAATTTTTTAAAAAAGATCAATTATTGTTATTCATTTTTTCAAGATTGGATATCACAGCTCTGGTTGTCCTGGAACTCACTACATAGACTAGGCTGACCTCGAACTCACAGAGAAATTAATCTTTATTATGTATGTGTGTGTCTGTGTGTAGTATGTGCATGGGAGTGCAGGCACCTGCAGAAGCCAGAGGCAGCAGACTCCCCTGTAGCTGCAGTTACAGGCAGTTATGAGCTACTGGAACGTGGTGCTGGGAACTGACCTCGGGCCCTCTGTAGGATCAGTGTGTATTCTTAACCACTGAATTAGCTCACACTCTCAGACTTCTATGAGAGAAAAGAGAGTGTGCTAGACACAGCAGAACATGCCTTGAATCCCATCACTCAGGAAACAGGCAAATAGAGATCTGTGAGTTTGAGGCCAACCTGGTTTACATAGCGCAGACCCTTATCTATGGAGCCATCTCTCAGCCCCTGCTTTTTCATTTCCTGACTGCTCAGACCCAAATAATCACATAGAAGCTATAGTAATTACAACACTGTTCAGCCAATATCTTAGGCATATTCCTAACTAGCGCTTACATCTTAATTAACCCATTTCTATTAATTTATGTATCATCACAAGACTGTGGCTTATTGAAAAAGGTTCTGTGCTGGTTTCCTTCCCCTTAGGCAGCTACATCGCATCTATCTGACTCCATCTACTCTCTCTCTATCTCTGTTCAAATTTCCTGTCTGGCTCTACTCTGCTAAGCCATTGGCCAAAACAGCTTTATTCATTATCCAATAAAAGCAACACCTATACAGAAGGACATCCCATATCAAACAGTTGTGAGCCACCGTGTGGGTTCTGGGAACCAAACCCAGGTCCTCAGCAAAAGCAACCAGTGCTCTAACCACTGGGCAATCTCTCCAGCCTCCATATTCTGAATATCAACCTTATATCAGATTTACAGCCGACAAAGATTTTCTCCTATTCTATAGTCTGTCTCCACACTTCATTAACCATTTCTTTGCTGTATAGATACTTTTAATTTTATGAGGTCCCACTTATCAATAATTGGCCTTATTTTTATTTAAAAAATTACTTCCTATGCCTATATTGAAAAATGGGACTCCCTACTCCCTGCCCCTTTCTCTAGCATTTTTACAGTTTCAGGTTGGGGGGGGGGAGAGAAAGAGAGAGAGCCTCTGTGTTTGTTTGGAAGTCAGGGAACAACTTGTAGGGTCAGTTCCCTCCTACCATGTGAGTCCTGGGGACTCAACTCAGGTCCTCGGCTTTGTGGACATCCATTTTTTTTTTTCCAAGACAGGGTTTCTCTGTGGTTTTGGAGCCTGTCCTGGAACTAGCTCTTGTAGACCAAGCTGGCCTCGAACTCACAGAGATCCACCTGCTTCTGCCTCCCGAGAGTTGGGATTAAAGGCGTGCGCCACCACTGCCCGGCTGGACATCCATTTTTGAAGCATCATTTGTTATGGAAGAATGGCAAATCTATAAGAAAGACTTTTTGCATTTTTATCGAAAGTCAGGTAGCCATAGCTCTCTAGGTTTCTGTTGGGTTTTCTATTCGGTCCCATTGATCTCTAACGTCTCTATTTGTACCACTGCTATGCTGTTTTTCTTACAATCTCTGTTGTATATCTTGGAATCAGACAGATATGGTGGTTGTTGTGGAATCTTCCTTTACACTTTGCGAAGATGTGTCATTGAGATTGGTTTAATAAAGAGCTGAATGCCCAGGAGGTAGGCAGAAAGAGGTTAGGTGGTATTTCTAGGGACAGAGAGGTCTCAGGAGAAGAAAAAAGTGGCATCACCAGCCAGATTCAGAGGAAACAGGTTAGGCAAAATGGAGGTGAGGCGGAGGCTGTTCGTTTCTTCCCCGCTGCCCAGAACTGAAACAATCACTCAGGAACTGTATTGTTTAAATAACTGCTTGTCCAATTACTTAAGTGTATTGCTAGCTAGCTCTTATATCCTAAACTAACCCATCTCTATTACTCTGTGCATCACCACAAGTTCATGGCCTATTGGAAAATATAACCAGGCTCTGGCAGATGCATCTGTCTCCTGCGGTGGCTACATGGCTTCTCTCTGTCCCTGCTTACTCTCTTTCTGTATCTCTGTTTGGATTTCCTGCCTGGTTTTACTCTGTGAAGCCATTGGCCAAAAGCAGCTTTATTCATTAACCAATGAAAGCAACACACATACAGAAGGACTTCTCACATCATCTCCCCTTTTCTGTTTAGATAAAAGGGAAGGTTTTAACTTTAACATAGTAAAAATACTTATAGCAAAACATGTACCAAACAAGAATTACAATTACAACATTTATATCTACTTTATCTTTTATCATAACTAAGGAAAACTATAACTATCTATTCTTCAGCTCCATCAAAGACTACAGAAGGATATAATATTACCTAAGTAAACAGGAAGTACATTGTAAGCAACTTCCAAAACTCTAGAATTGACAGAGCCATGCAGGTAACATGTCAATTTCTTTTTTTTGTTTGTTTGTTTGTTTTTCGAGACAGGATTTCTCTGTGGTTTTGGAGCCTGTCCTGGAACTAGCTCTTGTAGACCAGGCTGGTCTCGAACTCCCAGAGATCCGCCTGCCTCTGCCTCCCAAGTGCTGGGATTAAAGGCGTGCACCACCACCACCAGGCAACATGCAACATGTCAATTTTTGTGAACTGGAGGCTCAAAGAGAAATTTGTCTACAGGTGGTTCCTAGGGTTCCTCCACATACCTCCAGCACTGCTCCTGCTCAGACTTCCTTCTGCTAGCTGAGGTTTCCTGTACTCCCAAGTAAACTTGGAGATTATTTTCTCTGTGTCTATGAAGAATCGTGTTGATATTTTGATTGGGATTGCTTTGAATCAGTAGATGGTTTTCATAAGATGGCCATTTTTTCACTATTGATTCTTCCAACCCAGGAGGATGGCCGCTCTTTCCATCTTTGCCCATCTTCTTCTCTCTCTCTTTGGACTGTTTTAAAGTCTCCATCATAGAGAGCATTCAGTTCCCTAGCTAGGCTTACTCCAAGATGTAGTAATTTTTGGACAGTTTAAAAGTTTTACACTTATCTATTTATTTGGAGTAGAAGGTCACATGAATGTGGTTGTGTACATGTATAGGTCAGAGGACAACCTGCCTGGATTGCTCCTGCCTGTCCACAACCTTAGTTTTGGGGACCAAATTCAGATCTTCAGTGACAAGATCATCTTTCTGACCTCTGAGGCAATTTTAAGAAGATTTGATTCCTTGGTTTCTTCCTCCCCGTATTTGTTACTGATACACAGGAAGGCTACAGATCTGTATACGTTAATTTTATGTCCTGCGCTTTGCTGATAGTGTTTATCAGCAGCTCTTAGAGAGTTTCGATGGTCTCATGTATGGAATCCTCATCTAAAAATAAAGATACTTTGACATATTCCTTTATTGGCAGCGGTCCTGTGGTCCCGCTCTCAACCACACGAGGGCAGCAGCAGCCCGCCTTCCGCCAGCCACAGGTGACCGAGCAGGCTTCCTCCGTCGAGGTCCCTCCTGCGGTGCTCAGATCTCGCTAGTCGCCATTTGCTGTCCACATGCTCAGTCTCCATTTCCGCCAAGGGCCACAGCTGTCTGCAAGCCGGAGTCGGTGGGAGGGGGCTGGGCTGGCGGAGGTTTCTGGGGCTGCACTCTGCAGGGGACTCTGGACAAAGGGAAGGCTCTTAGGTTAAGGTCCTGGGCTTCAAGGGACATTCCTCCCTAGTGAGGGAGGGAACAGGAAATCGAGAATGCTTCCGGGCTTGGACGTGGTCAAAGGAGAGCCAGAGGTCAGAAAAGGGGTCAGCTGTCCCTCAAGAAAAATAACCGCTCCTATTAGGACTGAGGGTTTTGGCTTCACGAGTAAAGGGAGGTGCATGTGGTCTTGCCCCAGGGCAGGTTAGAGCTCAGGCAGTGGAAGCCAGAAATCGATCCTGACCCCCGGTTTATGGAGAAACTAGTTCTGGAGAACCCCAGAAGACCACTTCAGTAGAGAAGAAAAACAGTAATTAAAAAAAAAAAAAAAAAAAAAAAAGCTTCAGCAAGCCTTCTGTCGCCTGCGGCACTGCCTGCAAGAGAAGTCAAAACACAAAGGTCTTCCAGGACAGGAACCAAAAAAGCTACGGAGAAACCCTGTCTCGAAAAATCAAAAAAAAAAAAAAAAAAAAAAAAAAAAAACACAAAGGTCAGCTAGGAGCTAGGAGGATCTTTCTTGCTTCTGGTTCTAAGATTTCAGCCCTGGTTCTAAGATTTGGGAATGCTCCCAGGCCCACTTTCCTGCCTCGGGCTGACCTAACTCTGGGGAAGTCAACTGAACAAGGGCAGGCCACTCCCTGAAGAGGCCTCCAGATGATGACGTGGTCATTTGGAAGCCTGGCTGAGGCCTGCGCTAAATCTGGAGGAGGAGGAAGTGATAGACTGGGAATGAGATGGAAAAGCAGGCAGCACTGGGCTAGCCTGGCCTCTGTGGGCCAGTGTTGACTGACCTGGGTGTTTCTCAAGGCAAAGGCAACCTCAAATTGCTCTTTTACCCTATTCCAGACACCTCAGAGCCTTCCAGCTGCCCAACATTTTATTTTCACCCTTTCCACACAGGGAGGATGGAGAAGGGCAGGGTATTTTTAGAACGACAGCTATTTTAAGCAATGTAATACCTGTGAAAATAATATTTATGGGCTGGGGTGTGGCTCGGGGGTACAGCCCTTGTCTAGGAGGTGGGGAGTCCTGCGTTCAGATCCCTACATCGAAACCAAAGCTGGTCCTGGGAAATGGGATGTGTGCTGGGGAGTTTTATGTCAACTTGACACAAGCTAAAATCGTCTGAGAGGAGGGAACCTCTATTAAGAAAACACCTCCCCAAGATCTGTCTGCAGGGCATCTTCTTAACCAGTGATTGCAGGGAGAGGGTCCAGCCCACTGTGGGTGGTGCCATCCCTGGGCTGGTGGTCCTGGGTTCTATGAGAAAGCAGGCTGAGCAAGCTAGAGGGAGCAATAATCTAGTAAGCAGCACCCCTCTGTGGCCTCTGCGTCACCTCCGCCTCCAGGCTGCTGCCCTGCTGGAGTTCCTGTCCTGACTCCCTTCAATGCTGGGCTACAAAGTGGAAGTATAAGCCAAATAAGCCCTTTCCTCCCCAGTTTGTTTTTGGTGTTTGATCACAGGAATGGTAACCCTAAGACAGAATTTGTTTGTGTGTTACACGGGGTACCCTCGCTGACAAGCCCATTACCTCAGTCCTCCCTATTCCAAAGAAATTACAAACAAATCAGAAAAGGAAAAAAAAAGTCCTTTTTGTTTGTTTGCTTGTGGTTTTGGTTTTCTGAGACACCCAGGGTTTCTCTGTGTAGCCCTGTCTGTCCTGGAACTTGCTCTGTAGACCAGGCTGACCTCGAACTCAGAGATCCACCTGGCTCTGACTCCTGAATGATGGCCTTAAAGGCATGCGCCACCATGCTCAGCAAGGAAAATAATCTTATAGTTTGGATACAAGCTCAGTGGGGCCGGGTGGTGGTGGCGCACGCCTTTAATCCCAGCACTCAGGAGGCAGAGGCAGGCAGATCTCTGGGAGTTCGAGGCCAGCCTGGTCTACAAGAGCTAGTTCCGGGACAGGCACCAAAGCTACAGAGAAACCCTGTCTCGAAAAACCAAAAAAAAAAAAAAACCCTCAGCGGGGAGGGAGGGGAGGAGGGGGAATGAGACTACCATTTCCTCCCATGTAATCCATGAATCAAAAGCTAGAACAAAAATAAATTTAACTGACACAGGTTAACAGATTATTTCCCTGGAACAGAAGTGACCTGAATTCTGAAAAAACTGGCATAGTGACTCCAAAGGAGGGTGGGCAGGAAGGCTTTTATACAGGAAGGCTTTTATTGTAGATTTGAGGGAGGCTATAGCCAGAGAAGAGAGAAAGCAGCAGACTGAGCATGGCCAGCAGAATGTACTTGACCCTGGGAAGGAAAAAGAAAGGGGACCAGGAGGGTGCTTAGCCAAAATAGCAGGGTTATAAATTGGGGGGACTGAAGCCCATGAGCTGGAATTGTTGAGGGGAGGGGAGGCGTGAGAAGAGCTAAGGAGAGCCAGGATGGCAGTGTGGACTCTGTAACAGGTACTTGTGATACTGGGGGCACCTAGAGGCCAGCATATGCTGATATGCTAATTGATATCACAGCCATTTGTCCTGAGTTTCTCTTGGACTTGACAGGTCCCAAGTTTGCCTTCACTGTCTCTGTTCTCTGTTACAGACACAAGGAATTTTACAGTGGTTTTTGTTTGTTTTTTAAACAGGGTCTCACTGTGTCACCCTGACTAGCCTGGAACTCACTATGTAGACCAGGCTGACCCAAACTACGGATATCTTCCCACCTCTGCCTCCAGAGTGCTGGGATTAAAGACATGTGCTAACCAGGTGGTGATGGCCCATGCCTTTAATCCCAGCACTCTGGAGACAGAGGCAGGTGGATCTCTGAGTTCAAGCCAATGTGGTTTACAGAGTGAGTTCCAGGACAGCCCGGACTATATAGTGAAACCCTGTCTCGAAAAACAAAACAAAACAAAAGGCATGAGCTGCCGTCACACCCAACTAAATAATACCTTACCAAAAATAAAAACAAAACAAAACAAAAAATCATTTTGAAATGTAAGATCCCAACTCCTTCTGAGCCTGGCAGAGTTCTTTGTCCCTCCATCCATTCTGATGAGGAACAAAGTCTCCATGTCTTTCCTTTGGGTGTTCTCACTCCTGTATGCTGGCTAAGAACACCACCTTTGTAGCTGATGGGAGGACTACTCTGAGAGCAAACAGAAATACAAGTGTCTCCTTAAATTATCTCCTCTCCTGCTGCGGCTTCTGCATGAGCTGTGGACTGGTGGCTGAGGCAGGTGACAAACTCCTGAGATTCTGAGCTTTAAGAGTTAAGTCGGGGGGGGGGGGTGAGGATCTGGAGAGATGGCTCAGAGGTTAAGAGCATTGCCTGCTCTTCCAAAGGTCCTGAGTTCAATTCCCAGAAACCACATGGTGGCTCACAACCATCTGTAATGGGGTCTGGTGTCCTCTTCTGGCCTGTAGGCATATACACAGACAGAATATAATAAATAAATAAACATTTTTTTTAAAAAAAAAAGAGTTAAGTGGGGCCAGGCATAGTATCGTACATCTTTAATGCCCGCAGAGGCGGGTGGACCTCTGTGAGTTCAAGGCCAGCCTGGTCTACAGAGTGAGTTCCAAGACAGCTAGTGTTATTCAGTGATACCTATCTCAAAAAAAAAAAATTAAAAATTAAACAGGGGTGGTGTGTCTGTTAAACAGGTGGTTTGAAAGAAAATGGCTTTGTTGGAGTGAGTGCAACCTTGTTGGAGGAAGTGTGTCACTGTGGAAGCAGGCTTTTAGGCAGGTCTCATATGTGCTCAAGCCACACCCAGTGTCTCAGACCACTTCCTGTTGCCTGCATTCCACCATGATGATAACACAGTGAATCTCTGAAACTGTAAGCCAGCCCCAATTAAATGTTCTTTCTTTATAAGAATTGCCATGGTCATGGTCTCTTCACAGTGATAGAAACCCAAACTAAGACACATGTCTGACAGGCATGGTGGCTCACAGCCATAATCCTAGGATTTAGGAAGCAGAGGCAGGAATTCTCCATATTCAAGGACAATTTGCAATGCATAATGGGACTTGGGGGAAACAGAGGAAACCCTGAGTGAGTGAATGTGTTTCGTTGTCATGGGCATGGCCTTATCAAGGAGTCTAATTTCTCAGCACCGTGGAAAACTGGCAAAGCCTCAAGGCTCAGAGGAATTGCAAAGCCTTCCCCAGGAGTACCAGTGTGTACAAAAACTGGCAGCTGCAGCTTCCTCCTCCCAAGACTCGATGTACCTAATGGAATAGTAGAAGCTGTGGTTCTGGGTTGTCGGTGGGAGTAGGAGGTGCCATACAGCAGACTTCCCACGCCCCACCTGATCCTGGCTTCAACGCATGAATCTCTGTGTCTATCCTTTCTTTGTTCCCTTGCCAGCCCTGGTGAGGTTCTGGGCTGTAAGCGGTGAGGCATGTGACACTTTGATTCTGGCATTTTTAAATTAAAATATTCTCATTGTGTGTGTGTGCACGACACATGTGTAAGAGCATGGGCAGTCCTGCAGGGGTCAGCGGACAGCTTTGAGGAGCTGGTCTCCTCCTTCCCCTCACAGGAGCTACAAGTTTAGAACTGAGGTCACCAGACTGTGGCAAGTGCCTTTGTTTCTGCTAGCTGAGCCATCTTGTTAGCTCTTATGCCAATATTTTTTTGTTTGTTTGCTTATTTCAAGACAGGGTCTGTCTGTGTAGCCTTAGCTGTCCTGGAACTCACTCTGTAGACCAGGCTGGCCCTGAACTCACAGAGATCCGCCTGCCTCTGCCTTCCAAGTGTTGGGATTAAAGGCATGCACCACCACCAGCCTGCTCTTTAATCTTAGTTACTAATAGTATGGCTCAGATTATATGTTCCACAGGACACAGAAATCATCTATCTATGATTCAGAGTGGCTGTAAAGGGTTAAAGAGGCAGCAGCGGAACTCACAGAGTGCCAAAGAGGCCAGAGAGGTCAACACAGGACAACTGAAGGGAGGGGTGCAGAGTTGCTGCAGTAACAAGATAATGAAGCCAAGCTGGGGTTTTCCTGGGGTGCTGGCTGCAGCTGCCACTGCATACACAGAGCCAGGCCACAAGGCAGAACTGAGCTGCAGAAACAGGGTGTGTGGTAGAAGCTGCAGAGGCAAAGTGGATGGGCGGACAGCAGGCCCAGATGGATAAACAGACAAACGGGGGGATGGCAGTTTAAGCCATCTGCATCAGCAGTGGGCACCGAGCTTAGCTGAATCCCCCGGGGAGTCAGGTGTTCTTGACCTATCAGTCCCTTGACAGACACACACGTGGTCAGATGACAGTCTTCAGACTATTGCCATCACGGGTAGGTGTCCTTCGTGTGGGGTCCTGCTGAGAGAACTGCACCCTCTCTTCAGTCTAGCATGTCAGATAAGTTCAGATGTAGTATTATCATTTTATTATTTTTATTGTGTGTGCATGTGGGTACAATGCTGTGGTGCCTGTGTGGAGGTCACAGTGTAACCTTATTTCTTTTCACCTTTATGTGGGTAACAGAGATTGAACGTGGGTCCCCAAATTTGTGTGACAAGTGCCTGGATTCACTGAGCCATCTTGCCAGGCTTCTTGATATGATTTTAAGATGCCCATGTGCTCCTATAGTCTATAGGCTTTTGTCTGAACCAGGCGTTTCCTCTTCTTCCTATTCTTCTTTTTCCTCCTCCTCCTCCTCTTCTTCTTCTTGCTTTTTTAAAAGATTCATTTTATTTTACAGATGAGTGTTTTATCTACATGTAATGTATGTGCATCACATTTGTACCTGGTGCTCCAGGAGGTCAGTAGAGGGCATCAGAGCCCCTGGAAGTGGAGTTACCAAAGGTTGTGAAGCTACCCTGTGGGTGCTGGGAACTGACCCTGCATCCTCTGAAAGAACAAGTGCCTTTGTTTCCGAGACAGGGGTTCTCTGTAGCTTTGGAGCCTGTCCTGGAGCTTGCTTTGTAGACCAGGCTGGCCTCGAACTCACAGAGATCCGCCTGCCTCTGCCTCCTGAGTGCTGGGATTACAAGGGTGCGCCAACACCATCCAATCATCCAACTTGGTTTTAGCTTCTTGTTCCAATTATTGAGGCAAAATAGCAAAGGGTATTATTTTAAAAACCCAGTGAGGGCTGGAGAGATGGCTCAGTGGTTAAGAACACTGACTGTGGTCCTGGGTTTAGTTCTCAGCACCCACATGGTGCCTCACGATCATCTGTAACTTCAGTTTCAGGGATTCTGATGCCCTGTGGTCTCCACGGGGCCCCAGGTTGCTAAATGCATTGCTGGTGAAGGGATGTATGTGCGGCTCACGCTGAGGGGGTTCCGGGTCCCTGAATTATCCCCACACTTGCCTGCTTCAACTTCCTCTGGAGAGACTTTTCTCCCTGATTCATTAGGGGAGTTAAAGGCAGAAGGTCCATCCTCTGAGTCTTGTTCCTGCTGGGGGTGCTAGAGCTGAGAAAAACCAAAGACCAAAATAGTCTTTCCTAGTCTTTTCCTTTCTTTTTTTAAATTTTTATTTTTATTGATTTTTCTAGAAAGGGTTTTCTCTGTGTAGCCCTGGCTGTCCTGGAACTCACTCTGTAGACCAGGCTGGTCTCAGACTCACAGAGCTCTACCTGCCTCTGCCTCTTGAAAGCTGGGATTAAAGGTGTGTGCCACCATCAGCTGCTATCTTTCCTGTTCTTTACCTAAAGTTCCAGTATTCCCTGGACGGCTTGGCACTGGAGGCTTTTCTTGGTGGTATAAGATTAGTTGGGACATCTCTCCCATTATATAGTGTTCCCATTTAAATTTCTCTTATACATGTGTATATTTTAGGAAGTTTCTATAGTGGGGAGTTGCCATACAGCTTTTTAAAAGCTCTTTAGTGTTAACTGTCCCTCCCCATCGTCTCCCATCCCACTCTCCATTTTTTCCGTTTCTCCTTTGCCTCTCCAGAACATTACATTTTATTTTCCTCCCTTGGGAGATCCTCTCCTCTCCTGGCCCCTTACTAGGCACCTAGCTCCTGTGGTTACTCAGATTGTAACACACGTGTCAACAGCCTCAGAGCTAACATCCACATATGTAAGAAAGCATGCGATATTTGCCTTTTGGGGTCTGAGTTACCTCACTCAGTATAATTTTTCTTTCTGGATTCCTCCATTTATCTACAAATCTCAAATTTTCATTTTCTTAACAGCTGAATAATATTCTGTCATGAAAACGGATACTACAGGACGGGAGCGATGGCTCAGTAGTTAGAGGCTAGGCTCACATAATAGAAGAGTTCAGTTCCCAGCACCCACGGCTGTCTCTCCAGCCACCAAAAGAACACCAAAAAGAAAAAAAGAAAAAGAAAGAAAGAAGAAAGGAAGGAAGGAAGGAAGGAGGAAGGAGGAAGGAAGGAAGGAAGGAAGGAAGGAAGGAAGGAAGGAAGGAAATGGTTACTGCGTGAGTGTGGTACACCGGCATACCTGCGGGCAAGCATCCATACACTAAAACCTGCCATGCTGACATCCTCGCAAAGTTGGGCCAAAGCTTTGAGTTGTCTTTGTCTGGGTGTTTTATCACAGAAGCAGAAAAGCTAAGTCGGGCACAGAAGAAGCCATCCTCACAGAGCAGAACACTCGTCTGTGTGGGGAGAACTCAGAGAACCCTTCCATGTTTTGATGCTGTGTATTCCAGGCTAACTGGCCTACGTGCTTCTGGGGACTCCCTTGATTCTCCCTCTCACTTCCCTATAGAGTTCTGGGATCTAGATGCATGTTACCCTACCTGGCTTTTGTGTGGCTTCTGGGATTCGAACTCAGATCCTCTCACATTTTCATGGCAAGTACTTTGGTCACTAAGCCATCACCTCAGCTCCTGCCTTTCCTCTAGACCTGATGATGACCAGCTGTCAGGCTTATATCCATCTGCTGTGAGCCTGTCACTGTCCTCATGAAGGAATCAATAATTAACAATTTTTAATTTAACACTCCAGGGACTGGAGAGATGGCTCAATGGTTAAGAACACTGACTGCTCTTCTAGAGGACCTGAGTTCAATTCTCAGCAACCACATGGTGGCTCACAACCACCTGTAATGAGATCTGGGACTATCTTCTGGCCTGCATGCAGATGTAACACTGTATACATAATAAATACATCTTTAAAGGGAAAAAATTACACTCCATATACTGGGCAGTGGTAGCACTTGAGAGTGAGAGGCAGGCAGATCTCTGTGAGTTCAAGGCCAGCCTAGTCTACAGAGTGAGTTCCAGGACAGCAAGGGCTACACAGAGAAATCCTGTCTGAAAAAAAATTACAATTCATAAACTGTACACTATACGCCCTGACCCAATTGTCCCACATGTCCTTAGGCCCGTTCTCCTCAAGATCACTGCCCAGTACTTGGCTGTCTCTAAATCAGAAAAAAGGTTGAAAGAAACACATCTGTGTCCTTGGAGGGAGGGGAATGACAAAGGAGACCCCTCCCATGAACAGGCCTGGGAAGATTCTTCCCTTGTGAACATGCTGTAGAATGACTGAGCTGTTCCACAGGACAGTTCGGGGCCAAGGAAAGGAAGAGAACAAAGCACATCCCTGCCTGCCGTACTGGAGGCTGGACACTGGCTGGGCTCAGGAGCCTTCAGGGGATGCCAGGGCTAACTGCTTTTAACTGGCAGTTAGTCTAGTGTTTTTACTTGAAAGAGACCTAAGTTTGAACATGAAGAATCCAAGAAAAAGAAAAAGAGAGAAGGAGAGGAGAAAGGAAAGAAAGAGAGATTGAAATAAAGAAGGAAAGCGAGAAAGCAAGAAAGAAATAAAGAAAAAGGAAGGAAGGAAGAAGGAGAAAGAAAAGGAGCAGGGGCGTCTGTTTTACTCACTCTTCCAAAGAGCATCTCATTCCCAGCAACCACTCAGTTCCACTGAAGAACATCACCCTTTCCCACAGCAAATAATGCAAGTGCTACAGCCCTGACTGCTGAGATGGCTCAGTGGATAAAATAACTTACGAAGCAAACATGATGATCTGAGTTCATTCCCAGATCCCACAGTGAGAGAACAAACTTTTTTACGTATGGCACACACATGCTCAGACAATACACACATGCTTACACACACACATGCTTACATGCATCCCACACTCACACACATCACACACATACATGCTTGCACACACATGCTTACACACATCCCACACTCACACACATCACACACATACATGCTTGCACACACATGCTTGCACACACATGATAATAATGTTAGAGCTTGTCCTTGCTGGCTTCTTGTCTCCTGCTCATGAATGATGGGTATGGACAGCAAAGGTGGGTCCCGTGACCATTTACTGAGGGAAAATGAAACCTTTGGGCCCCTGCTGAGAGGCTGAGAGGGCACCTAAGTGGGCTGCTGGGTTTAGGAGTCGTTGTAGACTTAGGTGGGCTCTGATCAGCTGGAGTTGGTTTGCAAAGCAGGTGAGAAATAGAGTCAGGTTGCCTAACCCAGGGGTCCCACCTAGGAGAGAGTCTGCCAAACTCTGTTCTCTGTTCCCCAACCACACCCATGTGCGCCCCATGTTTCTTCAGAAGTGGGGCCTGGAACAAGAAAGGCAGGCAGGACAAAACCTAGTGACATTTAAGATGGGAATAGTGGAGACCTCCATACCAGCTATCCTGCTGCCTCAGCCTTCTGAGGGCTGGGATTACGGACATGCACCACCACATCCAGCTCTCTTTTTGCTTCAGCCTTCTTTAGTGATTCTAGTGTTCAGTAGGCGGCCTGGGCATGTGTGGATAAAGTACTTCGGCGGCGACCTACCACTCGTTGAGTTCTACAGGAAAGCAGACATGATTACTGACATACTTGGAAGAGTTAAGACTAGCTAAGGGGGTCTGAAGAGATGGCTCAGGGGTTAAGAACACTTTCTGCTCTTCCTGAGAGCCTCAGCACGCATATAGTAACTCACAACTATCTGTAACTCCAGTTCCAGGGGATCCAGTGTCTTCTTCTGGCCTTTGAGGGCACCAGGCACATGGTGAAGACATATGGGCAGGCAAAATACCCTACACATAAAAACACTACAACATTTGTTTGTGTGTATATATACATATATACGTATATATGTGTATATATATATGTATATGAGTGCTCTATCTTCATGTACAACTTTACGCCAGAAGAGGGCATCAGATCCCACTGCAGATGGTTGTGAGCCTCCTTGTGGTCGCTGGGAATTGAACTCAGGACCTCTGAACCATCTTTCCAGCCACTTGTTTGTGCTTTTTGAGATTGAGTCTCCCTATGTAGCACAACCCAGCTTGGTCCTGAACCTGTAGTAAAGGCTGATCTTCAACTAACTAACTCTTGATCCTCTTGCTTTAGCTTCTGGACTGCTGAGATTTTGGGCTTGTACCACCACTGTCCCCTTTGGCCCCTAAATTGGTGGCCATGCTTGCAGCATGGGACATCACTCACGTCAGTAAAAAGCCAGGTGAGAGGTTTTTAGCGAAAGACTGGTAAGAATCTCTGGAAAGCAGGGCTGGGTGGTGGTGTCTGGTTAGGTGAGATGGGGGTAGGGCTGACAGCCAGGCATTGTGGCACACGCCTGTTCACCTAGCGCTGAAGCAGGAGAAGCATCACAGGTTTAAGGCCAGCCTGGCCTACTACATAGCAAGTTCCAGACTAGCCAGAGCTACATAATGAGATTCTGTCTCAAAAATAACACTCCCCTGCTTCAGAAAAACAAACCAAGTGTTGGCATCCAGGAAAATATCTGAGAGTGATCTCCATGGGATCTCTGGCTCCATAACACACAGCTCTCACAAGACCTGCTGTCAAGAAGGCCAGCAGGTCCACTGCTGCTGGAAATCCTCCAGGGTCTTAATTATAAGAACTCTATAGGATCCAATCTGCATCTCAGACTCTGGCAGTGGGGGCAGGGCTGGAGCCCAGGAGATAAGGCCTTCCTAGCAACAGTTGCTAGAGGCCTTTGCTATGGAATAGTAAGAACACAATAGGAGGCCCAGCAGCCAGGACAGTCCATCAACATCATCCCCAGGCCCTGCAGTAGCCCAGGACCATGCAGGGGGAGGCGTTGGGCTCAGGAGAAAAAAAAAATTCCACTGCAGACAGTTGTGGTTGTTAACGTGTTGAAGGCCTCGCTCAGGCTAATAGAGGGTGTAAAATCCCGAAAGAGGGCTTTGTTTGTGGGTCGGGTCAGAGCAAAAGGCTGGATCCCAGCCTCTTTGGCTTCAGCTGAAGCTAGAATCCAGCAACTCTTCACCTTCATGCAAGGCTTTTGGGAACTGCTGGGGTGGACACAGTGAATAGAGAGGACAAGAGCTGGACACACACATCAAAACCCGAAACTGGGGATGGAGAAAACGTCCCCTGCAGGGGAAAGTAGAACAGGAAACCTGGCTGCCTGCATTTCTCCCCGTCCACTTTCCTGTAACTTCACCAGGCTCAGAAGGAAGGCCGCTGCTCTCAACCTCCCAAGACCTGCGATCTCTGAAGCCATTTCCTCCCTCCCTCTGCTTCCTTCCAGCTCTGCAAGAACCAGAGGTTCCAGCTCAGAACACAGAGAAAGCTGCTGGATACCTCATGGCCAGAGATGCTTGTGAATCCTAAATTAGGGAGGCTGAGGCAGGAAGGTCTAAGGCCAGTCTTGGCTGCCTAGTGAAAAAAAAAAAAACAGGAGAGCCAGGCGGTGGTGGCACATGTCTTTAATCTGAGCACTCAGGAGGCAGAGGCAGGGGGATCTCTGTGAGTTGGAGACCAGCTTTGTCGACAAGTTCTAGGACAGCCAAGGGCCACATAGAGACCCTTTCTCAAAAACCAGAAGAACGAAAGGAAAGAGAAGGAGCTGTTGGAATTGCCCAACGTTGCCAGCAGCCGCCACCATTTGAGATGGGTCCTCTTCATCCCAGGGAATGTTGACTTCCTTCCAGAAGTGTGGCACCGAAGACCGGAGGCAGCCCTCTCAAGAGTGTCTTCAAAATGTGTGTGGCTCCCTAGAGGGAAGTGTGAGATTTGGAAGCCCCACGTCCAAGTGGACACCTGTAATGCCAGCATTTTGATCAAGCTCTTTTCTTTGGTGAGAAACCTATTTTTCTTTCAAAGGGAAAGGGCCTTTCCTTTCCTCCTCGCGATGATTAACATTCAACTCAGATTGTGAAGTTAAGCTCCCATCAGTGAGAGGAAAGACAGTGACCACCCCTATCAAGGATAAAGACAGTTGCCATTTTGGTAAATGCATTTGCTAACCTAGCCCTGTTTGGGTTCTGGTATGCCCTTTTTTATAAAATTGCCTTGTAGAATTATTTTCATTTTGTATGTTCCTTTGTGGTCCATCAAGAATATTCATTTGGGAGTTCTCTAGGATTTCAAATCCACCCAGACAACTTCTTTGGATCCCGGGATAGAAACTTTTCTTCAACACGGGGAGATCCTCAAACAATGCCATGGTAATTCTTGTGCACAAGACCAAGGGAGGGAACACAGAGACCTCGGCTGGTTGGGACATCTGGAAGCTGAATTAGAGGGAACGAGACATTGCTGACATGAGCAGATGTACAGTCCTGATCCATAACTCAATCATCCCTGGTGACTCTGCTGAAACACTTCCAGCTGGGGCCACTGCCCCATGAGGAACCTGCTGGAGAAGGGCAGAGGACACCTGTAACCCCAGTGCTGGGGAGGCAGGGGCTAACCGCACAGGGAGTCTAGCCTGAGTGGGCTTCAGCCAATGAGAGATCCTGTCTCCAAGGAGTTGGATGCTGTTCTCTGACCTTCACGTGCCGTTTTTTTTAAAAAAAAAAAAAAAAAAAAAAAAAACAAGGCTGGACATGGTGTCACACGCCTTTAATCGCAGCACCTAGGAGACGGTGTCAGGCAGATCTCTGTGAGTTTGAGACCAGCCTGGCCTACTTAGCAAGATCCAGGACAGCCAGAACTACATAGACTCTCAAAACACAGATAGATAGATAGATAGATAGATAGATAGATAGATAGATAGATAAAATGCTCTGACTTTCTGTTTATTAATGCATTTTTTCTGGGCTACTTTGGAATAATATTTTAGCACATGGCCGATGACGTCATCATAAATGTTGACCTCAACCTTGATCCCCCAAGAAAATCTTCTCCAAGAGTCAATAGGCTTGCATCTTTCTTCCGACCCCTCCATACTGGGGCTACTTTCATGTACACCTGGCTTCTGCCCTGCTGGGGATCAGACCCAGGGTTCCACTCTCCTCCCTGAGCTGTACCCCAGCCCTATTCTCACTAGTTTTTAAAAATTACTTGTAACAGCCGGGCGGTGGTGGCGCACGCCTTTAATCCCAGCACTCGGGAGGCAGAGGCAGGCGGATCTCTATGAGTTTGAGACCAGCCTGGGCTACAAGAGCTAGTTCCAGGACAGGCTCCTAAACCACAGAGAAACCCTGTCTCAAAAAAAAAAAAAAAAAAGGGCTGGAGAGATGGCTCAGTGGTTAAGAGCATTGCCTGCTCTTCCAAAGGTCCTGAGTTCAATTCCCAGCAACCACATGGTGGCTCACAACTGGCGCCCTCTTCTGGCCTGCAGGCATACAGACAGAACATTGTATAAATAAATAAATAAATATTAAAAAAATTACTCGTATTACTTGTGTTATGACAAATACATACTGTTTGTTAGCTTATGTGCACATGAAGTTCCCTGGAGGAATTCGGCTCTGGTTTGCAAGAGTCCATACACACAATTAGTGTTAGACCATGAGAGACGCCATAAGGAAGCAGTCGAACAGTTGCAGAATGCATTATCTAAGCTATTGTTTGCTCGCTCCGTAAAGCTGGGCCGCAAGCTTCCAGTGGTTCTCCTGTTTCTGCCTCTTGTATCACCATCCGTGTGCTAGGATTGCAGAAGCACACCACCACATCTGGACTTAGGAGACTTTGGATTTGAACTCAGGTCCTCACGCTTGCACGGTGACTGTCTTACTCATTGAGCAACCTCCTCAGTCCCTGGAGAAAGGAAGCAAGCCATTGCTCTGTGGAAATTCCTCCATGAAGCTCTCCATCCTGGAGGGACGTCCATTAAAACTCAGGAAGTAGATGAAACAGAAGGTTCAGGAATGACACAACTCACGAGTGAAAGTTGTAAAATTCACAAAGTCCTTCCCCAAAGTTATATAAACAGTAACGGATGCTGAGGAGAAGAGATGCCAACCAGGCGAGCAACCGGCCACACCCTAGCTCAGGTCTGGGCTTTCATGGATCATTGACCACACTCCATGGACCAAACTCAGACCACCAGGCTTCATCTTACCAGCCTGATGAATTTTATTTCTTTGTTTGTTTGTTTATTCATTTTTAAACAAGATCTTATTCTGCAGCCCCGGTTGATCTGAAAATCACTGTAGGGCAAGCTGGCCTTCAACTGACTGGCAGCCTTCCTGCCTCAGCCTCCTGAGGGCTGGGATTACCCAATGTCAGGTATGATTTTATTTTTTTATTTTTATTTTTTAAATATTTATTTATTTATTATGTTTACATTATTCTGTCTGTGTGCATGTCTGCAGGCCGGAAGAGGGCACCAGACCTCTTTACAGATGGTTGTGAGCCACCTCATGTGGTTGCCGGGAATTGAACTCAGGACCTTTGGGAGAGCAGGCAATGCTCTTAACCACTGAGCCATCTCTCCAGCCCTCAGGTATGATTTTAAATTGTTTCATAAATTCTTCCTGGGCTATGATTTTATTTATTTTTAGGTGTGGTGTGTGTGTGTGTGTGTGTGTGTGTGTGTGTGTGTGTGTGAGTGTAGTGTGCCGTGGCACACAGATGGAGGTCTGGATTGTCTCCATCTGACAACCCTGAGGTGTTGGGAGTGGGTGTTCAGTGCTGCACTGGCCAATCCACTGTTCCAGGAGCTTCTAAAGAGTCTGTTTCTACAGTATGACTGATTTTAGGAGCCTTGGGATTACAGGATACAAACTGCCAAGCCTGACTTCACATGCGTTCTGGGGATCTAAACTCAGGTCTTCATGTATGTGTAACAAGGACTTTATGCTCTGAATTCACCTCCCAGCCCCCTGCACTATTTCTTCATCACCAGTGGTTATACGCAAAAGGACGTGAGGTGTTTGAGAGGCAGAAGGTACACCAAAATTATTTTTTTAAAAAAGTAGTTTAAATCCACAAGAAAGAAGTTATAAGATGCTTATATCCACAAAGTGAGAAATAGGAGTGAAGGTTTGGATGAGAATGTCCCCCACAAGCTCTGGCATTTGAATCCTTGGTCCCCAGTTGGTAGCATTGTTTGGAGAGGCCCAGGAAGTGTGGTCTTGTTGGAGGAAAGGCGGGCTTCAAGAGCGGTGGTGGCACATGCCTTTAATCCCAGCACTCAGGAGGCAGAGCCAAAAGGATCTCTGTGAGTTTGAGGCCAGCCTGGTCTACAAGAGAGAGTTCCAGAACAGCTAGGACTGTTTCACAGAGAAAACCTGTCTCAAAAAACAAAAACAAAAAAACAACGAAAACAAAACCAAAACAAAATTGTCCTCAAGCTTCCTTCTGGGAAAAGAAAAATCACAGATATGTTAAATGGGAACAAACATAGAACTGACCAAATTCCATCCTAAAGAGGAGAGAAATAATGAGCAAATGATTTTATACATTACCACTGCTATTCTGTTTTAGAGCTATAGAGCTGGGGGACAGGCCCCACAAGGGATAGCGGTAGGTGACCCAAGGCCTTGGCAGGTCCTCCAGGAGGTGTAAGGTTCCCTATCAGCTTCTTTCTAATTTCTGCCAGCAAACAGGACTGCGGGTGGTGTTGTCATCATCGGTCCATTCATCCTGTCTTCCCCCCCACACACACATCTCACACCTGTCTGCTTTTCCTTTCACTGGGCAGCCCCTTCCCCATCCGTCTATAAAGGCTCTTTTTCTCTTGCTCCTATTCCTTCTATTATCTCTGCCACCACTACCACTGGTCTCACAGAAACCAGCAAGATTAGTCGGATCCGTGAGGGAGGGATCCATGAGGCAGCTATTTTCAGTTCCAGCCTTCGCTCCCTGCCACGGCTGGTGGCAACACAGCACCTCAGGGTCCAAGAGACATCAGACCGTTCCATACCACAAACCCTGGATGGGAGTAAAGAGACCAGCTACCCCAGGATGTGACCAGCATCCAGCTTTCTCAGGTCCCCCACAAGACGATGCCCACAAATAAGCAGGAAACTGTCTTGAGAATCTGCCATCCCAATTCCTTTAACCTGTTGTGCCTAACTTCCTGCCTTTTTATTATAAGAAAGAGATGGGAATGTTATGATCTGCTGGCCTGGTCTGTCATCTGGGTACCCCGTCCCTTTAAGAGACAAACCCTGCCCACTCCCAATCCCCCTTCTGCTGAGGGAAGTGGATATCCTGGATATCCCACCTCCTCCAGCCTGGGTGCTCTATCTTTCCATCTCTCTTCTGGCATCTTTCTCCTTCTGCAGCTACATGGTGTCTCTTTGACCATGTCTACTCTCTCTATATATATCTCTGTTCGGATTTCCTACCTGATTTTACTCTGCTAAGTCATTGGCTAGAAGAGCTTTATTCATCAACCAATAAAAGCAACACATATACAGAAGGCCATCCCACATCCTTGGCAGCACATTCTGATCTGTACTATTGCTTCACTTTAGAATAAAAACTCCTTCTCTAAATCTGTGTGTTCCAAGAATCTGGAAACGCCTGGCCCAGGCCATGACCACCAGAGACAGGGTGACGGACAACGCTCCCTAGGGATACAAAATGAGATCACGGCTGCCCCACTGGAGACTGGCAGAGGACACTTCCATTCTCACGTGCTGGTAGGACTGAGGGGAACTAGGCTGAAACCCTAAATTAGCCTAAATTATCAGCGGTAGATCAAAGCTGTCAGGAGAACCCCTCTGCCTTTGTAGCGCGATTGGGGAGAGCTTGAATTATCACACCGGGCTCCTGATCCAGATGAAGACAATTAATTTTAGTGCCTAATCTTCCAAAGCAAAATGATAAAATAAAGAACAAAATGAAGACGCGAGAAGATAAGGAGTTAGTGTGGGGTAGCAGTGGTCACTCCAGCATCTGGCGGGGTGAGGATGTCTTTGCATCCAAGATTTCCTAAGACTGAGGAAAGTACACGAGGCTGGGTGTGGAGGTTGGAAGAATTGGGGGGCTTCCCCTCTGTTGTTTCTATAATGGGCAAGGTGGGCGCATGCACCGGGCCTGAGGGGCAGGAAGTGGGAAGGGCTGGATGTCTGAGGGAACTCCCTGGGAAATGAGATAGTGGCTAGTATATCACATGAGCTCCTTAAAGTGCCAAGTGGCAGCCTGGGTTGTAAGCAGGATCCTGTGGACCAGATCAGTAAGACACCAAAGCAGAACACTGGGTGCCGGCCTGCTGTGCTGATGAGGGAAAAGGAGAGGGTGCATGGAGGTCCCTTTGGCTGGAGGACCCAGGTAGGAAGTGGGTCATCAGAAAGGTCAGTGGACCGAGAACTAGAATTCACTGGGATGGGCCCTTCCAGGTGACTGTGACAGGTGGGATCAACTGGCAAGGTAGAGGAGGAGGAAGAAAACACACCAGACAGGAGCCTCCTCAGTGACAGAGTCCATGACCAAACCACCGCAGGGAAGGTTCTAAAAGGAGCATGTATCCTTGGGATCTGGTGAGACCTTGGGTGAAATAAATCCAGATAACTGCAAGATCTGGGGTGCAGGAGAAGGACTGGTGGTTTCAGTTGTCACCCTGGCACTGGAATCCCTGGGGAAATTGTCTAGATGAGGCTGGTCTGTAGTATGGCTCTGCGGTGGTGTTCCGATTGCTATCTATGGTGGGGTGTGTGGGACCACCCGCCCTGAATGTGGCAACACCATTTCTTAGGCTTGGCATCCAGGGGTTTTGGCTTTCAAATAATCAGTAAATAAAAAAAGTTGCTGGGCAGTGGTGGCGCAGCACTTGGGAGGAAAGGCAGGCAGATCTCCATGAGTTCGAGGCAGCCTGGTCTACAGGACAGGCTCCAAAGCTACAGAGAAACTCTCTCTTGAAAAGCCAAAAAAAAAAAAAAAAATGTTAAAAGAAGGGTCAGACATGTTGGTAAAGACCTAAAATATCAACTACTCAGTAAGCTGAGGAAGGAGGACAAAGTTCAAGGCCAGTCTGGGGAAATTAGCAAAAACCCAGTCTCAAAAAAAAAAGAAAGAAACCAAGCAAACAAATAATAATAATCTTAGTAGGGTTACTGTTGCTGTGATGGACACCATGACTAAAAGCAACCAGGGGAGGAAAGGGGTTTTCCCCATTCACAGTACAGGGACACAGAACAGTGTCAGAGTTCATCATCAAAGGCAGTGAAGGCAGGAGCCCAAGCAGGGGAGGATCCTGGAGGCAGGAGCTGATGCAGAGGTCATGGAGGAGTGCTGCTTACTGGTTTGCACCTCATTGCGTGGTCAACATGCTTTCCTATAGAACCCAGGATCACCAGCTCAGGGGTAGCCCCACCCAAATGGTCTGGGCCCTCTCACACCTGGACAACCACTAATTGAGAAAATGCCTTACAGGCCTGCCTGCAGCCTGATTTGTGGAGGTGTTCTCTTAACTGAGGTTCCCTCCTCCCAGATGACTTTAGCTTCAGCAGTGAGAGGGTTGAGGCAGGAAGATCACCACAAGCTTGGGGATAGCCTGGTCTACATAGTGTTTGAATGTTTGTAGACATCTAAACTCATTATAATGTTTTTTTTCTTTCTGTTTTGTTTTTGTTTTCTATATTAAATAAAATTTGGTCCTCAATTTTTTTATGTGCCCTTTAAGTCTCAGAGCCATAGAGCTCTTGCCTGGCATGTGCTCCCTTGCAAAGGGTGTCTTGGATAGGATGGTAGGTGCCAAATGGGAGAGTTCATCAGGGCACCCTACATGATTTTAGGCAATTCACAGATGCTTATGAATTATTTTAACATATAAGTATAGTTTAGTTTTGTTTGGAATTTTTACAGTGCTGGAGATGGAATCCAGGTACTACTGTTTGGGGTCTGCCACTAAGATACAACTCCAGCCCAGATTCACAGTTTTTGTTTGGTTGGCTTTTTTTTCTTTTTGTTTGTTTGTTTGTTTGTTTTTGTTGTTGTTATTGTTTCTCGAGACAGGGTTTCTCTGTAGCTTTGGAGTCTGTCCTGGAACTAACTCTTGTAGACCAGGCTGGCCTCGAACTCACAGAGGTCCACCCTGGCTATGCTGAATTTTAATCAAAAGGTTGATTTAAATATTATTGAGATAAGTATTAGATAAACAAAGTTGAAGACTATGATAAAAATGGAACAAAACTTGTGTAATCACTAACCTACATTTCATTGAAAATTCTTTCCACCTCCCTTATTCAATTATTCTGTTACAGTAGATGGCAAGAGGGAATTTTTTTTTCTTTTTTCTTTTTTATTTATTTTTTTTTTGGTTTTTCGAGACAGGGTTTCTCTGTAGCTTTGGTGCCGGTCCCGGAACTAGCTCTTGTAGACCAGGCTGGCCTCGAACTCACAGAGATCCGCCTGCCTCTGCCTCCCGAGTGCTGGGATTAAAGGCGTGCGCCACCACCGCCCGGCAAGAGGGAATTTTAAGAAGAAATTAGACGTAGTTATAGCAGGGGCTGTACATTCCACCAGTCCTTTATTTACTTATTCATTCTTTCCCCCATATATTTGTGGTACCCATGGACTCAGAGCTAGACAAGTGCTCCACCCCAGCCAGACCCCCACTCAGGAGCTGAGTGGTTTGTTTTTTTGGTTTCTGTTTGTTTGTTTGTTCCTTTGAGACCAGGTCTCACTGCACAGCCAGGTAATCTGGGACTCACTGAGTAGCAAGGTTTGGCCTCAAATTTAGACCCCTGTCTCAGCTTTCCTAGTGAGGGGATTACAACAGCTGGAAGCCACCACGGTCCACTAGGAATTGAGACTTTTGAAGAATACCTTCAACTTTATTATCCCTCCAAGTCTCTCGGCAGACTGCAGTATTGGCCTGCAAACTGAACCCTGAAGGGTAAGAGAGCAGTGACACTCACATCCCTATGCCACTTCACTCCGGATCCCCATTCTATGCCCAAGCTCCTTGTCTGTTTCTCGCTAGCAACACAGAACACAGGTCACCAAACTTACAAAATCTCAAAGACGGATCCAGACAGCATTTGTGACCTAGCACCTGGGGACTGTTCCTAGCTTCACAGACAGAATTTATATCAAAACCAGACTGGCCAGCTGTGAGGAAGAGTACTGGCGACGCTTCTTGCTGTACTCCTCCGTCTTTGGCCTTGAGTTCTGCCTTGTAAGAGGACTGGAGAGATGGCTCAGCGGTTAAGAGGTTGCTTTTCTAGAGAATCCTTGTTCAATTCCCAGCACCCACATGGCAGCTCACAACTATCTATAACTCCAAGATCTGACACCCTCACACAGACATACATACAGGCAAAACACCATTGCACATAGAAATGAAATAAATATAAAAAGAAAAAAAATCAAAGGGGGCACATGAAGCCTGTAGACAGCACCTTGCAAACTAAGAAGGAATGCGCTGCCAGGCACATCTGTGCCGTAAGTGTTATGGTTTTGGTCCCTTTAAGAGACAAGCCACACCCATTCCCCTCCCCATCCGCTGAGGCAGGCTGATCTTCAGCTTCCGGCCTGAACTCGCTCTCTTTTCCATCTTCCTCTCGGAGAGGCTGCTTCGCTTCTGCCTCCTTCCCCACTTCTCTGCTTCCCCCCTTCTCTGTCTCTTTCTCCTCTTCTCTCTCTCTCTCCCCATCTCTCTCTGTCCCCCCCCCCTTCACCCTTCCTCTTCCATAACCCCCTGAATAAACATTCAACCTACCCTGCATGTTGTGTCTATCCATGTTTCTGTCTTCTGCCCCCCCCCCCCCCATGTGTCTCCCTGCCTGGAACCAGCCATTGCCCGAGGATCTCTGCCTGGGGCCCACTGCCTGCTCCCACATGGCCGGCCACCACTGCTCTGGGACCAGCAGCTGTCTCTGCCTGGGACTGGCTGCTCCCAGGGCCTGCTGTCTGCCGCCACATGGCCCGCCACCACCATCACCACCGCTTGGGCCGCCGCTCTGGGACCAGCAGCCATTTCTGCCTGGGACTGGCTGCTCCCAGAGCCCGCTGCCTGCCACCACATGGCCCGCCACCACCATTTGGGACTTACAGCATTTCTGCTGCCTACTGCTGTGGGATCTTGGAGCATTTTTAAAAAGAACAACAGTAAGTGGTTCCTTTGTGGACCACTCTCTCCCACTGGGCCTCCCACCTGCCCCCTGAGCAGAAACCCAGGGAAGTCAAGCCCAGGGCCACTTACTAGCACCGCTGGGCTCCACAGCAGCCCGGGGCGGGGGCCGTTAGGCAGGGCAGCCCCAGAAACTACAGCTTTGGCTTTGGTTCCAACAGCTGTGTCAGAGGGGCCAGAAAAGGCCACGAGGTGTTTCACTTCCTGTCAAAATGGGTTTCACTTCCTGCTAGCTGGTCACCCAGGCCTCTGAACCAAAGCAAACCAAGAGGCCTCCAAGAGCCCAGGCAGCCAGGAGGGGCCTCTGTAGATTCTCTTGTCTTCTTGTGTCTGCATGGATTTTCTGTCTTTGTGGAGGATGGTTGTGTCTACGTGTGCATTGTGTGTGTACGTGGACATGTCAGGGTGGGGCTGCGGCGTTCGCGTGTGCATCTAAGCGGAGGGTTGTGTATGTGCCGTGAAGAAAGTTGGATACGGCTATGAGTTTTGCGTGTGCGTTTACGCGTTTGAGGAGAGGGATGTGTGTGTGTTTGGGTGCATGTATGTTTGTGGGCTTGTATGTACTGTTTCTTCTATGATTCAAAACAGGTTCAGACAGGCACCATGGAAAGGTGCTCTAATTGCGGGACTGGAGCAAAGGCTCCGTGATTAAGAACATTGGCTGCTTTTACAGGGAACCCAGGCTCAATTCCCAGCACTCCCATGGTGGCTCACAACCATCTGCAACGCCAGTTCCAGGGGGTGTAATGCCCATACATTTAGGCAAACACCACAGAAAAAAAAATTTAAATTCAAGCCATTAATCCCAGCACTCAGGAGGCAAAGGTAAGTGAATCTCTTTGAGAAGAGTCTAGCCTGGTCTACATAGTGAGTTCCAGAAACAGACAGAGCTATATGGTGAGACCCTGTTTCAAACAAACAAGCAAATAAACCAAACAAACAAAACAAAAGAAAATTTTTTTAAAAACTGACTGTAGCTGAGGAGGGCCTTGAACTTCTGAATACCTAAATACTGGGATTCAGGCTTACACCACCAGGAATTGAACCCAGGACACCAGGAACGCTAAGCAAGAACTCTGTTAACTAAGGCACATCCCTCCTGACCATTATTGCTTTAATACATGCACGCCTCACCCTCAGGATGAAGGCTGTTGGAGGGCGTCCTGAACTGCTGCTTACCACTGTGCCCTCAGACCTACTGGGTACCTATCTGACAGTGGACACCGGAGACACTTCCTGCAGAGGGACAGGCACAGCGGCAGTTAGGTGGAGAGGGAATTCTGAATGTTTGTTGTAAGAGGAGAAACCCTATAATATCAGCATGGTAACTGACGCCTCTATCACCACGTACACCAGCCTGGAGGCAAGGTTACAAGCCGGGACTATTTATTTCTTATCCATCTCAGTGAAATTGTTGAGGTGGCCACAGGGGTCAAGCCTGAGCCAATTGCCTCCCATCTTTTTGTTAGTAATCAACACACGCACCAACACAAAACCTTCACATTCTTGATAGTTTTTTGGATTCTAGTTTCTCCCCAACCCCTGGTATTTTTTAAAAATATTTTAATGTGCATTTGTGTTTTACCTGCAAGTATGTCTGTGTAAGGGTGTCAATCCCCTGAAACTGGAGTTTACAGCAGACGGTTGTGAGCTGCCACGTGGATGCTGGGACTTGAACCCGGGTCCTCTGGAAGAGCACCCAGTGCTTTTAACCTGAGTCACCTCTCCAGCTTCTGATCCCTGGTAATTTTGAGACAGGGTCTCATTTTGTAGTCTTAACTGAGCTGGAAATTGCTATGTACACCAGGATGGCCTTGAACTTGTAACAACCCTCTTACTTCTGACTCCCAGCTACTGGGTGACAGGTATACACTCCCAGGCCTGGCCTGAATGCTAGTCTTCTTTTTCTTGCTTTCTTGGAGGAAGGTGATTTTTATTTTCATTGAAGCTGTCATACCTCATGACCTACATAGTGCGCCTGTCCTCTGAGGAAGCAGAAGCTTCAGCATCACCATGCTGACCAACACCTTCACTTTGCAGACACTGAAGATGGCGTGGCCTCTGTGGGCTGGAGCACATCGGGGCTCACATTTGATCTAACTCAGAAGCAGAGTCTGCGGCCATCAGAAGTGAAAGACTGCTATCACTGTGTGTTGACAGGGCAACAGTGGAACGGCCACACTCTGTCCCCAGGCTGGCCTTTAAGTCACTGCATAGCCAGCACTACCCTCTATATCCTGATCTTACTGCCGTCCCTCCCAAGTGTTGGGATCCATCTTGTTCCACTCACCTATATGTTTCTGTGTCAGTAGCATGCTGGTTTTGTTACTATAGTTCTGTAGTGTAGTTCAAGAACAGGTATTGTGATACCAGCAGTATTGCTATGTCTGCTTAGGGTTACTTTGGACATTCAAGGTCTTCATCTTCCCATATGGACTGAACTCCTGCTTGTGTGCACACAAGTGTACATGGAAGTCATAGTACAACCTTGGGTGTTGTCCCTAGTTACTGTCCACAGTTTTTGTTTTATTTTCTCCAGAGGGGGTCTCTCACTGGCCTGGAACTCACAAGTAGACAGGACTGGCTAAATCATTGACTGAAGGATCCACCATCTCCCCAGAATCAGGATCACACCTTTGATCCCAGCTTTTGGGATGCAGAGGCAGATGGACCTCTGAGTATGAGGCCAGCCTAGTCTACAGAGCGAGTTCCAGGACAGGCAGAGCTACACAGAGAAACCTTGCCTTGAAAAACCCTAAGAAAAAAAACCCCAAAACCAAACACATGCCATCGTAGCTGGCTTTGGAAAGCCGGATCTGGTTCTTAAACTCCCTTCTTAGCACAAGCTCTTTACTGATTGCACTCTCTCTCCAGCCCCGTTATCTGAATTTGAAGATTGTGTTTCTAGTTCTGTAAAGAATGTTCTGGGTTTTTTTTTTTTTTTTTTTTTGGTTTTTCGAGACAGGGTTTCTCTGTGGTTTTGGAGCCTGTCCTGGAACTAGCTCTTGTAGACCAGGCTGGTCTCGAACTCACAGAGATCCGCCTGCCTCTGCCTCCCGAGTGCTGGGATTAAAGGCGTGCGCCACCACCGCCCGGCCTGTTCTGGGGGTTTTTATGAGGACAGTTTTGTGTTATAGCCATTCTAAGAATACTGATTCTGCCTGTCAGTCCATGAGCCTGGGAGGTCTTCCCATCTTCTGGTGTCTAATTTCTCATCCTTGGTTGGACTCACTCAGAAATATCTTGCTGACAGGCTCTTTTTTTTTTTTTTTTTTTTTTTTTGGTTTTTCGAGACAGGGTTTCTCTGTGGCTTTGGAGCCTGTCCTGGAATTATGACAGGCTCTTTTGTATCCCGTGCTGGTCTTGAATTCCTCATGTAGCCAAGAATGACCCTGACTTCTGATCACCCTGTCTCCACCTCCCGAGCGCTGGCATTACAGGTGCGCACCATCATGCTTGGTTTAGGTAGTGTCTGGGGCTAGACAAGCACTGTACCATCCTGGCTACACCCCGGCCCCGTTATGTTTAATTTGTTAAGGTATTGTGAGTGATATTTCCCCCACTTCCTTTGCAAAGTTTGTTATTGATATTACAAAAAAGCTACTGGGGGCTGGAGAGATGGCTCAGTGGTTAAGAGCATTGCCTGCTCTTCCAAAGGTCCTGAGTTCAATTCCCGGCAACCACATGGTGGCTCACAACCATCTGTAATAAGGTGCCCTCTTCTGGCCTGCAGACATACATACACACAGACAGAATATTGTATACATAATAAATAAATAAATATTTTGGGAAAAAAAGCTACTGGCCTGAGCAGTGGTGGCACATGCCTCTAATCCCAGCACTCAGGAGGCAGAGGCAGGTGGATCTCTGTGAGTTTGAGGCCAGCCTGGTCTACAAGAGCTAGTTCCAGGAAAACTAGGGAAGTTACACAGAGAAACCCCTATCTTGAAAAATCAAAATTACAAAAACCAAAAAAGCTACTGGTTTTTGTATGTTGATTTTCTCTGTGCTGCTTTGCTGGAAGTGTTTGTCAGTTCTCAAAGTTCTATGCTAGCATCTGTAGTCAAGCCCTGATTATTTTTCTTTGAGGCATGGTCTCACTGTGTAGCCTCAGTTAGCCCGGAACTTGCTATAAGGGTCAAGCAGGCCTTGAATTCCCAGAGTTCCACCTGACTTTGCCTCTCTAGTGCTGGGATTAAAGTTGTGTGTCACCATGCCTCACTGTCTTTATTTTACATGTATATTTTGTCTGCATGTATATAAATGCAAGATATGAGTGCAATGCACATAGATGCCAGAAGAGAACCTTAATTACCCTGGAAATGGAGCTATAGACAGGTGTGAGCCACCATGTGGGTGCTGGGAACTGAACCCCAGTTTTCTGTGAAAGCCACAAATGTACTTACAAAAACAGAGTCCTGCTATGTACCTCAAGGTAACCTTGCACTTTGAAATTGTGCTGCTTCCACTTCCAGAATGCTAATATTACAGGTTTGTTCCACCACATCGTAGTTCCGGGGAGGCTAAGGGAAGAGGATCACAAGTTTGAGGTCAATTGTCATTTCTTACATTTTGTTGCATCAGGGTTGGTAGTGACCTCAGGGCCTCCATATGCTAGACAAGTACTCTACCACTAACCACACCCCGTCCAGAAAGACAGTCAGAAGTGGCTGTAACGGACCGTGCTCTCCCCACCTCAGCACCACTGCCAGTCACCTGCGTTCGCAACACCTAGACCATCCCTTAGGCATGGGCAGTAGAGTCTGCCCACTGACCACCCCCAGCAGGCATTTTGTTGTTATGGGAACGCCTTCACCCAATAGCTTGTAAGATACCCGCCCACTTTGGGTGTGGTCTCATGCTCTATAAAAGCAGACAAAAAGTATGTGTGGCTGTCTTTGCTGTTGAATTTGGTTTTAGTTCCCAGCACATGCAGAGGTCTGCAGATACCCTTACTCTGAGTTTATCCCCAAGTAAACAAATCTTTGTTATACTCCATTCTGGGCTATTGGGGAACTCTTGGGAATGACTACAAATTAGTGCCCAGTGGGCCTGACATTAAGATTTTCACACTCTAAAAAAAGGGGGGGATTAGATGAGATGGGATAATAGGTAGATTAGTGTATTACTTGTGAGCTATTGCTTATAGACAATTTACATTGGTATAGATTCTTTTATATTGATACAAATTCAAATTGTATTTGTTATATTGAATATGTTCCTATTTCTGTTTTCAATATTTGTACACCTATGCTAAGTTATTTTTATCATATTGTATGCTTGCATGTTTTTGCCTCTTAAGATATTTTGTATATTGATACAATTTTAGGATATATTTATCATATTGCACTATACATTTCTACCTTTGATCAAGACACTTATATGCTTTGAAGTCATTGGCCTCATTTGCTGCCCATTTGTTTAAAGATTGTTTAATTTTTTAATATGAAGGCTTAGTCTTTAAGCTATATATGTGTTAAGAATTACAGGTCAAGCTGGGTGGTGGTGGCACACACCTTTAATCCCAGCACTTGGGAGGTAGAGGGAGGCAGATCTCTGTGAGTTTGAGGCCAGCCTGGTCTACAAGAGCTATTCCCAGGACAGGCTCCAAAACTACAGAGAAACCCTGTTTCGAAAAACAAAACAAAATTACAGGTCAGTAGTCACCCATGTTTGTCATACTTATAGTTAGACTAGTCAGTTTCTTTAGATGCATAGAGATTGTATTCCATATAGATAAGTATCTTCAAACACTTCAAAAGACTGTAAAATATGGCATTTAAATAACTTAGGATTCTGTTGATGTGAGACACAATTGGCAGCACTGATCTATTCTTGAGAGAATGCTGGGCACCGAAGACAGTCCACTTGGAGCTTGTATTTTTCTTGGCAAAACTGGGCTTCGGGCAAAGAACTGCCCATGTCTTGATCACTGACAAAATGCATGGTGTCCAAACTGGAAGAGCAGGATTCAAGCAAAAAGACGGCCAAACCTTGCCAAGACAGAGTAAGACATTTTTCAAATTTTCCTGCCTCTGAAAATGGTCTATCAGACACTCTAGGCCTTAGCCAAAGTTGGTTGCCCTAATGTTGACTTTGAGTGATTGCGCAGGTTGCCAGTTGTCTCTGTCATTTCTTTTACCTTTTGGAAGTTGCCTGATTGTACTTCCTGTTTACTTAGGTAATATTATTTCCCTTCTCAGGTCTTTGATAGGGTTGAAGACTAGATAGTCATAATACTTTCCTCACATGACTTAGCCAAACCATTTTTTAAAATGTGTAGCCCAGGTTGGCCTCGAACTCATGATCCTCCTGCCTCTACCTCCTTCAACAAATCCTACTGGCATGTGCCACCACAACCAGCTGGCCAAAGCCATTTTTAATATAAGATTTAGCCACCTTAGGATAGGATAACTATTAAAACATTTAGTATTTATTTTTTTTTTATTGAGCTCTACATTTTCATTTAGTATTTATTTCTTGTTTAATGTTGTTCATGCTAGTTATAATTTTAACTTTTAGGTATGTTTTTGCCTCTTTTTATTTTATTTTATTTTTATTTTTTAAGATTTATTTATTATGTACACAGTGTTCAGCCTCCATGTATGCCTACAGGCCAGAAGAGGGCACCAGATCTCATTACAGATGGTTGTGAGCCACCATGTGGTTGCTGGGAATTGAACTCAGGACCTCCTGAAGAGTAGCCATTGCTCTTAACCTCTGAGCCATCTCTCCAGCTCCTTGCCTCTTCTTTTCCCTGGGCAATACTTGATATTTGTTCTTATTGTATATAGTTTTGTATTAGTCTTAGAACTCTATTAGACAAAAGGGGGAGGTGTTGTGGAACTCCTTCTGCCAATAGCCTTTAAGATACCAGCCCACTTTGGGTGTGGCCTCATGTACTATAAAGGCAGACAAAAAGCTTGCATGGCTGTCTTTGCTGCTGGATTTTGGTCCCAGTGTACTCAGATGACTAGTGACCGCTACCCTGACTGTGAGTTTATCCCCAAATAAACCTTTGTTATACTCCATTCTGGGTTATTGTGGAATTTTTTAGAATGACTACATTTTGTCCCCTGTCTACTAGTACCAATCTCCCAGTGACCCTGTGAAGGAGGCTCAATATAGCACCACGTCACAGGCAGGGAAACACCCCAAAGCTGTAGCAGTCAGCCTGGCTGTCTCCATACTTGGCCTCTTTCTTTGACTCAGGCTACTGCACCCGCTCTGTTCCCCAGCCAGAAGGCCAGAGTTGTTCCCACACCCTGGAGGCCACAGGCTGCAGCTCAGGGCTCTCTTGGCAAGTAAGTTCTGGTGATGGAGTTCAGAACCCTACTGGGAACTCCCCTCCCCTCTCCAGCAAAGTGAGACCAGACCTGGCACACATCCTAAGATTTGTTACAGCAATCACCAGGGAAAGTCTCCTGCTATCCTGACCTGCACCCTGGAGTGATAGCCTCCCAAAGCCATCCTTGTCCAGGAAAACAGAATCAGAAACAGTAGCAGGCATGTATTCTTACCCAGAAGTTGTGTTCAGAACCCAATCAAGTCTTCTAGACTTACAGAGAATATATGTATGAAAGGATGTGTTAGATAAGATAACAAGGAACTAATTAGACACATTCAAATCTTGGCAGGTTTGTGCATGCTGGCACAAACCTGACACTCAAGAGGTAGAGGCAGGAAGGCAGGGAGTTCAAGGCCAGGCCCAGAGATACAGTGAGTGAGAAGCCAGCCTGAACTGCAGAAGACCTTGGCACAAATTCTCAATAATTCCTCCCCCACAAAAAAGTGAAGAGATTATCATAAATAAGATCTAATGAAAAAAATAAAAGGCCAAGTGTGATGCACACCTTTAATCCCAGTATTCAGGAGGCAGAAGCAGGGGGATCTCTATGAGTTCAAGGTCAGCGTGGTCTACAGAGTGAGTTCCAGGACACCCAAGGCTATGTAGAAAGAACGTGTAGGGCTGGAGAGATGGCTCAGAGGTTAAGAGCAGTGCCTGCTCTTCCAATGTAGAAAGAACGTGTAGGGCTGGAGAGATGGCTCAGAGGTTAAGAGCAGTGCCTGCTCTTCCAAAGGTCCTGAGTTCAATTCCCAGCAGCCACATGGTGGCTCACAACCATCTGTGATGAGGTCTGGTGCCCTTTTCTGGCCAGCAGGCATGCACGCAGACAGAATATTGTGTACATAATAAATAAATAAATATTTAAAAAAAAAAAAAGAAAGAACGTGTATCAAAAATAAATAAAGAAGCTGGGCGGTGGTGGCGCACGCCTTTAATCCCAGCACTCAGGAGGCAGAGGCAGGCAGATCTCTGGGAATTCGAGGCCAGCCTGGTCTACAGAGCTAGTTCCAGGACAGGCACCAAAGCTACAGAGAAACCCTGTCTCGAAAAACCAAAATAAATAAGTAAATTGATTTAAGAAAACGCACAAGGCTGGTGAGATGGCTCAACAGACAAGGACATGCTGGGTGAGCCTGGACCTGAGTTATGAGGAGCCGTGAGCCCTCTCCCCATCACGTACAATGTCACACAGTAATAAATACCTTACTCTAGTTTTTAAATTATTTTATTTCATGTATTCATTCTAAGAAAACCGCTGTATAGTCTGGGCCTGTTACCTCTCTCTGTATGGTAAGCCAGGAATTGACAGGGAACAGGCTCCAGCCTTCTCATCCATCCTCACAAGGACCGTGCTTCTCCAGGCGGGGCAGGCCCGCGCTTCAGCTGAACCCAGGTGCCCTTCTCTTTGGCTTCTGCTTTCTTCACCCATTTCAGGATGTTGTATTGGCTCCTAGAGTGCTCCATATGCTCAGTCTGCACATCAATTCTCTTGGCAGGGACCTTACCCGTACTTGCTTGTTTACAGGGTGCCCAGGGCATTCCAAGTGACGTCACAGACACTGCTAGTTTCGTCTTAGTAACATCTATGAGACTTTCCTTTTTGAACTGCGCCTGCTCCCTTGATCCTTACATCACTCTTCTTGTAGACTGGCATGTATGTGGCCAAAGCAACAAGTCCATTTCCTAACTGCCTAGAGATCATATAGCAGGAGCTCCTCCTCTTTTGTGTGCGTGTGTGTGTGTGTGTGTGTGTGTGTGTGTGTGTGTGGTGTGTGATGGTAGTGGGAAAATAGGGGCTGGAGAGATTGCTCAGCAGTTAGGAGCACTGACTGCTTTTCCAGAGGACTGCAGTTTAATTTCCAGCACCTACATGGCAGCTCACAACCATCATTAACACCAGTTCTAGGGGATAAAGCACCCTCTTCTGGCTGCTACTGGCACTGCATGCACATGCTACAGAGACACACATGCAGGCAGAACAGACATAAATATAAATGTTTTAAAATTTAGAAAAAAATAGGGGCTAATGGCAATCTTTATTGTAAAGATGAAAGATAATATTTTTACTGGCAGATGCAGGTTTGAATGAGGAAAAGCCTCCTGTTTGTAACTATTCAGAGCCTGGTATAGTGGTAGAACAGGCTTGGATCTGAGTCCCTGAGTTCTACCAAAACTACTTGGCAATTTTCCTTCCCTAAGAATGAAGATGTTAGGGGCAGGCTGTGGAGTACACGCCTATGATTCAGTAGGGTAAGTCAGATTGCCACAAATTTGAAACCAGCCTACTCTACACACCAAGCCTGAAGCCAGCCTGTGGTACACAAGACCTTGTCTCAAACAAACAAAATTGGCAAGAGCTGGGGCTAGCTCAGTAGTAGAGCATCTCCTTAGCATGGGCGAGGTTGTAGGTTCAAACAGGTCGCTTGAATAATGGGACTGCATCCGGAGTCCAAGAGCTCTGGCCTCTCCTAAGTGACACTCAGAGAATTTGCTGGGTAGGGGGAAGGTGGAGAGGCCATGGACCAGCAAATGTAGAGTAGCCACTGTGCTGTCTGGAGGCCCTGGCAGCACTGGGTCCACCTGAATGCTGTCTTCTGGTGCGAGTTTTGTGGGGGATGAAGCCAGGGCTTCTGGGTTGAAGAGTAGACAGTCAAACAGACTAGCTGTGTGAACTGCCACCATGAAAAGAGAATTTCATTAGATTGCCTTGCGTCTGGAGAAAGAAATGGGCTGTAGACAAAGAGTCTACATTCTTCAAGCCCATGTGTCTGTAAAGTGGGAAAGGCTGAGGTTAGAGGCCCAATCCTGCTTTTCACACAAGAAGACCCAGACCTGGGAACATGGATCCCAAATACCAAAGCTGTAAGAGCAGAGTGGGCAGCTGGGAGCTGCAAACAGCCTGTCTGCCTTCCTGTTCCTCACCAGTCAGTACCCCAGGATCAAGTCCTTGGCTGAGCAGAGCCACAGGCTAAAGGGACTTCCCTCCTGCCTGCCCCTGCTGGACACAGGTGAGAGAGGTGGGGGGGGGGGGTCAGAGGGGCAGAGCTCAGACAACAGCCAGCTGGGACTTGGCATGCGGGGAAGGGGTGTGCATGTGTGTGTGCGTGCGTGTGTGTGTGTGTGTGTGTGTGTGTGTGTGTGTGTTTCCTTAGACTGGCGACTTAAAAGAGCCCTGCAGGCATCTGCTAAAGTCTGCAAAAGGCATCTGCACTTCCTACCCTGTCCTAACCCCTAGGCCCAGTGCCAAGGGAGCAGACCCTTTGTCACGGGAGTCATCCTGGCTTTGGGCACCGTCAGGAAGGCAGAAATAGACCTTTGACAATCCTCATGGGGAGGGAAGGGCTCAGCCACCAAAGTCCCCAAAAATGTTCTCATTTAAATAAACCAGGACGAAGTGACTAGCTGTATGAAGATGAAAGGAGGTGATCTCTGGAGCTACAGGGTAGTTAAGGCGCGCTCCCTCCCAAGACACTCCAGCACTAAGAGTGGCCGGTTTATTGCCCTGGTCAAAAGGCCTCTGAGCAAATTAAGCTGTATCCAGCTTGGCCACAGAACAATTTAGCATGCAAATGAGACAGGGGTATTGGGGTGTGAAGGGGACTGGTAAGTAACGCCCCGTTAGTCTTGGGCTATATATAGGAGAGGGGAAATCCCACCCCATGGAGGAAGGTACATGGGCAGAGACTGGGTGTGCTAACCTGTTTGCACCCAGGGTGGTTTCCACTGGAACAGGCTGGGCTGCTTCCAAGGATAGGAACTAG
Organism: Microtus oregoni; assembly: GCF_018167655.1. NCBI lineage: Eukaryota > Metazoa > Chordata > Mammalia > Rodentia > Cricetidae > Microtus > Microtus oregoni. The sequence goes on from NW_024543061.1 coordinate 61,670,972, forward strand.
AAGGCTGGCGTGCCCTACCCCCAGGACCATGCCAATTAACGTATGAGACTGTGCCAGTGAGACCCAGGGATATTTACATTGCATTTGTGCCAATGCCAGCCCAGGAGGCCACTACCCAGTGAAAACCTTTGCACCGTGCAGGAGGGCATTGCCAGGGTGTCTGCATGGCAGAAGTGAGCATATGGGCGGGCAGCAGCCCCGCAGACCGGGGAGGGAGGGCAGCACCCACTTGCCTTTCCCTCCTGTGGCTCTGCTTTGGTTTCAGGACCTGTAACTAAGGCAAAAGACCACTAGGGCCCCAGGTTGCACTGCTTTTTCTCCGCCCAGCTGCTCCGGTCCCAGACTCTGGCACTCAGGCTCAGAGATACAAAACAGCTGAGCAGATAAACAAGCCACCACCTGCTCCCTCCTCCCTAGTGACACCGCCCTTGTCCCCAAGTCCCACCCCTTCTTCTTCTCACTCTCTCCCTCCATCCTCCCTGGTGGCGTGGTGGCAGCAGCAGCTGCTACATCGGCCCTCTCTCCTGCTGGCGCTGCTCCCCAGCCCTTGTGCTGCACCAACGGCAAATGAGGAACACGTGTCTGGAGCCCCGTGCTCTCTCCTCCCGAAGCCATTTCAAACAAAACGTTTGCGCCTCTGAAAGTCAGGCTTGGGTCTCTGGAGTCCCCAAGGAGCACAGGTTTATGGCATCCGCCAGCCCTGGAGCCAGTGTCTGGCCACTTGGCCCAGAGCCCTTTGCTAGGCACAGGAAGAATGGAAGGAAGGGGTTAATCCGCACAGAGGAGCCCTGAGGGGCCCAGCTCCATTCCAGACTGCAGCGAAGGCAGACTCTGGGCTGGAGGGCAGGGGCTCTGAAAACTTCAAGAGGCCAGGAAGCCAATTTGAAACCGGGAAGAAAGGTCACCTCAATGTGGTATTTCATGATTCAGGGCAGAGCGCATACGTATGGTGTGCTCTTATTATTACATATTTTATGTTATATATATTATATATTGTTATATAGTACATGTTACATACAATCTATATCTTATTATATATGGTGTGTTCTTGTATATGTTATATATATATTATATCTTGTTGTATGTGGTGTGCTCTTATTATCAAGAGGAACCTTATGACAACGCACCTTGGGTTTGGTAGTCAGAAACCCTGAGTTAGTGTGTCTAATAGGTCCCCAGCGCCAGTGGTAGGCATTAACAGAAGGTGCCATTAGTTGGGAACACAGGAGAGGAGCTCTGGAGTTCCTCTTCCCAGGGAGAGGGTGTGTACCCTGAACTGAGTGGTGAGGCCCCCTAGAGGCCTTGGGGGCAATTCAAAGCTGAACCCTGCACTGCAGGCCTCCTGAGCTGTGAGAAGCTTAAGTTTATGGAACTTGGTGCACCAGTTTCTGATCCCCCCCCCCACCCGTTGAGTTCTTGTCTCTTATATATTCGTCTCTCTGCCCAGCCATCTTGCTCCTGTCTCTACCTCCCTAGTGCTGGGCTTAAAGGCCTGGGATCCCAAGTGCTGGGGTCACCTTTGTGTGAGCTGTTTCTCTTTTAGACTGGATCAATCCTGTGTAGCCCAGGGTAGCCTTGAACTAACAGATTTCCATCTGCCTCTGTCTCCGGAGTCCTGGCCTGAATGGTTGACTAGTATGGCTGCTTTACCCTCTGATCCTCAGGCAAGCTTTATTTATTAAAGTACAAATAATATACTACTATATTGGTGTTTTGTTTTGCTTTGTTTTTTGTTTGTCTGTCTGTCTGTTTGGGATTTTTTTTTTGGTCTTTTTTTTGGGGGGGTGCAAGGAATGGGAATTGAGAGTCATCAGGCTGCATTGTATGAAATTCCCAAATAATTCATATTATATTGGGGGGAAAAACAAAAAGAGCAACAATGACAACAACAAAGGGCTGCTCTTGAAGAGGACCTGGATTGGATTCCCAGCACCCACATATCTGCTCGCAACTGTCTGAACTCTAGTTCCAGGGGAACCAATGTCCTTCAGGTACTCAAGTGGTCCACAGACATACCTGCAGGCCAAACACCTTTACACATGAAATAAAAGATAAAAAATTAAAACACAAATCCCTAGGACTCGTCGGGCGCCGGGTGGTGGTAGCGCACGCCTTTAATCCCAGCACTCGGGAGGCAGAGGCAGGCGGATCTCTGTGAGTTCGAGGCCAGCCTGGTCTACAAGAGCTAGTTCCAGGACAGGCTCCAAAGCTACAGAGAAATTCTATCTCAAGAAAACAAACAAAAATAACAAAAGAACACTAAGCTCAACCTTTAAGCTACATCTCTAGCCTAGCTTTTTTCTTCCTTTTGGCGGTGGAGGTGTAGGGGTGAGGAGGATGGGGGATGAGGGGTTGTTTCAAGACAAGGTTTCTTTGTATAGCTTTGGAGCCTGTCCTGGAACTAACTCGGTAGACCAGGCTGGTCTCGAACTCACAGAGATCCACCTGCCTCTGCCTCCCGAGTGCTGGGATTAAAGGTGTGCACCCCCACTACCCAGCTTCCCTTTTTTTAAAAAAAAAAATTTATTTATTATGCATACAATATTCTGTCTGTGTGCATGTCTGCAGGCCAGAAGAGGGCACCAGACCTCTTTACAGATGGTTGTGAGCCACCATGTGGTTGCTGGGAATTGAACTCAGGACCTTTGGAAGAACAGGGAATGCTCTTAACCACTGAGCCATCTCTCCAGCCCCCCAGCTTCCCTTTTTGTTTTTGAGGTAGGGTCTCATTAAATTGCCCAGATTGGCTTTGAACTCACCTTGTAAATCATGCCAGTCTTCCTAGGCTTCCTTAGTAGCAGGAATTACAGGTCTGCCTTATCAGGCCCTGCTGAAGAACTGCTGGCCGCTAAAGCTACCCCGCCTCTGAGAAGCTGAAACCTAGGCTGTGCTCAAAATAGGACTTCACTGCCCAGCGGAAAGGCTGACTCTCCCCAGCGGAAAGGCTGACTCTCCCCAGTACTATTCTAAATAAGAGAGAGATTCTCAAACTGGACAGACGTACGCTTAGCAAATGCATAAAGAAATTTGTAAATAAACAAATACATACATAAAATGGAGGGAAAGGTAGAGATCAAGAGTCTTCCGTTTCTACAGCTGTGGAAAAACATCATGACCTGAAGCAACTCAAGGAGGAGAGAGTTTATCTCAGCTTTTAGCTAATAGTGTGTCATGAAGGGAAGTCAGGGCAGGAACCTGGAGGCAGCAACTGATGCAGAGGCCATGGAAGAGTGTTGCTTACTGGCTTGGCTTGCTCCTCATGACTTGTTCAGCTTCCTTCCTATAGCGAGGACCGCCCTGCCTAGGGGTGGCACCGCCCATAATGGGCTTGGTCCTCCCACATAAATCATCAATCAAAAAAAAAAAAAAATGGCTCTAGACCAGTCTTATGGAGGCAGTCTCTCACCTGAGAGCCGTTCTTCCCAAACTACTCTAGTTTGGGTCAAGGTGACAAAAAAAAAAAAAAAATCATGCAGGCTGATTGACAACAGAGGCTGAGAGCAACTCTCCCCGCCACTAGGGGGTGCTGTCTTGGGGGGGAAGCTCGTCAATTCCAGACTTTCTGTCTCTTTGTGGAGGTGGATTTTTAAAAATGGATTGGCAAATGATTCCAAGTAACTAGTCTCAGATCTGTTTTTGGCCTTGTTTAATTGGAATGAGGGCTATGACCTTGAACCTGAGATCAGCAACTTAACCTCCCTGCAATTGTCCCTTGGGCTATGGACGCGGAGGTTGGAGTAGATGAGGTTTTGTTTTTTTTTTTTTTTTTTTTTTGGTTTTTCAAGAGAGGGTTTTTCTGGCTCTCTGGCTATCCTAAACTCACTCTGTAAACCAGACTGGCCTCGATCTCACAGAAACCCGCCTTCCTCTACTTCCGCAGTGCTGGGATTAAAGGTGTGTGCCACCACCGCCCCGCAGCAGATGAGTCCTAAGGTCCAGATGCAAGTTCAAACTCTCTCTTCTCACCACCCCTCTCCTCCTTTTCCCCTTCTCTCCCCTTGGTAGGGCTAGGATGGAATCCTAGAAAAATGTTCTAGAAATAAGCTCCACCCACCGCCACATTTTTATTGGCTAAAGCACCTGCCGTGTGTGAGAACCCGGAGTTTGGATACCCAGAACCCCTGTAAAATCTAGGTGGTTGTGGTGGCCATCCTGTAATCCCAGTGCTAGGGAGGCAGAGACAGGGGACCCCAGGGGCCAGCTAGCTAGGTAAGCTAACCAGATCAGTACTCTCCAAGTTCAGCAAGAGACCCAGTCTTGGTAAATGACGTAGAAAGCAATTGAAGAAGTCATATGCAAACTATATATTGCACGCGCATGCGCACATATATGCACCCACACATACGTGAGCGCATATACCTGCACACTACATACACACACTACACACCTGCACATAAAAGAAAGACTTTCCTTCCTTCCTTCCTTTCAAGGACTCACAATCTAGTAAAATGGAAAAAGAAAAATATCTGATCGTCATGGAAAACCTCAGCGGCTGGCAGAGCTGGTGCTGAATACCGGCTTCTCCTCAAGCGGCCCTTGCGTGTTCCCGGGTCAGTTTATCACAGTTCCTCCGTCTGCAAAGTAGGCACAGTGACAGAAACTCTAAGGATGAAGCAAGGCAATGCGTGGGCAACATTTAGCTTGGCGCTTGGTGCAGCATCCAGAGCAACAAAGCACACAGACAACAAACGTTTGCTGGACCCTCCTAACCTGGCTAAGCCAAGGAGCACAGTAGAGGTGACTGTGCTAAACCAGCCCACCGGCTCCTAGGGAAGACGAGGGGAAGGCTTTCAGGGCTAGCAACTGATATGACGACTTTTATTAATTATTGTTTAAGTACTAGGGATTGTATCCAAGGTCTCATGTGTCCAATACAAGTCCTCTACCACTGAGCTATATACCAACTTTTCTTTTTACTTTTTATTTTGAGATGGACAGTGTCCACTGAATTGCCAGGCTGGCCTTGAACTCACTCTGCACCCCAGGCTGGCACTTTTTACCCGAACTCACTTTGTAGCTGAGGGTGACCTTGAACTTATGATCCTCCTGCCTCTATTTTCCAAGTGCCACTGTGGACAGTAAACACCCATTAAGAGAAAACGCCTGGTCCAGAGAATAGAATCTCTTGCCTGTGCAGAGTGTGAACATTCCAGTGGGGATGAATCCATCATCTGACTGAGGGACCACTCTAGGAAGATGGACTCCTAAGCCATGCTAAAGAGATGGGCAGAATAATTAGTCCTTTAATAAGATACTGCACGTTTCTTCCCAGAATCCCTGCCCTTAGCATGGCTGCTTTCCAGGCCAAGGCCAGGCAGCTTCATAACCCGCCTGCTTTTCTGAATTATTCAAGACACCGTAGCTTCTCCTTTTCTTTTCCTATCTCTTTCCTAAGCAGGTTTTGCTCAACACTTTTGTTTTCGCTGATATTTGTTGCTCTTTTTGTCCCTGAAGTTTTCCTGCATCGTGGCTGTTTGTCTGTCTGTCATGCCAGCTAAATGGCACAGCCTTTTTTCTTTTTCTTTTTTCATTCTCTGGGCAGCTGCTGAAATTTATAGGTTGCCTGCTTGGAGTTTTCTTTTAAACTCTAATAAAATTGACCTTGAGCTTCTGTTTGTGTTCATTCTTAAATTCTTTTATTAATAAGACTAAGAGTCCCAAGAGGAGACCCAGATTTCCTGTATCATTAGAGAGTGAATCTCTGGCCTTAGTGTACGCTGGGCAAGCATGCTCCCAACAGAACCGCACCTGTGGCCTTAGTGCATGGTACGCTAGCATGCTACTGGCAGAATTGCAACCCTGGCTTTAGTGTATGCCAGGCAAGCATGCTACCAACAGAATTGCATCCCTGGCTTTAGTGTATGCCAGGCAAGCATGCTACCAACAGAATTGCATCCCTGGCCTTAGTGTATGCCAGGTAAGCATGCTAGCAACAGAATTGCATCCCTGGCTTTAGTGTATGCCAGGCAAGCATACTACCAACAGAATTGCATCCCTGGCTTACTGTGCTGACTCTTGAGACAGGGTCCGTGGTGTACAGTCTGCTAAGGAGGTAAACATTCGGATGGGGGAACTCATGCAAGGGAAACTAGCAATCTGCTTGTCCAGAACCCAGCATGCCTGACAAAGCTGAGCATAGCAGGGACCATGGTGAGAAGCGAGCCTGGATGTTGCTTCCAGAAGGAAGATTGCACAGGAAATGCATCCTTTTTATCGGACACAGTATTTCCCATTTTGAGGGAGTCACCAAGCAACCCAGAGCCACTTTTTAGGTTCCAGTATTGCAGAGCCGTCCTCGAGCCTTGTCTTTCTGCCCCTGCTTCCTTTACAACTAAGAACTCAACCTTTCACGTGGCTTCAGGGACCACGGCACCTCTGTCGTTAATTACAAACTGTTTTGGTTTGAGTTTTTATTACAAATGTTGTGCAAATGAGCTGTAGAATGATGAAAATGGAGATTGGCCCTTAAGGATTGCCATAGAAGGACAGAAAGGGACTCTTGTCCCTCACCCCTCTGTGCCTGGCACAAAACAGCAGCCACGGAGCAATCACGTCACCAGTTATGGGCTCAATCAATAGGGAGTTGCAGGTGTAGCCCAGGGATAGATGGTTCAGAGTCTGGCTGAAGCCCGGGTACCATCCACAGCACAGGCAGATGACAGACTACGTGATGGCTGTGGATTAGAGGGTCCCGTCAAAGATGTTTGAATACTTGGTCTCCAGTTGGAGGTTTGGGAGGTCTACATCAGTGAAGAACATCACTGGAGGTGGGCTTTGAAGTTTCTGTCATTTAGTTATTATTTGTTTGTTAATTATGTATGCAGTGTCCTGCCAGCACGTGTGTCTGCACACCAGAAGAGGGCACCAGATCTCAGTACAGATGGTTGTGAGCCACCATGTGGTTGCTGGGAATTGAACTCAGGACCTCTGGAAAAGCAGCCAGTGCTCTCAACCCCTGAGCCATCTCTCCAGTCCAAGATTTGAAGTTTCAAAAGCCACGTGCCATTCCTAATTCTATCTCTCAGCTTCCCATTTGTATTTTAAGATATGAGCTCTCTGCTTGCTGCCCCAGTCCTTATGCCTGCCACAATTCGTGTTTAGATGAACTTGAGATCAAACTCAAGTCATGAACTCTTCTTTTTTCAAACATGATTTCACTATATAATTCTGGTTGCCTTGGACCTATCGATGTAGACCAGGCTGGTGAATTCACAGAGATGTATCTGCATCTACCTGCCAAGTGCTGAGATTAAAAGTATGTGCCACTATTCTTAACAGGTTATGGACTCTTTTCTTTTTTTTTTTTTTTGTTTTTTTCGAGACAGGGTTTCTCTGTAGCTTTGGAGCCTGTCCTGGAACTAACTCTGTAGACCAGGCTGGTCTCGAACTCACAGAGATCCGCCTGCCTCTGCCTCCTGAGTGCTGGGATTAAAGGCGTGCGCCACCACCGCCCGGCTCAAGACTGTCTTTTTAATTATTTGCTTGCTTTGGATTTTTGGGTCTAGGTCTTGTATAACTTGGCCTGGCCTTGAACTTGTTAGGTAGCCAAGGCTAGCCCTCAACTCTGGTTTTCCTGCCCCCACCTTTCTAGTCCAGGGATGACAGGAGTGCTGAAATTAAACCCAAATAAATTCTTCCTATTAAAGTTGCCTTGGCCATGGTCTTTTATCACAGTAATAGAAAAGCAAACTGATAGATAGATAGATAGATAGATAGATAGATAGATAGATAGATAATTGACTGACCATAAAGCCAATGAAGTATACCACATGTCTGAATTCTTACCTGTATTTTTACTTATATTGTTTTGTTTGGGGCATGTTGCTTATTTATGTGGGGAGTTCACACACTTGTGTATATATTTGGGTGGATGCACATATGCAACACTAGAGGTCAGAGGTCAGGGGACAATTTATAAGAGTTGGTTCTCAGCCGGGCGGTGGCACATGCCTTTAATCCCAACACTCAGGAGACAGAGGCAGGCAAATCACTGTGAGTTCAAGGCCAGCCTGGTCTACACGAGCTAGTTTCCAGGACAGACTCCAAAGCTACAGAGAAACCCTGCCTCGAAAAAAAATAAATAAAAATAAATATAAAAAAGAGTTGGTTCTGCTGGGTGTGGCAGCACATTCTTAATCCCAGGATTTGGGTAGCAGAAGCAGGTGGATCTCTGTGAGTTCGTGACCAGCCTAGTCTACAGAATGAGTTCCAGGAAAGCCAAGGCTACACAGAAAGACCTTGTCTCAAACAAACAAACAAACAAAAATTAAAGAGAGAGAGAGAGTTGGTTCTTTCTTTTCCCCATGTGGATCCACTGGATCAGATTCAGGCCCTGAGGATTGGTAGGCAGGTAGCTGTCTATATCCACTAGGTCACCTTGATGGGCTTTCTTGGTTTTTGAGATAGACTCTCACTCTGTAGCCACGAGCTGGCCTCAAACTTGCAGGCTCTCCTTCCTCAGGTTCCTGAGAGCTGGGATAATAGGCATAAATCAACAGGGTCTATAAAAGGGTTCCTGTTTGAGGTGAAATGTCTATGTAGCTCAGGCTGACCTTAAACTGAAGATCCTCCTGCCTCCAACTCCCAAGTGCTGAAATTGCATTTGAGTCGTTTACTGGAAATCTTTTGGACCTTGTTCACTGGCTGTTTTGGCTTAGAGCTCTGTCTCCACAGCCAGAAGGCAAACTGTACCTCAAGGACGGACCATTTGCTATCTTTGGCTCTTTGGCAGAGCTGGTCACCAGGCAGACTTCCTGAACTGCTGTGACTTTAGCTGAAGAATGATAAACGGTCCTGATCTGTCTAAATTTGGGACGATTCTCCTATAGGATTCTCTTCCTTTCTGACCGTTGGTGTGACACTGTCTGTGGCATTGCTCTGTCATTCGGGGGAAGGAACTGTTTTTCACTCACCTGTGTTGAACACATCATGCTCATTTTCTTTCTCCTTCTCCTTTGGTGTTTAGAGGCTGGGTATCTCTGTAGTCCTAGCTGTCCTAGAACTTGCTCTGTTAACTAGGCTGGTCTCGAACTCACAGAGATCTGTCTGCCTCTGCCTCCAAGTGCTGGGATTAAAGGCCAGTGCCACCACCTCCTTCCTGGTGGTGGACATTTTAAAAGTGGCTATCATTTTGTATAGAGGCCAAAGGACAATATTTGGGAGCCTGTTCTCTTCTACCATGTTGGTCAAGGGACTGAGGTCTGGTCCTCAGATAAAAGGCCAGGGCTTTTATCTTCTGGGCCACCTCTCTGCCCTGAGCACTTTTTCTTTTTTTCCACAGCACTGTCTGACCCCTTTACTCAGAGGACTGGGAGAGAAGGAAGCCTGGGGCTCCTCCAGGGAAAAGCCAGAGGCTCCTTAAGAGCAGAGATGGCTGTTATTCCAATTCAAATTTTTTTTTTTATTACACTTACTGGGGAGAGGGAGATGCTGTGAGGGTCAACTTCCAGGGGTTAGTGCTCTCCTTCCACCATGGGGGTCCCAGGGATCAAACTCATGTTGTCAGAATTTTGTTTTGGCATGTAGCCCAAGCCAGCCTCAAACTTGCAGCAGTCCTCCTGGGTACAGATGTGTGACACCACCTGCCATGAGAGCAAAACAAAAAGAAGAAACGGATTCTGAGAGCTGTCACGAGCCACTAGGGCTGGTTCTGGAAACTGAACTAGGGTCTTCTAGGGTTCGCCACTAGAGCAGCAAGCGCTCTTGGCCCGTGAGCCATCTGTCTCTAGTCCTCCTCTGTCCTTCCCCTCTTCTGCCTCCATTTTCTTCCTCCTTCCTCCCCTCCTTCTCCTTGCCCTTTCAGTGAAAGGCCTACCCTGACAGGGGTATCTGGTTTCTGTGGCCCCAATCCCTGCCTGGGAATCTTCAAGCTTCCTTGGCGTTTCTCCTTCTGGCAGAATTATATATTCGACCGCCTTAGCCAACACTAAAGAGGGCCCTGAGCTGGGCAGTCCAACTGGAAAGTAACCAGGGTCAGAGTTAAAGCTCTCGCTGGTTCTTGACTTTTCATTATAGCTTTCTCTAGTCTGGGCAGCAGGGACCCACCCCCAAGGACTCCGAGGGCAAAGGGTGCCCTGGCTGTCCTTGCCCAGCTGGGCTGCCCTTTCTGGTCAGGTATCTAGGCAACAAGACTCCTCCTGCCCTGCAGATACTACAGCCTGAGGAAGAATTCACAGCCACTTTGTTATTAATATAGGAGAGCAGAAGGGAAGGGCTGGGAGGCAAAGGAGAGACTGCTGGAAAGAGACAAAGAGCCTCATCAATTGCCTGTAGTTCCGGCCACTGAGAAGTCAGGTAACACAGCAGAGACAGGAGGATTTCGGTGAGTTTGAGGTCAGCCTGGTCTACATAATGAGAACCAGGCTAGCCAGTGTTATACAGTGAGACCCTTTCCCTGGAGAAAGGAAGAAAGAAGGAAAGAAAGAAAGAAAGAAAGAATTCAGTGAGGGGAGAGCTAAAACCTTGTATAAAAAAAACAGCAACAAAAATAATTCAATGGTTCAGAAGTCATGGCCCCTAAATAAATTTATTTAGAAATTATAAAAAGTCAGCTGGTTGGAGGTGCAAACCTTTAGTCCCAGCACATGGGAGGCAGACAGACAGATCTCTGAGTTTGAGGCCAGCCTAGTGTACAGAGTGAGTTCAGAACAGCCAGGGCTACACAGAGAAACCCTATCTCGGAAAACAAAAAAAGAAAAAAAAATATGAGAAGCAAAACAATTGGTTACGGGATCACGAGAAACTGAGTCCTTCCCGAGCTGCAGTAAACAGACAACTCTACACTGCAGGACAACAAGAAAAAAATACTACTTGGTTAGGATTCGGATCAGACCAAGGCCACTGAGGACCTTAATTGGAAAGGTCTGAGAAATACGGGTCCCGATGTGGAGGCAGTGGGTCCATAACACGAAAACTATGCGCCCCAGCGCCTTCCTTGTGTAGGCGGGAAGGTAATAACTGGAGTCCTTTGATTTTCAACCCAGTCAGGGACTGATGGTAGACTGGGCCCAACCTCTATGCCACCCACTCCTGCCAACTAAGACATGAGTATGAAGCAAAGCGATTTCTTTTGACTTTATTGTTGGTCGATTTGGTTTAATATTTATTACTGTTGTTTATTTTATGTTTATGAGTGGTTTGCCTGCATACATGTCCATGAACCATGTGCATGCTTGGTGCCTACAGAAGCCAAAAGAGATCACTGGATCTCCTAGGGCTGGAGTTACAGGTGGTTGTGAGCCACCATGGGGGGGGGGGGCGCTGAGGATCGAACCCTGATCCTCTACAAAAGGAGCCAGTCCTGTGTTGGTGGGTTAGCACCCAAGTGGTTTGGGTGTTTTTTTCAGATAGGGTTCTATATAGGCCAGGGTGGCCTTCAACTTGTGATGTAAACAAGGCTGGCCTTGAACTCCAAATCCTGGGATTATAGGCACATGCCACCATAATTGGCACAAAGTAATTTCTTAAAAATAAAGAGCAGATAGCAGGATAAACACAGGTACAATAGGGGAATTTAGGGGTAGAGTTGGTGGCTGTACGGGATTTACATATTTGAACATAGTGGGGGCTATCATAGGATCTGGAGAAGGCAGCCCTGGGGTCCAGAACTCCTGCAGTTGGGCTTCCATCTCTTGGGGGTGGGGCTGTCCACACAAGCTCTCTGTCTCCTAACTCCTGACTGCTGGGGCACCTGATATTTTCTGGGACACAACTTTTAGCACTTTTAAAGGAGGACAGAGGGGAGGAGGGACAGAAGGGAGGAGGGAAAGAGTGGAGAAGGACAGAGGGGAGGAGGGACAGAGGGGAGGAGGGACAGAGGGGAGGAGGGACAGAGGGGAGGAGGACAGAGGGGAGGGGGGACAGAGGGGAGGAGGACAGAGGGGAGGAGGACAGCGGGGAGGAGGGACAGAGCTCAGATTTCCTAGCCCTCAGCTGCGAGAGGTCTTAGGAAATGGCCTCTGAGTACAGTCCTATCATTCAAATGAAAAACAACACCCCGGGGAGGCACCCGTGGTCACCGAGGACAGCCTAGCCTTGGGCTAAGCTACAGTCATTAGCCCCAGGTGACTTGGGCTGCTCTGGAGCTTGGCTTGGTTCCTCCCAGCCCCTGAGCCTGGGTCAAACCCTAATCCTCACCCTCCAAGCAGGTCCCCTTAGGACAGAATAATCCCTCGGCTTCACTCTGGGGCTCACCCTGCTGAGGAAATAGCACGCAACTTCCCAGGCTTAGGAGAAATAACTTCTCTAAGACTGTCACCAGCTGCAGACACCCCTGTCATAAACTGTCCCAGCTCTAAGCCGCCTAGGGCTTTCATCCCCTTTTCTTAGCTACTCATTACCCAGTTTAATTAGGCCAGGAAATGCTCCCTCACAGAGGGCACTCGCGGCAGGAGGGGAGGCGAGAGGATACTGTCGCTGGCCCCACTTCCGGAGGCTGGAGCTGGGGGTGGGGAGGCCGTTGAGCCAGCCTGCCTGCCGGAGGTGGCGGGGCTGTGCTAGCACCTGCTGGGAGGGAGGCAGACGTGCACCCATTTGCTCCCCAGGCTCTCTGGGGAGCTGAGGGTTGCTTGCACTTGTTTACGGGAACATCACCACCGGATCTAAAAGCTTGGAAGTCCCTGGCCACCCTCCCATCTCAATTAAGCGGCCTCACCAACCCGCCCCCACCCTTTCCTGGGAAAGATGTTACCACCCTCAGTAACCACTTAGAATACTTGAGCCCCATCCCTGATAAAAGTGGCACACTGAGATGCCTGTGCCTTGGGATCCAGATGGCAGGTCTCCCGTTCCCAGTTAGCACCCAACCATCACCTTAAATTGGCCGCATCTCCTATAGGCCAAGCTGGGCCTCCTCCAAGATGGCACTGACAGTGCCTTCCTGGGGTGGAATTCAGCAATTGTGTGTTGCCTTCCTACAGAGCCGGGGGGAGGAGGGGGGGGGGGGCGGGCTGCTGCTACAGCTGTGGTACAGGAGGAACCCCTCTGTCTAGGTGCTAATGGAATGGGATTTGTTAAAGACCTGCGAGTCTGAAGCCCAGCTCTTCACCATCCAGTTCCATGACCTTGACTAACCTAGTTTTGTTTTGAGCTAAAGCCTAGTTGGCCTTGAACTTGCTGTGCAACAAAGGCTTGAACTCAACACCCTCCAGGGATTACAAATCCACAACAGGGGCTCGCGGCCCTACTCTTATCTTCTGAGCCTCAGTTTCCTTAGCTGCCAAAACTGGGGCGGCAGTATTGATCTCTTGGCAGGCTGAGGTGGCTTGCATTGTTTATCTATTACTTATTTATTTCTTTGCGTTACTGTGGATGGATCCAGATTTTCTTCCATGACGGGCAAGTACTCTACCGCTGAGTTGCACCCTACCCCCAGCACTCTATTTATATACTAGAAACAGGAAAACATTCTGGAAGAAAAAGCCAGTCCTGCCAGGCCTGAAGGCACACACCTACTATCCCAACAACTCTAGGGAGCCAGAGGTGTGCTGTGGGACCAAGCTTAGGTGACAGAGTCAGTTCCAGGTCAGTCTGACCTACAAAAGAAGACATCTTCATTTTCAAAGAAGGAGCAGCAAATGCCAGGCACGGTATCCCACGGTGGTAACTCCAGCATTACTGGAGAAATAAAGGTAGGGGAGTCAGAAGTTCAAAGCCATTTTTACCATGTGAAAAGCCCAAAGGCTAGTCTGAACCATGAATAAGGATCTGGGGAAATGGCTTTGTCTGGACAGGGCTTGCCACACAAGCAGGGGGGCCTGAGTTCGGATCCCCAGAACACATATGTAGAAGGATTTTTCTTTGGGCTGTCAGCTCAGAAAAAGCAACATGGAGATTTATTTATTTATTTTTTTAATATTTATTTATTTATTATGTATACAACACTCTGCGTGTACTCCTGAAGGCCAGAAGAGGGCGCCAGACCCCCCTACAGATGGTTGTGAGCCACCACATGGAGATTTATTATTAATTAGGAAAGCTCGGCCTATAGCTTAGGCTTGTTCCACTAGCTTTTATAACTTAAATTAGTCCATTTATATTAATCTATTTTGTCTTGACTTTTACCTCTCTTCCATCTTTTTCCCCCCTTGCAGGTCAGAAGAGGGCGCCAGACCTCATGACAGATGGCTGTGAGCCACCATGTGGGTGCCAGCAATCGAGCTTGGGACCTTTGGAAGGAAGGGCAGGCAATGAGTGCTCTTAACCGCTGAGCCATCTCTCCAGGCTGTCCTCTCTTCCATCTTGCATCTCCTGTTTCCTCTTCACGTCCTCTGGCGTCTCTCCAGCCTAGCTGAATCTCCTCTTCTCTCTCTGCTCAGAAGTCCTGCTGAACCTCTTCCTCCTTGCCATATTCAACTCTTTATTAAACCAATCAGAAGGTACCTTAGCAAAAATACATCTTCACAGCATACAAAAAGATTATTCCACAAAGCCCATGTAAAAACCAACCAACCAACAAACAAATTATACGCTCCTGTAGTCCTTAGACAGGTGGACTTCTGGAATTTACTAGCAGGCCTGTCTGGACAATTCAGTGAGCTTCGGGTTCAGTGAGAAACCTTGTTTCAAAAACTAAAGCACACACCAGCTTTTGGCCTCCGCACACATCTGTGTGCTCAAACATATGCTTTAACAGGAACGTGTTCATATGCACATACAGAAGATTTAGCCAATGTTATTATTTTTAACAATTTATTGTATATTCAGTGTTCTGCCTACATGTATGCCTGTTTACTAGAAGAGGGTACCAAATTCTATTGTAGATGGTTGTGAGCCACCATGTGGTTGCCGGGAATTGAACTCAGGACCTTTGAAAGAGCAGGCAATGCTCTTAACCAATGAGCCATCTCTCCAGTCTGCCAATATTATTTTCATTATTTAAAAAAATATATACTGGAGCTGGAGAGATGGCTCAGAGGTTAAGAGCATTGCCTGCTCTTCCAAAGGACCTGAGTTTAATTCCCGGCAACCACATGGTGCCTCACAACCATCTGTAATGAGGTCTGGTGCCCTCTTCTGGCCTGCAGACATACACACAGACAGAATATTGTATACATAATAAATAAATAAATATTTAAAAAATATATATATACTGGGCGGTCGTGCCATGCACCTTTAATCCCACCACTCAAGAGGCAGAGACAGGCCGGGCGGTAGTGGCGCATGCCTTTAATCCCAGCACTTGGGAGGCAGAGGCAGGAGGCTCTCTGTGAGTTCGAGGGCAGCCTGATCTACAGAGAGAAATCCAGCACAGCCAGGGCTTCACCAAACAACCCTGTCTCGAAAGAAACAAAATGGAAAAAAAAACTAGATTATTTTAGATTATTTTACTTAGTTACTAAATTACAGGTCACAGACAGACATGGAGGCCCTTGCCTGTGACTCCAACACTGAGCCAGAGACAGGAATACATACAAAAATTTGATGCTGGTCTAGAAAGATGACTCAGAGTTTGAGATCACTGACTGCTCTTCCAGAGGTCCTGAGTTCAATTCCCAGCAACCTCATGGTGGTTTACAACCATCTGTAATTCAGTCTCATGCCCTCTTCTGGCCTGCAGGCACACATACAGACAGAACACTGTATACATAATGAATAAATCTTTAAAAAAGATAAAAAGAAATCCTTTAAAAAAATTGAAGCCAATCTGTGGCTATACAGTTAGCTCCTGGCTCAAACCCAAACCAAAGATTGAGCAGTGGTGGCATACACCTTTATTTATTTATCATGTATACAGTGTTCTGCCTACACACTCCTGCAGGCCAGAAGAGAACACCCGATTTCATTATAAATTGTTGTAAGCTACCATGTGGTTCCTGAGAATTGAACTCAGGACCTCTGGAAAAGCAGCCAGTGCTCTTAACCATTGAGCCATCTCTCCAGCCCCGGTGGCATAACACCTTTAATCCCAGCACTCGGGAGGCAGAGACAGGTGGATCTCTGTGAGTTCGTGGCCAGCCTGGTCTACAAGAGTTAGTTCCAGGACAGACTCCAAAGCTACAAAAAAAAAAAAAACAATTTTAACAGGACACAAAGGAATAAACTGAGGTTCACTAGGATGTAGGATGACCAGCCAGTGGCCACGCAGACCATGCCAGCAGGCTGTAGCACCTGCTTTGGCTGATTAGCTTGCTAATGTCAGAACACTAAACCCTTGCCAGCCCAGAGCAAGAAGGGTAACCTGGATGTCAGCATTACACCAGCAGAGGGAAGGGCACCAGCCAAGGGGATTGTGAGGACTTAGAGTCAGAATGTCATCCAAGAATCCAGGGAGTGACTGCCTCTCTCAGTGACTTGCCCTGGTGAGGACAGTCTTCTGAACTCCAGGACCTCCGATCTAAATAGAGGTGTTCTTGCTTTCCTACTGTGTGGTTCACATTTTGCTTTTCCAGTTTTCAGGGTTTTCTGAGAAAGAAAAAAACAACAAAACCTTTCCTTAAAAGTGGCCTTATTTCCTTCTCTCAGGTATCATTTATCTCAGAGTGCTGGGGTTCAATGCTTTGTTTATCTGTTGATTGATTTATTTAGCACTGGGGATGAAACTCAGGGCCGTGTGTGTAAAACACTTGCATGTCATTGAGCTGCACCCTGAGCCCCCAAATGATATGATTTGAAGTTTTTCTTTATTTTTTCCCATTTTATTTTATTTTTTTAATTAATTAATTAATTAATTTTGTTGAAAAAAATTTCTGCCTCCTCCCCGCCTCCCATTTCCCTCCCCCTCCTCCCCTCCTCTCTCCCTCCTCCCCCTCCTCCTCCTCCTCTCCCCCTCTCCCTCCCCCCACTCCTCTCCCCCTCCCTGATTTGAAGTTTTTAGATTGGTTGATTGTATTTATTTGTTTTTGCTTTTTTTTTGTTTTTGAGATGTGGTTGCACACATCCCGGGCAGGCCTCCCTATGTAACTGAGATTTGTAGCTGGTTGGATGTCAACTTGCCACAAATTAGAAGCCTCACCTGAAGACCAGTGCTGACTGCCTTGGCTGGTCCACCCAGACTGTGGGCTGCACCTTCAGGGACCTAAGAAAGGCATGGCTAAGAGGGAAAAATCACCTCTCCTTTTGCTGGCTTGGCTTCCCCTCTTGCTGATAGTTGATCTGTGCTGCTGCTGCCACTGCTGATTCCTGTACCGTGTCCCTAGTCTCCGATCTCACTGGGAGCCTCCACTGTAACGCCTTAAGTACGGGCCTTGGACAGGATGGTTCATGAGTCAGGTAAGGGATCTGGAGATCACACACACACACACACACACACATACACACACACAGACACGAGTCATCCTTGAATTTCCCCAGAATGCCCCCTTTATTGTGTTTGGGGGCAGCCTATATAGTGCTCTGACCACATCCCAGCTCTCCAGATCTGTCAGCTGCAGGCCCACCAGAAATCACTCCCCTGCCATCAGGGTCTTGTGCTCAGAGCAGCTGCAGGCTGCTCAGGGCAGAGGAAAACAAGTTGGTTACTCCAGCACAGGAAATTCAGGGTCTGGGGGTCCACAGTCCCCAACAGATCCCTATATTGATATTAGAACCAGTGGCTCCAAGCTTTCTTCTTGAATTAGGGGCCAGGGACTCTCTGGGAAATTTCCAGGCTTTTTATGAAAGTGGGCCTACTGAGATACCCAGCCTTATGAACTGACCAACAGCTGGATGCCTCCTCTACCCCACCCACCTCCCCCACCCCTATGAGAGACAGCCATTGTGGGAATACTCTGACCACCGAGGCACCAGCTGTGTTTTCAGCTCTCAGGTGTTGTTACTATTTTAAAGCTGACTTAGTAGTTCGTGTGTGTGTGTGTGTGTGTGTGTGTGTGTGATGTATGTATGTATATATGTTGTACCTCATTTGTCCTGTCCCTCTAGACAACTCTGACTAAAAAACTGAGGGTTCCTTTGAATTCCTGGTCGCCCTGCCTCCACCTTTCAGAGTGTTGGGAACACAGGTGTGCACCATCACACCCGATTGTGCTGGGCTAGAATCAAACCCAGGGCTGTGTGTGTGCTAGTCAATACTCGGAAAATAAGCCACATCCACAGCCTAGCGTGAAGTTTAATAAGCACAAAGTCCTTTTCCATTTTACCAAGGAAAAACAGCAAATGTCCACCAGGCAGGGTAAGGGATGGGTAATACAGGGGTACCTCCAGCTCCTTCCAGAGGAGGGCAGCACGCCGTTTACCCAGAACCAGTAGTGGGGTTCCCCGAGGAATTTAATCTCAGCACCTTTTGAGGCTCTCTCAACCTCTGCCCCTTCCTCCCTTCTGGGGCACCCATTCCTTCTTCCCATCCACCCTGTGAGGCATCGTAATCCCAGGCTAAGTCCCACACAGGTGGTAGATGATACCTGTGTCCATCAGCTTGGGACAGACATCGGACGCCTGCATTGTTCCCTTGATCTGGAGCCAGAAGATCTGCGGAACTCCGACCCTGGGCACTAGCCAATCACACACCTTAGAAGTTTACTGAGCCTTTTTTCTAGGTAACCCTCAGCAGGAGCAGGCATTTCAGGTGTCTTTCCTGTGATAGTGGGAGGAGGCTGAGGGGCATAGTCATTGTTCCTGGAATATCTCTTATTAGATCCCTGGCTTGACACGTCCCCTGCCCCCTCCCTCCCCTCTGGATCAGAAAAGACCCTAAAGTCTGAGACACGGGTTGTGGTTTGTATCACCCACCCACTGAGAGCCAAGCAGAGGAGATAAATCACTGGGAGCCCCCAGCAGCAGTCACCTGCCAGGCTTGGTTCCAGAGCATTCCTGACCACCCCACCCAGGAACACCAAACACGGAACAGCCCAGCCGAGGCTGGGACAGAGGAGATTCTCCTCGCACAGAACGGACTGGCTGAGTGGAAGCGTCATGAGGCTGATTGGTACAAACACACACCCCCTGCTCAGAGCGTGCTTACCGTCGGAGGCTACGACAGCGCTAAACATACAGACATCAGGACAGAGGGCCACACACAAAGGAAAAGGTTGGCATGCAAGAAAATGGGCACCGAAAGAATGAAGAAACGCAGCTGAGTGAAGTCAGGAAAGAAACCTCTGCGGAAACGGTGGAAGCTCAGGGTGGAGGCTCATGCCTGTTATCCCAGGATTTGGGAGACTGAGACAGGAGGATTACTCTGAGTTCTAGGTCACCCTGAGTTAAGAGTGGGGCCAATTTCAAACTCCAATCCCTGCCTACTCTAAGAAGTTGGCATTAATAGAATTAATCAGAGCCAGATCACATCTAACACGAATCAGCCTTCAAGACGTCACCTGATCTCCCTGGTGACTGATTTCATGGCCCAGTCGGCGACCTGTATTTCCCTGTGAACTGGAAAGTCAGCCTGCCTGAGAAGAATAAGAGGAGACACGCACCTCGAGACTCTTGAGAGCCTCGTAGTGTCGCACACAGCTGTGGTCCCAATGAGGCCGAGGCTACTGTGGGAGGGTGCCAAGTTGGAAAGTCAGCCTGGGGTATATACTGCCCCCCACTCCATCTCAAAACACAACAGAAACTGAGTGGGACCCCAGGGTTTAGCAAGCCTATAGCCCCATCATCAGCACACTGCTTGCCCTTTCTCCCCCAAAAGAGCAGACGGCTGGGCCGGGCGGTGATGGTGCACGCCTTTAATCCCAGCACTGGAGAGGCAGAGGCAGGCGAATCTCTGTGAGTTCGAGACCAGCCTGGTCTACAGAGCTAGTTCCAGGACAGGCTCCAAAACCACAGAGAAACCCTGTCTCGAAAAACAAAACAAAACAAAACAAAAAAGAACAGATGCCTGGCTCCTGGCCAAACTCCGACTGAATTCGCTCTCCTCTCCATCATTCCCTCCTGTGGTTGATCTTGGAGATTTGGAGTTGGCCTTTGACCTTTTCCTGCCTTGCCTTTGCCCCTTTTCGGTCTTTGCTGTTGTTTCTAATCTGTTGGATGAGTTTGTTTGGAAGGTTTCTTTTCCTATTGTTATCTTTTTTTTTTTTTTTTTGATTTTCGAGATAGGGTTCCTCCATAGCTTTTGGTTCCTGTCCTGGAACTAGCTGGAACTAGACCAGGCTGGCCTCGAACTCACAGAGATCCGCCTGCCTCTGCCTCCCGAGTGCTGGGATTAAAGGTGTGCGCCACCAACGCCCAGCTGCCCAGACTGTTTTATGCAGGGAGGATTGAATTCCTGATTTGCTTGCTTTCTCACCTTTAATGTGTTAAAACCATAGGCGTACACCACTGCACCAACTTGTTGGTTTTTAAGGTTTTCTTTTGTAGTGCTGGAATGAGCCCAGAACCTTGTCCATGTTAGAAAATTATGACATTGTTTTCATTATTATTAATTTTTTTTACAGGTCTCATGTACCTTAGGTTGGCATCTCATATGTAGCTGAGGATAACCTTAAACTTTCCAGATTTCTGCCTCTACCTCCTGAGTGCTAGGGTTATAGGCCTCTGCTACAATGCTCAGCTTTGTGTAGGGCCAAGGACCAAATCAGGATTTTATGCATACTGTGTGTAGTGTTTGAATAAAAATGGCCCTCGTCTGTTTGAATGTTTGGTCACCAGGGAGTGGCACTATTTGAAGATTAAGGAGGTGAACTTGTTGAAGGAAATGTGTCACTAGGGGGAGGGTTTTGACGTTTTTAAAGCCAATGGCAGGCCCAGTTGATGCTTACTCTCTCTCTCTCTCTCTCTCTCTCTCTCTCTCTCTTTCTGCCTGTGGCCAGGATGTAAAGGTCTCAGATACTTAGTTGGGTGTAGCTTCAGATACCTTTAGTTCCAGCTCTGGGACAGCAGCGTCAGGCAGGCAGATGTCTGTGAGTTCAAAGCTAGCATGTTCTACATAGTGAGTTCTAGGACAGCCAGAGCTACACAGTGAGCCTCTGGGGGACAGAAAGAAATATGATTCTCAGCTATTGCCCTGACCTCTGTTGCTCGCTGCCCTGCTCTCCCACCCTGATGATAAAGATCTAAACCTCTGAAACTGTAAGCCAGCCCCCAATTAAATGCTGTCTTTTATCAGAGTTGCTTTGGTCACGGTGTCTCTTCCCAGCAATGGAAACTAAAACACTGAGAAAGTCCTCTCCTAACAGAGCCTCCTTCCCACTCAGAGTGACCTTTTGTTTTTTGTGTGTTTTTTTTTTTTCTGAGATGGTTCTCTGTATAGCCCTGGCTGTCCTAAAACTCTCTTCTGTAGACCACGCTGACCTTGAACTCAGAGATCTACCTGTCTCTGCTAATAGGTTTTTTTTTGTACCTTGATAATAGATATATCCGCCAACAAAGCAAGCCAGATCAAGTCAAATTGAAAAAGCAAAAGAATGGGTATATTTGAGCAAAGAAATTCCTGGGTGAGTCCTCCAGTCCCAGAGATTGGGGCTGGAGAAGCTACAGGACTGAACCAAAGCAAGGGGTTTATATAGCCTGTAGGCAAGGAGCCCTGACACGTCCTCCGAGCTGAGTTTGTGCCCAAGTGTGGTCAAAAGTTGGAATGCTTGGGGCAGGGACTTGGGCTGCTGGAGGCTTCAGAGGAGGAGCTACCGTAGCTGCCAAGAATGGAGAACTGGCCTTTTTAGTACCTTCCCTTTGGACAGGACAGAGATTCTCTGAGTGGGTGGGGTTTCAAGAGACAGGAAAGGGCATCTCTATGGAGCCGGAGTGAGCTGGAGGTCCCAGCTGAACATCTGCCTCCTAAATGCTGGAATTAAAGGTGTGTATCACCACCCGGATGAAACTTTGTGTTTGTTTGTTTCGTTTTAACGTGTGTGTGTGTGTATGCATGCCCCATCATGTGTGTGGAGGTCAGGAGACTACCTGTGGAAGCTGGTTCTTCCCTTCTACCATGTGGGCTCCAGAGTTTGAACCCAGGTCATCAGGTTTGGCAGCAAACATCTTTACCCACTGAGCAGTCTTGCCAGCCTCAGAAATGATCTCTTTTAAATAAAACATTAATCAGAGCTGGAGAGATGACTCAGGGATTAAGATCACAATGTGCACTTCCTGAAGACCTGGGTTCTATTCCTAGTACCCACGTGAGAGTTTACAACCATCTGTAACTCCAGTTCCTGGGGATCTGATGACCTATCCTGACTTCTGAATGCACAAGGTAGATGCGCATGTTTCAGAAACATCTGTGCAGGCAAAACACCCGTACAGGAAGTTCTTTGCTTTATTTTACTTTTTTTTTAAAGATTTATTTATTTAATATGTATACAATGTTCTGCCTGCATGTGTCTCTGCAGACAGAAGTTGGCACTAGATCTTATTACAGGTGGTTGTGAGCCTCCATATGGTTGTTGGGAATTGAACTCAGGACCTCTGGCAGAGCAATCAATGCTCTTAACCACTGAGCCATCTCTCCAGTCCCCTGCTTTAATTTATTGTTATATTTTATGTGTATGGGTGTTTTGCCTGAATGTGTATCTATATTCTTTGTATGCCTGGTGTTCTTGGAGTCCAGAAGGGGGCATTGAATCCCCTGGGACTGGAGTTACAGATGGTTGTGAGCCACCATGGGGGTGCGGGGGAATTGAACCCAAATCCTCTGCGAGAGCAGTCAGAGCTCTAAACACTGAGCCATCTCTCCAGCTCTAGGTTTGTATTCTTCTTTAACTTCTCTTTGGTGTTTTGTTTCCATGCTGAGTTGGAGCCCAGGGTCTCCAACAGAGCAGATGTTTTCACACTGGGCCTCATCACCCCCCTCCCCAGTCCTAAGTCCTATTTGGCATTCAAGCTCCATTGTTCCCGAAAGTTCCTGAGCGTTCCCACCCTGCTGTGAGGTAGTGGTGAGTCACCTCCCGAGGCTTCCTGCAGGACTCTCCTTTCTGAGTCTAACAGGGCCGTTCAGGGCTTCAGGACTAGAATTTGCCCGCATGCCATTCTCCCACAATGAAAATTAGGTTTGCCCAAATACTTGCCTATTCTCTAATTTCTTAGATGTTGTGGAATTTGACTCATATCATACATCCCTCCAGCCTTCACTTCCTGAGTAGACAGCTCTCCCTGAACGGCTGCAAAATATTATGGCTTCTGATTTCTCTTTTCTCTATCCCTACTCCCCTCTGAGATAGACTTTCCTGTAGCCCAGGCTGGCCTTGAACCCCCTAAATAGCTGAGGATGACCTTGAACTCCCCTTCTTCCTGCCTCCAACTCCCAGGATTACAGCCACTACAGTCAGTTTATTCTGAGATGGAACTCGGGGTTTTGTGTATGCCGGGCAAGCACTCTACCCCTGATTCCCGAGGGAGTTTCCAACATTGCTTTCCCCTCAAGTCCTTCTGTGCTCTCTGCTGTCCCCATTCCCTTTTTCCGTTCCCAGCTCCAGGCCCTTTGTCTGCAGACCCACGGCTTCCCGGTCTGGCCTCTTGGCTGGAGTGGCGGCTTGTGTCTGCAGCCCCACAGGCTCTCTCTCCCTGGCTAATCTCTTTCCCACACACTGTCTTCCACAGCCAGTCTGTACAGCAGGAGCTGGAGGAGAGGCTGACAATTATCTAATGAGGCCACACAATGCAGACAGCCAATTAAAATATCCTTGACAGGACACCCCTTCACTTTGTTTAAAGCTGAACTCCAATGAGGCCTGCCCTTCACAAAATCTGCCACACCATCTAGAGGACCGGGGGACAATAACTGATGTTTATCTCACTAGCAAGTGACAATCTCAGCACGCTCTGATGCCTTATATCCAAATAAAGGGTAACTAAATGAACCCATGAGCAAGCAAGCAAAGAAAATCAAAAAAGCAACACACACACAAACACACACACACCACTCTTATTGTTAGGGTGTAACTTCAAACCAAAATTCAAGATTAAATAGTGAATATCTTAAAAGAAAAGAAAAAAAGGAATTTGTTTCTATTTGTTTATTGCCAGAGATGAAATCGAGTCTCACACACGTAGGCAAGGGATCTGCCTTGGACCTCCATCCCCAGCTCTGGATTGTTGGATGGCTGCCGTGGCTCTTTGTGTTATTTTGTTCTGAGACGGGATCTTGTCTCTCCCAGGCTGGCCCGGAGCTCAGTGTTCATGCAGCAGAGGATGACTTGGAAATACTGCACCTCCTGCCTCCGCTTCTGAAGGGCTAAGAGTACAGGTACGGGCCACGCCAGAAAGTCTGACGGTTAAAAATTATGTATCAGTTGCAGTACTGTGGATTGAATTTAGGGCAGGGCCTCCCTCACACACACTGGGCGAGTACCCTATCACTGACCTAGGTCCCCCAGCTTGCTTGCTTGAGATAGGGTATCAAAGAGCAGAAACCTTGAGCTCCTAATCTTCCCGCCTCTCAAATACTGGAATTTCAGGCCTGCACCATCACACCAGGCTCTGTATTTTAAATGTTAGTTAAAAAAAAAAAAAAAAAATCGGGATCAAGGGTGCTTGGGTGCACAGAACTTGTGGTCAGAGGACAATTTTGGGGGACTTGGTTCTCTCCTTCCACCTCGTTTTCTTTTTTTAATAATGTATTTTAAAAGGACTTATTTTACTTTTAATTATGTATGTGTTTCTGGGAGGAGGGCCTGAGCTTGTAGATGCAGGTACCCACAGTGGCCAGGCAAGGTCAGATCTCCTGGAACTAGAACTATAGATGGCTCTTAGTTAGCCAATATGGGTCCTGGGAACTGAAATTGGGTCCTCTGTGTTAAGTTTTTCTGGCCCAACAAACCTCTCTGCTGACATAATAATCCAAATCAAACCAAAAGACCAAATTAGAAAATGCCCAGGATTAATGGATGCCAGCACTCCTGGTGGTCCCTGGGAAAACATGGAGAGGGGAAAAGGAGAACCCGAAGGACCAACCTTGTGTTCGGTATCTAGGGGACAGTTTAAATAGCCTGTGGGCGTGGTCTTGACCTTTCCTGGGGAGGGGTGACCATTTGGTGGGCTTTCTTGGAGGTGGAGTTTGGACTGAAGCAGCTCCCGGAGGAGGGAGAGGGGCTAAATTGATGTTTCCAGCCAACATTCCAGACTCCTTGTATATACGGATGCCAGGGGGCTGGGGTAAAGCCCCCAACCAAACAAAGACTCTGAAAGAGGATTACACTGTCTAAACCACTGACCTGTCTTACTAGCCTTCACCTTTGTGTGTGTGTGTGTGTGTGTGTGTGTGTGTGTTTGGCCTGCATGCATGTCTGAGTACCGTGCCCATGCTTGGTGCTGAGGAGGTCAAAAGAGAGCATTGGATTCCCTGGAACTGGATTTACAGTTGTGAGCTGCCATGTGGGTACTGAGAATCAAACCCAAGTCCTCTGGAAAAGCAGAAACTGCTGAACCATTGTGGTTGTTTGACTAAGAATGGCCCCATAGGTTCATATGTTCGAATGCACTACTTGGGAGGGGTTAGGGAGTTTGGCCTTGGAGGAAGTGTGTCATTATGGGTGGTCTTTGAAGTTTCAAAAGCCTAAGCCAGGCCCAGGGCCTCTCTCTTCCTATTGCTTACAGATCTGGATGCAGAACTCTCAGCTACTTCTCCATCATCATGAGTGGCACCATGCTCCCCACCATGATGAAAATGGACTGAACCTCTGAAACCATAAGCGAGCCCTGACTGCATGCTTCTTTTGTAAGATCTGCCTTGTAACGGTGTCTCTCTTCACAGCAAGGGACCACTGACTAGGGCAGTCGCCTCTCCAGCCCTACCTTATTTCTGCTGTTGCATTGTACTCCAGGCTAGCTGGCCCGGAGACTTCTGGCCTAATTCTTCATTCTCTGCCTTCCATCTCTTGTAGAAGTGCTAGGATTGGGCTGGAGAGGTGGCTCAGCGGTTAAGAGCACTGGCTGCTCTTTCAGAGGTTCTGAGTTTAATTCCCAGCAACCACACGGTGGCTCACAACCATTTATAGTAGGACCTGATGTCCCCTTCTGGCATAAAGGTGTACATGCAGATAGAGCACTCATACACATAAAGTAAATAAATGAATAAATAAATAAAAGAAGTGCCAGGTTCACAGATACAGATGAAGGGTCCTGCATCCAGCCTTCTTTTTTTTTTAATATTTATTTATTTATTATGTATACAATATTCTGTCTGTGTGTATGCCCGCAGGCCAGAAGAAGGCACCAGATCTCATTACAGATGGTTGTGAGCCACCATGTGGTTGCTGGGAATTGAACTCAGGACCTTTGGAAGAGCAGGCAATGCTCTTAACCACTGAGCCATCTCTCCAGCCCCCCATCCAGCTTTTTAATAGGTTCTCGGAATCAAAATAAAGTTATCTGGTTGATGGTGGTGGTACATCCTTTTAATCCTAGCACTTGGGAGGCAGAGGCAAGTAGATTTCTGTGAGTTTGAGGCCAGCCTGGATCTACAAAGTGAGTTCCAGGATAGCCAAAGTTACATAGAGAAACCCTGTCTTGAAAAACTAAAAAAAGAAAAGAAAAAAAAAAGAAAAGAAAAAATGAAAAAGAAAAAAAAAGTCAGGTTATCATTGTTATTTTACCCAATAGGCCATCTTCTGCCAGCCTGATCTACAGAGCGAGGTCCAGGACACCCAGGGCTACTCAGAGAAACCCTGTATCCAACAACCAAGGGGGTGGAGGGGGCGGGGAGCCATCTCCCTGTGTTTTAATTAGAACACAGTTATTTACATATTTTGAGGGGTACAATGTGACCTTTCTACACATTTGCACAATGTGTAGAGGTCAGATCAGAAGAACTTCTTTTCATTGGGAACACTCAGGTGTTCTATATCAGCTGCTTTGAATAGCCAATGTAAGACAGAAACTTCTCAGCTGGTGGTGTTGTAGAAGGGTAACATATAAAAGGACCTGGGGCCCATGCCCAGCACCATGTGAATTAAATAGCTGAGCCAGGTTACAGCTCCCATTTGTGATCCCAGCACCCAGGAGGCAGAGGTCAGAGGAACAGCAGCAATTTAGAGAGCCGTTTCTGGAATCAGAGGTCAAGCTGAAGGCTAACCTGGACTACGTGAGACCATGTGTCAAAAAAGAAGGAAATTAGAGAAAGGCACAAACGTTCAGCATTTCCTCCTAGAAATGGTCTCGGTAAACTCTCGCCGCGTTTTGTGTGTGTTCCTCACTCATATTTCCCACACAGAACAAAGTCTAGGGTGGATTTTGTCTCTCCAGCCCAGGGTCCACACAAGCCTCCCTAGGAGCTCCTGAGAATGATGCCTGACCTCAGGGACAATGCACAACCCCTTTGTTTCTCTCCAGGACCCCTCAAGGCCCTCCTCTGTGGCTTTTAAAATTTTTTTAATATAGGGGACAGGTTTTCCTGTGTTATGGCTTGTCCCCAACCTCTATGCTCAGGCAACCTTCCAACCGTTAGCCTCCTCGTAGCTGAAACCACAGGAGTCTCCACCAGGCCCAGCTGGACTGCAGCTCCTCCCTTCCTCTGAAGAAACTACCAAGGCAGTGACTTCACATGCTAGAGAGGCCGTGTGGCACACTGTATAAAACTCAGCTCCTGTCCCCAAAGAATTGGGCATCTTGTACAGGTCCCAAAGCCTCTGAGCTGGTTTCATGAACTGTAAGATGAGAATAACAATACTGACCTTGGAAAGAATATGGGAAGAGTAAATAAAATGTAATGGCCAGGGGAAATGCCTCCAATACTGCTAGTCCATAGGAGGTGGGGCGCAGGGCAGTCAGGAGTTCAAGGTCTTCCTCAGCTACTTAGCAAATTCAAGGACAGCCTGGTCTACGGGACACCTTGTCTCAAACAAACAACAAAATTTATAATTTCCAGCACTCAGGAGGCAGAAGCAGGAGAATTGCTACAAGTTCAAGGCTAGAACTCTCTCTCTCTCTCTCTATATATATATATATAGATATAGATATATAGATATATATATATAAATATATATATTTATTATGTATGCAATATTCTGTGTGTATGCCTGCAGGCCAGAAGAGGGCACCAGACCCCATTACAGATGGTTGTGAGCCACCATGTGGTTGCTGGGAATTGAACTCAGGACCTTTGGGAGAGCAGGCGGTGCTCTTAACCACTGAGCCATCTCTCCAGCCCCAAGGTTAGAACTCTTATAAGAGTTCAGGATGAAGCCAGGTTGTGGTGACGCACACCTTTAATCCCAGCACTTAGGAGGCAGAGGCAGGCAGATATTTGTGAGTCTGGTCTACAAGAGCTAGTTCCAGGACAGGCTCCAAAGCCACAGAGAAACCCTGTCTTGAAAAACCAAAAAAAAAAAAAGTTCAGGATGATATAGGAATACACAGAGAGACTCTGCCTCAAAAAAAAAAAAAAGGAGAAGAAAGAGACATAAGAAAAAAAGTAAGGAGGGATAGGAGGAAGAGAGGGAGGAATCACAAAGAAAGGTTGAGGATTCAGTTTAGTGGTAGAGTGTTTGCCTGCCGTGCACTGGGTGCACTGGTTTGCCTACCCCACCGGTGTGTGGTCCTCAACTGGTTTAAGGTATTTGTTGCAAACTGGGTCTTCTATGTGAACGGTTAGGGAAAAGCTCCTGTTTGCCATCTCACGCCTAGGCATAATCAGACGTACAAATGGTTAAAACCAGATGTATTATGGGAAAGGACACACACAGTGAAGAAGGCTCACATAATCCTAGCCTGTCAGTCAAAACAGATCCACCCAGGCCTTGCTTCTTACCCTCCTCCTCCTCCTCCTTTCCCTGGCTCTGGAGAGCAGCCAGGGGCCCTGAGTGCTCCTGGCAGGGTATGGGATCTTTATTATCACTCTGCTTCTGAATACAGTTCCTTGTCACTGTGCCTCTAATGTTCATGTCTCCCAGAGGACCCAGCAGTCATGTTAGTTCCCAGCACCCACATCTGGTGGCTCACAACTGCCTGGAACTCTATCTCCAGGAGACCTGATGCCTCCGGCTTCTGTGGGCACCATACACACACACAGATACGTCCACGTAACTCATTTAAAAAAAATCAATCTTTGGAAAACAAAACAAAACAAAAAAGCATCTAAAATGGGAACCGGGTTCACACAGATGCCAGAGCCAGGCATGACTGTAAAATGGGGGGGGGGGGGGGGGGGGCTGCTTCTGGCTGGGCAAGGCATAGACAACTTACAGTAAGGTGAATTTTAAAAAATTCCTCTAGCCTGCACCTGTAAATGTTAAAGCAAAGGGCAAACAGTTTGAATTAAGATGCCCTGCATGTCTGTATAAGAGTAGACATCCCCAGAAGCCATGAAAGCCCCAGTGGCAGGGTGCAGTACCTTTCTATGAGGCCTTATTTCTCAAGCCCTGCAACAAACCGCTGAGGTGCCTCAGTTAACATATCAAAGTGGACCTGGCTGCAGGTTCTCCCTGCATCCCTCAGTTCCTACCTGTTGCTGGGCATGGCTAGCATAAGCTGGCCTTCTACCCTGAACTCTCCAGCCCAGGGGCTGACTACCCTTCTCCCAGAGGTTCTTCCCTACTAACCCAGCCATTTAGTACCCTCCCTTCCCCCTCATGGCTGCTGCAGCTCCTCTCCTCTCTCCTCTCCCTGCCCCCCCCCCCCCCCCCACATGGCTCAACCCAGTCCGCTCATGCCCACTCTGGACTCTCTCAAATGTCCCTGCCCCTGACTACACTCTTCCTTTTATCTACAATCACTGTCCTCCTCCACCATATCTAGGAGCAGCCTTCCTTTCCTTCTATTTCTGTTCTTCATTCAGTGTTGGCAAAGGAAGCTTCTAAATCCTTCACAATGACACGCGGCTGGCACCATTGGTGACTGCCCTGAGAACTGCGCACTAAGACACTCTTGCTAAAGACAGTGTGTACATCATCTGGCTAAGGAGAAACCAGGCTGGGACGGAGCTGGGGGCCTCCTCTCTGATGGCTAGCTTCTGTGAGCTCCAGAAGGTGCGATGCAGGCTGTTAAAGGAGAACTGTCAATAACACGCCTACATGCTACCTACACTATCAATGGTGTTCACTGATGTACTAAGACATACCACCACTGTCCCCGAGCAGAGGCTCCTCAGCAGGTCAAGGCCCTGACTCCAGAGTTCAGCATGTGTGGGGAAGGGAGATGATGGCCCTAAGAGCAAGCCTGGGATGCAGAGGAGCGATCGGTGCGGAAACTTCTGTTCATTTCAAATTATGGTGCCATACCAATGGCTGGTCATCAAAGTCATTTGGGGAGCTTCCACCATTATCTCCCCAGCCCCCAACCCCCTTTTCCAAAATAAGGTTTCTCTGTGTAACAGCCCTGGCTGTCCTGGAACTCACTCTGTAGACCAGGCTGACCTCAAACTCACAGAGATCCACCTACCTCTGCCTCCTGAATGCTGGGACTAAATGCATCTGCCACCACCACCTAAACAATCACCAAAGGAAATAAAATGAAATAGAAAGGAGGAGAGACAAGGTGCCGGGAAATCACAATATAGGTGAATCAATGGGTGAGTTAACATGTCAGCTTAGGAAGCTGTGAGAGCCCAGGGCCTTGATCACCTTTCAAAGGCAACAGCCACTCTTAGAGATGAGTCTGGTCCTGCATGGCTGGCTTGTGTGGGAGACAGTTCAAGGCCTTTCAGGTTGAGCGGAAAGGACCGGAACATTAACACTAGAGCAAAGGGCTCAGAGGGTCCTGAGAAGCAGAGAACAGGAGCAATCCTGAGGTGTCACAACCTTCTCCAGAACGATTCCGAGTTTATCAACACTGCTGTGGTAAATATAGGTTCGACTGAGTGCGCGCACACCACAGCAGGTGAAGGCGATTCCTGTGATGTAGCCTTGAGAGCTGGGGCACATTGCCAGAGGAAAACCCTGCATATTGTCACAGGGATTAGCAGCTAGCATTGCATCTGTTTGTGTCACGTAGGCTGTCTACCTCCAGTCTGGGGGAAGAAGCTGGATCAGTGATAGCAGCGGAGGTGCTCCGTGGGCCAGGAAATTAGTGATTTATGTGATATGAGAGAAGTGTGCCTCCCAGTAATATTAGGAGCCTGGGAGTGTGAACTTGTGGCTTTCCTAACCAGGTTTGTCCTCAGTGGTCACGGAGAGTGACCATAAACCCTTCAGCCTACCCAGTCCTCTTCCTCGCTAGATGCCAGCATGGTGGTGAACCTCCCCTTACAGACAGCCAGGATGCTACTGTCTCAGGGCTCAGCTTTCACAACCCTTCACACATACGCACTGACCGTGTCTCCTTGGGCACAGTATGCCCTCCCCCGCCCCCCGCCAAAGAGACCAAGGGGAAGGGCCAGGGGCATGCTCCATGCAACACAAGCAGAACGTATTTGGCTTGATGGCTCTGAATGGATTTCTGTGAGTACCACATCTTGTTACACCTAGATGGCTTGTAGCTCCAGAAAGTTGGAGCCATTGCCTTTTCTACTCTGGACACACAACCAACCCAAACATTGTCCTGTAAACTGATAATAATAAGTCAGCAGATTCCATTGTGGATGCATCTTATTACCTGTTTGGTATAGTGTCCGCGGTTTCCTGACAAGTGGTTCTAGACTACTAATGGTAAAGGAGACACATCAAAGCAAAATGCTAAACTGCAAAACAGTTCCCTTAAAAAAACAACAAGGGCTGGAGAGATAGCTCAGTGGCTGCTCTTCCAGAAGACCCCGGTTCAATTCCCAGCACTCGCATAGCACCTAGCAACTGTCTGTAACTCTAAGATCCAACACCCTCACACAGACAAACAGACGTGTGCCACCACCACCCGGCATGTAATTTTTTTTATAAAGTATTTTTTAATATTTATTTATTATGTATACAATATTCTTTCTGTCTGTGTGTATGCCTGCAGGCCAGAAGAGGGCACCAGACCTCATTACAGATGGTTGTGAGCCACCATGTGGTTGCTGGGAATTGAACTCAGGACCTTTGGAAGAGTAGAAGAGTAGGCAATGCTCTTACCTCTGAACCATCTCTCCAGCCCCCGGCATGTAATTTTTTTTTTTTTTTTTTCGAGACAGGGTTTCTCCGTAGCTTTTGGTTCCTGTCCTGGAACTAGCTCTTGTAGACCAGGCTGGCCTCGAACTCACAGAGATCCGCCTGCCTCTGCCTCCCGAGTGCTGGGATTAAAGGCGTGCGCCACCACCGCCCGGCTTTGAGACTATATCTTATCTAGCCCAGGATGGCCTGGAGCTCTTGTATAGCCAGGGATAAACTTGTGCTTCTTACCCTCCTGCCTCCACTCTTTGAATGTTGGGATTACAGGCACATGCCACCATGTCCTCCTTCAGTAGTGCTGGGGACCACGTCCTTGGCTCTGCTGAGTGCTGCACCACCTGGTCCTGGAAACTGGACTAGGGCAAGATGGGAAAGAAGAAACGACAGACATGTGTACAGAAAAGCTGGGATCTGGTGGGCTGTGCTCAATCTGATGGAGGGCATGTACTATGCAACAACCCAGAAACTCAGTTTGCTTGGTTAAGACACTTTAAGGATGTTGGTCAGATAGTCTCAGTGGAAGGTCTCTACAAGGGACCAGTCTCAGGCTGCAGTCATCTGGAAGGAAAACCCTGCAGTAGTTAGGCTGACAATATCCACACACAGACCAGAGGAAGACTGCAAATTCCCTGAACCTGAACCAGGGAAGGAGTTGCCGATTCCCATGGTGCTGAGGCATTGGGGTTCTTTTGTTTGTTTGGTTTTTGTTTTTGTTTTCTTGGGATAGGCTTTCTCTGTGTATCTCTCTGGCTGTTCTGGAACTCTCTATGTAGACCAGGCTGGCCTCAAACTCATAGAGATCTGCCTGCCTCTGCCTCCCAAGTGTTGGGATTAAAGGCAGGCACCACCACCGCCTGGCTGTATTACATGTTCTGAATGGTTTGGTCCCTCTCACAACTCAGATGCAAAAGGTCCAAGGAAGCAAAACTACACCCAATGACCCGTTCACAAAATGTTTGCTTCCTCTCTCCATCAGTATGTTCTCTGCCAGTTTCAAGGCTATCCTGACCGAGGGCCCAGGATCTGGCAACCTCTGTAAAGCCATTGTCCCAGCCTGCCTCTGTATTGAAGGGCAGATACAGAGACTTTCTGCAGTGAAAGTTCTTATGGTTGTCTGGTGTTTTGTCTCCTGTGTTTTCAGGCAAACAGGAAAAGGGGGTCATGTCACTGATCCGAATTTTCAAAAGGCCCTGAGCTCCTCCTGGGAAATGCCAAGTGTAGGAGAGCTGCAGGAGGCTGCTGTAGGGGGAAGGGTGAGTTGTCCTACCAGCCAGCTCCCAAGTAATGACTTGGAAACTTAGTATTAATTGTAAAAGCTGGGCCTTAGCTTAGGTTTGTCCCATTAGCACTTATAACTTTAATTATATTAATTATGGTTAATTAATATTAATATATTAATTATATAATATATTAATTAATATATATTAATATAACCATAAGGTTATAATAATCTCACCAGCATATTGAAAATAAAACAAAACAACAACAACAACAAAGGAAAACAAGCAAAAAAACAGAGTTTCAAGGCTGACCTTGGGCTCACTATGTAGCTAAGGATAAATTTAAACTTCTGGTCATCCTGCCTCAACCTTCTGAGTGTTGGAATTACAGGTCTTTGGCACCATGCCCAGTTTATGTAGTACTTGGGATCGAACCTAGGGCTTCTTGCATGTTAGGACTTCATGCCAGCATGTTACCAACTCGGCTGCAACTGCTGCCCCACCTGCTTATGTTTCTATGCTGACCAAAGAACTCATTCTCTCTCTCTCTCTCTCTCTCTCTCTCTCTCTCTCGCTCTGTTTTTGTACATGCCTGCATGCTAGAAGAAGGCAACGGATCCCATTACAGATGGCTGTGAGCCAGCATGTGGTTGCTGGGTATTAAACTCAGGACCTCTAGAAGAGCAGCCAATGCTCTTAACCACTGAGCCATCTCTCCAGACCCTGACAGGAGCATAGAGGGAAACTGGAATTTAGATGCAGAAGAAAAAAGATGAACAGA
Source organism: Microtus oregoni (assembly GCF_018167655.1). Taxonomy (NCBI): domain Eukaryota; kingdom Metazoa; phylum Chordata; class Mammalia; order Rodentia; family Cricetidae; genus Microtus; species Microtus oregoni. Next base: position 61,704,793 of record NW_024543061.1, read on the forward strand.
TTCTAAGGGGCTAAACTCTCACTATTGTTATTGAGGGGGGCAGGGCCATGGCATACATGTGGGAGTCAGAGATCACTGCCTTGTGAAGTTTCTCTCCTTCCACTTTTCCATGGGTTCCAGAGATGGAATGCGAGTTGCCAGTCTTGTGCCATCCTTTACCTGAGTCAGGACAGAAGAAGGAACAAACCTTCAGGCATCACAGAAGTCATGGGGGCGAAAGCTGAGGACACTCACACCTGACAACTGCACTCTTCACTGCAAAGTTGAAGGTCACAAATATGTCAGGAAGTCCAGCCCTAGCTCTTGAAGTAACTGGCTAGGTGTCCTTGGGCTGTCCACCAAATCTTTCTCCTTAGGCCTTGAAGAGCTGGAAAGCTCCCTTCTCCCACCTGGAAGTTCAACAGCTTGCTGTCCAGTGAGCTCTTAACTTCTATAAAACCTTTATCTTGCACTAGGCATATTTCACCTAAGATCTCTAAACCTTGATGGGTTTGCCTTCATATTGAAGAAGAGCAAGCTTACCATGATGACTTTTAACAAATCATAGGAAAGAAGGGACAAGGGGCCCAGAAACAGATACCCCCTAGAGCTATGACACAGCTTCGAAATATGTGCAAATGTGTTAAAATGAACAATGCAAATTTCCTGAGCACCTGCTTTGTGTAAGGCACTGATAAGTTCAGGAGATGGCAAAGATGACTAAAGACATCAACAATGCAGCATGCAGGCTAAGCATGGTAATGCAGACCAGGAATGGTGATGTAGGATGAACAAGGTCATGCAGGCCAAGCAAGGTCATGCAGGATTAACATGGTCTTGCAGGCCAAAAATGGTCATACAGTGTTGTGAGGAGGCAGCTTGTTTGTTTCCTGGCTGCCTAGACTCCCGAAATAAACACAAAGAAACTATACTAATTAAATCACTGCTTGACCTATTAGCTAACTCTAACTTCTTATGGGCTAGCTTTTACATCTTAATTTAACCCATTTCTATTATTTTATATTTTACTATGAGGTTTGTGGCCTACCTGCCAGGTTCCAACATCTGTCTCCAGCAGGGCAACATGGCTTCTCCTGACTCTGCCCTCCATTCTCCCAGCATTCAGTTTAGTCCCCCCCCCCCACCTAAGTTCTGCCCTATCACAGACCAAGGCAGTTTCTTTATTTACCAATGGTATTCACAGCACACAGAGGGGAATCCCACACCAATGCCGGATGAACACTGTCATGCAGAGGCTAAGAATGGTCATGCAGGATTAGCATGGTCTTGCAGAGGCTAAGAATGGTCATGCAGGATTAGCATGGTCTTGCAGAGGCTAAGAATGGTTATGCTGGCCAAGCATGGTCAAGCAGAGGCTAAGAATGGTCATGCTGGCCAAGCATGGTCAAGCAGAGGCTAAGAATGGTCATGCTGGCCAAGCATGGTCATGCAGAGGCTAAGAATGGTCATGCAGGCCAAGCATGGTCTTGCAGAGGCTAAGAATGGTCATGCAGGCCAAGCATGGTCATGCAGAGGCTAAGAATGGTCATGCAGGATTAGCATGGTCTTGCAGGCTAAGAATGGTCATGCAGGATTAGCATGGTCTTGCAGAGGCTAAGAATGGTCATGCAGGCCAAGCATGGTCTTGCAGAGGCTAAGAATGGTCATGCAGGATTAGCATGGTCTTGCAGAGGCTAAGAATGGTTATGCTGGCCAAGCATGGTCAAGCAGAGGCTAAGAATGGTCATGCTGGCCAAGCATGGTCATGCAGAGGCTAAGAATGGTCATTAATGTAGGATGAGCAGAGCTGTGTGAGCCTGAGGCATAAGAACCACCTGAGTCCAGTAACTGAGGCACAGACCAGGGAAAATAAAGAGTTCCTGTCTCCTAAAACAGCCCACCTCCTGCAGGGTAAACTGCTCTGTAGAGCATGCGATTAGCATGTGTGAGGGCCTGGCGTTTTCCCCAGGACCGAAAACAGTAAAGACAAAACAACCAGAAACCATCCTGCAAGACAAGGCAAAGCTAGGATAGTAGATCGAACCATTCAGTAGAAATGCAGTGTGGCCGGGCGATGGTGGCGCACGCCTTTAATCCCAGCACTCGGGAGGCAGAGGCAGGCGGATCTCTGTGAGTTCGAGACCAGCCTGGTCTACAGAACTAGTTTCAGGACAGGCTCCAAAGCCACAGAGAAACCCTGTCTCGAAAAACAAAACAAAACAAAACAAAAAAAAACAGAAACGCAGTGTGAATCCAGACATGCCAGGACTCCTGAAGGTAAGGCCAGAGGACAGTGAGTTCAAGGCCAGCCCGGGCTCCACAGCAAGACCCTGCCTCGATAAAGAAACATAATATGAAATTCTTTGATGATCTGAAATTTCATAACAGTCACATTAAAGAAACAACAATAGTGAAAAGGAGCTTGGAGTTGTTGATTATTGATCCAGGGCTTACCAACAGTGTGTCAGTTCAGTTCCAGGGGAAGAAAAAAATAATGTGGAAATGGACCCCTGGGCAGCCTCCATCACAAGCCTCTTTGGTATCTATCAGAGGCCCACACGAGGCTGTGGCCAGCTGGCCAGTGTTTGTTCTGAACCCCTTGGGACCCAGGAGGAAGTCCTGCCCCCATTCCTCACCACTGTGACCCTGATCCCAGCCAGAGGCAGAGCCGTTGCCTCAAGCTGTCCAAACCCCACCATTGCTGAAGCGAACTTCCTCCCCAGAGGAAAGAGGCAAATGCTGTCCTTCTTTTTGTGATGGGCAGTCACCATGAAGTGGCAAGGCTGTTTGTCTCAGCTTTGGCAGTTTGTTACAAACACAGCTGTGACTGGTCCTCACGTGTCCCCTCCCGCCATTGCTTTTGGCGCCCATATCCCTTACCCAACCGTGCTCTCTCAGGCAGAGCAGCTCTGGGTTTTCTGTTTCTTTGCCCCAGCACCAGGCCCCAGGGGCATCTAATTACTGCCATGTTGTAAACTAGGGGCTTTCAGCCAGAGGTGTAGGCACCTGGCCAGTAGCAGCCCTCCCCCTCTGCTCCTTTTCTTTTCTTGTCTTTTACTTATCTCTCTATGTATCTATGTCTATCTATCTATCTATCTACCTATCTATTGTTGTTTATCTATCGTTGTTTATCTTCAGATCAGATCTTGCTGTGCAGTCTAGCTGGTATTGAATTTCTGTTGATCTTCCTATCTCTGTCTCCCAAATGCTGGAATCACAAATGTGTACCTTTGTAGTGGCGGGTTTTGTGTGTCAACTTGACACAGCTAGAGTCATCAGAGAAAGGAGCCTCAGTTGAGGAAATGCCTCCATGGGACCCAACTATAAGGCATTTTTCTCAGTTATTGATCAATGGGGGAGGGCCCAGTCCGTTGTGGGTGGTACCACTCCTGGGTCCTGGATTCTATAAGAAAGCAGGCTGAGCAAGTCTGGGGGAAAGCAAACAGGTAAGCAGCACACTCTGCATCAGCTCCTGCCTCCAGGTCCCAGGCCTACTTGAGTTCCTGTCCTGACTTCCTTTGATAATGAACAGTGCTATGAAGTCTAAGCCAAATAAACCCTTTCCTCCCCAGCTTGCTTTTTGGTCATGGTGTTTTCTTCACAGTGATAGAAACCCTAACTTCAGGCAACTACTATGCTCAGGGTTTTTCTTTTTTCTTTCTCTAAAAAAATTAATTCAAGGGTTTTTTTTGGAGGGGGGGGCTAGGGTTCTTATGAATCTGAGGCTGGCCTCAAATTTGCTATGTAGCTGAGGCTAGCCTTGAACCTCTGACACTCTTGCCTCTATCCCATAAATGCTGGGTTATCGCCGTTTCCTATCATACCCAGCTCTGTACATATATTTTATATTTGTATAATTTCTTATTTATTATGATGCTTAATTTATAGTGATGATTAATTTTTAATGTGCATGTTTGTGTCTGTGTCTGGTACTGGAGACAGGTACCAGGGCCACATACATAACAAACAAGCCCCTATTCTTGAGTTATACCCCAACTCCTTGTTTTGTTTTTTAAACCAGGTGCATTGGCGCTTCCTACCCCTTACCTTACTCCAAATCAGTGTCTGCCAAGGTGAAACGGGCACCGACCGCACCTGTCGCCTATGTAGTGCGGTAGCTATTGAGTGAAAATGAGGGCATGACCGTTCCTACGTATGGCAGAGGAGAAGGGTTTTTTTTTTTTTTTCGAGACAGGGTTTCTCTGTAGCTTTTTTTTTTTTTTGGCTCCTGTCCTGGAACTAGCTCTTCTAGACCAGGCTGGCCTCGAACTCACAGAGATCCGCCTGCCTCTGCCTCCCGAGTGCTGGGATTAAAGGCGTGCGCCACCACCGCCCGGCTAGGAGAAGGGTTTTATGGTAGATATGAGGGAAGAGTTCAGCCAGAGGCGTCTGTAAGAATCCATGATGAGGGCTGGAGAGATGGCTCAGTGGTTAAGAGCACCGCCTGCTCTTCCAAAGGTCCTGAGTTCAATTCCCAGCAACCACATGGTGGCTCACAACCATCTGTAATGAGATCTGGCGCCCTCCTCTGGCGTGCGGGCATATATCGAGGCAGAATGTTGTATACATAATAAATAAAATCTTTAAAAAAAAAAAAGAATCCATGATGAGAGCCGGGCAGTGGTGGCAGCCAAGATGGTACATGACCAAAACGGCTGGGTTGGATAGGAAAAGAGAAGCCTGGGGGAAGGGACCCCACTGGGTTGGGGTGGAGTAGGGGAGGAGCCAGAGGTACTATGTGGGAATTGTCCCAGGTTTCTTTGGGAACTGACAGCTGTCAGGCCATCGGGATCCTGGAAAGCTATAGCCACCTTGGTCTCAGCTACTACTGAAGCCCTTCTGGAAACTTCAGACATGCCACATAGCAGTGAGCTGTGAGTTTTGGTCAGCTCTTATTCTGTTGAGAGACTGACGTTTTTCTGTTGTGTTGTTTTTATTATTTGTGTATATGTGCTATGCTATGTTTTTATTGTTGTTGCTGTATTGAAAAGTTTTTTAAAACGTAATAGATGAGTACTGTCTTAGTCACTGCTCCATTGTTGTGAAGAGACACTATGACCAGGGCAACTATTATAAGAGAAAGCATTTAATTAGGGGCTGGTTTACAGTTTCAGAGATTTAGTCCATTATCATCATGGCAGGGAGCATGGTGTCATTTGGACCAGTGCTGGAGCTGCAGGTGAGAGCTACAAACTGATCTGAAGGCAGAAAGAGAGAGAGACTCTGGGCTTGGCATGGGCCTTTGAAATCTCAAAGCCCACCCCAGTGACACACTTCTTCCAACAAGGCCACGATTCCTAATCTTTTAATCCTTTCAAATAACACCACTTCCTGGTGACTATACATTCAAATACATGAACCTATGGGGGCCATTTTTATTCAAGCCACTACAAGTACTATCTGTATTTACAGGGTTTCTATAGTGCTCTCTCTCCCTCTGTCCACTCCAACTCCTTCTGGACTCTTCCTTCCTTCCTTCCTTCCTTCCTTTCTTTCTTTCCTCCTCCTCCTCTTCCTCCTCCTCCTCCTTCTACTTCTTAGAACTCACTCTGTAGACCAGGCTGGCCTCAAAAGTGCTAGGTTTTAAGATGTCTTTCATCTATTCTTGAGACAACCTCAGACCCTGGTCTCAAATGATACCTCTGCCTCAAACTCCCATGAAGCTAGGGCTACAGGCTAGAGTTAACCTATGTCACAAGAAACTGAATTTTGAATACTTTATTTACCCAGTTTTGGCACTAACAAATAGATAGAGAAATAGCATCTCTTATAATGAAGATACTGGACACGAATACTCTTTTGCTTCAAACCATTTTGTGATGTTATTGGTAAATAATGACTCCATTTGCTTCTGAAGTTGTGTATTTTCTTAGCTCTATTTACCTCTTTCCCAATTATTATGTTTTTTTAAAATATGAAGAATTATAATTTCCTATATGTACCACACTTTTCATCATATACATGATATATTAATATATATATATACATATAGATAGATAGATAGACAGATAGAGAGTTTGTTTTGTTTTATTTTTCTTAGACAGGGTTTCTCTATGTAGCCCTGGCTATCCTGAAGCTCACTTTGTAGACCAGGCTGGCCTTGAACTTACAGAGACCTGCCTGCCAATTCATGGAGACCCACCTGCTTCTTCCTCCCAAGTTCTGGGATTAAAGGCATGTGCCACCATGCCTGGCTTCATTTAAATATGTTTTTGTAGAACTCTGAAGCCATTTCTGGCAAATCTGAGGCCATTTCTGAGGCCTCTCGGCAGTAATGCTCCTCCCATCCCCTGGGAACCAAGGACTTAACAATTGCCCACACACGTACTGAAATGTTGGGAACTTTCCATCATCTCTCTGAGTCCTTGTGAATGTTCTCCAAATAGAACTCAGTTATTGAATAGGGGCAAGATAACCCTTAGGTGTTGACTCAGTTCCTGGTGTTTTGACTCAGGCCCTGAGAAAGGAGCAAAGTGACTCTCAGATGTTTTCCCTTATCTCATCTGATCTGGCAACCTCTCTCCAGCCAATTATTGGAAATAGCCCTTTTGAATAAGTCAATCATAATAAAGAACAATCCCCAGACACCCCCCTTCCTTCTGTGGATTTTTCCTTTAAAAATAGCCTATACCAGCCATTTGGGGTCTTTCTGCCTTTCCCTGTCATGACAGAATTAATAAAATTCTCATGCTTTTACATCAGCTGTGGTGTGAGAGATGGTCTCTTGGGGCGACTCCTCAGAGATTGGACTCTAGGGTCCAACATTTTTAATTAATAAAATTTGTTATTGGCGCACGCCTTTAATCCCAGCACTTGGGAGGCAGAGGCAGGTGGATCTCTGTGAGTTCGAGACCAGCCTGGTCTACAAAAGCTAGTTCCAGGACAGGCTCCAAAACCACAGAGAAACCCTGTCTCGAAAAACCAAAAAAAAAAAAAAATAAATAAAATAAAATAAAATAAAATTTGTTATTTGATGGTTTTTGTTCTTTTGAGACAGGATCTCACTATGTAGACCAGGATAGCCTCCAACTCTCAATAATTATCTCAATGATGATCTTACCTCAGCTTTCCAAGGACTGTGATTATAGGTCAAGGCCATCATGGCTACAGCATGCCTGGTCAGTTGTTTAAATATTGTTTTCCTGTTGTTGCTGCTGCTTTTGTTGCAACAAGATCTCACTATGTAGCCCTGCCTGGCTGAGAACATGCTACATGAACCAGACTATAGCTTTGTTTTTTTTCTTTGAAATAGGCTTTCTCTGGCCTTATTTCAAAGGCTGTAGCCTTGGCTGGCCTTGAACTCTTGGAGATCTGCCTGCCTCTCAGCCTTCCAAATTCTGGGATTAAAATTATGTTGCCTGACTTCAGACATAGATAAAAAGCTCCATTTTTAAAGATGAGCCAAGAGGCTGGAGAGATGACTCAGATCTTAAGAATACTCACTAGAGATGGATTTCTGAGGTCAAAACCAGCCTGGTCTACAGAGTGAGTTCTAGAACAACCAGAGATATATAGTGAAACCCTGTCTTGAAAAAGCAAAAAGCAAAAAACAAAAACAAAACAAAAACAGTTGCTAGTTTGGTCATGGTGTTTAAGGCCTTTAGTCCCAGCACTTTGGAGACAGAGACAGGTAGATCTCTGTGAGTTCAAGGCCAGCCAAGTCTAAGTAGTGAGTTCTAAGCCAATCAGAGCCATGTAGTGACATCTTGACTGAAAACTGTCTTAGTTAGGGTTTTTTGCTGTAAAGAGTCACAGTGACTGTGGAAACTCTTATGAAGAAAACACTTTTTTTTGTTTTGTTTTCAATATCAGCTTTAATAAGGGGAGAACTTACAAAACCAAAGTTCCAAAAAAGAGCAGTGAAGAAAACATTTAACCAAGGGGCTTGCTTACAGTTTCAGAGACTCCATGGGAGCCTGGCAACATGCAGACTGTCGTGGTGCTGGGCCTTAACATCTTGACTCAGAGGCAATAGGAAGTTGACTGACAGTCATACTGAGTGAAGCTTGAGACAGTCCTTAAAGCCTGCCCCCACAGTGACACCTTCCTCCAACAAGGCCACACCTCCTAATGGTGCCACTCCCTTTGGGAGACATTTTCTTTCAAACCGGAAACAGAAAGAAAATAGGAACAGAAAAAGGAAAAAAACAAAATAAAATGCACCTGCTGTTCCCCCAGAGGACTCAAGTTTAGCTCCCAGGACCCACATGGTGGCTCACAGCTGTCTGTGATTTTAGTTACAGGCAATCTGTGACCTTCCTCCAGCCTACATGGTCACCAGGCACTAATATGGTACACATATATACATGCAGGCAAAACATTCATACACACAATCAAAATCAGTACTTAAAAAAAAAAAAAAAGATTTGGCAGGTTAGGTCTCAAAAACCTGGCTGTTTTTCCTGGTCCATGCTCTGACACCCAGCTGTAAATTCCTGGGGTTGCTTCTAAAACCTTTTGTGCTCAATCAATAACAGAAACAACCTGTGGGTCCAGATTTGGATTTGTGTAGAGAAGAATAAATGTAGATAAGAACTCTGGGCCGAGATCACCCTGTCTTAATGTCGTGGCCCTGCTCCTGCTTGCCTCTGCTCTTCCTGGACCTATGTTTTCCACTGCTAGATGGAGCCAACACCTCTTAGGACTGTGAGGTTATTCAGTAAAGACACTGGAGACAGCTAGCACGGGGATTCATGCTTAATAACCACTTGTTCCTTTGACTTTCTTGTTGCTGCTCTTAAAACTTGAAATCGCATAGTTAATTTTACCCAGCTTGATTTAAAATAAGAGAGAGGCTGGAGAGATGGATCAGCAGTTAAGAACAATGACTGCTCTTGCAGAGGCCCTGAGTTTGATTCCCAGCACCCACACGGTGGCTCACAATCATTTATAGCTCCACTTCTAGGGGATCCGAGCTCTCTTTCAGCCTCTTCAGGGACTTCACCCACATGGTGCAGAAAAACATCAAGCAACGCACCCATACATACACATAAAATATAAATAAATATATCTTTTTTAAAATTAAGTATAGGGCAGGAGAGATGACTCAGCAGTGAAGAACATTTGCTTCTGCAGAAGACCTAGGTTCAATTCCCAACATCCACATGGCTGTTCACATCTGTTTCTACGTTCAGTTCCAGGAATCTGATGACTTCTGTTTTCAAGCAGCAAGCACACAGGTGGTACACAGATGTACTTGCAAGCAAAACACTTATATATATAAAAAAAGAGTATAAAATTATTTTGAAAAATAAGTATAGGGCTGGAGAGATGGCTCAGCGGTTGAGAGCATTGCCTGCTCTTCCAGAGGTCCTGAGTTCAATTCCCGGCAACCACATGGTGGCTCACAACCATCTGTAATGAGATCTGGTGCCCTCTTCTGGCCTACAGACATACACACAGACAGAATATTGTATACATAATAAATAAATAAATATTTCTAAAATTTAAAAAAAAAAAGAAAAGAAAAATAAGTATAAAAACGAGAGACTAATTTTAAAAAAAGGTGTGCCTTTAATCCCGGCACTTGGGAGGCAGAGGCAGGCAGATCTTTGTGAGTTCGAGGCCAGCCTGGTCTACAAGAGCTAGTCCAGGACAGGCTCCAAAGCTACAGAGAAACTCTGTCTCAAAAAACCAAAAAAAAAAAAAAAAAAAAAATTGTCAGCCAGGCAGTGGTAGCACATGCCTTTAATCCCAGCACTCTGGAGGCAGAGGCAGATAGATCTCTGAGTTTGAGGACAGCCTGGTCTACAGAGCTACACAGAGAAACCCTGTCTTGAAAAAACAAAAATAAAATTGTTTATTTATTTATTGTGTATGTATTTATTTATTTCACATGCGCATACGAGCACTAAGCACACAGATGCTGAAGCCAGAGGTCTTCTATCCTTCTCTGCTTTATTCTCTTGAGAGAGGGCCTCCCACTCAACCTGGAGCTTGCCATTTTGACTAGGTGTGCTAGCCAGCTTCTTCCTGAACTCTATCTGTCTCTGTTCCTCACTGCTGGGGTTACAGGCATGTATGGCCTTGGCCAGCTTTACATGGGTCCTGAGAATTCGAACTCACGTCCTCATGCCTACATAGCAACTGCTCTTACTCACTGAGAAGTCCTCCTGCCCACAGGATTCTTTTAAATCAGAATGTCAACAGAGGGATGGTTGAATCTCTGCTGTGAGTGCAACCACAGTCTCTAGGGAACGAAAAACAAATTGAAAGTCAGAGTCAGACAGACAGGGCAAACTGATATTAACTTGAAGATTGTACACCTGGTGCACCTTCCCCATGAAGTTTAGGCTGAAGTCTCAACTCCTGCTGTGTCTCGGGACCACCATCTATTAAACATGCGCATTTAATTTGGTTTGATCTGGTCTGATTGGAATTCTTTGCACTGGCAGAGAGGCTCTGTTAGAAAATATTCCTAACAATAAGGGTAGGAGCATGGCAGGGGGAACAAAGAGGAATCGCACAGGCAAACCCAAAATCACATGTTCCTTTTTCTGGCATGACCCTAAATACCCTGTGGGAGTGGTCTTGACCCTCCCTGGGGAGGGATCAGTGCTTAGCAGGCTGGGAGTTGGAGTCCACCTGCGTGGCAGACTGGGGTGACACTTCCAACTCAATATTACTGTTGTGACTCCATCACAATGATGGCTACAACCTGAAGCTAACTGTAAACTGAAATAAACCCTTCCTCCAAGACTTGCCAAGGTAATTTTATCACAGAAGTAGAAGGAAAATGGGAACACTTTTCTAGTATGTGAACTGGACAGGAAGTGAGGTAGGGAGGGAGTGAACTGGACAGGAAGTAAGCTGATAGAAAGTGAGCTGGACAGGAAGTTGTATGATTTTAGGGCGGGGTCAGTTCCCCAGAGTACAAATGTATTCCTCCTGGGGCTGATGGCACAGTGTCTTATTAACTATGGACTAACTTCTGAGCCACTATTTCCCCTAACTTCCTTCCTATTTCTGTTCTAGCAGGTTTGAGATTGCCAATCCCTATGGCAGAAGTAATCTTACCATTTGTCCACTCTAGAGTAGAGGCTACTCATGCCTGAGGCACTGGAGGTCATGGCAGAGCTAAAGTTGTTACAACTAGAAGACAGAAAGTGTTGGCCAAAAGCCGGGCAGTGGTGGCGCACACCTTTAATCCCAGCACTCGGGAGGCAGAGGCAGGTGGATCTCTGGGAGTTCGAGGCCTACAAGAGCTAGTTCCAGGATAGGAACCAAAAGCTACGGAGAAACCCTGTCTCAAAAATAAAAAAAAAAAAAAAAAAGAAAGAAAGAGTTGGCCAAAATCCTGAGCTACATGCGAAATGAACCTCCAGGCCCTCCTACAGCTCTCTGTGTGACTTGGAACAAATCCATTTCATCTCTATGTTTCCACTTCTAGAAGAAATCAAACTAGATACCTTAAAATCAGTTTCAGGCTGGGCATGGAGGCACACACCTGTAATCCCAGCTCACAGGAGGCAGAGAAGGGAGGACCGCTGAGGTCTGAGGCTAGGCTAATCTACACAACAGTTGCCACCAGGCCCAGCTCTGGAAATAACTTTTTTTTTTTTTTTTTTTGGTTTTTTTTTCGAGACAGGGTTTCTCTGTGGTTTTGGAGCCTGTCCTGGAACTAGCTCTTGTAGACCAGGCTGGTCTCGAACTCACAGAGATCCGCCTGCCTCTGCCTCCCGAGTGCTGGGATTAAAGGCGTGCGCCACCACCGCCCGGCCTGGAAATAACTTTTTAAGTTGCTTTGAACCAAGCTACATGTGATTAACTACTTGGCCATATAAGTTTATTTCAGAAAAAAAAAACAAAAAAATGTTCCCAAGATAATAGGCGTTGATACTTCTGACTCCTTGGTCACTTGGTCTAGGCTCATAACAGCAGGGATGCCTTGCTTTCATGTGCCTCTGATTAATAGTTTTGGACACTTTAACCTACGGGATCTGTAACTAGAAACTCAGTTACAGACAGGGAGATGGGCCTGCTAAGAATGTAGGTGTTACTCTTGCCAGGCAAGGTGGTACGTAGTACCAGCCCTCGGGAGGTGAAACTCTGAGTCCAAGGCCAGCCCGGTCTGCAGAGTGAGTTCTAGAATAGCCAGAGCTGCACAGGGAAACCCTATCTGAAAAAAGAACCTAAATAAATAAACAGACAACTAGAAAGGATTAAGAAATTTGTGACCTAGTGGAGAGTTTCTTGGGGACAGTGATATTGTTTTGTTCTTGGGTTCTCTGGCACTAGGGATGGAACACAGGTCCTTCTATGTGGTGGGCAGGTTCTCTGTTCCTCCACAGAATCCCCAGCCCCCAACTGTGTATTTGTTTACATTTTCATTTCATTTATTTGCTTGCCTGGCTACTTATTTTGCTGGAGTTGAGACACTGGACGTGCTCAGCATGGTCCCCCACTGGGCTACATCCCCAGCCCTGATGCTGATTTCTTGGGAGTTTATTTCCCGGAGTTTTTACCCTGCAACCAGCAAAGGGACACATCTCTTCACCAGCTCTAAGGAACATCATCTAGGGCTTCATCTCTGGAATCCTGATACCTGCTTTGAATCATACCCATGGGGAGTTAACAACACTTTGCGTCTGTTTTCAGATTTCTGTTTTGATCTATTATTATTATTATTATCATTATTATTATTATTATTGGAGCCTGTGGACACCACAGCACATGTAGAGGTCATAGGATAACCTACAGAAGTCTGTTCTCTCCTTCCACCGTGTAGGACCTGTGGGTGGAATGTAGGTGGTCAGGCTTGACCATCTCAGCAGCCCTGTCCTGACTTTTCTGATAGAGCACACTGACAGAGAAGACACTGACAGGTGGAGACTTTTGCAAGCCCTTGCTCATGTTAAATTCTGCTCATGTCACTCTTGACAGTTCTTGGGATGTTTGTCATCCAGTACTACAATTTATTATATGACAAATCTTTCAAAACTTACTTAAAACGGTATTCATTTCCTCTTAGTTTGTAGTGTTCAGGAATCTTACATGGCTTGGGGAACAGCGTGGCTTAGAAGTTTTCATCAGATTGCAGTCAGGGGGTAATCAGAGTCTCATCTGTTGCTTTTATCCCTCTTGTGGGTGAAGGGTTGGAGTCCGAAGAGATGAGGTAATTCTCTTAATTGCCTCCATCTTGTCCTTACAGACTGTCACGACTGCATTCTGGATACTGTTCTTCAGGTAGGGATAAGATTTCATCTGATATTCAGCAGGGGTATGGGAAGAGAAGGGAAAGGGAAATGTCCTTTTTTTCCTTCAGGGATGGGAGTGGGAGGCAGGGGTTCTTTTTTTTATTTTTTTTTAATTTTTTTCTATTTATTTATTTGTTATGTATACAATATTCTGTCTGTATGTCTGTAGGCCAGAAGAGGGCACCAGACCTCATTACAGATGGTTGTGAGCCACCATGTGGTTGCCGGGAATTGAACTCAGGACCTTTGGAAGAGCAGGCAATGCTCTTAACCGCTGAGCCATCTCTCCAGCCCCCGAGGCAGGGGTTCTTGAGACAGGCTGTATACCAGATGCTGAGGACAGAATCCAGGGACTTCTGCATGCTAGGCAAATGCTATACTCCTGAGACTCACACCAACCCTCATGAGATCTTTCTTTCTTTTTCTCTGTATTTCTTTTATCAAATTTATTTTTATTTTATGATGTAAGGATGTTTCCCCTACATGTATGTATGTCTGGGCACCACACATCTGCCTGGTGCCTGCAAAGTTGAGAAGAGGATACTGGTTCTCTTGCATTTAGAGTTGTAGAAGGTTGTGAGCTGTCATGTGGGTTGTGGAAATCAAATCTAAGTGCTCTGGAAAACCAGTCAGTGCTCTTAACCACTGAAGCATCTATCTCTCTAGCCTGTTTAGTGAGCTATTTTCATTTCTTCTTCTTCTTCTTCTTCTTCTTCTTCTTCTTCTTCTTCTTCTTCTTCTTCTTCTTGTTCTTCTTGTTCTTGTTCTTCTTCTTCTTCTCCTCCTCCTCCTCCTCCTCCGCCTCCCCCTCCCCCTCCCCCTCCCCCTCCTCCTCCCCCTTCTTCTTCTTCTTCTTCTTCTTCTTCTTCTTCTTCTTCTTCTTCTTTTTCTTCTTTCCCCCAAAACAACCAAGTATCTCTGTAACCCTGGCTATTCCTGAACTCACTCTGTAGACCAGGCAGGCCTCCTCCAATAAAGACCCTATTATTTTCAGGTGTGTGACTTTTGTTTACACTGCATTTGTTTAACTCTGTGGAGCTGTGTTACCATGCCTGTCTAAAGCACCTGGTGGTCCTAATTAAGAGCTGAACGGCCAATAGCAAGGCAGAAACAAGGATAGGTGGGGCTGGCAGGCAGAGAGTATAAATAGAAGGAGAATAAGGCCCAAGAGAACAAAGAGAGGAGGGTACTAGGGATATCCAGTCAGGGAATCATGGAGTAAGAGAAAACTATGATAGAGAAAGATAAAAGTACAAAGGCAAAAGGTTGTTGGGTTAATTTAAGAAAAGCTGGCAAGAAACAAGTCAAGTAAGGCCAGGCATTCATAACTAAGAAAAAGCCTCTGTGTGTGATTTATTTGGGAGCAGGGTGGCAGGCTCCTCAAAAACCCAAAAAAGAATAAAAGTTCACACAACATTTTGGCATCTTATGTGGGGCTCAAATATCCATCTAGAGCCTGAGAAAGCTGGGGAGAAAGCAACTGGTTCCTTTAAGAGGCACTGATATTCACCTGGCAGTGCTAAATAGAAACTAGAAATGGCAAGTACCAATTTCCATAGCTAGGAAGGTTTAATGCAGTTCCGGGTCATGAAACAAGCTTTGGGCTTGGCTTTCATGATGCGACCTGAGAGCGGGCAGAGCCAGCAAGCTAGAGTCCTTGAGGATCCAGGTGTAACTTAACTGTCTAAAGATAACCGGTGTGGTCAGAAAAGGCTAAGAGAAATGCAGTAAAAGAGGTTCAGATGAAACAAAGAAAAACCTCTAAACAGGTTCCAGTGTGTTTTACAATGTGCACAGGCTTAATTAAGAAAGAAAGGAAATGGGTATAGGCAGTAATAGAAAGAAACAGATTAAAAATAATCAAGTCTTTAAAAAGACAGTAAAAGAAATGTAAAAGAAAAAAAAGCCACATAAAGATGGGAAACACAGGGAGTCTGGATCCTATATAGTATTGTGCTGATTTTGAATCTTTGGATTGCTGAAAAGCAAAGGACAGCTGCTAAGAGACCTGGAATTGAAAGAGGGGCTGTGGAAATAAACCAGCCTAGATATTTTAATAATGCCTTAACTTTTAAAAAGTCAAAAAAATGTGTTTGTCAAATGATAATCACAAATGCTTTGGAGAAGAGGTTTTGCTTTGGTTTTCACAGGAAACAAGAGGCTGTGGATTCATTCCAGGTTGATTTGGATCTGGTTTGATCAAGGGAGACCTCCTGAAACTTGACAGGTGATATCTATTAACAAAGGTTATAACTGGTCTTTCCAGGACTTGGCCGTTATCTCAAATTTTCTCTCTGGAACCCTAAAAATACTTCTCCCACATTCAGCAGGAAGCAATCTAGAGAATCCACATTCCCAAGAAAAAAAGGGGTGTGGGCGGCCTTTGGTTATTTTCTGTCATGGATGTTTGTTATATTTAGGGGAATATAGGATAAAAAGACAACTATTGATCTTGGATATTTTGCATTGGCATGGAATTTGGAATATGGGCACAAATTCAAACTCAATTATACTGTATATATGTTTTTGCTCTTCTTTAAAGGACTTTTGTATAGTGATACAAATTTAAGGAAATTTTTGTTACAACACTGTGTATATGTTTCTATTCCTGTTTAAAGGATTTTATATATTAATACCAATTTAAGGTTATTTTTGTTGCAACATATTGTATATATGTTTTTGCTCTTGTTTAAGGTATTGTACCTATGCAGTTCTTTTAAAAGTGTAAGGTAATTGTATACATAATAAATAAATAAATACATATTAAAAAAAAAGGGGGGGGCTGGAGAGATGGCTCAGCGGTTAAGAGCATTGCCTGCTCTTCCAAAGGTCCTGAGTTCAATTCCCAGCAACCACATGGTGGCTCACAACCATCTGGAATGAGGTCTGGTGCCCTCTTCTGGCCTGCAGGCATGTACACAGACAGAACATTGTATACATAATAAATAAATAAATACATATTAAAAAAAAGTGTAAGGTAAAATTCTAGTTTTTAAAAACTATTATTATGAACTATTTAGGATAATCAAGACACACAGGTCAGAAGTCATCTATAACAATCAAATTTGTAGATATGTTAGGTATGTTTTCCAGATTATAAAGAGATTTATTTTAGATAGATAGATAATAGATAGATAGATAGATAGATAGATAGATAGACAGACAGATAGATAGATGGATAGATGGTCTTCAAATGCTTCAAAGACCTACAGAACATGGCACTTGAAATATTTTGTCAAAGTTTTTCACAACTGCTTGTTTACTTGTTTGTTTGTTGTTATTTTGGGACAACAGCCAGGAATGAGCCTTCACTCCTGACCCTGTCTCCAGTTTCCAACCCCTGGTTATTACAGTAATAGCTGTGATCCCCAGGAAACACAACTAATTTTTCTCCATACCTGAGGATGCTTGTCTGCAGA
Source organism: Microtus oregoni (assembly GCF_018167655.1). NCBI lineage: Eukaryota > Metazoa > Chordata > Mammalia > Rodentia > Cricetidae > Microtus > Microtus oregoni. The sequence goes on from NW_024543061.1 coordinate 61,721,387, forward strand.
GTCTGGTAATAATATTAACTTCATGAGGTTGCTGTGAGGCTGAAATGAATTCTCTGTCAGCACTATAAGCACCTGTCAAATAAAAGAAATAATATTTAAACCCAGACCAAAGGAAACACAGCCGGGCCAGTACCTAGCTCTGGGCTACTTGTCTGTTGTAATATGTTGGCTCTGCTCTTGAACTCATATAGAAACATAAGCAAGCCTTCCCTCTACAAGGCTGTCTCCAGTCCCTGTGTTAGTTAGCTTTGTATTATTATAATGTGCTTCCTGAGGCAATTCTCTCACAAAGAGAAAAAGGATTTTTATTTTATTATTCTGTATGTGCATGGTGTGTATGTGGGGAGGAGGATGTGAAGGCAGGCATACATGACACTCATGTGGCAGTCGGTTCTTTCTCCATGGGTAAGGTTTTGCCATATAGCAAGTGCTTTTAACCAATTAGCCATCTCTCTGGCCTAAGTAAAAGTTCTTTTCATTTAGGCTTTTGTTGTGGGGTATCTACCAGAGAAGACTGCTCAGACACAGATTTAAGCCAATAGAAATTCTTTATTAGCCGGCCGGTGACTACACTGGGTGTTCAGGATCCCAGTAAGCACTGAGACTTTCTCAGGGTGAGGTTTTAAGTACAAAATCCACATTCTGGCTTAACATACTTCAGTTAACAAGAACAGTTAGCCAGAAGCAGAACTCCAGAGGACAAAAGCAAGGTCAGTACCTTAGAGACTTGCCCAGAACTGTGCACTTCCATGGATTAGGTCTTTGTTTTAGCTTTGGCAGGTGGTGCTGTCTACATGCTGGGTTTAGCAGCCTAAATGGTACTTACATCATGGAGTCAGTTGTGCTAAGATCTGGGGGCCCTGCTATAATTTTGAAGGTTTTAGTCTGAGTTCTGGAAGTCTCATTGTCCTCATGAGTCAGGTAACAGACAAAGACAGGAAGGGTCTGGAATCTTACAGTCTTCTCAGAGTAGGCTGCACAATGACCTCAAGAGGAGCATCATCACAGGAGCCAAACATTTATCACAGATCCTTGGAGGGCATATCCATATTCAAAGATGGCACCTCCTACCTTGGCCTTTCCCTGCTCTCCTTGCTGGCTTCTGTGCCTTCCTGGCAATGTCCCCACCCCCTATACCTGCCTCCGGGGCAGTGTCCCCACCCCCTATTCACCTCAACAGGCCTTTGTTCAGAGCGCCTCAGACACTTCCCCCAGTGCCTTGAAAACCCAGTAGCATGAAAAGCTGTTTGGGGCTGGGGATGTTGTTCAGCCAGTAGAATGCTTGCCTTGTAGACAGGAAGCCCTGGGGCGGATCAACCAGACATGGTGGCACACTCCTATAAATCTCAAGAGGTGGAACAGGAAGATTATGAGTTCAAGACCCTCCTCAGCTACACAGTAAGATCAAGTCTAGTCTAGAATACAAGGACCTCTGTCAAAAGGGCAATGGGGGGAAAGGTGGGAGGGATTAAGGGGAAACTGTCAATCAGTGAGGTGACTCACTGGCTACAATCACTTGCTGTATGTTTTAGTCTGACTTCTGTTGCTATGCTATAAAAGAAAAAAAGTACTCCAACAAGAAACAATTTAGGATGGAAAGGGATTATTTCAGCCTACAGTTCCATAGTCAATCATGGTACAAAAGCCAACTTAGTCCGTCATGGTGGGAGAGCCACCAAGAGCTTCAGACAGCCAAATGGCATCCAGAATCAAGAACAAAGGGAAGCAATGCCTACATGCTCCCCAGCCGGCTACCTGGCAGGTGGCTTTCTCCTCCTGAACACTATTTAGGACCTCCTGCCTAAGGGAGCAGGGCTTCCTTCCCATAAGGGGCTGTGTGCTCCTGCAGCAGTGAGCAATAAAGATAACCCCTCACAAACCGGCCCACAGGCTAACTGGTCTAGAAAACACTGCTTTTATTTTATGAACACTGGTATTTTGCTTACACATATGTCTGGTGAAGGCATCAGATACCCTGCAGCTGGAGTTACAGACAGTCATGGGCAGCCATTTGGGTGCTGGGAATTGAACCTGGGTCCTCTTGAAGAGCAGCCAATGCTCTTAACTACGGGTCTATTTCTCCAGCCCTGGAAATTCCTCATTAAGACTCTTCCCAAGTGATTCTAGGTTATGTCAAGTTGACAATTTATCTAGCATACTGCAATATGACATCTGGAGTTTGGATCCCAACACTCATGTAACAAGCCAGGGGTCCTGTGTACATATATGTACACATACACTTACACAGACACATATATACTAATAAATACATTTTTAAGTCACTCTGCAATGATGACATATTAAACTTTCATTATCTCTTGTAATTTTTTTTTTTCCAGGAAGAAAGTAAGCTCATTGCATACACTGCAAAGGACGGTGGGCTGGACAGTAACAAAAGTATTGCCCAAGCTTGTTTTGAGACAGGGTCTCATCCCAGGCTAACTTCAAACTTGTTATATAGTCAAGGCTAACACTGAACTCCTGCTACTCCAACTTTTTCCTTTCAAGATCAAGTGCCCATTGTCGGAAAACTCCGCCCCCAAGCCCACCTCCAGGAACCCAGCAACAGCAACCGCATCATCACCAGCTGCCAAACATGCAACACATTTCCACCTTCACCAAGAATTGCATGCTCTCCCTATGCGCATGCCCAATACCCCGCTATAAAATGCTAGTGCCTTCTTTTCCCACCCTCTTGTTTTCCTTCGACCCTCACTCAGAGGCAGCCTCTGTATACCCCTCCCGCTAAATCTCTCCTGTGGGCTGTTACGTGGCGTGGCTTTGCCGTTCCCCGGCTCCAAGCAGCCCATGCACCCTTCCCTCCTGGAAACCTTAGCACGCATACCACCACATCTGCTCTGTGGCATGGTTTTCTGGCCCCAGAGCCCGGAGAACTAAATACTCTGATTGAACCGGTGTTTGAAACAGCAAACTACCTCAGGCCGGTGGGCAGTTAATGGCTAATAAACAGGTTCCCATGCTAATGCCTCACAGACTGAGGCTCTGGGCTTAGGGATTGGCAGAAAAACGACCACATTACTATAGCCACTTCCCAAATGATAAGATTTAATGAGCCAAGGATATTTAATTATTTCCGAAAGGGGACCTTCTGGTTTAGATTATGAACCGGTGGCAGACATTGTTAGCATCAAATCTTCTGGAAAAAGTTACACACGGGTACAAACGGCCCTGGGCTCCACACATTAGGTTTTCTCATTGCTGAGGCTGTAACTTGGTAGGCAGCGCTCTACCACCAATCCTCACCCCTCGCATTTCTATTTTTAAATTTAAAGAAACATTTTATTTAGTTTTTGTTTGTTTGTTAGAAACAGGGTTTCTCTGTGTAACAGCCCTAGCTGTCCTGGAACTAGCTCTGTAGACCAGGCTGGCCTTGAACTCACAAAGACTCACCTTTCTCTGCCTCCTGAGTGCTGGGATTAAAGGCATGTGCCACCACTGCCCAAATTTATTTAGTTTTATATACCGTGTATGGGTGTTTTCCCTACATGTATGTCTGTTCACATGTGTGTAGTGCCCTCAGAGGCCAGAAGAGGGTGGAGGCTCCTTTGGAACTGGAGTTACAGATGGGTATGAACTATCATGTGGGTACTGGGAACCAAGTTCAGTTCCTCTGGAAGAGCAGCCAGTGCTCCTAACCACAGAGCCATCTCTCCAGTCCCCCACATTTCTTGAAAATTATTAGGTGTGAACTAGGTATGGTGGTACACACCTTTAATCCTAGAACTTGGGAGGCAGAGGCAGGAGGATCTCTGTGAGGTTGCGGTCAGCCTGGTCATAGTGAGTTCCTTGACAGACAGGGCTACACAGTAAGACCCTGTTTGGCACCTTGAGTTGCATTCCAAGAACTCAGTGAAGGAGAGAATCAATTCCTATGTTAACCTCTCCCCCTTCACATACAGACATCATACGCACACTGACACCATCATCACAAATAATAATTTTTTGCTTTTCTTTTTCTAAACAGGATTTAAAAATAGGAGAACATTTTAAAAAAGTATGAGATGTGAGTAGTCAGGGCCATTAGAGGAAGCCATGCGCACATACTGTGTATTTATTTATTTATTTCTGAGACAGGGTTTTGGGGAGCTGTTCTCGGACTGAAGGTGTAGCTTAGTGATAGAGCTTGCCTAGCATACACGGGTCCTGGTGCTCGATTCCCGCACCATGAAAAACAAAAACCAAACAACTTTTACTGTGTGGTTGTGACTGCTGTGGAACTCACTCCTCTGGCCTTGAACTCAGATCTGTCTGCTTTGTCTCCTGAGAGCTGGAATCAAAGGCTTGTGCCACAGGCCCTACATATACACCGAGCTTTGAATAACGATGAAGAGTTCAGTGACAACTCACTTTAAGATTTGTGATATAGGTGGAGGTTCAACCTCCACCTATATCACAAATCTTAAATGAGGTCTGTGCATGGAGAAGGAAAATAATTTGTGGGGTTTGAGCTATGACTCAGAGGGGGGGCTCTCCCCTTACATGTTTTAAGATCCTGGAGTCCATTCCCAGTCTGTAAAAGTTAGATGGATGGATGGATGGATGGCTAAAATGATGGATGGATGGGTGGATAGAGAAAGAAAAGAAAGAAAGGAAGAAAGAAAGATGGTAAGATGGTAGGTAGGTAGACAGGTAGACAGATAGGAAGGTAGATAATGGGTTCTGTGCTGTTGATCCTACTTGAACTATGTATTTTAGCTTTGTAAAATTCTAATTAGGGCTGGCGAGATGGCTTAGTGGTAAGGACTTTGCGGGGGAGGGGAGAATGAAAGAGAGCTAATTGTTTTTGTTTATTTTGAGACAAAGTTTCTCTGTGTAACAGCCCTAGCTTGGCTGTCCTGGAACTGGCCTGGTAGACCAGGCTGGCCTGGCACTTACAGAGATCCGCCTGCCCCTGCCGCCTCAGTGATGGGATTAAAGGCATGTGCCACCATGACTGGCTAAGACAGCTAATTGTAACTACTGTCTACTGAATTCTAGACACTATTTTAGGTGTCGTTAGCTCCTTTAATTCTCACATCTTAACGAGGCAAGTGCTGCTGCGTGAAGAAACAGCTTAAGCCTTTGCCCAAACTCAAAGCCTAAGACTCTGAGTTCCTAGAAACACAAACAAGGGCAGTCCCAATGGAGCACTGTGTGCTGAGCCTGCAGTCCCTTCTTCCTTAAGAGCAGCAGTGGAGGGCCAGGTCACGAGAATCTGGGGGAAGTCAAAGGGGGTCACCAGTGTCCCTGTAGAGGACGAGTCACTGAGAATGAGTCATCACCAGGGCAGGGACCTGGGAGGGAACTTCTGAACCCAAGTCTGACTGCACAAGACGGTGTGTGTGCAATCACACACTGTGCTGGGCCTAGCGCAAGCCCAGCTGTTTGCCAAGGCTGATCAAGCGTGACCAGAAACAGGTCGGTTGAGTGTTAGTCGTCACACTTCTCTGTCATCATTACAGAGCCATTATACCCTTTCAACCTGCCGTGCAGGTGACTGGAAAACACCGTGAGCCTATGCCTGATGGTTGGCCGAGCCAGTCTTTAATAAAGGCAGGGTAGCGATGACAGCTGCAGTTCCCCCAGGAGAGGCCAGGGAGAGGGGAGGAAAAGGATACCACAATCGAGGGACTTCACTTGGGCCTCAGGCAGTCCTGGGAACTCTACTCCCCATTCCTGAAGCTCACCTTTGGACTGCGGAGTCGTTCCTTTGTGTCGGTGGTTCTGGGGCTCAACTGCACCGGCGTGAGTTCTGCATCTGTTCAATGACCTTAGTGTAGACTCTCTTGCCAGTGTGGGCTGTTTAGGGGTTACTTCTGACCAGTGTAAAGTCTGTATGAGCCCTCTGCTTCATTGTGAGAGCCTTCCTCATCTGCTTCCTCAAGGACACTTGTCATTTTATTAACAGATTAATTAGTGTTTTAATATTTTAACTTATTATTAATTATTATATTAATATATAATTTAATTTTGTGTGTATAGATAGTAGAAATAGATCAGGGTATGTCTCCTTCATTTCACATTTCTCCTCACAGCTACCTCTGGGTGGTACACTAACCAGGCTTTCAGGAAGTTCCAGGAAGTGTGAAGGGCAGTACTACTTAAAGGTATAACTCAAGGACCAATGGACAGCTGAGCCAGCAGTGCTGACAACCTGAGCTCAGCCTGGAAACACACGTGGCAGAAGAGCCTTGCGAAAGTTGTCCACTGACCTCCACAAGTGTGTCTTGGCACATGTGCCCCTTATACACATATACATCAAAAATGTAAAGGAAAAAGGTGTACGTGAAAAATGAGAAACACAAAAAGAAAGAACCCACCAATTGTTTGTTGCTAGGGCAGGAGTAAAGGCCCCGTGGGTAAGAGCACTTGCTAAGCAAGCCTGGAAGCCTGAGTTCAGATCTCAGAACCCATTTCAAAGGTTTTTATTGTTGTTGTTGTTGTTGTTTTTCAAAGCAGGATCATGCCGGGCAGTGGTGGCACACGCCTTTAATCCCAGTACTCGGGAGGCAGAGGCAGGTGGATCTCTGGGAGTTCCAGACCAGCCTGGTCTACAAGAGCTAGTTCTGGGACAGGCACCAAAGCTACAGAGAAACCCTGTCTCGAAAAACAAAAAACAAAAACAAAAAAACAAAGCAGGGTCATGTGCCCACACACCTATAACCTCAGTGGTGCTGGGAACAGAGACGGGAGGCTTGCTGTAGCTTCTGCACGTTTAGTGAGAGGCCATGTCCCAAAGAAAGGAATTAGGCAGAGTAGGATCCTTTACTGTTCTGAGCTCTGCACACATGCAGACATAAGCCTCTGCACACGTGTGTATACACCACGCACACACACACATGCACAAAACCAAAACAGAAAATATAAACTTTTCCAGGTGAATTTTTAATAATAATGTTACAGATAAGCCCAGCATTTTCCCTGGGACATGAGCAATCATAGATATGGAAAGGGCTCTACTACATTGAATTTATTTCTTTTTATTTCTTTCATGAATGCACACATGTGTGTTCATATGTATGTGCACCTGTGTAGAGATCAGACATCAATGTCAGATGTCTTCCTCGATCACTCTCCATGCTATTTTCACATGTTTATTGCGTGTGTATTCAGTATATGTCTGATTGTGGGGAGTGTGCACATGTGTATATGCGTGCATGTGTGTTGTACATGTGCTTGTGTGTGTACGTTCCTGAGAAGTGGAAGCTTAAGCCAATCGCTCTCCACCTATCTTTTGGGACAGACACTCTTGCTGGACCTGGAGCTCATCAGTCTGGCTGGATTCATGGCCTCCCAGCTCCAGGGATCCAAGGGCCGGAGAGCTGGCTCAGTGGTTAAGAGCACTTGTTCTCACCTTGGAAAGATCCAGGTTTGGTTTCTAACACTCACATGGAGTCTCAGCACCTCCTCAGGCACCCAGTACACAAATGGTGTACAGACACAGACAAAATAACAAGTCTTAAAAGAAAAAACAGGGATTCTCATTTTTCTGTCTCCCCAGACATAAGATAACCACTAAACCACCACACAAAGCTTTTTTTTCTTTCATGTGTGCAGAGAAGAAAGCTTTATTTAATCCCAGGCTTGGGAAAATAAGGTAGAGACTGTCTCAAAGGAGAATATCCACATATGCCAAGGGGAGAGTCTCACACGAGTTTCTTCTACGGTGACGGATAAAGAGTCCCATCAAGGTGATCGCTAGGGAGAGAACTCAAACCCTCATGCTTGTGATAGCAAGTACGTTACAGCTTATAATAGGTTTTAATACTGCTCTTTTCTTGGTGGTAATAATTAAGAATTTTAAGGGTAAACTGACTAATTGTTAGATAAAATAATGTACATTTATTTATTTTCATTTATTTTTTTAAAAAATATTCATTATTGGGGGCTGGAGAGATGGCTCAGTGGTTAAGAGCATTGCCTGCTCTTCCAAAGGTCCTGAGTTCAATTCCCAGCAACCACATGGTGGCTCACAACCATCTGTAATGCGGTCTGGTGCCCTCTTCTGGCCTGCAGACATACACACAGACAGAATATTGTATCCATAATAAATAAATAAATAAATATTAAAAAAAATATTCATTATTGCCAGGCAGAGTGGCACACACCTTTAATTTTAGCACTGGGAAACAGACGCAGGCGGATCTCTGTGAGTTCGAGGCTGGTCTACAAAGTGAGTTCCAGGACAGCCAGAGCTGTTTCACAGAGAAATCCTTTCTTGAAAAAAAACAAAAGAAAAAAAAAAAAAGAAAAGAAAACTCACAACCTATCTGACAGAGTGGCTCATGTCTGTACTCCTAGCACAAGTTAGATGAAACAGGAGAATCACTGAGAACCAGGCCAGCCTGGGCACATGGTGAATTCTAAGCTAGCCTTAGCTGCAGACTAAGACCTGTCGCAAACAAAATCAACGTGTGTTAATAGGCAGGGTGGGGAAGCATCTCCCCAGCTTCTGCTCTCTTGCTGCCCAGTCTCGGCCCTCACAACTAGAGCACACAGACAGACAGACAACCATTCCTAGAATCTTGTTTAGTTATTTAGGGGTTTTTGAGACGAGGTGTCCTGCATACTCATAAACCATCTGTGATCACATTCTCGTCCCTAGCAAGCACCGGCTGGATCACACAGCAAACGCGTGCCTCCTCAGTACCATGGGAAGTGTGCAAGTACCAAACACTCATGGTTTCTCAGCTGGCTAAGGAGGCTGGGACAGGAAGAGTCCTTGAGCGAAGGAGTTCAAGGCCGGCCAGACTGAACAAGACTTCTGGCCAGTGGAGTTCAGTCTGATGCAGTCTCAACAGGGGCAATTTTAGCTCCCAGGAGATGTTTCATGATGTCTAGAGACACGTGGAGTTACTAAACTGGGGGAGGGAACATTTCCAACCTTGTTCCTGGCACTTTCTGGATAGGAGCCAAGGATGCTGCTGGCCATTGATCAATGCACAGGCCACTCCCACAAGGAAGTGTCTAACCCAGTGTTGATAGTGGAGAGCTGGGAAACCTGGTTTAGTAAGAAGGAAGTTCAACTGTACGATGGAAGAAGTTTCCTCTCGCGGCTTGGAGGTATGGCCTCTGGATCCTGGATCAGGGTTGGAAGGACAAGGCAAAGGGAATATCGAGAGCAATGTCCTAAGGGAGTGAGAGAACCTGAGCTCCTTGGGAAGGATGAAAAATGATAATTTTGTTTGTTTTTTTTGTTTGTTTTTTTTTTTAAGATTTATTTATTTATTATGTATACAGTATTCTCAGTACTCTGCCTGCAGGCCAGAAGAGGGCACCAGATCTCATTCCAGATGGTTGTGAGCCACCATGTGGTTGCTGGGAATTGAACTCAGGACCTTTGGAAGAGCAGGTGGTGCTCTTAACCACTGAGCCATCTCTCCAGCCCCGATAATTTTGTTTGTTATCTAGCAGGACTGGAAAGGGAACCCAGGACTTCACCCACAGGAGATAAGGGTTCTCCAACCTTGCTGAACCACTTAAGTGGCAGACTAATAAAAGCTGTGTGAAGTGGGGTGGGTGGGGTCGGCGGTGGAAGGGTGTGATGGTTTACAATTTAAGCCCAGCATTCAGGAGACAAAAGCAGGCAGTTTAAGGTCAGTCTAGATTAGATAGTGAGTCCTTTATTAACCAATGATATTCACAGCATACAGAGGGGAATCCCACATCATATATGTGTATATGTGTATATGTGGGGTTAGGTACACATGTGAGCACAGCTGCTTGCAGAATCCAGAAGACAGTGCCAAATCCCTTGGAACTGGAGTTACAGATGATTGTAAGCTGAGCAACACGGGTGCTGGGAATAAACCCAGGTCCTCCGTAAGATTAATTCGCACTCTTAACTGCTGAGCCACCTCTTCTGCGGCATTCTAATGCTAACAGCTTTCCCACGGACTATACAAACCTAATTTACTAATACTGTTGCTTTATTATTCCAACTTCTCTTCTGGGACCTGAGAGTCTTCTACAGAGTATACCCTCTGCCACCCCATAACCCCTGACAATGCTGTAGTTCAAGTAGCTCTGGTTCCCTGCCTGTCCCCAAGGAAGTGAACTCTGGGCAAACTGCTTCCCCAGTGTGGTGATTTGGAAAAAGACCCCCAAAGAGAATGGCACTATTAGGAGTTGTAGCCTTGTTGGAGTAGGTATGGCCTTCTGGGAAGAAGTGTGTCACTGTGGAAGTGGGCTTTGAGGTCTCACAGTTGATCAATTCACACCCAGTGTCTCAGTTCACTTCCTGTTGATTGCTGATCAAGATGGTCTCTCAGCTCCAGCCTGGATGCTGCCATGTCACCATGAGGATAACAGATTAAACCTCTGAACTGTCAGTGAGCCATTTCATTAAATGTTTTCCTCTATAAGTGCTTCCGTGGTCATGTCTCTTCACAGAAACAGAAACCCTAAGACACCCAGTAACACTATAAGCTCCTTAGGAGTAAGAATCACTGTTATTTATCTTACAATCTCAACCACCTTCTACAATGCTTTAATAAATAGGCATTGGAGCCAGGCAGTCATGGCACACACCTGTAGTCCCAGCACTTGGAAGGCAGAGGCAGGCAGATCTCTGTGAGCCTGAGGCCAACCTGGTCTGTAAGGTAAGTTTCAAGAGAGTCATAGCTGTTACACAGAAAAACTCTGTCTAAAAAACCAGACAAGCCGGGCGATGGTGGCGCACGCCTTTAATCCCAGCACTCGGGAGGCAGAGGTAGGCGGATCTCTGTGAGTTCGAGACCAGCCTGGTCTACAGAGCTAGTTCCAGGACAGGCTCCAAAGCCACAGAGAAACCCTGTCTCGAAAAACCAAAAAAAAAAAAAAAAAAAACCAGACAGACAGACAGATAGACAGACAGACAGGTAGATAGGTGTTAGAAAATAATCAAATACATAATTTTGGTTGGTTTCTAGAGATTGCTTTTGTTTTGTTTTTTTTGAAACAGTCTGTCTTAGGGTTTTTATTGCTGTGAAAAGACACCATGACCATAGCAACTCTTATAAGGAAAACATTTGATTGAGGGGGCTTCCTTATAATTTCCAAGGTTCAGCCCATTATCATCATGGCAGGGGTGGCAGCATACAGGCAGACATGGTACTGGAGGAGTAACAGAGTTCTACATCTTGAAAGCAACAGGAAGTTGACTGAGACACTGGGTGGTATCTTGAGCATAGGAAACCTCAAAGCCCACCCCACAGTGGCACACTTCCTCCAATAAGGTCATATTCACTTCAATAAAGCCACACCTTCTAATAGTGCCACCCCCTATGAGATTATGTGGCCAATTACAGTCATACCACCACAGGGTCTTTCTCTATAGCACTGGCTGCCCTGGAACTTGCTAGAGAGATCCTCTGCAAGAACAGCCTCTTGTCAGACCCTGTTTCCTCTGCCTGCTTCACGCTTGAGGTTCAGGATGGGAACCCTCAACTCAGCTCCCTGTGTCATGCCTTCCCCTCACCATCACAGACTCTAACCCCCTGGAGCCACAAAACCAAAGAAATTCTCTTTTTTCCAATTTTTTTTTTTTTCGAGACAGGGTTTCTCTGTGGCTTTGGAGCCTGTCCTGGAACTAGCTCTGTAGATCAGGCTGGTCTCGAACTCACAGAGATCCGCCTGCCTCTGCCTCCCGAGTGCTGGGATTAATGGCGTGCGCCACCATCGCCCAGCTGTTTGTAGTTTTTTTTTTTTTTTTTTTTTTTTTTTTTTGATTTTTCGAGTCAGGGTTTCTCCGTAGCTTTTGGTTCCTGTCCTGGAACTAGCTCTTGTAGACCAGGCTGGCCTCGAACTCACAGAGATCCGCCTGCCTCTGCCTCCCGAGTGCTGGGATTAAAGGCGTGCGCCACCACCGCCCGGCCTGTTTGTAGTTTTGTATTAGGTTTAAAACCCATTTGTTTAGACAAAAGGGGGAGGTGGGAAAATTCATTCAGCCAATAGCAATAGCCCCTAACATCCTATGCCCAAAGAGTCTGGAATGTTTGGGTCCAGGCTTAACCCCAGCCCCTGGCATCCATGTATCCAAGGAGTCTAAAATATTTGGGTTTAAAGTTCCATCCCAAGACCCCTCCTCTGGGAGTTGCCTCAGTCCAGACTCCACCCCCAAAAAAGCCGGCCAAGGGGTGACTCCCTCCCTAGCCCTGGTTATTCTTGAATTTGTGATGCTCTTCCTATGTCTCTCTCCCCAAGTTGCTGGCATTACAGGAGCAAGCCACCATGCATGTCTGCCTTAACTGTCTAATATTTTGAATTTTTCTCTTTTAAACATCTGAGAATGAGGGTGATGGCGTGGGAGTGGTGTTTCCTTTTCTCCTTTCTAGTGTACCATGTTGCGTCTTTGTTTCAGCCTCATTCTTTCGAATTTTCTTACCTATTCAACAGATGTTTGCAGTCCTTCTGAAATGTTAGGACAAGTAAGGCATGGTGGCTCATGCCTATGACCTCAGCACTCTGCAGACCGAGAAAAGAATATTGCCCCAAACTCAAGGCAAATCTACAAGGCAAATTCAAGGCCATGTTCAGTTATATTAGAGACTTTATCTCAAACAAACAAAAAAGGAGAGACTATGAACAAAACAGGTAAATATCTTTTTGGTGTATCTTTTTTAAAATCTGTTTTTAAACTTCAGGAGAGAGAGAGAGAGAGAGCAAGAGTATGTATGTAAATTTTATTAGTGTTACTTGTAGGAGCATAGGTAATGGGTTATTTTGTTTGTTTTTTTGCTTTTCAAGACAGGGTTTCTCTGTGTAGCCTTGGCTGTCTTGGAACTCACTTTGTAGACCAGGCTGGCCTCAAACTCACAGAGATCCGCCTGTCTCTGCCTCCCTAGTGCTGGGATTATAGGTGTGAGCCATCACCGCCCAGTTCAATAATGGGTTATTTATAGGTGCTTAGGAAATCTGCCAGTGACCATACTACTGAAGATGTATATGGATTAGAAATAATTAATAAAACTATTTTTGTTTATACAATTGTTGATGTAGCAATGTAGTTCAGTGTTAGTGTATGTGACTAGCATCAATATGAGATTATTTATTTATTTATTTATTTTTGAGACAGAGTTTATCTGATTAATCCTGGCTGTCCTGGAACTGCTCACTGGCCTTGCATCCACAGAGAGTTTCCTGTCTCTGCTTCCCAAGTGCTGGGATTAAAGGCATGTGTCACCACTGCAAAGCAAGATGAGATTTTAAAGGTTTTTCTCTGCTATATTGCAAGTTGGAGGCCAGACTGGAATACCTGAATTACACTTATTTACACAGATGGTACATAAGTGTATAAATGGATGCTCCATATCATTAGGGAAATGCAAATTAAGCAAACATTAAATACTAGTTTGCACTTGTTGTTGTTGGAACAGTTTCATCTCTGTAGCCAAGGCTGTCCTGGAACTCTTTGTCTCAATAATGACCCTGAACTCTTGATTCTCCTGCCCTTACCTCATGAATGTGGAGGTTGCACCACCAAGCCTGGCCTGGCTTTTGAGTTTTGAGTTCTTCACAGTGTACCTCTGGTGGGTTTTGAACTCTTGACCTCTCCTTCCTCAGTACTTGCTCTCCTCCCAGTTAAGTGTGAGCCAGCACACACAGCAGTCTGTGCTGGAAAACACAGTTTCAAATGACCAACCTCCAGAACTTCCCCCGTGCTGGGAAGGAGAGCCAACAGCAGGAAAATAAAGAACCTCAAGTCCACATTACTAAATAAAAATGTCAAAAGACTATATACTGTTTAATTCTCATATGACTTTATAAAAAGGATAAAAAAAACTATAGATCTAGTCAAAAGATCATTGGCTAGGATAAGAGTGGGAATCAGCAAAGTAATTAGGTTGGTTAGCTGTATTTTTGTTTTTTTGAGACAGGATCTCATGTACTTTAGGCTGACCTAGAATTCACTGTATAGCTGCTGATGACCTTGAACTGAAGATTCTTTTTCCTCCACACTCCTGGTGCTGAGATCACAGGCCGAGTACACGTCTTGCTGTACAAGAGAATTTTAAAGCATTTGTGGTTGGTTTGAAAGAAAATGCCCCCCAAAGGGAGTGAAGCTATTGGGAGGTGTGACTTTGTTGGAGTAGGTATGGCCTTGTTGGAGGAGGTATGTCACTGTGGGGTTAGGCTTTGAGGTCTCCTATGCTCAAATAATGCTCAGTGACACAGTTTACTTCCTGTTGCCTGTGGACCAAAGATGTTGAACTCTCAGCTCCTTCTCCAGCACCGTGTCTGCCTGCATGCCACCAAGTCCCACCATGACACGAATGGACTAAACCCCTGAAACTGTGAGCCACTTCAATTAAATCTTTTCCTTTATAAGAGTTACAGTGGTCGTGGTGTCTCTTCACAGCAATAGAAGCCCCAACTAAGAGAGTGTTAAAGCTACTTCATATGACATTATAAAGGTGTGCAGATAGCACTGCACTTTTTCCTGAACCTATAAAATATACTCAAACCTGGACCCTGAATAGAGCCTGGAGGCACAGGTCTATAATCCCTGAGGCAGGAGGATCAAAAGTTCAACACTAGGCCTACAATTTAGTAGGACCCTGCATCAAAAAATACAAAAGGAAGCTGGCATGGTGGTGCATGCCTTCATTAACAGCACTTGAGAGGCAAAGGCAAGCAAATCTCTGTGAGACTAGCTTGACCTATACATCAAGTTCTAGGTCTGCCAGGGCTACACACTGAAACTCTGTCTCAAAACAAGCAAACATAAGGGGGGAAAGAGGGCTTGGGATATAGCTCAGTGACAGTATGCTTACCTAACATGTATGAGGCCAAGAGTTCAATCCCCAGCGTGACACACACAGAAAGAGTAAACCCTGAGCTGGAGGCATAGCTCAAGGGTAGAGGGTGTACTTAGTATGTACAACACCAAGGAGTCAATCTCCAGGATCAAAAGGAGGAACAAAACCAAAACTTAGCCAAAAGTGAATTGTAGGGGCTGGTGATCTGGCTCAGCAGGTTTGTTTGCTGCCAAGCCTGACAACCTGGTTTCGATCCCCGGGACCTACAACTTGTTCTCTGCGCTCTATGAATGTGCCCTGGCCTTTGCATTCACACATACACTAAATGACCATCATGGCCTGACAGCAGGCAGGCAGGGCACTGGAGCAGTGGCTGAGAGTTTACACTTGATCCACAGCAAGAAGCAGAGGGTGCTAAATGGGAGTATCATGGACTTTTGAAACCTCAAAGCCTGCAACCACTAGCATACCTTCTCCAAAAAGGCCACACCTCTTAATCCTTCCCCAGTGGTTCCACCAACTAGGGAATAAGCTATAGTGGTTTAGCATTTGTGTTTTAATAAATAAAGCTTGCCTGAAGATCAGAATGCAATGCAGCCACACTAGTCAGTCATACAGGCCAGCCAGTAGTAGTGACACATACTTTTAATACCAGCAATTATACTAATTAACCACAAAGGCCAGGCAGTGGTGGTGCACGCCTTTAATCCAAGCACTAGAGAGGAATATAAAACAGGAGGAGATAGCTCTCCTGCTCAGTCTAAGTCTAAGGATTCATAGAGGTGGGATTGCCCGTTTCAGTCTGAGGGGAGTGCTAAGAGCCAGTGGCTGGTTGCTCTGCTTTTCAGGTCTTCAGCTTGAACCCCAATATCTGTCTCTGGGCTTTTATTATTCTTGCTACAGCAAGCATCCAAAAATAAGAGCCTAGCTAGCAGTAGTGGCACACGCCTTTAATTCCAGCATTTGGGAGGCAGAGGCAGGCAGATCTCTGTGAGTTCGAAGCCAGCCTGGGCTGCAAAAGCTAGCTCCAGGACAAGCTCCAAAGCTATAGAGAAACCCTGTCTTGAAAAACAAAGCAAGAAACCATATGAGCCTTTGGGGACCACTCTCTTTCAAACCCCTATACCACGGACTGCACTGAAGTGCAGGTAGCTTGGCTGCACTTCTTGTCACCAACTTGTCACCATCGCTGACACATAATTTCAGACCACATTAAAGACCCACCGAGGGCCACCATGTTGGCTTAGTGGGTACAGATGCTTGCCACGCAAGCCTGTCAACCTGAGTTCAAGCCCCAGAACCGACTTTAGGTCCAGAGGAGAAAACTGACTCCGCTGTGCCCTCCAGATGTACATGTGCCCACCAAGACATAATACATTTTTTTTTAAAGAGCCATAGAGACAAACACAGGCTTTATGTGTCTGTAGCTTCTGTGGGTTTCTGTTTTCACTAGATTTCCTACCTAATTTTGTTAACAGTTTCATTGATGTCATTCTTGAGTCATACTTAATAAACAAGGCGGGATCACTAGCAAGAAAGGCAGAAGAATGCAACCAGTTCACCTGCCTGAGACTAAGTTGTTTTGCAACCAAACTCCCTCAGGGAAAAATGGAGAATGACTAATGATGACTTTATGCCCTACTGCTGTACAAAGAGGATGCCAGCAACGCTTGAGAGCTGGGAGCTGCAAGCAGCCCGGCGCGACCCGTTGCTATAACTACGGAGGGGAGCATGGGCTGGCAAAGGGTGACAGGCTGTGTACAAACAACTTGTACCATTGACTCAGCTCCCTGTGGCGAGCACAAGCTCTAAGAGCAGCCAGCCTTGACTGGCTCCTTGTCTTTGAAGGATAACCAGGTTCATCTGGTCATACCAAACCATGAGGCAGCTCCTCCAGAGGATGTCACCTCTGGATAGTAAGGATGCACAAGATACCAGGCAATATCCAGGGATAACCTAACCAATTACAAATCTTCTGTTTGTTTTTTAAAAATTCTATTTATTTTTTTTTTTATATGAGACAGGGCTTTTCTGTATAGCCCTGGAAGTTCTGGAACTCACTCTGTAGACCAAGGTGGCCTCAAACTCAGAGATCTATCTGCCTCTGCCTCCTGAGTGCTGGGATTAAAGATGTCTACCACCACCGCCTAACTTCTGTTTGTTTTTCGGACTCTTAATTTTTATTTCACACATGTGAATATTTTGCCTATATAAATGCAAGTGTACTCTGTCTGTGTGTGCGTTGCCCACAGAGGGTAGAAGGAGGTGTTAGATCCCCTGGAACTGGAGTTACAGATGGTTATGAACCACCATGCGGGGGCTGAGATTGAACTGTGGTCCTTTGGAAGTGCAGTGCTCCTAACTGCTGAGCCCCCTGACTGTTTGAGTTGTTTTTTTTTTTTTTTTTTGTTTATTTGTTTTTTAAGGCAAGGTTTCACTATATAGCTCTGGATATCCTAGAACTCACAATGTAGACCAGGCTGTCCTTAAACTCACAATCAGACTGCCTCTGTCTCAGAATGCTGGGATCAAAGGTGTGCTTGCCTGCTAGTTTATAAAACTCACTGCATGTTGGCAAAAGTCAGGTACAGTGGTGTGTACCTGACTGGAGTTTCAGCAATTTAGAAGGTGGTTTGAGGTCATCCCCCTGGTCTGCAGGAGACTTTGTCTTAACAAACAAACCAATGAAAGAGGCACTGTCCATGATTAAGGGTCTTGCAGAGGCCTCAAGTTCCCTTCCTAGCAGCCACATCAGGCAGCTCACCGCCATTTATAGTCCTAGGTTCAGGAGAGCTGGCACCTCTGGTCCCCAAGCACACCTGAACTCACGGTTGCTTACTCACACAGAGATACATGCACAGTTATAAATAAAGTTTTGTTTGTTTAAAGAAAGAAAAATAGGGGTTGGAGAGATGGCTCAGAGGTTGAGAGCTCTTAACTGCTCTTCCACAGGTCCTGAGTTCAATTCTCAGCAACCACATGGTGGCTCACAACCATCTGTAATGATCTGGTGCCTTCTTCTGGCCTGCAGGAAGAACACTGCATGATGGAGGAAGGTCATTGGCTAATAAAGGCACTGCCCTGGCCCATTTTATTGGTTAGAGGATAGGTGGGAGGAGTGGACAGAACGGAACGCTGGGAGGAAGAGGAAGTGAGCTCAGAGTCGCGACAGCTCTCCTCTCCGGAGCAGATGCCGGAGAGAGACGCCATGCCCCGCTCCCGGGCAGACACACGCCATGAAGCTCCGACCCAGGATGGACTAGGCTAGAATCTCCCCGGTAAGCGCACCTTGGGGTGCTATACACAGATGATTAGAAATGGGTTAAATTAATATGTGAGAATTAGCCTAGAAGAGAATGGGTCAAGCAGTGTTTAAAAGAATACAGTGTCCTTGTAATTATTTCGGGGCATAAGCTAGCTGGGCAGGCGGCCGGGGTGCTGGGATCGCAGCCCCGCCGCCCTTATTACTTCAACTGCATATAAATAAATAAATCTTTAAAAAAAGAAAATAAAGAATAGAACAGAATGGAAGTTTATAGGAGACAATGTTGGGTGATCTGGGGGTGTTGTGGACTTCACCTAGGCCCTGAACATGGCAGGCAAGAGCTCTATAACTTAGCTATTACACTACAGTCTCCATCTTAAACATTCTCAATATAAAACATAGTTATCGATGAAAATCAGAGAAGCAGACCTGTTTTGTTTGGTTGGTTTTTGTTTTTGTTTTTTTAATGGAAGAAAGGCTGCCAAGCCCTTGTGAGCATAAGGCAGGAGGTGCCTCCATGAGCTTCAGGTGCCCAAGATCAGAAGAAGGTTGAAGATTCCCTGGAAATGGAGTTATAGGCGATCAACCATGCGTGTGGTGGGAACTGAACCTGGGTCCTCTGCAAGAGCTTTAAGACTTAGCTCTTAACTGCTGAGCCATCCCTCCTGCCCCTATTTATTTAGTTTTTTTTTTTTTTTTCAGTTTTTGAGACAGGATTTTACTATGTTAGCTGGCCCCAAACTCAAAATCCTCCTGCCTTAGCTTCTGAGACCTAAGATTACATTGAAACTGTGAGGTAGTATGAACTCCCAAATTCCATTTCTTTATGCAAATAAATGAAACTGGGCTCTGCTTCATGCCCCCGTGGTGAGGTAATGAGTTGCTCAATGGGTCTGAGCGGCCTCCCATTTTATTAAGGGAGCAGTCTTAAGATGGCCTCTGTCCCCAGAGGACACTGGGGGCGGCAGCCCTTTGGTGAGGTCACAGAAGTATCCCCAGGGTGCTGGGAGCTCCCCTAATTAGCACACCTGAGAGCTAGGCCAGGCAGTGTTGACTAGCTGCCATCAGGCCTCAAGACTCCCCTTCCTCCTCTGGCCCAAGCGTGGAAAAACACTGGGCCTTCATTTTCCTCCTGAACACAGTGGGGAGCCGTGAGGACTTGACAAAAGAACTGTCCTGAACACTAATGGAAAACAAACGCGGAAGACTCCGTACAGCAGAGCCCGGCATGAGATCCTGCTTCCTATGCCCTCCCAGGAAATAGGCCTCCAGGACAGGGGCTGAGCTGGGCTAGGGGTGACCAGGACAGGCGAGCAGCCTCCAAGGGTACACCTGAGAACACCCAGAGCCTTGAAAAGGCCTGTGGCTCTTACTATCTCTCCAGGCACCTAAGTATTCTTCAGTATCTCCCTTCTACAGAGTCAAGGCAGTATTTCCTTCCTAGGATTTTATGGGGAAACTTCCTGGTCCAGGTTCTGTGGGAAAGAGAGCATAGTGCAAAGGGACCAGGATTTTCAACTCCGTCTACCTTGATGCAGTCTGTATCCAGGCCATCATGCCTCTGTCTTGTACTTTTCTGTTTGAATTGCTTTTGTAACGCTGGGCCTGGTGGACCTGTAGTCCCAGCTGCTGGGGCATGAGGGTGGCAAACTCAAGGCCATCCTGAGCTGGAGTGAATGCAAGGCCAACCTGGGCTTCTTAGTGAATGCCTTTTGTAGGAGAAGAAGGTTGAAGGTATAGCATAGAGGAAGAGCATCGCCTCCTTTGAATAAGACCCTAAGTTGAGTCCCCCCATCACCACCACTAAACACACACACACACACACACACACACACACACACACACACTTTATTATTATTATTTATTTATTTCTTGAGTCAGAGTCTCACTATGTAGCCCTAGCTGGCTACATAGTGCTTCCTGAGTGCTGGGACTAAAGGCAGTTACCACCCAAACAAGTTACTTTTAATTCATTATGTGTGTGGATGGCCGTGTCTACCTGCGGGTATGTGCATATGAGTGCAGGTGACAGGTCCCCTGGAGCCGGAATTTTAAACTGTGGTGAGCCACCTGATGTGGGTGCTGGGAACTAAACTCCAGTCCTCTGAAAGAGTGCCCTCATGGTCCAGCTCAGATTTTTCAATTCATTCTTTTGTTTTGCAGAGCTGGAGAGGGAGCCAATGGCCTCAGATGTGCTAGGCTAGTGGGCTTCACTAGACCGTGCGGCCTGCCCAGCCCTGCTTACAGTTTTTAGTGTCCAATAAAATGGATTTTAGTATGCTCAGTTCTGAAGACAGCGCTACAGGGAAATTTAGAACCCCCTTAATAATAGTGGGCTCCCCTTTACCTAAACCTCCCCTAACTTCTCAACATAGGCAGCCTCTGATTTTTCAGGGGCTGCAGATCTGTGTATTCTGCTGCCTGTGACCTCTTGAAAAACTAGCCAACTTCTTTGTGTATCAATTTCGTCTTCCATGAAACTAACACTATGAGCCCCTCACCCTGCAGGGCAGAGAGTGCCAATCTAATTGGTTCTCACTCCCTTCCATTGGGGCATTAAACTGCTGAAGTTTTTGTTTGTTTAGAGCTTGAAGGTTGTTTTTTGTTTCTTTGTTTTGTTTTCAAGACAAGGTTTCTCTGTATAGCTCAGGCTGTACATCATCCTGGAGACCAGGCTGGCCTCGAACTCAGAGATAGCCTAGTCTACTTGAGCATCCCTAGTGCCGGGATTAAAGGCATGCAGCACTACACCTGGCTGTATTTGTGTTGTTTTAATAACATCCATGTTGAAGGCAAGCCCATCTTCATTGTATAATTTATTTTCTTTTTAATGATTTATTTCTTATGTGCATTGGTATTTTGCCTCCACGTATGTCTGTGTGAGGGTATGAGATCCTCTGGAGCTGGAGTTAGACAGCTGTGAACTGTCATGTGGGTGCTGGGAACTGAACCTGAACTTTCTGAAGAGCAGTCAGTGCTCTTGACCGCTGAGGCAACTCTCCAGCCCCTTCACACTGTGATGTCATGAAAATAGAGTCAAAGCATTGACATGAGGACCACCCGTCCCCCACCCTCTGTGGGAAGAAGCTGCTTACCTCTGAGTGGATGAGCAACGGTGACATCCTTCCCATGACTGGAGTAATAATGAAGGAACAGGCCCACTCAGTCGGGAATGTGAATGCCAGTAAGCTCAGGTCTCGGAAACTGAGACAGATGATCAAGAGTATGAGAGTGACCTTAACTGCAGAACAAGTTCAATCCAGCCTGGCTCTATGAGATTCGTCTCAAACCAAACCAAAACCAAAAAATTCAAGAAGGCCTGTAAATAATTTGTGAAAGCTCATCAGAGGGCACACTTCTTTAGGCCCCCAGCATTGGGCGGTGTGCGTGTGTGCGTGCTGATGCATCTATCAGTTTGATGCCAGCCTCTTGTACATAGTAAACTCCAGGGTATCCAAGGCTATGGGATAAGACCCTCAAAAAAATCAATAAAAATAAAGATAATTTAACAAATAAAATGAATTGCTGTCAAGGCTGACAGCCTGAGTGGGGGCCCCAGGACCCATCAGATGGAAAGAACTCCCTTTGACTCCTGCAGATTTTCCTCTAATCTCTGCACAAGGGATTGCACACATACATCTGCACATAAACATGCATACAAAACAAATATATGTAATAAAATCCTACTCATTTTTCAAAAACAAATGGCAAAAGCTGAGCAGTGGAGATGCATGCCTTTAATCCTAGCACTCGGGAGGCAGAGACAGGCGGATCTCTGTGAGTTTGAGGCCAGCCTGGTCTACAGCCAAGGTCAAAGCGACTCGAAGAGGGCTGGAGAGATGGCTCAGAGGTTAAGGGCACTGACTGCTCTTCAAGAGGTCCTGAGTTCAATTCCCAGCAACCACATGGTGGCTCACAGCCATCTAGGATGAGATCTGGTGCCCTCTTCTGGCATGCAAGCACACATGGAAGGAATGTTGTATACATAATAAATAAATAATTAAAAAAAAAAAAGCTACACAAAGAAACCCTGTCTTAAAAAAAAAAAAACAACAATCCACAATTGAGGATGATGTCCAGTATCAACCTCTGGCCATGTGTATCCCTGTATGTGTTTACCCACACACACGTGCACGCTCACTCATGTGTATCCCTACACACATTTACACACACTCATGTGTGCTCTCACCCATGTGTACCCTTACACACATTTACCCACACACATGTTTACCCACATGTATGTGCAGTCTCACTCATGTGTACCCCACACATGTTTACCCACATGTATGTGCAGTCTCACTCATGTGTACCCCACACATGTTTACCCACATGTATGTACACTCTCACTCATGTGTACCCCACACATGTTTACCCACATGTATGTACACTCTCACTCATGTGTACCCCACACATGTTTACCCACATGTATGTACACTCTCACTCATGTGTACCCCACACATGTTTACCCACATGTATGTGCAGTCTCACTCATGTGTACCCCACACATGTTTACCCACATGTATGTACACTCTCACTCATGTGTACCCCATGCACCTTTACCCACATACATGTGCACTCTCACTCATATACCTCACACATGTACACACATATAAACATGTACCTACACACAAACATATATACATAATACACTAAACAATAACAAAAACCCTAACCCCTACAAAAAATAAAATTGAAAAATAATAGAAACAGAACTAGTAACAAAATGGCTGTTTGTTGTGTTGTTTTAGTACTGAGGATCAAATCCAGGGTCTTATGCATCCTAAGCATGGTTTGCAATTCTTTTACATCTCCAGACCCTCAAAATTAGTTATATCATCCTCCTTCATACTAATTAAATTTAGTGGCTTCCTAGATATTTCAGGACAGGGCTTCAGCTCTGAACTGGACAGTGAAGACCTCAAATACTCTGACCTTTTCCACTACATCCTGCTGTGGGACAATGGTCTTGTACCCTGTAAAGATTTGTTAATTGTATTTTAATAAATCGCTGATTGGCCAGTGGCCAGGGAGAAAATATAGGCAGGGCAACCAGAAAAGGAGAATTCTGGGAAGAGGAAAGGCTGAGTCTGCAGTTGTCACCCATATGCAGAGGAAGCAAGATATGACTGCCTCACTGATAAAAGGTACCAAGCCATGTGGCTAACACAGACAAGAATTATGGGTTAATGTAAGTTATAAGAGTTAATAAGAAGCCTGAGCTAATAGGCCAACCTATTTATAATTAATGTAGGCCTTGTGTGTTTCTTTGGGATTGAACAACTGTAAGACTGGGCAGGACAAAAACCTCTATCAGCAACCAACAAAAATTTGTTCCACCAGGCACTCTGAACTACTTGGTTGTTTTATATATTGTGTCCCTTGCTTCTGCCCCATGTCAACCAGGCATAGTGTCCTTCAAGCTCCAGTGGAGTACCACCTGTTGGGCCAGCATGTTCTAATGTCTGAGCGCAGTGTGGACAGCCTTCATCTGTGCTCTTAGCATACCATGCTTATATGGAAATGCTAACCCCTGATGCTGCAGAATAATCTTTTTGAATACCTTTTGTATACCCTGATTTACTGAACTCCGTAAGTCTAATTCTAGAGCTGAATACCCTGAGTATCATATAAAAAGGTTCGAATGAAAGGTTTTAGTCTTTGTTTGGCTTGACTTCACCGTGAGTCAGCTCTGCTTTAGATGCTGGGACCACAACACAACACTTCAGGGATGGGGTGGGAGTCAGAGGTACAGCACTGAAGTGGAAAGCCTGACCATCCATCTCTAGCACTGCAGAAACAAAGCCAAACAGAATACCAGACCAAGGTTTCTCATGAATAAATGAACAAATAAATAGCACATAAAAGAACTTGGAGGAAGAGGTACCTTGAGAATGACAGTGACTAGAATCCTCATAGGGCTAGCAGACAGTAGAGGAAGTAAGACATTTTTCTCTTGATTTTAGTCTCTTTCTTTGAGACAGGGTTGAGGGTAGCCTAGGCTAGTTTAGACTTGCTTTGAAGGCAAGGCTGACCTTGAGCTTCTGAGTCCCCAGCTTTTACCTCCCCTGTTCTGGCATCTTCCCAGTGCTAAGATTACAGTAACTGTGTCTTTCTGGGTGCAGGAGATCAAATCCAGATTTCCCTGCATTCTATGCAAGCAATCCAGCAAGTGAGCTGCAGCCCCTGCCCCCTTACTTTGCTCTTCAGTGAAAGACAGGTGAGATAAATTTACAACAAAGTGGGTTTTATTTCCCTGTAGAAGATTCTTTGGATAATTAGAATTGGTCAAATTAGACACTGGCTTGCTCAATCACGATGGTTCAGGGCTGTAACTAGAAAGAGATCAGATAATGGCCAAAGTCCCCCAGGTGTGTCCTAGAAGGCATTCCTAGAGGGTATGAGGCTGATCTTGTAGGCATCTAGACCACGAAGTCAAAATGCATGTCAAAATTTTACCCGTGTCCCCTCCCCATGGCGGCATTCTTTCCCACCCTCACAATGTTTCAGTGATTTAATGCAGAACCCTGCTCCTTTCCAAGGTCTTCTCTTATCACCAGCTCTATTGCTCATAAACTGGCCTAAAAGTCAACCCAGAGGCAGCCTGCATCGGCTCCTGGCCCAGCGCTAGCAAGCCAACCAGCCAGGGACAACAAGAAAGAGACTGGTAGATATTTCATCTGGGGATTGGAGTGACGCCATTTCCAGAGTGGGGAATCATCCTTTTCTCTCAAAGTAATCAATTCATTGGAAAATTCAACAAGGAGGAAGTTAATCTAGTATTCCTTAGTATATCATTTTCTAGTTCTTGTAGCTACTGAAAGGCAGGGTGATATAGAAAACTGCCCAAGTATTCGGTGACTGTAACAGCAGGCTGGGGTTCACTATGCCAAAGCCCAGATACCAGTGCATGGCAACCAATGAAACATGAAAGGTTTCTTTCTTGTCTTGTTTTCAAAACAAACAAAAAATACTCACTCATTGACATTGGTGAGTTTCCCGACAGACTTCTTTCCTACCACAACCCCTTTAAAATTGCATTTATTTATTTATTTGTCTTGGTTGCCCACTTGCACACCTGGTGCCCTCAAAGGCCACGAGAAGGCCCCTGGAAATGGAGTTACACACAGTTGTGAAGCTGCTGATTGGGTGCTGGGGTTGAAACCTGGTCCTCTGGAAGAGCAGTTGGTGCTCTTAATTGCGGGGCCATCTCTCCACCCCCCCCCCTTTTAAAATCCCATTTGGAGCGCATACGTTATCACTGCTCCACCTTTCTGGAGGACAGCTTGTGGAAGTTGGTCAGTTCTCCCCTTCCAGGAATCAAACTCAGGTAATCAGACTTGATGAAAAACATCTTTACCCACTGAGCCATCTCTCTGGGTTTTGTTTTTGTATTTTTTTATTAATTCTTTGAAAATTTTTATACAATGTACTTCAAATATATTCATGCCCTTTAACTTTCCCCCTTACAGCCTTTTCATATCTCCTATCCTTTCTCATCCAACTTTGAGGTTGCTTTTTTTTTTTCTTCTTTCTCCATCAAGTCCAGTTTGCGCTGCCCAACTGGTCCTGGGATTGGGGCCTGCTCGGTGTGTCCACCAAGGGCACAGCATCAGAGAAAGCTGACTCTCCCAGCAGCTAGAAAATGCTAGCGGTGGGGTTGCACGCCCACCTTCTCCCGTCTCTGCTGGGACTCTGTCGGACTGAAGATTGTACATGTTTGGGGCATGTTGTCACAATCACTGTGAGTTCATGTGTATATACCGTGTCGCGTCTAGAAAACAGTTCCCTAAAGATTACCACCGTCACAGGCTTTCGCAGCCTTGCTGCCCCTTCTTGGGGTACGATATGAATGTCTGTCTTAGGGATGAGCATGGTCTTTTGAGGGGTCCCAGCTGACTGTTATCTGCTGCAAGGGATTTTCTTATGGGTTTGCTTTCGTTTGAGACAGGGTCTCTTCTATTCCTTGGAATTCTCCTGGCCTCCGAATTTGATAGGTAGCTGAAGATGTCCTTGAACTTCTGATCCTCCTGTCTCTATCTCCTGAGTACTGGGATTACATGCCTGCACCTACGTAAGTGCTCACTTTGGGCTTTTTTCTATTAGATTACTAGTTGAGCCAATGAACTCCTGGATATAAAGAGAAAATTAGGATGGGAGACCTAGAGACGCCGAGTCTAAATCCTAGCTTTTCCATGGAAAAGAGCAAGAAATGCTTAGCAGGGCTTGTGGGGTGAACTCAATGGCGAGACACAGGTGTAGTATGTTTCATCCTCAGAACTACCCAGGACGAGAAAATGCTGAGCAGTTTTGCAGGCCTTTCTCATTCACTCAGCCAGTGGGCTTCACCTAGAGCTATCGCAGAGGAGCGGTGATGATTTTTCATTCGTTTTGTCTGTTGGATTACCACTGATGACCCGACCAGTACCTTCTGTGGATGACGCGGTAACTACAAAGGCGTAGGAAGGATTGCCACTAGGCAATGCTACTCTGTGCCAAAAGCTCTGGGGGTTGAGATATATACAGATACTCTGCCTTAATGAATAAATTAGTGGTATTGTTTTATTTGTTTTTATGTGTGAGTTTTTGACTGCTTGTATATATGTGTACCAGAAGGCCAGAATAAGGCTTAGAATCTCCTGGAACTGGAATTAGAGGCCATCATGAGCCACCATGATGTGCTGGGAATCAAACCTACATTCTCCACAAGAGCAACAGATGTTCTTAATCACCGAGCAATCTCTCTAGCCCCACCAATATATTTTTTTTACAGTTCACCATCCAACCTTTACCTGGAATTAGGTTTCGAATGTGTGCATGGGATGTGTTCTACAGGATGAGGATGAGCTGGCACTGTTTCTCAATTGCTGAGTGCTAGCCTGGTACGCTCAATGTTCTGGATTCCATCACCAGCACTTGGGGCGGGGAGGGGCAAGGGGGGCAGAAGGGGGGATGGACACGTGGGAGAAAACCAAAGAGACAAAATTGGCACCCAAAACAGAGATACTTTCAGAATTCCTAACGTTAGTAGCAAGTATGAAGTCTGAAATTTTCTGTTTTACAACATTAATTAAAACATTTGATAATTCTATTCCAGGTGGTGGTGATGCATACTTTTAATTCCAGTACTTGGGAAGCAGAAGCAGGCAAATCTCTAACTTCAAGGCCAGCCTGGGCTCCAGAGCAAGTTTCAGGACTGCCAGGACTGAGCACAGAAACCCTGTCTCAGAAAAACAAAACAAAATAAAACAACAACAACAACAACAAAAAACATTTGATAACTACTATTGTTTGCCTCTGCAGGGAGAGGCCATCATATCAGAATCTCTTTAGGTCTACCATATTAGCAAATGCTCACACTGTGATATTCAGAAAGACAACCAAAAGTCTGTCTACATTTTCTGGGCTTGTCTTTGTCTTCTGGTTAACCACCTAAATTTCTTTCTTTCTTTCTTTCTTACTTTCTTTCTTTCTTCTTTTCTTCTTCTTTTTTTTTTTTTTTTTTTTTTGGTTTTTCGAGACAGGGTTTCTCTGTGGTTTTGGAACCTGTCCTGGAACTAGCTCTGTAGACCAGGCTGGTCTCGAACTCACAGAGATTCGCCTGCCTCTGCCTCTCGAGTGCTGGGATTAAAGACGTGCACCACCACCACCACCCAGCCAACCATCTAAATTTCATACCTCAATCATGACAGTTATGGCCCCAGCCTTTGCTTTTCTCAGCAGTACATCTCTTCCCCTTAAATTCCCTATTTCTTTTAAGTTTTCAATTATTCAAAGGCAAGATCCTGAAGGCTCTGTTTCATTGACCGAGTAAGGTGGGAGGCCACAGGTAAGGCTTTACTGACTTTCAAGAGGAAAGGGGGTGGTGGAGCTTAGCTCAGCAGCAGTCTTTGTGTTTGTTTTTAGTGTGCCCAAGGCCCAATACCACCAAAGCTAGTACTACTGCTAAGAGACAAAGCAAGGCATGGTGGGTGGTATATGCCTAAGAATCCTAGCGCCAGGAAATAGAGGCAGGAAGATCAAGAGTTCAAAGTCATCTTCAGCTACCTTGTGAGACAAAGGCCAGGCTAGCCTAGATGAGGCTGTTTTTAATAAAGTCAGGAAAAGCTGGGCATGGGGGTGCACACCTTTAATCCCCTGGACTCTGGAGGCAGGGGCCGGCAGATCTCTGAGTTCCAGGCCAGCCTGGTCTACAGAGTGAGTTTCAGAACAGGATTCAAAGCTACACAAAGAAACCCTGTCTGGAAAAAACCAAACTAAATAAATAAATAAGCAACAACAACAACTAATGATGATGATGATGATATGAAATAAAAAATAAAAATAATGAAGTTTGGGGCTGGAGTGATGGCCCAGGGGGTAAGAGCACTTGCGGCTTTTGCAGAGGACAGGGGTTCAGTTTCTAGCGTTCACCTAATAACTTCTGCCCATCCAGTTCCAGGGAATCTAATTCCCTCTGTTGGCCTGCACACAGTATACATATATACATGTAGTTAAACACTCATACCCGTAAATAAAAATAAAAATATAAAAATAAATTAGGAAAGAAGAGATGGCTCAGCAACTAAAAAATGTGTATCACTCTTTCAGAGGCCCAGAGTTCCAGGCCAGCACCTTTGCGGGGTGGCTCACAACTATCTGCAATTCAAACTCTAGGGCAGTGATCCTCAATGCTGTGACCCTTTAACAGAATTCCTCATGCTGTGGTGACCCCCAACAATAAAATTATTTTCATTGCTGCTTCATAACTAATTTTGCTACTGTTATGAATTGAGATGTAAGGGGCTGGAGAGATGGCTCAGTGGTTAAGAGCACTGGCTATTCTTTCAGAGGACCCGATTTCATTCCCAGCACCCACAAGGCAGCTCACAACTGTCTGTAACTCCAGTTCCAGGCCCCCTGACATCTGTGGCAAAACACCAATGCACATAAAATGAAAATAAATAAACGAATCATGACGTAAATATCTGATATGTGGGATATCTGATATGTGATCCTTGTGAAAGGGTGGGGCCCCACAGGTCAAGGACCGCTGCTCTAGGGGTCTGACGCTGCTGCTCTCTGGGGGCGCACGCGCAGCACAAACCACACAGACTATATGCACAAGCACATACGCATAATTTTTAAAGGTAAATCTTTAAACCAGGATTGGGCGGATCTCTGAGTTTGAGGCCCGGCTGGTCTACAGAAGTGAGCTCCAGGACAGCCAGGGCTACAAAGAGAAATCCTGTCTCAAAAATAAGTTAAAAACAATTATTTATAAAAATGAAATATTAATTCTTTTTATATGATCTGAAGAGTAAAGTATTTACCCAGCACATACATACAAGGTCCTGGGATCAAACCCTACCACTGAAAACACAACTATCTCATTTGTTTCACTAACAATTGTTCCTCTTTTGCGGTTTTTTTTTTTTTTTCAGTGATAAAACATTGGCTGAAAACAATTGGGGAGGGGTACTTATTTACTTCACAGGTTATTGAGGAAGTCAAGTAGGGAAGCCTGGGGCAGGAGCTGTCGCACATTTCAAAGAGGAAGATTGTTACTGACTTCCTCCCCAGGGCTTTCTCAAATTGTTTCCACCTGGCTGTCCTGGAACCAGTCGGTGGTGGCCCACGCCTTTAATCCCAGCACTCAGGAGGCAGAAGCAGGCAGATCTCTGTGAGTTCGAGACCAGCCTGGTCTACAGAGCTAGTTCGAGGACAGGAACCAAAAGCTACGGAGAAACCCTGTCTCGAAAAATCCAAAAAAAAAAAAAGAAAAGAAAAGAAAAAAGAAAAAAGTGTGCACCACCACCGCCTGGCTACTCAGCTTGCTTTCTTATACAACCCAGACTACTAGCTCACCCACATCAATCTTTTTTTTTTTTTTTTTTTTTTTTTTTTTGGTTTTTCGCGGCAGGGTTTCTATGTGGTTTTGGAGCCTGTCCTGGAACTAGCTCTTGTAGACCAGGCTGGTCTCGAACTCACAGAGATCTGCCTGCCTCTGCCTCCCATGTGCTGGGATTAAAGGCGTGTGCCACCACTGCCTGGCCCACATCAATCATTGATCAAGAAAATGGCCCCAGCTAGTCATAGGGTTGCTTGTCTCTAATCCCAGCACTCGAGAGGCAGAGATCTCTGTGAGTTTGAGACCAGTCTGGTCTATAGAGAGAGTTCAAGGCCAGTCAGAATTACATAGAGAGACAATGTCTTAGAAAGAAAGGAAGGAAAGAAGGAAGGAAAAAAGGAAGGAAAAAAGGAAGGAAGAGAAAGAAAGACTCACAGGTTTGCCTAAAGGCCAGTCTGGTAGAAGAAATCCCTCAGTTCAAGGTGTCTCTTTCTAGGTGACTAAGTTTGTGTCAGGTTGAGAGATACTAACCAGCACAAATTGTTTTTTTTAATATTTATTTATTATGTATACAGTGTTCTTCCTCCATGTATGCCCACACGCGAGAAGAGGGCACCAGATCTCATTACAGATGGTTGTGAACCACCATGTGGTTGCTGGGACTTGAACTCAGGACCTCTGGAAGAGCAGCCAGTGCTCTTAACCTCTGAGCCATCTCTCCAGCCCCCTAACCAGCACAAATTGTAAAGGCAAATAAATTGGTGAATAGTGGTGGTATTAATTATTGAGAAACTGCAATATAACATCTAAGCCCACATTTAGTGCTAAACCTATAATTAGAACCCATATTTTCTCTCTCTCTCTCTCTTTTTTTTTTTTTTTTTTTGAGACAGGGTCTCAAGCAGCCAAGACTACCCTTGAATTTATTATATAAGAAAGGTGAGCTTCTCATCTTACCTCCACCACCAGGTTTTACAAGATGCTGGCACATTTGGCTTGTGGCAGTGTGTGCGGGGAGTGGGGGTACTGATACAAGTGATCTTGTTTTTCTTAGGATGGTCTTTTTGTTTGTTTTCTGTTTTTCGAGATAGGGTTTCTCTGTGTAGTCCTGGCTGTTGTGGAACTCACTTGCTCAGGAAACCAGGCTGGGCTAGAACTCACAGAGATCACCTGCCTCTGCCTTCCCAGTGATGGGATTAAAAGCATGTGCCACTACCACCCAATTCCCTTGGCTGATCTTAAATTTGTGTAAATATCACTCTAAGGTTAAAAATTGTTTTCCAGATTATCAGTGTTGAATTCAGTGAAAATATACATCTTTCTTCTTCCTTTTTTTTTTTTCCTTTTAAATAGGGTATTGCTGGGCAATGGTGGTGCATGCCTTTAATCCTAGCACTCCAAGGTGGAGACAGATAGAACTCTGTGAGTTCGAGGCTAGCTTGGTCTACAGAGCGAGTTTCACGAGAATCATAGCTACACAGAGAAACCCTGTCTCAAACAATAAAATAGGGTCTTATACTGCCAAGGCTAGTTTTGAATTCCTGATCCTTCAGCCTCTACCTCCCAAGTACTGACATGTGCTAACATTCCTGGTTTAAGTTTTTGTTTGTTTGATTTTTCAGTTTTCTTTGTGTGTGTGTGTAGGGGCGCGGGCATGCAGGGTTTCACCATGTAGGCTTGCCTGACCTGGAGCTTGCTATATAAGCAGAATTTTCTACTTAAATGTAGAACATTTTTCAATATTGAATAAAATGAATCTGAAGCAACTTGAGCCTGGCTAAGGAGTTTCAGGCCGAATGTATATCACCCTGGACACTTCTCCAACTAACGTAATGTGACTTTTAAATTGGCCTCAAATGTATCTGGTCTCTTTGCCTCTGTTTCCCAAGTGCTGAAAATAAAGGAATACACCACCACGTTCATTTTTTTCAATGCTTTTACTTCTTTGCATTTGTGTATGTACATGTTTACTTGGGGGGTGTACTTGCACCATGTGTGTGGAAGTTGACACCATGCCTGGCTCTAACATGGGTGCTACGTGGGTGCTGGGTATCAAACTCAGGTGCTCAGATTGGAGTATTGAGCTCTTCAGCCGCTTTACCAGCTGAACCCTCTCATCCAGCACATATTCTTTTTTCTTCTTCTTCTTCTTCTTCTTCTTCTTCTTCTTCTTCTTCTTCTTCTCTTCTTCTTCTCCTCCTCCTCCTCCTCCTCCTCCTTCTCCTCCTCCTCCTCCTCCTTCTCTTGCTTTTATTTCTTTAAGATATGTTTTTCTGTGTAGCTCTGACTGTCCTGGAACTCACTCTGTAGACCAGGCTGGTCACAAACTCAGAGATCTGTCTGCCTCTGCCTCTGCCTCCTGAGTGTTGAGATCAAATGCATGGACCACCACTGGCCAGTTCCGACCTCTGTCTGAAAGTTCTAACAGTCAAATGGATTTCTCACCAATTCTGACTCAACTCTGGGGGCTGGAGAGTCCTTGCTACTCTGCCAAGGAAGTGGAGCGGAAGTTCTCAACCTGTGGGTGATGACCCTTTCACAGGGGTCTCCTAACATCATTAAACACAGATGTTTACATTATAATTCCAAATAGTAGCAAACTCATAGTTACCATGTAGCAACGAAAATAATCTTATGGTTGAGGGTCACTACAACATGAGGAATTATATAAAAGGGCCTCAGCATTAGGAAGGTTGAGAACACTGGATTAGAAAGATGGCTTAATGGTTAAGAGAGTTTACTGCCATATCAGAGACTCGGTTTCAGTTCCCAGCACCCACACTCTGCGGCTGCTAACTGCATGGCTCCACAGGTACCTCCCTACGTGTCAGACACTCTTACAAACATGCATGCTATGTGTAGATGCATAAATTAAAATAAAATAAGTCCTCATCTTTCTCAAGCCAGTCTCTTGTAAACCTTCCAGCTCACTCCAGTCTCCTGAACTCACGCCCGGAAGGAGCAATTAGATTAGACCTACTCCCCCTTCCTCCTCTTTTTGTTTGTTTATTTATTTATTTATTTTATTTTTATTTTTTTTAAAGATTTATTTATTTATTATGTATACAACATTCTGCCTCGATGTATGCCCACACGCCAGAGGGGGCCAGATCTCAGTACAGATGGTTGTGAACCACCATGTGGTTGCTGGGACTTGAACTTAGGACCTCTGGAAGAGCAGCCAGTGCTCTTAACCTCTGAGCCATCTCTCCAGCCCCTGTTTTTTTAGATAGGTTCCTACTACATAACCCAAACTGTCCTGGAATTTGAGATCCTCCTGCCTTAACTTCACAATTGCCTCGATTACAGGCATGCAACTGTATCCAGTTTCCGAAGTGATGGAGACTGAATTGAGGGCCATGTTCATGTTAAGTAAGCATTCTACCAACTGAACTACATCCCCAACATGGGACTAGGTTACTTCTTCAGGACTGTAAATACTACAGACACTGGAGTACACTTGGGAGTTCACACTACCTTACCAACTTACTATTTATCAATATAATTAGAAACTTCTCTAGGCCAGATGCAGAATTTTCTACCTAAATGTACATTTCAGTCTTGAATGAAATGCATCAGAAGCAACTCGGGCCTGGTTAAGGAGTTTGAGGACAAATGTATACGACCCTGGACCCTTCGTCAGCCAAAGTAACATGACCTTTAAACTGAGTAGGGGTGATCTGAGGCCAAAGGAATGACACAAGGAGCTAAAATAATTAAAAGGAAAGTTGGAGAAATTAAGAATCACAGATCCTTTGAGACGAGATTAAGGAGAGAACTCATTAAGATTCACCAGCTTCTGAATGGCACTGGGAATTGAGACGCTACAAAGCTATTTGACCTGGTGTCAAGAACAAGAGGAGATGGCACAATGAGATAGCTGGTGCTGGAGATTCCAGGAGTTCAGAGAGGAATTCTGGAGCAGAGAAGCAGACACAGGGACTTAGCACTCCAGGGCCAGGGCGGAGAGGGCTAGCTTTCAGCTGTAGTTTGTGGAAGACAAAGTAGCAGGCAACAAAATCAGATCAGGATGCTATTTTATTCTTCTTCAGTGCCAAGTGTGGGGTGCAGGGCTTCATGCTTGCACCCCAGCCTTCCTGATGAGGATTGCAGTCTTGAATCAAAGAGGGGCAGGCACGTGGAAGAAAGGATGTCAACACCCTTTTGACTCTCACCCATCAAGTACTAAGCTCGGCGACCTTTAAAATAATCTATCATTGTGTGTGGTATTAAAACAGTGTTTGGAGGCAGTGGTAGCGCCCTTGTCTAGCATGACCGAGGCCCTGGATTCCAGCCCTAGTAGCATCAAAGGAAAGCAAGTACAGTTGACTGTCAGATATGGCCTACTCTGGGACAGGCATGGTGGCACATGCCTTTAATCCCCGCACTTGGGAGGCTGAGAGGCAGGCAGATTTCTGTGAGTTTGAGGGTAGCCTGGTCTACAGAGTGAATTCCAGGACATCTAGAGGTACATAGTGAGACCCTATCTTAAAAAAAAAAAAAGAAAAGAAAAGAAATACAAATAATAAAAGGAAAAGAAAGAAAAGAAAAAAGTTTTAGGAGCTGGAGAGATGGCTCAGTGTTTAAGAACACTGGCTGTTCTTCCAGAGGACATGGGTTCAAGTCCCAGAACATGCAAGTTTACACCTGTCTGTAACTCCAGTTACAGGGCTTCTGAAACTTTCATACAGACATATATGCAGGCAGAATACCAATGGACATAAAAAGAAATTATATATTTAAAAAAAGGTACTGCCCACTCTGGCCCAGGCTGTTTGAACCCTGAGCCCAGAAAGCAGGAGCAGCTCCAGTGTACAGCAGTTGGCTGTGCACAGAAGACGGCAAGAGCCAGGAGTCTTTGTCAGACAGGTCAGGAGGACTTTTGTTCTGCTTTGGTTAAAGAATTTTTTAACATTTAATGAACTCCCTATGTGATTTCAAGCAGGCAGGACAGCTGGACCTCCCACCAGCCCCGTGACCTTCTCTGGGCTTCTGCTGAAGGGTTTCGCCTTCTTCTTCTTTTGTTTTTTGTTTTGGTTTTTTTGAGACAGGGTTTCTCTGTGTAGCCCTGACTGTCCTGGAACTCATTCTGTGGACCAGGCTGATTTCAAACTCAGAGATCTACCCGCCTCTGCCTCCCAAGTGCTGGGATTAAATGTGTGCGGCCACCACCCTGCTGAGAGTTTGGCCTTCTTGATGACAGGCTGCTTGTGCACTTTTTCTTCCTCCAGGGCTCTGTAGACGCAGGATTGCACCACACTGGAGACAGGAGCCACTAGCTCATGGCAGCATTTGCCCTGTCTAGTCACTGACCAGTGTCCACAGCTTATCAAGAAGCTCTGATTCCTCTTCTCATGGTAATCCCTCATACCAACCTTCCAGACTAACCTGGGTGGTATTTGTGGGAATGGATGCTGTGGTGAGGCAGGCCACAAGTATTACCACAAGCCCCACTGCCCCCCGCCCCATCTCCTAAGAACTTTGGGTGCTTGCCAATGAGGCCCTGGTAGCTCGCAGGGTCCTGAAGTTCCCAGGTTTTCTGCAGGTGTGGACTGCATGGTGGCAGCTGAAAGGAAAGGGCACAAACTTCCAGCCCTGAGGCCAACATGTAGATCTGCTCCTGTCACCCTGGTCTCAATCAGTCTTGCAGAAATTAGCCACTGGAAGCCTGCTGAGGCTTACAAATGCCACGGTTCATGGGAACTGAAAGCCATCTAACGTGTGTGTGTGTATATGTATGTGTGTATATATAGTTGGGCTACTTCCTGCCACCCAGCTCCCGACCACTGGCTAGCTTTACCCAAAATAATTACATGGAAACTGTATTCATTTAAACACTGCCTGGCCCATTAGTTTCAGCCTCTTATTGGTTAACTCTTACATTTTGATTGACCTTCCTACATCAGTTGTGTGTGTGAGGGCCTTGAGTGTGCCACAGCAGATGTGTGGAGATCAGAGGACACCCTGCAGGAGTCGCTTTCTCTCCTTTTACCATGTTGGCTCTGGGGATGGACCTCGGGTCATCAGGCAAAGCAGTAAGTGCTTTTACCTGCTGAGTTGTGTGTCTGACTCTCCACTTTACCTTTAGTGAATAAATTACATTTATTTACTGTGTATGTGAGGATGGTGTTGTGTGTGACACAGCATGTATGGAAGATAATTTGGGAGTCAGTTCTCTCCTCCACCAGCACTTTCTGGAAAGAAACCAAGGTTAAGAGGTTTGCCAAGCTCTTTTACCAGTTGAGCCATCTGCACAGCCCTTCCACCTTTTTTTTTTTTTTTTTGGTAAAAGTTTCTCTTTGAACCTGGTGCTTGCTATCTCAAATAGACCAACTCAGCAGAAAGCCCCTAGGACCCACTTGTCTCTCCCTCCCCAATGCTGGATTATAGGTATGTGCCGTTGTCATACCTGGTATTTACCTGGTTCTAGGGATCTGAACTTACTCGGTAGACAAGGCTGGCCTTGAACTCACAGAGATCTGCCTGCCTCTGCTTCCCAAGTGCTGGGATTAAAGGTGTGCGCCACCACTGCCAGGCTGAGACCTAGTCTTAAACAAGAAGAACAACAAAACAATGGAAATGAAGCTTCTTGGTCCCTGCCTATAATTCTAACACTCAGGAGGTGGAGACAGGAGGATCAGAAGTTCATGTCAGCCTTAGCTAGACATCGAATTGGAGACCACCCTGGTATTATACCCTGTGTGAAGCACTCTTCCCCAATAACAACCAAGTAACCCACAAATAAAAGTTCAAGGCCATGTTTAACTACAGAGGCTCTGTCTGAGAAAGAAGAAAAAGAATACACTACCCAGGGCTCAGTGGATAAAGGAGCTCTTTTGTCATGCAGGAAGACCCAGGTTTAGTCCTCAGGACTCTCATGGTAGGAGAGAACTGACTTCTATGGGTTGTCCTTTACCTCCATCCATGTACATGTGCACACATGTTCACACACATGCACACTTACACATGTAATAAATATTAAAAAATTAAAGGAATATACTTAGAACAGGGGGCACAGATAAGGAAATGGTATATCTGGGCAGTGGTGGCACATGCCTTTAATCCCAGCACTCGGGAGGCAGAGGCAGACAGATCTCTGTGAGTTCGAGGCCAGCCTGGTCTACAAGAGAGAGTTCCAGGACAGTCAGGGCTAGGAAAGAAACAGGGCATGGCTCATTGGTAGGCCACTTGACTTGCCCGGTTTTAACAGGATCCTTGGGCTTCCTTTTCTCTTTTATTTTGGAGACAGGCTCTCAGGTAAACCGGGCAGGTCTGGAATTTACTATATAGCAGATGGTGATTTTGAACTCCTGATTCTCTTACCTTCACTTCTGAGATTACAGGGTATACCACCCCTTCCAGGGAAAGAAGGAATTTTTTTTTTTTTTTTCTGAGACAGGGTTTCACTAAGTAGCCTTAATTGGCCTGGAGCTCCTCGCTTCAATTAGGCTGGCCTTGAAATCACAGACATCTGCCTGCTGTGTAATAGTTTCCCTGAGACTGACCCATTCTATCCCATAGGGAAGCTCCTCAAACAGGAAGTTAAACAGCTCAAAAGAGCTTGAGGAAGTCCCTAAGACTAACCAGATTCACTAGGCCCTTCCCTGCCAAAGTAAGCAATAACTTCGGAGAGTCTTTCTCAAACTGAGCTGAGCTGCAAAGACTCTCAGACAAGACAAACTGCGAAGAAAACTCTGAGACCAGACCAGCTGTTTGGGAGAAATGGAAACCGGCTGGCTGAGCTGCATGGAGGAGGTTTAGACCAATTGAGTATCTTGTAAAGGACACTCACTCTCCACCCTGTTGAGCCACCTGGAGGCTGTGCTCCGGGTTCCCACCTTTATGAGCTGTCACCCATGCTAGGGTAGGCTTTGGTGAAGCAGCTGTCTCTGAGTCATGTTTGCTCCTGTAAGTAACCTGAATAAAACTCATTGGTCACCAAGCCGGACTTTGGTCTGTCGTGGGCTCTCTATCTAGGGTAAGTAGACAAGTGTGTTGAATCTCCTTAGAAAAGCTTTGTCACACAACACGACCCACCTCTGCCTCCTAGGTGCTGGAATTAAAAGTATGCACCACCAAGAGCTGCCAAAAAATGAAAATTTAATTAGAAAAATTATTACTGATAGCCGAGCAATGGTTAAGTGTGCTTTTCATCTAGCATGCTGGAGGCAGAGGCAGGTGGATCTCTGTGAATTCAAGGTCAGCCTGGTCTACAGAGTAAATTCTGGGACAGCCAAGGCTACACAGATA
This sequence comes from Microtus oregoni, assembly GCF_018167655.1. NCBI lineage: Eukaryota > Metazoa > Chordata > Mammalia > Rodentia > Cricetidae > Microtus > Microtus oregoni. Next base: position 61,759,467 of record NW_024543061.1, read on the forward strand.
AACCCTGTCTCAAAATACAAAAAAAAAAGTTTATTAGTGAGGTGTTTTTTGTTTTTCTAAGACAGGATTTCTTTTCATTTCTTTTTCTTTTGGTTTATCAAGACAGGGTTTCTCTGTAGCTTTGGAACCTGTCCTGGACCTAGCTCTCATAGACCAGCCTTGAACTCACAAAGATCTGCCTGCCTTTGTCTCCTGAGCTGGGATTAAAGGCGTGTACCACCACTGCGTGGACCAAGTCCCGATTTCTTTGTGTCGTCCCAGCTATCCTGGAACTAGCTTTGTAGACCAGGCTGGCCTCAAACTCATAGGTCCACCTTCCTCTGTCTCCAGAGTGCTAGGAAAAAAGGCATGGACCACTGACAAGCTGCTTTCTTTTTTTGTAGTGTTGATGATGTAATCCAGGGCCTGGTAGGTGAATGGGATTGGGCCACATCCTTAAACCTAGGGTTTGTTTGTTTTGCTTTGAGACAGTATCTCATTATAAAGCCCTGGCTGGCCTGTAGCTCACTATGTAGACCAGATTACCCTCAAAATCAGAGATCTGCCTGCCTCTACCTACCAAGTACTGGGATTAAAGGCATGTTCCATCATGTCCCACAACCTTAGGTTTTTATATCTCAGTCTTTAATGTTGAATATAAGTTGATAGAGAAGCATCCAGGCAGCATATGGCAAAATGACGCCAGAGCTGGGAGAGATGTGGGAAGTTTGCTGAGAAAAGTCTATGGCCTACATTGTTGTGAGTGAGTGGGTCCCATGACTGAGAGCAGAAAGGTACTAGAAGGCTGCAGGCAGGCTCCTATGCTCAGCTTTTCTCAGCTTCTTGATGGTATATTCCATCAAATACATCCTCATTACACGAATGGTGAATATCAGGGAGGATTTCCTCAAAAAGTCTAGTTGAGAAGAAAAGACAACTCCAATAACAAGAGCAAGCAACTACAAAATCAGTAAGAGAAAGCCACAAGAGCTTGGTAAGTGAATGGGATGCGCGCAATCTCTTGTGTAAGAGTAGCTAAATTAGGGTGTTTCAGGAACGCAACATCAAGGAAGCGCTTTGAACACTTCCCGCTTAGAAGTCAAGTTGTAAGTAGTCTTCGCAGGCAGTTGAAAGGTGATCGGTGGATCCTCTTTTGATCATGCCTTGCTGGAGTCAGTTCTCTCCTTCTAGCATGGAGATGGAACTCACTCAGGTCACCAGGGCTTGGTGGCAAGCACCTTTATTCCTTGAGCCATTTTGTGGCACTTTTTCCCCCCCTCTGTGTAGCTCTGGATGTTCTGGAATTAGTTCTGTAGACCAGCCTGAACTCAAACTCAGATCTGCTTGCCTCCGTCTCCCGGTGCTGGGATTAAAGACCTACACCACCGATGCCCAGCCCTATTTTGTTTTTGAAACAGAATCTCATGTGGTCCAGGCTAGCCTTAAATTTGTTCTGTGTAATAGAGGTTGAACTTGAACTTGTGATTCTCGGGCCTTTACCTCCTAAGTGTTAACATTAAAGGCATGTCCCACTATGTCTTTTTCTATGTGTGTGGGTGTTCATTTGTGCCAGGTCACATGCGTGGTGTTTGGTTCTCTTTCCACCATGTGGGTGGGACTCAAACTCAGGTTATCAGGCCCAATTTCCCATTTAATGGAAAATACGCAGGGAGAAGAGGTTATGTAAATAAAGTTGTAGAGAATATGAGAGAATTATTTCCAGGTACCATAAGGGTCACTTGAGGTTAGAGGCACTGGCTCCAGTAAAAAGAGCTAGACCGAGACATGGTTCAGGAAGATGCAAACCCCCACGATCAGAGGGAGAAACTGGGCTATGCCAGAACAAAACAGGAGTTGCAACTCCACTCAGAAACAAGGGAAAAGTCAAAGAGGGCAAAGGTTCAAAGATTCGCACAGGGGTCATTAGTCTAGATTCTAGATGAGTTCAGAAAACAGGTCCAGAGCAGGGAAGCACAAGGGGAAAGGGGAACCAAATGTTCAGAGCAGGGGCAAAGATCCCGGGTTAGCAATTCCAAGAAGCAGAAGTTCAAATGGAAGTAAAGTCTAGTCCAATCGGTCAGACCCAAGGCATTTTCAGTTCCTTCACTCTTAGAGCCTGGGTGGGATCCAGACTGCAGGTAGAGGTTGGGGTGGAACTGTGGGTGGTAAAGAGGCAGAGAAGGAAGCAGGCCCAAACCACAGAGCCATACTAAACCAGAGTTAAATAATGACAACATCCTATGGCTGATGTGCAAATCATGTGAACCCATTTGGGACACTCAAGTAGACCCTGGCTTCAGAGGCCAATCCACCCTGAGCAGGAGACCATGTCTGACCCCTATGAGGGTGGAAGAGCAACATTTCCAGCTTCAGAACCGCTCTGCTGACTTTCATGACTTTTGTCAGGTGTGGCTGGTGAAAAGGGGAGGCTACAATGGGGGAGTGTGAGTGTCAAGAGCATTCAAGTACCACAGTGATTACTGAGTAGCCTATAGCACGAATAATAAATGCTCAGAGACCGATACTGGGATTCAAGCTAAAGATCAGAAAAGCAAAGCAGTAAGCCACTAGAGAGACCTTTTACCTCTACCTATCTTCAGAACAAATGGGCAAAGATCCTGTCTTCAGGAATCCTCAGACTCCACACTCCAGTGAGTTCCCGCCTCTTCACTTTTATAATCCTCTCTCCAAGCCACATCACTCCTGTCTCCACCTTCCTAGAGCTGGGATTAAAGGTGTGTGACTCCAAAATACCGGGACTAAAGGTGTGAACCATCACCACCTGGATCTGTTTCTGATTGAGTTTGTGTACCCCAGGATAGCCTTGAACCCACGGGAATTTGTCTGCCTTGGTCTCCCAAATCCTGGGATTAAAGGCTTGTGCCACCACTCCCTGTACGGCTGACTAGTATGGTTGCTTTGCCCTCTGATCTTCAGGCAAGCTTTATTTATTAAAACACAAATAATATAACCATGATAGTAGCCAAATCTTTTACCTTTCTGCTTCCTGATACTGCTAACGCTGGACAGTAGTGCCAACTGAGATGTCAATAAGGTTAGATGATGATAAAAGATAAAAACAGAGCCTAGTGGTCGTGGCCCACGCCTTTAATTCCAGCACTCGGGAGTTCAGTGGATTTCTGAGTTTGAGGCCAGCCGGGTGGACAAATTAAGTTCCAGGACAGCCAGGGCTACACAGATGAAAGACAGAGAGCTGGTTGGTAGAGTCTGGGCTTTATGAACTCCTTTTCAAAGGAAAAAGGTGTGGCACAGGAGTTCAGAGAAAGCCAAGCCTGGAGGCTGACGATTAAGGCAGAGTGCCTAGAGTTTGAGGCCAGCCTGGGCTACAGAGCAGAAACCTTGTCACAAATAATAACAACAACAAAAAACCCAAAACCCGAGGCATCTACGGAGTAGCTGAGCTTTAGAAGCAAAGCAACCAACCAACCCTAAAAATCCAGATACCGTTTAGTTTGGGGTTGCTAAACCCTACCTGTAGGGCAGTGCTTGGGAAGATAAAGTAATTTAAGATTAGTTGGTTCACAAGATTGACTTGAAATAGCTTGGGAATTTAGGTTATTAAAATGGTCAGAATAGGTGAGGGTGGGGAAGGTGGAATTAATTACCCAGTCACCCGACTTCTACAAATATCTCATCAACTCGTTCCTCATCCTTGCTTTAATTCTGCCCAGCTTGTGCCTATCGCTCAGTAGCACGTCAGGGGGGCAGTGTTTCGTGAGAAGCGGCGTTAAGAACCAGGCAGGACTCGGAGACTTGAGAACTGCCCAAGCGCAATGACCAATACAATTGTAGTTCTTCCAAACTTCTGGGTTGTTTTTGGAGGTGATTCCCCCCTTCCGGTTTAGCAGAATTCCGACGCCCTACACGGCACCCTTCCACCCCAGTACATTCCCTTAGCCTGGGCAGGTCTCCACCCCCACCCGGACACACGTCCCTGAGTCCCGAGCCTCTTTCCCCATCCCCCCGCCTCTGAGCCACATTGTGAGCGCTCGCGCCCGAAGCAAGGCTACGGCGAGGGCAGTCGCAGGGCTCCAAGCCAGTCCCCTCTAGTGCGGCTGCACGTGTCCGTTCCCTGGGGTGGGGGAAATTGCTCTTCCCGCTAGGCTGCTGATTGGTGCCTCCCCCCCCCCTCCACCCTTCCCGCCACACACTCTACCCTCCAGCCGACACCGTTCCAGCCTAGCCAGCCCCGCCACCCTCTTCCCTGGGGAGAAGAGGAGGCACTCGGAGCGCTTCTGGAAGTACCGTTCTCCGATGGAATAAAAGCGCTCGAGAACAGGTGGAAAGCGCTTCGTTCCCCGGAGCCGCCCGCTCGTAGCGTGGCCAGCCAGCCCACTCGCTCGCCCGCACCACCCTCTGCCGCGCTCCTAACTGAAACCCCACACGTGCGCACGCCTGGAGCTAGCCCCCAGCCGGAGCACCACCCAGCGGGCCCTTTAAAAGGACTCGACCACTGAGGCCGCGTGGGGGTGGGAGAGACCCTTATTGTCCTCTGTCGCCAAAGTCGCCCAACTCCCCGGCCCCAAACACCTGCACCGCAGAGCGCTTCCCCCCCTACCCGCCCGCCTGCCGGCAGCGCGCGGCCCCCTCCGTGTCACGCGCGGCCCCTCCCGGGAGGGCGCGGCTGGCCCGCTCCCCCTCCCCCCCCGCCCCGGTGCAGCTGTCCGCGCCGGGGTGGGGGCGGGGTTGTTGTTGTGGTGCGCGCCGGCCCCGCCCCCTCCTCGTGGGCGGCCCCTCCCCCAGGCCTCCTCCGGGCCCCCTCCCCACCCCCAGCCCCATCTGTTTTCCTCCGCGCTGAGTGGATTATATTGTATGGGACTAGGGGCGGCCGCACGGCCGCGGCGGGACGGGGCGAGCGCGCGGCCCCCGCCGGCTGCCCGAGCAGCGGCCGCTTCAGTGACTCGGCCCGCCGCCCCCCGCCCGGCGCGCCTCAGCTTGTGCTCACGCCGAGCGGCGGGAGCCGCCGCGCGCTGAGAGGCGCTGCCCGCGGCCGGAGTCGGAGCGGGGGAGAGCGGGCGGGCGAGCGGGCGAGCGCGGCGGGGAGATGTGCCCGGAGGAGGGCGGCGCGGCCGGGCTGGGCGAGCTCCGCTCCTGGTGGGAAGTCCCGGCCATCGCGCACTTCTGCTCGCTCTTTCGCACGGCGTTCCGCCTGCCCGACTTCGAGATTGAGGTGAGTGGCGGGCGCTGCGCCCTTTCTCCGCGCTTCTCCGCGGGGAGTCGCGGGCCGCCGACTTGGCGCGGAGTGCGGGCGGCGAGGGGGCTCGGCGGCGGGCACGAGGCTGGCGACCGGCACGGGCTCCCCGCGGCCCCGCGCGCTCTCGCAGGCGGGGGTCGAGGCAGCTTTTGTCGGCGCGGGACCCCGGGGCTCTCCCGGGACTTCTGGGCCGGCCCGAGGGCGAGAGTGCGCGCGCGCTCCCCGCGGGAGCTGTTCGGACGGGGACGGGGTGCGGGCGCACGAGCGGGGGGCCGCTGCGGCCGGGCGGGAGTGGCCCCGGGCAGGGTCGGCGGTGCTCGGGAGACGCTCGCCCGGGGCGCACTTGGCCGACTGGCGGAGGCCCGTAACTCTCGGCTCTTTCAGTCAACTTCGGGCAGGCGGGGATGGGGCCTGGGCTTGGGGCGTTCTCCTTGTGGCACCGCCTGGCGCTCACCGTCGCTCGGGACGCCGAGGCTGTAGAGGGAAAGTTTGGGTACCCCCCCCCCCAAAAAAACCCAGCTCCTCTTCTGAGGAACGTGCAGTGCAGCTCTTCGGGTAGCTCGCTCTCTGAGTTGATTTCGCCACCATTATTCCCCCGGGCGAGCGAGGGAAGGGATGGCTTTCTGGCCGGGCCGAAGGTGCTTTGTGATAACTGGACTAAAATTGGAGGGTCCTAGCGGCAAGGACAGTGGCGGGAGTGTGGGAAACGGAATGTGTAACACGGCCCAAAGCAGCCGCAGCATCTCATCTTTATTTTTTTGGATGGAGGTGTGAAATAAATGATTGGTTGGCAGGTTGAGTTGCTTTCTTTCCTATGGTAATCTGTGTTGTGACTTAACCACCTTTTCTTGGGACAAAGGTACACGGAACTCTCGGTCAGTTTATTGTTTTCAGTTTTGTGGATGGCTTTACAATTGAAGTAGTCGAGATTAAAGTAATTTAATTGGAAGTTCTGACCGTTGTGATTGCCTCTCCACCCCCATGAACTTTGCTGTTAATTTGTTGACTCCTGGGGTCCTTGCACACCTTTATTTTTAAAGTCAGCTGTGTTTGCAGAAATATTATTTGCTTCTCCTATGAATGAAGCGTGGGAACTTGATCTTGTTGCGGACTTAGGAAATCGGAAAGCTAAAATGGTCCCAAGAGCTGGGTTAGGAGAATGAAAAGGACTGTAGATTGAAACTAGGTCCGCTCGTTGGCTTTTGGAGGTACTTTTAAACAATGCGAGTAGGTTGGTAGGATTCTTGAGTTCTTCAGGTCATGGACTTCTCCACGTTGTACGAAAAATTCACGAACCCTCAAAATAATTTGTTTACAAACTTTGAACATGGATGTAACGAACATTTTTGTGATGAAATTTTGTAGTGAAATCGGACTACAAAGACCAACGATTTGGGAATCTTAACGGGGAAGGAATACTTAACGCTTGTGATGTCCTGTGTTTCCTTTTAGTTGGTGGGAAATCCTGAGCAGTGTAATTAAATCCTGCTGCTCAAAATGGTGGCCGCCCTGTGTGGGGCACTGCTTGTGACAGTGCCTGTTGGGTGCTGGTAAACCTGTCCTCAGCCCTTTTCTTCATTAAGAAGAAGTAAGTAGATGTGCCGGATTACAGATTGAGTGCATTTGAAGAACACTGCCGTTGGGGGGAAAAATGCCACCTTTAAAAGTCCTTGTTTACCCATTTTGTTGATGGAAAAGTAGAGGAAACTCATTTTGCTTTAATTATTCTCACTATATTTAGAGTAACTTCTTAATTTCTATCCTAAGTAGTAAACGTGAGGTTTCTCAGTGTTAAATGGCCTAATTTCTCTAGGCAATGTAAGCTCTTACTGTCCTTTAGATGGTCTACATGACATGGTGTCTTTTAATTCTAGTTGTTAAAAAAATTTATGTTAGCCGGGCAGTGGTGGCGAATGCCTTTAATACCAGCACTCAGGAGGCAGAGGCAGGTGGATCTCTGTGAGTTCGAGACCAGCCTGGTCTACAGAGCTAGTTCCAGGACAGGCTCCAAAGCCACAGAGAAACCCTGTCTCGAAAAAAAACCAAAAAACCCACAAAATAACAATAATAATAATAACAAAAATAGTAATAATAATGTTGTATGGGTGTGTCTGTGTCAGGGAGTTTTGTGGAGATCAGAGGACAATTTGAGGAAATTGATTCTCTCCCTCTTATGAGAGCCCAGGAATCGAACTCAGGTTGTCTGGCGAGGTCCCATTTTCCTTCACAGGGAGCCTTAGCCCCTTTCTCTGATCTAGTGTTTCTTGAAACAGAAGAGACCCTCTTGTCAGTTAAAAGTTTGCGTATGCGCTATCTTAAAAACATTCAACCACGTTAATATCCTTTTTTTTCTTTTTTTTGGTTTTTTGAGGCAGGGTTTCTCTGTGGTTTTGGAGCCTGTCCTGGAACTAGCTCTTGTAGACCAGGCTGGTCTCGAACTCACAGAGATCCGCCTGCCTCTGCCTCCCAAGTGCTGGGATTAAAGGCGTGCGCCACCACCGCCCGGCCCACGTTAATATCCTGATTCCAACATTTACCCACTTTAAATACTACCAAACATTTCTCCCCTCCCCTATGGAGAAGATTAGTGAGTGTGTAATAAATGGTAATGACTATCTCCTCCTGTACCTGTAGTTCCTATATTTAATTTAGGGTTTTGAATAGTTATAAAAAAGATGAACATCCGCCCGGCCCACGTTAATATCCTGATTCCAACATTTACCCACTTTAAATACTACCAAACATTTCTCCCCTCCCCTATGGAGAAGATTAGTGAGTGTGTAATAAATGGTAATGACTATCTCCTCCTGTACCTGTAGTTCCTATATTTAATTTAGGGTTTTGAATAGTTATAAAAAAGATGAACTATCTAAAATTCTTATTCTCTAAGAAATTTGGCCCATCAACAATGCAGACAGAATTCCCCAAAGACACCATCAGTAAATTTGTTTTTGGTTTTCTTAGGTGATTTGAAACACATCAACTAGTTTATTAGTTAGACTTACAGTGCAGTGTTAGACTTTCTTTTAAAGTAAGAACATACCAGTGATGAGCTGTATGTACGTGGTGGGCACGTGGGAAATCTCTGTAGTTCTATTACACTTTTTTTTTTTTTTTTTTTTTTTTTTTTGGTTTTTCGAGACAGGGTTTCTCTGTGGCTTTGGAGCCTGTCCTGGAACTAGCTCTGTAGACCAGGCTGGTCTCGAACTCACAGAGATCCGCCTGCCTCTGCCTCTCTATTACACTTTGAAATGCTAGAAATAAGGAATATAAACTACCGAACAGTCAGAGTTGGACATCATTCCTTTAGAAAGCCAATTTTTAGTTGTATGAAAGATCGAATTTTTACCCTTTCCTCCCAGGCTGAATCCTTGGATTTATAGAAAATTTAGGAAGCAGAATCCTTAAGGATGTGGTTTCTATCAAAAGTGAAGCTAGCCGGGCGGTGGTGGCGCACGCCTTTAATCCCAGCACTCGGGAGGCAGAGGCAGGCGGATCTCTGTGAGTTCGAGGCCAGCCTGGTCTACAAGAGCTAGTTCCAGGACAGGCTCCAAAACCACAGAGAAACCCTGTCTCGGAAAAACTGAAAAAAAAAAAGTGAAGCTAATCTCTGAGCTAGGTGAAAGGCTCCAGGATTCTTGCTGCTATTCTGTAAGAGGTCGAGACCTCTCAGAGACTAGTCCCTAAAGTGGGGGTGTTTTTATTTTTGCATGTAAAAATAGTTTTGTACTATTAATTAATCTTTTTTTTTTTTTTTTTTTTGGTTTTTCGAGACAGGGTTTCTCTGTGGTTTTGGAGCCTGTCCTGGAACTAGCTCTTGTAGACCAGGCTGGCCTCGAACTCACAGAGATCCACTGGCCTCTGCCTCCCGAGATCATTTCTTTAAAAGAGTCAACATACTTGACTTCAGTGTGTGTAGGGGGTAGTGCTGGGGATTGAACTCAGGGTTTTATACACGCTAGGCAGGTACTGTGTCACTGAACAGTCTTTCCCAGCCCTTTTTTTCTTTCTATTCCTTTTGGGTTTCTTAGGACAGGGTTTCTGTGTTGCCCTGGCTATCTTGGAATTCACTGTGTAGACCAGGCTGGCCTGAACTCAGAGATCCACTTGCCTCTGCCTCCCTAGTGCTGGGATTAAAGGTATGCACCACCACCACCTGACATTTTCTGATTTTAAAAACTACACGAACATTATATAGAGCTTAAGTTTTTGAAAAATACAAATAAAAGAGTTAAAATAACTCAAGTCCCCAAATGGGGGAAAGCTGGTAACATAAAATGAAAAATCTTCTGTTACTGTGTTTAGAAAGTCCTGTATTCCAGATAGGTTTGTGCTAGCTTTTTCAGAAGAGGCTAGAATGTAGTTAGACTTTAATAGGTTAGAGATATTGCATTCAGTATTTAATTATCATTAAACATTTATTATATGTTACTTTTTTGATGTAATGGCACTGAACCCAGGGTTCTAACACATGCTAGGGACTAAACTACAACCCTGCCTAGTCCTTATTTTTTAAGAGTCTCACTCTGGGCCAGGCAGTGTTGGCGCATACCTTTAGTCCCAGCACTTGGGAGACAGATGCAGGTGGATCTCTGTGAGTTCCACGCCAGCCTGGTCTACCCAGTGAGTTCTAGGACAGGCTCCAAAGCTACACAGAGAAACCCTGCAGCCAAGGTTGGTGAAGAGCTTCTCTAGTATTTTGGGATATAGACATGAACCATCTAGTCATCAAAACTGCTCATACTTGGTCTCCTTGGCCATATTAGCTGATAATAGAATCCAGTTATATATGATTTAGTAAAAGCCAAATGTTTTGTATTTAATATTGTAGTGGATTAGTTGAGTTTATATTGATTTGAAACAAAGATATTTGAGCTTTTTGAAGATTTGATGTTTGTTCCAAATTGAAGTAAGGCAACATGGAACGGAATGATTTTCCATAACCTTATAGAGCAGTGGTTCTCAACCTGTGGGTCCCGACTCTTGGGGTTGAATGAACCTTTCACTGGAGTCTCCTAAGACCATTGAAAAACACAGACATTTACACTACAGTTATGAAGTAGCAACAAATAATTTTATGGTTGGGGGTCACTACAAGAGGAACAGTATTAGGGGGCATAACATTAGGAAGGTCGTTATAGAGAGATGATGGAGATGGGGCAGGGCTGGAGTGCTGCCTCCAAGTAGATGTTTAGAATGTTTACATGGGTTTGAGTGGTTTGTATACTAGCTGAAGCCTGATGAAATTTTTTTCTGCCTACCTTTCTTGCCTTACTGTTTTCTGCCTTGTGTCTTGTCTTCTTCCTAGTTGTGGTTGTGTGTCTGAAGTCCCCCTCCGCAGCATAACGTGGGGCCAATATATAGAGCTTTGTAATCTGTTTCTAGCCCCTTCATCAAGAGAATGAGCCATGAATTATAATTAACACAAGCAATAAGATTTGCTGAAATTTAAACGTGTTAGTTGTATCAGGTGTGTTCAGGGATGGGTAACAGATTTTGTTGATGTATAGGTACGAATGCTGTCAGGGTGGGGATTAGACTTAACATTTTAATCAAATTCTAAAAGAGATCTTTAAACTATTTGAAGATTAAATGAGATCTATATTGGAGCGGATAGTTCTATCATTCTGTGGACTGAACCTGGAGGACTATCTGTTCTAGATCAGCCTAGACCAAAAAAGTCCCCCCCCCCCAATGTAGAGTACCTAACTATAGGAAAGAATAGTTTTGTCTGATTAGGGAACTCAGAAGCTATTTCATGATTTCATGACCCAAGACTCACTGGACTAGGAATTACAAAAGTGTTTAGAAGTATGAGGGATCAATTCTAGGGCCGGGGCATAATCCAGCCACAACTGAGCCTATTCCCTCTCAGGAAACTTGGATTGTAATGGTGTCCTTAATTTAACTATTCCTGTGACCTGGAGCAGGTTAAAGTAATGTAGTAAGTGAGACATACAGTATTGTATACTTTTAAAATACCAACTCATTATCCTTAGCTGCCTTTAGCCAGGGGTAGAGGTTACCCTCGTTTTTACAGATGTGGAAATTGAAAGTTTGGCAAGGCTTGGTGTTTGCATAAGAATACCCACCTTGGTCCAGGGTTTTTACCCAAAGTCTCTGCCATTTTGTCAGTTCTGTGGAGATTTTCAGTTTCTATAGTGAAAACAGATTCTGTAGTGCAAGTCTGGAGTTTCTTGGTTCAAAAGATCCTTTATTGTACATTAGGTGTGTATATGATGCGTATGTATTGCATATGTGGGGGTCAGAGGACAAGATGGAGTGCTGGTCTTGGCCTCACCTTGTTTGAGATGTCCGGTGGCCCTAAGATGTGTTCTGGGGATCTCATTAGGTTTCCATGGCAAGCATTTTATAAAACCACTCAACCATCTCCTTACCCCATTTTTTTAGTTTTATTTTTGAGACTTTTTATTTTATTTTATTATTTTTTTGAGACAAGGTTTCTCTGTGTAGCCCTGGCTGTCCTGGAACTCACTTCTGTGGACCAGGCTGGCTTTGAACTCTGCTTCACCTGCCTTTTCCTCTTGAGTACTGGGATTAAAGGTGTTTACCACCACCGCGAGATGAGACAGGGTCGTGTTTTTTTACTCTGTAACCCAGGCTGGTTTTAGAATTTGCTATAATTCTCTTGCCTTAGCCTTTTGGGAATGCTGAGTCAAGAGTGAGTCCTGTTGTCTGCTGGAGATTATTTCTATTAACAAACATCTATAAAGCATCTGTGCTAGCAGGGTATGAGCTGATGGAGGTACTGCTATGTGTATAACACAAAAAAATAGGTGCTCTCTGGGTGGGCTAGATGCCTCAGTGCCTGAAAGGGTTAACAGCCGGGCGGTGGTGGTACATGCCTCTGAGGCAGAGGCAGGTGGAGCTCTGAGGCCAGCCTGGTCTACAAGAGCTGGTTTCCAGGACAGAAACTAGGTTCCAAAGCTACAGAGAAACCCTGCCTCGTGGTGGGGGTGGGGATGGGGAAACAACAACAAGAAAAACAACAACCAAGCTTGAAGACTTGAATTTGAGCCTTGAACCAACATGGTAGGTAGGAGGAGAGAACCAACCCCTTCAAGTTTTTCCTCTGACCTCCATGTTTTGAGCATTGTACACACATATATACACACTAAATTTTTTTCCTGAGACAGGGTTTTTCTGTTAGCCCTAGTTATCCTCAAACTCAGTAGAACTGCCTGCCTCTATTCCAAGAGTTGTGATTATAAAGGTGTGAGCCACAATGAACAGATAACACAAAATAAATCAATAAAAATAAAATTTAGAAAGTACCTGCCCTCTTAGTGAACAAATGCTACAATACGTCCCAGGGTCTAGGACGTGAAGTCTAGGGAAGTTTGTAAAGAGAGGAAAACGGGTTGGTAACTTGCTGAGATAGCATTGAGTGGAACTGAGATAAGTGCTTTAAAATTATTTAAAGATGTGATTTAAGGGTGTGGTGACACACTCCTTTAATCCCCTCACTTTGGAGCAGTGCAGAGTTCAAGGCCAGCCTGGTCTACTGAGCCAGCCAGGACTCTATACAAGGCCCTGTTTCAAAAACAGAAACAAGTTCTTTTTAAAATTATTTTTATGTGTATAGGTATTTCTCCTGCGTGCATGTGTCTGGTGCCCTCAGATGCCAGAAGAGGATGTAGGATCCTCAGGACTGGAGTTGCAGAAGGCTGTTAACCATCACATGGGTGCTGAGAATCAAACCTGGGTGTTCTGGAAGACAGCAAGGGCTCTTAACTGCTGAGCCATCTGTCCAGTCCCCTTATACAGTGTATTTAATGTAAAACATGTGGTGTGTATTCTGGATTGGCTTAGAACTTGTAGCTATCATCTTATTACAGTTGTGTACTGTCTTGGTACATGGGAGACCATTTTTAAAACCTTCTGCTTTCTATCCTCTTGAAGAGTCAGAATCCCCTTTTCATCTATTGAGGAAAGATAAGAACAGGATATGAGTTACAGAAGGGCCAGTCCGTAATGCAAGTTGGCGATATCCTTTTTTAATGGAATCCTCACAGAGTAATGTGCTGTCACCTTTTTGGTTTTTCAAATATTTTAAGAGGAGAGGCTTTGTAGCTTCCTGCCCCCCTCTGGGGGGGTGGACTTCAGAGGAGAAGTTGGGACCTCCTACAGTTGTAGAAAGATTGGTTCCCCTCTCATCCATGAAGGACACTCCATGTTGGTTTGGTGTTTGTTTGCCTTATCACTGACGGTAAATTCAACCTTGCTTCATTTTCTGGAACACAATTAGAAAAGCCTAAAATTCAACTTAGATAGTAGAGCTCTTGATTGGAAAGTCTTTTTGTTTTGTGTTGTTTTGTTTTGCCAGGATTTCTCTGTGTTGACTTGGCTGTTCTGAAACTCTGTAGACCAGGCTGGCCTCCAGCTCACAGAGATTTGCCTGCTTATTCCTCCCACGTGGATAGGAAAGTTTTAAGGTGGGCTTCTTGGGATGCTAAGGATCCAGAATATGAGGCTTTCTGGCAGACTGTGGAAACCATCAATGCGGAGGCAAAGTGTAGCATGTAGACAACTAGACCTAGAACCTCTGACAGGCCAAGTCCAGACTATTACATTTCAATTTGTGAACACATTTTTAAAAGGTGCTAGACACCTGGATTGTGGTTCATCCTTGTCCCCTTATATAAAGTTGTGATATTAGGAAGATTAATTCTGTTTCAAATTTGTTTTATTTTTATTTAGATTTAATTTATTTATTATAGATACAGTATTCTGCCTGCATGTATGCTTGCAGACCAGAAAAAGGGTACCAGATCTCATTACAGATGGTTGTGAGCCACCATGTGGTTGCTGGGAATTGAACTCAGGACCTCTGGAAGAGCAGCCAGTGCTCTTTACCTCTGAGCCATCTCTCCAGTCCCTAGTTTCAGATTTGTAACATGAGAATTTCAAGCTAGCTGATTCCTGGCTATTTCCTAGGAGGGACCATTCCTTAGTATGCCTAGTACCATTGACGCAAGCAAATTATCATAGGGTAGCATGGGTTAAACTCAAGGTTACTACCTATACTCCACAAATTTATTGTACTAAATAGAAGGTGCAAATCTATACTTGCTTGGTATGTATGCTAATTACATGAATGTTTTTCTCTTTCAGTGGAAACTTGCCTGCAAGTAAGCTTCTTTGATAGGAAGCTTGACATTTTCATTATTGCTATTCTCAAACTGACAGGTTTTAATGTTTGAGATTTGGAGGGATTCTGGAGAATGAGTGCCCTAAATTTATTTATTTATTTATTTATTTATTTATTTATTTATTGGAGACAGGTTTCTCTGTTTAACAGCCCTGGCTGTCTTGGAACTCATTTTGTAGACCAGGCTCGCCTTCAAACTAGGAGAACTTCCTGCCTCACTCCCCATTGCTGGGACTAAAGGCATGCACCACCACCGCATCCAGCTTCTGAAGGAAATTTTGTTTGTTTGGTTTTTGAGACAGGATTTCTCTATAGCTTTGGAGCCTGTCCTGGAACTAGCTCTAGTAGACCAAGATCTTGTAGATAGAGATCCACCTGTCTCTGCTTCCTGAGTGCTGGTGTTAAAGGCGTGTGCCACCACCACCTGGCTCTGAAGGAACTTTTGAAGGGTTTAGGTTGCTTCCTGGTATTGCAGGTGTCAGACAGCTGGTAACAGATACTTGGGTTAGCATCTCCCCTGTCCTTCCTTTCTCTTTAGAATGGGTCTCACCATGTAGACCAGATTGCCCTCAAAAATCACAAAGTACTGCTGCCGCTGCCTCTTCAGTGCTAGTATTAAAGGTGTGTGCCACCATACCTGGTGATAAATGGATTATTTTGGTTTGGAGAGAACATGGCATTGTGATGTTGACTAAACTAGGCTAGTGTACTTTGGAGCATTCTATGTTTCTTGTATGGAAACACTGGGCAGTGCTGGCACATGCCATTAACAGCACTAAGGAGTCAGAGGCAGGTGAATCTCTGTGAGTTCCAGGACAGACAGGCTATACAGAAGAACTCTGCCTCTAAAACAACAACAATAAAACAGCAACAACAAAAAAAGAAAAAAAAATAATATTTTAACTTGCTCACTTATCTTTGGCTTTTTACCTCTTATCAGTGGTTTGTAGCTCTTCCCTTCCTTCAGTCTCTTCCCATAGAGCTGGATCTTAGGATGGGGATGCTGGGCAAGCACTGAGCTACACCTCCAGCATGCTGAGTTTTCTTAACATTTCCTTTTAACTGTGCCTGGGACTTGGCCACCCTTCTTTTGTTTTTCCTTTCATTCCATTGTTGTGCTCAACTCCTGTTGTGTGCTAGGGCCTGCTCTGGGCATGTGTTGGAGGAGGGGTCGAATTTTTAGGCCTGTATCAAGGTGCTAAATCCCAGAATTCATAGTATTAAGCTGCTATGAAGTCAGTCACTGCTGTAGCTTAAATGCTTTTTTTTTTTTTGAAATACATGGTTCTTGGAATTCTTCCAAAGGCATATAATCTCAGAATAATACTCTTGTGTTCTGTGTCTTGTGCATCATTAGCTATATGCAGGTTTCAAATGTAATTACATAACAACACATGAGGACTAGTATTTATTTTCATGTTTAAAGTTTCTGACCTCATCAACCTTTATGAAGGTTTACATTTTACCTATGGTAGGTTTGCTGGAGTAACTGACTTGAAGGGTAGTAGGTCGGAGTATGTGGTCACCTTAAGTATACATTGATACTGTTCATGTTCTGCTAATCCCATCAGAAAGTCAGTGTAAAAATGGAGCAGTGATTTGGCCACAATGATACCAACCCTTTCACTTATTAATTTCTAAGACTGGAGTAACGACTTAGAACTGAGAAAACTGTTAAACAGTCTTGTTGACTGGAGTAGTGATTCTGTTTTCATTCTGGCTAGTTCCTTTTAATGAATGATCATTGTTTCTGCAACAATGGCACTTGGGACAGGTTATTTGCCTGACAGAAAGTGTGTTAAATTAACAGATGTGCTCCTTTGGGGATCCCTTTTCTTCTCCATTTCCTTTGTGTCTCTTCTCCTCCTGAAAGGTTATTCTTGGGTTCTTTGGGTATGAGCAGTTCTTGTAGAACAAAGAGAATTTCACTTGGTATAGTAACTGGAATTTTTGACCCATTCTTTGGGTAGTATTGGTTTGAGTTACTATCCCATACACACGTGCTACTACTATTACTGGTTTATATTATTACTGTGTGGTGTGCGCGTGGTGGGGGAGACAGAAACAGCTTGTGCCCTTGTGTATGTACCTGTGGAAGCCAGAGGTCACCTTACAGATGTTCTCCTCAATTGCTTTCCACCATTAAAAAGTTTTATTTTATTTTAATTTAAATTATTTATTTACTTATTTATTTTATTTCGTTTTTTTCCTGACAGGGTTTCACTGTGTAGTGATTAATGATGTGTACCACCACCGCCTTACAATATTTATTTTTATTGTATGTGTGTTGGTGTTTTGCGTGTGTGTCCCCTGGAACTGGAGTTACAGTCAATTGTGAGGTGTCATGTGGATGTTGGGAATTGAATCTGGGTCCTCCGGAAGAGCCATCAGTGCTTTTAACCATTGAGCCATCTCTCCAGCTCTTAACTTATTTTTTTTTTTTTTAGATTTTATTTTTTGTTTATTATGTATACAGTGTTCTGCCTGCATGTATGCCTGCAGGCCAGAAGAGGGCACCAGATCTCATTACAGATGGTTGTGAGCCACCATGTGGTTGCTGGGAATTGAACTCAGGACCTCTGGAAGAGCAACCAGTGCTCTTAACCTCTGAGCCACCTCTCCAGCCCCTCTTAACTTATTTTTGAAACAGAGTTTACTTATGTAGTCCTGGCCAGCCTAAACTTGCTATGTAGACCAAACTGGCCTTGAGTTTACAGAGCTCTTTCTGCCTCATTGTGAAGTTTCTGGTTGGCCTTGAACACACCATCTTCAGCCATTTTTGCCACAAAGGTATTGTCTTATATAATCATAGTACAGTTATCAAAGTCAAGGAATTAATGAGTAAGATCTGTTGACAGTAGCAATATCAAGTGCTGCCAACTGTCTTAATGATATGTGCAATTCACGTAACATTTTCTATAACATTATTATTATTATTATTTATTTTTTTAAAAGATTTATTTATTTATTTATTTACTTATTATGTATGTATACAATATTCTGCCTCCGTATATGCCCACACGCCA
This sequence comes from Microtus oregoni, assembly GCF_018167655.1. NCBI lineage: Eukaryota > Metazoa > Chordata > Mammalia > Rodentia > Cricetidae > Microtus > Microtus oregoni. The sequence goes on from NW_024543061.1 coordinate 61,776,859, forward strand.
GAGGAGGGCGCCAGATCTCATTACAGATGGCTGTGAGCCACCATGCGGTTGCTGGGAATTGAACTCAGGACCTCTGGAAGAGCAGCCAGTGCCCTTAACCACTGAGCCATCTCTCCAGCCCCCTATAACATTATTTTTAATTTAAGGCAGCTCAGGCACACTTCAAACTTGCTCTTTAGCCAAGGGCCTCCTTAAACTTTGACCCTCCTGTTTCCATTTCTGTAGTGTTAGAATTTACAGACAAGTGCTGCAGTATTTGATTTTTTTTTTTTTGTTGTTGTTGTTATTTTGTTTGTTTTTAAAACAGGGAATCTCTGTGTAATAGCCCTGGCTATCCTGAAATTTACTTTGTAAACCAGGCTGGCCTTGAATTCACAGAGATCCCTAGTCTGCCACCACACCGGCCATTATGTAGCTTTGGGTATCCTGGACCAGACTGGCTTCCAGCTCCCAGGAATTTGCCTGCCTCTGCCTCCCATAGTGCTGTGGTGTATGCCATCATACCCAACTCCCACTTTTAAAAGCAGAGTAGCAGTGTCAGGTCTGGTGGAACATGCCTTTAATTCTGGCATTAAGGAGGCAGAGGCAGGTGGATATCTTGAGTTCAATGCCTGGGATAGCGAGACCCTGCTTCAAAACAAATGAACAAAGAAATAAAACAAAGCTGATTTTTAGTGTCTGAAGTGTCAGCTGTTTTTAGTGTGTGAATATAACTAATAAAAATCTTTCTTGGAAGATTTATCTAGCGTGAGTGTAGAGCTCAGTTTACATTTTTTCTTTTTGTTTTGAAGAATTTCAAGCATGCAGGGAAATTAAAAACAAGCAGAATTGAGCCTTTGTATGTCTTTTGACTTTAGATTCACCAATTATTGTTAACATTTTGAGACTTTAACTGTTGTTCTTTTGTGAGCCAGGCTGTGAGTTGACACTTCACCTTTCAATCATTTGGTATGTGTCTAAGAATAAGACCCTTCTCTTTTCACTATGACCATAAAATCATATTCACATTTGGGAAAGTGACAATAAGTGTAGTAACATGTACTTAGCAATCTATATTCAAATATCCTGAGTTCTCACAGTGTTTTAATAGATGTTTACCATACTTCCAACTTGACTGTTATATTAGGAGTTATTAGTATGTAGTAATTATATATAGTAATGATTTTTTTTTTTTTTTTTTGGTTTTTCGAGACAGGGTTTCTCTGTGGCTTTGGAGCCTGTCCTGGAACTAGCTCTGTATACCAGGCTGGTCTCGAACTCACAGAGATCCGCCTGCCTCTGCCTCCCGAGTGCTGGGATTAAAGGCGTGCGCCACCATCGCCCGGCTATAGTAATGATTTTCATTATTTCATATTCATATTATGTATAACGTATTTTAATCATATTCACCTGTTACCTAGCTACCTCAAATCTAATCAGAAAGTAGTGGTTAATCCCACAGTAGTGATGGATGCCACTGTTACACCAATAAGCATACCTTGCTTAGCAGGTCATAAGAATAGCATACAAGTCTCATAGGTAAGTATAACCATCAGCATAAGCAGCATGCATAGTACCTTACGTGAAGGTGAAGGCTTCCAGTTCAGTCCCAGCTTGATTTCTGTGTCCTGTAACCAAAGTATGGTTTTCAGCAATAGCGCATCCCACAAGATGTAACAGTAGTTTGTAGTTTTAGGAGACATAGCTGTGCCCCCTCCCCCCCCACACCTACCTAGGAAGTAACCTACCTAGGCACTGGGTTTTCTTTAATAATCGTATGGCTACTGGGAGCTGCTTTACCCACATAGCATAGGTACTTCTGTTCAAATTTAATTTAGAAAGTGGTTGAATGAGAATGTATGTATGTATATCTCTTGGGGATAGTACTCATGTCAGGTTTGTTGACAAGTGACTAACTATTCACTGCATAATCCTGCTGGACCCAGACTTCCAAAAATTAGTATTTTAAGAGATTTTATACAGGTACATATGTTTAAAATTTCCTTCCTTATACTCTCCTGTCCGCCCTTTCTTTCTCTTCCCCCTCCCATGGTCCCCTTTTTCCTCTTAGGCAGTTTTACTTCTACTTTGAAGTCATATATACACGTGTGTATGTGTGTGTGTATGTTACATACACATGATTTCATGTATCTGTATAAAATCTAGGAACTACAAATGGAAGAGAATATAGTTATCTTCTGTGATTATCTCCACTGTATAACATTTATTTTCCTACAAACAATATAACTTTGTTCTTTTTTGAGACAGAATTTCTCTGTGTGTAACTTTGTTCTTTTTTTTATAATATTTTATTTATTTATTATGAATACAATGTTCTGTCTGTGTGTATGCCTGCAAGCCAGAAGAGGGCACCAGACCTCATTACAGATGGTTGTGAGCCACCATGTGGTTGCTGGGAATTGAACTCAGGACCTTTGGAAGAGCAGGCAATACTCTTAACCGCTGAGCTATCTCTCCAGCCCCCACTTTGTTCTTTTTTGAGATAGAATTTCTCTGTGTAACCCTGACTGTCTTGGAACTAGCCCTGTAGACCAGGCTGGCCTCCATCTCAGAGATCTGCTTGCTTTAGCCTCCTGAGTGCTGGGATTAAAGGCCAGGACCACCTGGAGGGTTTTTTTTTTTTTTTGGAGACAGGGTTTTTCTGTAGCTTTGGTGCCTGTCTTGTAACTCATTGTGTAGACCATGCAGGCCTCGAACTCAAAGAGATCCACAGACCATGCAGGCCTCAAAGACAAAGAGATCCATCTGTCTCTGCTTCTCAAGTGCTGGGATTAAAGGTGTGCGCCCCTGGAGTTTATTTTTAAAGTTTTTGTTGTGATGTGTCTAGTGTACACATTCCATGTATGTCTGTGAGTTTCAGGAATTGAGCCCAGGTTATCAGGTTTTGTGCAGCATCTTTGTTACTTTTCTGTTGTTACAATGAAACACCTTGACCAAGGTAATTTATTGTTTGTTTGTTTGTTTCCAGACTGGGTTTCTCTAGCTTTGGAGCCTGTCCTGGAGCAAGCTTTTATAGACCAGGCTGGCCTTGAACTCCCCAGAGATCTACCTGCCTCTGCCTCCCCAGTACTGGGATCAAAGGTGTGGGCCACCACTGCTTGACATCCCAAGTAATTTGTAAAAGAAACCTTTAGTTTGGGATCACAGTTTCAGAGGGTGACTCCATGACCATTATGGAAGGGTACATGGTACCGGGCAAGCATGGTGCTGGGGGAGTAGCCAAAAGCTTGCGTACATCTTGCTAGAAGTACATAGTGAGGGAGAGAGAACTTGGAATGGCTTGGGCTTTTGAGACCTCATAACCTGCCCCTATTGACAACACTTCCTCCAACAACACCACACCTCCTAATCCTTCCCAATCAGTTCCACTAACTGGGGACCAAGCATTCAAATACATGAGCTTATGGGGCCGTTCTCATTCAAATCACTACATGAAGCAAACACCTATTATATTACCTAGGAGATGTGTCACTGGTTCTTTGTTCTTTATGGCTGAAAAAAAAAATCTGTTGCCAATATACCATTATCTTTTTGTTCATTCCTGTGTTGTTGGACATCTAGATTAGTTCCATAATTTGGTAAATGTGAGTATTCCAGTCTTCCAAGGTCTGCTTTCCCACCCTTGTGACCGTCCCCCAAAAAAAGAGAAGAAAAAGGAAAAGAAAACCAAAAAAACCACGCCCAATTTGTGTTGCCCATAGTCTCACTGGAGTATGGTCTAACTCCTGGTGACCAGCCCCTTAAAGAAAACTGAGTCCTTCCCCATCCACACTTCCCATCAGAAGCCATCAGTTGTGGAGAGCTAGCCTTTAGCATCCTTATCACAGTTTTTAAAGGTTTTCTTCGGGGCTGGAGAAATGGCCCAGCGATTAAGAACACTGGCTACTCTTCCAGAGGACCCGGGTTCAATTCCTAGGACCCACAATGGCAGTTTGCAACTGTCTGTAACTCCATTTCCAGGGAATCCAACACCCTTACACAGACATATATAGAGGCCAAACACCAATACACATAAAATAAAATTTAAAAAAAAAAACAGTTCTCTTCAATGACTTTCTGTCTAGGCTGTTTCTTTTTGTGGGGTGGGGTGGAGGTTGTCACAGAAGCCTTCTATGTTTCATAACAGAGTCTGCAGTTATCAATACCACTGCAAAAGTAGCTCAGGGGAGTACTTTTAAGTGGGTTGAAGTAAAGTTGACTATTCTCATAATAGGTAAAAAAATGGGTAAAATGATTTATATTTCAAGCTGTAAAAGTTAAACAACAACAGCAACAAAACCCCACAGCTTCTTGGAGTAACACTAGTCCACACAATGCTCGAGTTGTAGACAAGCTGCTTACTTTCTGAGTCTCAGCTTCTTCATTGACAGAGTTATTCATTGCTTAGTCCTGGGAGTTAAGATGAAATTTGAAATAACAAAGGTCTCAACCTACTTAGTAGTAGTTAGTATTAATGGTAATAGTATATTTTTCTTAAATATTTATTTAAAACTAAATGTAATTTATGTTTTGTATCTGACTTTTGTCTACATGGACACATATGCATTGTATCGTTGGATGTCAGAGGCCTCAGATCTGGAACTGGAATTAGGGATGGTTGTGACCTGTCAAGTGTATTCTGGGAATACAGTTGGGGTCCTCTGTAAGAGCAAGTTCTCTTAACCACTGAGTTATCCCTGTAGTTCCATGTATTGGTTTGAATAAAAATGGCCCCCTAGCCTCCTAGTAAGTGGCACTATTAGGAGGTGTGGTCTTAGATATGGTCTCATTGGAGAAAGTGTGTGTGTGTGTGTGGCTCGAGCCAGGCCCAGTGTGACTCTTCCTGTTGTGGGCTGATCCAGATGTTGAATTTTGGCTCCTTTTCCAGCTCCATGTTGTGTTTCCTGCCATGATGACAATAAATTAAACTTTTAAATTGTAAGCCATCCCCAATTAAATGTTTTCCTTTATAAGACTTACCATGGTCATGGGATTTCTCACAGCATAAACATTCCACTATTTATTTCTTATTTGTACGTGAATGCCTACAGGAGACCAGAAGAGGGTGTTGTATCCCTTGTATCTGGAGTTACAGTTGGTTGTGAGGTCTCCAGTGTAGGTAGATGTTGGGAGTCAAGCTCAGGACCTTAGGAAGAGCAGGAAATGGGGGGGGACAGTTTTGTATTTTGTCAACTATGTTTTAAATAAATGCTGATTGGCTGGCAACCAGATAAGGAGTAGAGGTAGGGCAAGGAGAAAAGAATAATTCTGGGAAGAAGGAAGCTCTTTCTGCAGTCCTGCCCAGACCACCAAAGAAGCAGGATGTGACCTGCCCTGCTAAGAAAGGTACTGAGCCATGTGGCTAACATAGATAAAAATAATGGGTTAATATAAGTTATAAGAGCTAATACAAAGCCTGAGCTAATGGGCCAATCAGTTTATAAATTATGTAGACCTTTGTGTGATTTTCTTTGGGGGTTAGCAGCTGTGGGATCTGGGCGGGAAAGAAGCCCCAACAATCAGGCCCTCATGTTACAGAATGGCACCCAATGTGTTTTGTTTGTTTGCTTTGTTATTTATTCATCTACCCACCTATTTATTTATCTATTTGTTTGTTTATTATTTACCTCTGAGACAGGGTTTCTCTGTGTCACAGACGTGGTTGTTCTGGAATTTAGAGATCCTCCCACCTCTGCCTTCCTAGTGCTGGCATTAAAGGCATGTGCCAGCATTGCCTGCTTTGGGTAGTGATAGTATTACATTTCTTTTTAATTAATTCTAATTTCTTAGATAATTTCTGCAGAGTGGTGGTGGTACATACCTTTAATCTCAGAGGCAGAGGCAGGTGGATCTCTGAGTTTGAAGCCAGCCTGGTCTATATAGAGTGAGTTCCAGAGTGTCCAGGATTATACACAGAGAAACCCTGTCTTGAAAAACAAAACAAAACAAGTGAACAAAGAGAGGTAGCTCCTATACCTGGTGGGGGAGGAGAAATAATAAGACAAATAATACACAATCTAAAACATCTATTTAGAAATCATAGTGGTGGCTCAGTGTGGTGGCATATGTCCTTAATCCCAGCACTCTGGAGGGGGGGAGGGGGAGGGAAGGAGAGGGAGAGAGAGAGAGAGATATGGGTGGGCCTCTGAGTTCTAGCTGGCCCCTCTGCACAGGGAGTTCTAGGACAGCCAAGGTTTCATAGTGGACTCCGTGTCAAATCAAAACAAGACACAAGACAAACAGACAAAAGGAAAACAACCAAGCTCTAAATCCCTAAATATATAAGATGTATACAGTTAAAACATTATTTGGAAATTGCTGTACATGGTTGTAGTTACAGCAATGGGATCTATTTGAAATAGGCCTAAGGTATAGTCTGTATATAGTGTAAATATTTATTTATTAAGTAGGAACTGATCTTTGCAGCGTAGAAAGTTCACTTTGCTATAGAATGGGCAAGGAATGAGGTGAGATGATGGCCTGAGAAGTACAGGCCATGTTAACAGTCTTATGGGACAGTTTAATTATAGTTTTGCAGTAGGTGGTTGTGAATACAGACTTGGCACTGAGAAGAGGAGTTGTTACCTGGAGGAATGGCAGTTAAAACTACAGATTTCAGACCATTGAGATGCTCAGTGGATAAAAGCACTTGCTGTACAACTCTGGCCTGAGTTTGATTTTTGGGTCTTACAGTAGAAGGAGAAGACCAGCTTCACTTACACATACCGTGAACATACACAGTAGTCACTTAAAAAGTTTAAAACCCACCTAAAATTAGAACGGATTCAAGAAAGTTGTCCTCGAACCTTTGCACACACTCCTCAATCACAGACACACACACTTGCACATACAGTACTAGCTGTTACTAGTCACCAGACGATGTGTGCCAGGGGTTGTAAATACATGAATTATCTCATTTGGTGTCTGTAAGACAATATATATATATATATATATATATATATATATTTTTTTTTTTTTTAATTTATTTATTTTTTTTTTTTTTGGTTTTTTCGAGACAGGGTTTCTCTGTGGCTTTGGAGCCTGTCCTGGAACTAGCTTTGTAGACCAGGATGGTCTCGAACTCACAGAGATCCACCTGCCTCTGCCTTCCGAGTGCTGGGATTAAAGGCATGCACCACCATCGGCCCGGCTAAGACAATATTTTTATGATAATATTGTAACTTATAGGATTTAATATAGGCTAAGAAATCAAAGAGCCACAATTGGACAGGACTGAACCAGATGCTGTTATTCCACGTGTAGTCCCCAGAAAATCTTAAGTGAGCTTGTGCAATGTTATTGTCTAGGCCTCATTCTGGAGCTACTCACTTTGGTTCAGCATTTAAAAAAAAGTTGTCCATGTAATTTTGAACGCACATTAAAATAAGAAGACCACAGACAGGGGTCTGAAGTGTGAGCTTATGAGGTCATCATGGGTGGTACATGGGCAGAACTCCTTTGTGATGCAGGAAAAAGCTTAGTAGACCCTACCTCCAAACTTGTACCTTTTCCGTGATGACAGTTCTCTTTTCTTTTTCTGTATCTATTTTTCTTCTTTGGGTGAGGCAAAACACCAAATGAACATAAAAATAAATGTTAAAAACAACTCAGTTTAACACAGTATATTACATTTAGTTGTCTTGTCTCCTTAATCTGTCCTTGTCACTTACAATGGATTTGTCTGTTGATGGTACTTTGTTTTCTGGGTTTTGTAATATTAAATATTACAAAAAATCTAGGTGCTCATTCTGATGTTTACTGACATTCTTCAGATTAACTTTTGTGTCCTTTAGATAAATGTTATTCCTTGGTAGGCCGCGCCGATTTTATTTACTTACTTACTTATTTATTTATTTATTTATTTATTTGACCTTCCTCTTCCTTCGACAGGGTTTTTCTGTGTATAATGTATCACATGACAATGATATTAGCAATTTAAATTGTAATAAAAGAACCCCCGATTGCTCAGGCCATGTCTATAAAGTAAAATCTGATTTATAGCCAATAAAATTGAAATAGCTTGTAAATTGATTGTTACTCAATACATTCTGACACTGGAAAAAATAAACATTTCAGAGCACTTATGACACTCCATAAAATTTAATGCCTTATCTTTTCCTTTTCTTCTCTTCTCTCTCTCTCTCCCTCTCTCTCTCTCTCTCTCTCTCTCTCTCTCTCTCTAACATCTTGTGTTTATTAGCTACTCACTTGTGTGGTGAAATGTGAATTTAAGTTTTTTTTATTTTGTTTTAGGATTCATTTTTAATTTTTATTCTTTTGAGATTATAGTATCACTACATCATTGCCTCCTTCCCCCTTTTCCTCCAAACACTTCCATGTTGTCCTTGTTAAAATTCTTGGCTTTTGTTGTTTTTTTTTTTTTTTTTGTTTGTTTGTTTTTTTTCGAGACAGGGTTTCTCTGTGGCTTTGGAGCCTCTCCTGGAACTAGCTCTGTAGACCAGGCTGGTCTCGAACTCACAGAGATCCGCCTACCTCTGCCTCCTGAGTGCTGGGATTAAAGGCATGCGCCACCACCGCCCGGCTTTGTTGTTTTGTTTTTTGTATTTGGAGTGTCAGGGTTTCTCTCTGTAACAGCCCTGGCTGTCCTGGAACTTGCTTTGTAGACCAGGCTGGCCTTTAACTCGCTGATACCTACCTGCCTCTGCCTCCCTGGGATTAAAGGCATGTGCCACTACTGTCCAGCATCTTGGCCTCTGTTTTTTTTCTCCGTTAATTGTTGTTACACACGCACTCTCACACATATATAGCTAAATACATAGGTACAACCTGCTCAGTCTGTACAATGTTACTTGTATGTATGTTTTTAGAACTGACCATTTGGTATTAGATAACCAGTTGATGTGCTGGGGAAGACTGTTTCTACCACCCCCAGCGTTTCTTAGTTTGTAATTCTTTGTAGAGGACTACAGGATAATTGAAGTCAAGAGCAGAGAAAGACCAGGTGCAGGGTCAGCTGACATGGTGGTGCATGCCTTTAATCTCGGCATTCAGGTTGCAGAGGCTGGTAGATTTCTGCAAATTCAAGACCAGCTTGGTCTGGTCTGCATAAATAAAGTTCTAGGACAGCAAGAGCTGCATAGAGAACCCCCGTCTTACAGAGAGTCTCTATAAATAGCTGACTATTATTAATGAACTCAGTCACAGAGCTCTTGAGGAAGCAAAGAGCCTTCAAAAGCACACAGCCAAGTCTAGACCAGATTCCTCTTTTTGCCTTCTTACATTAGTATTTTTTGATATTTTTGTTCAGCTCATGTTTAGGTAGTCATGTTGGTGAGACTTCATGAGTGTAAGTTCTGACATTTGTAGGAGACACAGTCTCTCAGGGATTTCTCTGATGTTTTGGCTATTACAGTCTTTTCACCTCTCAGTGTTCCCTGAGTCCAGAAATTGTATTGTAGATGATCTATTAGGATTGGGTTCCACATCTTGGTAGATTAAAGATTTGTTTAATGTATATGAATATTTTGCCTGAATGTTTGTCTGTGCAAGTACATGCTTTGATGTCAAATGAGAGCCTCAGGTCACAAAAACAAAGTAGAGGGCCTCAGGTCCCACAAAAACAAGTAGATCCATTTCTTTGGGTCTTTGCTGAGGTTTAAAGGGAGCCTCACTCACTCATGCTAAGCCATGAGCTTAGCTCCAGAATACAGCAAATAGATTCCTTCTCAAAACCTCAAAATGGCTTTCTTTTACATTTAGAATGCAAGCCAAATTCTTTATCATTGTTTAGTGCAACCCTACAAAGTCTCCTTGCATGTGCCATATTCCTTTAAATTCATCCTCCACTTAACGTCAGTTTTCTTACTCATAAACTGAGTGCTGCAGGGACTGTTACGGTTGGTTTTCAGATCTCAGTGAGAGGCCATCTCAATGATTGAAACATGCCTTGATTGTCTCAACTATCCATAGCTCAGTTTTGTTTCGTTTTTCGAGACAGGGTTTCTCTATTGCTTTGTAGACCAGGATGGCCTTGAACTCACAGAGATCCGCTCGCTTCCGCCCTCGAATGCTGGGATTAAAGGCGTGCACCACCACTGTCCAGCCATAGCTCAGTTTTATATCTGTAAATAAGCATTGTAGAGAGTAATATAACAGATTCTTACCATCTAGCTTCAATAATACTAATGTCTGTTTCTTTAAAAAGTACTCCGGCTTTCCCAATCCACTCACTTCCTGACATTTTGTTCTTTTTCTTTTTTTCTTGTTCTGGAGTTATTTCTGTAAGTTTATTATATGTTTTCTCTCTAGAATGAGTTTTATCAGGTCAAGGATCTTGTTTACCCATCACTCATACTTGTATACCCAGTAACTGCCATTGTCTCAATATATCTATATCTTAGTTACTTAAAAAAAATTACTACATAGTTGGATGGTTGGAAGAAAGAACAGAATAAACTCCCTAAAAGGACAAACTGTGCCCAGTACATGGCCCCACCTGTGATTCCAGCACACTATTCAGCTTTGGCTATCTTACTCTACATAAGACCTTTTCTCAAAAATAGTTAAAACAGCAACAAAAATAAATGAACACATAAATAAAGCAAGCAGAGACTGCTTTATCTATATTTGTATTCTTAATTTTTAGCTGCCTGGCCAAGTGCTTCTTTAGATATAGTGGACATCAGATATTTGCATAATTTCCATAGTTATACAAGAACAGGCACACACACACAAACATACCCCTCTCTTTGCTTTCTGATCTTCCTTCTGATACAGAGTGTTATGTACCACAGGCTGGCCTCAAATCTACTCTGTAGCCAAGGATGACTTGAACTTTTGATCCTCCAGCCTTTACTTCCCAAATGCTGGTTTGTAAGTGGCCATGTTCATTTTATGTGGAGCTAGGGATGGAACCCCAAGTTTCATGCATGCCAGGCAAGTACATGGTTATCTGAGTTACATCCTCAGCCTCTTCTCATTTTTGATAAGTCCCAGAGCTGACTTTGAAATTCACAGTGTAGCTGGGATGGCCTCAAACGGGTGACAGTCCTCTTTTTGAGTGCTGTAATTACAAACTTTCGTGCCTCAAGGTTTTTTTTTAGTGGAAGAATAATATACGTTCCCTCCCTTCATCTCTTTCTCCCATCTGTCCTTCTGTTCTTCCATTACATCTGTCCTTTCTCTTTCAACACAGGTCTCACTGTGTAACTGTGGCTGGTTTGGGACTCTCCATGTAGACTCTGCAGACCTGGAACTCACAGAGATCCACATGCCTCTGCCTCCAGAGTGCTAGGATTTAAAGGGGTGGCTGACCATGCCTGTCATTTATTTATTTTATATTTATTTAGTTTCTAATTACCATGCTTATGTAATAAGAATAAGTTTTTATTGCTGGCATGTTATTTGCTTGCTAAACTCACCCCCCCCCCCCCCGCCAGTTTTTAAGAGCCAGGTTTTTCCTGTGTACCTTAGACTCAGCCTGACAAGTACTGGGGTTGATTGAAGATCCCCCCCCACTCCTTATTCCTTTTAAAATTTCTATGTTGTCTCTTTATAGTGAGTTTATAATATGTTCTGGAAAGCCCACATTTATCTTTCCAGTCTCTCTGTTGCATTGTTGTACTATAGAAGGTAAGAGCTGCAAAGGATGTTAGAGATAATTTAAGTCTAGCTCACGATTTTACAGGTGAAGACATTACTCAAGGTAGTATGTTGAATAATGATTAGAACCAATAGAGCCAGATGTAGCAGTCAGTAGGTAGCCTGAGTCAGCATTTAAAGCCAGTCTGTAAGTGTGTGTGCGTGCGCGTGCAGGCGAATGTATGCTCACAGTATGTATTGATAAAATGTGATATGGTGTTTATGTGGAGGTCAGGGGAGAATGGGGAGGTGCCTAATTTGGCTTTTAGCATTAGATACAGTAATATTTTTGAATGGTGAGAATAATATAAATGTATTACTTATTTTGGGGATAATATTCCTTTTTCCTGTATTAATGGGAAGGAAACTGGTTACTTGTGCAATGGGTATATGTAAAAAATTGGGAATGGGGCAGATGAGATGGAGAGAATTGACAGAAGGCTGCAGATGGAGGCTTAGCACTTTGGAATGAGTCCATTGGTTCCTGCTGTGCACTGCAGTGTAAAAGATCCATCTGGGCCTCCCTAAGTAAAAGAATGGAATGTAATGGACATGAGAACTGGTTTCACCAATCTGCTTGGATCAAAAAAGACTTGAAAATGTTAGATATAGACTAGATGGAAGAACAGAAGACTTAGTGAAGACTTGGCAACATCTTTAGTTTGATATTTCTCCTTCCATTTATCCACTAAATTCTAGACCCTGGTAATTGGGGCACTCTCTTTCAGTTTGTGGGGTTTCTATTGCAGTATCCTCAAGTTTAGTTCAAATTTTTTTGCGTATTCAGCCCTTCCCAAACAAATGAACCTGGCAAAGGCATTCTTGAGCTTTGTTACGTTGTTACTCATGGGATAGAGTTGTTTTAGGTTTTCCTTGAAATTCTACATCTATCTACCTTTCCCATCTCTTTCTGCAGCTGTCTTTTTGCTTAAGAGTTCTTTTTGTTTGTTTTTTCAAGACAGGGTTTTCTGTGTAGCAGTGGCTGTCCTGGAAAGCTGCCTGCCTCTGCCTCTGGAGTGCTGGGATTAAAAGGGTGTACCACGAGTGGCCTCCAGCAAGAGTTCTAACTTTCACTTCTAATGATGCCCCAAATTGCTGTTTCTGTGTCTGGTCCAAAGGCTAGTGGGACTGTGCCTTCTAGACGGTTTTAGAATTTGCCATTTCCCCATTACCTTCAAGATCTCACTAGGTAGCTCAGGGTAGCATGGAGCTCCAGATCCTCTTGCCTCAGATTCTTTTTTTTTTTTTTGGTTTTTCGAGACAGGGTTTCTCTGTGGTTTTGGAGCCTGTCCTGGAACTAGCTCTTGTAGACCAGGGTGGTCTCGAACTAACAGAGATCCGCCTGCCTCTGCCTCCCGAGTGCTGGGATTAAAGGCGTGCGCCACCACCGCCCGGCTGCCTCAGATTCTTAAGTGTGGAATTATGCCTTGTTTAATTTTTCTAGGTAACGGAACATATGGTGTATTGAGTAAAAGGAACTTGTTCTCAACCTCACTTTGAGGAATCTGCAAAGAATTGCTGCTTTTTCAGTTTTCAGCTCCTTACATGCTGAAGTGGGAACCTGTTTATGTCTTGACCTCACTGTACATTTGCTTCTCTATTTTCTTCTTTCTCATTGTTCTGTTTTTGTTTCTTTTCATCCTGTACTTTTCTTTTCAAAGGCTAATTGCTGTTGAGATACTGTCATGGTAAACACATCTATCAGAATATTCTTAAGTGACAAGTGTGACTCTGCAGTGATAGAGTGGTGCGCTATATGAATTTAGACCTTGGAAGTAACTAGTTGTACCTTCCCAGTTTTGTTTTTATGACAGACCAGGACAAGTAATGGGTTTTGATTAGCTGTAGACATTAACTTAAGAAATATATATTGATTATGTAATGAAATAGGTATTTTGACAGGTAAGTGAGGGGTTAAAGATAACACACCTTTTTGGTTTTTCGGGACAGGGTTTCTCTGTAGCTTTGGAGCCTGTCCTGGAGCTAGCTCTTGTAAACCAAGGTTGGCCTCAAACTCACCTGCCTCTGCCTCCTGAGTGTTGGGATTAAAGGTGTGTGCTACCACCGCCCCAACCATACACTCCTTATATTTCAAAATGACATAGACTGTTGGCACCAATTCTGGTTCCTTCATGGCAATACTGTCAGTGGCTTAAATGTTGGATTATAGGCATGAGATAGAATGCCTCGCTTCTGGTGTTTGTTTTTTGGACTGGGACTCATACACCCCAGGCTGGCCTTAAGTCATTAGCAAGAACTAGAGAGATGGCAGTGGTTAAGAGCATTTACTACTCTTGCATAGAATGGACCCAGCTTTGTTTTCCCGCACCCATATGACAGCTCACAATTCACTGTTACTACTTCCAAGGATACAATACTCTTCTGACTTTTAGACATACATGCAGGCAAAATACCAATGCACATAGTTCTGTTTTGTTAAGTTACTAAGATGAGGATGACCTTTAACTTGGTCTTTCTGGTATGGATGCTAGGCCTCTTAAAAATTTAGACATGCTAGGCAAGCACTTCACCAACTGTGCTACATTCCCAGTCCTGATTTTCTATTCTTGAAACTTGGCTTTTGTGTTATGTGTGTTTTGTTTTGTTTTGCTTTTTGGATTTTTTTTGTTTTTTTGTTTGGTTTTTCAAGACAGGGTTTCTCTGTAGCTCTTGTAGACTAGGCTGGCCTCGAATTCACAAAGATCCACCTGCCTCTGCCTCCCGAGTGCTGGGATTAAAGGCATGCACCACCACCGCTCGGCTTGCTTTTTGGTTTTGAGACAGGGTTTCTTTTTCTGTAACAGCCCTGGATGTCCTGAAACTCACTCTGTAGACCAGGCTGGCCTCAAGCTCACAGAGATCCTGAGTGCTGGGACTAAAGGCTTGTGTTTTATTTTTGATAAACTGCCAATAGTTACTATTTTATTTTTTTTGTATTAGATTTCAGAGTTCAAATGTAGAATGTTTTATTCTTTAAGGATTAGAAATTGTGCATATTTTCTGATGAAAAGGAGCTTAATCTGTTTATGAGCATGGTTGGAGCACCATTTTGGTGTCCTGGAGCTCTGTAGCTACCTTCTGCACTGTGCTAGTCTGGCTCCATTACTTCTTGGGCTCTGTTAACTCTTAAAATTTAGAGAGCGCGTTTCCCATTTAGATTTTAGGTGCTGAGTGAAAGGAGTTGAATGAAGATAGTGTGGACTCTGCTAGCACAGAATTGTGCAGCATACGGTGACACTTAGAGTAGGGATATGAGTAACTTTAGGAGTAGTTCATCAGACTGCAGCCCCCACCGCTTGCTTTCTTTTTAAAAAAGTTAAGCTTCGCCGGGCGGTGGTGGCGCACGCCTTTAATCCCAGCACTCGGGAGGCAGAGGCAGGCGGATCTCTGTGAGTTCGAGACCAGCCTGGTCTACAAGAACTAGTTCCAGGACAGGCTCCAAAACCACACAGAAACCCTGACTCGAAAAACCAAAAAAAAAAAAAAAAAAAAAAAAAAAGTTAAGCTTCACCCACATACATTCTGTCTTAAAAATTTTATTTTTATTCTATGGCTTTTTAAAAGAGACTTCTTGTTTGAGAGATGCTGGTTTTATTACTACTGAATCTGTTTTAATGTGTTCTTCTATCCCTTGTACATCTAGATTTTTTTTTTTTTTTTTTTTTTTTTTTTTTGGGTTTTTTCGAGACAAGGTTTCTCTGTGGTTTTGGAGCCTGTCCTGGAACTAGCTCTGTAGAACAGGCTGGTCTCGAACTCACAGAGATCCGCCTGCCTCTGCCTCCCGAGTGCTGGGATTACAGGCGTGCGCCACCACCGCCCGGCCACATCTAGATTTTTTTTTAGTTGATTTTGTTTCCTGAGACAGGGTTTCTCTTTGTAGCCATAGCTGTTCTGGGACTTGCTCTGTGCTCCTGTCCTCCAGACTGGCTTTGACCTCCCAGAGATCCGCCTGCCTCTGCCTCTGGGAAGTTGCTTCTGGGAAGTGACTTTTCTTTTTTATTTAAACAGAAACTCACAAGTTCGAGCTTGCTTGCTTGCTTGCTTATTTGCTTGCTTGTTTGTTTGTTTGTTTAATGCTCATTGGGGTTTTGCCTGTATGTATTTCTGTGTGAGACTGTCAGAGCCCCTAGAACTGGAGTTACAAATAGTTGTGAACTGCCATGTAGGTGCTGGGAATTAAACCCAGGTCCATTGCAAGAACATCCAGTGCTTGATGAGCTGAGCCATCTAACCAACCCCATAACTTTTTTTCATAAAGAGATTGTTTGTTATGGCAAGAGATGTTGTCAAGTTTCTGTTCATGGCAGCTGAATCAATTCCCACAAGGAGTGTATGCCAATTTACATATCCTGTATGGGGCAGTTTTTGTGTGTGCATGTATGCATACACACATATATTATTACAGGGGTGATGGTAATTTTCTTTAATGAGTTTATAATGGTTATAGGGAAACTTGACTCACATCATTCTGTGTCCAGTGATGCTTGCCTTCTAGAATACTGTTGTCTTTTTTTTTTAATTGCCATATATTTTCCATAGGTTGGGTGTATTAAATTGACCAACTTTCTTCAGTGTGGTTCTATATGATAAAATGTATACAAACCATGTATTCACATTGGATTTTTTTTGTTTTTGTGTTATTTTGGATTAAACTAAGGGCCTTGTGTGTTCTAGGGAAGTGCTGTACCACTGACCTACATTCTTGGTCCTCACATTCTGGTGGTGGTGCATGCCTTTAATTCCAGTACTCTTGTGAGGCAGAGGCAGGGAGCACTGAGTTCAAGGCCAGCCTGGTTTATAGAGTTTCAGGATAGCCAGGGCCACACAGAGAAACGTTGTTTTTCAAAAACAACAACAAAACACCTAGAAAAACTAGGATTGAAGATTCCTGAGAAACATTGCACACACACCTTTCTGCACCTGATCCCCTAGCTTAGCTCCCTCAGCCCCCCCTTCTGTGCCCACATGTCCTTTGTACTTCTTCCATCTGGCATGCTTTGTTTTCCTCCTAATTCTCCATGCTGGTCTATCAGCCAATTTATCTTCCATCGGCTCTTGTAGTTCATCACACTCAATTATCTCTGATCTTCTCCCACCTCCACCCACTGCACACATCCCAGTGCTCCAGCTCTCAGTCATGATGGATTGCCTTTCTCTTTGAGCTAGGTTTTTCATTCAGATAGGAACAGAGGAAGTGTTACAGTCCAAGCCTAAATTGTACTTTTTGCATCCTGACTGGTTTCTCAACTTGAACTACTGAACCAGTGAAAACAGCCAGTGGGGATGAAAAGAGAAATTTACATCATCCATCCCTGTGCATTGGAGCTTTGGAGCCTTGCAGACTTTAAAAACAACTTACTATTAGGTTCTCAAGTGACTTTGGAAGTAATTACTGCTGCATAAATCAAATAGTTGTAGTTAACCACTGCCTGCTATTTTTATGTTTTGAATTATTTAGCATAATTACATTATTACATGCTGAAAAACAGATTAACTGCTTTATTTGATTTAGTATAAGTTAATCTGTTTTTAAGTTGTAGTGTTTGTTGCCCATGCTGTAAGTGGTTACAACTTAAAACTCTGGTTAGCGTGACAGAATTGCTGATCTTAAATATTAGTGGTCATCACTGTGATCACCTGTACACTTTACTAACTTTCCAAGTCCATCATCTATTTCTGCTAAAAACAGATAAAAGACCTTAAAATCTGAGTGTCTGTCTAATCAGGCATGAGATGTACCTAACTTCATTTAGCTCTTATAACTTTGAAGGCCCTATCATTTCTTTCATAGACCAGAAAACTGAAGTTAAAAACTGAATTGAATTATTTTCTCTGGTCTTGGGTATTTGGTTTTGAGCTATTTCAAAGGAAGACCATGACCTTTATGCTTCAAGACTATTGAGAGAATTACAAAAGATGTGTTAGTCAGGGTTTTCTTTTTAACAAATTTGGTATTTGTGGCAGTCAAAGAGCAATTTCAGGAGATTCACCTTGTTGAAAATGGGGTCTCTCTTGTTTCTCCCATGCAGAAATAACTTGCCCTTCAGTCCCTAGGCGATTTTCCCTCTCTTCCTCCTTTCTTGCTGTGGGAGTATGGGAATTATAGATGCATTTCACTACATCCAGCCCCCATTTCCCTTAGAACTTTTATGTGTATGATTGTTTAGCATGCATGTGTGTATCTGTACTATGGTGCCTACAGGAGTCAGAAGAAGGCATAGGATTCTCTGGGACTGTAGTCGTGTCCTGTCCCATCGTCCATCCATCCGTCTACCCCACCTCTGCCTCCAAGACAAGGTTTCTCTGGATATCAATCCTGACTGTCCTGGACTGGCCTCGGACTCACAGAGATACATCTGCCTCTGCCTCCTCCCAGTGCTGGGATTAAAGGTGGTTGTAAACTGCCATATGGGGACTGTGGTGCTGTGAATTGAACCCAGGTCCTCTAAAAGATCAGTAAGTGCTCTTAACCTCAGAGCCATGTAGCACAAATAATAAAACCCAGAACAGATATAGGAATTAAAGCTGAAGATAACAGAAGCAGAACAGTAAGCCACTAGAGACCTTTTACCAATGCTCAGACTGCCTATACTGTACTATGTCTCTACCTAATCTCAGACTCCACACTCCAGTGAGTTCCTGACTCTTATTGCCTCCCCAGTGCTGAAATTACAGACGTGGGCCACCACTGGCTAGCTAATTTCACCTCTTAAAAGTGGACATTTTAGGGGCTGGAGAGATGGCTCAGAGGTTAAGAGCATTGCCTGCTTTTCCAAAGGTCCTGAGTTCAATTCCCAGCAACCACATGGTGGCTCACAGCCATCTGCAGTGAGGTCTGGTGTCCTCTTCTGGCCTGCAGGCATACACACAGACAGAATATTGTATACATAATAAATAAACATTTTTTAAAAAGTGGACATTTTATTGGTTTTAGTGTACTCTTAAATGTATATCCATCACCACAGTCAAATTTAAAGATATTTTCATCAACTGTAAAATAAACTGCAAAGTCTTTTAGCAGTCAGGCTGTACTTAAGTCCTTACCTATTCTGGAAACCCCTGATCTGGTCTTGGAAATTTTCTGAGTGTACTTCTCCTATGAGTCGAATTATTCAAAATATACATCCTTGTGACTGACCTCTGTTGCTTTTAGTAGAGTGTTTTGAATGCCTGTTCCTGTTTCAGCATGTGTTGTAGTTTGCTTTCTGTTGCTGTGATTGACACCATGACCAAAAGCATCTCGAGAAGGAAAGGGTTCATTATTGAGGGAAGTCAGGACAGGAACTCTAGAAGGAACCTGGAGGCAGGAACAGAAGCAGAGACCACAGAGAAGTGCTACTGATTACTGCCTTGCTTAGTCTGTTTTCTATTACAACCATGGGCCACTTGCCCATTTGTGGCACCACTAAGCATAGGCTCTACCCTCCCACATCAATCATTAATCAAGAAAATGCCTAACAAACTTGTCCACAGGCAGGTCTATTGAAGGCATATTCTTAGTCAAGATGTCTTCCCAGATGACCTTTGTGGTGGTTTGAACAAAAACGGCTCCCGTAAGTGCATATATATGAGTGCTTGGTCCCTATTTGGCCGAACTGTTTGAAAAAGATTAGAAGGTCTGGTCTTGTGTGTGGCCTTCCAGGTTTCAAAAGTTCAGGCTATTTCCAGTTTCTTTCTCTCTGTCTGGCGCGTGTGATTCAGAGGGACACTCTCAGCTGCTACTCCAGTGCCATGCCTGCTTGGTTATTGTCATGCTGCCAATATGGTCATGTACTTTAACCTTCTAGAATTGTGACCCCTCAAGTACTTTTTGTATGTTGCCTTGGGCATCATGTCTCTTCACACAGCAATAGAAAAGTAACTAAAATAAGCCTAGTTTGTGTCAATGACAAAAACTTAGATCATTACAGGTTTTTTTTTTTAAATACTTCACTTCTTTATTGCCAAATATATTCCATTTATGGATAAACTTAAATTTTGTTTAACCATTTATTAGTTGACAGACATTTGAATTGTATATACTTTTTGGCTGTTGTACATCATGCTCTGATTATTCCTGTTCAGGCTTGTGTTGGGGGCATAACTTGAACATGTATCAGAGTGGAAAGTAATTAATTAATTCATGAACTAATTTATTGAGACTATATCTCACTATGTAGCCCTTACTATCCTGGAATTAGCTATGTAGATCAGATTGGCCTCAAACGCACAGAGATCCAATTGTCTCTGCCTCTTGAGTGCTGGGTTTATAGGCCTGTCACCAGCCCAGCTGGGTGGAATTTCTTTTTTCTTTTTCTTTTCTTTTTTTTTTTTTTTTTTTTTGGTTTTTCGAGACAGGGTTTCTCTGTGGTTTTGGAGCCTGTCCTGGAACTAGCTCTTGTAGACCAGGCTGGTCTCGAACTCACAGAGATCCACCTGCCTCTGCCTCCCGAGTGCTGGGATTAAAGGCGTGTACCACCACCGCCCGGCTTGGGTGGAATTTCTTATTCCACATGGTGTAATACCAGTTCTAATTGTTCTTAATAAAAACCCAGAAGGGATATGGCTGGGTGAGAGAGGAGTATATGTTGGGAGGAGACAAGAGCTCTGCAATCTGGAGATTCAGTCAGAGGATGTAGTCAGAAGCAGGATTGCCAGTTTTGGTCTGAGAATTTGATAGAGTTAAGAGGTCTCTCTAGTGGCTGGTTGCACTGCTTCTCTAATCTTTTCAGCTTCACCTCTTACTATCTGCCTCTGGGTTTTTATTAAAAACAATTAGACCCCCCATACATTCTTTCTCCCATTCTCTCTTTATTCTTTCTCCTGGTCTAGAGATAGAATCTACCTCTCTCTCATGTCCCCACTCCAAGACGACCTTTTGTGAACCCCTTCCCTCCATAAACATTAGGTCTGTTGCGTGGCCTGATCTTTTAGCCCGGGTCTGTCAAAGGTGGGAAAACTTCTGGGGGAAGTGGATGGTGCTCTCCTGACACAGCTTTTTGGCACGGGGGGTGGTAAGCCCTGTGACCATGTATGACCAGGCCATGCGCAAGCTCCCAGATCACCACCATAGTACAGCTCAGGCCCTGATCAGTCCTCTGTCTCCTTGATAGTGGTCAGGTGGCTGCATACATTTCTGCAGCTTCTGCTACAGTGGAGTGCCTGGGGAGTCTTGGCATGGCGAAGGGTTGGAGACCCACACGCACAAGAAGCAGGACCTGTTGCACCCCTGTGACACAGAATACCCAGTGTTTGTGCATTAGACATCTATCCAGGAGGCCAATGGGATCATCGAGTGTGAGGCCTGCCAGAAGACAGGTCCCAGCAAGTTTATTCCCAGCAGCAGCAACCTGCTCCTCCTAGTCACAGACCTTACTTGTGACTGTCTTTTTTTTTTTTGGTTTTTCGAGACAGGGTTTCTCTGTACCTTTTGGTTCCTGTCCTGGAACTAGCTCTTTTAGACCAGGCTGGCCTCGAACTCACAGAGATCCGCCTGCCTCTGCCTCCCAAGTGCTGGGATTAAAGGCGTGCGCCACCATCGCCCAGCTCAAGACTGTCTTTTTAATTATTTGCTTGCTTTGGATTTTTTGGGTCTAGGTCTTGTATAACTTGGCCTGGCCTTGAACTTGTTAGGTAGCCAAGGCTAGCCCTCAACTCTGGTTGTCCTGCCCCCACCTTTCTAGTCCAGGGATGCAGGAGTGCTGAAATTACAGATATGCGATACCACGCCTAGCTTTGTCATCCTGCAAGTAGCTTTCTGACTTTTTATGTCAGCCTGCATGGCAGATATATTTTAGTGATATCTATAAATGTGCTATACTGACTTTTGGGTGAAATTTTGTAGACTGGTAAACTAGAGGGTTAATTCTTTGAACTCAAAAGTAACATTGTTAGTGATGTGTGTGGAAGACTGGTTTGCTCTGTCTTAGGCATTGTTAGGAATTTTCTTCTTGGGAAGTGTGCTAGGGATCTGCTCTTCTGCACTGGCCATGCTAAACACATTCTCTCTCCCTGAATTATACTGTTAGCCCTAAAAACACTTACTGTTGTCTCTGTAATAGTCCATAGGTTTATCTATGAGTAAAGTATGTTTATCTTGAGTAAAGTATGTGTGGAGTAGTATTTTAATTTTGTATTTAATGCATGCATGTTAAGTTGTGTGTTGATTTGGTCAGGTAGGCTGTTAGAGTGACATCTCTTCCTCTCAGTGCATTTGGATAACTGAGTATCCAAATGTTGTCTATTACCACCTGAAGGGACCACCTGATGAAGCCTCCAAAGGGTATAAAGTTGATTCTGTGATAAGAGTCCTGATCTGGGAAAAACCTGGTGGGAAGAATTTAACATTTCTTAAGGGAATAGTAATGGAAGTAAGTTGAAATAGTTTACTGCTGTTTATGTATTAGATCGTAGAGAATATTTCCAGAGTTCATTCTGAAGTGTTTGAAGAAACAAATGGCTATAACGTGCCAAGACTCCTGATATCTGATAGGGAAAAATAAAATGAAGAAATTCTTTGCTTATGAGGGTCAAGGGAAGCTTTATAACTTCATAAACAGACATAACTACTTCACTTGAGGAGATGTGTTTAAGATGAGAGAGCTCATGTCAATTTTAGAGAGACTGAGAATATTCAAGTGGAGTTGTTTGTATGTTGAGATCAGGTAGCACTATGTAACCTTGGCTGGTTCGGAACTTGCTGTATAGACTAAGCTGGCCTAAATTTTATAGAGCTCTGCCCGCCTCTGTATCCTAAGTACTGTAATCAAACGCTTGTACCAGCACTCCCAGTAGGGGAAAGATTTGAGGCAATACTTTATTAAAACTCTTTGTTAATTGTTTTTTTTCTTGTATTTTATATTTATTTATTTGTGTGTTGTGGGCATATGCACCCCCCCCCCCCCGCGCCCCCCCCCCCCTCCCCAGCAGTTGTATGGATCTAGGGATCATCCTTGGGTTGTTAGTCTTGACAGCAAATGCTTTTTCTTGCTGGATTGTTTTGCCAGCCCTCTTTGTGTCTTTTTGAGGCAGATGTCACTGTATGACCCATTTGGTCCTGAAATCATCTCAGCCTACTGCCTCAGCCCCCTAGGTACTGGGATTGCATGATTGTGCCTTCATAACAAGTTGCTTGCTAGCCTTTTTGGGGGGTGTTGTTGATTGGTTTTAAGCTCCTGTACTCAAGCAATACTCCTGTGTCAGCCTCCCATATAGGTGGGACTTCTGGAAGCCCACCACCACTCATGGCTTGTTTACTTGATTAGAATGCAGTTCTTGAATTTTTTGCTTTTAGGATAAACTGACCAAAAAATTCTTCAGTTATGCATTGATCTAACGTTTCTTTGTGCACATTAACCCATTGGGTTAGCACATTCCATTTCCTTTAAAAGGATTTGTTTTATTTTTAATGGTGTGTGTATGTATTTGCGCATGTAGGCATGTTGATTTGTACACACAGATTCAGGTGCCAGTGTAGTTTGGATCCCCCTGGAGCTAGAGTGTAGGCCACCTGAAGTGGGTACTAGGAGCTGAACTTAGGTCCTCTGTAAAGAGCAGTGTGTGTTTTTGACTGCTGGCTGAATTGTCCCTCTTTGAAACAGAGTCCCAGGTATTCCAGACTGACCTGGAACTCACACTGTAGGATGACCTTCAGTTTCTGATTTTCCCATCTAGAAGCACTGCACCACCATGCTTTATGCTATGCAGAAGAATGAACCCGGGGCTTAGTGCCTATACACTACTAACTGAGCTATATCCGTAGCCTACATTTCTGAGCAGTGTGTCAGTGATAATTCTTTCCTGCTTTGGATCAGAACTCTCCCATACCACTAGATAAACTGTTCTTCTTACTTATCTTATTCCATCTTACCTCAGGTATTTTTAATATTCTCTATCTCACTCTCTTTTTTAAAAATGCGCATTGGTGTTTTGCCTGCATGAGGGTGTCAGGTATACCCTATAACTGGAGTTACATGTGGGTGCTGGGAATTGAACCTGGGTCCTCTGGACGAGCAGCCACTGCTCTTAATGATGAGCCATCTTTCCAGCCTCAAATGTGAATATTTGTATATCTCAGGAGCAAGAAGAGGATGTCAGAGTGGAGAGTTTGAAATCCTCTTAAGTGCTTGTGCTTCATGATGGAGCAGGAAATAACTTTTAACTGCTGAACCTTCTTTCCAACTCAGATGCTGTTTATTTTATTCTTTATCAGTTTTATTTATTATTGTTTGAGATTTTTTGTACATGTACATAATACATTTTTATCATAATTTCTCATATCCCCTCCAGATCCTCCCAGACCCCCTTTCCAACTCATTCCTTCTCAACTTCATGTTCTCATAATCCGTTGAGTTCAGCCATTGCTGTATGCTTGTGAATAGGGGTAGCCACTGGAGCAAGGGCACCTACCAAATGAATTTTCTCAAGTTTAACAACCTTTAACTGTAAAAGCTCTGCCAACTAGTGGTGGGTTTATGAGCCCCTCCCCTCACTTACCCTGTGAGTTTGCCTGGTTTGATTTTACTCATACAGCCATAGCTGCTGAGAATTCACTGAAGCAGCCATTTATTTAGTAGTTCTCTTACAGGACACTTATGTACTGCTGGTTAGAAGAAAGACATCTGGGGTCCTTTTTTAAGAAGAAAATATATTTACAGGGGCTAGATGGTAGTGCATACCTTTAATTCCAGTACTCAGGCAGGAGGATCTCTGAGTTTGAGGCTGACCTGGTCTACAAAGTAAGTTCAAGGGACAGCCAATGCTACACAGACTCTGTTTTGGGGTGTGGGTATTGATCTTACATGTATGATTTTTTTTGCCTTCATGTGTATATGTGTCTGGTGCCCAGTGAAGTCAGAAGAATGCATCGGATCTTCTGTCTGCTTGTATGCCTGAAGGCCAGAAGAGGGGCACCAGACCTTATTACACAGATGGTTGTGAGCCACCATGTGGTTGCCGGGAATTGAACTCAGGACCTTTGGAAGAGCAGGCAATGCTCTTGACTGCTGAGCCATCTCTCCAGCCCCGCATCGGATCTTCTGGAACCGAAGTTATGTATGGTTGTATGCCACCATGTGGTGATTGAGAACAGAACATGGTCTTCTTGCCAGAGGAGCAAGTGCACTTATCTGCTGAGTCATCTCGCCATTCTTTCCTGCCCCAAGTACTGCGTGTGCAATCATTTAACAGTTCAGAATATTGTATCAAATCCTGAGCATTACAGGCAAAAGGAAAAAAAATATCAAGCCTTGAAGAATGTCATTATTAACTTTGACCAGTGAGAAAAAAGGTTCATGAATGCTTGACTTGCATTTTCAGTACAAGCTAACCTGCCATTCATTGAGGTTGTCAACGTCAAACTCACTGAGAATCAGGTAACCTAGTGAGGGATTAGGGATTGGACCTGCAGTACAGTGAAGTGGAGGATGCCTGGCTGGTCTGAAAGGGAACAGTCATTCATAACCCCAGCAGAACCATGTTTAGAAGAAGTATGAGGGGCTGGAGTAAAGAGCCTTGACTACTCTTCCGGAGGACCTGTGTTCAATTCCCCGCACCCACAAGGCAGCTTATAGCTGTCTATAGCTCAAGATCTGACACCCTCACACAGACATATATGCAGACAAAACACTAGTGTACATAAAATAAAAATAAGTAATTAAAAAAACCCATGAATCAGAACCAGAGCTGCTGATTTTTTTTTTTAGAAGGGGGCATCCAGTTTTTTTTCTATAGATTCTTTCAAAATAGCAAACCAGAGCTTTGATTTTTGTGTGTTATGAATTTTTATAGTTTCTTAACATCAGATTGAACTTGTAGCAGTTATGCTGCCTCTGCATCTTGAATGTTGTGATTGCAGCATGTGCTGGGAAGCCCTTTCCCTTTTGTGAATTGTTGATTAGAATTAGTCTCGGGGAGATATGAGATGTGGGTCCTTTTCTCTGTATCTCTAAGTTGGAACCTTTTAGAAATGCCTCCTGATGAAGAGGCCATTTGGGCAGTTAGCAAGTGAGATTCTTCACTGAACAGCCATTTTTATTTAATCCAAGCAGTTTCTTGACAGACCATACATACATACATACATACATACTTTTTTTCTAGGAAAATTCACTAGATATTTTTACTTTCAAGAAAAATTAGAGGAACAAGACCTTCCAACTCAACTCCACCCTGTTAAGTAGTGATTTTTCTCCTGGTTTTTCCATTGTGCAGAATGCCTCTTTAGTGTTTATCATAGTTATAACTGATAGTTAATATAGTAATATAATAATAATATAACTGGTAGTTAATACAACTGATGTTCTGGGTCAGCCACCATGCCTGGTTTGTTAAACCTAATTTTTTATTACAGTCAAGTTAATTTGGCTCTCATAGAATTTCTTTGCACAACAGTATAACATAATATTTTTTACTACAGCAACATTATCTAGCCCAGCAAGTTGAAGAAACATAAATACTTGATCAGTTAAACTCTTTATGTTACTTGCTTGTTCTTGCCTCTGACATATTTTAATGAACTTTTTTTTTCTCTCTCTCTCTTTTTTTTTTTTGGTCTTTGATCAATTGCTGAAACTGCAATAGTCTTTTTGACCTACTCTTTGGGTAACACTTTTTTCCCCCCAGTAGAGATGTTCATTGTGTATTGATTGAATTTGTCACCAATGCTTTGGAAACCCATACCAGGTTTTGGTTAGGAAGAGATTGTATTTAACCTTGAAGAGGAGCAAAATCAAGGGTCCCCTATGGGAACTCCTAAAATTTTCAAATTATTCATTCATACATTTTATGACAGTTTTTTTCTTAAGTTGAGTAAGATTTGAGCCCTTGTGTCTCTGACTCTCAGGTCAGTGTCTTTAGGTATGAAGTAGAGAGAAAAGGAATTTGTATTTTTTTACATTATTCCTAGTTGAGCAATGCTTTTTTTAAGCTTGGAGTTAAGGCAGGAAAGTAGAAAGTTTCTCCCTTAAAAATGAAAGCTTAGGAAGGACCAGAAGCTAAGTCCTTCCTAAGGTCTGTGTAGGTCTGGCTACACAGGGCTTCTTCAGTTCTTAGACCGTGGAGTTTTGTAGTCTTTTCTTGAGGTTTTCTGATCAGATGTTGTGTGACAAGTGATGATCTCTTTGCCATTCTGCACCACCCCCTCCTAAATTAGATACATTCCCCCTCTGCTTCCAGACGTCTCCATCTCTTGGTCTCTTGACAGAGCAATCATTTATCAAGTTGTTTCACAAGTTGTCGGGAGGGGGCCCTGGGAACTTGAGTTTGTTTCGTCCTTTTGTTGGCGCTCCACAGGATCTTCCAGCTCAGTCTCCAGCCAACTGCTGAGAGTTGCTGGACTCCAGGAGCAAACGTTAAAGGGGCCGCCTTTCATCTTACTGCTTCTTCAACCTTCATCCTAGATTGCAGCTTATTGGGATTCTGATCACTCTATATTGGCATATATACTCTTCATGTGGGTGCAAAAATTAGATTTTTGTTTTCCTTAGCAAGTCTCTCTTTTCATCATATCCAGTCATTGACTATTTTGAGTTACACATACTACTTACTCTCCTTGTGGATGGCTGAGTGTGTTTGTGTGTGACTGCTTGTTCATTTTCTATTTCCCCTTCATTCTTGCCCTCTTTCATCTCTTACTGGCAGCAAATCATCATAGATGTATAAAAGTAGATTCTCTTGCTTTTTATAAGCTGTATTATTTTTGATATATTTTTAACTTAACAAGGTGTCTGTCTCTTGATGTTGCACTGTACATGAGTACTTTCCTAAATAGTATAAAGATTTGAAAATAAATTTTGTCAAGCCTTAAGGAATAAGATAAATATTATTGTTTGTTATTTGAAGCTAAACAAGTTTTTCTAAGTGTCTGAGAAGGCAAAGACTCTTACACCTAAGGATTTTATATGAAGAATGTTAACCAGGTTTTTGACCATGAGTTTGAAAAACTCATGTTGCATATTGTAATTTAATAGTTTGGAATAACATTCATGTTACAGGTTAATGGGTATTGAATAAAGATATAATGTCAATGAGGCTTTTTTTTCTGTGATCCTAGAATATTTTCTACAATAATTTATAATAAAACTTTTAAACAATAGGCTGGAGAGCTAACTCTGGGTTAGAAGCACTGGCTACTCTTTAAGGGGGCCTGAATTCAAATCCCAGCATCCACGTGGTGGTTCACAATCATCTAACTCTGGTTTCAAGGAATCTGATGCCATATTCTGACCTCCATGGAATCCTTCACACAGATAGTATAAATACATACATGCATACCTACATTCATACATGTGCACGCATGCATACAAACACAAATTATTTTTATAAAATTAAAAATTAACAGGAAATTGTAAGAATTGGTATATTCATGATACTGTTTTTTTAAGTGCCTCTTTAGAAATGCAATAAAGTATGCTTTGCCCAGTAGACTATTTTATAGTTCTGACTCTGAAATGAGTCTGTTTCATCAAAAGTACATCTGAGTCAGAGTACTCGGTATGGAGAATCCCATCTGTAATTCCAGTTAATAGACCTCTTCTGGCCTTCAGGGGAGTTCTTATGATTTGATTCCTATATTCAAACTATCTTTTAAATTAACCAATTTAAAAAAAATTTAAGATTTATTTTATTGGCTAGGCAGTGGTAGCTCACGCCTTTAATCCCAGCACTCAGGAAGGCAGAGGCAGGTGGATCTTTGAGTTAGAGGCTACAGAGTGAGTTCTAGGACAGCCGAGATACACTGAGAAACCCTGTCTAGAACCCCCCACCCCAATACAAAAAGATTTATTATTTTAAGCATGTGAGTGTGTGTCTCTCTGTGTGTATGTCTGTCTGTGCATGTGAGTGTAGTTGCCCACAGGGGCCAGAAGAGGTCTTGGATCCTCTGGTGCTTGTGAGCAGCCCTACCTGGGTGCTGGGAACCAGACAGAGTCCACTACAAGAATGGCATGTGACATGTGATTTTAGCCACAGAACCATCACTCTAGTCATCCTTAATTTTTTTTCTCCCACTTTGTAAGGTGTATGCTTTTAATCCAGCACTCTGGCAGAAGTCAAACTCAAAGCCAATCTGGTCTACACACAAGGTTCCAAGGCTACATAATGAGACCCCGTCTAAAACAATTAATTAAATGCCACACATTTAAAAATCATATTTTAATTACTTTGTGTGTTGTGTGAAGGGGAACTCTCATTGTCACAATGTACATATGGAAGTTAGAGGACAGCTTGGCGGAACTGATTCTTTCCACCATGTGGGTCCCAGGGGTTTCAGTCCAACTGTCTATCTGTCATGGTACTGGGGATTGAACCTAGGGTTTTGCAGTTGTGAGGCTAACTTATTCTCTGAGCAATATCTTCAGCAAATTACTAACTTTTAGTATGAAAATGGGTCCTCAATGTTTGCCCATAAGACAGTTTTTTTCCTTTTTCTTTTTTTACTCTTTTTGGTTTCTCCAGACAGGGTTTCTCTGTAACAGTCCTGAATGTCTGGAACTCAGCCCTGTAGACCAGTCTGGCCTCAGACTACACCTGTCTTTGCCTCCCAAGTACTGGGATTAAAGACGTGCACCCCCACCACACGACTCAAGATTTATTTTTATTGTTTTAGCTAAATACATTAATTCTTAGTTATTGTTCACAGTAAAACTTAACAAAATTATATATTCTAAGGAAAATATTTTCCTTATTAGCAGTACTATTCAAATATCGTTATCACTTAAGTTCTTTGATATTAGGCTGAAGAAACAATCAGGAATCAGGATCTTGTTAATTTTAAAAATTTAGTAGTTAGCCGCCAATTTTGATCATCCTCCTGTTTTAGCCCCCTCAGTGCTGGAGTTACAGGCCCAAGCCAGAATGCCTGGCTAGTAGGGTTTTTGTTATTTATTGGGTCTACAGACTTTATTTGTAGATTTAGAAGTTGAAGTAGGACAAATAGTCTGCCCCTTGCTCAACAGGCTGGCCTGGGACTGGGTTTTCAGTCTTAGTGTTCTGTTTGACCTGTAGGACCTGAGTCACGGAGACTGCAACGCAGGATAGCTTTGTAGGCTTGAGTGAGCAAGTAGACCCTATAATGTAAGAAGAGGGAAGAGAGAAAGTCAGCAGCCAGATGGACAGCCAATCCTCTTTATTGAGGGTATTGGCCTCTGGGAGAGGGGTTGGGGCCCTCACGCACAGCTTGTTCATTGGCACTGCCTCCAGAATCCTGTGGCTTCATCACATCTGGACACTCAGGAGGGCTGGAGAAGGGCTCTATGCTCAGTGCTCCAAAGGCATCAGCTGCTCGGAAGGCCAGGCTCACTGTGGCTGGGGCCTGTGGCCCTGCTGTCTGGCTAGTAAAACCATACTACTCTAGAGTTTTCCTGTCATCAAGGAGCTGGCCATCCTTGTACAGCTGCTGCTCATCGGACATCCTTGTGAGGATGCTCTCTCAGTGCTGCACTTCAGCTCAAACTCGGTACTTGACTCCTGGGTGTCTGTGAAGATGGTGGTCTTGTGGTGCCAGATCATGAGAAGCTTGTCCCGAGAATTTATTCTTTCAGGAAAAGTTAAGTTAGTCATGAAAACCCAATGTTGAAGGATTTCCTAGATACACTTGGTAAAAATAGCACCTTAAAAAAAAAAAAAAAAGACGGGTTGATTTCTCTGCATATCTGTCCTGGAACTCACTCAGGCTGGCCTTGAACGCTCAGAGATCTATCTGCCTCTGCATCCCAAGTGCTAGATTAAAGGTATATATTGCTATGACCAACATCCTTGTTTTTTGTTATATCTATCTATCTATCTATCTATCTAATCTATCTTGTATATAATATCCTGTGTACGTGTATGCCTGAAGGCCAGAAGAGGGCAACAGACTTCATTACAGATGGTTGTGAGCCACCATGTGATTGCTGGGAATTGAACTCAGGACCTTTGGAAGAGCAGGTAATGCTCTTAACCACTGAGCCATCTCTCCAGCCCCCCAACATCCTTGTTTTATGGCACAAAACCTTTAAAGAAAAGAACAAAGGTGTCTCTCTTTAGGTCACATAAAATTTAACTGATGAGGTTTTATGTAAGGTCTATCCTTATACTTTCTATGAAATATCAAGCTATTGTCTGATCTTCATCTCCTGACAGACTTTTCTGCAGACCTGGCTGTTACCTGCAAAATGTAGCTTTCCTTATAAGAAATGAGAGTTGAAATATGCATATCAAAGAGAAAGCAAGAAAAAGAAGACAATTTTGTTTTTAGTAGACTAAAGAGAGACTTATCAAGAAGATAAGTAACTTACTACCCTTCCAGATACTTCTCAACAAGACAGTCACATAAACATTACAGATACACTTTGTCTGCTAGACTATAGACTAAATGGCCAAAGAACTTAGAACTCTGTGCCTCTGTTATGGTTTTGTTTTTTCTTCCTCCCTCCTGACTTGACTTGGTCTCACTATGTAGCACTGACTGTCTGGAACTAGTTCTGTAGACCAGGCTGGCTTTCAGCTCACAGAGATCCACCCATCTCTGCTTTCCAGTGCTAGGATTAAAGGCATGCACCGCCGTTACCACCTCCCAGCTGATGATTGTGTTTCTAATGTATAACTTAGAGGATTTCAGGACTTACTAGTATGTTAAAAGGATGCTGGTCAAGGTAGCAAGTCTTGACTGTTCATCATCTGAAGCACACGGGAAGGGTGGTTGGATCTTTGCCCTTTGCTACAGTCAAGAAAATGAATGAGGAATAATGCTGGAAGACTCAAGTACCTTAGTGTATTTGGGGGATAATCTTATAAATAGAACCACTTAATTTTATTTTAGTTTAGTCAGTAATGTTGTATTGCTGTATGCCAATTAGAGACCAGTTACCATTATTTACATAGAACAATGCATCATTTATTCAAATCTTTTGAAAGCTTCTTTTAAAAAGTCTCCAGGGATTCTCACCAGTTGCTAATGGTTTCCTTCCTTTAGAAGGTGCGAATGTCGTCGTCGTCTTCTTCTTCTTCTTCTTCTTCTTCTTCTTCTTCTTCTTCTTCTTCTTCTTTCCTCCTTCTCCTCCTCCTCCTCCTCCTCCTCCTCCTCCTCCTCTCCCTCTCCCTCTTCCCTTCTTTTTTTTTGAGGGCTGTTATGAGAGGATAAGTTAAAAATCTTTGGATTTTTCTGTCTTTATAGATGATGTATTTGTAGATTGAAGATTTTTAATTGAAACAAGACTAAGATATAATTATTTGGTTGAAATTCTTTGTGAAACAACTCCAGAGATGTGATTGACATGACGAACTTGCTGTAAGAATTTTATGGCTAATAAAATTCCCTGAGAAGGTCATACCAAGAAAAAAAATAGCTTGGTGTTGTGGTCCATGCCTGCAATTCCAGCAGAGGATCACCCACTGCACATTTCAGGCAAGACTGGAAAGCTTTAACAAAAACAAAACAAAAGGCCTGGGGGAGTAACCTCAGTGATTGGTGTCTGCTGCAATTCCATCCACAGAAGGCAGAGGCAGCATAGAAGAATAAAAGAGAGGGCTTCAGGAAGATTCCTGATACCAATTTAATTAAACCTTTTCCCACATTTGTGCCCACCCCACTCCCCACAGAACACCACACATACATGCAAAAAAGCGCCACCAGCCGGGCGATGGTGGCGCACGCCTTTAATCCCAGCACTCGGGAGGCAGAGGCAGGCGGATCTCTGTGAGTTCGAGACCAGCCTGGTCTACACGAGCTAGTTCCAGGACAGGCTCCAAAGCCACAGAGAAACCCTGTCTCGAAAAACCAAAAAAAAAAAAAAAAGCGCCACCATACACAGTCTTTTAATCTCCTCCAGAAACCACATGTATGCACAAATCCCCACAAAAGCATACAATTCCCCTACAAAAACCCATGAAAAGAAGAAAAGAAATGTTTCAAAAGTAAGGAAGGAGGTGTGACAAGGTCTATGGAGCTTATTTCAGCAAATGCTACTTAATAAGTAAACTCATCACATTAAATTCAAGAGACTAATTGAATTAGTAAGGTTTGTTTTATTTTCTATTCAGAAGATTCTGACAGGACTGAGAACACCACCACCCCACAATCCTCCAAATCACGAAACTGTTAAACAAGAAGAGTTTTTTTTTTTTTTTTTAATATTTATTTATTATGGATATAATATTCTGTTTGCATATATGCCTGCTAGAAGAGGACACCAGACCTCATTACAGATGGTTGTGAGCCACCATGTGGTTGCTGGGAATCGAACTCGGGTCCTTTGGAAGAGCACGCAATGCTCTTAACCGCTGAGCCATCTCTCCAGCCCTAAACAAGAAGAGTTTTATGTACGATTTCAGAGTTTGTTTCTGCTGAACTTACTGTGACACTGATGAGGGCAGCTTATTCATAGGGCTGGGGAAATGGGTCAGCAGGTAAGAGCGATTGCTGCTCTTGGAGAAGACCCGAGTTCTCTTCCCACCATCTATACTCGTGACTCCAGCTCCAGGGAATCTGTTGCCACTGGCCCTTGAGGGCACCTGCACTCACATGCACATACAGATCCATAATTAAAAAGAAAATCTTTGGGGAAAAAAGATTGCTAGCTTTCATCTGCAGTATTCTGATCCAGCAGGAGGCTTGGGAGTTGCAATTTAAATAGGAGATGGGTGATTTGGTCCATAGACTACTTATTGAAAAATAATTTATCAGAAACATTTTCAGGCTTTTAGAATGTGCTTCTGAAAAAGAAGGAAATCAAAATAAGCCATCAAAAAAAAAATAGGTGGTCTCAAGGCCTGGTACCAACATCATCCATCAGATGCTTTTGGTCAAAAATGTCAACTTCCCAGCCAGTGGGTGGTGGTGCACTTTAATCCCAGCACTTGGGAGGCAGAGGCAGGCTGATCTCTGAGTTTAAGGCCAGCCTGGTCTAGAGCAAGTTCCTAGACAGACAGAGCTACACAGAGAAACCCTGTCTTGGGGGCTAGAGAGATGGCTTAGAGGTTAAGAGCATTGCCTGTTCTTCCAAAGGTCCTGAGTTCAATTCCCAGCAACCACATGGTGGCTCACAACCATCTGTAATGAGGTCTGGTGCCCTCTCCTGGCCTGCAGGCATACATGCAGACAGAATATTGTATGCATAATAAATAAATAAACAAATTACTATTTAAAAAAAAAAGAAGCCCTGTCTTAAAAAACAGAAACAAACCAACCAAAAAAAAAAAAAACCACTAAAAATGAGCAAAATTTTAAAATAAAAAAGGGCATCCGTTTCGTCCGTTTGTGGTAAGTGTATAACTGATCACAGTACAGGAGTTCATGGTCATCCTGAGAGTCCCTCTTTTAAGCTCCTTCCTGGCAGTAAGTTAAAAAATGAATTAATGATGTAATCTGAGACTATAACATTTAATAAAGCCAGCATTCTAATTACTGTAGACCAGGTGCTAAAACAGAATTCTCATAGTAGCACACTTCACAGTATTTTCTCATAAAACCAACACGTATCTTGGTGTTTGAATGCTTTTTTGTTGTTCACAAACAGCGTTTGTTTGGTTTTTTTCCCAGACTGGGTCTCTCTGTGTAACAGGCTCTGACTATCTTGAATCAGGTTGGCCTTGAACTCAAAGAGCTCCACCGGCCTTTGCCTTCTGAATGCTGACATTAAAGATGTGTACCACTATGCCCTGCATGTAACATTTTTATTATGGAAATGTTATTTGCAAAAGTCTATGGAAGTTCTCAAAGGTAGAGACAATGTCTCCATTCTTGTCTCCATCAAAGAAAGCGTAAGAAAGTGAGGATTTAGGGGAAGTTCATCATAGCAGAGGTAGCTCTCAAATAACAGGTGGGGAGTAGGCTTCACTAGAGAGCTTGCTGCTTGACTTGCAGCAAACTTTAATGGGGGATTGTTTAGGAGTGGGACGAGGTGGAGAATTTCTGGAAGGGGTTGTCACTTCTTTCCAGAACAGTATTTATTTCCCTTTTCTGTACAAGTACCTTAAGCAAGCCTCTCAAGATTTCCTGGGTGCGGAATGTCCTCAGCTGGTTCATGGGAGCGGGTAGTTTTCCAAGGCTAATGAGATGGAGATGTGTATAATGAAGCACAAAACCTTGGTGGTCATTGCAGTGGCATAATGTCCTGCGGTTGTAAAGTTCTGTACTTGCGTCACCCTTTAGTTACTTAAGTTTGCCCTTTTCCCTTATGGTTATCTAGTACGTGGCTTCTTAAACTTTTTCCATTTAGAACTGCTTTATATGACCTGGATAGATAAATAAACAAAATTGGTATAGAAACCAAACATTTACTGATTATAAACATAAAAATATATTATAAAGCAGTGCTTTTTTCTTAATATTTTACCTTTTATTAAGCACAAAATCAAATTTGTATACTAATGAAATTGTTCGGCTAGCTTATTTTTACCTGATGCAATTAACTTTTGGCTGGCTCTGCAGGATGGTGAATATCTTTTACTGTACTCATGGTTTGCCCAGCATTTCAATTTTCCTGCCAAAATCAACCAAACTTTGTTTTATCCTGGATCTCACTCTGTAGACCAGGCTGCCCTCAAACTCAGAGAGATCCCCCTGCTTCTGCCTCCCAAGTACTGGGATTAAAGGCGTGCACCACCATGTCCTCCTTCAAACAGCAATTACTCCCCCTCCATGGTTTCTCTGTGTAATGGTCCTAGCTGTATTTGAACTAGCTCTTGTAGACCATTAAACAGCAATTTTTAAAATCAAGCATTTTGACAGAGTGCAATCCAAAAGCTATACTAATTTGGCACTTAATGTTCTGAGGAATAATGGATGAAAATGTCTTTGTTTTCGGTAATTAAATTATGTTAGACAGGTTGTACTACAGAGCTATTACGATCCCACCCTTGTTGGTTAGTTTTTGTCAACTTGACACAAACTTAGAGTTATCTGGGAAGTGGAATTGCCTTCATCAGATGAACGCCTGTGAGCATTTCACTGAGGGCATTTTCTTCATTGCTGTTTGGTGTGGGGGAGCCCAGCCTAGTGTGGGTGGTGACACCTTTGGGCAGGTGGTACAGCGTATAGAAAAGAAAACTGAGTAAGTTATGGAAAGCAAGGCAGTGAACAGTGTTTCTCTGTGACCTCTGTATAGGTTCTTATCTTACCCTGCTTAAGTACCTTATTTTTTGAAACAGGATCTCACACTGGGACCTGGGCTGACTTGATTAAGCTGGACAGGCTGGGTGGTAAGCCCCAGCCAGGTTCCTCCTGTCTCCTTCTATAGCACTGGCATTGGAGCCACCGTGCATGTCTTTTTACCCAGGTGCTGGAAAGTAGATCGTCCTCTTCTTGGCAAACATTTTGTTTGTTTTTCGAGATAGGGTTTCTCTGTGTTTCTTCGAAGCCTGTCCTGGAACTCGCTCTGTAGATCAGGCTCACCTTGAATTCACAGAGATCCACCTGCCTCTGCTTCCCGAGTTCTTGGAATCTGAACTTGGGTCTTCCATGCTTATATGGCAAGCACATAATTATAGAAGGAGACAGGATTCAGTTCTCTCCTTTTTTTAACATGTGGGTTCCAGCGATCAAACTAAGATTGTCAGGCTTGACTTGAAGACCCCTTACCCATTAGTCCATTCACTGGCCCTCATTCATTCTTTACCTCTTCTCTTCAAATTCAGAGAAGAGTTTGGTATACTCTGATGGTCTCAAAAGTTGTGGTATTTACTTGTTAACACTACGAATCCAGCGAGTTGTCTTCTGACCTCCATAGTGTATTGTGAAATTGTGAAATAAGCTCTGGTACACGCAGTCATAAAATGCAAAAAAAAAATGTTCACTACAAATGAAAAAAGGAATGAGGGCCTGGAGAGATGCTCAGCAGTTAAGAGCACTACTGTCTTGTTCTTCCAGAGAACCTTGGTTCAATTCCCAGCACACATGGCAGCTCATAACTGTTACTTTAGTTTCCGGGACTATAAAGCCTTCTCCTCAGCTCTTTGATTGTACATACTGCATGCATGTGACACACAAATATACATCCAGACAATATCCATAAACACAGATGGTATGGTGGGTGGGAATGAATTAGTAGGTAGAAGTAGTACTGAGCTAAGCAACTTTGGTAATGAGTGAAGGGTGAAAGAAACGATAAACCAGAAGCACTGTTGGTGAATTAATTTCTCACAAGTTGTAGGCATGTAAGTAACTATTCTTCTGGTATGTGTGTAAACTAAAGTAAGTAAATGAATGACTAGATGTAGTCTAAACTATGCAGGAAGCTGATGTGGGTGAATCTCCTAGAAGGCTCAAGACTAGCTAGACAGCACAGGGGAGACCCTGTCTCCTTTCTTCAAAAGCAAATGAACTGTCTCTGGCAGGAGCAAGGAAAGGCAACTTCATTCATAAGGTAAAGGTTTTAGAGTTGGAGACATTAGCATAAGTCAGTTTATACAAAAGGCAGTTTGACTTCCGGAACTTCTTACCATTCTCCTGTGTACCAAGAAGGGACCAGACCATAGTGGTAGAGCTTTATCATTAATTGGGAGGATGTTTGTCTCATTTTGTGCATGTGGCCCCTAAAAAAGTCAACTTTGGGTCCTCTGCAAGAAAAGCAAATGCTCTTCACTTTTGAGGCATCTCTTCAGCCCCCTTTTAAAACTAAGTGTCCAGTTAAGGTTGGCTTAGGTGTGTGTGCTGAAACATGTCTTTAATTCTAGCATCTGTGAGGCAGAGGCAGGCAGGATCACATAGTGAGATGCTTGCTCAAAAGAGAATAGAAGTTTGTAGATCTTTGGCTATGGAAGCATATAGGGCAGTTAAGACTAATAACTTGCCTGGAAGAAGAGGGTTCAGCTCTTATGAGCTCTTATTGCTTTTGCAGGTGACCTGTGTTTGCTTCCCAATACTCACATGGTGACTCACAACCACGTGTAATTTCTAGTTCTGAGGACTCTTGAACACACATTGGTGCACATAAACTCATTCAGACAAATACATGTATTTATTAAGCAAATAGATATGTAACTTATTATAAAGTATGAATAGTCTTACAAATCTGAATTGTTAATATGTAGCGTTGAGAAGTTTCTTATGGATGGGCCAGCAAGATGACTCAATGACTAAAGGTGTTTGCAGCCAAGACTGATAGATAGCCTGAGTTCAGTTCTTGGAACCTGTGTGGTAGAAGGAGAGAATTGGACCCCACGAACTGCCCTGTGGCATACCCGTACCTGTCACATGTGAACATACATCTAAACACACGAAACAGGAAAAATCTAGCATAATTTTTCTAAAGGTCCCTGTAGCAAGTAAGCTGACTAATATTAGAGAAGTAATTCCCATCACAAGCATTAAACCAGAATGCGTGATTGACAAAACATAAGCACCTTCTGCCAGGAAAGCTTGGTGCCTCTGTTTCAAACTGATTTCCTCCTTGTTTACGGCCCCTTGGGCCCCAGTGCCATAAAGACTCCTTCTGAGTAGATGTGTGGCTGAGTAGATGTGGGGCTGAGGCTTTAGCCTCTTGGTCTCACGGTTGTGCCTAGGGCCATAGGCTACTTGTCATACTC
This sequence comes from Microtus oregoni, assembly GCF_018167655.1. Taxonomy (NCBI): domain Eukaryota; kingdom Metazoa; phylum Chordata; class Mammalia; order Rodentia; family Cricetidae; genus Microtus; species Microtus oregoni. The sequence continues at coordinate 61,814,917 of NW_024543061.1, forward strand.
AGAACTTTCCGCACCATTATGCCCAATATTGTGACAGCAAAGTGGCCATTGGAAACTTTGGTGTGCTGGGCAATGGCAAGTACCAGTGATGCACTACAGTTGCTCACAAGTCACAGAAAGAGAGCCTGGGTAGGAATCAAGAAATTACTAGTCCTGCTGTCAGGTGGCTTTTGTCTGCAGAAATAAAAATCTGACTTCCACTCTCAGCATTTAAATGGTAGAAAGAGAAAACCAACCCCCAAAAGTTGTCCTCTGACCTCCACATGCATAAATAATAAATAAATGCAAAAATGGGCTATTACTGTTGTATATCCCCGAAGAACAATCCTGAGTTTCTTGGTCCTCTTTAAAAAAAAAACTTTATGTGTATGGATAATGCATATATTTGAATGTATGCATATGTATGTATCATGTATGTGCCTGGTGCCTTTTCTGAAATGTTGTTAGGTCCTCTGGAACTGGAGTTACAGATGGTTATTAGGTGCTCTGTGGGTGCTGGGACCCTAACCCAGGCCTTCTGCAAGTACTCTTAACCACCAAACCATCTTTGCAGCCCCAAATTTTTGACCCTCTTAAGGAGCTAGCCATGGACTGTTTACAGTAGACAATTTTTGGTGTGATGACCTAAAAAGTTTTTACTCATTGTGCTCAAGGCACTGAACGGGGTGAAATATTCTCCACCTTCAACACTCTGAAAGATGAGTGCACTGACACTCTCCCGTGCTTTCCAAAATATCCTAGTGTTTGTGCTCAGGTTTCCATGCATGCTGAGTGGATTACTTCTTACTCAAGAGTCTATAGGGGGAGAGACGTTGCACTGAGTGTGTTGACTCCTTACCAGGGAAGTGCCACTCCTAGCAAATTCTATGAATGCTTCAAGACAGCATTGGGCCTATTAGAAAGTGGACTTGCTATAGGCAAAAGCAACAAGGAGAAGCTTGAGTTCAGAGAGATTTTCTTGCAGCCTCCCTGTGCTGACACTAAAGTTACTCTTTCTTTCTTGGTCTTTTGAAATGGAACTCACTCTGTAGATCAGGCTGGCCTCTCAAGTGCTGGTGTTAAAGATGTGTACCACCACGTCCCCTCCCTCACTTGATATTTTTATTAATTCTTTAGGAATTTCACAATGTATTTAGATCATACTCGCTACCACCCCTCCTACTCTTAACTCCTTCCAAATTCACTTCCCACTTCCCTACTCCCTCTTGTCCTTTTTAAAGTTTGCATTCATAACCCACCCCAAATCTAATTTGTGCTGCTTATAGCCCCAGTTATGTGGCTACCCACTGGAGTGTGGTCAGTTACTTAAGGAAAACTGCTTTCTCCTGTATTGGGTGGGGATCATGAGGAGGTGACCACACATTCATGAATTGTAGTAGTTTTGCCATGTTCCAAAGACACTTGTTTGGCTTTGGTCCCTCGCTGCCATGTGCTGCCTCCTCCAACCCCCTTTTTTGTCTCTTACAGTCTTTGTTTGTGAGAGGCTCTTAGCAATGTTTTTTGTTGTTTGTTTTTGAGACATAGTTTCTCTGTGTGTCCTGGAACTTGCTCTGCCTTGAACTCACAGAGATCACCTGCCTTTGCCTCCTGTGTGGTGGGGTTAAGGGTGTGTACCACCACTGCCTGTCAGGGTCTTTTTTTTTATTTTTTTTATTTTTATTTATTTATTAAGGATTTCTGCCTCCTCCCCGCAACCGCTTCCCATTTCCCCCCCTCCTCCGATCAAGTCCCTCTCCCTCATCTGCTCGAAGAGCAATCAGGGTTCCCTGAAATCTGTACATACCCCCTTCCATTATAGTTCTGGAGCCTTATGTGGTGGTTGTCCTATTTGTGGCCGAAGAAGAATTTTCTTATTAGGAAGTCAGATTATTACTGTTGATGGTTGTGATATGCTCTGAATGTAATTTATTTTCTCTTAGAATGTAATTTATTTTCTCTTTAGTAAGAGATAAACAAGTTTGGTGTGGTGATGTACCACTCCAGATGTGATCCCAGCACTCAGGAAGCAGAAGCTAGTTAAGAGTTCAAAGCCATCCTGCTCTACATAGTGAGTTCTAGGCTAGCCAGGGCTAAGTAGTGAGACCCTGTCTCATAAATAAATAAACAAAGGCAGATATAATGGCTGAAGCAGGTAAAGAAGTTGTTGCCTCATATCCATGCTTGTGCCATGACATTTACACCATGGCACATATGATTGATAGGTAGAGAGAGATATGTATGTAATTTTAAAAGTTAATGAAGTTTTTGTTATTTTTATTCTTTTAGTAAATATCACTTGAGGTCTGTCTGCTCAGCAATTTTGAAAAACCACCAGGATGAACTGCCACATAGTTAGCATTGTTAGGACTATTTTGGCTTACAGTTTTGGTACTTCATTGTTTGTATATTTATTGCTGTGCTGGATATAGGGGGGTGGCTCTGGACAAACAAATCCCATGTACACATGTGGAAGTCAAAGAACAACTTTTGAGAGTTGGTTCTCTCCTTCTGTGGATTCTGGGGTTGCCGGATTGCATAATTAAGATTATGAGGAGGCCTTTTTTGCTTGGATGTTGTGTTGGGTATGAAAATTAGAGACTTTGTTTGCAAGCTTTTGTTAGTGTTTGTACATTTAATGTGTGATTCAAGGCATTTTCTTCTTTATTGAGTGTGGCTGAGAGAAGCCCCCAAAAAATTGGGAGAAACTTTAGTACCTTCATTGAACGCTCATGAAGTGTTCATACTGACTTGGGGAAACTCAAACTTTATCTGTTTCCCTACAAAATCTTACCTGCTTGCACACCCCCCCCCTCAGTTGCTTCCAAATTCTCATTCTAGTGTTTTCTCCTGTTATGCTTGATTTCAGATAACAAAATCTAGGCCTCAAGTGTCAGAATAAAATTTTGTAGGTCACCTTTCATGAACTTAATGTCCACAGCTGCCATACAGCACACACCAGGTTCTTAACACCAAGATCCACCAGCTAACCCAGTCTGGAGGGAATAATTTTTCCTTGAGCTGATGAAATATTTGTCCCCCACAACAAAGTATCATCAGTGTTTCTCCCCAAGGGCAAGATTGGATGAACACTAGCAAGTTCTTTATCTTGAGGTTTTGCGTTAATGATGATAGCATGAAGTCTATCCCCTTTGGATTCTGATGATCTTTTTCAAAGAGAACTCATACTATAGGGGTTAATTAAGTTTAATGTTCTATCTTTGCAACAAGATTCTAAGATAACCTAACTTAAAAGGAGAAGGCTTATTTTGACCAATGGTCTAAAAACTATTGTTATTTGACCCTGTTTATTTGAGCTTATGGTGTCATGATAAATCACATAAGGACACCTATTTGGGAACTGCACCACATGGCAGCTGGGAAGTAAAGAGAATCAAGAAGGGGGTTAGGTTTCAATATTTCCTTTTATGAGTATGGTTGTAATGATCTCATTACTTTCTTTCCAGTAGTCCTCAACTTCTTAAGGTTCTGCTCCACTCACTACCTCCTCATGGGTGTAGTCATACCTGCTTTCTTTTCATCTTATTTCTTCTTTGGAGTTCAGTCTTTGGCTGAGACTTAAATCATTCATCAGTCTTTTAGAAAGACTGCTTCCCAATGGCTAGTTTATTTCATTTATTTAGCTTGGGGATCGTTTGTTACCACTTGCTTCATGGAGGCACTAGTCAGTGTCAAGTATTTAAGCACAGGCTATTACTAATTTAAAAAAAACCTTTAACATTTCATTCTCAGATGTTGTATATAGTTTTCACTGAGTGCCTTGTTGAGGTTCACTTGCTGACTTGTGAGAGTTTCCAAGAGCCTGTGTTCCTCAGAATTGAAGGTACTTACTGCCTGTCTCCTTCAGGATTCCTTGCTACATAGGTGGTAGGTAGTAGGGAGTTCTCCTTCTTTGTCTTTTAGATTTATTTATTTGTGTGTGTGTGTGTGTGTGTGTGTGTGTGTGGCGCATGCGCAGGTGTTCGTGCCTGGAGACCAGAAGGGGATATCTGGCCTTCACATGCATGCCTTCATCACTCTTCATCTTTTTCTCTAAGCCAGACACGCTGGAAGCCAACAAACATCAAAAATATTTATGTACCCCGCACCCCAAAACCCACTGGGTTACAAGTTGTGGGGCCAAATGGGACACATTTACATGAGTGCAGGGATCAAAGAGTGCATAACAAGCACTCTTACCCATGGAACCACTTCTAGCCCTTAAGTATTTGTTGATCAAGATTACAATTTATTTAGAAAATTAAGTTTTTTAACTGTTAAACTTAATTGTAAAATGCTGTTGACTTTGCTTCTGAGATGTTTTCTCCCTTTCATCTCATGGTTCCTACTTCCACTCTCATTCTTTCAGCATCTACCCTTCCACATCTCCCTGCTATCCAAAGTCAAGTCTTTGTTCCTTACCAGGGAGTTTCCAAGTCATGCAGCAGTGACCTGGTTGAGGACAGAGAACACAGATCATTTCTGAAGCCTGGAGCTGTCATTTGAAGTAACTTCCAGTAGTTCTCTCATAGTCTTCTGCTTTAACTTTAAATTTTATGCAAATATCTAATTAAGAATACCTTCCCAGCAGCAAAGACCAACAGTAAAAACAAAACTGACAGTAAAACTGTTGACAGGTTTTGCCATTTTTATCTGCTGGTTTCGTGTATCCTGCGTGTGGTTGGTGGAACCCAGCTGCTGCACATGCCCTTGACCTCTGTCGTGGAATCTAGACAACCCGTCCTAGTGTCTGCAAGCAGAAGCTGGGTATGGCTAGCTAGGAACACGTTTTTCCAGATTTCTTTTCTGCATGGCTATGCTTGTCTGGTCCATGCACTGATCTCTTAGAACTTGACCAGAGGAAGCTTTCTGGCCTCAGGAAGTTCCGTGCAGTTTCAGGAATCTGCTCCTCCCTGCTCTCCTTCTCCCTTCTCCTCCCTTTGCAACTGTGAGTCTCACACATTTACAGAAAGTCACACTCTAGGTTTGTGTTTTGATATAATTGATATTTTCCAGTGAAATTGGTATTAGAGTTGCATCAACCTGGAGTGGAGGAGCTATTTTAGATCCATTCTAAAATAGTTGAGAAAAAATTATTACAGCCAAACAGACCTATAGCTTTTGGAAGCACACAGGATAAACTACTTGGCCAACTAAAAGTGTTTATAGCTGGTTTCAGTACCCGAGCATTATAGGCACTCTATCTGATTTATACTTTACAGTCTAAATTGGCATGGCACATGCCTTTGGGATTAAATTAATTTATACCAAGTGAGAAAGCATCAGCTGTCAAAGTCAGAGGTGCCTTCTGGAGATCAGTGTGCTTTATTTTCTCCCAGTATTCTGAGCTTACACTCCAGGCATTCTCTCTTGGACAGCAGCTGGGAGAGCTCTTCAAGCTGCCTGCTGTGCATCCCCTTTGTGCAGAAGTGGATCTGTTCCCATACAGAAGCAAATCTGACTCAGATTCTACACTGTTCTTAGTCCTGTGCACATTAGAAGGATCTTAGCTCTTAAACAAATACAACAAACAATATATTCCTTAAGTGTTTTTTTGTTTATTTCTTTTCTGTCTCTAATGAACGTAAAGCATTAATGTGATTGATTGCCAATTATGCAAATCTGTGATCTTTATCCATAGTTGGGAATAGAAATTTTCTCTCTGCTACCTTTTAGTAAGATTAAAGAAAATTTGTACAAAGAACAGGAACATAGCATACAATAGAAAATATCAGTGTTGTTTAAAAGAAAGAAGGTTAAGAATATGACAGGTTATGCTAAATGAACTAGTAATATCCTGTCATTAGAGTATCTATCGTCACAAATGTGTGTTTGTTAAGCAGTTAGGACGTTAAAAATAAACAATTAAGAATACTTTTCTATGATATGTGCTAAGCACCTCTTTGTGTTCCCTTCCATTGCTCAGGAGTGTGGGCTGTCCCATTTTCTGCCTGAGCTCTTCCCCAGTAACCACTGCTTGGTGGAAAGGTTTGTTCTGCAGAGCAGGGAAAGTGTGGAGGGGGCATTGGTCAGACTTTTCACTAATGAGCTGTGATGCCAGCTGCAAGAGCGGCAAATCCTGTTACTCTCTTCACCTACTCCCTGAAGCTTTGGAGCGGCTGGGAACAAGGTTCCCCTCTCTCTGCCGATCTGCTGCTTTTTTCTGCTCTTTCCCTTCCCTTCCTCTTCTGGCCCTGAGCATCTTGGCAGAGGTCAGATTTCGGTGCTCACAGTTCATTGCACACAGTGAAAGGGATTTGTAAAAGAGTAGAAGAGAAAGTGAGAAAAGAAAAAAAAAGTTGGGGTGGAGATTTTTTTTAGGAGGCTCTTTTGCTGCCTCAGTCTTAAAACAGTTTACAACAGCTCTAGATTGAAACCTTGAATAATAAAGCTTTGAATAACCTGGATTTCCAAGTAGTTCTTTGCAGGAAGCTTTATTAGAGCATGGACATAGTGGACTGTGAGTTAAAAGAGAGTTTCAGTTTCTATTCAGAAACTTGTAAATTTTGAAGAAGATGATAGTCTTCTCTCTTTAGTGTTTGCTCAGATTGTCATTGTAAGGAAGATGGTGTATAGTATTCATAATATGTATCAGGAACCATGCTGCTCCATCTTATCACAGCAGTCCTTGGAGATAGACACCTTTTTAATATGTATAATTTATTAATTTGTGCTTTATATTGCATTGGTATTTTGTCTGCATGTATGTCTGTATGAGGATGTTGGATTCCTTGGAACAGGAGCTACAGATGGTTGTAGCTGCCATATGGGTTCTGAGGTTTGAACCCAGTTTCTCTGGAAGAGCAGCTCTTAACCACTGTGCCATCTATTTAGTCCCTGGACAACTCAGTTTACTCCCAATAGAAAAAAAAATATTTTAAATTGTGGCAACAAATTTTAAAGTTGGACAATTAAAATGATCATTTCCCCATTAACCATTTAAAAAAATTATTTTATTTTATTTTATTATTATTATTATTATTTTTTTTTTTTTTTGGTTTTTCGAGACAGGGTTTCTCCGTAGCTTTTGGTTCCTGTACTGGAACTAGCTCTTGTAGACCAGGCTGGCCTCGAACTCACAGAGATCCGCCTGCCTCTGCCTTCCGAGTGCTGGGACTAAAGGCGTGCGCCACCACCGCCCGGCTAAAAATTTATTTTAATAATATATACAGCCTGTATGTATATCTGTGTGAGGGTGCTGGATCCTGGAGTTACAGATAGTTGTAAGCTGCCATTTGAGTGCGGGGAATTGAATCCCGGTCCTCTGGAAGAGCAGTTAGTGCTCTGTTAACTGCCGAGTCATCTCTTCAACACCCCCTACCCCCAAACTACTTTTAACTACAGTTCAGTAGTACCTTGCTACTAGCCGCTTGGGTGCACATTTTAGTAGCACAAAGTATATTCACACTGAAATACATCTCTAGAACTTTTTTATTTTCTGTGTCTAATGTGGAAAAGGTTAACCAAGCTGATTCTTTTTTTCACTAGGATTAAAATGGCTTCTGTTCTTTTTGTTGTTGCTGTTTTCTCCTACAATAGTCTTACTATACATTCCACCACACAATGAGATAAAGGCATGTTTCACTGTCTAGTCTTTGGTTCATTTATTGATACAAACTGCTGGGACTCACCATTACCTATACGAGAGGGATAAAGGCGCTATTTAAAATTTCTGGGAGGTGACAGTATCAGTGTGTATCTCTGGCTTTGCCTGTCCCTTCCTCCTGTGTGTGCACTGATGAACCTAACCTTAATAATTCTTAACCTAAAATTCTCTGGGAAAAGGCCTTCTAGAAATGTGTCTTAAAAGGGCCCAAGTAGCCCCAGCTGCTGTGTAGGGCCACTTCTGACTCCATAACTGTACCTCAGGCAGGGCCTGTGTTGATGTCTGTGACCCATGTTGCTACCAAAGGCCACACGGATGCCTGGGGTCTAAGCCCCAACCTGTAACAATGTTGGTGACGGAGGGCTATCCTGCCTCCAGGACCCTGGTGTCACCTGGGCTGGGCTGCTTATGAGGGCCATGTCTGTGTCTCTGGCCCTACAGCAGGCAGGGTCTGAATTGATGTCTGTGGTTCTTGCTACCTACCACCAAGGCCCAAGTGAGTGAAGAGGTGTTGGAAAAAGACAAAGAGTTGTTTTTTTTTTTTTTGTTGTTCTGTTTGTTTTTTCCCCCCACTGTAATTTTTTTTCTTAAAAAACAAAAAACAGTGGTTAGGTGCCACGAAGTAGGTGGCATGTCTTAACCGTATGCGTGTTGTTAGGCCCAAGGGCCTCTTCCATCCTTGTCAAGGGGAGTGCTAACTTTCTCTCCTTTTATACAACATCCAATGTAGTATTTTTTTGTGGTGGCGGGCGGGGGGGGAGTCTCTTGGAAGGATATGGAGGGACTGGGATTGGGGTGCATGATATGAAGTTCCCAAAGAATCAGTAAAAAATTATGTTATTAAAGGGGATTGAGTAGGGCTGTTGGTATATATATTTCAGTGGTGAGTGCTTGTTTATAATATTGAAGGCCTTAGGTTTCATCCCCAGCACAGAGGAGCAGGGATTGATTCAGTTATGTTTGAGACAATGTGGTAGACAAGGAGACATAGTAAGTCCCATAGAGTGTGTGTTACAATGTGTTAAGGTAGCTATGGTATTTTGGCAGGATCACAGAATAGAAGGCATCTAGGAAGACTTGTTGTAAAAGACAAGTGTCTTGAACTTATTACAGTGAGGCAGGCAGTCAGGTTTGTTCTTTTGAATGCATAGACTATTGTTCACAATATTGTACCTCAGGGAAAAGGAGTCAGCTCACAGCCAATGACTGTTAACTATCTAACAGTCTAGCTCTATGTGATACCACTATATCTAGAGGCATAGTTTACTCACTTGGACTTTGGGTAGGGGTAGCACAAGTTGTCTAGTGCATAGCAAACTACCACGTGGGGAAAGGACAGTGAATGCTGACTCCACAGCAGAGGCTCCTCTGGAGCAGTGTTCCTTGAGAGCTACAGAGGCCTCAAGGCCTCATGGCCTCAGTTGTGCTTAGCCAAGTCACCCAGGGTGGCAGACACTCAACATTCATTAGAAAAATCCCTTGTTGCTGTGTGATTCTTGTAGTGCACTGAAGTTTGTTGGAGACTAGCTTTTGATGAGCTGCCCTGGGCGTGGTTCTTTATAGCCCTTCAGAGTTTTGTCTCCTCCCTGCAAACTTTCTGTCCTTGCTTCTGATTGGTGTGGGTTAATGACTCTCTAGGACTTTATTGGCCTACCACACACAGGTCTTTATTATTATTATTATTATTATTGTTGTTGTTGTTGTTGTTGTTATTATTATTACGACTGTAGGGATGGAGAGAAGACACCATCACATGGGCTTCAAAGATGGAATTCAGTTCACCAGACTTGGACAGCAAGTGCCTTTACCCTCTAACTATCTCACCAGCCCCACTGAACCTTTCTAAAATAAGAATGTTAATGAGGGAGAGGGAGTTTTGTTTGCCCAAGAGTAATTGGGTAACTTTTTTCCTTTTCCCCCCCTTGGCTCTATCACTGATTTACTGACTTAGAAAGTCATTTCTTTAGATGTTTTTTTTTGTTGTTTTTTTTTTTTGTTTATTTTGAAAATATTGCTGTTAAAACCCATATTGGCCTTGAATGTTCTATTCTGCTAACGTATTGAGATTGCAGATTGCAGATGTGCTATACTAGGCCTAGCTATCTGTTAGGAGAGTTAAAGTGTGTGACCTATAGTTTACCTTCTAGCTTAAGCATTCCTGGATTCTAACTAGGTTTAAACTGTGAGCCTTTTGTTGTTGTTGTTGTTGGTGGTGGTGGTGGCTTGTTTTGGTTTTTGTTATCTTAGAGTCTCGAGTAGCCCATTACATTTTGAGAATAAAGACTTCCAAATTTAGGACTTTCAATAAATAAATGGAACAATTTGTACAATTTCATAAAAACTTGATTGTTTCTCTATAGTAGAAATAGACTATCTATGAACGCGTAGCTATATAATTGGTGTTGAGATCTGAAATCACATGTCTTGCTTTTGAGATAAGGTACATTTGATTTTTTTTTCCTTTTAGTTTTAGATCTAGTTGTAAACTAGTCAGTTGTAAGCAGATGCTTGGGAATCTGTAAATTTAGGTTGTACAAAAATTAATGACTTAGAGCATATTTCATCAGAAAACATTCTTGTTTTGGAGGGTTGAGAAGAGAAATAAGTTTACTGATGTTTTCCCACTACCACTTTTTGCCCATTGACCCATCTCTTAATTTCTAAGTTCTGTATGAAGATCATCTGTCTTCTGTAGCTTCTACCTGAACTTTCAGGGCAAGCAAATGCACCTCACCTATGATTAAATTATTAACAGTCGTTACCTCATTTCTCTCCAGATGATGTAAGGATTATTTTATTCCAGCAACCTGCTTTTATCAGTCTTGTAGGTAGAGCCATATATTCTTCCAGTGCTACTTTGTTCAAAACATAGAGGTTTTTTAAAGCTGTTGCTGGTGGGTTATCTAATAGGACTGTCAAGTAAAGATTAATTTATAATCAGTTGTATGGTGTTTCTGTAATCTTCATTGTCATTAAAATATGAGCAAGGGTGATTCATTCTGTAAAGTGCTTTGCAATGCAAGCATGAGAACCAGAGCTCAAATCTCTAACCCCATATAAACAAGTCAAATGTGGACTGTGTGCCTGCAACCCTAGTGCTGGGGAGGTGGAGATCCAGGTTAAGTCTTCCAGTCTCCTGGTTTGATGAGAGACCTTGTCTCATAAAATAAATTGGAGAAGCAATTGAAAAAACCAGCTCAACATCGACCCACAGCACGTATCACACGCACTTTCTGTCAAGTTCTTGATTATATAATTAGCATCCATTCTTAAAAAAGAAATTTCCTTGTGTATTTCTTCTACAAGGGAATGGAAGCTAGTAAAAAAGTAATAAAAGAAATAAACTAGAATGCGAAGCTCCCATTGTCCTTCTGAAAGTACACATAGGAAGAAGGGCAGCATTGTTCGTGACCGTCCTTTATTTAAAGAGATGTCTAATCTATTTCTCTCTCCCTCTTTTCTCAGGAGTTAGAGGCAGCTCTTCACAGAGATGACTCGGAGTTTATCAGTGATCTGATTGCCTGCCTGCTTCAGGGCTGCTATCAGCGAAGGGATATAACGTGAGTAACCCTGGTCTTATTATTTCTTGTATAGGGAACTCATTAACCTGCTAACATTGGCTCCACTCTCTTGTGACAAACCCAGCGTTGGCCAGTATATAACAGTGTAGACTCCATATACAAGCACATTCACAGACTTTATGTTTGTTCATTCTTTACTTTGTTCATTCTTGAGTTTGTGTTCACCAGCAAATGTCATCCCCTTATGCTAGCTACTTTGAGTGTACAAATGTCTTCTCTTGTGTGTGTATTTTTCTGATTTTTGACTTGTACTCCTGGCAAAATATTGCCTAACAAATTAAAATCAGGTTTCACTACATTCCTGTGGCTTATATATCTTCTGTTCTCATAACCAGTACAATAACAGAATTAAATTGGAGTCTCTAGGCTCTTTTCTTCCTTAACTGCCAAGTTGACAGCTCTTTGATACCTTTGAGATGTTTAGAATTTTAGAGTAGATGTTATCTGTGTAGACAGAGAATACAGAACTTCCTGATAAGAGCTCATCTCTGCTTTACTTTGATTTGAGACTGGGTTTCTCTGTGTTGCCCAGGCTGGCATAGAACTCCTGAGCTCAAGATGAGCGCTTTCTGCTTCCACTTCCCAGATAGCTGGACTATAGATGTGGTCATCCAGATTTTCTTTGATTTGATCCAAGTTGAGACAGCTTAGGACAGACTCAAACAAAAGGCTGCCCTAGTCCCTTGGCCCTTTGAAACCATGTAGGAGTTCAGTTTATGATTTTGAAATAGTTAAAGGTGGCTGGAGAGATGGGTCAGTGCTTAAGAGGTGGAGGATACTGCTGTTGACGATACAAGTTTGGGTGGCATTCAGTGACTCTTGTGACTCTCACTCCAAGGACTCCATTGCCCTCTTCTGGCCTCTGTGGGTATGTGCACAAACCCACACAGACACCCACATAATTACTTAATTTGAAAATACAGTTTTTTATTTTAAAAAATGGTGTGTTTCATCATTTTGTCATAGTGAATACAGTCTGCTAAGTTGGTAAGCTAGGCCTGGTATTAATGTTCATATTGGCTGAGAGAGGTGGACAGTGGTGTGTTTTTCATGGTGTCTGAGAGTTATTGCACTGGCCTTGAACTTGTTAGGTAGCCAAGGCTAGCCCTTAACTCTGGTTGTCCTGCCCCCACCTTTCTAGTCCAGGGATGACAGGAGTGCTGAAATTACAGATATGCGATACCACGCCTAGCTTTGTCATCCTACAAGTAGCTTTCTGACTTTTTATGTCAGCCTGCATGGCAGATATATTTTAGTGATATCTATAAATGTGCTATACTGACTTTTGGGTGAAATTTTGTAGACTGGTAAACTAGAGGGTTAATTCTTTGAACTCAAAAGTAGCATTGCTAGTGATGTGTGTGGAAGACTGGTTTGCTCTGTCTTAGGCATTGTTAGGAATTTTCTTCTTGGGAAGTGTGCTAGGGATCTGCTCTTCTGCCCTGGCCATGCTAAACACATTCTCTCTCCCTGAATTATACTGTTAGCCCTAAAAACACTTACTGTTGTCTCTGTAATAGTCCATAGGTTTAAGAGGAATGCTTTATGTTGAGTAAAGTATGTTTATCTTGAGTAAAGTATGTGTGGAGTAGTATTTTAATTTTGTATTTAATGCATGCATGTTAAATTATATGTTGGTTTGGTCAGAGAGATTAAAAATGAATCTTACCACCAACTTCCTCACTGTGGCACCGACTGGCCTCAAGCTTATGTTTAGTTCACCTGCCTTTGTTTCTGAAGTGGTAGGATTAAAGACATGCTTTGTTTTGCCATTCCCAGTGTCATTTATTCATTTTAAAACACTTGTAATCACTTGTATATGGTTTATAATTTCATATCTATGTTTCTTATAACAATAATTTTTCTTATAACCAACTTTTCTCTAAATGTGATTTATCAGATAATCCAGTCTTTTGGGTAGATACTTTTTAACTGTGAGTAGCCTTATACTAAATTTACTAGCTGTTCAAATTAATCTCCTTATTTTTGTTTCTGGCTGTGCGCTCAGTTGAAAGAAATGCCCAGTTAAAATTTGTTAATGGGACAGGTGCAGTTATGGCTTACTGGTTAAGAGCGTTGGATGTTCTTCCAGAGGACCCAGGTTTGATTCCCTCTTGTGGCCTCCTTAGGCAATAGTCCTGCACTTGGTGCAGAGGCACACATTTAGGCAAAACACAAATACACATAAAGAAAAGTAAACAATGTTTTTATAAAGATTTTGTCAACGAAACCAGCAGACTGCCCACTGCAGAAGTGGCTTTGTTTTATTTTTAAACCAACTTGGAAACCATGGGGTTTTTCAGTAATTTTTATAAGCTCTGAACATGGTGTCCTTTAGACCTGTCAGTTGTTAACCAGACTATCCTGGACTGTACAATTTTTTGCTGGTAATTACATTATGATTTTTATCATTGTAAGTAGACAGTTACTGCATAGTATGCATAAGAATAAAAATACATCTGGAGCTAGTGGTTCACATCTATCCAAGCACTGTGTAGGCTAAGACAAGAGGCTTCCTGAGAACTTGGGGCCAGTGTGAGCTAGAATGAGACCCTGGAAATCCCCAATGGAGAAAGACAATCACCGTTCACTTCCTAGTTAGGTCTGTTCCTTCTTCCCGAGCATGCCCTCTTGATTCAGAGTAAAGTGTGTGCTGCGCTGACACTTGAGTGAAATGGTGCTCTTTTTCTTTGCTGTCCTAAACTAATGTGTCTAACACCCAAAATCATAAAATATAAAATATTTTAAAACATAAGAACCACTCTTATCTCTCAGGCCATTTAAAAAAGAAAGAAAGAATCTAGACATCAGATTACATCACAATGGACCATGGTTTCTGGGTCCTCTTGCAGAATTCGTGAAACCCAGACTGGACTCCAACTGGTTATGTAGGATGATTTGAATTTGTGTGCATCACCATGCCCAGTAGTAGTAATCCTTCAGTAATGGGATTTACAACTATTGATGAGCATAAATGTTTACTTCGAGGTACCTGCAGCATATATAACATGATGTGAAAATTTCTGATTTCCACTAGTGAAAAATATACCTCCCACATTGCTGCTGTTGGTTACCTACATTCATACCTGCATTAGGTCTTTTTATATTCCAAGTTTAAATGCAATTTAGAATATGACCATGCAAAGAACTATCTAAAGTTACGATTGAGTTCTTCTCCCCTACCCTCCCACCCTAAGAGGAAGAGTGAGATAGAGTACGCTGGCTAGCCTCTGACTCAGCTGCAGTCCTTCTGCCTCAGCCTTCTGAGTCCTGGATTATAGGCATGAACCATTATGCTTGGAAGTTTGTTTCTGTAACTGAGGGAAAGTATACCAAAGCAAGTGTGCATGTACCCAAGATAACCAGTACCCTCCCCCTCGTGTTTGTATTTCCTTGTGTGCAGGGAGGGAGAGGGGGAATAAGGGGCGTTTGGTGGGGTTTTTGTTGTTGTTGTTGAGACAGGGTTTTCTGTGTAGCCTTGGCAGACCAGACTGGCCTTGAACTCACAAATATACCATTTCATCTAAGTTGAATTTTCTAAAGACCATGGTGAAACTTCATTCTAATTAAATTGATTTTGTTTAGAAATACTGTCTTCAGAGAATAAAGCCTTGGTTCAAAAGTTTTCAGGTCACATTTGTAATTGTCCAGGAGTTCAAGTTCAGCTTCATGCCCTCAAGATGAGGAAGGATGTTCAGGAATTCGTTTGTAACACTTGAGGGTGTGGTTTAGTGATGGAGCTAGTATCTTAGAGCCTTGGATTTGATCTGTCACTAAAGAGGGGAGGGGGTAAACCTACCAAAAAATAATAGTTCTTCAAAGGATTGTATGGGTGGTTGTTGAGTGAGGATTGCCCGCATAATCCTGTAAATCCTTGAGTGTAGAACCTGCTCCAATAGGAGAGTTTGGCAGACCTGTTAGGACAACCGTGCTGTGGTTGTGTATACAGCCTCTGGTTCTCTAGAAATCAGTTCTTGTCATTGGAATAATCATCTATAGTGGCCCCTCCTTGACTCCTATCAGCTGAGCCTCTCACATAGGTAAGGTTGGGCAAATAAAACACTCTACAGAAGTGTTATCCATGATTTAATTTTGTAAATATAAAGTGAGGAAAACTGGGATATGGAAAATCAGGATGATTTCACAAAGTGGCACATAAGGGATACCTTGCATGGGCTGAATTACCAAAGTAGCCTGGAATTGGGCCTTGGATTTAGTGTGTGAGTTACAGGTGGTGTTCCCCATTGATCTAGGCCATACTTGTAGTACTTTGTATGGTACCTGTTTTGGGAGTTCATTCAGCCAGTAGCTTTTGGGGGTACTGGACTTAGGGTGTGGTCTTCTATCTATGGGGATGATCTGAGGAAGGAGGGGTTCACTTGCTCTCTTGGGTTGTTGGAGATCTGACTACAGCTCCCTGCACAGAGCAGAGGACCACAGTGGCTCTCTACCTTGTTGTTTGTTAGTGTTCCCCAATAAATATTTAATACCCCCCTTATTTCACTTTTTAATACTTGTTTGTTTCACTTTTTAATATTCTTCTTTCGTTTTCTTTCTTAATACAAAAATTTAAATGTCAGTAACATGTTCCTTGCAGTGCTTCCTGGTCCCCCTTCCACATTGCTATTCTAGTTATGGGCCTTTCCCATTAAATAAATATTTTAAGGATTTAACAGGAGCTCTTTTTCTTTGTGGTTTCTCTTTCCTTATTGCATTGCGAAGTAGATTAGAATAATTGAGTGCTGATTGAAAAAAACTAATGTCAAGAGTGAAGATAGGAATAAAGTATACCATGTCTTCATACTGCAGTGGTGTGTGTGTGTGTGTGTGTGTGTGTGTGTGTAGCATAAAAATACCTGCCATTAAATTCGTACTGTAATGAATTCATCTTTTCAAGAATGCTTTTTATGTAACAGACTAATTTATAATTCAGCTGGGGTCTTTGCTTGCTTTTGTTTCCATTATAAATAGAAGTTTTATCAGTTATAAACTTAGTTTTTTAAGGGTTAATTGTATATCCAACATAATGTTAGAATTTTTTGTTGACCACTTAAAATATTTTAAGAGTTTAGAAGTTTTGTTCTCAATGCAGAAAAAGCACATTTGTTCAGAAATTGTAATGACTTCTAAATGTGCATTCGAATGTGTCTTTATTGAGATGTCTTTTTAAAAGATTTATTTTATATGTGGATGTTTTGCCTGCATCTAAGTGTGCACTGTATACATTCAGTGTTGGTGGAGGCCAGAAGAGGGCAACAGCACCTCCCACAATGGTTTTAAGCTGCCATGTGTGTGCTGGAAATTAAACCTAGATCCTCTGCAAGAGCCATCTTTTCAACCCATAGCTGATATTTTGTTTCCAGGTGTTTTCAGATAGGCCCAGTCTAATCTTAATTTTGTGACCCTCCTGATTCCACTGCCCAATTACTGCATGCAGTGACTCTGAAGCCAGACGTTCTTGACAAATGATCCAACACAGTCACTGCTCCACTCAGGACCATAGGTGCTGCAATCTGGTGTCGCTGTATACTTACTACCAGTAATTTTTTCTTTTTGGAGGAATGAAGAATTAAATTGGGTGTAGAAAAATAAGACAAAATTAACTGTCATTTATTGGTGGACATTGTGTTGCTTTTAATGTAAGATTGTTATAAACCAAGTTACTATTGGGAGCCCACTATCCAGCTCCCAAATAAATCCCATGGAGGCTTATTCTTAGGAATGCCCAACTTTAGATTAGATTGGCTTGTTTCTTGCCCACTTTTTTTTAAAAAAAAAACAAAATTTAAATTATCCCAACTACTGTTTCTGTGTACCTTTTTTATACTTCTTTCTCCATGACTTGCTGTGTAGCCGGGAGGTTGATCCCTAATGTTCTCCTCTTGTTCTCTTCCTCCTCGGGTCTCATTTATACTCTTTGCCTGCCAGCCCCACCTATCCTTGCTTCTGCCTCTCTATTGGCTGCTCGTCTCTTTAATAGGACCATCAGGTGTTTTAGACAGGTAAAGACTCACAGCTTTACAGAGTTAAACAAGTGCATCATAAACAAAAGTCACATACCTTAAAATAATATTCCCCACAAGTTAGTGTGAACATATACATGGGAATGTTTGCAGTCATTTTTTATTTCTTTTGATAAATAATGGGTCATATGCTAAGAGCTTCAAACTTTCCAAAGCAGTTATACTTCTGTTTCTACTAGTACACTAATGCCATGTATCTTTGCAGCATTTGATGTTTTTAGCTTTACTGTTTTATTCAGATGTATATCTTGTTTTAGATGATATGTTTTATTCAGATGTATATCTTTCAAATACATTTGCTTGTTCTTGAAAGAATTTAAAAAGTTTCCATTTAGCTGCAGTTTATCAATTTTTACAGTATATTTCATCATCATCACCCCCTCCCAGTCTAAGGGACCTCCGTGTCACATAGACACCTTGTTGCATTTTTAAAAAGTTCTTAAATGGGCTGACAAGATTAGTCAGTTAAAGCTTGACATGCAAGAAAGAGAACTCGAGCTCCAATCCTTTGGACCTGTTTAAATGCAGGCCACACCTGAATGTAATCCCAGTTCTCAGGCATCATAAACTGGCTAGCTAGACTAACTGAATTGGTAAGCTCTGTGTTCAGATGAGACCTGTCTTCATATAGAATGTGGAGAGCTATTATTATTGGAAAAGGTACCCTCTGTGTATTTGTGTGTTGTGCGTGACTGCCTCTTACCACACATATGAACACTACACACACTAAGTGGGGCTGTAGATTTAGCTTTTTAGAGTTGATACTAAGGTGAAATTTGGACTGGGTATATTGGCACACTCTTAATTCCATCATTCGAGAGTCAGAGCCAGGCAGATCTTTGTTGTCAGAGCTTTCTGTCCTGCCAAGTCCCATAGCTATTCAGTCCCAAAGAAACACACAGAGGTCTACATTAGTTATAAAGTGATTGGCCTATTAGCTCAGGCTTCTTATTAACTCTTACATCCAACAATAACCCATAATTCTTGTCTGTGTCAGTCATATGGCTTGGTACCTTTTATCAGCGAGGCATTCTCATCTTGCTTCCTCTGTGCCTGGGTGACAACTGCAGACTGACTTTTCCTCTTCCCAGAATTCTCCTGTTCTCATTGCCCAGCCTATACTTCCTGCCTGGCTACTGGCCAATCAGTGTTTTATTAAAACAATACAAGTTGACAAATCTTTACAAAGTATAAGACCATTATCCCACAGCAGATCTTTGTGAGTTCCAGAACAGCCAGGATTACATAAAATTTAATTTGTGTTTTTGTTTATATAGTATGAGATGAGGTGGGTATCTTTACTCAGTGTTGATATTTATGTTCTATCATCATACAAAGATAAAATATCTCCTCAAATTGAGTAGGATAAGATCACCAACTTCATTCTTTTTAAATGTGTATAGGTGGAGATGGAGAGATGGCTCAGTGGTTAAGAGCACTAGCTGCTCTTCCAGAGGACCTGAGTTCCATTTCCAGCAACTATATGGTGGTTCAAAACCATCTATAGTGTGATCTGATGTCCTCTTCTGATAATGAAGTCTTACGTGGAAATAGAACACTCATACCTATATATGTGGATGATTGATGAGCATGTTAAGTCTATGTACCACATGTGTGCAGGTTTTATGAAAGAATAAGAGCATTGAATCCTCTAGGACTGTGGTTACAGCCATTTGTGAGCTGCCATGAGGTGTTAGGTATCGGACTTGGGTCTTCTGGAAGAGCAGCCAGTGCTCTTAACTGTTAAGCTATCTCTCTCTCCCTTATTCTTTCATTTTTTAAGAGTTGGAGGTTTGCCTTAGTTGGTAGACTGCTTGCCTAGGATATGCAAATCTCTCATCCCCAGCAATAATACATAAATGGGACATGGCATCATAGGCCTGCAATTGTAACAATTAAGATCAAAGTGAAGACAGGAGGATCAAGATCATCCTTGGCTATATAGTAAGTTTGGGGCAAGCCCAAACTAAGCAAATTAAGATTCCATCAAAAAAGTGGGGGAGGGTTTGTTTTTACCATTGTACTTTCACCAGTGCTGGCGCACGCCTTTGCCTATAATCCCAGCACTCGGGAGGCAGAGGCAGGCGGATCTCTGGGAGTTCGAGACCAGCCTGGTCTACAAGAGCTAGTTCTGGGACAGGCACCAAAGCTACAGAGAAACCCTGTCTTGAAAAACCAAAAAAAAAAAAAAAAAAAAAAAAAAAAAAAAAAAAACCAAAAAAACCCAAACCATTGTACTTTCACATAATTCTAAAAAATTTATTGTGTGTGTGCCTGTGAGCTCTTGTGAATGGAGGTCAGAGAACAACTTGAAGTAGTTGGTTCTTTCTCTCCTTTTACCATATGGGTCATGGGACTTCAAACACATGTTTTCTGGCTTGACTGCAAGCAACTTTGCCCAATGAACCATCTTGTTGGCTCAATCCATATAAAAATTTAAACTCGATATATTGGTATCTAACTCTAAAAATCAGTTAATCTGCTGTGTCCTTGTTCAGAGTCATGGTTCAAACCTAGGGACTCTCACACATTAGGCAATTGCTGTACCACTGAGCTATACCTCCAACCCTATTCATTTTTCTTAGGCTCCCTTTATCTGTATGGCATAATTGCTCTTTCCTTTAATCATTATTTTAGTGTGTGTGTGTGTGTGTAAAACTAATGTGCAGTGTGCAGGTGTACTCTGTAGGCATGTGTAGACAAGAAGTTGAGATCAAGTTGTCTTCCTCAATTCTTCACTTTTAAAAATGTATATGTGTGTATATTGTTTATACATTTATGTATGTATGTGTGTTCACGTATACGTTGAGGCCCAAGGTTGTTGTCAGGAGCCTTCTTTCATAGCCCTTAACCTTACATATTGTGGCAGAACCCCTCATTTGAACTTAGAACTCAGTGATTTATGTAATCTAATTAGCCAACTTGCTCAGTCCTCTCTCTGCCCCCACATGGTAGAAACATAGGCTGCCTGCCAGACTCATTTGGTGGGTGCTGGGAATATAGTCTCTGATTTTCTTGTATGTATAGCAAGGACTTTTTGAGTTTTTTGAGCTCCAGAGCTCTGTGTAACTTTGTAGCATGTGCTGGAACTCACTCTAGACCAGACTGACCTCAAACTCACAGAGATCTGCTTGCTTCTTCCTCTCGAGTGCTGGGATTAAAGGTATGCACCACCACCTGGCTCACTTGAGACAGAGTCTCTCTAAAGTTGGAATTTGTTGCCAGTGTTGCAGTCCCGGGATCTGCCTGCCTCCACACTCCTCTCCTATTGCTAAACTCACAGATAATAGCAGTCTACCCAGTTTTTATTGTAGGTGTTAAGGGTCCAAAACTGGTTCTCATACCTGCACAGAAAACTCTTGATCCACTAAGCCATCTTCTGAGCTCTTTCCACTTTTATTTCGTTATTTTTCCGTTTGTTCTTCTGAGCTTGAATGTATAAGTCATTAATTTGGAGTATAATATAAAACTAACTATGAAGCCTACCATACTCTTTTAGAATGCTTATTTTTATCTCCTAAACTAGTCTAAATCACTAGTGGTCACTTTTTACTTCCCCCACCCTCAATTCTCTGTCAGCAACACTGTTTTGCTTGTTTATCAATCACAATACATTTGGCTATTCGAAGTACTTAAAAAAAACTTTTTTATCTTTTATCTTTAGTATTATATGTGTGCATATGTGCTGGTGCTTGAAGAGATCAGAGGTGTTAGATTCCCTTCAAGCTGGAGTTACAGGCAGTTTATTAGCTGCCTTATGTAGGTGCTAGGAATTGAACTCAGGTCCTCTGGAAGAGCAGTGCTCTTAACTAATGAGCTATACTTCTGACCTTGGGGTAATTCCTAATAGTGAAATCATGCAATATTTTTTAGTATTGGGCTTCTTTCACTTAATTAGTTGTAGTTTTCTATATTTTATTATGAATCCCCTAACTAAAAAGAAAGAAAAAAGAAAACAGTGTATTTCTCTGTAGCCTAGACTGACCTGTAGCTCACCACATAGGCCAGTGGGTCACTACGCCTTTGGGACTCAAACAACTTGTTCACAGAGGTTACATGTAAGATATTTTCATTATGATTCACAATAGTACCAAAATTACAGCTGTGAAGTAGCAACAAAAAGAATTTTATGATTTGGAATCACTACAACATGAGTGTAGAAGGAGCTGCGGGCAGTATTCCTGTCACCCGGCTCCAGCCGCCTGGCTAGCTTATGCCCCGAAATAACAACACACAAACTGTATTCATATAAACACTGCCTGGCCCATTATATCTAGCCTCTTCTTGGCTAACTCTCATATCTTGCTTAACCCATTTCTAATAATCTGTGTAGCACCTTTACCAGGAAAGATTCAGCATGTCTGACCTTGCCGCTGGCTCCATGGCCTCTGACCAGAGAGGAGAGGCATGGCGCCTGGCTTACTTCCCTTCTTCCCAGGATTCTGTTCTGTCTACTCCACCTACCTAATTTTCTGACCTATCAGACCAAGCAGTTTTCTTTATTGAATAATGAATGAAACAACAGATTCACAAATGACCTTCCCAGACTATTTTTTGGGGACTGCCAGCCCCAGAGACTTCTTATTAATTATGAATGTTTGACCTTAGTTTAGGCTTATCCCACTACCTCTTACAGCTTAAATTAACCCATTTCTATTAATTAATGTTCTGGATGTGACTTTTTACCTCTCCTCTATTCCAATTTTCCATGTGTCTCGCTGGCAAATCCACCCAGAGTTCCTCTCTGTCACTGGAAGGCCAACCTATTTTCTCCTGCCCAGCTGTTGATCATTCAGCTCTCTATTAAACCAATCAGAACGTGCCTTAGGCAGGCAAGGTAAAGCAGCTACACATCTTTACACAGTTTGTTCACATAACCTTCAACAGTAACTGCTTTCTTAATTTCTACATAGGCGTTTTTTTTAAAACCTTGCCTCTGATACCTGGCTCATAAGTATTAACTGACAATTCCTTCAGTTCTCTAAACTGTTGTTGTGTAGTAAAATATTAATTTTTTTTTTGTGTGGAATACCCGTGTTCAAAGCTTAGATTACCCAGTTACAGTGGCGTACACCTGTACTCCAGATACTTAGGAAGCAGTGGCTATAGGACCACATGAGACCAGGAACTAAGACCACGCCAGACAACATACAAGATGAATGTAAAGAATGACAGGTCCATGATGACCTAATTGGGAGCCCCAGGTTCCTTGTGGTAGAAGGGTAGAACCAACTTCCACAAGGTGTTCTGTGGTGACCACACAGTGTTTGGGGTTTGTTTTGTCTGTTTTTGTCTGATTTTTCTTTGTTGTGTTTTTGTAACCTGGTCTCAATATAAGCCCAGTCTGTCCTAAAACTCACAGAGAACCATCTGCCTCTTCCTGCCAAGTGCTGGGATTAAAGACATGTACCATCATGCCCAGCATAAACTAATTTTTTAAAAGAAAAAAAATTAGTATATAGTGTGATTGTGTATGTACATTAAAGTGATATATTAAGATGCTTTTCTATATCTTTGCATCTTAACCTGTATTATCAGTAAATGCATTTGTGTAGACTGTTTTTGTCTCGAAAATCCAAAAAAAAAAAAAGACAGTCTGGGCTATTGAAAACTTGTCTCAGAACAAAATAAAACAAAACAAAAATCCCAATAACAATAGGAAAAGAAACCTTCCAAACAAACTCATCCAACAGATTAGAAACAGCAGCAAAAAAGGGGCAAAGGCAAGGCAGGAAAAGGTTAAAGGCCAACTCCAAATCTCCAAGATCAACCACAGGAGGGAATGATGGAGAGGAGTTTGGCCAGGAGCCAGGCATCTGTTCTTTTTTTGTTTTGTTTTGTTTTTCGAGACAGGGTTTCTCTGTGGTTTTGGAGCCTATCCTGGAACTAGCTCTTGTAGAACAGGCTGGTCTCGAACTCACAGAGAACCGCCTGCCTCTGCCTCCCGAGTGCTGGGATTAAAGGCGTGCGCCACCACCGCCCGGCTGTTGTCTCTACTTTGGATTTTACACGATTAAGCAGAGTTTTTCATCTTAGTTAAAGTAAGATAACCCATTATGTGAAAATTCCCACCCCACCCCCAGGGTTTTTCATGTAACAGCTCTGACTCTCCTGGAACTTGATTTGCAGACCAGGTTGACCTCCAACTCACAGAGATCTGTCTCTGCCTCCCAAGTTCTGTGTTTAAAGACATGCACCACCTGACAAAAATATTCTTTTGATTCAGTTTATCTTTGTGATTTGATGAAGTGATATAGTCTAATGCATAATTTCAGTCAAAAGCTTTAATGTCCTTTTTTAACTGCTATTTTATTTTATAAATTGTCAACTTTCCTCTCCCCATCTTCTGTTTTATATTAATGTATTTGTGAATTTGGGGCCATTTGATTAGGCCTCAGACATTCCACAGCTACCTGGAAGATATCATTAACTATCGTTGGGAGCTTGAAGAAGGAAAGCCCAACCCTCTGAGAGAAGCCAGTTTTCAAGACCTTCCCCTGCGCACTCGGGTAGAGATCCTCCATCGCCTATGTGATTACCGGCTAGATGCAGATGATGTCTTTGATCTTCTCAAGGTACCTTTCTAGCAAGCTCCTTCTCTAGAGCAGTAAGAAGCCAGCATTTTGAGCCTGAAATCTAACAGTATTGAGAAGCAGGAGTTTAACTTATTCATAGTAGTCTTCATGCTCTTAATTGATAATGACTTTTATAGACATGCATGAAAGCCATACAGATAGATAACTTTTACATTTGTTTCTTTTCATTTCCCAAGCATTATCTCATACAGGAAAACCTACTTGTAATCTTGTCTTCACACAAAACAGGACTGAATTTGCCACTGATTTTTTTTTTCTTCTGTAATTAACAGTCAAGCTCCAGAGACTTGAAGCTATATCCTCCCCCCCCCCCCCCCCCCCCCCCCACACACACACACACTTTTTTGAGACAGGGTTTCTCTGTGTAACAGCCCTGGCTGTCCTGGATCTGCTTTGAAGATCAGGTTGGCCTGAAACTCAGAGATCTGCCTGACTCTGCCTCCTGAGACTGTTCCACCAAGGCTTGGGAGGGCAATTTCCAATCCTACTCAATCGTTTGGTTAAATATAGCAGTTCTCAGTTGAGCCCTGTGCACAGACACATAAAAGTCATATAACTTAGTGCAGTCCCTGCTGAGCAATTAACATTAACAGTGGGAAGACCAGTACAGATCATTCCCTGTAATTCATTGGAAATTGCTTTCCTGGGTCCCAGCCGTAATTCAGAAGGTGTTTTGTTGTGTAGAGAGATGTCTCAGCGGTTAAAAGCTCTCACCACTCTTCCAGAGGAAGAGCTCACAATTCCAGCTTTAGGGAATTCTTTGTTCTCCATAGCTACTTGCACATATGTGGCACACACAGACACATGCATTTCTTTATTTTTTTAGCGTTTAGTATAGTGCAAAACCACATAAAACAAAGCCTTCAGAACATCTGATTAGAAGTATGCATATAAGTATGGTAGAAACTTACGCCTGTTGTGCCTCTGTAATACCAGTATTGGAGAGGCTGAGGCAGGAGGATTGTTGAGAGTAAAAACTGAGGTCTTTGAGTAAGAACTGCTTTGAGGGTTCCGATTGTATTTAGTATGACAGTCATTCCTTTTACATGTGTACACATAAAATAGCAACTCTAAGCCAAAGAGTTGTACAATTCTTTTTGATTCCTATTTTTGTGCATGGGAGCCGTGGTTGGTTATAGGGAGCACCTAGAATTTCCTCATCTTGTTTATCAAAGAAGGTACCCTCCTATTCTGTCTGTATTTCATCTATCCTATTAGAAAATTATGTACAGCATATTAGGATGTTAAAATATGAGGTGTCTCTAAGTGTCAAGTTTGAATTGTCATTTTAGTTTTCTCCTGTTTTATGTTCTTTGATTTTACAAATCTATTTTCCTGTTCTCCCCAGGGTCTGGATGCGGATAGTCTCCGAGTGGAGCCTTTGGGTGAAGACAATTCAGGTGCACTCTACTGGTACTTCTATGGGACACGGATGTACAAAGAAGACCCAGTACAAGGAAGGTCCAATGGAGAACTCTCCTTGAGCAGGTACTGTCTCTAACATAATGGCTGTGAGAACCGCTCGAGAATGCTATGAAAAAGGCCAGGATGGTGGCACACGCCTTTAATCTGAGCACTTGCAAGGCAGAGGCAGGCAGATCTCTGAGTTTGAGGACAACCCTGGTCTATAGTGTGAGTTTGAGGATAGCCAGAGCTGTTATGTAGAGAATCCCTGTATCTGTCTGGGGGTTGAAGACTGTGAAAGTTAATGTATCAGAATTATATAGCACTTTTTTTTTCTAATAAAATACTTGGAATTTGGCATTTTGTTTTGACTGCCAGTCAGCTTCCAAATAAAGATGCTTGGACTTAGCTTAGGTCCCACTAGCTCTTTTAATTTAATCAGTTTCTATTCATCTGTGTTTTCTGTTGGGGCTTTATGCCTTTCTTTCATTATGTATGTCCTTCTTTTCCTGCCTTCTCCCTGTCTGCTGAGCATAAATTCCTCCTCCTACTTACTCTCTCCCTGCCCAGAACTCCGCCTATACCTCCCCACTCACTGTGGCCATTCAGCTTTTTATTAGACCAATCAGGTACCTTAGTCAGGTAAGTAAAACGGCAACACGTCTTTTCATAGTTAAACAAATGTCCCACTATAGGTATACATAAAAGATTCCCAATAAGCACCTATACAGTTCCACAGACTGTTTAATGCTGCAGGCTTTGAGTACTCCTTTTTTTATTAGGATTGGCAATCTGCCTTAGAAACTTCACGGTCCACCATCATTTCTTCTCATTATCATGGTGCCTAGAATGATGCTAAGCTCTGGTTTTATTGAGACTTTTTTACTGCTGTGAGCAGTGCTTGCTCTTAGCAAGGGGTTAGATGTTACATTTTAATAGAATGTCAGTGTTTCATGATTTCACATTTTGTTATCCCTATATAAGAAAAATCAAGCTGTCTATTCCCTGTTTCTGCTATTTTGCATAATCCATTTTCGTTACCTTGTGGCAGAGAATACTGTGATTACTAATAAATGCTAAAATTATATTAGTTTTAAGTAATACTCTAGAACATTTCTATTTAATGATATTGTTTCTTAGGGAAAGTGAAAGACAAAAAAATGTCTCGAATGTTCCTGGAAAAACAGGCAAAAGAAGAGGAAGACCTCCAAAACGGAAAAAAGTACAAGAGGAAATTATATCAAGGTAAGAAATCGCATTGATTTGTGTTCACAGCTCTCATGCTGGAAGGAACCTTAATTTCACCTCACACTCTGTCTTTACTTGTGCATGAACAGGGCATACATAGATAATTGCTTAGAGAGACCTGAGCCAGAGTCCATGAAATTGTCAAGCAACCCTGTCTTGCATGACATCTATCAAGTTACCTGCCTCCCTGAGCCTCTTACTGTATTGGATGATAACTGCTCATTTAGTGAGGATTAAACTGAACAGGACAGCACATGGCAGTACAAGAAAATGAAGACTGCATTTTAACATACATTTTAAAATTTGTTGTTATATCATAAGAAAGTGGGGCAGTTTAATTGCATGATTATTTTAGGCTATGGATATAGTACAGTGATAGAATCCACAAGGGGTTCCTTTTCCTAGCCTACTCCTACCAAACATTGACTAGTTGAACTTTTAGTAGAGTTGTTATATATCATTCTAGGATTAGGGCTTAATTCTTTCACTGTAGTAATTAAGGTATCTGAACAAGTACAATGAAGAAAAGATAAAATGTAAAACTTTTTGAATCTTTAATTTTATATTTAATTTTAGGAAAGAAAAATACATCATTTGCATCTGGGAAACTTCATATATCATTGCTTTTTTTTTATATCATTAATTTGTTTATGCGTATGTGGAGGGAGTTGTGCAAACATGGATGCCAGAGCTTGATGTTCGTTACTTCCTTGATTTTGGCTTACATTGCTAGCACTGGGATTACATGTTGGCTGTCTTAGGATTTCTGTTGCTGTGATGAGACACTGTACCCCCAAAGCAAGTTGGGAGCAATAGAGTTTATTCAGCTTACACTTTCTAGTCTATCATTGAACAGGAACTTAAACAGGTCAGAAACCCAGAGGCAGAGAACAAGTAGAGGTGCTGCTTACTGGCTTGCTTAGCCTGCTTTGTTCTAGAAGCCAGGACCTCCAGCCCAGGGATGGCACCACCCTCTTCCACTGATCGCTAATTGAGAAAATGCTGTACAGCTGGATCCTATAGTGGCATTTTCTTAATTGAGGTTCCCTAGCGTATGTCAAGTTGACTTAAAACTAGCCAGCACACAAGCTTTGCTTTTTAAAAAAGTAATGTAGGTACTGAGGATCAAACTTGGGCCCTTAACATTTCTAGTAACATAATACCCTCCTCTCATAAGAGTAAATATTCTACTTAATTTAGATAGGTTTGCAGTGGCAATGGCATTTTTGGTGATTTACTTATTTTTATTTTTAAATTTTCTTCTCCCCTAACAACAAAGGCTGAGTCAGGAGGATCCTCAGTTCCAAGCTAGTTTGGACTACATAGCAAGGCTTTGGTAAAGAGATTGGTTATGGAAAGGATTCTTAAGAAATCTTATGGTTAATAAGTAGATCAGTTAAATTTAAGTAGATTACAACTGCCTATTTCTTGCTTAGTGATTTTGTGGAAAATGTCCTGTGATGTATATATTCAAAATCTGTTTTTGGGTTTCCTTCTCTGAGAAGTCCACATGCTCTTGTATAAACAGAAAACTGTTGTGTACCTACTTTATTGTTGGAAACTTAGAACCATTGCATTGGTACACGTAGGCTCATGCTACCCTCTGCTGGTAAGTGACAGACCTTGAGCAGAGGAAGTTCAACTTTTTAGCCCATTTTCTTGCATCTTCCTTAGATCAGGGTAAGTTAGCAACATGTCCTCCTTAGTGTACCATGAGTCAGAGAATTTCGACAGTACCATTTCTTCCTTGGAACTGATGCCATAATCTTGATACTCAGGTTTCCTACAGCAAGCATACCCTACATTCTACTTTTATTTCTCATTAGAATTAGTCTTCCTAACTTTGAATTTTGAGAGCTCACCCCATCCCCAGCCACTATTGTGCTAACTGGATCCATAACTGCAAGAAATTCCAAACAATTTGGGCATGTCAGTGTATTGTTTTAACTACTTTTTCTTTTTCCTGTGTTTCAGTGAAAAGCAGGAAGAAAACGCTTTGGCATCTGACCTACTGACAAGAAATGGTAATAATGATCTTTGTTGCTTTCAAGTCAATAGAATTCCTAAACATACACAGCGATAACACTTTTCTAATCATTCAGTAGTTAGGATGATTACAGCAGTCACCAATTTTTTTTGCTCCCTATTTCATTTTTTTCCCTATCCTCCATCTCAGATTAGAACTAGTTTTGTCCTGTTACCTGGCACAGTATACTAAAGACAAAAACATATGGATGGGCAAGTACCTTCCTGGAGAATGGCCTTTTAATATCAGTGACCTGAAAAGTATTGTATGCATGTTGCCTACATACATATATACACATACGTACATACTTAGATTTTTATTTTTTTCTTTTTCTATTTTTGGTTTTCCGAGACAAGCTTTCTCTATGTGTAGCCCTGGCTATCCTGGAACTATAGACCAGGCTGACCTTGAACTCACAAAGATCCTCTTGCCTCTGTGCCCCCCCCCCCCCCCCCCCCCGCTGGGGTTAAAGGAATGCAACATGCCTGGACTCTGATGAGATTTTAATTATGTGATCCAAATTCTTTAAATTTGGAGGGAAATAGCCATTTTGCAGTATCATGAATGAGATAAGGAATACATTTCTACAGCCTCAGTTTCCAAACCATTTTTCTAGAAAAATAATACATTTTTAAACATTTCTAGAATGTTAAATTTTTCTTTAAATCACAATATAGTTTTGTTTTTGCAGGTATTTGTCTACTTACAAAAAATTACGGTAATAGGAAAATTAAAAGTATACACAATCCTAGCACTTGGGAAGCAGAGATAGGTGATCTCTGAGTTTTAGGCTAGGCTAGTCTATAACGAGACTCTTTAAAAAAGCGGGGGGGGGGGGGGGGGAGGGATAGATTATCATGCAGACATTGTGTAAAGTGCCTATTATCCCAATGGTTGTGGGCTGAAGCATAAGGAGCTTCATAGATCTCTGGAGTTCTACACTTTCATGGGCAACATATTGAGGTCAACATTTTTCTTTGCAGGGTCCCGAGGGCCAGGCCAAGGTACCTGGTGGCTCCTCTGTCAAACAGAAGAAGAATGGAGACAGGTCACTGAGAGCTTCCGAGAGAGGACCTCTCTTCGAGAGCGGCAACTCTACAAGCTCCTCAGCGAGGACTTCCTGCCTGAAATCTGCAACATGATTGCCCAGAAGGTAGAACCTCCCTGCTTATCGGATCTCACTATTCCTGGTAGAACTGATGTTAATATTGCAGCTCATTCACCTGCTTGCTGTCCTTATCCTGAAGGTTGTTTATGATGTTCTCCTTATCTCTGCAAGTCCCACGCCTATCACCCACCAGTCCTTAGAATGACCTCTTAACGACTGGAACCAGCTTTCACCAGGAAATGTGATCTGATTTGGCTCTCCCCTGCTCCCAACAAAAATGATAATTTTAAGGCATAACTTTATGACTATGTATTTCGATCTACACACACATTCCTTATACATGGCATTTTCAAACATTTTTCTGCCTCTTTTTTTCTCCCCCCTGTAGATGTTGTTCAAAAATTTCACTTCAGGTAGGAGAGATGGCTCATGGGTTAAAAGTGCATGCTGCTCTTGTAGAAAGCTCAAGTTCACTTCCCATCACCCATGTTAGGTGACTCGGAGCTGCCAAATGTTATTCCAGCTCCTCAGGATCCAATACCTCCTGAACTCCATGGGCACCTGCATATCCCCCCCTCCCCCCATACACATTTTGTTTTTAAGTCCTTCTTGAAGTAGTTCTGATGACACTTAGCCGCCTTAGTGCTCAAGAGGGTAAGCAGGGGGATTGTGAGCTTGATGCTAGCCTTAATTAATTAGAGTTACTTACTCGAGTGAAGGTTTATTTAATTGAGCAATAGCAACTTATCATTGGCTACACTGCTATTGAATATGACTCCTCCAGCAACCATTAACTGCCATGGCTCTTCAGGTAGGGATTGGTATACCTAGGGACACCCAGCTGGTAAAAACTGATCACTTCCCTCCTACCTTTCCAGCAGGTATTAGTTGCCAATAGTGTCTTGGTTAGGAGTATGTAGGCAGAGACTGCTTGTTCATTCCCTGCCGCCCAGACATGAAATAATTACACATAAACTATATTATTACAACACGGCTTGGCCAATCACTTAGGCATATTGCAAGCTAGCTCTAATCTAAATTAACCCATTTCTCTTATTTTATATTTTACCACGAGCCTTGTATGGTGGCTCGTGTCTTTCTCCTCTGGCAGCTACATGGCACCACCTTTTAGACTCTTGCTTTCTTTCTCTCAGCATTCAGTTTAGTTTTCCCGCCTAGTTCTATTCTGACTCACCATTGGCCAAAATAGTGTCTTTATTAACCAATGATATTAAGATATATTCGCTGCACACACATGGGAATCCCACATTAGGAGTGGGCTTTGTGTTCACTCCTTTTCAGTGCTTAGACTTCGTTCCCCATTCCTGATATAATGAAACACAATGTTTTTCAGTAGTCCCCATGTCAGCTTCTTAATATTGGCATATGAGAGATACCTCCATATCAAATAAAAATATATTAAAATCCATCAAGCCTAAGCTAAACCTAGACTGTAATGTTAATAATGCTAATTTGGAAGACCTTCTACAGTATAATATAAGAGCAACAAGTTTGTTTTTTCAAAATGGGGGAAATCCTGGT
This sequence comes from Microtus oregoni, assembly GCF_018167655.1. NCBI lineage: Eukaryota > Metazoa > Chordata > Mammalia > Rodentia > Cricetidae > Microtus > Microtus oregoni. The sequence goes on from NW_024543061.1 coordinate 61,846,027, forward strand.
AACTAAGCATGCTAGACAAGTGTTTTCCTCGCTGAGCTGTGACCTCAGTCTCTAACAAACAAGAATAAAAAGACTATAAAATGCAAATGGGGTCAAAATGCATGTTAAGTAGGACTTCCTGCCAGTTTTAGCTGGCTAGATTAGTTATTAAAATCCACTGCTAACCATTCTAGACAATACATTCCCACCCTTCAGATCCTTTGAAATTATACCTGCTATCCTGCAGGTTTACAGCCTGTCTGGATTAATATATTTGAAATAGCCAGGGGGTGGTTACACACACTTCTAGTCCCAGCACTTGGGAGACAGAGGCAGGTGGATCTTCTGTGAGTTCAAAGCCAGCCTGTTCTACAGAGTGAGTTCCATAACTATACAGAGAAATCTGTCTCAAAAAAATTTCTAAACGTCACTGAAAATAAATAGTACTAGCAAGTTTATCAGTAATCTTAGACTTATACATACTCTATATCAAAAAAATCACAAAACTGTTAGTATGCATGTATTTTCAAATTCTTTTTTAAGATTTTAATTTATTTTATGTATGTGGTACTATATCTGCATGTACACAATGCTAGAAGAGGGCATCAGATCCCATTATAGATGGCTGTGAGCCACCATGTGGTTTTGCTAAGTTGAAAATCATTGCATTCTGAGCCAGTTCCCAGCATAATAAAAATTTTCCTCTAAAGCAGAAATGATTCTATATAAAATAGTTGACAGAACTAGTATAGTGACTTCTTTCTGTGATTCCAGTATTGGGTCTCCGAGGCAGAAAAACTGCTGAGTTTAAAGCCATCCTGGACTACATATTTTGTCTCGTTTATCTATATTGTATATAGTGAAGGAGAAACAGTATATAATTACCATGTTTTTGGTTTTGGTTTTTTAAGACAGAGTTTCCCAGTAGTTACAGAGCCAGTCCTGGAACTTGCTCTGTAAGTCAGACTGCCTCAGACTAACAGAAATCCACCTGCCTCTGCCTCCCTAGTGCTAGGTTTAAAGTTGTGTGCCACCCCCGTTTGGCACAACTACCATAATTTTAAACACATGAGTCAGTGTATTGGAAGCACTCTCAGAGGACCTTCATTTAATAGTTCTTCTAGCAGAAATGATTTTTCTCAAAGCTGTAGAGGTGTCTATATAGTAGCCTTTGCTGTGCTTGTCATTTATTACTTGAGTTATGTTCAGCATACTGTTTTTATGAGCCTCTTTATATAGGTTGTGTTTCTTTAAAAAAAAATTTGGGCTAGTCAGGCATGGTAGAACATGTCTTTGTTCAGATTATAATTGTTGTAACATTTCTCCCTTCCCTTTTTTTTCTCCAAACACTCCCATAAACCCTCCCTGTTCTTCAAATTTATGGCCTCTTTTTTTCTCATTTACATTCCTAAATATAACCCACTCAGACCATACAGTGTTAGCTTGTATGAATGTTTTCAGAGCTGTATTAGTAAGACTTTGTGGCTATTGCGTCTGCCTTTACTAGGAGACACAGTCTCACAGCAAACTCCCTGATCCTCTGGCTTAAAAATCTTTCTGCTCCCTCTTCTGCAGTGTTTTCTGGACTTATGCCTTTTATCCTATTCTGGTCTACAAAGTGAGTCTCAGGCCAACCAAGGCCCTGCACTCAGGTGCAGAGGCAGACAGATCTCTTGGGAGTTTGAGACCAGCCAAGGCTACACAGAGAAGCAAAAACAACCAAAAAAGGCCAAAGTTACAACTTAGTGGTAGAATGTTTACATAACTTGCTACATATAGCTCTGGGTTTAGTATCCAATGGGGGGGAGGGGGGGAATGTACCTTCTTTCTACCTAGCAGTGCTGAACTGCGTGATGGCTCACACCCATCTAAAATGAAATCTGGTGCCCAGAACACTGTATACATAATAAATAAATCTTTAAAAAATAAATAGTCTATACTGCTTTTTGTTTCAAGAGCTATTATATTACCAGAGAGTCACAACCTCAATTAACCTTCTGCATAGTCCAGCGCGTGCGCACATGCACACACACCAAGGTGTATATAGTTGAGACAGAATTACATAGAATTATTGAAAGAGGGTTGGAATATCAGGTGAGCCCCAATTCCATCTATTAATAGGACATACTTTGTGAGAATCCCATGTTGCTAATCACAGCTTTTCTGATTATGTCTTTATTTTTATGTGAGAGTAGATGTTTTTGCCTGTATTTATGCTTGCAAGTCATGTGTGTGTAGTGCCCATGGCAGTTAAAAGAGGGTGTTGAGTTCCCTGCAACTATAGTTACTCATAATTGTAGCCAACGTGTGAGTGCTAGGGATTGAACCTGGGTCGCCTGGAAGATTGAGTAGCCAGTGCTTTTAAGTGTTGAGCCGTCTCTAACCCCTGTTTAGGGGATTTTGTTTGAGATAGTCTTGTTATATAACCCTGCCTGGCCTGGAATTCACTATGTAGACAGTCTGGCCATAAATAGATTATCCTGCCTATACCTATTGTATGGCGGGATTAAAGTTGAATGCCCTAAGCCTGGTTCTCATAATCACATGCATGTATAATAAGTAGTAAGATACAATGTCAAAAACTTTAATTTATTGGGCTATTTAGATATCTCAGTGGATAAAAACACTTACTACACAAACCTAGCAACCATAATTCAAATCTTGGAACCCACTGTGGAAGGAGAAAAAATAACTCTTGAAAGTCATCCTGTGACCTCTACATGGATGTGCACAATCTCATACACTTACAATAGTAATCTTAAAAATAAAACTTCTTTCTTCAAAATTCAACTAATTCTCAGCACTTGCTTGATGGGCAGGATTTCAGAAGTCATGGACAACCTAATCTACACAGCAAGATGCCAGCCAAGTTTTTTTAAAGGAAAATGTTGAATGGGGCTTAATGCAACAGCGCTTTTGATTCTCAAGTGTGTTTGAGAGATTACATTTGCTGAAAAGTCAGAACTTGAGGACCAGATGAAAGTTTATTTATGAACGAGTCAAAGACTATTCTCCTAGTAAGGTCCCCCTAGAGTCAGTGAGCTATGAGACAATTAAAGCTGAATGCTTCAACAATAATCTGGCTATTAATTTACCACATCCCATCCTAGTCCAAAGATAACAGTGAAAAGTATTTGTCATATGTGAAAATTGAAAGATTTATCATTACTAAAGAACATGACACAAATTTACAACTTAAACAATGTGTAAAGGACGTGCTAAATCCTGAGTGGTAGTCTTGTGAAAGAACTGGCTCTTTACATTTTTATTTAGTTGCTGTAATCTGGTGAACCTGTAGTAGGTGCATGTTATCTCTTCATCACAATTTCAGTTTTCTGATAGCAAAGTAAACTACTATCTTTACACAGAAACTATAAAAGTTTCCATTCATTAAATTAAATTAATTTAAAAGAATTAAAAGAATCCATTCATTCCTACCATTGTTTATAATAGGTTGTTGGAAGCTAAATCTTAACTTTTGGTTTTTGGAGATTTGGGGCTTTTTTTTTTGTTTGTTTGTTTGTTTTTTGAGAATGGGTCTCTTTATGTATCCTTGACTGGCCTGAAACTCAAAGGTGTGTGCTACCTTACACAGCAACATTTGTATTTCCTAACAAATCCAGGTAGAGAGTTAGAAGATTTGATAAATCTTAGGGGATGGGATAGTAAACTTTAATAGTTTGGGGAGAGGGACTGGAGAGAGGTCTCGGTGGTTAATAGCGTTTGCTGTTCCTTTTTGTTGTTGTTGTTTGGTTTTTTAAGACAGTTTCTCTGTGTAATAGCAGCCCTGGCTTTCCTGGAACTCAGTCTGTAGACCAGGCTGGCCTGGAACTCACAGAGATCCACCTGTCTCCCAAGTGATGGGATTAAAGGCATGTGCCACCACTGGCCAACCTGAGTTTGCTCTTTTTGTTCAAGACAGCATATCTCTCTGTAACTTTGGAGACTCATTCTGCAGACCAGGCTAGCTTCTAATTCAGAGATCCTTTTGCAGCTTTCTCCCCTGTGCTGGAATTAAAGGTTTGCGCCTCCACCACCCAGCAGTGGTGGTGCACGCCAGTAGTATTTGTCGAAGGACTCAGAGGCAGGAGAATCCCGAGTTTGCTGTTCTAATAAGAGGTCCCAGATTCACTTCCCCACACTTATATCAGACAGCTCATAATCACCTATAACTCCAATTCTACAGGCTCTGATACCCTCAGGCTTCCATAGATACTTAGATAACTGGTGTACATAAAACCATGCAGACATACATATACATTTTGAAACATAATAAATCTTTTTTAAAGTGGGAAGGTGTAAAACCTGCCTTGAATATATAAAAGATAAGCTTTTATTCTTTTTTATTAAAATTAAGCCAGGGTGTGATGATACCGGCCTAATCCCATCACTCGAGGCTAAGACTAGAGGATTGCTAGGAAGTATAAGCCATCCTGGACTTCATAGCAAAAACAGAAAGAATCAACTATTATTGGTATATTGTTAATAATAGTCCAAACTACTGAAAGTGATACTAGTAAGAACAGAAAGAAGAAAAGTCTGCACGTGGATCAGCTGTCGTGTCTGTTTATATAGTGTCTGACCTATTTATTTGCAATAATGTGATCTTCCTATCATGTCAGGGCTATATGGTGTTGTAATGATCAGTAAATTTTATAATTACTTTATAAGCCCATGCTACTGCATAAACAAATGCTCTTAGAATATTTGTAATTTGTTCCAATCCAAACTTATAATTTGTGACACCTTCCTGAAACATCTAATGTGGACTAAGTTATTGTTACTCGTCAGGCAGTCCATGCCTTTAATCCCAGCACTTGGGAGGTAGAGACAGGTGGATCTCTGTGAGTTCAGCCCGGCCAGCCTGTACTATAGATTGAGTTCCAGGACCGCCAAGGCTGTTTGTTACAAGAGAAACCCTATGTCAAAGAACAAAACAAAACAAAAAACTTCTGCTTAGAAATACTATGCTATAATAGAATTTTACACAAACATAATCAAATTGTTAATAAAGCACATGGTCAGTAACCGAATAGTTAAAGATTAACTTGAAGAACATACAGAATTCATACTATAATTTAATTTTAATTTGAAGGATTAGATTTCATGCTAACCTATAGACATCTATTGAGACATAGATTTTATAGAATTGTAAATTATTTTTGTCTAGCAAAAATGTAACTACCAATATTTACCTTCTACATTGTTGCTGGGTAATTATCCAGCTTCATGGCTAGACCAGGGATGTATCCTGATTCCTGACATTGACTTAAAATTGTCCAGTTTTTCTAATGTTATGTTTGTCGTGTACCCTCATCCCCAGGTTTTTTTTTTATTTAGATCAATTAAACATTTGATACATATTCACTTTAAAAAACCAAAATAGAAATAGGTGTAGACTACTGAAAGTGCTTGTTGGTGGATGGTGGCATATAAATAAACATAAGGAACTTAAGATTTAAATGTATGTACATTGTCTACACAAAAGCTGATAGTAGATGGTTGTGGTGATGCACAAGTTTTATCTTAACACTTAGCATTTGAGAGGCGCAGAAGGTAGTCAGGTTTCTTTTCATACACTTGAATCAGGAAAGCTGGTAGTAATATCTGCAGGAATCAACGGTCACCCTCTGTATCAAGAATAGCTTATCCCTCTTCCATCTAATGTGACAAAACTGGAGTGAAACTGGTTTTGGCTTCTTGTGATATTTGCATGGTAAATTTGCAAGATTTCCTTTGGAAACATTGCTGTTCTGGTGCCGTGTCATAAATGTAAGAAATATCTCCTACTAGAATTGTGAGCTTTAAAGAGGAGATGCTTGGTGAGGTATGTCTATGGACTTCAAAGAAGTACTTGAAGAGGATAAAGGATCATGATATCTTTGGTACTTGTGATTGTATTTTCCTCTGGGAACTGCTTATCCCCAACAGAAAAGCTTCATTTGTATTGTGTCTAAACTGTCTGAACCAGTCCTTGTTATTGGTAAGAGGTTTGCTGTCTTCTATCCTCCCTTAATTTACTCATTCTTCAAGAAGTTAAGACTTTGTATTAAACATTTCTGGGACCAAAGCCACATCTCCACACACCTCCCTCCCTCCCCCCCCCCCTCTCTCTCTCTCTCTCACACACACACACACACACACACACACACACACGAATACCTAGAACTTACGTTAAAGGTTTTTATTGTGTTTTATTTTGTTTGTGTGTGTTCCACAGTGCACCTTATGCATCTCAAGGATCAAACTTAGATAGTCAGGCTTGATAGCAGGTACCTATAGCCTCTGAGTATGCCATCTCCTGCCTGCCTTTTAAAGAACCATCTGATTTTAGTTGCTCCTGGAGCCTCTTTCAGAACCATTCACTTAGGTGAATGTGATAAAATACAGTTTTCCCTTTGTCGTTTGAAGAGACTTTTTGTCTTTATTTGTTTGGGGGGGTTATTGGTGATGTTGTTTGGGATTTTTTGAGACAGTGTGTGGTTTTGTACCCGGGCTGGCCTGAAATTCAGAATCCATGCTGATGTTAGGAAATACTTGGTTGTCAGTGGCTTTTTTAATTGTTACTTGTTAAGATAATATACCTAATACCTTATCCAGGTGAATTGTTGTTTTTCCTTATCATCCTAAAAGATAGACACCTTTGACCCCCTGTTAGATAAATTAGTTACTGGTGTGCCTCAGCGGCCATTCTGCTGGTGGCTGTGGCAGCGGCAGCAGCAGTAGCTGAGAACACCCTAATCTATCTTTTCATTTCTTTTCCTTACTTCTAACTGTAGGGAAAACGTCCACAACGCACAAAGCCAGAGTTGCAACATAGGTTTATGTCTGACCACCTGTCCATCAAATCCATCAAGCTAGAGGTGAGTGTGTCTGAGAGTAAAAAAGTATATTTGAAGAGGGTAGTTCCATTTCATTTCACATACTTTTGTCCTACTTATTATCCCTTGCCTTTAAAAAAAATCTTAATCTCAAATGTTCATTGAAGATTTTTTATTGTTGTTGTTTTGTTTTGAGACAAGATTTCTCCTTGACTGTCCTGGAACTCAACTCTGTAAACAGACTCTCCTTGTACTCTTAAGAGATCTCTGCCTCCCTCTATCTCCTTAGTACTGGGATTAAAGTCATGTGCTACCACTGCCTCGCTTCAAGATTCTTATATGTATAGAGCTTTTCTGGGAAAAGAAGATAGAGAAATAGAAGAATGGGTGACATTCTTTTTTCTTTCTTTCTTTTTTTTTTTTTGTTTGTTTTTCGAGGCTCTTTTTTCTTAAGACATTCCTGGGTGACAAGCACATATTCAGTCTAACATAGATGTGAATAAATTCTGTGATAGGTACAAGAAGTTCATAAGTGCAAAGATGGAAAAAATTTAATCCAGGCAAATAAAGGGCCATTTAGGCAGACAGGGATGTTTGGCCTTCGAGTGTGGGATGGCTAGAATTACGATGGATGGGCAGTGATGTGGAACTGAATGAAGCCCAGGACTTTCCTCACAACAGGAACACTATAAACAAATGTTCCAAGGCAGAAAATGGAATAGTATGGTCAAAGATCCGTGTGTATTTGGATATTGCTGGCATATTGTAATATATTGTGGGAAAATGTAGGCAGCTAATTTCTGCAGTCTCTCAGCTCTCACACTTGAGCAGTAGGAAGGAAAATGAAGCTGTTGTTAGATGAAGCTGGCTCAGGCAAGATCAGCTGCTTTAGAGGGAAGTGCTTGCCCAGAGTCTAGTTGGTCACTTTGTCTCCTAAAATGCAGGGCAGGACATTCTGTCACTGGAGGAGAGCCTGCAGTAGGTGGGAACTAAAGTTGGGGGCAACAACTACATTAAAAACTATGAAGGTTTTTCCAGGTTTGTTTGTGGTTTTGACTGTGTAGCATGCATTAGATGCTTGTGGTTTGAGCTAGTGCCGAACTCTGGGCAATGACAAGTGTACTTTTTATTCACTGAGCTGGCTGGTGAGTATGCATGTGTGAGCAAAGTGTAAGTAGGAGAGTGCCATGAAAGAGGGGAAGGCTTAGGAAAACTGTTTCTCTTTACCTATCTCTGCTCCAGGAAGGTGACAGGAGGCCCGCTGCATCTTTCCAAAAGGCTTTTATAGAATGTTGCCGGTCTTCTTTGTCTTCTCAAAGGCTAGCTGTCATATTCTCACCCCCTCTCTTTATCTCTGTCTTGGCACTGTGTGCCTTTGCGTTTGTAGTGAGGTTAGTAGTCACACAAAACTTGACCTCAGATCGCAGTTGTTTGCTGTCACTGTCTTATACTAGCTTGTGAAGTTGGGGCATTCTCTTTTGCCTTGCAGTTACATTTTTGTGACTCTTAAACGGAAATGTTAACATGGTGCTATCTATAGCAGAGATCTTGCGCTCTTTGCAAATTTTTATTGGCTTTTTTATTTAAGCAAAACATAATAGCATAAGCCGATAGTCCTTCTGCTATGGAAAGCAAGTTCAGGATGATCATAAATTTAAGGTCAACTTGGAGTGAGATTCTCTCAACTCTGCCTCCCTCACATAAATAATAAAGGAACATTCATTAATTTTTTTAGAACTCTTATTTGTTTGAAGCAAACTATTGCTTATGCAAGCCAAACTTGTTCAAACTCACATCTTTGCCTTAGACACCTGAGTGCTAAGAGGTGCACGCCACCACATGTGGCTCCTTTTTTAACCGTCACATACTTTCTAGTTCACAATTCTGTAGTTACTGGCTTGCCACCTCCTCCGTGATGGTCCTTAGCTTGGGAGTTGACTTTTGTTGCTAGTTCACAGTTTGGTTCTGAGTAGCTCTCATCTCCTCCTACCTTGTAGGTTCTCTCTACTACTTTATTGCCTTTAACTGCTTCAGAGTTTCCTCCATGCCCTAATTCATACCTCCAGTTACCTGGCAGTCTGAACTCCAGTAAACCCTCTTTGTGACTGCAAAAAGAAGTCTAACTTTTGGCCACCTTCTTTATAGGGGTGATTTTTAATTCTGTTGCTTAGTGTGAAGTAAAGAATACTATCCTGTGTAGTTTGTGTTGTGACACCTGCTGTCTAGGTAAAGTGACTTTTGTTTCCACAGCAGAAAATCCTTTATCTTTTAATGCTTTTTGTGTATGCAGGCACCAACCACCCAGTGTTAATCTCCTCAAAGAGTCTTAGTTGTGGTTTCTGTGGAAAATACCCAGTTCAGAGACCCTGATAAGCCAGGATTAGGGCTGCTGAGTTATTTTTGTCAATTGGCTTTTGTAGACGAAAGTTTCTGTCCTAAAGCTGTTCAGTCCCAAAGAAACAGAGACTTAATATTAATTGTAAACTGTTTGGCTTGTTAGCTTAGGCTTATTATTAATTAGCTTTTACAACTTAAATTAGCCCATAATTCTTGTCTATATTTAGCCATATGGCTTGCTACCTTTTCTCATTGAGGCATTACTTTGCTTCCTCTACATCTGGCTGGTGACTGACTCTGTCTTTCCTGGACTACATAAGATGAATGCAGAAACAAAGTTGGGCAATGGTGGTATACACCTTTAATCCCAGTACTTGGGAAGCATAGGCAGGCATTTGAAAGCCAGCTTGGTCTACCACAGATAGTTCTGAGACTGTTAGACAGAGAAACCCTGTCTAGAAAAAAAAAAAAAGAAGAAAATACCTCGCAGGTATACAAGATGCTTAGGTTTAGAGAAGGGAGACAGCCACACTCCTACTCCAGGCTTTAGTGGGTGTCTTGGGAGCAGTTTGTGATGGTGTGGTCTCAAGTGTGCTCCTGGTGGCAAGGATAAGTGTGAATTTGGACCCTTGCCTTGGGGTACAGAGCATGGGCAGTACTTCAGCTAGAGCTTCTAGTTAATAATCCTTTGGAGGATTTCACAGTGGTTCCTTTTTAGCATCTCATTAAGATACCTTCATGATTCTGGTAGGTTTCTACCGGTAAGGCATTTAAATACCAATCACTATAGTATTTGCAGCTGACACTTAACTTGTCTCTTTTTATTCTGGAACTCAAAATACAGCCCAGGGTGGACTTGAACATCCCATGATTTTCCTGCCTCAGCCTCCTGCTGTTAATCTACTTATGTGCTACCACACCCAGCTGACCTCTTTTACAGGAGAAATATTTGCAGTGTGAGACAGTCTGAACATTGGAGAGATGGCTATATGGCTAAGATCAGAGTTTAGTTTCCAGAATCCACATTGGGTGGCTCACAACCAACCTATCCAACTCGAGGGAATCTGATGTCCTCTCTGGCTTCCATGGTCACCTGCAATGCATATATGCATACCTATACAGAGACACATACACATAAATAAAATCTTTTTAATCAAGCATGTTGACAAACCTTTTAATAATCCCAGCATCTGGGAGGCAGATATCTATGAAGTTGAAGCCAGTCTGGCCTACATAGAGAGTTCCACATCAGCCATAGCGAGACAATATGAAACTCATACATACACACGATGGCTAGTATTTTGGACTTCTTTTTGCTTGTTGTATCTGCTCTTTTTTTCATTTAACTTTGATCTGTTTGTTTCCATCAGACTTAACGGTACCTGATGAAATATCTTGCCAGCCACGGCTTCTTTAATAGTTCAAACAGCCGTGAGTCCTCAGCAGTTAAGAGAACTGACTGTTCTTCCAGAGAATTTGGATTTTAAAGGACCTGATTTTGGCTTCCAGCACTCACGTATCAGTTCCAGTTCTGGAGGAATATGATGTCCTGTCTTTCACAGACATGAGGTGCATGCACATACATGTCGGCAAACATTCACGAGTCCTAACAGGAAGAAAGAAAAAGTAAATCCTTTGCTTAGGTTGTCTCATTAGCACATGTTTTGCTTCAGAATGGAAGCATCCTGAAAATAAGCACAGAGATTTGCAGACAGACTTGTTGCAGAGCATGGACCCCCGCCCCTGCCCCTAGATGTGTTTTTCAGATGTCATATCTATGAATTAGCAGGAGAGATTGACATGAGGAAACAGGCCTAGGAAAGTGTGAGACAAAGATGGGTTTTCGCCCATTATGGAAGTGCTACGTGTGGAAGTGATTCCAGATAAAGTGATCTGAGAACAAAGGGAATTAAAAATAGACGTAGAATTCTGCTAGGCGTGGTTTATCTTCTAATTCTGACATCAGAGGCAGAAGCAGGATGCTCATTGAAGGTTAGAGGGTGCCATGATCTACGAGGTGAGTCCCAGGTTAGCCAGGGCTATGCTGTGAGACTCTGATCAAAATTAGAAGGGGAGAGGATTATAACTCGAAGACATAGTCAGGCAAAAGCAAGCAAGCAAAGGCAGGTGTAGTTCTACCTCATTTGTCAAAAAAGATTGGAGAACTTCCAAGTTTAGGTTTGAAGATGGTATCAGTTCACTTTACTAGCACTACCTGTTCCCTACTCCCTAACTCAGCTGGCCTAATCCTACCATTTTGGAAGTGGAGAAAGGAGATTTGGGAGTTTCTGTGTTTGTCTGTTAGATCCAATCTTTAGTGACTTAATATTCCTCTTTTTTATTAATAGAAATAAATTTTTTTAGGTTTTTTTAATTGTGTTTGGGGGTAGAGGTGTTCATGTGTCACAGTACTGGTGAGAGATCAGAGAACAACTTACGGGAGTCCATTTTCTCTTTCTACTGTGTGGGCTTTTCTGAATTGAACTCAGGTTGTCAGGCTTTGTAGCAAGATTGTTTATTCATTAATAGAATCCCAGGCAGCTCAGACTGGTCTCAAACTGTGTACTTGAGGATGACCTTTGAAGCCTTCCTTCTGCCTCCTGAGTGCTGGAGTTATAGCTCTGCACCACTGGGACCACTTTATGTGATGTTGGGGATTACCTTGCATATAATAAGCAAGCAACTGTTCATTTTGAATGAAATAGTAAGTACCTTTGAATCAGGCTCTGTTTTCCTCCCTTTCCTAGCCATGGGTAGTCAGTCACTGATGTATTACATACAGCATTGTCTTGAAGGTAAGGTGATTGATGGTCAATCATGTTGTCAGCTGGGTGATGTTACCAGGAAGTTAAAATAAGAACCACAGAAATAGGCTGGCAATGTAGGAGTTGCTGGTGAAATTCAGGAAAGGTGCCTGGCTGTTCTAGTTTGCTTTCTATTGCTGGGATAAACATCATGGCCAAAAGCAATTCGGGGAGGGTCAGTGTATTATTTCTTACTTACAACCTATAGTCCATCATAAAGAAAATCAGGAACTCTAGGCAGGAACTGAAATAGAGGCCATGGAAAAGTGCTCCTTACTGGCTTGCTTCCCATGACCCATTTAGTTGTTTTCGTTTTTTTAGGCAGGGTTTCTCTGTGTGGCCCTGGCTGTCCTGGAACTCACTCTATAGAACAGGCTGGCCTTGAGATCGGAGATTCGCCTGCCTCTATCTCCTGAGTGCATGTACTGCCACTACCATCGGCTTGGTTTCTTATACAACCTAGGATTACCATCTCGGGTGGTACTGCTCACAATGAACTGGTCCCTCCTACACCAATTACTACTCAAGAAAACACTCCATAGACTTGCCTACAGACCATGTGGTAGAGACAGTCCCTTAAGTAAGCTCCTCACTTCCCAGATGACTGGCTTCTGTCACACTAGCAAAAAACTAACACACACTGACTGACAGTTATTTATGTAGGAGGTAGTGACCAGAGATTCAATATCCAAAGACTTGCCCTTGCCAGCACTCAGTAGACATGTTGCCTACTATTATTTTTTGAAAAGATTCTAAAACACTTCATTTATTCTTTATCAATTGAGTGTTGTGTGGACCAGATTTCTACCTTGTGAACTCTTTTCATAGAAAATTACATTGGATTCGCAAGATGGTTCATTGAGTAAAGGCATTTGCCACCACGAACTGATTTCAATCCCTGAGATCCGTAAGGTTAAGGGAGATAATCAACTGCTGTAAGTTTTCCTATCACATCCTCACTATGGCACAAGGGTACCCTCACACACACAATGAATAAATAGATAGCTAGATGATAGGACCTCCAGCCAAGTGTGGTGACATGCTATTAACCTAACACTTGGGAGGTGGTGGCAGGAGGACCAGGAGTTCTGGGCCTTCATCCTAGACTGTATGAAACTCAATTTCAAGCAAAATTAATAACACAGCCATTGAAAAGTCCACTCAGTCCCTAGACAAAGCCTTGTCCAAATTCTGAATCTAGTGTGAATCTAAATCTTTTCAAGGGAGCCAGACAGATGGCTCACTAGTTAGAGCACTTTCTGCTCTACTGTAAGATTCCCAGTTCAGGGCTGGGCAGTGGTGGCTCAGGCCTTTAATCCCAGCACTTGGGATGCAGAGGCAGGCAGATCTCTAAGTTCGAGGCCAGCCTGCTGTACCCAAGCTAGTTCGAGGAAAGGCTCCAAAGTTTCTGAGGTCTCTCTTGCAAACAAGCATACACTCACATAGACATAACACACAAAATAAAGTAAATGTAAATATTCAAACTAGTTTTCGGAACCACAAAAGAAGGGGAATGAATTAAGAATTTAATCAAAAGCAGTGTTATGTTAAATCTATAAATAGCCATCTGTATTCATCTTTGTTCCCCTGTACAAAAACCACTTGTGAATCTTCCACAGTATAAAACTTGAAAGAATTGGCTGTAGAAGGTTCTTATGTCCTCTCCCTGTTCCTCCTTATGTCCTCTTGAACTCAGAGATCTGCCTGCTTCTCCCTCTGCCTCTGCCTCCTGTGAAGAAAGGGTCTTTTTGTGGCCTGGGCTAAGTAGCTTCAAACTCATAATCAGTGCTATCTATGGTTCTGGTTTGTACCTCCTATATGTTTTAATACTCGTGTATTTTTGTACATTGATAACACATCACATATAATAAAAAGTCTCTATGGTCTTCTCCTGTGGTCTAATTCCTGTGACTACTGGTATCTGTTGAATTCAGTAAACTATCTCTTGACTCAAGGAAGAACTACTCTGTATTTTCAGCTGACCCCTTTGCACTTGTTGGCTCCTAACAGGAGACTCCCATGCTCACCAAGATAGAAAAACAGAAGCGCAAGGAGGAAGAGGAAGAACGGCAGCTCCTACTGGCAGTGCAGAAGAAGGAGCAAGAGCAGATGTTGAAAGAGGAGAGAAAGCGGGAATTGGAGGAAAAGGTCAAGGCAGTGGAAGGTATGTAGGGGCTCAAGAGTGAGAACAACCCACTTTGTAGCCAAGGCCAGATCATCCTTTACCTCCATTGCTTCTGGACATTTCTTCTTAAATGTCTTGTAAACTGTCTTCTGTTACGTTTACTCAACTGAATTTAGTCTTGCTCCCTTTACATTCTGTCCAAACTCCCTTGTCATTCTCAGTATACTTTTTAGTACCTTGCTTTTTATTTAGATTTCTACTGTGTGTGCGCGCGCGCGCGCGCGCGCGCGCGTGTGTGTGTGTGTGTGTGTATATATATATATATATATAATTTTAAACAGGTTCTAAGACATTGGCAATTGCTTTCACAGGTGCAATGGTATGTGCTTTAAAAAGGCTTATGTTTGGAGTTTTTGTTTTATTTTGTTGAGCTACAGGGTTGCATGTAGCTCAGGCTGACACTGAACTCATGTTGAACAGCTTTTCTGCCTCTACTTCCCAAGTGCTAAAATTGCAGATGGGCAGCACCACTTCCAGATTATGTGGTAATGTGCGCCCAGGACTTGTCTACATGCTGGGCAAGCAATCTGCCAACTGAACTACATCTCTGTCCCAGATTTTCTTTCATATGGTACGTTGGAATGGTGCTGTTATCTTACTAGTGCCAGGTAGTTTGCTTTGATTCAAACTCCAGTTTCAGTGTAGTAACATTTTTCTTTTGTCAATTTTTTGTTCGTTTGTTTCAGGCAGGCTCTCTCTACATAGCCATAGCTGGTATGGACATTATAATGTAGACCAAACTGGCCTTGAATTCAGAGATCCACCCGCCTTTGCCTTTCAAGTACTTGTCTATAGTTTTGTTTTGTTTTGTTTTGTTTTTTCGAGACAGGGTTTCTCTGGTTTTGGAGCCTGTCCTGGAACTAGCTCTTGTAGACCAGGCTGGTCTCAAACCCACAGAGTTGCACCTGCCTCTGCCTCCCAAGTGCTGGGATTAAAGGCGTGCGCCACCACCGCCCGGCTTTGTCTATAGTTTTAAAAGCAAAAAATAACAACTTTAGTTCTCTTCATAGATAGTATTTATCAATTGAACCTTTTTTAATGTATACCAATGCTTTTCTCTCTGTGTTTCCTTCTCCCTTTCTTGCTCCCTCTTCCTGTGATCTCTGTCTCTCCCTTTTCCTCCCTCCCTCCTCTGACATGGTCTCATTATGTGACCCAGATTGACCTAGAATTTGTGGTAGCCCTACTCAGCCTCCTATACACTCTGATTAGAGGTCTGAATAACCACATCCAGCTGAGATGGTTCTACCTACAGAGTGACATTTTTTATGCGCCCATTCTGTTCCAGTTACTGATCTAGGTTAATGGTAATGAACAGAAGAATTTGTGGAAATTATAAACAAATCTATATAATTAGGAGTATTTTGTGATCAGAAAAAGAACATGGATTCATATGATCCTAGCACTTGGAAGGATCAGGTAGGAAAATCAAGAGTTCATGTGTTGGCTATATAGTAAGGTTGAGGCTAACCTGGTACATGAAACCCTGCCTCCAAAAAAAAAAAAAAGAGTAAAAAGAGTTTAATGATTAAAGTGACATTTAACTGGGATTATCACAAACTCTGTCTGATATGGCACTTGAATAAAATGAATGAGGTTACTGTGTGTATAACTGATGGTGGTCTCACAGAAGGCCAACAGAGCAGCAAGTGCAAATGTTCACTTGGTCCTGTGTCTGTGTCTCGGGTATAGATCGAGCTAAGAGAAGAAAGCTCAGGGAAGAGCGGGCATGGCTGTTGGCTCAAGGCAAGGAGCTACCCCCAGAACTTTCCCATTTGGACCCGAATTCTCCTATGAGGGAAGAGAAGAAGACCAAGGACCTGTGAGTATTTAGTAGTAGTAGCAACAGTAGCAGCTGGCCACACCAGCAAGTACTTCTCTCTGAAAGCACTTGCTGCTAAGCCTGATGACCTGAGTTGGATCCTTGGGATCCACATAGTGGAGGGAGAGGTGGCAGATTGTCCTCTGACCCCCACACATGGACTATAATGCACTCATGTGGTGCATGTATACAATAAAATAGTGTAATTTTTAAAAAGTATTTCTGGAAATGGCTCACTTATTATCTTTCAGGGTCACTGGAGTGACCTTTAGCTCCAGGTGGTTCTGACCTCTGAGTGTACCTACACTCACTCACGAAGACACAGAGAAACCTTATCTCAATAACAAAACAAAACAAAATTCTTAGTTTTATAAAATTACTATCTCGTTTATTTCTTGTAACAGGCCTATGTAGGGGGCGGTGGCCTTCACTATTTTACTGTTAAGAAAGCATGGTTCTGGGTGTGGTGGCACATACTTCTGTCCCAGCACTCTAGAGGCAAAGGCATGCCGTCTACAGAGTGAGTTTCACAGGACAGCTAGGGCAATTACAGAGAGAGACGGAGGGAGAGGAAGGAAGAGAATAGTAAATTATGCTGTCTTGCTGTCTGTGTCTCCCCCCCCCCCCCCCAATTACACACACCCTTTAATGAATCTCTTCCCTAATCATTTTAACAAAGCTCTTATTACCCCAACTTTTCAATAACACCAGAATGTATTATTAATGGGGAATTGCTTCTTAGAAGTATGTAGACCATCTTGCATGGCTCTGTTTCACGGTGCTGGAAATTGAACCCCCAGGACTTTAGGCATGCTAGGGAAGTGCTGTAGCACTAAGCTACAGCTCAAATTTAGGATTCAAGACTCGAACTTGCCATCCTGCTGCCTCAGCTTTCCCAGTGCCAGGATTGCAAAAGTGCACCACCATGTTCAGTGAGCATTTTACTGTTTAAGATATTTACTTTTTGCCAGGTATAGTGTTACATAACAATACTCAGCAGTTTCTAGGGTGAACATTGGCCAGAATAGAACCATGGCAGGGGGGATGCAAGGTTCAAAAGGGAAAACCAATCAGCTGGGTGTGGTGGTGCATGCTTTTAATTCCACCATTTGGTAGATCTCTTGAGTTCCTGGCCTGCCTGGTCTAGATAGGGCGTAGTGGGACAGATAGGGTCTATCTCAAGAAAAAGAAAATAGTTGTTTCCCACCAGGAGTGGTAATGCATTTTTTTATTTTTATTTATTTATTTATATTTATTTATTTATTTATTTATTTATTTATTTATTTTTGGTTTTTCGAGACAGGGTTTCTCTGTGGTTTTGGAGCCTGTCCTGGAACTAGCTCTTGTAGACCAGGCTGGTCTCGAACTCACAGAGATCCGCCTGCCTCTGCCTCCCAAGTGCTGGGATTAAAGGCGTGCGCCACCACCAAGTAATGCATTTCTGTAGAGACTGTTGCAGAATCTGAAATTTGAGTCAGTCTGTACTATATAACAAAAGCCTGTCTTCATAAAAATAAATATAAAAATTCTGGTTAGTTAAATAGTCCTAATAAAGTTATGGATAATTTAGGCCAATTCTTCATTTTATAAATGGAGAATCTAATAGTCCTCTTTTTTGCTATGATCACCATTGCCATCCTCATGTTTTTTCCAGTGAGTGGTATCAGTGTTAGGCTACCTATGGGGAGTAAATAACACTCTTCTCAATCTGTTTGGTGGCCAGAGTTTACTAATGTCTTGTTTGTGGTTCACAGCTTTGAGCTGGACGACGATTTCACTGCCATGTATAAAGGTTAGTTACTGTTCTCGGCTTTTGTATTTCTGATAAACATCTTTTCATGGGAAAATGTCAGTTATATTCTCTTTCACTTTCAGTTCTAGATGTGGTAAAGGCTCACAAGGATTCCTGGCCTTTCTTGGAACCTGTGGATGAATCTTATGCCCCAAACTATTACCAGATTATTAAGGTATCTTTTAAATTGTACTTAAGCATGTGTATCTTGCTTGGGTTTTATATTAATCATTTTCTATCATAGTGACCAAGTACCTCTTTTGGCTCACAGTTCAAAGTGTAGAATCCAGGGTAGCAAGCAGCTCTGTCCATGGTGCTACAAGCTTGTTCATGAACTTCTGGCCTGAACTTGTGCAGGGTATAATTCCTAAGAACCAGCCCACAGTGCCCCAATCCCTCTAACTAGGCCCAACTCCTAAAGCTTCCACAGCCTAGACAACCAAGCATAGCTTGGAAGATTTAAACTCAAAGATCTGTGAGGTCAATTCATATCCAAACTAAAACATTATTGGGGTTTTTAAATTTTGTTTTGTTTTATTTTCTCTCTTGCTTTTATATCCTCCTTAAATTTGGGATACACACATATACAACTTTTTGTTGGATTTGGATTAGTTTCATTTTAAGACAGTATTATGACTTTTTGGCTGGTTTGAAATTCACTATGTAGACCAGGCTAGCTTCAAACTCTGAAAGGTTTGTCTGCCTCTGCCTCCTAGGTGGTGGGATTAAACATATGTGCCAATACTCTCAGTTATACCAAGTTTTTGAGAAGTTAAAATGCCAGGATTCCTTTTCCTCCTAGGGGTGATGTGTAACTTCTTGTTTTTTTCTTGTTTTAAGACAAGGTTTCACTCTGTTACCAAGGCTGGCCTGGAATTCAGTATGTAGCACAGACTATCTTAAAACTTGTGTCACTTCTGACTTTCAGTACTGGAATTATAGCCACTGTGTCCTTTCGAGCATGTTTTTTGTTTGTTTGTTTCTTTCTTTGTTTTGTTTTTTTGAGACCAGGTTTCTTTGTTACAGTCCTGGCTATCCTGAACCTCACTTTGTAGACCAGGCTGAGATCCACTTCCTCTGCCTCCCAAGTGCTGGGATGAAGGCGTGCGCCACTGGCCTTTTATAGCATGTTTTAATTAAAGTATTATGTCCTATTTTAGATCCCCATGGATATTTCAAGCATGGAGAAGAAATTAAATGCAGGTTTATATTGTACCAAGGAGGAATTTGTAAATGACATGAAGACCATGTTCAGGAATTGTCGAAAATACAATGGGGACAGTAGTGGTAGGTTGTGACGGCCTTTTTGCTGGGTTTCATATTTTGCCTTCAGACTACTAACAGAATGTATACTAAAAGCCAGGGGATGTGTTATTCGAGTTTTGTAAACCAGGGAATGATCCAGCCTTCTGGATAAACAGAGTCTAGCAGATGTCTGGTCTCTTGGCTTCAGACAAGATTGAACTCATGCTATTTTGTTTGTACAGGAGATGGAGTCTAATGCTTCCTGAATGCTCAGTAAGCAGTCTACCACTGAGCTGCATCCCTGGGCTCCCGCTCTTAAATCATTTTGAAAAATGGCATCATAGCTTTCTAATGATCCTGAAACTTGGTGCTGTTTGTCTTTCAACCCAAATACTGTAGCCTAAAAATCAAAGTCCAATTATAATATTTAGTAATTTTAGTAACTTGGCCTAAAAGAATTAAATTTTTGCTTATTTGAGGTAATGTACTAGAGTCACCTTTATGTTACACATCTTCAGCATTGAGCAGAATACTTAAGCAGAAACTAAATCCTCATCTTTGTGTCCATAGTTTACGGTATAATATTCTCCAGAGGTAAAATAAAATCAGACTTTAGCACAGCAGCTTTCATTATTATTGTCAATAATTATCTTTTATATCTAGTAAAATATGTACCTGGAGATCAGTCCTTGTGTCTGCCTTCTAGAGTATACCAAGATGTCTGATAATTTGGAGCGGTGTTTCCATCGGGCCATGACAAAGCATTTCCCTGGTGAAGATGGAGACACGGATGAGGAATTTTGGGTCAGAGAGGATGAAAAACGGGAAAAAAGAAGGAGTCGAGCTGGTCGAAGTAGTGGAAGCCATGTTTGGACCCGCTCTAGAGACTCAGAAGGGCCCAGCAGGAAACAACCACCGGTGGAGAATGGAGGAAAATCATTGCCCCCTGCACGCCGAGCTGCCTCCTCAAGGGATGGTCAGAGCAGCAGCTCTGTACAGCTCCCTCCAGAGGTGGGCACATCAAATGGCCAAGGCTTTTCCCGCCCCCCACACTGTGGCAGGGTGCCTAGCCAGGCACCCCCTTTAAACCAGATGGTAAGAAAAAACTTACCTTCCATAGTATTGTCTCCAAGCCAGTCACTATAGAAATCGCAGGGCTAGTAACTTGTATGGTCTTCATATAAGTATAAACCAGTGGTTCTCAACCTTCTTAATGCTGCAACCATTTAATACAGTTCATCATGTTGTGACCCCAAACCATAAAATTATTTTCATTGCTACCATATAACTAATTTTTGTATTGTTATGAGTCATGATGTAGCCATCTGATGTGCAGGATATCTGATATGTGACCCTTCTAAAAGGGGTCATTTGACACCTCTGGGGTCGCAACACAGGTTGAGAACCGCTGCCATAGATGGTTTATTTTGGTCTTGGAGACAGGGTCTTGCTATTGTAATGGAGACTAAGGCTGACCTTGAACTCCTGATCTTCCTGTCTTTACACCACAAATAAGACTTTTTCTCATATATACCCTATCCCCCTTGGTCATTTAGACCCTCTTTTCTCTTAGTCCTTTGAATCATGTATTCTCCAAGTGGGACAAAACTTGGGATCAGAAAGGCCTGATTCTTACCTGTATTGCGGGCTGCTCTACAAGACTGAATTTGAGTCTGAAACATTTCAGTTTCATTGTGAGGAACTGGGGCTGTAGCCCAGTTGGTAGAATGCTTGCCTAGCATGCATGAAATCTTGTGGTTGATCCCCAGCACAGCATAATAATGGATATGATGGTGTGAACCTGTAATGTGTGCACCAAGCGAGGGCTTTTCCCATGTTAAATTTTAACTCAACTTCTTCTCTGCTGAAAAGTCTGTCCTACTAGGTTAAGCGTCTTTCTAGCACTTAAGAGATGGATGGAGACAGCAGTACCAGAAGTTCAAAGTTATCCTCTGTCTGCTACACAGCAAGTTTGAGACCAGTCTGGCTTCAGGAAACCCTATCTCTAAAATGTATAAATGAGTGAGTGAGTGAGTGAGTGAGTAAGTGAGTATTATTATTATTATGAGATGTAGTTGGATCTAGAATGTTGAAAATGGTTCCACTTGTGGTGGGGAAAGGTGATTTTTTTCTTCTTCTTCTTTTTTTTTTTTTTTTCCTGGCGAGAGAAGGAACTTTAAGATTGGCGCTATTCCTAGCAGCAGGGTTACATCAGTATCAATTCTTAGGGAATCCTTTGCTCTCCTTGATGACTATCTTTCCTCTTCTGCTTTACTGCCTCCAGCAGACAGCAGCACCAGGAACATTTGGCTCTCTTCAAGGATCAGATCCCACCAACTTATATGGCTCCTCTCGAGTCCCAGAGGTACCCCCAGGAGATGCCTTGCAGCACCCACCCTTTGCTGTACAGGTAAGCAGTCTGCCAAAAGACAGCTGGGAAGGATTTGCAGGCATGATTGAGACACGGTCTCTTCTCTCATTATATAATTCAGCCTCTCCTCTACTGAAAAACCTGTTGCAGTAGGTGAAGCATTTTTCTGTCTTGTTCTGTTACTGATTAATGATGTTTCTTACCTTTTCTGTTGCCAGCCTCCCATTGGCATAAGTAACCACCGCGGAACCCGACTCAGTGCTTCTAAAGAGAAGATGTGTGGGGGCCTGACTCACCTTTCCAGTATGGGATCACATCCCCCCTCCTTGCAGCTTGGGCAGATGAATTGTCCCAGTCAAGATGGAAACATATATCCACCAGCTCCATTCCAGGCAGGATTTATTCCTTCTAGGCATGGTGGAACATCAGCCCGACCCCCAGACTTCCCTGAAAGCTCAGAAATTCCTCCTGGTCATATTTATCATTCATATAAGTACCTGAATCGAGTACACCCTGCTGTTTGGAATGGGAACCATGGTGTTACAAACTCAGGACGTTTGGGGTCAGATGAGAAGCCTCACCTGGGGCCAGGACCCTCTCACCACCCTCATACCCTTGGTCATGTGATGAGACCACCTCTCCCATCAAACCAGTGGACTAAACAGTCAAGCTTTCTACCTCATGGAGTTCCTTCCTCGGGGTATATGCAACCACCCTGTAAGTCTGCTGGACATCGGTTGCAGCCACCTCCAGCTCCAGCACCAAGTCCTCTTTTCGGGGGACCCTCCCAGGCCCTCCGGGGGGTGCAAGGAGGGGAATCCATGATGGACAGCCCTGAAATGATCGCCATGCAACAGCTCTCCTCCCGAGTCTGTACCCCAGGTGTGCCTTACCACCCCCGCCAGCCCACTCCTCCTCAGTTACCTGGTCCTTTTTCACAGGTAACTCATTCAGCATCCGTATGCGTGTCAGCCCCCAAGCCTACTTTAGACAATCCTGGAAGTACACAGGATATCAGTGAAACACAAGAGACTGAGAATGACCAAGGTAATTTACAATGCCTTTTTTTTCCCTCTCTCCCTGTCCTTTTTGTGTTTGTCAATTCATGAATCAGTTCATTTTTTTTATAGAGAATATGAAGATAACGTAAAATAGTACCAAACCTCTCCCATAAACTACTTGTTTGAATAATTGAAGTCCTTTAGCTCTAGCAGTATCAAGAGCATAATAAATGGTTATACAGCCAAAAAAGTTCTTTTAGGAACTTTTTTCTTTGGCTCTGGCTGTCTTGGTACTTAGTGGGTTTGTAGGCTGTTTTCAAGCTCACAGAGATTTCCTCTGCCTCTGCCTTCCAGTGCTGGGATCAAAGGTTTACACCACCATGCCCAACCTCTTTTTAGACCTTTTTTATGTAAGTTCATTTAATTAGAACATGCCTTTGTATGAGCTGTTACCAGTATCCTTGCATTTGTTTTGTTTTTGATTGGGGGGGGGGGTAACTTGTAGGAGTTAGTTTTCTCCTGCTGTGAGTCCAGGGACTGCACTCTGGTTCTCCGGCTTGGCAGCATGTGCCCATACTGGATGGGCCATCTTGATTGTCCTAGTCTGGTCTCTTGCTATACTTAAACTCAGGATCCTCTCATACTCCATTTCCCAAGTGCTGGGATCATAGGCCTGTACCACCATGCCCAGTCTCAGTATGTGTGTGTCTGTGTCTCTGCTTGTGTTGTTTTGTTTTGAGTTCAAGGATAATTTTATTGTTTAAAGAGAAACCACGGGGCAGCCTAGCTTTACGCTTCAGGTGCTGCCCAAAGAAGAAAAATGGAAAAGAAAAAGTCCATGTTATTTAAGCTGGTGTGGAAATCAGACACACGGCAACAAGCAGCAGTATAGTGGGCACGGAAACTTTAGAGAAAGATTAAGGACCCCTACATATTGAGAGGAGGGATGTTAAGAAAAGCTTTCTTAGAGAAGAGCCAGGCAGTGGGGGTGTACACCTTTAATCCCAGTACTCAGGAGGCAGAGGCAGGTAGATCTGAGTTTAAGGCCAGCCTGGTCTACAAAGTGAGTTCCAGGACAGCTAGTGTTTACCAATACAGAGAAACCCTGTCTTTAATAACAAAAGAAAGAAAAAGAAAGAAAGAAGACAGAGAGAGAAAGAGATAGATAGATAGATAGATAGATAGATAGATAGATAGATAGATAGAAGAAAAAGTTACACTTTTCATGAATAATTGAGAAAATTTGGCAGAGTGGCAGCCTTGCATGTCTGTTGTCCCTAAGACTCTGCCCAGTATCTTAGTTTACAGTTGAAAATCACTGTGCAATGTTTTCCATGTCTAATTATTGCCATCTGTCTCTAATACATAACATTGAAGAACTGTGAAGTCTAGTAAAGGATGAAGCAGTTCCTCGATACTGCCTAAAAGCCATAAAGATAAAACTGAAGGAGAGGAAGAATATACTATGTCCAGTATATAGTGTGATTTTTGTGCAGTATTTGGTAAGGGATGTAATTACTTAGACTTTCATGGTAGGTGTTGAAAATTCCATGTGAAATACTAGATCTTTAACTCAGATTTAAATGTCATGGCATCTTTCTAGTCTTGAGTTTTGACAATACAGGAGAGGCCAAGACGTGTGCATTTTGGGTAACATAGTTGTGGTTTGTTCTGCCTACAAAAGAGAATCTGCAGGACCCCTCTCTCCCAGTATTGTGAAACCTTTCAAAGACTTGCTGTATCGCAGTGTCTAGCTGAGGTTTACATTGTCAAATATCATCTCAGCCTTGACCCTGTTCATCTGAGCGTTCACCATGTTCTCTCTATTACTCTATTTGACGTTGCTAGTCCAACTGCTAATTTACTGTTCGGTTCTTTTCCTCCCCAGCAGAACCTTTGCCTGGGCCCGAAGAGAAAACAGCAAATGCTTGTGCTTCAGAGGGGGTATACCTCAAACAGCTACCTCACCCGACACCTCCCCTGCAAGCCAATTGTACCAGGCAAAGCTCACCACAAGAAAGGGAAACAGAGGGCCCAGAACTCAAAAGTGATGATTCAGAAACTGCAGACAACTATAAAGCATCAAAGAGCAAGAACACTTGGCCTTTGGACAATAGCTACACCAGCCCAACTGTGCCAGGTTGTTTGAGAGACCTCTCCATTGTGGCAGACAGAGGAACTCTACCTGAAAATGGGGTTGTTAATGAAGCATCTCCTTGTAGGTCAGAGGGGAAGGGCCTTGGTGGCAGTAGTTCAGAAAAACCACTCTGCCCCAGGGGTAAAACACTGCAGGAAACCATGCCATGTCCAGGACAGAATGCAACTACACCTCCTTGCACAGATCCCAATTTGATGACAGGCAGTGTAAATCAGTTTTCTCCCTTGTACATGCCTGGCCTAGAATACTCTAATTCAGCTGCACATTACCATATGAATCCAGGTCTGCAAGGCTTGGGCTCTATGATGGGAGGAAAGTCCCCAGGATCACACCCTCAGCCCTTCTCTCCCAGGGGCTTCCAGCCTAACAGTCCCCATCCTGGACTCTTTCCCCAATACCGCCCCCAGCAGGGAATGAGGTATGCCTACCAGCAGTCTTCTCAATCCTCCTACCACCCTTATCAGCGGACTCCTTACTACACAGGTCCACAGGGCTTTCCTGATTGGCAGAGATCTCTTCCTTCCCAGAGAAGCCCAAGTGGACCCCAAGGGAGTCACCCTCCACGCCCCCTCTTCTCAGATAAGAATGCCTTGTCTACTACTCTGCAAAGCTGTGAGACACTAAATGCTGCCTTAACTTCTCCAACTCAAATGGATGCAGTGGCTGCTAAGGTTGTCCTGTCTGATGGACAGAATCCTGGTCCAGAGGAAGAAAAGCTGGATGAATCTGTGGAGAGACCAGAGAGTCCCAAAGAATTTCTAGATCTGGACAACCATAATGCAGCTACCAAGCGGCAGAGCTCACTGTCTACCAATGAGTATCTTTATGGAACTCCACCTCTGAATTCAGGAATGACTTTTGGTTCACCTGCTTTCCCACCCCACAGTGTGATGCTGCAGACAGGGTCTCCGTACACTCCTCAGCGTCCTGCCAGTCATTTTCAGCCCAGGGCATACCCATCCCCTGTGGCTGCCCATCCACCTCCCCATTCGGTGGCCACCCAGCCCAATGGCCTCTCTTCAGAGGGCCCCCTCTATCGCTGTCAGGAAGAGGGCTTAGGTCACTTTCAGTCTACAGTGATGGAGCAGACTGGCACTGGAAGCGGAATAAGAGGCCCTTTCCAAGAAATGCACAGACCATCGGGGTAAGATTGCATTAAATTTCTCTGAAAAAAATAACAGTGCTTTAGGAATAAAGACAATTGTCCAAGGTAAAGAAAGGATGTGAATTATGACTTAATAGAGATTAGATTTTTTTTTTTTGTCTTTTCTGTTTTCTTCCCCTGGTAAAATGAATCAACATTTGCACTGGTGGTAGATAGCTAACTCAAGAATTTACATGATCTATGAATTAGTATTTAAATGATTAGATTGTTCGTTATTTCAAAAAATAGATTA
This sequence comes from Microtus oregoni, assembly GCF_018167655.1. Taxonomy (NCBI): domain Eukaryota; kingdom Metazoa; phylum Chordata; class Mammalia; order Rodentia; family Cricetidae; genus Microtus; species Microtus oregoni. Next base: position 61,871,939 of record NW_024543061.1, read on the forward strand.
GGGGGTTTGTTTTTGAAGCGAATGATCACAGTGTAGCCCATGCCTCAAACTGTTGGGAACTATCCTGTCTCAGCCTCCTAAGAACTGGATTTACAGGTGTGCGGCACTGTGCCTGGCCTATCAGGAAAGCTGATCAGCATTGCTGTTTAGTTAACTTGGCACAGACCAGGGTAAAGAGAGTCTGCCTTAGGAAGCCTAAATATATGTCGTTAAAGTTTTCCTTCTTACCTAATTCCTCCCTTGTTGTTGGGTTTGTTTTGTTTTGTTTTGTTTTTTTAAGGTGGAACAAGTCATGATTAATGTCAGCAAGATGTGAGAGAGAGAGAAGAGAAGGATAGTCTAGTAAAATTACTTAAAAGATTGTAAAGCCAAGCTGGAGAGATGGCTCAGCAGTTAAGAACACTAGCTGCTTTCCCAGAGGTCCTGAATTCAGTTCCCAGCAACCATATGATAACTTACAACCGTCTGTAATAAGATTTGGTGCCTTCTGGCATGCAGGCAGAACATTTGTATACATAATAAATAAATAAATTTTAAAAAATATAATAAAGCCTAATCATTATGCCATTTAATTTAAAAGTTGGTTGTGCCCCTGCCATCCCATCAAAAGCTCTCCTCGCTTTTACATTTGTGGTTGTTTTTGTCTGCTTGTTTGAAACAAGATTTTGTTTGGTATCCCGAGCTGGCCTGAAACTCAGTCTTCTTGCCTCAGCCTCCCTAGTGCCTAAGTGTGTGCCACTCACTCGCTCTCATGTTTTATATTTTCCCTACTGTTTTACTTTGGGGAAGATGGTGTAGTTGTTTTGTTTGTTTTTATGTTGGGGAGGTATTTTGTTTTCTTCAGACAGCATCCGTCTGTGTAGCTCTCATTCTGGAATTCTCTATGTAGACCCTCGTGGCCTCTGAATTCACAGAGGACTGATTGCCTCTGTCTCCCAAATGCTGGGAATAATAGGTGCGTGCCACCATCGCAGCTTGTTTTTGCTTTATGAGGCAGGGTCTTATTGTATAACTGTGGCCTAAAACTCCATATATACACCAGCTGGCCTCAAACTCAGATCCACCAGCCACTTCCACCCAAGTGCACCACTGTTCAGCTTGCCTACTGGTTCTGTACATTTCTAAGTAACTGCTTGTGTTTTTCTTTGCCTTTTTCTTTTTCCTGAATATAATATCTTTTGTTTAGCTTTTCTCCTGATCATTAGCCATAACAACTTGTAGCCAACATTCTAAACAAAGGAAAATACCCATTGTCCATTTTTTAGAAGAAAGAAGGGCATAGTTTTCCAGGCTACTTCCTGCAGGTTGGGGGTGCTGATAATGTTATGGGGACCTAAAGAAAATTTAGAATTATGATCAAGTCCTGGCTGGAGTATCCTGTGAGGCTTGATCATCTCAGGCAGCATCTTGAATCTGTTCTGGATGTAGAACTCAGACATCTGGGCAATTTGTATCTACCGGAGATTTCTCAGATGGCCTTCCTTGATCAAACCTGATTTTTCTTAACTCAGAATAAATCCATAGCCTTTCATTTTCTGTGGAAACAAAAGCGAAACATCTTTAATTTTGAAGTCAAGGTATTTTCAAAATACCTATCTTGGATTAATTCAGCAGCATTTATAAGCAGATATCTTTTATCAGCTCTTGCTCCTTTCTCAGCATTCAAACAATTCAAAGAGAGCATAATAACATACAGTATCCAGACTCTGTGTATTTTTTTTTATCTTTACGTGGCTTTATTTTAACATTTCTTTTATTTTTAATTTTTGACTTTTTGGGACAGAGTTTCTCTGTGTATGTTTGCCTATTTTGGAATTCACTCTGTAAACCAGGTTGTCCTTGAACTTATAGAGATCTGCTACCTCTGCCTCCTAAGTGTTGGGATTAAAGATGTATACCACCACACCTTGAATTCACAGGGGTCTGCCTGCCTTTGTTTCCCAAGTGTTAGAATTAAAGGCGTACACCACCACTCCCAACTACTCTCTTTTTTTCTTTTTAGGACTTTAACCTTTTTCTCTCCCAAGCCTGCATATATTTTTAACATACTGTAAACCATTTAGAGGTTGTCTTTGAATCTCTCTTTACTGTATATCTCTCTTTTTTTGACCACAAGTCTTTAATTTGCTGGGCAATATGGCTAGGATTAAAGCCATGGCTTTGACAGCTGGATCCAGCCCATTCTGAGATTTCAGCCTCATAGCAGAGGTATCAGCTGTAGCCATGTTTATTGCCACAACTCTATGGCGTTTCAAGGTCCCTGCCACCACCAAAAAGCATTGGGCCAGCTTTTCATCAACACCATTTAAGTGTTTTGTGGCAGGACTTCTTAAAAGAGCTGCAGGGTTTTGCAGCTAATGCTGAGTCAGGAAGCCTCTCTTAAATGAGAGCGCTTGCCTCTAGCAAGCAGAGCCCACCTGAGAAAGTGCTGCTATCAATAAGCCATGCTTAACTCTGTTCTTTTCTGTCTAGAATAACTTCCTAAACTCTCTCGGGTTTTATGTGGATGCAGTTGTCCACGTGGGCGCCATTTGTTGTATGAGGTTTCTTTCTTTCCTGCCTGGTTCCCGCCATCCTTAAGTCCCAAAGAAATCACACAGATGTCTACATTAGTTATAAATTGATTGGCCCATTAGCTCAGCTCAGGCTTCTTATTAACTCCTACGGTTTATATTAGCCCATTATTCTTGTCTATGCTAGCTCTTGGCTCGTTACCTTATTCAGCGAGGCAGTCATACCTTCTGTGGCTGGGTCACTTAAACTGCTGGAGCTTACATAGCAGCCATTAAGTACCTTACGATTCTGAGCCGCCTCAGGACACTGCCCTGCAGCACAGTCTCAAAGTGCAGGTCCCACACCAAAGGAGAAATAGGATGGTCACTTACATATCCTTAAACTACCTCTGTGTCCTTGGAATATCTTTTAGAGATTTGTTTTTTCTCTTTTGATTTCTTTCTGCTTCAAGATCTAGTCTAGGCTCAGTATTTATTTATTTGCTTATTTTGTATGTTTAATCTCTATACAAATTTTTACTGTTTTTGTCTTCTTTCTCAGAGTTCAGGCCAGTTCTCCAGACCTAATGTTGGGTTTGGTTCATTGACCCCTGTGTTTATGCTATGGTATACTTGGCTTTGGTACAAACATCACCCCAGGAAGCTTGTTCCATTTTGTTCTAGTATTGTTGATTCCAAATTTACCAGCTAGTTGATTACAGCACTGCCTTTGTAACTCAAGTACCTGTTCTTCTAGTTGGTCCTCACTAACACTTAGCTGTTCCTTTCTTCTGACTGTAGAATGCACATGCATCCAGTCCAGTCACAGTCCTTATTCCCAAAGACCCCGGCACCTGCAGCGTCACCGGAACAGCTGCCACCACATAAGCCCCCAACACTTCCTCTGGATCAGGTAAGAGTTACTAAAAACTAGAGCATTTCCTTGCTCTGCAGGCATAAAGAATAATGCAGATTGGGCCCCAATGTACTTCAGAATTCAGATTTCTTGATGTTGGGATATTTGTATAGACTTTATTCGTTGATTTAATCTAAAACTTGAAGCCCAAAATGCCACAGAGTGTGACTCTCTTTTTAATTGTTATATTTAGACTTAAAAAGTTTTTTTTTCAGGGGTGTGTAGTGGTGCATGCCTTTAACCCCAGTACCTGGGAGACAGAGGCAGGCAGTTCTCTTGACTTTGAGGCCAGCCTGGCTTTAGAGGGAGTTATAGACCGTTGTGAGCTGCCATGTGAGTGATGCTGGTCCTCTGAAGAGCAACCACTGAACTATCACTCCAGGCCAAAGGAAACCCTGTCTTAAAAGAAAAAGTCTGGGTGTTCAACCTGTGCCTGACCTCGTTATTCTGAGAATAGGAGTTGTTTATTTTTAGTAGGAGCTAAATAATTTTATGTTGTTCATGGGTTTTTATGATGCTGGAGATTCTGTCTCAGGGGTTCATGAATCCTAGCTGAGAACTCTAATTATTCCTGAGTTATACTTGTTGAGGGGTGAATTTTGGTTGGTAGTTTTTGTTTGTTTGTGGGGCAAATTCACTTATGCAACCTTAAACTTCTGGTCCTCTTGCCTTCATCTTCCAAGTGCTAGGTTTACAAATGCACAACTACACTGAGTATTTTTAATTTCTTTTGTGTTCCCCCCACCAACTACTAAGCACCAGGGCCTGTGTCCAAATAGGAGATCCAGGACTCAGGATAGCTTGTTGGGGTAACTAGCAGTATAAGCAAGCCTGTGTGGTTTTTTTTCCTACCTACTTAGTTATTGTTAGCCAGTTGATGTAATTTAATATTTTTTATTACTTTTCAGAGCTAGTCCAAGGAGGAAATAATCCCCAAGGAAATGGACAGCTGCACATGAAGACATACAGGTCTTGGAGGATTTGGAGGAATGATTGTTGTACACCTCTGTTCTGCCATCCTCCTCCACCTCTTCTGTGAAGCATACCATCCTCAGAGCTTGAACTCCCGGGCTTTAGATACACACTTTGTAAATGACTGACACAGGACCCTTGGCTGGGATCACCTGCATAGTTGACGTACTTAGCAAGAGCAAGTGTACCTGGAGTCCTTGCTGGCTTCTCCAAATCTCAAGACTCTTGTTCAGGGAAAATCACTTTAAACTTGGGTAGAGGGTACATGTAAGGATGCAGTGGTGCTTTTAAATATTCATGAGCAGCTAATCTCAGGTATATATTTGGGGAAGGGACTACTTGTAGTATTAATGTTTTTGAGCTGGGGCCAGTTTACAGAATTTTCTTGTTGCCTCCTTTTTTTTTTTTTTTTTTTTCCGGGTGAATGTATTGTATATAGAGTGGGACAGTCAGGTGGGCACATGGAGGAGCTGGGAGTCCTTCCCCCGCTGTAGCACACAGCACTGGGGTAGTTAGTCTCTGTCTGTGTAGTCAGGTCACACTGTATGCTTGTGGAACTTAGAAAAGATCTGAAAGGTGTCAGCTTATGTATGTCACTAGCTTGTTTCCAGCCAGCCTCAGAGACTGCTTACTGCATTTGTCCTCCTCAGCATTCTTTTCTCAGTGGTTGGCAGGTGCTGTCTTGTGGCCTACTGGGTGTTTCAGCCAGAGGACAGACTGCTCTCCCTCTGGCCCAAGTTCTGGATCTGGGAAAGCATGTCTCTTCCTGATTTTCCCACCAACCCCACCAGATAGTTGTAAACCAGGAACTTGGGCTCTCCAGTTATTACAAGATGAAGTGGCTTCTTCATGGGCCTCTTAGGCCAGTGATCTAGAAGGCATCACACGCTTTCTAGCACAAACTGTGTTTTGTGAAAGTGACTACTCAGGTTTGTTATATATGTTAGTCTCAATAAAGATATTGCACAGGTTTGAATAAGGAAAGTATATCCTATAGATTTAAATTTGAATTTAGGTCTATTTCAGTATGTATAGTTTTTATTCATTTTAAGAGAATCGTAGTACTATGACTTGATCACGTTGATTTAAAGTAGCTGTCAAGGGCTAGTTCTTGGAAATTATTTGTTGTGTCTGTGATAGGAAACAATTTTACAGTATTAAATTACGTTACAATGGATTTAGAAGTGAATTACACTGGATTCTCTCTGCTTTAGCCTTCTGTATTTTATTTTAGCTGAGATATCACCAAAGTTAGGACCTATGTTTAAAATTTTGAATACCCCACACAGAATAAACCAAGGGAAATGCCCTGGAGTTGCAAGTCTCTTTAAAAGAATATAATTTTACAGTATGCTTTGGGGTATGGAGATCTCTATGTTTTATAAATATTAATCTGCCCAGATTCTTAGAAGTTTAGGTGTGGGTGGAGTCAATGGAAGATTTTTCTCAAGTCCCAGCATTCCCAGTAAATGTAGAATAGTCTGCCAAATATGTGAGGAGGGAAGGGAAGGAAATTGGAAACATCCAAATTATAGAGATGATTGGACCCTTGAACTTCGCTGATAGACATACTGGTTACCAACCTGCTGGTGGTGCTGACCCACACAGTGTCTCCAAGTACAGCACATACATACATGCAGTTTTCTTTCCAACAAGCTTGTTGTAGTTGGTGTTTTACGGTCAACTATTTCAGAGGCCCAACACCTACACGCTTGAGTTTAGAATTAGAAGAGTAAAGAAATCAGATTCGTTGGATGGCTCTGGTCTGCTTTTGAGCTAATAAGAGCCAGCTTGGTCCTACTGCTGCTTCTGTGTCTGCCACTACAGCAGAGGCCTGAAACTTCTTCACTGGGAATGCTGCAACCATCAGACCTTTTTCAGGGTGCTAAAACTAGAGGTCACTAAGCTGAGTGCATCCTCACCTCTTCTTCATGTTTCTAAAGCAATGCTGTGAACAATATTGGGGAGCAAGGAATTGGTGAGTTCCTTTATCCCTTGGTTTATTAAGAAATTAAATAGAAGATGGAACTACTGTATTTATTAAGTTCTAACACTGTGAGAAGAGCCTGTTGTGTCCCTTGTGGGAATTTGGTAGTTTCTAGTCCTATAAGTTCCCAACTTGGAGCAGCCAGAACAATACAATGCTGCTCTTCTGTGAGCCCATCACCCTCACCCACTTGAGCCGGACAAGAGCTTTTGTTTCACTTTTCTTCCAGCTCTTCTCTTCTAGGTGTATTCAGCAGATGCTAATAATCTCATTTAGAGTCTTCGGTGGAAAATGCTGAGTCTGCAAGATGTAATAATTAGAAAGTAGTGTGCAAGGGTGTCTTAAAAGGTCCACTCTCGGCCTAGGACTTGTATCCGTTGGTTACTGTGACCTTGTCAGTATGCTGACTCTAGTCCCCAGGAGGACATTGCTGTGCATAATTGGAAGCATTCTTTGATTTAGTGTTAGACTTAACCTTTATCAGATTTATTCATAACTTAGAAACCTTAGGATCTAAAAGAAATAAAAAATTCAGAAAGAAAAGTAGAGCCTTTTAGAAGGTTTATGGATAGATATGTCTCCCCCAACCCCAGCCCTGCGGGATTTTTTTGTTTGTTTCTTTACTAATGTACTATAATAACTGGTCTGTTACACCTGAAAAGTTAATCTACCAAGTTAGCATAGTTCTGGGCTAATGTTGTGTCTATAAGATACAAGGTAGTCACCGTTACTCTATCTTCATTCACCAGGAGCCTTAACTAGAGCAGCAGCGTTACTCCAGTTCTCTACAGACATTTTCAGATTTTCAGACATGCATTCTTTCATATTCTCTGTTAGTTTTAGCAATCTGTTTTTCCAAAGACCTACATGTGTAGGTACATCAACTCTAAAAGACACTGTAAGCTATTTCTCCCTTTTCTTCTTTCTTCAGTTGAGGTTAATACAACTAGTTGGTATTCCACCTGGACAGCCGTAACTCATCCATGGCTTCACTGAGGCCCTCGTTCACCACCCTCTTCTTGAGCATCCTCACACTTTTGCTCTGTCTTTATGGTGTTCAGTTGTTCTAAAGCATCCTCCAGACTAATATTTTTATTTAGAGCTTTATTAATTTCTTTGGTTTTATTCAAGAGTTCTTGGAGAGGTACTTACACTTGATCCCTGTATTTGACAAGGCATTTGACACCAGCTTCAGGATTAAATTTAATTTTCAAAGTCATAACCTTTGGAATTCTCAGCTTCTTTGGGAATAAGCTTTAATTTTCTAGCCAGCTTGTGTGGTATTCTGCCAACTGTACTTCAATTGTTTCTTTGCCTCTGGCATATTGTTATTCCTCGATCCATATTTGTCGTTGTTTAGCCTTTAGGTCTTTAGATAATTTATTAGTGGTCTGCTACAGTTCATTTTTTTCATGTCTTATTTTCTCAGTGTCTGCAACGGAGGAGTACTTTTGGTTATCAGCAATATTCTGTAGTCAAGCATTCTCCTTTCTTACTGTTTCCCATTCTAGTTCTAGTCTACCAATTTCTTCATCAGGACCAGTCGATTTCTGGTCTAGACTGGATGGATTAAGCTCAGATCTGTTCATGTATGCTTTATATTTGAGCATCTACTTGCAAGGAAGTTTTCAGTTTCCTCAGTGATGTCAGATGATTTGGTTCTTTAGCTCTTTCTTACTCCAGTCTTGCAATCAGTTCATTTAGGCTTTGTTTTCTGCTGCTAATGAAACCAGGTTGGACGCATCTACAGCTCCGACTGCAGCTCTGCATTCTCTTCAAAGCTGTCACCACCAACCATAAAAGTTCATAGCATATGATGGTGTAGTCCAAAAACAACTTGATGCAGTCTATTAGCCACACCGAGGCTGCCACGGTGTGAGGCCAGGTATGAGGGTCTCCTACCATATACATGGAAGAAATTTACCAAATATTGAGACTTTTCTTTGAGATGTAGATTTGTTTGTACTCGGGTTTCCAAAGGTTGTTCTCTTTTTGGTTTGAGGGGTATTGAAGTCCAGGGATCTTAACTCCCATTATAGAGACGTAGCAAGCACCACTAGTGAAAACTGAACTGCGCTTCATGCTGATACAGCTTCAGAGATTCAGTCCATTATCATGACAGAGAGCTTGGCAGCAGACAGGAGGGCGTGGTGCTGCAGTAGCTGCTGAGAACCCTACATCTTGCAGGCAACAAGAAGTTAACCAACCTGTTTCTTTGAAAAAAAAAAAATTTTGGGAGCTCTTGACTAAAAAGTGTTGAGATTAGGACTAAATATGCAGGGTTCTAATTCTTGTAACTTTCCATCTCATTTTAAAGAGACAACCACTCTGCCTTTCTGAGCCAGACGGGTTTTTGGTCAACTGGTAGCACACCTGACTGTGAACTGCACTTCAGTTCACGCTGAGCCCAGGCCCCAGGCCAGCTGTTCTCAAAAGATAAACCTCATGCTAGTGCTTATATGAAACTGTCTATGGAAAACTTTAAGACCTGTAGTCTCCACCCCTCGGCTCAATAGGATTGCAACTTTAAATGTCAATTTCTCTAGCCTTCCTCTTGACTGCCCAGTTGGTGTTATTGTCCAATGGCATTTGTTTGCTGTATGATTGTGTGTGTTAACGTCTCCTGGCATCAAAATGCAGCCTTAAACACACAGATAATCCCAATATAGTTCTCACCATGTTTGCCACCAACAAGACTTCAAGCCATAGCACTTGGTCAAACTTTTTCTTTTAATGAATGTTCAAATTTATAAATGATATGCTGCTCTGAAGCCCTAATTTGGGGGAGTGGGGGATGTAGGTCTGTGGTAGAGCACTTGCCTAGCATGTGCAGGGCCATATGTTCAATCCCCAGAACTACAAAATAAAACAAACCTAATGCAGGTCTGGTGGCATGAATCTGTAATCTCAGCTATTGAAAGGTGGGGCAGGAGGATCACAAGTTCAAGCTTGCCTAGGCAACTTAATAAGATGCTGTCTCAGAAGTGAAAAAGTGGGTTGGGATATAGCTCAATGTTCTTGTGCAGCATGCACAAGGCCCTATCTTGAGTCCCTAATAACACACACACATTGAAATTCCATGGGAAGGCTTAAAAATCCAAAGTCCTAGACAAGTGTCAATATCTTCAGTGTTTCAGATAACCTTATTTGGTCTTCTAGAATTGGTTACTTCTTGGCCCGATTCCCTGTATACCTATATTTACCTGTTGTGAAGTTTCCTTCTGTATTCGGAGGGTTTCTGGAATGTGGGTAGCTCTTGTCAACAACTGTGGCAAAGATACTTGACGTTTGGGTGCCCCGTGCAGCGGCATTTCCCCCATGAATTTACAACACTGATTTAGTACAGATGTGAGCCAAGTGTGGCAGGCAGAAAAGAGAATGAAAGGCCTGCTTGGTCTAGCTCCAGGCCTTTTATAGATCACACACACACCCTAAATAAAGTACAAATGTGATAGACGTGATTGAGACTTGGTGAGAAGGCCTTAGCCTCAGGACCTGAGGTAGACCCTTCCTGATGAGAAGATAGGCTGCGTCCCACACTCACAGACTGACATCAGCTTTGCTCTTGATCCCTCTCTGCCTGTTAGTTAAACATAACTTGGGTGAGGTAGGACATTGAGCCTTCTACTGTCTAGACTTCAGTTGGCTGCTCTCATCTCCCCTTGGGGTTCAGTGAGGACAGCTATATTGAGTAATTTATTGAAATGCTGCCTCACTCCACCTCATTCTGCAACCTCTTGGTCCCTTCATTTTCTAAGCAGGGGCTACTTCTCACTTGACTTGTGGACAGCTCCTGGGGGCCCCCAGCCATGCTCCTCCAGCCTGCACACAGTATAAGACATTCATCTGCTGTGAAAGTGAATGCCCTATGAACTGTCCTGGCCAGTACTGGAAAGGGAATGGTATTTATTTTTATATTGTATATATTTTGTCATGGTCTGCTGGTTTCCTGTTTCATTGAGAGCGACAATTACCTCAGTAGTTAGTTTGATATTGTGTGTCGGATAATTTTTTGAAAGAACTTTTTAAAAAAGCTTTTTTGATCTTTGGAGATCTGTAGATTTATTTCCATATGAACTGGTTATTTTGTATAAAGTACATTGTTAAATTAGGCTTTGATGTGTGTGCGCCTGGTGTGTTTTCATGTGTCACTTTTATCCTTAGGGCAGACTCCTGTTTTCCCAGCAGTTTTTGAGCTAGGCCACAGTGCTACCACCTGAAAGCATCCACTTTAATCTCAATTAGATGCCAAGAGTTTTCACAATGGTGCAACCTTAGATGCAGTCTAAGTGCTTAGACAGTAATAAAATTGGCCTCAGTCTTAGTCATGGTCCGGAGAAAACCCTTAACAGCTAGTCTGTGGTGCTCACCTTAGGCCTCAGCCCAGCTACAGTACATGGCTGGTGCTGGTATCCAAGTGTGCAGAGGACAGAGCTGCAAGCCTAAGGAAAGCTTAAGCTAACCCAATTTTGGTTTTGGGAGTTTTTTTTGGTTTTTGGTTTTTTTTGTTTGTTTTTGGGGGGGGGGGTTGTTTTTTTTTTTCCCGACAGGTTTCTCTGTAGCTTTGGAGCCTGTCCTGGAACTCACTCTGTAGACCAGGCTGTCCTTGAACTCACAGAAGTCCCCCTGCCTCTGCCTCCGGATTGCTGGGATTAAAGACGTGTGCCACCACTCGGCCCAGTTGTTTTTATTTCTAGTTCCTGGAAAGCATTTTGGTGAAGTAGCTAGGTTCTTTAATCAGCTTTAGTCTTAGACCAAAGCTCCTGTTTTTAATTCTTGCTAGATTTGTAAGTAATCCTCATTTCATAAAAATTCAGCCATATGGGCTGGAGAGATGGCTCAAAGGTTAAGGTGCTCTTGCAGAGGTCCTGAGTTCAATTCCCAGCAACCACATGGTGACTCAGACATCCATAATGAGATCTGGTGCCCTCTTCTGGCATGCAGCCATATATGGAGGCAGGATATTGTATACATAATAAATAAATCTATTTTAAAAATTCAACCATACATGTGCCCACCCACAATCCCTGGACTCTGAAGACTTGAGGCCGGATAGGATTCTGCGGCAAGGCTTTGTCTCTTAGTCTCTTCCTTCACTTTCACGTGAGTTTCCGTTCAAGCATTTTCTTTCAGGGGGAGGAGGTTTAAGACAGGGTTTCTCTATAGCTTTGGAGCCTGCCCTGGAACTGGCTCTGTAGACTAGGCTGGTCTTGAACTCAAGGATCCTTTTCCCTCTACTTCCCCAGTGCTGGGATTAAAGGCTTATGTCACCACTGCCCAGCGAAGGCAAGGATTTTTATCTGCTGAGCCATCTCTACAGTCTAAGGCCTCTTCCAAAAGCAACAACAAAATAGTTCTGAGAATGTTTATAGGAGATAGTGTGTTTCTTCTATAAAATATGCTATGTCATCTCATTTTCTGGTGCGGTAGTTGCATGTTTGTGTACTTTCAGAAACAAACTTTAGAGTGAAAACCATTAGAAAACCAGGTCTGGCATGCCGATCACATTGATGTCTGTGGTGATGTTTCTGTTGCTGCAGAGTGAGGTGGCAAGACACTGGCTTATCAGAAGCCCAGCCCGGCTGCATCACTGGCTTTTGTATACTGACGGCTGTTTCTACTACTTTCTAAAAATAAACCAGAAATTTGGGTTTCTGACTTATATATGTTCCACCGAAAACCTTCATAGTACAAGAATTCCTCACCAAAGAAAGCCCAGATGTTTAAAAATTTAGCTCTGGGGCTGGAGGAATGACTCAGGGTTAGAAGTACTTGCTTCTCTCCCAACACATCCAGATGGCAACTCACAGCTGCCTGGAATTCCAGTTCCCAGAGCTCAGTTGTGACCTCCACAGTGCACATACAGGCAGAACAGTTATGTGCATCAATTAAATCTTCAACAAAGCAAAACTTACTTCTTAGGACTTAAATGTAGATTAGTTGACAGTGTCTGTGTAACCTGTGTTAGGCCCCAAATTCCATCTCCAGCTCCTGATAAGGCCAGGTGTGGTGCACGCCTGTGGTCTTAGCACTGCAGAGGTGGAGGCAAAATCCCCCTACCTATGTAGCTTAGAGTTTAAGGTGCATGAGGCCCATCTGAAGAAAACATCTCTTGTTCTACATAACCTGTTTTTCACCAAACAACCAATGGTAAATACTGTGTGTAGCAACAACAAAAACGTCTTCACTAGTCAGCTTGATTTTAAAACTTGGTAGAGGAGACAGTTGCCTGCCTGAATGCTCTCCCCAGAGCTTCCTTGTTAAAACGCACGGCATAGTACAGAAAAGCACAACTAAGAGTGGTTCGGGGAAGAAAGGAGGCTGTAAACTGCTGTGAGCCATTGGAGACATTGAAAGTACTTCTCATCAAAGACTTGGCCTCTGCTGTCCCCTCCTTCACTTTGCGGCAGCCCCTGTCTGGGCAGCTTTGCTCTGGTCTCACTGAAGGTTGCTAACAGCCTTTGGGGCTGCCTCTGGAAGGGGAAAGGCCTGTGGCCTGTGGCGGTTATGCAAGTGGTGTCTTTGTCAGGAAGGCAGTGGGCTCTTTGCTCCTGGGTGGCTGAAAATCCTGCCAGCTCAGCCAGAGGTGGCTGAGCTCTGAGTGCCCATGCTGTAGCTGCCTGCCTGGGCAGGCTTCACTGTCCTCACACCCCTTCCCCCACTTTGCTCTGGTAGCTTGGCCTTGCTGATCTGTTTCCCTGGATTCCATTCCTTGAGCTTTTGAAAGGACAATGTTTGTGGGATTCGCTCAAGTCTCCTTTGTACTTACAAAGCTCACTCCTCTAGTTTCCTGAGGCAATTTTAGCAAAAGCTTCCACAGTGCAAAATGAACTGTGTGGTAGCAGCCAAGAAGGCAGCTGGGAAATGCCCAGATTGAGCTATTGTATGCTGCAGTTCCTGCCCTTCTGCCTCCATGACACGAATTCTAATTCAGGTGCCTTGAGACCATTTGAGGAGTGGAAAACCACAACTTGCTCCTAGAATCCCGTCAGCTGGTTCCTGACTGCATAGGACCAGTCACCCTAGTCTAGCCAGTCAGAACTGGGCAGAGTGGTTGTATCCAGAGTTTTCCTATGGGAAGGAGTTAAGTCTTTATAGGAAGGCAAAGACAACCCAGCACAGCCTGGCCTGGCGTATACCAAAAGCTGAGATGTGGAGTGACTCCTAACCAAGTTGTCAGTAAGTACAGTTGCCCTCGGGTGTTGCTTCCAGGACCCCTGTCTGCAGGTGCTAAAGTACCTGTGTAACCTGGTGTTTGCATGTCAGCTGTGCACAGCTTCCTCTGTGTTGTCATTCCTAGCTGTCTTATGAAACCTGTGTAAGTAGTTGTTAAACTGTACTGTTTAGCGCTGATGGCAGCATCCCACCCCCCACGTGTTTGTTGAATTGACTTGATGCATGGCAGGCTGTTAGGTATGCAGCATCTGCCTGGCACTTTATTCAGAATACAAAGGGAAAAGACTAACTTCCAGGAAAAACACTGGGGAAACCTGGCCTACCACAGGTGCTGGAAGGGGCACTGCCTAGCCAGAATTGGAGGTGATGAAGAGTGGTTTTGTTCCCTTTAGTTAATTGCAGCAGGGTGCTCTTGGTGCGTTTACATTTGACTTGGACAGACATCAGCACACAGGCCTAGTATGATCTGTTGTGGTTGCCAGACGGGAATCTGGACCTGCAATATGAACAAATGAACATCACCCAGGAACTGGTTCAATCTCAGGTTCTGACTCTGTCCTCATCCTGTCTGATCAACCCCATGGAGGGCCCTGTCCTCTGGTGTGAAACACCCACTCTGGTTCTGATGCCTCCTTAGAGTTTTAAGAGCACACCCGTAGGAAAGAACCTGACATCAAATTTCAGCTTAAACCTTGAGACCTTTGTGGGCTGAATTACCCTCCATACCTAATGGATGGCACTACCTTCTGAAGAACTTTGGAATCCAGGCCCCATTACTCCTAACGGGGAATAGTGGTGACAGGTGTCCTCTCTTCTACACCTGGGAAGAAGTAGCAAAGCTGAGGAGTTACCTTCCAGTCCATCCTCGTCCAGGCCACCTGCTTCTGTCTGCCCTCCTTTCGTTGGTCTCGGTCCAGGTCGGCTTCCCATTTTCTCTGAACCTCAAGGTTTTGAAACTCTATCCCAGACACATCAGGATTACTTTGCCCACACACGCTAGTCCCGTGCTGTCTAATAGTCTGTTTATCCATGATGACAGCAGCAGCAAACTTAACGAGCTCCTGCCAGTCCAGGCAGCCTCTTAGTGGTTATCTGGGCCTGCCTGATACCCAGCCTTAAAGAGATTGGTTTTCATGGTGCACTCAAGGTTGTAAAGCGGCCAGGACAGTGCTGGGAATCTTGACTGTGTGCCTGTGTCATCATACTGCTTCACTGTGCCTCAGAGGGGTGGAGCATGCCTTGCTAATAGCTTGAATCTTGCAGGAGCACTCTGAAATCAAGCAGGCCTTGACAGCCACAAACCAAAGCTGAAGCTCCCTTCGACCTGGCTCTCTGGACATGGTGTCATACTAGTTTGTTTTTATGTGTTCATTTCAAACAGATTCTCATGAAGCCCAGGATGGCCTGGGATTTGCTTTCTAGCCATATACACCTGGAAACATCTGTTCTGCCTTTACTTCCTGACTTATCCTCTCTGGGGGGGTTCATCCTAGTCAAGTATCAACTGAACTACATCCTATCCCTGCTCTTTTGTTGTCTTGGGGTTCTAGTTTGTGGTTTTGAGACAGGATCACTCTGCAGGGAGGGCTGGCCTCAGATTTTTATGACAATCTATGTCATCTCAGGAGTTGAAACAAGTTCTGGCTCAATTTTCTCTCTCCCATCTCTGTTTGTGTGTGTGTGTGTGTGTCTGTGTGTGTGTGTCTGTGTGTCTATGTGTCTATGTGTCTATGTCTCTGTGTGAATTTTAGTTTGTTCTTTTTCAAGATGGTCTCTTTGTGTAGTTCTAGACCAGGCTGACCTTGAACTTAGAGACACCTGCCTCCAGGGTGCTGGGACTAAAGGTGTGTGTCACCACATCTAGCTCTCGCTCCTTTTTTAAAAATTAATTTTTTGCCTTTAATCCCAGCACTCAGGAGGCAGAAGCGGTTGGGTCTCTGTGAGTTCAAGGCCAGGCACCAAAGCTACAGAGAAACCTTGTCTCGAAAAAACTAAAAAGTAAATAATTTTTCTGTTATGTGTGTGAGTGCTTTGGCTGCGTATATACCATGGACCCACAGAGGTCAGAAGCAAGCATCAGAATGCCCTGGAACTGAAGTTATGGATGATTATAAACTGCCGTGTGGGTGCTGGAAACCAAACTCCAGTTCTGTGAAAGAGCAATAGTAACATTTACCTGGAATTATGAAAGCACATAGAATGGTCTGTAGCTCCATAGTGCAGTGCTTGCTCAGCACGGCGTGTACACACAGAACATGAAGTTCCATTCACACACCTGCCAAAAGAATGTAGTAGCTGAGTGTGGTGGTGCATGCTTGTCATCCCAGTACTCTGGATACTGAGGCAGGAGGATTGTGAGATTTAGACCAACTTGATTTATATAGTGGATTTCCAGGCCCGACTATACAGTGAGTGCCTATCTCAGAAAACAAAAGTACATACACCCATGAAGCATACATGAGTTATCTCAACACATATGAAATAACACCCCCTTGTGCAGATGATGCTGTAGTTCAAGTCAACAGCCACACTCACTAGATTCCACGCCGGCCCCCTCCTCACATATGCCATCTGCCCCAGCATGTTCAGCTAGTGACAAGGCAGTTGAGTCTTCACAGAAGTGCACACATCACCCTGTTCCTGCCGCTGCCTTAGTCAGATTGTTTCTCGGCTGTGTGTTCAGCACTGTGGTGACCAAATGAGGGGAGTTCTGGCCTGGTGTAGCTTCCATGAAGTAGGATCCAGACCAAAGAGCAGTGTGACCAGGCTAAGAGTGCAGTGAAGGATTTCCTAATTGCCTGCTTGGCACCTCTGCCAGGGACAAGAAGGGAGGGACTGCTCTCTGATAAGCCCCAAGGACAGAGCAGCTCCTGTTCACGGGAAACCCGGCCCCTGTCCTTTACTCTAGAGAAAACCGAATGAAGGTCCTTCCTGAAAGCTGGTAAGAGTTCTTGTCTGTCCGTGTCAAGCATAGAGTTGGTAGGAAGAAATAGCCAGGGGAGAGGGTCTTCCATATTACCCACTGCAAACAGGGATAAGAGAAAATCTTTGGCATCCCAGGAGCATCCTGGGAAGTGAAGTGCTTCCGAGACAGTCCAGACAAAGCTAATGGCCACTCTGGTACGAGGAAGCAATCCTGTTTCTCATTCCTGAGACCCTGACCCAGCTTCTAAACATGAAGAGAGGGCAGCCCAAAAGGCTGGCTGTCTTAGGTTAACACCAACTACAAGTCAAAGGCAGGAATTACTTCTGTGGGTCACTGACGTCAACTTGGTCTACATAGCAAATTTCAGGACAGCCAGGGCTATGTAGATCCTCTCAAAAAACACTTGTGAGAGGAAGTGACAGTGATACTTAGAATATTAATTCCCAAGAACGGTTTATGACTTCCGTCAGTCCATAAGCAGAGTTTATTCTGGACACATTACCAATGTGTGTGAGGCTTAAACTGCTTGAGCTGAAGGAAAGAGCAGAAAGGAGGCGTGGGCGGCGTGCTGGAAGCTGTCTGAGGGCACTAGTCCATCAGTCCCCAGAGTGCTGGGGTGCTAAGCCGAGATACACCTGACAGCGGCTCAGAACAGGGCTCTGTTACTTGTGTTAGTTACTTGTATGTCCTTACCACAGTGTGCGTGTGGGGGTCAGTTCTTCTACCGTGTGGAGTCCAGGATTGCCAAAAGTTGTCAGCCTTGGCACCCTGACCTTTGAGCCATCTGCCAAGCCCTAGACAAGACTTTTGTACCAATGGTGTATGACCTGGTTTTCTCCTGCTTCTTCATGGATCAGTACCTATGAAATTTTACAATAGCAACAAATTATTTTAGAAATAGAATTAAATTGCAAGATAAAGCAAGGCTGGAAGATGGCTCAGTTAGTAAAGGTGTTTGCTGCACAAACCTGAAGACCTGATTCAGTCCATAGAGCCCACAGTGGAAGGAGACAACCAGTTGTCAAAATTGGCCCTCTGAAACCCACACATATGAGGGTCACACTTTTTTTTTTTTAAGATTTATTTACTTATGTATACAGTGTCCTGCCTGCAGGCCAGAAGAGGGCACCAGATCTGATTATAGATGGTTGTGAGCCACCATGTGGTTGCTGGGAATTGAACTCAGGACCTCTGGAAGAACAGTCAGTGATCTGCTAAGCCATCTCTCTAGCCCCATAGGCTCACACTTTTAAAAAAAAATTTCTATTTTATGTATATGAATGTTTTGCCTGCGTGTAGGTCTGTGCACCACATTCATGCCTGGTACCTGAAGAGGGTATCAGATACCCTAGAACTGGCATTACAGGTGGTTGTAAGCCACTATGTGAGTGCTGAGTTTTGAACCTGGGTCCTCAACCATCACTTTTAACCACTGAGCCATCTCTTAGCCCCTCACACACACTGTATAAAAACTTTATTTTTTAACTAGCCTTGATCCTGAAAAGCAAATTGAAGGACTGCGAAGAGGTAGGGGCTGCAGCAGAAGCCTGGTGCTCTGGACAGTCTTACGTTGACTCTTGAGCCATTCTACACCTTCCAAGCAGCACTTGGTGACATAGGAGGCCAAGGCAGGGATAATGACAAGTACAGGTCTGCCGAGGCCACAAATTAATTCCAAGGCTGGCCTGGATAACAATGAGACCCTGAATTAAGGGCTATGGGTAGATCTCAGTTGAGGAACACTTGCCTAGCATATACAAGGCTCAAAAATCAATGGGGGAGGTGCTTCCTGAGTGTTCTTTTTTAAAAAATTGTTTAGCACTATAAAAGTAGATAGTGAAAGTATTCCAGCATTCATAAGGCTAATGAGTTCAGTTTGAGGACAGCATGATCTGCAGAGTGAAACCCTTTCTTTAAAAAAAAAAAAAAAGTCACCAGGCGGTGGTGGTGCACGCCTTTAATACCAGCACTCAGAAGGCAGAGGCAGGCGGATCTCTGAGTTGGAGTCCAGCTTGGCCTGTTGTAGTAAGGCCGTTTGTTTCCCTGCTGCCCGACAGCTCAGTCCCAAAATAATCACACAGAAACTGTATTATTTAAAACACTGCTTGCCCATTAGCTCTATCTTCTTATTGGCTAACACTTATACCTTAATTTAACCCTTTTCTAGTAATCTGTGTATTGACACGTGGCCGTGGCTTACTGGGTAAAGTTCCCAGCATGTCTCCAGTGGGGGTACATGGCTTCTCCCTGACTCTGGCTTCTCTTTCCCAGCATTCAGTTTAGTTCCTTCCCTCAGCTAAGTTCTGCCTTGCTATAGGTCCAAAGCAGTTTCTTTATTAATCAATGGTATTTACAGCATACAGAGGGGAACCCCCACATCACTGGTCTACAGAGCGAGTTCCAGGACAGGCTCCAAAGCTACAGAGAAACCCTGTCTTGAAAAAAAAAAAAAAAAAAGGACAGAGCAAGTCCATTCATTATACGGAGCCTGAGCCATTGCTTTGTTGTCCCTGCAGTAATGAGGCAAACACTTCTCCAGATTACAGAATCTCCCTCATTAGTGCTCAGGTCAGAACATAGAACCTCCCACCCATGAGGTCATACTCCCACTGAGCACACTGCCAGCCCTGCCCTTTCAAAGTGTTGGCACCAGTAAAATCTAAATTCCCTGAAGGTAAAGGGAATTACCTTTAAACTAAAATCCCCCTCCAGGAATATTGTCTGTCATTGCAGGCATTCAACAGGTTGCCTGAAGGACCGGGCAGAATGGGCCTGTACCCAAGTTCAGGATTTTCCTGATAAGATTGCTTTAAAACTATAGCTGGCTAAATTTTTAAAAATTAAAATAATTTTTAAAAGATTAAGCCAGGCGGTGGTGGCACACACCTTTAAATCCCAGCACTCAGGAAGCAGAGGCAGGTGGATCTCTGTGAGTTCGAGGCCAGCCTGGTTCCAGAGCTGTTCCAGGACAACCAGAGCTGTAACACAGAGAAACCCTGTCTTCAAAAAACAAAAAACAAACCTGATGCACATACAGGCACACATACACACTGGTATCAGCTGACTCATTGATTCATTCACCTGTGGCAGGACTCTTGCAAAGCCAGGCTCTGAGAACCTGAGTGTGCTAAAGGGAACCTGCTAGGATTTGCAGAGTGAGGAAAGCATCCACCAGCAAATGCCGCAGAGCAGGACTGAGTGCCCCGGCTCAGGCTGTCCCTTTGCTCTCTGACTTATCTCAAATGTGTCCCATTCCCATCACCAAGGAACTCTGATTTCAGACATCTGATTTTGCTCTAGAAACACAGGCAATGTTACCCAAAGGGCTGCCATGTGTCTGTTTCCTTTACTCTGACTTAACAGAGAAAGGTTAGGTTCTGCACTTCCTAAGTAGCCACTTGGGGTTTTGTGTTTTGTTTTGGGTTTTTGTTGTTGTTGTTGTTGTTGTTTTTTATTGTTTTTATTGAGCTATATATTTTTTCCACTCCCTCCCCCTCCCCTTCTACCCTCTCCCAGGAACCCCATGCTTCCCAAATTACGCAGATCTTGTCTTTTTCTACTTCCCATGTATGTCTCTCTTAAGGTCATTTTGTTGTCTAGGTTCTCTGGGATTGTGAATTGTAGGCTAGTTTTTCTTTGCTTTATGTCTAAAAGCCATTTATGAGTGAGTACATGTGATATTTGTCTTTCTAGGTCTGAGTTACCTCACACAATGTTTTCTAGATCCATCCATTTGCCTGAAAATTTCAAGATTTCATTATTTTTTCCACTGTGTAGTATTCCATTGTATAATTTTTCTTCATTCATTCTTCAGTGGAGGGGCATTAGGTTGCTTCCAGGTTCTGGCTATGACAAATAATACTGCTATGAACATAGTTGAGGACATGATTGAGCATCCTTTGGGTATATACTCAAAAGTGGTGTTGCTGGGTCTTGAGGTATGTTGTTTCCTAATTTTCTGAGAAATCGCCACACTGATACCAAAGGGGCTGTACCAGCTTGTACTCCCACCAGCAATGCAGGAGTGTTCACTTTACCCCACAACCTCTCCACTATAAGTTGTCATCAGTGTTTTTGATGTTGGCCATTCCTACAGGTTTGGGTTTTTTTTTTTCTTTCCATAGCAGTTTACCATCTCAAAGAACTGCCGACCTTTACTATCATGACTTTCGAGACAGGGTTTCTCTATAGCTGTTGGTGCCTGTCCTGGAGCTAGCTCTGTAGACCAGGCGGGCCTCGAACTCACAGAGATCTGCCTGCCTCTGCCTCCCGAGTGCTGAGATTAAAGGCGTGCGCCACCACTGCTGGGCTCAGTATTAAACTTTTGAGTGGAGAGATGGCTTATCAGTTAAAAGTACTGGCTGCCCTTCCAGAGGATCCACGTTCAGTTCACAACACTCAGAGAAGCTTACAATTGTAAATCCAGTTTCAGAGAATCTGACACCTTCTTTGGGCACCAAATATGAAGTGCAAAGACAAACATGGGGAAAACTCCCACATATATACATATGTATGTATATGCATGTGTATGTATACGTATGTACATAGGTGTGTGTGTGTGTGTGTGTGTGTAGCAGTCTAGGGAGCTGAGACAGTTCAGTCGTTACAAGTGCATGTTGTTTTGCAGAGGACAGCAGACTTAACAGGTGACTCACAACCTTTTCCCTTCAGCTTCAGAGGCTCCATTGCCCCCTTCTGCCCTCCATAGAAAACAGCTCACATGTGCAGACACACAAATAGTTAAAAATAAGAAAAGAAGTGCGTTGGGAATGTAACTCAGTTTCAGTGTAAAACAGTGTTTTCCTAACAACCTTAAAGTCTGGGTTGAGTTCTCAGGCCGACATAAAACCAGTTATCACACAGCCCGTGATCCAGACTCAGACTGGAGGAGGAGGACTGCCACACGATGGAGGAAGGTCATTGGTTAAATAAAAAGAAACTGCTTGGCTCTCATTGGTTAGAAGATAGGTGGGAGGAGTAAACAGAACAGAACGCTGGGAGGAAGAGGAAGTGAGCTCAGACTCCACAGCTCTCCCCTCGGGAGCAGACGCCTCAGAGAGATGCCATGCTCCGCTCTCCCGGGCAGACACACGTGATGAAGCAAGCCGCCAGGTTAGACATGCTGAATCTTTCCCGGTAAGACCGGTGCTCACAGATTATTAGAGATGAGTTGATCGGGATATCAGAATTAGCCAGTAAGGGCTAGGGCTAAAGGGCCAAGCAGTGTTTAAATGAATTTGTTTGTGTGTTGTTATTTCGGGCATAAGCCGAGCAGGCAGCCGGGGTGCTGGGGACGCAGCCCCGCCGCTACAGCCACAAGCTGGAGGCTATCTTGGGCTAAGCCACAATGTGAGACTGTCTCAAAATGTCTAGCATGGGGGCTTTAATCCCAGCAGAGGCAGACGGATCTTTGAGTTCAAGGAAGGCCAGCCTGGTCGGCAAGGAGATTCAGGACAACCAGAGTTGTTACACAGAGAAACCAAAGTAAATAAAAACAGCGATTCTATGGTCTGGTAGGATGGCTCAATGAGTAAAAGAAGTTACCATACAAGTCCTATAGCCCCAGTGAAAGGTGAGAACCAACTCCTGAGGATTGTCCTGTGACCTCCACACATGCTGTAGCACACACACACCATAAATAAAACGTGGACACAAAAGTAGAATTTTAACTGCAATTATGACAAGAAATTCAATGAGGTCAGTTGAATGTCTCGTGATCCAAGGACAAGAATATACTTGGCATTTAGGTATGAACTGGAATTAATTAGGATTAATATCATTAAGGCCTGCAATCTCAATTAGAGGGGAGACTGAGGCAGGAAGATTATTACAAGTTGGAGGCCAGCCTAGCATATGTAGTGAGTTCCAGGCCAGCCTGGGCAAACTTAGCAATGACCTGTCTCAAAAAGTAAAAGAGATGCTGGGTGGTGTTGACACTTTTGATCCCAGCACTTGGAAGGTAATGGCAAAAGAATCTCTATGAGTTCCAGGATTGCCAGGACTTTCACAGAGAAACCCCGTCTCAAAACAAAGTAAAATAGGGCTCATTGGCAGAACAAGGCCAGCCCCAGAGTCCAGTCCCCAGTATCCGACCAACAGCAAAATGAAAGCTTGGCTCAGGAGCTGTGGCCAGCAGTAAGGTTGTGCTCAAGACTGTCCTGTTTCTTACTGATGCACTAAGTCTTACGCTGCTGTCTTCTGATTGGCTCCTGTTTCTTCCCACAGCAACTAACTGGATCCACCTTGAGCATGTCCCACCTCTGCTCAGCACAGCTGCCTCTATTACTAACTGCTTTCCTGGCTCTGCTACCCTGGCAGCTCAGCTCTGCCTGAGCCTCACACCTCCATGGCTGCCTGGTGAAACCCTGCTCAGACCTCACTGTAGTCAGCTTTCCCCTTTACAGCCCACCCCTCCCCTTTCACGTACGGCAGAGGTGGGGGCTGAGATCACAAGACTTCCTCCATCACTCTCTACTTTTGGAAGTTTTGGGGACAATTTCTCACTGAACTGAGGTGTATAGATGTGGCTGGGCTGACTGACCAATGAGCTTCAGGAGTCCACGCGTGCAGGAGGGGAGCCTGCTTGTTTGTCCTGGCTCATCAGAACCGAAATAATCACACAGAAACTATATTCATTAAAACACTGCTTGCCCCATTAGCTCTAACTTCTTTTTTTTTAATATTTATTTATTTATTTATTATGTATACAATATTCTGTCTGTGTGTATGTCTGCAGGCCAGAAGAGGGCACCAGACCTCATTACAGATGGTTGTGAGCCACCATGTGGTTGCCAGGAATTGAACTCAGGACCTTTGGAAGAGCAGGCAATGCTCTTAACCACTGAGCCATCTCTCCAGCCCCCTAGCTCTAACTTTTTTTTTAAATATTTATTTATTTATTATGTATACAATATTCTGTCTGTGTGTATGCCTGCATGCCAGAAGAGGGCACCCTACCCCATTACAGATGGTTGTGAGCCACCATGTGGTTGCTGGGAATTGAACTCAGGACCTTTGGAAGAGCAGGCAATGCTCTAAACCTCTGAGCCATCTCTCCAGCCCCCTAGCTCTAACTTCTTATTGGCTAACTCTTACATTAATTTAACCTATTCCTATTCATCTGTATATCGCCACGTGGCAGTGGCTTACTGGCAAAGATTCAGCATGTCTGCCTCTAGCCACGGGTCCATGGCATCTCTCTTGGTTCCACCCTTTTTCCTTCCAACATTCAATCCAGTTTCCCCTGCCTACCTAAGTTCTGCCCTATCAACAGGCCAAAGCAGTGTCCTTATTAACCAATGAAAGCAACACACAGACAGAAGGACCTCCTACACCACACGCATCTCCACCTCCGGTACTGGTGCTTTCTAGGCAGGCTAAGTTTACTGAGAGTCATCTCCCAGCAGCCCTTGCACACCAGACCCTCTTGCTTAGGCTTCCAGGTTCTGGAAAGATAGACAGCATTTTCTCCATAGTATTTTTTACTCCTTAGGATCTTCAGGCTTTCCTGTATACTGTCTGTCGCTTCTAGAATTGAAGTCCCCAAGAGATAAGATCTTAGTCATTTCTTCTCCAGTACTATGTCCCAGAACCGGTTATGGGTGTTTGGCCTAATATATGTATGTATGTGTGTATGTATGTGCACCATATGGGTGCCTGGAGCCTGCAGAGGTCAGAAGGCTGCATCAAGTCTCCTAAAACTGGAGTTTCAGATGGTTGGAGCTGCCATGTGGGTGCTGAGAATTGAACCTGGTTCCTGGAAGAGCAAGTGTTCCTAACCACCCAACCATCTCTCTGGCCCCTTAATAGTATTTTTTTACTAATGTGATTAACATACCTCTAAGTCATTTTCCCCCCTCTTCCTCTCATTCCTTCCCCCAAATAAAAAAAAGACTAATGCTTGCTGAGGCTGTCAAGCAATTATGGCAGCCTCAGGAAGAGGAAGGAACATGGAAGAGGGGACAATCATAAATGTGACACCAGTCATGGTGGCATGCACCTGTGATCTCAGCTCACAGGAGGCAGAGGCAGCTGGATCTCTGTGAGTTTCAGGTCAACCTGGTCTACAGAGAGAATTCCAGGCCAGTCAGGCCTACAAGGAAGATCTTGATGGCACACACCTTTAATCCTAGTACTCTGGGGCAGAGGCAGCTGGATCTCTGTAAATTTGTGGCAGCCTGGTCTACCACAGGACAGCCAGAACTGTTACACAGAGATACCTTGTCTCCAAAAAACAAAAACAAAACAAAACAAAAACAAAAAAGAAAAGAAAGAACTATACCCTGTCTTGAAAAACAAAACAGAACAAAGTTACTTGAGAACATCTTAAGTATTGCAGTCCTTGTCTACTGTGAGAGGAACTCCTAGAAAAATTTTCCACAGCCCATATCTCCACTACTCCCAGAACTCTTAATTTGGCCTTTTCCTTTCTCACCTCCTTCCACCCCCCCCCCCCCCTTTTTTAAGAGAGAGTTTTTTTTGGAGCGAGTTGTTTGTTGGTTTGAAACTGGGTTTTTTGTTTTTTTTTTTTGTTTTTTTTTTTGGTTTTTCGAGACAGGGTTTCTCTGTGGTTTTGGAGCCTGTCCTGGAACTAGCTCTTGTAGACCAGGCTGGTCTCGAACTCACAGAGATCCGCCTGCCTCTGCCTCCCAAGTGCTGGGATTAAAGGCGTGCGCCACCACCGCCCGGCCCGAAACTGGGTTTTTCTGTCTGGCTCTAGCTGTCCTGGAACTAGCTCTGTAGACCAGGCTGCCCTCAAACTCAGAGATCCGCCTGCCTCTGCCTCCTGAGTGCTGATATTAAAGGCATGTGCCATCACACCTGGCCTATTTTCTGACGAAAGTCCAAACAGTTGAGGATCCTGTGTGAACGCACACTTCCAAAAGGTCTAGGAAGCGGGGACACAAACACGGAATCCCCTGTCCTGTCAGCTCTGTGGAAGGCTAGCCTCAAGGACACGGACAGACTTCTCAGCAGCAGCTGCCTGTGAGGACACCACAGCCTGAGTCCTGGGAGCTGCCATCCATTGCCGGCGGGATGTCCAGCCAGGACCTGAGGTAGGCCCTAGGGGACAGACAGCTGGTTTGAGGAAGGAAGCAATGGCACCATCGCGTCGGTGCCGGTTCTGCAGGAGCAGAGCGGAGGGAATGTTTGGGAAGAGCAAATGAGACCTGTTGCCCCAAATATGTATTTCCCTAAATCTCACACACAGAGTACTGTTAAAATTCAGTCTGCACGCTGGGCATGATGGTGCATGCCTATATCCCAGCTCTAGGTGGATTAGGTTGAAGGCTAGCCTTGGCTACATAGTAAGATTGAGGTCAGCCTGGGCTGCGTGAGATCCTCTTTAAGCTCCCCCTCCCCTGCAGTAATGTTTTCACACATTTCCTCCGGTAAGTTTAAGCCATGGCCCCCTTTGTTACCACTTTCTTGCTTATTTGGGTTCCTTTGTGAAGAAACCTATTGTTAACTGCTTTTAGCTATTCTGTCTCAAGTATTATCCTCATGTCTGTCCATGGCCCGAAAGATAAGAACATGTTACTGTTTTCCAGGGAGTCTGAGAAAGCTTTGTTTCCTGTTCCCAGGCTCGTGTGTTTACAGAGTCTAGGGCAGATAATATACCGCTTGTTAATCCTGGTTATCAATTGCTAAGACACATGCACGGTCAGAGACAGGGCATCTTATCCTTAAAAAAAATTTTAGGTTGATTTTGTATGAACGTTTTTGCCTGCATAATTTATGTGTGTGCCTGGTGCCTACAGAGGTCAGAAGAGGTGCTGGATCCCCTGGAACTGAAGCTACACATAGTTGTGAGCTGCCATGTGGGTGCTGGGAATCGAACCTGGGCCCTCTGCAAGAAGCAAACAGTGCTCTTAACTGATGAGCCATCTCTTCAGCCTGGAGGGGTCTTACCCTTAATAGCTGTCATTTACCTGATGTTCATTTAGTTAATCCTGACATAGCCCCTTAGATGAGGGAAATGAAGTTTCCGAGGCCTGAGGCAACTTGCCCAAGCTCACAGCCCAGCCAGGTTTCCACTGCACCACATTCTCTTGACCTACAATTGGAAATAAAGTTGGAATTTGTTTGAAAACTTCCTCACAGGCCTCCAAGGGTGAGAGGCTGGAAGGCATCTCTGAAGGCCAAACAAAGGCCTGCCAACTCGCCGGTGGGCCCCTTCCCAGCAGGCCCAGTGTCTTAGCTTGGTGAGCCCTTCACTGTGTGCTAGCAGGAGACAATCAGGCTGGTAAACATGGACTTCCTGCAAAGAGGCTCCCAGCCTGTGTGGAGGGAGGGGACAGGACTGACAGCTGGAAGCCCGGTAGCTACCATTCCTGATTTTCATTGCCTGGTCCTGCTCTTCTGTCCCGTACCCAAGCTGGCTGTGCCCAGTACCCTCTCTCACTGCGTCTCTTCCTCTCCTCCCCACGGCCTAGCATCACTGCAAAACTCATCAATGGAGGTGTGGCAGGACTCGTGGGAGTGACCTGCGTGTTTCCCATTGACCTTGCCAAGACCCGACTGCAGAACCAGCAGGGGAAAGATGTGTATAAAGGAATGTAGGTATTCATGGAAGAAATGAAGGCAGGACAGGCTCTGGGAAGGGTCTGAGGTTTCCTTTGCTTCTTCAGGGAGGGACCTGGGGGGCCAGGCTAACTGAGGTGTGCCCAGGAAGGGGAAGAGGTACATCTGGTCACTACTAACTTCCTTTCTGGCCTCTGCTTCTAGGACAGATTGCCTGATGAAGACCGCACGTGCTGAGGGCTTCTTGGGCATGTACCGAGGTGGGCTTCTGAACTCCTGAGGATGATGGGGCGGTGCATGCAGCCCGTTCTTTGTGAGCTTGGAGCACAGTGGTGTGGGTGTTCATCCTGCCCGGGGAGCTGCTGGGTTGGGACCTGAACTATTACAAGGCTCTGAACTACCCCAGCTTCCAAGAGCCTCAAATGTGGAAGCCACTGCTTCTAGCTAAGGCCTCCCTGGAGGTGCTTGGCTGTACTGTATTTAAAGCAAATGCCTCTCCAGCCTTCCCCTGCCCCTCTCCCCTCCTGACGTAGAACGCCCCACAGAGCTGTGAACTCAGCCCCACATGACCCTGTGCTGCTGCTGTCTGCAGCTTCTCATTCATAAGGAGACCGCGGGATACGGGCCGTACGTCGGTGCTGGGAAAGCGCTGATATGCTAGGACCCCTGAGAACAAGGACAAACGTGTGTGGATCACCCAGCTCCCATAAAGAAGGAGACCTGCCCAGTTCCCCAGCCTGCTGCTTCACCATTAGAGATGGAAGATACCAGCAGGACAGACTGCAGTGACTTCTTAGCCATTGTTAGGCAATGTGGTTGCATGTACCTGTGATCCCAGCATTTGAGAGATAGAGCCAGGAGGATCATGAATTCAAGATTATCCCCAGTCACAAAAGGAGTTAATGTCCAGCTGTCCTAGGCTACATGTGATCCTGTCTCAAACAAACCAAAAAGGGAAACAACAAAACATAAACAAACAGAAAATAACGATGACTTCTTAGTAATGGGACACATGCATCCATAAAGAGAACAGGAATTTAGGGACGAGATAGGACTGGAGAGCTGGCTCAGCCAGCAGTGAAGAACCTTTGACCCCAGCTCTCGGGAGGCAGAGGCAGACAGATCTCTGAGTTTGAGGCCAGCCTGGTCTACAGAGTGAGTTTCAGGACAGCCAGAACTACACAGAAAAAAACAAAAAGGAAGGAAGGGAGAGAGGGAAAAGCAAGCACTGCTCTTCCATAGGACCTGAGTTTGGTTCCCAGAACCCATATTTGGGTCACAACTATCTGTAATTTCAGTTCCAGGAGGACTATCTTGAGTCCTCTTTAGGGACTACACTTATACACACACGCACACGCACGCACGCACGCACGCACGCACGCACCATGCAAATAAAAAGTGGGGAACTGGGAAGATAGCTCAACAGCTAAGAGCACTGGGTGCTCTTCCAGAGGTCCTAGCACCCACGTGGCCACTAACAGTCACTTGGATTCTAATCCCGAGGAATCAGATGTGTCTTCTGAATTTGCAGGCATCAGGTATGCATGGGTGCATGCACATACGTGCAAGCAAACACATACATAAAACAATCTTTTACAAAATAGACTCCTTAAAACAAACAAACAAACAAAAAAAAGGGGCTGGCTGCTCTTCCATAGGTTCTGAGTTCAATTCCCAGCAACCATATGGTGGCTCACAACCATCTGTACTGAGATCTGGTGCCCTCTTCTGGCACATAGGCATTCATGCAGGCAGAACACTATACATAATAAATTAACAAATCTTTAAAAAGATAAAAGGAAATGTCTTTAAAAAAAAAAAAGGGAGGGGGCCGGGTGGTGGTGGTGGTGCATGCCTTTAATCCCAGCTCTCAGGAGGCAGAGACAAGTGGGTCTCGGTGAGATCCTGTCTCAAAATATCAAAAGAAGACAGAAGGAAGGGAGGGAGGGAATAGGTGGAAGGAAAGAATGGAGCTGGGCGGCAGTGAACAGAGAGTTCGCAGCTTACACAAGAGGACAGCGTGCTTCATGGTGGCACGCCTGCCATGCTCGTGCTCAGGGAGCAGGAGGACTGTAAGTTCCGTGCCATCCTGGGCTATGTAATCCAAAAATGAGAGGGGTCTGGCAAATTGGCTCAAGCCGAGGTGCTGGCCCACAGACATTAATAATGAATGGGAAGGGAAATGTGTTGGGGAGAGGGAATGGATGCCCCTGTCTTTCCCTTAGAGACTGTGCTGCCTGCTTGACTTCTGCAGACCCGGAGCTCTGCCTGTGGTGACAGACTCCCAGCCTCTTCTCTCCATTTCCCACCTCTAGGGGCTGCAGTAAACCTCACCCTGGTTACTCCAGAGAAGGCAATCAAGCTGGCAGCCAATGACTTCTTGCGGCAGCTGCTCATGCAAGATGGGTAAGGACAGATGACGGGGACACAAAGACCCTGCCCTGCGTACTCACAGACAGTATATGCAAGATAAAATACAGGACAGACAGATATGGACAGAAGTGTTTGCCACTAGCTGATGGATTTTTTTCTGTTTTGTTTGTTCTTCATGTTTGTTTTGTTTTGTTTGTTTCTTTTTTCTTGAGACAGAGTCTCCCTGTTTAGCTCTCTCAGGCCTGAAACTTACAGCGATCCTCCAGCCTCTACCTCCTAAGTGGTCAAAATCATAGCCTTGAGTGGCTACACCCAACATGCTGACAAATTTTAAACGTCAAGCCCCAAACCCTCTCTTCTGAGTCCCCACTTGTCCTCGGATGGTCCTTGAGAGGCTAGCGCAAGAACCTGACACCACATTGCTGTCCTGTGGTTCCTGATTCCATCCCAGGGGTACAAGCTGCCCCAAAAGCTTCTGCTGGAAATCCAGCTTCAATCGCATGCAGTGGCGCTCTCTGCACGTCTAGAAATGCAGGGATGCAGCAAAAGCGAGGGCAGCTTGGTTTAAATACAGTTTCCAAAGACAGAAAAGAGAGAGTCAGGCATGCTGGTGCACGCTTTTAATCCCAGCACTCGGGAGGCAGAGGCAGGTGGATCTCTGTGAGTTCGAGGCCAGCCTGGTCTATAGAGCTACTTTCAGGACAGCTAGGACTGTTGCACAGAGAAACTCTGTCTCAAAAAACCTAAACAAATAAGTAAAACAGTTCTAACTACCAAAAAATGAGGGGCAGAGTGGGGCAGGGCTGGCCCGAGACTAAGAACCTTACTCCTGGTCCCACAGGACGCAGCAGAACCTGAAGATGGAGATGCTGGCCGGGTGTGGGGCTGGAATATGCCAGGTGGTGGTTACCTGTCCCATGGAAATGCTCAAGATTCAGCTTCAGGATGCTGGCCGCTTAGGTGAGGCGCATCCCAGCTCATGGCATCAGCAAGACTGGGACCAGCACACTGCACACTGCACTGCACACTCCACCACCAGCTCTGTGCACACTCAGCTTCTAGGTCAACAGACGTGTTTAACCCTTTCAGACCAAGGAGCAGAAACAAGAGCCTGGATTCTAGAGGGTGTAAGCTCCTCTCAGACCTCTGTGCTAAGGCCTTGATGTTCAGGCTGGATTCCTGAAGATATTTTAAAATGGGGCTTAGGGTACTGAAGAGATGGCTCAGCAGTTAAGAGCACTTGTTGACCCTCTAGAGAACTGGGGTTTAATTCTAGCACATGAATGTAACTCCACACATGTCTGTGACTCCAGTTCCAGGGGATCCAGTAACATCTTCTGTCCTCCTTGCTCAATGCATACATGTGGTACACAAACATACATGCAGGCAAAACACATACACATAAACTAGTCATTGTTTTTCAATTATGAGCCTTGCAGTGGTGGCGCACGCCTTTAATCCCAGCACTCAGGAGGCAGAGGCAGGCAGATCTCTATGAGTTCCGGGCCAGCCTGGTCTACAGAGTGAGTTCCGGGAGAGCTAGGGCTACACTGAGCAACTCTGTCTCGAAACACAATCAAAAACAAAAATTCATGTCTGTTCTTATTATTTATTTCTTAACTTTTATAGGCAGGGTCTCACTATGTAGCCTTGGCTGGCCTGGAGCTATATAGACCAGGCTAGCTTCAAATTCACAGAGATCCACTTGCCTCTGCCTCCGAATGCTGGGATTAAAGGTGTGCCCCATTTTTCTTTTTCTTTTTTTTTTAAACTAGCAGTAATCCTCCAGCCTCAGCCCTCCAAGTGCAGGCTTACAGTGAACCAATAAGCCCAGGTTCAGTTCAGCAAGTCATAGACTTTGAACATGACTCCAAAGTGGTTTAGCACTAAATTCTGCTCCGAGCTGGAGGGGTTGTAAAGGGCGCATGCCCTGGGCTTGGAGTAAGGAGGCAGCTCTGGAAGGCTGAGGAGGTGATTTGCTGGCGGCCTTTAACACTGAGCAGAACATACAGTGTTTCTGTCTCAAAGTGAGAGCAGGACTCAACCACCAGAAAAGACTCCAAGGCGGGCCGTCCAAGGGTTTTCGTTGGCTTGTTTGTTGGTTGTTTTTTCCAGTCGGATTTTTCTGTGGAGCTATTGAGCCAGTCCTGGAACTTGCTCAGTAGACCAGGCTGGCCTTGAACTCAGAGATCCGCCTGCCTCTGCTTCCCTAGTGCTGCGATTAATGGCATGCGCCACCACTGCCTGCCCCATCCAAGGGTTTTAATCAGGCTGGGCGACTCTCACTGAGGTGTTGTTATGCACACGGGAGAGGTCCGCCACTAAGAAAATCTTGGGTACCTGTCTCCTCTCCAGCTGTCGGTCATCAGGGCTCCGCCTCAGCCGCGCCCACCTCCCGGCCCTACAGCACTGGCCCGGCTTCCGCCCACAAGCGCCCATCCGCGACCCTCATTGCCCGGGAGCTGCTTCGCACTCAGGGCCTCTCTGGGCTCTACAGGGGCCTGGGTGCCACTCTTCTCAGG
This sequence comes from Microtus oregoni, assembly GCF_018167655.1. Classification (NCBI taxonomy): domain Eukaryota; kingdom Metazoa; phylum Chordata; class Mammalia; order Rodentia; family Cricetidae; genus Microtus; species Microtus oregoni. The sequence continues at coordinate 61,903,827 of NW_024543061.1, forward strand.
TGAGGCCCTCTTCCTGAGTGAGCCTGGGCCCCGAGGCACCTAAGTGTCTTAGCTAGGGGCCTGCCTACCTGACTCATCTTCCCAAACTGCTTTCCCTCCGATTGGTTCCTGTGCAGGTTACAGAGGTGGGGGTGGGAGTGGGAGGAGCTGGACAGGGGAAGAACTTCCTCTCTGCCAAATGGGGGTGTTTTTCTCATCTGCTGCGCCCCACGGCTGCTTAGGAAGCTGCTGTGAAGGCACCCAGAGTGTCGTCTTTCTCTTCTGCAGAGACATTCCCTTCTCCATCATCTATTTCCCCTTGTTTGCGAACCTGAACCAGCTTGGGGTCAGCGAGCTCACCGGCAAGGCCCCCTTCACGCACTCCTTCATGGCAGGCTGCGCAGCTGGTTCTGTGGCCGCGGTGGCTGTCACCCCTCTGGACGGTAGGTGTGGAGAGGGCTGGGGTTTGGGATTTACGGGCCACCCTGCTCTAGGGACCAGGCTCACACAGTCTATGGAGACAGGGCTCATACTTGCAGGTGAAACAGCCCCAATCCTCAAAACCCTCGTTGTTCAGCCGCTGGGATAAACTCCCCAGAAGCCCTCACAGGAGGACCAGCGACCTTGCTGCTCTGTCACCACATAGGCATTCTTTTCCTTCCTGGTAGTTCTGAGAACTAGCACTGGGGAACTGTGAGGAGATGCTCCCCGTGTGCTGGGGGCCACCCACAGTTCCCCCACTAAAGGCGAGGCAGAGGCAGCTGCTACCTCACAGCGCAGACCTGGCCTCACGGGGAAACCTGGCCTCACGGGGAAACCCACTTGAGTTGCACAAGGGAGACTCCGGTGTTTGTTACTTGGTTTAACTTCTGTTTCACTCAGTTCTGAAGACTCGAATCCAGACCCTCAAGAAAGGCCTGGGCGAGGACACCTACAGTGGGGTCACTGACTGTGCCAGGTGAGCCCAGCGCCCCAGACAACGTGCCAGCTCAAGACCCGTGGCAGGACTTGGAGCTGCTTTGGAGTGTACTGGTCCCTCACTTCTCAGAGAATACAGTATTGGGGGGGGGGGGTGTTTCTGATTCTCCCATGAGCCCCTGTGTTTCTCCCCACTCCTCCAACCAGAGTCCAGACAATCCGCAATTGCTAAGTAGCTCTCCTTGCACACTGCAGTCCTCTTCAAGGAAGGTGTACAAATACTTGACCACGAAGGGTTTAATGGCTCCAGTCTTTGGCCTAGCACTTGAGAGGTGGAGGCAGGACCACAGGTCAGCCTAAACAACCGTGAGATCGTGTCTTAAAGGAGGTAGGAGGTGGCGGCTCATTTGTAATCCTATAATCCTAGCACTCAGGAGGTTGAGGGCAGCCCACGGCTAGCCTGGGCTATGTTCAGAGACCTCCCCAAATCCGACAACAAAAACAAAGTCAAGCTTGGAGAAAAGTCATGAGTTAGTGTGCCTTTAGCCTTCACTCCCAAGGCTCTGCTTTCTTCACAGGAAACTCTGGACACAGGAGGGAGCAGCTGCCTTCATGAAGGGAGCCGGCTGCCGGGCCCTGGTCATAGCCCCCCTCTTCGGGATCGCCCAGGGCATCTACTTCATTGGCATCGGAGAACGTATTTTAAAGTGCTTTGAGTAGTCTCAGGTGGCCTTGCTCGCTGCCACCTCTGGTCCTCCACTTGGGACTAGGAGCATAAGATGCCCACCCTGTCGTACATGGTCTTTAACTTGTAGTGCTACCTCAGAAGTGACCCATTTTACTAAGTGAGTAGAGCCCTCATCTCCTTCCATGAAACCTAGGCTGTGGTACAGTTTACCAGGGGCATTCGGCAGCCTTGGTGTGTTAGGGCAGGCCCAGGCACAGTCAGGACGGAAGAGGGCTGCTCTATGCTAACATTCCCACTGAAGGCAGGCGCAGCACAGCTGGGGACTTAGTGTTAATCCTAGCACTGATGCTGTGACATCGGGAGTGCACCTGGGCTCCTGAGCATCACTAGTGGTCAAATGGACCCAAATGAGCAGTCTGGCCACCTCACAGCTGTCCTGGCCAGATGCCCACCCTGGTATAGCCCTCCCAGATCCCTCCTCGTGAGTGCTTGTGGGACATGATCAGTAATAAAGCTGGGTAAATCCTTGTCCTGTAATCAGCACAGCGGATGACTACTGTGGCTTCTGGGGCCCCACAATTCACTACCGTCTTCACCTGTTACCCAAGAGTGGAGAAGCTGGGGGTGGGGGGGCTTTTCACACCTAACCTGAGTTTGTATGAGTGTCTGTACGAGTACCCTGGGAGTCAGCAGAGAGCACTGGATCCCCAGGTTGCAAGCACTGAACTCAGGCCCTCTGGAAGCAGCAGGTGCTCACAGACCCAGTCATCTCTCTAGCTTCTTCTTTTTTTCATGACAGGGTTTCTCTGTGGTTTTGGAGCCTGTCTTGGAACTCACTTTGTAGACCAGGCTGGCCTTGAACTCAGAAACCTGCCTGCTTTTGCCTCCTAGAGTGCTGGGATTGAAGGCGTGTGCCACTACTGTTCAGCTAACAATCCTGTTTTAAGAACCAGGGCTGGAGACAAGAGCTCTGTACATGGAGACTCTGCTTTTGTTTCCTGGCCACCAAGACCTGAATAATAATAAACTGTATTAATTACAAAACTGACCAATGGTTTAGGCATAGTCCTAGCAAGCTCTTACATCTTAAATAAACCCAATTCTATTAATCTGTGTTTCACTATGAGGTTGTGGCTTACCGGTAAGGTTCTGGCATCCTTCTCCTTCGGCAGCTACATGGCGTTTTCCCGACACTACCTTCTTTCCTCCTCTATATCTGCTTGGATTTCCCACCTTGCTATATACTGCCCTGTCATAGGCCAAAGCAGCTTCTTTATTAACCAGTGGTAATAAAACATATTTACAACATACAGAGGGGAATCCCACATCATAGCTCAGTTAGTGGAGTGCTTACGTAGCATGCTCCCCAGTCATGGGGTCCATCCCCAGCACCTCCTAACTTGGACATGGTGGCATGCACCTGTAACTGCAGCACTCAGGAGGTATAAGCAGGGAGATAGGAAACTGAAGGTTGTCCTTTGCCAATAAGCAAGTTCTAGGCCAGCCTGAACTGCATAAACTGTAACAAAACCATCAACACATCAAAATGGAAAAGAACATGCATTAGTCCCACCTAACTTAAAACCTGGTGGTGGTGGGGACAGATGTGCATGCAAATAACCATCCAACCGGCTTCCTTCTCTGAGGAACCCCACTGCCGGATAGCAGACAGTTGTGCCTTCACCTAAGGGCAAAGGAAAGCATGGGTGCTGGCCAGGAAAGGGCCTGCACTAATACAAAGCTCCCTCCTCCAAAACGTGGGCTTTTTTTACTTTGTCCAAATAAAGCTGCTTTAACAAAGATGCACGGACCATAGGTTGGGGGCGTGGCAGAGTGGTACAGCCTGTTTACCGTGAGGCCCTGGGACCCGCCCTTAGCACGTGTGTACGTGTGCACACACAAAGCTGATATACTGAACAGCCTGTGTATGGTGTCCACTTGGTCACAGGGCTGCAGGAAGGTCTAGTAAAAATATCATTTATCACAGGGATTCAGAAATAGTTCCTCTCTGGATTCCTTTTGTTCCTTTGGTGGTGGCAGTGTGTAGGGTCTTCTTTGTTGCCCAGGCTGGCCCCAAACAATTTTCCACAGGTGTGTGCCACTGTGCCCAGCAAAACTTAACTCTCAAATCAAATTCTCGGTGCCTTACAAAAGAAGCGACAACCAAATCCACATCAACTTTTTGTTTTAATAAATAAAGAGTATTTGTGGCTTAGATTTTTAGATCACGTTTACAGATGAGGACAACTAGACCCAAACAGTAACAGTGAAGTGAGCGTTGCTGGAGGAATGCAAGCCCCACATGCATGTGACACCGATGCAGGGGACAGCATGCACAACTCACTCTAGTCTAGACTAGGAGCAGGGAGGAGGCCCTTCCGTGGTGAGGGCCACGCGGCACCATCTGACCCCTCCAGTCCTGCTGCAGAACAGTGCACAGCTGTAGTGTGTCAGATGAGCTGGGGCTGGGATCCTGCCCACACCACGCGGCCGTCCCTTCTGTTGACACTGGGCATTAGCTGCAGAGGGTATCCACTGATTACCAGGATTAGAACAGAAAGAGGAAGCCACACAGATTTCTGCTGCTCCAGGACTACAGCCTTGGGCGAACTGCACCTCCCCAGGCTCAGTCCAGAAACTTCCTATTGGCATTTGCACCGAACAAGGCTCCCCGGACCTCCGGCATCATCTGTAAAGAAGCCAGTCAGTAAATAAGGACATCAGATAGGGCACAGCCACACGGGAAGGTCAGAGCTAAGCCCATCAGATTCGTCCTATACACTGCACCCTGCCAGAGGGACTTCCACAGCCACACTGTGGGCTCACACGTGTGGGCTTACAAAAAGGACAGGAGAAAGAAAGGCCTGGAGTAATCACCATGTAAGCCTGTCCCACTGTGACACAGGGACGGTGTGTGAACAGCGCTACTGCATCACAGTAGATCAGACACGTTTTTGTTTTTGTTTCTTAAAGATTTATTTATTATGTAGACAGTGTTCTGTCTGCATATATACCTGCAGACCAGAAGATGGCGCCAGATCTCATTACAGATGGCTGTGAGCCACCATGTGGGTGCTGGGAATTGAACTCAGGGCCTCTGGAAGAAAAGCCAGTACTCTCAACCACTGAGCCATCTCTCCAGCCCCCAGACATGTTCTTTCTGAGTGCCTCCAGCCTGCCAGGGATGACCACACAGGGCCCTCAGAATGCAGTTTATGCTGAAGTCCTTGTTAGAACAGAAGGACTTTGCCTCAAATGTCTAGGGCTGTGACCAATCTTAAGGGTCAGATAAAATCTTGCCCAGCATTCCCTAGGAACTTGCAAAACTGGTTCCCACCTGCCAAAAAGAGTCATTTCCATTACCTCTGGCAGAAAAGACATACGGCTATCTGGAGTTGTATTTCAATGCTCCTGCAGGTCTCCAGGCTCTCAGTATCACAGGTCCACACTGGCATCCTCATCCCCCCAGGGTGTTCCCTCTGCCCCCTTTTTTCTCACCATCCTTCCTCTCTTGCTCCCCCTTCTTTGTTCTACTCTCTCTTGTTATCACTAGCTCAGCTGTTCTCTCCCGCTCTCCTAGCCCTGGCCACATCCAGTCTGCCGGCCACGCTCTGTCTACTTCTTTCTCTCTCTGCTCTGGATTCTTTCAGATGCCTGACTGCTCTCTCTCTCTCTCATGTCCACAATACAAGCTTCAACCATACCATGGGACGGTCATGTTGGCAGTTACTTTACTGCGCCCCCTCAAATATAACTTTATGTACTGGTGAAGAACCGAAAGGAGAGAAAGTGTGTGTGTGTGTGGCTAGAGATGGAACAGGGTTTTACTGCCTAGCCCAGGCTGGTCTGGAATCAGCAATCTTTCTTCTGCTTTCTAAATGTTGGGATTATTACAGGTGTGGACCATTACATCTGGCCTGAAGTTGTTTTGTCTCCTTAGGAGACAGAGAGAGGGTGGGGAGAAGAGGGAGACTCCATGCCCACATGCTGTGGAGGCCAGAAACACACATACCTTATGCTGGCTTAGGGTTTGCTGACTCAGCTAGGCTGGATGGCCAACAACCCCAGGAATCCTCCCACACCGGCTTCCCTAGTGCTGCAATTATAAATATGCCATCATGCCTGACTTTTTATGTAGTTTCCTGATATGGAACTCAGGCCCTCAAGCCTGTGAGGCAAACACTTTACTCACTGAGCTACTTATCTGCCCAGCCCAGGCCTGGAGTTCCACATCCACGTAACTCCCATCTGCACTACCAGCTGCCACACTCTGGGTTACCGAAGCTGACCAGGAAAGCGCTATGGCTGCAAGCCAAGCCCGTTCATTCCCAGCACAGTGCACTTCCTTGGAGACTGACCTCAGACACAGTGATCCTACCTCAGTTTCCCAAGTGGCACCACTAACCCCCTGGTCTGGCTAAACTACTCTGCTTTGAGACAGGGGTTCTTTGTGTAGCTCTGGCTATCCCGGAACTCACCCTATAGACTAGGCTAGCCTCGGCATTCAGGTATCTGGCTGCCTTTAGACATGTGCAAACCACACCACTAAATCAGGGCCTGAGCAAGGTAGCGGTGCAGCTGCTGAGCACTACAGGTGTCTCCTTGCAGCACTTGAGAGCAGTGCCCGCTTGTTGTGGAATATTCCTTTACACTGTGAAGATACCTCACTGCATTTGGTTTAATAAAAATCTAAATGGCCAGTAGCTAGGCAGGATTTTTCAGGACAGACAGATGGCTGGAAAGAAGAAGCCAGAGGCACGAAGAGTCTCCAGCCAGAGTAAAGATAAAAAAAGCCACGAGACAAAAAAAAAAAAAGTAAATAGAAATGGGCTGATTTAAGTTATAAGAGCTGGTCAGAAACAACAAGTCTCCTTGTGGTTATTTGAGAGCTGGCAAGGGGGACAGAAAAAGCCGGACTGCATCAGTCCAAAGGTAACCAGAAGCCTTCCGCACTCACCTGTTGGGCTATGAGGTCCAGCCGGCTTTCCAGAGTGTTGGAAACCTTTATCTTGCGATCCCCATTATAGATTTCAACTCCACCAGCTCTACAGAGAACACAGGAAAGCACGGGCTTGACAAGTGTGCATCCATCACGCTTGCACAACTCCCTCGGCACCGGTGGCCGAGGCATGTGAAGTGGATACTAAGGCGACAGCTTCAGCGAGAACTCACACACAATCCCAAGTGAATGCTGAGCACAGCCACGTGTTACACCACGCAGCTCAGTTGCAGCCAGGCCTCCCCAGCAAGTGGAAACTGGCTTCAGTTATCGTAGCTATGAATCAACAGGCAGCCCGCTGACAGACAGGGAGGACAGGCAGAAGACAACAGCTATTGTCTGCCTCTACCCAGCCCTCACTGTCACCCCACTCCTCGATGGCTCTCAGCACACAGGAAGTACACACAAGTCAACTATATTACAATGAGCCCCAGGAACCAGATTCACCTACAGCCAGTTCTGTCAATTACTGAGATAAACGGACTAATGGCCTGGATGATGTTTGAGACAACACCTCACTAGGTAGTCCAGGCTAGCCTGGGACTCACCATCTAACAACCGTCCTGCTCTGCTGAGATTACTGACTGGCATGCGCCATTATATATGGGCTGGGAAAGTTTGTACTTTCTCCTTGGTACATTTCAGTAGATGACGGCTGCAGACACAGCCACTCCCTCTTCACCCTCCACAAAGACAAGACAGTGCTTTGCCGCCATCCAGACTCCTGGCTGTGTCTGGGGGGAATATGAAGACAGCAGGGACAGGAATAAGCAGAACTGAATGTCAGCGTGGGTTTTCTCTCCTGGGTTTTGGGACACAGTGTCTGCATACAGTCCAAACTGCTTCCAGCACTCTACCCCCCACCCGAGTCATAAGGCCGAGCAACAATAAACTATCTTGTCTCAGCCTCCTGCGCATGAGCCCCCAGGGTTTTTTTGTTTTTGTTTTGCTTTTTTTGTTTTTGTTTTTCCCCCTAAGAAAGGGTTTCTCTGTGTAACCCTGGCTGTCCTGGAACTAACTCGCTCTGTAGACCAACCAGGTGGCCTTATACAGAGACTGCCTGCCTCTGGGATTAAAGGCACTTGCTACCAATACTTGGCCCTAGCTTCATTTAAAAAAAAAAAATGCTGGTCATGAACTCTTGACAATCTCCTGCCACCCCAAATACTTCAATTACTATCAAGTGCCACCATGGCCAGTTTTTCCTATGTGTGTTTATTCAGAAATATTAGTGTACCTTCAGTCATTTGAAGATACTATTCAATAGTATAGTACTATACTGTATGTATAGTGGTATATATACTACTATATACTAGGTACTTTATTACTCTTCGGTGCGGGGGATGGGACCTAGAGTCTCATATCCATTAAACAGACCCTCTATACTGAGCTACACCCCAGCCCATTTCACTACTATTCTGAAACACACATGATGACAGTCTCCAGGCAGTATCAGCCGCTAATACCAGTGAGTGCCGTCTAGACATGACCTCATTTGAATGTCGTGAGAGTGCCAGGTAGCTGTACTTCAGTTGAATGAAGTCAGCTGGGCATGGTGAGCCATGCCTGTAACCCCAGCCTCCTGATTTCAGATTGCTGGAAACAAGACCAACCTGGTCTACAGAGTGAAAGCCTGTCTCACCCCGTCACCACCAGAAAAACAAAAACAAGAACTCTCAAGGCTCAGTGAGATTAAGTATGGGGTCCAGCACTGCTCCGACAGTATGTGGCCGGGTGGGGAAGGAACCCACATCTGAATCATCACAGCGTTCATGACTCCTGGTTCTACGTGGGGTAGGAGGAAATGAAGCAAAACCTCAAAGCTGCAAATCTAATACTGTTGTCAGTGTTCGCAGCCCATTTACATTCCTAAGCCTCTCGTTCTTTCCACTAAGTTCAAAATGTGTCCCGCGATGCTCCAGGTCAGGCAGTGTGACATTAGATAAGCTGTGCCCACACTAGGAGTTTCTAAAGAGGAAGAACTGGAGCCCTGACGGATGACAGCCACAGGCTTCTGGGGAACACACCATACCTCATCTTGCACGTCTTGCAGCCAAGACCTCAGCCAAGAAAACTCTTTCTGTATTTAGGGCCGAGGAGTAAACCCAGGTGTGGGCTTTACCGCTGAGCCACACCCCCCTCCCCCACAAACAACAAAAACAAGACATTTTCTAAAAGGCTGGGCACCATAGCCATTCCCACAGCAAGAAGATCAACAACAGGAAGTCTCCTTACATTTCCTCAGGCAGGTAGGCCTCCTGGTCAATTTGGACATCGACGTCTTTTTTGGTGGCAATTTTATACATAGGAATTGCTTTTTGTACTGCGGCCTGAGGGAAACAAACAAGGAAAGATTTTCAGGTGAAAGCAAACTTTGCTGCTGAGGACACCATTCCCGAGGAAGAACAAAAAGCAAAAGCCTGCACGCAGGCGGGAGAAGAGACACAGGCTCAAAGGCTCTAGCAACTGAATGAACACACCAAGGGCAGCGCCACAGAGCTCAGGTGTGAGTGAGGCAGTAGACAGCCTGGTATCAGGAGCGAGGGGGAGGGGTGGCTGCTGGCCTGACCTGAACTGGCAGCTGCAGAAGTGAGAGGGCACCGCTTACCAAGAGAAGTGCAATCCACACCCATTACGACAGCAACTACAAAGAAGTCCTACACTGAAAAGCTGGTTGGGGTTAAGAACAAACAAAGCCTGCTCTTCCAGAAGGCCGATATGATTCCCAGCACCCAGAAGACAGCTCACACCGTCCATGACTCCAGTTCCAGGGGAACCACCTCTGGAAGGACACCAGACACATACGTGGCACACAAACATACGTGCAGACAGAAGACCCATGCACATAAAAATTTTAATTAAAAGGAAGTATTGCCAGGTATGAAGAGATACAAGAATCTTTGTGTATTGTAGGTAGAAAAACACAAGGCAGAGGCAGGTGGATCTCCGTGAGTTCAGGCCAGCCTGGTCTACAGAGTGAGTTCCAGGATAGCCATGGCTACACCAAGAAACCCTGTCTTGAAAAATCCCGGGGTGGGGAGGGGTGAGAAATTTAAATTACAATTGCCTAAAAACTTTAAGGCCATGCCTAAAAAAATCAAACAGACTGAACTTACTTAGGCATTCGGCCACCGCAGTCACTCAGAGCCCTTTGGCTGTGACTCAAGGGTGAGCAATACCCTGGCATATCACAACGCCTCAACTGCCTGCTCTACTGGGACAGCAATACAAGCAAAGGGCCAGGCTCAGCGAAACAGCTCTGTGAATTCAAGGTCAGCCTGGTATACATAACAAGTCCCAAGACAGCCAGAAACCAAAAGACAGAAGCAACTATCACAGAGAACCTTAAACTACTTTGTTCTACAGTATTAACTGTGTGTACAGAGGTCAGAGAACGTGCAAGAATCTGCCTTGTCCTTGCATGTGGCTTTACCTGCTAAGCCATCTTGCCCATGCCTAGTCTACCTTATATGCTGGAGACTCATTTGGCTAGTTTTTTTAAAAAAAAAATAATTTATTTAAATTTATTCTGTGTACATTGGTGTGAAGGTGTCAGATCCCCCGGAACTGGAGTTACAGACAGTTGTGAGCTGCCATGTGGGTGCTGGGAGTTGATCCGAAGTCCTCTGGAAGAGCAGCCACTGCTCTTAACCACTGAGTTAACCACCTGGCTTTACGTCAACTTGACAAGCTAGAGTCACTTGGGAAGAGGGACTCTCATTGGGAAAATGTCTCCACAGACTGGCCTGTAGCTAAGTCTGGAGGCCATTTTCTTAATTGGGGGGGAGGTGATCCTGAGTGCTATAGGGAAGCGGGTGAAAGCAGGCATGGTGACACATGCCTTCAGTTCCAGCTGAGGCAGAGGACGAGGATCCAGGCGTTCATGGCCAGCCTGTTCTATATAGCAAGTTCCAGGTAAGCCAGGAATAGAAATATAATTAAACCCCGTTTCAAAACCCAGCAACCAGTAAGAAGCGCTCTCCCACATCAACTCCTGCCTCCAGGTTCCTCCGTGACTGCCTCAGTGACAGCATCCGCCCAGTGCAGGCAGTCTCTGACACTTCAGCCCTTTTCAACGACAGTAACTAAGTTCTTTACCTTCACCAGAGGGAAATCCTGTTTTCTGCACCGCACAATCATTCGGGGCTCCAACAGCTGGTACAGGCCCTGGAAAAAGCAATCAGAGTCTGTAATGGAAAACAGACAACAGCGTCCTGTAGTTCTTTCCAGTGTCACACAGAGCTCTGCACAAACAATGCAGTATGAGGACACAAGACAGCAAGCTCCGTACTAGCACTAGACACGGACTGAAACCAGAGATTTTCAATGCTCGACCGCGTTCCTACGGAGTCCTATTAGCCGGACTGAGGACTCTGAATTAACATGAGTAAAATAAAAGATTCATAACCCAGGAGCAAACAACTGAACTTTTTTCCTTTTTTTCCTAGTACTGTAGTACTAGGCAGCGAACCTGAGGGTTACTCACAAGCTATGCAAATATTCTGCCTTGACCACCGAGCTATGTCCTCAGCACTAACCATGGATTTAAAGTCAAGTATTTTAAAGGTCAAACCAAAGTAGGGACGTGTAAAGCTGCAGGCGACAGGTAGATCTGACCAGAGGGTTAGAAAGAAAGGACTTTGTTGCCCCTGTACAACACACACCAGACACAGGAATAAGGAAAAAGAAGTTGAGGTGGAAAAACTGAGCTGGCCTCTGACAAACTTTAGAGGCTCCCAGGACTGCAGCTGTGCATAGCCAACTTGGCATAGAACCATACCTGGAGGACCAGCCCGTCCAGCAGCACTTGGTATCTGGTAGTATCTTTCACCACTTTGCTGAGTCTCTGTTTGGCCTCATTTAGCAGATCCTACAGAGAGCGGAAAGAGAAAGCGCTGTATCTGCCCGTCACAGCGCATGCCCATTGCCTCACATCCCACTGCTGGGTATTCACTAAACACACATCCCGAGACACAGATAATGTACCTGTCTGTGCTACAAACACTGCAAGAAAGCAAGGAATATACAGGACAGTGGTGGTGCACACCTTTAATCCCAGCTCTCAGGAAGTGAGTTCTAGGACAGCCAGGGCTGTTACACAGAGAAACCCTGTCTTGAGAAACTTAAACAGTCCAGGAAACACCACTTGAGTTTCTCTGTATATCTCTGGCTGTCCTGGAACTCACCCTGTAGACCAGGCTGGCTTTGAACCCAGAGATCTGCCTGCCTCTGCCTTCCGAGTGCTGATGAGAAACACCATTCTTGTTCTTAGAGTTCTCTTTAGCAGATCTGCTTGGCAGAAACCTATGGGACTGATGAACCTGCAAAGATCTATAATTATAAATTACAAAGCCTGTCATTCCAATTCAGAGATGGAAGGAATGCTGAGTGTCTAAGGCCAGCTGGGACTACACAGCAAGACCTGGTCAGTATGCTGGTGTATGTCTGCATTGCTAGGATCCAGGGCCTGCCTGACTCAACTACAGGCTCTAGGGCTATTGGCACCTTGTCTCTAAACAAAGACAATCAGGTACACACATGACTTTACTCCCAGCATTCAGGAGACAAAGACAGGTGGATCTCTGAGTTTGAGGCCAGCCTGGCCTACAGAACGAGTTCTAGGATAGCCAGGGGTACACAGAGAAACCCTGTCTTGGAAAAAAACAAAAACAAAAACAAAACAATCAACAAAAACAAAACACCAACAATCTGAGGGTGCAGGTCAGTTAGTAGTGTTTGCGTAGCATGTATGAAACTCTGGTTTAGACCCCCCAGGACTACAAAATGGGCCACTGTGGTGCATCCTGGTAAGCCCAGCACTAAGTAGAAGCAGGAAGCTAAGAAGTTCAAGGTCATCCTTGGCAACACAGGAAAGTCTAAGCCAGCCCAAGGTACATGTTGGTATTTGGCATAGTGTAGGTTTCAAAGCCAGTAACAGCATTAGACAATTCAGCTACTGTGAAAAGCCTGTATAAAGAACCAGGAGTGGGACTCGCAAGATGGCTCAGCAGTTCAGAGCACTGACTGCTCTTTCAGAGGACCTGGGTTTAATGCCTAGCACCCACATGTCAGCTCCCACCTGTCTGTAACTCTAAGACCTGACACCCCCACATCAGGCAAAACACCAGCACAAATAAATAATAAAAGCCAAGAGTGGCACACCTGTTACAGTCTCAACAAAACAAAAAAGCAAAACAAGAAAACCTTTCTCTGATGGATGGTGGTGGAGCATGCCTTTAATCCCAGCACTTGGGAGGCAGAGACAGGCGTATCTCTAAATTTGAGGCCAACCTGGTCTACGAAGTGAGTTCCAGGACAACCAGGACCAAGCAGAGAAAGGCTGGAACATTTCTGTCCTAGGTTACAGTATCCTGCACAATGTGGTTGCTTAAAACAGCTAATTTCCCTTTTGTTTCTGACAGTCTCACTATGCACCTGTGCCTGGCCTGGGACTCACAGTGTAGCCAGGTGGATTCAAACTTGCAGTGATTCACACCTTGGCCACCTGAATGCTGGGGATGCAGGAGGGCCCACTATGCCCAGTTTCATGTGGTGCTGGGGACACTAGTTGCACCAGTGCAAGAGCTTCCAGACACGAGCATGTTCAATGTAAGTGCCAATTCCAAGGAAAACAGTCCCCATGCCTTCCCAGATCCACTGAGTTTCCTACTGTAGGATAAAAGAACTTTACAAAGTTCTTCTGTTTTGTTTTTTGCAGACAGGGTTACTCTGTGCAGCCCTGGCTGTCCTGGAACTCACTCTGTAAATCACGCTGGCCTTGAACTTAGAATCCACCTGCCTTTGCCTCCCTAGTGCTGGCATTAAAGGTGTGTACCTCCTTCGCCTAGCTAAAACAATCTTTTTTTCTAAATTGAAAGCAGGTGTGGCTCTTAGTTTTACATTCATGGCCCTATCTTCAGCCCCTGACTGTCTTATATGCCATTAACTTAAAATGGTCACTAGACTCAAGGCCAGACTATTACCATGCCATCATTTATTATTAATATCCAGTATAATTATTTGCTAAAAAAATATTTTTCTCTCTAAAAAATGCTCATAAACCTGAGCATATTGGTGCATGCTTGTAACTATACTCAGAAGTCTCAGACTGGTTGAATAGTGGTGGCATACTGTCTTTAATTCCAGCACTCAGGAGGCAGGAGGATCTCTGTGAGTTTGAGGCCAGGCTAGTCTATAGAGAGAGCTCCTGGCCAGTCAGGGTTACATAGGGAAACCCTGTCTTTTTTTTTTTTTTTTTAAGATTTATTTATTTATTATGTATACAACATTCTGCTTCGATGTATGCCCGCACGCCAGAGGAGGGCGCCAGATCTCATTACAGATGGTTGTGAGCCACCATATGGTTGCTGGGAATTGAATTCAGGACCTCTGGAAGAGCAGCCAGTGCTCTTAACCTCTGAGCCATTTCTCCAGCCCCCAGGAAACCCTGTCTTGAAAAAACAAAAAACACTCAGAAGACTCAGTCTGGTTGGGTAGTGGTGGCACACGCCGTTAATCCCAGCACTCAGGAGGCAGAAGCAGGTGGATCTGAGTTCCAGGCCAGCCTGGTCTACACAGAGAAACCCTGTCTTGAAAAGCAAAGCCAAACAAACAAAAGATCAATCAGACTGGAAGATCAATTAGGCCAACTGCATACTGAGAAGCACACTATCACAAAAGCAAGCAAACAAAAAACACCAACCCAACCAAACACAACAGCAACAACAAACCATTATTTCTAAATGCTAACTAATAATTATCGTGGGAAAGTGAACGAGCATTTCACAGTTCCATAGTCACTAGAGCTAAGTACTCACAGCGATGAGGTCATCCCTTGCTCTGAGGACTTTGAGTCTTGCTTGATTCATCAGATTGGACATTTGACTACAAAAGGGATGGGAGACTATCAATACAACATCAAAAACAACGATACAGAAAAACACACACTTTCCATGTAAGCAGAGGACGCTGGGTAAGCAGTCAGCAGCCCTGCAGGAACCCTGGAGTCTCCAAGCACTCTCACCAGTTTTGCCCTTCTTTTTTGATTCAAGGTCTCACTGTGTAGCTCTGGCTAACTTCAACTCTACGTAGACCAGGCTGGCCTGGAACCCAGAGCTCTGCCTCTGCTGGATTCTAGGAGTGTACCCTATGCCCCCATCTTCTTCCATCTGTTAGCTTTGGAGATAAACCATAGACCCTGTTTATCACCGCCATTTTCAAACTCATGACTCTCACGTCTCAGACACTAGCTCCCACCCCAGCTAAGGCTTCTGTTCACAGTGACAAAAGCCCACTAGCTTGCTGATGTCAAGAAGTAGACTCCCAGTTCAAGGCTAGCGTGGTCTACAGAGCGAGTTCCAGGACAGCCAGGGTTACACAGAGAAACCGTCTTGGGGAGAAAAGAGGAGGAAGAACTAGACTCTCAAGCTGCTTCGTCTTGTCTCTGTAGTTTTGAACTTTCTTAGGATGAAGAGCAGATCTCGGGGTGGAGTTTTGGGCCCAGCACAGGGTAAAAAAGCACCGTCCCACTGAGCTATTCCCTGTGACCTTGCTTCATTGCCTTTCAAACCTTCCTAATGGCTGAGGACTGGCAAGGCTGGTTGGTGGAGCGTGTGGATAGTACAAGGCCCTGGAGTCAATCTCCAGCAGTGCAGAAATCACACATGGTGGCACATGCCCGCAGTCCCACTTAGAAGCTCTGGCCAACGTGGGCTACAGACACATGGCTTCTTTAGCTCAGTGCATTAACCATCATCTCCTTACATTTTCTTCTGCTGCTCAATCTGTTTTTCTTTCTTCTCATAGTATTCCATAATCTTCAGTCTTTGGGTTTGCACAAGACGACCCTTCTCAATGTTGAACTCTTCTTCTGCCTAGAAGAATCAACATATATTAATTTAGAACATTCAATTTGGCTGATCATTATAAACATCCAGGAACCAGGAATATGGGAATACTTCCTTTCTTTTTATTATCATTAAAACCCTAGGATGTATTACAAAGGTAAACCCTGATCCTTGAGTTGGGCTTATCGGTAGGATTTCTGGTATCGAGCATGGGCACCAGGCCCCCCAAACTTTTTGGATTCACAGGGTTGAGGATCAGCCACAAACAGGGTCCAATCATACTGGATGAGGATATCTAAAAATATGGAACGCTTCATGAATTTAAGTATTATCCTTGAGCAGGGGCCATGCTAATCGCTGTATCGTTCCAATTTTAGTATATGTGCTGCCAAAGCAAGCACCAGGAATACTTTCATATATTCACTTATTCCCTATGTGAAAACTTAAAATTTATTATAACGCTTATCCTCAAAGATTACTTTGTTGTGGGGGCTGGAGAGATGGCTCAGTGGTTAGGAACATTGCCTGCTCTTCCAAAGGTCCTGAGTTCAATTCCCAGCAACCACATGGTGGCTCACAACCATCTGTAATGAGGTCTGGTGCCCTCTTCTGGCCTGCAGACATATACAAACAGAATATTGTATACATAATAAATAAATATTAAAAAAGATTACTTTGGGCCGGGCGGTGGTGGCGCACGCCTTTAATCCCAGCACTCGGGAGGCAGAGGCAGGTGGATCTCTGTGAGTTCGAGGCCAGCCTGGTCTACAAAGGGAGTTCCAGGACAGGCTCCAAAGCTACAGAGAAACCCTGTCTCGAAAAACCAAAAAAAAAAAAAAAAAGATTACTTTGTTGGCCAGGCAGTGGTGGTGAATACCTTTAATCCCAGCACTCAGGAGGCAGAGACAGGCAGATCTCGTCTACAGAGAACTCTAGGACAGCCAGAGCTGTCACACAGAGAAACCTTGTTTCGGAGGTGGGGATGTGATATAGGCGGGTCATCTGTCTATGTGTTACTTTCATTGGTTAATAAAGTAACTGCCTTGGCCTTTTGATAGGGCAGAATTTAGACCAAACAGAATGCTGGGAGAAAGAAGCAGTCAGTCAGATGCCATGATTCCCCTTCCCGAGATGGACAGTGGTTAGACTCATGCCGGTAAGCAACAGTTAAGTGGCAAAACACATTAATAGAAATGGGTTAATCAAGATGTGAGAGTTAGCCAGTAAGAGGCTAGAGCTAATGGGCCACGCAGTGTTTAAATGAATACAATGTGTGTGTTGTTATTTCGGGTGTAAAGCTAGCTGGGCAGGAGCTGGGCGGGACGAAAAGCAGGCCTGCCCGGAGCTCCTTCTACAGGAAGGGAGGGATTACTTTGTTTTTGTTTTTTTTAAATGTGTCTCCTTAAGTATGCAGGTGCTTCTAGAAGTCAGATGAGGGTATTAGATCCCATAGGGCTGATGTTACAGGTGGCTATGAGCCACCCAATATAGATGCTAGGAACCAAACTCTGATCTTAAATAGCTGCCATAATGCTCTTGACCAGTCTTTTTAGAGTTAGAAATCACATATTTTCTTTCCCTGGTCTTCAACATGTGGGCACTCCTCCCAGCTCTACCTTCAGATGCTTGGATTATGGCTTTTGTTCTGTCTGAGACTAAGACTAATGGAGCCACAGCTGACTGAGTTCTCTTGATTCTACATCCTAAATGCTGGGAATGTGCCAGATCCCTGTAAGAATGCTCTCGGTGGTCTATCAAATGTTGACGATTCTCATGCAGTAAGACCCTAACCGCATGTGGTGGTGCACACCTTTAATCCCGAAGCTCAGGGCAGAGGCAGGCAGACCGAACTTGAAGACTGGGATGGGTGAGATGGCTCAGCAGACAAAGGCACCTGATGCCACATCTAACAGGGCCCCCGTGGGAAAGGAGAGAACTACCACACAAACACCACGGCACATGCACTAATGTGCATAAGGGGTGGCCACACCACCTGGGAATCAGATCAGAGCCCGCCCAGCCATCACCAGGGACGCTTCCTCCTGCAGGAGACACACAGCTGGACGATGTGCAGGGAGCCACAGACCTTGAACACTCAGTCCTAATGGGACGTCTTCATCAAACCCTCAGAACTCAGAAAAAAGAAGAAGAAAAAAAAAGCCGGGTGGTGGTGGCGCACGCCTTTAATCCCAGCACTCGGGAGGCAGAGGCGGGTGGATCTCTGTGAGTTCGAGGCCAGCCTGGTCTACAAGAGCTAGTTCCAGGACAGGAACCAAAAGCTACAGAGAAACCCTGTCTCGAAAGAGAAAGAAAGAAAGAAAGAAAGAAAGAAAGAAAGAAAGAAACTAACTGCAAGGAAGCGGGGCGAGAGGATTGTAGGAGCCAGTGGAATGCAGGACACCAAGGAAACAAGGCCTTCTACACACTACAGGACTGACACACATGAACTCATGACTGTGGCAGCAATCACAGGTCTAAGTCAATAAAGAAGGAACACAAGCTCCCACCCCTACCCCAGAGCTATCCCCAGCTGACCAAAGAATGAAAATGGCCCCCACAGACTCAGGGAGCAGCATTATGGGAAGTGTGGCCTTGTTGGAGGAAGTGTCACTGGGGGTGGGCTCTGAGGTTTCAGAAGCTCCTGCTACCTGCGGATCACGATGCAGAACTCTCAGCTACCTCTACAGCACCCTGTCTGTCTGAATGCCACCATGCTTCATGATAATGGACTGAACCTCTGAACTGTAAACCACCCCAATTAAATGTTTTCCTTTATAAGAGTTGCAGTCAGGCTGGGGAGATGGTTCAGAGGTTAAGAGCACTGACTGCTCTTCCAGAGGTCCTGAGTTCAATTCCCAGCAACTACATGGTGGCTCACAACCATCTATGAGATCTGGTGCCCTCTTCTGGCCTGCAGACATACATGCAGAACACTGTATACATAAATAAATAAATAAAATTTAAAACAAAACAAAACAAAAAAAGAGCTGCAGTATTCTTCACAGTAGTGGAAACTCTTAAGCGTTCTACATACAAACCACACTTAAGGGAGGCCCCATGCCTGGGACAGACGGACAACATAAAACAAATTCAATGGCCGGGCGGTGGTGGCGCACGCCTTTAATCCCAGCACTTGGGAGGCAGAGGCAGGCGGATCTCTGTGAGTTCGAGACCAGCCTGGTCTACAAGAGCTAGTTCCAGGACAGGCTCCAAAACCACAGAGAAACCCTGTCTCGAAAAACCAAAAAAAAAAAACCAAAAAAAAAAAAAAAACCAAATTTAATGGTACCTTGGGAGATGTTTTCTCTCATAATGCTTTACCTGGGCTTTCTTTTTTTAAAGTTACATGTCTATTATTGTGTCTGATTTTGTTTTTATGGATTTTGTGTACCTGTGTATCTGTATGTATGCATGTATGTATGTATTATTCATGTTTTTGTTTTATTTTCAATAAAAATACAGTGCATGAGTACATGTGCACACAATAAGTGTAAAAATTGTGGGTTGTTTTTTTTTTTCCAGTTTTTTGAGACAGGGTTTCTCTGTGTAGCCCTGGCTATCCTGGAAATCACTCTGTAGAACAGACTAACCTCCAACTCAGAGATCTACCTGCCTCTGCCTCCTGAGTGCTGGGATTAAAGGTGTGTGCCACCACCGACCGTCATAAAAATTGTTTTTAAACTTCAAGGCATCTTCACCTTACAGGGCAGCCTATAGTACATGATATACTGTCTCAAAAATAAGAACAAAAGAATTATGACTTTGGGCAAGTTACCAATTTAGTTATTTAAGGCTTGGAATAGGTATTTGAACTTCCACATTCTTTTTAAAAGATTTATTATTTTAAATTACATGTAGGTATGTGCTAATGCCCATGAAGGCCAGAAGCATAGGATCCCCTGGAGAAGGAGCTACAGACAAGACAGCTGTGAGCTGCCTGCTATGGGTGCTGAGTACCAGACTTAGGTCCTCTGGACAAGTCGTGAATGCTCTTAACTGCTGAGCCTTATCTCCAGCCCCTGAACCACATTCTACAATGAGTGCTAAAGACCTAGCTCATGTGGTAGAGCACTTGCATGCATGCCATTCAATCCTAGCATGCCATAAAACAGGTAAAGTAAGTAATTCCAGCACCTAGGAGTTGGGAGTACAGAAGTACAGAACAGGTTTCTCTGTAGCTTTGGAGCCTTCCTGGAACTAGCTCTTGTAGACCAGGCTGGCCTCAGACTCACAGAGATCTGCATTCCTCTGCCTCCCCGAGTGCTGGGATTAAAGACGTGTGTCACCACTGCCCGCCCAGACTCCCCCCTCCCCTTTCTTAATGATTTATTTAACTTTATTTTATGTGCATTGGTGTGAAGGTTTCAGATCCCCTGAAACTGGATCTCCAGCCAGTTGTGAGCTGCCATGTGGGTGCTGGGAATTGAACCTGGGTCCTCTGGAAGAGCAGTCGGTGCTCTTAACCACTGAGACATCTCTTCAGCTCCCCCCCCCCCACTTTTAAAGGTGGGCAGTGGTGGTGCATGTCTTTAATCCCAGCACTCAGGGAGACAGAGGAAGGTGGATCTCTGTGAGTCTGAGGCCAGCCTCATCTATAGAGCCAATTCTAGGACAACTAGGGCTACACAGAGAAACCTTATCTTGAGGAAGGAGAAAAAAAAGAAAGATATTTTCTTACTGATCATATGTGATGCGAAACTAAACAATTTTAGCAGTAATAGTGCTTAGGAAAAGCAAACAGCACAAACCTTTAGTTAACTTGAAAATCTCACCTTTGCGTCGATTTCCTCTGCCTTCTCATTGGCTTCTTGTTCGATGAAAGCCATCATGTGCTTGATCTAGGTGGGAAAAGACATCATGTCTCAGTCAGGAGGACCACCAGGTTCAGCCTGCCGTGTCTACAGGGCACTCTGCATAGCAGCCAGGGCTACAGAGCCAGTGCAGACTCAGAAGGTACAAGGCTGACTGCTGCTCCTCTCAAGCAACAGCCAAGGATGCTTCTGCAGAAACTGCGACCACACGCGGCTCATTCCAGCTCCTTGAGCTTACTGTTGATGCTCCCCCTTCCACCAGTCTTCACGTGGCCACCGCCTCAGGCCCCAGCTTACCCGCCATCCCCTGAACTTCCCACTGCTGTGCTCCTAGGGCACTCTGGATCTCTCTACCAAACACCTAACATCTCGATTGTTTTCATATTTATTGAGTGTGTTAGGGTGTGCATAACCACCAAGGTCCGCCACCTGTTAGGCTCAGCTCTCTACTGCCACCATGGAGGTCCCAGGGATTGCAGTCACCTCACCTAGTAAGTCACCTGTCCTGCTTAGACACAACAACACAAGCTGGAGTGAAAATGGAGTTTATCTGTCTTGCTTTGTCCTGGCCGATCTTTAAAAAAAACATTTAATATCAATAATAAGCTGCTTGGCCGAACAGTTCAGGCTTCTTACTGACTAATTCTTCACTTCTCAATTAACCCATTACTATTAATCCATGTTTTGTCCTGTGGCTTTACCTGTGTTCTAATACATCGTGCTCCTCCAGCAGCTGGCTGGCATCTCTCCTGACTCTGCCCTTCTTTTTTTTTTAAAGATTTTATTTATTTATTATGTACACGGTGTTCTGCTTGGACGTTTGCCTGCAGGCCAGAAGAGGGCACCAGATCTCATTACAGTTGGTTGTGAGCCACCATGTGGTTGCTGGGAATTGAACTCAGGACCTCTGGAAGAGCAGCCAGTGCTCTTAACCTCTGAGCCATCTCTCCAGCCCATGACTCTGCCCTTCTTTTTCCCTGTAGTCAGCTTGGCTTTCCTGCCTAGCTATATTCTGCCTTGCTATAGGCCAAAGCAGCTTTTATTATCAACCAATGAGAGCAACATATGTTTACGGAAGAGTTATCCCAGAGCACTAGAGCTAGTTATCTGAGAAGAGGGAACCACAACTGAGAAAACTGTCCCTGGGAGACTGGCCTGTAGGAAAGCCTAAATGACATTTCTTAACTAGTATTTATGTGGGTGGTGCCACCTCTGGGCAGGTGGTCCTGGGATGTATAGAAAAGCAGGCTGAGCAAACCCATATGTAGTTTGTTTCGGTCCCTGCCTCCAGGTTCCCCCTGACTAGGTGGGACTGTGATATGTAAGTGTAACTGAGATAACTCTTTCCTCTCCAGAGTTGTTTTTGGTTGTAGTGTTTTAGCATAGCAAGAAAAATGCTAATTAAGAGGCTGGAGAGATGGCTCATTGGTTAAGAGCACTGCTGCTTTTCCAGAGGTTCAATTCCCAGCACCCACATGGCAGCTCACAACTGGAACTCCAGATCCAGAGGATCTGACACCCTAACACAGACACACATGCAGTCAAAACACCAGTGCACATTAAAAAGAGGAAAGAAAGAAATCCTAACTAATACAGAAATAAGCCATATTTAGAAAGGAAGGAAGGCAGGCAGTACATGTCTGAGATCCCTGCACTTGGGGAGCAGAGGCAAGTGGATCTCTTATGAACCAGTGTAGTGAGACCCGGGCTCAAAAACATAAACATACTTTAATAAAGTGATCAGCGTTACAAATGCTCCAAGACCTGGCTTCCTGGGTGAAACCAATTCAAACCTGTATTACCTGCCTTCCTTAGTGCTGGACCTCTGGGCTGCAGACCCACCCTGGCCAGCCTAGCCTAGAGCAAAGGTATATTTACAGTCAACCAGGATTCTAAGACCGTGAGTCAACCCCTTAAGGACACTTAGCTCCACCCCTAAATCAGAAAAAAAAAACTTTCAAAAATGTGGGATTTTTGTTTTGTTTCTCTTTGATATCCCACTATTAAAGTTTTCTGGAGTCTAGTCCCTTAGAAAATCTGCTGTAATAAATGACCAAACTCTCTAGATAAAAAAATCAAATACTTTGTACAGGGAATGAGGTATATGGTTCAGTGCTTGTCCACCATGTGTGAAGACCCGAGTCAGCACCACACAGCCCCAAATCAAATAGGCCTAGAATTGAAAAAAACATTTAAAAATGTTGGGAGAAAGAGTACTCTAGGATTTTTTTTCCTGCTTTTTTTTTTTTTTTGTGACAGGGGTTTTCTGTGTAACAGCTCTGGCTGTACTAGAACTTGCTTGTAAACCAGGCTGGCCTTGAGCTCAGAGATCCACCCACCTCTGCCTCTGAAAACAAAGGTGCGCCCCACCACCGCCCTGCTAGAATCTAGAATTTAAGCCCTACTCTAAGCCTGGCACTTGGTCTATATATTGCAGAGAATATACTGAATAAAACACACTGTCCTTGGCCTGGGAGTGTAGCTCACGGACAGACCACTTGCCCACCAAGACCTGGGTTAGAACCCTAACACCACAAAACAAAACAAGCCCCCCTCAACAAGTAAACAAAAGACCTCTGTTCCCCCAAGAGTGAGCACAGACTGCAGACTGCAAATGGAATTTCTCTCATTTTATATAAGTAAGAAATGGTTCTGTTCTAAAACCCAGTGATCACACTGCTTGGTTTCTGCACTGTGGCTTTCCTGTGGAGTTCTAACCAGAAGTAGGAAGGGAACTGCGGGTGAGAACAGGTTAAAAAGAAGGAAGTGGATTGTGCCTGAGAGCAGGCCACTCTGCTTTTCCATTGCATCAAGTTTTTCCTATGCTAAAACCGGAAGCAGTGACAAATGCTCCAAAGCCCATTTACTGTGAACATACTGTAGGGTTTCCTAACCTTCATGGATGTCACCCTCCTTCCCTTCTGTGACTACCACAGCTCCCTCTCCTCCCCACTCCCAAAAGGAAGAAAAACCTTACTGGTTTTGGTTTTTTTTTTTCTTGGTTTTTTTGAGACAGGGTTTCTTTGTGTAGTCCTGACTGTTCTGGAACTTGTTCTGTAGACCAGGCTGGCCTCGAACTCAAAGAGATCCACCTGCCTTAAAGGCGTGAACCACCGCCACCCAGCAAACCTCACTGTTCCTCACACATATTTGGTTAAGGATGAAATGAAAAGGCATTTTTACTAGAGATGGAACCATCAAAGACAAAAATACAGCTTATCTAGGAAGATTCCCTAGCAGTTAGAGCGCTTCAGTCAGGAGTTTCCTGGTGTTTGGAGAAAACAATAGACTTAGTTTTCTAACTATGCAGCATTAAACCGCAGCTTTCAACTTTCTTTTCTGGAAACCCATATGCAGCTAGGGTGGGGAGGTCTGCACCTGTCATATGAGGCAGGGGACTACCTGGGCTATACATACCAGGCTAGCCAGAACCACAAAGCAAGAATTTACTTCAAAACACTAAGGGAACTACCCCCAATAAATGAATGAATAAATGGATGAGAGAGAGAGAGAAAAAAGAAGAAGAGGAGGAGGACTAAATGCAAAGTCCCTGGAGACGTTTTACAGTCAGCAGACCAATGGGAAGCACCTTTCTCTTGCCATAGGCCTGTCACAGCACCCTGTTTCTCCCTAGGCTGTATTTCAGAATGTTCCTAAGATTCTTAAGTTAGAGTGTGAAGCCCAGCGGGCCTGAAATCATGATTCAGTCTGACCTAATCCATCATTAGGATTTCCCAAATGCGTAGCCCTGGTTCACACCACGAAGGTCCTCAAAGGCAAGCTGATCTTTCCCAACAGTCTCTTTCCTATCATACCGTGGGCCATTCCTTCGGTTTGGAAAAAAAAAATCAGGGAAAAGAAAAAACCCAGCTTTCATCCTTTACAAAAAAACTCTGCCGTATTAAGCAGTGAGAACCCCAGGAAAAAGGCGGTTGCTGAGATGGGAGGCAGAGCCTAGTTGACGGCTCCGTGACAGCAAGTGGACGCAGGAGACCAGCGGTCACGTGAGATGCACTGCAACCCCCTCTCTCCGGGACCGCAAATCTTCCCCATGCACACGACTCGCACCGAGAGCTGCGGCCGCCCTAAGACCCGGCTCTGCAGGAGCCGAACGCCAGCACAGCCCGGTACTGTGGCCGCGCGGCACCACGCCGGCCCTCACCTGCTTCTGTACGTCTGCATCGCTGAGGGCCATGGCGAAGGCGAAGCTCGGCGAGGGGACCGCCTCGAGACGGGGCTTTAAGCTGCGGCGGAGCAAACCCAAGACGAAAACCCAGCGGAGGGCTCAGCTTCCTTTACTTTATAACCCAGACTTCCGGTTCCTGTCATGTGACCAGGTCAGCGTCTTCCCAACCAATAAAAAGAGAACTGTACCCTCGGAAATTCCGCTCTAGCCCTGCCCTTCCTTTTAAGCGCAGGCGTAGACTGTCCTTTGGGCGTTTTTTTTTTCCTCCTGCCCCCCCAGGTGACTCGTGACTGCTTGTCAAGGACAAAATACCTCACGGAGGGAGGGGACTGTAGAGTGTCAGACGTTAGTCAGAATTATTTATACTTGTTCAGTGGTTGCTTTTGTAGAACAATTTTTGTTTCTTTTTTTTTTTTCAGGCTAGCTTCATTTTCCTGCTCCACCTGCCAAATGTTGGGATTATGGATACAAACCACGCCTGGCTCAGCCACTGAATATCCCAGTTTAGATAATTTACTCAGAGCCCAGAACCAAAAAAAAAAAAAAAAAGCTGTGTGAAGGATTTATGCCTTTAATTCCAGCCCTCAGGAGACAGAGACAGGCGGATCTCGGCTGTTAGAGGTCCGCCAGGACTGCCGAGTGAGTTCCAGGACAGCCTGGGCTACGTAGAAAAACATTGTCTCAAACAAACCGTTAATAAATAAACAAAACTTTACCCAGAGCTAGAGATGTAGCTCAGGAAACCGGGCAGTGGTGATGCACGCCTTTAATCCCAGCATTTGGGAAGCAGAGGCAGGCGGATCTCTGTGAGTTCGAGGCCAGCCTGGTTTAGAAGAGTGAGTTCCAGGACATGCTCCAAAGCTACAGAGAAACCCTGCCCCCTGCCTCTAAAAACCAAAAAAAAAAAAAAAAAAAAAAAAAAAAAACAAAACAGCTGTAGTTCAGTTGGCAGACTGCTTGCATAACACATACCAAGTCTTGGATTTCTGTCCTAGCATCTATGAGCTGGATGTGCTGAAGCGTATTCACATCCCAACACTCAGGTGGAGGCTGGAAAATCGATCTAACTCTTAAATTCCACATCATTCCTTTACATCGGAAATTTGAAGGCTGTCTGGGCTAGAGATTGAATAAGTGTTTTTATTTGAACCCAAACCATGGGACTAGAGACATGGCAGAGGGATTAAACCCACTGGCTCTTTTTCCAAAGGACTGGGGTTTAATTCCCAGCAGCCCTATGGCGACTCACAACTGTAACTCCAGTTCAAGAGATACAATGGCTTCCATGGGCACCAAGAATGCAGGCAAAACGACACATTTAAAAGACAAAATAAACCCCAAAACAGATTTAGCCTTAATAAAAACAAAGCGAGTTTCAGGATAGCCAGAGCTGTTACACAGAGAAACCCTATCTCGAAAAAAATAAAAAAATAAATAAAAACACAAGTAAATAAAATAAAAATAGGCCCTTTAATATTTATTATCAAATAAGAATTGTGTGAAAACCAGATCAAACCAATATGCAGTTTCAGTCCGGTTCTGATCTTGTTCGTTTCAAAACTTGCAGCCGATGTACACTGCCAGGGTTTAAACACATCAGGTGGCTCACAACTATCTGTGACTCTGCTCCAGGGGCTCCCACAACCCTCTGGCCTCTGAGGGCCCCTGCATACATGCTGCACATAAACTCATATAAATAAAAGTGAATAAAACAATCTTTATAAAAAGAAAGAAAGAAAAAGAAGCTGTGGCGGCTGGTGAGGTGGCTTAGTAAAAGGTATTTGCGGCATGAACCTGATGAGCTGAGTTCAATTCCCTGAGTCCACATGAAGGTAAAAGGAGAATATTGACTCCATAAAGTTGTCTTCTGATCTCCATACATACACTGCAGCATTCATGAGCCCACCTCTCTCTCTCCCTCCCTCCCTCCATCCCTCCCTCCTTTCCTCCCTCTCCCTTTCTCTCACAAACAAAACACACACACAAAGACAAAAAACAAACAAACAACAACAACAAGTCAACGAACTAAGCTGTAACCCATAAGCTTTCAATACATTTTGTTGTGGTGGGTTTTGGGTTTTTTGGGGGGTTATTTTGTTTGTTTTTTCAAGACAGGGTTTCTCTGTGTAACCTTGGCTGTCCTGGAACACACTCTGTAGACCAGGCTGGCCTCAAACTCAGAGATCCTCCTGCCTCTGTATGGAGTGCTGGGATTAGAAGTGTGTGCCACCGCCACCCAGCTGCTGTTGTTTTTGAACATTTATTATTTATATGTGTGTATTTATGGTGTGTGTGTGTCTGTGTGTGTCTCTGTGTGTGTGTGTGTGTGTGTGTGTGTGCACACTGGTGTGCTGCAGCTCCAGTGTGGCTGTCAGAAGACAACTTAGGGGAGTTGGTTCTCTCCTTCCACCATGTGGGTTCTGGGGACTGAGCTCAAGTCATCAGCCTTGGTGGCAAGCGTCTTTACCCACGGAACCATCTCACCAGCCCTTCTTTTTTGAGACAGAGTCTCATGTAGTCCACACTGTCCTCAAACACACTATATAGTTGAAGATGCCCTTGAACTCCTGATCTTCCTACATCCCACTTGAAAATCCTGGGGATCTGGGTGTAGATCTTTTGGGAGAGTGCTTACAACATGCACAAACCATGGGCTTGGTCCCCAGCACCGAATAAGCTGGATATGGTGGCACATGCCTGTAAGGCCAGCACCCAGGATCAGAAATTCAAGATCTGTCTACAGCCATATCACACCGAACTTGTCCAGTCCCATCATAAGTTCAAGATCATCCTCAGCTACACAGTGAGCTTGTGACCAGCCTGGGCTGCATGAGACCCTCTCTCAAAAGCACAATAAAGTGTTAAAAAATTGCTAGGATCATATGCCTGTACTGCCATGCCCAGTTTCACTTCCCCTTTCCATGTGCTGTTGATGACTATTGGTTGGAGTCTTAGAACCTGCTCTGCCTCTGGAAGAGCACAGATTTCCCAGTTCCGGGATTTCCCAGTTGTTTTGGTTTGTTAAGATTATAAATTATAATTAGACTAAGAAATTTTCCTTAAAAATTTTTATAGTACTACACTATACCCTCAGTCCAGAAAGATTTTTTTGTTTGCTTGTTTAAGACAGAGTCTAATGTATCTCAGGCCTTGGAACTAGCTAAGTTGCCAAGAACAATCCTGACCTTATCTTCCTGCCTCCATCTCCCAAATGCTGGGATTTTGGGTTCTGATGTGTTCAATATTTGTGTGATGTTATGAATTGAACCCAGGTCTTGAGCATGCAAAACAAGTGCTGTAACCAACTGAGCTAGAACACCATCCTTTTGTTTCTGAGTATCTTCAGATTTTTAAGGAGTGTTGCCAGGTATACTATGTTGTCTAGCTTTGTCTCCACATCCCCTGCATTCAGGAAGCTAAAGTATAGGAATCTTTGCCATGTCAGGAGTAATACTGTGCAGGCTGAGACTTAATTAAGACCAGACAGATAGAAAAAAAAAGGGGGGGGGGATTTAAAGAGATACTGCAAAAACAGGCAAGTTCCCAGGAAGGGAAAGCACTTTAAAAAAACAAACAATTTATTATGTATGTATACAATAGTCTCAGTATTCTGTCTGCATGTATGCCTGCAGGTCAGAAGAGGGCACCAGATCTCATTATGGATGGTTGTGAGCCACCATGTGGTTGCTGGAAACTGAACTCAGGACCTTTAGAAGGGCAGGCAGTGCTCTTAACCACTGAGCCATCTCTCCTCCTAGAAGAGTGCTTTTTAATGGTAGTTGTACTGGCTGGTTTGTGTCAACTTGCTTGAGTCATCAGAGAGGAAGGAACCTCCATGAGATCCAGCTGTAAGGCATTTCTCTCAATTAGTGATCAATGGAGGTGGGCTTCAGCCTATGGTCGGTGATGCCATCTCTGGGCTGGTAGTCCTGGGTTCTATAAGAAAGCAGGTTGAGCAAACTAGAGGAAGCAAGCCAGTAAGCAGCACCCCTCTGCCTCCAGGATCCTGCCATGTTTGAGTTCCTGTCCTGATTTGCTTTAGTGGTGAGCAGCAAAAACATGGAAGTATAAGGTGAATAAACCCTTTCCTCAACTTCTTTTTTGGCCATGGTGTTTTGCTTCAACAACAGAAACCCTAATTAAATAATAGTTCAAGGGAAATTTCTTTTATTGTTGTTTTATTGTTCTCTGTGCATAACCCCAGTTGGCCTGGGACTTGCTCTATAGGACAGGCTGGCCTGGAACTCAAAGAGCTCAACTTGCCTCTGCCTCTTGAGTGCCAGGAATAAAAGCATGTACCACCACGACCAGCAAAAGGAGAGTTCTTATGTTTTTATCAGGTCAATTGCCTTTGTGGGTTCATATCCATATGGTTAGGCTGATACCCCATTTTGATGAGGAATAGCTTTTTTCCCTGCTATCCACGTAGTAGAAGTAGAGAGCCACCACGTCCTGAAGTTTACCTCTGACCTCTACATGAAAGCCATGGTATACAGGCAATGTCACTACCATACACATAACTGAATAAATGAATGAATGAATGAAGTTTTAGGTAAACATAACAAATGACAATGCTCAGTTTAGAATGCAGAACATGGGACACAACTATCTAAACTTCAGATTCTAAATTATTCTGTTTATTTGTGACAAGATCTTTCTGTGTAGCTCAGGTTGGCCTTGAACTCAAGATTGTAGGTGCTATTCTGAGATGGATGACTTTGTTAATCTATTTTAACCTCAGATCAAGCTGCTTTGGCCTCAAAGCAAGCCTCTGCTGCTTTTGAGCAGGACCACAATTGTTTAACAAACCCCGGCTGCATGCAACCTAGGGCCTTTTGAAAAGTTCCTGTTTTTAATGAACAGGCTTAAGCTCTCAGAAACTTGACCCTTTCATGATCTGAAGTAATAGGGGAGGCGGTGGGGCTGCATCCCTGGCACCCCAGCCGCCTGCCCGGCTAGCTTATGCCCGAAATAACAACACACAAACTGTATTCATTTAAACACTGCTTGGCCCTTTAGTCCTAGCCCTTACTGGCTAATTCTGTTATCCCGATCAACCCATCTCTAATAATCGGTGAGCACCGGTCTTACCGGGAAAGGTTCAGCATGTCTAACCTGGCGGCTTGCTTCATGGCGTGTGTCTGCCCAGGAGCCGGGAGCATGACCTCTCTGCTGAGGCGTCTGCTCCGGAGAGCAGAGCTGTGGAGTCTGACTTCACTTCCTCTTCCTCCCAGCATTTTGTTCTGTTTACTCCTCCCACCTATCCTCTAACCAATAAAATGGGCCAGGGCAGTGCCTTTATTAGCCAATGACCTTCCTCCATCAATGATCCATACCTGCCATGCTCAGAGACGCTCAACAAGGGACTAGCTCAGGTTGTCAAGTTTGGTTGCAATGCTTCTTCTCCATCTGAGCTATCTTGTCAGCCTACTTCTTGTTTATTCCTGTGTTAAGATAGGAGGTCTTGGGCTGGAGAGATGGCTCAGAGGTTAAGAGCATTGGCTGCCCTTCCAGAAGTCCTGAGTTCAATTCCCAGCAACCATAAGACGACTCACAACGATCTGTAATGAGATCTGGTGCCCTCTTCTGGCCTGCAGGCAGGCAGGCAGAACATTATACATACTCAATAAGAAAGGGTCTTTCTGCCTCTGAACTGGGCTGAAGTGTCCTTTGTGCACATACCACTGTGCTCACTTTTTTAAAAATATTTATTTATTTATTTGTTATGTATATAATATTCTGTCTGTGTGTGTGCCTGCAGGCCAGAAGAGGATACCAGACCCCATTACAGATGGTTGTGAGCCACCATGTGGTTGCTGGGAATTGAACTCAGGACCTTTGGAAGAACAGGCAATGCTCTTAACCTCTGAACCATTTCTCCAGCCTCCCACTGTGCTCACTTTAAGTGAGGAGATAGTAAAGAAACCACCGAGAGTGGCCACAGGAATATGGCAATGGAAGGTCATAAGTCCCTCCTGCCAGAGGTTAGCGAATAGACCCTCTTTACTGATAAGAACTTGTTTCACAAGTTCCTGAGGAATTCTGGCTTTTTATTCTACCAGAAACCTATAGTCTAGCCTGGGCTGAGCCAAGACTGTCATCTATGGACACATGTACTTCCTGAGATCTAACATTCACCACTTTATTTTAAAAGTAAATTAAGTCAGCCAGGTAGTGGTGGTGCACGCGTTTAATCTCTGCACTCAGGAGGCAGAGGTAGGAGGATCTCTGAGTTCAAGGCTAGCCTGGTCTACAAAGCTAGTTCCAGGACAGCCAGAGCTTTTACACAGAGAAATCCTGTTTCGAAAAACCAAAAAGAAAGTAAGTTAGGATGGCATCCCACACTTGTAATACCAGCACTTGAGAAATAGAGGCAGGAGAGTCAAGAGTTCAAAGTCATTCTCAGGTACATAGCAAGTTCAAGGCCACCCAGGGCTTCAGGAGACCTACTATAACTCAATCAATCAATCAATCAATCAATAGCCAGGCATGGTGCTGTTCACTGGTAATCTCAACATTGAGAAGGTTGAAGCACGAGGATGGTAACAAACCAAATAAAATAACAATGGAATAATGGCACATGGACGATTGAAGTTGAAGATGTTGAGTTCCAGGTATCCCAGCTATGTAAAATTAAATGGAATTACAGATGTGGTATCTCTCTCTTTTGTGCAGCTTCCTCCTCCCTAGTGCTAAGGCTTGGCAACAACTGTATGGGCAGTTATTTGCTGATTCATAAGGAGCACACCAACTCTTGCGTGATAAGGATGTAGTACTTTTGCAGAGATAATCTCTGGGGTTAGTAAATGTGTGTGTATGTGTGTGTGTGTTTAGTATAGCCCTCCCTTGGTATCCACCAAGATTGGTTCCAGGACCCCTCTCAAACACCAAAATACACAGATGCTGCAGTCTTTTACATGAAATAGCAGAGTATTTACCCATGACCTCCATCCTTCCTATCCTCCTGCATGTCCTCAGGGACCTCGACATCACTTCTAATGCCAATTACAATGTAAGTGCTAAGCAAGTCGTTTGGGGTTATATTGTTTGGAGAACAAGACATGAACAGGTCTACATAGTTCAGGCGTGGTGAGTGAAATTTACTTTATATTGGTAGTTGTTACGTGCTGCTCAAACTTACTGAAAGGGGGCTCTGGAAATAAAGAGGGCCCTCCTCTCAAAGTGCAACACGTTTACGTCAAGTGTTCTCCAAAATATCTTCTTCAGTAGGCTGGCCTCCTAACTCTGACAGGGAGGGAAGTTAGCAGTAAAACCGCTGAGTTAAGAGATGAGGGGTGGCGCAAGCCTTTAATCCCAGCACTCAGGAGGCAGAGGCAGGGGGATCTCTGTGAGTTAGAGACCCCCCTGGTCTACAAGAGCTAGTTCCAGGACAGGCTCCAAAGCTACAGAAAAACCCTGTCTCGAAAAATCAAAACCAAACCAAACCAAACCAAAACAAAAAACAAACAAACAAACAAAAAGCTGAGTTAAAGCATTATGCGCTTTGAGAACAGCGGGAAGGCAAATTATTTCCAACAGTTATTACTGCTATTTTTCTCATCATATAAAAATACCTGCAGTAGGAACTGGAGGCCGGAAGTTCAGCCGTGTGTTCCATGGGCAACTCATCTCTGGAGAGAAATCTCACTTAGGAATTCCAGCTGACTGCCTCAACTTCCCCAGTCCGTTCCTGTTGGATGTTTGTAAGTTACCTTTTACTTTTTCAACCGTGCTCCCTCAGTTGTCCTGTGCTGGATGTTGAAAACTACTGATTCAATGATGTTTTAATATCTATCTGTAATTTCTATCTGCTGTTTGCTATTTATTCGTTTGCTATATACTTAATAAATTCACTCAGTCGAAACTGAAAGCACAACTACCACAGATAATTCTTGAGACAGCACAGAACAGCTGTGTACTCTTATAATCCTAACACTTGGGGAAGTAGAGGCAGTGATTTGGAGAGTCCCATGCCAGCCTGGTTTAAATAATAAGACTGTCCCCAAAAGTGCTTTGTTTTGTTTAAATATAAGAGCATACTAAACCTTCAAGTATTAACAATTCATAGTTTCCTAAATGTAGGATCCTTTGACATTATCTTCGGTCTTGTAGAGAAACTATTTAAAATAAATTTTCAAATGAAGTTTAAGAAACAAGTCTACTCATGTGTAACCTTATTTGCTTGTGCCTTTGAAAACTGCTAGCCCAAATTCCTGTCAGGTTAGTCACAAACGATAAATTTGCATGGTCATTGTTCCTACCTATTCCCATTCCCAAGCTGGTGAACTAGAAGCAAGTTAGCAAAACAGACAAGCCATTTCCATTAAAGACAATGCTGTAAGGAAGGCTGCTTGTTGGTTCCCAGCTGCTCAGCCCCAAAATAATCACACAGAAACTGTATTAATTAAACCACTGCTTGGCCCATTAGCTCTAGCTTCTTTTTTTTAACGTATTTATTTATTATGTATACAGTATTCTGTCTGTATGTATGCCTGCAGACCAGAAGAGGGCACAGGACCTCATTATAGATGGTTGTGAGCCACCATGTGGTTGCTGGGAATTGAACTCAGGACCTTTGGAAGAGCAGGCGATGCTCTTAACCGCTGAGCTATTTCTCCAGACCTAGCTCTAGCTTCTTTTTTTTTTCTTCCCCCCCTTCCTAGCTCTAGCTTCTTATTGGCTAACTCTTAGATATTAATTTAACCCATTTCTATTATTCTGTATATCGCCACATGGCTGTGGCTTACCAGCTAAAGTTCTGGCGTCTGTCTCCAGCAGGAGGGGCTACATGGCTTCTCTTTTACTCCGCCTTCCTTCTCCCAGCATTCAGTTTAGTTTTCCCTGCTTACCTCTGTTCTACCCTATCAGCAGGTCAAGGCAGTTACTTTATTAACCAACGGTATTCACAGCATACAGAGGGGAATCCCACAGCAAGACAAGGTCTCAGGTAGTCTGGGCTAGCCTAGAACTCGGTAAGTAGCTGCAGATGATCTTGAACTTTTGACCCTCCTGCTCCCTTTTTAGTGCTGTTCTTTCAAAGGACCTACATGGCAGCTTGCAAACATTGACAAATCTAGTTCCATGTGATCTAACACCCTCTTCTGACCTCTTCTGCCACTAGGCACCCACATGTTGCAGACATACATGTAAGCAAAACACCCATATACATAAAGTTAAAAAAATAAACACATTCAAAAGGGTTGGGATCATAGTTTGTAGAGCATGTGCCCTGAGTTCCATTCCCAGCAACACACAGGCATGCTGGCTCATAACTGTGATTCCAGCACTCAGGAGACAGAAGCAGGATGAGATTCAAAGTCTTTCTAGGCTACAGAATAAGTTTGAGGTCAGCAAAGAGCACAGTCCCAAAAGACAAACACCAAAAGCATACAATTAAATAGAATTCAATATATTTGTAATTGTGCTCCCATGATCACTGTGAATTTTAAACATTTCATCGGCCCTCAATCGGCTTGATTGGGATTTTTGCGTCGTCAGAGAGCTTGCTTAGGAAATATTCCTAACAGTGGTCACTTCCTATCAGTTTTGTTTTGAAACACTTGTGTGTGTGTGTGTGTGTGTGTGTGTGCGCGCGCGCGCATGTCTGTGGTGTGCCTTGTGTGTGTGCTAGAGGGTGGTGGTGGTTGGGCAGTGCAGTCAGAGAAATCAGCTTGCTAGCATTGGCTCTCTTCTTCCACCGTGTGGTTTCCAGAGATCAACTCAGTGCATTAGGTACCCAGCAAGTGCTTTTACTGGCTGAGCCATCTTGCTGCCCCCCAGTCAGTTTTGTAATTAATCTTTTCTGTTTTCTTTCTTCCTTTCTTTCCTTCTTCCTTTCTTGACAGGGTTTCTCTGTGTAGTCTTGGGTGTACTGGAACTTGCTTTGTAGACCAGGCTGGGCTTGAATTCATAGAGATCTGCCTGCCTCTGCCTCCACAATGTTGGGATTACAGGCATGTACCTCCACTGCCAGGCTTATTTTTTATTATTAAAGATAAGATTACACTATGTAGTTTTGACTGCTTGGAAATAGCATTGGAGACCAGGTCAGGCTCTAATTTATGGCAATCCTCCTGCCTCAGCCTTCTGAGTGTTGGGATTACAGACGTGTACCTCCACTGCCAGGCTTATTTTATTTTATTATTTATATAGATTGCACTATGTAGTTTTGACTGCTTGGAAATAGCATTGAAAACAAGGTCAGCCTTTAATTTATGGTAATCCTCCTGCCTCAACCTTCTGAGTGTTGGGATTACAGGCCTGTACAAGCAGTTGGGCACATTTATCACTTCTGATCTGATTGGTTACAACCGTCTTCTAACTCCTAATCTTTCATGTTGTCCTTGTTACTTCATTTCAAAAACATAGCCCAAAACAGGAGGTAGCTAAAGTAGGGTGTTCATCTTTTACCCTAGATATCTTGATCTTTTTACATTGAGACACAATCGCCATCTACAAAGTTCATACTCTGAAAACTAGATAGTCAGGTTACACATACCATAGCCTCGTCTTTTAAGTAAATCTATTTTTTTGTGGGGGGTGGGGTGGGGAAGCATTCACAGCTTATCTCGGACCACAGTTTGGACATGTTTTCACGGAGTCAAGAAAACACGCATTAATCAGCACAAAGTACAGTTCAGTTCCAGGCAGCTTGCCAGGCATTGTGAGTAAAAAATGGATCGCTAATAGAAGATTCCCTATATCACCATGGTGTCTGGGCTTTGAGTTGTCTCTGCCTAGACCCGTCTTTCAGTCCACCCTGTCTTTAAGTTGCTTGCCCATCTTTCAGGACAACTTCCTGGCAGGTGGCTGCGACCCTGAATCCGGCAGCCCTTGCATCTGCTGTATTGGAATGCACAGGTCTGCAGACCTGAGCGTCTGCGATGCTATCAGCCTCGAGTCTCACACAGCGGTGAGCTGGCTGGCCATGTCGACCTCATCTTCGCGCTACTCAGCACCGGAAATGGCTTAGTGAGGACACTTCTGAAGTCCAGGAATCCAGGCTTTGAGTGGCTCCTGAAAAGAGAGGCAAAGGACAGCTCCGTACACAGGTCAGTCACGCCTGCGCGAACTAACCAACAGGCGTCAGTAACACGGCTTCCGCTTCGGCTGCCGAACCTCGGGCTTCCGTCTCGGCCCCGCCCCCAGCCCCGCCCCCACGCCGGCGGTGACGGAAGCGCGCCGGGGTGACCTCACCGTCCATCATGGCGGCGGCGGTAGATTAGGGCCGCGGGTCGAAGCAGCCACTGCCGCTCCGGGACCCTGTGGGAAGCACCTGCTGCAGCCGCCGCCTCCTTCATTTCTTCTAGGACACGACCGGGGCCAGGTGAGGGGAGTGGGATTCCGGGGAGGTCCTGCCGGGTGGCGAAGCGGGTTTTCATCCGCTGAGGAAGGGGTCTAGAGCCCACCGAGCCCACCGCCCGGTGCTGCCCGCGACACCAGGCGAGAGGGAGCGAGGAACCGAGCTGCTCTGCCGAAGCTTCTCGGGACTTCTCGGGACTGTTCGGGACTGATCGGACCTGTCCAGCGTGCCCCCGCGATGGGCTGCTTTTGAACCGGCAGTGTGGCTGCCTGCGGCGCCAGGGGCTCACCCTTGCTCTAATTCTGTTCTTCACACCGATCTTTGCTTGGAGAACCGACCGGGGTCTGTTTTGGGAGACTGGACTGGGAAACCTCAATTCATTCTTGGAGGAGGGACGTGTGTGCCGTTCACTCAGAACGATTATAGATTAGATTTGCTAGAGCTTTCTTGTCCCAGTGGTAAAAGTCTTGTTTCTCAGGGTTAGCACTGCAGTTTTGACACCCGTTCCCACACCCACCGCCGCCCCCCAAGACAAAACCAAACCAATGGGCCTTCTTCCCCTATGGAGGCGATAGATACCATTCACACTAACTCGTCTTTTCCTTTTCAAGAATCTTCCCCACATTCCCACGGGATCCCACATTTCTTGCTTTCATATTACAATACTGTGAAAGAGGAAGCCTAGACTTTCTAAGTCGGGGCTTTTACTTTAAGGGGTCGAAATTGGACGATCTGCCCAGAAATTCATATGCTCTTTGTTGATAGCGTTGTTAATCAATTCACCATTCCATGCACAAGTGTTTATCGGAAAGATCTGTTTTGCTCTCTGCGTCTAAAAGTTTTGAGCTATGCTGACAGGCTCCTCTTCTTTCTGATGTTAAAAAAAAAGTTTTGTAAAATTACTAATATTTCCCCTGGAGGCTTGGCATAAACCAGAATGTTGATGCGCTCTCTGCCCCAACTTGTGTGACCTTACATGAATTGCCACACCCTTGAGCTGCCTTTCCTCCCTCCCCACCTTTTTTTTTATTATTATTTTACAGACTATAAAGTTAAGCAAGTGTGTGGGTGGTGAACCACTTATATTTCATATACACAATTGGATTAACGTATCCTGCA
The DNA here is from genome assembly GCF_018167655.1 of Microtus oregoni. Taxonomy (NCBI): domain Eukaryota; kingdom Metazoa; phylum Chordata; class Mammalia; order Rodentia; family Cricetidae; genus Microtus; species Microtus oregoni. The sequence continues at coordinate 61,940,675 of NW_024543061.1, forward strand.
TGTTTATATCAATGAATTGAAAATGCTTAAATCATTGTTCTGTATCTAATAAGCAGATAAGGACTTGCAAGTCCCATTTCTCTGAATGATCAAGTACTATTCTAAATATTTTTTTCAGATGGCTCATAGACCTCAAATAACATTAAATAACTTCAAAATAACATTTTGTTTTGGTTTTTGATGTTATATATCCCAGCTGGCCTTGAACTCAAAATTCTACTCCTACTTCCCTTGAATAGAGATCCAGGAGTAACCCAACCATGCCTCCCCCTTTAGAAAATTCAGTTAAATTTATTATTACTGTGGGTGTAGGTGTGTGTTTGGGTACACATGTGTGTGGGACAGTGAACAACTTTGTTTTGGGGGTGTGTGTGGGGGGGAAGGATTTCTATATAGTCCTGGCTGTCCTGAAGCTTCCTATATAGACCAGGATAACCTCACTTTCCAAGGCCTGTGCCACCATCCACAGCCAGTAGGCAGCTTTGGGAGTCCATTTTCTCTTCCCATGTTTATGTGGGTTCCGGAGATTAGACTCAAATTGCTTTTACTGCTGAACCACTTGGTCAGTCAGCCCTTGTTTTTGTATTTATTTTGAGACGGTTTCAGCCTGTGGTCCAGGCTAGCCTTGAACTTTTAGTAGTCCTCCTACGTCATCTTCTCTAGTGCTGGGATTCCAGGGAACTGCCACATCTATCTTAACATGGCCTGTATCTTGTGCCCTGGAGAGTGAATTCAGCCAAATAATGTGTAAGGCTAAATCCAACCATCTTTTAAAAAGCATTATTATTTGACAGATTTGTGCAGGTATGTAGTATATTTTGTCATTTCCATCCCCACTGCCATTAACCTCTTTTACTGCTATCACCAAACATCTTCCTCAATTTATAAAAGAAAAAAAATGACACTTGGGCACTCCTGTAAATGTAAATATAGGGGAAGCTAGGTAAGATTGCTGGGAGACCATCTTAGGCTAAAAGTTAGACTCTGTCTTAAGAAGAAAATAAATAAATGGGGCTGCAGAGATGGCTCAATGGTTAAGAACACATACTATTCCTGAGGACCTGAGTTCGATTCCCAGCAACCATATCAGGCAGCTTACAACTGTCTGTAACTCTAGCTCCAGGGGATCTCACATCTCTGACGTTTTGTATTCGTGTGCACATATCCCCACCTGTGCACATAATAAAAATAATAAAAATTAAAAAAAGAAAACTATGTCTAACTTTTAACACATTTTGAAGTCCATCCTTCCTTCCCTCCCTCCCTCCCTCCCTCCCTCCCTCCCTCCTTCCTTCCTTCCAGACAGGGTTTTATATATCCCAAGCTGATGTAGGGGGTCAGAAGACAGTTTGTAGGTGTCTGTTCTCTGCTTCCATCCTGTGGTTTCTGGAAATTGGTCAGGTTTGGCAGCAAGTGACTTTATTTACCATCTTGCCACATTGTCCAAAAAAATTTAATTTTGCATTTTTTCTTATGAAATATTTTAGGTATAAAATTGTAAACATTTAATATTTTCATTACTTTTTCTTCAGTTTTCAGACTTGAATTTGTGTCATATCTTATTTCAAATAAATGAAATTATCACCCAAGATTTTTTATTATGTACATAGTGTTCTACCTGCTTGTATGCCTGCATGACAGAAGTTCCTATTATAGATGGTTGTGAGCCACCATGTGGTTGCTGGAAATTGAACTCAGGACCTCTAGAAGAGCTATTAGTGCTCTTAACCTCTGAGCCATCTCTCCAGCCCCATCACTAAGATTTATTTATATTAGATGTATTCATTTTATTCTATGTGAGTGTTTTGCACTCTGTGTGTGCATGGGCTTGCAGAGGTCACAATAGGGAACATCTTTTGGAACTGGAGTTGGGGGATGGCTGTGAACCACGATGTTGTCGATAGGAACCAAACCAAGGTCCTCTACAAGAGCAGCAGACGCTCTTAACCCCTGAGCCATCTCTCCATCTAAAGAGTTTTTTAGACAGGGTATTCCTATATAGCCCTTGTCTGGTCTTGAACTGTGATCCTCCTGTCTCAGCCTCCCAAGTGTCTGGAATTACACACCTGTACTACTCAAATCTAGAGCTAGAGTAATATTTTCAGGAGTTGGGTTTTTATGTTAGAAATCAAATCCACTGTCCTTTGCATGCTGAGCTTTCACTGAGACACACTCCAGCCCCTTTTGTTGTTGATTGCTTCGTGCTTTGGTGAACTGGGCGTAGAACACAGGTCTCAGGCTTTATGTGCTCTACAACTGAGCTACACTCCTAACCCGATAGTTACTGATATTTTTATTGTTGTTTTTTTGAGACAGAGTCTCACACTGTACGTAGATCAGGCTAGTCTGGAACTCACCATGTAGCTCAGTCTGGCCTCAGGTTGGTGGCAATATTGCTCCAGTCTTCTGAGTGCTAGGATTGCGGTTATGTTCCGCTACAACCGGCTGAGAGCAGCTCATTGGCAGCTTCACCGAGATATAACTAATTTACTGTACTATTCATAGTTGTGTAATATAATGACTTTTAGCACACTCAGAGTTGTGCAACCATTATTGGGAGTTTTCATCACTTCTAAAAGAAACCCCATACCACTTGGCCATGGTTCTTTTGTTACTTTTTGAGAGAAATCTCTATGTGGCCCAGGCTTGAACCTTCAATACCTTTGCCACAGTTTTTTTTTTTGTTTGTTTGTTTTTGTTTTTTGGTTTTGGTGTTTTTGAGACAGGGTTTCTCTGTACCTTTGGAGCCTATCCTGGAACTATCTCTTGTAGACCAGCAGGCTGGCCTCGAACTCACAGAGATCCACCTGCCTCTGCCTCTCGAGTGCTGAGATTAAAGGCGTGCACCACCACTGCCCTGCTCTTTTGCCACAGTTTTATGGCAGGGTGTATGCTACCATGCTTGGTAGCCATTTTTATTCACTTCTTTCACTTCTTTACTGCTGATTTTCTCTTCTGTTTAAAGCAGCCTCTCATTTGGCTGGCCTTAGCAGTCCTCTTGCCTCAGCCTCCCACGTACTGAGACTGTAAATCTGAGCCACTACTTTATTCCTTTTTAAAGCTAAATGATATTCCAGTGTGTACAATGTGGCAATGTGTGGATGTATGACATGTTAGGGAACTTTTCTTGCCTTTTTTTTTGTTTTGTTTTGTTTTTGTTTTTTAACTTCCCTTTCATTTTCATGCCTTTCTTTCCTAACCCTTTTAAGACAGGGCCTTACTATGTAGCCCTGGCTGGCTTGTAATTCACAGAAACAGCCTGCTTTTGCCTCTGGGGTGCTGGGTATAAAAGGTGTGCACTACCACACCACTTGTTACTGTGCTTCTTTCCAGGGAGGGGATTTGAGATGGAACCTTGATATGTGGACTATAGTGACCTCAAACTTGAGATTTTCCTGGTTCCTTCTCCCCTGATGTGCTGCTTATATATAGGCGTGTCCTCCAACCCTAGCCAATATTTTTTTTATTTTTTAGACAGTGTCTTTTGTTTTTGTTTTGATTTGATTTTTCAAGACAGGATTTCTTCGTGTAGCCCTGGCTGTCCTGGAATTCACTGTGTAGATCAGGCTGTCCTAGAACTCAAGAGATCCACTTGCTTCTTTCTCCTCTGAGTAGTGGGATTAAAGGTGTATGCTAGATAATGTCTTAAACTTATATCCAGTGACCCTCATACTTCATCTTCCCCAGGTAGCTAGACATATAGACTCATACTTACTTTAAAGATTATTTTTAATTATGTGTATCTGTGTGGATGTGTATATCCACCAGAGGAGGCAGAGGTGTTGAATTTCCTGGGGTTGCAATGTGAGCTGCCAGTCATGGGTGCTGGGAATTGAACTTGTATCCTCTGCAAAGTACTACATGCTCTTGAACATTAAGCCACCCCCTTATTTTTTAAATAAATTGAAAGTTGTTTCCTGCTGGTGGCCGTGGTGGCTCATGCCTCTAATTACAGAGCTAGGGAGGCAGAAGAAGTTGGATCTCTGTGAGTTTGAGGGCAGCCTGGTCTACAAAGCAAGTACTAAGACAGCCAGAGTGCCACAGAGAAAACCTGTCTAGGAAAAAAAAAAGGAAAAAAAATGTTTCTTTTTTTGGTTGTTAGGTATAAAGTGTACAAATTTTGGGTAGACATGTTTACATTTCTAGCATGTACCTAGAAGTGGAACAATCTGTATCTGAATTTTGTTTTGCTTTTATATGGGAAGCTTAAAATACTTACTGTGAAAGTCAGAATCTGTGTAAGGGGGAGGGTTTCATGTTAGGAATTCCCCTGTGAGTGCATTATCTGTGAATGCCAACTGCTGAGTGAAGATATTTTGGGGCAGTTGTTAACACAGGATTGAGCCAGAGTGTTCCATTACGCATGTCTTAACTGGAAAGGGACAATCAACACTAGAATAATAGTGGTGTCTGCTGAATTTTTAAATTGACATCTCACTTGTAACAGTGCAGCTGAGTGGGATAGTTTTTGCAATTTTGGAAATTAAATTTTGTAGCTGGGCAGTGGTGGCCACTAGTAGACCTGATCCCAGTGCCTGCCCAGGCAGGGAATGCCAAGCCACGGGCATGGTCTCAGCTACTTTTCTCCCTACCCTGAGTGGGCACACATACACCAGGGCCCACAAATGCCATTGAAATGCTTTGAAAGACTTTGATAGCTTCATAGCCAGAGTTCGTGCTGGCGGCACAACCTAGGAAGCTGTGTTTTAAAACTCCTGCAGTGTTTTTTTTTCTGCTATGGTTGAATCAGGAAAACCTCTCTTAAAGGAGCTGTGGCATGCCACCAGCAAACAGCAAGAAGCTGTGTTAAACTCTGTAATTTTTTTTTTTTTGTCTAGAATTTCTTTTCAAGACCTGGATTTAGCTGGCCACGTGGCACCAATCTGTTGCAAGGAGAGGGCTGCTTGTTCGTCTAGGCAGCCCAGAAGCGAAATAATCACACAGAGACTGTATTAATTAAAACACTGCTAGGCCCTTTAGCTCTAACTTCTTATTGGCTAACTTTTACATCTTAGTTTAACCCATTTCTATTAAGCAGTGTATCGCCACGTCGCAGTGGCTTACTGGCTAAGTTTCGGCAGCATGTCCTACTCTGGCAGTGGATCCATGGTGTCTTCTGACTCTGCTTTCTTCCTCCCAGAATTCAGTTGTCTTCCCTGCCTGCCTAAATTCTGCCCTATCAACAGGCTAAGGCAATTTCTTTATTCATTTGTAGTAATCACAGCGCACAGAGGGGACTCCCACATCAGTAGGGATTGGGTTTAACTCTGAACATGGCATAGGCAAGTGGGAATTTCTAGCCAAAGAACAGTATGGGAGTCAGTAGACAGGGAATTACTGAGAATATGATTAAACATAAGAAAGTCTGACTAAACTGGTCTAATAACATGCTCAGTAAAATTAAGCCAGGAGATCAGACATTAAGGATGATGGGATATTAAAGATTATTCTGGCCAGGCTGGTGGTGCCTGACTTTAATAATCCCATCACTGAGGAGGCATCTCTGAGTTCAAGGCCAGCTTGATCTGCATAGTGAGTTCCAAGCCAGCCAGGGTATAGAAAGAGACTCTGTCTTAGCCCCCTCCTCCAAAACCCCACCTCCAAATAGATTATTTGGATAATCTCAGAAGGTTATTTTGCTAAAATTAGATTTTGTTTTTATGGATTTTATATGTGTGAATGTTTGCCTACTATATGTACATGAACTATGTGTTGGGTCTCCTGGAACTGGAGTTACAGTTATGATGTCTGTGCTGCCATGTGGATACTGGGAACTGAATCCAAGTCCTCTGCAAGAACAATAAATGCTCTTAACCATTGAGCCTTCTCTCCAGCCCCTAATATTAGATTTTAAAGGGAAATGCACAGATAGACCTGGAAGGTGGTCTAGTAGTCTGCCCAAAGTTTACCAAATAATCTTTGTCAGTGTTATTCTATATGGTAGAGAAAAGTGCATTTGTAGGCACTGCCTTTGTTGTTGTTGGTGGTGGTTTTTCGAGACTGGGCTTCCTAGAACTCACTCTGTAGACCAGGCTGGCCTCCAGTTCATAGAAATTGCCTTCCTGTGCCTTCTGAGTGCTGGTATTAAAGGCCTTGACTATGAGATTTATTATTAAAGGAAATGAGAAGATATATACAGGCGTGGGGTTCAGAATTGTGTTTGCTACACGTGTGGAAATATTTAGGAAGGGCCAGTGAGATGGCCCAGTGTAGTGATGTGGCGAGCAGGTCTGCTTTTTGTCCTGCCCGGCTCCCGCATGGTTAGCTTTACACCCAAAATAACAACACACAAATTGTATTCTTTTAAACACTGCCTGGCCCATTATATCTCTTCTAGTCTCTTGGCTAACTCTCATATCTTGCTTAACCCATTTCTAATAATCTGTAGCACCACGAGGTGGTGGCTTACTGGGAAAGATTCTAGCCTATGTCTGTCTCGGGTTCGAGAATCATGGCGACTGCTTCACTGCCTTCTTCCTCCCAGCATTCTGTTCTGTCTTCCCCGCCTACCTATGTTCTGACCTATCAGGCCAAGCAATTTTCTTTATTAATTAACCAGTGAAAGCAACAGATAGATAGAAGACCCACCTACATCAGCCCAGTGGGGTAAATGTGCTTGAATTTGGTTCCTGGAACCATGGAAGGTGGAAGTGGAGAACTGACTCCACAAAGCTGTCCTCTGGCATCCACATGTACACCACTGTTGGGGAGGCCACTTGTCGGTTCCCGGCTGCTCATCTTAATTTAATCCATCTCCATTAATCTGTGCATCACCACGAGGCTGTGGCCTACCAGCAAAGTTTCAGCATGTCTGTCTCCAGTGGCTCCATGGCTTTTCTTGACTCTGCCTTCTTCCTCCCAGCATTCAGTTTAGTTTTCCCTGCCTAGCTAAGTTTTGCCCTGCTATGGGTCCAAAGCAGTTTCTTTGTTGATTAATGGTAATCACAACATACAGAGGAGAATCCCACATCACACCATGGCAGGTGTGGCCACCTATAAGACAGTACAAAGCAAGTAAAGACAAGGAAAAAAAAACGAGAAAGGGAAAATTTACCTTTTATTTGAATAGTTAAGTTACTGTTTGTATAGAAATTAAATAGTTGGGGCTGGAGAGATGGCTCAGTGGTTAAGAGCATTGCCTGCTCTTCCAAAGGTCCTGAGTTCAATTCCCGGCAACCACATGGTGGCTCACAACCATCTGGAATGAGGTCTGGTGCCCTCTTCTGGCCTGCAGACATGCACACAGACAGAATATTGTATATATAATAAATAAATAAATAAATATTTAAAAAAAAAGAAATTAAATAGTTAACTTAAAAAGGCTATTGGAAAAAAACAGCTGAGACATTTACTTTGGGAGTTAAGTGAGTAATTGGGATCAATGGGGAAGTTGATTGATTTGTAACCACCTTTAAACTGAAAGAAACTTTTTGTTTTTAGATTTCCGACATCCTTAAATAGGCCTCTTTGGAGCTCCTTCAGCGAGTTCAATGGCGTCCTCTACTCCTGTGCCTGTAGGATTTCAGTATGAAACGAAGTATGTTGTTCTCAGCTACTTGGGACTTCTCTCTCAGGAGAAACAAGAAGGCCCCTCACCCCAAGGTATTGTCTTTAGTTTATGGTGGTCATATTGGCTCATGATAAGGACTTGATTTATAGAAGTATTTGCATCTAAGTAATTTATACGTGTAAGATCAAGCAGTACTAATTATAGAGAATAATCACCCCATCGCATCCCACTCCTGTCCCATTCCTAGTTGCTACTTCTCTTAATGGTACTCATTTTATATTATTTTGATTTTGGTTTGTTTCATTTAAAACTTATTTATTTACTTCACACGTGTGCATCTGTGTGGGTGTGTACTGTGTGTGGTGGCCAGAGGACAACCTTTGGGAGTCCTTTCTGTTCACTCTAGGGGTCCTGGAAATCCAGCCCGGGTCATAAGACTTTTTGGCAAATGTCTTAGGATTTCTGTTGCTGTGAGGACACACCATGACCACAGAAGCTCTTATAAAAGAAAACATTTAATTGGGACTGTCTTACAGTTTCAGAGTTTAGTCCTGACATGTGTGTGTGTGAGACATGGCAGTATGCAGGCAGACATGGTGCTGGAGAACAAACTGAGAGGTTTTTTTTTTTTTTTTTTTTTTTTTTTTTCCTTTCAGACAGGGTTTTTCTGTGTAGACTTGGCTGTCCTGGAACTCACTCTGTAGATCAGGCTGGCCTCAAACTCAGATCCACCTGCTGGGATTACATTGTGATCCATAGGCAGTAGAAGGAACTCTTTGGTTTTTGTTTGTTTGTTTGCTTTGTTTTTGAGACAAGGTCTCTCTGTGTAGACCTGACTGGTGTGTAACTATGTAGACCAGGCTGGCCTCCATCTCCCAGAGATCCACCTGCTTCTGTCTCTTGAATCCTGGGGTTAGAGGCCTAGGTCAGCACTTCCAGCTCTGTCTTGGTACTTTAAGACTTCTTCAGTCCTACTGGAGGGATGTGGTTGTGGCTAGAGTACTGGGACACTGGGGTCGACAGGTTCCACTGCTGAATGCTGCATGGGTGGTCAGGGATGCTCAGAATCAGACTATTCTCAGTCCATTAGCTTTCTTACCTCTGCGTTGGTCTTTCCGTTGGTAAGATCGTGTGCATTTGTTGCCACTTAACGGCTGTGTTCTCATTTTCATTTGTAGCAAAATAGTGCTTGATTTTTCTTCAGATTTTTCTCTTTGACTTTTGTGTCACTGGTATGCTAACTAATCTCCAGGTATTCAGGGATTTTATTTTCATTAGTCTTTTAATTACTGATTCTTAGTTTAATTCTCTTGTGGTCTGATTAAATGCAGCATGATTTAATTAACATCCTAAGTCACTCTTCTTGCTTGGCTCCTGACTGAACCACTTTGAAGCTCACTGTTGTAGGAGCTGCGGGTTGCATTCCGCCACCCAGCTCCCACCACTGGCTAGCTTTACCCGAAATAACAACACACAAACTGTATTCTTTTAAACATTGCTTGCCCCATTATATCTAGCCTCTTCTCGGCTAACTCTCGCACCTGGACTAGCCCATTTCTAATAATGTGTGTAGCACCCCAAGGTGTGCTTACTGGGAAGATTCTAGCCTACGTCCATCCTGGGTCGGAGCTTCATCGTGTCGCGTCTGCCCGGGAGAGGGGAGCATGGCCTCTGAGCTCACTTCCTCTTCCTCCCAGCATTCTGTTCTGTTTACTCCACCCACCTATGTTTTAACCTATCAGGGCCAAGCAGTTTCTTTATTATTTAACCAATGAAATCAACAGATTGATATATGACACTCCCACATCAGCTCACTTTCTTTGTCTTGTTTTCATTTGTTTCTTTCCTTCCTTCCTTCCTTCCTTCCTTCCTTCCTTCCTTTTTTTTGAGACAGGGTTTTTCTACATTTTTTTAAATACTGCTGGTATTGAATGTCCCATTTTAAATATTCTGATTTTTCTTATCACTGATTCCGTGTAAACTGGGAGTATTTTGATGAATTTTTATAATCTGGTGATGTTTATGACTCTTCCATTATTTCAGGATAGTAAACACTATACTTTGCCTTCTTCTGATAACAGAATAATTTACACCACCATGCCTTAAATCAGAATATTTAGACTCTTCTCCTCCCTCTTTCCCTGTTCGACACACAGGTGTCACAGGTGAGGTGAAAGGGGAGCTGTGCTCTGTTAGCTGGATGCTGTGCAGCTACAGCAGCATCCCTGCAGTTCGTGATGGGGAGCAGCGGAGCCAGGAGACACAGCAAGTCTGGATTGCAGCTGCCACCTTGCTGGCCCCAAAACAGCCCTGGCCTGCACATGTATGAGTGTGGCTGTGAGCCAGTTCAATTTTACTCTGGGCCCTGAATTTCCTGTTCATTTGTTTGTTCTTTCTTTTCTTTTTGGTAGTACTGAGACTGAACCCATAATGATAGGGACAAACCAATATTAAAATGACAGCTGTGCCCTCTTTTCACCTGTCTGTTAGAAACAGAAGTCAGGAGTTTTGGCCAGGACTTCATCATTGTTTAAAGTTCTTATTTTAGCTTCTTTTCCTATATTCATATTCATTCTCTCTCTCTCTCTCTCTCTCTCTCTCTCTATCTCTATCTCTATCTCTCTCTCTTTCAAGACAGAGTTCCTCTCTGTAGGCTTGGCTGTCCTGGAAGACCTGACTGGCCTTTAACTCACAAATATCCACCTGTCTCTGCGTCCCAAGTGCTGGGTCTTTGTAATCTTTTGACTGGGTGGTGGTGGCACATGCCTATAATCTCAGCACTCAGGAGGCAGATGCAGGTGGATATTTGTGAGTTCGAGGCCAGCCTCGTTTACAGAGTGAGTTCCAGGACTGGCTCTATAGCTACTGAGAAACCCTGTCCTTTTGCATGCATATATGTTTGAGGGGGTGAGAAAAAAGAAAACAAGGTAGTACTGGCCAGGACACACGATAATGCTATAAGATTGCAGGAACTAAGGAAAGCTCTTTTTAGTAGATAGTCCAGTCTAACTGCCTGTAGCATGCAAAATACATTGATGGTAACCTGTAAGCCAAATGAACCCTTTCCTCCCCAACTTACTTTTGGTCATGGCGTTTTATTATAGCAGTAGAAACCCTAAGATAAGATCTAGTTCTCTGTCCTCCTTGGCACCTGCAACATATGGAATATATTCACACACACATAAAGATAAATAACAAAAAAACTAAAACTAAATCTAAAGTCTAAACATGAAGTCTAGTGTGTTGATAGACACCATTAATCTCAACACTCAAGAAGATGCGGCCTGGGGCTGGAGAAATGCTCAGTGGTTAAGAGCACTGGCTGCTTTTGCAAGGGACTCAGGTTCCATTCCCGGCACCCACATGACAGCTCACAACTGTCTGCACTGTTACCTTTTCTGGCCTCCTCAGGTACCGGCATACATGTGGTATAAATAAGTTAAAAAACAAGTTGAGGCCTGAAGATGAGAAGTTAAGACTAGGCTGGGCCAGGGGACGTATTGAGACTGAAGAAACGAAGCGGGACTAGAAAGATGGCCGAGTGGTAAAGAGCCTGTACTGCTCTTCCAGAGGACCTGAGTTCCTCTACTCTACCCTAGGGAGCTCCTCTGGCCTCCATGTGTACTGTGGCATGCATACTAATGCACCCATAGCATGCGTACATACACACAAGCACACACTAATAATAATAAAATATAAAATTGAAAAATTTGTGGTGATTTGTAGGTAAGTTTTTCTTCGGGACTGCCTGTCAGCTCTGTCCTGCCAGCTGGCTCCCAAGTAACCACACAGAGACTTAATGCTAATTATAAATGCTCTGCTGAAAGCTTAGTCTTGTTACTGCCTAGCTCTTACAACCTAAATTAACCCATGTTTCTTATCTAAGTTCTATCACGTGGCTCATGGCTTGTTGCCTCATTTTCTACACGTCCTGTTTCCTCTGTCTGTCTTGCAACTCCTGAGACTCTGCCCTTCTTCCCAGTGTCCTCCTAGTCTGGTTCTCCCATCCAATCTCTTCCCACCCGGCTCTAGGCCAGTCAGCTCTTTATTAACTAATGAGAGTAATACATATTTACAGTGTACAAAGATTGCTCCACAGCAGGGTTAGTTATCCTTAATATTGGTGTTCTTGTAGGCTCAAGTACATATGAATATAGGCAGTGCTAGCAAACTCTACTTTCTGTCCATGGTAGTGGAGCTCAGTAGTAGGGATCAAGTCCAGGGCTTTGCCATGCTAACTAACTACTCTAGAGCTTCATCTCTAGCCTCAGGAGGCTATGTTTTGGGGGGCAAGGAGCGGTGTTGAAGGCAGAGTCTTACTGTATAGCCCAATTGGCCTCCAGCTTGTGACACCTCTGCCCCAGCCTTCTGTGTGCCATGATTCCAGGCTTGTATCATCAAGTAGGGTTTAGGGTAGCCTTCCTAAGGGAAAGCACTAGTTTCTTACTGCTGTCTTGTTACCCTGTTTATTTCCTAAAATGTCAGCTACAACTCACTCCTGTGTCATCTTCTGCGGATAGAATTTATTATAGCATCAATTAGGGTTTGGTTTCAAGTTTGTGGAACAATATGTGAGAAGTGGCTGAGTAAGGTTCTGTTCGTGACTGAGGATTTTCTGTCATATTATATATTTCTCATTATTTCCTAAATGAGTCATATTCTGGGTGTAGACTTTTCCGTGAGTGGTTAATTCTCCCATAATTTTCCTTTCTTTCTTGCTTGCTTGCTTCCCTCCTTCCTTTTTTTCTTTTTGTTTGTTTGTTTGTTTTTGAGACAGGGTTTCTCTGTAGCTTTAGTGCCTGTTCTGGAACTAGCTCTGTAGACCAGGCTGACCTCGAACTCACAGAGATCCGCCTGCCTCTGCCTCCTGAGTGCTGGGATTAAAGGCGTGTGCCACCACCACTTTGTTCTCCCATACTTTTTCTGAAGTAGTTAAGTCTTCTGTACTGTGCTATTTGTGTTGAATCATTTTTTCTTTTCTTTCTTTCTTGTCTTCTGTGTTTGTTTGGATCTCATGTAGCATGGCTACCTCTGATCAAGGCTGGGATTTCTAGTGCAAGTTACCATATTTGGTTTCAGTTATATATTTTGTCTAGTTAAAATCCTTCTGGCCTGCATATTTATGCCAAGTGATAATTTTTGTTACATTCAACTTGGCATATATTAACATAGACCACCTTGTCTCTGTGGTCATTAATACAGATTTAATAAAGAGGCATTTCTATTTCTGTGTGTGTGTGTTTATAGTACTGCAGGTTGAACCCAGGGCCTCATGGATGTTTATGTGTCCTACTTCTTAGCTGTAGTCCCAGCTTCATATAGTTCTTTTTTGAGAGAATAGTTACATTGTCAACAGTAATGTGACAGTGAAATACATTTCTTTTCTTTTTTTTTTTTTTAAAGATTTTTTTATTTATTATGTATACAACATTCTGCCTCCATGTATGCCTGCATACCAGAAGAGGGCGCCAGATCTCATTACAGATGGCTGTGAGCCACCATGTGGTTGCTGGGAATTGAACTCAGGACCTCTGGAAGAGCAGCCAGTGCTCTTAACCGCTGAGCCATCTCTCCAGCCCAGTGAAATACATTTCCATGTAGTAACTGGTTCATTCTTCCTTCTTAAACTGCTAGTGCCTACTAACTGGTTTTCTAATTTTCTAGATTCTTAGATACTTCATGTAAAGTATTAGTCATTTTGTGATCGGTGTTTCACATTGTGGTGTGTGTAAATCTCTTTCTTTATGTATATAAATATATGCATTTATACATATGACTATATGTATATATCACATTTTGTTTATCCATTCATCTATTTATGGAGATTTGGCTTTTCCTATATTTTGGCTATTGGAATTCACCTTGAACATGGATGTACAAATATTTGCTTAAGTTTCTTTTTTGAATTCTTTTTCTTGTTTTTGAGACTAGGTCTCATGTAATGCAGGCTAACCTTGAACTCTCTGTGTAGCTGAAGACCTTGCCTTGCCGTCCTCCTACAGCTTTTAGTTCCTGAATGCTGGAATTATAGGTGTATACCATCATGCCTGGTTTATGTGATACTAGGAATGGAGCCCAGGGCTTTCTGCATGCCAGACAAGTCTTCAGTCTACTGAGCCACACCTTGACTCTTGCTTTGAATTCTGTCTGACGTATATCCAGATGTAGGATTGCCTTGTCATGTGTAATCCAAATTTAAATCTTATTTATTTATTTAGGGATTTTGAAATGGGATCTCAGTAGCTCAGGTCTAGAACTCACTGTGCTGCCTAATTTAGCCTCAAACTCATAAAAGCTCTTTTACTTTCTTTTTTCTTCTTCTTCTTTTTTTTTATTGGTACCCTGACTCCCAGTTTCTGTGGGAGACTAGAAACCTAACTTGCAGGTACCAGGGCTCCAATTTTTTTTTAAAGATTTATTTATTTATTATGTATACAGTGTTCTGCCTGCATGTACACCTGCAGGCCAGAAGAGGGCACCAGATCTCATTACAGATGGTTGTGAGCCACCATGTGGTTGCTGGGAATTGAACTCGGGACCTCTTGAAGAACAGCCAGTGCTCTTAACCTCTGAGCCATCTCTCCAGCCCCGGAAGCTCTTTTAAGATTATTATAAATGTAAACCAGGTGGTGGTGGAGCATACCTTTAATCCCTTTAATCCCAACACTCAGGTGACAAAGGCAGGTGGGTTTCTGTGAGTTCGAGGCTAGCCTGGTCAAAAGAGTGGGTTCCAGAATGGGCCCCAAAGCTACAGAGAAACCGTCTCAAAAAATTAAAAAGAAATATTATAAGTGTAAAGCACCTTGTTGTCTATGTGCGCATGCATGCATGTGTGTGTGCGCACGCGCGCGCACGTGTGTGTGTGTGTGTGTGTGTGTGTGTGTGTGTGTGGTGTGCATATGAAGGTTATGGGACAGCTTTCTGGGGTTGGTTCTCTCCATTTTCGTGTGGGTTCTGAGGGTTAAACTCAGGTCACCACGCTTGTGCAGCGAGCATCTTTACCTGCTCAGTCATCTCATAGGCCCTTAGCCTTGTGGTTGGTTCTAATTTGTATTTTTATAGAGTCTAATGATGTTGGACATAGTATTTTTTTAAAGATTTATTTATTATGTATATGACAGCTTCATTGACTTTATGCCAGAAGAGGACATCAGATCCTGCTATAGATGGTAGTGAGCCACCATGTGGTTGCTGGGAATTGAACTCAGGACCTCTGGAAGAGCAGCCAATGCTCTTAACCATTGAGCCATCTCTCCAGCCCAATGTTGAACATACTTTTATGTGCTTATTGGCTATTTGTGTATCTTTGGAGAAATCTCTGTTTCCTGTCTATAAGTCAGGGTTCTCTAGAGTCCCAGATTTTATGGGATGAATTTCTCTCTCATTTGGCTGCAGTCCAAAAATGGCTAGAAAGTCCAGTGAGTTAGTAGCCTCTCTGTCCTATGAGGCTGGGTGTCTCAGCTGGTCCTCAGTATCTGCTGAAATCATGAAGAAGCAGGCTCCGATGCCAGTGGAGGGGTGGGTGTGCTGACAAGGCGAGGGCAAGCAGGCAAAGAGCAAACCATTCTTTCTTCCACTGTCTTTCCGTAGGCCTCCAACAGAAGGTGTGGCCCAGGTTTACCTCCTAAGTCATCTCATAGGCCCTTAGCCCTGTGGTTGGTTCTCATTTGTATTTTTGTAGAGTCTAGTGCCTTCCAGCCTCACGGTCTGGGTAAAGGCGTGTTCCAGATCACAAATGTGCCTCCCTTGCTGGAGTATAGTTCATTCCAGATATAGTCAAGTTGACAACCAAGAACACCCATCTCACTGCCCTTTTTCCATTTCTGAGTGGGTTATTTATCTTTTAGCGTTGAGCTTTAAGGATTCCTTATATGTTCTGGATACCAGACTTTTATCTGATATGTTGTTTCTGGGTGCTTTCTTCCGTTTCATGGTTTGTTTTGTTTGTTTGTTTGTTTTTTAACTTTGCTGGTTTACTTCCTGCTACTAGATTTTCATTTTGATGAGGGTCAGTGTTTGTTTTCTTTAATTTCTAATGATGCTGCTTCAGAAAGCTTTGCCTAAGTTTCATAGCTTTATCTCATATTTAGGTCTCTGGTTGGTTTTTTGTGGTGTGTGTGTGTGTGTGTGTGTGTGTGTGTGTGTTTGAAGTAACAGTTGATTGATTTCTTTGCATTAGAATATCTAGTTGTTCTAGACCATGTATTGAAAACATTATTCTTTCCTTGATACCCCTTTCAAGAATCAGTTGACAGAATTTCATACATGTATATAATGAAATTTAATCATATGTATCCCCCATTTCCTGCTGTATGACCCCACAGTCCCGCCACCCAATTTCATGGCCTTGATTTATAATGTTGTTCTGACTTTGCAGTATGCCAGATGCTATACTCTTGTCAATATGACTAAACAAGAAAAGGAAATAAAAGGTTAGAGGTTTAAAGAGAAGAAATGAAATTATCATTATTCCTAGATAACATTGCATAGAAAAGTCAGTAGAATTTGTAGAATTGATAGAAAATCTCACAAAATTTACATAAACAATCTAGTACACTTCTATTTACCACCACCTACCAGAAAGTACACTCATTGAAAGTCTTATTTATTTATTTATTTATTTATTTATTTAAAAAACAAAAATCGGTTGGCAGGATGAGATGTCATTGCATGTGAATTTTAGGAATCCGGAGCAGGAAAATGGTCAGTTTGAAGCCAATCGGGCTTCAGCATAGTGAGATTTGGTTTTAAAAAATAAGAACTATGGGCTGGAGAGATAGGCTGGATCAGTGGTTAACAGTACTGACTAGTCTTCCAGAGGATCTGGGTTCAATTTCTAGCACCCACATGGCAGCTCACAATTGTCTGTAACTCCAGTTCCAAGGGATCTGACACCCTTATATAGATGTACATGCAAGCAAAACATCCCATTGCACATAAAAAAGAATAAATAAATCTTTAAAGAAAAATTTCAAAAACTCAAAAAAATCTGAAATCTATTGATGATAAATATATATAGTTCTAGTTTTTAATTAAATTCTGTATGTTTTATTATAATCTATGTTTTTGTCTGAGACTGTCTCATATAGTACTCCCATCCTCTGGACAGTGAGTCCAGTGCAGGGGGCTTCCTGCCGTCGCTGTTTAAAACCTACAAACTTGGTAGTTGATAATCAGGTTCTTGTTTGTTTTGTTTTTGTTTTAATTTATTTTGTTTTGCTGTGATAAATAAACACGAAGACCAAAAGCAGCTTGGGGAGGAAAGGGTATTATACACAGTTGGTCATTGAGGGAAACCAAGGTAGGAACTTAAGCAGGGCAGAAAACCAGAAGTAGGAACTGAAGCAGAGGCCAAAGAGGAATGTTGCTTACTGGCTTGCTCCTCATGACTTCCTCAGACTGTAGGTTTTTTGTTTGTTTGTTTTTGTTTTTCAAGACAGGGTTTCACTGTATAGCCCTTTCTGTCCTCACTTGACCCTATCTTGTATCAAGTTGACCAAAAACTAACCAGCCCCGACCTCACTGTGTTTTGATGGCCTAGAATTCACAGGAGATTCACCCATTTCTGTCTCCCAATTGAGATTAAAAGAGTGTACCACCACGCCCAGCCACTTAATTAACACTTAATTAATTAATTTATTTGAGGCAATCTCACTATGTAGCTTTTGCTATCCTGGAATTTACTATATAGATTGGACTAGCCTCAAATTCATAGAGATCCATTTCCCTCCACCTCTTGAGTGCTGGTTAAAGATGTGTACCACCATTCCAGCCTAAAAATTATTTTTTTAGGTTCATTTATTTTATATTAGGCATCTGAGTGTTTTACCTGCCTATATGTATGTGTGCTCTGTGTACACCTGGTGCCTGCAAAGATCAAAAGAGTATCAGATAGCGAGAACTATCGTCATGAATGGCATTTGGGTTATGGGGATTAAACCCAAGTCCTCTGCAAGAGTAACAAAAAAGGCCATTTCTCCAGCCCCCCTCCCTTATAGATAATTTTAATATGTCCTTATATGGAAATTTGTAGATACAGAATTTACTTCTTAGATTTAGCCCATTCAAGTTGGCCAAAATGTGTTAGTTGTATTCAGTTTGAAATTTCAGGGCTGGGGTATAACAGCTGCTAACTCACTTAACTCCTTATTTGAAATGAAGTGGGTGGACGTTTAGTGTGCTCATGCCTATTTATCTTTGAAATACTTCCCCTGGATTCATTGAACAGGATTTATGCTACATTGGCCCTACTGTGTAGTTCTGTGCTATAGAATGTCTGGGTGGAGAGGATTAATTAGATGAAGATCATTGAATCTGCCTGTCCTTGGGTCGCTAGCTAGCTAGCCTTTTGTATCCTAACAGCAGTAGCCTTTTTATAATTTAGGCTTTCCACACGGTTTGTTATCAAGTATGACAGCTTGTCATGTGTAATCAGCATCATGTCAGTGTCATGAGAACAGCACTCCTCTGATCAGCTGCTTCTTAATCTGGTGGGGTGTGAGCATATGGTAACCAAGACATTGTCATTCACTGTGTGGGTTGGTGGTAGCGCCAGGGGCTGTGTGGGTCTGTTTGTTTAGGATGTGCATGTCCTCCAGAAAGAGGCTGATGACAGATGGCATCTCTTATTTCTTATTTGATACTGCATCAAAAATTATTCATACATTCTAGGGTTCAGTAATAAGCCACATAACAGAACGATTCATATTCTCTCTCTCTCTCTCTCTCTCTCTCTCTCTCTCTCCCTCTCTCTCTCTCTCTCTCTGTCCTTGAACCTATAACAGTTCTGCTTCAGTGTGTCCCAAATGCTGGAATTACAGGCATTAGCCACTCCAGGCAGAGGATTTGTTTTTCAGTGCTGCTTCTTCATGAACCATTGGTGCATGGGCAAATGATGAGGACGGGTTGATTTACAGACTCAGTTTAGAGCTAAGCTCCTGTGCCTTGGTTATTGAATACAGTTCTCATAAGTGTGGAGGCAGGAGTTGAGGTCTGCTTTCTTGTTACCTTTCTTCGTATTCTCTGTGTCACCACTGCCATTAATAAATCTATATTATCTATTGCCCTGTATGTGTGGTTAGTCAGTTTTCATGCTCTCTTATAGAAAAATCACTTCTCAATTTCTAACTTCTTCCCCCCCTTTTTTTTTTTTTGCCAATACGTTATGTCCACTGTAACCCTTTATTTAGGTACATACCACAGTAGATAGTGACAGCCACCACTGTCAAGACCTGTTTGACACAAGTCTTAGACAAAGAAAGTGTCAGAGTATTTGTAATCTGGTCAGAACAAATGGTAATGCAGGCTGGAGTACTTGGAAGTGTTTACCCACATGGACAGCACAGGCTAACTGATACTGAAAGGCTTGTACTACTCAGGCGTAGGAAAGTGACCCTGAAGAGTGTGAATGGAGCTTACCTAGAAGCATAAAACCCTAGGTTCAATCCCCAGCCTGCCTAAAACTGGGCATGGTAGCACAGTCAGAAGTTCAAAGTCACCCTTAACTATAACAGTGATCTTAAGTCCAACCTGGGAAACTTTGTCTTAAAAAAAAAAATCACTAAAGACTGAAGACATGATGGAAAAACAGACTTAAATTGGTCCTTTGAGGAATAATCAGGAAAAAGAGGAAGTTAATAAGGCACTACAGTAGAAATGAAGTTTAAGTGTTTTTATTTGTTGAATTGTGAAGAAACTGGGTTGCTTTTTTTTTTCTTTTGTTTTTTTGAGATAGGATTTCTCTGATGAAGGCATAAGTCACAAACAATCCCACACCAGTTTGGAATTATGATTAATATGGTGGTATTTATTTAAAGGGGAAAAAACTTACAGATCACCATCCCAGACAACAGCCCTCTGCGCAATCAGGAAGGAGTCTAGTCGCCGGAAACGGAGCAGGAAGCAAAAAGAGAGAGAGGAGGGAAGTGGCCGCATTTTTAAAGAGAGAGGTCACGCCCCAATGGGCTGGTATCTCAGCAGCTATTGGCGGAGGAGCAGAAGGACCTCCCGCAATATCTCTGTGTTGTCATGGCTGTCCTAGAACTCGCTCTAGACCAGGCTGGTTTAGAATTTACAGAGATCCGCCTGCCTCTGCCCTCCAGAGTGCTGGGATTAAAGGTGTGCAACACCATCACCAGACCTGGGTTGCTTTAAAAAAAAAATCTTCACTATACATAATTCAGTGTGGCTTCAAAGTATGCCTGTTGGAGCCAGGCGTTATGACACATGCTAGAAATCTCAGCAGCCGGAATATGGGACACAAGGGTCGTGATTGGATGCCAGCCAGGTCTGTTTAGTAAGATCCTGTTTTAACTCCTTCCCTCTTAAAAAGTATGTGATGGGAATGAGGAGCTAACTCAGTTAATAAACTACCGATTGTGCAAACATAAGAACTTGAGGTTGGATCCCCAGCACCCACGTGGTAAAAGCTGGACGCAGTAGCACTGGTTTGTAACCCTGGTATAGGGGCAGGCAGGACAGATGAACCCGTAGAGCTTGTGGGCTAGCTAGTATGCCCCAGGTTCCGCAAAGACCGTTTCAAAGAACAAGGTGGAGGGGCTGGAGAGATGACTCTTCCAAAGGTTCTGGGTTCTGTGGCGGCTTAAAACTGTTTGTAACTCCAGTTCTAGGGAACACAGTGTTGTCTTCTGGCCTTCATGAGTACCAGGATGCATGTGGTGTACAGAAAGAAATCCATTCAGGCAAAACACTCATACACTATACAGAAAAGTAAGGTAGAAAACCATCGAGAAAGAAACCTAATGTTGGCCTCTGTCTTTCACTTACATGTATGAGTATGATTGCATTCACGCTTGTATACACCTCCCCCCCAACACACACACACACACACACACACACACACACACTCACTCACTCTATGGAAACATCTAAGGAATAAGGGAAGTAGGAGCACTGTAGATTTCCGTGGTGAGAACAACATCAAAGCTGTGTTATCCATGTTCCTAGATCTCTAGCATTGCTTAGCGAATTGATTCTTAGTCAAAGCCAAGAACAGCTGGTTGGCGGTGGCGCCTGCCTTTAATCCCAGCACTCAGGAGGCAGAGGCAGGCGGATCTCTGTGAGTTCGAGACCAGTCTGCTCTACAAGAGCTAGTTCCAGGACAGGCTCCAAAGCTACACAGAAACCCTGTCTCTAAAAAAACACACACACACACACAGTATCTGTCTGCATGTATGTTTAACAGGCCAGAAGAAGTTCTGGGATCAAAGTCAGGGTGTTTGAACAGGTGCTCTTCACTGATCTACACCTCAGCCTTGTTATTTATTGTTGCAAAAAATACCTTCTAGCTTTGATAATAAAATTTGATTTTTTGTTTTCTGACTTAATACTAAGTGTAAATAGTTCTGTTTTTTGGAAATAGGGTACCACTATGTTGCCCAGGCTGGCTCTTTCTTATACTCCTGATCTAAGGAGACTCCTCCTGCTAAGGCCTCCCTCCACATGTGGCTACTACAACTGTCTGTATCTAATGGCTTATCTGTCCCTCTTTCCATAGTTAACCTCTCTTGTTTTCTCTTGTTTATTTCAGGTGATGTAACCCCACAGTCTCTGGACCCAGAAGTTTTATTAAAAGTTAAATCTGAGATTGAAGAAGAACTCAAATCCTTGGACAAAGACGTCTCTGAAGGTCTGTTCCTTCTTCCCTTCCTGAGCAATGAGTAGATCTGTCAGTTCTGGTTATTGTCCATTTAGTTCTCTCTCTGTGTCTCTGTCTGTCTCTGTTTTTGTTCCCCTCTCTCTCTTTCTTTTGTTGTTTGTCATCATTTTTATTTTATTTTATTTGGTTTTTCGAGACAGGGTTTCTTAGTGTAGCTTTGGAGCCTATCTTGGAACTAGCTCTTGTAGACCAGGCTGACCTCAAACTCACAGAGATCCACCTGCCTCTGCCTCCCAAGTGCTGGGATTAAAGGCATGCGCCACCACTGCCCTGCTGTCGTTTTAATTTTTGAGGTAGGGTTTCACCATGTAACTGGCTGGCCTCGAACCCCCAGCAATCTAACTGCCTCTGCTTCCAGTGCTAGGATTAAAGATGTGTACTGCTGCTGCTGCCTTCTCCTCCAGAGATTTGTTTATTTGTGTGCTTAGAGGTTCATGGTATCCAATGTGAATTCTCCGCTGTGGAGCAGGCCTCACCGTCAGAAGATGATTTTTATGACCTTTTTTTTTTTTGCCAAAATATACATTTAAAATTATATTTTATCTTGAAAACATTGTAATTACATCATTTTCCCCTTTCTTTCCTTTCCTCTCCAGCCCCCCCATATACCTCTCCCATACTTTCTTCAAATTCATCTCCTCTTCTTTAAAAATTGTTATTACTTGTGTGTGTATATGTATGTGTGTGTACCTAAATATATAAAATGTAATAGCTTTCAATAAAAACAACTGTTAGTTGGGAAAGAAAATTAATAAAAATTTATGAACAAACTAGTCATGCTGATTTGTGCTTATAGTCCTAGCACTTGGGAGGGTGAGGGACAAAGGTCCTTGTTAGTTTGAGGCTATCCTGGGCTGCATAGTAAACACCATGGGAACCTAGGCTACAATGAGACAAATGCTGGCAAGAGCAGAGAAAGGAAGAAAGGAAGGAAGGTAGGAAGGAAGGAAGGAAGGTAGGAAGGAAGGAAGGAAGGAAAGAAGGAAGGAAAAGAAAATAAAGTAAATTTACAAATAAACAATTCATGGTGGTTTATGCTTATAATCCCAGTACTTGAGAGACTGAGCTAGGAGAATCATGAGTTCAAAGCCAGCCTGGGCTAAATAGGAAGGCCTCCAGCTGAAAAACAAAACAATAGCACCTCAAAATTTAGGACCAATCAATTTTGTGTTCCAGACAAGATTAATATGTATAATGATCTTTCCAAGTACCTTAAAATTCCTGTCCCTAACAGTACATAATACCTTAGTTTTGTAGACTCTCATAAAGATACCCCTTTCTTTTCTTTCTGGGTTGTTTTTTTTGTTTTTTGTTTTTTTTTTCTTTTTTTTCTGGGGGCAGGGTGTCGTTGGATCCTAGGTTGGCCTCAGATTCACAGGCAAGGCTGGTCTTGAACTCCTGTCATTCTACCTCCATTCCCTTAGTGTGCTACCAGGCTCAGCTTTCTTTTGATTTTTTTCTTTTTTTTGACACAAACTCGTGCTGTATAGCCCAACTGACCTGGGACTCACTGTGTAGCCCAGGCAGGCTGCTTTCTTGAGATCTTCCTGCCTCAGACAACCCTGAGTGTCAAGATTATAGGTGTGCACCATTACACCTGGCTTATAGCACAACTTATGGTCCTATTTATTTTCTTGTCGTTCTTTTAGCTTTTATTTATTTTATGTGTATGGGTGTTTTGTCTGTATGTATGTCTGTGTACCATGTGCATGCAGTGCCAATGGAGTCCTCCCAGAAGAGGGCTTTGGATTCCCTGGGTCTTTGTGCTAGGACTCAAACCCTGGTCCCCTGGAAGAGCAGCAAGTGCTTTAATCACTAGCAATCTCTCCAGCCCCGGCACCATTTATTAATTTTGATTTTTCTTTTATCTTGTCTTCAGCCTTCACCAGCACAGGCTTTGACTGTCACACCTCACCAGTGTTTAGCCCAGCTAACCCCGAAAGCTCAATAGAAGACTGCTTGGCCCATCTTGGAGAAAGAGTGTCCCAGGAGCTGAAAGAGCCTTTGCATAAAGCATTGCAAGTGATTCTCAGCCAGTGAGTTGCAGCTGCCAAGTGAAGGGTGCTTCTCTGAGCAGTCTGGGTGGCACACGGTGCTGGGCTGGCTGAGGCTTTGCTTCAGGCGGTCACCCTTCCTCCTTCTCCCTCCTAAAGCTTCTGCTTTGTCTCGAAGCAGGGATCAAATATTCCACCAGAGATCTGATGGTTTTTACTTACCTGTTGAGCTGTCAGGTTTCAACAGATGCACTTACTGTGTTATAAACACAAGCTATTGCCTTTGTCCTAATCATTCCTTGTCTCTGGTCATCTGTATTCATAGATATATGAATATGGCTGGGGCTTTGTGTACTGTAATGTGTGATTAGCATTATCTTTGTATTTTAGATGGCTGTATTTAGTATTGTATCTGTATCACAGATACTGTTATCCTTTGGGGTTGCACATCTGCCTGTGAAGCTACTTCTATATTCCTGCAGGGAACTCCTTTCCAGCTGTGGCCCTCACTGTACTAAAACTAACATTGAGAAGTTAGTGAAAATACAAGGATGCTAAAATAGAACCGATTCACTTATGATAAGTCTCATTGAGGAATTAATATGAATTACAGCATTAGTGTGAATTGATGAAGATGGATCATTGTAGTGATGAGGGCGGCGGGCTGCGGCCTGGCTCCCAGCTAGCTTTACCCAAAATAATTACACGGAAACTGTATTCTTTTTTTTTTTTTTAAGATTTATTATTTATGTATACAACATTCTGCCTCCATGTATGCTGACACACCAGAAGAGGGCGCCAGATCTCATTACAGATGATTGTGACCCACCATGTGGTTGCTGGGAATTGAACTCACGACCTGTGGAAGAACAGCCAGTCCTCTTAACCACTGAGCCATCTCTCCAGCCCCCTCTTTTTTTTTTAATTTATTATTTATTATTTATTATGTATACAATATTCTTTCTGTGTGTATGCCTGCTGGCCAGAAGAGGGCACCAGACCCCATTACAGATGGTTGTGAGCCACCATGTGGTTGCTGGGAATTGAACTCAGGACCTTTGGTAGAGCAGGCAATGCTCTTAACCTCGAGCCATCTCTCCAGTCCCGAAACTGTATTCTTTTAACCACTGCTTGACCCATTATCTCTAGCCTCTTCCTTGCTAATTCTCACATCTTGGTTAACCCATTTCTATTAATGTGTGTAGCACTACGAGGTGGTGGCTTACCAGAAAAGATTCTAGCCTACATCCGTCTAGGGTCGGGGAATCATGGCGACTGCCTCACTTCCCTTCTTTCCAGCATTCTGTTCTGTTTACTCCGCCTACCTAATTTTCTGTCCTATCAAAGGGCCAAGGCAGTTTCTTTATTAACCAATGAAAGTAACACATAGGCAGATGACCCTCCTCCATCAGATCATTTAGGAAATTTGTTCCTCACCAAAAGGTGGAAATTCAGATGGCAAATTGCTGTTGTAGTTACTGTTATGTAGTCAAGGTTTAGAGTGTGCTGTGTTCTTAGCAGGAAGCAGTTAGGGTTTCCATATATTCTGGTGAAAGGAGCATATATAAAATCCTTAGTTATACTCAGTGAAGCGAAACCATAGGTGGATTTTCTACCTCAGACACAAGAGTAGAGGATGGTATGAGTGGCCAGGAAATAAAGCTTAAGTAGGAAATTTGGGTTCACAGCATGACTAAAGACTAGCAGGGCTGCTGTCCTAGCTCTGAGGGCCTGGCGGGGAAGGGTGAATTGAGTAGGGTTTGCTAAGACTCTCTGTCCTTAAATGTTCAAATATTGTACATACTGAGATTACAACCTTAAAAGATCATGCTTTGTTTTCTTTGTCTTTTTTGAGACAAGGTCTCACTGTAGCCCAGGTTTGGCCTTAAATCATAGAACTCATTTATCTCTGCCTCTCAAGTGCTGAGTTAAGGAATGTGCCACCACGATGCCTGGCCTTTAAGATTTGTTTTTATTTTTATTTATATGTATGTTGATGCCGAGAAGGCCAGAAAAGGTTGAGTCTCCTTGACTAGGAATTACAGGCCCCATCGTGGGTGCTTGGAACTGAACAGGGGTAGGAAGTGCTCTTAATCTTAACTGCTGAGTCATCTCTCCTTTATGAAAATCATTTCATTCTTCCTATGTCAGTTTTTCATTTACTCATTGTAACTTGGCTGGGATATTACCAACTCTCTAATGAACAGAATGGTATAATTTTGCTTTTTGTAACAGGGTCTCTTACTATGGAGTCTTAGCTGGCCTGGAACTCACAAAGATTCACCTTGCCTCTGCCTTCCAAGTAATAGGTAGGGTTAAAGGTTTGTGCTACCGTGCCCTGCGTTGTTTTTTTTTTTTTTTTTTAATTTAAGAGAATTCTGGTTTAGATGAATATTTAGTTTTCCTGAAACCTTAAATAGTGGCACAGTTATTTTTTAAGTTGGTTATATAGCAAATAAGTTTGTTCAAAAGTCAGTCTTTTGAAAGTTTGAAGCTGTTACTGACACCCTGGAAACAGTGCAGTTGTACAGGTGGAAATATCTCCTACTCCAAATGCTTTTGCCAAAGTGGGAAATTCATCTTAACTCTTTATACAAAATACCTTTGATTTCTGTAGGCCCCTTTCTTCTCTTTACTCTGAGACCAGAGAAAGAAGGCTGATCATTCAGCTACTTGCTTTCCTATGTATTAAAACATGAGTGTTTGAACCTGCTACATGTTTCATATGCATGTATATGTGTACATATAATGTTTTAAATCATATTTCATTCTGAAGGATGATAAAGTCCTTAGCCTGATAGCCAAACTACCTGTAAGGACTGCAGTGGCCCACAGCAGCATCAGTTCAGAACAGGAAGTGAAGGGACTGGTAGCCGCAAGTGAAGCCTCAGGGAGCTAGAGGTAGGTGGATGATGTAGTATCTGGTGAAATTCCAGTTGTACAGGATTCTAGTGTGGAGCCCAATACTTCTAGAAGAGTCCTGAGCACTAATAAGAAGTGGCTTCAGCCAGGTAGTACTCCTGGGTGTGCTGTGCTTAAAGCAGCACTGTGGTGGTCAGTGCTGGTTTGTGTAGCGGACCTAGCTGTGCTGTCAGGGCTGTTTCCAGAGTCTCTAGTCTTTAGACACAGTGAAGGCAGAAACATCTGCAAACACATAAAACAGGACATTAACGAAATTTTTAACATATTTTAAATCAGTATAGTCAAAGTATTTTAAATATTCAAAAATTATTAGTGAGATATTTCATTCTTTTTTTCCTTTGCGACTCTTTGAAATACAAAGTGTGTTAATATTTTAGGCACAATAACCACATTTCAGATTCTTTGTAGCTACATGTGATATTTAGACATTTTTGTGGCATATATCAAAATCCTAACTTGAGCCAGGTGGTGGCCTTTAATCCCAGCACTCAGGAGGCAGAAGCAGGCGGATTTCTGCATTCGAGGCCAGCTTGGTTCACAGATTGAGGTCCAGGATGGCCAAGTCTAAACAGAGAAACTCTGTCTTTACAACAAAACAAAGCAAAAACCCTAACTAGAAATGGAAGTAGTGTGCTATTGGAGTCAATCCGGCTGGGTGTTTGCCTGGCGTGCTTTTGGGATATGTAGTCTCTTAGCTTTTCCCAACTTTGCCTTCCTAATGTGTAGGGATAATATGTGATGTAATGTAATATAAATGTGAAAAATATAAAACCTAATATGTTAGACCACTAATAAGTGGTAGTTTTTATTGTTGTCTGTATTAATCTGCTAAGAGGTTGCAGACTAGAGTAGTCAGAACAGAAAATGCTTCTGGAATTGGATTTTTAAAACCTATAAAGCATGGCCCCTCCTACTTCCTATTTTCTTGTTTTACTTATGTTTTCTTGAGATAAGTTGACCTCAAACCCAGCGATCCATCTGCCCGTGTCTCCTGCTGGGGTTAAAGGTGTTGCGTCCACTGTCTGGTTTAGGCTTTTGCCTTTAAAAAAAAAAAAAGCCAGATTGTATTTTCACTGAGTTAAGTTTTACACGTTACTATTTGATTCTTTAATTTTGGGATTTGATATTTGTAATTCAGGCATTTATCTGTAACAGAGATAAATTCCAAGTAATTAAAAAATTACTAGAATATATATTTATCTTGATTTAAGTTTTACATGTTACTATTTGATTCTTTAATTTTGGGATTTATATCTGTAATTCAGGCATTTATCTGTAACAGAGATAAATTCCAAGTAATTAAAACACAATGACTAGAATATATATTTATCTTGATACACTGCTATAACAACCTCCTCAGCAGTGTAGGGAATGTTTGGGGGAAAATATATACCAAATATTAAAAGCCATATCATGAAAAAAAAATCAATCTGTTCAGAAAGTTTAGCAGCACGGTAGTGTCTGTATATTTATTCATCTGAAATTAAGCCCTTTTTTGTGACGCAGACTTTTAAAACACTCTCTACAGGCCACTGACGTATCAGGCCTACCGCGACTGCACAGCGGAGACTGCAGCTCATACCGGCGGATGGAATAAGGTAGTCACCAAGTTATCTTCACTAAGAATAAAGCATAGAGAGAACTCTTACTCTTAGCACTAATTAATGTAGAAGTCCAAACTATGTTAAGTGGATAGTTTGCTTTACTGTTTTCTTAAATTAATGCGCAGGGTTCCACAATGTGCCCTGTGGTCTCTCTCCTTTGCTGTGCTCTGAGTTCTCTGTCATTTCTTGATTTCTTTGTGTTAAACATGATATTTGTCCCCAGATAGTTACTTGTTAGCATGTGAGTTAACATGTCTTAGAGAAGAATGAGATATTCATTTAGATACATCTTCTGGTTCTTTTAAAAAATTAATGCCACGCTGGGCGGTGGTGGTGCACGCCTTTAATCCTAGCACTTGGAAGGCAGAGGCAGGCGGATCTTGTGAGTTTGAGACAGCCTGGTCTGCAGACTGAGTTCCAGGACAGCTGGGGCTGTCACACAGAAAAACCCTGCCTTGTAAAACAAAACAAAACAAAACAAACGAACAAAAAAATTAACGCCGTTTTTGATTTTATAGTTTACATAGTAGTGTGTCTCATGTGGTATCTCATTTGATCATTCCAGACTCTCCTTTGAAGAATGCACAGTGGATTTTATTGTCCTATGTTGGGGCTGGAAGGGGTGGGATATCCTGCTGACTGGATTTTGCACTCTACTGGAGAACTGCATTCCCAGTATAATGAGCTTTGTTCTGTTATTTGTTTACTTAGGTGGATGACTGTTCAGGAAAGGGTTAAGCTTGTGTAGGATCTCTTGACTAGCAACCAGTTCACATTTGCCTTTCCACTGTGTTGTGTGATTATCCCTTGTCTTATACTGTGCTGCCTGCCTGTTGCCTTGCAAAGGCAGATTGGGAGGAGATGACTGTGAAGAAGTCTAGCATGGCTAGCCCTGCTGGCCACAGCACACATAGTCTGTCTCTTGAAGCAGCTTCAGCATGCCTGCATCTTTCCTTGGTGGCTATTCAATGGTCTCCAGTGTCCCAGCGGCTTCATTGCAAACATCTTCCCACAGTAGCCTCTCAGAGCCTCTCCTGCAGGGACTCTGACCCTGCCACAGTTGCCTGGCCTCAGCAGCATTCTGGAACCATGGACAAGATTCCATTAATCTCTCAATCTTGCATCTTTCTTGTGTGTAAAGCCTCCTAGTACCACGTGGGTGATGCTGCCAAGTTCTGCTGCCAGCTCCAGATGGAGCCTGGCCCCTTGGATCACAGCTGCAGTAGTTTGTGTGTGCCAAGGTCTTTGTTTTTGAGCAGGGAACCCTTGCTGTATTCTTAGCTCTCTCCTTTCAAACAGATAAACCTTTTCACAAGCTACTGCCTTGAATTGAAGGGGTCTTGCGCTTAGGATAACTCTGCTGTCATCTATGGCAGAGCAGGAAGTTTGCCATTATGATTACAGCCTCTCTTCCATACATGCCTTGGTGCAACTTTATATTTGCTTATACTCTTTTCCTTGCCAAACTGCACATTTTTACTGTCTTTCTGCCCATTCTTTGTCAGGGAATTGAATAAAATGTGAATAAAGGTATGCCAGGAGACGGTACCCTTTCTGATGCTGAAAGGCCCCTAGACATTCCAGTCCAAGAATTTCTCAGGGAAAGATATTCCCCGTGAGGAATACTGTTGTCCTGTGAGGGAATTACTCAGAATAAGAATAAGAAGAGAAAGCTGGGCGATGGTGGCGCACGCCTTTAATCCCAGCACTTGGGAGGCAGAGGCAGGCGGATCTCTGTGAGTTCGAGACCAGCCTGGTCTACCGAGCTAGCTCCAGGACAGGCTCCAAAGCCACAGAGAAACCCTGTCTCGAAAAACCAAAAAAAAAAAAACAAAAAAAACAAAAAAAAAACAAGAATAAGAAGAGAAGACTGTTTGCTTAATCTTTCTTGTAATTTTATTTATTTTTTTTGAGTCAGGACTTCATGTCCTTTAGGCTGCCCTGGAACTCACCGTGTAGCTGAGGATGATCTTGAACTCCTGGTTTGCCTGTCTCCACCTCCTTGGTGCTAGGATTACAGGCATGTACCTCAGTGGCTGTTTCTCTAGTGCTCAGGATCAAACCTAGGCCTTCACTCATGCTAGGCAGTCTACCAGCTAAACCATATTCCTTGTCCTTTCTTAATCACTAGAAAGGTGAATATGAGACCTTCTTGGAATGACTACGCCCTGAATTTTCTTTTCTTTTTTTAGTTTTTTGAGACGTTTCTCTGTGTAACAGTCCTGGCTGTCCGGGAAATCCCCTTGTAGTCCAGGCTGACCTCAAACTCCAGAGGTCTGCCTGCCTCTGCCTCCTAGGTACTGGGGGATAAAGGTGTGTGCCACCACCGCCTGGTCTGAATCCTTTTAATATTAAAAAAAAGACAAAAATGCAGACTACTAAAAAATAATGATTTAGTTTTAGATTATGTAGAATACTTGTGAATAATTCAGTTGGTATAAATGAGCTGTAGAAGTGACTTAACTTTTCCTGGTTTTGGTTTTTGAACAGCATTTCATTACAGCCCAAGCTAACCTCAGGATAACTATGTGGCCAGGGATGGGCTTCAACTTCTAAACTTTGCGTTATTAGCATGTAATGTTCTGTTTTACAAGCTTGAACCACACCACCTAGTTTTGTGTTGCTTCATGGCTGCTAAACAAGTACTGAGCTCCACCCTTAGCCCTGCTTAGAGCAACTCCTAATGTTTCTTGTACAGGAAAGTTAAAGTATGTAAAGATAATCTACGTTAGTGCTCCCAAACTGGGCAAGGTAGAGGAAGGAATCAGGAGTTCAGGACCATCCTCAGCTATGTGATGATCTCCAGGCCAGCCCGCTACATGAGACCTTATCTCAAACAAAACCAAAAACATAAATAAAATACAAATAGAAGTGAGTGGGTCTGAAGGTCCATTAAGAAGGGCCTGTCAGCCGGGCGGTGGTGGTGCACGCCTTTAATCCCAGCACTTGGGAGGCAGAGGCAGGCGGATCTTTGTGAGTTCGAGACCAGCCTGGTCTACAAGAGCTAGTTCCAGGACAGGCTCCAAAACCACAGAGAAACCCTGTCTCGAAAAACTTAAAAAAAAAAAAAAAAAAAAAAAGAAGGGCCTGTCAGATAAGTAAGCCTGGTGTGATGGTTGCTTAATAATTTCTGTGAGTTGAGTGTGGTGGTGCAGATGTAATCCTAGTATTAGAGGTAGAAGCAGGAGGATCAGTAGTTCAAGGCGAGCCTCAGCTATGTGAGACCCTCTCTTAAGCAAAACAGACAGGGCTGGCAGAATGACTTAGCAGGTAAAGGTGCTTGCCACCAAGCCTGATGGCCTCAGTTTGACCAGTGGGATCCCTGGTAGGAGAGGCAGACTGCCAGTGTTGTTCTCTGACCTCACACGCCCTATGGTGCACTCTCAGACTGCTCCCTCCCCAGCAATGCATGCGTGGTCTTTAAAACCTCAGAGCGGTGTGAGGAATGAGTCATATGTCAGACATGTAGCAACAAGAATATTAGCAGGAAAAGAGAAAGTGCTGCAGTTCATAAAATGAAATGTCTGAACGCTGCCATTCAAGACTAGTTAGCATGGAAGGAAAATGAGAACAGATGGGTTAGATGACAGCTGTCCAGAGTGGATAGAGGGACTGCACCCCAAGCTGAAGTGACAGGAGAGAAAGCTTCTCACATTTGTTACTCATTTATTTTATATAAAATGAGATAGCTGCTTTTTGATAGACGTGGAAGAGGTAACTTGTAACAGGTGAAAGGAAATGTTATTTTATATGATGGCTCATAAAGTAAGATGTGTACAGTTCATTTCCCCAATAAACAATAGGAGATTGAGCATGCCTAACGTCAGAATGTCACACACTTCTGGATGATTATAGGAGATTAGAATGCTTTGTCGCAGAGGACACCCAGGCCTGTGCAGCTGATCTGAGTTTGCAGGATTCTCAAACCATCCTTTGCCTGCTCCTGCCCAATCATTTTGTTTTAGACAGCTTGATGCGTTTTCTTATGGAAAAGACCTATCTTATTCTAATAGCCCTATTTCCATTTCCATTAGTGGTAAGAAAAGTTTTTAATGTATTTTGAGCTGGAGTTCTTTGAGAATATCAAACAATGAAGATGTGTGTTGTATCTTCATTCAGACTTCAAAGTGGATTCCTTCGAGAATCCAAAGCCAAGGAATATTAGTAGAAAGCATGAACTCATTTTCAAAGTTTGTTTTCTTTTAAGGAAATACTTTGCCATTCTGTTTTTTTCCTCTGTAATCCAGAAACAAGGAACTAAAATTGGTTTATTTCCTCATGCATTCCTTCTTAGGTCACAGAGAGACTTTGATGTTTTAGACAAAAGAGCCTGAGTGCAGATGGCATGCAGTTATTAACATTAGTTAATTTCCCCTCTTTTTCTTTCTTCTTCCCTCTCCTCCTCCTCCCCATCTCTAGCTTTTTCATTTGTGACATTAGGGAGAGATCCAGTTCCTTTGGTGCTCTGCCACCAAGGCATCTCCAGTCCTTTAGTTTTTGTTTTTATTTTTCTGTATGCATTATTTTTTGTTTTCAAAAGGAAGGCAGTAGACTCTAGTTAGTGTCTGTTGTAAATTATGATTATTTTAAATATCTAGCCATAGGATTATTTGGTATTGTCTTAGGAGGATTTTTATTGCTATGAAGAGACACCATGAGCACGGCAACTCTTACAAAGAAACCATTTAATTGAGGTGGCTCACTTACAGTTTCAGAGGTTCAGTCAGTTGTCGTCATGGTGGGGAGCATGGCAGCACACAGGCAGATGTGGTGCTGGAGCTGAGAGTGCTGCATCTTGACTCAGGGGCCACAGGAAGTCCACTGACTGTCACACTGAGTGAAGCTTGAGGAAAAAGACCTCAAAACCCATCCCACAAAAGGTGTGGCCCAGATTAAAGGTCTGGATTAAAGGCACTTGTCATCCTGCCTCCTCCAACAAGACCAAACTTCCTCCAAGGCCACACCTCCTAATAGTGCCACTCCTAATCCCCCATAATATTATGGGGACCAAATACATTCAGACTACCACAGGTATAGTTTACAATGCCTCTTTTTGTATTGGAGTTTGGTGACTTTCATAAGGTAGCTCATAGTTTTTAAGTTATTATTTTGCCAGATGTGATCACTCACCCATAATTTCAGCACTTGGGGGATCGAGGCAGGAGGATTGCCATGGGTGGAAACCAGCCTGTGTGGCAGCATGAGACCCTGGCTCAGAAAGAGCAACAATGAAAATTTTTTTCAAATACACAATAAAGTGTTTGGTGCAAAATGTAAAAAGTATAGAAATAAACCTGGTGTCAGTGGTGAACACCTTTAATCCCAGCATTTGGGAGGCAGAGGCAGGCAAATCTGAGTTCAAGGCCAACCTGGTCTAAAGAACAAGTTATAGGACAACCAGAGCTACACAGAGAAACCCTGTCATGACCCTTCCCTCCTCCCCCCCCAAAAAAAAGAGAAAGAAAAAAGTGCAGAAATACTAGAATCAAAGATAATAACTCTTCCCTCACCTGCCCTAATCACTAAGTTCCCTTAAGTGACTGTTACTAGTTTGTGTCTTTTTTCCCAGAGACTCTGTAAGTCATAGGTGTATGTGTGTTGACTTAAATTTTGGTAATTGGTGCATTAACAGTTTTTAGATTAGTCTTTGTTGAATTGTTTTTAGCATTTTGTAGCCACAAATAATTAAAAACCCAGAGATGGGTATTGTCATTCAACCTGAAGATCAGAAAAGCAAAGCAGCCAGCCACTAGAGAGCTCTTACCTCTATGAAATCTTCAGACTGAAAGAGAGCGAGTTCCTGCCTCATCCCGCCTTATATTCCTCTGTAGTACTGGGATTAAGGGCATGCACCACCACTGCTTGGTTTCTATGGCTGCCTAGTGTGGCTGCTGGGATTAAAGCTGTGTGCCATCATTGCCTGGCCTGTATGGCTGACTTGTGTGGCTGTTTGTGTTCTATCTTCAGGCAAGCCGTATTTATTAAAACACAGATGAAATATCACTACAGTATTTTTTGTTATAGTTAATTGTGTGAATTTCTGAATACATATGTTTCCCACATGGTTATTTTCACATAACAACTTTTTCTCCTCCCACTTGTATGAAATTTACATACAGTAGCTTGGAAATTTCTAGCAGGAGTTGATGTCTTAGCATCGAGAGAAGGAAATAACCACAACCATGTGTCTGCATTAACATTTTCAGTGGTTGAACATAAAATATAAGAATTCCAAGTTTTATGTTTTTCATGTTTTGTTCTTTGCATTCAAGGTTTTGGTGCCTCTAGTTTTGCTACAACAAATGCTTTTGGAATTGACACGACGCGGTCAAGAGCCCCTGAGCACACTGCTGCAGTTTGGCGTGACCTATCTGGAGGATCATGCAGCAGAGTTCATCGTGCAGCAAGGTGGCTGGGTATGAGCTTCTTAAAAAACGGTTTTTCTTTAATATAATTAAGACTTTTTAAAAGTTTTAGATATTTTTTATTTGCTGGGAAATCAACCTGGTGATGTTCACGGCAGGAAAGTCTCTACTGCCGAGTTACATCCCCAGCCCAGGCCATTCATGGGTTTGTTTTGCCCTGAACAGTGTAGGTTTTTGTTAGTTCCGGACGACGAGCAGTAGAAAGGCTGTTCGTACCATTTTAAGTTACCTGGATTTTACTTAAACTGATATGTGGTACTTTTAAATAGTTATTGGTCATGAAACATTTCATGCTAACAAAGAACATCAAAATAACTAAGAGGTGAGGAACAGTAAGATGTGTCTGTGGAAAGGATACAGTTAATGCTTTAGGGGACAGCGTGAGATTGCTAGGGACTGAAGTCAGACCACATGTGTTAGCAAGTTCTGTACCATTTAGCTATATCCCCAGCCCACACAGCTGCCATTTTTGAATTTCTTTATATTCTTCTCCTGGGTTTTGATATGTTTCTATTATCTGTTACTTCATAAGGCTAACAGATTTCCTGAACTTTTTTTAAGCTTTATATTTTTTGTTATTAAAGATTTATTTATTTATTGTGTATATAGTGTTCTCTCTGCATGTTTGCCTGAATGCCAGAAGAGGGCATCAGATCTCACAATTGGTGGTTATGATGTCTTTATAGGCAGTTGTGAGTTGCCATGTGGTTGCTGGGAATTGGAATTCAGGAAGAACAGTCAGAGCCTTCTCTCCAGCTCCATTTTTTTTCTGTTATTTTTAATTATGTGTATGTGTTTGTATGTAGGTATGCTCGGGAGTGCAGATGCCCACGGGGGCTAGAGGTGCTGGGTCCCTCTAGAGCTGGCGTTATAGGTAGTTGTGAGCCGTCTGATGTGCTGGGAATTGAACTCTGGTCCTCTGGAAGAGCGGTGCATGCTTTTACCCCTGGGCCATCTCTCCAGCCCAGATTTTCTGAATTTTTAAAATCATAGTTTCCATGCGTGTATATCCTTAGGCAGTAATTATTTTGCCTGACTTTTGTGTATAGTATCACACGCTGTATATTTTTCTGTAGCATGCCTTTTTCACTCAGTGTTGTAGTCATTGTTTCTTAGCCTTTTTTTTCATTATTATTTTGCTAGTGGTTCTTTTTAATCAGGTTTCTTACTCCATAGTTTTAAAACATAGTTGGAGTTTCTTCAAAGCAAACGTTTACAGTCAAACGTAGTGACACAGCCTTTAATCCCAGCACTTGGGAGGCAGAGGCAGGCACATCTCTGTGAATTCAGGGCCAGCCTGGTCTACAGAGCGATTTCCAGGACAGGCTACAAAGCTACACAAAGAAACTTTGTCTTGAAGAACCAAAAAAAAATTCAGTTTCAGATTACACAGAAAAATTATTGTAAACTTTCATCAATGTCTGTCGTAGATTTTTCTGAATGATATTAATCTCTTATTCTTTCCCCTGATTTGAAGATTCTTGTTACAATTTTAAAGAGTAGCAGCCATGAAAAGGATTACTTATGTTTACTCTAGGATAAGGATTTTCTTGGAAGCATTTAGGGTAAGGGTTTCTTAGAACAGTTTTATGCTGTAAAAATTGATCTGAAGCCAAGTAGGTTGGTTGCAACTAAGTCAGCATAGTTCTGTAAATCTGGGAATTCTGTCTATTCAGGTATGGGTGTTTATTATGCTGGGTTCTGGGTTGATCCCCACGTTCTCTTCAGTGCTAGAGATGAAAGCTGGGGTCTCGCTACATGCTGCACAAGAGCTCTTACCTCTCGGCTACAGTCCCATCCACAGCTGGCTTCTGAGATGTGTTCTTGTGGGTCTTGGCATCATCCTTTTGAACATTAATCCGCTTCTCTAGAAGGGCTTTTCACACTCAGTCTTCTTAGTTAGTTAGCAGGGACTAAAGCAGCATTTGCGAGGGTCCTGTTTGAGCATTAGAAAGAAGTCAGTTACCTGTTCGCATCTCATAAACTGAATACCTGAGCGACGATGTATGTATGTCTGAGAGTGAATGATAAAGGTTTAGTGATAAAGTTTAGAGGAGGTGCTTTTCTGGATGGATTTACCGGTGAGGATGGGCTTTGGAATTCTGTCCACTCATCCTCAGATGGAAAAATGAAACCCATAGGTGCTTAGGTCACCAGTCATGACACAAAAGGTAAAAATTTATACCAGATGCAGCAGTTACAAATAATTTGTAACTGATATGAGAAAAAAATCCAAAAAACTTGAAACAAAATAAGCGGAATATTAGACATCTGGAAGCAAGCAGTATACAGTTTTAATTAATTTTATTTTTGTCACATGTAGCCAGACTTGCCTTGAACTTACTGTGTAGCTGAACTCTTAAACTGCCTTGAGCTCCTGATTCTTCTTTTTCATCTTCCAAGTGCTAGAATTACAAGCCTACACCACCACACTTAGTTTATACTGCTCTGGGCATCAAATTCAGGGCTTCATTCATGGTAGGCAATCAGTCACTCAACTGAGCTGCATTCCCAACCCATAAAATGGTTCTTTTAATAATTGCTAGGTCAGTTTTCTTCACCTAACTCCTAAGCAGGGTCATATTTTATTTTACATGAGTTTAAACATATTTCCTTTATGTCCTTATCTGGTTTCATATATATGTATGCTTGAAGAAGCGTAACTTGTTTTCTCTACTTCTAGCCATTAAACATAAACTTGAGGCCCTGTGATATAATGGACAGGTGTGAGGGTAGACGTTGGACTGTAGCTGCTAAGTTATAGCAGGAGGTCCTCATAGAGACAAGCTTAGGTGATGGGGATGGAACAAATACTTTTGGAACCACTTCAAACAAAAAGAATGACCACTGAAGTTCTTCCCAAGGGGGCCTGTCTACATAGACAGCTGTTCTGGGCTACCTGAGCTCAGCAAAGTAGAGTGAAATAAGATTTCTCTGTATAACAGTCCTGGCTGTCCTGGAACTCACTTTGTACACCAGGCTGGCCTCGATCTCACTGAGATCTGCCTGCCTCGGCCTCCCAAGTGCTGGGATTAAAGGGGTGCGCCACTACTGCCCAGCTAAGAGGTCCTATCTTTTATTTGATTTGATTTTTGATTTTGAGTCAAGATCTCTCTGTAGTTCTGGCTGTCCTGGAACCCATCATGTAGACCAGGCTGGCTTCAAGCTCCAGAGGTCCTCCTGTGTCTCTGCCTTCTGAGTGCTGGCATCAAAGTTATGTGCCACTGTGCCCGGCTTGAGAGTTTATATCCTGAAACTCCTGGGCAGCAAGGTTTGGGAGTTCTAACACAATACTCACAGGAGGCTGTGGGTGTGGAGTTGTAGGGGCTTTATAGGCTCCTCATAGAGTACCTAGAACACAAGCAAGAAAAAATAGGGCTGTAAGATGATGGTTCTAGAGGGTCAGAATATAGTTTAAGGACAGAGTGCCTGGTTGGCATGCACACAGCCCTGGGTTCCATGCCTAGTGCTGCAAAAGAAAGAGAGAAAGAAGAAAATGCCCCTAAGAAGAGGGAGGACATCTTGGCTTACTTCATTTGATAGTATTGCTCCTTTAAATAATTTATGTTTGGTTTGAGAGTAAACACAGTTGAGCTCAGGAAGGATAGTGTGTCTTCTAAATATTGCATTGCCCTCTTGGCTTTTTCACTGGAGAGTCAGGTAATTAGCAGACTCCATTTGAACCGAGCCTCTATCTGATGGCTAGCTAATCCGTTAGAGGCAGGTTTTCTGCTCTGAGATATCGATGGACTGATTGTGAGAGGAGCTGTAATGGAGGCAGGGAGTTGAACTGAGTTCCCAAGAGAGTCGTGGTCTTTGTTAGACTGATAGCAGTGAGGGCTGCTACATTAGTTACGAGCTGACAAAGGATTCCAGACAGACATGACATTTTACTTTCATTTATCCACACTTTCCCTTTTTTTGGCGCCAGGCCTGAAACTCAGGACCTTTGTGAGCAGAAAAGCTCCACCACTGTCTGGGTCCCACATCCCCAGCGCCCTCTCTGTTGCTTTTTGGAGACAGGGTCTCAAAAGACAACTAGTTGTTCATCAACTCTTAGTCTTCCTGCCTTCACCTGTGGCTGGGATGAGCTTTGCCATCACACCATTTCCAGACTAGCTGGTAGGCCGATAGGAGTCATTGTGTTAGAGAGAAGCGGTTAGGGGCCTGCAAGATGTCTCAGATGCCTAGGACACTCCATAAAGCCTGATGACTCAACTTCAGTCCCTAGCACCCACAGAGTGGGAGGAGAGAACTCCAGCACATTGTCCTCTGACCTCCGTGCATGTGCCGGGGTGTGCATACCCAATTAATAAATAAGTGTAAAAATTCTTAAGAAAACAGTGGTTACTTTTATTAGAATAATAGCAGAAAATGTTCAGAGAAAGAAAAACTTGCATTTAGATATATTATGATACATTTGGAAGCTGTTCCTGGTGTTTTACACCTTTAATCCCAACACAGAGACAGACCAGGCAGATCTCTGTGAGTTCAAGGCTAACCTGGTCTGCATAGCCAGTTCCTCCAGGCCTGCCAGGGCTACACTGTGAGATGGTCTCAAAGAAAAGAAAAATAGATACATTTAGGTGGGAGATGGTACAATTCCTATAAACCCAACACTCAGAAGTCTGAGGCAGGAGGATTTCAAGTTCAGGGTCAGCCTGGACTATGTGTTCTAGGCCATTTCAGACTAAGTAGCAAATCTCTGTCTTAAACAAAACAGAAGCTAGATGGTGGTGGCAGCACACCTTTAATCCCAGCATATGGGAGGCAGAGACAGGTTGATCTCTGTGAGTTCAAGGCCAGCCTGGTCTACAAAGTGAGTTTCTGGACAGCCAGGGCTGTTACACAGAGTGATTCTGTCTTAAAAACAAAAAACCAAAACAGAGCCCAGTCTGAACTGATCACGTAGCTCTGCGGACAAACTGTCTCTGCCTACAATAGCAAGGATGTACTTGTTAGAAACGTAGATCTCCTGAGGAGAGGTGTTGACTGAAACTGGTCAGGATGTTTGCTTCCTTCCTTTGTAATTTGGAGGATGTCTTATAGAGATGTTATTTCATGGCCTACCTGACTGCTAGCATACAGGTAGATGCGGAGGTGACCCATGCACCTGGTTGCCTAGGAGACAGCCTAATGTGTTTTCCCTCTCAATTGATGTGATAATATATAAGGTGTTTGGAGAATAAACAAGGGATCTTTTTGGAGAGAGATCTTGCCTGTGAAAGACGACCGTGTAAGTTGTGTCTGATTATTCCTCGCGACTCCGTTCCAGCCGAGTTAGGAAATCTGTGTTGGACCCACACAGGCTCTGACAGATTCTGTAGCTGTAGTTGGTTGTGAGCTGCCTTGTGGGTGCTGGGAATCAATCCCTGGTCCTCTGGAAGAGCAGTGAGCACTCTAATCACTGAGCTATCTTTCCATTCCTCTCAGCTGCTGGCCTGGGCTACCTGAGACCTTGTCTTAAAAGCAACAACAAAACAAAACAAAGGAGATACACACTTAGGAATACATTAAGATCCGTGTTGTGCTTAAGGCGCAGCTAGATGATAACATGAGAGGAAAGAGAAATGCGGTAGAATTGGGGCTGTCTCGCAGCGGTTGACCTCTGACTGCCCGTAAATTCCATGAGTTCTGCCACTGGTGGTTGTTTTCTTGGTCGTAAAGGGCTTTTTGTGACATTCATTATTGATGAAGGTTGGGAATTGTTGCTTGGCTTTACATTACCATCATGCTAATGGAGGCATATTGAGTTTGAAAGAGTTCCCACAGGAGTGGAGCTGGGGACGCCTGGGACCAGGATCCATATGAGGAATGGCAGTAAGGGGAGACTTGTCTCGAAGCTAAATAGTAACTCTGTTGGGCCTGGGGTGCGTGCAGCTCTGGCCGAGTGCATGTGTTCCTCTCTGAGTCCTGAGTTCCACACTCAGCACAGCTAAAGAGCTCCATTTTAGCACTGCAGAAAGTTACCACAGTGCTTGGTTGTCCCTGGTTTCTTCAGGCTCAATCTAATTGTAAGCTAACTGGTTATTTGAATACCTGTATAGCTGTCTTATTTAAGAAGAAAAAAGGCTGGACCACTGCAGTCTGCTACAGACAATAGAAGTATTATGTCATCAATTTCAAAATATATATTATTGATTATTTTATATGCATGGAGGTAAGGGACACCTCACAGGAATTAATTCTAGTCTGTCATGGCTGAACTTTCTATCCCTCGTGCAGAGTAAATTGTTTGCTCGTCCCTGCCTGCCTTTTATAGTTCTGTGCTTTGGTTAGACTGCATCTTTTTTGATGGCCTTTGCTGCCAGAATTTCATGATTTTTCTGCCATCACCTTGCCTTTTCACACCCAGAAAAAATTCTCCTCTGAACTCTCACTAGCACTTGGTACATG
The DNA here is from genome assembly GCF_018167655.1 of Microtus oregoni. NCBI lineage: Eukaryota > Metazoa > Chordata > Mammalia > Rodentia > Cricetidae > Microtus > Microtus oregoni. Next base: position 61,981,204 of record NW_024543061.1, read on the forward strand.
ACTATGTTTCTGTATTTACTAAGTGACAGATTCCCAGAGTACACAATCTTGTTCTCATTTTTTTCTGTGTTTTGAGTTAATTGACTGTATGATGCACAGTGGAGTTGCCAAAATTCTCCCTTTTAGCAAGGCAGTGGCGCATGCGTCTTTAATCCCAGCACTTGGGAGGCAGAGGCAGAGGCAGATGAGTCTCGGAGTTCGAGGCCAGCCTGGTCTACAGAATGAGTTTTATGACAGCCATGGCTACACAGAGAAACCCTGTCTTGAAAAAACAGAACAAAAGCTTTCCCTTTTAGCAAGGTATGGGTGCAGGTGTGTTACGCCAGCACTCAGAAGGCTGAAAGAAGCCACTAAGAAAGCTTTGACTGTGGGAGAAAGAAAAGGTGTGATCATAGTTCAGTGTACGGAAACTTTTTTTCAATTAAAAATTAAAACAAAAATGTGTTTCGGGTGGGGGAAGAAGCTGGGGTAGAAGTGCTCCTTTTTCAAAAAAGGAAAAAGAAAATCTCCTTTGCATTTGCGCTCAGATAAGTACATTCTGTTCAGAAGCTGTATAGGTGGGGAGTTTCTCCTGAAACTTGATGGTAGACAGTTATTTTTCCTAGGTTGACAGTTTTTAAAATTAATGAGTCTGCTTGTGGATTCTCCCTCTTCTTTTTTAGGGCACTGTCTTTAGTCTTGAGTCTGAGGAGGAAGAATACCCGGGAATCATTGCAGAAGATAGTAATGACATTTATATCCTGCCTAGTGACAACTCCGGACAGGTCAGTCCCCCGGAGTCCCCAACGGTGACCACATCTTGGCAGTCTGAGAGCCTACCTGTCTCGCTGTCTGCTAGCCAGAGTTGGCACACAGAAAGCCTCCCGGTCTCTCTCGGGCCTGAGTCCTGGCAGCAGATTGCCATGGACCCGGAAGAAGTGAAGAGCTTGGACAGTAGCGGGGCTGGGGAGAAGAGCGAGAACAACTCCTCTAACTCCGACATCGTGCACGTGGAGAAAGAGGAGGTGCCAGAGGAGGCGTTCCCGGAAGCTGCCGCTCCCTTGCTCCCACAGATCACCACCAAGGAAGCCTCCGAAATGAGAGTTGAGAAAGCCAGCCCCACTCCATCTGTGTTTGTGGAGTTTGGTGAGGAGGAGCTGGAAGCAGCATCGGCAGCAAGACCTGCTGCCTTGGAGGGGGCGGAGTCGGCCGTCCAGCTGAGTGCAGAGGGGGCTGGGGGCAGGAAAGAGAGCCACACTGGGGAGGCCGTTGCTGCCGGGGTAGCCAAGAGTGCCATGCCCATTGAGGGCAAGGCTGTACTGCTATTTGGAGGGGCTGCTGCAGTGGCCATCCTAGCTGTGGCAGTGGGAGTTGCATTGGCTCTAAGGAAGAAGTAACAGCTTTTCAGACGAGAAAGCAGACAAAAGGACCTGTGGCTTTAGTTGTATTCACTGGAACATAGACTGCCAACGGCTGGCTGGGCACTGGCAGGACACTGGGGGAGCTGGCTTGACACAGAGTGTTCACACTGGCCTGGTTGTCATCCTGAGGGCCTTGGTGCACACCATATTCGGCAGGGTAAGAGTGCAGTTCCCGTCTAGGACAGGCCTGAGCACCCTTACCTCTCAGTAATTCTCTGTAGGAGGCTGCCCTGTGCGCGTAATGATCTGAAACAGCCCTGGCTTCCATCTAGACGCCAGTGGCACCCCACTCTAGGAAGGACAGCCAAAAATGTCTCCTACTTTGCCAAATGTCCACTGTGGGCAAAGTCATTCCCTGTTGAGGGCCACTGCTTTAAGGGATAGGGTTCAATTAAGAGAATGTGGGGGAGGAAGCTGCAGCTGGGGACAGCCAGCTGTTCATCCTAGACGAGAAAGCAGTTTCTCGTCTTTGCCGGTTTCCCATTCTGCAGTGTGAGGTGCTCTTCCATTGCACCACCTCTCAGGTACTGCAGCACAGTGTGGCTCACCCTGCACCCTTCCCACCCAGCAAACCCCCGAAGCCTCCCTGGCTCCATCTTTCAAAGATGCTGCTGCTAGGAACTGCTTAAAAGATAAATACCCAGGCCAGGTGTGGTGGCACCATCTGTAATCCCAGTATATAGGAAGCAGAGGCAAGGAGATTTAGCACGAGTTCAAAGCTAGCCTGGTGTACATACTGAGTTTGAGACCAGCCAGGACTGCATGCTGAAACCTTGTTCCAAGAGATTAATGTGTTAGAGCTGTATAGGAGACTTAAGGTGCCCTAGTCTGATTGCCAGTGCAGGCTACAGGCTGTGGTCATTGTTCTTAGAGGCAGGAAGGCAGTCTACACAGCCTGTCCAGGTCTGCTGGACCTCTTACACATGTGGCCAACCACCCCACGTGTCCATGACACCTGATGGCATTTGCATCATCTAGGACCCTGGGTTAGTGTTTCCCAGTACCTGACCTTGGTCTTTGGAACACCATCAGCTTCCCTGGGGGTCTCCTGCCATGTAGAAAGCAGTGTCATTGTTTGGCTACAGAAAGTTGGAGCATAACCCTTATTCAATGTAAATCATTGAAATAAATGATAAAATTTTATCATTTACTATTAGGTATCACTTGTGAAAAGTGGGACAGAAACTTGAATTTAAGACCAAGACTGCTGCTCAGGTGCTGTTTGGTCTTCAGAGTTCAAGAGGAGACCCCTTGGCCTGAACTCTGGTCAACCCAACCCTAGGGTGACAGACCAAGAGGCCCTATGCACTCACTCACCTGTACTTAGTGGGACTCAGCAGGGTCTTCTGTCATTTGGCTGACCCCATCCCTCAAGGAGGGGTGGAACCTGACCCTGTCATGCCTGGGGGCCACAGTGCCACCTGCAAGGCTCACGTGCTTGGTAAGAAGTCTTCTCAGATTTAACTTAGTCATGTAACATTACACTTCTTAGATTCTGAAATTTATAATAAAAATAATTTTAACTACTCTGATCACCAAGAGCTGATGTTTTAAATATGCTTGATTTTTAAAAATTATTTTGTAAAGAAAACTATCCCTTAAAAAGTACTTGAAAGAGCGGATCAGGAAGAGATTTGAGCATGTTTGTGTCCTGTCGCTATGTCGCACTGTGATGCCCGTTGCTGTCCTGTGGGTGTAAGGGCTCTAGTGTGACCAGAGGTGGTGGGAGTATGTCCTGGTTCTCACAGCTCAGAGACTGGTGGGTTGCCTTACCTTGATTTTTATTTTTTTTTCAAAAGAGTTTTCTTCCAGCGTTAACCCTTTGGAACTTTGGGTTCTCACTGGTGTAGCCCATTTAAGGGCTCACTGCCACATCCAGGTGGGAGTGGCTAAGAAGTCTATTATAGGATGGTTGTATCTGCTCTCCACCAAGGCAGGGACAGGGAAGACGTGGTACTGTGCTAACTGCTTGTTGCTGTGTTTTACTACCCCATGAACACTAACCTGGTTTGCCCAACTATCTTTTTCTGGGTGATGGTAAGTAGGTGACTTCCCATTGGTTCTCTCTACACGGAATCTCATTCCTGGGAGATAGGCATGTTGTATTTCACTGCCCTCTGCTTGGCAATGGGACAGAGTAGCCACCACAAGTGTTGCTGTACTTCCTAGGTTTGCCGTTGCTCTAAATGGATAAAAATAAATAGGCAGTCTACCCATGTAGCCTAGGCTGGTCTTGAACTTGTAGTCCAGCCTCAGGACTGAGATTATAAGCATGTGTCACCACACCTGGTCTTTCTGTCACATTAAAATTAATTCTCAAGTCCTTCTGGGGACTGACAGGAGGCTGTTCTTGCCCCTGGACTAAAGATTCAGCACGTATTCAGCCTGACTGGGGCGCACAGCATCAGAATCGAGTCCCCACAGCTCTGCTGTTGCTCGTGAACCAGAGTTTTACTAGTTCTGGAGATTGTCGCCTGTGTGTGCACCTCAGCCCTTCCTAGAATTCTTAACTGCTCCATTCTGCGAAACGATTGGTGCTCACTTAGCCAAAATCAGTGAGGTTTTCCTGACAGACACACCAGGACTAAAGAATACCAACTTAATCTTCTGTACTGACGTGGCAAATCTGAGTCGAGTGCCTTAGCAGGAGGGCCTTGCATGATCATCACTGCCTCTAGAAGGTGGTCTAGATCAGCGGTTCTCAACCAGTGGGCCGACACCCCTTGGGGAGGGGTGTTTATCAGCTGTCCTGCATACCAGGGGTTTACAATTCCTCTCAGTAGTAAAATTAGTTATGAAGTAGCAGCAGAATAATTTTATGGTTGGAGGTCTCCTCACAATACGCAGTGTCACGGCAGTGGGAAGGTTGAGAATCACTGCTCTAGAAAAACATGCCTGTTTGGGTTCACATGTACCTCACCCAGAGCATCCCCGCCCCTCCTGCCTGTGCCCAGTCCCTTCAGGTATCATTTGTCCCAGGGAGAGTGAGGTTCTCTGAGCCTGGTTCTTGGAATCACAGCTGCCACTGCTTGTCTTGGCCTCTGTGCTAAGTTCCCCAGTCAGAGAACACAGTGTCTGCACTGCCTTTTGCTCTGAAGGGGAGATGTGGGCATTGAGCTTTTAAGAGCTACTTATAGAAACTATGCTTTATAGCTAAGAAAAAGTCCTTTCCTTACTCTTATTTTAGGTCTTCATGAGCTCTCTGCTCACTAGTATGATCAGCCTTGGTCTGTCTGTGTGTCTGTCTGTCTGTCTCTCTCTCTCTCTCTCTCTCTCACACACACACACACACGAGATCTTAGCAGCAGGACAGCACTAAGAACTTTCATTTGTGAGATGGCTATGGCCTGCCATGGTAGTATACCTTCTGAGTGAGCTTTGTGGGGGTCGCTGCCCCTTTTGCTGATATTGATTGAGCACTTAATACACACCAGAGGCTAGGGGACTTTCACTCCGTCAGGTCCTGGGAGCTGCTCACTCTAGACTTCCCATGTTAATGAGTAGGAACCCACCCAGAACTCACGGTTCATGTGGCCTAGCTTATCAGAGGCAAGGCAGCGAGTGAAAATTCCTGACTCCAGGCCCAGTGCAGCGTCCCTTTAGCCACTGGGTGAGCGCCCCAGGATCACCCTGTGGCGGGTCTTGATGTTCAGTAGCTGTATTTAATGTGTGTTTCCATAAACAAAGCCGGACTGTCGGACACAGCTGTCATCCCAGGCATGCAGTGTGACAGATGAAGGCAGCCACTTGACACCTCTCTCCCCTTGGCCGTTTTTGATCCCTCTGGTCCTTTCCCCTGTGGTGACCATCAGTCCAGGGTGGGCATATTGAGGGATATGGGGACACCTAGAGGATTTTGACACTCAGACTCAGGAATGACCAGACAGTCTTGCATCTTGCTCACCTGACAAGAGTGCTTCCCAGTGAGATCCTGCCACAGAACTGCTGCGTCCATCAGAACCGACTCTGGTTCTACAGCCGCAGAGCTGGAAGCTGTTGTTAAAAGATGAACACGCTGCCGTCTTCACACAGCCCCCCACCGAGCCCCAGCTCGGCTCGCCCCACTTTGCCCTTCCCACACTCATGTTTACACGAGGCCCCAGCCCCTCAGCTGCTTCAGTGTCGCTCAGGGCAGAACTGTCTCAGGGACACTTGGCCGGGCCACGGCCCAAGTCGGAGCAGCCAGCTCGGGATCCTCCCGTTTTCTCCTCTAAGAGGGTGTCAGACCTGCTTCTGGGTGTATCCCTCCAGCAAACACTTTGACATGAAAAGCTATTCATTTGTCTATATATGTGTGTGGATGCATGTCACAGTTCTCTCCTTTCACCATGGGGGTCCCCACATTTGGTGGAAGGCACCTTTACCCATGGCTATCTTGCAGGACCACGTTTTGTCATTCTGAGATGACAGGTTTGTGGAGGCCTTTCCCAGGATGTGAGCTATACCTTCCCTTAGTGAGGTCTGGTACCGTGTACATGGACCATTTGTTGGCCAGCACAAAAGGAAAAGAAACATTTTTTCCCCCCCTGAACCTGTATTTTCCCTGCTCTTGTAATCTGTCTTTCTTCCTTCATATTAAAAGTGCCTCTTTCTCCTAACCCCTTGATTGAGCTCAGTTTGTTACTGACTCTAGTTCTTGGCGCCCCCCCCCCCCAAAGTACCGGAATGGTAATTATTAACACAGCAGAGTCAGGCAGACATAACTGTTATGTCTGTCCAGTGTGGATGAAGTCCTGGGTTCCATTCCAGCACCGCATGAACTGGGCATGGAACACATACCTGTAATCCCAGCACTCAGGGGAAGGAAGACAGTATTCATGGCCATACGTGGCTAAGAGTTAAAGTTCAGCCTTTAATACATGGGATCCTATCTTTTAAAAAGAAAATTAGTATTGGGTTGTGGTGGTGATGCATGCTTTTAATTCCAGTACTTGGGAGGCAGAGGCAGGTGGACCACTGAGTTCGAGGCCAGCCTGGTCTACAGAATTAGTTCAGGACAGACAGGGCTGTTATACAGAGGAACACTGTCTCAGAAAACAACAACAACAACAAAAAAAAAAACAAAAATAAATAAAGATTAGGATAAGCATTTGATTCAGGTAGCATCATTTCCAGTGTGCTTATCAGCTCTGACTTGCTCAATTCATTACTGCGAATTGTCTTGGCTCCTTTCCCATGCTGTTGTCTACTTTGTGCCCAAGCTTCTTTCTCTATCAGGAAGTGACAAAATTCAAGTCTACAAACTGTGCTTCCAGACAGTAGCAACTTCTTGGGGGAAACTCCCTGGAGGTGACAATAAAATGAGCTTTTCTGATAACTGGTGACTCATGGTTTTGTCCGCTACTGTTGGCCTAGGAGGATTACTTCAGGTAATGTTTTGTAGTCTCTTAAAGTGCACGCATTCTTGGTTTGCCTTAGTCACGATCCTGCCATTCAAAACCACACCTGAGTTCCCAGTAGCCACAGCCAGTGAAGTCACTGTGATCCCAAACACCTGTGTTTATGCTGGGTCCTGAAGGTCAATGGGAATGCTGTGACCTCTGATGCACTAGATCACCTAGGAGATGTTGCTAAGCATTATCCTTTAGAGAAGAAAGCCTTTTATTTTGAAGAAACAAATTTCTATCACTCATATCAATTCACATACTTTTAGAACAGAATGGAAAATATTCTCTGAATTAACATCATCTCTCAGTTATACCCACACAAGGATCATGTTACTAAAGAAAAATTCCGCCAATTTCCATGATACACCAGGCCGTCATGGCTGCAATGAATTGAAGATTGGAACACTTAACAGGTAGTGGTGGCTCATGCCTGCAATTCCAGCATTAGGCAAGTTAGCAGGAGAATCACCTGTGTTTTAGGATACACAGTAAGACCTTATCTCTGAAATACAAAAGAGGGGACATTTGGCTTTGACACATGGAATCTTTCCAAAACGTTGGCCCGCTGAGAACGAATGGCAATTTTGCTTTACAACCGAGAATGTCTATCAGATGTGACTGGAAATTACCTCTGCCAACTTGATCAAGATGGTGGCCAATGCACAGGGGAGATGACGAGGCTACTGTTTGGATTACTGGCTGCTGTTTTAGATCTCTCCTGTTATTTCCGGTTGACTCTGGTATTTCATTTTCTTGTGTAAATGTGTTTCCTAGCAAACCTGATTGTAGTGACTGAGTTTGTGTGCACAACTCAAGTTTGTTCCCACTGGGATAGAAATCTTTAGAAAAACAGTCCCTTTTGAAACAGCTAAACCCTTGCATATGGGTGGGACGGGGAGGGGTAGTTTGAGAACAGAGTCATAGACTCAAACCTTATTGCCATTCAGCTTTTACAAAGGAAGGCTATGGCCGTCTGTGCACTGGGTGGAGTTCTCACTCCGGGGCCAGGCACCCCTGCTAGCACTGTCCCAAAACAGAAGCCCATCTGCAGGGCGAAGACAGCGACCCAGGCTGGCCTCTCATGAACAGTAACTTCACAGTATAAGTAAGTCTTTCTGCCTTACAACCTGCTTTTGAGTTTAATTTTCAAGTGGGAACCCGTACAGCTGATTAGACGAAAGAAACATGAAGCGGATGCAGGAGCTGGCGCAAGCCCTTCAGATACGCGCACTGGCATCTTCATTAGACTAGCTCAATGGAGGAACTGAGTCACCAGCCCAAACACTGTCCTGAGAATAGGGAGGCAGCTATTATCTGGGACCTGTCTTCTCTCCAGCGTGTGTTTCCACGGCCAAGTTTCCTCTGGAGTCTGCCAGCCACTCTTCTGCAGGTCCCTCAGTCCATCTCCTAAGGAGAGAGCAGCAGCAGTCAGTCTCAGGACTCGGTGCCCTAGAACACGAGCACCAGACTCTAGCTGTGTGTGGCTCAGCAAACCGCTGGCCTCACAGCAGAGACCTGGGCTCCATCCCCGGCACCACTGACCACATGTGGTGCGCTGTAGTCCCAGCATTCAGGACGCTGAGGTAGCAAGAGTACCTTGTATTCCGGGTCATCTTCGGATAGAGGTGGATTCTGCCCCCCCCCCAAATAAATAAACAACCCCCTCCCTTCGGCTTCACTGAGACCCTACCTCAAAAAGATAGGTAGAGCAAGACAAAAGGAGACACCTGAAAACGACCTCTGGCTTCAACAGGCACCCACACGCAAGCTCACGCTCATGCGCACACCACATACATACTTAAGCTCAGGTTTGTGACAATAAAGAGCAGCCCAAGGGAGCTGGAGCCCTTGGCCATCTTCCCTCTCACTCTGTCTCCCCACCGTGTTTGCGTCCCGCAGTAGTGTGAACCAGCCTTTGCCTCTCATCCCAACAGTCTGCAGTGTGTGTGTGGGGAGGGTGAGAGGGACTTCAGCAGGGGCTCTGGCTCTGCTGGATTCCCAACAGTCAAGAGAAGAGGGTGAGCAAGTAGGGAGGGACCACGGGACTCCACAAAAAGCCAGGGGCTGGTGTCACCGGTCCTTACATTTCTAAGCAAGTTCCTCACACAGGTGAATAAATTCTGGTTAATAAAGGTCACTGTCGTGCGGAAGACATCATGGAGTAAGGATGGTGCATGCTTGGCCACATTTCTGGCCAACAGCAAGGTCATTATCAGCATGGCCTTTTCATTCTCCATGTCTCTAGGGAAAACCGTCTTCATCTCATCCAGGGCTCTGGCCAGGCAGTTCCGTCTGTCCTGCACGTGAAAGAAGACAGTTGACAGATGTTCTTCCCTCAGAGGGAACAGACCAGGCAGCGGGAGACAAGCCTTTCAGAGGGCAGCTCTGGTGAAACAGCCAAGAGCACGGAGCAGAGGGAAGTCAGTCCCCACAGCCGTGGAGAGCGGCATGCGGCAGGCACTTGCCCCGCGTGTTTACCGAGCAGCCTGTGCACACGACAGAGGCGCTTCCTGCAGTCAGTTCTTATAGAACTGCTGTTCAGGAGGCTGCCTGAGGCTCACCTTACTGCTGTCGGCTTTAGGGGCTACGTGTTGTCTTTCCTTCAAGTGGGAAAGGCAGACAACAGACCATGAGACCTGAAGAAATGCTCAGAGGTAAAGGAGCATATACTGCTCTTCTAGAGGCCCAGTTCAGTTCCCAGCACCCATATGCAACGGCTCACGCTGGCCTGCAACTCCAGCTTGAGGACCGATACCTCTGTGCACACCTGCAAGCGTGTGCATGTACTCACACACAAGGCTCACACAAGTGTGTGCGCGTACTCACACACAAGGCTCATGCAGACACAAAATTAACTTCCATTTTTATTTTAAAGGTAGCCAGGAGGTGGTGGCACACATCTTTAACCCTAGCACTCAGGAGACAGAGGCAGTTCAAAGAGGCCAGCGTGGTCTACAGAGTGAGTTCCAGGATAGCCAGGGCTACCACAGATAAACCGTGTCTTCAAAAAACAAAATAAAACCAAAAAAGCAGCATGGAGCTGGGCGGTGGTGGCGCACGCCTTTAATCCCAGCACTCGGGAGGCAGAGGCAGGAGGATCTCTTGTGAGTTTGAGGCCAGCCTGGTCTAGAAGAGCTAGTTCCAGGACAGGAACCAAAAGCTACAGAGAAACCCTGTCTCAAAAATCAAAAAAAAAAAAAAAAGCAGCGTGGGGCAGAGATCTTCAAGTTCTGTGGCTCACATTCAAAGTCTACCCTTGGAGTTCCAAGGCTGGTCACAGATGTGTCTATGTTGGGTGACAGCCGCAGGAGAATGAGGGCAGCAGAGGGAGTGCCAACACAAAGACAGGCTGCTTAGAGGCACAACAAACACAGACGGGGTGGGCACCCACGATTTCAGCTGGAACACAAGTTCCCTCCTCCATCCCTTCCAGAGGCGGGTATTTCAGTCCCGGGGTTTGGTATTCTCTCTCTTCTTTGGGAAGGACAGTGCTGAGGATCCAGCTTTGGGTCCTTCACAGTACTGAGCAAGAGTAGAAATCTTGTCCGTTTCTGTGTGCTAATCAGAACCACAGAGCCAAGCAGAGGAGCAGGCTGCACTGCCACCCTGGGGAAAACGACATCAAGGTCTCCACTGGTGTCTTCATCTGACTCTCCAAAGCGAAGACCGAGCAGGGACCGGGCACCTTGACCCTCTTTCTGGAGGCTTCCCCCTAAGTTCTGGACTCTGACGGATGAGCTTCTAAATCTAAACTGACTGATCCTTAGAGACCATGCTGGTGGCAGTCAGGGGCAGGACTCACTTCCTCAGAGACTGGCTCTGCACAGGTGTCCTACACTCCCCAGTGCCCTAGAAGAGCTGGGGCCAGGATCACACACGTACCTCCTCTGACAGTGCTCTAGAAGAGCTGGGGGCAGGCTCACACACGTACCTCCTCTGACAGGCCGGCGTTCATGAACTGCTCTGCCAGCTGCCTCACCAGTGTGGGCTGGATTCTGTGGTCCATCTCATCGCCGACCTGGGCAAGACGTCGGGCAATGTTCTGAATGGCTGACTCCTGACTTTCAGAATCTGAACATTCAGGCAGCAAACACAAACAAGACTCAGTAATGGTCCTGTCAACAGCTTCATGCCACTTCCTACCTCCACATGTGCCCTAGTGGGGACCAGAGATGAGCCTGGGACCAGCCTGGCACTAGGGAAGGGGCTCTGTAGTTAGTGGTGTCTGAGCCCCGACTCTGCTGCACGCTGCCCAGAGACCAAGCATCCTCCAGACCTCCTCACAGAGCAGGCATGTCGTTTCCCAGTCCTCTCGTGTAAACGCCCACACACTGTCAACTGGGACTGTCCTGCCCTGCCTCCTCTCAAGTGCCCCTTCTGCAGCTTCCCGATGCTGCCCTGCCTCTCCACTGCCCAGTCCTATTGTGCGGTCTCTGCCCAGGCTGCTCCCTTTTTCACTATGTACTTCTTTCTAGTTTTGTCATCTGACACAACTGCTTATATATAAGCTTCTGAAAAACTACAATTCTGTTCAGATTAATTTATTTGTGTACGAGGGTTTTGCCTGAATGTATGTCTGTGTACCACTTATATGCCTGGTATCCATGGAGGTTAGACGAGTGATGTGGGATGCCCCTCTGGATGCTGTGAATATGTTTTAATTACCATTGGTTAATAAAGAAGCTGTTTCAGCCAAGGGCTTAGCAGAGTAAAGCCAGGAGGGAAATCCAAACAGAGGTGAATAGAGAGAGTAGGCAGAGTCAGACGCCACGTAGCTGCTGAAGGAGACAGACACTGGAACCTTACCAGTAGGCCACAGCCTCGTGGTAATACATTGATTATAACAGGTTAATTTAAGACATAAGAGTTAGTAAGAAGCCTGAGCTAATAGGCCAAACAGTGTTGTAATTAATATAGTTTCTGTATGAGTCCCAGTGGCCAGGAAATGAATAAGCAGTCTCTGTTTACAGATGAGGGCATTGGATCCCCTGGAACTAGAGTTGTGAGGCACCATGTGCAGGAGGGAACTGAACCTGGGTCCTCTGCAAGAGTAACAAGTGCTTTACTTATTGATTTATTTTTTAGATTTATTTATTTATTATGCATACAGTGTTCTGCCTGCATGTATACCTGCATGATGGTGGAAGAGGTCACCAGATCTCATTACAGATGGTTGTGAGCCACCATGTGGTTTCTGGGAATTGAACTTAGGACCCTTGAAAGAGTAACCAGTGCTCTTAACCTCTGAGCCGTCTCCCCAGCCCGTAACAAGTGCTCTTAATCACAAGTCACCTCTCCAGGTCCTGAAAAGGTAATTTTAAAATCTTTTTTTGTTTACTGTCTGACACCCAACACTAAGAACAATGCGTGAGTGGCGTATGGTTGGTGCCCAGTAAGCAAGTTCATGAGTGAATGAATGAATAAATGACAAACTTGTAAGTAGTTCTTAAAAAGTACTCAATAAATATCACTGGAGTTTTTGTTTGAACCCCACTAGCTTCTTATTTATCCCGACAGGGACATGCTCCCTCTCAGCCAGCTGCCCAGCTCTCGCTCACAATGCAGGCTCACCCTGTATCTCAGAACCAGGAACTGGCTACAGTAAGCTGGGTCCTCAGGGGACTCAATCGCTCTAGCACTCAGCACACGCCTGGCCCTTGCTCGGCCGATGCTCATCAAATGACCAGCACACAGCTCTCCCACGGCCTTTCCAGGGCTCACTCACTTTGGCTTAAGGCACAGTTCCCTGTGATTTAATGTCACTATTCCTCCTGCTCACTCATTTGTGAAGCTCCTACTCTGCCCCTCTTCCAAGTCCAATCAGACTTCTCCAAAGCCTCAGTGAGACCAAGGGTTAGCCCCGGCATCACTTTCGCTGACATCCTTAGGGCTCAGCCAGGCTTTGACATCGGAAGGCGTGGGCTGAGCTAGAAAGAAGCAGGGGAAGGACTCACACAAGTTTCAGGCTGGCCAGGGTAACACAGTGAGACCCTGTCTCAAAAAATTAATGAAGGCAGGGGAGGGAGAGGCTAAACCAGCTACCATTCTCCTCACAACCCTCAAGGGCAGCACAGCCTCTGTGCTAAGATCAGGGAAGCTGAGCTTAGCAACAGGTACCAAGTGTAGTGTGAGAGGTTGGCTATCTTTTGTTTGCTTGACTGCTTGCTTGCCAGTGACAAACCCAGAGCCATTCTCTACCTCTGACTTACATCTCCAGCCCCTGGCCTGCAGGGTGGGAAAGTCCCAGTCTAGGGCTTGGAGGTCCTGGGAGGCCTACAGAGCAGTGATTCCAACCAGGATTAAAAATCAACTGAGGGCCGGGCGGTGGTGGCGCACGCCTTTAATCCCAGCACTCGGGAGGCAGAGGCAGGCGGATCTCTGTGAGTTCGAGGCCAGCCTGGTCTACAAGAGCTAGTTCCAGGACAGGAACCAAAAGCTACGGAGAAACCCTGTCTCGAAAAATCAAAAAAAAAAAAAAAAAAAATCAACTGAGGGTCAGTGAGTTGGCTCAGAGGCACTTGCTGCCAAGCCTGACAACCTGAGTTCGAACCCCGGGACATACACGGTGGAAGGAATGAGCCAACTCTGACTCTACCCGTATGCTAGGGCATGTGCACACCCCCACACCCAGACAGACACGAATTAAAAAACAAAAACCAAAAAAACCCAAATCACCCAGCAGTCTCCAGCCCAGGAACACACTGGTAGAGCAGAGCCCAGGGCTGAGGTCAGGGAAGGACAAAGTCTAGATGTGGCCCAAGGGATATGGGTTCAGCAGGGGGCGACAGCTTGGCTCAGTCCTGCTCCTGAAGCCCCAGCAGTTTGATTTGAGGCTGCTTAGTCTGCTGTGCCTTGGTTTCCTTATCTGGAAATGAGGGCCAGAATACCTCAGTGCTCCAGTCTTTAAGGTCATCTATCACATATGTTGTTAAGGTCATATATCACATAGGTTTCATAAAGGATGCAAAAATGACCATAAAGGCAGGAGTTTTTGCTGGACTGAGAGTTCAGCTAGCCCACACAAGGTCTTGTGCGGCTGTGTTAGAGTCGCTTGGAGGCCGGGACTAGACTAGTGATGTCCCAGACCTCCCAGATCTGAATGGCAGGAGGAATGACTTTGAAATTCCACAAACTGAAATAGTGGCACCTCTGGGTTACAAAATCTCCTCCACCTTCCAGTCTTTGGCTGCACTGTAACAGCTAGGGACTTATAGTAAAAAAAACAGGTCCCATTGTTGATCCAGAGAGGAGACTTGGGTCCACACCTGAAGAGAACTCAGGACTCATCAGAAGGAGAAACTTTCTAATTAGTCCCAAAACAGAGGGTAATGAGTTTTGGACCTGAGAGGGCACAATCAAGCACAGATCACAAGATGAGTCACATGACATGCACACATATAAGAACCTGACAATGCAGGGTTGGAGGCTGAGCCCCAAAGCCCCCTGTAACCTTTGTGGAGATCAGTAAAGCTTAGATGTGGGGTGAAGGGATTAGAATCCAGGCACACCTAGGCCCTGCCCCTTGGGAACCTGGCACAGTGCAATCACCCCTCTGCGCACGGCAAGCCATACCGACTGTACACAGGTACAAAGGTCCCCTTAAGAGACAAGTCCCGCTTGCAGGGAAGGGGGAGGGGTTACAACTCATGGGCAGGTGCCATCTTGGCTAAGGGCAGGCCGGATATCTTAACTGCCATCTTTACTAAGGATAGCCATGTGGCCAGTCACCCCTGTGCTACCCAGGGTGGGTGGCAACTGGGACAGGGAGGAGCCACAGACTTATGTGGCTCTGCCCCAACTAAGTGGTGCCTGCAACGGCCTGCCCCACATCCCCTCCACCCCAGGAGAGCAGTTACATGACCTGTCGCCAGCTGCCTTTACGCCTTGTCTGGTCTTATCTTTTACTTATATCTCTGTCCTTAATTTCCTGTTACAATGACTATGTGGTGTGTTTGTGTGATGGTACACCTTGACAGGGCCTGTTGAGGTGTTCATTTGACACAGGGACCCCACCTATACACCTGCTGCCTGCTAACTCTCTTGCTCAGTATACATGTGACTTTTGATTTAACTTTATGTGAGTCGGGCAGTGGTGGCGTGTGCCTTTAATCCCAGCACTCAGGAGGCAGAGGTAGGCGAATCTCTGTGAGTTCAAGGCCAGCCTGGTCTACAGAGGTAGTTTTAGGACAGGCTTCAAAGCTACATAGAGAAACCCTGTCTCAAAAAACCAAAATACTAAAACAAAACAAAACAAAAAAACCTTTATGTGAGTATAAGCTAGCTTTAACTCTGTGTTTGTATACATGTGTGTATTCTATTACAAATTTTTTTTTCTTTCTTTGTCCTTCGCAAGTCTAAATCTGACCTGTTAAGTTAAAACCAGTTATAGTCAAGCTGGAGGACTCTGGATAAAACATCACTCCACAACCTCTCAGCGTGGATCCAGCTCTCCAGGCAGATCCTATTCTGTAGTCATAACTCAGATATACCCAACAGACAGCCCTCGATCAGAGAACTTGGAAATATGGCATTTAAATGTTTAATTAAAAACAGAGACAGGTTGGCTGCTAGTGCAACCCCCATTTCCTCCACCCCCTGCCATTTTCTCCAAAGAAGATAGGTGGGCACAGAAGACCCTCCAGCTGAAATTTGCTTCACACGTGAAAGCATTAGCCACTGAGCAAACCTGCCTTCACCTCAACTGCTGCAAAGACCTCTGCAGACCGTGGATGATGGACACTGGAATTGACTGCCTCATTGCCAGGGCAAGGTAAGCTGGTCTTCCTACTAACTCCTAACCCACAGGACCTTCTGGAGCCTGGCAGGGCCGTGTTGCCAGCTCTAAGACGGATGATGCCCTGAAGCCCCTGCCCTCAACAACTATGGAGGACCCCGGGGAACGGCTGTCAGGTACCAATCAAGTCGCTGTCATTTTTCTTAAAGCATTAACTCAGGTAAAAGTTTATCCTTCTCAAGAATTCTGATGCAGTTTGATGGCTGGTATGTTTGCCAGTTTAAAAGGGACAAACTCACAAAACAGATTTTAGGTGATGTCATAATGCTGGGGAAAGAACAGGGGCTTTAAGGTTTATTTATAAAAAGACATGAGAGCTTAAGATGTGAGGATCTACAAGTGCTTCAGGGTATAAGAAAGTGGTTTGTTTTGGTTTGGTGTTTTTGGTTTGGTTGTTTTGGTTTTTCGAGACAGGGTTTCTCTGTGTAACAGTCCTAGGTGTCCTGGAACTAGCTCTTGTAGACCAGGCTGTCTTTGAACTTACAGAAATTCATCTGCCTGTCTCTGCCTCCCGCGTGCTAGGATTAAAGGTGTGCGCCACCACTGCCCAGCATAAGAAAGTGTGTTAAGGTGTACAAATGCAAGTTATCAGATTTCTCTCTCATTGTGCTACTGGTCCTCGTCTTAACATTAATCAATAAAGTTCTAATGAGCTATCACTACAGCTCTGACAGAGTACTAAACACCACACTATACCACTGTCATCAGAGCCACAAGCTTCAGATTTTAAAATCCCTTCGGTCGTTTTCTAACTATAGACTTAAAAGATGCTTTTCATCATGCAAAAAACACACCTGTCACCATCATTTCTGGCATAAATATATACCACTTATACAATGTAAATTTCAGTAAAGATTATAAGCAGTGAAATGCTAACGTGTCGAAAACTTATGTTTTCACAAACTCAAAGAATTCTTGTAAGCTCCAGGGAGTCAACTTGGAGGATGCACCTTGAGCAGGTCAGATGCACCCCTCCTTCAGCTACCAGGCCTAAGTGTCCAAGCCTCCCCACCTTTCCCTGGTCCTGACATTCTCACTTTCAATCACCAGGACCTAAGGGAAAAAAAATTTTTTTCCCCTAAACTTAATCTTGTCCTCTGCTCTGCCAACCTCTCGTCAGGTCTAAGAGGCACCAGAGAGTTCCACAGAGTCTGAACAGCAGTGAAACAACCAGCTACCCCAGGCCGTGGCAACACCCCAGCTTTCTCAGGTTCCCCCCAGAGACAGTCGACATCCCCCAGGTCAGCAGGAAGCAGGCTCGACAACTTGATGCCCTCATACCCTTAACCTGCCATGCCTAGGGAGGAATGCTAGAATGGAGGCACACCTTGGCCCTGCCCCTTGGGAACCTGGCACAGTGTGTCACACCTCACCTCTCTGCTCATGGCAAGCAGTTCCCTGACTGCATGCAGATGCAAAGGTCCCTTTAAGAGACAAGCCCCGCTTACTCCCACCCTCTTCCCACAGGTCTTCTGAAGAGGCAAGCAGGCCTCTTCCTTTGTCTCTCTCTTCCCTCCCCTGTACCCTTTTCTCATTAACTCCACACTCAAGTTCTGTCTGCATGGTGTATCTGTCTCCCGTCTATGGCCCTCACTTGCCAAGGCCCTAACTGGCACCATATTCATAACAGAAGGGAACAAGGCCGGGCCTACCTGGCTGTATTCTTCCATGGTAGAAGGAGCGGCTGGCTCGGCTACCATCAGTCTGCAGCTCATCCTCAAAGTCTGCATCCGGGTAAACTTGCACGGGCAGTTCCTGACTTAGTGCCTCCAATTCTTGATTGAAATTATACTTGGAGTTTTGGAGAAAGCCAAACACCAGCAGGTTTGTGATGTGCTCAGCCTCCAGGCCTGAGCCATTGCTGACCTAAGATGAAAAGGGAGTCAGGAAGGCTCATAGAAGCCGGGGTCAGGACACAAGTGGACCCGAGGCTCACTGCCTCTAAGAACCCAAAAGCTCTAGCAGGAGGCCTACGGGCAGAGGCATATTCTGCTGCACCCTCCAACTAGCGCCACCTGTAGACACCAAGGGGCGATCTGGCCCCTTCTACAGAACTCCTCCTGAAAAGACCCTTCGAGGGGAAGCCGGGAAAATGTCACCATTGCAGTTCCGACCGTGTTTACATACAGAGCTGAGCCCGACTGCACTGGCTCTGTTCCCAGCGGCAAGCACTTCTCCACCATCCCCTTCATGAGCCCAGGATGGTCCTGGCAGGCAGAGGATGCTCAATAAACTCTAGGGAGTGCTGACCCAGGTCAGACTCTGCCTTTGCCCTAGCCTGTTCCACTTCATGGGGATGTGTGCATAACCAGAGAACCCCAGAGCGGGCAGAGAGGGTCTTGCTCACAGGCCTCTCTGTTCTTCACTGCAGCCTTACGGTGTCCAAAAGCAGCATTGGGGAGGAGCACTGAGAAGAGGGAGGAGCACTGGGGAAGAGCATTGGGGAGAACATTGGGAAGCAGCACTGGGGAGGAGCAGTGGGGAGGAGCACGGGGGAGGAGCACTAAGACAGCAATGCCTGTACCATGAGGCCCTGCAGTACAAGAAAGCTTAGAAATAAAACCTGGGTCACTTAACATCCTTCAATTTGCATTTAATAGATATAGTAAATGCTAACTTTATGTTATTTTACTATAAAATGCTGGAATAAAAAATTCAAAAAGTCAGAAACATCTACAATAAAGTATTATTGTATTTTGGGGAGGTCAAATATCAAGATAAAGAGAAAATGTCAGCATTTCACTATGTCCTCAATCTGCAGGCACCAGGCAAGCTACTTACTTCTGTGTCTCAGCCTCCCTACCCAAAAGTAAACAGGAAGTGATGACAGCAGGAAGCCCTCACCTACCCTTGCCCCAGGGGAGGGACACAGCAGGGAGCCACTCTCTAGGGCCCACAGGACAACAGCCCCGATTTGCAGATTGTGGCTGACTGGAAGGGGAGGCTCGGACACTTCTGCCCACAGCCAGCTCAGTCCCTGACTGCCCAGGTCTCTTCTGCTCACACAACTAGTCTGGGCTGTCCTTGCCATGTCTACCAGTCTGACAGGCATGCCACTCCATCCAGTCCCCATCCCCCACCGAGCCGCTGTGGGCGCCAATGGAGACCAATTCTGCTGGATATGAGGTGTGTCTCTGCAGACCTGTCAAGCGAGGATCATGCTGCATCCCTCACAGGGACGTCCAGGAAGAACAAAAAGAAAAGATGCTAGAATCTAACCTGAGAGTCCATGGTACAATCTGTGCAGCTCCAACCGCTGCTGACTCACAGAGTCCGGGAAACAACCTGAAAGAGGACATACAGATGGTGTAGGTGGCTGTTGCCCGAAGCAATGCCCCTGTGGGGCCCCATCAGGTGGCAGGACGCTACCACACCTGCAGCTGAGGTCATGCCCACCCACCATCACTGGCTCTCAGCCAGGGCTCCTTTGTTTGCCCTCCACACAGAACCAGAGCAGCAATCCAGTTAGTCAGGTCTGCAGTCTTCCGCCTTATACCCTCAGCGGGTGGTCTACTGGGCACCCCAGGCCAGTTCCCCAGAGTTCAGCTTTGCTACCCACACTCAGGAAGACTAATCAGACCAACCAGCACGTCCCACACGAATTCCTATAGTGAGTTTCCCAACTCGTCACGCACACCTGCAAGATTGCAGGGCATCGACCTTACAGGGTCAGGGCCTCCCAACACCACCGACCCATTTCCTCTTTCTACCCCACAATGAGGCAGATCAGTGTGCATTCCAACTTAATGGGAAGAAAATACAGCTTGGAGGATTAGAGGATTATTTTTGAGCTGGCTAGACAGCTTGGCTGGTAAGATGTGCCTGTCACTCAAGCCTTCTGACCGAACCAGTCACTGAAGAACTGAATTTAAGAAGTATGTCCAGCTGGGCAGTGGTGGCGCACGCCTTTAATCCCAGCACTCGGGAGGCAGAGATAGGTGGATCCGAGTTCTAGGCCAACCTGGTCTACAGAGCAAGTTCCTGGACAACCAGGGCTACACAGAGGAATCGTGTCTCAAAAACACACACACACATCAAAAAACAAAAACAAACAAACAAAAAAAAACAAAAACCAAAGTTTCGGTAATACTTGAACTGTTCAAAATGTTAATAAAAGTTTTGTTGCATAAGTCTGTCTGTTCACGGTATACACTGTTCCTGAAAATGCACATGACTGTGGCTACTATGGAAAGCAGTGTGGAGGGTCCTCAAAAAGCTGGAACCTGGAGCAGGCCAGAATGAGCTTGCCAGCAGCCAGCTGACCGGGTGCCAGCCTGGAATGGTGTGAAAGGTGGGCGGAGGACGATTCCAGGTCCTCTGACCTTCACGCCCATGTGTCCTGTCCCCACCACATCCACACAACAATAAACGAAACAATTTATTTTAAGAAATCACCTTGTTTGACATTTCCAGTTACATCCAGCAGACTTAGACACAGGTGTGAAAGCATTCAGCAAGACCTCATGGTGGTCATGGCTGTCGTCACTGTCAGAGCGGAGGCCACTTCCTTCAGAAGCCACTAGCTGGAGGGCTGTGGGCAGGAGAGCTGTGTTTCTGGGCCAGATGTGTCACGAGTGAGACGAACAGGCAACCGCTCACACGGGTCTGCTCAGCCACCACCTCACTTTCCTGGGACCCCAAGGGTTTCTCTTGTCCCACGGAAGCCAAATGTCCTGACGTAGCTGAGCCCCCACTTCCACACACCAGAAGTGCAGACACAGACCACACAAGGCGGGAAGAAGGCGAGGCAAGTTCAGTGCAGTTACCACAGGGGTAGGTGTCCTTACGGCCTGCGTGCCCCCTGCTGACGTTTATCTACACAGCTAACCGACAGAACTGTATAAACACACGGAGAAAGTCACAGCCTACTGTAACCACCCACCCACTCAGAGTAGAGCACAGAACGCCACCAAGACACGAGCTAGAGATGAATGCCCAAGAAATAACCAGAAGAATGTATCGCGCTCCCATCTTTTAAAAATTCTTTTCTTTTTTCTTTTATATGCGTAGGTATTTTGTCACAGGTGTTGGGTCCCCTGGAAAAGCAGTCAGTGCTCTTAACCACTGAGTCACCTCTCCGGCCCGAGTTCTCCATCTTCTTAAATGAACAAATGTTAATACGTAACTCACCAATAGAAACAACAACACAGTGCCATATTAAAACTGCTCAAGGCGGGAGATGCAGCTCTGTGGGCAGGGTGCTTCCTCACGTGCACGAAGTCCTGGGTTACCAGGTGTGATGGCACACACCTGCAACCCCAGCACTCAGGAAGTAGAGCAGGAGACAGCAGACATTCAAGGTCAGGGCTGGAGAGATGGCTCAGCAGTTGAGAGCACTGACTGCTCTTCCAAAGGACCCAGATTCAATTTCCAGCACCCACATGCCAGCTCACAGCTGTCTGTAACTCCAAGATCTGACACCCTCACATGAGCACACATGTAGGCAAAACGCCAATGCACATAAAATAAGTATTTAAAAAGAAGTTGTTCAAGGTCATCCTCTGCTACACCACAGCTGGACCAGGCTGGGCTACATTTTACCTTGTCTCCATAAAAACAAGTAAATAAATAAATAAAAATAATTCAAGAGTCAAAGAACAGCATGCACAGATGGTGGGAAATAGAAGAATTTGGAGCCATCTGCAAGATTGCCAGTAGCTGAAAGGCAACGGCTGCATTCCTCTGCATTAATATCTATAGTCTACAGAGTTGCAATAACATAAAGGGTATGACGCTTAAAATGCCCAACTATGGGTGTGTAGCGCAGAGATTCAACAGTGCCTAGCATGCCTGTGGGCCTGGGCTTGACCCTTACAACCTGAAAACAAAGTATGTTTGAAGGGACTGGCTGGAAACTGGAGAGATGATTTAGTAGTTAGGAGTGCTTATTACTCTTCCAGAGGACCCAAGTTCGGTTCCCAGAACCCATGTCAGGTGGTTCATAACCACCTGTAACTCCAGCTCCAGGGGGATCTGATGTCCTATTCTAGCCTCTGTGGGCAATACACTCGTGTACGCACGCACAGACACATACACATAGAGACATACACATACACGCATATACAAACACACACAGATATACACAGACAAATATGCACACATATACAGAGAGACACACACATATACAGACACATACACACATACAAACACACACAGATACACACAAAAGGGGGCTTAACAAATGGCTCAGTGTTAAGTACTCTGGTTGTCCCATCAGAAGACCTGGGTTCAGTTCCCAGAATTCATCTCTCCAGCCCTCCCTTCTTTTTCTTTTTACCAGACAAATAGCCAAATCTGAGGTTTTCTAGGGTTACCCAACATAGCTTCAGATGTAAAGATCTCGAAAGGGCTGAGAACAACGCTTGATGGTAGAACATCTGCCTACGTGAACAAGGCCCTCCCTGAGAATTCCATTCCCAGCAAGCAAAATATAAACAAGTAAATAAAGTTGTTTTTTTCCCCCTAAATCTAGGGTCTAATTTTAGAAGACAATAAACATCAAGTGTTGTCAGAAGCATGAGGCTGCAGGACAGCAGATTAGAGCAGGACCTCAGGCCTCCACCCGAGAGCAGACTTGGTTATCCATTAATGACACAAACCTCGCCTGTTTCATAAGCAGTGAGCTTTGTTCAGTCGTGTGTCCCCCCCCCCCCCCCCGCCTCACCCTCACCACCGACTAAAAAGTCAGTCAACACAGCAGCCAAAGTCACTCTGCTATCTGGAGTCATTGCGATCAGGCAGGGTACATGGCAGTAGAGAGGAGCCCTTGAGAGGCAGCCACGCCAGCAGCAGGCCAGGCTGACACTGAACTGCTCCACAGTCCCTTCAGACACGGGCATTATAAACCACAACAATAAAGTTCATTTCCCAACTTCTGGACTCCACTTTCTTTTCAAATTCTGATGTAAACTAGAAAAAAAATCACTTTAAAAATGTATTATTGGTGCGTGTGCACTTCCTGCAAGAGCTCACAGGTGAGCATGATGGGGTGGCGTGTGTCGCAGCATGTGTGGAGGTCAGAGGCCAATTCTGTGGAGTCAGTAATCTCTTTATATTTCTATATAAGCTCAAAGGATCAAACTGCAGGTCACCAGGCTTGTCAGGCAAATGTTTTACCCACT
Organism: Microtus oregoni; assembly: GCF_018167655.1. NCBI lineage: Eukaryota > Metazoa > Chordata > Mammalia > Rodentia > Cricetidae > Microtus > Microtus oregoni. Next base: position 62,003,906 of record NW_024543061.1, read on the forward strand.
GAGACGTCACTTTCAGGTCCAGGAAATCCCAGAGAGACCCTTTCCAAAGACCAGTGAGAGGCATAACTGACTCCGTATGCCTGGTTCAGTGGTGTGGACTTACAGTCCCAGAGACTGGGGAGGCTGAGGCAGGAGGATCACTTGAGCTCCAGAGTTGGACCAGAATGGGGAACACAGCAGGGCAAAACATAAGAGACACCCTGAGGATCATCCTATTAAGTAAGAAAACACAGCAAATGATCAAAAGACATTGATGTGAGATGTCCTTCAGTATAAGTGTTGCTTTTATTGGTTGATGAATAAAACTGTTTTGGCCAATGGCTTAGCAGAGTAAAGTCAGGAGAGAAATCCAAAGAGAGATATAGAGAGAGAGTAGGCAGAGTCAAGGAGAGATGCCATGTAGCTGCCGAAGGAGAAGGATGCCAGAACCTACTGGTAAGCCACAGCCTTGTGGCAATACACAGATTAATAGAAATGGGTTAATTTAAGATATAAGAGTTAGCTAGGATTATGCCTAAGCCATTGGCCAAATAGAGTCTTAATTAATATAGTTTCTGTGTGATTATTTGGGTCTGGGAGGCAGGAACAAACAAGCAGTCTCTAATTACAAGACATTTTATATGTATGTATGTATGAAATTATCAAAAAAAATTTTTTTTGAGGCATTAGCTAGCCTGGATCTGGCTAGCTAGACCAGTCTGGCCTCTAACTCAGAGATCTACCTGTCTCTGCCTCCTGAACTCTGGTATTAAAGGTGTGTACCACCATGCCTGGCCATAAATAAATAAAATAAAAATACATAAATTGTTTAAATATTTTTCAGGAGCCAGGTGTGGTGGTTCATACTTTTAATCCCAGTACTCGGGTGGCAAAGGCAGGTGGATATATGAGTTTGAGGCAGCCTGGTCTACAGAGTGAGTTCAGACAGACAAAGCAACATAGAGAGACCCCTGTCTCAAACAACGAGAAGAAGTGGTTTTTTGTTTTGTTTTGTTGCTGTTATTTGTTTCAGGACAAAGTCACACAGTAAGACCCGGTTTTAAAAAAGAAATAAATTAAGTTTCAGGGACTGGGGAGATGTCTCATTGGTTATGCCCTTGCCACACAAGTGTGAGCATCTGAGTCTGGATGCCCAGAATCCACCTAAAGCTGGTGGGTGTGACAGCCTGCCTCCAGCACCAGCCTCAGAAGGTGGAGAGGAGCTCAGGGTTCTCCTAAAGGACTTCTCCATGACAGAGTGCAGCAGCAGCCTCAGCTTAAATCACGAACAAACACGGGGGCACAAACCATGACTGCAGCTACTCAAAAGGCTAAGGCAGGCTACTTAATGAAACCTTGTCTTACAATAAATATAAACCAAGGCTGCCTAGAACGCACAAGGCCCTGGGTTTAATCCCAGTACCACGGTTCACCGTAGGGGTGGGGAAGAAGGTGTGTTTTAGTTTACTTTCTACTGTAATAAACCACGTGACAAAAAACAACTTGGGGAAAGTGCGTATTTCGGCTTACGACTCTCAGGGCCACACCCATCACCGAGGGGAGTCAGGGCAGGAACTCAAGGTTCCCACTTAGAGACAGGAGTTGATGCAGAGACCACAGGGGAGTGCTACTTACTGATATGTTCGGCAGCTTTCTGAAACCACGCAGGACCACCTCCCCAGGAGTGGCACTGCCCACAGTAAGCTGGGCATGCTCACATCAATTATCAATAAAAAAAAAAATGCCCCTTAGGCTTCCTTACAGGCCAATCTCATGGAGGCTCTTCTCAGCTGGAGTTCTCTCTTTCTATGAGTCTAGCTTGTGTCAAGTTTACAATAAATAAATAAATAAATAACCAGTGAGCGCGTGCATGTGTACACACACACACACACACACACACACACACACACACACGGTGCAGGGAAGCAGGAGGGAGAGGGAGAGAGGCCCAAATTCACGGGTCCAGATAACAAATCCTGTTCTTCCCACTGGACACAAAACTGAGTTCCTTTGAGCTCAAGAGACTGAGGATGCAAGAGAAAAGTGTCCTGCAACAGCTGCTCTCTCTCAACAGAACAGATGTGTCACCCATTCTTAATGATGAACAAATGCTAAGACCATGAAACTGAATCCTTGCTATGCCAACAAGGGGACTACTTCAACTGCCCAAACCCCAAATGAACGGCAGGGGTGCCAGGCACACTGGTCAGCAAGTTCCATCCCTGCCTCTACCTTCCAGACACCAGGATGTCAGGCAGGTGCGCAGTGCCCAGCTCGCTAGGTAATTTTCAAGCCTGGCTGCATGCTGGAATCTGCCAGGACGCCCTTGGATGTACCAGTTTGACATGGCCTTATCCATGAATCCACTAAAGAAGCTACCAGAACTAATTCTCTAGGAAAGCAAGGCAGCAGAGAAGAAAGCAGCCACGGGGTTGTTTTTCTAAACACCACTGATAATCCAAAAGAAAATAAAATGACTGTTATGACACCAAGAAATAGAAAATACTAAGACCTGGGCCTGTAGCTCTGCAGTAGAATACACATTTACCAAGAACCTGAGCTCAATCCCAGTGCTGTGGAAAAAAAATTAATATATATATATACAAAACATTTAAAATACTTAGGAATAAATGCAATACAAGTGTCAGGCCTGGACACTAAATGAAAACTACAAACATTGTTGAGAAGAAAAAAAGAAAGGCTAGCCCCTGTCATGGTGCAAAGACACCATGCTGTAAGACTACGGTGCCCCCCACATGACTGGCAGATTCGGAGCAGCTCCTCTAGAAACTCTGGCTGGTTTTTCTACAGACAGTGACAAGCAATTCCTAAATTCATAAGGGAAGGCAGAGGACATTTTCAAAAAGAGCCAGTCTTGAAAAGTAGACAGACTTTTACTTCCTGATTTCAGAACTTACTATAATACTAGAGAGTCATGACAGTGTGGGCCTGGTTAAAGAGAAAGAGAACAGTGAGCAACCCCAAGACCATCCATCCATCGATGACGGCGGAGCCACCACCAGGGGAAAGAGTGGTGTTTTAATCAACAACCCTGGGACAACCAACTATCCACTAGCAAAGGCATAAATCTGTACCTCTGCCTGATGTCATACAAATGATCTCAAATGGATGCTGGGGGTGGGGGGTGTGCTGGAGGGATGGCTCAGTGGTTAAGAGCACTGGCAGCTCTTCCAGAGGACCCGGGTTTGATTCCCAGCACCCACATGGTGGCTCACAACTGTCTTCAATATCAGTTCCTGGGGCTCTGACTCCTTCTGGCCTCCACAGGCACCAGGCATGCATGTATGGGAGATACACACGTAAAATAAATTTTAAAACATAGATGACAGAGGTCTTTCCCATCAGACATACATTGGCCATAGATATACCGTCTAGTATGAGGAAAATGAAAACTTCGGGGTGCTGTGGCAGCATTAGCAAGCACAGGACACATGGGGTCAGGGCATCACCGGAGGATCTACTTCCGCAGACAAACCCAGGGCACTCTGACAAAGTTGGTATGAGTCACCTAAGAGGAACTGAGCCCAACTGTCAGCGAACAGACTCGGACAAGTGATGCCACAAACAAGACTGCAGCTGCTCCTCCTGTCATGAGATGGCTCGATCGGGCTTCGGATATCCAGACACTCCCTAAGCAGTCTGTCTCGGTGAGCGCCAAGTTCAGAAGAACTGAAGTGACTTGGGGTTGAAGCTACACAGAAAGTTTCACTAAATGATAACATTATTTTATTTTTACCTTGTGGATGTGGTGTTTTGCCGGCATGTATCTCTGTGCACATGTGCACGTGTGTCAGTGTTCATGAAAGCCAGAGAGAAACCCTGTCAGATTCCCTGGAACTGGAGTTATGGAGGGCGGTGAGTCACCATGTGGATGCCAGGAATTACACCCAAGTCCTTCTGAAAGAGCAGCCAGTGCTCTTAACCACTGGACCATCATCTCTCCAAACCGAATAACAGTTTTTTTGTTTTTTTTAAAGACGGTCTCACTATGTAGCTCTGGCTGTCCTCAAACTTATTATGTAGAACAGGCATATGTAGAATAGAGATCTGCCTCCTGAGTGGTGGGATTGTGCACTACCACACCTGGCTTCAAATAAATTCTTAAAGGAAAAGAAAAAAAAAATAGGCCTGGGTGTAAGAGCTAACCTCTAACACTTTAAAGAGAACACTGGGGACTAGAGAGGTGGCTCAGTAGTTAGGAGTGCTGGCTACTCTTCCAGAGGACCTGGGTTTAATTCACAGTATCCTCACGGTGGCTCACAACTGTAACTCCAATCTCTGGAATCCGATCCCCTTTCTGGACTCTGAGGTCAGAGGACACACAGATGGTATACAGACATACATGCAATCAAAACACCCACACATATAATCTTTAAAATAAAATTAAAAAACTAAGAAGAGAACATGGGAGGAAATCTCAATTCCCTTGTACTAGGCAATATCTTAGACACAGCCCAGAGGCAAGAAACAAAAGAGAAATTCTTATAAATTAATCTTCAAAATTGGAACCTTTTATGATTCAAAGATACAACTAGGAACATAAAATCTGTAAGACGATAAAGTGTAAGCTCAACACTCAGGAAGCTAAAACAGGAGGATTGCCTCAAGTTTGAGGACAGCTTGATTTGCACATTTCAAAGTGAACTTAGGGAGAAAATTTTTTACAAAGCATTTGACAAGGGACAGGGAGCAAGAATCCGGAAGTGTCCGGTGAGACGACTGGGCAGCGAAAGGCCTGAGTACCAAGCCTGTAGAGCTGAACTAATCCTCAGGACGCACACAGTGGAAAGACTTCAGCGAGCTCTCATCTGATCGCCATATGCACGCTGTGGTGTGTCCCTAAACAAGTATGTTTAACAAAAAAGCACGGGCCTGAGAGATGGCTCAACTATTAAAAGCACTAGCTGTTCTTCCAGAGGACCTGGGTTTGATTCCCAGAGCCCACACGGCAGTCTGTTAACTCCAGTTCCAGGGGATCTGACCACCTCTTCTGGCCTCCATGGGCACCAGGCATGGAGGCAGAACACCAGTGGACATAGACTGGGGACACAGAGCTCAGTTTAGCATGGACCTCGGTTGGCCTGGAATTGACAGGCAGGCAAGAATGATCTTAACTTCTGATCTGATCCTCCCACCTCCGCTGCCCAAGTGCTGGGAGTACAGATGTGTACCACCTGGTTTTATGCTGTGCTGGGGATTGAACTAAATACTCTGCCAGTTGTACGATAACTTCAGTCCCTTATTTGGGCTTTTTTTTTTTTTTTTTTTTTGAGACAGGGTTTCTCTGTGGTTTTGGAGCCTGTCCTGGAACTAGCTCTTGTAGACCAGGCTAGTCTCGAACTCACAGAGATCCGCCTGCCTCTGCTCCCAAGTGTTGGGATTAAAGGCATGCGCCACCACCGCCTGGTCTTATTTGGGCTCTTTGAGACAAGTTTAGGCTTGCTTTGGGACTTGTTCTCAGCCTCCTGCCTTGAATTCCCACATGCTGGCATTACAGACATGAGCCAGCACACCAGAAAAACAATGGTTTTAAGAACAAGAGTGGCCAGGCGGTGGTGGCGCACGCCTTTAATCCCAGCACTTGGGAGGCAGAGGCAGGCAGATCTCAGTTCCAGAGGATCTGACACCATCATACAGACTTACAAGCAGGCAAAGCCCAATGTACATTAAATAAACATTTAAAAAAGGGGGGTGTAGCTCAGTGGTAGAACCACTTAACCACTAGCATGGTCACACACACACACACACACACACACACACACACTACATATAACTGAAGGGTTGTATGAGAGGGACCTGTGTACCAAGTGACTGTCCCATCACTTAGAAGGCCCTTAGAAGCTGTCATCCTAGATGCTTGAAGACTGAGACAAGTCCCTTGCTTTCCCTCCCTGCCCAGGCCCTGGGTTTCTGAAAGCTCTAAGCACTGGGTGGGGCAGGAGGGCTAGAAAGGGAGTGGGCTGTCCTAAAGGTGAGTGGGAGGGGGAGGCGGAAGTCCCAGAGGCTACTCTGTAGTGTCTGCCCCCCCCCCAGGCTTTACTCCTTTTTGTTGTTGTGGTTGGGCTCAGTCATGATGGGAAGGGTGGGGGTACCTAGCCCAGCAGAGAATACAATGAAAAGATAACTGGACGCTTACCCCACAGTCAAGGGCCCGAGCTGGCAGTGGGCCTGCACAGGGCAATAGCATCTTCCTGTCTCCCGCACCCTAGAAGAAAGCGACCTTTCCTCACTTGTTAAGGGGACAACAGCCGACCTACACCAGGGAGAATGGGATGGACAATAGGGACGACGCCAGCACAATCTCCTTGCCGACTGAGATGTGCCCCTAGAGGGACATGCTCCTACACAGTCAGCCCAGTAAGGACTTTGCAGTGAAGTCTCCCTGGTATCTAGAAGATAGGCAAGGAAGAACTAGGCCGGTCTTGGCCAGAAACTTGCCCAGCCCTGTCTGGAACTCAAGGAAAGATAGGTCTATGATATAAGAGAGGATGGCAGCATGCCAGACTGAGAAGACATGGTGGGCTCTGGAGGCCTCTTCCGGACGCTGTCACCTAGCCCCGGTAAGGAAAAGCCTGTCCCCACAGAAGCCCAGGCAAAGGTTTTTTATGTCCTCACTTAGAGCAGGGCTGCTTTGTCCTCATGAGGTGCGCACACCCCTTGGAAGGCTAGGACACATAAGGTGTGCTAAGGTAACATAGGGTACTTAGGTGTGCTAAATGCCTCTTTAACTTGCAATCTTTTTCATGCTATGATAGGCTTACTGGGAACAGCCCTGTTACAGAAGAAGCATGTATGTATGAACTAGATCAAACATAACTAGGACACAGGACCACTACTGCTGACTCAGATAAAGGCTGGCAGCCAATGCTCTTGATCAGAAGAACTGGACTCTTCCAATATTCTCCCAGGATCAGCCAGCACCTGCCTGGGCTTCAGCTCTATCTGACTGCCTCTAAAGAAAGGTTTGAAACATGTGTGGTAGTGCATGCCCGTAATCCCAGCACTGGAGGATATCACGAGGTCGAGATGATCCTCAGCCACACAGTGAGTGGAAAACCAAACTGGGATACAGGAGACCTTGTCTCAGAAAAGAAAAACAAAAACAAAGCGGGTTCACCTCTGAAGGAGATAACCTTAGCCTACGGCAGTCCAGACCTGCCTAAGTCATTGTGGTGGCCATCTTGGGTGGGAATAGACTCACTAGGCCAGGAGATCTCTCCAGGTCAGAGAAAATAAGCAGGAAGTTTTACAAAAGGGCATACACCTAACCGTGAGCTGTTGACCTCCCTACGTTTGGCTGCTCCACTTCTACAAAGACCAGTCCCGGGACAGGGCTGACACCAGAGCCCTCCACACCCTTCTAGAAGTAATGCCAAAAAGCACACTGCCTCTTCCTAAGGCTGTTCTAGGAGCCAGATGTGAAACACTCCTCAGCACTAACTAACCCGCTTGCATTACTGAGGTAGAAGGGTAATTTAAAGCAAACCAGGGCCAGGAAAGGGCTCAGTCAGTACACCGCATGCCTACATAAGCTTAAGGGTCTGAGTCTGGGTCACTAGGACCATGCAAAAGCCAGGTGCAACGGTGTGCCCGGTAATCTGAGTGCCGGGGAGACAGAGACCTGAATATCCATCCCTACAGCTCACTGACTAGATGGTGAGCAGCGAACTGGTGAGTTCCAGGTTAAGTGAGGGGTCCTGTCACACACACACACAAAAGGCAGCGAAGAACTGGGGAAGGCACTTGACTCCGATCTACACACACACTCACACACGAAGAACATATGTGCACTCACCTTATATGACCCATAATGAATTTATACATATACCACACACACACACAAAGAATATATGTGCACTTACCTGATATGACTCATAATGAATATATACATACATCACACACATACACACACACCAAATACATTTCCTTTTTCTCTGTTTTTTTTTTTTGGCTTTTTTTTGGTTCTTTCGTTTTCTTTCTTGCTTTCTTTCTTTTTTTGTGACTGGCAATGTCCATGAGGACAAGCACCCAGAAAGCCAGCTAAGAACTCAATTTTCAAGATGGCATCACCACTTTTCAGCCCATTCAGACAGCTACTACTGCCCTTTTGTCTGAAATAGTCCTTCTGTTTGGACCAACGAAATCACAAAGAGCAGAGTAAGAGAGTAAGAAACACTAAACTGTGGGTAGAGAAATTGTGGACATCTGCCAGGATGGCTCTTGGGGAAAGACCCACCATAAAAGTTCCTGGCACTAAAGCTTCAGCTTCTCCATTCATATCAGTAGCTGCCCTGCCTCCCTCCAGCTGCTAGGAGGGAAGAGAAGTCCACAGGAAAAGAACGTGCGTCTGCCTCGGTGGCAGAGTGCACAACCAGCACTTACCAGGGCCTGGGTTTGTCCCCAGTCCTGAAACACAAATGAGTCTACGGCCATTCTCTCTGTTCCTACCCCCTGCACCTCCCTTGGGAAGTGGAGCATGGTCTGGGAGTGCAGTTAGAACTGAGAGTTCCAAATCTGACTTTGAGACCCTGGGCAAGTTAATTAGCTTCTCTCTACCCAGCTGACCTATCTGAAGAAGGAAGTAATAATCCAGTCTCTCATCACCGGAATATGAAACGAGCTAATGAACAGAAGAGGTGCACAGGACAGTCCCAGGACTTAGGAGTCTGAGGCAGGAAAAGTCTTTTTGGTTTGCCTGTTTTCCAAACAGGGTTTCTCTGTATAGCCCTAGCTGGAGCTCAGAGATCCACCTGCCTCTGCCTCCTGAGTGCTGGGATTAAAGGCATGTGCCACCACTGCCCAGCAAGGAAATAACTCTTGAGTAGAAGTTGGATATTAGTCTTGGCAGCCTACTGCCTTAAAAAAAAAAAAATGTAGCCGGGTGCTGGTGGGGCTTTCCTCTAATCCCAACATGTGGGAAGCAAAGGCAGGCAGCTCTCTGTGAGTTCAAGCTCTAGGACCAGTCAAAGCTACACAGAGAAAACCTGTCTTGAAAAACAAACAAACAAAAAAGTGGATAAAACCAAAGTACTCCCCATGAGCTTACACAGAAAGCTCTGGATGGTGTTTGATCGCTGCCACCCTCCACCCTGCAGCTTCAATTTAATTGTCTTCTTCAGACAATGGGCAAGGTACAGGTGGCTTCCGAGGCTGCCCAGCCAGGCAGAGCAGCCAGAACCAGAAACAGTAGCTGCCCTCCACGGCCACAGCCTGGCAAACGGTGGCCAGAGATGCAGCCACAGAACGAATGCCCAATGACCACAGACCCACATCAGGAGTTTCTTAGAGTCTCGAGCTCACATCCAGGGAACCACCAGATCCGTGGCACCCCCATGAGAATGGCTGTATGGCCTTGAACACAGCCTAGAGGTCGGTCCCCAATCCTCAACCTATCGCTGGAGAGGCAAGGGGCAGCTGGAATAGCATGCACTGCCCTTCAGAAGGTCTAAAAGGCTGTGTCATCAAGCCTCCCTTCCTTCCGGTGTCCAGGCACCCAGCGTTGTTGAGCCCTAGGGTAGGCTATTCTGACTTGCAAATAAGAGGAACCAAGTGACCTCAAGCTGTGACTATCGCCTCTCCTCCCCCAGCCTAACTGCACCAATAGGCCCCTTTTCAAGTACACCCTCAACTTCAGAGTCCCCAGGAACCTCAGACCTACCCAAATCTCTTCAGAACAGAGTGTATGCCATATCCAGGTGGCTCTCTGCATTGGCCATCACCAAAACCAGTACCCAACACGACACACCACAGTAGCCAGGAGATAGCACCTTGCTCCTCAGGAACCTGCACCCAGTGGGTGGAAATGCCTGCTAACCCCAGCTGTGACAAGCCAATCCCACTGCCATTCCATTTCCAGGCAAGAGGGCCAGCAGAGGCGAGGATACACACAATTCTCCCTACCTACAAAACTTCCCAAGCCCTCAGCCCACTCAGGGGTTGACGCCTCTGGAATGTTGCCCCAGCCCCAGACCGGACTCCCCTGAGGGAACACTCAAAGCTGAAGGCCATGGTTTGTCCAAGACAGCGCTGCCCAAGGCTCAGGGGAGCGCTTAGGGCTTTGAAGTGTCATGGCTGGGTGGGGATGGAATGTGGAAAATCCACGTCATTCTTGAAGTTCCCCCCAACTCTCACCCTGGATCTGATCTCATGGCAGCCTTCCAGGAAGAGCACGCAAGCCTGGCCTGGCACCAGGCAGTAGCCTGGGAAAGTAGGGGAGGCTGGGGCTGGGTCCTCAGCCTGTTCTTCATTGCTCACCTACGGTTTATCGGAAGAGGGCCAATCCCATCCTAGAATCGACGACGGGTGGCCTTTCAGTCCGACCTCGCTCTACTCACACCAGCTCCATCCTGGCCCGCCCCTGGTGTACACTCATTTGTTGAGGATATAAATGAATGAATGAATGAATGAATGATGAATGAATCCTTGTGGGCCCCGCCACTTGGTGGCTGAAGACAGCTTATTACTTCCAAATTCCTTCGATTATTTGGCCAACCACTCAACAAACTTTTTAAACACACCAGTAGCCATCTCTGCCCATATTTTCAAACCATTTCGGGTTCTGGAGATGCTGCAGGGGGCAGCCACATTTCCAATTTAGGCGCGAGTGTGAGCTATGGGCTCAGTGGCACCCACAGGTGTAAACGAAGGTGCCCTTTGCTGGAGTCCAAGGTCTGTGTCAGGGATGGGGTTCTTCCGAGTCTGTCACGGGGCCCATTGGTGGTTTGTAACCGTCCGTTGTTCATCTTTGCGGGTGGCCACGGCAGAACTCACGCCTAGCCGAGCGCAGCGGAGCCTTGAGCCCGTCTTCCGCGCCCAGCGCGCACCTGCAGGGTGCGGCACGACCCGGGGTCCCGGATGCACCAGGAGGCCTCCCGCCAGCAGACCAGGACCGAGGGCGCGCCCCAAGCCCTCCCGTGCCTAACCCGCAGCTCCACGGTGGCACCGGGCGGCCGGCGCCCCGACCCCGCCTCCACCAAGGCGCAGGCGCCCCGCCACCGCAAAGGATCGAACCGACACCACACTGAGCTTGGCGCGGACCCCCGGAGGGGAACGCAGGGCCAAGGCGAGCCCAGGGGGGTAGGCGGACTCACCACGCACACGCCGCGGGAACCGGCCGCGTACAGGCTGAAGCAGGACTGACCGACTCTCTGGCGCGCCTAGCACGCCGCCTTCTCTTTCTCGTACCGGTGGGTGGCGGTCTAGCTCCGCCCCTGCAGCCCCGCCCCCCGGATGCTCCGCCCTCCGCCTGGACGCTTCGGCGGAAATCTGAGGGTTCAACCCCTCGCTGCGGGGGGGAGGGGGGGGCTAGGAAGGGAGGTTCACCCAGAGCCCGCGCGCTCCGTATTCACCAAAGCCTGGGCCCCTGCCTTCATGAGGATGGGTGTCATACCTGATCCTGGCCTTTCGCACACGGCGGTCATAGGAAAAATGCTATTGTGTTAGTCCCCTACATAGCACGGTTGTCACAGACTAGTGGCTCTGTCAGAATCGGGCCCTATTAGAGATGAAGGCCAAGCGATTCCTAATGTTTCTCATAGGCAACCGCTTTCAGAACCCATAAAATGTTTCGGGGTGGCGGTGGGCTTGTTTTCTCAGTCATGCAAAGGACCAGCGAGGATGAAAATGGCAAGAGTCAAGTGAATAGCAGATAATCTCAAAGGGCTCGCTAGTCTTCATGTCCAGAGAAGCTCAGTGTCTATGCTTAAGTGCCGGCCACTACCCCAAAGGACAGACACGTGACATTGACAAAAGAGAAAGAGAAACAAGAAAGTGAATTTCTGGAAAGTATGAGGAAGTAAACAGGACCAAGAGAACCACTGTTTCTGAGTAGAGAAACTGGATCTGAGAAGACAAAAAAGGAGGCGAGCCCCAAAAATCACATGGTTATATTAGCATAATACACAGATGCCCTTTTGTGTGGGTGGTGTGCCAATTCGTGCGCCCGTGCATGTGTGCGCGCACGCACGTGCATGCGTGCATGTGTGTGTGTGTATGAATGGAAGCCAGAAATCAGTTTCTTCCTCAATCACTTTCCACCTTATTTTTCTGAACACAGAGCTCACCGATTTACCTAGGCCGACTGAGTTCATCTTCCATCCTGCCCCTCCAACGATGGGATGGCAGATATACACAGCACCCTACTTTTTACATGGGTGCTAGAGAAATATTGAACAGAAGCAGCTTCATTAAAATAAATATATTCCTTCCGGGGGGACTGGTGTGAACAGAGGGGACTGGTGTGAAGGAGGAATCTCTCCCATGGATGTTTGAGATCACACAATTACCTCGGTGGTCCCAGCCCCATTCTTTCTTCCTTTTTTTTTTTTTTTTTTTTTTTTTTTGGTTTTTCGAGAGAGGGTTTCTCTGTGGCTTTGGAGCCTGTCCTGAAACTAGTTCTGTAGACCAGGCTGGTCTCGAACTCACAGAGATCCGCCTGCCTCTGCCTCTCGAGTGCTGGGATTAAAGGCGTGCGCCACCACTGCCCGGCCCAGCCCTATACTTTCTATGGCAGAAAGGAGTAGGGATGGACTGGGGTGAGAGAGGGAGAAAGCTCTGGCACACACTCTTTGCCCAGACAGCAGAGCCAAGCTCACAGAAGCTAAATGTTCTTTGTCCATAATCCTATTCCAGAAGTTATGTGCAGGCCCTGGATGCATATCCTTGCTTGGAGGTGTTTGCATTCTAGCAAATTCCTATAACTAGGGAGTCTTCCAACCTTAACACCACTCAGCTCTCACTCCTACTACTTCAGATCACTCACTTTTTAAGAGTAGACGGAGAGTGCGTAAGACAGAGGCGGCTGTGTAGCCTAGGCTAGCCTAGAACTACCATCTATATGTGCCACCAGCCTGGCTTCTGGTTGCCAAACCTTGAGTGATGGATTCTATATCCCTCTGTCCTCTGACACAGAACTCTAGAAGCAGTTTCTCTTTCTTTGGTGAGTCAGGGCACCAGTGCAAATATGACCTCCTCAGTTATGGCTGCAGAGGATGCTACGGTGTGTGTCCATATCCATCACATAATCAGAAACAAAGCAAAAGAGTACATCCATAAATGTGTGTTTTCCTGTATGCCAGAGTCTTAGTTACTCTTCTATTGCCATAACAAAACAGTATGACTGAGACACCTTATAAAAGAAAGCATTTAATGTGGGGCTCAATGTTCCAGAGTGTTAGAGTTCATGCCCATCATGGTGAGGAGTATGGCAGCCGACAGGCAGCATGGTCCTGGAGCAGCAGCTGAGAGCTTGCACTCTTATCTGCAAATAGGAGGCAGAGATAGCTAACTGGGCATAGTGTAGGCTTTTGACACCTTTAAGCCCACCCTCAGTGACACACCTCCTCCAACAAGGCCACGTCTCCTAATCCTTCTCAAACAGTTCCAACAACTGGGGACCAAGCATTCAAATTTATGAGCCTATGGGCACCAATCTTAGTCACTGTTCTATTGCTGTGAAGAGACACTTAGTCTGGCTTACTATTGCTATGATGAAACACCATGACCAAAAGCAAGCTGGGGAGGAAAGAGTTTATTTGGCTTATGTTTCCACATCCACAGTCTAAAGGAGTACGTCACAAAACAATCCCACACCAGTTTAGAATTATGATTAATAAAAGGGTTATTTATTTAAAGGGAAAACCTTACAGATCACCGTCCTAGACAACAGCCTCCTGCACGACCAGGAAAAGCCACTGATAGCCAGAAGTGGAATCTGAAGCAAGAGAGAGTGAACAGAGGGCTGCCGCTGCTTTTTTAAATCGTGCGCAGGATTCTTTTTTTTTTTTTTAATTTATTATGTATACAATATTCTGTCTCCGTATATGCCTGCAGGTCAGAAGAGGGCAACAGACCTTATTACAGATGGTTGTGAGCCACCACGTGGTTGCTGGGAATTGAACTCAGGACCTTTGGAAGAGCAGGCAATGCTCTTAACCGCTGAGCCATCTCTCCAGCCCCTGCGCAGGATTCTTTTTTTTTTTTTTTTTTTATTTGCCGCTGCTTTTTTAAAGAGAAAGATACCACACCCCAGTGGGCTGGTATCTCAAAGGCTATTGGCTGAAGGAGCGGAAGGAGTTCCCGCAGCTACAGTCCATCACTGAAGGAAGTTAGGACAGGAACCCAAACAAGGCAGGGATGTGGAGGCAGGAACCTGGAGACAGGAGCTGATGCAGAAGCCATGGTGAGGTGCTGATTACTGGCTTATTCATCATGGCTTGCTCAGCCTACTTTCTTACAGAACCCAGGACCACCAGCCCAGGGATAGCACCACCCACAATGGGCGGGGCCATTCCTCCATCAGTTTCTAAGAAAATGCCCTAGAGCTGGATCTTAAGAAGGCGGTTTTTTTTCTCAGTTGAGGTTCCCTCCTTTCAGATGACTCTAGCTTGTGTCAAGTTGATATAAAACTAGCCAGAATATGTTGGGTAATGGTGGTGCATGTCTTTAATCCCAACACTCAGGAGGCAGAGACAGGAGATCTCTGTGTGTTCATAAACCAATCTGGTCTTCAGAGCAAATTCCAGGGCAGACAGAACTATAAAGAGAAACCCTGTCTTGAAACACAGAAAACGAATAAACAACCACAAAAACAACCAGGACATACACCATGACCAAAGCAACTGTTATAAAAGAAAGCATTTAATTGGGGGCTTGCTTAGTTCATTATCATCACAGAAGAGAGCATGGTGGCACACAGACTCACGTGATGCTGGAGACATAACTGAGAGTTCTACATCTTGATCCTTAAGTAGAGAGGGAGAGACTCTGGGCTTGGCATGGGCTTTTGAAACTTCAAAGCCCACCCCCAGTGACACACTTCCTCCAACAAGGTCACACCTCCTAATCCTTATAATCCTTTCAAACAGTTCTACTTCTGAGTGACTTAAGTATTCAAATAAATAAATTTCAATACCTATGTGGTAGACATTTTTGTTTGTTTGTCTGTTTTGAGACAGGGTTTCTCAGTGTAGCCCTGGCTGTTCTGGAACTGACTCTGTAGACTGTTGGGCCAAAATTATCCCAGGGCCCGTAACTTGAGGCCTATAGGACAGAAAAAAGCCTGGCTCGAGTACTTCAGGGCCTGTAGGATAGAGAAAAGCCTGGCTCGAGTTTGAGTAAGGATGAGACAGCAAAAATTAGGTAGACGGGGGCTGGAGAGATGGCTCAGAGGTTAAGAGCATTGCCTGCTCTTCCAAAGGTCCTGAGTTCAATTCCCAGCAACCACATGGTGGCTCACAACCATCTGTAATGGGACCCTCTTCTGGCCTGCAGACATACACACAGACAGAATATTGTATACATAATAAATAAATAAATATTATTTAAAAAAAAATTAGGTAGACGCCCCTCCAGTTAGAGGGAAGATTTGGCTGCTTCTCATTGGATGGAGGTACCCCCACACCACATGTCACTTAACTTATATAAGCTGATTCTCACAGTAATAAACTGAGTTCCTGCTTGACTCGACTCTCTATCGCGTCTGATTGTCTTGCATTGTGGGGCTGTGAGAATGGGCAGATAGCGTATTCATCTTTCCATGGGGAATAAGGAGGCCTAGCAATGCCTGGGGGAATCCAGAGGATCAAGACGTCTGGCAACTGGAGGCCCAAAGAAGCCAGCAGTAGACCAGGCTGGCCATGAACTCAGAGATCTGCCTGCCTCTGCCTCCTGTACACTGGCATTAAAGGCGTGCGCCACTACTGCCTGGTTTATGGGGGCATTCTTATTCCAGCCACCACAGGCTGGTATGGATAACTGTCACAAATACTCTTACCTACCTAGCTCCTTCGGTGGACTTTTCTGCAGGGAGGTATTTTT
The DNA here is from genome assembly GCF_018167655.1 of Microtus oregoni. Classification (NCBI taxonomy): domain Eukaryota; kingdom Metazoa; phylum Chordata; class Mammalia; order Rodentia; family Cricetidae; genus Microtus; species Microtus oregoni. The sequence goes on from NW_024543061.1 coordinate 62,019,722, forward strand.
ATTTTTGGGCACAGAGTCTCACCTTGTAGCCCAGGCTGACTTTGAGTTTTTGTTTCAGCTTTCCAAATACTAGGATTACAGGCCTGTGTCACTGTCTCAGGGTTTTATTGCTGTGAAGAGACACCATGCCCTCAGGGCAACTCTCTCATAAAGGAAAACATTTAACTGGGGCTGGCTTAAAGTTTCAGGGCTTCAGTCCATTATCGTCATGTCAGGAAGCACGGCAGTGTGGAGGTGGACGCGGTGCTGGAGAAGTTGCTGAGAGTTCTACATCTTGATCCACAGGCAGCAGGAAGAAATAGTGACAGTGACCAAGCTTGAGCATATGTGAGACCTCCAAGCTTGCACCCAGTGAAACACTTCCTACAGCAAGGCCACACCTACTCCAACAAGGTCACTTATCCTTATCGCGCTGGTCCTGTGAGTCTAGGGGGTCATTTTCACTCAAACTAACATAGTCTCCATGCCTAATCTGCTTTCATTTCTTATAAAATACCTAGGGCTGGGAATACTGGGTCAGTGAATTTTATTAGAAGTTCAGGTTCCCAAATGGTTATATAGAAGACTGGAGAGATGGCCCAACGGTTAAGGGTGCTTGCTGCTCTCTCATGGTGATGGTTTGAATCCCACCACCCATATGGGGTAGTTCACCACAACTTTTAACTCTAGTACCAAGAAATCTGAAGTGTCTCCTGGCCTAAGGACGTTTTTTGTTTTGTTCTTTGTAGTAGGAGAGCCGCTTGTTTGTTCCCGGCTGCCTAGAACTGAAATAATCACACAGAAACCATAGTATGTGCAATATTGCTTGGCCAATAGCTTAAGTGTATTTCTGGCTAACTCATATCTTAAATTAAGCCATCTCCATTAACCTGTGTATCGCCACAAGGCTGTGGCTTATTAGGTAAAGTTCCTGCATCTGTCTCTGGTGGGGCTACATGGCTTCTTCCTGACTCTACCTTCTTTCTCCCAGCATTCAGTTTAGTTTTCCCTGCCTAGCTAAGTTTTGCCTTGCTATAGGCCAAAGCAGTTTTTTTATTCATTAACCAATAAAAGCAACACATAGACAGAAGGACCTTCCACACCAGTGTGTGTGCATGTGTGCATGCGCGCGGGCCATAGTTAGCATATGGAAGTCAGAGGACAACTCAGAGGTGTCATTTCTCTCCTGTCCTATGTGGAATGGAACTCAGATCATTAGACTTTGTGGCCGGTGCCTATCCCTCTGAGCCATTCTTGCCAGCTCTGCCTGGTTTTTTGAGACTAGATGTGGCCAGTTGTGAGGATCACACTGGTAGGATTTGATGGAGGGGGAGGAGGCAGGAGGATCGTGAGTTCGAGGCCAGCCTGGGCTACACATTTTAGGGCTGGAGAGTTAGCTCAGCTTATAAGAGCACCGACTGCTATTCCAGAGGACCTGGGTTTAATCCCCAGCACCCACACAGCAGTTCACAACTGTTTGTAACTCCATATCTGACACCCTCACATAGACATACATGCAGACAAAACACCAATGCACATAAAATAAAAATAAGTAAAATATTAAAAATAAAAACAAACAAACAAAAAGACAAAACAGAGACAAGGACAAGGTCTGCCACTAGGAACTGGGGCTCGCTGTTCAGGTTAGGCTGGCTGGCTGGCTGGCCAGTGAAATACATCTGGCTTTTTTTTTTTGAGACACGGTCTCATTGTGTTGCCCTGATTGACCTAAACTTTGCTATATAGACCAAGCCTACCTCTGTCTCATTGTTGGGATTAAAAGTGTATGCCCCATATCGTCTTCATGGCTTTTTAAGTGGATTCTGGGGATGAAACTAAGGGCATTTTCAATCACACAGTGAGTTTGAGGCCAGGTACATTCCTGGCACCAGGGTGTGGTTGTAAAGCCACACACACCTTTCTCATAGTTTATAATTTCCATATGTGGGGAGGAGGTGAGGGTTACTCGAGGGCAGTCATGGTAGTTAGGACTCATTGTGTAAAAGAACACAACTCAAGAAGAGCTAGAAAGCTCCTGAGAAGGCGGAGTGGGAGAGGGGTTTGATTATACTAACACCCCCTGGGACAGTGGTGGTTAAAGAAGCATCTGGCAAGTAGACAGCAGCAGAGCCTGTGGAGGAGCGCTGGGCAGCAGCCCACCCCAGCGTGGGAACAGCAGAGCCCAGCTTTGGGAGTTTATTTTCCCAGCTCTCTCCTTCGGTGGCCTGGGTTCAATCCTTCAGCGCCCTAGGCTCAGTTCCCCACCAGTCTGATAGAGATGAGCCTCTGTGTGTCCTTCATCAAAGGAGACATTACTGGGCCCCACAGGCATGCTAGGAATCAATGAAATATATAGGAAGTGCTCCTAGAATATGGCTGTTGACCTGTTATTGGGTTCCTGCTAACTCTGTGTGGGGTGAGGTGGGGGCTGGAAGGCAGAACTGGGTGCAGGGGCCCAAGAACTATGTGGCCTTTTGCTCTTTTGTTTTTGTTTTAAAGACAGTGCCTCACATGCCTTTAATCCCAGCACTCGAGAGGCAAAGGCAGGTAGATCTCTATGAATTTGAGGTCAGCCTGGTCTACAGAGCCCACTCCAGGACGGTCAGAGCTATCTAGCGAAACTCTGTCTCAAAAAACAAACAAACGACAATGTCTCACATAACCTAGGCTGGCCAAGAACTCCATATATAAAGTCCAACATGACCATGGAAAAAATTATATTTACTTGTTTATAATAAATATCTATTTTACGTTTATATATAAATAAATTGTAGTGAAAGGCTAGAGGATGATGGCTCATCTTGGTTGTCAACTTGACTACATCTGGAATCAACTAAAACCCCAGATGCTGGGTAAGTCTGCGGTAGGGTTATCTGAGGTGGGAAGACCCACTCTAAATCTTAGCCAGGCCTTCCGGTGTGAGCCCACACTAAAGGGTCGGGGATAAGGAAGCTTTTACTTCTGCCTGCTTGCCCTGCGTTCCTGCACTTGTGGAACTGATTTCTTGGGATGTCACAGTAAGATTGAATCCAGCAGCTCCCTGTGAATCCTCCAGGACTCGGGGCCGGACTGGGACTACGCCAGGGCCTGAACGACGAAGATTCTCCACTTTCCACTGCAACACACCCATGGTTGAACTTCCCGGACCACATTCTATAAGTCAATCTAATACATATTCATTCTATCAGTTCTGGAGAGCCATGACTAACACGGAGGACAACTCGCTGGAGTCACAACCACGTGAGTTCCAGGAATCCTCAGGGCTGTCGGTGGCAGTGAATGACTGAGCCTCCTGGCTCCACTCTGCTGAGCGCTAAGGCTACAGGCATGAGCCACTAAATGAGCCATTTTATTTATTATTCATTCATTATTTTATTTATTTGGCTTTGCAAAACAGGGTTTCTCTGTGTAGCCCTGGCTATCCTGGAACTTGCTGTGTAGACCAGGTCGGCCTTGAACTCGAGATCCTCCTGCCTCTGCCTCCTGAGTGCTGGGATTAAATGCGTGCGCTGCCACCAGCTTGCTATAAATTAGTCTTTTGAAGGGCCGGGAGGGGGAACCCGGAGAGCCATGCTTTCTGTAGTGCAGGTGTTGGAAGTCGAGGTCTCGCACAGGCGTGGCCATCGCTCTACCACTGAGCCCTTCACCTAGCGCTAGCCCCCTTCCCACACTGCCTGCTAGCTGTCCTTTCATTCCCAGTAAAACCTCTCGCTTTCCACAGAGCTTCTCCTCCTCTTCCAACCTCCTCCCCACCTCACCCTGTTTTGGTTTAGTGTTTCCACTGGGTGTCTCTCCGTCTCCACAGCCCCAGTGCCTTCTCCATCCCTGCACAGGCTGAATGTCACCAGCAGAGCCCCCACCCTCACACCTGTGTGTGTGTGTGTGTGTGTCAACGTTTCCTCTGTCCTGGCCACTTCTCACCTGGGTGAAACACTGACAGCAAGCTCCTGCTCCAGTCACAAAGTGGCAAAACAGACATAGACAGTCCAGGTCAGGAAGTCCCGATGTGTGCGGAGCATCCTCCGAGCTTAGTCCTCTTTCCGGGCTCACTATGGATGGCCTTGGGACTCCTAAAGAAGAACCAGACCAACCCAGGGAAGGTGATGATAGCACATCCACCGAGATCACAACCTCCTCCAGGGCCCAAGCGGAGCCACCAGGACTGTCTTGGGACACAAAGGAAGGGACAGGCCGATATTACACCAAGTTCAGTGGACACAGGCTGATAGGACACCAACAGTGAGGGAGGTGCCCACTGGACGGTGAGCTGAGGAAGTGTGCTGGAGGCTGAGGAGGCAGCGGCTTCCTGAAGGGATACTGTCTGCCCTGAGGGTAAGAATGTGATATTGAAATCCAGCTAGGATTCAGGCTGCAATACCCACAATGAGCCCTCCCTTCTCACAGATACTGACAGCTACCTGGCTGTGTCACTGTGTGTGGGTCCCTAGCGGACAGACTCTGGGGTGCTAGGATCTTTCCCCAGGGAAGTGAGTTCACATCAGGGCCACACAGCGTGCTCCTCACCCCCTTCTTTGCCTCTGAGCAGGAATTAGAGCCGATGGCTGGCTTGTGCGGTGAAGACACCCCACTCTCAGAAAAGTTCAAGAGACTCCCATTTCTGCCATATGGGTCCTGACTCCCTTGCTACAAAGTCCCTCTTAGCCCGGTGGTGGTGGCACACGCCTTTAATCCAGCACTTGGCAGAGGCAGGCGGATCTCTGTGAGTTCAAGGCCTGGTGTACAAGAGCTAGTTCTAGGACAGGCTCTAAAGCTACACAGAGAAACCCTGTCTACAAACAAATGCCCCCTACTATAGACCAGGTTGGCCTCAAACTCAGAGTCACATCTGCTTCTGCTTCCCCAAGTGCTGAGATTAAAGGTGATCCCTCTCAGTGTCTCTCTGAATCCCTTCCACCGGGAAGGTGAAAAGTGTTCAGGGGCTGGGCCAGGGACCCCCACCCTTTTTAATGTGCCTTCCTGCCAAGATGTCTGTAGCTCCAGGCCTTGAAAGACAGACAGATGAGGGACAGCAAACAAACCCTGCTGGAAGAAAGATCCTGGACCAAGGTCTGTGGTGCCAAGAAAGAAAAGGTTCTTATCACTTATACCTGAGCGGCCTCCCAGTCCTCGGCTGAGGGCGGGTGAGACAGGTGGAGCCCTGGCGTGACTCAGCGCCTCCAGTAAGTCAGATGTCCATGGGATTTCCCAAGTTTCTCCCCCTTCACTGTCCCTTGGGACTCTTGGATCTGCTCTAACAGCTCCTAGTGAGGATGCCGAGCTGGAAGAAGGAAGGGTAGAGATCTGGAGGGCTAACTTTCCCCAAGCCACATAAATGTCCCCTCCTAGTCTGGCCACAGCTCAGACAGATTCCTGGGGAAGGAGTGGAAGAATGGGAGTGGCTTTCCCAAAGAGCCAGACCCCCCAACATTTGCCCCAAGATGGGTCTGATCGTGGCCCCCAGCACGGTCACATTCTGTATTGTTCTGCTGTCTCTGAAGCCAGCTCTATTTATTTTAGTGTTTTTTTTTTTCTTTCCTCTTCTTTTGGTTCTTCGAGACAGGTTTCTCTATGCAATAGCCCTAGCTGTCCTGAAACCAGAGTTCTGCCTGCCTCTACCTCTGGGATTAAAGGCGTGTGCCACCACTACCCAGCTATTTTAGTGTTTTTCAAAACAGGGCTTCTCTGTAACAGTTTTGGCTGTCCTGGAACTCACTGTGTAGATCAGGCTGGCCTCAAACTCAGAGATCTCCCTGCTTCTGCCCTGGAGTGCTGGATAAAAGGCGTGCACCAGGTGATTATTTTATGTTGTAAGGCATGGGCTTACTTTGTAGCTGAAGCTGACCTAGAGCACAGTCTGACCCAGGCAGGCCTGGAGCTCATGTCAAACCTGCTTCTGCCTCCTGAGTGCTGGTTCTACAGGTGGGAGCCATCATGCGCTGCTTTTTGTTTTTGTTATTGTTACATGATGTGACAAGCTATTTCGGGGCTCTTTGTTCCTGTACAGGGTTTCCCCACAAATCCAGCCAATCCCTCCCTTCCTTCCTCTCTTTCACACTCTGCCCTGGGATCCACTTGTCCTCAGGAATTCTGAGAAACTGAGCAGGGGCAGCTTGAGGGTTGGGCTCTGAGCAGGGACAGCTTGCTGGCATGTGACTGTGACTCAGAAGCCTGACAGATAGGCGTGGAGTATGTAATGCCATTGGCTCTTTTCTGTCCCGCCACCGCTTTATGAAGGAGAGAGATTTGGAGAGCCAAGTTCAAGATCAGTTTGCTGGGTAGCAGCCAGACTGGGCAGAGGCCAAGTCAGATTTCTAGGGCTCTTCAGGTCACATGGCCAAGTAACCTACAAACGCTTTCCTCCTCAAGGGTGACAGCACCGTCATTAGCAGATGTAAGAGAGGAAGGGCCCAGGGTGAAGCCTCCACTGGCCTGGAGGAAAAGGAGTTTGAAACCATTGGCCCATGACTAAATGCATTATAACAGAAATGAGATCCTAAAACCCATTCTATATAATTAATACATGCTAATAAAATTTTTTAGAAAGTAAAAAGTGCTTTCTTTTGAATTAAGTTTGCCTTTATCTCTGCTGTGTGGGATAAGCATGTAGAGGTCAGAGGTCACCTTTTCTCCCACTGTGGCTCTGAGGACTGAACAGGGTTACAAAGCAAGTGCTTTTACCTGCTACGGCTGAGCCATCCTTCTGACTGCACTGTCTTTCAGCTTCCAGCAGCAGAAGCAGAGAATAAAAACGCCTGTCTCAGGCTGGCCCTCCTACCTTGCTGGCACTGGGGTCTAAATCACTAATGGAAATTTCTCGGGACCCTGGTCATAGGTCCTGTTTGGCTGCTGTGGTCCTGGGGACCCTGGTCATAGGTCCTGTTTGGCTGCTGTGGTCCTGGAGACCCTGACCATAGGTCCTGTTTGGCTGCTGTGGTCCTGGGAAAAGCAGGTACTCTGAATCTGTTTGGGAGATTTCTCAGAATGGTGAGTGGACTAGTCCCTTGATGCAGCTCAGTAAGAGACTGGAAAATGACTCGGGACTTAGGGAGGTCTGCAAAGGGGCAGCCACAGGTTTCAGATTTCACCATGAGCTTGAAGACTGGGAGGCTGGGAGACACCTTTCTCCTGGCTGATGCCTAAGATCTGGGAAACTAAGGGAATGTCACTTATGGTTGGAGACTGGCCAGGGATGTCTGGATACTGATGGCCTCTGACTTAGCTGCTGTAGAGTTAAAGTTGGCTGATTAACGGCATTTCAGTCTTGCGTATGTGTACACAGATGATTACTATCTGCTTCTCTGTTCTTTTTACTCCGAGACAGGATCTCCTGCCATCAAGGCCGACCTCACATTCACCATGTACCCAAGGATGAACTTCAGCTTCTGATTCTGCCTCCATCTTCCAAGTACTGGGATTATAGGGGTGTGTCACCATGCCTGGGTTTATGACGCCAGTGCCGGACTTAGTGCAAGACTAGCGCACTACCAACTGAGCTGTGTACGTCTTAAATCTTCCGGAAAACCATGGGACTTCATGGTTCCAAGGTTTTAAAGATTTTTACTTAAAAGATTTATTTTCGTGTTTGACTGCATGCATGTACATATACCAAGTACATGCCTGATGACCTTGGAAGCCAGAAAGAGGATGTCAGCTCCCTGGAACTGGAGTTACAGATAGTTTTGCGCTGCCATGTGAGTGCTGGCAATCAAACTCAGGTCCTCTTCAAGAGTATCAAGTGCCCTTATCCACCGACCCTCCTTTCCTGGCCCTTGTTTCTGTTATTTTAAATAGTATGCATCCATGTGAGGGCAAATACACTGTGGGCAGCGCCACTCAAGTTCCAACGCTTTGAATGTCAACTCCAAATTTCTACATAGGTACAGAATTGTCGAACTTGGGGCCGGAGAGATGGTTCTGTGGTTAAGAACACACACGACTCTTACAGAGTGCCCAAATTAAGTTCCTAGCTCGCGTGCCAGGCAGCTCACAATTGCCTGTAACTCCAGCTTCAGGGGGTTCTGACATCTCTGGCCACTGCTGGCACCCGTAGACACATTGACAAACCTGCCCCCGACATACACAACATTTAAAATAAAGTGGACCTTAAAGAATTGTGGAACTTAAACTTTTGGTTGACAGGTTTTTTCTCTCCCCTGTATCTGTGTCCCTTTTATTTCTTTTCTCAGCTTCTTGAGGCCGTTAGTTAGGTAGCCTGGGCTGTAAGGTGCCCATACCAGACGGCTCTCTTACTATTAGGAAGTGTTTGGCTACTTACCACTGATTAGGAAACAGTTTTTCTCTATAACATAGCCACCACGCAGTCTGGGAGACCAGACAGAGGTAGCTTGAAAATAGATTTCTGAATCATGACTCACAGTTAAATCTATTCTGTAAGAGGGAGGAAGAGCAGGATGGAATTCCCTCTGCGGATGTTTTACAGCCTTCCCTCAAGAGGCGTCTCTAGGGAAACACCTTTCTGGAGTTTCAGTTTTCCAGAGGAGGTGACTTGCTCTTCCTTCCCCTGGGTCATGAGGTAGCCCCCACCACACCTCTCCAGAGCCTGAGCCCCCTTGCCTGGAGGCTTCTCCTAGAACGGAGCCTCAACACCTACACCCTTCCCTAAACCTTGCCTCTCCAGCAAGGTACAAGTGGAGAGAGGGGAGCCCCGTTTGCACGGATGTAGGCTTCACACGTCTGACTTGTACAGCCAAAGGCATGCATATCCCAAGGTCTGTGGTAGACCCAGGACACGCTCCCCAGTGACAAATTCACCTCTCACCTTACAGGAGCACAGGGCCGCTCTCCTCTCCGCTCTTAGGACAGGAGGCAGCTGCGCGGGCGGAGGCCAGGAATGGTGGTTTCTTGGGAGGAAAGTGTTTCTGGCTGCCTGTCTAAAGCTATCATTTCCTGCCACCTGGGGTTGTTGTAAAGCTTGGCCACAGTCCACCTGTTTCTCAAGCTTACTATGTGAAAACTCGGGGGGTAAAAAAGGTGGCTGGGCCCAGGTGTCCACGCAGCTCCAGCTGTTTCCTCGGGAGTCTAGGGTCCCAGTAATGTCTGTCCCTCCTGAGGTGGCTCCTTACTTACTCCTTTTTTCCTCCCATTACACACGGGCCATGGCCAGCGGGCCTTCTCTCTGGAAAAGCTGGTGGCTCAGCTGTTTTGACTACTCACCCTCTGAACCAGTAACTGCCATCTTGAGGAGTTCAGTTGCACCCTTTTGCAAAAAAACGCATCCCCATTAGGTTTATTGATGATTCAGGCCCGTGTGGAGGGGTAGGAGGAGTCACAGGACCCTTACCCAGCCTTTGCCTGCTACCTGTTGTATACAACTCTGTCTTACTTGTGGGTGGTCTGGGTTGCCTGTGGGCTAGTTACATAGGTGGGGGAGTCTAGGGGAAGGGGACTCCATATCCATGGCTACAAGGAAGCCCTCACCTCTGCTGGAATCTTGCCTTGGGTTGACATTGGAACCCTAAGAATTGGAGCAACACCAGTCTTTTTTTTTTTTTTTTTTTAAAAAAAAAGACAGGGTCTCTCCAGAAAGTCCTGGAACTTGCTTTGTAGACCAGACTGGCCTTGAGTTCACAGAGGTCACCTACCTCTGCTGCTTGAATGCTGGGATTAAAGTTAAAGGCCTGTGCCACCATGCCCTGCTGCGACACCAGTCCTAAGGGGCTGGCTCCAACTTCCTTGGCATTACTCAGTGCTTCTTGTTAAGCAGGGTGCTGCAGAGAATTTCTCAAGAGCTAGCTCCTGATGGCCGCGTCACGACAGCACAGAGGGTTCACAATCACAAACCAAATGAAAAGCTATATTCTTTGAGCAACCTGTCGGTATTCACTCATCTATAAGATGCACGAATGACTTGTGTAGATACATGGAAATGTGTCTTGGCTCAATGCCCAGAGAAGAAAAATGGCTTCAGAAATAGTCTTTATTTCTTAAAAAAAGAAAAAAAACTTTATTGCGCATAAAACAGACCGTTCCCTCTTGTGGGTCGTTTTTACTGTGATACTGGGGATTGAACCGTGGGCCTTATGCATGCTAAGCACACATCCTACCACTGAGCTATATTCCCAGCCCCTGATACTTGTTGCCCCTGCCCCCACTCTTTTCTCTCCTGTCCCAGTGAAAATGTCTTATCTTTTAAAGTCTAAAGTTGCTGGTCAAAATTATCTTAGGATGGCCGCTGGAGGAAAAGGTCCTTTATCAGCTGAGCAGGGTTAGAACCTGGGGTTCTGGCCTGGCTCTCACTGGGGAGCAGGGGACAGTCTTCTGCTTTAGGGGTAGAGGCTGGTGCCTCATGTACTATCCGTAGCCTTGAGTTTGGGCTCACTCAAACACACTCTAGCATCTTATACATGTATGAAGTGTGTGGCTATATATACCCTTTCTTCCCGGCCTTCAAGTGAAGACGGAATTCCTGAATAGACCTGCATGCATTTCCAGAGGTGGAGAACAGTTCCTGTCTCGAGTCCCCAGACCGCTGAAATCGACGTCAAACTAGTGGTTACAAACTGGGAGCCAAAAAAAGGTGCTCTACGAGAACCCCAAGTCCTCATGCTGCTTCGGCTGGGGAGTTGGGGACGTCTCCCAGGCTGGTGGATTTCTGCCCCCTTCCTAGTGACTGTAGGAAGCAGCGTGTGCTTTGGAAAGTTCAACAGGGTCGTGGCTGACCAGGACAGAGGAGGGAGGGGACACCCACGAGGCCACAAGAGGCGCTGCGTGCCCCTGCATCCTTTGTGAGTCACTCAGGAAATGGGTTCTTTCTTGTGGGTTAGCAGAAATGACAGGCTGAATTTCCTGGGATTGCACTGGGGAGGCGGACAGGGTTAAGAAGGCCACACAGGCGATAAAGGTCCTGTCCAAAGTCCAGTCTGATTGGCAGATTGTGGTTGAAAAATGGAACCCAGAACATCCTCCTCTCCTCGTTTTAGACAGAGAATAAAAATAGCAGTAATGCCACGTCAGAGACCAAGAACTGATGACGTCAGAGCTGCGGTGGTTGCTGGCAGCACACCTGTCTTTCCACAGGAGAGATGGCAGCTTTCGCACGAGGAGAAGGGTGAGATTGCTGTTTGCTCCTCTGGAGTTAGATGGATGTTCAAGTTGAGGCACAGTGTGGTTCCCACAGGAAGTCCAGGATGAGTGTGGGCCCTTGGCAGCCTTGAAGGGAGGCCAGGGATGGCATATCTTCTTCCCAATCTCCTCCCAGCAGGCCCAGCTGGCATACCCTTTTCCAGATTGGTGTGGCACCCATGGAAAGAGAAGCACCCTGGCCCCCATCACCAGTCTCTGGGTGAACCACAAGAAATGAGCAGTTTGGCTTATGGAGCTGGTTACATGGTGCTTGTTGGCTCTTGCCAGGCCAAGAAAATCCTAGTACAGGCAGGGAAGGTCAGAGTGGCCGGCGTGTTGAGGGGAGGCCCGTGCACACATGCCCCTCCAGCTGGACCAGGGCATTGCCATCAGCCGGCCTGAGGACAAGGTCACACTCCACTTGGTCCCAGCCAGCGTGAGGAGGGGCTACCCTCCATCTTTAACATCTGTACAGGAAGTAAAACCTTGGCAGCAAAACTGGACAAAGTGGGTTCCGCAGAGCCACGATTCCAAGAGCAGAGGCCACAGCAGCCGGTCTGTCTCCAGGCCTGGCCTCCTAGTGCTGAAACGCGTCCTTACAAAGAGGCAGCTCCCCTGTAGAAGTCCAGTGCCAGCAGGGACAGGGTGCTGGGTGGAGGAGGGGACAGAGAAGCTGTGAGGAAGGACCCACAGGGCTTTGAGCTGCCCGCTGGTCAGACCAGGCCCGTAACACTATCAAGACGGCTAATAAATATGCATGTAACAAGATCAGGTCAGTTTGCCTCAGGGCTGCAGGGCTGCACAAAGCCCTCCCAGTCAAGTCCTACAGGCAGGTGACAGGCAATCAGTGTCTCTAGTAAAGGTATAAAAACGAAGTTGCTTCCTTTCAAGTATTAAAAAAATAAGTTAATCGACAAAAAGGGTCCGAAGTGGCTGAGTGTCTGGGCAGGTTGTCAGTTTCCTTTCGATGTGCAAACACAGAAAAATGCTGAGGAGAGCCATCTCCTGTACTGCCGTGGGTGCCGACCAGGGGTGGCGCCTGTCTGTCGACATGTAGGGTCTCCCTCAGCTCTGCCACAGTCAATACTTTCCAGTGTCAAAATCGTTGTGAACTAAAAGCAAAACACAGCAATCCGCGGGCCTCAGGCCACTGCCCACATGAAAGGCCTGGGGGGCACTTGGCCACTGGGAATCCAGTGTGTGGCGGGGCCGGGGGCAGAGCCCTCCTGCACCCTCCTAACTTGCATAATGAACCTGCCTACTGTCTGGCTTCCCCTGCAATGGGAGGGTGGGCATCACCCTCATCACCCCCACGGGTGCTGCTCCCTGCTGGATCCCCTCCATCCACAGCTTCTCTGCAGATGCTTCTGCACTTTCTTTGGTGGTGCTTCAGGAAGCACGAGGACTGTAGCCACTCGGCTCTTCAGGTGCTCTGGGTGTCAGTGGCTCTGAAGAGGAGTCACTTCCCTCTCTTACCAGCAGAAGGAAGGAAGAGGTGCCAGGCAGCAAGCCCTCGGGGACCTGCAGGAGTGTCCCCTGTGGCACATGCCAAACACCCGTCTCCTCCCTCCTGAATGGGAAGTCCCACACGGCCCTTCACCTCAGATGATAACCCTCGCCTGGGGTTTTCCCACAGCACAGGTGTCTGTGAGCTACCTTCCAGGCACGCCAGGTCTCTTCTGAACCTGGATCCGGTGGGTCGGGATAACGCAGCCGGGTCAGGTGGGTGCCAATCAACCAAACCCAACGGTAGCCAGGCTCAGGACCAGTCCAGGCTGAAGCCCTTGCACAGCATAGCAGCCTCCAGGTCCTTGTCCTCCTCTTTCTCCCGCAGTCGCTGCTCTTCCAGCAGGGCCACCAGTGAGTCTCTCTGCTCCACCACCTCCAGCATCTCGTTCAGGATCTTCTTCTCCTCTGACAGCTCCTCCTCGGTCTTCAGGTGATCTGCCGAGTGGCTGATGGCGTCAGGCGTGTGGCCTGGGACAGTGGCCCACTTCACCCTCCACCCCACTCGCCTTGCGCTCACCTTCCACAGCCATGCGCTCCCGAAGCTCCTGCTGCAGCCGGCTCTGGCGGTCTTCCAGCTCCAGCTCCCGGGCACTGGGACAGGGAGAGGCAGCAAGGGTGACTTGGGGACCAGCCCTCCCACCCTGCTGTGATGTACCACACGCTGGCTCCCCCCCCCCCCGTAGCTGGTTCCTGAACCCCAGTTCACTCACAAGATCATCAGCTCCGACTCGTAGCGCACCATGGCGTTCTTCTCCTGCACCAGCTTGAACCACTCCTGCATCAGCTTGGGGTCATCCTTTTTGCCCATGCCTGTGGGAGAGACTGAGGGTCAGACAAGGGGATGGGTCTGTTTGCCCAGCCCAGAAGGATTGTCACACTGGGGCAAATGTGCAAAGAGCCAAGCAAGATGCTGCCGGAACAGTCCCAAGCCAGGTCCAAAGTTTGCCTACAGCCCTGACAGGGAGACGGGGACAGAGAACGACAGGCCACTGCGTCGTGCCCACCCCAGGGCCTGACAGACCTAGACTTTCCATCAGTCCTGCCCAGGCCTTTTTCTGGGTGACTGACTGTTCCTCCTATACGAGCTTAACACTGCCTTGCTCGGTGATACAAGTGCGTGTGTATGAAATGGCCCGCTCTCCCCTCGCTACTCGGTCTCTTCAGAGGAAAACAGTCTAATAAACAGGAGGAGTAGAAATTTACAAGCTACACCTTGCCTTTGAGATTAGGTTCATATAACCCAAGCTGCCCTTGAACTCCCGATCCTCCAGTCTCCACGCTCCCACATTCTGAGATCACAGGCACGTGTGCCACCATGCCCAGTCCTACACTCTGCTCTTAAATTACTTTCTTTTGACCCTGTTTCTTCCTGGGCAGCTGTCTCTTTCAGGGGCCCCTGACGCTTCGCCACGGCTTCCTTGTTGGGGTCAGGAAGATACCCATGTCTTGGTTTTGTTGTGCGTTCACCTAGACACATGCATGCCAGGCAAGTGCTCTACCACTGAGCTACACCCCCTGCCCTAAAACACCCCCTTCTTAGCACGCGGCCCGATAAACACTGCAGCGGAATCTGCATGGCAGACACAAAGCATCAAGGTGGCTGTCACCAGCGGACCCCAGAGCTGAGGAGGGCAGCTGTTCCTACTCTTCGGCCACCTGTTGACTCGAGCTGCCCCTGAATCAACGTTTGCCTCAATCAGGAGTAGCCACATCCCTGGGCTTAGCTGTAGCAAGGGCATGGGGGAAGGACCTCCCCCCCTTTTTGAGACAGGGTTTCTCTGTGTATCTGTCCTGGAACTCACTCTGTAGACCAGGCTGGCCTTGGACTCAGAGATTCGCCTGCCTCTGCCTGTCTCCCTGAGTGCTGGGATTAATGGCAAAGGCATGAGCCACCAGTGCCCGGCAAGGAAAGGTTTTCTAAGGAATCAAACCACTCAGAAAATAACAAAGTCCTTCTGCTTGTTGTACAAAGCTATCCGTGTGACCTTGCCCTGGAAACACACGGTGGCTCCTTGCCCACAGGGATATAAACTTCCTTTCATGTTATTTTTGTGTGCTGGAGATGAACACAGAAGTTCATATGTGCTAGGCAATGCCCCACCACTGAGCACACTGCCATCCCAACATCCAGTAATTTTATACAGAACTTGGGGTGTTCAAGGGCTTCCTAAAGTTTATTCACAGACCTCAAGTTAAGAGGTGTCAGGCTGGAGTCCTCTAAGTCCCCTCCACTTGCTTGGTTGGGTGGCCCAGTCTCAAGAAGTGCTCTAGTTTATACAAGAGTATGGCCAGTATCCTTAGGTAGGTGCTGGTCCCGTGTGAGGCTCTCTTGCTCTAGCCTGCTTCTTCCTGATTCTTTCACACTAGTCAAAGGCCAAGCTCTTTCACTGTATGCTGGACACATCAGACCTAAGCCTAAGTCTTCAGCCAGTAACCATACTTCAGAGACAGAACTGACGCACGCAAGGGTTAGTATCAGACCATGCCAAGCACACATGCACCCTTCTTCCTGATGTGAAGGCTCCCGGCCCTGAACTCTACTTTAAAGATGGATGCCTCCATCCCGGCCTGTCGAGCCTGCCTACAGGTCTGGGGGTCCAAACTCTCCTTCCCCACTCCAATAGACTTGGGTCTTTGGCTTCAAAGCAGCCTACAGCCCAGTTCCAAGCATTCCTTCTGGAGCGTCTCTGCACAGTGTGCCCATGTGGCCATGGAGATGAAGCCCTTGAGACATGCAAGTTGTCCAGAGTGGCAAGCCACGAGCGTACCAAGTCCGCCCCTCCTTCCCACCTCCCAGATGTAAAGACCCCCAATTCCACCGGGGACACTGGGACACCGCTCATGAGCCGTGTTGGAGTTCAGTCACAGCCCATGAGCAGGGGAATGTGGTGGGGTGGGTGGTCAGATGTGAGAGCCATGGGGAGCAGAGAAGAGGTTAGCAGGGTTAGTCATGGCCACACGCCCCTTCCCCCTGCCCACATGCCTTGCCAATGACAATCTTATCATCACAACAGACTTCAAATCGGACAAACTTAAAACAAAACAAGACACACTCAGCAAGACACAAGGTAGAGAAGTTTGTTTTCAGTGGTTGCTCTGGGGGGAAACAACAAAACTTGGGGGGCATTTGTGTAGACCAGTCTTTGTAAGGACAGTATTCCTTGACTCCGCCAATGCAAACTGTCGCCACCCCTACTCCTGGCCCTCTTTATGCTGGCCTTGACCTTACTGGACCCAAGGCTCCGAGCACCAATGATAGGCAGAACCACAGAACTGCAGCCTGAAGACATTGGAGCCCACAGGCTCGCTGGCTCCCCTTGGTTCCCATCCTCCCTTAGATAGTCAAAGGGATACTGTGCCTTGTAAGAAACTGCCACATACTCATGACATTCTGAAGTCAGAGAGAGGAACAACTGCTGGGCCTTGGCTCCCTGTTGGACTATGGTGGCTGCGGCCCCTCGGAGGCAGTGGGGACAAGTGGGCGAGGTTACGTTACCTTCCTGGACACAGCAAGGGCAGAAGGAGAGAGGTCTGCGTCGTGGAGTCCCGCCACTGGGCTCAACTTCAAAAGGACCAAACAAGGAAGAGGAAACAGAGAAAGACAAAGGAAGCGGGAAAGGAGGAGAGGAATTTGGAGGTGGAAAGGGACAGGGAGAGGGTGAAATAAAAACAAGCAGAGGACAAAAAAACAGAAAAAGTGAGAAAGGAACAACAGGAAGAAAGGAAAAAAAATCCACAAGAATGGAGAAGCAGAAACAGGGGAACAAGTCTACAAATGAATCAAGTCCTTTCCTTCAGCATGGAATTGAACAAGAGCAGGCGAGGGCATGTAACAACACGGGAACACTGTCATATGTACCCAAAAGCCTTGGGTAGGTCTGCCTACCTCCAAGCAACACTTTCTAAATATGCAGCCAGCGCTGCTTCCGGGTGTGTGGAGGTCACTGGGGTGACCCACGAAGTCTACATAAACTGGTCATCACTAACATGCATGCTAAGGTTCAGCTATCTTTTCCATAACTCCAAGGGGCAGGGAGAGTCTGTCACCCTTGGCCATCATGCCCACAGAGAGGAACTCGGAGTCTGCATAGTGGCATCTTACCCTTGTCATGGTCCCGTAGGATTGAGAGATGCATGGCCTTGTATTCTGAACCAGCAAAGTTAGGGGGAAACTATGAACACACGGGAATCACTTCCACTAGCCTGGAGCATCATCCCTCCCGTGGGCTATGGAAAACCAACCACCACCTTTTCTTTTGGCTCTCCCGCCTTTTGGAGGCATCCAGTGCCAGCACTGAGGGTTGGTATCACACTGTGGACTGTAAGACCAAAGGGGGTGAGCTGGCAGGACAAGTCAACAACTCACAGAGACGCTACTGGTAAGAGTAGTGATGGGCAGCAAGAGGAGACAGTGTGCAGAGATCTATAGACCTTGGGGAGACCTGATCACCACTCGAGGGAGAGGGAGGGGAGCTGAGCAAGGGACCATCACAGAACCACAGGAGCACACATAGGACACAGGAAGTCCCAGGAGGGTAAGGCCTCTGGGCCATGGGAGGACAGGGACATGGGTGGCCCACAACGACAGCAGGACTCAGGTTCCCAGACGGATGAAGCGAAAAGCTCCTGTTGGATTGGCCATTCTACACTGCAGTGGGATAAATGCAGGGACCACAATCTCTTTCTTCTTTAAAGCCTCTCATGTCCTACTAAGCACGTTGTGCACAGTAAACCTGATTCTTGGGTACAACCACCAGACCAAAGCCACAGACAGTGTGTGAAGTGCTTTTATCCCATCCCAACGGGCTCGGCCTTGACAAGCTGAGGTCTGCACCCTTCCCAAACATGTGCTCCGCCATAGCTGACCTACTCAGCCTGCTTGGCTTCGAAGCAAAAAGTCTAGGTGGGGCTCAGATACATGGACAAATCCCATGAGTATTACATCAACTCTCTCTGTCGCCTCCGGGGACTCTAATGACAAGAGTAGGTAGCAGTGTAGCTAGAATGGTGTAGTGACAGCCACGCTCATTAGCAAGGGGCAGTGACGTAATATGTAAGCAATGCACATCCAAAATCAGGCAGGTGCCTGCACACACACACACACACACACACACACACACACACACACTGTGGAGCAATCCTTTTGTACACTGTGAAAATGTGTTGCTCTCATTGTTAATAAAAAGCTGATTGGCCAATAACTAAGCAGGATTTTTAGAGCAGAGAGAATGCTGGGAAGAAGAAAGGCAGAGTTTGAGGAGTTTTGAGTGAGACTCGAAAGAAGCAACACGCCAAGTTTGTAGATGAGGTAAACGAGCCACGGGACAGCACGTGGACTGAATGGTTAATTTAAGTTCGTAGACGAGGTAAACGAGCCACAGGACAGCACAGGACAGCACTAAATGGTAAATTTAAGTTGTAAGAGCCGGCTGGAGATGAGCCTAAGTGATAGGCCAAGCACTTATTTTTTAAAATAATTTATCTATTTTTATTTTATGTGCATTAGTGTTTTAGCTGCATGCATGTATGTGTGAGGGTGTTGGGTCCCCTGGAACTGGAGCCACAGACTCTAGTAGCTGCCATGTAGGTGCTGGGAATTGAACCCGGATCCTCTGGAAGAGCAGCCAGTGCTCTTAACCACTGAGCCATCTCTCCAACCCTGGCCGAGCATTTATAATTAATAATAATTCTGTGTGGTTATTTGGGAGTGACTGCCGGGACACAGAAAACTCCACCTACACACATGCACACTAAAATGCATACATACACCTAAACAGTGTCTGGACCTCACACAATAGACCCTGGGTCCTTTCATCTTGACCACATTCCTCGTACAACCTTTACACTATGGAGCATCGTTTGAAATAATGGAATATTGAGAACATAAGTTAAAAAATAAAATTGAAAAAAAAAAGGGACAACATTGGGTGAAGCACGTATTTAAAACCAAGGAGGAGATGCCGGGCAGTGGTGGCACACCCCTTTAATCCCAGCACTTGGGAGGCAGAGGCAGGCAAATCTCTGTGAGTTCGACGCCAGCCTGGTCTGCAAAGCAAGTTCCAGGACAGGCTCCAAAGCTACAGAGAAAACCTGCCTCAAAAAATCCAAACCAAACCAACCAACCAAAAAACCCAAAGGAGAAAAAGACATTGCCAAAACAAGAGGCAAAAGGAAGGACGTGTTCAGAGGGGTCTACACGACTTGCTTTGTAGTCCCCAATATGTCCATGATGAATACCTGCCACTCATAATTAGAAAAACAAAACCAAAAAACACCGATAGGCACTATTTTAAAAAGAAGAAATGGAACAGAAAAAAACGAATCAAATGGGGAATTCCATTCCAAACCAGAAATCTGAACCGAGTGAGCAAGCAAAGCACAGGGGCGATCAATGATGTCAATAACAATTTCTTTGCCTTTTATGGAAACAAACGTTTTGGTTTGCGGGATCTCTTCTCTCCTCCCTGCCTTTCTCTGGGGTGCTGGGGAGGAACCCAGGGCCTCAAGCATGCTAGGCAAGTGTTCTACTATTCAGGTCTGCAAGACCCTGAGCTTAGGTGCTCAATGAAACTTCGATAAAACACACCTCAGTCTTCTTTATTGTTCAAAATACTAAGAGCCTTAACTGCAAGGCTGAGGCAGAGAAGGGGTTAATTTTCCCTTTCTGTGAAAGGAAGTGCTAACCAGGGAGGCTGAGACACAGACCTGTTCTGTTCACTGCTCAGACCCCTCGGGGACAGCATGGGTTGTAAGGAGAGACGGCTTGAGGTTCCCCATTTCCAATCTAGCCATTCAGTTCTGCCTGGTTCCACTGAACTTCCCTTCTACAAAGTTGCTAATACCGGAAGGAACTAGAAATACCTAAAAGGACCGTGGGCTTGTTTTAAGGACGAGGTGAGACTAATTTATGGGAGAAATCACTCCCTGCACGTGGTGGTGTTTGCAGTAACCCAACACCTGGGAGGAGCAGGCAGGAGGATCAAAAATTAGGTCATCCTTGACTACAAGGTGAGCTTGAGGCCAGCCTGGGCTACACGAGAACTTATCTCAAAACAAACAAAACTGCAAAGAAATGTCTATTAAGTACCCTCCTGTGCCTAGCACTGTGCTGGCCACTGTTTAGTTTAGCCCTGTTTTCTTTAAAGTCTTAAGCAGGAAAGCATCTCTCTCTCTCTCTCTTTCTTTCTTTCTTTCTTTTTTTGAGAGAGAGGGTTTCTCTGAGTGCAGCTCTGGCTGTCCTAGAACTCACTACGTAGACCGTCGACTGGCCTTGATCTCAGAGAGACACCTGCCTCTGCCTCCTGAATGTTGGGATTAAAGATGTGCACCCCCCACCAAAACATTAACAGGGAAGCATTTCTGATTGGACAAAAAAGAGGACAGCAGTCACAAGAAGAAAGCAAGTGGACGGGCCAGATTCACGGACTCCTGGACAAAAAGAAAGGGATCACCAGGGAGCTGATTTGAGATGAGAAAAAATTGGCAGGGAGCAGGTCTCTCTCACGTCTGTATCCGTCTCAGGCACCCCTTAGGCTCCTGTGCCCAAGACAAAGGCTTCAAACTGGGGAGTCCTCGACAGCCAGACCCCAGACGTCCTAGCCTGTCACATTTCAGACACACCCGCTCCATACTGTCCAGAGATACTGTGAGAAAAAGGGACGTTTTATGAGCGGAGTGCTGTCCACGTGAGAGAGAGTGCGGAGTCTAAATAACTAGTCTGTGAATGTCAATCATGGTCTTCTGCAGGATGGATGTGGGCTCCACACCTTCCCAGTTATGCTGCTGGGAAGCCTCTATGTACCACAAGACACTTCTGGTGACCTCTGAAGGTGTTCTTGTTTATATTCAGTTCTGTCTTACATAAAATTGGCAAAATCTTTGTTGATTGAGAGTATGCTCAACTGTTCTTTCTCCCCAACCTCAAGTCTACTTGATCAGCACCAATGCCTTCCGATACATCATAGGCCAGGCTTGCACAGCAAGCTGGGGTCATCCCCAACCACCGCAATTACAAGCACCAAGGCCCCGCATGGGGATCCAGGTGGCTGACGCAATGCTTCAGCGTGTAAGCACCAGATAGGGGGAGGCTGCTGGCTAGCAGGCACAGGGCACACGCATGTGACCAAGCCAGGAGATGCGCTGTACTAAAGGGCTCAACACAGGATGAATCTGTAGACGGGAGAACTGCTGGGGAGACAGGATAAACACACGTGAGACGTGAGATGCACGTGGATGTGAGCGGGCACCTGAGTTTGTGTATACACACACACACACACACACACACACACACACTCATGTAAAAACAGAGCCAGGCTAAATGTTCAGCTTGACCAGAAAGGCAGAAACCTATCAACGCCCAACAAAAGGAAATCAATGGAAGAAAGTCACTTAGGAGGGGACCAACAGGCCTTGCAGGCCTCTCTCCAACTCACTGGTGATCATGGGATCCCTTCCCAGTCCTCACGTTACATTTCTTTTTCTTTCTTTTAAAGATTTATTTATTATGTATACAGTGTTCTGCCTGCACACCAGAAGAGGGCTCCAGAACTCATTACAGATGGTTGTGAGCCACGATGTGGTTGCTGGGAATTGAACTCAGGACCTGTGGTAGAGCAGCCAGTGCTCTTAACCCCTGAGCCATCTCTCCAGCCCCATCACACTGTATTTTTAAGCCTTTTATTCCACTCAGAGACAGACTGTAAAGTAAGAGTTGTAAAATTAGAAGTTACACATGTTTTTGGTTTTTCGAGACAGGATTTTACTGGTAGACCAGGCTGGTCTTGAACTCAAGGAGATCCGTCTGCCTCTGCCCCACTAAGTGCTAGGATTAAAGACGTGTACCACCACAGACGGCTTATGTGTATTTTTAATCTATGCTTTTCAGAACACTTGGTTGTCTCTAGATTTCCAGTCACCTTGCTCTAGTGCAATAAGACTCGCTGGGCTGAGCTGTGCCTGTTACATGTCCGGGGAAGACAGAGAGGGCTATGATGTGGGAACCCTTTCTCTCTGGTTCAAGGGTCACTTGCTACCATTTTAATGATTTCTTTCCAATTACATGGTCCAGCATGTCAAGGAAGTAAATTGCTATACCTTTTTGGCTATAAGAGACCTTTTCTTTTTCATTTGGCATTGTGCATTGAACTCTGGGCCCCTGAGCCATATCCTCAACCCCAAAAGGGCTTTTCTGTCCAGATGAGGCTTTGATTTGCAATTGTCCCAGCTCTGCCTTTTGAGCGCTGGGATAACAGGCGTGCCTGGCAAAGAGACTTTAATGTGGGTCTCAAGCCTACACGAGGCAGGCTAAGAGCTATGGGAACCCCACTGAGGCACCGTGGTGAGCAGGCCCCGCATAAAGCAGGAATCAGGAGTCTGGACATCTCAGGCGAGGGATGGAGTTCCCAACACTCCAAGACTGCTTGAAGCGCTTCCCAGTAAGATTGAAATCATGGGCCATATACAGCATTTCTGGGTGGCCTTTTAGGGAAGCAGGAGTAAAGGACCAGCCAGTTTCTCTATCTACTTCAAGATCCAGATTTCAAAAGAGCAGGCACTTCTCAAATAATGAATATTAAACTGTGTGTGCGAAGGGAAAAGCCCAGCAGACTCTGAGCAGACTTCACGGTGGCATTTATGTCTTTCTCTCTGGAGAGGGCAGGTGTTGCTCCTCTCTACCATGTGGGTTCCTGGCATACACAAGTGCCCCTCTTCTGAGAGGACTGCATCTTCCTGCATCGGGCAGAAGTGTCTGCCTACATGCGAGCAGAACCCACATGGCACCGCTACCACGGGCAAATCAGAGTGGCTGGCAGAGGGAAGCAATGAGGTTCTGGGGTGGGGGGCAGAAGCAGCATGGTGTCTGACTGGGGGAGAGGGGTCTTAAAACCACAAAGACAAATTGTCCCAGAATCCCCTGGCATACTAAATCCAAGGTTAGAGTTTGCGGTCTGGGGTCACAGAAAACATTCCACTGCATTTCCTTACCTGAGCAGTGGGTTACGGACAACATTCAAGACACACACAGATAGTCTATGCTGCAAAAGCCAGTATCTCAAGCAGGAGGGCTGGGTTACGTGGCAAGAAGTGGGTCTGGGCCACTCCCCCCACAATGTCCTGAACGTAAATTATCTTTTCACATACAGGGAAGATCTCAGGAACGACATGAACATTCCACAGGGAACTGTTAGGAGTAGGCAAGGAAGGGAGACAGGGCGTTAGACAAGACGGGGTCTGTTAACTGGGGTGCAAGCATCAGCCCTTTTTCAGAATCAATGGCCATGGGTGGGAGCCCCCCCACAACACTCTAGAACCTGGAGACACTGAAAGGGGTCCGTGGCCACGTGGACCCCTGGAAGCCTAAGACTAGGGACAAAGAGAGCAGAGGCTGACACATGCCACCCACGCAGGAGCCAAGGGTCTGACCTACTGACCAGGGAAGGTACTGAGCTTCTGGGCGCATGCTGGGCAAGTGCTCTGCCTGGCTTTGGATTCCTTTGACGCACGTTTGTGTATATGGTGCATATGTGCACACATGTACACCCCTAGGCCTGACGTTTATTTTATCTACTTGTGTGTGTTGTGTATGCATACGCGAATGCGGGAGTATGGAAGCAAGAGGCTGACGGGAGCTGTTTTCCTAAATAGCATACCCTATCATTTAAATGTTTTTTATTAATTACATTTATTTTTCCTTTTAAAAATTTATTTACTTTAAAAAAAAATCTGTATGTGTGCCTGTTTGGGCATATGTACACAGGTGCCCATGGAGGCCAGAAGAGGGTGTTGGATCCCCTGCAGGTGGAGCTGCAGGTGGTTGTGAGCTGCCTTAGATGGAAGCTGGGAATTGAACTCGGGTCCTCTGGATGAGAAGCAAGTTCTCTTAACCACTGTGCCATCTCTGCAATCCATTATTATCATATTAATTCACTAATTTATTGTGCGAGGGTGGGATGACCATGCCGCTGCAAAAGCAGACAGCCTGCAGGCATTGGTTCTCACGACCATGTGAGTTCCAGAGGCCCAGCTCCTCAGGCTACCAGCCCTCTGCTCGATTTTCTGAGACGGGGTCTGCTACTGAGCCTGGAGCTCAGACTAGCTGGACAGCAAGCTGCAGGAGTCCTCCTGTGTCTGCCTCTCCGGCACTAGGATCACAAGGGCACATCACCATGCCTGGCTTTTTTTTCCTTAACGTGGGTACTGAGGACTGGAACTCAAGTCCTCACGCTTGCACAACGGGCACTTAGGAGACGACCGATTCATCTCCTAGCTCTGGTTTTTATTTCTATTTATTCTAGTTTTGTGGATTTATTTTTTTTAGACAGTCTCACATTAGATTAGGTTGATTTCAAACTCATGTCAATCCTCCTGCCTTAGGCTCTCTAGTGCTAAGATTGCAAGCACACAAGGTCTCACTATGTAGCTATGGCTGGCTTGGAATTCACCATGTAGACAAGGCTGGCTTTTAACTCATAGAGATCCACCTGCCTCAGCCTCCTGAGTGCTGGGATTAAAGGTGTGTGTTAATGGCTTGGCTTTATTTATTTATTTATAGACAGAATTTCACTAGGTAGCCCTGGCTGGCCTGGAACTTGCTAGGTAGACCAGGCTGGTATCAAAATTAAAGAGATCCATCTGTCTCTGCCATCCAAGTGCTGGAATTAAAGGTGTTTGCCACTATATCTAGCTTGACCTGACTTTAAAAAAAGTCTTTTTTTTGCGTGCATTGCTGGAGGACGTGTGTCATGGCCAGTGTTGGACGCCAGAGGACAACTTGTGAGAGCTGGTTCTTCTGTACCTCGGGTCTTGGGAACTGAGCCCAGGTTTTCAGACTTGGAAGCAAACATCCACAACCGATAAGCCATTTTGCTGGCTACGGCTTTTATTCTTTTTGTTGTTGTTTTTTTGAGACAGGGTCTCTCTGCAGCTTTGGAGCAGACTATGGCTTTTAAATGAGTGGGCCAGGAAGTGTCTTTCTCATGGGGAAGGGTGGGGAAGTCTGTTTTCAGGAGGCATGGACCCCCCAAGGGCAGGTGAAGAGATCAGAGTACCTAATCAAGAAGAGGAGAGCTGCCGCTGCCCCGCTACACTAGACAACCAGTGGCTGGACACCCGCTCATCTTGAAACATGGCAGCCTTCCAGGAGGAACCAGCTCAGAGTCTAGGAGCAAGATACAGACTGGCTATTCTCTGTTCAGGACAACAACAAACATTCAGTCCCACATGGCCAGGGTTCCCCTGCTTTAGAGGGATCAGAACCAACTGGGAAGTCTGTAAGACTAGACACCCAGGCCTCCTCTGTGGAGCTTCTGACTCAAGACGGTGTGGGCTGCGGGTCGGGGCATCTGCGGGTCTACTAAGCCCTAAATGATCCATGGATCATTGAGAAGTGAGTCCTGGGCCATGGTGATGGACACTGTGGACTTAACTTCGTGCTAAGTCTTGTGAATCTGAGCAGAGACAGCACATGAAGCCTTCCTCCTGCTCTAGGGACTATGCGACACATTCCAAAGGAAACCGATGGAAGCTGAGTTCAACACATCTTTTATCCTTCGGTGCTGGGGATGGAATCCTAGGCACGCCAGGCAAGGGCTCGACCGCTAAGATCGGCCCCCAGCTCACACTTGCATCGGGAGCGCTGCTGCCGGTGAGCATCTTAGTGGATGTGAAACTGACACGCGGTAAGGGTGGAGATGGAGGATGCAAGTCTGGATGTGAGTGTGAACAAATTGCTGCCCAACAGCAGACCATGAAAGGGACCGGGATGCAGATGCGGGGTGGGTGGAGCCGGGTGGGGGTAGGTTTTCCTTTAAAGAGGAATGTAGTAAAACCTCCAACAGCAGGAGCTATCTTAAATCTTCCCGTGTGGCACATACGGAGGAAAGGACCTGACAGCTGCTGCTTTTTGGTGGCGCTGGGGATGGAGCCCAGGGCTTTGGTGCACACTCGGCAAGCGTTCTGACACTGAGCCTGGAAAAGGGTTTGTGCTTTGCCATTTGGTTATCAGGTTGGTTTCTCCTCACGGCTGTGAGCAGGGACTGGGATGGAGAACAAGAGGGAAGGGCGTCTCGGGGTTAGTGCCAGCAGTAGGCGAGGCCATACATACCACCCAGGTGCAAGTCGATGAGGCCACTGTAATAAGACTCTCCCCAATAGTCTACAAGGAAGTGGTGAAGACAGAGTTATTGGGTAAGACGACCCTGCTGCCACCCCGACCCAACGGCTATCAAACGCACGGCACATTAAAACAGGCAGAAATATCATGAGGGAGCCCAGTGGAGCAGCTGGAAAGCGTGCATGTCTGTAAAGCGAGGCATGCACACACACAGGCCATCTCTGCAGCTCGGGGCATTGGGGGAGGGGAGGCATGAACCAAACACCACTACGGATGGAGAGGCCAGTCAACGTCAGGGAGATTTCTGTTCGCAACACGACTCATCAAGGATGGGACTTGGCTTTGCTAGGAACTCCAACCCTGCCGGAAGGCGACCTTACCCAAGATTTAAAACAGTTTAGGGGCAGACCAGGGGTCTTCTCTTACTTAGTTTCTGAATAGTAAAGGCTCCAAGATAAGGTTTTCAGGATGTGAACGTTAAGGGGGGTGGGGGGGATAAAAGAAAAAAGAAAGGTCCGGAAACCAAGGAACTTGCAAGTGCTCCCATAAGTGGCAAGCATGTGCTCCTTCGCCGAATGGGCTTGAGATGAAGGTCCCTTGTCTTCTGAGGTTTAGGTCCCCCATCTTCGGAGAGCCTTCTCTTTCAAGATAAGAAACGAGCTGGGACACTGGCAGAATTTCAACCCTATCTGCTCCGAGGCTGCTGGCCACAGGCCATCCTGTCCAGCAGTGTGCTGTCTTAACGCGCCTATGGAGCAGGGGGGGGGGCTGGCAGCAAGTAGGTCCTGAGCTAGCAGTTTTTAGGGCCCAGAATCATAAAGAAGCCCAAAGTGCACCAAAATGTCTGCCACCTCACCATCTGGATGCTGACCCAGGCAACCACAACCTTTTCTTTCAAGGATGGATATGTTGGAAAGCTGAGTGTCCTCCAGTGGCTTCCTGGCTCATGTTCAAGGCCAGTCCAGTGGCTCTATGCTTGAGTCAGAGTTCTAGAAACAGAGAGGCTCCCTGCAGATTCCGGGACAAGAAGGCCACAAGTCTCAGCCTCGCCCTAGTCTCCAGGGCTATGGAGCTAATCCGCACAGCCTGTATATTTGGAAGTCTTTGACAAATACAGGTTATCTGACGGCACCTCAGGCCAGATCTCTCCTATGAAGGGCATTTTGGCTAACAGAGAGTGACCCCTTTGACACCAATGGAGGCTTGAAACTACCACATGAGACAGGATGGCAGGCTATGACCAGTTTGTACAGCTCAGGGAGGAAGTGGAGTTGTGCTGCTAGAAGCTGTTGCGTTCCAGGTACATGAGAAGGCCAAGTGGAATGAACGGCCTGAGACGAGAGAAAGGTACCGCCACTGTGCACACCCAGTCTCTAAGACGCTCTCTGCCAGGAAGGGACAAGGTCACTGGGAACTGATACCAGTCCAGCCCCAGGAAGGAAGTGTTAAGTATAAGAAAAGGAAAAGAATGTACTTAGAAATACAGATGCGTCATGTGCACCTTCAGAGACAGTCTCACCTTCCGGTCCAGGGGGCTGTGCAAAGATCTGCCTATTATAGTCAGGGGCTGGACTGGAACAAGGCTATCAAACTTCTGCTGAAGCCTAGGGCTCTTCAAGAGAGGTACCATGGGGTCTCCCAGATACTTGTCCACAGTGACTTCTAACCTTTGAAGGACATAATGTCCACCATGTTCAAGGGCTTCACGTGCCAACTGTTGACACACTGGACACCTCCAGGGAGCCTGCTTTTGAGGGACTCTCAAGTCCAAGCTTCTTCTGCTTCACGTCTAAGAATTTTGAACTTCTCACAAATACATTAGTAAGATGTTAATTCAAGTCCTGCTGGCAATGACAGAGATCATGTGACACTGTCCAGGGATCCTCGAGAAGGGTGTGGCTTAGGAGAGTTGACTTCAGAGCCCACTGTTGGTACAGTCCTTCAGATGGCTCACGTATCATGCCAGGATAGAGTAGTATATTTGGGATTTCTCTTTATATTTGGAAGCTTCTTGGTTATAATTTTTAAGGGTTTATTTTTATTTTATGTGTATGGGTGTTTGGCCTGCATGTATTTGCACCACATGCACGCCTGGTATCTGCAAAAGGTATTGGATCCCCTGGAACTGAAGTTACAGATGGTTGTGAGTAGTCATGGGTGCTGGAAACAAAATCCAGGTCCCCTGCAAGGCCACCAAGTACTGGCCATCTCTCCAGCCCCTATACTTGGGTCAGCTGGTGTATCTGTGAGCATCTGTCATATGTGCAGACACCTGGAGAGTCCCTGGTGAGCTGCTGAAGAGAAAAGGCTCCCATTTAGAGCAACCACATGTCCCTGCTGGGAGGCCCTCAGAGCGGTGCTCAGGCAATGAGGCTTTCGAATGTCTGCAGCTCTCTCTGGGTCATGCACTTTCCAGTTTGTGTGTGAGTGGTTTTTCAATTTCTAATAAACATTTAGAATAATTCTTTTGGATTTTAGGCCTCAACTAGCAATTGTGTACAATGGGCTCTCCTGCCAAAGCGAGTTGAAAACCACTAAATTAGGAGAAAATCAGGGTGTGTGTGTGTGGTGTATGTGTGTGCATGTATATGTGATGTCTGTGGAGTCCAGAAAAGGGAGACAGCTGCCCTGGAGCTGGAGTTACGGACTATTGTGAGCTGCCTGATGTAGATGCTGGAACCCGAACTCTGGTCCTCTGTAGGCACAGTATGTGATCTTACGTGCTGAACCATCACTTGGGTCTCGCCATCAATTTATCACGGTATCATTTTCTGGCTCACTGGTAACAACTGGAGTGATATGCCTTTTACAGAACTGATGAAGTACAGAAACAAACTCCAGCTGCATGAAACCTTAAGCACTTTCCAGAAACCATCAACAAATGGCTATCTCCTTGAGCCTCTGAACCTCGTGGGCGGGAGAGACAGAGCGCTTTTGGCAAAGTCTATGACATGAGCTCATGCACTAGACAGCAATGCCAGCTACTGCTGTGGGACGTAGCTGTCCCTTAGCTGAAGTCAGCTGGAGAAACACTGCAGGTTCCCTTTTGGCCTTTTGTGCACGGAGATAGTAGCGGAGGGGACAGGCCTTTACAGTTGTGTAGCCCGGGATCTCCAGGAGGGCTAACCTGCACCATGGCTCGGGCTGCACTGAGGAGATCAGTCAGAGGAAGTGGGGCAGGGGCAGGCCTGAAGGCTGGGGATGGGGCACAAGCTCACTGGGAAGCCAAGAAAATATGTGGGTGAATCTTTTCTTCACTGCTTGGTTCGGGAGCCAGTGTCCCTTGTCCGGTTGTTCCCAGGCTTCTTATCTTGCTGGATACAAAGTGACTCAGGCTTTTGGACTCCCTTTAGAAGCATGGGCTCCAAGAGTTAGGTCTAGTGTTAGGTGAGGCACAAACTCATCCTTCTCTCTCAGGACACACCTTCACCTGAGGGTCATTACTCCTCTTAGCTGATACTCGTCTTCACCTGAGGGTCATCTGAAGGAAGGGTTGTGTCTGTGCCTGCCCCGACTCTCTACTGGGAACTCCACTTGCAAAATTGGATTCAGGCCCACACCTCGAGGCTAGACCACTGGCCAGTGTTCAGAAAGCCCACAAGGCAATGGCTGGCCCTGTCTGACCTACTAGTTCTTTTGGCTTGCCTGCCCAGGAGGTGTACGAGCTTTCCTGTGTCTAGAAGGAAAAATAAGAGGCCCTGTCCCTTCCTTCTTTGTAGCTTTCCATCATGAGTGCTAGATCCAGAGGCCAGTGGCCACCTGCAGAGAGAATAGGGCCCCCTTCCAGGCCTGGATCTTAAGGAAGCAGAGATCAATCATTCCATGCCTGAAGCTGGGCTGACCTTGAACCCAGAGATGGATCAGCTACCTCATCTTCTGTGTACCCACCTGTATCAAGCCCGGCAGGTTCTGACCACATGGCCGTTGTAACAGCTTTCCATGCTGCAAGAGCTTATCACAAGCACAAGCCTGTCCGAGACTGCTCCTAGTGACCAGCCTTTGGTGGACACAAGCCTGAGCTCACCCAGGGAAACCAGAGTGCAGGGGCAGCCAGAAGCCCCACACGGGAGAGGAGGCAGGCTCTGTGGCTGTGCAGCTCAGGCTAGAGGGAGCCCAGGGAACTGAGGATAGGAGGAGCACTTGGGAGAGCAGGCTGAGGCCTGTTCAGTGCAGTTCTGTGATGGTTCCTTGTGGGACAATCTCCCTCATTCCCTGATATTTTCTTTTAGATAATATGGTAGGGAGAGGAAGAGAAAGGTCAGGGCGTGCCACCAACAGGTGACAGGGCCCAGGATTTTGTTTTGCATGGCAACAGCAAGCTGAGGAACGGGCCAGGGAGCGGGCCTGGGTGTCTGGGCTGCCCGAACATGGTAAACACCAGACCTTGACGATGCCAAGGACTCAGAAAACCCTGATAGAGAAGGAGCTGAATTTCAGAAGAGGTGCCGCCCACCTCAGGAAGAAAGAAGGGCTCTCTCCTTGAGAAGAAGCCCCTCATAGAGGAGGCGGACAGTACCTGCTTCGCCTCGCAGGGCCTTCTCCACCGCGACTCCCCTCTCCTCCAGCTGCCTCTGCTTCTCCTCCACTTGCTCCAGCTGCCGTTGGATGATCTATCGAAAAACAGAACATAAGCTTCCAGACTTTTCTTACCTCTAGCTTCCAGGAGGAAATCAAGCTGCAGGCCCAAGGTGGGAGAGAGATAAGCATTATTAAGACTCTGAACGGGGCATTACAGTCAGTGTGCTGTGCTGGCTGCACACAGCTGGATCCTGGGGCTTATTATCTTTCCCTGGAACAGTTCAAAAGCATTGAAAAATGACTTAATTGAACCTTTACAGCAAGGAGGCTGTAAAAGCACTGGGTGGAGCAATTAGACATCCTGTCCCGATAAGTTAGTAAAGAAGTGTCTAGAACAGTCTAGGACAGTGGTTCTCAACCTTCCTAATGCTGCGACCCCTTAATACAGTTCCTCATGTTGTGGTGACTCCCAACCACACGAACGAAAATTGTTTTCGTTACTGTGTCATAATATACTATAATTTTGCTACTGTCATGAATCATGTAAATACCTGTTTTCTGATGGTTTTAGATGACCCCCAAGAAGAGGTCATGACCCCCAGGCTGAGAACCATTGGACTAGCCTGTGCAGCTTGAGGATGGAGGCTGACAACCAGAGGTCCTTCTGAGCTTCCCTATAAAATCCCAGACTATTCCGAGCAGAGGTCAGGGCCACAAGCTGACCCCTGACACCAGAGCAGAGATCAGGGCCACAGAATGACCCCTGACACCAGAGCAGAGGTCAGGACCACAAGCTGACCCCTGACACCAGAGCAGAGGTCAGGACCACAAGCTGACCCCTGACACTACAGTTACAAGTGAACTTGCTGACTCTACATCCACTCTAGACCAAGGCTTTCAGAAAACTCAAAGCAGGGATCTTTTGTTTTGTAGAGAGTGCCACAGAGTCTGGCCTCTGTAGAGCGTGAAACTCAAGTACTTGGAGGTTGCCATCTTGGAAGCCATGAATGCCCCTCTCTGCTTCTGCCCTGGCTTCTTCACCTTCCTGGCTGTAGATGAGGCCCTCTGGGCGCACAGATGCTACTCCACGCCCACCTGCACGCGGCGTCCCACTGCCAGTGTGTACCTGGGCTCGGTGCAGCCGCTTCAGCTCCTCCTGCTTGGCCTGTCTCCGAGCTGCCCTCTGCACGCGTCGCGTCAGCTTGGCGCTCAGCTCCTCTTCTGTGTAGGTTCTGGGCTAGAGAGGGCGAGAGAGGGCTCCTAAGCCAGCTGCGTGCAGGTGGAGGCTGTCTGGCTGGCAAGCTGGTGAGGGTACGAGGAGGACTGTCCCCTACATGGGAGCTGCTGCCTGGCAGCCAGCTGGGCATGGCGGGCGCAGGCGCCTCTGCTGAGGCTAGGCCAGAGACCTCAATGTGAGACATTTACCTCTGTGGCAGGGACAAGAGGTTTAATTGAGGGTGAGTGTTAGAAGAGTAAAACTCAGACAGACACACTCCTTTGGCACTGAGGTCATAACTGCCACAAAAGCGTGTCTGGGTTTTTTATTTGTTTATTTTTGCTTATCTTCCCCCCCCCCCCCCCCAAGACAGCATTTATCTGTGTAGTCCTGGCTGTCCTGGAATTCATGATGTAGACCAGGCTGGCCTTGAACTCACAAAGAACCTCCTGTCTCTGCCTCCTGAGTGCTGGGACCATAAGGCATGTGCCACCACCACCTAGCATGTCTGTGTTTTTTTTTTTTTTTAAGGCATTGTGGTAGTTTAAAAAAACAAAACAAAACAAAATAAAAAAACAAAAACCACAGTAAAATGTTTCCCTAGGCCTCATATTTTGAGGCATACAGGAAAAAGAAAATGTTTGGAAAGTGAGGATTCTTCTTCCGTCTTCTTTGAGATTCCTTCCTCTAGGCGGGAGGGGTCATAACCGGTTTTAGTAGCTAACCTGTGAAGGAGAGACGGCATGCATGCCTCCATTTTATATCTTGGTGAACTCAGACTAACAGAGGCTGAGAAAGGGACAGTGGCGGCGACTGCTTGGGTGTGCAGAGACAACCACTGTGGTGGAACGCAGGGGTAGAAATGACCTGGCAGGGTAGCTGGGGTGGTGCCTGCGGGCTTGCAGGAGGCAACTGGGCAAGTCCCATGCTGATACGGATGGATGTGCTAGCCACCTGTACACACGGGCCACCACACTCCCAAGCATTCGGTGATGGGACACGCTCTGGGCAGCCACCGAAAAGCACCAAGTGGGGGACTGTCCTCTTTTGTGAGACCCTATTTATTTCCTCTAAAAAAAACCCAAAAAACAAAAAACAAAACCAAAAACCCCAAGAGACTTTTTTGACCATGAAGGAGATGTAGGAGATATCTCCATTCAACCTGGGTCCAGACTCATCAGCTCTC
Organism: Microtus oregoni; assembly: GCF_018167655.1. Taxonomy (NCBI): domain Eukaryota; kingdom Metazoa; phylum Chordata; class Mammalia; order Rodentia; family Cricetidae; genus Microtus; species Microtus oregoni. Next base: position 62,052,323 of record NW_024543061.1, read on the forward strand.
CTCAAGGAGCTCAAATGACAGCAGTAGATCAAGTGAACGGGCAGAAGGATCGCCACAGCATCCCAGTGCCCTAAGGGTTCAGAGTGGAGGTGGTGACCACCCCTTGCTGGGCTACCCAGACCCACAGGGGCAGCTCTGCCCCCACCCTTGGTGACATGCAATCCAGCCAAGGGGAGAGTGACCGTCTCCTCCTCTTTCTGTGACTGTGACAGCTGCATGCACGTATGACAGTTAGTGAGGACGTGGCTGCAGGGCCCAGCAGGGCTGTCCAAGTGGTTAATCACAGACAGGCATGCAACGAGGACCAGCCAGCGGGAATGAGACACTACCTTTGATGAATAGGCTCTCCTGAATGCCAAGGCGTGTGGTACATAAATCGACTTTTAAGGGGATGGCAACGGAAAACAAAACAGAACAGTAATGATAATGATGATTAAAAATGAAAATGGAATACAGAAACGGAACAAAATCAGTTAGAGGCTTAAACAAACACAAGACTTAATCACACGATTCTGCACAAGATGGAACCCAGGGGCGCAGACCCTATCAGCTGAGTTTCATCAAACTCCACCGCTCAATAGAGCGGGGGTTCACTCTTCTATTTACAAAGCAGCATACCCTGAATCTTGTGTCTGTTCCTTGTTGAACCCCAGTTTGTTGAACGGTGTGGTGACTGGGCCCCCTTCACCCATAACCGCCCCTTCCTTCATGTTCCTGCCATTGAACACTCAGCATAGAATGGCAGCTACAGGCGGGAAATGGGCACTGACCCTTACACACTCTTTCGACAGGTTCTTGAGCCTGGCAGTGTTCTCGAGCAGGGCCAGACAGGTCACAGTGTGAGACTCAGCTGTCCTGGAACTAGCCAAACTTGCTAATTCAGAATTATACCCAGCGAAGGGAACCAAAGTGGCATAAACCACTGTGACTCAGAGAAAGTACCAGTGTTCAGGTAGCCATGGAAACCTCTTCACTTCATACACTGCTCTTGCCCAGTCTCCTTTGCTTTTGTGGTCTTCTCATGGGTCGTATGAAGCACCTACAGGGCCCCCGTGGACCCAGGCATGCAGGCAATTGGAATTTGCTGGTGTGCAGAACAGAGGGACGCTGAGGGTGGCACAGTGGGGACCCACACAGGATGTCATGTGCATGCTAGCTGGGAAATGGATTTGCTGCTTTTAGCTCTGCGCACAGGCATCCTCTCCCCCACAGAGTGGAAGTGAAGTCCTCATGCAGAACAAGGCAGTTTAAACAGGAAAAGTACAGCTGAGGTCCCCAGTGGCCTGTGCAGACACACTTCAAGAGCGCTGCTGACACGTGTATCTGTCTGCAGGTGCCGCTAATGCCAGCAGCCACAGCAGCCTCTTTTTATTAATTTACCCACTGCTGGGACTGGTACCAACTTGGCAGTGGCAGCGACAGGGAGGTGAATAGTGACATACTTGGGTAAACGGGGGAGAGTGAGGCTGAGAGTGTGGCGAGTTGGCTGCTGCAGGGGTACACAGCAGGGCACGGGGCTGGTAGAGGGCTGGGCAGGCCCTGTGAGCCTCAGTGACAGAGAAGTAGCTGGCCAGGCAGCACTTACGAGTCAGAGGGAAGCAAAGGAAAGAGGCTAACGAGAGGCTGACAAGGTTATCTCTTGCTGGCAGGGCTTTGGGTGGCTAGAGAAAGCTGGATTCGGCTGGGAATGTCAATCTGTTAGTTATGTACTTGTTTTGCAAGCATGAAGACCTTAATGTAGGGTTTGAACCATAAACCCTACAATAACGAAAACTCGGCTTGATGGAGTGTATTTGTAATCTTAGAGCTGGGGAGGTGGAGGCAGGTGGATCCCATCTCTCAGGACTGTCTGTACAGACAGACATCCAGTCTAGACTAAATGGCGACCTCTGTCATACATGCACACATAAAAGGCGACAGACACTGGAGGAATGACACTCAAGGCTACCCTCTAGCTTTTCACATGCATGTTACATACATGTGCTTGCACACAGGTGAAGACAAACATACAAATCCTGAATAATTTATTTTTGTATAACAGACATTTAAGGAAAAACAAGGTCTTGGTTTTATGTGTTTGTGCATCAGTATGGAAACCACACCCACGCATGACTCAGGGCCTGGGGCTGTGAAACAGAAGAGGACCAGCTTCCACTGCATTCTACACACTACATACTACATACACTGTGGCTGGAGGCTTCCTTTTCCAGGCAAGTGATAGCCAATTTTCACTCTTGGTTCCCCGATCCTGACACTTCTCATTGTGAAGAATTTCAAACCCAGAAACACTGAAGGAGGAAGCCACGTTGCTGGAACACCCTTCACCTCAATTCCCCGATGGTGGGACTGTAGCAAGTGTCAGGGTGTGACCTTTACACACCTGTCTTTAGACACCAGAGACCCAGGCCCTAGAAGTTTGGCATGCATTTCCTCCTCAGAAGAGACACAGCTTCTCAATAATTACCGTAGTGCCACCTGCTAGGAACTTGACATCAGTTTGATGACGGATGACATTTAAAAAAAATACATATTACGCTTGCCATTCACCATCAAATGACCGACAGTTCCAAAGTGTCCTTACGATTTTATGGCTGTTTTGCTCCGGCTTGTTCTCCACTGTAGGTTCTGTATGTGTTCCCCCACCTACCTTTGTTCATTAGACGGGATCTTGCTATGTATCTCTGGGCAGCCCAGAACTCACTAGGTAGCCCAAACTGGTCTTGAATTTGTGCAGTCCTGCCTCGGCCTCCTGAGTGCTAGGGTTGCATGAAATCGCCATGCCCCGTGGGTTCCATATTTTCAGAACTACCGTGCCCTGCCCTCACTCAGTGAGATGCAACATCATCCTAAGAGCCATGTTTGCCACTGCCCAGGCCCTGCTTGTCCTCAGCATTCCCTATGTGCCCACTAGAGAATGACCTTGTCCCTGTGGAGCACACCTGGTACATAAGGTGTCCAAGGCATTGCTGTTCTAGGAATCTGAATGGCGGTGCTCACTTGTTCACATAACTATGGTAATGAGCCCCTGGGCTCTTCATACCTGTGGTCATTGGGGGCCTATACCAAGATGATGGATTTGGCATAGTCAGTGGGGCATCCAGCACACCCCCACTATGGCAAGATGTCACAGTGGCAATCAGAGATGGAAGATCTGGCCAATGTGACACATACTGTCTCAACATGAGCACACTCATCATGGAGGCCAAGGGGACTTTGGGTCACAATCTCTTCTGCCCAGGTTCCTTCAGGTCTCTAAGATAGTATCTGCCCCCAGTGTTGGGATGAGTTGTGAAACTCATGTGCACACCCAAACACCATCCTTGGTTCAGCCCCACTGCCACTGCCTGGAAGACCTCAGTGGGCATACCCAGGAGCAACACGTTGGACTGAGCCCCCATGGAGAGCACACAACTCCCGGTACTACATTCAGACTCCTGGTGCAAGCAATGAGGCCTGGTTGCAGGAGACTGAGAAGGAAGACATGTCTGTGCTTCTTGGTGACTAGAAGAGTAGAGAATGAGGTATCGTCATGTCCAGGGAGATAAAACAGAAGGCGATGATGAAAATGCAGATAGGGGAATGAGTACCAATCAACTGACTTTTCCTAGTCTGCTGGATAATAATCCAGAGGGAGTGAGACAGGCTGGAGGATGGACCTGTAACAGGGCGATACCATCTCAACAAACAGACACATATGGGGTGCAGAGCTACCTCAGTTTGCCCTGGCTGCTCTAAAGTTCAAGGCTCTTGACAGAGGGGACAGCATAACAGTCCAAGTCTTGAGAAATCACATCAAAAAGGTACGTGAGGGGGTGGCCACTGGTAGGTGCTAATGCTCCAGTGGATGACCCAGCACCAATGCTTTCAATCCGTGGTGCTTCAGGGTCAGTTCTTAAAACAGAAAAATCCTTCTATTTAACAAATACACCAGGCAGTCAGCTTGGCCAGGTCTAGTCCTAGGGATTACTGAGGAAGCCATCTGGTCTACCTCCCATCCATGCCTGGTGCCCAGTTCATACTTGCATGACCCCAAGTAGTACCTCAGCTCTTCTCCCATTGTCTGGCCCTGGAAGACACTGCTCACAGTGTAACGCCAGGCACCTAACCAACAGAGTACCCTGACTTCCTCAGACTGAGGCAATATCCCCAGCTGCTTATTTCAAAGGCCCAAGAGACCACTCTGTGGCATTTGCTGTTGGCTGGCACAGCACTCCAATGTCTATCTGCTAGGAGACCAGAGAAGACATTGGCTCTGCACCCCAATGGTCTGCTTCTCTACCAGAGACTAAATTGACATTTTGTCACCAGTTCTCTGAAGTCCTTCAGGGACTTGGCCCACCTACCTCTCGCTTGGACTTCTGGGAAGACCTCTCAAGGATGTCATCGCTGGACAGGTCTGAGTCCTCTGAGAAACTCAGCTGACGCCGGAGCTGCAGCTCTGAAGGGTGAAAAGAGGCTAAGTGAAGACAGCAGCCAGCACCTCATGCTGCAGGGAAGCCAGCCTTAGGCGGTTCTCTATTTAAGAATCCCCTCCTACACAAGGAGACACGGGCTTGTCCCCAAAGGTGATGGGCCAACACCAAACAGCATTCTAGACACCTGTTCAAGACCCCTTAGCAAGACTTTTCTCCGTCCCACTCAAAATCAGGCCCATGTTTGGGGTCATGCAACCTCAGGAAGGATACCAACAGGAATCTACCCATCTGGTTTCAAGTTGGCATTAACATTATTTCATGCAGTGGATCAGGCTGAGACGGGAACAGCTTGCTCTCCTTTCTAAGAAGCCTTGCAGGAGTGGCATAGGGAAGTGGACCTTCGGTGAACTGAATGACTGCGAAGGGACTCCCCACATCTCTCCTGTGAGTTCCCTCGGCCACGCGTACCTGCTCTCACAATCGGAGATGCCCTGTGCTGGCCGGAGTCCACCGTGGCACCACTGGACGGGGTACTGGAGCAGGACTTCTCATCACTCTTTCTCTTTTTGTCCTTTTTGTACCCGGAGAAGACCGACTTCCACAGGGACTTGGGCTTAGCAGCCACTTCCTCTGGGAGGCCCAGGCTGGGTTTCTCTGGGAGTCGGCCTTCCCCTTTGGGTTTCTTCTCTTTCTTGTTCCTGCGGGGGGAGAAGAGGGACGACCTCTTTTTGCTCTTCCCACTGGAACCCTCAGAGGAGGTGACAGAGCCATCAGGGCCTCCTGAGTCTGATGGAGGAGAGAAGATCTCCTCACTAGTAGCCTCATGCTTCAGAGTGGGTTCCTGGGAACCTCGGAAGCCTGAGCGCTTGGTGGACTCGGGCCCTAGTTCCTTGCCCTGAGATGGAGTTATGCGGGACCTGGAGGCTGCCAGCTCCATGGCCTGCATCCTGCTCAGCTGCTTGGCCATGGCATCTCGAAGTGCCTGGCTCTTCACAGACTTCTCCCGGGCTCGCATGCGCTCCTCAGCCAGCTCCTTGGCTTCTGCAGAGACCAGAGGCAGCCCCCTTTTCTGCGGTTGTGCATCACGATCCAGGGGAGGGAGCCGCCCATTCTCCTTGGCCAGGGGCTTCTCTGACCGGGACCAGCAGGAGGGGGGTGTGAAGAACTTCTCCTGCAGACTGGAGTCCTCGGTCTTGTCATCATAAGTGTCCTCCACATCATCAGCAAAGGGGATCTCATCCACACTCTCCACGAAGGACTTCCGGACCTCCTCCCTGGGGGGCTGGGTTGGCTCCCGTGGGGGCCGCATGAATGTGGCAGGAGGAGGAGGAGGGATAACCGAGGCCTCCCTGCGCTCAAAAGTGTGATGGGGCTTCCTTCGCAGGGTTGCAGGCTCCTCATTGGGAGGTGGGGGTGGGGGTGGGCTAGAAGGCGGAGTGAGCATGGTAGAGTCCGAGGTGTTGAAGCTCTGGCTGCCCAAGGTCTTCATGTTGGAGGAGCTGCCATGGAGGCCTAGGCCCGAGCTGCTGGAGAGGTCCCTTCGCTCCTCCTGGTTGCTCCTCAGTTCCCTTTCAGAGGGCGACTTTGGGGTCAGCAGTGAGGGCTGGTCACCAGCTGACTTTGGCAGGCCTAACCTTTTAGGAACAGATGGAGGTTTCAGAAGGCAGAGGCCCTCTTCCTGAGGGGACTTGTCAACCGAGTAGGACTTTAGGGATATTGGCTTAAAGGCGGGTGAGGGGAGGCTGGGCTCTGACCCCTTGTTCCGGTCCACAGGAGTGAGGCCCAGGCTGCGGCGGATCTCGGCGCTCTTCATCCAGAACTCCTCCACCAGGTCACTCCGCTTCAGGGCCTCCTCCACAGCCAGAGGGCCACTGAGTCTGTCTTTGGGGTCTCCTTGGCTCTTCACAGGGAGTGGGGTCAAGGGGGTGGATGTTTTAGCTGGAACCGGCTGGAAGCGTATGGGGGACTCGGAGGGTGACGGGATGGAAGCATCTGAGGAAGGTTGAGGCTGGGAACAGATGGGGAGCTGGGTTGAGGGCGGTGGGGCAGGGGCCAGTGGAGACTCTGGCTGTAAGCGGGTAGGTGAGGTAGGTGTCCTGGCTTCTGGCAGGGCCACAGGCTGTGATCGGATGGGCGAGTGCACAATCTTCTGATCTGTGGGGGCTTCAGCTTTGGGCTTTTCTCTGGGGAGCAGAGGTGCAGGAAAGAGGGGCTCCTCGGGGGACTTCGCCTTGGTGGTGACAGAGGTAAGTGGGGACTGGGCCCCCTACACAGAAAGAAGAGACAGTGAAATCAGCACCTTCCCTCAGGGAGCATTCTCTCTCAAGGGGCCTACACTGGTTGAAGCAAATCAAAGTCCTGTCCATCCTTTCGGTTATTACTCAAAGGGTTGCAGAGAGGGCGGACTCATTTTCTGCTCCATTTATTAATGTTTCAAATCTCTCCACTTAGCTGGGGGGGGGGCTGAGCTTTCAGGAATGGCTCATCTCATGCACATCCTGGGTTCTTAGTCCACTCACGTGAACACTGCCAAGGGCACTAATGAATTTGGCTTTCATCACAACCTACAATACCTCGAGCTCTGGGGTCCCCGAGGGATAACGTGGGGCTAATGTATGAAAGGATTTAAAGTCATTACTTAGCACAGTCCTCCTCTTTGGCCACACTGTCCCTCTGAGGAACCATGGAGACGCACACAGACCCTTAGAATACCCACCCCAGGGCTGCTCACTTCTCAGGTCAATTACTGGACTGCGCCATGTTGCCTGGAGCCCCAGAGACCAAGGCCTGGCTTTGATTCCTTCCAAGTCCGCCCTGCAAGTGGTGCTTCCCAGACTAAGACCCTCAGACAGTGACATGGCACATTCCTGGTCACTCTCTAAGGTGGTTCTGGTGATCTCAAGGCATGGTTTTCATTTAAATAGTTATATGTTTATTTTAACATAAGGAAAAAACATACCTTTTATAAACTATAGATGCATACATATCAACTTAAAAATAAAAAAAAAAGAGTCCTTGCCCATCCACAAGGACTGAGGCAGCACCTGAACCTGCATGTCATCAACAGCTGTACACAGCACAAGATAGGAAACTTTTAGAATTTCACAAAGTTAGGTGGCTATAGGGCTACTTCCCCTCTCTTTGTGGAGCGTACACCATGGGGTCGTGTCTCCTGAAGGTCTCAAGGTCCCACTGACAACCCTGTCCCCAGCCCTACTTACCTCTGCCTCAGGGCTGTGGGTTGGGGTGAGCAGAATGGCTTGTTTCTGAGGTGACTGGCTAGGGCTGGAGACTCGGGAAGGACCTGGAAAGGAGGGACACGGAGGTTTACGATAGGAGTTAAGTCCCTTCTGCTCTAGATATACTAGGAGTAAGGAACAGCCAGATCCACAGAGGGTCTCACACTACAGCCAGCCCCTCGCTGAGGAAGGAGAGCAGGGACTTGGAAAAGGTTAACTTGTACTGTGTCCTTGGGTCTACCCTTAGGCTATTCTAAAAACAAACAAAAAACCAAACGGAGGGACTCAAGGAGGGTGCTGTTGCACCGTGTGCTCCTGAGTGGCACTGTGGTCATTATGTGTGGTGGCTATGATATGGGCCTTGAGCTTTGTGATGTCTTTATTCTTGTGCTCTCACACAACCCAACGAAAGGTTAGAGACCTGTGGCCCCAGACAGGCATGATTAGGGTCCTAGCCACCCGTAAGGCTAGGCATGACAAGCTCTATTCTGAAGGCCTCACTGGTATTATCAGCATGCCCTGCGACATTCTGGAAGTCTTTCCTCCTGCCCCCTACCTCTCTCCTCTTGCTTTGGTGTATCAGGAGGCTTCTCTTCCTCGTTCTCTGACACCCTCAGCTCCAGCTCGGCTTTCGCCTTGGCCTGGCACTGTAAGCGAAGTTCCGTCTCGGCGTCGGAAGGAATGTCATCAGACCAGTGTTGATCTGGGGGAGGTAGGTGTGATGCAAAGTTTTACACATTTGAGCTCTGGCTGTGGGCCTTTTCTGTGTCCTGTTTCCTTAGAGAAGTCTCAACAGGATCATTCACCGTGGCGTGAGGTCTAACCTGGGTGCGCAGTCCCTGCAAACTGAGCCTCTTACCAGAGATAAATCCAACACAAGGCATCCATCTTGCCTTCTGAGTGTGGGGTTTGTGGAGACTTGTGGTGTTTTTGGTGTGTGTGTGTCTGTCTGTCTGTCTATCCTTACCTGTTTGAAGGCCAGAGATTGACAATGGTTCTTCCCATTGCTCTTTACCTCAGCTTTTTGAGACAAGATCACCCTGAACCTGGAGCTTGCCTTTCAGCTTAACTGGCCAGCCAGGCTCCACCCTCCTCGGTGCCCGGCCGGCATTCACACGGGTGTTAGGTAGCTGAACTCACGCAGTCCCGCCTGTGCAGCAGGCACTTTGCCCACCAAGCCAGCTCCCCATCCCATTTGATTACTTGTACAACACAGTGACCACGACACAAGAGGCTGTGACAGAGGCAAACCACCACCAAAACCCTTTTGGGGGTGCCCGTGGACTCATTTCCCTGTTTCTTTCTCCAGTCCCAGAGTTACCCCTACCCCAGCTGTCCCCCTCAACTTTTGCTATCTTTTGTGAGTTCCACCCAATCTGGTTCTGTTCCCCATGTGTAACAGGAGGTCACAGAAGTGCAGAAGGAAGGCTGGGCCCCATACCATCCAGCTCGGCACCAGTGTCCCCAGGGTCCCCATCCTCTGCAGCTTCCCCTTCAGTCTCCGCTGGCTCCGAGTCCACGTCCTCTTCTAGGTCATTCTCATCCAGAGGGGCTGTAAAGCAGAGACATTCACGGACGGGAAGCAAAGGACAGACAGACAAATAACTGTGCAGGGTGCAGAAGGTAGTGATGCACAGGCCACGGGGAGAAGGGAGGCCCCGGACAGATATGGAGTGCGCTCTATAAGCAGCGTGGGTACCATGGCTATTTCTCCACTCTAGTAGGGCCATGTGGAGGGAGAAGCACAGTTTCTGGCCTGGAGGTATCACCTCTTCCACCAGAGGCTGCTGCCGGAGATCCTCCAGTCAGTCACAATCAAGGGATGCTGTGGGGCCATCGGCAACTCTTAGCAGGACTTTATATAACAGGCCCAGTGCTGGCTACTTCATGTGCCATGAGGTAGTCACTCCTCATCCTGAGGCAGCCGGAGGGGCTGTTCCTCACGGTCACCTTTGGGTGACAAAGCTTAGGTCTGAGGGTCAAGCGACTCACAGTGGGCTCTGATGTTCAGCTCCATGGAGAGACTGATGCCTTATCCAGAGACAACTGAGAATTTGCTAACGCAAGAGGGTGGACCTGAAGGGATATGTCAAGCTCCCTTTCTGGACTCAAGAATGGCTCTTTAGGGCCACAGAATAAAGTAAGGCATTCATACACTTCATCCACTCTGAGGCAGACGGACCCTGAGCTGTACGGCACCTGGGACTCGCCTGGGCCTGCAGAGGCTCTGCCTGGGGATGCTGTCAGCCTGAGGGCAATGCTTTTGATTCACAAGGGGAAGGCATCAAAGCACATCTGGACTGTCTCAAAGCTGAGGGGAAAGGGGAGAGGCCAGGCCAACCTACTGCTCTGCTCCCAGTCAGCACGGGCCACTGAGCTCAGGTGCTGACAAAACCCGTGAAAGAGGCTCCCTTGGGGAGGGGATCCTGAGGATAGGGTTGGGGCTGGGAGTAGGAAGCAGCACTGTGAAGATTCTGGGAATGCTATATTTCTTGATGTAGAGGGAGGCAGTTCTGTGAGTTTTGATTTAATTCTCTACACTGCACAATTTTTTGTATACTTATTTTTAGCACACAATCCATAAAATGATGATAATTCAAATCTATGAAAACCTTTTTATGGTTTTTTTTTTTTCCTGAGAACTGAACCCAGGGCCTTGTGCTTTGCCCAAGTGTTCTACCACTAAGCTGAGTCCCCAACCCCTTGTTTGGTTTTTTTTAAGACAAGGTCTCACTACATAGCTCTGGCTGGCTTGGAACTTGCTATGTAGACCAAGCTGGCCTTGAACTCAGAGATCTGCCTACTTATGTCTCCTGAGTGCCAGGATTAAAGGCATGTGCCACCATGCCCAGATGAACTTTTTCAAAGTTGAAACTGGAGAACTATGGCAAACACGCTGGGGAATGGCAGACAGCGTGGGGTTTAGGAAGTGGCAGCAGCTGAACAGTTAGCTTCAGCACCTGCTCTTTCTGAGACACCAGAGCCATCCAGGGAGGGGGCAACGCCAAGGCACTCTCGTACGCTAACAACATTCGCTGTGTTAAATACTGGGGAAAAACCACTCAAGTCGTCATGTTGCTTTGGGACGCTCACGAACATGTTCACCAGAGAATGTGTGACTGGGACGTTGGGGACACGGACACCCACTGAACAACACCTGGGTCCTGCTTTAAAACTAGGCTTTGTACTCGGCTGGCGAGACCATCGCTGCATCTGCCATGCTGGGGAACAAGAGGTTGCTGGGAACAGAATCTGGGCCCACTGCAGACAGCCTTTGTGAACAACGTGCTTGCTCGAGTGCCTGGCACTGAGGTGGTAACCACAGTCTCTCTGGCAAGAAAGCTGGAAGCAAACACGAAGGAGACCACTCCTTGGTTCCCCCGGCTGGCCCAGCCTCGGCCAGCCTGGCCTGGTCTCTTGGTCCTTCCCAGTGTGCCTGAGAAACACCTGCTGTAGAGTTGGAAGGGTGGGGATCCCACACGCCTCGAATTCCTCGGAAGAAAAGGCGGTCACACAGATCAACAAGCAAACACTCAGAGCTTTGGCGCAGCAGCAGCAGCGGATGTGTGCGGAGACGCGGCTAAGAGCGATGGAACCGAGGGATGGAATTCTGGTTAAGATGGAGCGCTGTGCTGAAAGCTGCCACACAAGTGAGGAGCCACACACTACGGAAGCTGGGAGTGGCCATTTATCTCAGCTGCCTGCTAGGACATCCTTTCTCCTTAGTCTCGCTCTTCCTTCCTCTGCCTCAAAGAATGATAATTCGGGGTTAGCCATGCTAGACTCCAAGACCTCTCTCACCCGTGGACTCTCGCGCCAAAATGTCTACTTCAGCTGCGTGTGAGGGCAAGGACGATAAAGGTCCACAAGCATCGTCCCTACTGGTCCTGGAAGTGACTGCTAGGACACGGGTTCCCAACCGTGTGTGTGGTGTGTGTGTGTGTGTGTGTGTGTGTGTGTGTGTGCGTGCGCGTGCGTGTGCTGTCTCCTTTTTGGGGGGTTCCTGGGAAGAAGCCCGTGTCTAGGCAGGACTAGACACCCTGTATGGGACGGGCTGTCTGTCCCACCCCAGACGCCAGACACCCTCTCCTTGAGAAACAGGTTTCTAGGTCGACAAAGGCAGACAACGGACTCCTCAGGTCACCTCTGGCCTGCGTAGTGAGATGCTGTAGTTTAGTCTGGGGACCCAGCTCAGGTGCCACCGGGCAGTGCCTCACAGAGCTCAGCATCGGCTGTGTCCACCAGTCCTCGCCTCTCCCCTGAGGCAAACTTTCCAGGAATTCCTGTTCTGACTGTTCCTCTGACGTGTCGGAACGCTACCCGACTTCAACCAACACCCACTGCTACCCAGCTGCATTCTATAGGCACAGAACTTCATAAAAAGCTTCTTTCACAAAAAAAAAAGAAAGAAAGAAAGAAAAAGAAAGCCAGGTGGTGACAGTTTACGCCTTAATCCCAACACTCGGGAAGCAGAGGCAGGTGGATCTCTGAGTTTGAGGCCAGCCTGGTCTATAGAGTGAGTTCCAGGACAGTCAGGACTACACAGAGAAACCCTGTCTCAAAAAAATAAAAACAAAAACAAAAAACAAAAACTGGGCTGGAGAGATGGTTCAGTGGTTAAGAGCACGCCTACTCCTTCAGAGGTCCTGAGTTCAATTCCCAGCAACCACATGATGGCTCACAACCATCTATAATGAGATCTGGTGCCCTCTTCTATCTGATGTTCTCTTCTGTCATGGTGGCATACATATAGATAGAGCACTCATATGTATAAATAAATAAATATTTTAAAAACAAAACAAAAAACAAAAAAACAAAAAAAAATCCAAAAACTAACCAAACAAAAAAGGCTTCCTGACAGGCTGTGGTGGCACACACCTTTAATCCCAGCACTAGGGAGGCAGAGGAAGATGGATCTCTGTGAGTTCGAGGCCAGCCTGGTCTACAAAGGAAGTTCCAGGACAGCTAGGGCCGTGGCACAGAGAAACCCTGTCTCGAAAAACAAAACAAAACAAAAGCTTCCTTTCACTTTGGCCTTCATATCCAACAGCTAACGGTAACTCTTAAAAGCGAGGCTCCGCCCTATCTCCACTGCTGGTCTCCAGCCTGCCTGGGATGAGGATGCACTTCTGGTCCATGCAGATGGGCTGTCTGACTAGGCATGCACGAGCCCCGCCCACTGGCTCTGCCCTCGCATGCAGCAGCGACAAGAGCTGAGTCCTAGAGTTAAGATATGCCAGCGGAGCCGCCTAGAGAAAGAGGTTATGATGAACGGGGTGCGGGGGGTCACATATCACCAGACTACCTCCGGAGACAGTCTCCAGCCAGGCCTGGACTGCTGCGCGGCGTACGGAGGGAAGGCCGGTCACTGAATTTAAAAGAGAGTATAAATGCAGAGTTAAACACTGGTAAGTTCTCAGCAGAGAGAGCTGGAGTCAGTCCTAAAATTCAAAACAGAGGATGAGGAACCAAGACATCGTAAGACAGGGCCACCCGGCACTGAGCAGCATGTGTGTGTGTGTGTCGATGCTAGCCTGTGACAGGTATTTGGGACAAGGAGAGAAGGCAGCTCTGACCAGGACTGCTGAGTTGTCTTTGTCTCCGTCTTGTGGTTCATCTTGGTGTCCTAGAGAACAAAAACATCACACGAAGGCCTAATGTTCCTGCGGACTGGAAATGATCTTCTACAGACTCAGAGTTTTACAGGACAGGCAGCCCTGGGTGGCACCACTTGGCGCCGCCGCCAAGGGTCCCTACATGGAAGACAGACAGTCAAAGAGAATGACATATAGCCACAGCACATCTAGATGGGTTCTGTTTCCTTTTTTACTGCTATTCCTTAGAAGAAGCCAAAAGATGGACATGGTGGTACCAGTTCTGGAGGCTGAGGCAGGAGGATCTTGAATTCAAGGCCAGCCTGGCTAGCTTAGTGAGACTGCCTTAAAAAAAATAAGAAAAAGAAAAAAGACAGAAAGAAGGGGGTAGGGGGTGGAGAGCATGGTGGTGCTCAGCTTTAATCCCACTACTTAGAAGGCAGAAAAGGGTGGATCCTTGCGAATCTAAAGCCAGCCTGGTTTACACAGCAAGTTCCAGGCCAGCCAGGGGTACACAGTAAGACCCTGTTCAAACCATCAAACAAGGAAGAAGCCATAATAAAATATACTTTCACCTTAGTGGGAAACAGACCGTGTCACGTCAAACCTGGAGTTGACAATGACACCAGGACACCAGAGGCCCCTGGGGTGCCCCTCTCCTTACTTTCGCTTCTAAATAGGCTCCCTTCTCTGGTCCTGCCATGCACTCTGCTGACACACTCGCCCTGCTGAGAGACGCAGGAGACAGCAAGTTCTAGGGTCTTCTGAGCCAGGCCCACTTTCCTACTCTGCATGAGCAGAGACAGAGTTGGCTACCTCCTAACGCACAGAGAACTTTATATATCGTTGAATGAGAGTCAAGGACAGGGGTCCCCCAGCAGACGGGGCCTCTGCATGTGCGGGAGGGTCTGGGAATGGGTGCTTAGGATGCACACTGGGCTATGGGCTCAAAGCAGTTACCTCTAGAAGTGGAGGACTCGGAGGTCGGGAGCATCCTCTCCTCCGCCTCCCTCTCATGGATGTGTGTCCAGTGCACATCGGCCTGGATCGCCAAGGGATCTGCTGCGGTAAGGATCTGCTGCAGCCTGCTGCTCCCGGCTAGGGCGCCAGGTCCCCAGGAAAGAGGGCACAGGGGGGACAGAAGGGAAAGGCAACAGGGACAGGAGGGAGAGGACGAGACACCACAGGAAGGAAACAAAGAATTACAGTGTTTGCCGGGACTAGTTTGAGTCAGAAAGAGGTAAAAATCAAGAATGCCTGTGCACAAACACACACACACAAGCACGTGCGTGCACACACACAGGGGCACACGCTCACACTTTCTAGTCATTGGTTTCATTTTTCATTTAGTCATTTTGAGCTTCACATCACTTCTGAGTTTAGTGAGGATCCACACACTCCACCTCCAAATGCAGAAGGAATTTTTCCTTTCCATAATAAAACGAATCCGAGGCCCACAATGCCCAGGGTGGGACAGGACCGAAGACCCTCACTGTGGAGGACCATCACTGCAGGGGCCCAAGGACCTGGCCTTTAGCTGGCACATCTGTCTATCCCAGGTGGCTGAGGACGGTGCCACTCTGCCAGGAGCCAGCCAACTCACCGGGACTTTAGTTCTCACCCTCTGCAGTAAAGCAGATGCCCGAGAGGACACGCCCTCTGGCCAGAGACCACATGGCCATGTGCTGGCGCTGTGGCGGGGGCACTGACAGGGGGCAGGCGGTCAGCATTTGAGGGTGGGGACGGCAGCTAGGGATGAAGCAGAGATCTGTCCTGTGTGTCCTGTGAAGTCCTGAACTCCAGCATTCAGGCAGGAGTGAGGCCACTACCCCGCCCTACTGTGGGGGAAGCCCCTCCTTTCTTACAAACTCCACCCGAAGCCCTTCTGGCCCCTCTGGGCACAGATCTGCCTCTCCGCTCACTCCTCACTCGCCAGGGCTCCCGCATATGCTCTTACTGGCAGTGCCCGTGGAGAGTGCACATGCAGCCCCTGCCCCGCAGGACCTCTCATTAGTGTTTGGATCATGCCACACAGCAGGGTTAAGATAAAGGGACAGCCAGTAACTAAGGAGCGCGGGGGTGGGCGCTGAGGAGGGGAGGACAAGCTAGTCAGGCAGTAAGAGCAGGTGCCACTAATCTGAAGGACGCTGGGGCTTCTGCCAGAAGCCAGTTTCCACCTGTGAGTATATGCTCCCCCACCCCGACACCCCTAATTGGATACCGCCTGTCACCACCGCGACAGCTCCGTAACGAAGTCGCGAAGGTGTGACTCTTACTGGTCTCTAGAGACTCAGCCCACCCCAACGACAGTCTGCCCAGATGGTGCTGGCAAGGGCTGAATCATGGCAAATTCACCAACAGCTCGGTTGTGTCAGGACCAGGGAGGGTGAGACACAGAGAAAAAGTTTGGTCCTTTCTTTGGCTTCTAAGCAACAGGGAAGAGTTACGCCTTTTCTCTGAGCACGGTTCTGCCTTCTGCCAGCATATGCGGCCCTGTGTTGTGTGTGTTTTGTGTGTTGTGTGTGGTGGGGTGGGGGTGGGGAGGCATCAGTAGCGCGGAGATCCTGGGGTGAGACTGAAGAGCAATGGTTGGGCAACAAGGTTTTACGGATAATGGGAACTCAGAGCAAAAGCTCCAGGGATTGCTGGTGGGGCCCCATTCCATAAACACTGTTGCTGGGAATCTGTTGATTCACGCGCTATCCTGTGCAGGCTGCGTCAGCAAAGGTGCCCAGCTGGGTATGCTCAAAGCCTCTGCGAGCAGCTTTCTAAAATGACCTTTCCATGTGGGACCTGCTCTTGGAGGCACATTTTAGATGGCTGCACGGGAGCTGGGGTAGAGATGGGCAGGGGGCAAAGCGGGTACCTTCACGTGTACCCCTTTCTTCTTCCTTTGAGAGATGCTGGAGCCACTGGCCTTGCAGGAGTTCTCTGTCCCAGGGGCAATACTCCCCTTCTACAGCAGGGGGAGCCAGACACCCACAGACAGCACCAAGAATCCCACAGGGGGACAAGTGGAGGAGGGAATGGAGGGAGGAAAGAAAACAGAGAGCAGAGTTATCTATCCTAGCTGCTTGTGAGAGTGTCCTGCCCCCTGACCACACAGGCATCCAGGTGTGCTGTCCCAAAGAGGCAAGGCAAGCCGGGGACAAAGAAACATCCAAGGGCTGGGCTGAACAAACTGTGAACTTCCCAGCCTGGAAAGTATAGTCTTCACAAAAGAAAGGCGGGCCAATTTTCCCAGAGTGGTGTGGGGGCTAAAAGTAGGTAGTCATCGTCACATACAGATAATGGCATCTCAAGTGATTCAAACGGAGTGTCTTTCCCTGTGGCAGCTGTGAAGGGGATGCGCTCACTCTGATGAGCATGAGCTCACGGAAACTCTGGGCCGGCATGGTGAGGCAGACATGACGGCACAGAACTTCCATGCTCTGGCTAGTCCAGTCTCTTTCTGGCACATTCCTCCTTCATGTCTCATGAAATTGAGTGAGTCTGCCTAGATTCCACTCTGGCCTTCAGAGGAGTAGGTGCGGGAGGAAGAGAGATGATGCTTTCTAGGGAAGATGCCTGAGCATCACCAAGTGTACTGATTCTGAGCCCACCAGGATGGTCCTGGCCAGGGAGCGCAGAATCCTAGGACAAGCAGGGCCAACTAGGAGGTGACATTGCCACCGAGAGCTGATTAATTCTCTGTCAGGAATAACTCGGAAGCATGGCTGGAAGAACACGTGCTTGTCCCTCCCTTTGGCTCTGCGTCCCCAGGGAAGTGAGCATGGCTCTCCTTGGGGAGTCTACCAGTCCTGGTTCCTTCCTAACCATCCACAGGCCTTCTGCAGCCAGGGAAAGAGAGACGGTATCAACACAGCCAAGTCCCTTATGTCTTAAGGTCACAGCCAGACAGGGGATGAACAGAAACATCTCAAGTCCAATGCAAGAGGAGCCTGAGAAGCAACTGGAATGGCTGGAGACTCAAAACCTGAACACATGCTTCAGGCCCCAAAGGTTACTGACTATGTGGCTGGGGCGGGTCTAGTGAGCACCCAAGACAGCAGCACCCGCTATCCAGCACCCTGGGCGACTCCTCACAGGAGTCTTTGTCTTACTCAAATAATGTTCTCTACATGGAACTGAAGGGGGATTAGAGAGACAAAAAGTGAAAAATGGAAGCAATCTAACTTGGACACAGTCCTCAGATGAAGATGAGCCTGCCTGCCTTCCACTTCCAACTAAAAATACGAATGTAGACAAGGGACAGATTTCTCAGTTTGCCAGACATTGCAACCTACCCAAGGTCTGGAAAGAGTGAGGGCCAGAAAACCCCAGGTCCTGGGGCGGCATCCATGACACCTCTTACACTCACACCAGAAACACAGGCGAAGGGGTGGGAGGTGGGATGGGGTCAGGACTAGAGGAGGCGTTCCTGACCTTCACTTGACTCCTCCTCTTCCTCTTCATCATATTCTTCTTCCTCCTCCTCTTCCTCCTCCTCCTCTTCCTCAGGCTCGTAGTTCTTGGAGGCCTCCAGCTCCTCTTCACTCCTCCCCTTCAGAAGGGCATGAATCCTTACTGCCTCCTTCCAGGGAACCCCGCCCAGGTCAGAGGTGGGGAGCTGGTCGTCTTCGTCATCCTCCTCTTCCTCCTCCTCCATCTCTGACTCGGAACTGCTGAGAGGAAGAAACCACAGCCTGAGTGAAGGAATGACAGCATCGTGGAGAAGGAAGGCCCAAAGCCACCGTCACGGTAGCAGTTCCCAACAAGGCAAGGGCAGGAAGCAGGCCAGACTTGGTACCCTGCCCCAGCCAGGGAAGGGACAGCGAGGAATGCACTAACAGGGGCAGGACGACAGACACATATGTGCAACACCGATGCAGACCCACCCAAGGGGAAACATGGCCTGTGGGGCACAGCGGCTACTCAGGCACACCAAAAAAAAAAAAAAAAAAAAAATGGGGAGAAGATCCTTGCTTGCCATTGTTCGGCTGGAGGAACTCAATTAGACTACGCAGATTGGTTGGAAGATTACAGTGAAAGGTGGGTGGAGATGGGGAAGAAGCCCCAAGAGGCTGAACTGGCAGGCGGAAGTCAGTGTGTGTGTTGGGGGGCGCTGAGGATCCACTCTCTGCGTTCACCGTGAAGTGAAGTGCAGTAAAGGACCCAGCACAGGCTCAGCAGGGACCCTATAAAAAGCCCCGCCTCCTGGGGTCACCCTCAGTCTTCTCATCTGTCCCCTTCACAGCACAAGGCCAGCGCAGCCCGGGATGAGAGTGGTACTATGTTCACCAACTCTGCCAGGACAAAACCCTGACCTCTGCTCTCCTTTGGGCCCTGCTAAGGTAGGCAGTACGACATGCAGGATGCATGGCATGTGGCTTTGTTGGAGAAGTTTCTGATTGGTTTCTGAGTTGGGACACTTGGTCCTCTGTCAGAAGTAGGCATTGGACCATGCCGGAGGGGAAAAAAAATCTGTCTTTAGGACAAAGCACAGGGCTGAGTTCTGGGCCCAAGCTCCACAGGCATGAGGAGTGGGGGGCTGCTCAGCTTCCTGGGAAGGTGGTTTAGCTCCTCACAGCCCCTCCATACACGTGAGTCAAAGCACACACTGAAATGCAGGCAATGGCACTTATTTCGAGAGCTCTGTCTGATGTTGGGGGGATCTAGGGTGACCTCTGGCCACACTTTTTATTACTGGGGAAAGAGGAGCTTTAGGTTGCCCTGAAGACTAGATTAACTGCATGGACTATCAAAAATTACTATGTACATAATGGAGTCCCAATAAAAACTCCAAGGTCCAGGTCTGAGCAAATGTGACATCACACATGGAAACCAGGACAGGAATGCTGGCCCCACTCCACAGGATCAGGACAATGGGAGTTCTGAGTCTGGTAGTTTCCTGGACTCTCCCATGAGAAAGTCTTTCCATGGCGGAGCCTAAACATCAGCATCTTTCCCCCACTATAACAGGCCCTAGTCATGAGCATGACAGCTTCCAGAAAGTTCTGCGTGCCTCTCAAGCAGCTGAGCTCCATGGCACTTCTGGAAAACTGTACTTGTGAGCTGGGTCAGAAATGAGGATACATCCCCTCTTGTCTGCAGCTAATGTCTCACAGGGACACAATGACATCTCTGTCACAGGCTGGGTACAACCCTTCACTCTGCCTCTGTCCCACCAAGTCAGTCATTAATGGCCCCTCCTCCCATTGTAAGAGGGCCCTGCCAAGAGCATGACAGCTTCCAGAAAGTTCTGCATCTCTCTCAAGTAGCTGGGCTTTATGAAGCTGTGGTGCTCAGCTGGTAGACCACGTGATGCTGGCCTCACAGGTACGTGGTGAAGGCCAGGGGTCTTAGACGAACACCATTCTGACACTGCTTGTTCACCTCCACAACCAATCACTCATTCGTTCATGAATTCCCCCCACCCCCAAGACAGGGCCCCATTATGTAGCCCAGGCTGGCCTAAATCCTCAGTCCTCTTGAGGGATGGAGTTAGAGGTCTGTACAGCCATATACTGCTGAAAGACCATTCTGAAACCCGCTCTGCCTCAGCCAATGGGCACACTTGCTCAGCTAAGGTAGACTGAGTCTCCCTGCACCATACTCTCTGAGTACTGGGGATGGCACAGGCGACCCAGGAAAGCCCACACATATATATCAGAAGGTGTGTGTTGGGGGGTGTGTGTGGTGTGGCAGAGATCTGGGAGGAGGTGGTTTAAAGTGTAAACATCTGGCCAGATGTGGTGCCTGCTTGTAATGCCAGAACCTGGAAGGCAGAGATGAGGTTCACTGCATGTTCCAGGCCAGCCTGGTTTCCACAAGTTCCAGGCTGGCGGGGCTATAGAGTAGGCCCATGACTCAAACAAACAAACAAATGAACAAACCACAGGAGAAGAGGAACAGAAAGGATGGCAACAGTGGCCCCGAGTTCTGAGCATTTCCCACCATGTTTATTGCCTCAGGCCTCTCCACTTAATGTGTTTCCACCAGTTCATTCTCCTGTTAATGACATGTGCTATGAGTGACGCTCACTGCTGCTCAATCTGAAGGACACGGGGACTTTCCGTGTCCTTAAACTTGTCATCTTAAACTTTCCATCCCTCCAGCATGGCTCAGTGTGCCCAGTGGCTTGTCTGGACAGGCCAGGAGGGACCTCACCCGTGTCGTGTTATTAGGATGGCTGTACTGGGCATAATTCGGGTGACGAATACATCTCTCTGTGGTGATGACAATGGCGCCCCACGATGGCTATCAGTGCTACTCTAGCTAGTTTTACGACAGCTTAGGGGTTGTAAGCATGTGACAACGGGAGCAGAAAGGCCAGCCCCCACTTTCCTCTCCCAGCAAGAGGCATAAGCATTTGCTGAGGCATTTCTGTTTGCTCCGGCAAAGCAGCCTCCCTTGCAGGGAGGACAGAGAGAACCCGCAGGAGCCAGAAGAAGCTTCTTTCCCGCTACCTCTATCACAAAACCTTAGGGCCAATGTGAGGGCTGCCCAGCTCTTACATCACACCAGAGTCAAGGCGTAAATCCAGGCCCTCATGTATGTCTGGCAAGCTACACCCTCACTCAGCCTCAAGGCTCACTTTAGATCCTCCAGTTGACCTCAGGTCCTAAGCTATTGAGGCCGGAGGGCAGGATCCCATAGCAGTGTGTACGTCGTTAGACTACAGTAATGGACACATTTTAGGTGAGGAGGATCCATACAGTAGCAAAAATAACTTTCTTCCTTCTAACGAAGGGATAAAGTCTCCTAAGAGAGATGGGGACCAGGACGACTAATCATCATCTCCTCAGCTGGCCTGGAACATGGGTGGGAGGCTGAAGTAGGGGTGTAACAGGTTCAAGGCCAGCCTAGGCACCTGAGTGAGACCCCATCTCAAAATAAGATTTTAAAAAAAGAGGACTGGATGTATAATTCAGTAGAGCTCTTGCCTAGCATGCATGAGCTGTGGGTTCAATCCCTGAAGCACAGGGCACTTCACTCGTCTGATTCCTTCATTTTCAGGCACTCCCCCCCCCCCCCCCATGCACTGCCTCAGTCACGTGAACCCACCCTTCTCCCAGAACTTGACAGTGATTCAGTACCAGCAGCTGTCAGGGTGGTAGTCCCAAGAATTTGGTCCAGACACACGGCTCTGAGAAGGATATCATGGAGTTGGATGTCAAGCTCCCTAGGGTCCCCTCTCTCCCTCCTTTCTCTTTCATTTTTCGGGGCCTCATGTAGTGCAGGCTGACTTCACGTATTTATGGAGCAAGGATGACCTTGAACTTTTCCATCCTTCTGCCTCTACCGCTCAAGTACCGGGATTACGGGATTACGGGAGCACAAAACCATATGCAGTGCTGGAGATTAAATTCAGGGCTCTGCATATGTTAGGCAAGCACTCCACCAACCGAACTACTTCCTCAGCTCCTTCCTATTGCGATAGGAAGGAAACAGAATCAAATGGCTTTGACTCTCAGGTTAAGCTGCTAGTCAGTGACTCCAGTCTGCTCTGACCCTGACAATACTCTGTTGATATGCAGGGACTTAAAAAGGCACACACTGTTCTCTACATTCAGCCCTGGAAATCGCACATGCGTGTCAGTCAGGGCTGGCATTCCTTGCTGCCTCTGTTGGAAAAGGGGCAGAGGGGGCTCCTGTTTATTCATAGCCTGCTTTTCTTCTTGCTCCTCTGCTGGTGCCGTCAACTTTGGGGAGTCCTCTGAAACTCTGTCCCATTTGCAGGAGTTACCTGTTTGTTCCAGGGGTGCACTGGCTGACTGATGCGGGATTCCCCTTTGTATGCTGTGAATACCATTGGTTAATAAAGAAACTGTCTTGGCTTATGATAGGGTAAGGAGTAGAGCCAGGCGGGGAAAACTAAACTGAATGCTGGGAGAAGGAAGGCAGAGTTGAGAGACACCATGGAGCTGCCAGAGGAGAAAGACACAAGCCGCCAGCTGGAACCTTGCTGGTAGGGCACAAGCCTCATGGTAAAATATAAAATAATAGAAATGGGTTAATTTAATATGTAAGAGCTTGCTAGGATTATGCTATAGTGATTGGTGAATTAATTAATATGGTTTCTTTGTGATTATTTAGGGACTGAGCAGCCGGGAACAAATAAGTGCCCTCTTACAACAGCTGACTTCATTTTTTGTTTTTTTTTCAAATTTTTTTTTTTTAGATTTATCAGTTTCTTATGTTTATGAGCATTTTGTATGTCTGTGCACTACATGCATGCCTGGTGACTTCAGAGATCAGAAGAGGACATCAGATCTCCTGGAGCTGGAATTACAGAAGGCTGCGAGCCCCCATGTGGGTGCTGGGAATCGAACTTGGGTCCTCTGCAAGAGCAACAAGTGCTCTTAACCATGTAGTCATCTCTCCAACATCTGAGTATTCTTGAGAGGTAGTGGAGAGCAGGCAGTAAGGACCCAGGGCCTGGACTTAGAAGTCTGAGTTGGAATTTCAGGTCCTGTGCTAGTTACCACCAGTTCCTCCCCTACAAGAGGACAAAACACACGGCCCATATCTATTCCTAGGATTCTCATGAACACATACACGGTCAGGAGCACACAGAGGAAACTACAAACGTTTAAACATGCTAAGGACTGTTTTAAACATGGTATTCCTATCTGTCCTTAACTTTCACACTGACTTGAGGAAGACACTAGTCGTATGTTATAGATGAGGAAACTGAGGGACTTGCCTGCTTCACAGCTGAGAAGGAGAAGAACCAAGATAGCAACCCAATTAAATGGGTTCAAATTCCCTTGCTCATCAAGTTCTTTTGCTGTCAGCTGAATCCGGGGACCCAGTAGCCAGACACTAACCTGCTGGCCACATCCTCTTCGGTGCCCTTGTCTAATACGCTGCTCAGGTTATGCTCGGCCTGCGTCTCCTCAGGCACCTCCTCCAGCTCCTCCACCTGCCTCACAGACCGACGGTAGTTCTCCAGCTCGATCCTCTCAGGGGTGCCCCTCAGCCTCTTGGCGATGCTGGGCTCCTCCAGGCCATTCATGCTGGAACCTGTGGGGAAAGCAAACATGCAAGCTCTGAGAAGGAAGGGCAGAGCGAAACTCCAGCAGTGGATGACGGGAGCTGGTGCTGGAAGAGAGGGACTGTTGACCACTGGGACACTCATAACTCATTTCTCGGGAAAAGATACACAATCTTTCTGGAAGTCAGAACATGGGCGACTGAAAGCTGGAAGGGTTGTGGATTGGTTGGAGGCAGGAAATGATGATGGTAGGCGTGGCAATGCTTCCCTAAGTAGGAGACACAGAGACCGTCACACAGCCTCATCTGCTCCCGGTCAAGCCAAGATGGAAAGATACCATCTAACAGGTGATGGTAACGGGGTTGGGCGGTGAGGGTCTGTGCAGGGCCTTCAGGTGGGTCTCTCATCACCAGGGACTAAGAGAGTCACAGAGAGGGTGTCGTCCTTCTGGTGGCTCGCACCAAGATGGGCTGGCAGTACCCTGCAAAGGCGTCTTGCAGGCCTGCAGATTGCATAGCATCTGCCTTGTCCTGTCGCCATACATCTGAGAAATACTTGGTAGATCAAAGCAAGCCACAGAGGTGGTGCTGAGCCCTCTGCAGAGCTGCTCAGTGGAGAACGGAGTCGGGCTTGGCAGTGGGGGGGCGGGTGCACCCATTCCCCACGCGGGCACACAAGCACACGTTTCCTGTAAACAGTGATGAGGAGAGACTTAGAAATCGCACAGTGCTCTGCCCCGTCATTCTCTCTGAGCGTCTGTCAATGACCTTCGCTCGTCTGTTAGAATGACGGGGGTCACTGGGAGTTTTTTTTTTTTTTTAATTCTACCATTCCTATAGCATATCTTGCTTTTGAACAATACTATAGATTCGCCGTGTTTCTAAAACTTAAAACATCACATACAAAGCACCCATGTCTCTTCCGTCTCCTTCAAGCCACAGGAGGTGCTCTGGGTCCTGTCTCACCAGCACTCTTTAGCGTCCCAGTTCTGGTCAGAGCCCCTCGTGTACTCTGTAGTGTGCCTGCTGTGTCTTGACACCACACAGGTCCACTCGGGTAAACCCAGCTCTGACCCCGACTCCACCAGTGCCTGGCAGCATTGGAACACGGTCCAAGACTGGAGTTGTCTGAGGAAAAATTTGAATGCTTGTGAGAAAATGCCAGCTAGACAACATGAGGGTCTGAGACCTGTTTCTTCAAGGCAAGGAACTGTGCTTAGAATGTGTTTTCGTGCTCCTCCCAAGTGTGGCTGATGGGGGGGGGGGGGAGTTTACTCCCGATTATTCATTACAGCTGGCCATTGTTATTTCTTTATATGCGTCTATGGAAAAACATGTTTTTCTTGTCCTTGTGATTGCATGTATGCAGCCTGAGCTCACGAGAACTTCCTCATACAAACGGTGTTCTGAATAAAGTTGTCTATTACATGAGACTTTAGTCTGCCTCATTGTTAGGCTCCACCCTCTCAGGTTCCACCATTTCGAGAGTGGTGAACATGGCAGACAGATCTTAGGAAAACTACAGTCTTCCTGAAGTCATACCCTGGCCTGTGGGCAGGATGATGCCTGCCTCCCAGGACTGGTATGGGTGTGACGGTGCCAACTCTGGATCCCAGGCCTATCTATCGGTTATCTTCTTCACCCACAAAGCAGAACTCAGCAAATACAAGTGAAGCCGCATACCCAATGTCCAGCAGCATTCACGCATCCCTGCGGTGTGTACTCACACACGGGAGTTGATGTCCATTTACTCTGGACTGTAAACTCAGTCACCCAACACGGGAAGAAGTGGCAGCCCTGGGCTCATTGCACACACACTTGGGCTTTGAGATACAAAGCGACAGAGAAGAGGTAGGCGCAGGCCAGCAAAGCAGGCAAAGCAGTTTTCACAGCCTCCTGATGACCTGAGTTCAACTCCAGAATACGTGCGGAGGCGGAAGGAGAAGATCAATTCCACAAAGTTGTCCTTTGACCTCGGTATGTGCACTGTGGCAGAAACCTTACATCGTACACACACACAACAACAATAAATGAAGTTGGTTTTTGCTTTTAAAAAGAAAAGACAGAGCCCAGGTGAGAGAGGGTCAGGAATGAGCCACAGGTTCTGACGAGGGGAGGTCCCTGGCTGCCACCGCATTCTAAGCACCAACAGATAACACTGGAGTTTTGCCTGTGATGCCACACCAACCCAACTTGGGAGGCAGGTGTCTTCTCAGGCAGACCTTAAAGAGTTTAGCAGTTCTGGTATCCTGACTAGTTGTACAGGAAATCCTTTGAGGGCTGGCACTTCTGCTGTGTACAGTTTTTTGTTGTTGAGACAAGATCTCGAGCCCAGGCTGGCTTCAAATTCACTATAGCCAAGGACGATTCTCCTGCCTCCCAAGTGCTGGGATTAAAGGCGTTTGCCACCCATACCTGGCTCAATACTGGGAGAATGAATGCAGGGCCTCATGCATGGCGGGCAAGAACGGACCTACAGCCCCAGTCTGTAAGAGTTTTCAACCCTTGCCACAGCACGGGAGGTTTTCTATGAACACAGGAAGTACAGGATTTGGTCAGCGCACCTGCCGCAAGCTCCAGGCTCTTCAACAGCAGCAGCTTCCAAGGTGATGCTCAGTCTGTTGACCCAGGCAAGAGGATGTGGATGGGCTCTGACCGCGCATCCTGGGTTTACCTCTCTACATCCTCTCACCCTCAGATGCATCGTTTTAAATACCCTGCTCCATGTTTCACAGCCTCGAAAGTACAAGTTACGCCCATGGCTGCATGAGTGTGTCTGGGAGCTAAGAGCACAGTCTACAAGAGATGGCCAGGCAGCCAAGCAAGTAGAACCTCCTCATTCTCCAAAGGAAAGCGGCTGCCCAGGCCTCAAGAGGGTCGTGTCCTGGGTATTCAGGGAAGGTCTGCTGAAGGACTGTTAGAGCCAAGCAGCTTTAGGAAACCCACTGCGAGACTGGCATTACAATTCATAAACCAGGTGTCTGAGGTCTGCCGACTCCTCGGTGCCTGGGGTCACACAGCCTGGATGAAATGAGAACTGAACTTCAGGAGGGCAGTGACAACTCAAGTGACCACCATGCTGTCCCTGGACTTGGAACACAAGGAGAAGACACTCGCAAAGTCCGAATCCTCTCTCCCTTTCGAGGCTTCCCTGTACTGTTCCCCTGTGGTTCTCTACATGAGACAATGCCTTACAACAGAGAAGCTGGAGCCTGCCTGGGCTACCTTGTGAGACCCTGCTGCAAACAAAACAAAGCAAGCAAGTAAACAAACAAACTAAAATCAAAGCAGGCTGGAGGGATGTAAAGGGTTGGGACTGCAGCACAGCTGGAAGACAGCTGGCTGAGCATTCATGAGGCCCCAGGGCTCAATCCCAAGCACCACAAAAACCAAGTGTGCTAGCAGACCAGAAATTCAAGGTAATTCTTGGCTGCACAGGGAGCTCAGGCTGGCCTGGGCCAGAGACCCTGCCTCAAAATCAACCAACGAACCCATCCACCCATCCAGCAACAATAAGAGCAGTGCCACCTCTGCCTAGTGCCACTCACTGAGTTCTAGCTCACCAGAGCTTTTCGCGACAAGGGACTACTTAGGCAGGGAATCCCCAGTTCTGGGTCTCCCGGAGGCTCAGTTTTCCCAGAGGGAAGATGACATTCTGAGTATATTGGTAGGTACCCAACCCTCTCAAAATGCCAAAGTAGGGGGTGCACACATCCAGCCTACAACCTTAATGAGCTTCAGTACACACAGTGGGATGAACCAAGGAGATGAGCATCCTTGATTCTTCGTACTGACCAAGGAGCTACCGGACAGACGGACGGTGAAGACGTATGCAAGGAACGAAAAAGTGGAGCGGTGGAGGCCTTTGTGGTGACGGTGACACCGTCACGACCCTAGCGCATCCCCTCCCATGAGCACAGATGAGTTCCTGGGAGAAAGAGCTGTGAGAGACAAGGAGTGAGAATTGCCAGCACCAGTGCAGTCTCAACCCTGGCACTGAAAATGCCTCCAAGCTTGCCAGTCACTTAGGCCGAGGCAGTAGGATTGTGTGGGCCAGGAGTGCCAGTGTAACACATGGAGACTGTCTAAACAAGCAAACAAATGTAAGGCTGGCAGGAGTTGGTCTGAGAAGGTAAGGCATGGCTTGTCCTCGTCAGGAGAGCTTGACCACCTGCCCTTGACATCACATGCTTCTTAAGAGTGGCCACCATGCAGGGACTTTCCAGCTAAAAGTGTAATGAAAGACCTGGAACCAGTTCCAAGGCTGATTCGTCTCTAAGTCGGGACAGGCTGATCTCAGGTCACCAGGAGGCCAATTACAGCCTCATGCATACCAAAAGGAAAGAGCTCCCAGGATTTGGTCGCATCCTAAATAGGAAAAAGGTCCCCGGCCTGACCTGAGGCTCTGTTTTGGAACAGTCACCGCCTGCAGGAGCTCCATACATCATCCCCAAAGCAGCCTTGCTAACAGGACACCCTACGCTCAGCTGACACGAAGGAGCTGCCAGCATCCTCTATTTGTAGCTGTCTGAATCACAGAGTGCGAGGGATGCAGACAGGCTTCAGCGTGGTGTTCCCAGGGCCTCAGCGGCACCTGCTCTCCTGCCCTGCCCCCACCCTGGCCTTCCTGCAGTGCTGGTGGGGGGGGGGGGAGCGGGTTCTAGGCACCTGTGGGTACCACACAAGCCCTCTGGAGGCCTTCTCTTCCTTTGTCCTGAATTCATGTTTGGCTTGTTTCCCCAGTTCCTTTTTCCCTCTAATAAAACTTTACCAATACTCCATTAACAACTACACCTATTTATGGTATGATCTCTCTTTGTTTACATATAAACAAAGTGTAATTTCCACCTTCTCCAACATTTTTTCTGTGTACTGGGGCCTTTTGGACCCCTTTCTTCTAGTTTTTTTTTTTTTTTTTTGGTTTTTCGAGACAGGGTTTCTCTGTGGTTTTGGAGCCTGTCCTGGAACTAGCTCTTGTAGACCAGGCTGACCTCGAACTCACAGAGATCCGCCTACCTTTGCCTCCCCGAGTGCTGGGATTAAAGGCGTGCGCCACCACCGCCGGGCTCTTCTAGTTATTTTTGAATGAGATAACGTGGTGACATCTTGGCTGTGGAACACCTGGCCGTTCCCTCTGGCCTCACGGGTACTGGTGACCTGGTTTGTCTATCCTACCTCTCTCTCCTTCTATCCTTTGGTAACTATTTTATGTTTGGATGGGGTCACCTTTTTTTGCTGGGGAAGCCTGAGTGACACTGAGTTTGATGAGAGGCAGGGACAAGGCACAGGGAATCAAGACAGGTCTCCCTTAGTGTCATCCTGCCCCACCTAAAGTAACATGGCTGCCAGGATCCCTTCACCCAACCACCAACTCTATCCATCTTCATGCTCCCTGCCCCCCATCAGCATCTAGTGCCATAGCCAGCAAACTGGGCCTCAGTGCCAGGGGAACCTGCAATCGGATGGAATACGCTGTCACACAGCTGTTAGGAGGGCTGATGACTCAGAATGTCAGTTGGAGCCACGGTAAGAAGTGGCTCTGTGCCTTGAAATGACCAGACCATCTGCAATATGCTGGTCCAAACAGATTAGTTCGTCTGTGATACACCAGCCTAAAAAGATGGATCCATTTGTGATATTCTGGCCCGAAGAGACTGGTCTGTCTGTGATACACTGGCCTCCTAGGCCTCATTTCTCTTTTCTTTTTTGGGTGCTAAAGATTGAACTCAGAGTTTGGCTAATTGAAAGCATCCCCCTGCCACGGAGACCCACCTCCAACACCCTCTGTTCCTTCTATCAAACATTGCTTGGAGCTCTGGGACTTTTCTTTCAGAACCATGAGCTAGCTGTTCCAGGGCTCTCTGAATGCATCCACACGGTCTGAACTACAAGGTCTCTGAGGGAGATGTTAGGGGTGGGAACTCCAGCAGAAAAAGCTACCTGGCTGACAGCATATTCTAGACTCTGTATCCAGAGTGACATTGGTCAAAGGGACCAGAGAAACTGGAAGCCTGTCCTCACCATGCCTCCATCACTGCAAGGCCTCAGTTATACTTCCTCTCTGCTCTGGTCAGAAGGGATTCCATTTTCAGTCTTTCCCAGGTCCACTAGGAATTGTTCTGCATTCTCTCGTGTTTCCTCATACGCTGGGACTTACATCATGCCATCTGAAGTGTGGTCATTCTCGAAGAGAACCATGGCATGGTCTTACTTAGAACGCAGCCTGGCTCACAGGCTCTGGCCCCTCTGAAACATACACCTGCAGACGGAGCCATGGGTGGTACCAGAGGCTTCTGGTTCCAGCTGTAGGAGGAATCCCTTGAGCTCAGGCATTGGAGACAGTCTGGGTAATACAGGGGTGTGTGTGTGAGTGTGTGTGTGTGGCTCATAGAGGAAGAAACAAAATCAAAACAAAAGATTCCCTATCAAAGCAAAACAGAATCAAAACCCATTAGCAACAAGCTGCAGCTAGGCTCCAGGGACCTGAGTTGGGCTGCTCATATAAAGAATCAACTTGGACATCAGCTCACCCCCTGTCTTGTTTTGAGCTAAAGTTGTCCATGCAGGAGTCCTGCTCAGCTATGTGAAAAACAGAATGAACAGCAGCCCACTGGAAAGCATCGTGGCCGACAGTCCTGAAACCAAAGATGGCGACTCCCCGCCTCAGGACTGCTTCACCATGCAGGTGGCCCATGTTCCTCCGTGCTGCCGGGAGGAGAGGGCTGAAGGCCCCACAGCCTGCAGAGGCCGTCCCCTGGTAATTACGGTGCAGGCAGCCTCCCTTCTCTCATTTCCTCTGCATTCATGTGTCACACCGGGTGCTTGATGAGCCCACACGGATTTTTACTTTTCACAGCTACTTTCTGATCCTAAGAGGACACCAAGACCGCAAACACCCAAGCTACACGTGGAACAGAAACTTCCCAGGCACTGGCCCGGTAAAGTGACACTCGGTGTCTGCACAGCTACCCTCCCAAGGGCAAGGGCTGTTTCTTGGGAGGCAGGTGAAGGGCTAAGTGTTACTGAGTTACCTCCCACGTCAGGCAGGACAAGATGCCATCTACAAAAGCCACTGAACCTTGTAAACCTTGTAAACCTTAACAACAGGTTGAATGTCCCTGTGTTAAGACCAGAAATGTCCCAGATTTAGGGTTCTTTGTCTGTTTTTGCTTTACAGATAATGAATACCTCGGGGATGATAACAAATTTATTTATGACTCATATTTACCTCATCTACATTGCTTAAGGATTCTTTGTGTGATAGCTTAAATAACTTTGTGTGTGATAGTTTCTTGGTATGGATTTTCCACTTGTAATGTTTCTGCTTTGAAGGTTCTAGAATTAGGATCAATATCTGGGTCTCAGGGATGTGAAGACTAAGTGCTCAGTCAGAGTTTCAAAGCTAGCATCTCTCCTCTCATCCAGTGCAGTAGGGATGCTTTGGGGAAGGTGAATCCACGGGAAGCAAGCCCTCCATCACATACCTCAATCCCATCCAAAGATGGATTCTTTTTAAAGCCCCGGCTGCCTTGAACTAACTATGGATCAGGTTGGCCTCCAACTCAAAGAGATCTGCCTACCTCTGCTTCCTGAGTGATGTTATTAATGGAGTATGCCATCATATTCGGCATGGAAGGCTGTTTTAACTACCCCTTTATACATGAACTATTCTTCACTTGGGGTAACTCATTTTGTTTGCTTTGATTTTGCGAGATAAAATCTTGCTATAAATAGCCCAGGCTGACCTCAAACTCTCCATCTCCCTGCCTCAGCCTCCTAAGTGCTGGGATCACAGGCATGAGCCACCGCACTCGATGGAAAAACCGTGGTTTTATTTTTACTTACTTCTCTTTTAGTTGAGATAAGGTCTTACTCTGTATCCCTGGGTGTCCTGGAACTTGCTTTGTCGACCAAACTAACCTCAAAGACACACAGAAATCTACCTGCCTTCCTCACTGCTGGGATCGGAGATGCTTATCAGCACGCTGGGCATAAAACAAACAAAACAAAACAGAGATGCTGGTCTCCCAGGCTGGCCTTACAATACGCATGCAGCTGAGGATGACCTAAATTCCCGGTCCTCCTGGCTCTACCTGCCAAGTGCTGCTAAGATTACAACAGGTGTCTACCACCATGCCTGGTTTCTATTTGGTGATAGGGGTGGAACCCAGGTTCTTTCCATGTTAGGCGAACACTACCAACTGAGCTACATCCCAGCCCCTTTGTCTGATGGGAAACTGAGTTTTTTTTTTTAGATGAGGGCACTGAGAGAAGCAGATTTTCCGGGTCCAAGGAGCTATGTGATTATCGAAAGAGTTGAGAAATTCTGAGTTAGATACTAATGACGGAGAGGCCGAGGGGAGGAACCCCAAAAGGAATAAATCAGCAGTGTACCCAGAAAAGCCACAGAGATGCCTCATGCTGGAATGTGCCATCTCAAGAATGTTAAGGGCACCTCAGTCCCTGCTTCCTCCCCATCACTGGCTGCTGACGGGGAACTGAGGGGCTCTCTGTCTGCATGGCCTCATGGGACTTAGGCCTTTATGAAATGTTGAGTAATCTCAGTTATTACTACAGCATCTGGCCCAAGGGGAATCCTGGCACATATCACTATATCCGGGGAAGGCCAGGAGGCAATACTTAAAGCACAGAATCTACTTTCCTCCATCGCTAACACTCCACTTGAATATCGTGACGCTCTCTTGGATGTATGTTTTTTGTGTGTAGTGGCTCCTAGATAAATCTCAACTCAACCCCAGCCATTAGGTAGGTCAGACTACAAAAGGGCCACATGTTTGGAGTTGGTGTTCCGGGGGTAGTCAAAACACCAGGAACTGCAAGTGTTTTATCTTAAATCTGAAGTGAACGGCATCCTACCTAAGATCTCCCCCTTTTCAGCTGGTGCCCACCTTCACAAAACTCAAGAACTTAGAAAAGGGTAACTGTCAAGCTGTGGGCTCTGCTGTTGTGTCTTTACCTCCCAAACCAGTTAAACACAAGAGACCAGTTGAGATTTGCATAACCCTGAGGAGGGAAGGCCAGCTCAGCACAGCAGGCTAAGGCCAGTCCTTCTGTCCCGCTTACCAGTTCTGTCCCCTGCTCAGCACAGCAGGCTAAGGCTAGTCCTTCTGTCCTGTTTATCAGTTCTGTCCCCCTGCTCAGCACAGCAGGCTAAGGCCAGTCCTTCTCTCCTGCCTACCAGTTCTGTCCCCCTGCTCAGCACAGTAGGCTAAGGCTAGTCCTTCTGTCCCGCTTACCAGTTCTGTCCCCCTGCTCAGCACAGCAGGCTAAGGCCAGTCCTTCTGTCCCGCTTACCAGTTCTGTCCCTGCCCAATTCTATGAGCGGCTCCAACCCGCTCTGTCAGAGGCTCTCCTCTCCATTATTCTCCCACTCACGGCCTGGTAGGCCCCAAACCACAAGCCCTGATGAGAAGGGGGAGGTGCTCTGGCCACGTCTGTTGCTCCTGGTGCCGAGGAGAACACGAGGCCAGATACTGATATTTCCACACAAGACCAGGGCGCAAATTCACATCCTAGGACTCAGTAGAAGAGTGTTTTACGACTAGTCTCACCATCAAGTCAACTACATTGTGGACTCAGTTTCCCCATCCTGACATAAGGCCTTTGAAGTAGTTCACACGGTGGCACACAGGCACCAGGAACCAATGTAAACACCATGGAAGAAGGGCAAGGCCACTAGATAGTACAGAGGGTACCTGGGAAAAAGGGGGCACCAGGGAAAGAGGAGTCTGACAGGTTTGCTAACGGCTCACACTCGGCGTGAAGGCCCTAATGAACACAGTTTAGAGTCGCTGCCTTGGTCACAGTGGATTAGTTCCAGGCGGCAGCCTGCATTACTAGAACACAACTAGACCAACAGCAACAGGAGGAGGCGGTGGAAGGACAGGCCCGTGACCAATGAGAAAGGGCGTCTGGGCCGATGGGCTTTTCCCAAGATGCCGGCTTTATTTACTTGGTCATGTTTTCCATGGTGTCCATTCGGCAGGTCTTCCACCACCGAGTCACACCGTAGCCAGGGCACTTCTGACATCCCCAGTCCTTGCCAAAGGCTAGTTCTGCCACGGTGCACATGGTGCCAGCTGTACAGCCCCAGATTAGATTTGGTTTTGGCTCATGAAACTGATTTATAAGATCTTGGGATTAATGGACAAAAGACTCTGAAAGAGTTCCAATGCCTCTCTTATCCCTTTTGTTCCCCCTTTAAAGACACAAGATCTCATACACAGCACTCTCGAGCTGGGTTTGATTTTGGGAAGGAACGAAAACCTCCTCTAGCAACACCCATGACTTCCACCGGGCACTCATGTGTTTATGCTTCTGTTTTCATTGATTAGAAGGGCACTGGGGTCAACCTGGGAAAGAACTGTTAGGGTCTAGGTTCTAGACAAGCAAACAGACTCTTAAAAACTCAAGCCAAGGGACCAAGAGTGCACTGACCCAGGCTGTGGAGGACCCTGTCCTGTGTGAATGCTAGCTACCAAGGAGAGGAGCTGGGCACCGCAGTTGTACCACACTCACGCCACTGATTCTAAGGAGGAACCCTCGACTCCGGCAAATGGGCCATGAGGTGACCCCAGGCTCAGGGGCATGAGAGCTGTGTATTGGGCTAGTACAGAAACAGAGGTCTCAGTACTGTGAATCACCCTAGCTTGGCTAGAATGGTGGGTACTGTAACAGGCTCTTCCTGGGTCAGACACAGATAGATCTAGTTTAACATAAACCCTATTAGGAATTGTTTACACTCCTGGCATCATGGAATCGGCTGGTGACTTCACAGCCTACCCATGCAGGCTGAAGGAAAAAGCAAGGCCGGATTTCGGCAAACACTTGCCCAAATTTAACTATCTCCAAAAGAGCTGGTATCCAGTACAGCTCAACATCCCCGGTCCACTGTGTCTTTTAGTACATAGTATCAGTGTGGGGGCTCTGTGCGAGCAAGCATGCGCATACCGGAAGATATGCTCATAGTTTACATAGGAGTAGGCAGTAAAACCCAGGGGTCCTGGTGTGGATGGTGACAGTCTACGTCTACCTTCCTTATCCCCACCTCCTCTTGTCCTTGACCTTCTACAAGGTGTGCACTATCACTGATGTTCTCACAGGCAGTCCACAACCTGACTTCTTCCTCAGGGGTCACCTGGTAAACATCTACAGACATTGCTCATTCCAGTTTAGGCACGAGGATAACACTGGCTTCTAGTGGGAGAAGTCAGAGAGACTGCAGTGTACGAGACAGGTCCCCAAAGATCTATCCAGCCCAAAATGTCCACAGTGCTGAGCTTGAGGAAGCCTGGCTTAGAAGCACTATCAAATGACCTCTAAGCTCATCAAAAACAGGTCACCGAGTCATCTAGCTTGGAGCATGGCTCACCTGGGGTGTGTAGCAAGAACAGAAATGAGCTCAAGATCCTCCCCTACAGTGCTGATCCAAGTCCTCCAACCAATGGAAAGGCAAGATACAAAGGAGCAGTCAACTGAGGCCTGCTGTGCTTAAGAAAGAGCCTTTGGCTTGTGCCCAGAGGGAGGCAACCAGAAACGTCAGAGATCAAGGCATACATCAGACGAATGCGGCACACCGAGACCATGACCCAAGCACTTACAAAAGCTTATCCGGACCTCTCACCCTACCTCACCTCCAAAGGTGACTGCCCATCTCCTGTAGGTCTGACTTGTGTGGGAAACCAAGGAGCAATTCCCCAGCCTGAAAGATGGATCTAGTCAACTGCTCTTCTTTGTTCACCGTCTTTCAGGGGTGCCGCAAGCCTGGTGATGAACGAAAGAGTCCCCATGTTGTAACAGGCCCTCTCACCACACCCGGGAGGGACTGTGGACACCCTGTGGAAAAACCCAGCTTTCTCTTTGCATTCTGTTATTCTTTCTTCCATTTCCCAAGTACACTCTGCCTAGGAGCTCCGAGGCTCTCTGTTGTGGCATGCCTTTCTAAGGCGAGGGCAAGGCCATGTCTGAGCATGCTCAGGAGACTTCCTGAAAACATCCTATGCCTGGCCAAATTTCGTCCAAGAGGGTAAAACCAAAGCTGCTCACAGGGATAACATTTAGCAGATGGTTACGTTAAGTGCTCTGAAACCAAACTGGTTCAAGCCTAAAGAGACTAATTTCCAGAGGCTCGGGTGTGATTCCCTGGCAAAGTGTGTCCTGAGCAAGCAGGAGACCCCAAGGGCAATGCCCAGCACCTAACAAAAATAAGAATTCTCCTGTTTTTCTCTTGCCACAGGTGATTTGCCACAAATGGTCAGTATAGAAACATGTCTCTCCTTCCCAGTGCTCAGAGCCCAGAGCCAGGGAGAGCAACGTCTCATGAGGACTGTGAACGGCAGTTGGAAAGCATCACTGAGGCGGATGATGGAGAGCTGGCTCAGCACCACATGGGTACCACTTGCATGGAATGGGTAAAGTTTGAGGTTCCATCTCCAGCACTGGAAAAGGAAAATGAGAGGTAGAGAACCAGAGAAGTGAAGCCAACGGGTCTCTAAGGCTGCTGGCAGGATGGGCGCCCCCTGGGTGCACACTGTTCCAGTTATGATGAGCTCTATGGCCTTCGGCTGGAGTATTGGGGACATGACTCCGCTTCACACTCAGATCACGGGTAACACAATCAGCTCTGAATGTTCCCTTCCTGTGATCCTCTTACATATCAGTGATGAAACCCTTTGTCCTTCTGTCTTCTGAGCTCCCCACAGGCAAGTTCCCAATGCTGGGAATCACTGCCTAAAAAAAAGGCGGGGGGGGGGGACCCTGTGTATTTCCTGTAATAAAGAGATACATCCTTGCTGACTTACGGGGGCATCCACACCTTCACAGAAATTCCAGTGCACGGCTCCTGCTGTACAGAAGACCTCTTCTTTCCTGTGCTTTGAGTGTGAGATGATGGAGTAGGAACAAAGGGAAGCTGTGTGCACAATGGCCACACAGGCATATCCTGATCATAGCTCCTTGGCTACATGGCCTCGTTTCTGCGCTTGGTTCGAACACAGGCCAGCGTAGGGTTTAGTGAGCGTATATAAAATTCCAGGCAGTGCCTGGTATGTAAAATACCCAGACAGTGTCCGGTATATAACGAGTGCTACTCACAGGCACTGCTGCCGTCACTACCTTTATGGGCATTCCTGCTTCTCTACTTGGTTTTCCTTTTTGAGATAGGGTTTTGCTATACAGTTGGTATAGCGCTGATTATGTAGCCCAGGCTAGTCTCAAAATCATATCAATCCTCTCATGTCAGCCTCCTGAATGCTAGATTAAAGCCGCCAGATCTGGCTTGGTGATCGTTTTCTTTTCCATCTTTTGTATTCCACCTTAATTTTTGATGGTATTGGGATGGGACCTAGGGCTTCCGCCCCTAAACAACCACTCTGTCACCCAGCTGTATAGCTAGCTTCCAACTCTGTTTTCTGTGACCTGGAGTGATGGGTACATTGAACAGCGTCAGTCACAGAAGGAGACTACAGGGGTCAGCACACCCCCGATTTTCTACAGTGCTTCTGAGGACCGCCTCTCATTGGGAAAGGCTGCAAAGACAGGCAGCTTTGCCAGGGGCTGTAGAACCCAACCCCAAAGACTGCTCCTGGCTCTCGGCAATGTACAAACGGGAAGATTCTGGCTTGGGCCTTGCGCGCCCTGTGTTAGTCAGTTCCCTCACCCCACACCAGTACAGCCAATTCTCGGAGGTTCCACAGACTCACGCCAGGACTGCCTGGAACCACCTTCCTATGTCACAGCATCACTGCATGCCTGCCAACGTCAACTCCCCAGGAAGACGAACCCAGAGGAAGCTGGAGGCTTGGTCATGTTCATCAGACTCAACTCTAGGGGAGAGCATTGGCCCTTTACACAGAACCTACCAACTTGGTAGGGGGGGTGTGGAACAGTGGAAGAGGAATCACACAGTTGCTCTCTCTAACCTGTTTCTCTAGATTTTGGCAGTTCTAGAAAAGGGGGAAACAAGCACCCACAGCTGTTGTAATCTCCTTTCAAGGGGTGCCAGATGTTGCTTCCTGGAGATGAGCTCCCTTCTCCAGGGTTCCAGTCAGTCCAAATCACAGCTCTCAGTTTCCAAGTACAGATTCTCCTAGAACTTTCTCCAAATACCTGCCATGTGTTTGCTGAGGAAAAGCAAGGCCCAATGAGTCTCAACACTGTAATTGTCTCTATATGGGGGTGCACCTGTCGCCAAGGTCACCTTTCTCAAGGAACGAGCCTTGGAAGAGGTATGCTAACGTTAAGTGTCAAATCTAGCAGCCAGCCCGCCTTAGAGTCTCAGAAAGGTATGTGACACTGGGTACAAAGACGGTGGGTTCTGATGACAGGGACAACTGAACATAAAGTAACTACTAGGATGCACAATCACAGGTGGCAACATACGAGGAATCAGGGTACACTTCCTATGCGGTAATTGTGATGAAGAGGAGCCATTCCTGGTGTCTCACAGAGTCATAAAAGGAGGAAGGTGGCCACTTACATGTGGGCAACTTAACACAATTAGAGTAAAATCATAAAGAACTAAGCACAGAAAAGAGGTAAAGCAAAGAAACCAGAAGAGGCCAACAGAAGTCCTGACTCCATCCCTACAGACCCTACAGGCAATTATCCCTGCATGCCCCAGAGTCTGACTCCATCCCTACAGACCCTACAGGCGATTATCCCCGCATGCCCCAGAGTCTGACTCCATCTCTACAGACCCTACAGGCGATTATCCCTGCATGCCCCAGAGTCTGATTCCATCTCTCAGACCCTACAGGCGATTATCCCTGCATGCCCCAGAGTCTGACTTCATCTCTACAGACCCTACAGGCGATTATCCCTGCATGCCCCAGAGTCTGATTCCATCTCTACAGACCCTACAGACGATTATCCCCGCATGCCCCAGAGTCTGGAGCATGGCAGACCCGCAGTCCTGCATTCCTTTACGTTTCCCTGAACCTCCCCTCCAACTGAGAAGGGTGTAGACATTCACTGCTGGGAGAACATTCTGCCTATATTTTGAGCACACCATGTTAGGAAGAAAAAAACCGAAGGCAGGGCTGAGCTTAGTCAGCTTGACTTAAAGCTTCAATGTTGAGAGCAATTTAATCGCTTGCCAACTGTCCTTAAAGACTCATTAAAGCACCTCAGACTCTCTCAAAAAATGTTTACAAACCACTAGAGCAAAACTGAGAAAAAGATGGCCCGCAGGAAGTGAACGGAAGATGATGACCACGTGGCTGCTAGCACCCGGAAGTAATTGAGGTTGCTCCCTAGGCCTAGAGGTCCGCCTCCCTTCCTCAGGTGTGCAGCGATGCTTTTGCACAATCAGTCCTACACCCTCTGGAACTATGTCAGGAGGAGACAATGGGTGATTGTAAAGCCGGAGGCTGACACTTGGTAAACACCCTGGGTGGGGACAGGAGCAACCAGCAAGCAGGCCAGTGACGTAGCCTAGGTCCCTTACCCTCATTCTTCATGACTTATCCACTTGTTAGCACTTGCCAGGTGCTTAGCTGCATGCAAGCTGTGAGGACAGGCAGTGCTTGGCAATTGGGTTCTCGAGTTTTCTGGAAAGAGCTGGAATCTAGGCTTCCTAAAACTATCTGCTCTGTGTGGTTTCCTCTTATGCACACTCTAGAGGGCTGTATGTGGGGTTCGGGTCCTGTCCTCCATTTCAGCCTGAAAACAGAGAGTGTCCCATTTGTACAATCCATGCCTGTGCTCAGCCTCTGTGCCAGGCAATGTTTAAATTTGAGAAACTGTCAGGGGAAGTATGGGGGGGGGGGGACAATTTCAAGACGTTTCTGAGTGCCCTTGGAGATTTTCCAGGATCTTCTCAAGGGTTGGCACAGAGTCACACCAACTATTCGGCAAATCAGAACATGGTCCTACTGACCACGGCCTCCATTCCCTTATGACTAGGTCTGGGATGGTGAGGGCAGCTAAGGGTTAGAGTTTGAAGAGCATATATCTGTATACCACCTCTCTCATCACTGGCTCTTGGTCAGCCCTTGTACCTGCCATCTCTCTTTCTTCCTTTTGAAGCACAGGAACACTGTTTCAGAGACGGGGAGGGCAGCTGCACAAAGAAGCTGATGTATCTCAGCTTCTCAGAGGTCTGCTGCTGGCTGGGTATATGTCAGCAAGGAACAACACCCAGATGTCCCAACAGGGTAACTCAGTACGGAGTAATTCGCCCACCAACGTGCCCGCTTTGGGCCCTATTTGGCCTCTGTTCCCATGGCTGGCACGCTGAGGTGGCAGAAGTGTCACTACTCCCCGGTTAGCAGCAGGGCGTGTGACTAGGAGAGCCTGGCTTCTCCAGGTTTGAGGATGGTCCAGCGAAACTAGACAACAGAACTCAGGAGCCAGGTCCCTCCTAAGACAGCTCAGGAGAGACTCCAGCTGTGAGCAAGGATCCCCATGTGACCGGGACCCCAGTCACCAGGCCTGAGCAAGCCCATCGACAGACAGGAAAGACATCTAACTGGGCCCAGTTCTCCTGACAGCACCTGGCGCTATGTCCCCTCGGTAGACTTGGGCTCTGTGTAGAAGCTTATCCTTCATCTGCCTCGCCTGAGGTCCCTCACGCTGGTAGACTTGGGCTCTGTGTAGAAACTTATCCTTCATCTGCCTCGCCTGAGGTCCCTCACGCTGGCTCACTGAACAGGCGGACACACGGGTGGAGGGCTCACACTGTTCTTTATTTACAGTGGCTGCCTCGTGCCACGCCCTGTACAATGTCTTCCTTTAGCGGTACTCCACACTCGTGGGTAACCTGGTCCCCATGGCTATCTGTGCTCTCCCTACCCTCAGCGTAAATGAGGGCCCTGAGGAACAGTGGCTTCTACAGCCCATGCCCCACACCTGCCTGATTTCCCCCTTTCCCACGCTCTAATCAGGAAAAAGAGAAAGAAAAGAAAAACTCAGAAACCTGCAGATTGTTCGGAATTTATTCTCTTAAACACGAATGTAACATTTGTGAAAA
Organism: Microtus oregoni; assembly: GCF_018167655.1. Classification (NCBI taxonomy): domain Eukaryota; kingdom Metazoa; phylum Chordata; class Mammalia; order Rodentia; family Cricetidae; genus Microtus; species Microtus oregoni. The sequence continues at coordinate 62,092,539 of NW_024543061.1, forward strand.
AAACAAAAACCCAAAAAAACCAAAAACACCTTAAAGCACAACACCTTGGTCTCACAGGAATGGCAAAAACAAAGTTACACAATTAAATAAAAAACTCACAAAGCAACACACCAAAAAAAACCAACAAACTCACAATAGCACAGATTAAAAACAAGGGCAAATGAAAAGCTTTAGGGAAGGTCAGAGTGGACAGGAGAAGTGTTAAGTGTTCCTTGGCACAGCTGATCCTCCCCACTCTGGCGTCTATGTACCATACAGCTTTGAGCACTGTTTGCTGCCCCCGCTCCTGCCTCACCCCAAGGGAATGGCAGGGTGATTCAAAGTGAGTCCCTTACTTCACTGGCCAGTATTCAGTGGCACAGAGGGTCTAAGATGTTCCCACCGTGCTGCAGGAAGCAGTCGGGCATAGCAAATACTAAGACAGAGGGTAGCGGAATGGCTACAGGGAAGCCAATACAGCCCACAGGTTGACTTGAGGGAAGTTAGGTGTCTGTAATTCTCTGGTCCCCATTCCAGCAAGACTACTGCTTTGCCGACTAGGAAAACAGATTACCTGAGTTCTGGGGGTCTGTACCACCCATCTCCTGAGAGACCTGGCTCCATGTCTATACCTCCAATGTCACTGTGCCTAGCTGCTGAGCTTCCTTGGAATCCTGACTAGGCCGGGGTCAAGTCAGGACAAGCTTCCAGAGAAAGTTCCTATGGCTTTCAGATCAACAAGTAGCTTTAAAAACAGTCTCACTGTTTCTGTTTAGGGCACAGCATACATAAGTAGTATCTACCTATACACTGCACTTAAACCTATACACACAGAGATGTATGGACAGACGTAGAGAGGTGTGCAGACACAAATGTCCACTCAGTACCTTTGCTCGCTTTGGCTCTGGTGGTAGGGTTGGGGAGGCAGCCGGATGCCAGCTGCTAAACAGTGCTCCCTTTGCTGGGTTTTACTCAGCAGCCTTAGAAGGGAAGAGGCCCTAGGGAGCCAGGAGAGGATCTCTGACCTCCATCAGGCATGGTGACATTCTTTTTAGCATGCAGCTATTCTGGCTAGTGTGGGCAGTGCCTGTGTTTCCTATTAGCCCACCGGGATACAACCGTGGAAGCCAGTGGGTACCATATGGCATGTAAAGGGTTAGGAGACAGGCTGGTGCCGCTTGTAACCACAGCTTCTCCAGGAAAGACACGCTTCTTCACAAGAAGACTGGGGAGCATGCGCCTCCCGCCTGCTCTTGGCATTGCAAATGCTCTAGACTGCGCACTGGCAGAAAGGCTCTCTTTCCCTTCCCTTCCCACCCACGTGCCTTGTGCCTCACTTTTGGTTCAGTGCAATGGGCTTCCTCTACCTGAAAGAGGAACCACTTGCAAGCAAGGGCTCATATCCAAGAGAACAGCCATCCCATCCAGGTCTTCCTCGGCCTGTTGTCCAGACTTTTCCTAAACTCGGGCAGGTACTGTGAGGCCAGGGTAAGGAGATCTGTGCCAGGCCCACTGATCCGTAGCAATGAGAAGAGGAGGCTTGGAGACAAAGCATTTACAGGTTCAAGAACAAAAGGAGGTGTTCTATATTAAAAGCACATTACAAACAGAAATACCGTACACAGTGTCTCAAACGGTGGGTCAAGCAGCAGTCGTAGACAAGGTTACCAGGGAAGACAATGTGTGAAGTTAGGCCTGTGCGAGGTTAAGGTGGGCTCTATTGTTATCTTGGGGTATTTTTGTTGCTGTTATTTTGTTTTTGCCAACAGCACTAATTCCTGCCTAAGGGGAAAGAAGGGAACAGAATGAAGAGCTACAAAAGGAAGGAGGTGCAGGGTTGCTGGCCTCAGCCTGGCTCTTCCCGCTCCTCCTCCATGCTGGGTTCCAGGGAGCACAGGCAGCCACATGTGAGGGAACAGGGACACATGCTGGAAGCCTGAGACCCCGAGCTACGTCTGGACCTTTCTGGAGGAAGTTTAGCCAAGCACTCAAAGCTACTGTGGGATTCGGAGAAGGCATTTCTACCAAAGAAGAAACAGAGACCCATTTTGTGGTAGCTCTGAAACATCTCTCATGATGCTGCCCACTTCCAGTCCTTCTCAAGGGCAAGCAGCCGGGCTCTGGGCATGTTCACGACTCAGGGCTGTGATCTCCAAACCCCGAGCCTGGCCTCCCATTGCAGGGAGTCCCCTGGGCTAGGGACAGGGCCAGCCTTGCTCCCTTTGGACATTCAAGCCTGGGATACTTTGGGACTCTGAATCTTAACCTCTCCTGCTGTTTTCAGAACAGAACCCGCTCTGCCTTAGGCCCTTTCTCAGTTGTTCTGATTCTTTCACCACGCTGGCAAGTCCCATTTTCTCAGGGTTTTTGACACATTCTTGTCCTTATCTATGGCCCCCTTATGTTTGAGTGCTCTAAAAATCTGAAGCCCACTATGCTTTCCTTGTGCAGACAGAGAGGCAAAATGAACAAGTTAAGAGAGTTAGCAAAATCATTGATATTTCTTTTGAAAAGAATGTTCCTGCACCCTTTACCCGAGGGAGAGTGGAACTGGTTTCTGTTTGACTGAGGAGTCGGGTTCCTCGGCAGGCCTGCTTGGTGGGGCTCTCACCTGGGCACAGCCGTGTCTGCGGCTGGGGTCCTTTTTCCCGCCAGTGTATGCTCTGGAGTGGCAGACTCTTGAGAAATACCCCCAAGGGCTGACAGACTACACAGGGCTCCGAGTCACTCCGGGCTTGGGTATGGTTATAAACTGTGGGTCCCCCCAGCAGAGCACCTCAAAAGCTTCCGCTTCCACAGAGCATAAGCAGGGAACACAGAAAAGTGGCAGTTAAGTTCACCAGCCCTGACTGGGTTTCTATGCCTCAGAGGCTTAACACACCCCACCCCCACAGGGCTCTGCCAAGCCCCAGGCACATTCTCCCTCCTCTGGCAGTGCCTGAGGACTGTGTCCGCTCCTCACTTCAGCAACAGAAGCAGCCCCACTTGAAAGCTAAGAAAATCCTCCTCCTCTTCCCCGCCCATCGTGGAAAGTATACACAAGCTCCTCTGCGGCTTCTGGCACTGGCTGATAATCTTTCATTTTTATTTGAGTTTGTACCTGGCTGTGTAAGATATATTTGCGGCTGGGTGTGGTGGCACACGCCTTCAATCCCAGCACTTGGGAAACAGAGGCAGGTGGATCTCTGTGAATTTGAGACCAACCTAGCCTACATATCCAGTTCTAGCCAGGGCTACAGAGTGAGAATCTATCTCAAAAACCCCCCACAAAAAAATAAAAAAGAAAGAATAAAAATTATATTTGTCATAAACAAGAGAAAATGTGTAACATACAGAAATACAGCCCATAGACTTTGTACATAAAGAGTGACCCATGAGCGCCGTCTGGGGCCACCACAGGGTACTCAGGACCTCCCAGCAGTGCTCAGAACTGTGGCTAGCTTTACAAAGGCAGACAGGGGGACATTTTAAGGAAAAAAACAAGACAATTCTCTTCAGGCCTCATGCTCCTGACACTCCCTATTCTACCTGGCAATGGACAGAGCTGGCATGTGTTCTGAGGTAGGATGGTACCGCTGAGCTCTTGACATAGGAAGTGGTAACGAGAATGGGACAAGGGGGTCTTGACCCTCACTGGATACTCAGATGCCTAAAGTAATTAGGAGAGGGTGGCCCTTGCCACATGGACGATCTGGACACAGAGCTAGGGAATGGGATTCGAAAACTTCAAGTTGCAGTGAACACATTCAAACTGTGGGCCCCAGTTGCACATCTCTGTGACAGGAAACAGGCCCTACACAGGAGTCACACGGAAGCCTATGGCTCTGGGCTTTCCCTGGGTCAAAGATATAGCAGCCTCGTTTGGGTTTCTGTTTACGTACAGCGTCTGCACCAAGAACCTTGGCGTGTCTTGGGAGCGTGAGGTAACCCCACTTACCAGACAGCACCATCACTGGCTCACAGTCTGCCAGTGAAACTCCCCTCCAATCTGCACCAGAACCTCCGACAGGCCATAGAGGAAGGGGACTCCAAACACCAGCAGCTGACACATGAAAAAGGAATCCAGCGGGTTTTGGGCCACTTGATGCCCGAGTGAAGAAATGTTGCTTTGGAGGTGCTGGCTCATCCCCTTGGCCTTGTCACAGAGGCCAAGAGAGTGGTGCACCACCCAGTCAAACAAGGAAGTGAGGCTACCTGGAGTTCTCTCAGCCGAGCTGGCGGCAACGCTGGCCAGTCCGTTCGCATCTGCGGTGGGACCATCCTGCAGGGGTCCTTTGGCTTCCTAGAAGAGTCCATAAGAAAAAAGAAACAGTGATTCTGACTGTAGCCCTCAATGACCCCTGAGAATGGCTACTCTGACTGTCTACTGCATTCCACAGAGAGGAAGTCTTCCCTGGAAAGAAGTCCTCAACTTCTTAGATATCAAGATCTGTGACGCACTGACATATAACATATATATACCCTCCTGCCAACTCTAAACACTCTCTGATGACTGATACCACGACGGAGCCACCACAGAGAGTAAAGCAATATTACACTGTGTTGCTTAGAGGATAGAGGGTCTGCCCAGACTCGATAGAGAAGTGTTTTCCCTCCATGGATGGGACCTACGATGGGGACTCCGTGGACGCAAAAGGCTACTTATTCTCCAGCTACAAGGACAAGAGCTCTGACCTTGGGGAAGGAATGGTTAGTTATGGTGAGCAGCAGGGTGCTCCCCTGCTTAGAATGAGCCCCCCCCCCCCCCCCCCAGTATTGTCTCTGAGACCTGCACCACTAGAAGCTGGTAAATCTGGCTTGTCTGCATCCAGCCAACTGCAGCTCCTCTCTGAGAGTCCCACTCATAGGAAGTTACCTTTCCAGACAGAGGAGCCACTGCAGGCCTCTTCCTCTGCGCGTAGCCCGACAGTCGGTAACAGTAGTGCGGCTTACAGTAGAATTTGCCTGCGGACAGGAAGAAGCAGGGAAAGGAGGAGTGAGCAGAGGCCACAACGGGGAACTTGGCTTGCTAGCCTCTTGCCACTGCACAACCCCTGCCCGCCACAGCTCCCACTCCCCCTACAATCCAGAAAGGCCAGCCCCCAGCCTGCGGCCCCTGGGTTGAACCAGAGGTCTTCCCCTTTGGGTGTGTGAAGGTTCTTGAGCTGCCACCAATCAGTGCCCAGAGCAAAGAAGCGAGGCTTGCGTGACAGAGCCAGCGAACAAAGTAGTAGTGTCCGAGGACAAAGACACGGTCACATGACAACAGCAGTGGCATTTCTGGGGAAGGCAAGAGTGAATAAGTGCGGGGTGGAGGCAGGAAGGCTTCAAGGGCTAGGGCGGCGCCAGTTACTAACTCTGTCTCTGCTCCCCTCCACTGCCATGGATTCCTACCCTCCCTGTCACCAGCCACGGTCAGTCCAAAGCAGGCTGCAGCCCAGGAAGGGCTAAAAATAATACAAGGGGCGAGGGATGGCTGAGAGGCAAATGCTTGTGCTGTGCACAGCCTGACAACCTGACTTTAGATCCTAGGACCCACGCAGAAAGCAGGATGTGGTGGTGGGAATCTGCAATCCCAGCATTCCTGTGGCCGGGTAGGAGGCAGAGACAGGAGAATGGGCCAGGAGCTCATGGGTCAGCTGCCCTGGAGTACACAGTGCAGGGGCAGAAACAGTAAGAGAGGCCAGGCCTCAACCAGGTGGGTGGAGATAACTGACTCCCCAAAGCTGTTTTCTGATCTCTACATGAGTTGTGGTATGCATGCTTGCACACACACACACACACACACGCACACGCACACACACACGCACGCACGCGCGCACGCGCACACACACACACACGCACACAACAACAACAACAACAAAAACAACAGCAACAAAGAAGTCTTGTGTGGATCATAAACAGAGAATAAACAGAGTAAAACCCAAGAGTGTGCTTCAATATAACCAGGGAAGACCCTGATTTTCTAGGCCCTCCAGCCCTGTCTACTCACTGGGTTGTACCTCATGCAACTATCTCCTGCGGAGAGTGAGGCCAAAGATCTCTAAAGACCCGTTTCCCTTCCCAACACAAGTGGGCTAGGCTGAACCAGAGTTAGCTGCCTGGATCTCTTCTCTACCTTGAGGGATGCATTAGGAGCTGCCTGCTTCCCCTTGTCACTGGCCAAGAGCGAGTTCAACAAAGGCAAACCCAGGGGATGGACACATCAGAGGAAACGAGGCAAGGGGCAGCTCCTCCCTTCCCCTGGTGACCTGGGTGTATCTCTCTGTGTTGTGTGCGCATGCATCCACAGGTGTGATTGCCCGGCAATGGCCGTTCTTTGCTCTCCCATGCTGGGCGATTACAAGGATAACCATGCCTGGCATTTTTTATGTGGGTACTGGGAACTCAAACGCAGGTCTTTACACCTGCAGAGCATGTGTTCTTACCCCCTGAGCCATCTGCCAACTCCTATATATTTTTATTTTATAAAGTAACTGACTTTTTCTTTATCTGCTTTTCTTACTATGTTAAGTCAGTTTTGTCAAATACTCAGGAAAATAGTTAAAGGAAGAAATATCTATTTTGGCTCATGATTTCAGAGGTCTCATCCAAGGTAACTTGGTCCCTCTGCTTTGGGCCTTGCTGATGCAGGGCATCACATGGAGAGCAGGCAGATGGGGGAAGAGATGCTCACATCAAGATGGCAAGAAGCAGAGAAAGCATGGGGAAGAAGAGGGAAGAGGCCTGGGACAAGTTATGTCTTCCCAGGGCTCATCCTTGTCACTACCATTTTCGACTAGGCTCCATCTCCCAAAGTTTCCATCACCACCCAACAATGCCATTAACTTATTTATCCGTGGGTGAATTAATCCATTGATGAAGTCAGGGCCCTCACAAGCCAGCTGCCTTCCAAACACCCATTGGCTAGCAGCCATGCCTTTAACAATGACCGTAACTGGAGAGTTTAGATTTAAAGCCAAAGGTGGAAAAAAAAAATCACAGAGAATTTTACAGACTTCAGATAATAGTCATGATCTGTCACAGTTCTTTAAGCAGGTTTCTCACCAGCTGCTGGCACTTAGCCAGGACTTAGAGACCTGGCTCTGTGGGGGACACATGACGGGCAAAGGTCATCATTTCACCATCTACTTCTCTACATGTGAGCAGAGTTGATTTATGTGTTTTCCTGTTGTTTGTTTTGTTTTTAGCTTACCCACAACTCCTCTTAGATAATTTGGGATGGGGGGTTCCTCCCACTAAACAGCAGATAAAATGTATTAGTACACGGATCATCCAGTGTGTTTTGGATTTGTATTGTGCTTCGTTCTTTAAGAAGTACCCATCCTCCTTTACGGGACAGCGATGGGGCTATCAGGGAAGATACTGGACCAGACTGGTCAACCTCAGCCACCTCAGGACCCATTCCCCAAGGCTGGCATGTGACTGAGCCAGGTTGACCGAGGCCATTACAGAGGACTGCTGTAACCTTGAAAGAAGGACTTCTCTGAGTCCACTGAAAATTTATGTTTTTATGTATGATTTGCCTGCATATATGTCTGTGCGCCCAGTGTGCCTGGTGCCTAGAGAGAGAAGAGGGCATTGAATCCGGTGAGACTGGAGTTACAGACAGTTGTGAGCCATCAGGTGGGTGCTGGGAATTGAACCCGGGCCCTCTGGAAGAGTAGCTAGTGCTCTTAACCACTGAGCCGTCTCTCCAGCACCATCTCTAAGACTATTCAGAAGGAAAACATAATTCTAAAGTTTACATTTAGCAACTTGGGTTTCATCATGAAGCTTGTCTATTTATTTTTAAAATTTAAAACCTTTTTACATTTATGTCTGTGTGTGTGTGTGTGTGTGTGTGTGTGTGTGTGTGTATAGGTAGGCACTGGAGGGCATGTGTGGAGATCAGTGCCCAACTTTCAGAACTGGTTCTCTGCTTCCACCATGTGGGTTTCAGGTCTCCAGCAGGTCACAGGTACCGTGCTGAGCCATCTCACTGGCCTGAGGCTCAGGACAGCACAAGGTCACTAGTGACCTCTTACTGTTTCATTGCACCTTTTCTTCTAAGTTAGACACTCAGATCGCAAACTCTGCTGCCAGCTCACGAACACTGGGTCCTGCTCCATATGGTAACTAAATACAAGGGTTGACAGTAACTCCCAAGAACATTCCAGTCACCTGTTTTCTAGGAAGGAAGTATATGACGCAAAAACACAACCAAAGAGAGCTCTTAGTGAAAACCAGTCTCTCGGCAGCCATTCGGACGTTTGGCTTCTTAGGGCTCACTTCCTCCCATGGAAAGGAACAGAGCTTCCACCTTGTAAGGTGAAATAGTTCACCACCACAGGCACGATGTGTGCTCCATTAATCATCAATGATTCTCTCTTTTTTGGAGATATGGACTCATGTAGCCTGCCCTGACCCTGAACCCCTGATCTTCCTGTCTCGGCCTCTCAAGTGGATTACAGATATATGAGACTCTTCCTGGCTTCAATGTAGTTTCTCATTTTCTTTCCCAAACTCAACTCAATTACTTTTGCTGTTTAAATGAATTAAAAACAAACAAACAAACAAACACATACACACACTAATTTTTAACCTAACATTTACTATGCTCCAGACATGATTCCAACGGCTTTACGTCTATCCCTTCATTTGGTCTCACGAGCCTGCACTATCTGCCATTGCACTATGGCTCCTGTCTCAGGAAAGCCCTCCAGGCTAATGTTGTGAATTAGTCACAAGTTAGAGAGGACTCAATGAAGTGATGGACTGGGGAACGTCTAGATTAAGCAATCGTGGTAATCAAAATGAGCGATGGACAGGGAGACGCAGGTGTCTGTCAGGTAGGCCCGAAATTAACTGTCATTGACTCTTTGTGAGTGTCATTTAATGACATGGGTGCCATGGACCCTGGGTCTCCAGTCAAGGCAGACGGGCATTTTAACTGGATGCAGCAGAAGACACGTGACACAGCCCGAGACAGCAGCTAACACCGTGGGTACAACTGCAGCTGGTGGCGCTACAGGCACTCAGTGGTCACTTCACGGCCAGAGGTCGGGGAGGACATGTGGGGACAGGAAGGTCAAGAGGCCCATGACACCCTGACGAGGAAAGAATATTCCAGGCAGGGACAGTCTAAGCAAGCTCCTGTGGCATCAATGGTATACCTAGGGAATGAAAACGAGACCTGTGGCTTTGAACTGTGGGTATCATTCCCACCGAATAGACCAGCCCATGTGTTAAATAAAGGCTGGGTCTTCAGCTACTGGGAGAAGTTAGATCGCTGGGGGTGTGCCTGGAAAGGGACTGTGGACTCCGGTCCCTTCTCTCTGGCTTCCTGGTAGTGAGCATGACTGTTCTGTGGTACACCCCTGCCATGTGCTACCACGTCACAGCCAGAGAGCAGCAGACCAGGGGGTCACAGACTACAGCCTCCTACATAAGCTGATCTCAGGCATTTCGTCACATCGACGGAAGCAGAAGAACACAAACTGCTAAGCTCCTAGAGGCACACTTACACCTCATCTACGCCCTCCAGAGAACCAGGGATTTTCTTTCCAGGCACATCCAAGGTAAAAGGCCAACTAAAATAACCTAAGTATCAAGGACAGCTCTAAGAGGTGGGGGCCCTTCCTGCCAACACCTCTCCTTGGAGTCGAAGGTCTGTCCCAAGAGAAAGGACGTGAGAGAGTAGAGAAGAAGACTCTATGCTAGGAGATTAGCTTCCTCACCTAATTGACTCTTCACTGAGCAGTGTCTTTGTTAGTGCAGGAAGGTGGCACTGAGTTCGCCACTTAGCTCCTGCCTTTGCCCTGTGGTAGAGCTGTGGCTGAGTTTCGCTATTAGGAGGGTCTGTATGATGGGGATGACTCAGTATGGGTTCTCTCTCATACAGTCTCTGGTCTCTTTACAGTCAATATACAACCTATTGAGACACGGGTTTAGTGTCATTCCTGTAAGGATGGAGTTTCCTCTTCTATTCACCTAGGTTTATTAGCCTTAAATGAAACTATGACCCACGAGTTCCTCAGCATCCTGTAGGGATGGCTGCAGGGGCCATAAATGCCTTTGGCACCTATTCCCATTTCCTTAAGAATCTTCAGATGCCGAGCTGCCTGTTATTTGTTGGCACACTTCTCTGCCTTACAGTTAAGGTCTTTCCAGTTAACCGGCAGACCTGGGCCCCAGGCCAGGAGACGCTGATGCCAGAGGGAGGTGACAAAGCTTGGGCATTTCCATCTTGCTTCGTACAACAGAAGCCTGGGATCTATTTTGGTTGCTGTCGTCAATCTTAGGCAAGAAACATGAATTCTAGGAACCCTTCAGGTCCCGTTTCTCCTCCAGTCTCTCTCGTGTGAGGTAAGGAGGTGAGCGTGTGAAATGAGGGACGACATGTATGTGCTGCTCTCATCAGCACCTCCTTGGCTGAGCTCTAATAGTCTGGTGACTGCAAAAATATCTTTAAAGAGTCTCAGAATTACTTTGCTGGGTCGTGGTGGCTCACGTCTTTGATCCCAGTGCTCAGGAGGCAGAGGCAGGAGGATCTCTGAGTTGGAGGCCAGCCTGGTCTGCAGAACAAGCTCCAGGACAGCCAGGGCTACACAGAGAAACCCGGTCTTGTAAATCCCTACCCCCAGTCTGAGAATTAGAAATAAAAAGGAAAGAGATGGCTGAGAATGGTGAATACAGAGAAAATAACGAGGACTGCAGCGAGGGCGTCACTCTCGGCATGCAGGAAGACTCACCGTCCTCGATGTCGTAGGCGTATGCAGAGAGGCGCAGCGTGGTGGCGCAGTACTCGCATTTGAAGCAGCTGCGGTGGAAGAACTTGCCCTCGGCGCTCAGCCTCTCCATCACATAGACCCGCTTCTGGCAGAAATAGCATGTGTCGCTGCCCCCCAGGTTCTGTGGGAACTCCTTCTTTATGGAGCCCTGTGGGGTGGACAGAGGAAGAAGACATCAGCATTTGCGGCCCTTCCCGGGGCCACACGAGCCCTCTGTGGGTGATGACGACTCGGGCTGCACGGACACAGACCGCGGACAGGAAATGATGACAAGAGCTCTATTGCGGCTTTCTCAGAGAGCAGCTTCCGTAGCAGCTCTACTCCATAAGCCGGGGTCTAAACCCATGGTGATCAACAACCAAGAGATGCTTGTGATGGAGTCCAAGGTTTCAGAATTTCTTAACAATCAAACCAACTATTCTGCCAGAGTTCTGCTTGGGGGATAGAATAATTATACATATACTCAGTGTTCATGAGTGTGCACACGTGTGTGCATCCCCTGAATAGCGGAGGGATTATCTTTAAAGAAAAAAGTGCTTTTCCACAGAACATTCCAAATTTTTACCACAGTTCTAGAAATTCAGTCATCAAAATCAAGATCACCTCAAGAAAGCTACCTCGAGTCATCCACGTGGCTACAGAAATCAGCACGGCCTCAGAGCAGGCGAGGGCTGCTCACCACTGTGCCGTGGCTAGAGACAGTGGCCCTGGAATATCTCTTACCAGTTCCTTCTTGTCTAGAAGGCTTTTGGGTTGCTCTTTCCTTTGAAGCTGATTGGCTATCTGCTCAGCCAATGAGCTCACTCCGCCCGTGTACATCTTTATGTACTTCTATTGGTTGAAGATTACAGAATGACCAAACGAAGGGAAATGAGAAGGAAAAAAAAATTAAATTAAGGAGCCAGGAACAACATTTTCTTGAGAGGTGTAAAAAGAATACACAGTGCAACAGCAAACCATGCCAACACAGTGCCCACAAGCAGAAACTGGGCAGTGAGCAAAACACTGTGCCAGTGTCCACACGGTGGTCAGCACACGCATGAGCAGCAGCAGTGGAGACAAGGTTCCAGGGGAAGAACTCGGTCCTTCACGTTTTCCCGAGAGTCCAGTTCTGGGGGACACAGAGGTAGAAGGCAAAACGGAAGCAAACACAGCAGAGGAAGAGAGGCCTGCACCGGAACTCAGAGTTTGAGGGGTCAACTCCAGACAGGTCAAGAGTGTCTACAGTGTCAACAGCCAGGAGGGGGCCCAAAGGGCTCTAGGAGTAAGGTGACCACCTCAGGCTGACAAGGAAACCAGGCAGATTCCTGCAGAGGTTGATGTCCCACGGGGGAAACAGGTGTGAAGAGTTCTGGCATTGCTGGTGACCCACAGTGTCTGCTCCGTACAGCTGACCGCCATGACCTCCCCTGGCCACTCCCCCACTGGAACGGGAGGTGGGGAGTGAGAGCAGAAAGGTAGTGCTTGCTCATTCTCCCCCATGTGGAGGCTGGAGCGCTCCCAGACCTGGTGGACACCAGGTCACATGCTACACTCTGAGGGAAGCTGCTCCTCTTACCCTGGATGATTTGCTCTTCAAGGTGAACAACGCCAACAGAAGATAAAATCCACAACAGAGTATGGTGACACACATCTGTAATTCCAGCACTTGGGAAGCTAAGGCAGGAGGATTGCTGTGAGTTCAAGGCTAGCCTGGACTACACAGTGAGACAGTCTAACCTTCTCCCCAAACACACACACAAATCAAACTAACGCAGTCCCCTTTGGCAATGCTGAAAAAACAAACAGGAAAAATGTCCATATCTGTATAGTGAGCCGCCCTGCTCACAGAGGCCACTGTGGCCCAGCCTGGATTCTGTCCTGGGACTACAGTCAGTCTTATGGGCAGTCTTTTAGAGACCTGGGAGCCAGGGCTCTGGATGGAGACAGGGGATGCTACACCTCTCACAGCCGGATGCTCCCAGCCACGTGGGAGAGGTTGTCACCAATTCTAATCCAGATGCAGCTATCCCAGAGACGGCATCAACCCTCCCCCCCATAAATGACTTCAAGGGATAAACCTGTAAAGCCACATGTAAAAGGGCTGCTGGCCCAAGCAGCAGCACAGCCAGGTTCTCTGAGGCCAACTCTAAGTCTGGGAACAGACACACTTGAGAAAACACTTCTCACTAGGCTAAGCCAGAGACTGGCTGGAACTGAGCAATCAACTTCATTTTCAAACTCTGCTAAAGAGACTGCCTATGACTGGCTTCGCCCGCCAATTCCACAGTCTCTGAGACTAGGGACCTGGAGAAGCACAGGCCCGAGAGAGGCAGACACCAGGTAGAGGACAGTAAAAATGAGGGAGGAAAGCTGCCCTCAAAGGACCGGGAAGTCACACCGTCTTCATCCTGCAGAGCAGGTGGCAAAGGGCCAGCATGCTGCAGTCCTAGCCCCTCTGTGTGCACCCAGGACCTCTATCACCGCAGCAGCCCCAGCCTGGGGCTGCAGAAGCAGAGGCACTGATCACATTTGTGGCGACTCTGACAAGCATCCCCCAGAGAGCTGAAGACTCAGGTTCTGTTTGTTTCCAGCATGGGAAGAGGTGATTTTCTTCTCCCCACTCTTAGAAGGGATTCGAGGCGTAGCAATTGCTGGGCTTGCTCCTACACACCACACACATGCATGTGCTTCCGCACACATGTACCGGCCAAGAACACAAGGCACAGGCCAAGGCAACAGACCCTCTGATCCCTAACAAACGCCTTGGAACTGGATCAAAGCTACTGGGGGGAAAGCAAAGTTCATTCCACACAAGAGGAAGCACCAAGAGCGCTGTGTGCTCACTATCTTACTTAGGAAGGTTAGTGACGGAATGGTTCAAATTCTGCAGCATGTGATTATAAAAACGTAGTCTTCAGCCAAAGGTTGAAAAATGCTATCAATACTGGACACAGTGGGTTCACTCGGACAGGCTGTGATGTGTGACACACTCAAAGAAAGCTGCAGCCTCTTTAACACAGGCATCTGTGGCAACACACGTACGCACGTGCACGCACGCGTACATACACACACGCACGCCAGGCAAAGGTGGAGGCCTCCTAGCCTCCCTCAGGTGGGTGACACCTGAGAAAGTGGAGTGAGCAGAGGCTGCAGGAGAACATGGTTTGCTAAGTCCAGGCCATGCTACCTGTCGGAGGGAGTCAGAGGAGGGAGAGGCAGGGCGGGTGGAGGAGCGGAGACTAAGGGAGAGCTCCCACTGGTCAACAAAAAATCGACGTGAAGGCTCAGGCTCTGGCTATAAAATACAAGGTGGAGAAAGAGAGCACAGTCAACGTTAAAAGTCATACCTCAAACACAGGAACCTCGAGCCAGATGGCTTTGCTCTTTGGCTGCAGAAGGTACGCGGTAAATAAGGCAGGCCTTCCAATTCCCAGAAGAAAGTGAGCTTCATCTATGGCTCCCATCTGCTCCCCGCTTGCTCCTCCCCCATGCTTACCGCTCGGAGCCTGCCTCTGAGCACCTATGAAAGCCTCAGGCACCATGGCTTGGTGCTCCTACTGGGTTCACCCTCTGTGACATGTAACATCAGTGTCTCCCAGAGCCCTTGCTGACCTGTGCAAGATAGCTCCTTGGTAGAGACATCTCACATTTATTCTAGTTTACCTGATAGTGTAAAGAGCAGGACTGGGAACCTCACAATCCCTGGCTAGGGATGCCCTTGTCCTGTGAACAGTGCCCAAGGCTTTCACCATGCCTTCCTAAGGCCAGAACTCAGGTACGCTCCTTCTGTGATCAGTGTGCAGGGCATTTTTGCTTGCTAAGGAGTTAGTAACTGCAAGTGGTGATGTAGGGACCAGATCTAAATGCCCCTCGTCTTAGACTGGCTTCAGCTGGTGCAGCAGTAGTGCCCAGGGTCTTCCTCAACGTTGAGCCCGTGTAGCTAGCAGAGAAAAGGTGACTGCTTGCCTTGACATGCTCTCTCACTCCCACCACACCCAGGACAGAAATCCTTACAACATAGGAAGAACAGAGGTACTGCCCAGGCTCCAAGGAGATCCACTGTACCCCAGTTTGGTGGACATTTCAGTGCCATGGCAGTGACATCGAGTGGCAGGAATCTGGGAATTCCCTACCCCCAGCTTCCTGGCCCTGAGTATAGAGCAACAATTCTGGGGATGAGCAACCTTCATCGAAAGGGAAGAGATAACTGACCACCCTGCTGGAATGTGGGACAGTCAGAGTGGGGAACTGAGAGAAGGGGAGCCGTGGAGAGAGAGCAAGGCAGTGCACGAGCAGGGCTACGGAGTGGGGAGAAGCCCTGGGAAAGGAGCAAGCAGTACCCCCAGTGTCTAGCCTGAGCCCCACACTGAGGAACCGATAGATACCAGCTCCCGGCATGACAGACTGCCACTGGACACCACGGTCCTGGACCTCACACGGTCTCCTGCCAAACTTCCTTTACCCAGCATACTTCCTGCTTCCTTTCCAGATGCTGTTTACTGAAAACCATCAGCACCTCATTAAGAATGCACTCATTCTCCAGAAGCAGGGCACTGCCCTGTTCCCTTTCTTAGCATGGCCAGGACTATAGTCGGGTCTGGGAAGAAGAGGTTATAAATGCCACCTCCGCACCAGCTCCCCTGCCGAGCAGCAGTGAAGGGAGGGCAGGGAGGTTGGCCATCTCCACCTCAATCCCTTCTCTCCTAACCCCATCCTGCTGGGAGTTTGGTCCAAGGGCAGAGAAGATGGTGCTAACATCTGTTGCTAATGAACCCAAGCTGGGACCTGAGTTGCCACTTGAGCCTCAGAAAACAAGCAGGCCGGGAGAGGGCGCCTCTGAAATCACCAACAAGGCAGTCCACCAGCTCGCTGGAGATCTTTAAGGATAGGATCCATGAAAAATCTTCATGAAATAAGTAGGTTGGCTAGGACTTCATCATCACATTCACTGAAAAAAATGGCACAATGGCCCATTTCTATCTCAAGAGCTAAGACTATGAAATCCACTGTCTGTCTGCCCCCAACGCTTCCCCTCTCCTGGTTCTCCCCAGTTGTCAAAGCCTTGTGGCCACTCGCACCTGTTTTGGGGTAGAGTGATAAGGTCGTGGGATGGGACAGGAGAACGAAACTGGAAAGTCACCAAGGCCCATTGTAACAACGAAAGCACCAGGATTAGTAACCGGTCTGAATGTTTTGCAGATGGACACGCTGCAGTTAATGCTATTGAATGGGTCAACGCTGTTAGCAAAACGTCCTGGCTGTTGGCCGGGTGACAAGTGTGCAAAGAGCCGGGAGAAGGGACTGTTCTCCATGCTCCCTTCCCTCTGCCCCACCACCCAGCGTGCCCAACGGCTGCCTCTCAGCATCCCATGCCACAGGCTCATGCTTTTACCCTCTCATGGTGGGGGTTCTGCTTGCCACGGCTGTCAGCATGAAGATCCCTGCATATCTGTTGGCAACAAAGTAGAAACTTAAGCCCTACCCCAACTCTACTTGGACCTACCAGGTAACAGTCCGAGATTTAGGCAAGAATTCAGAGTTAATTCATATATCTCCCCAGCCCCAGATGTCCCCAACCAATTATCCACAATCCCGCCTGTATCAAATTCCATGATCTGGAACAATTTTCTGTACGGCCTTCCACCTGCCTCTACACAGACAAAGAGCTACGGTTAGCACAAAAGTGGAACAAACGTGTCTTTCACCAGTGGCGTAAGGTTGGAGGCATGCAGTGGAAGGCTTAGCTAAGGAAGCAGGCTGGCGGAGAAGCTTTCCCCGGCAAGACCTCAGAAAGAAAGGTGGGGATGGAAACAGAGCTTGGAGGAAACTCCAGGGTGGGGAGCAGGCCCTAAACAGGAACCTGGGAGCAAGGCACAGTTCACTGCAGGGAGAAGGGCAGGGAGACTGAAAGACTCCCGGTTAATGCACCAGTGTGAGGTCATGGAAAATCTTAGAACAGGCACAGGGCTGCCTCAGTGAAGAACTAAGATGGCAATTGTGGGGACAGGAAGGCCACGATGTCCACTAAGGATAACTTGCGATGTTCATCCTCGGAAATGGAAGTCAATGTCCCAGGTGGTGCCCTCATCTGGTGCCCCCGACATGTGACCACAGGCAGCGTGAGCCTAGAGCCTGCCTCCGGACTTCTCACGGCTCCCGTTCCGTTCTGGCCACTGCTCACCTGTAGTCTTGCACAACTCCTTGGCCTATCCGCCCCATTCCTCGGGCTGTAAGTGGAGGTGATGGTGCACCTGCCCCACAGTTACTGTGAGAACGGGCTGAAATACTGTGTGGGGCAGAACCAAAGCTCAAACCGTGAGCTTTTACTTAAGAGGAAGACACTGGGCAGTCACAACAGCTACCATGTCTCAGTTTTTAGGCCCTGGGGCATGAGGAAGGCCTGAAAACCCAGATGCATCATTGGTGGCCACCTTTTAGGTCGGTTACCTTCATTATGAAAATATCCTTCCACAAACCCTGCCCTCGGAAGTGGCTCTTTATTTTCTAGGGTTTCAGCTCAAAGATCAGCAAGTCATTCTGTATGAGCACTATATAGGTGTGTCCACCATAAACCCATGTCTGCGTGGTGCAACAGCCACATGTGCCTGGCGGCTCTCAGTGCAGCTCTTCAGTGACCGGCCTAGAGTGTGAAAGGGTGGCTGGGTTGGTTAGGAGAGGCTGTATGAGCCAGAGAACAGCTGTCAGCATCACAAGGCACCAAATCCATGCAGGGAGGCACGAAGCTTTCTTGTGCACATCTTAACCATAGTGCATAAGACAGCAAAAGAAACATGGCTACTTTAAGAGAGCTCCTATAAAACTGTGTACCTCGGGGGCGTACGGGCCTTCAATCTGAGATCTATGCTTTGGTTTGCAGCTGACCTCCCACGATAGGGACTGGCCCAGAACATGCAGGATTTGAATGCACAGGGCCCTATCCTGAGGTCCCAACAGGAATTGCTCACTTGAAACAGTGAAGGCTGCTTTTGCTACGAGTGATCTAAAAACTTACGCTTGGAAAGCGGGGTTACTGAGGTGGTTCCCTCCATGCATCGTGTAAGGAGGACAGACAGGACACAGAGCATGCAGAGGATCACCTGCTGAACACGGCGCGCCCGGCAGGAAGGTGGAGTAGGGGGAGGAGAGAGGGTGATCACTTTTTTGGGGCAGGTCCGAGCACGCTCCTTTTCCTGTCGCTTTCACACCAACAGACACAAACAGAAAGAACACTGTTGAAGCAGGGGCCTCGTGGAAATCGCTCCTGAGAGAGCCAGGGAGGATTTGTATATTTGCAAAGCATCCCAAGGGGCCCCTTCCTTGGCCATCCGCCCTCCACAACACCTCACTCTGTTCGGGGTGGCTCATCACAATCTTTTGTCTTTCATGGTGGACTGGTGCCTTACACTAAACAGGGGTGAGAACTCTGGTGCAATGCTCTCTAATGCCAAGGGCCAACGGCTTTATCAGAGAAGTTGGGGACACAGAAATGGCTCTGATCATAAGAAGAAAGAAAAGGTAGTCAGGCCCACCTGGGATAGCACACAACTTCTGCACACCAGGTCACACCACATCAAAGCATGTCTCCCCCAAGCCATCTGTGGCCACATCGCATCAATGCCTTGCTTTCTAAAGCCTTCCTCACACGCAAGAGTTTAAAAACTACAAAGAAATGCCCGAAAACAGGTTCTACAGAATAAGTCCTAACTGAATGCCCATCCCTTGTCCTGCCTGTACCACACATGCCCTTCTCTGTGGACTGGTCCACGGTTCAGTATTTGAGAAACAGCCATATGTTACCCTGGGCCTCTCTGGTACCTTCCAGAAGATTCTCAGCTTCCTTTACCCAGACTGCTAATACAAGGGAGAGGGTAGGGGTGGGGAGGACTGTGGCCGCTGTGAGGTCAGAGAAACATCTCCACTGTGTGTTCCCACCTCGTATGACAATCTGCTTCCAAACCTAGCTCATGTGCAGCTCGTCTGCAGGATGCACTTTTGAGATCCAAAGGAAAAGGGAGGGCAAAGGACGGGCTGCAGTGTTTACACTGGAAAGAACAGCATGAAAATCGCTGGCAAGCAGGGCTGTTACCCATTTTCCTCCTTCCACACGATGACCTAAGTCGGAACAGGTCCTCATGCCAGCTCTGCCATGGCCGCCACGCCTGCCGCCTCAGTAGGAACCACTCGAAGAGACACACACAGTGAGTCACCGTGTGGTGCTGTCTGTCGGAGGCCAGTGGCCAGCCAGCAGCAGCCCAGGCACCCGGGCTCTGGGTTCCTGGGCTTGGGAGCATCTGAACGCATCTCTAGCTCTTGGGAGAGACATCGAGAGGGCCAAACCCACGAATTGAAGCTGAAATACGATGAATGTGAGTGTCTGACATTCCCCTGGAACACATGTGAGGTACAGGGTGCCAGTGCCACCGATATAGACACTGAAGTCTATAATTCCCCACTCAAAGGAGCCTAGAGCACCTAATGATCCAAGTGATTCCATTGTTCAAGGTTGCCAAGGCTCACACCACCTTCCATGACACCCGCTAGAGCCTACCAGTATCTTACTTCACTGGTGGCGGCAGTAAAGGAACCGGATGACAAACTGAACAGGCAGGAACAAAAAACAGTCTCTGCACAGGTCTTGGCATAATGTGAGCGACCGGGTTTCCTGAGTAGCCCGCGTATAACCAGGTTCCTCGTGACCTTTCAAGCTGCCAGACTGATCTTCATCAGGACAGAGGCCACAACCTAGCAGGCTCTCTGAGTCACACACACTGACCCCTCCTTTCTAGAAGCCCCACAAAGCTGCACCAGCACAGGCTGCACCCATGTCCCCGCTTGTAGGTAACACCCGACCTTCCTGCTGTTCTGTTTAATCTTGGGCCTTTTCTGGGAAGAGTAAGTCTTGACACTTCCAAACTTTTAAATTAGAGTTCACCGATTCCCTTCCATCAAGACTTGAAGCAAAAGACTAAAAAAAAAAAAAAAATCGAACAAATTTGTGATGATGTTTTTAGAAGGCTTCTCTCTACGAAGCAGTTCCTACTGAGGCGGGAAGTTTGTGTCTGGGCACTGCTCCAGCATTCTCTCTCTCTCTTCCTTCCTGGGTCCTAACTCCCATGTGTGGTATTATTACAAGGTTAGACAGGAATATTTTCTTCAAACTGCAATTTCAGCAACGCCCAGCTCGCCATTCCCCAGCACTTCCAGGCACCAGAGCTGGTAAGGCCGGCTGTGAGAGAAGCTAAAAGAACCCAGGATCAGCTCGCTCTATCCAAGTGAAGGGACCCTGACTACAAGGATGGTCATCTGGTACCCTGCCCCCAGTGATAAAATGCTCGACCACAACACTGGGAAGAAAAGTGCAGACACTTCCCACCCACTGGCAAGTCTCTCCTGCCCGAGGCGTGGGTCCCTCCTGTTCCCGCCTGTCACAATACGCAGCTTTCCAGGAGCCCTGCAAAGATTTTGGTGGAAATCCCCAGAAGAGGTTTTTTCGTTTATTGTTTTGGATGGGACTAAGGATGGAGCCCAGGATGTCATGAAGCTGGGCAAATGTTCTCCCACTGAGCTATACAAAAGATGTGGACAAAATTCCAAGGAGAAAAAAAGAACCCAAACCAAAAAACCCAACCCATAAACATTTTTGCATAGGTCTGAAAGAAACAAGTCCACAGCTGATGACTACTTTCATAGGTGTATTTCCTGCCTCACACAACGGCACAAACCCCAGCTCTCGGGCATGACAAAGGTAGCAAGGAGGCAGGCTACCAAGGGGCCAGTTTGGAAGCAACAATACAACAGCAAAGCCCCAAAGGCTCAAGGGCCATACCTCGACCACTTCCCAAATCACTCCAGCTCCCTTCAATACGGAGTCAACAGCCTTCCTAAGAGGCTCCTAAACCCAAGAGAGCAAATGCAATCGTGGAATGAGACCATCACTGCCTGTCAAACATTTTCCAAAGACTACTCGCAGGGGCAGAGCTTCCCGCCTTGGTGAGCTAGGTTTTCAGGCAGGCCAGGAGCAGAGATGGGGTGGAATTCTAGACCCTAGCAATTCTTTTACCTGTTTCCACTGGGGGATGGGAGCAGGGCGACCCTGCCCAGGCAGGCAGCAGGACGGCCGTCTGACCCCACGTTCTTGTGTCGGCTATGACACACACAGGCCACGAGTGAGTGGGGGCAGGACATGGAGACAAAACAAAATAAAATACATTAAGGTAGAAGAAGACATTAAAAAGGTACCTGTGGAGGACAGACATCTATCCATCCACCAACTGTGAGGGGGCGGGCAGGCTAAGTGAACTCTTAGAAAGTTACATTAATAAAAGAACAATAGTAGCCTCCCCCAAAGCAAACGCAAGTGCAAACACACTGGTGGAGAGATAAAAGAGGGGATGAAGAGAGGGAAGCAAGCCGTGGTTCTTGCTACTCTTATCCCAAACTGAATTCTCTGGGGATCTAGACTACCATGTGATTTGGAACATTCCCTCTCAGATGAAGAAAGCAAGCTTCTTGCAGAGGCGACCTTCCACTGGGGGGCGCTGTGGCCTCCTGACACGGGGCTGGCAGAGCACAGCAGCCTCCACCGGTCCAGGGAATGCTACCATGCCCATTGACACAACAGGCAAAGATAACCCAGGGCAGGTACGAGAAGCAAACGCACTGCTGCTTCCGGACCCACAGGAGTGACAGCCCGTGAGTATGGGGAAGAAAGAGAATCTCCCTGTCCTGATGCTCCTTCAGGACCAGGGAGCGGTGCAACACACTTCAGAGAGACATTTAAAATGCCAGCCCCTTCTCTTTAAAGAGGCTTAGCAACATCTGCAGAGCAAAGGAGAGACGGTGTGATACGGATACTCCAGGCCAGGTGCTGTCAGACTCTGACACGTGACTTCTGTCTCCAGCGTCTCCACCTAATAGCCCGTGTTCCTGGAACAAAATCTTAGCTCACAGAAGCAAGAACGAGTATCTTCATTATGTTATCAAAGAAGAGAAGGAACTAAAACATCCACCACAGCTAGAGACAGTGAGAACACAGTGCGCACGCTCCGAATGCGAGCTGAGAAGACACGGGAGTGAGCCGTGGTCAAAAACAAAATGCGGAACCTAAGGAAGTGTCCTCAGAGTGGTCGCCACCACGAAAACAAGACTGTCCTGAGAAAAAGTCCAGAAAGAATGTGGCAAAATTAAAAGAATTGTAGGAGCCTTAATCACCTCCATTCTACTTTTCAGACTTCCTTCAGGAAGTCATATTCTTCTTTTTCTTTCCTTGGGATGGTCTATCATGCAGCTCAAGCTAGCCTTGAAATCACAATCTTCTTGCCTCAGTTCCCCAAGCACCGCTTCCACACCACGCTTCCTTTGTAATTCAAGTCTGTGTGCGTGCGAACATATACATGTGTTTACAGTCATCCAGACAAATACGTTTCAGACTTCTCTGCTGATAGTGGTCATGGATTCCTCAGACCTGAGGTGAAGCTAATGCAGCCTTGAATGCATGAGCTTCAGAAGAGCAAGCCTGGCCCAGGAGTCCCGGGGCCCATGCATGGCTCATCTCACTGCATCAAGTTCGCCCCTGCTGTGCCGTCTGGTGCACTGGGAAGCTGCGCTTACCTGTCTCCTCACGCCAGTGGACTGTGGGGGCGCATTCTCTTCGAACTTGGCCAGCAGCTGGGTTGCCATATACTTTACTTTGTTCTGGTTCCCAATGGCAGCATCCATCCGCCTGTCCGTCAGGGTGCTCACCAGGGTGGGTCTTTCTCCTCGGTAGCTCCGGGGAGGCTCCTCCTGCCCAACGGAAGGCACCCAAGAATCAGGATGGGACACAGGGAGCCGCTGATGCTCTTCTCTCAGTGTGTGGGCAGGAACTGACCAGCAGCTTTAGGTGGCTTAACTAGCGTTCTGCAAAGTTGTGATGTGCAGAATAAGCAAGATCCTAGGATGCAGGGCACTGCCACAGGGCACAGGGACTTGTGCTGGCATCCCCAGATCTCAGCAAAGCCACTGATTCCACAGTGAGAGAGCGCCAGGGCACATGTGTGTGCATATTCCCTGCTAGTTTCTGGAAAATGAGATGAAGGCAAAAAGGACAGAAACTCCCATGAGAGATGACTATGTAAAGACCTAGCAATACCAATCGGAGAATTAATAATTAAACCAGGTGGCCAGAGAGATGGCACTGTGGTTAAGAGTGCTTACTGCTCCTGCAGAGGACCCAGGTTCTATTCCCAGCACCCATAGGAGACAGCTCACAACCACCTGTAACTCTAGTTCCAGGGAATCCCGTACCCTCTGATACCTGCACACAGATAGTGCATATTGTTGAAGGAGCTGCGGTGGGCTGTGTTCCCGCCCAGCTCCGCACGGCTAGCTTTATACTCGAAATAATTACACGGAAACTGTAATTTTTTTTAAACACTGCCTGGCCCATTAGTTCTAGCCTCTTATTGGCTAGCTTTTACATATTGATATAACCCATTTTTAATAATCTGTGTAACACCACAAGGTGTGGCTTACCAGGAAAGATCTTAACCTGCGTCTGTCTGGAGTGGGATAATCATGGCAACTGCCTGACTCGACTTCTTTCTCCCAGCATTTTGTTCTGTCTACTCCGCCTACCTAATTTTCTGTCCTATCAGGCCAAGCAGTTTTCTTTATTAGTTAACCAATAAAAGCAACAGATAAGATACAAGACCCACCTACATCAGCATATAAACTCACACGGGCACACAAACATACACACAGAAATAAACAAACCCCAAATCCTTATTTGTTTGACAGCGTACCAGTCCTGTCAACCGTGATAAGTCTTACCTCCTCCGACTGACTCGTTTTCCTCCTCTTCCCAGCCCCATCCGAATCCTTTTCCTTTTTATCCTGCACCAAGAGAAGACACAGACAGCGTGAGCCTGGTCACCTTCCTTGGCCATCAGCTCTGCAGCCACTGTGAATGTAACTCAGGTGTGCACAGACCTTGGGAGAGCGCTTCCGAGAGATGGTCTGGCCCAGCTTGCTCAGGAAGGAGATGGGGGATTTGGTGCTGGCTATCAGGACGGCTTTCTCCTCTGCATTCAGGTCCAAGGTGTCTGCGGACAGGAGTCAGCAAGGCTTACCTAGGATGACACTTCAAAGTCCTGACCAGGGGCCTGGCAGGAAGGAAGCTCCCAGACTGTAATGGGTTACCGACTAAGATGGAGCATTCCTCTCCATAGGAAACACCAGAAGGGAAACGCGTGCACAGGTCTAGACACTCTCTTTTCCATTCACACACACAAAACCAACCACATTCCTTAGTGTGCAGCAACCCACACTTCGGCTCCGTAAAGGCTGGACTCTGCCTGTGGCTACCACAGCAGACTGGTGAAGTTAAATTTTGATAAAGAAAACTTCAAGTTGGGGTGGTAGGTTCAGAGGTATGAGACCCGGGGCTGTCGGGTTTTGTTTGGGTGGGGGGAGCTTCAGAGGCCATGTTCTCAGCTGGGTCTGAAGAGGGTCCTCAATGAACAGGGCTACTCAGCTCAGGGTTGGTGCTGTAAAAACACATATCCAGTTAGGCAAAGACACAGGTGCCTATAAAGGGTATATGGGCTTGAAGACACCAGGGGAGGAGGGCACCACTAACTGAATTCCAATTATTATTATTATTATCATCATCATCATCATCATCATCATCATCATCATCATCATCATCATCATCATGGGGGGAGCACACATGACCCAAGCATGTGTTGGGGTCAGAGGGCAGCTTTGTAGGATCAGTTTTCTCCTCCTGCCTCTCTGTGGGACTGAACTTGGTTTATCAGGTTCTTACTGTCTGCTGGTAAGCACCTTTACCCACTGAGCCATCTTGCTGGTGGGAATTCTGATATTATACTCACAGCAACAGCAATTTTGAGACTAGTAATTAGAACCGATAATGAATCGCTAACATTTATTTATTCAGCGCTCACTTGCCATTCTTGGCACCAAACAGCACCATTAGATACCCATCACTCCCCGTTTACACGCAGGGAGACTGACTTGTAAGAAAATTCAGCAACCTGCCCAAGGGTGAAACGTGGAAACACTGGAATAAAACCCAGGTCAGACAGTGCCTACACGCTGAAGCACTGTGCTTTTGTGACCCTAAGTGGTGTTCCAGGTAGCTTTGTCAATTTGACATAAGCCAGTGTCATCAGAGAGAAAAGTCTTGATTGAATAACTGCCTATATCAAATTGTCCTGGGGGGGGGGGGCTGTCTTGATTATTCACCGATACAGGAGGACCAAGCCCACGGTAGGGGGCACTACCCCTAGACAGGTGGCTCTGGGTTGTCTAGCTGGCCTGTGAGCTGTCGACCGCCTTGGCGGGTTACTCAGTCTAGGGGTGTAACCTGCCTGGCTGATCAGTTATTCCAGGGTCACGGAGAGGCACTATCTGGAAGATAATGGGCGAGAGAGAGGAAGGAGGCCAAGCGGGGTTTTTGTCAAAGCCTCCGTTTATTAGAGACAGGGTTACAGCTTATATAGGATAAGGAATTGGGGGGGGGGAGCACTGGGGCCTGGACTCTTGCTGCGTGGTTCAGGTTGGTCACGTAGGCCAGGAAGTCACAAGTTGACACACCTAGTTTTCTAGATAGTTTGGAATGCGGGGCGGGTTCCGCTAACAGATAGCTCTCTATTAACAGCTAATTGGGTATGGGGTAGGCTCTGTCAATAGAATGGTTCTTAATACAATTGGGGGTGTGGGGTTCTCTGCAGACTCCCCAGGGTGATGGTTCCTGTAATAATTTTAGGAGGAAACGGCTCCTGACAGTGAGCAAGTGAACCAGACGGTAAGGTGGCAAACAGCATTCCTTGATGGTTCCTGCTTCAGTTCCCACCCCATCTTCCCTCAGTGATGGATTGTGACCCGGAAGTGGGAGCCAAGAAAACCTTCTCCTCCCCTCATCTGCTTTTGGCCGGGGTTTCATCATAGCAGCAGAAAAGGAAACCAGAACAGGTTGCGACAGGAATACTTTTTGTAGCCCTACTGAGTGCTAGCTGAGGTAGCAAGCTGAGGACCAAGGCAACATATGGGAATCTCTAAGAGGGAGAAGGTGCAAGGGAAACTGGAGAGGGAGGAGCTACTGAGAACCATAAAACCCAGCACTACAGACACTGGGACCATGAGAGAGCGCCAGGAGACGTCATGGCAGGGCACTGACAAGAGAAATACCCAGGCTACAAGATGAGAAACAAAGGCACGTAGCCCCAGTGTGAGGAGCTTGTCTGATGTTCATGAGACCTCAGGAGCAACCACACACACACATACACATACACGCATGCATGCACCCACACATATGCACCCTCACACAAACTAAAAAAAATGAAAAAGTAAATAAAGAGGCAAGAAACAAGAAAAGAACTTGGATTGGAAAGACTCTCTGCCAGGGCGCAGGGTCATCTGGGCAGAGTCCCACCAAGAGAAGCAGTATCACAAAGTACTTCCAAGTGCAGAAGGAGTGGGTCTGAGAGAGGCTGGGGGAATGCGCAGAGTCAAGGAGGAGCGCTTTGGGTAGATGGGTTCTGCACACTTAGTGGTAAAATAAGAACCGGCTTGAAAACAGTGTAAGGTTAAGAACACAGGGCTGAGACACAGCGTATGAAGAGAGGCTCTAGGGACAGCCCTGCTGACCAGGCAGCAGGAGGCCAGGAACCCAGCCCGAGCCCGCAGGTCCTCACCGCTGGAAGAGAGTGAGTCCTTGAACATCTCGTAGAACTGCGTGAGGTACATCACCATGGAGAGCTTGTCGGGCTCCGCCACTGCCGCCATCTCCTTGCCGGTCATGATAGGAGAGATGCCCAGCTCCTTCTCAGCCACGTCGAAGGCCAACTGGTTATTCTTCTCCACGTTCTGCTCATCCAAAGAGTCGAAGTCTCTGAGAAGCATGACAAGGAAAAGCGGATCAAGTAGGGCTGACTGCCCCCAAACCAGAACACTGTGCCTGCGCCACTGTCATTTCCCAGTCCCTGCGGTCCAGGGAGCAGGGCGGCATCCCTGGGTCAGAGAGCAGGTCGGCTTTTCTCGACCCCTTTCTTCCCTTCTGGCTAAGAAAACCCACAACACTGTTGGAGAAATTACTGGAGAGCTACCCAGCGAGATGAACGGGGAGGGGTGGCGGGGGAGAGACAGTTCGCATCTTACTATAATGTAAGCTCAGGACG
Source organism: Microtus oregoni (assembly GCF_018167655.1). Lineage (NCBI taxonomy): Eukaryota > Metazoa > Chordata > Mammalia > Rodentia > Cricetidae > Microtus > Microtus oregoni. The sequence continues at coordinate 62,119,432 of NW_024543061.1, forward strand.
GGAACTATCTTAGCGTGTGTTCCTGCACGCCTGTCCACAGACACATAGGAAACTAATGTCCGACAGTGACACAACCCTGTCTGGACAGAGTTCCCAATGTCCGGGGCTGTCGCTTGCCCCAACAGTTCAGGGAAATTTTACCAAGCTTTCTCTTGAGGGGAAATTCTAAAACCTTCTTCAAAAAAGTTTTCCACCCCTGAATCTCCTGAGCTTTCCCAGCTCCCTTGGTTCATAAACACCCGCCCCTGTGCCCCCGCCCCCCAGATTTTATGCTCTTGCTTAAGGACAGCTGAGGTTTTTTTCTCATTGACTTCACTATCCTGGCATCCCTCACTTAGCATTAACCTACTGACCTCATGGAATTTTTTTTCCATTTCAAACAAATTACTTTTCTCTTAGATTAAGCCTATTAAACCAAGAGCACTCACCCTGAATACAGTCCAAACCTTGCTGAATCACGCACGCCCTCACTGCTTTCTGATCTCCCTCAGGCCTTCTTCAGGCCACCTGCCCATGCTCTTCTAAGGACCCTCTACCTACACTCCATCCCATCTCCAGCTGCTTCCCGACTTCCTTCCTTTCCTTTCCTTCCCTTTGAGATTGAACTGACTACCCCTCCACCCCGGTCATGCCACATGGCTGTTCTCCCTCCTCACCCCGATACTTTCATTTACTTTTTTTTTGCCAACCTCAGCCTCAGAGGTCATTAGAAATTTACCCCTTCTTTTAATTTTGCCTGGTTGAACCTAGAGCCTGGTAGATGTCTGTTGATCAAGAGCCACACTCCCATCTCTCCGTATTTATTTATTCTTTTTAGCAGACAGTTTCAATCTGAAACTCGACTCTCCTGCATAAGTGGCCTGAGGCTGAGATGGTGGGCATGCCTGGTTACAGTTGTTTTGTTTTGTGGTACCGGGGATCAAACCTGGAGCCTTACACAGACAGGGTCCTCATTGCAAATCCACCTCTTGCATCATTAGCTTGCTAGCATCACAAAATAGGGGCTGTGTCACTTAGGATTTCCTTAACCAAGCATTAGAACAATGGGGGAAAACCTGGGCCCTTGAGTGGCCCTAATGATAAAAAAGAAGGCAGCCAAGAAAATCCACCAGGTCCTGCTGCTGTCTCTGAATCTGTTTGGCTTCCATAGTAACAAACGCCTGGGGGTGGGGTGAGGTCTGAGTGCTTTGTTCACGTGGCTGACCCAAGAGGAGTGAAAAATGGAGACCAGAGGGATAGTAGGTAAGATGACGTTCAGAGAAGCTCAAGAGTGCACTTGTAAAAAATATAATCTTTAGCAGAGAAAATGCCCAAGACCATCATAAATCAGGTATGGACCTATTGTCTTCGGTTGGGTTGAGCTAGCCAAGTGTTCCAGCCAGGTTTCCCTTGTGATCAATCGCATCTGAGAGAGAGCTAGCCAAAAACCAAGAGTTCAACTTGGGGCCAATGAACAGAGTTTTCCTTTGTGCAAAGTTAACAGGCCCAAGTGGGTGTTAAGACTAGTTTTTGACCTTCTGAATGCTACGATTTTTAGAGCTAACTTTTTTTGGGGGGTTGAGTTTAAAAGAAGTCTAAATAAGTCAAAATCCTGGCCTTCTAGAGAGCGTTTTACAGTGCAGCCATACTAGGAAGAAGCATAAACTTTGCATAGGGGGCTCTGGGACCCTTGGTGAATACAAAATGAAACACGAAATTGGTCAAGACTTACATCAGATCAGGGCGGTATCTGTGGATGATTGCACACAGGGCCAGTCCGCTTTTCCAAGATGTGGTGAGGTCTGTCACATTCACCCCTGCATAGCCGTCGGTCTGCCTTTGACACCAGCCCAGCAGTTTGCTTGAACGAGCTACAGACTCTAAAACAGTAAAAATAATTACTGAAGTGTGCTCCCCAAGTAACACTGACGTAGCATACGCTTTGCAGCACACAGATCCAGTCTGAAAAATTACTGAAAAAAGTCAGTGCTGTTTTTGGAAGAGAGTCTCAGCATGAGTTTATGTCACTGGTGCCATGGTAGCACCATTTTAGGCACCGACCTATCCGATTCCAGGGTCAATGGCCCAGACAGATAGATCTCAGCAGAGTGACAAGGGCCTGCCACACAGAAGTCATGTTCCAGCAGCACTCAGGGAGACAAGCAGATGGCAAAGTGCCACCTACTGAGCTGATACCTCACTGGCACCAGAGTCAAGATGTCCCTGGAGAGTTGCCTGGCAACAGGCTGAGGAAGCCTTTTCCTCCACAGCAACACCTGGGAGATTAGATCAGAAAAGGTTTCCTCCATGATACCTTAAACCAAAAGCAAACAAAGCCTTTGTCTCACTTCCTAAGGTCCTGACTGAGTGCCAAGTGAAGAGACTCTGTAGGGTGACAAGGCCAAGGCCACATAGGCCAGACCAGAGCAGTTCTCTAGACCCAGGGGCGTGACCATGTTGCTAATATGTGTGCCAACGATCACATGTGGAGACGACAAGGCTAAGAGACACAAAAGTTTCCTGACTCACTGGCATGTCTTCCTCACGAGGAGGTCTGCAAACACGGAAGAGCCCGTGAGCACTGGTCTGCGCTTGAGCAGTCGGTTCCCGATTCAGCTCTGCACTAAGTCACTTTGTGATTCGTGAACAGATGAGTTAAAAACGTCTCCGACAAGAGTCTCGCTGAGTCTCACAGTGACAGCACGGTGTGAGACAAGGAACGGAGCAACAAACGGAGCAGCGCTTATGGTGCCGCTCTTGGCCTTGACAGTGACCCGCTCAGGTGTTTCCCGTGTCTGCACATCTACCCGCCCCACATATACGGGGCAACCACAGAAGCCCAGGTGAACACGGAAATGGCAAGAAAGATACATTCTCTGCTCTCAATGGGTTGACACCCCAGGGGAGAAGAAGAGGATGTTATAACCTGCCTGCTAGTTTTCACATCTACCCTGACACCTCACGACCGTGTTATTAAACTATCCAAGATGGAACTCAAACCTGTGCACCTCCCACCTCTTGTTTGGACTGAGGCAGCAAAACCACACCCATCCACCTAGTGCCTCTCAGGACAATCAGCTGTCCCTGGCCACCCACGGTGGTGCCTTCAGAGTTTTAATATCAGTGACAATGACAAAACTATTGCTGTTTCCAGGCACAGCAGGCCGAGCACTGGCAAGTGCCATGCCAGAGACCTCATGACAGCAACCCGAGAGCTGTGCTGTTCCTCCCAGATCAAAGACAAAGAAACTGAGGGTCTGAGGTTCTGGCTGATCTGCTCAAGGTCACACTCTTTGAAGATGGCACAGTTTAGACTAAGAGCTGCTTGTGTCTGGCCCCAACGTCCAGGTTCTGCTGTGATGGTGCCGTCTCAGGGCCCGGATGAAAAGTCACCACGTGTTCTCTCCCAGAACTTGAGTGTATGTGAGAGTACCCAGGAACGTATGTGCACTTGGGCATTCTTTCTCATCCTCTCCAGGATCTGTAACTGGCTGTTGTAGGACACCGTCCTCCAAGTGTCGTCATCAGAGCAGCTGGGATTGATGGCAAGCGACCCTTACGGTCAGGGCTGCTGACCCCCCCCCCCCCACACAGGACGGAAACACCTCCCTCCCCATTTCACACAACGCTGCCCCAGCTGCACACAGGCTCAGGAGGTGCTGGAGCAGAGAGAAGCAGAGGCCTAACTGAAGGGATGACTCCAGCCACACAGCTGTGAAGTCATCAGCTATATGAGACTTCAGCGATGTGGACATATTTGGGGGTTACCTACGTTCCTGAGGGTACGCTTAGTAACTCACTGGGTCACAGAGCTACACTCGAGGACTCATTACTTTGTCTACGCCCCAATGGGCTGGTATCTCAGTGGCTATTGGCTGAAGGAGTGGAAGGAGCTCCCGCAACATACTGTTGGTTCCCTATCTGGGACAAACAAACATTTGCTTATGTCTCCCTAGGAAAAGTTCATGAAGCAATTTACCTCTATACTTTTTGTTTGTTTCTTTTTTTTTTTTTTTGAGACAGGGTTTCTCTGTAGATTTTGGAACCTGTCCTGAACTCGCTCTGTAGACCAGACTGACCTCAAACTCACAGAGATCCGCCTGCCTCTGCCTCTCGAGTGCTGGGATTTAAGGCGTGCACCACCAACGCTGGGCTTTACCTCTACACTCTTACACTACCTTAGACCACAATACTTTCCTGTGTGTGTGAGGATCGTTCTGTGCGTTCCAGAAAGTGTAAGCAACAGCCCCGAGCTCTATCCACTGCAGCCACTGGCAAACCTAACCCAGTCATGACATAAAAATATACCCTGGCAACAACCTAATATCCCTAGAGGGTAAAACCACTGGCAACAGCCCAGGGCCTCTGATAGTCCTGTGGTCAGGCAAGGGCTTGATGGATGACTGCAGACGTCTTTAAACAGGTTAGACCATTGTCGGAGCTCACCATTGCGAGTCAGCTTGGGAGTGGTTCGGGAATTCACCAGGTTCTCCATTTCCAGATGGATATCCTTTGTTTCTCCGCTATCATACAAATGGCGCACCTGGCCGAAAGTTGAAAGGTCGAAAAGGAACATCAAACCCCAAATAGCAAATCCCCACTGAAAAGAAGCAAACTGGTAAAGTCTATATATTTATTTTTACTTTCTGGCAGTGCTGGGAGTTGGGGTCAGGGTCTTGTGTGGCTACACAGAGCTATATGCCCATGGTAAAGCTTAGATAGAATCTACATGATGACCTTAGCGCTTTAGTGGACTGGGGTTTTGACACACAAAACTTAAACGTAAGCAGCTGTGCTGAAAAAGTAAGCAGCTGGCTTTAACAGTCCCTCTGACCAGACGCTGCCCACCTTCAACATATTTATAAACACTGCTCAGACACACAGAGAAGCCTGGAGACATCAGGCAGAAGGTAAAGAAGAGAGCCCTCTAGAATGCAGACAAACGTGGGAAGGAGGCTGCTTCCTGATGCGTCTTACTCCCTGGGACTGCTATGCTCTGGTGGATGTCATAGGAAAGGCGGCTGTGCAGATTCTAAAGGAGTCAGGACAGAATCTAGTCTAACACTATCGACAATGCTTCTGCTCACAGACAGCACCTTAACCTTTCTCGAGAACAATCGCGTCTGCCTGACGATGACGCTGTGTGTAGGCAGGTTACCAACTACACTCCGCAGGTGCAGAGCTGAGGCTCTGAGGAAGCCAAACAACCTGGCTGAGTCTCAGCTGATGGGTGGTGAGCCATCAGTGACGTCATCCTTCCCGACCACGGAACCAGTCGGGGCCTTTGCCCTGCTCTGCGTGGTCTGGATTAGAAGGTGTAGGGTGAAGTTCTAGGTCTTTCGTTTTTGTCACTTCTGATCTTCTACAAGTCATTAAAATGACTCTACTTAGCCAGACATGGTGACTCGCACCCGACCATAACTCCAGCACCCAAGAAGCTGATCCAAGAGGATCATCGTGAGTTCAAAGCCAGCCTGAGCTATGTAGTTAAGTCCAGGTGTGCTTGGCTTACAGCACATTCAAGTCTCCCCACTCTCACCCCAAATGCAGAACAACCGACCAACAAATAAAAAAAAAAAAAGATGGAAGGATGACTCTCTGTGGCCCAGCTGCTGAATGTGGTAATGGGAAATAATATCTACTTTCAACAACACAGAGATGTCAACTTGGATTACTTAAAGTGTGTGCTGTATAATAACAAACATAGCTACACACATTCCTGTTGGAATATATACTGTATAATAACATACATAGTTGTACATATTTCTGTTGGAATATATACTGTATAATAAGATACACAGTTATACACATTCCTGTTGGAATTGTGCTGCATAATAACATACACATTCCTGTTGGAATGTGTGCTGTATAATAAGATAGACAGTTATACACATTCCTGTCTTGTCAACTGACCAGAGTTATGAGCATCTAGAACACGGGTCGAGGAGTACATAACTGACAAGAAGGCTCTTACCTGGCTTGGCCGGAGGAAGTTGATATTAATATTGGGATACCTAGTGACAGGGTCGATGCTATACTGGCTGAAGTTTTTGCTCACGTTCTCAGGGGTGGTCTGAGGCAGCAACCTATAAATGCTTTCCCTGCAATGACATACAACACTGTGCTCACACGCGGGGACGAGGAACAAATTACCCCACAGATTAGCAGTCATCCTGATGAATCTAGCTAGTTAAATCAATCTCAGCTCTTCCCTGCACACCCAGCGCTCAGTGACTCCATGGACCTGGATCAGGGAAAAGGAAGCGCAGGGACAATTCTGTCGGAGGTGGCAAATGGCGCTAATTTAGAAGGCTATTGTGTAGTGTGCTGATATTTCCTATGGTTTTTAAGAAATTGAAAAGGATCCTATGGCTAGCTAGTGTGGGGTTAGTGAAATGCATAGTGTGTCTTGTCCTGAGTCCTATCCCCTCAGTCACCTTTTTTGAACCATCCCCCTCAGTAGCAGAACATTTCATCTAAAGGATGAAGGATACTTCCAAAACATCTCTGTTAGCAGAGGTTACTTCCTCAAAGGTCACCTGCTGGAAGTCCGGTCCCCAGCAGGGAGGTAGTGAGGTGGTAGGCGTGGTAGCTCACACCTACAATTCTAGCACTCAGACAGGGGAATGCGTTGAGTTCAGGTCAGCTGGGACTGTGGAGTGAGTACTAAGCCACCCTGGGGTACAGAGGGAGACTCTTATTTCAAAACACAAAAACAAAGGAAAAATGAGCTTTGCTGTTACATCCAGATGCATGCCTTACATTAACTATCTAAAATGACAGACGGTGCTGGCTGGTTTTTATGTCAACTCGACACAAGCTAGAGTCATCTTAGAGTAGTGAATCTCAATTAAACAAATGCCTCTAATAAGATCAGGCTGGGCGTGATTGATGTGGGAGGACCCAGCCCGTGGTGGAGCCATCTGGGCTGGTGGTTCTGTAAGAAAGCAGGCCAAGCAAACGAGGAGTAAGCCAGGAAGCAGCACCCCTCCATGGCCTCGGCCTCAACTCCTGCCTCCAGGCTTCTGCCCTGCTTTAAGTTCCTCTTCTGACTTTGATGATGATCAGTAATGAGGAAGTGTAAGCCAAATAAACCCTGTCCTCCCCAAGATCACTGGTCACAGTGTTACCACAGTAACGCAGGCAGAAGTTAGGACCAGGAGTGGGGAATGGCTGTTACTGGCCTGACTATGCAGGTTTTGGGGGAAGCATGGAAGACTGGTTCTCTGGACTAGAAAAGCAGCCGAGCGCTGTAAGCAGTTTAACGGCCCATTCTAGCAGGAGCTTAGAGGACAATTACACATAGTGCAATGTGGATTGCCGCAGCCCAGCTCAAGAGGTTTCAGAAGGGAACAATATTCTCAACTGGGTTAAAAGCCATTTTTTTTTTCTTTTTGTGTCCTGCAGTTCACATTAATTCTTGCAGCTAGTTGTATTCTTCATCAACTCCTGATCCACTGCTAAAAGTCATAAAAGCCATTCTTGTAATATTTTGGAAAGAAAGAAAATGAAAGAAAGGTAATCCTAAGAATGTGCCTGAGGCTAAATTGAAGAGTTCTATACTAATATTATTGGTAAAAGAGATTTCAAGATAGCCTACTATTAACTCTCATGTGGTTATTAGTAACCAGTCTTTTTTTTTTTTTTTTTTTGAGACAGGGTTTCTCTGTAACTTTGGTGCCTGTCTTGGAACTAGCTCTTGTAGACCAGGCTGGCCTCGAACTCACAGAGATCCGCCTGCCTCTGCCTCCCGAGTGCCCGGCTTAGTAACCATTCTTATGCAGGTCTACAATGAAAGAGAACAACAGGGCAAAAGAAATCCAAGACGTACAGTCTGAGCAGACAAGGAGCACAAGGAAATTTAACCAAGTTCTTGGCACCAAGAACTGTGCTAAAAGAGATAAAGAGAGACCTGGTACAAAATGGTAAAAAGGGAGTGGTCCCCTCAAGGCAAGGTTCCACCCAGCTAGCCCTGCACCTAAGGAAAGGAAAATGCCTAAGGAATCTTCTGCTCCTAAAAGGAAACAAGTCAAAGTTTATGCAAATGTAATGGAGGGAGGAGCCAGGCTCCATCCCAAGTGGGCAGCCACACTTGGAAATACCAGCTGCAAAGTTTAGGGTTAGGCTCTAAAGTTTAGAGTCAGGAAGGATGCTTGAGTAAAGGTGTTGTGGGATCTTCCTCTTAGGTTAAGAAGAGCTGTTGAGGCCTGGCTACGGCAGGGGAGTGCCTGCAAGGAGGCCCTGATGGGCCATGTGAAGCTGTAAAAGCGAAGCCTGGACTATGCTGGAGATCTCAGAGCCTTGGGCGGTCTTCCAGGGAGAGTGGCACACAGGGAGTGGAACCAGCCCAAGAGAACCCTTTGACATTAGATACAGACTCTGTCCTCATTATATCCCTGTTCAACCTGCTTTGAATGGTAATAGTAATGTATAGTCTGTGCCACTGTATGTTGGAAGTATGTAATTTGCTTTTTGATTTTATAGAGATTTACACTCAAGAGACTGCCTTCATCTCAGAAGAGACTGTGGACTTTTAAAAGTGCCGAGACTGTGGTTGCTATGGGGATTTCTGAAGTTGGACTAAATGAATTTTGCATTACAATATGGCCACAAGACTATGGGAGCTAGGGACTGAAATGTGGTGGTTTAAATGAGAAGGGTCCCCAAAGACTCATTTGTCTGAATACTTGGTCCCCAGTTGGTAGAACTGTTTGCGATGGCTTAGGAGGTGTGGCCTTGTTGAAGCGGGTGTTACTAGGAGTGGGCTTAGGGGTTTCAAAAACCCGTGCCATTCCCATTTAGCTCTCTCTTGGCTTCATGGCTCTGGATCAGATGTGAGCTCTCAGCTACTGCTCCAGCGCCATGCCTGCCTGCCTGGTGTCGTGCTCCCCACCATGGCCATCACGATAGCCTTCTGAAACTGTAAGCCCCCAAATAAACTTCTTCTTTTATAAGCTGCCTTGGTCATGATATTGTGTCACAGTAGAAAAGTAATAATATCAACTATCAGAGAATAATATCAATTATCAGTTTCATCCAGGAAATCTCACATTTCTGGTTCTCTTAGTCAGGGTAAACAGCAAGTAAATCCCAGTGTCCCCGCCTCATTTACAATCATCTGTTTCCAAACATCCGACATCCAGGGGTCCAAGAAATGTTTACAAGCATGCTGTAGTTTCCTCTTCAGCTAGTCACTTCCAACAGTGCTGACAGCATGTTCCCTCTGCAAGCATGTTTCCACTGTGAGCATGCTCCCACTGCAAGCACGTTCCCACTGCAAGCATGTTCCCTCTGCTAGCACGTTCCCACTGCGAGCATGTTCCCTCTGCTAGCATGCTCCTATTGTGAGCACATTCCCACTGCAAGCATGTACCCACCACGAGCACATTCCCACTGCAGGCATGTTCCCACTGAACTGAGAGTACATTTCCTGTGCTAGCACGTTCCCTCTGCGAGCAGGTTCCCACTATCACACTGGCCTATGGAGCATGGGTGCCAACATGCTGCTTCTGTGTGTTTGTTCATGTAATTATTAAAAAGGTGTCAGGACCAAGTCAGTGGTGCACAAAGAGGCAGACACCGTGTGCCAACAGTAGACGCTGTCTGAGCAGGGTTATGAGAAGAGCAGTATGGGCAGATGACCGAGGTTTCTGTGATTTTACACAACAGTGCCTTCCTTGCCTTTCTCTACTTAGACAAGAAACCATCTTTAAAAAGAACAACTGAAAAAGAGGGAGGAAGAACTTGCACACGGCTGAGGAGCAAGCAGGTCGACTCCCCAGTCCTAAAGGAGGCACCCATGGCTTCTTCCCATTACCTCTCTGCCAGGACTTCCAAGGGGCTGGTGCCCAGAGACCAGCTTCGTACCATCCAGGCAGAATCCATAGCAGCCAGAAAGCCCCGGGCTATTCCTGTTCCCATTGGCCAGAAAGGCTGCAAAGGAGAAATACACAGAGTTGAAGTAACGCACTATTAACAGAGGAAAGTGCCCCAGGCATCCACCATCAATGTTCTCATAAGGGAGTCTCTGCTCACCCACGACCTGAACACCTGGACTCACTCATTATCTCCCCTTTACCACTGCCTCTACCACTTGGTTCTCTGCCCCTTTCAGTACTCACCTCCAGGAGGCTGTCCCCAACCAGAGCTACTAGTAACTGGTGTCCATTTTGTTCCCGTACCAAGGCAGCGTTTTCAGAGGCGTACATACAGGTAAAGTCAAACATGGCCACATCAGGTTGCCCGTAGTGATTGATGGCAAAATCCAGAGAAGGCAGTTGCTGCTGGGTAGAGAAGTCTGCAGCCTCCCGGGCATAGTTTAGCAGGGCCTCCTGGTCCACATTCTCCCGGGAAAGTAACAGCTCTGTGTCTGTGTAGTCCTGTCCAGGAAGAGGTCAAAAGAGGTCAAGTTGGAGCAGCCCAAGCAGGGATGCCTGGCCAGCCAACACCCCACAGTGCGTATCAGACATGACCTGGTCTCATGGCGTTTTTCTCCCTAAGATGTTTTTTTTTTGGTTTTTCGAGACAGGGTTTCTCTGTGGTTTTGGAGCCTGTCCTGGAACTAGCTCTTGTGGACCAGGCTGGTCTCGAACTCACAGAGATCTGCCTGCCTCTGCCTCCCGAGTGCTGGGATTAAAGGCGTGCGCCACCACCGCCCGGCTCCCTAAGATGTTTTAAGATTCCTAAACCAAATCTTTTTACACCAGTTAAAAAGAACAGGGATGGGGGAGGGGTCTTAGTTAAGGGTGAATCAGTTTTGCTGCCTAAGAGACCTGGCTCTCCCATTCACTAGCGGCAAAGCTCATCCACCTCAGAGTTGCTACAGTTATCAAGTAAAATAGCCGCATAACAGCACCTTGTAAAATGAAAGGCATTTTAAAATTTACGGTTTTCTTATCATCACTTTATTCTGGGTGTCTGGTGGCTTTTGGAGGCAAGAAATTCAGAGTTATTACACCTAAAGGAAATCTGAAAACTTCAGTGCAAAGAGAAGCACGGTGTGGAGCGAGAAGTGGTTCAGGACGATGAGAAGGAAACGCTGAAAATGAACCAGAGGTTTCTAAGCCACACTGAAGGACTCTGCAAGGCTCCAGAAAAACCCATCAACACACAAAAGGACAAAAGGGACTTTCTATGTAGAGAACCGAGAGACCCTTCCTCTGTTTTGGAGGTTCCTGTGCATTGAATCAAGTCTTCTCCCCTAAAGTGGGGCCTGTGGGTTCCAAGTGCACCTAACGGTACTCAGTTACAACATAGGTTTTCAAAAGCCAAAACACGAACACTTATGTCAGTCCTGGAAGTACTGTCTGTTCAATGTTAAGAGGCCACAGTGGCTTTAGTATTTAGCAGCTTGAACTCGCTTACATGACAAAAATACAGGGGCAAAGCAAATTGGGCCTCAGCATTTCAGACTGTCCTTATTCAGTGCGAAGTGATGACCCAGATCAGCATGGACGGTTGGTTTGAGTCGTGACTCTGTCCTCGGGCATCCCAACCGCTATATAACAGCAACAGAAGAGCCCCAGATAATGACCGACCAGTTTTACACAGCATCCAGCAAACATGCCTTTTGTTTGGCAGGGAACTCTGTACCAAGCAAGGGCTTTGTCTTGCGGGTCCCAAGGCAGCACAGGGCTGCTATGCTGAGATGCAGACATGAGGTGGAAAGGAGACTTTGTGTAGCAAGCACGTGCTCGTCAGCTCACTCCCCAGTCTGCTGTAGAGAAAGCAACAGTGTGACTCATTCTAAGGAGCCTGGTGTGTCACCGTCCTGCAGACACAAAGAGCTCCCTAAGAGTCAGCTGAGACTGGTGGGAACTGCATGGGGTTAAGTCAGTGCAAGCGAGACTTCTATCCATTCATCACACGGAACAGCAATTCCCGCATCCAGATCTGCGAGGCCATGTGAGACACTAGCTACGCTCTTTAAAGAACCATCCTGCCTGGGATTTAGATTTCAGGCCGTCAGCTCAGGGTATATCATACAATTAGTCACCCAGAAAAAGGGCTGAGCTGGAACTAAGGTTAGACACCAGGCTTCTGCTGTTAGTTAGAAAGATCCCTAGATACCCCGATCTGGTCAGGTCAGTGTTTGCGGTAAAACTTGGGTCACTGTCAGGCTACTATAAATACCAAGGGCTGTTTCTTGGTTCAGCACTTGCCATCCTGCCCCGAAAAGAGGACCCTCTAATGTGGGTCCTGGTGGTGCAGGCATTTAATCTCAGCTACTCAGAGGCTAAGGGAGGATGAATAGACTTTAAGGTTTGCATGGGGCTATCAAGGCCAGCCTGAGCCACTTAGCAAGAACACCTCTCAAAGGAAATAGTTCCCTGGAAGAAAGTCAAGGGATGCAGCTCGGTGGCAGAGTTCTTGCCTAGCATGCACAAGGCCCTCGGTTAGTCCCCATTACCGTGGTTGGGAAATTAGTAGGTGTGGGAGGGTGTATAGATCAACAATTGTCATGTATGGAATTCACTATTGCTATAAATCAGGTCATCTAAAGTTAAACTGGCTAATTATGCAGGATGTGATATTTGACGGTGGATCTAAAACGGTCAAGGAGCAGGAGAGGTGAGAGAGGAAGGGGCTGGGTTTATTGAACCAATCTGACCAGGTCAGTAACTGTTAAAGCTAACCCTAAGCATGGCCGCACAGGCCCATCCTACCCTCCTCCTGTTTATAGTTTCAATTTTCCATACTAAACATATTTTTAAGTTCAACTAATCAATAGCAGGGGTTCCCAGATGTGTTTTATGCCACTTCTCTTCCCTTATAGGAAAAACCCAACAGACTAAAATTCTTAGTGATCACTTCAAGCAGCTCAACAAAGATGTCGCCTGGAGGGAACCCATGGCTCACATGCAGTATCACCCCTTTGTCCAGCAAGCTCTGCTTTTTGGCCGTCATAACGAAGTAGTGTGTGTCATCTTTGTAGTAGACGATGTTCTCCAAATCAATGCCTGCAATGAGAAGATGCGTGTGAGATTTCATGGAGTCCGGAACTGCAGGGAACCCACAAGGCTGGACTTGGGGCTCACAGAGAGTGTGGAGAGCACCAGGCAGGAGAGCTGCCTGGGTGCAGATCCTCACTTCCTGCACAGCGCATGGAAATCGTGAGGTCTGTTTTCTTCTGTGCTGCCCTATAACTCACTTAGTAGCCTAGGTTATCCTAAAAACAATGCCCGATCGTAAACAAAACGTGACAATGGAAAAAGCAAAGCCGAGGAGAGGCTAATCTACAAGAGGGGATGGGTTATGTACTAGGTAAAGCCTCTTTGATAATCACCAAGGAAGCTGGAGGCATCTCCTAGATTTTTAACAGGATAGATATCTAAATGCAGAGAGAGAGATATTGAATTTTTTATTCAGTTAACCTGCAAGATACATGGAATGGAAAGAAACCAAGCTCTAGAAAACAGAATGAAGAAACTTTTTTTGGTTCAAGGCAGCAGAATATCTAACTCACTCCATCAGAAAACAGCCACCCACAATCCCAATGGCTACAGGTGAGTTCAGATGACTTCAGAGAAGGCTAACAGCGATAGCAAAGGCCACGGTGTCAACAACCCAGCACTGCCAGTGGGTAGCCTGCTCTTCCGGCAGAGAGGCTGGCTCACAGGGCGGGGGAAGGAGCTGGGGATGAGCTGACACAAGGCAAAACCAACAACAAACCCCAGGGCGGCCTGGTCACTGAGGATGGCACAGGAAGGCAACAGCGTGGAAACAGGGTAAGGACAAAGGAGGAGAGTGACAAACGAACAGAGGACAAAGGACATCCATGGCTACCCAATCCAACAACCACTGCGCTCTGGAGGCGCTGACACCAACCTGTGGCTTCTCTCAGCTCCTGGAAAAATTTTTGGTTGAATATAAAAGCAACACCACTGATCTCCTCTACTTTGGCCTCTGCGGTTGTGTTTCGGTTAATAAAATTTGCCGTGATGGCAATGGCTAGCTTGCCACGGAATTCTTTCCGACGAAATCCTAGAGGGAAAGAGAGCAGGGATAAGGACTTCAAATCAGAGACTATGGAAGGGAAACTCACCTAACAGGGATGGAACAACTCAAGAAAGAAGTCCCCGTGCACATCATGGACAACATGAAATCCGTCTGACCAGATTACTGCTCAGTACTAATGGTCACCCTTAAAATGGAGGGGTGCTGTGTGCGTGACACATTCATGCACAGACTAAAAGCTATGGTGCCAACATCTCTAAGGGCAGCTTGTCCCCTGGTGCTCTGTGGGAAACGCCCCAAGCAGGCACTGACTGGGCAGCACACGTGCAAATCTTAGGGCTGTGGTCTCTGGGGACAGGACAGCCTCCAACGTGTGACAGCCCAGGCAAGGGAGAACAGTCCAAAGCCAGTACCTTCCAGGGTGTTCCTACGCCCATCCCCACCGATGATCACTTCAAATTCATATTCTGATACAGGATGAGTTTTGGGGTGCACCAATGCTCGCCATCCTATCCCTGTGGACCAAAAGCAAAATGAAGGCCACAACCTGGATGAAACCACACCCAGACACACAGATCACACGGCGTTCCAATCCAAAGTATGACACGTAACAGAACAAGGGCCAGCCTCACACAGAGTTTTGACAAGAGCTCACACAGACACTTTTTCTACCTTTTCATTTTCTATAATACAAAAGCCTGCCACGCCTAAGACCGTGCCAAAGGCCTCTTGGGTAAGCCAAAAGTTCTCAAAAGCCCAGGCTGCATGAACAAAGCCCCTTTAGTCAGGGCTAAAAACCACCTGCAAGCCCTTCTGGCTCCTCCCATGATCTCATCTGTTCTCACCCACTCAGGGCCCTCATGCCTTCCTCTGTCCGACTCACGTTCATTCTCTTGGTCCTCAGGAGGCTGAACGAGTCCTTGGAATTCCACATTGACATGGATTTCAATGCCTAAGATCAAGGCAACTTTCAGGAGGATTAGCTGGAGCTGACGGATACCTAGAAGAACACAAGACCTTGATGGCAAGGGGACAGGAAGGGGAGGGCCTCCTGGTGCCTCCCCTCCATCCATGTCTGCGTACGTTCCCAAGGGCTGGCGCAGCAGACAAGTCTCACAAGTTCTCTTCCTTCATGTTATAAAGATAACATCAAACCGTGGAAGGAACGTTCTGGATATATTAGGCCACCCCATTTATGGAGCCGGATATTCCAAATAACCTAACACAATGGCACAGGGGGTCAGCGAGAGCTACCGCTTCCAGGAGCATCCAGAGTCTTCAGAGGTGTCTGCTTACTCAAGCACAGGAGAGGCCAGCGCACGGTGCACAGGGAAGATACCACATGCCTTCCACTCTAACCCCCTGCTGACCTCCGATTCACAAAAGAAACTACAACCCCATCCTATCTCTTACTGTTTCCCACCACCGGAGACTTACGGTTGTGGAAACCGAGGTCCAAAAGGACTGAATCCTGCTCATGATCACAGTCATAAATGTATTTGATGCCTAATGAACTCCTACTAGATCTGGCCTCAATGACAGGTTATAGTGAGACAGAAATTCTATCCCTGGTCTAAGATACCTCAGCCCTAAATGAATCTGGCCACAGATAAGGACCACAAATCTAGGCGTCACCGACCCTAGGGCCTCTCTTAAGGCCAAATTTACCTGCAGCCTCTGACTAATGAGTTCCGAGCTCGTGCAAAGCCCAAGTCATCCAGGTCACTCTCAACTGACCACACCCTCACTCTTCTGACTCACACTCCCAAAGACTCCCTGGGACCCACGCTAGCACACTTTATTTTTGCAGACAACTGTGGGTTCCAAGACACTTAACAAATTATAGCCTGGCAGATGGGCCGAGCACTCGGTCTTGCCAGCGGAATGTGGCAGCCGCCAGCCAGTGTTGGATAAATTGGTATAACCACTTCAAACGGCGAAAGGTCTAAGGGCTGAATGTGTTTCCAGGTCACATATGGAGGCGCTCAGAACAAGTGCTCCTTACTAACATCTCCCTAGACGAATCATCAGCAGGAAACAGACTGCGCTGCAGCTTGATGATGCGGACACCGCTCTGGACCGCTTTCAGATACCCCGCTTCGTGAAAACATGGCTGTCCTAAGAAAAATACAAGGCTCTGACTTTACCAGAATACAGACTCTCAGGGGCAGACTTGGCATTTGTGACTAAGCTATGACTCTTCCTTCTCTGTGTGTGGTTTCCCACACCTGTGTCCCCAGGGTGCTGTTTTCCTGCATTAATAGAGGGTATGCATGATCACAACAATGATCACAACACACAACCCAAGCCTGTGGACTCCCTTCCGCTAAACTACGAACCACCAGAGGGCTGGAATCCAAACTGTCCACCTTATTCCAATGCAAGGGTACATCCTGGCTGAGGAGGAATTCCTCAGGTAACCTACCTGCCTGTCTACTGAACATGGAAACAAGAGGAGTTGGCGGTACTCACTGATGTGATCGATGGCTCCAGCACAGAACTTGCCGTAGAATTTCTTGGCACCCAGACCTCGAAGATCATGTATGGTGAAGGGCCAGAGATGCAAGACATTGTTTCGGGAGAAGGCGTCTCTCTTCTCAATAACGACCACTTTGGCTCCCAATAAGGACAAGTCGATGGCTGTTCGGAGACCACAGGGGCCAGCTCCAATGATGAGACACTGGAAAATACAGGTGCTTTCAGGGCAGAGGCCACGCCTCTCAAAACACACTTCTGGTAATTATCACTCCAGGGCCATACTCCACGACTGAGACACCTGAAGCCTAGGACAGCAAAGCCCTTGCAGTGGCTTGAAGGAAGAGTTCATGATTCCTGTGTACACAGAAGACTGAAACCCGACCATGTCTACCTCGAACAGCCTAAAGGACCCACAGATCGGAAAGACTTAAGCGGACCATCATCTCAACAGTATGAAAATCACATCTTGTCTTTCATCAAAACAGAACCTTTAGGAAGTTTCTATGTCATAGGCAGGTTGCTGTTTAAATATAAGATTATTAGCAACACTCAGGCAATTGAGCCTGGGTATACCATGCACATGCTTCTCAGGGGGTAACTTTTAAGACCCAAAAGTTCATGTATGGAAATTTTTTTTTTTTTTTTAAAGACAGGGTTTCTCTGTGGCTTTGGAGCCTGTCCTGGAACTAGCTCTGTAGACCAGGCTGGTCTCGAACTCACAGAGATCCACCTGCCTCTGCCTCCCGAGTGCTGGGATTAAAGGCGTGCGCCACCATCGCCCGGCTTGTTTTTTGTTTTTAAGTATTTTTTATGTGTATAAGTGTGAGCCTGAGTGTGTATATGTGAACCGTGTATGTGAACCTGAGTGTGCGTATGTGAGCCTAAGTGTGTGTTTGTGAGCCTGAGCATATATGTGTGATCCTGACTGTGTGCATATGAGCCCAAGTGTGTGTACGTGAGTCTGAGTGTATGTGTGTATACTACCTGTTGAACTACTTCAGAAGAAGCACTGGATATCCTGGAATTGGAGCTTTGTTTTGTCTTGTTTCAAATTACATTTATTTTTGGGTGTGTGTGTATTGCAGGTGCCCTATGTGTATTGTAGGTGCCTGTGTGTGTACTGCAGATTTCCTGGAGCTATAGCTTTGAGCCACCTACTGTGGGTGCTGGGATCCCAACTCCAGTCCTCTGCAAAAAAAGCCAGTGCTCTTAACTGCTGAGCCATCTCTCTAGCTCCTGATATGAGTTTTAAAGTCATTTCTAGACTGGAAGTTTAGGGAAGTGCTTTTGTTAACCTACTGGGGCAGGACAGACCCTTAAGCAGCCTGCACTTCACACACAGAGGGAAGACACACAATGCTTTGACTTCATATTCTTTTTCTTCATTTTTGCAAGAGAGAGTGTGTGTGTGGTTTTTTTTTTTTTTTTTTTGTTGTTGTTTGTTTGTTTTTGAGAGGAGGAGATACTGAGGCCGGAACCCAGAGCCTGTGAAAACAAGTAGTCTATATCTGAGCTCCCCTTAGGCACTCATGAAAGCCATGCCTTCAAATCTTCAAATTTCTCCATGGGATGGGTCTCTAGGTATCTCATAAGGTAACTTAAAAGTCATGTAAAGCCAAATTATCAGCCCTGAAGCCACTGGAAATTTGCTGACTAACGTCGAGACCTCTCTCAGAGGGAGTTCTTCAAGAAGAAGGCAGGAACTGCCTCCATCCCTTTCACTTGCTCACACCTACCCTGACTCAGGCAAGCGCACATCCTCACTTCCTCACTCAGTGAGTGCATAGCTCAGGCTTCACCCAAGCCATTCTGTGGAGACTCTATCTTTCTACACCGTGAAGAGCAACAGAAATACTTCCATTCCAAGGTCCCTGTTTGTGAATTACAGTCAACCTTTGGGCTATGGACGGGAGGAAGCCTGACACTGTGACAAAGCCTACCTGGTGCTGATATGGAAAGGTGACTCTGGGAAAGGTGACAGGCCAGGAACCACGAAGTCACATTCAGACAGTGTACTCATAGGGGCCTGGCTACGGACCTGCATCCTTTGATGGTGTGAGGTTAGGGGGAGGGCTTTCCATCCACCTGCCCTCAAACTCTGAATGCCCAATAAGCAAATACATGGACTATGCTCAGAACAGGGTCTACAGGGTGGAAGTGGCAAATGAACACAGGTGACAAAATTTCAACAAAGTTTAACCCTTCAGCTAAGCCGAGGCCTGCTTTCCCCCACTCTCCTCATCTCAGTTTCTCATGGAAGCCAGGTGAAGCCCCTGTGCTGTGATCCCAGGCCCCAAGCACAGCCAGGTTTACCTTTGTGTTGGTGCAGGCTTTCCCCTTTTTGTAGTCTTTGTGACTGCCCCGCTTGTCCAATTTGGCCCAGAGGGCTTTGGCCTTCCAGTAGTTGAGCTTGGACTTGAGCTTGTGGTAGAAGGAGCGATAGTCCTTAGGCTTCAGTTCCAGGTGGTCACAGAGCTCTTGGAAGGCCCTGAGGGTTCCCTTGCAGGTAGTGGCCTGGACGAACCGGTCGAAGAGGACGTGCGCTTGGTTGGTTGTCTCCTGCTTCCTCTCCTCCATGCTCCCCTACTCTTGGCACAACCGCGGAGCGGGCAGTGGAATGGCTGCTGATCCACCTGGCACTGTCACCTTAGTCTAAAGGAAAACAAGGAAGAGAAAGAAAACAGTCAGCATCTCTGCGCCTGTGAGCATTTCGCTGGAGACACGTTCCTTCCCAAAGAGTGGTGACACTCGTGTCCTTGACAGATGTGCACTGAAACGTTCCAGGCCCCACACAGGGTGTTGGGGAGCTGACGGTCTAGCAGGCAACATGATCACAGAGACAGTGTTACAATGGGCTATTCAGGGACCACAGAGGCTTTCAGCCAGGCAAGGGGGGCATGCAAGACTGAGTGGGGAGGTCGCCCCCACTGTCCTGTGAGGGTTTCATACACAGCAATCAAGAGTGACTCCCAGTTTTCCAATGGAGGCCACTAGGAAACTAGGAAAGCACAGCAAGCCAAACAATTAAAACGGCACGCGCTCATTTGTGGGGATGGCTGGAGAGCTCACCGTCTTGAAGCACGGATGACCTTGAAGTTGACCGAGTAGCTGGTGGGGGAGACCAGAGTTACACCAATCTGACAGAGGCCAGCCGGACGACAAGCCCTCTTGAAAGAATTGGTACAGAGAGGGCTGTGGAAAGCCAAAGGACCATGTCGGAGATGGCTGAGAAGCAGGAGCCACAGCGGTCACTTGGCACGTAAGAATCGCCAAGCTTTCACCGCATGTCGTACAGCGGGGCACGTTTAGAGCCGGCACATTTTCCAATTCCGTATTTTAGACTAATAATGATGGGATCCATACCAAGGAATCATCAGAAATGGCGACCACCAGTCTCCCCATATGTGTGCAGACAAGAATCGGAACAGGCGGGAAACAGCAGCTTTACATACTTGTGCACCCACTCCTCCCCCCATCTCGTCTGTGCCGTGTTTAAGGAACCACTATTAAGAGGCATACAACAGGGAGTGCAGGGAGTCCCGCCCCAGCCTGGAGTCTGCACGTGACCCTCGGAAGTCCGTCTTCCTCCTGTGGCTTTAGTTCCCAGTTTGGAAGGTGAGAAGGAAGGACTGAGGAGCTGCTAACTCTCAGAGCCCCGACATCCTGAGCCAAATGCTAGGACGATTCTGACCGCAGCAATCTCACAGTGCTCCAGTCAGAACAGCTCAGTCACCTCTGGGATCAAGGAGACTGGGAGGAGCTTTGCCACGAAGAGGCTTTACTCTGGGATATCGGGAAGAACTGGACAGATGCACCGCACTTAATGCTGAGGGGCAAAGAGTTGCCCACGATCCAGTGGATGGACTCACACTGGTGGGAGCCCCCTGGCTGTTGGTGCTGATGGAACCAATTCTTGGAGACAGACCCAAATTCTACGACACCGGAGACCCTAAGACTGAGTGAAGCTGTTTCTCTGGGAAAATCACCAAGCAACAGAAGGCTCAAGGCAGTGGGGGATGTTCGTTTTTTCTACACGTGCTGCTAAAGCTTCATGGGATTAAATCAAAACCCCTGAGACACGTCTTGGGTTCCACAGGAGGAGGTGGGAGGTACAGAGATCAGCATTTCCCTCCTGCTTCCCAGGGGAGAGGCCAAACCCAGGAGTGCAAGCTGGGGATTCTTACCACACACACTGGCTTGGTTTTTTACCACAAAACCATGACGTGCTCAATGGCCCTCCTGGCTCTGGATACCACTCTGCTAATAACCATGGCTTGTCTTGATAGTCACGAGGCCAAGAGCACAGGATTTAAAAAGAAGAATGAGTATCTGGGGGTGTGGCTCAGTGGCAGAGCATTAGTGTGTAGAAGGTTCTGGTTCCACCCCCAGCCCCACAAGTAAAGAAGAGATACAAAGACAAATAAAAGAAATCCTGGAATCAATCAGAACCAACCTCCAGTCTCCCCTAAACCAAGGTTTATTTTAGGTCATGGCGGCAAGAAAATATTCTGAAGGCCATAAAGAGTCCACTCTTTTCTTACAAGCCCAGATTTACAAATGGTAGCCAGTCAAAAGACAGCTTGTAAGAGTAGAAAACTCCACACGTCTGTATGAGGCAGAAGAAAGGGTGGCAGGAACAATAGCCGACTGTGACCAGGTTTCAGAGCAGGCATTGCCTTGCCCCTCCCAACCCCAACTCCCATACCCTACCTGTGTTCACAGCCTCCTACCCCACCCGGCCTGATTACCCGTGCCAAGAAGGAACATGGCTTTTCTCTGTTCCTAACTGGCAGCCACTGGCTATCTCCTGCCAGGATTCAATGCACTCAGAACCATCTAGTTCTTGCTGAATCCAGTATGTTCAAGATTCTACACAACATATTTCTTCTTTTTCTTTCAAGATAGGATCTGTTTAACTCTGGCTGTCCTGGAACTCACTATGTAGATCAGGCTGGACTCAAACTCACAAAGATCCTCCTGCCTCTGCCTCTCAAATGCTAGGGTTAAAGGCGTGGACCACTACACCTGGCTCACACCATGTTCCTACAGCCTTTTCCCCAGCTGCAGCACTGCCTTGTGCTCACACTTGCCCTTGAAGAGCGTCTCGGATATTACTCTCCAAGGAACAGTTCTAGCCACCCGAGCTGACCTGACATCCCCCTGGTTGGGTACTACCTACTCAGAAGTAAATTCTCCCTTCCCCAGAGCTGCTGACCACCACAGGGCATTCCCGAATCCAATTCCACCACGGCCGGACACTTTCACTAACAACCACTGCAGCGCCTGTTTGAGTGCAGTCTCCGCTCTGGAGCAGCGGGCAAGTATTAGAGGTGTCCTGGCTAAGGGGTCATGACCCGCAGGGCACTAATGACACCGGGTAAACAGGTAGGCTGGTTCTCAGAACAATGCAGCAGGCACCCAGGGTAAGACTACCCGAGACAGAGTCCCTTGGGCTGCCTCCGCTTTCGAATCTGCAAGCCAGGTGAGCAGAGCAGGAAGCCAGCCCAGGGCGGCCGGCGCTGTCTGACCTACCTCGCACACCTACGCTGTGTGGCCCTGGGACTCCCTCACTCCTCCGAGCACTTGCCTGGCACTGTGACTCACACAGAATGGCCAGGAAGAATGGCAGAAGGGCCCATCCTGTTAAGCGTCACTTCCCCTGTGCTGAAGGTCAAAGCGGCATCATAGTCTTCCTGGCTTCTCCTCACCCAGTGTGCCATCCACCCGAGCATTCTGGGAAAATCAACACTCATCATCACAGGAACCTAGAGACCAGGAAACCTGGCCAGAAAGAGTCAGAGCTCCTGGGGACGGAAAGGCAGGCAGGAAGCAGCGAGGGAAGTGAGGAGCCTGAGGAGGAAGAAACAGCAAGGCCAGGTTTTCGGGTTTCAGGCACCTGTACAGTTCTACCAGCCGACAACACCCTGCATTTTGTCTCCCAGCAGCTGACTGCTGATCCAGCCGGTGACACATTCCTGGACTCTGGAGGAGAGCGCTGGGCAGACAGGCCTGGAAGAGCACAGGGAACAGCCCTGGGCTTTTCATTCACGTAGGAAAGGTTGCCCTGACTCCCAGCTCTTAGAACAGATGGTAGGGAGGGGTGAGGGAGAGATATGATTTGTAAAAATAGAAAAAGGAAAAAAACGCAGAAGAGAATAGAGGCCCACTCCATGCACTTGTGCTAGCAGGGAGATGGAGACAGGAGGGTCAGGAGTTCAAAGCCAGCCTGGACCGGCTACAGTGAAACAGAACCACAAATGTGTGTCATCAGGCCTGGCTCGGTCACTGAAGCTCTGTAATAATTTCTGACATCAGGAAACACGAATCCCAAGCTTTATACTTC
Source organism: Microtus oregoni (assembly GCF_018167655.1). NCBI lineage: Eukaryota > Metazoa > Chordata > Mammalia > Rodentia > Cricetidae > Microtus > Microtus oregoni. Next base: position 62,142,188 of record NW_024543061.1, read on the forward strand.
AAATATTGTTTTGGATATTCAGGGCTCCCTAGGAATTTGGTAAGAATTTTAGGTTTTTGTTTGTATCTGAATGATGCTGACTTCTTGAATTTTTCAACACAAGAATGTGGAATGTATTCTCACTTATGTTTATTCTCGTTCAGTAATGTTTTGGAATTTGCTGTATACGGCATTTACTTTCTTGGTTAATTCTCGAGGATTTCATTTCATTCTCTTTTTTCCTAAGATTTATTTATTATTATGTACAGTATTCTGTCTGCATGTATGCCTGCACACCAGATCTCATTACAGATGGTTGTCAGCCACCATGTGGGTGCTAGGAATTGAACTCAGGACCTCTGGAAGAGCAGCCAGTGCTCTTAACCTCTGAGCCATCTCTCCAGCCCCAAGTATTTCGTTCTTTCTGAAACTACTGTAGATGGAACTGCTTTTGTAATTTCTGTAGATCATTCCTGGTAGGACACAGAGATGCAGCTGACCTGGGCAGGCTGACTTTCCTGAGTCCTTCATTAGTTCTCCTGGGATTTGTGGATGGACTCTCTGGGGTTTCCAAAGCATAAGCTACTACCTACCAACAGCTATGATATCATCTTTTCAGTGTGGGCGCCTTTTCTTGCCAAACTGATCTAACTAACTTCTAACATTACACCAACAGAAGCAGTGGGGGTGAGTGGCTGAGCCTGGATCCTGACTTTAGCAGCAAGGGCTTTCGGTCTTCACTAGCGAGCACTGTTTTCTGTGTCTTCTCTAGTGATCGTGGCATGTACTGCCTTCAGTAGTGATCAAGGTGTGTACTGTGTCTTCAGTAGTGAGCAAGGTGTGTACTGTGTCCTCACTAGTGATCAAGGTGTGTACTGTGTCTTCAGTAGTGATCAAGGTGTGTACTGTGTCCTCACTAGTGATCAAGGTGTGTCTTCAGTAGTGAGCAAAATGTGTATTGTGTCTTCAAGAGTAAGCATGGTGTGTACTGTGTCCTCACTAGTGCACATAGCGTGTCCTCACTAGTGGGCACGGTGAGAATGTGTTTCCTGTATCTTCTCTATTATGCATGGTATTTACTGTGAGTTTTTCCATATATGTCTTCTTTGAAGTTGAGGTAGCTTTAGTTAAGTGTTTTAATAGAGACGCCAATTCACACCTATTTGATTCTGAATGTGTTCTATCCCTACGATCTTTTCTGACTTTCCATACTGCTTAGCATCAAATTCACATCCAACGGAACTGTGAAGAAACACGGATCCAGTATTGCCCCCGTGGTGCCCATCCCCCTCTGTGCATCCTGTTCACACTGTTGTAGCCTTCATATGCCCTGCCGTTCTGCAAAAGTCTCGTTAAGCATCTCTCTTAACTAACTGCAAGCTTTCTCAAGGCTGTGACAAGTCTCTGCAGCCACAGCCTGCTCTGTAATGGGAACATGCTGTTGTTATGGAGTTGGTGGGTGGAGGACAGGAGCCAAGAAACCGCGTTCTTGAAGGGATGACCCTATGATAATGCACCTCTCAGAGCCTTCGTGGCCTAGAAGATGGTGAAGAAGAACTGGGGGACATTATAGGGAACACTTTGGGGGCTGGGGACTGTCCTAAAAGGTGTTCCACGAAACCTGAGATCACATGACCTCTGGGTTCCCTTCAAAGTCTCTAATTCTGCAAGAATGGCCTTAACCTCTGTTAGAACTTTCCTAACTTTTTTGTTGCTTCTCTGCCAATAACCTATTTCACTGTGAAAACAAAGAATACTTAAGCAATGGAGAAATGCAGTGAGCCAAACCCAAGCTGACCTCTGTCTGGAGTTCTGCTGTCCAAACACACCAGGCATCCAGAGCTGAAGCAAACACCCGAAACACACAACCACTACCACCACTGTCAGTGATGCCCAGTGTAACCCTCAAAAACAAGCAATCGAGAAGAAACGTCTACAGGCTTTGTGCCTTGCGATTTTCTTATCTGTGAAATGAAAAGAATCCGAGTTTTGAAGAAACTGAGGTAATGAATACAAAATGTTTAATGTACCCGGCACATAGCGAGGTAACAACCAATTGCAGCACCGTTACCAGCTGGCAGTTCTAAGTAAGTGTATCGATCGCCTCTCTCGGTGCTGTGACAAGAAGCGGCCTGCGAAGGGTGAGGTTCATTGTGGCTCATGGTGCAGAGAACACAGTCCGTCAGCAGCAGGTGCAGGGCTCAGCTATGCAGTAAAGCGGTCTCACATCCGGGAAGGGAGGAGACGGACGCTGGAGACCCTCTCCCTGCATTCCCTCTGGACACACTCTAAGATGCCAGTCAGTGTGACGGTCCTGCCCACATCCAGGGTCTCCCTGCCTCCGTTAAACCTCTTAGGAAATACCACATACGGAGGTTTGCCTCCTAAGTGAGTCTAATTTGAGTCAGGCCGACGGTGAAGCTTAATCATCACAGTTAAGTCTCAGCAGAAAACAGTTATTTGCAGTCTGAATGAATGGCTACCCTATATAACCGAGATAGCGTGGGCAGGTTGGGGAGTGAGGCAAAGAGAAGCACTTCAAACTGTCTTTTCTGTCTTTCTCTGCCTCTCTGCTGGTTCCAGGAGGTGCAGTGGTGGCAATGGGAGGGAGGGCTGAGGCACTGACAGCTGTATGAGTTTGGCCATACTTTCATTAGGCAGATACAAGGTCACTTCAGCAATGATAATACTGAATGGTCACTTGCATCAAAGAAGCCCAAGGCTGATGATGAAAATCTTCCATCGCCCTTCCACCTCATTCTTTGAGACAGGGTCTCTCAATCGAACCCAGAACTCCCCAATGAGGCTAGTCCCAACAGGCAGCTTCCTCCAGAGATCTCTTGCATCTGCCTGTCTTCTGATGTTGGATTACGGGCAAGCCACCACCCCACGCAGCACTCATGTGAGCGCTGCTGCACCTTCCCTTCATGGCAAGCAGGTCTTCTCCCCAGCCCGATCGACCGCCTTCATTTTGTTCTTGGTCAACTGTAGCTTCAAGAAGTTTGGGGCTAGAGAGAGCGGCCAGTGGTTCAGAGCACTTGCTGCTCTTGCAGAGGGCCCAGGATGAGCTCCTAGCAGTCACACGGGAGATGACTGACAATCCCCTGTAACTCCAAGTCCAAATTTAACCCCTCTTCTGTTCTCCTGCACCAGGCACACATGATACATATGCACATGTAGGCGCTCACATATATACACGGAATAAAATAAGTAAAGATTCCAAGGGGCAGTCTTGTTTGGGTCAGAACAGCCTAGAACCTACAGCCTTCGTCATTTTGAAAACCACTTGAAAATGCAGCTTTAGAAATGAAAGCTCAGCACAGTGTGTGCTCAGGATCCTCCAGGGGGAAGGCAGACACGTCTGCTAGAAGACAAACGCCTGGCTATCAGGAGACATGCAGTTTCAAGTACTCTGAGAACGGGAATGCAATCCAGGATTCTTCATAACACCGTTTATCTCAGCATCTGCTCTCGAGAAAAGGGGCCTTTTGAAAACGGAAGCCAGAGAAACCGAGTTTCCCAGGAATGCTTCCTCTTGGCTGTCGAAAGCGAGGCAGTAAAAACAGTGCTAACCTGTCTGGATTTTTCCGCAGGCTCTAGCCCCCCACCCCCATTCACTGTAGGAACTCAAGCCTGGCAAGATACGAATTTCCGCCACTTCTACCAACTGCACAGAGCTGAATCACAACAATATCTTCTGGTCCTAACCTGAGAGTGTTGCTCCCTTATAGGCTGAGAGGTGGGAGGGGAAAAGTTGTCACTGAGCAAGGAGGGAGCACAGACAACAGAGAATTCCCAGTGCTTCCTTCTCCACAGGGCCGTTGGCCGTAGGCTCTGTACTATGCATCTGTTCCAGGCACACAGTAGGTACTTCATTAAGTCCTGTGGAATGATGGGCTACCAAGTGGCTCTAAGTACACAGAGGCTGGCAGCTGATGGGGAGACTTCAAGGGCCATCGCGGCCATGCTCCAGCCGTCCAGAGACACAAATACCTCCTAACGACCACCATGGAACTCTCGGAAAAATGCTGGGAACTTGACAGGGACTGACTTAAAATTCTCTCTCTCCTGCAGCCAAGGATTTAGAACCCACTAGAATCTAGGGGTTCTCAGTGTTCTAATCTACCTAGTAAGACCACTATGGAATCTTAAGCCCTACCATGGTCAAGGCTGGGAAGTATCTGAGAAATACTTATTCTGGTAGATGCCCAATGCTCATTCTAACCACCTAAGACAGCTCCATGTAACTGGCAACCCTACCTTATGAAGTAGCCCACCATTACTGAGCCCTGTGAAACTTCTCAAGGATGCGGTTTTTACGCAGAACACCATAGACTCTTCACCCCCCAGTCTAAACTGTACCATTGAAGGGATCCGGATCAAAAGCACTTGCATGGCAGCTATCTGCACATTTTCCTCTGCTCTCTCAACCATTTTTCCTGACGTGGTCTTCAGTTTCTTAACATTCTCAATGTTTGTTTTCCTATGAGCTTATATCATTTATCAGTGGTTATGTCCGCCTCCTCTGCCTCCCCATGATAACGAAGGAGCAAGCCTGTATGTGCTTATCTGAGGCCATGCTCCCCTGAGCGCTTGAGCATCTCACACTGCCTCCTGCATCAATTCCTCCACCCCAGTGGGACCACTCCCATCGATGTAAGCCCTCTTATCCTAAAAACTCAGCCTTGCCCCCATCCCTTTTAGCTCGTTAACTCTAGTCCCGTTACAGCAAAACTCCCGGCTGCCTGGGCTTGCAGTCACAGCTTTCTTCTTCCCAGTCTCTCCTGGACCTACATCCCTGCTACTGCCCAGGAATAGCACAGTGGTTCTGAATGACTTCCACACTATTAAACCCAACAGCCAGATCTCAAGCCTATTTTTCTCCACCCATCACGGTAATCAATATTTGCTATTCATGAAATCACAACTGGGAAGCCAATATTTGAGAGCAGCAATCTATTATATATGTAGAAAACGATTATTTTCTAAAACAGCCAAGTAACTCCGATGTTCCTGCAGATTCTCAATGTGGGTCTAAGAGGGCAGCTGGATTCTCAGTCTGATCTGTGCTGTTGCAACATCACACGTAACAGGCAGCATCGAGACCACTGCACTGGGCGCTCGCCAGAGAGCAGAGGACAAAGGAAGAGGCGCCACCTTAGCATTACCTCACAGACCCTAGGAAAGTCTCAAGGAGACCACTCCAACCTTACACCTTCCTGCTGAGCCCCAGCCCTCTGTCCTCCCTGCCACCTCACAGGCCTTCCTGCTACTCCACACATGGAAGTCTGTGTTTCGCTGCTCTTTTGTTTGAAGATAATCTTACCAGACCCACTCACATTTTCAAATATATATGTGTGTGTGTGTATGGTGCAGGACAACTGTCTATATTCTGTCAATTATGTTTTAAATAAAAGCTGATTGGCCAGCAGTCAGGCAGGAAGTATAGGCGGGACAACCAGACAGGAAGTAGAGGCGGGTCAATGAGAACAAGAGAATTCTGGGAAGGAGGAAGCCCATTCCTCCCCAGTCCTGTCCCAACCACAGAAGAAGGAAGATGTGACCTGCCCCGCTGAAAAAGGTACCGAGCCATGTGGCTAACATATACTAGAATAATGGGCTAATATAAGTTATAAGAGTTAATAAGAAGCCTGAGCTAATGGGAAAATCAATTTATAGTTAATGTAGACCTGTGTGTGATTTCTTTGGGACTTAACAATTGTGGGAACAAGGGCAGGACAGAAAACCCAACAACAAAGTAGGCCCTCATGTTACATGTGTATATGAATATATAATATATATTCAATATATACTGAATATGTAGATATATTTGAATGCATATAAATACATATAAACATTTATTACCTGTTAGTGGCCCAGTACTTCTCTAGGCTCTAGAAATAAAACAGCAATGACAGAGAAATGACTCTCTGCCTCTCAGGGTGTGAACTTCTCATACAGCTGACATGCTACCCAAACAGCCCACTCTCAGTATTGACATCCCCCCACACACTGGGCTGGAGATGTTGCTCAGAGAAAGAGGCAATCACTACCATGTGCGAGGCTGGGACTGTTGCTGCTGCCACGACCACCACCAGATACCACCCTTTCTGTGCCGTTTTCTGTTTTTCTCCAAAGTGCACACTCTGACTTGACATGCTATAAATGCTGCTTGTTTGTTGTTCTGTCGCTCCCAGGCTCCAACGAAGGCCTCGCCATCACGCTTGGAACAGCTTCTGGTCTAAGCAGCAGTACCCAGTGACCATGACTTGAATAACCAAGCTTCCCCAGTCTGGTACCAAAGTGCCAGTCTAGAAACCCATGAGGCCACAAGGCAGGTGCTATGTTGGATGAAAGTGGGTGGCATGTTTGCACCAGGTTGGGAGGCATACACAGAGAACTGGGAATCCCATGAGGAAGAAGGATCCATCCAGCAGGCACCCTTACTGGGCTCACACTGTTCCTGCCCGAAACTTAAGGGGAATGGCTTGGAAGGAGGCAGGAAGGAGAGCAGGGCAGAAGCCAGGAGCTAGGGGCAGCTCTGCTCCAATGGCCAATCACCTCAGAACAATTGTCCCTCTGCAAAGAACCTATTTCCAGGAAGTCATAGTGGTACCAGTGCCGTAAAACACCAGCTGTGCTGGTTTGACAGGAATGGACCCAAAGATTCATGTATTTGAATGCTTGGCCCATGGGGAGTGGCACTATTAGGAGAAATGGGCTCGTTGTGGTTTGCCTTGTCGGAGGAAGTCACCGTCACTGTGGAGGTGGGCTTTGAGGTCTTTCTTATATGCTCAAGCCACACCCAGTGTGGGGCTCTCCTTCTGATGCCTTTGGGTCAAGATGCAGAACTCTCAGCTCCTTCTCCAGCACCATGTCGCCTGTATACCATGCTTCCTGCCATGATGATAATAGACTAAGCCTCTGAAACTGTAATCCAGCCCCAATTAAATGTTCTTCTTTATAAGTGTTGCCATGGTCAGGGTGTCTCTTCATAGCAACAGAAACCCTAAGACAGATCCATAATATTTCTAATTCCAAATTATGCTTAAAATCTGTCAGAAAACCACTATACTGCCACGAGCCAGGGGCATCTGAATGGCACTGTTTATCCATTAAGACGGAAGGTCAAGAGGGTTATCATGAATCTCAAAGTTCAGCTTCCGATTCGACGGGAAATGAGGCAGTTAATACCCGGACCACCGACTTCCACAGTGAAATGGACACAAGACAGAGCAACACCAAATGCTGCAAACTCCCAACAGCGCAGAGGGATGTGGCCACAGCTACACTATCTCTGTTCCCATGTGGGGCCTCGATACAACCAATGGTCCTTCCCTGCCCACCCGCTTTCCACCTGCTCATTTCTCCTGGCCTGGCACCTGGCTCTAGGTCTCGGGTAGCCTGCTCCACCCCCACCTCCACCCCACCCTCCAATGACCTCACTTCTTACACACAAGTATTGTGGTCTTTTCCCTTTCTCTCTGGGGAAGCGGGCTCAGGCTCCCTGCCCTCCAGCCCCCGCCCCACACACCTGCCTCAGAGAAGACAGATAAAGATGTACAGCCCATCCCCTCTGCCTCCTGGGAGTGAGGTTTCATCTCTACCATGTTGCTGCCCAACTTCCTCCCATTAAGAACACTCAAGTAACACGCAACACCCATCTGCTACACATGCCAGCTTCCCGCTCAGCTAACATGGCGGGGTTCCCGTCTCTCTATGCCCCTCTGGGTCTCTGGCCTCCTTTTCCATTACTGGGCCTCCTGAGAGATCAGGCTACCAAATCGGCTGCTGTCACCACTCCTTAACACCGCGCCTCCGAACAACCCTTCTGTGTTCATCTCGTCCCTCTGCAATCTGGCTTCTGTCCCCACCACTCCACTGAGGTTGACAGAAAGGCTCAGTCATTATCTCCCTCGTGCCCTCTCAATGGCTTTTCCTGGAAACTCCCGCCCTTGCTCTGTGAGCCCAGGGCCTCCGGCTTCTCTCCCTATAGCTCCCATTACCCAGAGTCCTCGCTGTCTGTTGTTCTTCATAAGACCAGATGACCTTGAGTTTCATCCTGAAAACCAAATGACTTAAAGTACATCTATGTAGACACCCCACAGGCACCACACAGAAGCCCCAAAGTGAACACCTCTGTTCGCTCAGCCACACACATCTTCCTCACAGAGAAATGCGGCCTCCACCCAGCCACTAGGTGAAGACAGAGTCACCCCAGTCCCTGCTCTTCATCCCATCAACCCGGGACCTTCACTTCATAGTGCCCCTACCCTTTTGTTGGTGGAGTATTCAGGACACTATGTGAATTGTCGGAACGGCACCTTAACCTCCCTCCAACCCAGCACCACGTAACGCCAGAGTGGTCCTTCTTTCCCCGTCTCTGTCCTCCACTGATTCAGGGAACAATCTGGATTCTTAGCAAAGTGCAAAGGCCCGTCAAGTCCCAGCACTAGCCACATGTCCTATGCCTCCAAGTGTACAGTTTTCTTTGGTCACATTTTCTGGGGTACACCTCACCCCCTGTGCAGGCCGTCCTCAGGCCAAGAGTCTTTCTTGCTCACTAGAGACCCCTGCTCAGGAATCAAGGCAGCCTCATTCAGTGTTTCTTCTCCCAGTGGCGGAGGCCGCGCTCCCAACACTCATATCTCTGTGTCTGCCCGTGAACACGGTTCTAGTTAGCAGGCAGGGGTTGTGTCTCCTCTCCCAGTGGTGGAGGCCACGCTCCCAACACTCACATCTCTGTGTCTGCCCGTGAACACGGTTCTAGTTAGCAGGCAGGGGTTGTGTTCCCACTTGCACTTAGTACAGATTTTGTACAAAAGTTGGTTGTTGTAATAGGAGCGGCAGGGCTGTAGCCCCAGCACCCCGGCCGCCTGGCTAGCTTATGCCCTGAAATAACAACACAGAAATTGTATTCTTTTAAACACTGCTTGGCCCATTTCTATCTAGCTTCTTCTAGGCTAATTCTCACATATTAATTTAGCCCATTTCTAATCATCTGTGTAGCACCGCTAGGTGCGCTTATCAGGGAGATTTTAGCCTATGTCCATCCTGGGTCGGAGCTTCATCGCGTGTGCCTCAGAGAGCAGAGCTCTCACGTCCGCCCAGGAGAGGGGAGCATGGCGTCTCTGAGCTCACTTCCTCTTCCTCCCAGCATTCTGTTCTGTTTACTCCTCCCTCCTATGTTTTAACCTATCAGGGCCAAGCAGTTTCTTTATTGCTTAACCAATGAAATCAACAGATTGATATATGACACTCCCACATCAGTTGGTGCTCTCTAGAGTGGTACCAGAGAGGAGGAAAGGGGAAGGAAGGTTTTCTGAGAGACAGTGTCAGAGGTCACAGATTAAGAAAAGCATCTGTATGATGATTAATTTGCTACTAGGGAACAAGGAGACAGGAAGGTGACAGTTGCGTTCCTCAAGGCACCTCTGCATGTCCCCTAGTTATGGGAAGGACCGCTGTTTCCAAGTAACAGTTCGGGACAAGAGCTACACTCTTCAGACACTAGGGCTGGGGTGGGGGAGGGGCTATCCAGATGTTCTATGGGCTTCCTGGCAATGCAGAAAATGAAGCAAGAAAAAGCCAGCACAAGCAAACTTCTGGGAAGCAAGGGCTGGAGAAAACAGAGCTGGCAGGGGCGGGTAGCTCGCAAGAAGCAAGCCCCTGCTCCTCGGCAAGGTCACATGCGTCTTCTGTGACACCCACCGCTTACAAATTCAATGAACCCCAGTTCTAGCTACAACAAAGACCGGGTTCCCAGCCTTCTGCCATCAACGCCCCTTCCCCCGCCACACATATACAAATACATACATACTTTTTTTAATCGTTTGCATAAAGAAAATCTCAATCGTTCTTCCCAAAGCAGAAGTGGAACTGGAGGGCTAACCCGAATCCTAGTCTCCCTTCCAATTAGATGAAAAGTATGATTTAGACACAATTTCACCAGTGAAGCACAAGTTTCCTCTGCTCCAAGTGCTTGTCGGGGTCAACCCTCTCCCACTCTTCTTATTCCTCCCAGAGCTGCTGATCTCACACCCACAAAACACCCCTAGCTTGTTGTGGCCAGGTCTGGAGAAGTGCATGGCTCACAACCTTTCCCTTCCTGCTGGGGACCCTACAAGAGGATGCTCCCCATGCTCTCCAGGATTACACTGAAGGCTAACTCTCCTTTCTTTACCAGAGGATGCTCCCCACCCTCTCCAAGATCACACTGAAGGCTAACTCTCATTTCTTCTCTCTTGAAACTCAGTTGCCGGAAGTTAGCCATCATGAGCTCTTCGAGTCCTAAAATTCCAACCATTCTGGGCTCAAAGCCAGATACCTCTCAAGTCTCCATAGGAGACTCATTTCACTACCACCGAGATTTGCGAGCACAGAACCCTGAAGAGCCAACAGGTTACATTCCGTGTCTACCCTGTCCTAAAATGCCAACACAGATGGCCAGAGGCCCTATTTGGGATGATCCACAACCTGGTTTTCTAAAATTCTAACTTACTGTAGGATTACTACTGGCTCTGGTCCCTAGAGGGCGAACACTCAGGCTTGCCCCATGGACTAAAATCTAAAGTCTAGGAGCACACATGTGTTCTCAGAGGATGTCAGAAGTGTCACTTGTGGCCGTGACACCCCCCCACCGCTGTTGTGGCCTATGCAAATCCTACTTCCAAGAAGTCATCCTCACCACTTCCTCCCATGAGCTCCTGGACAGCATCAACACTGGCACCAAGGACCACAGCTGGAAACACAGTTCAGGCGCGGATTCAACAGGCACCTTCAGCAATACTACTCGCCTGGGAAAAGATGGTGCATTCTGTTCAACTTGATATCCGACCCCACACATGTAAGTCAATGGCATAGGATATTATTGTCAAAGGTCTTAAATAAGGGACCCTGTGTTTCTGGTGACACCTCAGGAAGTCTCAGAGGATATAGTAGCATGGGACCAGGTCCCAGAATCATCACCACAGGCTGACAGAGGAGGAAGCGTACCCCATCAGACTCCCCCACCTCTCCTCAATCTAGTTTCCACCCTGACATCCCACTCTGCAAATCACAAGAGTGTACGGGCCATGATAAGACTTTGCCAGCGAGGGAGCTACGGCTCCTCGGAGAGACCAGGCATTGATGCGCAGTTGCCACTCTCAGCCCTGCAAGCCACTGAGGCATTTGTGTGGTGGCAGGAAAAGCTGTTACTTCAGTTTCAATCGTCTGGATAAACAGTGGGAGAGGGACCAGACACTGGGAACACGTAAGACAACTGAAACCATGCCTACCCACAGGATGGAACATTCCCTCAGACTCTGAGAATACCTGGGATCCATAGAGTGAGAGCTCTGAACAGAGACAGTGGTGAACAGAATCACGGAACGGGACAAACTGCACGCCAGGTAATCAGCCTCTGGGTCCTGCAGCACCTGAGGGCCTTGCTCTGGGCCGCAGGAAAGATCAGAGGACAACTCGCTGGAGTCAGTTCTTCCTGTGTGCATTCCGAGGACTGAACTTGGGTCATCGGGCTTGGCAGCCTTCACCGCCCAGCTATCTTGCCAGCCTGATGCAATCTTCTAAAAAGTTAACTACTGGTTAAAAAAAAAATGTGCTTCTCAGATAAAAAGGAAGAATTCCTTAGTACGGGCCAAGTGTTATGGACCTATAATCCTAGCACTGGGAAGGCTGGGGCAGGACTATTACGAATACGAGGACAGTCCAGGCTATGTCGGGAGACCTCAGCTGGGAAAAAGAAAAACAAACAAACAAAAAACCAGAATCCTGTCCCCTGCCTCCTTTAGTCTTTCTGCACCCCTCCTCCACAATCTGAGTGTTGTACAAATCCCTCCACCACGAGAGGTTTTCAGTATTAGAGCCAAGGTACCAAACATGTGGCCGTCAGTTACGGCCTGAAATGGGCAATGTCCCTTCCTCCCGACAACAGCTGTAGACTTTCTCAGGAGCAATGAAGAGCCATAGGCTGTGAATCCCCAACCCCATAATTTGCTAAATAACTGATCAAAGAAACACAATGAAATTTATGGAGAAAATGCTTTGACCTTTAGCATGAGGCATAGGCATCTGAACTGATGCAGACACACGGCTTCAGGGTCTCACAGATGCACCCACATGGACCCACACGGCTGCAGGGTCTAGACACACCCACACGGCTTCAGAGTCTCACAGATGCACCCACATGGACCCACACGGCTGCAGGGTCTAGACACACCCACACGGCTGCGGGGGCTCAACACATCCACACGGCTGCAGGGTCCCACAGATGCACCCACATGCACTCACACGGCTGTAGGTTCTCACAGATCCTGAAACTGACTTTGGCCCAAGCCCTCAGTCTGATTTTATGTACAAGTATAGGCAAAAGCAACAAGGAAGGGGTGGTGACATTGAAAACCCTGACTGGGCTGACAGCCAACCGCTTAGACATGAGGACCACATGAGGACCAAGTCACGGTGCCTCATCTGTCTGCTGACCTCACTCGAGGAGGCCTGTGCTCCCTCCAGTGTGCACATGAAAAGGTGTTCCCCAGAGGGGCAATGCGACTCCATTATGGTCAACCAAAAGACCACAGTGGGGGCTAGAGAGATGGTTCCATGGTTAAGAATACTGGCTGCTCTTCCAGAGGACCAGGGATGGATTCCTAGCACTCACATGGGCTCAAAGCCCATCTTTAACTCCAGTCATAGGGGATCTGACGCCTTCTTTGGATTTCCATGGACACCAGGCACACATATGGTGCACAGGAATACACTGACAAAAACATCCATATGCATAAAATAAATAAATAAAATTTAAAAGGGGAAGGCAGAACAGGAGGAGGAAAAGGAAGCCTTTGCAGTAATTGCCGCCACTGCCGCCACACACACCACAGTGCAGGGGACAGAGGATTCTGCAGCTGAACATCCCAACTAGGCTCTCCACATCTGCCTTGGACGGCTCTGGTCTCACTCAGGGATGGTAAGGTCTGCCAGAGTCTAGCTACTTCTTGATCCCAGCAACACCATCAGGCCGAGCCAGAGCCCAGGAGCTGCCTCTGCACCGGCACTGAGCACTGTGAGGAGGCAGACACATTCCTACCCGCCCTTCCTCGTGTCCTCCCCTCTCTCCTCGCTGCCTGGCGCCACCTCCTGAACTCTGGCGCAGGCTCCTCAAGGCAGGCTCTTCCTGTGGGTTTGTTCTGCTTGTCTACCTTCTGTAATAAGAAAGATTTAACACAAAGCTATCATTTTAACCATTCTTAGTACGCATCAAAGCCATGCTGCATGTATGACTGTCACCTATTTCCAGAACTTTTTTTCATCATCCCCAACAGAACCTACAGTCCCAAGAAACCATAACTTCTACTCCCCCCATCTCTCTAGCACACAGCAATCTCTATTCTGCCTTCTGCTTCCATCTTTACATGTTTGGCAATTCTAGGTATTTGTCCTTTAAAAATAATACTTATTACTTTTAATTATGAGTGGTTGTGTCTATGAGTGGGTATGTATATATGTGTGCAGGTGCCCGTGGAGGTCAGAGGCATCAGAACCCCCGGAGCTGGAGTTCTAGGTGGTTGTGAGCCACCTGAACTAAGTGCGAGGAACCAAAATCAGGTCCTCTGCAAGATCGGCAGGTACTCTTAACTGATGAGCCGTCTCCCCAAGCCCCGTATTGTCCTTTTATGTCTGGTTCATCTGACTTGGCATGTTTTCTTGCATTCCTTCCCTTTTTGTGGCTGAATATTATTCCACCACGGCAAACACTGCATCCCGCTTATCCATTCATCCAGCCACCAATGAGCGCCTTTTGGTGGTAGCAATGATGAGATTCTGGTTATGATCGTACAAGCAGAAGAGAGGCTAAAGGCATGAAGAGTTATTAGTCACCAGAAGATATCAATCAGATCCATGAGACACTATTACATATCTGTGAAAATGACCAAATTAAAGACTGACAATACCAAGAGCAGGTAAGGAGTGAGGGCAACCAGAACACAGACACGGAGTTCTACTCTGGGAAACTGCTGAGCAGTGGTTCTTGATGCTAACCACACACCCACCTAAAACAGCAATTCCATTCTTGTTGATACAGGCAACAGAGACGAATGTGAGTCAGGAGTGGTGGCACAGGCCTGTAATCCCAGCACTCAGAAGGCCAGCCTGAGGCTACACAGTGAGTAACCAGGCCAGTGGTCACACAATAGAACACTGTCTCAAAAACAAAACAAAAAAATAAGAACAACAGCAAAAATAATCAGAGAATATTGTGCCATGGGGCAGAGAGGGAGAGAAGAAAGGTAGATCCATGCTGGCCAAGAGGCTAGCACGGGATGTTCATATCAACTTGGCTTCTAATACTCCAAAACTGTAAATAACCCAAGTGATCAACAGCAATCCAAATGGTTAGGCACAGTGTAACTATATCATACAACAAGAGTATTGTGTAGAAAAAAAAAAAGATTAACTCTAGCTGTCTTTTGGTATCCACATAGGACCAAACCCACAATACTCGAGGCCCTTCTGTCCCATGGCACAATATTTGCAGATAATCTATGTAAAGCCTCCCAAATGTCTTGTTTATTCAATTATTTATTCATCTATCCACTCATCCATTTGTTCGATTTGAGGCAGGGCCTAACATAGACCAGGCTGGCCACAACCTGGCTGTGTAAATGAGATAAGCCTGAACTTGTCATCCTCCTGCCTCCACTTCCTAAGGCGACACCAGCAAGTTTATATGTTGGCGGGGTTTGAATCCAGAACCACCTGCATGATGGGCAAGCATTTTATCATTGAGCTACATCCTATAACTACACTCCATGTATTTTAAAACAATTCTAGACAACTTATGCACAAGACAATGTTTATATTATGCAAATGGCTACTACAGTGTCTTGTTTAAGGAATAATGACTAAGCCTGCATGTTCAGTACCTTACTGCATTGTTCAGGGACTAAAGACAGCCTATGCAAGTTCAGTACTGAGGCAGAACTCAGGGTACAGAGGGCCCAATGCACTTCCACAGGGAGCAATACAAATGAAGTACACAGACTCACGGCCCACGAGAGAAGACAGACACAGAAGGACCACACTGTATGCTCCATTTATTTAAAGACTAAAAATAAACAAAACCTCACAACTACAAACAGAGCCTTTAATCCCAGCACTTGGGAGACAGAGGTCAGTGTATCTCTGTGAGTTCAAGGCCACCCTGGTCTACAGAGCAAGTTCCAGAATAGTCTCCAAAGATACACAGAGAAATTGTCTCAAAAAAGAAGGAAGGAAGGAAGGGAGGGAGGGAGGGAGGGAGGGAGGGGAGGAAGGAAAAAGAAAACCTACACACGGAAGTCTTGCTCGCTGGCCCGGGCCGAGGCCTCCCATAGACTAAGAACTCCTCTACCCTCCCAACCTCTTCATCAACCCATTCCCCAAATCCTCCCATGGCTATAGAGGGACTGACTCCAGAACCAAGTTCTCCATCTCTAAGATCCACAGGCGTGGCTCCACTGACCTATCCTGCTTACTATGGAAAAGGTGGCAACGTGGTTAGAAGCTTGAGTTCTGTTCCAAGCACCCACACTGGTGCTGATGTTGTCTATAACTCCAGCTGCAGGGGATCCTATCCCTCTTCTGGTTTCCATGGTGCCTGCACTTTCACATGTGTGCACCCACACAAACAAACACACACATGCACATAACTTAAAATGCTTCTTCAAGTCAAGGATCTGCACATGTTCCAGAGCACGCATTATACAACTGCATAAAGGGCGGCACCTTTGTAGCCCAAGCACAACATGTAAGGGAGGGCCAGCAGCATGCGTGAACGGAACCCACACTAGACTCCACAGACTAAGGAAGAACTGACCCAGCACTACTTGGCATCCGATCTGGCAGACAGCTGGGAGCCCAGTGGGGTGCGGCTTCTGACCAGAGCCAGGGGTGTGTGCCTTATAAACAGCAAGTAGGACACAAGCTTCCTGCTGGCCAGCTCTCCACTCCCTGTGCCGTGATCTAGGAGGGCTCCGGCGAGGAGCCAGAGCCACCAAATCCAACGTGGTTAGGGTCCCTCCATGGGCACAATGAGACTGTGAGAGTCTGACTTCAGCATCATATGAAGGACTCACTGGCTTCCTTCTGCAGGGTGACCCAAGCATGTCTGAAGGAGCCAGACAAACACTTCTTTCCATGCTCAAGGCCTTTTCAGTCTGGGGAAGAGTCTGGGAAAGTAGGCTCCCATCTTTGCTTTAAACTAAAGCAATCACGGTCCTCTGCAGCAAAGAGGCCTATCGGCGACAGGCAGCCTACAACGGGAAGTTGCTCTATGCAAGCCACAATTCAAAAGGCACTAAGACAGCAACACACGCTGGCCACCTGAGCCCCTCACACAGGCCAGGTGTGTACACTGAAGATCCTAACACACCATAGCCATCTCCTGTGTCAGATGTGGCCCAGACCCTCAGAAATGGCCCCTGGGCTTCATAAGTCCAGGCGGTGGAGTACTAAAGCCTGGTTTTTTCCGTTTTAATGCCTGCTTGTCCTGGGCCAGCTGGACACAATATCAAAAGCATGGTTTCTAATGCATGGAAAAAACCTGGCCAGCGAAACAAAGAGAGCGGATCCTCCAAGGGAACGGGGAGAGGCTAGCTCCATGAACACGATGGCAGAATAAAAGGCGTGTAAGAGGAAAAAGAAGGCCATCATAAAGACACAGTGAGGGCATAAACCCAAGGATGTATAAGCATGAAACTACAGCAGTCTGAGAAGGGATCAGAATAGGACACCAGACCGAAGGCGGGTGGGAAAGAGGCAGCATATCTGCCAAATGACGAGCATTTCAGAATCTGTGTACAAACTCGCTGCAAGAAAAGCTGTGAGCCCCGCGTCAGAGCACAGGCTGGAGCCAAATGTCCACTGAGAACTATTTAATCAAAGCAGGTGAGCTGTGCACTGCAAGCCAAAGCCTTGTTCACTGCTAAGGCAGCTGACCCTGGGACAGAACAACAGCCTCCTGTCCCTCACCAGAGTGGCAGAGCTGTCAAGATAAGCCCAAAGGACAGGTGCGCAAAGCTGGGAACCCTGTCACCCCCTGGATCACAGTACAGCAGGGGCTTGTTTGGCCCACACGAGGGGACCCCCGTCCCACACGATTCCTGTTTTCATTTTGTGTGCTTGGGGGAAAAAAAGCTGTCCTACAGCACGTTTCTCTAACCTGCCTTCGCCTTGAGACTCCAAGGACTGCACACCAGAGAAACTCCACAACGAGACAGGACAGAGGTGTCAACATCAGCAATGGTGAAAACCAGCTGCAGGAGCGTGGAGCCTGCCAGGGCATCAGCAGGTAATGGCCGGCAAGACCCCAAATCACGGTCTTCAGCACTTCCTCATTCCATTATCCTGGAGAAATGGACCTGAGGCTTGGAAGGGGATCCAATTGGTTAGGAAGGTCCTTAGGAGAGCCCTCAGCTGGGTCCTCTCCAGGAGGGCTCTCCAAGCAAAGACGAAATCACAACATGCTAATAAGAGCTTCAAATGTCATGTTAGACACCAGTGGGCATTGTTTAACACAGAAACAATTCTCAATTTGCAAAAGAATTACCATGTTCTAGCACGCTTTGATTTATGCTAGGGACAGGATCTAAGATCTCTCCCAGGCTAGACTGTGCTCTTCCACTGAGGGACCCTTCCGAACACTGTGGTGCTTTAGGCACGGCAGCGCTGGGGTGCGTCCTTTACTGAGGAGAAGGGGAGTCACAGCGATCAGCTACCTGGTCAGCCTTCACAGTGGGACAGGAAGTCACAATGCTCAGGTATCTGCTCAGCCTTTACAGTGGGACAGGAAGTCACAGCGCTCAGGTATCTGCTCAGCCTTCACAGTGGGACAGGAAGTCGCAGCTGCTCAGCTACCTGGCCAGCCTTCACGATGGGACAGGAAGTTTACTAGAATCATCATAAAAACTGTAGAAACACTCCAGTGAGCAGACCCCAGGCAAATCCGGATCTCTGTGGTGACACGGTCTATGTATCTCCACCCCAACTACCAGGCTTAGAAGAGGAGAAAGGATATGGTGCCTGGGGACTCAGCTCATGCACCCGTAGGTGACCTCCACCAGCATACACGTCACCACCCACTCAGCAAATTTCTACTCCCGCCAAGCAGAAAACAACAGCAACACAGGAGAACTGCCTAACCAACTTGTTGAGCAATAGTCCAAAAAATTCGACAAAACGACATGTATGGTTTGGGTTTGGATGTTTTTGTTCAGGAAGAAGTGAACCAGCTGTACCATCTTGTCTCTTCTGAGGTGAGGCGATACCACAACACATCCAAAGATAGCCCGGTGATTGCATGTTTGCAAGGAAGTGCTACACCCATGTAACCCATGTGGGAGGTGGGAGACCATGCACCGACTCATCATGGCCACCAGGCCAGCTCTGGAACTTCTTCTGCCACGCAAATCAAAGTTGTGGGTTACCCAAGGGAGGGAAATACAGCCCAGTGCCACCAAGGTCAGCCTGAGGGTTAGGGGGGACTTCTGCCCTGCCAACAGGGCCGCCTGTCAGATGAAGTCACATCTTTGACTTGACTGGAGCGGTTGGCTTTGCCAGTTGCCATCTGGAAACGGCAGTTAGGACTGAGTGCTAACTCACGATCATGAAGGGACCATGATCAGGGGTCTCACCAAGTCTGTAGACTCTCACCTCTGAGAACAGAAGAGCTTTGGGGGGCGGCCATGGAGCTCTCTGCTACAGAAAATCCTGAGGAGACCTGGCCCCAATCTGGTTTCCTGAGCAGATTCTGAGAATGAAGATTAGTAACTCGGCAGTACCAAGCCCATGATGAGAACCTGACAAAGGCCCTTGTGAGAGACTAGGGACAGGCCTGCTCTGCAGGTCCCGCAGCACAACTACTCCTGTGCCACAGGGGTCCAGGGACTCAGAGTGAGAGCAGAGCTCCAAGGGACTTCTTCTGCTGAGGACTTTAAATGGGCGGCGAAACCACGTCCTCACTATGCTGCTGAAGTTCTCCTCTGTGGACACTGAAGGGAAAGAACCTCTCAGCACTTACAAGGACCCTATGAAAATGTCCCATGGGGCCTAGTGATGCAGGAAAGACCACAAATTCAAGGCCTGTTCTGGGCAAACTAGAGAGACCCTGTCTCAAAATAAAAAGCAGGAAGGCTGGGGGGGGGGGATGTAACAGCATACAGCAAGTGCTTAACATACACAGGGCCTTCCGTCCAGGCTGGATACCCCTCCTCCATAGAAAAAAGAACACTTCTGCAGCTACTATTTATTTTCCTAAATCAACACTTCTCCCTATCTTTTCTTGGGTCGGGGGTGTGGCCTCTTTCAAAAGGCCTGCCTTCTCTTAAAGCGGGCCACATCAAAGACTCCTAGGGGCAAAGGATGACAGTCTTGAGCTCTCTCTGCATCTGAGGCATGCCTGAGTCTAGGTACAGGCTCTGTGGATAGATCAAGGGAAGGCAGTGGGCTCTGCGCCCACCTTTCCCACCTCAGCAGAGGGAGTCAATTGAAGGGAACAAAAGAGCAAGAGCGCTGCCGCCTGCTTCTGCTTCTCGTGCCTCCCCACAGACAGAACAATGAAGCTGAGCTTTATGCCATGACATCATCAGCCACCAATCACCACAGAAGAGGTGGAGCAGGTTTAGTCTGTGCACAGACAGCGCTTGGCAGTTGTCAAATGGCAAAGGGCTAGTGCAGGTGTAAGGCGGGTGTTTTCTACCCCCGCCTCTGTGTGAAACTAGAAGAAAGCCGAGAAGCAGCAGGGAAGAGCTCGCTAAGGAAAGAGAAAATCAGAAACCTAAAATGCCCTGGGTGTGTGTCCCAGACCACCTGGGAATGTACCTGGTCCCCTCGCCCCACTCCTGACAGTGAAAGCCTTTGTCCCAGGAGGCAGTCAGTGACATCTTTCTCTGTGCTCCTTGCCAGGCAAAGAGCCAGCATTTCAGGGAAGCTGTTGACTGTCGCTGGAGCTCGCGTGTGCAGGTGTGTTTTCAACTGGGGTTCCAAGCACCAAAGGAAGCGGGGAGGACAAGGAAGAGAATGTGGCCGATCCACAGATTTGGTTTCCATTGGAGTATCACAGCCGGAGGTTCTTGGGACTTGGCGATTGATCTGCAGCTTACTTTCCTCCAGAAAATACTGGCAATCTTATGAATGAAGCTGTGTGGCCAAGGTTAGAATATGAAGTGGGGGGAGGAAGCAAAGCCAAGCTGATCCCTCCCCGCCCCTGCCACGGAATATTACTATAAAAATGGAAGCAGCGGGCACAGAGCAACCCACCCTCTGCTCGGCAAAACACTACGCAGTCTGCCAAGCAGACATGCAGCCAGACTCCTGGGTATGAAACAGCAACCTGAATCCGAAGGGAATGAGTTTCAAGACCTAGGCCCACGCTGACCTCCAAAGACCCAGGAGAAAGCCTTGTTTTAGTTCTGCAGTGCTGGTGAATAAACCCCAGGAACATGGAAGCTAGGCAGGTGTTGCACCCTCAGACCCGAGAACTACATCTTTAACTGGCATGGCGTTTGAGCATCTTAAGGGAGGTAGGGGCACCCACAGAGATGGGAGGTGGAGGAGGGCTGGACCAGAACTGGGTTTCCTTGACAGCTACATGGATATCACTGCCTGTGCTGCTTGTGCGCTTAATAAGCTGTGCACCTCTGTGCTCCTAAAGCTTTCTATACACAGCAGATATGAAATGCCATCAAATAAAAATGTCTCATGTACAGTGTCTCTTTTTTTTTTCACAGCAAGACTAGTTGGGTGTGGTGGTCCTGGTACTCAGGATGCTGAGGTAGGAGAATTGAGAGTCTAAGGCCAACCTGAGCTAAATGATGAATTTCCTGTCAGCTTAAGCAAGACTGAGTCAATACAAACAATGATAAAAATTGGATTAATAGGAGCAAAATTAAGACAGTAAGTATGTAGCTGGGTATAGTACATGTTATGATTTTCGTCTCTTTAAGAGATAAGACACACCCACTCTCTCCCCCATTCGCTGAGGCAGGCTGATCTTCAGCTTCCGGCCTGAGCTCGCTCTTTTTCGGTCTTCCTCTCAGAGAGGCAGCTTCGCTTCTGCCTCTCTCCCCACTTCTCCCCCTCTTCTCTCTCTGTCCTCTTCTTCTTCTCCCCCCGCCCCCTGAGTAATAAATATCCAATTCTATTTTGTACAATGTGTCTGTCCACGTGTCTCCCACCCGCTCGCCGCTGGGAACCTGCGCCTTCAGGGGACTCACTGTCGCCTGCCCAGCCACTTGCTGCATGGCTAGGTCTGAGTGGCTCTCCAGGTCAGGGAACCTCACTATGGCCAGGACCAGCCTGCCCCATCGCAAGCCATTTAGGACCCGCAGGCAAAAAAAAAAAAAAAAAAAAAAAATCATAATAGTACATGGCTTTAATTCCAGCATTTGGGAGACAGAGGAAGGCAGGTCTCAGAGTTTGAGACCAGCCTAGTCTATGTTGCAAGATCCAGGCCAACCAGGGCTACATAACTGAGAGCCTGTCTATAAAAAAAAAAAGTCAGGAACAATAAATACACAATCTAACATTCACTCCGGGCTAGACAGAGGTGACACTCTCAGGGCTGACGGCTGTGGACTGTAATTCTCCACACCTCCCAGGAGAGACCTGCCTCCGTCATACTCCTGACTCTGCAGTTATCTTCCTGCAGGGGAGGCCCCTTCCCGGCCCCACTGAACCAGCGATGCAGCTAGACTGCAGCAGAGCTCCTGCAGGAAACCATGCAAGACCTGAGCTTGCTTTGCCCCACCCACCCATGCGCACGGACCGCTGAAGAAAGGGACACCTCGGGCTCCGGGCTCTGAGCCCAAGCTGAAGTTCACTGACAGGCAGGACCAACACCTGCTGTGAGCTCTGATCCTTAACCCCCTGGGGCCCTGTGAGAAAAACAAGTTCCCCCAAAGGGAAGACAGAGCGCACCTACCACCATTCTTACTGACCCCCAGGATTCTCCCAAATAAAACAGCAGCCCAGTCTCACAGAGAACTGGCACCTGTCCCCAAGACAGGGTCCTGAGACTGAAGTCTCCTCCACACCAGCCTGGTGACAGCAGCAGGAGCCCTCCACCCACCAGGAATGCATCCACCTAGCCCACCACATCAAAGACCACAAACAAGGCAATATTTCTGCCCAGAGATGGGAGAAAGAAGGGATGGGAGCATAGGGAGGCTATATTTAGCGAGCGGGCTGAGATAAAAGGAATGGGATGAGTCAAAGGAATGGGATGAGTCACTCAAGCTACGCACAGCTCCAGAGCTTAGCCAGTGCTCAGCATGCGGGTTGGCCCTCAGAAGCCAGGGCAGGGACGAGCAGAGCCGAAGAGCAGAACAGTCTCAGGCTGTGGGCAGGCAGATGTGCAGAGGAACACAAAGGCAGTTGTGGAAGTTAGGGCAGAAAACGGGTATCATTTGGAGGCTGAGGAGGTGCAAATCCCCTAAAACAGGTGTCATCAAGAGATGCTCAGAAGGCACAGAAAGGGCTCTTGCCACGTTAGCCCAGGCAGGGCTACTTGCCTTGCTTCAAGCCTGGAAAGGCAGTGAAGCTTTGATTTTCCTTAGATCAGTGGGGAAAAAAATCAAACCCTACCCTTAAAGGAAAACTCGAGAACAGGTAGCTAGCACGCCAAGACCTTTCTAGAACAGCCAGCACAGCATAGCCCCCATCCTATGTTCTGTAGCGCATGGTCCCTGTGTAGACCTGTGACCCAGGCATGTCCCCATCCTATGTTCTGTAGCACATGGCCTCCTGCATAGACCCGTGACCTAGGCATGCCCTCCTATACTATGTTCTATAGCACATGGCCCCCGTGTAGACCCATGACCTAGGCATGTCCTCCTATACTATGTTCTATAGCACATGGCCCCCGTGTAGACCCGTGACCTAGGCATGCCCTCCTATACTATGTTCTATAGCACATGGCCCCCGTGTAGACCCATGACCTAGGCATGCCCTCCTATACTATGTTCTATAGCACACGGCCCCCTGCGTAGACCTGTGACCCAGGCTGCCCACTCACTGCCCAAAACACAGCCCAGGAAAATGCCTTCACTTGACCCTACAAGGCCCCCGCGGGCTGTAAGTGGATGTGTGGAAGGCTTCTGAAGTGCCACACACATGCAGACCCACACACTGCAGGCACATGTGCGAACAAGCAACAGGGGCATCATGAGCACCTGCACCCCCCGACGACTGGGTAGCACACACCCAGAGGGCGCAGACATGATACATGGGGCGTACAGTACAAGCTTACACTCAGGGTGACAGCGGTATTTATTTAACAAGAACTCCCAAACACCACACACAGAGCTCAGCCATCATGGGAGGTACACGTCTGGTCTGAGGGAGCAGTCCCAGGTTCTCACAGCTGCCTATTTTTAGCCTCTGGTTTTTCCTGCCTTCTTCCCCAGGGAAGGCCCCTCCCTCTGCGCTCTGGTCCACTGCTCACCAGCAGGATCCTGAACAGGAAGGTGGGGCTGCAAGAGCCTCAGCATCGCCTTCCCGCACCTCACACTTCAGAGCACAGACTGAGAAGCCAGACCAAAGGGAGGGGGAAGAAACATTCTAATTTCTCCAGGCAGGGCAATTTCTCAACGTGGCTGTAGGAAGTAGTGTGCGAAATGCCTGCTGTCCATCAGGGCTCAGAGCTTGTGATCTGGCCAGCCCCCGCTATTGCCCATGCCTGATACGGTAGCATGCACTTTAAAGGTGACATTCTGTCCATCAAGACAGCAGTCACTCACCAGCCAGCATGGTGTAATTCCAGCTATGTAACAGGGGCGCTACTTCCTAAGGCCCAGTTCCCTGAGGAGGGAGGAAGCTCGGTGCTGTCTTGAGCTAGACAAGTGTTCTCAACCTGTGCTCTGCGCCCCCTCTGCGGGTGGACTGGCCTTTTCACAGGGGGCGTATCAGATATCCTGCATAGCAGATGTTCACATGATTCATAACAGTATCAGAATTACAGTTATGAGGTTATGGTTGGGGTCACCACAGCGTGAAGGACTGCAGCATTAGGAAGGCTGAGGAACTCCGCTCTAGACTCTGAACATATAGGGCTCCTTCTGCTGAAGCTCGCAGTTTTACACACGTGCAGCTGTCATGAACTCACACGCCACAGTAGACTGCAGTGAGTCTGTGCATCCCAGCTGTGACAGGGTGACCTGTCACGCTGAAACCTGGAAGTATAGGCACCTTGATACCCGGAAGAGAATTAGAAGATTTTAACGCAACCTGACAAGGTTTAGACACAGTGAAGATGAATCCCGACTGGGAGGTGGTGGAGCACGCCTTTAATCCCAGCATTTGGGAGGCAGGTGGATCTAAGTGAGTTTGAGGCCAGCCTGGTCTACAAAGTGAGTTACAGGACAGTCAGGACTACACAGAGAAAACTTATCTTGAAAAATAAAAACAAACAAACAAACAAACAAAAACAAAAAGCAAAAAGATGGATCCCATGTAAAAAAAATGTGGAATTTTTTTTAAAACCTAGAATAAAGGAAATGAAATGATAGTCAGTTAGTTACTATAACAATTTTTTGTCTTTAATCACCATGTGACACATGAGAGTTCACCCGCATACACCATGTCTTCTGCCCACGAGAGAGTTCACCCGCATACACCACGTCTTCTGCCCATGAGAGAGTTTACCTGCATACACCACGTCTTCTGCCCACGAGAGAGTTCACCCGCATACACCACGTCTTCTGCCCACGAGAGAGTTCACCCACATACACCACATCTTCTGCCACACCATTGCTCTGAAGTCATCAACTCTCCATTCCTGCTTCTCTGGCTATACTAGCTGGACACACAGGAACCACAGACCTCCAGGACGGCCAATACCAGCCCATCCTCCTCCAGGACGGCCAATACCAGCCCATCCTCCTCCAGGGTGGCCAATGCCAGCCCACCCTCCTTCAGGACGGCCAATGCCAGCCCATCCTCCTCCAGGACGGCCAATGCCAGCCCATCCTCCTCCAGGACGGCCAATGCCAGCCCATCCTCCTCCAGGACGGCCAATGCCAGCCCATACTCCTCCAGGACGGCCAATGCCAGCCCATCCTCCTCCAGGACGGCCAATGCCAGCCCATCCTCCTCCAGGACGGCCAATGCCAGCCCATCCTCCTCCAGGACGGCCAATACCAGCCCATCCTCCTCCTTCACTTGCCACTGGGCAGAAACTCAGATATAATTTGGAAATAATTCCCTTCGTTCCTAGCCTGTTCTGGTGTCCGGCACCTAAGAACAACAGCACCACTTCTGTGCCGGCTCTCAGAGGCGAGGCAGGGAGAGAGGGAGGGGAAGAGGGAGGGGAAAGAGGGAGGGGCAGGGGGGAGGGAGGCCTGGTCAAAACATGAGTGGGGATGGGGCTTGGCAAGGTAGGTAGCTTCTCCCTCAGCCACACTTCAGCCCTCCCAGCTCTTCACCCAGCAGCCAGACTGCATTTACTACTAATTCCCAGACTAAGCTCCTCCCCAAGATGTGTGATTGCACAAGTCCCGGGACCCTGCTCCTCTGAGTCTATGACCCATCCTGGAAACTATGAGACAATCCAAGGAGAGAGATGTAGCATGACCTCAGAGGCTGCCTCTGTTTTGTTCCCTTTATAAAACAGAAGGCATCACAAAGATTAACGAGGGTCTGGCTGAGGAATGGCCAAGCACATGAATATATTTATCAGCTACCACTCACAGAGTTCTTACATGCCAAACACCGCTGCATGCTCTACCTGCATTAGCTCACTTCTGTCTTCAGAAAAACGCCCTAAATACAGGGCTACCTCACTTTGAAGGCCAGGAAATTAAATTGCAGTTCAGAGAAGACCATTAACTCCCAGGGTCAAGATGCACTGGAGACTCACGGGTTGGGTCAGCCTAGTACCTACGCCCCTTCCCACACAGCCCTGCTCGGTAAATTCAAATGTACCATGAATGCTTCTCTGTTTCTAATGAGTACGCATTATCTGCCATTCAAGGCCTCCTAAGAGTCTACAGATTTTTAAAATAAACAGTGATTACTAATCTGCAGGTATTCATTGGTGCCTGCTCTGTACCAAGACTGCCCTGGATGCAGGCACGCAAGCGAGAGCAATCTATGTACGAAGAAGAAATTGAAGAAACTACATTTAACGCAATACAAAAGGTGGGGAGTGAGTAGAGCCCAAGACCAATGCGCAGGCCACGCTGCTGGACACTCACTAGTGTGCCCTGCGGTTCCAGAGGTCCCAGAGGATGATGCAATGCTGTGTTCTAACAAGCTGTGGGCAATGCTGCTGCCACCGCCTGACAAGGGGCTCAAACTGCTACCTAAGAGGTCCGGAACAGGCAAAGGCGAGAGGTGAAGGGGGAAGTGAGGAGAACCGAGCAGAACATAGAGAAGTATGGGTGGGGTGTCCCTGGGAGGCAAGGAGAAAGAGAAGATAGCTTGGGAACAGGAAGCACAATGCCCATCATTCAGGGCATGGGAACCAAGGGCATGGGGGCGGGGATGGGGAAAGGCGCAAATGTACCTCTTGTCACATTGCTTACATTGCTTATTAGAGTTTGGATCTTGGGTGCGCTGAAGGCTTATTCACCACCAGCCTGAGGCACTATTAGGCAGTGGTGGAATCTGTGGGCGGTAGGACCTGTTGGAATAAGTTAGGATTGAAGGCTCGTCCTTGGAGGGGATATTGGAACCTTCCCATCCCTGCTTCCCAGGCACCATGAGGAGGGCAGACTTCTCCCACGAGGCAGTCCCTACATGGTGTGGGGTGCCCCAGGCCAAAGTAACAGTGAGTGTCTTAAAGAGGAACATTAGACTGCTCCACTACCCAGTAACACAGAGGCTTAAAGCCAAGGACTCCACAGACACTCAGCCATAAGTCAGATTGTTCTGTGAGTTATCTGCCCTTAACCCTCACTGCCCACAATGGACAGAAAAGGAAACCCCATCGTCGGCTCCACCCTGTGTCAAGTCTTCCAGGAGAAAGGCCAGAACAGCGGCCTTGCCACCTAGTGATGCTCTCAGCTTCCCGGCTGGGCCACTTCCTTCACCACCTCCGACGGTGGCACTACCCTTCTTCAGCTAGTTCCTCGGCGACAGAAACAAGTCAGACCACCTCAGCCAGCCCGCGGCGTGCAGTGTGTAAAGCAGCAAGGTGGCATGGTGACAGAGGGTGACAGAGCACCGCACTCGAATCACAGACAGAGCTGAGGCGGAGGTACTGTCGCTGAAAGGGCCTGCTTGCTCCAAACCGGCTGCACATCTGAACTGGGAAGAGAGGTGAGCAATGGGAGGGGCTCAGCAAACTGCAGAACACGGGGAACACAGGCGACATACAGCAACCCTTCCCCAAGGGCCCCAGATGAGGGTCCGTGACTTCCTCTCACGGCATACAGACCTGACACTTAACTAACACCTCAGCAGAGAAAGCTACCCACTTGTCCAAGGCCCACCTCAAATCCGCCAGAGGAAAGAAACAATTGCTAGAGGTTGTCATAAAGTCAAACGTTTCTCTGTTATCGTATAGTTAAGACAGCTATAGTAATTCACTTCTAGAAAGTTCAACAGTAACAGTTCCTAAGGATGCTTTGCAAGAGTCAAAAAACTAGTACTGAAGAGTTAGGTGACATGCCATCCCAAGGGAGAGCCAACCGGAAGGCTCACAGACCCCACAATCCTGCATATATCCTGTGCTGGGGCTGGAGCCACTCTCCTTTCCATAAAGGCACAGAACTAGACTCGCTGAGGTTCAACCTTTCATAGGAGCCAATCCCTCCAACCTAGAATTAGCTGTTCCAAGTGGGGAGATGCCCCGGTCTCCCTGCAGTGCCTTCTCTCCGCCAGACGCTTCCCACGCTGTCCTTTCCTTTAAGACTCACAGAGCAAGCCTCCCCACACACACCTATTAGCGCTGCGCCAGGGGCTGTCATGTGAAGTCCCCTCTGCCACCCCTGAAACTGGCAGTCACTGGAAGAATAGAGAGGTGGATTAGAGGCCGGGTGAGATGCTACATGCTTGTAATACCTGGAATGCTACATACTTGCTACCTGGATGCTACATACTTGTAACACCTGGAAATGTTGAGGCAGGTGGATCACCAGTTTCAGGCCAGCATAGACTGTCACAAAAACCAAAGTTAGAGAAACTTGGTTTCTCCACCCTTAGGAAGGAGTTTAATGCCACAGCCACAGGATGGATTACCGAGAACAAACTGGGTTGGGCTGGCTTCCTCTGACTGGTATCTCCTGCCAGCTTGCCCTTCTGCCACATGATACAACAACAAGAAGGCCCTGACTGGGTACCAAACTTTGGGACTTCCTGACCTCCAGAACTGTGCCAGTGTGCGGTATTTAGTTATAGCAGAAAACAAACTAAGACACAAGACAAACATCCTCAAATTTGCTGCTCCACGCCATTCCAGACGGCTCAAGCCTGCTGCACTTCTGCCCTTGGGGCTGAACTAGCCCAACCTGGGGACGGTTTGAGGGAAGGGAAGGAAAAAGGGAAAATGAAGAGAGAAGAATAAACCACAACGATGCCCACCAATCAACGGATATCATGTCACAACAGCTACTGAAGTTTCTGTGGTTTGTTGCAACATTATAGAAAAATCTGTCCACAAGTTGGGCAGCCCAGTGGAGAGCGAGGGAGAGCCAGCTGATAAGCAAGAGATGACTCTGAGGTACTGGGGAGAGCATGGGCCTCTCGACACGAGACTTAAGGGGGTTTTCAACCTGCTTTCTTGAGGGCAGAAGACGAACGACAATCTGTGGGCCAGAGAGATGGATCAGTGGTCAAGAGCACTTCCTGAGGACCCAGGTTCAGTTCGCAGCACCCATACATGGTAGCCCATAACTTCAGTTCCAGAAGATCCAAAACTCTCCTCTGGCGTCTGCAGGTACTGCACACACATAGTACACAGACACGCATGCTGGCACATAAAACAAAAAGTAAACAAACAAAAGCCGAAAACCTCAGGGGAAGGGAGTAACACGTGAAAAATCTGGGCCAGTGCCTGACACACAGCTAGAGATGACAACAATGACAATTCCTGCCAGTCCCCAACATCAGAACACTAGTGGCAACATCAAACCCAGAGCTCTCATTCAACAGGCCTCGACCACAGGATGGCAGGAAGTACTCTTCTGGCCCATCCCTTCCTCTGTCCGAGAGTCAAAGGAAAGGACCAGTCTCCAGGCACTGACTGATCCCAACACCAACAAAAACACATTGCTGACCTTGTCTTCAGTCCACAAGGCCCAGGCCCAGCTCCAAATAAAAAGCACCAGCAAGTGAACTTGCCAAACAAGTCCAAAAACAGTTCATGACAAGCCCTGGGCCCCCCATCTCAAAAGACAAACCTAGGGTGCTGGGGTGGCCAAGAGACCCTGTCCCTCGATGGCTGGTCAACAACCACACCCCCACAGGACAGCGTGGGGCATGGGAGCCATCCTGATGTTCTCTGGAACAAGTGGGCATGGGCAGAGACCCCTAAGGAAGCAGAGAAAGACAGTGATATTTATATCAACTGTGGGATTAGAAAAATGTGATAGAAGAATCTGGTAGGGGGAGAAGAAAGAGTCTCCTTTGCTAGGATGCGAGCTCCGTAGGGTAGGAATTTTTGCCTGCTTTGCTTATTGCTGTTATCTTTAGCTCTTGAAACTGTGCCTGGAACACTTGATTAAATGAAAAAAAAAAAAAGAGAGAGAGAGAGAAAAAAAAATCCCATATGATTAAAAGCCAAAAGCTTTGAGTCAAAGAGAATTGGATTCAGATCTTTCTCTGCAGCTATGAGGAAGCTGAGTGACTATAATAAACCACTCAGCCTCTCTGGTTCTTCTCGGGATAAATGGCAGTGATTTAATCCTCACAGAATGTCCAGCACTTGGTAATCTCTGAGAAATGAACACTATGGGCTACCAGCTTTCCCCTATCAGTGCGCTCAGATTCTGCCTAACTCGGGGTAGGAAAGTGGCCACAATGAAGAACCGAAAGGCTGCCTGGAGCAGCTGCCACTAGCTAGTCTAGCCCACCCCTATCCACCCACCACGCTGTCAAACACCAGCCCAACCTCCTCTCCTCCTGAGGAAACCGAAGCCTAGGGACAGTCAGGGAGTCCCGGTTCCCACTAAGAACCGGCACTCACCTACACTCCTGCCCACACCCCAGCTTCTCACCTAGCTCACCCTAGCATGATATAAGTCTCAAGATGGGTGCTCTTTCAGGACACTCCAGGGCAATGAACCTGAAGGCAACCCAGAACCCCAAGCTTCTCTTGACAGGTCTATTTCTCTGCCCCTCAATGTGTTGAGGCAGGAAGTGGACTTAGATGTTAGGCTTGCAAGCCCCAGGCTAAGGTCACAGAAGGTTTGCAATGGGGACTGGTGAGGTCGCTGGCTCCCTCACTGAGTAAGTGCAGAACCCATGCTTCTCAAGACCCAGCATCGAGGGAGAAGAATAATTTCAGTTTTAGTCATAAATCTGTATTTTAGGTCATTAAATGGTATTTGGAAACAACTTGTGGGCAGGAAGAGGGGCTCCGAGGTGATTTTAATAGTACCTGATCTGGTGGCATAAAGTTTTGAAAATGGCCCCCAGAGGGAATGGCTCTATTAGGAGGAAGACCTTGTTGGAAGAGGAAGTGTGTCACTGTGGAGGCAGGGTTTTGAGGTCTCATATGAAGGTCTCAACACTTCCTGTTGCCTATGGGTCAAGATGTAAGAACTCACAGCTCCTTTTCTAGCAACATGTCTGCCAGCAAGCTGCCATGCTTTTCACCATGACATTAACAGACTAAACTGCCAAACTGTAAGTGAGCCACCCTGGTGAAATGTCTTCCTATCTAAGAGTTGCCATGGTCATCATGGTGTCTCTTCACAGCAGTAGATACCCTGACTAAGACAGAAGTTGGTACCAGGCCTGTGTATAGCTGTGATAGGCCTGACCATGGTTTTGTTTGGACTTTGGTACTTTGGGCTGGGAAAACAGTAGACTGTCTTAAGTACTGTTTAATGGGCCATACCAGCAGGAGCATGGAAGACAATGGAGCTGAGAATGATTTGAGCTACTGGGAGCTGGTTCAAGAGGTTTCAGAGGAGAAGGACTTTCAAATGTTGCCTAGAGATTCTTCTTGTGTTATTTTGGTGAAGAAAGTGGCTGCTTTCTGCTCTTGTCTGAAGAGTCTACCTGAGCCTACAGTGAAGAATTTTGGATCAATTCTGTTGGCAAGGCAATCTCAAAACAGCCGAGTATTGACTCTGCTGTGTGGTTATTACTGGTCACTCTTATACAGATTTATAATGAAAAGGAGAAGGAAAATGCAAAATCTGAGGAGAAAAGGAGCACCAGGAAGTGGAATAGAGCTGAAGATAAACAGATTAAGAAATGAAATAAAGGGAGTGATGGCCTCAGGGCAAGATCCATCCAGTTAAGTTTCCAATTTGTGAAAAAGAATTAAAAGCTTAGAGCTGGGTGTGATTAAAAGCTTAGAGCTGGGTGGGAAGGCAAGCTTTGAGGGTTCATATATGCTCAAGCCACTCCCAGTGATAAAGACCACTTCCTGTTGCCTGCTCCTTTTCCAGCACCACCTCTGCCTGCATGTTGCCTTGCTTCCTACCATAATAATGAACCAAACCTCTCAAACTATAAGCAAGCCGCCCCAATGAAATGTTTTCCTTTGTAAGAGTTGCCGAGGTCATGGTGACTCTTCACAGGAACAGAAACCCTAACCAAGACACCTGTTCTCACAGATCACAGTGCAGTTGTAGAAGTGGCACAGAGGGACACTGTCACTGCTGGCCAGGGAGACCTCACCTATAGCTTCCAACTGACCTTTGCAAGGAAGAAGGACAAAGGAGAGGGGTAAGGCCATTCAGACTCAGTGGGTCTGCATGCACCTCTCCAGGTCCCCAGGACACAGGGAAGAACTGGATTGCCCCAGGGCAGGGCAAGGACACAGTCCAACACTTCAGCCCCAGTGAGGAAACAGGCACTACTGGAGAACTCCAGCTCAGCACCTTGCTCAGTTACAAAATGGCTTTTCCCAGGCTTCCCTGAGTCTAGCGTGACTGTTCCACAGATGCTGGCTCTGAGAAGGAAGATGGATGTGCCTTCCAGAAAGATCCTTTACAGGTGTGGACCACGCACATCTCCCAGAGAAAGCTGTCTTTCCTGTGTTTCCTGCTGTGGTTAGGACCTGTGACACTGTAGCTCTTGTGCTGTAGGCAGAGGCATCGGGGGTAACTGAGGCTAGACAAGCCCAAGAGCTTGCTTGGTGTCTCCATGGTGCTACTAGAGACTTTACAGAGGACGACCCCAGCCAGTGCACCTGCTCTGTCTTACCCAGCAGACTCCGTCGCATTACTGGCAGGGCAGGAAGCTCTCACCTGATGCTAAGATGGTACCAAAGCCACTTCTTGGGTTCTAGGCTTCCAGAAACATGAACCAAAATTAAAACAACAACAACAAAAATTTGGGGGGGAGGGGGTCCTCATGTAGCCTTGATCCTGCTATGTAGCAGAAGGTAACGCTGAATTCCTGATTCTCAACTGTGTACTGCCACAAGCAGGTCTCAGCTTCTACTCCTTGCAAACTACAGAAAATGGACTAAGATATCTGTTTCCCTGGGAGGCAGAAATAAGACAGCTGGAGATGCAGCGGCCACACCTGACCAGAAGGTAAGGTAACCCGACACTTCTGGTGCCAAAGCATCCAGATGAGGGATACTCAGTCTGCAGAGCAGTGCAGGTGCTGCCAGCTGCTCACCTCCTGTGCAACCGACCTCCTGCAGAAAAGGCCGGCAGGGAAGCTTCTCCAGCCTAGGGTTCCTGACCTCAGCAGCTGAGTGAGACTCCATCCAGACTCCATACTGTCTCGGGCCCTGTGGTCCATACATTGTTCCTTAAAAGGCAATGCTCTCAAAGACCAAGCTGAACTCATTTCTAGGAGAGACAATGACAGTAATAACTGGAGCTATTATACCAGAAAGAAAAAAAACGCTGAGCCCCAGCCTGGCTGGCTTCCTTTCCAATGAGTCTCAGCCCCTCGGCCTCACCCACATTCTGCTGACGCTGGAACACATTCCCTTCTTTAATGAGAAATGGAGGGGAACTCTGGTCAAACAATGGTGGAGTGGGACACGGCACAAGCACACTGCAGTGAGCAGGCAGGACTGACCCCAAGGTGGGCACATGAGGGACACGTGCCCGAGGCCGCTGTCTGCTAGTGGAAGAGGGCAGCAAAGGATTGGCGAGGTCAAGGCAGGGGCACGGCTGTGTGACAGCAAGGCCCTGAGTTCATCCCACCACCTTATCAGCACTCAGGGAGGACAGGCTAAGGAAATACACACCCTCAACTGTGTGTGAACAGGATCCTTCCGGAACAGAAAACTAAAGATAAATAAAAGGGAGAGAAAACCTAAAGTGAGGAGAGTTCTCAGATGTAACAGGCCCTCGGGGCTAGGCCCAGAGCTAGCCTAGGAAGCTGCCGCCTCCCATTTTTCCTCTCTTCTCTCCCGGAGAAGCAGCAGGGCTACAGGAGCAGTGAGCAGATGCTTGAGGTTCAGATGTGTGTTCTGAAGGGGACATCCCAGCAGGACTGGCCTCTTCAGTCCCTTCCTGCCTGCTGCTGCAGTCTATGCCTCCCACAGGTTCTCCATCTCAACACTGCTCATCGTCACCAGGTGATGAGTGTGTGTATGTGTGTGTGTGTGCACGTGTGTCTGTGTGTGCGTGCGCGCACGCACAGAGCCTAGGATATGATCAACACAGACTGGACAAAAGAAGCCAACAGGGGTAGGTAAATGGTTCAGCAGTAAAGAGTGTTTGCTACACAAGCATGAGGTTGTAAGTTCAAATCTCTAGCACCTGCAGTAAAAGCTAGGCATGGCCAAACACATCCAGCAACCCCAACACTAGGCGGGGGGGGTGGGGGGAGATTGCGAAAGACCCTGGCTCGAGAGACTAAGGCAGAGTGGACGAACAAAGCATCCTATGTTTCCCTCTGGCCTCCAAACACCTACACACGTGTGCACACATCATATAACACATGCAAAAGGATTCAACAAACGTTTGCTGTGCACCCCCTAAGTGTTAGGTGCTAGGGGCAAAACAGTGGGTGCCCTGTCCCCCAGAGCTTTGGCCCTCAGAAACTGAGAAGCAGATAAGTACATTCAGGACCTAGCAAGAAGTGCGCGCGCGCACACACACACACACACACACACACACACACACACACACACGCTGTGGTGGAGGTCCAAGCAAGGGTAGAAAGAAAAGTCGGGACGCAGAGGAAGGAAGAAGCAAGCTATGAGGCTACCAGAACAAGGGACACTGTGCACCCCACAGGTAATGGGGCTGACGAGAAGGGCAGCGGGACTGGGAGGGCTCAGAACAGAGACAGCAGAAAGCAGCTTTGGGGGCAGGTGGATCAGAGCTCTGGCCAAACCCAGGGGCTTAACTGCTTGAAGAAGCCAAGGCGAGAAGAGCCTGGGGGTGGAGCAGACGGGACAGGAGAGGGGGTAATACTAGGTGACAGGCACAGCCCTGACAGCCTTGGCGTGGGAATGTACCTGAGAAAGGAAGGTCCAAACCAAGTGCACACAAAGCATCTCTCCCTACAGGGGCCAGAGAGAGGTGAGAAGGGCTGGCCAGCCCTGGCACTCCCAGGATGTGGGCGAGTAGGTCAGTCCCGGGTAAGCAGGACAGCTGTCCCTGGCAGAGGTCCTTCTCCACATGGGACAGGCCTAGCCAGCCTCCCACTCACTTTGTTCCCTGTCTCCCCACATGGTTGCTAACTCCAAATCCATTCCTCACATGCTCTAACCACAACAGCTAGCCAGACATGGGAGCCCACATCTTTAATCTTAGCACTAGGGGGACAGAGGCAAGCAGATTTCTGAGTTTGAGGCCAGCCTGGTCTACAGAGTGAGTTTCAGATCAGCCAGTGCTACATAGAGAGAGCCTGTCTCAACTCCCCACCCCCACAAGCCTATCCCAACCCCCAACTACCAGACAGATGAACAGAGTTCTAAAACCGAATGTCCATTCCTGCAAGCCCTCGGAGCACCTGGATGCCCCTGAAGGAGGCAAGCATGCCTCCACATACCAGGAGGTGACCCCCAACTCAGGAGCAGAGGACAGGGAGAAGCAAAGAAGCCAGGGCTGGGCCCTAGGCACACTCAGTTTTGCCACCTCTGAATCAGTGGCTCGATGCAGTACCACCCTGCTGCTCCCACACCTTGTCAGTCCCCACTCTCCCCCACTGGTTCCAAAGGGAACCAGCATCACTGGTCAGTCACGAAGATGCAGTACTCAGATCCACACAACCCGTTCATGAACATTCCAACTGAGATAGACTAGAAGACCTACGGGAACATGAACTCGAAATGAGGCAGAAGCGGAAGTCCTTCCCCACGGATGAACTCTTCAGCCACTGACTAGAGGAGTGGCAGGTCTATCAGCCAAGTGTCTGCCTCTGCTCTATGCTCACTATTATAAAATGGCCTAAAGCAACACACACAGAGGAAGGCACCGCTCCCACCAAGGAGAGCATCAACCTCAGTCTGTGGCACACCGGCAGCATCCTTCTTCTAGGCGCTGCGTCAGTGGTGTGCCAAGCCAATGAGTCAGGACCCCGAGGTCAGGACAGAACAGGTCACACTCAGGCAAAGGACAGGGAAGTGGTTCCCACAGAACCAGGGAGGACAGTGGCCATCACAGCAGCGTGGCTAGAGCCAGGCAAAGAGGAAGCTGCCCAGAAACATGGAACCCTGCAGAGAACCACGGCAGGGGAAAGGCAAGGTTAAAAGGGAATACCAAAGCCGGGCGGTGGTGGCGCACGCCTTTAATCCCAGCACTCGGGAGGCAGAGGCAGGCGGATCTCTGTGAGTTCGAGACCAGCCTGGTCTACAAGAGCTAGTTCCAGGACAGGCTCCAAAACCACAGAGAAACCCTGTCTCGAAAAACCAAAAAAAAAAAAAAAAAAAAAAAAAAAAAAGGGAATACCATCAACTGGGCATGGCGGCGCACGCCTTTAATCCCGGCACTCAGAAGACAGAGGCATGTGGATCTTTGTGAGTCTGGGGTCAGCCTGGACTACAGAGTGAGTACCAGCATAGCCAGGGCTTTGTAGAGAGACCTTGTCTCCAAAAAAACGGACGGGGGAACCACATAACCACATAATTCTGAGCCCCAATTATGGTAGATGTAGCTTTAAGATACTGGGAACAAGCCATTTCCAAAGACATTCTGAAAGAACTAAGAGTGTGGTGTGGGAAGGCCTTCTGTATATGTGCTATTTTTATTGGTTAATAAAGAAGCTGCTTTCGGCCAATGGTTTAAGAGAATATAGCCAGACTGGAGGATAGATAGATAGATGATAGATAGATAGATAGATAGATAGATAGATGATAGATAGATGATAGATAGATAGATAGATAGATAGATAGATAGTGGGTGGAATCAGTGAGAAGCCATGTAGGCATTCACAGGAGACAGATGTACCAGAACCTTGCCAGTAAGCCACAGCCACGTGGCAATACACAAATTAATAGAGATGTGTTGATTTAAGATGTAAGGGCTAGCTAGAAATACGCTTAAACTATTGGCCAAACAGTGCTGCAATTAATATAGTTTCTGTGTGTTTATTTGGGTCTGAGTGGCCAGGAAACAAACAAGCAGCCTCCCCCAACAAGAGTAGATTGGGCGGCACGGGGCACACCACGGCAGTGCTCACTATCTGCAGTCTGCTCAGGATGCAGAAAAGCACACACGCAGTTTTCTAGCCAATTCTGTGCATTATCCATGATGTTCCCAGGAGCCGCAGGTTGAGAGAAAACTCTGCTGGGGATACCAGCACACGGTAGGGCAGCCGGCATGTTAGTGACATCACCTCACTCGCCCATATTTCATATGAACATAGGATGCCCCGGCAACCCTTAACCTCCCCAAGTGATATGGCAAAGTAACTACTAACACGAGCTGGGCCTATTTTTATCCATTCCTCACCTGCCACAGCATTAGCCTTCCTTCACTGTCACAGGAGATTGAGAAAGTCCGTCTAAAGGATGGAAACATTTTGGCCCCATCACGCTGGGCCTTCAGGACATCACAGTTTGAGTGTGAGGCAGATGAAATAAATCTGTTTTATCTCATGGTGGTGAGAAAGCAAAGGGACCCAGCATGCCCCCAGTAACCTAATTTCTTACTACTAGGATTGATACCGCCCCACCCGGCCCCCTTCCCCTCCCCAGGCTCCACCACCTTCCGATAGTGCCTCAAGCTGGTGAAGAAGCCTTTTAACACTGGGGCGGAGGGACTTAGGGTGACACCCAAAATCCAAACCATAACACATGACCAGGCACTGCCCTCTGTCTGTGTGAACCCAGAGATGAGGACAACAAGCAGACCTCAGGCACCCCAAGGCGCTCAGGTAAAACTGTCCATTCACCCTGGCCCACCCACCTCTACAGCGCAGTGCAGGCCACCATCATCTCAGGTGTGGGTGCCTGGGGAAAGGCAGGCTTCACTGGGACACAAAGCACTGAGAGGCCAGAAAGCCAAATCTATGCCAGTCACCGAAACCCAGACCTAAGGCAGACACCTTTCGAGGCAGGGGGTGCTCTTGACTTCAGGTGAGGGCCTCTTCATGAACCAGGCAAATGGCTCAGGCTCATAAAGGCACAAGGTCCCTAAGGACATATTTTAAGAGCATGCTTCCCACTCCACTGTATTTATAACATACAATTAAAATCCAGAGACTCTGCCACACTTCTGGCCAAGGGAGGTGAGCCAGCTCTCCGATCCCAGGCCACACGCCACCGAAATAGAGTAAGTAGAGTGGCATCGCTCCTGGGGCGGGATTCTCTGTCAAACAAGGACAAAGCTGGGGAACAGAACCAACCTCAGCCTCTCCTCCTCAGATCAAGCAGGAAATCCTGAAATGCAAAGCCGGGAAAGGCAGCTTGCAGTCCGGGGCTGTCGCTCTGCCCCTCAGCGTTACCCTCCCATCCTCCTCACGGCGTTTTGTCTCCATCGTATCCCCAAGCCCAATCCTGCAGCCATTTATAACAACTGTCAACTGAAGACATCGCTCCAGAGGGCACCACAGCCAGCAGCAGGTCACAACGACAGTCTGCCTTGGTAACTACATGTTTGCGTTTTGTTCGCCGTCACCACACAAAGCACATGCGCGCACACATTACTAACCAGGGCTGTGTGGGAGAGGCTGTCAACCGGACTGGCTCCACGAAACTGACCCCCTGTGAGATAACACTTCCCGACCCTGGGCCAGCTGTCACCCATCGCTACCAGCTACGGCACACACGATGACCAGACATCAGGCTGTGTGAGTGGGAACACGCTTCCCGCTTCCCGAACTGCAGTCCCCGAACAGCAGCTGGTTTCTGGTAGGAGCCAGTCCTCGGAAATAACTCTCACTTCATCTACAAAGGGCAAGGTTCAAAGACTTGAGTTTCAAGAAGAAGAAGAAGAAGAGGAGGAGGAGGAGGAGGAGGAGGAGGAGGAGGAGGAGGAAAGAAGGAAAGAAAGAAAGAGAGAAAGAAAGAAAGAAAGAAAGAAAGAAAGAAAGAATCGCTCTACACAGATACATTCCACACTCAAAGGCCTTTGGAAAGAGTGGCTGGCATTCTGGCTTTGGCTGAGGAGCCCGAGGCTGACCGTACTGCTAGAGCTGAAGGTGGCCGACCTGAATGGGGTAAGACAGAAGTCAACAGCTGAGAGAGGAGATCGCCATAGCCAGCCGGCAGACGGGGGAAGGCTCAGTGTGGGTGTGCGGTCCCCAAGCAAGTCCAGCAGCTGGTCTGTTCCCACATCCTGGGGCAGGGCACCCGCTGACAGAGAGAGATGATGTGATTGTCTGACTCTGTTTTTGGAGACAGGATCTCCTCCACGTGGGCCTCAGACTCTTGGATGGAGGGGCTACAGACGGGCTCATCACACTGGCTTAGGTATGACATTAAGGATTCCAGTAATACCTGCTTTTTGTTTGCTTGGTTTTTTGGTTTTTTTTTTTTAAGACAAGGTCTCGGGGCTGGAGAGATGGCTCAGCGCTTAAGAGAACTAGCTGTTCTTCTAGGGAATCTGAGTTCAATTCCCAGCACCCACACGGCAACTTACAACTGTCTGTAACTCCAAGATCTGACACCCTCACACAGACATACAGGCACACCAATACAAACATAACAAAACAAAAATAAATAAATTAGTTTTTTTTTTTTAAAAAAAAGCCAGGTGGTGGTTACACATGCCTTTAATCCCAGCACTTAGGAGGCAGAGGCAGAGAGATCTCTTTGAGTTCAAGGCGAACCTGATCTACAGAGAGAGTGCCAGGAGAGGCACCAAGCTATACAGAGAAACCCTGTCTTGAAAAACAAAACAAAACAAAAGACAAGGTCTCACTGTGTAGCCATGGTTGGCCTAGAACTCATTATGTAGACCAGGGTAGCCAAGAATTCACAGAGATCATTTTGCCTCTGCCTCAGGGAGTACTGGAATTAAAGGCATGCAACACCATGCCCAGAAATACCTGGAATTTTTTTTTAGATTCTGGAATCAGCACAAAGTGATTCAAATTTCAGCATTAGAAGTGCTCTAGGCAAGGCCCTTCTACCACAGCAGTTTCCCACTGTATATCCGGGGTGTTCCATGCCTTGGTCTCCTGTCCCTAAATATGAAGATGGTGAAGATTATAAAGGTACTGGTGGTACCAACAGCAGGTGTTAAGCCAGACTTGGTAGCAAAAGAGAATAACTAAGCCTCCGACCCCAGCCCTCAGGCGGAGACAAAAAGACCAGGAAGGCTGAGGCCAGCACAGGCAAAATGAGACGCCCCTCTAAACAAAACGAAAGTTTTAAAAGCACCTATATCATTCAGGAATCATATGTGACACGTGATGGGCACTGAGATGCATGTGTGTGTGTCCTTTACAGCATGCTTACCGTGAGACAATTGCCAGCACGGTTCTCTAAAGAAGGAAAGGAGACACAGAGATGTCCAACAACTTGCCCAGAGCCACACAGGGATGGACCCGCTGGAATCTGAGCCCGGGAAGTCTACGAGCAATACACTAAACAGTCTTCTGTAATTCCGTCCACTACTATCTTAATCCAGAAACCGCAGAGTGAGCAGTTACAGTTGCCTGCTAATTCCAGTTGAGAAGAAAACAGACAAGATGATTCCATCCAGCAGGGCAGCTTCAGGGCCAGGAGTCCAGCACGCCGTCTGACCTCTGCAGTCTGTGGCACACTCAGAGTTTCAATCAGCCAGTGCGGGACTCCCGCACAGAGGAGGTGACACCGCCTTCCCAAGGAGGACAGGGTGAAGCAGATGCCACGAGCCTGCTCCCCGCAGCCTGTCTCTCCCACGCTGGAGGCTCGTCCGGACACGGACTCCGCAAAGATCTGCTGCTGCTGTGTCTGACGTGACACTCTAACCGACTCTTAGTGTCTCTCACCTTCCCTGTTTGACTAGTTGAGGGAAGGATGAAGGTGAGGAGACATTTGTGAAAACTAGAAAAGAAAGAACAATGAGTTGAGACAGGAAAAATCTCCCAGTGGAATGAGGAAGTCGGGCCCGAGGTACGAACCAGCTCTGGGACTACCAGGCACTGCCACACAGCTCAGGGGGCTTTATTCCTCTAAGAAAAGGTCACACCACAGGGTTCACAACCCACCGCACAGGGAAGACAGGCATAACCACAGTGGAATCCAGCCTTTTTTGGCAGAAGAACTTCTTTTCACCATCAGCAATTTCTTATCTTTCTGGGACACACTGCCGTTCCTTACAGCTCACTGACTGGAGGAATACCCAACAACCAAATGATACTACGAATTCAACATCTTCCCCACGGGCTCCTCGCTCGTTCTTCATGGCATCTCTACCCCCTCTGAGGAGAGCAGGACACACGTGCTTAGGACACTGTACACGCAAGCTGCAACACGTGCTAGCCCTGTCCTGTAGACCCCCAGGCCAATCCCCTGCATACACACAAGCACAATAACCACCTATAGCATGAGGAGCCCCAAACAGACAGACACCTCTTGACAGCAGTTCCAAATAGACATACAGGGGACCAGTGAGACGGCTCAGTGGGTAACAGTGCTTGCTGTCACACCTGACAACTTGAGTTTGGTCCCCAGGACCTACAGGGTAGGAGAATATTCCCAAACAGATGTATATGCTAGAAGCAGGCTTCCACTAGTTTGAATAACATAACAACCCTAACTAAAACATAAACACATTTTAAATGCTTATAAAAATTAGCAAAATGGGCTGAGGATGTGGCTAAGTGGCTAAGCACTTGCCCAGCCTAAGTCAGGCCCTGAATTCCAGCCCGGTATCACAGTAAACTAAAACAAGGTTTCACAGGAGGAAGTCTGAGGAGACCCTGAAGGGAAGAGGCAAGGAAGAGAGAGCAGAAAATCAAAGCGAGCGAGAAGCAGGGGAGCAAGCCGCGACACTGAAGTTCTCTGT
The DNA here is from genome assembly GCF_018167655.1 of Microtus oregoni. NCBI lineage: Eukaryota > Metazoa > Chordata > Mammalia > Rodentia > Cricetidae > Microtus > Microtus oregoni. The sequence goes on from NW_024543061.1 coordinate 62,183,671, forward strand.
GAGGAACAGAGCCAAGAGCGAGGAAGTGACCTTGTCCTGGAGTTTGGACCTGTGCATGACACTGGAAGAATGGCGTTCTCGGGGCAAACGGTAGGGATCTGTGGAGGCTCAGAACTGCTAAAGTTTCCTATCCAGGTCAAACAAGCCTACCTACCAGTCCTCCCAGTGACACAGACGGAGATGGGGTGTGACCTGTGGTAGGGTGTCTTCAGCAGTCGCTGGGCCATCCCCAGCACCACAGGAACGGCCAATGGCATAAGTGATGTTAGTGTTGGAACCTGATACTTTATAAGAAGTGAATGGTAGCTGGGCAGTGGTGGCGCACGTCTTTAATCCCAGCACTTGGGAGGCAGAGGCAGGAGGATCTCTGTGAATTTGAGGCCAGCCTGGTCTACAAGAGCTAGTTCCAAGACAAGCACCAAAGCTACAGAGAAACCTTGTCTCAAAAAAACAAAACACAAAAAACAAAATAAGTGAACAGCAAAACTTAAGTGCAAATACAATGATCAGACACTAAGAAAATGGACAGAGTTCCAACCTCAGAGACTTCCTTATGGAACCCTCAAAAGGGCCTCGAGCCAGTGTGAGCTGGGGAGCAGGGAAGACACCCCAGTGTGACTCCAGATCGGTAGGGGCTCAGTGGAGAAATGGATGGAGAAAGAGGCTTAGTATACTCATGTGACCCTCAGAACTCTGGCATCTCCACCAGGTTCCCGGTCAGGAATGTGAGGGGTGAACTACTACAGAGAACCTCATCAGCCCCTCCCCAGGCTAAGACAACATAGGGGTAAACGGGAGGTCTCAGCAGTGGAGGCCCCAGACAGACTTTCTGGAAGATGCTCTCTGCAGTTTGGTAACCCCACACTCGCAGGACCTGGGTCTGGTTCAGAGGTCCTAAACCAGAAGGGATGGGGAGGCCACCCCACTTCCTCTTGGCATGTTTTGCAGCATGGCAGCAGGAGGCAAATCCAGGGCGGAGCAAACCCAGGAAAGTCTGATGAGTGTCTGGCGCAGGCCACACAGGACCTTTCTTCCCACCTTCACAGACATTACTTCACCAGGCCCTCGGGTTTCTTCCTGACAGGTTCTCACAGGCAGGTCGCAGGGAGCAGAGGCAGGCTCAGACCAAGATAGCCTTCAGGAGACCAGAAGGGCACAGGGCAGGAGTGGAGAGCAGAGGAGGGGCTGAGCCGACTTCTCTCTGCTCTGTCAGAAGCCCCGGCTGTCTTCTCACAAATGACTCCACGGGTTTAGGAAAAAGTGAGTGTCCCCAAACAAGTGTCTAGGATTCCACAGGCCAGACTCATAATCTGCCTCACCCTCTTTGTGGATCAAGAACTCTAGTTGCCTCAAATCACTCCCAGACAAACCAAAAACAGGCAAAAGAAGGACGAAGTGGGGGTGCGGGGAGAGCCTAGATGGATGACTCTTATCTCTGGGGGCAACTAGGGTGACTCCCCAGAGCCTGCGTGTCCCAGGTCAACCACAGCAGCAGAATTAAACCGCTGCTTTACAAGTATTTGTGCGTCTTACAGAAAGTCCCCGTGTTCGGGACCCGCCAAATCCACTGGATCTGAGCCCACAAAGGGAACAAACAAAACTCCTGCGGCCAGAAAGGAAGGTACAGGGGCAACAGTCAGTTTTAACACGCCCCTTCCCATGAGCAGAGTTCATACTGTGTGCCCTGACATGGTCTACGAGGAACAGAACAAATAAAGGCGAGAAAGGGGCCTGGAAGGTCCTCCATGGCTCAGGTACAGAAGGAAGACCCTGGAAATGGAAGTGCTTCTTTGCCTGACATGACAGGGCGGTGCCACATGAGGGCAAAAGCTTGAGCTGGAAGCAGAAGGAACCACGCATGCACAGGCCACCCGGTAAGGCTAGGCTCAGGCCTTCAGGAAGAAAGGCTTGAACTCTACTTCAGGGCCAAGGCCAGCAGGACAGGTGAGGCTATGTGAGGCCAGGCCGGACAGCTCGAAGATTTGGATACAAACATTTATTTTCATATGTCCTTAAGAGCGCCCAAGGCCAAAGCCAAAACGCACGCTTCCTGGGCACAGCGGCAGACGCCAAGGCTAGAGAACTCCTTGAACGAGGAGTTCCAGGCCAGTCTGGGTAACATGGCGAGGCCCCATCTCCCGGGAGAATAGAGGAGGGAAGAGAAGGAAAGAAAAAAAGACAAGGAATGAAAAGGCTGAGCCCAGTGGCACAGACCTGTGATGCCAACATTCAGGAGGCTGACACAGGGAGCTACAGAGTTTAATGTCAGCTGGGGCTACACGAGCCCCATCTCAAAAACAAAAGAGTGGACAAGGCATGTTTAACTCAGCACAATGAAAATAAACTGACGGTCAGGCGGTGGTGGCGCACGCCTTTAATCCCAGCACTCGGAAGGCAGAGGCAGGCGGATCTCTTTGAGATGGAGGCCAGCCTGGTCTACAGAGCTAGTTCCAGGACACCCAGCTACACAAAGAAACTTGGTCTCAAAAAACTGAAAATATACATACACACATACATACACACATACTTACATACACTGATGACTGACAAGTAAACCAATGGCTAAAACTCTTAGCCTTTAATAATTGTATAATTCACCAGGCGATGGTGATACACTCCTTTAATCCCAGCACTCAGGAGGCAGAGGCAGGTGGATCTCTTTGAGTTCGAGGTCAGCCTGGTCTACAGAACAAGTTCCAGGACAGGCTCCAAAGCTACACTGAGAAACCCTGTCTCGAAAAACCAAATAAGAATTTTATAACTCAGTCTATGGAAAAGAAAACCAGACTGCCCACTGCACCCCAAACCATGAATGAATGAATGGACCTGAGATTAAAAAAAAACAAAGACAAACAAACAAACAAAACCCACCATATCCTGGGGTGGGAGGGTGTGTGGAAGAAATGGGAGGAGGAGAGGGAGTGGGAATTTGGATTAGTATTTTCAAAAAAAAAAAAAAACTAATAAAGAAAACATATCCCGAAGCTACACCTGGCTCCATTTGAATGGGACAGCTCACAGGAAAGGGTAATTTCGAGGTAAGATGTGTCATCAGGCTCCGCAGAGAGGGCGGGACCCCAAGCGGAAACTGAAGTCAGGAGAGAATGAACTAAGCCAGCTGGGTGGCACGCTCCAGGCGCACACGGCAAGCAAGGCACAGGGCAGGACAGGCAAGCCCAGGAACAGGGAGAAGTGCGCGCAGAGACGCCTGGGAGCACAGCAGAGCCCACCCTAAAAGCACAGCATCCAGGCCGTTGTCAGCTCCAAGGAGGCCCACCCTTCCCAAAGGTCTCATTAAGAGACCAGAAGTGTCAGCTGGGTAATCCAGGGCCCCGGGCGGGCGGGAGTCCCAGCTGACAGCCTTCAGGAAGAAAGGGGGTAAGACTGTCTGCCACAGGAGAGGGAGGAACAGCAGAGAGCTGTGATTTGCTGAGACAGAAGAGAAAGGAGAAAAGGGGAGGGGCGAACCCAAGTTGTTGCAGCATTATGCAAGCAAAATTCCAGGCATAAGCCAGGAAATTCAAAGGTCACGGTTCCCACAGCAACAGCAACCTGACCCGGCAGCGTATGTAGTCTTTGGCAATGCCAGAGCCCGAAGCGACTTATCATGCCAAGACTCACTGAGCAGCTCGCCAACCACATACCTGCTGCAGGCACCCCCAGTAAGTCTGCACATGTCCAACAGACCACACCCTACTGCGTGAAGCTCACCTGGTGCCCAGGCCGGGCTGCGCCAGGCCCACAACGGGCTTGGCAGGCCCCGATTCTTCTCCGCAGACCCTCATCCTGCCTCTACCCACACCTGCCCGCTGCGGGGTTTTAATCTTAACTCCCTGTGGGGTGCATAACCACAGCTAATCCAAGTGGCTTGGTTCAAGAGCAGGGAAATGTGTGCACCTGGGCTTAAAGGTTATCAACCCTCCCTCCCCTCCAGCGGGGTCCCAAGCAACACCACACGAAGACACTGGGAAGTGGCAGGGGTAATGCTTCAAAGCTTGCCACCAAGCAAGACGGCTCAGCTCAGCGTAAGTAAGGGAGCTTGTCGCTAAGGCTGACAACAGGAGTTGGTCTCCAGAACCACGTGGTAGGAGGGGAGAACTTCCCGAAGATGTCCTCTGACCTCCACAAGCATACACACTTAAAAAAAAAAAAAGTGACAAGCAGCCAAGGTTGGTGCCTCACACCTGTAATTCCAGCCCCCGGTCCTAGTACCGGGACCTTGTTTTACTGAGTACGGTCGAACATACCTGTAATCCCAAGCCTTGGAAGGTGGAGGCAGGCAGGGAAAACCAGGACTTCAAAGTCATACTCTACATACCAAGTTCAAAAGGTCACCTGGACTACATGGGGCCTTTGTCTCAAAAAGCTTTAAAATGACACCAGCAGCAACAACAAAAACCTAACAACAACAAGAAGCTCAACTACTGAGGGAGATTGTGCTTCGCAGCCTCCTTACGTCTTGTTTCTGAAAACTCAGAACCAAGCACCTACGTGAGTCTGGACACAGGCAGTCAGTAGGCCCGGCAGCTACGCAGAGGCACAGGATGGACCCGGTGAGGTGGGGCAAGAGGGTGACGGCCATGAGCCACCCTTCCGGTCCCACCCCCCATCCTGGGGTGGGGTAAAGTGGAGAGGTGACCCTGGGCCCTTTCAAAGGACAAGTGAGGGTCTTCTGAAGACATAATAATCACCAGAGAAGACAGAAGATTAGAATTCTTCCTCCCTCTGGGCCAGTGGTTCTCAACCTGTGGGTCACGACCCCTTTGGGGGATCAAAAGAATCTTTCACAGGGGTTGCCTGAGACTATCTGCACATCATATTTACACTGCAACAGCAAAATCACCATCATAAACTAGCAATGGAAGTAATGTTATGGTTGGGGGTCACAACACGAGGCACCTGATTAAAGGTCGCAGCGTTAGGAAGGTTGAGAACCGCTGCTCTGGGGTATGGCTCACATGGGCAGCCGAGCTCCCCTACTCGGGAATGACTTTCCTGTTCCTAAGCTCCAGGAGATCACACTCAAGGAAGGCAGCCAGGCAGGCGTAAGGAAGGCAGCCAGGCCAGGTGTGTGAGCAGCTGTCCAGTGCCGAGCATGCGCCTCACAGGCTACAAGAATTAATAAAGCAAAGCCAAGCGATGGTGGCGCATGCCTTTAATCCCAGCACTCGGGAGGCAGAGGCAGGCGGATCTCTGTGAGTTCGAGACCAGCCTGGTCTACAGAGCTAGTTCCAGGACAGGCTCCAAAGCCACAGAGAAACCCTGTCTCGAAAAACCAAAAAAAAAAAAAAAAAAAAAAAAAAAGAATTAAATAAAGCCACATCCATGGAAGCCCACGGCACGGGACTAACCAGAATCACACACGGATGGATGCTCAACAAAGCAGAAACGTCTGCAGTGGCGTTGCTGTTTCCACACTCCGTGCCACGCTAGCACTGCTACAGGACACGCTGACCTCCATTCGAGAGGGTTGTGTCCGTGTTAATCCTCTGTCTGCTTCTTAACAGCAGAATCAGTAGCGTTTTGTGGGCATCTACTCTGTGATAAGCACTAGTTCATACGCTCTTATTTTGGCTATGATGTCATCGAGCCCTTTACAGAATCTCACTGGGTGAGTAGCAGCATCAGCTTTGTGTTGAGGACACAGTGGTGGTAGACATGGAAACCGAACTCAGGCAGCCTGAGTCTAGGGCCTCCAAACTTAAGCATGTCCCGTTTATCTTCCGTGTATGAAACTATGTCCCCAGCAGGCACCAAACAGAGGACAACGCCATTCCAAGAGCGCTTCTTGGAAAGAAGTGTCAGTCTCAGGTCAACCTTGTGACCGCAGAACGACAGGGAAATGGCCCTACGTCCTGGCATCTCAGATGACTGTTATCACTGTCGCCCCCCTGACTGAAGCAGGTCCCACCAGAGTGGAAGAGATCATATTTCGCTTCAAAATTACACTTGTGAAACGGTCACCCATGAATTCTGATGCCTCTAAGTTAACACTAAATGAACAAGCCTGGGTACGCTTTATTTTAATTTTTTAAAAGATTTTTTTTAAGTGTTTTGCCTGCAGGTACATATGTGCAACCCATGTGTGCCTTCTGCCAAAGACCAGAAGAGGATGTCCAATGCCCTGGAGCTGGAATTGCAGGTGACTGTAAGCAGCCATGTGGGTGCTGGGAACCAAACCTAGGTCCTCTGCAAAGGTGGCAACTGCTGTCAACCATTGAACATCTCTCCAGCCCCTAATTTTGATTAATTCTTAATTAATTAACTTTGTGTTCAGAACAGAGCCTAGGACCTCATGCACGTTAGTCAAGCATTCCGCTACTGAACCACGGTCCCTATTTCAACTGCCACAGCTTCCTATCTAATGACTCCTACAGCATCCTTGTATTCAGAAGATCAGAACTCACCTTCATCCCGTTTCCTTACTCAGTCCTCCTGATATTTTCATTCTTGTGTTCCGCCCCCTCACTGCTTGCTCATATTACGTGCAAAGAAAAAAAAATCCAATACATTTACTTACCCCAGTTTGGGCACGGAGACAAAGAGCTAAGAGAAACGAGGCTGTGAAATACACATTTACAAGTCATCCCAACTGTGTCTCCAAGAGAACCCAGTATTCCCACCCACTAGTGAGCTACACTGACCTTGGACATCCAGCAGATTCTCTGGAACACCCCCAGTTCTTCCCACCTTGCCTGGGGCACAAGACCTACTAGTGAGTGTAGAAGGTCATGTGACACCAAGGGGCAGCAAAGATGACCGTCAGCAGAACACTGTGGTGGTTACGTGTTTTCTTGGGACTGCTAAAGTCTGCGGGAGGGACGGGACAGCAGACAGCTCCACACTTCTGGTCTTGTCCTTTGTCCACATAACCCAGATGCACTCACTACTTACTACCAAGCTTATATTTCACGTGAGCAAATAAAGCGCAAATCCCGTTAAGTGACATTGGAGTCCTAAGGGCAGCACTGGCAACAACAAAGCTCCGTTCTCTACGTCTGGACTCACACACCCCTCAGAACACCTGTCTCAACCTCCAATCCAGCTGAACCCAGAGTCCCGGGCCCCAGTCACTGTGTTCAGTCAGAATCAGCTTACACCTGGCTTTGGTTTCCTCAGAGGCAGCCTGAGAAAAATGCCTTCAGAGGCTACAGGTTCTCAGTTCTGCTTGCATAGCATTTCAAGTTTTCCGGATCGAAAACTAAGCCAACAAGGTTTTGAGATTAGAAAGCCAGAGACGGTTGGAGGCTAAGTCAGCTCTCCAGACTTCAGTGCAGCAAGCACTTGTAAACCCTAAACTCTAACGTGTACGTCTAGACTTTCTGGAGAACTAAAGGCAAGCTGGACTTGACCAAAAGAAAAGAACTTGTGTGTCTCATGGTCCAGACGCAACCCGGGAAAGGAAAAGACAACTCACAGAACGGGAGAGAATATCTGCAAACAGCATGTTTGATAAGGAACTCACTTTCAGAGTGTAAAAAGAACTCTGATCATTCAACAATAAAATGATAACCAATTGTTTTAAATGGTCAACATCACTTCACTTCATAGACGAGAAGAAGCAAGGTAGGCAGGAGCTGCGCACAGACGCGCATCCCCACTGTCCCAAGTGCTTGGGAGATGAGTGGGAAGGAGGCTTGAGCCTAGAGTTCAGCGCAAGGGAGGGGGCAGGGAAGGAAAGGCGGAAGAGCAAACGCTAGTAAAGATACCGTGAATCTGGACCTCTTCAGTAGGCTTTGCAAACACACGTGGGCAGCTCTTCCCGATGCTAAGCACCGACTCACCAGACAACCCAGGAATTTCACTCCTATATCTGCACAGCCGGGAGGAAAGTCACACAGCCACACAAAAACATGAGCACTCCTAATAACCCGGCAAAGGAGTGGAGCCAACCTGCGCTGCGGCAGTGACTCTTTTCTCTCTCTGATTTTTTTTCCAAGACAGAGTTTCTGCATCTAACAGCCCTAGCTGTCCTGGAACTTGTTCTGTAGACCAGGCTGGCCTCAAACTCACAAAGACTGCCTACCTCTGCCTCCGAGTGCTGAGATTATAGATGTGTGCCACCACTGCCAGGAGATCAGTGGTTGACCTGTGGGTCATGACCCTTTTGGCAAACCTCTATCTCCAAAAATATTTACATTACAATTCGTATCAGTAGCAAAGTTACAGTTATGAAGTAGTAACAAAAATAACTGTACGGTTTGGGGTCACCACGACATAAACATTAGGAAGACTGAGAACCACTGACATAGAAAGGTGAACGAAAACCCAATGTGAAACAGGGCATGGAGGGCTGCAAGTTTACAGCCAGCCTGGTCTAGGCGGTGAATTTTATAGATTAGTGATCAGCTATAAAATGGAATTCTGATGTTCACAAGAACATGGATAAGCCCTAAAAACAGGCTGAGTGAAAAACTGCAGCCAAGAAAAACAACAATAACAAACACGTGACTGTATGGCTCCCTTTATAAGAAACGCCAGAAGAGCCAGTCCACAGACAGGAAGAACGGAAGCCAGGGAGAAGCAGAGTTCATGGCCACTGTGGGGGATCACAGAATGTCCTAGAGTTGGTTACAGTAAATGCCGTACATCTCTGAATACACTGAAAACCACTGAACCGTATGATTTAAATGATCTGTATGGTAAAACTATTGGGTTTTTTTTATGATTTATTTATTTTTATGTGTGTTGGTATATAGACAGAAGTTTCTCTCCTGCTCGGTTCCCCAGCCATTCAGTCCCAAAGATACACACAGAAGCTTATATTAATTATAAACTGTCTGGCCTATTGTTCAGGCTTATTACTAACTAGCTCTTATGACTTAAATTTACTCATTATTCTTGTCTATGTTTAGCTACGTGATTTGGTACCATTTCTCAATGAGGCATTCTCATCCTGCTTCCTCTGTATCTGGCTGGTAACTGATTCTCTCTGCCTTTTGACCTCCCAGAATTCTCTTAGTCTGGTCATCCCACCTATACTCCTGCCTGGCTACAGAACAATCAGTATTTTATTAAACTAATGCAAGTGATAAATCTTTACAATGTACAAAAGCATTAACATATATCCCACAGTGTTGGTATTTTGTCTATATGCAAGTGTCGGAGTCCCTGGAACTGGAGTTACAGACAACTGTGAACTGCCATGTGGGTACTGGGTATTGAACCCAGGTCCTCTGTGAAGAGCAGCAGGTGCTCTTAACCACTGAGCCATATCTCCAGCCCCACTACTATTTTTTTCGATTGATTTATATATAGTGCTTTGCCTACATGTAAGTATTTACACCACATGCATGCCAGGTGCCTGCAGGGGCCGGAAGAGGGTGAGGGAAAGTTGTGAACCACCATGTGGGTGCTAGGAATTCATTGAAAGAAATCCCCAATGCAACTGGTGATTTTTTTTTTTTAAGAAACCTGTGTGTGTATGTGTGTGTGTGCAGATCAGATTACAACCACAGTCTCTTTGCTGTGCTCAGCTATGCACACCAGGCTAGCTGGCCCAGGAGCTCCTGTAGATGAATCCGATCTTACCAAAGAACACTGGGTATACAGATACACACCACGGAGGCCAGCTTTACATAGGTTCTGGGGATCTGAACTTTTGTCTTCACCCTTCCACAGTAAGGGCTTTTACCAACTGAGCTATCTCCATAGCCCTTCAGTGACTTTCCGTAAGACAGTCCCTCTTCAGCTCACGACCCCTAAAATTAGGCCCAGTCTCTTAACCAAATATGTGGACTCCAGGAAGATATGAAAAAGTACCACGTACTTTCTTTGCTGTTGTTTAACGACAGCATCTCTCGTGACGGAGGCTGATTCTTATCTCCACTCCTAAGGCTAAGATGACAGATTTGTGCCACCATACCCAGAAGGCACCGTGCATTTCTGAGCGTGCTGCCTATCACTACTCTAGCTCGTCAGGAGGAAACCCTGGCCTAGTCCCTTACAGGGAGTCTGCCGACAGGCAGAACTGACAGTCACACACTTCTGGCAGGGAAATGAAGGGGACCATTTGGAAATAAAAACACAAGGGGCCTCTGAGCACAGGTTTGTTTGATGGGACCTCCCCCCCACCCGAAGTGACAGCTTCCCCAACCACCTTCTGTCACACCCCTCCTGTCACTGTTTACTGCTACACATGTCTGCCCCCACCCCATGTAACCTGTACCTAGGGGGCCAAAGGCCACACAAGAGGTGAACATTCAAAACCACCACCAAAGCCTGTACAAGTCAGTAGCCAATTCCTATTTGCTGACAGAAGTGTTTCCTAACCGAAAGAACACCAGAGCCCTCCTCCCCACCCAGCCTTCGAATGCCCATGGGAGTAAGTGGCCCACTAGCCTGTAAAGGGGACTCTCACATGACCCCCCAAAAGCACCCTTTCTGCCCCGGACCTTCCACCTCTTTGCTCCTTCCTTATCATCTAGCTGCAGGCACACGTGTTGCCCACAGGCCCACAGCCTGCGGCACCCCTCCCAGCCTCACCCGCGGGCTGCTGCAACGCGCCCTCCATTCTTGCCCACTGAGCCATCGCACCCCCGGAAGGTGATGGGGTGAGGTATCACCCACAAACCTGGGAAGGACTATGAACCTGAGATACATGGGGAGTGAGTGGTGGGGTGCTGGGGGGGGGGACACCTCAGATGTAGTTCAGGGCTGTAGGGTCTTCTGGGGGAGGGGAGCAAGATATGCAGTCCTACAAATGACCCAGCTTGAACTGCAAAGCGGAAATACCACCTCCCAGCTTCCTCCAAGCTCAGTCTACAGAAGGCAAAGGTCCCTCCCCGCCACGGCGTACCCACTAGGTATGCCACAGCTGCCTTCCAGGCCTTTAGCCCACTTTCCCCCAACCCTTGACAGCCTGTTACTTCCTTATTTAAGAATGGCTACAGGGCTGTGTGTGGCTTGGTGGCAGAATGCTTACTTAAGCAAGGACAAGGCCTTGGTACCCATTCCCAGCACTAGGGGATAAAAAAAAATCTCCTTGGAGAAGGTTTTAGTCACAGTTCTGCAAAGGAACAGAACTTATAGAGTATATATATTCTACAGAGACCCCTGATAATATCTTCTCCCAGATTTCTCCCGTGTGTGCATATACATGAATTTACTATGCCATATTCCCGAATATTGCTTATAAATGTTCTTTTACATTTAAAGGGGGATATGATATAGATATGAATAATTTACATGGTATAAATTTTACTTTATTGATACAAGTTTAAGGTCAATTTTGTTATATGTATATGCATTTCTGATCCTGATTAAGGTATTGTGATTGTGTAGTTCATTGAAAATGTAATGTATAATTAGAAAATATAGGTTGTTAATGAATAATCATCAATAATAATCAAGCTTGTAGTCATGTTAGTTAGATTTTCTAGATATATAGAGATATATTTCAGTTAGATAGGCATTCTTCATATCTTTCAAAGACTACAAAATATGGCATTTAATGTTTTAATAACTTAGGGCTTTTCATGACAATGAGACACGTCTGCTCCTGGCAGCACCAATCTACTTCAAGAGAAAGATGGGCATTGAAGACGTTCCTTATGAAGTTGGCTAGCCATTTGGGCAAGAAACTGCTCTTGCCTAGACTGCTTCACTGGACAGGCGAAATCCGCAGAGGGAGGATTGCTAAACTTGCCTAAAGGTGAGATGATCCTTCGGGGTTTCTGCTTCATGGAAGAGTCTGAGAGACATTTTACAGGACACAAAAGAAAGTGACTAAACTATCTTTGAAATTTCCTGCTTCATGGAAATGTCTGCTGGATGCTATGAGCCTGTAGGCCAAAGATGGATGCCCCAACAGTACAGAAGAACTTTGGGTGACTGTCCAGGTAGCAAGATGTCTCTGTCGTTTCTAGAATTTTGGAAGTTGCTTACTTCTTGTTTACTTAGGTAATATTATATCCTTTGGAGTCTTTGATAGAGTTAAAAAATAGTTATAGTTTTCCATTGTTATTAAAGATAAAATAGATCTAAATATTGTAATTGTAACTCTTGCTTGATAACTGTTTTATTATATGTAATTTTACTAAGTTAAAATAAGAGCCTTTTTTTTGTTTAAACAGAAAAAGGAGAAATGGTGTAGGAGGTCCTTCTGCATTTGTGTTGATTTCATTGGTTGAATAAATAAGCTGCCTTGGCCTTTTGATAGGGCAGCCCTTAGGTGGGTGGAGTAGACAAAACAGAATTCTGGGAGGAAAAAGGCAGGCAGAGAGCCGCCCACTATGAAGCTGCCAGGTCAGACATGCTGAATCTTTCCCGGAAAGCCACAGCCTCGTGGTGACATACAGATTATTAGAAATGGGTTGAATCAAGATGTGAGAGTTAGCCAATAAGAGGCTAGAACTAATGGGCCAGGCAGTGATTTAATTAATACAGATTTCCGTGTGGTTATTTTGGGTGAACACTAGCCAGCTGGGCAGGACAGAACGAGGAGCCCGCACCTCCTACTAGGCTTACAGGCTGTGTGTGGTCCAGCTAGTCCAACAACAACTGCCCACCAATGGAAGGTCCAAGAATCAAGAAGCCAGTAGTTGTTCTGTCCACAAGGCTGGAGTCTTAGCTGGTCTTCAGTATAAACCAGAATCACGAAGAGGCAGGCTCTAATGCCAGTAAAGGAAAGGACTCACCAGGGAGAGCGAGAGCAAACAGGCAAAGAGAACAAGCTATCTTATTCCATGTCCTCTATATAGGCTCCCAGCAGGAAGTGTGGCCCACATTAAAGGTGGATCTTCTTATCTGAAAAGATCCAGATTAAAAGTAGGTCTTCCCACTTCAAATGATTTAATTATGAAAAAAAAAAAATAGCTCATGGGTATACCCAGACACTTGGGTTTTTAGTTAATTCCAGATGTAGTTACACTGACAACCAAGAACAGCCATCACAGAAAATATCCCTATTTTCAGGGACACCCACTGAAGCACTCGGAAATCTTAGGAGTACAACAACTTATAAGAGATACTACGAAAAAATTCAAATGTCAAAAACAAGAAAAAAACATCTCAGCACAGAGCAAACGGAAGTCCCCGTACTAACCCCCCAACATCCCTAAATTTAAACCAAAATTAAGTTACCACAGATACCAAAGTACAAAACCTGGTACTTACATAAAAGTTTAACAATACAGAGCCTCGAGAGCCACTTCAGGCTGTTGGTGGCAGCATCTGGCTACCCAGCATCCTGTTCTGTCCCCTTCTGTGACCCTGAACTCAGGACTTGCCTGAATCACTGGAAGCTGTGCTAAGGAGGGGAAGGGACCAGCACCTGCTGCTGCTCCAGCCTGGCGGGAAAGGCTGCGATCAATCACACACTGCACAGACTTCCCTCCCATTCTGCAGCCAGCTCATGAAGCCCCTAATGACACAGTGACAGGGGACCAAGGTAGACTCGGCTGTCCACACACTGTCCATGCTCGGATGCTCCTGGACACCCTGCTAGGCTGACGTGTCCCACCGCCCAGTCACTCACTCCCAGTCACTCACTCCGTGTGTTCTCGCTGCCTGCTTTACTGCTGTTCTCAAGGACAGACAAGATCTACAAAGGACAGATGACCTCATGGAGCTTCCATGCTACAGGAAGAAACACAGAAAAGGCTCTGACCAAACACCTATATAGCACAGACTCCATGTTAGTTGCTGTACTGAGCATTTATCAACACCAAATCACACTTAGCAAAAATCCTGAGGTGACAAAGAAGAGGAGCTAAGGAACCTGCCCAAGGTCACACATGTAAATGGTGACAGCAAGACCTAAAACCAGGGGTTCTGCTCTAGCTTCAAAGCTATATACACCCTCTCAATACACATAAATAAATTAGCTAGCATGCTAGTCGGTGGCAGGCACTCTGGAGAAACAGAGATAGTAGTGGGGGTTATGTGACTCTGAGACCTGGTCTCTTTATGTAGTAGCCCTGGCTGTCCTGGAACTCACTATGTAGATCAGGCTGCCCTTGTACCCACAGAGATCCACTTGCCTCTACCTCTTAAGAGCTGTAATTAAAGGCATGCAGACACATCATGCCACGCTAAGATTATTTTCCCCTGTGCAATACAGTTGCCCAGCCTGTTTTTTTTTATTTATTTGTTTTATGTGCACTGGTGTTTTGCCTGCATGTGTCCATGTAAGGGTGTCAGATCCCCTAGAACTGGAGGTACAGGCAGGTGTGAGCTGCCATGTGGGGCTGGGAATTGAACCCAGGTCCTCTGGAAGAACAAACAGTGCTCTTAACCACTGAACCATCTCTCCAACCCAGCCTGGTCTTACTCTCCTAAGTTCAAGCAATTCTCCTGCCTCCTATAGCAGCTAGCACTATAAGATCAGGTCAATACACTCAACTTTACATGGAAATTTTAAACTGATTTGAGCTGTCAGGGTTTTTAGGTTTTCAGTCTTGTGGTACCTTAGGAAAGGGTGTTTCTTTCTGCTAGACGGGAGGGTCTGCGTGAGGCCCATAAGCAGGGACATGCGGGGAAGATATCCAAAGCAAAGTAACCTGAGCAGGGGCACCAGGGGAACAGGAACAGCTGCTCCAAGGCAGCAGAACACTCATCAAGTCTGACCTGACTCTGTATCCTTCCTGCTGTTCACTGCCTACTCTTTCATGTTCTATTGACTTCCAGAGTGAACAGTGAACTCTGAAAACAGAGCCACAACCTCCACACCCCCAGGTCTCTGGGAAAGTCGGTGCTGCTCAATGTGTGTGTGTTGTCTTGTGGAGTCCGTGGACTAGAGGGTTCAGGACAAGCAGGCTTGCCAGGGCAGTGTGGCAAACCCTATCACCAAGCACCCCTGCATGAGAGGAGGGCGTGTTCCCGTCTGTGCGGAGCAAGCAGCGTGTGAAGGGCACCGCAGGCTGCTTCGAAGCACACCTGCCTGGTTTCACTCTCATCTGGCAGGCAACACCTCCCCTGACTCAGAATGGGAGGCAGAACCATCCACTGACTTCTGAGCTTCCCGCCTAGCACCAGACCCAGGATTTCTCATCAGGAACAGGTAAGGGGGTTACAGAAGATGCAGAGGGTACCACACTTTCACCCTCACTGATAGCTGCCCAGCCTCTCAATGCCTGGCAAGGCCTTAAGACTACAGATGATGGGGCTCCTGACTTGGTATTTCATATGTCCTGGGTGACGTGAGTCGGCTTTGAAGGGGTCAGTGATAACTAAGCCCTGAGAAGGGCCCGGACAAATCTACAAAGGCTACGGACGTTTACAAAGGCTACGAGTGTTTAGATGTGACAAAATTTAGCTCACTGCGATGGATCATCCACTTTACACTTAGAAGACAACCTTCCCTTTTTTTCTTCCCCCCCTCACCCAAGCAGAACACCAAGAATCATATCCCGCTGGAACCAAGGGCCGTGCATTTAAACACTCCCCTTTCTGGTTTCAGTCTTTTTAAAAAGTAGCAAAGAAAAAACCACCTTGGCCCAAGTCAGAAACATTAGGACCCCTCACACACTTTATTTCCAAAGTAATTACTGAAATTTCACTTCATTTTATTTTCCAGATGAAGCTTGGGGTGGTGGTCCGGGCAGATGCATCTTAGAACTCACGGTCCACAGGCTGAGAAGCAATGAAAGAGAAGAAAGCACAGGGGAAGCTGTGCCACGGCTTCAACAGATCACCCGTGCTGTGCCCGCAGTCCTGTGGGCTGGCGTCTTGGCACAGCTGGCGGGGACAGCAAGAGCGATGTGAGGAAAGACAGAGAACTGACCCTCAAGTTCAAGACAGTGATAGCGGTGACCCTCTGGCCCCACGCTGCTCTCCCTCAGGCCATGGCTGCTCCTGGGGGACCACTGAGTAGCCCCAGCTGGCATGCGGGAGAATCCCGTTGGGTCTAAGGCAGATAGCCCCCTGATAAGAGCCTGTGATTATCTGGGTATGGCAGTTAGCGAGCAGTAAGAGCTGCAGGAGGGGCACTAGCTTCAAAACCGTTCAGGCTCCAGCTCCACGTTGGTGCTAAGTGCCCTGACGCCATGGAATCTTATTTTGGATAACTCTGCACCGAGGCATTCCCAGTAGAGAAGTGGGATGGCAAAGCGACTGGGGCAAGACGCGCACAATGAAACCTAACACATGCATCTAGAGAACGGTGCAGCTTCTCCTAAATAGGAAATTTTGCCAAAATATCCGCCTGGCCCCAACACACAGCTGCTACAGCAGGACTTCCTGCCAGTGCACCCGAAACCAAGGCGGCGAAATAGGCTGACTGGCAAGATGGCATGTGTGCGGAGGGAGACATCAGACAATTCGCACGCTGACAAGCACCTGGAAGCACAGACAGACTCTGCTCCCTTGGGCTTTCTCCAGCACTCACGCGTGCTCTTGGCTCATGCTTCTGGGCCCTCGTTACTGAAAGGGGCCAGGAAATACCTAGCCAGAAGCTCCCGCTTTGCCTGGCTCCCCCCTCTCCTCGCTTGCTAGCTAATCAGAATCCTCTTTCCAGAGGTCTCTGGCATCAGGTCCCTTCCTCTTTATCTTCAATGCCAACATCCTGGCCTAGTCCTTTGTCATGTTACATCTGAATTATTACCAACTGCTGGGGGTGGGCAAACACCAACCAGTGGCCAAATCCAACCTCCAAGTTAATAACGCTTTCTTTATATAATTTAAATTATTGAGGGAACATCAAAAACAAGATTCATTTTATTTATATGTTTGTTGTTTTTTGAGACAGGGTTTCTCTGTGTAACAGCCCTAGCTATCCTGGAACTTGCTCTGTAGACCAGGCTGGCCTCAAACTCACAGAAATCTATCTGCCTCTGTCTCCCAAGCACTGGGATTAAAGGCGTGCGCCACCACCACCCAGCAAAATTCGTTTTTTTTGTTGTTGTTGTTTTTTTGGTTTTTTTTTAGTTTTTCGAGACAGGGTTTCTCTGTGGTTTTGGAGCCTGTCCTGGAACTAGCTCTTGTACACCAGGATGGCCTCGAACTCACAGAGATCCGCCTGCCTCTGCCTCCCGAGTGCTGGGATTAAAGGCATGCGCCACCACCGCCCGGCAAGATTCGTTTTTATAATAAATGAAAACTACATGAAATTCTTCTTTCATAAATGACAGCTTCAGAGGCCTGTAGCCACACCCATCTGCACTGCATTATCTTCAACGCCTTTCCCATATTCCTGGAAGGCTGTCCTCTGAGCATAGGCAAAGCCATCTCATCATCACGATATCAGACTATTAACAGTCCCTTGTGGAAGTAGGGGATTCCCAGCTGGGCACGATCCTCCCTGAGCAGCGTGTGGCGGGCACACACTTCAGCATATGAGAAGCGGAAGGTTGGCTGAGGTGGGGATCCTAATGCAGTTTCTGGGAGGTCATCGCCCACCCTGAAATGGAGCTTCACGAGATGTGGCTGTTTTGGGGTGGCCATACTCATTCCTCTAAGTGAGCCCAATGTATTCCCAAAGATGAGCATAAAGTTTCTCTGGTCGGCAGCTGTCTACCCGGAGAACGTCAAAGTCCGTCAGGAGAAGTCAGAAAACAAAACAAAAGCAGAGTTGAGGGGGCTGCATTGGAAAGGACCCAGCTCCCAGAACTGAAATGCCTACTCCCCAGCCCATACACAAAGTGTGCCGACTCCTCCCACAATGACCCTGCACCCCCATCTCTCCGACCCTGTTCCCTATCTTCCAATATGACTTCCAAACTGTTACTCTGGACGCACCACCTCCATAACCTCTGTCTATAAGGTGTGCAGAGGCATACACAGACCCTGGGAACCAACTGGCTCTGCGCACGTGCTTATGGCCGTTCTCATCTTTCAGAAAGACCTTCTCAGCTGGCCACTAGCCTGCCTTTCAGGGCTCTGGGAAGAATTCCTGGCTCCCTCTCCTCGGCTCCCTCTCCTCAGTTCCCACTGTACCCTGTGTCTACCCTCATCACAGCTCTGACCACACGGCAAGGGATTCACCTATTTGTGTGTCTGTCTGCCCAGCGACAGCAAGATTCCACCGGGAGAGGAAAGCAGCATATTCACCTCCAAGCACCCAGGCAGACCCTAGCAGAGAGGTTCAGGTTCAAGGTACTGAGCTCAGCTCCCAGGGAGCAGGGCTGCCCATTTCACTGCCTATGACGTCCTGGGCTTGCTCTCAACCCTAAGCTACTGCTCTTGTTATAGATCGTTTTCTCTGTGCTGCCCATGGAGAGGTGGCCCTTACACTGGAGCACGGTCAACATACCAGGTACAACACTCTAAAAACTGACTATCCTAGCTGGGCAGTGGTGGCGCATGCCTTTAATTCCAGCACTCGGGAGGCAGAGGCAGACAGATCTCTGTGAGTTTGAAGCCAGACTGGTGTACAACAGCTAGTTCCAGGATAGGTTCCAAAGCCACAGCGAAACCCTGTCTCAAAAAAACCAAAACCGAACAAACAAACAAAAAGCAATTTGACTGTCGCTCTCCTGGGAGCTATCAGCCGCCAACGGTTCCTGGGGTGGAGGTGAGATTTCACATCTATGTTCACACCTCGCTATGCTGGAATTGGTCGGGCTCGAGCTTTCATGGAGCTTGTGCAGCTGTACTAACTGCTGTGAGTTCGGAGGCTGCAGCCGTGCTGGGTCTGGATGACACTGTGTCCTTGTATTCATCCGCAGCCTCTGCATCTTAAACTCTTCCCATCCCTTCTTCAGCAATGATCACTGAGCCTTAGAAGGGGGCGAAACACAGTTTTCTTTCTTCCTTTTTTTGTTTTTGTTTTTTTGAGACAGGGTTTCTCTGTAGCTTTGGAGCCTGTCCTGGAACTCACTCTACAGACCAGGCTGGCCTCAAACTCATACAGAGAGAGCCGCCTGCCTCTGCTGGGACTAAAAGCGTGCACCACCACCACCTAGCCAGATGTTCTTGATGAGCAAGAAATAAAAGGGAGGGGGCACAAAGTTGAGTGGGAAAAGAAGGGGAGACAGATAGAAGAAAACACTGTAAATCTTCCCAAAAAACCAAACCTAAAATATTTATAAAGTGTGGGGGAAAAGCAGACATTCCTAAGTGAGCAAACATTTATATAAATAAGAAAAAGTTTTTTAAAGGACGCTCTTCTCACCTAAACAACCATTAATGACCTAAGCTGCATATGATCACACCTCCTCTGTAGGCCAGGGGTCAAACCCGAGGTGGCTCTCCATGTCCTGAGGGTACATGCTAGTGTTTGTATGTCCTCACCTGTGAAATTCAGATGACATAGAACTGACCATGCATGCACCACCCAAACAAACACTGGGCAGGTCACACAATTGGTCCTCAGAAGTTTATAGCTGTAATCACTCTTGTTTTTCCCAATCAATGACACATACTATTTTTGCCTTCACACACACACACACACACACACACACTCACACATACATACACGTACACGCATACACATGCACACAAACATTCATACACACACATACACACATCTACACACATACACATGCACACAAACATACACGCATACACACACACACACACACACACACACACACACACAGCCTATGTCAGTACTACATCTTCTGAAGCAGGCAGTGACAACATACATTTCCACCAACCTGCCCTTGCCCTAAAATCCAGTACAGTGCGGCAGGTCAAGAGGCTGGATCAATAAGTTAATGAATATATGATTTCAGGAAGTTTAAAAGATTACTAGTAGGAGAGAGAATGCTGAGCAGCAGGGACAAGGCAGACAGTAATCAGAGAGCCAGCAAGAGGGGGAGGCAATTAGAAGGGCTCAAGTGAAGTCAGCCTTGGATGGGTCTGCAGAAGAGGTCCAGCGGCAGGTTGAGCTCCTCCCTGAAGCTGGCACTGCTCAAGCTTCCTGTCCTGCATTCCCGCTCCCAGGACAGGAACCCGCTCCTAGCTCACTGCACGGCCTGAACCCACACATGCTGCCCAAGGCTACTTCTTACCTGAGAGGGAACCCTGTGCCCCAGGCCTGCACTCCAAGTTCAGAAGCAGAGGCATGAAGGGCACTGTGTGCCTAACACGAGCCTGGTGGAATTCTGCCGGCCTGTAGCCGTGAAGCAGAGGCATACCATCTACCGCCCCAATGATCCTGAGAAGGAAGTGGAGCCCAGGGAGGTTAAGGAACACACATGAGGTCACACACTCCCATCTGCCTCTACCCTTGAGTCAAAACCACTGTGTATGAGCTGAGAGAGCTCAGGCAAGCTAGTCTCTCCGATCCTTATGCTCCCAACCTATCCAGAGGGCATCACATAACTATGCATACTAGTGTAAGAAGAAAAAAGAGACCATAACATAAAGGGCACTTCTAAAATAGACACCAGGAGACGGATTCCCTTTCTAACCCAGCCAAATCCCTCCCTTACCACAGGAGCCCTCTCGGCGCCACTGACTGTCCTGCCTGTTACAGGTGCTCAAGTATGTTAGAGCCCGCAAGAGCTTGCAAAACAACCTGGTAACAAACAAAAGACAGGCAACTCTACATGGGACGCGCGAGGAGGCAGCGCAGTTGGGAAGACGGCACAGACAACTTCTGGCGTGCCAATGAATAGTGCATGAACACAAGCTGGGCCAGCCAGCCCCTGCCAACGCAGCAGACACCCTGACTGACAGCCCATGACGGCACCTAGCTCTACCACACCTGCAAGCCAAGACGGCAGGCCAGGGAAGCAGGAGGCCAGGTCCAGCGGCCTCGGTGCCTCTGAGGCTGCATGTCTGGTAGTGGGATGAAGAAGTAAAAGCGACAGGAGAGCAGGGGAGGCTGCTCATCCGTGCAATCACAGGCCTCCGGAAGCTCAAGGCTGCCTGGCCATATAGCAAGGCCCTGTTTCAAAACCCAAAACAAAAAGACAAGCAGTCATTTGTACCAATGGCGAAAGATCAGAATGCTTAAAGATCACATATGGACAAAACATCACAATCCTAGAGAAGGAACTATGTCACACAGACAGGCACTATTTTATTGGGGGTGGGGGGGACACATTTCCATGCATCACCTTTAGGCCCATGAGCTCTGGGATCACTGGCCAGAGAAAACTCTTCAGGAACAGTGTGGACCAAACATGCTCACCAAATGGAATCAAGCCGGTCCACGAGGAGCAGAGGCTGGAAGACACCTGACTTGTTTCCTGGCTATACAAGCATTTCCACTGGAACGGAGCTAAGTGACCCAAAGGTCCCGGAAAACGGGAGACTAAAAGGAAGCAAAACCGTATGTCACTGAGCACACAGCATTGAGAGGTCCGAGGAGGCCTTTGTCCACATCTGCCCCCAAATATAGCAACAAAAGGTGGGGACTTCGGAGGGGCATCTGAAAATCTGAAACATGACCACAGGGCTCCACCCAGGCTCCGAGGTCAGAGCAGGAACAGTGTTGGAGTTGTGGCTGCAGAGAAGCCCTGGCCATCCTAAGATGGTTCTAAACCTCAAAGTGACCAAGAAGACTGTCAAAACACCTGCGAAGAGGGTGTGGCCGGCAGTATATCCTCTAGGAAGGTCTACACTGCCACTGGACTACCTGTCTCTCTACTTGGCAAGCAGTGGCTAGGCACGGACAAGAGCACCTGCCAACAGATCCCCAGTGGGGATGGACCCAGTGGCGGTCAGTCTGCAGGAAGGGGAGGTGGCCCAGCCCTTCCTGCAGCCAGGGTCCTTGGGGAAGAGCTATAAAACAACCCAACCCAGTTGGCAAAATACAAACATCCCAGCCTCAAGCACAGGGGGCAGGTGAAGTCTAGAAAGCCTCACAGTAGCACGCAAGAGACATGCAAGCCAGGCTAGGAGAGTACTGTGCTGCAGCAGTATGGATCTGCTTGCCGCTAAAGCGCAGGGATCCTGACCAAATAAATCACGTATCACCATACAGGATGGTGCACTGCTTTTGTGCTGCGCTGCACAAATATGGTAACTTCCTGCAGCCTCTGTAGTTCTTCACAAAACACGGCAAGTGCGAATGTGTCAGTACCTGACGCCCTTAGGGAAATTCCCGCTCCTTGCTCTCTGGCTGAGCGTGACGCGGACCCAGGAGTCTCCTTATTCCGCCGTCTCTGCCAGGGCTGGGCACACAGCAGTCAGCGAATCCTGAGAGCTTGACTCAACTTACCACTGGCTATTTCTGCTTCAATCCCTCGTCCTTTGCTTCCTCAATGGGTCACCTTATACGACGGTAATTATAGGCTCGGCTTTATGCAACTCGCTGAGTTTATGGATATGACCTTACTGTCAAATGGGGGAATGGTGCGTGTACACAGGGCACTTGACCCATGCGGACACTCGGGACGCAGCAACTATGATGGCTACTCTACGATCACTGACCATCAAGCCCATTTGTTCAGAGGCCCTTAAAACACCAACGACAGAACGCTGGCTCCCGCCCCCACCTCTGCAAGGCTGCTTTGGAGAATAGCCTACCTGTCTAGGAGACAAGCTGACAGCATCCAAGTTTCTAGTTAAATACTTCCTTTTTCCATTTTCACGGGGCAATAGGTGAATCCAACTGGTCAAGGCCTAACTGGGTCAAAGGCTCCACTCTAAAAAGTCCACTGGTCAGTTAATTACACACAGTGGAAGGTTCCCCAGCCAACCTCCTAGCCATGAAGAAACTAAGGTGACGACACCTGATTCGGGCTTCAGCCTCGGGAATGACAAACCCATGCTAGGGCCAGTGAGACGGCTCAGTGCGTAAAAGTGCTTGTGGCAGAAGTCTGACCAGAGTTTGATCCCTGGAATCCACAGTGAAAGGAGAGAACCAACGCCTCAAAATGGTCAGACATGGAGGGATACATCTTTAATCCCAACACCTTTAACCAGGAGGCAGAGAGAGGAGGACCTTTGAGTTCAAGTCCAACCCTGTCTACATAGCAAGTTCCAGGTCCAGGGTGGCAGAGTGAGACCCTGTTTCAAAACAAACAAAGCTAATGCTTCCTCACCCATTTCCCTGAAGGCATTTCAGCCAGGTGACCAGAGGGAAGGGGATGTGTCATTACGGTTTTTCAAAGTCACAGGAGTTGCCAGACAGTGGTGGCACACACCTTTAATCTCAGCACATGGGAGGCCAAAGCAGGCGGATCTCTGAGTTCCAGGCTACCCTGGTCTACAGAGTGAGTTCCAGGACAGCCAGGGCCACACAGAGAAAAAGTCATAGGAGTCTGTGAGGCCACAGGGAACCCTGACACCACTACCTTCTTAGTAGAGAAAGGGATGGTAACAGCCTTCTTAGCCTTCCTTAGGCCTCTGAAGAGCGCTCAGGACACAGGCTGCAGTCAGGGCTATTCAGTGTCGCCACCATGATCACATGATCAGGGCTGTTATTAGCCCGGTGGTTCCAGCGGGTTGTTCTCCCCACCTCTCCCTTTGCCATTCCAGAACCCTGAAATCCCAATCCCAAGGCAGTGGGGGAGGGGGAGTTGGCTATTCTCCCCCCTCCCTCTTTTCCCCAGGCTCCCAAAGTAGAGAGCCTTCCCAGGCTCCAGAGGCAAGAAAAAGAAGGCAGGATCAAACAAAGTAGAACTCTGTCAGTTTAAATGGTGCTGGGGTTCAAGGGCTCAACCACAGGGCCACGCCCCCAGCTCTGCACAGGTCTTTTTTTTTTTTTGGTTTTTTCGAGACAGGGTTTCTCGGTGGTTTTGGAGCCTGTCCTGGAACTAGCTCTTGTAGACCAGGCTGGTCTCGAACTCACAAGATCCGCCTGCCTCTGCCTCCCAAGTGCTGGGATTAAAGGAGTGCGCCACCACCGCCCGGCTCCTGCACAGGTCTTTTAAAGCAGTGAGGGAAAGTCAAAGACAGTGACTGGTTAGCCGCTCAGTTATGTTGTCCCCTTCCCAGAGTTCACCAGAATGAGTCTTTCATCACATATACAACGTAACAGCAGCTGTAGACCCTGCCAGTGCAGAAAGCCCCCTCTGCTGGCCACCAGCCCCTCTCCTCAACTTCACCAGCAATCTCAACTCCAGAGCCAGGCCCTACAGAGGAAAGCAGCCGTTGATAGAACAAAAGGGTTCCACCATCTCCCTGGGCTCTTCCTGTCCGGCAGAAGCTTCCGTCCCCACAGCTTTCACTGAGGTAAAGTCCACAGTCCCCCTTCTCCCATATTTGCTCTGAGGATCTCTTCCTTTCGTGTTTTAAGCTGCAGCAGTCTCCCATCCTCCTGTGTAAATCTAACCAGCCAATGGAGATGTAGCAAGGCGAGAGAAAACCACCTTCCTGTCTTCAACAGTCCTATCAGCATGCCCTCAGACAGCTGAACCGCCCTGGAGAAAACAGCTGATCACACATGACTGAGCCCCGCCAGGACAGCCCTGTCATTCTGCCTCACGGTGTATCTAAGCACCCAGGTGTGTGACCTCTACCCCACCCCACCCAACCCCACCATCCCAGAGGACTCTGACAAGTGGAGCCAAAGACCACAGAGGAGTTGCCTGGAAGGGGAGGGAAAGTCCAATGAATGAATTTAGGTAAATTTCCAAACAACGTCCCCTCCAATTTCCACATAACTGGACAATGTACTGCGTTATCCACGGACGCTAAACACCAGAAAGGAAGCAGGTGTTCAACTTCCCAGCAGAAGCAGAGAAGAGCAGCCGCCTTTCTGCAGACCTTAGCAAAAGCGCCAGGTCTCCAAGGCTACTATTTCAGCCGGAAAAGGCCTGAGCACTGGAGATGGCCGCGGCTGCGGGTGGGAGGATCACGTCCCCCATCCCTGAACCACTTCCATCCTCTCTGGTCCCAATCATCCTGTCTGCTTTGATTAAATACTTCACACGCTCCATATATAACTGTCTTTTTCACTTCTGGGTTTTTTTCCCCCTAAAGTAATGACTGTCCACTGCAGAAAGTAGGGGTGGAGGGAAAAGCAGGTGTCAGGACCCCCAAAACCTGCCCATTAATCACCACTATGGCCTGGGGCTGGGAAGATACTTCCCAGAGTAAGACCCTAGGCTGACCCCAACATTGCTTTTAGTCAGGGCTTTCTGTCACTTCCTTGTCCTGGGATCTCACCAATCCCTAGTTCATCATCTATGAAACAGGGGGCAATACCAAGAATAAGTGATATACACAGAAGTGAAGAGCTGGGGTGCTGCTAGCATAGGCGCTGCCTAGCAACCAAAGAGCAGTGCCATTGCTTACCAGCAATCAGGAAAGGATAATGGTCCACCAGAAACCTTTCGGCACCAACAAGAGGGGTGTGGGCGTGTTTTCCTCCAGAGGTACCAATGGAAAGTACCATGAAAAATCCAATTCCAGGATCAATGGAGCTGCACTCAGTTCCTTTATCTAGAAACTGGGAAAACACTGTGCTATAATTTGACTACATTACAGTCCAGCAAGAACCAATGACATCGGGTGGGGGCGTGGCTTGCCTTGGGGAGTGAGAGCCAAGCACCTGCCTCCAGAGAGGATCAACTGGGGAAGAAAAAGAAGTTCACTTCTTCAAAGAAAGGACTGTAACTGAATCCTGAGCCTGGCTTCTGTAAAAATGTCACGCCCAATATCATGCAACATAAACAAACCAATGATGGTTCTTATTTTCCCAAGTACATTAGCTTAGATAGCCTTTTAATCTGCTCTTACGACCAGCTTCAAGAAGGGAGGAGACACACGTGGTGGCTCCCTGCCGAGCCCAGAGCAGAGTCCAGGACTGCTACTCCTGCCTGCTGGTCCAGCTTCAGGAATCCTGGCCACTTCTCAGATGTCACTGCCTGGGAAAGTTAAGTAATGATTCTAGTTCCACTTGGACATGCCAATGCACCAAGTAAAATCCTCACCTCCAAGAGCAATCAACACACACACACACACACACACAAGAGTAATCAACACCCCAGAGGCAGAGGCAGAGGCAGGCAGATCTCTGAGTTCGAGGCCAGCCTGTTCTACAGAGCTAGTTCCTGGACAGTCAGGGTTACAGAAAGAAACCCTATCTCGAATCATCCCCCCCAAAAAAGTAATCAACAGATGGAAGAAAGGGTTGGCTCCCCTACTGAATGGCAGTTAAGAAAGGCCATCCTTTCTTTCACAATGCCAACACTGGACCTGGAGAGATGGCTCAATGGTTAAGAACACTCACCTCTCTTCCAGAAGACTAAAGTTCAGCTCCCAGCACCCATGTCAGGCAGCTCACAACCACTTGTAACTCCAGCTCGAGGATCTGACACCCTCCTCTTGTCTCCAAGGGCGCCTGCACACATGTGACACACATGTGATACACACAGAGACACACTCACACTCCCCTGTAAATAAAAATAACTATTTAAAATGGCAACATATTGCTGGGTGTAGTGGGTCACACGGGTCATCTCCGCACTCGTGAAGTAGAGGCAGAAGGATCAGGGGCTCCCTTGCCACAAAGCAGAATTAGGCAGGTCATCCTTGGCTATATAAGGAGTTCAAGGCTAGCCCAGACTATACAAGAACCTATCTTAAAAAAAAAAAAAAGGAACACACGAGGGTCAGATATAGTGGTAATTCCAGCACTGAGGCAGAAGCTTCGAGGGTGCAGAATCAGCCTGGGTTCTTAGCAAGTTAAAGCCAGACTGGAATAAACATAAAGAGACCCTGTCTCCAAACAAACCAACCAACGAACAACAACAAAAAATGTATAAGGCAGATGGAAAACCTCAGTTTTCCTTCTTTGATTTCTCCCAGTCTATAAGTGTTTCACTTACAACCTCCTATTAAAATGTCTAGAAAGCTAAGACGTGGGAGAGGGAGGGAGGGAGGGGAGCTGATCTCCCAGTGCACAGAAAGGAGGAGGAGAGGCTCAACTCCATCCCCACCCAGGTTTTCCAAAGAACACCTAACATGTACCCTCAGCACTGTGCAAAGAACACCTCCATGTCCTCAAACCGTGAGAAGAACACCTACTATGTCCTCAGCACCATAAAACACCTACTATGTCCTCAGCACTTAATAAAGAACACCTACTATGTTTTCATCACCATGAGAACACCTACTATGACCTCAGCACCATAAGAACACCTACTATGTCCTCAGCACCGCAAGAACACCTACCATGTCCTCAGCACCATAAGAACACCTATGTCCTCAGCACCACGAGAACATCTACTATGTCCTCAGCACCGCGAGAAGAACACCTACTATGTCCTCAGCACCATGAAAAGAACACCTACTAAGTTCTTAGCACCGTGAAAAGAACACCTACTAAGTCCTCAGCACTGTGAGAACACCTACTATGTCCTCAGCAACGTGAAAAGAACACCTACTAAGTCCTCAGCATTGTGAGAAGAATACCTATTATGTCTGCAGCACTGCGGGAAGCACCCTTCCCTCATGATCTTCTCTCCCACACCTAGAAACCACAGGATACAAACATCCTGGTAGGCGAAAGCCCCAACAGGCTGGCAGTCAAGTTTTAGACTTCTCAACAGACGGCCCTATCCTAAACACAGAAAAGAGCTCTAGCTGAGGCACCAGATCCAAGTTCTAAACAATTCTTTGCGGAACCACCCACCAAACAGTCATAGCTGTAATTCTGAAATCAACTCCTGCTACTTAGTACACCGCTAAAAGATACTTTAAGACTTTTACAACCTAGCGCCTAAGAAAAGCTCACTGTAGGGCTAGAAGAACTGACTTGAGTGCATGTGGCAATCAAGAACGAAATTTATGACATCCTCTTAAAGGCTCTAGGGAGACACGCTCACAGAAGGCAGCCACAAAGAACAGCATCCTCGGTGGCTGGGTCTTGGGTGAACTTATTCCTGCTGGCAGCAGCAATCTGTAAGATGTCTTTCCCGTCATAAAACCTCACTCTCACCATCAACCCAAATGATTGTGTGTGCGGCAGACTGTCAAATGGGGCCAAACACACACTGATGTCCTGGTATTTAAATGCTATCCTCTCCATCCACGGCGCACTTTAAATAAACAAATACCACTGTCTGAAATGATCTCCGCTGCTCTGCATTAACCCATTTCACACAAGCCATAATTAATGTCTGACTTAAGCACTAAAATCAAAGCAATACGGATGTGGTGTGTATTCTTGGAAACAACTTTCTGTCTCCAGACTCGGGAGGAAAAAAAAAAATCAGTCAAGATACAAGGCTGACCCACGACCCCAATTGCGCCGAGGCGCCTGAAGGACCCCTTCTTCCCAGCAACAATTGTGAAAGAGCTGGATGATGCGGTCCCTGCCAAGTAGAGACGCCAAAACCTGCAATCGGCCATCACGCCGGCTGGCTGTCTGAGAACACCAGACAAACCCATATCTGGGTAGGGCTCTCCAAGGTTATTCTTAAGCGAGGGATGTCTAGTGTGCCACGGGAACCTCCAACAGTGTTGTCACTTTGAAAGGCAGTTAGGAAGGGGGGGCGGGGGGTGGCGCTGAAATAAGAGGCCCCGGTGGTTGCCTGCACCCCACTCAGTCTACCACCAGACGGAAATGTCAAGAGTTCCCTCGTGGCCACCTGCCATAACGACCTCAGCAACCTACACACTGCGCCTACTGGGATCCAGACTAGTGACATGGGGAGCGCAGTCCCACTCCGGGCTGGGTCTTCACCCCTACAAAGCCGCCTTGGGCACACCCAGTACAAGCCGCTTATTCCTGTTCCTACTAGCGAGATAGCTCTCTTGAGTTCCCCCAGGGCGCGACCTGACCTAGCACCCGATTTCTGGAGGTCAGGGACCCGGACACGGCAGCGCGGGAAGCGCAGAGGGGCTTCCTCGCCGCACGCGTCCGCCGGAGGCAGGCTCCAGGCACAGGGCGGGCCGGAGGTTCGGGGCTGCCCGGCAGGGTTGTCTCCAGCCACACATCGCGCCCAAAGCCACCCGGGACCCAGCCGCCGACCCCCGGTACACCGAAGCGCAGCGTGGGCGGGATGCGGCTGTTCTCCAGGAGCGCAGTGCTCACCTCTGTTTCATCCTGCTGTGTCCTCGTGGCCGGCGGGGCCACCCAGCCGCGCGCCGGGACACGCAGCCGCAGCCCCCGCGCGCTAGCCCGCAGCGTCCGGCGCGGCAGCAGCGGCGGCGGCGGCAGGAGCGGCGCCGCCGGGGCGGGGCGGGCACATGGGAGGGCGGGGGCTGCGGCCCTCCAGGCTAGACCACCGACCCCAATGGGGGTGAGCGGGCTCAGGGCTCCTGCAGATCGCTCGTGCTTCTCGTTCTTAGAGACCGGGTTACCACTTCCAGGCTCGGTTCTATCAAAATCTCACGGGTCACAGCAGAAGGTAAAGGAATGCACAGCTGCCACTCCCTCCCTCCTGCTCTCCCCCCCACGGCCTGGACCATATGGTACATTCCAGAATAACCAAAGGAGTAGGCGAGGAAAGAGGTGATTGGCTGGGAATCTTGTTAGGGGCGAGAAGCCACACAAAACGGCCAACTGGATAACACTGGGGGCATATCAAAACCGGCCAGACCTGGGACTGGAGGACGCCCTTAAAGGGGACTTGTTTGTTGCTCTCAGAAGCCGCCACCAAACAAAGCTAGAATTCTCTTCCTGATCTCATCCAGATGGGACAGATAGAGATGTGTCGATTTCCGGGAGGAAAGCTATGGAAAACTTTGGAGAATTGAAATCTACTATATGACTTTGAGTGGGTAACGCCAACTCCCTGCCTCAGTTTCCTTTTCCAATCCAATGAGGACGTTAGACCACACTTGACCTCTAGGAAGCCTTTCTCTTATTTCCTCATCCCTTGCATGAGATTATTAATCTCTTCAATTCCAGGCATCTTGAGTTTTGGTTGGAAGAGGGTAGACCTTCTAACACCACACCTTCACAGACGTTAGCCTATAGTTTCTTCTCGCGGGAAGGTAGGTTGAATATTCTTTTGAGGCCCTTACATATGTTAAAGAAGAGCATTCTTCTACCCGGGTGTGTAGACCCCGCCTCCTAAGGTCTGTGTTCCCAGAGGCTGACGTAGCTTCTGTTAATTCTTCACTGGACTGCTGGACTGTGCTGGATTCCGGCCTTCAGCAACAAATCCACGGCTGATGACCCTTGGGCCCTGCTGAAGAGTGTTCCTGGCTGGTGTGTAGTACACCACTCAACTACGCAGGATTCCCGGTTCTCTCAGTAGCCCTCCATGTCTAGCTGAAGACCTCGCGAACATTCCTGAAGGCCTTGTCTGTTCCGTTTTGGACTATCACCCCAGAAAGCCAGAACTGCCTCAGACCCATTGCTCTGTACATTTTTTAAAACTTATTATTTGTGGGGTGCCGGCGGGCACGTGTGAAGGTCAGAGGACAACTTTCAGGAATCAGTTCTCTCCTTCTACCATGGGTCCTTAGGGATCAAATTTGGTGACCAATGCGTTTTACTGATGAACTCTCTCGCAGGCCCTCCACTTCCTTCATTTCAGAAATTTTCAGCCTGTGGTCCTCAGCGTCCAAACTGTACGGATGCCTTTCCTAAGAGAGTTCCACTTGCAGCCAGACAACGCATCTTCCAACCATTGTCCAGAGACTCCCAGAAATCTGGTTCTGATAGGCAGCCTTCCTGGACGGGCTAATGTAGTTGCTGACGTATACGACCTCCCATTTCTACCTTGTGCCCTCGTGACCCCAATTTTCCATGTTTTCTGCCCCCAGATGTAGTCCTTTCCCTAGAATCCCACAGCTGCTGCTGCTTGTGTTTATTAACTGTTATGGTTTACATAAGGAGCGTCCTTCGGAAAGGCTCCCGTCTTTGCTGCTGGGTCCCCAGCTGGTTTGCTATTTTGGGAGGTGCTGGAAACTTTAGGAGGCAGGGCCTAACTGGATGAAGTAGGTCTTTAGGAGTCAGGCCTTGGAGTTATCTTGCCCCTGACCTCTTCCTGTCTTTCTGCTCACTATCCACCGTGAGGTGCACGTGTTCCTGCTACCCTGCTCCTCTGCTTGTGTGCAGGGGCCCTAAGTCAACGGAGCCAGGAACCAAAGATGGAAACCCACGAATTAAAAGAATTCCTCCCTTAGACTGTTTATGTGAGGTATGTTTGTGTGAAGAAACTGACTAACCAGAACCGTATATCTTACGTGCTGGGGAAGAGCGTTATTTCCATCCTGAGAGAAAAACAGTGTGGAGGAGCTAGCTCATCAGTGCACGGAGAAGCCTGGCTCTAGTGGCTACCCTCAGAATCCTACAGCAAGCCCTGTGCTGGGGACGGGGAAGGGGGAGGGTTGAGGTGAGGGGTTGTTTTGTTGTTAGCTTGACATATGCCAGGAGTATTTGGGAATCTCAACTAAGGAAGTACCTCCGTCAGATTGGCCTGTAGGGAAGTCTGTGAGGCATTTTCTTGATTAATGATTGATTTAAGAGGACCCAGCCAACTGTGGGCAGTGCCACCCTTGGGCAAGTGGGTCCTGGAGTATGTAAGAAAGCAGGCTGAACAATGTGGGGAGCACGGCAGTAATCAGCACCCGTCCACGGCCTCTGCATCAGTTCCTTCCTGGCATCTAGTCATGATGGACTACAGCTATAAGCTGAAAGAAACACTTTCCTCAAGTTGGTTTTGGTCACGGTGGGTTGTTTCTTTTTTTTTTTTTTATCATAACAACTGAAAACAAACCAAGACAAACGTTGTCCCCTATTTTTCATAAATCTACAACACTCTAATAAGAGATCATGCCAGGGCTGGGGGCCCTAGGTAGAGTGAATACTTGGCTTGCTGGAAGCCCCAGGTTTGATCCCAAACAAAAGAGAGGGAAAGGGGGAGAAAAAGAAGCAAGGATGGGAAGAGAGCAGAGGGGGAAAGAATGTCAAACACACACTTCTGTTTCTGTATGTAGAATATCATTTGAACGGTAAAGCAGGCTGTGTGAAACTCAGGCCGAAGTTTATCTCCGAAAGGAATGAAACAGCAGCTCACATAGCAGCCCGACATGGCCGAGGTTAAGAAAACTCCTAAATATGACTGTCTGTCCCTTGGTAGGCAGAGGCAGCAACGGTCGCAAGTTCCAGGTCAGCCTGGTGTATGTTCTGAGATCCTGCCTGAGCAAAACCAGAGCTTTGGGCTGTAACTCGGTATACACATCGCCTTGGGTTCCGTCCCCGAGACCTCCAAAGCAAAATAAACGGAGCCTGGTCTTCCAAACTGTATGTTCTGTCCGCTGCAATCTCCCACTCCCTCAAAATCCTTTTACAACATGTAACAACTAGGCAACACTTGTAAGCACCAAGGAAAGAAATACAGAATAGCAAAATCTGCGAGGACAGGTTCAGGGGCTATGGTAGAAGAGATGCTCACCCTGAGTGTGTTACGTCTCTGCAATGTTGGCATGTTCGGTGGCAGAAGAAGAGAAAGTGTTCCCACCACCTGGCATGCTTGGAGCTGAAATGAGCTCTCTGAGCTTCCATGAGGAAGGGCAGTGTGTATTGCCTCTGCACCAAGTGTTTAGTAAAAATATTCCACCCCCCTAGCAGTTAGACTACAACCCTGAAAATGCAGGCTGTGCTAATTGTTTTCTTTTTTTGAGACAGGGTTTCCTCTGTGTAGCTCTGGAACTCACTCTGTGGACTCAGAAATCTGCCTGCCTCTGTCTCCTGAGTGCTGGGATTAAAGGTGTGTGCCTCCCTGTCTTAAAAGAAAAAAGTATTTAAATTGTATTTATTTGTGTGTGTGTAAGTCAGAAGACAACTTGTGTTCTGTCCTTCCAGCATCTGAGTCCCGATTACAGAACAGATTGATTACAGATTGGCAGGCTTGATTGCAAACCTCTTGCCAGCCCACGCTCACATGATTTTACTAGTATGTCTCCCTGTTGCTAGGGTTTCGTCCTTAAGGTCCCACCAGGGAATTCCCAAGCTTCCTATAACTAAGAAACTCCCATAATGCTTTGGACAGGCTCAGATGTTGGATAGGAGAATCAAAAAGGAAGGGCAGCATGGTTTAGAAGGAACTTCATTCCTGACCTGTATCCCCTGTCACAGGGATCCAGCAGAGAAAAGGATGAGGTGCTTCAAGTCCTTGCCTCTGGGGCTGGAGAGATGAGTCAGCAGTTAAGAGCACTGGCTGCTCTTCCCGAGGACCCAGGTTCGATTCCCAGACCCCACGTGGCAGCTCACAACCACATGTAACTCCAGGGGATCTGAAGTCCTTTCTTTTGGCCTCCAGAGACACCAAGCATGCACCTGGGACACAGCATTACATGCAGGCAAAACACCCATATACATAATAATAATAATAATAATGATAATAATAATAATAATAATAATAAAGTAACCTTTAAAAACATCTTTGCCTTCCTCTTCTATACCAAAGTCCTAGCTTTGAACTAGCCCAGTCTGCTGAAAGACAGCTAAGGGATGCATGGGTGGCAGTGTCCCAGGACTGGAGACATCCCTGGGCTCTGAGTTTATCCCTAGACTGCTTTTTTTTCTTCTTTTTTTTTAAATATTTATTTATTTATTATGTATACAATATTCTGTCTGCATGTATGTCTGCAGGCCAGAGGAGGGCGCCAGACCTCATTACAGATGGTTGTGAGCCACCATGTGGTTGCCGGGAATTGAACTCAGGATCTTTGGAAGAGCAGGCAATGCTCTTAACCACTGAGCCATCTCTCCAGCCCCTCCCTAGACTGCTTTAACACACACACACACACACACACACACACACACACAGAGTAATTTTTAGTTTATGTGTTTTTTGCCCTGCCGGTAGGCAGAAAGAAAAATTAAATACAACTTGACAAAAATCACGTATCTATGTCTGCATCGGTTTTTTCACAGAGCAATAGTCCCAAAGCTGAGAAAGGGTTTTTCAGACTCGCAGGCCTGCATCTGCTTACAAGAGTCAGGAGTTCTACATAGCAATTGCAGGTAAAACCAAGATGGGACTGTGGAGAGGAAATCAGTTGCCAAAGCCACCGTGCAAACTAGAGCCACCAGCTCACTGACTACTGCAGAATCCTAGGGTCCCACTGGCCTCGGGGAGAGACTTCCCATTCTAGCTTCAGAGGGGTTCTGACCAGCTCTAGAAACTAAGCAACTCTTACCAACAAGGTTTTTGGTTTTCCTGGGCTTATGTCTTTATTTTAAGGTTAGCGGTGCTGAAAAGAGAACCAAGGGTTTTGTACCTGCCAGGCAAGGGTTGCGACTTTGAGCTGCATGAATCCTCAGCCCCACATCTTCATGCGTAGTTGCATTATCTGGAAACTACTCTATAGCTGTGTATATACATAGTTCGTTGGTACACATGAGCCTGCACTCTTTGAGCCTCTGTGTCAGTTCAGACTAAATGCTGTGCACTTGTAGAAACCACAGGCAAACCTACCCTAGTGAGGAGGGGATGAACCAGCTAAGGGTTCCTGATTCTACTTGTTCAGGACAGTGTTTTTTAAATAGAAACATGGGCGGGGGAGGGGGTAGACAATACAGTGAGTAGAGGCCCTAAGGACCTGAGTTTGAGGCCCCTGAACACACATGGAAGGAGAGAACCAGCTCCCACAGGTTGTTTTCTGACATCCACAGGCATGCCCGCACATATATACAAAATAATAAATGTAATAAAAATACTAAACACACTGCCTGTCCATCTTTTGGATAAGATCAAGTGTGAAATCTAGCACATCTGAAACACGTAGTGGCACAGACTTGTAATCTCAGCACTTGAAAGGCTGAGGCAGGAGGGTCAGAGTCAAAGCTAGCTTGGGCCATCATAGACCCTGTTTCAAAAACAAAAATTCAATGAAGCTACAAAAACACATTAAGGGGTTCCTGGGAGCACAAGCGCAGCTGTGTGTACAGCAGCGCCCCCTTCCTGCAGGGGCTGTGGCTGCACTGCCACCTAGAATTGCAGATAGATAACTTCCAAGAATGATTGACAAACTGAGATTTTTGAGGTCATTGTGGGACTCTTGTAACTAAAGTAGGAAGGACTTCTACAGTACTTTAGCCCACACAAGTCTTCAAAACTGGACCCGAAACTCAGATTACTTTTTAAAAAGGGATTATTTATCATCATCATCATTATTATTCCCAAATGCCAATAAAACAATTACATGCAGATTTAAATGGGATAGCTTTTCTTCTCCTGTTCACATGAGTTGGCAATTGAAGGTGTTAAATCTTGGCTGGGGGGGGGGGGGGCTGGAGAGATGGCTCAGTGGTTAAGAGCACTGTCTGCTCTTCAAGAGGTCCTGAGTTCAATTCCCAGCAACCACATGGTGGCTCCAAACCATCTGTAAAGAGATCTGGCGCCCTCCTCTGGTGTGTGGGTATAAATGGAGGCAGAAAGTTGTATACATAATAAATCTTTAAAAAAAAAAATCTTGGCTAGGGCTGGAGACATAGCTCAGTGACACTTTCTACTCTTCCAGAGGACCTAAGTTCATTCAGTTCCAGCACCCACAAGGCAGTTAAAAAAGACTGTTTTAGGAGATCCAACACTCTCTTCTGGTCTCCATGCTACTCCACTTACACTGGTACACATACCTACACATAGAAGAAGCATATATATATATATATATATATATATATATATATATATGCATATATATATACATATACATATTAAACCTTAAACATTTTTCCTTGGTATAATGTCTTAACAAAGACAACACAAAGGTATTGGAATAGTTAAGTGAAGTGAAACAATATTGGAAGAGAAGTTATTGGTAGTTATTAATAGTCTGAGCCGCCGCCCCCTGTCTCAGGATACCTTGTAGCGCTTGCACAAAGCAGTTGAACTCATGGAAAGGTCTCAGCCAGTTTCTTCTGCAGTTCTCCTGGAGTGTGGTCGTGCAGAGACCCTCCTTCCACGGCTTTCTCCCATGAGCTACTTCAATGACAAGGAGCCCCTGACAGCACGTCCACCTCAAGTACCAATTGGTCACACTGTCCCTTCTGCCGCAGATCTAATATGTGCAATTTTACTGTCGTGAAAACATGCTAAGACTCCCTAAGAAGAATCCCGGGTACAGATGCAGCTGGCTCACCCACCAGAAACTGTCGCTCTGTCTGAGGATCTGAAGTATATCAGCAGGGACATTCTCCAGAGCTGTCAAACTCGTGAAGAATGTGACCTGCCAAAAGTGACCATCACACCCCACTAGCTCTGAGAAGCCAGAGAACATCCTTGGATTACTTCCCTGTGTGGGGTGATCGTGCTATAATTAGGCAGACAATTTACTAATCAGAAAAGCTTCGAGGCTGCGCATAGTGACACATACCTTTAATCTTAGGGAGGCAGAGGTAGGTGAGTCTCTGTGAGTTCAAGACCAGCCAGGGTTTCAGTCTGATATAAGCCATTTAAAATTTCCTTTTTACTTCTACATTTACTTATTTTTTCTGAGGGAAAGGGATGCATGTCACAGTGCTCAAGTGGAGGTCAGAGGACAACCTGTGGGAGTCAGTTCTGTTCCCTCCATTCTGTGGATTCTTGGAATTGCTGTCAAGCTCTGGTGGCAAGCACCCTTTATTCCCTGAGCCATCCCACTGGCCCTAAACTGGTCCTGTGACACATTAAATTTGAAAATAATATGATTTTTTTTTCTAAGTCACAAGGAGCTTGTTACAGCAAATGTTTTCATGGCGTTTGACAGAACTCAGAATGATTTCTTTGAAACAGGTTCAAATCTAAAAATAAAATCAAGTAAAACTAACTCAGTGAGGAAAAGTCTCTATTTAAAAAAGAAAAAATTTCAAACCACCAAAACATACATTTTATATAATAACAAAATATAAAAAAATGAAATAAACTGGATTTGGAGAGATGGCCCAACAGTTAAGAGCACTTACTTCTGGTCTAAAAGAACATATACAGTTAAGCAGTTAAGAGCACTGGTTGCTCTTCCAGAGGACCCAGGTTCGATTCCCAGACCCCATGTGGCAGTTCACTACCCTCTGTAACTCCAGTTCTGGGGACCCAACACCTCTTCTGGCCTCAGCAGACACCAGACTTGCATTGTGGTGCATGAACATCCACGTGAGCAAAGCACCCAGACACAGAAAATAATAAATAAATCTTTTGAAAAATGAAGCCGACTGACAGAATGAAGAAGACAATTGGTAATAGATGTGAGAACCTCAGAGTCTGTCCAGATGCTTTTTCCTTTTGCTGTTCCATACTTAGAGCAGGTCTGGTGAGAAATATAATTTTCCTGAAAAACTTATTAGGAAGTTAGAGGAAATAACTTCAAAACTATTTAAATATGTTATAAATAATATGACCGTGCGTCCGCTTCAAGAGCCAGGCGTCCCTTGCTTCTCTGAAGACAGAACCCTGACTGGGAAAGCGCCGAGGAAAGCACACACAGCACAGCCATCAGCACATCAGCACAGCCAACGCCAGTCACCACTTCTGACTCTAGGCCTGGCATGACAACTGCCAGGTCAGATGAAATGGCTCAAGGCACTTGTCACCAAGTTTGGGGACCCGAGTTCAATTTCCAGGATCCATATGGTGAACGGAGAGAACCAACTCTCACAAGTTGTCCTCTGACTTCCTCGTACACCATGGCACAGAAGAATAAACACATATACACATAAACTAAATAAATAAACAATAAAAAAGATTAACTTGGGGGGATGGAGAGATGGCTCAGTGGTTAAGAGCATTGCCTGCTCTTCCAAAGGTCCTGAGTTCAATTCCCAGCAACCACATGGTGGCTCACAACCATCTGTAAAGAGGTCTGGCGCCCTCTTCTGGCCTTCAGGCATACACACAGACAGAATATTGTATACAAAATAAATAAATATTTTTTAAAAAAAGATTAACTTGGGGTTTAAAAGATACTATAGGTTCTACCCTAGCATTGTAAAAACGGGTAGCATAATGCAATGACAAGAAGTTAATTAAAAAAAAAAATTAGGAGAAAAGCAGGGGCTCTACCCAAGCTCAAGCGTCCACACAGTTGGTCACTAAACGGACACCATACAGAGTCACCTTCAGCCCCAGGCCTGCTGGGGCACCAGGGAAAAATGAGGCTAGACCCTCCCTGTAAAGCTCTTCCTCCTGGATCTCCTCGCCAGTTCACCCGAGGGTGCTGTCCCAATATCTTTTATGTGTGCTGAATCATGATCCAGGGACCTAGGGGATCCCAAGGCCATGCACTTTTGACTACTAGGCTGGGACACTTGGTGCCATTGGCTTCATGCTCAACATTTGTGGGGTTGCCCGCCCTGCATCCACCATACCCAGGAACAGGACTTGAAGGCAGCAAGGTGACACTGAGCTCAAGGCCCTGTTGTTCCAATTATGAGCCAGTGGCAGGAAGCCTGACTAAAGGCACTCTGACCTCCCTTCCTAGACTGTGAGTGGGAAGCAGAGAGCCACAGAGGAATGAGAAAGATCAGGGTGATGTGAAACATTTAATTGTGTAAAGTTATGTTACATTTGTTTATGCTGTGGAATATTGCTTTAACTGTGTAAAGGTGTGCCACATTTGTTTCTGCTACATTTGTTTAATTATGTAAAGATGTGTTGCTGTTTCGCCTTGCCTGCCTGAGACACCTGATTAGTCTAATAAAAAGCAAAACGACCAATAGCTAGATAGGAGAGGAACAGACATGGCTGGCGGACAAAGGGAATAAGTAGGGGGAGAAATCTAGGCTTGAGAGGAGAAAGAAAAGAGAGAACCGGGGAGAAAGGATGGGAGCTGCCCAGGGCCAGCTAGCCAGTCAGGCAGACGCCAGCCAGACATAGAGACGGCAGGAAAGTAAGAGAGACAGAAAGAAAGGTAAAAGGCCTCAGGGGAAAACATAAAGAGAAACATTAAAATAAGAGCTAAGGTAAGGCCAAGCATTCACAACTAATAAGAAGTTTCCACGTCATGATTTTAGGAGCTGGTTGGTGGCCTAAAAGAAAAAGCCTGATACACCAGGGCAAGTTCTCCCAACCAAGAACACGCTGAGAAAGAGAGCTAGTCACTTTTAGATCCCTTCTCCGCCTGCCTGGTTCGCATCCTTCCTGGTACCTGGGAACCACCTTTCCGTGGGCTAATTCACAACCTCTCTCTAGCTTTCCTCACCCTTCCAAGAGTCAGCCCGAGTCTACTTCTGTGTTTGCTCACCCCCCAACCATTGCTCCATAAGCTCCACCCCTTCTAACCTCACCTGTGCCATTGTCACCCCCATTTGGCTATAAAGTACTATAAGGTAACTGAACTACAGAGACAGTCATGTATTTTTCCCAAGGTCACGCAACTAATGAGTATCATGGTCAGAATTTGAACCCAAGTTTTGGTACGAAGGCATGATGGGAGTGACGGTTTGTTTCACAACCGAGATGAGTTTAAATGCTCACCTCCCTGTATTCCAAGTAAAAACCTAACCCATGCTATTATGTCAGGATTGCAATGACTCTAAACAAGAAAAATGGAAACAGCAATGCTCCCTTCTTGGAGCTGTCCAGGACTGCTTCAATGGAGCATATATAAGCATTTGGCCTAAGGTATTGCGGTGGTTTGAAAGACAATGGCCCCCAAAGGGAGTGGCACTATTAGGAGGTGTGGCCTTGTTGGAGGAAGTGTGTCACTGTGGAGGCAGGCTTTGAGGTCTCTTTTGCTCAAGTTTCCCTCAGTGTGACTGCCAGTTGACTTCCTGTTGCCTATGAGTCAAGATGTGGATTCTCACCTATAGTACAACATCTGCCTGCATGCCGCCATGCTCCCAGCTGTGATGATGATGGACTGAACCTCTGAAACTGTAAGTGACCCCCTCAATTACGTGTTTTCATTTATAAGAGTTGCTGTGGTCATGGTGTCTCTTCATAGTAATAAAAAACCTAACTAAGACAGATATGCACTAACATTAGTTTGGCTGACCTAAAAGTGCAAATCACACTCTACACAGAGAAGCAAATAGAATTACTGACACCTGATCCAGTACAAAGATTGCTGCTTCTGTGTAGATCCCAACAGAATCTCTAAATCTCTCTCTCTGCCAGATTTCTCACAACACACACACACACACACACACACACACACACACACACACGCACACACATGGAGGTCAAAGGATAATTTCCAGGAGTTGGCTCTCTTCTTCCACCAAGTAGGTCCCAGAAATCAAACTCAGTTGTAAGGCTTAGTAACAGGTGCCTCTACCCAATGAATCAATCAGCTCATTGGTCCCATATCAGGTTTTAAAACCTGGATATTTCTCAGTGTCTAGTCCATGGAACGTCTACCAGGAAATTCAGGTGCCCTTAGCCGTGTGTGTGTGTGTGTGTGTGTGTGCGCGCGCGCGTGCATGCGTGTGTGTGTGTGTGTGTGTGTGCGCGCGCGCGCTTGCATGCGTGTGTGTGTGTGTGTGTGTGTGTGCGTGTGCGTGTGTGTGACAGGGCTAGCATAAAGACTCACTCACTCTAAACCTCCACTGCCTGCCTTTGGAGGAGTAGAGCCAGGTTATCCATCCCTCTTGGGATGATGAAAATGAGGCACACAAGGGAAAGAGGGCTGGGCGGGGGTGCAGGAGAGAGGTGCACCAAACTAAGTACGTGTGAAACTGGCACAAGGAAGCCTGCTACTTTGCACATTAAAATAAAAAATAGAGAGGGCACAGAGATGTCCTGTCTGAGGCTCAGCTGAGTTTGCATAGCAAGGCATAGGTTAAGCAGAGCCTGGGAACTTGGTGCCAAGACTGGAAAACCCGGAAAAAGAGAATGGTTTCTTAGGTAGCTTTTATTTTGTTCCACCTTCTCTGCCTTTCTCATTTGATTATACTGCTACCCATGTTAGGATTTACAGGACAGACTCTCCCAGAGCTCTGGTCATTGCCTTAACCTTGAGGTGTGACTTACTTAAAATGCTCTACACACACACACACACACACACACACACACACACACACACACATTTCTTATGGAACCTAGGTTCTCAGGTATTCCTAAGCAAAGCCTCTACTCTAACCACTGAGGTCTACTCCCTCTGTTGCCCACCCCACCCCCCTTTTTTGAGACAAGGTCACTTTCTCTGTAGCCCAGGCTGGCCCTGAACTTGAACTCATTACCTGGCTCACATTGTCTTGAACCCAGAGCAATTCTCCTACATCAGCTTTCCAAGGACTGGTGTTCCACATATGAGCCATCAATCACCCAGCTTCGGCTTTGACGTTATTTTTTTTTTTTTTTTGAAATATTGTCACTGGATGTGTCCCAGGCTTTCCCCAGGTAATATCATGTTGTATTCCCCCAGACTGGAGCAGTGCAGAGAGCAGCCCAGAGCAGATGAGAGAGTATTACCCTGAAACGTCTATAGTATTATGTGTTAAGGTTTTTTTAAATTTTGTTTTAATATTATCTTTTTGTTTGGGAGATAGAATTTTAGTCTGTAACCTGGCTGGTCTCAAACTTGAGGCAATATTCCTACTTCAACTTCCTGTTAATGGTTTTTAAGAGCTCTTTATCAGCACTCTGGAAACAGAAGCAGGAAGATCCCTGTGAGTTTGAGGCTAGCCTGGTCTACATAAAGAGTTCCAGAACAACCAGGGCTATGTAGGAAAACCCTGCTAAAAAACACACAAACAAAAAAGAGCAATTCTAATCTCTTAACAAAGTCTTCTTATGCCTTTTTATCATGAAATTCTCTAAAGCTTTAACTCTAGGCAATTGCTAATGTTTTCTTTCACTAAAATTTGATCATTTTGTGGAATGTCAAATAAACAGAGCATACAGTGAGTAGATCCACATAGAATTATAATAAAAATAAAAATATTAGCTGCGTGGTGGTGGCGCACACCTTTAATCTTAGCACTGGGGAGACAGAGGCAGGTGGATCTCTGTGAGTTCGAGGCCAGCCTGGTCTACAAAGTAAGTTTTAGGACAGCCCTGTCTCGAAAAACCAATATTGAAATGGGGCCAGCAAGATGGCTCAGTGGGTAAAGGTGCTTGCTCCCAAACCTGGCAACCTGACTTCAATCCTCAAGACCCACACAGTGGAAGGAGAGAACTAACTCCTAATGTTGCCCTCTGACCTCTTCACAAGCACTGTAGAACATGTGCACCCCTCCCTAAATAAAGACAATGTCATGAAAATGTCAAAACATAGAGAAATGTTTCGATTTTCCTTTTTGCATTATTCAAAATGCGTTACGAAAAGTATGCTCCAGCCTAAGAGTTGCTCAGTATAGAACCCATGCTTAGCACATTCAAAGCCCTGGTTTTGAAGGTGAATTTTTTTCGTTTTGAATTCTCAGTTCTTCCACACAAAGAGTAGAGCACAGCAGGCCTTGGAGCACTTACAGCTCGGCTCTCACATCAGCACACACAGGGCCAAGGCCTCTCAGAACTGGGCTTCCAAAAGGCCCAAGTCAGCCTGTGCTCAGTGGTAGGATGCTTGCCTAGCATGCACAAGGCCCTGGGTTCAATTCCTAGCACTAAAGCTATCCAAAAATGTATTTAATTCTATGCTTTTGTGAGCTCTTCTGGGATTTGACTCCTTACTATTTTATTGTGGTTCAGACCAGCTTCCTTCAACGTTCACTGCAGGGGAGTGAGCATAAGGGTTGCTCAACTGTGACCCAAACAAAGAACTGAATCTTGATGCCTGGAGGTGTGGCTCAGCATGGGCCGGATCTGGACTTGGTCCCTAACTCCAAGAATAAGTAAAACAAACGCTTCATGACTCAGCACACAACAGACACACATATCTACAAAACCAATGAACAACATTTTCAGGCAATAAAATATCCCCTCCATATATGTGGCACGCTTGGATAACTTTTCTTTTTAAAATACTGGTTGTGACCCACCCAACTGATTTCCCAGTCCACTGGTGAGTCCCAATCCAGT
Organism: Microtus oregoni; assembly: GCF_018167655.1. Classification (NCBI taxonomy): domain Eukaryota; kingdom Metazoa; phylum Chordata; class Mammalia; order Rodentia; family Cricetidae; genus Microtus; species Microtus oregoni. The sequence goes on from NW_024543061.1 coordinate 62,226,291, forward strand.
TTGCTAAAATATTGTCTGAGGTTTCTGTTCTGCCCGGTTCCCGCAGTTGATAAATCCCAAAGAAATCACACAGAGGTCTTGGGTCTTAACAAAGCACCCGTGTCTCCTGAGGCCTCCTTTGAGTTTAGGCAGCTCCTTCTGAGGGTGAGCTGGGGCGTGCATGGAGTCAGGTTACTGGACCCTTCCTCCTGAAGTGTGGAGTATGGCGTCATTTTCAGGGAGTAGTTCTTAGCCATCAAGTCGACAGGCAGCCTTTGTAGTGTTGGCCCCTACCTTCCGAGGTGGGTCAGCTCTGCGATGTCCGGTCAGAAAGGGTTATTGGGGCTGGGTAGCAGAAGCCACCCTGAGCCTCCTGTTTGGCAGAACTTGTCAGGAGAGTCTGGGGTCAGTGAGGGAGGCTAAGAACTGCCCAGCTAAAGGATGCCCACAGCTCCCTATGCTGGGGCAACCCTGTAGGAAGCCCAGGGTAAGTGGAAGCAGTCTTCAGAGAGCAGGGCAACTCCACTGGGAGGCAACATAATCTTTCTCTCTCTCTCTCTCTCTCTCTCTCTCTCTCTCTCTCTCTCTCTCTGTGTGTGTGTGTGTGTGTGTGTGTGTGTGTGTAAGAGTAAAGTAAAGTACAATAAGTAAAGGGAAGGATGGAGTTGGTTGGAACTGTTTGGGGTTGCTTGGTAAATAAGCACAAGGAGATGTTTGTCCAGGTCACTAGCTGGGAATGTGGTGACAAAGTGGTCTGGTACAGTGTGTGGGAGAGCTGTGGCTATTCTGTGTGGGTATCCTCCTGCCCGTCCCCCAGCCTGGCACAGGAGGCCTTGTGATCCCAGTCGGGTGGGTGGGTGGGTGGGTGCTCTTTATGTGACTACTTAATTCTCTTCCCAGTCTATGATGTGAATGACAGAGGCCAGGCTTTCAGAATAGACAGGCCTGTCATTTGCACCCAACGCCCCCGTGAAGATGTTAACCCTTCCTTGAGCTAATCAAAATCAATGAGAAGCCTTAGAAAGTTGTGATGGGAAACTACTAGCAGCTGGCCACACTTTTTGTTGTTGTTGTTGTTTGTTTGTTTGTTTAGTTTTTGACTTCTGAGACTCTTAGCTAGCCTAGGCTGGCCTAGATCCCAATATGTAGTAGAGAAGGGCCCCTGGTCTTTCCTCCACAACTTCCCAAGAGCTGGATTTAAAGGCAGGTACCACCTTGGTGGCCTGGCTTTGTAGGCTACTTCCAATTCTGACCTTTCAGGCCCAGAGTCTGAGGCCTTACCTAATTGAGTGAGCACTGCAGGCTCCGGGGAAGTTGCTGAGTCGTTTCTGCCTCCCACCTGCTTCCCAGCATTTATGACTTATGAATATTCATGAGCTAGCTTTAGAATGCAAAGTTTAGAAGCAGCTTTTTGCTCCCTGGTCTGCAAGAGTGTTTGTGAAGAGGATGTTACCCTGGTGTTCCAGTTCTGGGGAAAAGTACATTTTTAAGATTTCCCTTAGGTGTAGGAGGGATTTAAAGCCATAATGAGTTCAATTTTGAAAAGGATTAAGACTATAATTTCTAGGTCATTTTATTCGCTTTTTCCTTGGTTCAAATAGCTACCGGATGCCTGCCTTTCTCTCTCTCTCTCTCTCTTTTTCACTCTCTCTTCTTTCTTCAAGGTCTAATGTAGCCCAGGCTGGCTTCAAACTTGCTATGTAGCTGAGGATGGCCTTCAACCCATGGTCCTCTTGCTTCCACCTCCCAAGTGCTGGAGCTACCCCTAAATAACCATGCCACCCCCACACTCCCCCCACCCCCCACCCCAGTAGCCATTCTCCTTGCAGTTGGGGAGTGGGGGTGCTTACGGGTGTGACTCTGATAAGCACACAGACGTGGAATCCATTTCTACAGACCCTGTCAGTTTTCCCTCCATAGCCCCACAGAGACCCACACTTCCTTTCCCCCTTAGTCTGAAATATGGGTCAAAACATATTCTTCAGAGAAGGAGCGCATTCTGAAATAGCCGTGTCCTCCCTCGTTTGAAACATCCATTTCACCTTTCAGCAGCTCCGGGCAGTCAAGGGCGCTGCCAGCTCTCTTCCACACAGCGGCTAGTCACACATGACAATAATAATATGTACACCCCCGCCGTCCAGCCGCAGTAAGAAGCACATTTGAGAGACTGAACCAGTACCGAGGTCACCTGGAAATACGTCATCCCGAATGGAACGGTGGCGGGCAACCTCGGTGCTTTGGGATCACCTGGGAACTAAGTCAGAATGTCTGGGACAGGAGACCCTAGGTATTCCAACATGCAGCCAGCGCAGACTACTGCAGGTGCCAGCAGCGCAGCCGTCGGTTTACCGTTCATTCCACCCAGGTCTCCCTTTCTCTCTCCTGTCTTTCCCAACACGGTAAATTGTAAACACTTCATCACAGCGCTGGGGCTGTAAGAAAGGATTGGGGGCTGGGGGAGGAGGGGTGGACGGGGAAGCAGAGGACAATGATGGATACACAGAAAAATCCTTTGCCCTGGAAACACGCTCATTCGCTTCTAAAACGAATGCCGTGCCCCGGAAGTTCGTTTGTCCTTTCCTTGACTTCCAGAGGGGAACCAACATAACCATCTCTTTGTTAACGATCCACAGAGGCTGACTTGCAACGGGTCCTCCGCAGCCAGGGGCACGTGCATGCCTACGCGTGTGGGGATGGCATCTCTGGCCTGTTTACCCAGCTGTGGAGGCGAGCGCCGGCGCCCTCTACTGGACGGAAATAAATGTCCCTCTGAGTGTAACAATTGTTGCCTGTGGATGAGCTAATGGATTCACATTGAACTCGCAGAAAGGACACGGTGTCTTGGGGATCCCTGGGCAGTCCTCTGACATCTGGCATACCACCGGCTTGCCTAAGGATGTTATTTCTTTGATTGGGGTGGGGGAGAAGAGCATAAAGAAAACGGGACGGTATTGGCTGAGAAACTGAGTGCTCTGTTCCTCAGTCTTTGGGGCGTGTGCTTATGGTGCTCGGTGTCTGCCGGTGGGGCGTTGTGCAGTAAAGGAGACACAGACCCTGTGGTGTAGCTGCCACTGGTTAAGAGAGCAACGAGTTTAAAAGCAGACAGATTTGTTCCAAGAATCTCGTATATGTCGGAAAGGCACAAACAATCGAAAGATGTGGGGTTTTTTTTGTTGTTTTGTTTTGTTTTTTGGGTTTTTTTTTTTTTTTTAAGGTGTCAAGACACAAAACCTTTTCCTTTAAGGGATTTGCTCACCTAGGGGGAGATGTGATGGTACTTACGGACTAGGGCTTCACATCCACATCTGCCTCGCCGATGAGAGCTTGCCTCCCCAGGTTGGCTGGTCCTCAGGACACAGGTGCTGCTGTCGTGGCTGCATGCATCCTAAGAGTGGCCGCTCCACCTTCCAGCTAGAATCCCAGCAAAGGTTCTTCATCCGGAGGCCCCAAGGCACACTTCTTTCGTCCTTGTGCCTTCCCTCGTTCTCTCGGGGTTCAGAGCAGTGATAAAGAAATAAAGAATCCGGGGTCTGTCACTGTCTGTCGGTTCTCACCGCTGCATCTCTGCTAAGGCTGCAGAAGTCAGCGCAGTAGCGAAACTGGCTAGGGCTCCTCGCGGTTGCCACGGTAACCAGGAGCAGGCGCCTGCCCTGGTGGCTGAGGAAGGCTGTAGAGAAAAGGTAACGGATAAGCAATGACGCGTTGGCCTCTCTCCTGGGCATCGGTTGAGCCTCAAGTGACCCAAATGAAATGGAGTCCCAGATAACCCATTCTTTAGACTCAAATCCAAACCACACCGCCGCTGCTGTCTTTTTTCTTCTCTTCTCCCTCCCCAGTTAGCACACATAGGAGCATCTTAAGGATTAAAAATTCCAGCACTACCCAACACTTCCTTCCCCAGAGGATCCTGTACACAAAGCGGAATGTTTGCTAGGCTCGCTCTTGGAAACAGAACCCCCAGCGGGGCCGGCTGCAGATGAGCTGGGGGAACCAGAGAAGGGACCAAGTGAAGGATGATGATGAGCCGGTGGGTCACTTAACCTCTCCGAGCTGTAACATGAAAGACACAAAGGTGTCTTAGGAAAAGCTTATCAAACTGAGTTGTTGTTACTGTTATGTCCATGATGGTGCTGAGTGTAGGCTATGCTCCCCAAAGACACAATCCCAAAGGCCATAATCCTAAATGATAAAATATCTCTAAATTCTAAAACCCTGAAAGATTAACACCTTAACATTATAATTATTCTGGAAAATAATCTGATTTCTTTTTCTTCTTTCTGTTTTTAAAAGGCAAGGGTCTCAATCAAATACACACGGTTGGTCTTGAGCTTACTATGTATTCATAGTTAAGGGTGACTTAGAACTCTTGGCTCTCAAACAAACAAAAGCAACAATAAAATATTAGGGAGGAAATTTTGTGAGTGAAGAACTGGGGAGGTAACTCAGTTGGTGGGGTGCTTAACCAGCATGGATAACGTTCTAGAGCCAACAATGGGGGGTGGTTACTAAAAACAAATTGGATGAATAAAAAAAGTGTACTTCAAGAAGAGATCAAGTCTGCTATCGTGGTGCATGCCTTTAATCCCAGCACTTGGGAGACAGAAGCAGGATGTTCTCTGTGAGTTCGAGGCCAGCCTGGACTACATACTGAATTCCAGGACAGTCAGAGCGAAACATAAGACCCTGTCCCCCAGAAAAAACAAACAAATAAATAAATGATAGTAGATCAAAGGACTGAAGCAAAGACCCAGTGGTTAGGGGCTGGAGAGATGGCTCAGAGGTTAAGGGCATTGCCTCTTCTTCCAAAGGTCCTGAGTTCAATTCCCAGCAACCACATGGTGGCTCACAGCCATCTGTAATGGGGTCTGGTGCCCTCTTCTGGCCTTCAGGCATACACACAGACAGAATACTGTATACATAATAAATAAATATTAAAAAAAAAAAAAAGACCCAGTGGCTAAAAGCACTGACTGCTCTTCTAGAGGGGGTAGGTTTGATCCCTAGCACCTATATTGTGGCTAACAACAGTCTGTAATTCCAGTTCCAGGGGATCCAGTGCCCACTTCTACCATCCGTGGACAATGGCATGCACATGGTGCACAGACATACATGCAGGTGAAACACAAAACAAGCCTAAAACAAAGCAAACAAACAACAGAAAAGAAGGACTAGTTCAAGGGACGTGTGAGGGCTCAGCAAGGAATGGCACTTGCTGCCAAGACTGACAACCTACCTTTGACTTCCAGGACCCTCGGGGTAAAAGGAGAGACTGGAACCCCAAATCCTCTGACCTCCCTATACTCCTCAGAAAATAAATAAAATTAATGAAAATAATTAAGCATAGCTCAAGGGCAACTTCACGAGAGTAGTCCACAAAAGCTGGCTGACTTCCAGGATCACTAACTACGCATCCCTGCACCGTGGTCGTGTGTAAATCTCCTGGGACAATCCATCCCCATCCATTTTCCATGTAGCATGGCTCTTTTGAAAATTCCCCAGGATTTTTATGCAGGCTGATGGGAGTATTCCCACTGAACGCTCCTCTCTCCTGGGCCTGTTTCTGCGTTGTCGTGGGCATATGGCATTCATTTCCCAGCTCTCATGGACAGACCCCGGATTTGGCAGAAGGAAAACTGGTGATTGAGCAGCAACAGCGTGGCTTCAGCGGCTTCTTGTCCTACTGTGCACGTAATTATTTTCCAACCAGTTAGACACTTGGCTGACTTCTTCAGGCTAATGCAGCTCTTAATTCATTAAAAGCTGCTGGAATTTCATCAGCTGGGTGCAATGCCAATGTAGATAAATGATCTTTTTTCTTTTCTTTTCCTTTTGTCTGAGACAGGGTCTCTCTACACAACCCTGGCTGTCCTGAAACTCACTCTGCAGACCAGGCAGGACCCGAACTCACAGAGATTCACCCGCCTCTGCCTCCCGAGTGCTAGGATTAAAAGTGTGAGCTACCATGCCTAGATTATTTTCATTTTATTTTTCTATTCTTTTAAGGACAGAACCTGTGTAGCCCAGGTCGATCCCTGAACCTTGAGTTTTCTTGCCTCTTCCTCCCAAGTGCTGAGCAAATGAACCTTGTTTACATGAAGTTTTCATAGGTCTTTCCTAAACCACCTGACACTCCACCAAATCCATTGGGCTGAATGAGACAAAAATAAACTTTATTGATAATACTTTGAAATCCATTTACAAAATGCTTGCTCATGCCTAATTTTGAAACATTCATTATGGGCTGGAGATTCATTCGAAATGTTCCCTTTCTTTTTTTTTTTTCCTTCAAAATTCACCAAAACTTCAAACTTGAACTTATAAAGTGGTCTGCTGTGTAGTCCTATTAATACATAATTGAGTAAATAAATTTTAGAATTTTCAGATCTGTGGGATATGAATTGTTTGTGTCTGATAGAAATGACAGGGTCAATTTTGGCTAAAGGGAAGCATGAGCTAGTTCTTCTATGTAAATTTCTGGGAAATGTGAGAGGCCTTTCTGCTTTGACAGTCAAATTCTTGACTGAGAGCAGTTCACAGTTCACTGAGTGTCGCTTGCAGAGGAAGCTGTATCGGCTGCCAGGGGGCTCGTCTAATTCTTCTTGTTCTATTATTAGCAGCATTTTTCGCCTTTTCTTTTCCTTGAGGCAGGGCTCTTGAGGCTGACCCCAAACTCACCACCCTGCTGCCTCAGTCTCCTCAATGCTGAGATTGTGTGTCATGGCAGCCGGCTAATGATTTGAAGTTAGCATGGTGCTGTGCGAAAGGGCCAAACACAGTAACAAAGCAGACAACTTGACAACTGTCTTGTGTATAACATGATTCGGTCTCAGAATCCAGTTTTCCACACTTCTCATATCGCTCTCTTTTTCATCAGCAATTGTTCTTTCAGTTTTCAACATCTGGGATTCTTCTCTCTCTCTCTCTCTCTCTCTCTCTCTTTCTTTCCTCCTTTTCTTTTTGTTGTTTGATTTTTGGTTTGGGTTTTAGACAGAGTCTCATTGTGTAGCCCTGACTAGCCTGGAACTCACTCTGTAGACCAGGCTACCCTCAAACTCATAGAGATCTGCCTGCTTCTCTCTCTAGTGCGGGCATTAGAGGAGTTCCTTACCAGAAGTTGGTTTTAGACAGGGTCGGGTTGACTTTGAACTGTTGATCTTCTTGCCTCTACTTCCCAGGTCCTAGGATTACAATCATTTTAGAAATTTTGATCTTTGAGGATTTCAACTTTCAGGATTTTGACATTCAGAATCCCTCCCCTCTTGAGACTTGAATGAGCACTGGATTAGGTGATAATGACCATGGATGTTTGTAGGAACCATGGGTCTACCCCTGCTCTCAGGGTTCATCTTGAGGACAGTTTCTGGCCATCCTGCGAAACATCCTGTTTGTTCCTGTGCTCCCACTGCCTTGCCTGAGGGTTAGCTATAGGACCATGGTTTACTCCACCTTGGGCATGGTAATTTCCCACCTGCCTGGGGGGAATTCCATTGTGCAGCAGCTAGGTATATAAGGTTTTTCCTAAGCTTGAATAAACGGCAATCAGCTGATCGCCTTTCTAATGACCCAGGTCACCTGTGTTCTTTCAGTCTCCAGGCCCTTGCTCAGCTCATGAACTGTATCGAGACTAACACAGGAGTTACAGATGTTGGTACCTGGCTCCCTGCAGGAGGGTTATAATCAAAGAGCCCCTTCTAAGGTTCAACTCATATACCTTCCTTGGTGCTGGAGCCCAAGTAGATCCCTTTATGCTCCCAAACAACTCCCTGAATTGTCATGGCGCATAGACCCTGAAGAAAATCTGCCAAACACTGAAATAAGTTAGAGGGAAGATGGGATGGATCGAAACACATTCCTATGAGCGTGGACTGAATACATTGTGGCGCTGTAGTCAGAGAGGAGAGGATCCTCAGAGGGTTTGTTTTTAAGGTCACTGACCTCAGTATTACATCCTGCAGAGGCCCCGCTGGAGAGAGCAGACGGTTCAGCAGAACCTTCAGAAGATTCATGAGTCAGTGGGAAAGAGAATCTTCTGTCCCCACGGGGCAGTCTTTATTTTTTATCTTTGCATAGTGCTGCCTGCATTTCTGTAGGTGTCAGTGTCAGGACTGGGGCCATGGCTCAGGTGATCCCCACTCTGCATCAGCATCTGCTCTCCCTGGGAGCGAGCAGGTGCTCAGCTCCAGGTCCAGGGTGAGGGAAGGTGACCTGTTTTCACTATGTTCTGACAATGTGTCCCTGGCCTTTTGTAGTTCTGCCATTTAATCCTCTCGTCGATCTATATAAATGTACATTTACTAATTACAGATTAAAGGCCTACGAGCACAAACAAGAAGTGACTTGCTTGTGAGGGAGTCACTTTATACGGCAGGTAAGTGATAACGCTAGAATTCCTAGCCACAGCAGTTGAAGACCACCTGGAGGTGCCCAGTGAGCCATCCAGTGTGGAGGCCGAAAAATGCAGGCCCATTTCCACCTCGTTTGACGGTCAGAGAGTTTGGAGATTGACAAGCATAGTTGCACGACCTACCTCAGGATGTGATTGCTTGGTTCTTTTGAAGCTAAGATAGCTCGATGCCATCCTGACGGTGGTCAAGATACGCAGATGTACTTCTGCTCCTTCTATTGCAACTATGAGGTCACCTAGGGAAGGGTGGTCTTCAGCATATGTGACCTAGAACAGCTTCGCTACCTAGACAACAGAATGCTAGTGATTTGATGTCTCAGAGTTGACTGCGTGAGTTACCCTTTGTATCACGTTAATAAAGTCTTTTGTTACCTTCTCTCCATTTATGTTGGTATAAAAGTAGTGGAAAAATAAATGCAGGCGAATTTCATTTCAGTCACTGGAACGCCCTTCCAACACTTTCTATGTTTTCTGTCTTATTATTTTTATGCCTCTTCCTATTCTTTACTTATATTTCTTCAATTCTCATGCTCCTACCCTGGTAAGAAGTATTTTTGTTGAGGCTGGTCCTTGACAATTCAGGGACCCTAGAGTATGCTGAGAGAAATTTCCTGGAATACCTAGAGTCTCTGATCATTTCTCTCCCTTTCCTTATGAAGTTCATATATTTGCTTTTTTTTTTTTAAATTAAATTTGAACCAAGAGTGGTGTCACATGCTTTTTAATCTTGGAGAAAGGCAATAGGATCTCTGAGTCCAGAATCAATTCTAGTCTACATAGCAAGTTTCAGGCCAACCAGGAATACATAGTGAGACCCTGTCTCTCTTCATCCCATCCAAAATTAAATGCTTATTAAAGAAAATCTGGGAAATATAGAGAAAAAAAAAGCTGGGCATGGCAGTGCACATCTGTAATCCCAGCATTTGGGAGGTAGAGGCAGGAGGATCAGAAGTTCAAAGTTATCGGCAGCTACCTATCCAGTGAGTTTAAGGCTCAAGTTTCATAAAGCTCTGTTTTTAAAATGAAAGAAAAGAAGAAAGAAAAAGTGTGTGGGAGGCAGCTGGGAATGGTGTGCACATCAGTGTTGTAGCACTCAGGAGGCAGCAGGAGAACCCTCTCAACAAATTCAAGGTCAGCCTGGTCCACGTAGGAATTCCAGGATAGCCAGGACTATATAGTGAGAGAGGCAGAGTCAGAAAGAATCATTCATAATCCTTCTATTCAAAGAAAGTCAAAATTAATATTCACATTTCCTCAAAAAATCACATTTCTGGTCATTTCTCTAGTTTTCTATATTTGAACTAAGATGCAATAAGACTATATATTTGAATGTATGCGCACACACACCCACACACCATATCTTGGTTTTAATTTAAAATGCTTGTAGAAAAAATGTTCCTTTCTTTAAAAATCCTTTTGGTTTTTATTTATTTTTAATTATTTTGGACAGGGTTTCTCTGTGTAGCCCGGGCTATCCTGGATCTCACTCTGTAGACCAGGCTGACCTCTAACTCAGAGGTCCACCTGCCTCTGCCTCCCAAGTACTAGGAGGAAATACATGCACTACCACTGCCAGCTTCTTTAAAAATTTTTTAAACTTTATTTTATTTATCTATTAAAGATTTATTTTTATCATTTAAAATTGTGTGTGTGTCTGGATGTGGGTATGCACATGTACGTAGGTGCCAGTGGAAGCCAGAGATGTCAGATTCCCTGGAGCTGGAGTTCCAGTCAGCTGCAAGCTGCCCCTTGTGGGCGCTCAGAACTGAACTCTGCAAGAGCAGTAACTGCTGGACCGTCTCTCCAGTGCCTATCTCAGTTATTTTATATGTTATTTCTGGTTCCTTTTGGGGGATAGAACCCAGGGCCTGTGCAAGCTAAGCATGATTCACCTCTAAGCACTGGCCTCAATCAAGTTGTGTGTGTATATATATATATATATATGTGTGTGTGTGTGTGTGTGTGTGTGTCTATACATACATTTTATAGGTCCTTATATACATACATGTTACATATACATCATATTTTGCATATCACATTTTATATAAGGCAGGATAGAAAGACTGAGAAAGTCATAGGGGTATGGCAAATGAAAGGAGCCCCTCACCTTGAAATCTGACTTAAGTCTCTTGCCAGCTGAAAATCAAGAGTTCTGGTACAATTAACATCGCTGTGAAGGTTGCGGATAGAGAGATATTATAACATTCCTCTCACAATGACAGTGAACCAGGCTGAGTTCTGAGTATACATGACTTTGGATAGGGTCTTGTCTTAGTCATTTTCCTATTGCTGCAGTAAGACATCAATAATCAAGGCATCTTACAGAGGAAGGAATTCATTTCATTTACGGTTCCAGGAGGCTATGAGGCCATCATAGCAGGATATCAAGGCAGCAGGAGCAGCTGAGAGGTTACCTCTCAAACCTCAAGCAGGAAGTAGAGTGAGCTGAAACCTCAAAGCCTGCCTGGCTGACCTTCTTCTCCAGGAAGGCCACACCTCCTAAACCTACCCAAAGAGTACCACCAACTGAGGACAAGTATTCAAATGCCACAGCCTGTGGGGGATGAGCTCACTCAGATCTCCAGAGGCCCCATTCCTTCTCCCAGACCTCTGAAAGTCACAAACTGGAATGTTAACTTGGTCTATGGCGAAGATGGCTGGGTTGCCAGCACCCCTGTATCTGGACTTTTGCTTTCTCCATCATAATCCTGTCCCTTGGCAACCACCTATCATTTCCCTTAGCTTCCTTGGCAACCCTTTGAAAATAACAGCTTCAAACCACACACAGATCTGGTGTAGACCAAGGGGTGTAGACCAAGGGGAAGACAATGAGGTATGACCCTCTGAGGACATCCACACCGACGCTCTGATGCTCTCCTCCCTAGAACCTCTTTATTTCTCTCAGCTCTTGTGCTTAAGTCTACAGAAACCCCCAACTCTGCCACACACTGTTTTGCTGCTGTCCCTAAAATATTAAGGGGCTCTTTAAGCTCTCAGGTGGAGTTTTATCATGTAGCTCTGTCTCTGTCATGGTTGACTCTCTCTCTCTCTCTCTCTCTCTCTCTCTCTCTCTCTCTCTCTCCCCTCCCCCCCCGTGTGTGTGTATGTACATATATATGCATCATTTCTCATCTATGAGATATTTATTTCCAGCTTTATTGATGGCAGATAAACAGGAATGCCATTTGCCTCCCCGCTCTCCACTAATTCTTGCCCATGTGTAGGCACATTTCTTTGTGATGGAATCCTAGAAGAATACTGGATCAAAGGGAAGAAGCCTGGGTGGGAGGTCTAGCCCAGGCTGTCCTTGAACTCCCTGAGGAGGACCTTGAACATTTCTGTTCTGTTCTTTCTTCTTATTTATTTATTTATTTTTTTTTTGAAACAGGATTTCTCTGTAGCTTTGGCGCCTATCCTGGAACTCACTTTATAGACCAGGCTGGCCTCGAACTCAGAGATCCACCTCTCTCTGCCTCCTGAGTGCTAGGATTAAAGGCATACACCACAAACTGCCTGGCAATGTTTCTGTTCTTGGTGCCTCCAACCTCCTAAGGTGTACAATTCCTGTGTGCCACCATGCTGGTTTACATGGTATCAGGATAGACCTTAGGAGCTGTGGGGGATAGGATCTGAGCTCCAACCCCAACCAGAACCATTGTACTGACTAGGTTTTGTTGAGTTGCCAAAAGCTAAAGTCATCTGAATGGAGGGAACCTCAGTTAAGAAAATGCCTCCCTAAGATCAGGTTGTAGGCAAGCCTGTAGGGCATTTTCTTAACTAGTGATTGATGGGGGAGGGCTCAGCCCGTTATGGGTAGGGCTACTCCTGGGTTGGTGGATCAGGTCTATTAGGAAGCAGACTGAGTAAGCCACAGGGAGCAGCAGGTAAGCAGCACTCCTCATGGCCTCCACTACAGCTCCTGCCTCCAGGTTCCCGCCCTACTTGACCTCCTCTTCTGACTTCCTTCAATGATGAACATATGGAAGTGTAAGCCTAATAAAACTTTTCCTCCCCAAGTAGCTTTGCTCATGGTGTTTCATCATAGCAATAGCAGCCCTAACCAGGACAAATACGTAACATATGTGATCATTCATAACTTACTTTTTATATGTATTTTGTAGTATATGAGACAGGACAGAAAAGGGAAATCACTAGGCAAACCAAATTATACTCCCTCCCTCTCCTGTTTTTGAGACAGGGTCTCACTATCAGTCCAGGTTACCCTCCAAATCAAGATCCTTCTTCCTGAAGACCAGGTATGATAGTTCCTGCTCCCAGTACTTGGAAGGCAGAGACAGATCTCTGAGTTCAAGGACAACCTGGGCTACACAGCAAGTTCCAGGCCTGCCAGGGCTACATAATAAGACCATACCTTAAATATATATATATATATCTCCCTTGTCCAGGCAGTGGTAATGCATACTTTTAATCCGAGCACTTGGGAGGCAGAGGCAGGTGAATCTCAGTGAGTTCGAGGCCAGCCTGGTCTACAGAGCTAGTTCTAAGTGAGTAACAGCCAAGGCTAGACAGAGAAACCCTGACTTGAAAAACAAACAAATGAAATGAAATCCCTCTTTTTCCAGTCTCCCCAGTAGTGGGATTGCAGGCAGCACCACCCCATCCAATTGGCTTTTGAAGACTTCTGGGCTCTCTAACCCCTCTTCTCCCACCTTCTACCCAATCCTGGAACTGTGTGGCCACTCTCATGTTTGGAATACCCACAAAGTATTATCTTGCAAATCCTCTGGAATACAAGGTCTTGTTTGTAGGTTTGTTGTTGGCTTATTCAGAAAAACTCAGTGTTTCCTTATCGTTTAAATACCCTCAGTAAATGGGCTGGAGAGATGGCTCAGTGGTTAAATGTCCTCAGTAAGCAAGAAGCAGTAGAACAGGCTTCAGGGAGTGAAGCTTGAGGAAGTGGTGAGCTTTTCCAAGTCCCATAATAAAACAGGGATGCTGGATCTTGCTATTTCTTCCACATTGACTCAAGCGAAGGCCTTAACCCCAATACCATCACTGAGACTACGGCTTACATTACTAAGTTCTTGGTTATCCCTTGAGATTAAAGTCTGTGTGTGTGTGTGTGTGCGCGCACACACACACACACACACACACACACACACACACACACACTGAACCCAGGGCCTCATACAAGCTGAGCACTGAGCACAGGCTCTACTCTGAACAATAACTCCAGCATTGATCTGATCATTAAATAAACAAAGATGTTGTCAGGCAGGGCTGGGCTTGGATGGGAGGATGAGGGGAGCTACTCAACAAAACCACTAGATAAATAGACCTTTCAAGGGTCCGAGGCAGAGGGATAGCCCTGAGTCACAGACCCTCTGCCAAGGTAAAATGTAACCTGAGCTGGCATCCCCATTCCCTGGGAGGAAAAGATGGTAAGCACGGAGGCACACAGGCCTGGCCAGAAGTGGGTGCCGCCTTCGTCCTACAGAGCCTCGAGCCCTTCAAGCAATTACTGCTTCTCCAGGAAAAGGGGCTTGAAAGGAAGTGTGACACGGAAAAGAAAGAAACTACTGCTTTTCAATTTTGAAAACCGGCTTCTAAAAACTAGGGCAGGCCCAAAGGGGACATTATTAGGCAAGCACTCTGCTTACTGAGCTACATTCCCTACCTCCCCATGTAGCCCCATGTAGGGCTTAATGAAAGGGCTGAAGGCTCTTGCAGAATTAGGAGGTAATGTGACATAGTACTAAATATAACCTTCATAAATTCTCCTGTGAGTCAAATTCCAAAGGCTAAAACCATATTCAATATAAGGTTAAGGACACCAAAAAAGAAAAAGGGCCAGGCCAGGTAATGGTGGCTCACGCCTTTAATCCCAGCACTATAGAGGCAGAGGCAGGTGGATCTCTGTTTGAAGCCAGCCTGGTCTACAAAGCAAGTTCTAGGACAGTCAGGGCTACACAGAGAAACCCTGTCTCAGAAAACCAAATTTAAAAAAAAAAAAGACTAATAAAGACTAAAGTCAGGCAGTTTGGATAACAGACTAAACTTGGGAACTAAATTTATCACAATGGAATGGACAAACTGTCTGTAAAATTTTATGATTTTTTTCTCCCACAGACTAGAGCTATGCAAAAATTCAATGTTTAACTACAGAAATATCTATGTTATTTTCAGAGTGTAATTTCCTTAAAAGAATGCCTGAGGGCTGGATATACAGTTCATCAATAGAGTGACTGCCTGATTTCCAAATCCAGGGCACAAAATGTTTTTATTAAAATCTTTATTTATTGGGCGAGAGAGTTGACTCAGTGTGTAAGAGCACTCGTTGCTCTTGCAGAGAACTTGGATTTGACTCCTGGCACATGGTAGCTCACAACTCTCTGTGAACTCTAGTCCCTGGGGATCTGACACCAGGCATGCACACAGTGTACAAACACACATCAGGCAAAATACTCAAACACACACACATAAGTAAAATCAATAAATATTAAAAAACCATAACCCCCCCTCCACCGTGTGTGTGCGCGTGCGCGTGTGCGTGTGCATGTGCGTCTGTGTGTGTGTGTGTGTGTGCAGCTTCTCAGAGTTTTCCATCGTGGGTCCCGTGAATTGATCTCAGGTGTGGGCTCAGCTCTTTTGCCCAGTGAGCCAACTCACCAGCCCGGGGCATTAAATGTAAGTCTAAGCTACGCAGTCTGGACAAAGAGAGGAATGTGCCATTAGGTTCTTCTCCTCTCAGGGAGTATGACAGGAGTGTGGGAATTTTCCGCCTGCACAGGGGGCTGACTCTTCCTCCCGACAGGAACAACTGCTTTCTCCCTTGTCAACTCCAACAACACCAGACTATTTATCCACAGTAGGCACTCATTGTGTTAGGTATTCTTTGTGTTTTGAGTAAGCAGACATTCTCAAAAGGAGAACTGGAATGTTTCCAACCCCGCCCCCCACAGCCTGTCTTTCTGTTTTCATGGGTTCTGGCAGAAGGAATGACCTGATCAGTTTTTTAGTCATGGTTCTGAAAGTATGGTTCGTCTCTCAACACAGTGGTTCTCAACCCTTGGGTCTCGACCCTTTTGGGATCCAAGCACTGTTTCATAGGGGTTGCAGATCAAATATTCTGCATGTCATATATTTATATTATGATTCATAACAGTAGCAAAATTCCAGTCATGAAGTAGTAACGAAAATAATTTTATGGTTGGGGGTCACCACAGCATGAGGACCTGTCACAGCATCAGGAAGGGTGAGAACCACTGCTCTGCAGTGTAGCCTAATCTTGGCCTGCAGTGGGCTGTGGGTGCCAGCCCCGCATTCCTTTCCCTCATCTTTTCAGACGGGTTGTATCTTAACCCCGTCCGCCTTGCAGAAGGTTAATCCTTTTCAACCTGAATGCTCTTTCCTCTGTTGTGGGACACCAGGCTTAGAGGTCACAGCAGCTGAGAGGCAGGAAGCCCCGCTGGAGGAGATTCTGTGGAGACTCAGTTCAAACTCCCAACTCTGGATCTGTGCATCCGACAGCACACTCTCAGGCAAGCTGTCCTTCAGTGCTTATCAAATCAGCAAGTCCAAAGTCCAGCCTGAGGTCTGCCTTTTCTGCAGCAGGCTGCCTGGTGGTACCAGGTTTCCTTTGCCCCTCCTCTTTCCATCACTCCCCTGTTCCCTAGAGACACACAGACCTGCCTTCCCGGTTACAGCCTCCAGGCTCCTGGGCTTTGAGGCTGTGGCCCAGCTGCTCCCAGACATTCTTGGTTCAGGGACTGGGAATGAAAGACACAAGACCAAGCCCTTTGGGTGACTCACATCTCTTTGTGGTGGTTGTGGCCTGTTTTTAGGTCACCTAGCAATTAATTTCCACTCCAAACCTACATGTTCTTCATTTTCCTAAAATTGCCAGAGGGCAATTTTTTTTTAAATCAATGAATTTTAACATTCTTCACTTTAAGAGTCTATCGACACCTCCCTGTCCCTTTTCTCCATCTTGCTTCCTCTTTCTTAGGCTTGGCTTTGTTAGAAATCTCCTCCCCACAGTGTTGTAAACTAGGGGTTCAGTTGCTGCTGGAGGACATGACTGTCACCTGCAGGAAGGTGCTTAATAGAGTCCCCCTTCCCCTATTTTCTGTAAACAAAATGTAGCCTAAATTGGCGAATGTCTGATCTTGAACGTCTGATCCTCCTGCCTCTACCGCCCAAGTGCTGGGATTATAGGCGTGTACCACCAAACCCAGTAACGAGAGCTCCCTAATGAAGACATCTCATGGCAGGTGGAGAGAGGGTTGGGACACAGCCCTGCCCAAGGCTTTGTCCAGGCCACCCTGGAAGGGACAGGTCTGAGCCTGGGATACTGCTTCTGTTGCTGTTAGACTCAGCTGAGATCAAGGGCAGAGAGAAACAGAGGGCGTGTCGTGGGAACTCCGTCCTCTTTCACATAGCTTCCCACAGTCTGGAGTCATCTCTGTCCTTCCTCATGCACAGGTTTGGTTGGAACTGGATAAATCCTCCATTGACGGAGGACCTTTGGAGGGGAAAGCAGAAGGGGCTCCATGGTTTGAAGCAATAAGCCAGAAAGTCATTTCCTATGATGCGGGTCTGCATGCACTTCTGCGCCTGTACTGCATGTTCCTTCCTGGACCAGATCACATCTACGGGCATAGAGACCAGGGGCCAGACTCACGGTCTTATGGGGGACATGTTCAGATCTTTCATTTCTGATTGCAAGTTGCAGGTAAACCAGCAAGGGTAACATAATGAGACTATCTCAATAAAATAAAATAAGCCAAAAACCAAAGAAGCTATCAAAAGAAGAACCAAAGCCTTTATCACACTTTCCTAGTAGGCACTCCAAAGAAGAAAGAGAAATTCAGGAGACTGCTAGTTATAAGCTGCTCATGGGCACGGATGATTGGAGGCCAGGGTTTTGAGAGTTATTTTATGAAGTCGGCACCGTCTTTTAAAGGGATGGTACTGAATCTCGGAAACTAGTTGATGCACTCTGGATACCTTCTAGGCCCGAGAAGGCAGGAGTAGCAGCACCTCTGGTCAACACAGGCAGGTTTTGATGAGGAAGCTGAGTTCATTATCTGCTTCAGATGGGCAGACGCCCAGGAAAGCCATTCTTCTGTGAGCCCAGATGGCTAGTGGCGAGAGTTCGCTGAGGCCAGGGAGAACGATGGGGAAATTAAGGGTTATGGGAAGGGCAAAGAAACCCTTCATCTTGTCTCTTGCCAGCTAAGAGTCAAAAGCTCCAGTTCAATTTGTTGTGAAGATACTGTTCTTTATAGTTAGAGATGTTTCCGGGTGAACAGCATAGTGAATGCCTGTGCTCCCAGCACTCGGGAGTCAGCAGCAGGATAGGTGCAAACCCGAGTCCAGCCCAGTCAACATAATGAGCTGCCGGCCTGCCAGTTCTACGTAGTGAGAGCTTTTGTCAAAACACAAAATAAGACTAAAAAAAAGCAAATTCTCATACGAATACTAAAGTAACAGTGGGGCGTGATAGGTATTCATGACCATCCAGCTCCCTTTCCCAGACATGTTCTGGAAAGTTCCAAACACAAGCGAACTATTATTGACTATGTCTCAATGAAAATGTCTTAATTTATGCTGTGTAGTGGTGGTACACACCGATTTAATCCCAGTGCTCAGGAGGCAGATGGATCTCTGTGAGTTCGAGACCAGCCTGGTCTACAGAGAGAGTTCCAGGACAGTTAAGCCTGCTACATAGAAAAACTGTGTCTCAGAAAAAAACAAGAGAGAGAGAGAGAAAGAGAGAGGGAGAATATCTCAACTTTTCCTGCAATCTCTGTGATACTGGGTTGTACCTCATCAGCTGTAATTCCATCCAGGGCACTCAGGGACCACCCTATCATCTCGCTTAAGTTTTTTAGCAAGCTTTAAAATGCAAGTCCAGACCCTACCAAAATTTCTTGTAAGATTATTGGAAAGAGAAGAGAACTGAGCAAACGTCTCTCTTGGGAGCCCCCCTCCTTGAGTGTGACTTACCTTTAATTGTTTCTGTTTATCACTGTGCTTACATCTGTTGGAAACTAAGCCAACAGCAACAATTCTCTTCCTAAGAAAATCAACTCTGTTTCAAACTGGTTCCCCTTGAAATTCTTTTCTACTGCAGAGTCAAGAATCCTGCATCATGGGGGTCTCTGGAAAGAACTCCCCGGGGCCACCAAAGGGTGACATTGGGTAACTGTGTCTGACAGGTGCATTCTGCAGCAAGAGAATGAGCAAGTCAAGCCGTTGAGTGTGGGCTCTTCAGCTGTAGCAGGCCGACTTGATCACAGCACAGAATTTGAGAGAGAAATGGGAGTGGGAAAGACTTGTGTGGTTTGCAATGGACTCAAGCAAGAAAATCGGCTCTAATTCAAAAGTCCTTAAACTAAAGGTCTGAATAAGGAGCTTTGGGGCAGTGGCTCAGGTTCCTAGTAGGCTTCACCTTTGCAATGTCCAACTCTGATCTCTGAGCAGAGCTCTGAGCTTAGGAACCCCAAATGGCTAATGGGGCTCAGCTCCTCCTTTCATTAACAGGGAGGGATTACAAGGCAGTTAGAAGCCTACCAACAAGCAGGGGGAGTCTGTGGTCACCTTTGGTGTTTGGATCAAACCCTGTCAAGGTGGGAGGGACACATAGCTGAGCTTGCAGTTTGTCCCTTCCCCGCCCCTCACTGCCCTGACAGAGCTACAATTGCCTAGATCTATCTGTACCATCTCACGCTGGCTGCTGGACATCCCCGTGTGCACATGTGTGCCTCAGTGCTGTTACACATGAGTGCATATAGATAACACACGTGCAGTTAGGTTGCACAAGTGCTTCAGAAGAAGCATAAGAGTGTGTGCCTGTGGACAAATTAATATACAGGCTTGCGTGGACTTTCAGTGAAAGTCAGAAGCATGTTGTCATAGAACAAACAGAACAAGTCCGCACCTCCTCTCCTCCACCTCCAGTATTTTCTTTGGCTCTGCCTAAGCACACAGGTTCTTTGCTTCCCCGCCCCCACCCCACCCCCCAGGGTTCCAGGACAGCCATTTCTACTTCTCTCCTCCCCTTCCCCCCCCAGTCTTCAGTCCTCATCTGATTGGCCAACTGTTGACACACCCCGTTCTAATAGCCTCTGTAATAGGAGGGAGGAAGAACTGAGCCAGCCGGTGGCAGGGAGCCAGGACCCAGGACAGGGGCTGACTTCATCTCACAGGCCTGTCTCCTTGTTGACTCCCGCTGTGGTGGCTGCATCTGCCCTGCCCTGCCCCTCAGAGGCATGAAACATTTCCCTGCTCCTTCCATCTTAATGGCTTAAGGCCTAGCTCCCCAAATCATAGGCCAGAAAGCCTCCATTGCACAAGGGCCTCAGTTTCCCCAACTGCACCACAGTGATAAATTGGGGTGCCTTTGAAGAGGAAGCGTTCTGAGTCTGCATTTTCAGGTCCAGGCATCATGATTTTTCTTTTTATTTTGTATTGAAAAAAAAAATTTCCGCCTCCTCCCAGCCTCCCATTTCCCTCCCCCCTCCCACTCCTCTCCCCCTCCCCCCACTCCTCTCCCCCTTTCTCTCCAGTCCGAAGAGCAGTCAGGGTTCCCTGCCCTGTGGAAAGTCCAAGGTCCTCCCACTCCGTCCATGTCTAGGAAGGTGAACATCCAAACTGGCTAGGCTCCCACAAAGCCAGAACATGAAGTAGGATCAAAACCCCGTGCCATTGTCCTTGGCTTCTCATCAGCCCTCATTGTTCGCCATGTTCAGAGAGTCCGGTTTTATCCCATGCTTTTTCAGTCACAGTCCATCTGGCCTTTGTGAGCTCCCAATAGATCAACCCCACTGTCTCAGTGGGTGGGTGCACCCCTCGTGGTCCTGACTTCCTTGCTCATGTTCTCCCTCCTTCTCATTGGGACCTTGGGAGCTCAGTCCAGTGCTCCAGTGTGGGTCTCTGTCTCTATCCCCATCCATCGCCAGATGAAGGTTCTATGGTGATATGCAAGATATTCATCAGTATGGCTATAGGATAGGGTCATTTCAGGTTCCCTATCCTCAGCTGCCCAAGGAACTAACTGGGGACATCGCCCTGGGCACCTGATTTTTCTATAATAATAAACAGTGTTTCTGGTATGGATGTGATATATATAAAGGGGGTGGGGATGAGGCTCATTCCCTATGAGAACTTGTGTTATCATGGGGACAAACACCTGGAGCGAAGATCAGGAAGAGTGGGGACAAAAGTAATTCTTAGAAAGACGTAATTGACTAAAATCTGGCTTGAGCCAGTTAAGGTGTCACATGACTTGAATTCTAGCATAAGAGGCAGAGGCATGCAGATATCAGCAAGTTAGAGGCTAGCCTGGTCTACATAGTAAGTTCCAGGCCAGCCAAGGCTGCAAAGTGTGGCCCTGTCTCAGAATCAGACCAAATCAAGTCTGGATTGGTTCTCTTCTGGGTTCTTTTTTGCTGCTGGGGATGGGATCCAAGTAGTTTTATCACCAACTACACTTCCGGCCCTTCCAACAATTCATAGCAGAAGGAAGCAGACTAAAGGAAGACCTTAAGGCATTCCACCAGAAGACCTTAAGACATTCCATCATCAGAAGGAAGCAGACTAAAGACCTTAAGAAATTCCATCAGGTTTAGATCACCAACCCTCCCCCAGCTGTGCCTCTGAGGTTGTCTCTCTTTCCTGCTGACTGACTAATCACCCTTTCTGTTGTTGTTATGTTTCTCTGTGTGACAGACCTGGCTGTCCTGGAACTCACTCTGTAGACCAGGCTGGCCTCAAACTCACAGTTGCCTCTGCCTCCAGAGCTGGGGTTAAAGGCGTGCACCACCACTGCCTGATGACTAATCAGTCTTAAAGATCCTCTCCTTTGGCCTTCTTTCCACTGGCGCCATGACCTTTGGCCGGCCTGGGATAGAGAGGTCTGGTTTCTGCATGCCTTTCCATCCACCTATATAGGCTCTAACCATTGGACCATCCCGGCCGTCTCCCTTTGGCCTTACTCCCCAGAAGCTGCCTGTAGCTACCAGGTGGTTTTCGTCAGCTTGACAAGTCCTAGACTAAAGAGATAAGACCCTGGGCACACCTTGGAGGGATCACCTAGACAAGGTGATGGAGATGAATCCTGAAGCCCATGGAGAGAAGGAACTGTCAGCTTGAGCTCCTCCTGCTTCTCTTTTGTCAACATCCTCACCAGCAGTTGGTCCTTTTTTTTTCCCTTTCTTACATTAAGTGGGCTCCTATACTGAAGATGCTTCCTTTGTTCTCAGGATCAAGAACAAAATATCGCCTTGTATACTGTGGCGTGTGTCGTTAGTCCTAGCTATTATTCTAGAAGCTGAGGCAAAAAAAAAAAAAAATTTGCTTTGGAGAGTTCAAGGCCAGCCTGGGCAACACAAAGGTCTCCATCTTAAAATAAAATTCAAAAAATTTATGTTTTGAAATATTCCATATACGCTGAAAAGGAAAGCACAAAATCCCTACAGCCCTGCCTGATGGTCAGCACCTGCCTCACAGTCCCGCTTATCTACACCTGCACCTCTGCCTCAGCTCTCCTCAGCGGTTTCCCTCCCAACCCACCTCCTCCCTTTGTGATCTCCCTCCTAAACCAGCCTTCTCTCTGTCCCTCCTGGGGAAGGCCATCCCGGGATGCAGCTGCTCTGGTGGTCCAGCAGTTGTCTGTGCTGCCCACAGCTGTAATCTGCTTCATGCCCCTGCTCCACTCATCCCCGAAAGAGTCCGATTTGGGGCTTTACAGACAGTTGAAAGCATTCTTTCCCCCCACCCCCCTTGAGATAAAAGATGGAGGATGGGTTCTTCTGGAACTTTGGAGGCTGAAGTATGCAGGGGCCGCTGTTTTTATTTATCTGTTTTGCTTTCTTGCAGGGCTGGATTTGAACCCAGGGCATCATGCATGTTAATAGGGAGTGACATACCCCTGCCCACGGTCCTCTTCTGACACACCTCTTCTGAATTGTTAGTGGACCTAGTCCGTGCCCCTTGTCCACCAAGTGTTCAGGTTAGACCATTGCCTCTACCCACTGCTCTGTCCCTTGTCCATTGCTTTCCATCTACAATTGGTCCCTAGGGATTAGGAAGAATGGTGTGGGATTGGCCAGTCCTAGGACCCTAGTCTAGGAACAAAATTGACTCCTAGTTCTGCTGACTCCTGGGCCCCAGCTAAATTTGTATATTCAAACTGCCTGGCTTCATTCTTCTATAAACGGTGACACCGCTGTAAGCAAGATGAAATCTCTCTCTCTCAGCTAGGAGATTCAACACGTCTGAAATCCTAGCACTCATGAGGTTATCCTGAGCCACGTAGCCTTTTCAGAGCCAGCCTGGGCTACATAAGACCATGTTTTTTTTTCTCTTTCTTTGCTTTTATTTATTTATAAATCCTATCTATCCAGTTCTAACCTAAACTGAATAAATTAAAATTTCCACTTCTTTCTCTATTTTATTTATTTATTTTTGTTGTTGTTTTTTGAGACAGAAACGGTTTCTCTATAGCTTTGGAGCCTGTCCTGGAACTAGCTCTGTAGACCAGGCTGGTCTCGAACTCACAGAGATCCACCTGTCTCTGCCTCCCGAGTGCTGGGATTAAAGGCATGTGCCACCACCGCCCAACCTCATTTCTTTCTCTATTATGTCCTTTTCCTCTTAAAGGACTTGTTCAACTCCACAGCCAGACATGCACGGCCGTGTAACACCCGCACTCTCGGGGTTGTGACCCTTGTGTCCCTTACCGCACGCCAATTTCCCACGCAGGATTAGGCTGTCTCTCAGAATGCGCAATCAGCTTTTCCAGAAGGTTGCCGTACTCCCCTCCCCACACTGAGTCTTTGGTTGTGATTTCTGGAAACAATCCTATTTCACTTTTCTCTCAGCGTTAAGTGAATTCTAACGTGAGTTCAGAGGAAGTTCACGAGTTCCAATCAGCCTTGTCAATGTTTATTTAGTTCCTTTTCCCCCTTCCCTGGGGACCAAATGCTGCCCTTGCACATTCTTCAGGTTCCTGATGCTAACTCTGGCACTAGACTCCAAGCAGCAGGGATGGGCAGTTTCGGTGTAGAACGGAGGCTCTGCTGGTCCGGGAGATTGGGTATGCCAGGCTTCAATCCTTTATGTTAATGATAAAATCCCACCCTCTCAGGAAGAAACAGCACGTTCTGTGTGATGAAGGCGTTAATGGCCTCCCCCTTCAAAGAGTGACCTGGAAGAGCCCAATGTGGCGGGATACACCTTCAGTAACAGCAAGCGGGAGGCAGAGGCGGCTATGAGTTTCAAGTCAGCCAGGGCCACATAGTGAGATCCTGTGTGGCGATTTGAGAAATGTCCTTCATAGGCTCAGATATATGAACACTCAGTCCCTAGCTGGCAACACTGGGGAGGTTGTGGAACCTTTGGGCAGTGGAGCCTTCATGGAGGAAGTAGGTCACTGGGGCCAGGCTTTACATGCTTCTAGTCTTGCCCCACATCCCCACTTCCAATTTGCTTTCTGCTTCAGGCTCGAGGATGTCACTGTCTGCCTACTGCTCCGGCCCCCATGCCTGCCACTTGCTGCTTTGTCTATCCGCTATGATGGACTCACCCTTCTGGAACCACATCCAGAATGAGAATGCTTTCTTCCGGAAGTTGCTTTTGCTCATAGAGTTTTATGCAGCAGCAGAAAAGTAACTAATGCATTCTGTCTTTAAAAAGACAGAGGAGATCCAGATAAAAGGTCCTGGGATCATCTGTCTTGTTTGTCTCCTGTTTATGGCCCACAAAATGGAGAACAGAAAGACCTAGGGACAGCCGAGGGGTCTCAGATCATAAGAAACTGTGGAGTGAGGAGAATGCAAGATTGACAGCCCCTTTCAATCCCTGCTCTGGCCTCTGAAGGAAACAGAACAGTGTAAAAAGGACAGAGAAAAAATTCCCCTTCCCTCTAAACAGCAGCCCTCAGAATGTTTCTGCCTCTTTAAAATTCCTGTAGGACAAGGGGGTGACAAGATCTGCAGGTGTTCCATCTCTAGTGTTGGAGTCAGGAAGTCCAAGGAAGACACGAAGTCTTTGGAAGAGGCATTTTCTGGGTCCTAGCTTCTATACCTGGGCTGAGATGAGGTTGGCTTGGGAAGGAAGGGGAAGGGGAGGGGGTGATAGCAGGGCAGCTTGGTTATCTGAGAAACAGAACTGTCTCTTTTGTCGGAGGAGTTCCCCCGACAAAACAAAAACTTCCAAACACAGACTCTAAAAAGGATAATATTGATCTCCAGGACTCTCTCCCAATTCCTACCTTAAAACAGAGGATATTGCGATTTGGTCTTGTAAAAAACAGATTTATACGATGGCAGCCATTTTACTTCTAAGACATTACAGGGAACCATGGGAAGTTCAAACGTGAAGTGGAGCTGTCATACTCCATGGTATCCCCCTTCACCTGGGGAGCAGAAAGGCTGAATCAAACCTTGAAACATGCATAACAAAGCTTGTCTTAGAGACCTGTCTCCCTGGACCAAATGTCTCCTGATGTGGTATTTCCCTCTGAATGCTGTGATTACCATTAGTGAACAAAGAAACTGCTTTGGACCTATAGCAGGGCAGAAGTTAGGTAGGCAGGGAAAACTAAACTGAATGCTGGGAGAAAGAAGGGCGGAGTCAGAGAGAAGCCACGTAGCTCTGCCAGAGCCAGATGCAACTTTACCTGGTAAGCCACAGCCACGTGGCAATACACAGATTACTAGAAATAGATTAAATTAAGATATAAGTGTTATCCATTAAGAAGCTAGAGCTAATGGGCCAAGTAGTGTTTTAAATAATATAGTTTCTGTGTGATTATTTCGGGGCTGAGCAGCCAGGAACCAACAAGTAGTGGCCCTTCCTACTACAGACTTCCTGTAGCTTTTCTCAGAATTAGAACAGCTTCCAGAAGGGACCTGGGATCATCCCTATTATGAGATGTTATGTAGTCTACAACATATGAAACATAGAGACTGATTCTTGAAAAACTGTGTACGGCCCATATCTCCCGCTTGGTCATCATATTTAAGGGACTTTAAGCTTGGGTCCTACCCTTGAAGTTCAAGGTTTATCAGTACCGACCAGAAGATTTGGACAAGCTTCAGCTCAGCAGAGAAAACTCCTGCCAAGTGTTTCCGACCCGTGGGCCTGCTGTATGAACTTCAGAGCAAAGGCAGGGCCCCTGATACTTGAGTTAAAGGACAGAGTCTTAGCAGTTCTATCACTGAGAAGACACATGCCCATGGCAACTCTTATAAAGGAAAACATTTAATGGAGTGGCTTACAGTTTCAGAGGTTTAGTCCATTAGCATCATAATGGGACACGGTGGCATGCAGGCAGACATGATGCTGGACCTGAGTTTGGCATCTTGATTGGCAGGCAACAGGAAATTATCTGTGATACTGGGTATGACTGGAGCATATATGAGACCTCAAAGTCTGCCCCCACAGTTACACACTTTCTCCATGAGGCCACACCCCACTCCAGCAAAGCCACACCTCCTAATAGTGCAACTCCCTTTGAGGGGGCCATTTCCTTTCAAACCACCACAGACTGATAAACATGAACCAAGGGACAGAGTGATCAAGCAATTGGAAAGTGACCTGGGGAGGCCCTAAAACCGAAAGAGCCTTGAACCTCTTAATTATAGTGATAACAAATACCCTGGGTTTAAATAACGAGGCATGGGGCATTAGGGAGCTAGACAAATGGATAAGAGGTGGGGATACCCAGTGATGAGCTGGATAAACATTACCAAAGTGAGCCTCAAACTGTAGTGTAACAAGGAGGAGTCAGGCCTGCTTGTTTGTTGTTGGGTTTTTTTGTCCTCCCACCAGGTACCCCCAGCTGTTTAGTCCCAGAGAAAAATCAGTGGTGTGGGAGAATTGTCTGTATTCTGTCAGTCATGTTATAAATAAGCGCTGATTGGCCAGGTAGGAAATATAGGCGGGAAAATCAAACAGGAAGTAGAAATGATGTAATGAGAACAGGAGATTTCTGGGAAGGAGAAAGTTGATTCCTCCCACTCCTGCCCAGATCACCGAAGCAGCAGGATGTGATCTGCCCCACTGAAAAAAGGTACTGAGCCACGTGGCTAACATAGATTAGAAAAATGGGTTAATCAAGATGTGAGAGTTAGCCAGTGAGAGGCTAGAGCTAATGGGCCAATCAGCTTTATAACTTATAGAAATCTATGTGTGATTTTCTTTGGGACTAAACAGTTGTGGGGTACTGGGCGGGACAAAAACCTCAACAAACAAACAAGCCAGCCCCCTCATGTTACACTGTAGAACAGATCCCTACCTAATTTAAAACTGTGGGAACATCTATAGCCCAAAAGTCTACCTACTGGGGAGCCCAGTCCCCTGGGCAGTCTTATGTGGGGTGGACCATAGCCTACAATTGACAGACAACATCTTATTCTGTAGGTACCTCTTATACCAAAGCTATCTATCCTGTAGACCTGAGACAAGACTGTCAACAATGTAACCCTCTCCCTAAAGCCATAATTAAAGCAGATGAAGTCAACAGTCCAGGGGCTCTAGAAGGCCTGAGCATGGCAAACAAGCTCTGGCAGGACTTGCCCTCCCCCACTGCTTCTTCCTTGCATAAAAAGCGTTAGGTTACATTCTTAATGCCAGCCACCAAGGTCTATTCCCTTATTTGGCCACTTCCCCCTCCTGAGACTGACCACCAAGGTCCAGATATTAAAGTATTTAAGTCCATCCCCCTTTTGACTACCCTGATTAACCTATCCAATCAAAATTAAACACCTCATCCTAACATGGGGTTTTCTCTTTTTCCTTTATAAGCTGTCGTTTGCCTATGGGCCACACCTGTTTCCTCTCTATCCAGAGGCAGTCCTTTGTCCCTCTGGGGCAAACATCCCTTTTCCCTCTCCCTCGTTCCTCTCCCCTCTCCCTCATTCTGTCTTCCCTCTTTGTCTCTGTCCTTTGTTCCTCTGAGGGAAATAAATCTCCTTTGTGCTGAGAACTTGGTCTCGGGGTGTCTTGTACTGACTTTGAGGTCCTTTCAAACAGGACTTACGGGTTTGTCTCCCAGAACTAAGGACCAAATCCAGGGCCTTATGCTTGCTCGGTAAGTGCTCTAACACTGAACAACGCCCCCCCCCCCCCCCCCCCAGTCCTTAAGGCCTGGGAATGAACGAATCTGGATCCTCCTGGTAGCGTGGCTCTATATCTTCATCAGATCTTCGGCTCCTCCTCACTGAACCACTACCAAAAGTTCCTAGAGGGCCATAGAGAAACACAAAGGGGCTCCTGAAAAGACCCACGGAGGGTAGGAGAGGTAGAAATCAAGGGTTTAAGACACACACCTTAGAAACAGAACTTGGATATGGAGAGTTAAATGCTTTGGCAGAGGGGTTAGGTTTACACTACAGATTCTCAGGGAGAGTGTTTGCTATGCGTGTGTGTCAGGACACTCCCAGGTCAAGCAATACCCTTTCCCCTCAGATGAGATGCACCCCAGAGGGTTGCAAGCTGGAATCGGTTGCATGCTGGTTTTGTTTCAGGATAAGGGCACACGGATCTGTGAGACTTGCTGGAGTCCATTACTCTTGTCCTTATCAATACAGACAGGCCCACCTGAACTTCTTCCTTTCTCAGCCGGGAGAGTGAATTACTCCTCACACCTCACATGGCAGAAAGATGGATTTCTTTTCTCTCTCACCCAATTAGAGACTGGGAGTCTCTACCCATGTCCAGAATGTCTCAATTGACAAAGACACAAACAGCAATTACTCCGGGCTCAGTGTCTCTGATGGGAACCTTT
Source organism: Microtus oregoni (assembly GCF_018167655.1). Taxonomy (NCBI): domain Eukaryota; kingdom Metazoa; phylum Chordata; class Mammalia; order Rodentia; family Cricetidae; genus Microtus; species Microtus oregoni. Next base: position 62,254,433 of record NW_024543061.1, read on the forward strand.
ACTCAGGCACACTCCCCAGCTGGTGTAGGAGCTGAGCCATGGTTCGATTGCTCTGGCCTTTAATTTCCCTCACTTTAGAAAGACTAATCACTGAATTAAGAGGTTCATATCTGTTTCCTTTGACCCTCATGTCTGCATTAATTCTATAGGGGTCCCCAGGGAGTTTCCCAATGAATTTAGGGCAAGAAACCAGATAGCAGCAGGATTTGAATCAGCTATGTTCCGGTGGTCAACAATAAACAACAATACTTGACTAGTCTAATAAAAAAAAAAAAAACAATAAACAAAAATGTCGGCTGGGAACCTGGAGAGGCAGCCAGCTGTTCCTCCAGAGGACCCGAGTTTGGTTTCCAGCACCCAAAGCTATCTGTTTACTATTGTTTCTTCAGCTGGATGGCAGTGCCAAACACCTTTAATCCCAGCACTTGGAGATAGAGACAGGCGGATCTCTGAGAGTTCAAGGCCAGCCTGGTCTGTCTGCAAAGGGAGTTCCAGGCCAGCCAGCGCAGAGAAACCCAAAAAAACCTCCAACTTTCTGTATCTCGAACTCCAGGGGATCCAACACCCTCTTCTATTCTCCATGAATATGGGCATACATGTGGCATGTACACACAAGTACAAACACATACACACACACACACACATAGATAGATAGACAGACAGACAGACAGACAGATAGATAGATAGAGATAGATAAAAATAAGTCTTAAAAATTAAAGACTGTGGACTGGGTTAACTGTACCTATTATAAAGAACAGCTTTTCAGTCATTCTAGGGATGCTCATAAGCAGAGTGTAGACAGCTGGATGCTGCCAGTGGACCGAGATCACCTTGTGATAATAGGCTCCAGGAGACTGCCTTGTAAGACTAGACTCGTACTAAGCATGATGCTAGCGGGGAAGGGAGGTTGTGTTATAACTAGGGAGAAATGCTGTACTTTTATTCCCAAGATGACTGCTCTTTTTAAAAATACTTATTTTTGATTTTATGAGCATTGGTGTTTTGCCTGCATATATGTCTGTGTGAAGGTGTTGAATCCCCTGGAACTGGAGTTACAGACATTGTGAGCTACCACGTGGGTGCTGGGAATTGAACCCACGTCCTCTGGAAGAGCAGCCAGTGCTCTTACCACTGAGTCATCTCTCCAGCCCAAGACTATTGCTCTTTTTTTTTGAGAGGGTGGGGGGCTTGAGACAGGGTTTCTCTTTGTGTAGCTCTGGCTGTCCTGGAACTCCCTCTGTAGACCAGGCTGGCCTCAAACTCACAGAACTCTGCCTGCCTCTGTCTCCTGATTAAAGGTGTGCGCCACCACCACCCAGTTGAGACTGCTGGTCTTTGTCCATTCACATACTAACTGTCCTTGCCTTTGAGTTAGCAGAAAACTCAAGGATAGATTATTCATTTCCTGATTCATTAGAGGGGGGTTTGGAACATGAAAAGGTGTAATGGCTTTAGCCTTCTCCTGGGATCCGAACCACAGCTGGCTGCTGTATCATTCTCTGTGTGAGAGGGTTAACCCAAAGGCTCATTGAGGCAGCAATTAATAAACAAATGCCCATGACATACCAACAAAATAATTCATCTGGGTGTGGAATCAGATCAAAAGTCCTATGATGAAAAGAGTGAAGAAATTAAAGGTTAAACTAAATATAAAATTATACTCAATGTGGATGAAAGAAAAAAAAACTGTGAGAAAAAAAATAATGACAGTCCATTTTCAACACAAAAGCGTCCCAGAGCTCACTCCTTGGTGGTGCAGAGGTTAGTGTCCCCTCTTGTCACACACGGGACTGTGGTTCAATTTCAGGTGGGGAGAGATGGCTCCCTGGTTAAGAACACTTGCTGCTCTTCCAGACGAACTGGGTTCAGTTTCTAGCGCTCACACCAGGTGGCTTATATCCCTGTAATTCTGGTTTCCAGGGATCCAAAACTGTCTTCTGGCCTCCACAGACGCTGCACATCCACGGCACACTTACATACATGCAGGCAAAACACTTGAATACATAAAATAAAAAATATTTTTAAAGTTAAAAAGGGAATGACAGTTCCGACCCTACTCAGTGCGACCACCATGTTGTGTGGGATGGCCTCTGACTTGGCAAGACTATAGAATAAGCCACCTTGGTTTCGCCACCCTGTCTCCCTGCTGTTCATTTTTATGAAGGGAAAGGGTGGTTGTGTTCTCTATAAAAGTGAACATTTCCATCAAAATGGGCTGTTTTGGTATAGTGTGTGGGCAGGAAGCAGAGGGACATAGGACTGGAGATCTGGGCCTGAGTTTTGCCACTTCTACTGGAAATCAATGTGAGCTCGTGTGCCCTCAGCGCTCTCCAAATTCCAATTTCCTCATGGTTCCACGGGGAAGCTGTAACGCCTTCAGGCCTTACTCTACACCAAATCTGCTTTGTAAAGCTCTAGACCTGAGGAAGCGGAGTGGAGACCTATGCTGGAGAGAGGAAATGGTACTTGACAGAGCTCTTGTGTTTAAAGGAACCCACTGCTGTGAAACACTCTTTCTACACGGTATATATGTATTACTCCCATTGATTAACAGAGCTGACTGGCCTGTAGCTCGGCAGGAAGAGATTTGGTGGGAGAGCTGGACTAGGAGGACGCTGGGAAGAAGGGCGGAGTCTGAAGAGTTGCGAGAGGTGAAGAGGAAGCAGGAGATGAGCATGCCGTGCTGGAAGAAGGTACCGCCAGGTAGCAGAGGGGAGATAAGAAAGGTGGGTTAATTTAAGCTACAAGAGCTAGTAAGTAACAAGCCTAAGCTTTCAACTAGGCATTTGTAATCAATAATAAGTCTCTGTAGGTTATTCAGGAACGGCTGGTGGGACAGAACTGACTGGTGGTCCTGACCAAAAGCTCCGCCTATAAACCACTGCACAGCTGGGCAGCGGTGATGCATGCTTGTAATCCTAGCACTCGGGAGGCAGAGGCAAGTGGATCTCTGTGAGTTCGAGGCCAGCCTGGTCTACAAGAGCTAATTCCAGGACAACAGGCTCCAAAGCCACAGGGAAACCCTGTCTCAAAAAACCAAAACAACAACAACAAACCCAAAAAACTATTGCACAGTGTGCAATGAAAAGGATACAGATGTCTCCTAGTTCTCAGGGTGTAGACAGCTGGTTGCCTTGCTCTCATCTTCTGTCTTTCTCTGCCTTGCTAATGAGACCCTGGTTTTCTTTAGGTGGAAATCTAAATAAATATATAGGTATTCCACCAGAAATTAGCTTGCTTCTTTCTCTCTCTCTCTCTCTCTTTCTTTCTTCTTCTTCTTCTTCTTCTTTTTTTTTTTTTTTTGGTTTTTTTCGAGACAGGGTTTCTCTGTGGTTTTGGAGCCTGTCCTGGAACTAGCTCTTGTAGACCAGGCTGGTCTCGAACTCACAGAGATCCGCCTGCCTCTGCCTCCCGAGTGCTGGGATTAAAGGCGTGCGCCACCACCGCCCGGCTCTTTCTTTCTTTCTTTCTTTCTTTCTTTCTTTCTTTCTTTCTTCCTCCTTTTTGATTGTGTGAATGTGTGGAGGCTAAATATAAACCTAGGATGTTGGACTTATTTATTTATTTATTTGAGGTAGTAGTCTCTCTTACTGGCCTGGAGTTTGCCAAATAGCTTAGGCTGGCTGGCAGCAAGCCCCAGGGCTCTGCCTATCTCTGCCTCCTCAGTACAGCGATGGCAGGCATGTGCCTTCCCAAAGCACTTTTTTCTTTTTTTTCAACGTGAGATCGAATTTATGGCATCTGGCTTGCATGGCCAGTACTTCTACCTCTGGAGCTATCTCCACCCTATCTGAGACTGGATCTCTCATTGAACCCGGAACTCACGAATTTGACCAGACCAGCTGGCCAGCCAACCCCAGAGGGTCCCCCTGCCCCCATGATTGCAGGTGTACCGCGATCCCTAGCTTCTTCCGTGGGCACTGCTGTCCTCGTGCTTGACCAGCTACAACTCTCCCAAGGGAGCCAGCTCCCCAGCTCACCCACACTCCTTCCTTCCTTCCTTCCTTCCTTCCTTCCTTCTTTCTTTCTTTCCTTTCTTGACAGAGTTTCACCATCTAGCTTTTACCATCCTGGAACTCCATATGTAGACCAAGCTGGTCTTCAACTTAAAGATCTTCGTGCCTCTGCCTCCCGAATGCTGGGATCAGGGCACATGCTACCACCCACAACCATATTTTTTTTTAAGTGTAATCCTTGCCCAGGGGCCATGCTAATTTTCTCTGTATCATTCTAATTTTAGTACATGCACAGTTGAAGCAAGCATGCCATACTTCTCTCATGTGAGAGAAAACCAAGCCCCCTCTGTGGAATTAAGGCCCTCTGGCTTAAGACTTCTGTTTCTAGGAAAGCCAGACCCATTGTGAACGATACACACCCGTCCTAAAGCTATTGAGGGCCTGAAACACAGTGCTTGGGAACAGAATTGGTAAGTGTTCCTGGTGAAAGGCCAGACAGCGAATATTTTAGGCTCTGAGAGCCCTGCAGTTTCTGTTACAACCACTTGACACTTGTCATCTTGCACAAGGGACCATGAAACTGTGTAAATAAAGGAGCGTGGCTGGGCTCCAGCAAAACATTATGTATACACACTGAAATTGGGGATTACTATAATTTTCACATGTCATGAAATACTATTCTGCTTTTAAACAAAAACATCCTTAGCTCGCAGACCACACGGAACCAGGATTTGGCCACGAGTCTGCTAAGCAACGTTACACAGAATACAGCTCCTACGGACCAACCGAGGACTGAGCAACGGAGCCTTTGCTGTTCACTTGTTTGGTGTGTGCTTCTTTTCCGTTCTCTTTCTCTTTGCCTTTTTCTTTCTACCCTTCCAGGCCACACACCCCTCCCATCACTTTCTCTTCTGTGGTGCTGGAGACTGAGCCCAGGGCCTTGCATATGACAAGCAAACGCATTTAGCTACATTACCAGCTCTTTTGATTTTTGAGACAGGATCTCACTCAATTGCCTGGGCTAGCCTTCAGTTCATTCTGTGTGCTGGACTGGCCTTGAACTTTTGAACCTCTTGTCTCAGCCTGAACCTTTGACTCTCCTGCCTCAGCCTCCTCAGTAGCTTTGATTACAGACCTGTTTTGCCAGGCCCTGTTGCTTCTGTGTTACAAAAGCATCTTAGATGTTTACACTTTAAGGCTGCTAACTTTTAAATCACATCAAAATTTCCACATCTAAATAAATGCTGCTTTCCCACTGGTGCCCTTGAGAAGTAGCAGACTCAAAGCCTCTCCCCGTCACTATCATACGCAGCTTCATGTGTGTATTGAAGATTAGTTCTTTGCTCTTGTTCTCAGTTTTGCAGTGCTGGGATGGGACCCAGAACCTTTTACAGGTTAGTCAAGTACTCCACTGCTGAGCCGCTTCCCTTGCTCCTGTTTACTTAAAACAAACAACTGCCACCGCCCCCCCCCCCCAAACCAGAGCCATAAACAATCATCTCTTTCAAGTCGAGTTTTTGTAAGGCCAATCACTATGGGGCTCTAGCTGGTAGAGTACAGCTGAGGGAGGTAGCCCGGGGCAATATGGGCAGACAATGAATCTTAACCACGTTAGCACAGATGGCACTGGCTGTGGGAGAAGCTGGTGGGAACAATGAGGCGGTGGTTGTAGGCTCTACGGAAAGGCTGAGGATGAAGACTTTACCCTGGGATGTGGAGGGATAGAGAGACTTGAGGCTTTCTTCCTCCCTTCCTCTCCCTTCTTTGTTTCTTCTTCTTTTCTTTTCTCTTTCTTTTTTTCTTTCTCTTTTCTCTCTCTCTCTCTCTCTCTCTCTCTCTCTCTCTCTCTCTCTCTTTTGAGACAGGGTTTCTCTGTGTAGATTTGAAGCCTGTCCTGGAACTCACTCAGTAGACTAGGCTAGCCTTGAACTCACAGAGATCCGCCTGCCTCTGCCTTCCAAGTTCTGTGATTAAAGGCGTGAGCCACCACCGCCTGGCCTCCCACCTTTCTCGTGCTGGTAAGATCTCTACCATTGAACTACATCCCCAAACCACAAGGGTCGATTTTTAAAAGTTACGGTGTGTGAAGTTTGATGTTAGTAGATAACTTCCCCTCTGAGAAACACACACATTAATGGAAAACAGGAAGATGGAGTTCAAGATAGCAGAGACAGGAGCTGTAATCAATTCTAGAGCCACTGATTGTTTCTGTGTGCTGGTGGTGGTGTTAATGTTTGCATCTAACATATTTTACACAACTTATTTGGTTAAAATGCTCATTGTTCTTTTGGGAATCGTGATAGTCTATACACACTTGTTTTGTGTTTTGGCATAGGGGAGGGTTGTCGTTCCAGACCATTCAGAGCAACTTGTAGATTGGTTGTGGTGAAGCTCAGCAATCGGGAGGTAGAGGAAGGATGGAGATTGAGAGTCCAAGCTAGGCTGTATACAACAAGTCCCTGCCTCAAAAAATCAAATCAGGGGATGGAGAGATAATTCACTGGTTAAGATCAAGCATTGCTCTTCCGGAGGACCTGAGTTCAACTCCCAGCACCCACCAGATGGCTCACAACCATCTATAGTGGGACCCAATGTCCTCTTCTGTCATGCAGACGTACATGCAGAGTACTTGTAAGTAAGACATATACATAAATAAATAAATAAATAAAACTCCATGAAACTGCCCTCATGTTGGAACATCGTGTTTGCAGAGACTTAAATGCATTGCAGGGTCAGAGACATTCAAATTTGGCTCCAGAACGAACTATCTCTTATTCCCTTTAAGGTGAAAGCTGAGCTTTTGCCTTGATACAACCGACCGACCAACCAACCAACCGACTAACAAACCAGCCAACCAAACAGAAACATATGCGTGGAAGACAGAGGATGCTGTGGGCGTGAACAGTGGGGGAAAGTGGTTTATTGTATTCCTTGAGAAAGAGTGCTCTGATGCTGGCCCTTCTTCCTTGGGCCACCCGTGGACCCAGGGCTTCTTACATGTTAGATAAGCATTGTCCCACAGAGCCACACTGTGTGACAGTCTATAGTCACACCCGGGAGAATCATTTCGCTTCAAATATGGTAAGAACAGAGAGGCTGCTCTCTGTCTCAGCCTCTCCCTCACTATCTTCCCTGCGTCAGCTGTGTAGAGATTTGGTCATGTGACACAGAAAGACTGTGACTGTGCCAAAAAGAACATGGCGGAATGGAGGCCAAGGACGGGACCAAAGCCTGCAGCCAGAACCCCCGCCCCCAGATGTGGACAAAGGACAGTAGGCTCTGCTCATTGTCCTTGGCCCTGTTCCCCAGCACAGTGGCCATCCCTCCCTTTGGGGTGCTTCCCCACCCTCCTACTCTCCTGACACCCAGGAGCCAGACCATGCACCCTAGAAACAATCTGCTCTTCCTTCTCAGGGAGCCTGCCAGTTATCTCTCAGATGGGCACAGCCAGGGGAGTTCAGGATTTGGGGTACAGGACGGGGCTGGAAAGAGGGCCTCTTCAAGGGAAGTTCAACCAGGTGTGCATATCGAACACTGGGGCCAGCACAGTTTGAGGACCCTCAGGTTGGTTGGCTTGATTCGGGTTGAATCCTTTCCTACAGGCTGGTTCCTATTTCTCTACAAAATATTCTTCCTGGCTGAGAGCAACAGTTGCTTACAGAGGGGACCAGCTCTTGGTGGAGGCAGGAGGATCAGGAGTTCAAGGTTATCCTGGGATACATAGTTAAAGACCAGCCTGGTCCCCATGAGGAAAAAAAAAAAACAAACAAAAACCCACTATGAAGTGTTATTATATAAATTAAATGACAGGTGTCGTCTTAGTCAGGGTTCCCATTGCTGTGATAAACATCGTGGCCAAAAACAATGTGAGGAAGAAAGGGTTTATTTAACTTTTATATCCGGAATCACAGTCATTTGAGGGAAGCCAGGGCTGGGGCTGAAGCAGAGGCCAATGGAGGCATGCTGCTTACCGGCTTGCTCAGCCTGCTTTCTCCTACAACCCAGGACCACCTGCCCACGGCAGCACCACCCCAGTGAACTGGGTCCTCCCACTTCATCATTCATTAATCAAGAAAATGCCCCAAGTCTTCTTCCCTACAATCCAGTCTAATGGGGGCAGATGATCAATTAAGACCCTCTTCAGATATGTCTAGGTTTGTGTTAAGCTGACAGAAATCAGTTGGTACAGATGTCACACATCAGTGACTATTTTTAAAGAGGTAGGATTGTGTGTCTTTCTGTAAGATGCCCATTTTCTACCTGCACTACCTGTCAGAGGTCGTGAGTCCGTGTATCTTGTTATTTGCCGTGCTGGGAAGATGGAGTCTTGAGTGAGCGAGCACTCTACAGTTGAACCACACCCCAGGCATGACAATTCCAAATGCCACTTTTCTGAGGGACATTCTTTGTGATGTGTGTGTCTGTGTGTCTGTGTAGGTTAGAGGACAACCTTTGTCCTTCTACTTTGCTTGAGTTGGGCAAAGCTAACTGGCCCCAGAATACCAAGGATACACTTATCGCCATTCCCTGTGCTGCCATTGCTGCCAAGCTTCTACCTCTGGAGCTCACTATGCAGACCAGGCTATCTCAAACTCACAGAATCCCCCTGCTTCTGCCTCCCGAGTACTGGGATTAATGGTGTGTGTCACATGCCTAGTTTGCGGCTGACAGTAACCTGGAGATTGCAAAGAAGCAGCAACCTCCCCAGTTTTGTCCTTTTTTAGAGGTGAGAAAGTGAACAAAAGTATTTACCATTTTGTTTTTCTTTGTTTACCATTTTTGTTTGTCTTTGTCTCTTGAGATAGAATATTTTGTAGTCCAGGCTGGCCTTGAACTCATCATGTAGCTGAGGATGGATTTGAATTTCTGATCCTTTGACCTCCACCTCCCAAGATAGGCAACACCATGCTAGTTTTCAAGGTCATTTGCATGCCCCATTTTTATAGTCAGATGTATTCATAATCACTCAACTCTTACTATGTATTTATTTTGCAAAGCAAATCTCTGAATTATGTTAGTTCTACAGCTGAGCTACACCCTTGACCCCTGAACTCACACATACACACACATGCATACACGTGTATATGCGCACACACACCTACACTGTTAAAAATTAATTTTTAAAAAAGAACAAATTGAGTTGGGCAGTGGTGGCTCGTGCCTTTAATCCCAACCCTTGGGAGGCAGAGGCAGGAGAATCCCTGTTTCAAGGCAAGCCTGGTCTACAGAGCGAATTCCAGGACAGGCTCCAAAGCTATACATAGAAACCCTGTCTTGAAAAACCAATCAACCAACCAACCAACCAAACAAAAAGAACAAAAAGAACAAACTGGACAGAAGGTATACCTCAGTTGCATTTAGGAAGGCTTGCAATTGGGTCATCATCAGATAAATATTCCTACAATGAAAAGATTTATTTACTTCAATGGTCCTTAGGGAACAAGACTTTGCAACACTTTGTAATGGGGCTTCCTCCCTATTTCCCAGGGGTAGAACGCTTGTCTAGCAAGTGTGAGACCCTAGGTTCAATCCCTAGCTTTACAAACGAAACAATACCCCCAGTTCTTTGAAATAAAGAACCTTTATTTCAGAGAGACTAATTGAGAAGACGGGAGTTGGAGGGGGCAAGAGAAGGTATGGGGTGTGTGAATGTGATCCAAATTTATTATATACTTATATGGAAACATGATGAAATTCATCACGTATAATTGAAATATGCTAATAAAAATAAAAGACCAAAAAGAACCTTTATTTTATATGTTATTAATAACAATGTATCTCTTAATCTTTCTTTGCTCTCTTGGTCACATTTCACATTGATTTTATTAAAGAGACTCTGTGTGTGTGTGTGTTTGTGTGTATGTGTGTGTGTGTATGGTTGAACTGTAAATAAACTCCTGAGGATAAAGCACTCAGGAGGCAGAGGCAGAGGCAGGCCGATCTCTGTGAGTTCGACGTCAGCCTGGTCAACAGAATGAGTTCCAGGACAACCGGGGCTGTTACACAGAGAAACCCTGTCTCAAAACAACAACAACAAACAACAAACAAAAAAAACAAACCTCCTGAGGATAAACAAGGAACGTTTCCTTTAGGACTTAAGAGTGTAATAAACATAGATCTCAGATCTCTACTGTGTGGTAGTGAGTACATTTAGGAGTCCAGAGAGCCCAATGACTGAGAAGGGTGCCAAGTTCAGCAGCCTCTTCCTGGGGTCCCTCACTTCAGACCGGCACCCCCAGTCCTCTTGCTCCCACCATGTGAAGGGTGCCAAGTTCAGCAGCCTCTTCCTGGGGTCCCTCACTTCAGACCAGCACCCCCAGTCCTCTTGCTCCCACCATGTGTTTCCACCAAGGAAAGGGAATGAGGGCAAATGCTTGCAATCCAGAACCTCTACCTTGTCCTTCAATCCCTTTGTGGACATGAGTCATGGCGATGATCCGCTGCCTGCTGGCTCTAAGGAGTCAACAGTGAAATGGCAGCAAGACCCGCCTCTGCCCAAGGGACGGCTGATGGCCGTGACACAAAGCCACCAGCGAAGGTGTGTAAGAAGTCTCCCTGACGTGGGACTGTCCCTGAGCAGCCAACAAATGGAGACATTCAGTCCAGCCACAGGCTGCCCGGCCTGGTCTTACCATGCTAGCTTCTGTAGAGCTTGGACTGACGAAGAACCACCATGAAGGCTCATGGTTTCTGAGGGCTGGTGGCTCTCGGAAACCTGAGAGGGTTTCTTGCAATTCCCTTCTATCTTGTCACAAGCTAAAAACAAGTCGAAAACTTTACAGCTTGTATAACTGAACCATTTGGGATTCACTTTCAATGTGGGACTAGTGTAACTCCTTCATACAATGAACTATAAAGAGCCAAAAAAAAAAAAATGGACATCAGAAATTGGACTTAGCGAGTTTAAAAAAGAAAAGAAAAGGAGGACATGAAGTTGGGTGGGTAGGGGGGTGGGGTGGATCTGGGAGGAGCTGGTGGAGAGAACGAATATTATCAAAATACATTGTATGAAATTCTCAAATAATAAAAAAAATGTTATTTTAAAAAAGAAAGAAAGAAAAGACTTAGAAATCAAGGGTTAGATCAGATCCAGGAGTGCCCAGGAACACAGTTCCTTCTGCAGGGACCCCAAAACTAGAGTAGTTCTGGCTGGGGGTGCACATGCGCATGTGTGCACGCATGTACACACACACACACACACACACACACACACACACACACGGTTCTGTGGGTGGCTCAGCAGGCCAGGCACAGCTCGCTGCAGCTGTTAGCTGGCTGCCTCTCACTCATCTTTCTCAATTTTTATCTGTCCTGGGCTCCCTTTAGCAGATGTCCCTTCTAGCCCCCTCTCACATCCAAGTCAATCATCAGTTCACGTTCAGTTCAGGGCTTTGTAAACCCCTCCTGCTGCTTACAGGGCCTGGCTACTCTGGTCGACCTGTCAGAAGACTTCGTCTTGGGCAGACAGCAGCGCTGGAGAAGAGGAAGGTGACAAGGTGTGCCTGTACACAGGAGGCCTGGGCACTGTCCGTATCCTAGGGTGCATTTGAGAAAACCTCCCGATGCCACAGCAATGGCAGCACCTCTCTTCATCTCTCCTTTTCCTGCTTTCTGAAATGCTTTTCAGAGGGCATGGGATTTGAGACTTACAGTGCCTTTGAGCCCCCTTTCTCTTAGGCTCTGATATGCTTCTCTAAAGAGTTACAACCCCAGCCGGGCGGTGGTGGCGCACGCCTTTAATCCCAGCACTTGGGAGGCAGAGGCTGGTGAATCTTGGTGAGGTCAAGGCCAACCTGGTCTACAAACTGAGTTCCAGGACAGCCAGGACTGTTACCCAGAGAAAACCTGTCTCAAAAAAGTGAGTGAGAGAGAGAGAGAGAGAGAGAGAGAGAGAGAGAAAGACCGGCAGACAGACAGACAGACAGACAACCCCAATTCATCTCACTTCCACGCGATCTGACAGTCCAGCAAAGATGGAGGACATCCTGAGATCCCACCCCACCACTGGAGTTTGGGTTCTGAAGTGTCCTGGACTGGAATGAAGCTTTTGGGAGCTGAATCCAGGAGACTAACCCAGAGCCTGGAGACTTGGGCTTCATAGTAGATGGAACAAGGGACAGTCTGCCTTCCAATAGTTGGACTGAAAGGGTTTTCTGACTCTGTCTTATCACGAGGGGATGGCAAGCAGTCAAGGGGGAGTTGAAGGATGGAGCTGAGAGACTGGATGAGAGGAACCCTGCCCCCGTGGAGTCTGAAGAGGTCTTGGTAGCAGTGTGGTGGCAGGGGGCCAGAGTTCCAGAGAAAGGCAGGCAGGACATAGGGTTTGAGTTGCCTTTTAGGGAAGCAGCTTCGCCAGCAAGTCCAGGCTCAGAAGTCACTTTGTCAGTTCAGAGCAATGCTTGGCTGCTCCTTTCTGGTGTGTCATGAGGAGCACGTGTTTGGAGCCCAAACCCAAGTGTCTCCAATCACTCTCCTCAGCCTGCCACATACAGGCCTCCTGCAGGGGTATGTCCCCAGGGCCTCAGAGAAAGAGGCCTCAGATTTGGACGTGAGAGATAATTACTAGTAACCAAACAGACTGTTCTGTCATGCAAGGAATAAGAATTCGCTTATCCTGCCCTCCCCACCCCCCAAAAGTAAAATTCTTTGCCAGGCATGGGGGCTCATGCCTTTAATGCCAGCATGCCTACAGAATTTCTTTCCTTACCAGGTGAGTAGTGGGGAGGCAGAGACAGGTGGATCTCTGTAAGTTCGAGGCCAGCCTGGTCTACAAAGCAAGTTCCAGAACAGCCAGGGCTACACAGAGAAACCCTATCTCAAAAAAGCAACAACAACAAAACAAACAAAAAAGTGAAAAGGAATGGGCTTATCATGGGGGAGAAAGACGTGTCCGGATCACTATGTTCTTTCTGGCTATGTTTCTGCTAGAACATCTTAATTAGCTCTTTGCCGTGGCTGTACGATGTTAGGAAGAGGTAGGTCTGTGAGCTGATGGTACTCCCAGAGAACAGGAAGCCTCCTGAGTGATGGTCTAGCTGCTATTTCCGCTGAAGACATAGATGGACTATCATCAGACAGAGCAGGCGGTTCACGAAAGCGATCTTGGGGTAGAACACATGATGGAGACGGGGCAGAGTCTAGAGGACCATAGGTTCCCAGAACCCGCTCTTCCAATTCCAGTGCTAGTCCTGGCTCCTTCCCACTAGCCTCCATAGACGGTCACGGGTAGGTGTCCCACCCCGTGGTCAGCACTCCTTTGTATACTGCTTTGGCAGTATCCTTCTTAATAGTACAATCTTTCATCTCCAAAAAGAATCCTATTTGCACTCAATGTGTTTAATTTGCTATAAAAGTTCTGTCTACAACCAGACATGGTATGCTGCTCACGCTTACCTCCCTAGGTAAGTCACCCACAAAACACCTGCTCAACCGAAATGACAGGACTGAAGCCCACGGCACAGCTGTCCTCGTGAGAGGTGGTCTGAGATGGTTGTGTCCCCACCTGCCAGACTCTACGTCCCCGTGATCTCTGTTCTGCCCTTGGAGAAGACAGGATCATGGCCCCACCTCCTGTGTATGCTGACTCTCCAGCTTCCTTTCCTCCTCATCTTTCCAATGAGATGAGGATCTGGCTTCATACTCTCTGGAGAAAATCACGTGGTCAGACGAGACCTACCTCCTCTTCCCTTTGCCCCCTTCCCCCCAATGAGGACGGCATCTCCTTGCTTTAGCAGTACACTTGCCCCTTGTCTGTTTCTGTCTAATGGCACCCTCTCCTTTGACTCTGGGACCCACCCCTTTTCTCCTCAAGATCTTGGTTTGACAACTTTCTATTTTGTCTGAAAATCTTAGTCTTTCTTTTGTTCTCATCATTTAAAATTAAAGAAAAATTGGGGGCTTGGGGTACAGTCGGGTGGTAAGGTGTTTACTCTGAATGGGTGGGGCCCTGAGTGAGTCTCAGTACATGCAGAGATAGAGTTATAGAGAGTGTGTGGTACAGACCTATCATCCCAGCACTCAGGAGGCTGAGACAGGAGAACTGAAGAGCCAGGGCCAGCCTGGGCAACTTAATGAGCTTCTGTCTCATAAGAAGTCAAAGGCCAGGTGGTGATGGTGCCTGCCATTAATCCCAGCACTTGGGAGGCAGAGGCAGGTGGATCTCTGTTTGTTCAAGGCCAGCCTGAAGTACAGACTGAGTTCCAGTACCCAGGGATACACAGAGAAACACTGTCTGAAAAAAACCAAACCAACCCCCCCTCCAAAAAAAATCACAAGTCAAACCATGGTAAGTGAGGAATGTGGGTATCCTGTGCACACATGCAATGCAGTACAAATTCATGGCACAGATGCATGAACCATGTCCTGGGATGGACAGAGGGGCCTGTGTGAGATCTCATCATACACTCAGAATGGCCAGCAATTTAAAACTTATGAATTATTTGACTTCTGGAATCTTCCATGTAGTAATTTCCAACCACAGTTAGCTGAAAATGTGGAAAGTCTGGCGGTAGGAAGTGTACTGTTAAAAAAGAAAGAAAGAAAGAGAAAGAAAGAAAGAAAGAAAGCAGAAACTTTTGCTTCTCTTAAATCTCACAGAGCTTCACTTTAAGTTCTCTTCACTGTGCATTTACTGATGGGCTGGTAACCCCACTCCCACTCCTCCGTTCTCTCCTCCTTGGGCCAATGACCCTTCCAGGTATCCCAGGAAGGGGATCTTTCCTAATTTTCTTCTTCCTCCTCCTCTTCTTCCTCTTCCTCTTCTTCCTTCTCTTCTTCCTTCCTTCTTCTCCTCCACCTTCTTCTTAGTATCTAGCCCAGGCTGGTCTTGAACTCGCAATTTTCCTGCCTCATCACCTGGAATGCTGGGATTACAGTCACTCTCTACAGCACCTAGCTCCCATGTTCCTAAAGCAGCTCTGGCATCATCGTATTCAATTGTATTCATCCTTCCCCTAAAACATCCAACAGACTCTTTTCTGTGGCCCACAAAATCCTATAAAACTGGCCCTTCAAGTTTGCAGCTGCTTCTCTCTGTTCTCTTCACCCCCAGGGCTACTGCCTTGTCTGTCTTCCTGATCTCAGCTGTTGCATCTTCATCTTGCAGATGCCAGATTTAATGACACCTGCTCAGACAGCTTACCGTAACTTCTGAGTTAAAGGAGCCCCAGTTGCTTATCTGTCCTTAATTCTTTGTGTAGCGATTATCAGCATGAGATTACCTCATACAGTCATTATGTATGTATGTCATCTCTCTCCAGCAACACACCTTGAACTCTTGAACACAAGGCTCTTGGTGCAGGGATCTCTATCATCACTGCCTAGGACTCTAACTTGGCATATGGCAGGCACTGAATATTTGTGGGTGCCTCCAACACTCCTGACTCTGGTGCTATGGTCAGTACCCGCAGAGAAAGTTGTGGAGAGTGTGAGACCTTGCCCCTCCCCTAGGTCTGTGTCCATCTCATTGCTATCTGCCTCTTCCTGTTTTTGTCCCCGTTTCCTAGTGTAAGATTCTAGCCAGGTGGGTGTTGGGGAAGGCGTAGATGGGAAGAATGAGAGCCAACGTGTCCACAAAAACACAGGCCAAAGTCCAGATTGATGGTATCAAGGCTGAACGACTCCAGCTGCGTCTAATTTAACCTGGGCCGCCTCGCTGGAACCTTGTGGGCTGGTTGTCTGATTTCTGCTCTTTTCCAAGCTTCAATTAAGGGAGCAACAAAAGATCCCTGTTATGAGCCACGAGTGGTGATCTCATCAGCTAAAACAAATATTTTCTTTCTGGTTATATTTATAGAACTCTTTCTTGTTTCTTTGGACGACCCTGGCTGGCATCATTTGTTTACCTTCTCTTCATCTGGGGCGGCCCGTGTGGGGAGCAGCTTTTTATCTCTGCTTCCTAGCTGTGCTGGATTTCCAATTCTTCTGTTTTGCTTTTCTTAGCTTTCATCTGTAGGGCTCTTGACAAGTCAAACAGTTTGTAATCTCCGGGTACTAAGGCAGTAACTAGTACTATTTCAAAGGAGGAGGACACCGTGGCTCTAGCCCAGCACTGAGTTTTCGTAGCAGTGCCTCTGTCCTCCCAGAGAATGGGACTGGGTATTTATTCCCCCCTGTTCTACCAGTCAAATGCTTTGGATGCTAAGCTATCCTCTCTACCATCCCTGGGTATGAAGCACACACCAATCCGATGGGTCCTTAGATCCATGCCCAACTTCCTCCTAGGGTGTTGGCTCCTGCCACCTGGGAATATTTGTCATGATCACCAGAAAGAGACCCTTCTCCCCTCGCACAGAGAGAAGCTGTCTGTGGAGCCTCTTGGCCTCTTGAATCTAATGTGTTTCCTTCTCCGTGATGGCTGCTCAGCCATTCATTCTGAGGTGAACTTTTTTTTTGTCTTTTCAAGACAGGGTTTCTCTGTGTAGTCTTGGCTGCCCTGGAACTTGCTCTGTAGTCTAGGCTGACCTCAAACTACTAAGATCACCTACTTCTGCCTCATGAGTGTTGAGATTAAAGGCTTGTACCACTGCCTGGCTCTGAGGCACATTTTGGGGAGGCTAGAAAACATCATGTTTATGCCCAGAGCACTGAGGGACACAGAACTTGCAAACATAATGCCGGGTAATGCCGAGAGGAAATGCTCAGGACGATGTTAAAATGCTTATGGCGATGAGAGGACAGTCGCGGAACTCACCAGGTGGCCGACAGGGTGCTTCGCTGTCAGTGAAGAAGCTGAAACATACCCGCTAAGTTATCAACGTCTGCTAAGAGTTTAAGTGGTATTGTCCACTACTGATAAGCCTGGTGACATCTTCACATCAGAGGGGACGAGGGATTGTAGGGTGAAGCAAGCAAAGGAGTCCTTGCTTGTTGGAAAGTTTGGATTCACGGATCATAACTTTAAAACAAAACAAAACAAAAATGGACATGGGGCCTGTCAAAGGATCTTTTATTATTAATTGGAGATGCATGAGGCCTCCTCAGAGATGTTCTTTAGGAAACAGAAATGTCAAAAATTCTGTGGATAGTTTGGCAATTTTATGGTAAATGAGAACAGAGTTTTGGGGTCTGGACAGTTCTAGAAAAGTCAGGATTTGTGGTCACATGGGCTTTGTCCATGGCTCTGAAGCCAGAGCTTCAGGCTTCTGCCAGTTTTGCCTTCCCAGAAAGCTGCTGACAGGGCCTCGCTGATCCAGATGGGGATGGGAGCAAGGGTGGGTGTGTGGGCGGAGGACCAGCACCTGGAACACTTTCCTGTGTGCAGCAGCCCACGACCCCGGGCACTGTGGACATGCCCCGGGTGCCAGGATGTGCCTGGGATGCGGTGAAATGAGTTCTTGGGCAAGCTTCAGGACCACCAAGTCACCTTCCTCCACTCTTGGTTTCGAACCGGACTCTTTCTGGTGCTGACCCACGTCCAACTTTGGAGACAGTCTAAAAATGAGCAGCAGCGATGAGAGATTGAATAGAGGAAGTCGATCTTCTTCCAAATGCCCTTAGGATGGCTTTGCGATGTGCCAGAGGGCAGACGGGGACGGTGAGACACGCTTCCTTTTCTCCGCACTGTGATGTGGAAGGGATGGACATACATGATACTCATGGGGTTTCTGTTGTTATTTTATCTCTATTGAGAGGCAAGTACAATGCAAACTGGGCTTTCTGTGCAACTCAGAGCCTTAGGGTTAATGGAAGAAGGTATCGACTGGGATGTCTTGTAAAGCCTAGGTCTTTCAAGTACTTTGTTTTCTTTCTTTCTTTCTTTCTTTCTTTCTTTCTTTCTTATTTTCTTCCTAGAAACTGGAGGATCAAGGCATAGGGAGAATTTACTTAGAATGGAGCTATTTAAATTTACAAAGGACCCAGGATCTTGGTCGGGCACTGGAGAAGCCAGGAAATACATGCACTTGCTGCTTTCTGACGTTTTGATCTTAGGTTGAATTATTCTGATACTTTCCACTCAGCGGGAAAGATGGAGTATAGGAAAGAAGTAAAACGAGTGTGTGAGAGACACGAACGCATGTTCTGCCTCAAGCCCTTGCTAACCCTCTGACCTCACGCAAAGCCTGCTTTATTCCTCATTGGTACTGCAGATGGTTTTCCAGCTTACTTTTCACACCATGAAGTTTGTCAAGTAAGAAATAAATATGACAGTGGTTATAAACCATGGTGTCTTGTGCAAACACAGGCGCGTCTGTCCCTCTGGGACAAACCCTCCTTTAAGCCCTGGCTGAGATGCTTCCGTCTGGACGTGTTGATAGGAACTGATTGCAGGTGTGAATCTCCAAACCTGTGGAATCCACCCATTGGAACAGCCTCCCGCCTCTCAGCACCCCACTGCAGTTAGCCTGCTGCATGGCGCTGACCTCCCTCCCAAGTGCGGGGATGACAGGGATGTGCCACCGTGCTCAGTATCGCGATTTTAATGTATTGCAAGAAGTGAAGTAAGCCTGGGGTTTGTGTCTCCCACTCAGGAGGACAGGGAGGAGGGGAGGCAGAACAATGGGAAGCCGTGTCACCATGCCTGCCTTGTTCTGGGGTTAAGGTCAGTTTGGAATTTTAGAAATGGCACTCCCAATTCAGAGGGTGAGCTAGAGGGGGCAGGACTCTAGTCCTTAAGGCTCTTGGAGCAACTCAGGGTAGTGAAGGTGGCCTCACCAACAGAGCAGGGAGAGAGAGAACAGAAATGCTGCTTTGTAGGGGTGGGGAGGAGGGAGGGAGACCTGGGAAAACAGGGGAGAGACCTCCTGCTCAGGGTTGGGCTGGAGAATGGGTGTGAGGGAAAATGAAGGTCAACTTAAATGTTAAAGACCCGGGAGGCTTCTCCCATGGTTTAAAATGCACCTAGCAGCCAGGCATGGTGGCACATACCTATAATCCCAGGACTCCAGAGGCCGCGGAAGACTGATCTCCCTCAGTTCCAGACCAGTCGAGGCTACATAGTGAGATCTGTCTCAACAAAACAACAACAAAGCACCTGGCATTTTACCATCTTAACCTTTAAAAGTGAACCAAGCTCACTGCTTTAAGAGCATTAGAATATTGAGTGTGTGAGGTGGAGTGCAGAGATGTCCTCAGATAAAGTGCTTACTGTTTCCCCAAAGAACTTGAGTTCACAGCCCACCAGAACTGGAATAAAAAATGTGGGGTAGGGTATGGTGGCACATGCTTATAGTCCTACTACCTGGGAGCCAGAGATGGGATGATAGAGTTTGAGGCCAGTCTGAACTACATAGTGAGCTCAAGTTGAATTTGGTCGCAGTCACCACCATCATCCCCACCATCGCCAATGCCGTCACCACCGTCATCCCCACCGTCGCCAGTGCCGTCACCACCATCATCCCCACCATCGCCAGTGCCGTCACCACCATCATCCCCACCGTCGCCAGTGCCGTCACCACCATCATCCCCACCGTCGCCAGTGCCGTCACCACCATCATCCCCACCGTCGCCGGTGCCGCCGGTGCCGTCACCACCATCATCCCCACCGCCGCCGTGCCGTCACCACCGTCATCCCCACCGCCGCCGTGCCGTCACCACCGTCATCCCCATCGTCGCCAGTGCCGTCACCACCATCATCCCCACTGTCGCCGGTGCCGTCACCACCATCATCCCCCACAGAGCTCTTTCCTCATAAAAACTGAAACTCTGCTCCTGACACCATCCCTAGCCTGTGGAATTCTGTGAATTTCTTGGATGAGTTTGACTATTCTAGGAGCCTCATATAAATGGTATTGAGTAATATTTTCTTTTTGTAGCTGGCTGAGTTCACTTACTGTAATGTCCCCGACTGTCAGAATTTTTTTCCCTTGTAAGGCCAAATAATATCTCACTATATATACTTTAAGCTTTTATTATGATACACAATAGAAATTTAGTTTACATTATCATCTGTTATATATGTATATATTTTGAAATCATATCTCATTGGTATGTATTATATAATGTGCATTGTTTAAATAAATAATCTGAATTATTTAATTATTTATTATTTAAGTAATTATTTAATACATTACTTAAATATTTAAATAATTATTAAATTATTATTTTAATAATAAAATTATTTAAGTAATAATGAAAACCTCACTTCTTTTAGGTGAAGTACTCTGACATGTTCTTATTCTGTTTCTTTAAAAAATAATGCTGCCACAACCCTCTAACTTAATTTCATGACACACTAATGGGTTGTGATCCCTAGTTTGTAAATAATTGGTCTGTTTACACAATGAAGTTATCCAGGAAAACAGCAAGACTTGGCGTGGAGTTGTGCCAAGGCTTTGAATGAATCTGGAGGAGCAAAAAGTGCTGCATGCATTTGTCTTGGTGAATGGCCCGCCACTGCAGCCCAATCTACTAAATTAAGTTCAAACTATCAGTTTGTATTAAGGATAAACAGAATAATTCAAGGCTATGCTGACTTTTCCCGGTGTGCTGCAGCTGGCACGGGTCTTTTCACATTGATTTATTCACTGCCAGTGACCATTGTTCTTCATTTTTCTACCTCCTTCATATTCCCAGGCTCCATTCTCTGCCCTGGGAATGGGAACTAGGATCCAAAGCAGTGATGGTGGCCTCCAGATCTCCCAGAATCCCCCGGAGAGGAGCAGTGTGTGCATTGGACGGTGGGGCAGGGCTGAGCCTCCAGGCTGCTGGCTGGGCTGTGCCCTGCCAAGAGTGGAGTGCAGGTCTTGGGAAGCACCCAGCATGGAGGACAGGCCTCCCACCCAGGGCGGGCAGCAGGACTCCTGATGGTCCAAGATGTTCAGAGCCTTTCGTCATGGCCTTTCCTGGGTCACTGCTCTCTCAGCTGTATCTGTTAAATATTAACAAACCAATGTCCCCAGGGAATCACCATCATTCACTAGCTAATCCCTGTGGCATCTCACAGGGTGAGGTCAGGCCGGCCAACTGGAGAATAGCAGAGAAAAATTAACTGGGCGTGTGTGTGTGTGCCTGTGTGTGTGTGTGTGTGCCTGTGTGTGTGTGCCTGTGTGTGTGTGTGTGCCTGTGTGTGTGTGTGCCTGTGTGTGTGTGCCTGTGTGTGTGTGTGTGCCTGTGTGTGTGTGCCTGTGTGTGTGTGTGCGCCTGTGTGTGTGTGTGTGGGTGCCTGTGTGTGCGTGTGTGTGTGCCTGTGTGTGTGTGTGCCTGTGTGTGTGCCTGTGTGTGTGTGTGTGTACAGCAGACCAGGGCGCCATCAGCATTCATCTGGCACCGGCCGCATTCTCCACAGCAGTGACTGCTGAGGACGTGCCAGGGTCTGCTTGTGACACACTGGCCTAAGAGTGGGGCAGGAGTGGTCACACTGAGCAATCTCAGTCGAGGACCTGGAGTGTGTTTGCAAAGGTTCAGGGATGAGGAAGAAATTGACTTATTCAGAAAAAAGGTCCAAGGTTGTTCCCATCACAAGCTTAGAATTCCATGGGACACTACTTGGTAGGGACCAGATGGGGCGTTTGTCCGGATGTTGAAGAGACTTTTCAATTAAACCAATGAGAATCATAGAGAACCTCAGGCTGGGCCATTTGAGTAGTGGCAAAATGTCTACCTTGAGAGTCCCTAGATAGCTGGGTGGTACAGTCCTTACCTAACAGGAAGGAGGCCCTGGGTTCTAGCCTCAGTGCCAGAGAGAGCAGTGCTTCTCGGCCTTCCTCGTGCTGTGACCCTTGAAGACAGTTCCTCAGGTTGTGGTGGCACCCCCAACCAGAATATTATTTTCATTGTCACGTCATAACCATAATTTTGCTACTGTTATAATCATAATGTAAATATTTGTGCTTTCTGTTGGTTTTAGGCGACCCTGGTGAAAGCAGCATTTGATCCCCTTCAAAGGAGCCACGACCCACAAGTTGAGAACCACCGAGACAGAAACAGGAGAGGGAGAGAATATGGGGAGTGGGGACCGTGATTATCCACAAGACACACTGATTGGCATAGAGATTCAATGTACAAAAACTAAAAGATCTTATGCATCTCTTCTGTATATGGCACTCAAGACTCTGCCTGAGCAACGACTGCATGTTTCTCCCTAGCAGAGGTCCAGTGAGGTGAAGAATGGTCGGTGACCGCTTTGTTCCCGTAGTTCCAGCCCCTTTCCTTGATAAAGAATCTGAGAATTGAAGTGTGAGTAGTTTGACCTGGATGCTGGTCCAGGCCTAGGGCTCTCTACGCTACTCCCAGATTGTCCCCTCCAAGCCTGCTTCCTCTGCCTGGCTGTCAGCCCTTACTTGCTCCTGGCCCAGCTAGGAGAAAGGACACCTTGGGGTCCTCGTACATGGTTCTGCAGAGGTAGCATTCTATGTCTGTGTGTCAGATGGGCATCAAGAGTTTCCTCTCTGAACGAAGCCTGGTCCAGACTCTCTTCCCACTGCCAACCCGATACCCTGGGATCCACCCCAGGCATCACGAACATTTTTAGAAGTAGACCATTAAGTCTGACTGCTGGGCCTGCCTGAAGGATTGTTTCAGCTCAAGGGGCAGGATCAGCTAGGGCCACAGCATAGCAAGCCCCTGTCTCAAAAGAAGAAAACAAACAAGATGAAACAAGAAAAACAAAGTGATTCAGGCTGGCCTGTCGTACCGTGAGGAGTAGTCAGTGTTAGGAACGTGGGATGGAGCTGCTGGCACAAAGGCTTTGGGAGCCTCTGCTCCTCTGAGTTCTGGCTTGCCCATCTGCTGAGGGGTCCCAGACTGCTGAGACTGCCCCCTTAACCCAGGCCACTCTGCACACTGGACACCATTGTTCTTTGCTGCCCAGAGCTGAGAAGGCGCCGCAGGGCATCCTGACCTAGTGAATGACTATCTTTGGGAGCACTGCTTTCTCCTCTCAGGACAAGCTAATTTACGGCAGATCCAAATAGCTCCCACGGAAGCTGGTCTCAGGAAGGCCAC
Source organism: Microtus oregoni (assembly GCF_018167655.1). Taxonomy (NCBI): domain Eukaryota; kingdom Metazoa; phylum Chordata; class Mammalia; order Rodentia; family Cricetidae; genus Microtus; species Microtus oregoni. Next base: position 62,277,271 of record NW_024543061.1, read on the forward strand.
ATCTGGCCTTGGGCATAATTCCAGGACAGAAAGTACTTCTTGAGGGTCTCACATTAGCTTCTAGCAGACAATCTCTGCTGTGGCAATCTATTTGAACACTGCCTGGCTCAAGGAGGTTGATCTTCATTTCTGCCTTGTTTTCCTGTCCCCAGGTCTCCCAGCTAAGTACTGATTCTCCTCCTCCCTGTTTTGTTGACACCAGCCCCATATTTTAAACTGAATCAAGTTTTCACCTCTGCTCCCTCCCTGAGGTTGAGGGAGGAGGCTGATTCTGAGGTTTAGAAAGAACACAGGCCACCCACATCCTCCTGCCTTAGGAAGAGGAGGAAAAGGAAACCGCATCCAAGAACACAGTGTGCTCTCTCTTTGAAAGGCTGTGTTCGTAGGTTCCCTCAGCCAAACAAGAACCCAGGAGGAGCCTGGGGTAGACAATGTGGATGAGGAAGGGAAGGAGTTGAGAGGAGCAGAGGGGCTGGATAGTATGTGTGAAGTTAAGTTTCTAGGTAGTGGATGTCTTTTGAGTCAGGTGGTAGGCTGGGGAATCCATTTATTTCTGTATCTCAAGAGGCCTGGCTACTCATCAAGTCAGGCAATTCTTCTCATTCATTCAATAAGCATCCATAGACCTAGGTGGGGTCTGGAAAGAGGGCTCAGAGATTAAGAGCTCAGGCGGCTCTTCCAGAAGTTCAGGGTTGAATTCTCAGCACCCACATCACAGCTCACGACAGTCTATAACTCTTTCTGGCCTCTCCAATTACTAGGTGTGCACACCGAGTACCAACACACACAGGCAAAGCATCCATACACATAAGATAAAAGTTTTTAAAAAATATTCACATACTCCCTCCATGGGTCAGAAGTTAGAAATACATAAAAATATGCATGGCTGAACTCCAAAGGCGTCAATAGTCTAGTTGGAATTCATTGAAGAATTGGTGGTTACTGCAGTATAAGTAGGGGGAACTCTAAGTGTACAGACTGGGGCTGGGTGTGGGGGCACATGCCGTTTTAGGGTTTCTATTACTGTGAAGAGATACCATGGCCACAGTAATTCTTATAAAGGAAAACATTTAATTGGGGTTCAGAGTTTAGTGACTTAGAGGTTTAGTCCAATATCATCATGGCAGGGAGCATGGCAGCTGGGAGTATGGGGACTGACAGGCAGACAGGGTGCTGGAGAAGTAGCTGAGAATTTTACATCTCAATTAACAGGAAGTGTTCTGTCTCACTGGGCGTGGCTTGAGCATAAATGAGACCTCAAAGCCCACCTCCACAGTAACACACTTCCTTCAACAAGACCACACCTCCTAATAGTGCCACTCCCTTTGGGGGCCATTTTCTTTCAAACCACCACATACACCTTTCATTCTAGGTCCTCAGGAAGTGGAGCAGAAGGATATTGTGTTCCAGGCTAGCCTGGGCTATGAGGCCAAGTCTCAAATAAAACAAGTCCTCCAAAAAGAGGAGGAAGAAACAATAGCAAGAATAACAAACCAACAGGACTAACAAAACAACAAACAACAAAGACCAGAACAAAAAAGAAAAATGGAATACAGACCTGAGAGCACTTAATTCACACAGGAAGGCAGGAGAGATTCAGGAACTCTCCCTAGAAGTGATAACTGAGCGGAACCCTGGACATGTTAGTCAGGTTCTTGTTAATGGGACATAATCCTGAGATAAACAATTCCTTTCCTTTAAAATGAGGAAGGGAAGGGGTCAGGGAGATAGCTTCGTCAGTACAGTGTTTGCCATGTAAGCAAGAGGACCAGAGTTCATGCCCAGTGCCCACGTTAAAAACCAAACCAAACCACTGAAAGCTGGGTATTGAGATGCGGGCAGGGGAGTAGAGACTCTAGGAAGGACCTCTAGGGCTTGTTGGCCAGCCAGTCCAGCTGAACTGCCAAACTCCAGCTTTAGGGAAGGGACTGTCTCAAATGATAAAGTGGAGAGTGGTTTTTGAAAGCCACCCAGTGTAGACTTCTAGCTTCTACATGTGCACACATACACACGTGCCCCTTCTCCAAGCTTCTACATGTGCACACATACACACGTGCCCCTCCCCCAAGCTTCTACATGTGCACACATACACACGTGCCCCTCCCCCAAGCTCCTACATGTGCATACACACACGTGCCCCTCCTCCAAGCTTCTACATGTGCACACACACACACGTGCCCCTCCCCCAAGCTTCTACATGTGCACACACACACACGTGCCCCTCCCCCAAGCTTCCACATGTGCACACATACACACGTGCCCCTCCCCCAAGCTTCCACATGTGCACACATACACACGTGCCCCTCCCCCAAGCTTCTACATGTGCACACACACACGTGCCCCTCCTCCAAGCTTCTACATGTGCACACATACACACGTGCCCCTCCCCCAAGCTTCTACATGTGCACACATACACACGTGCCCCTCCCCCAAGCTCCTACATGTGCATACACACACGTGCCCCTCCTCCAAGCTTCTACATGTGCACACACACACACGTGCCCCTCCCCCAAGCTTCTACATGTGCACACACACACGTGCCCCTCCCCCAAGCTTCCACATGTGCACACATACACACGTGCCCCTCCCCCAAGCTTCCACATGTGCACACATACACACGTGCCCCTCCCCCAAGCTTCTACATGTGCACACACACACGTGCCCCTCCCCCAAGCTTCTACATGTGCACACATACACACGTGCCCCTCCCCCAAGCTTCTACATGTGCATACACACACGTGCCCCTCCCCCAAGCTTCTACATGTGCACACATATACACGTGCCCCTCCCCCAAGGTTCTCCACATGCATACATACACACATGCCCCCCCATCTCCCCGCCACACAAATGGAGGAATGATCTATTTTACTTTCAGTCCGTGGTTAGTCATCTCTGTTGCCTTTAGGCCTCTGGTAAAGCAGAATGTCATGGTAGACGTGTGTAAAAGAAAACTGCTCACCTCACAGTGGCCAAGAAACAAAGAAGTGGGGGGGGGGTATGTCTCCACTAGCGCCTTCAAAGTACATTGCTCTGTGCTGGCTAGTTTTATGTCAATTTGACACACTGGGAACCTCAACTGAGAAAATACCTTCTTAAGATCCAACTATAAGGCATTTTCTTAATTAGTGATTGGTTGGGAAGGGCCCAGCCTATGGTGGGTGGTAGCATGCCTGGGCTGATGGTCTGGGTTCTATAAGAGATCAGGGTGAGGAAGTCATGAGAAGCAAGTCAATAAGCAGCACCCCTGCATCAGCTCCTGCCTCCAGGGTCCTGCCTGCTTAAGTTCCTGTCCTGACTTCCTTTGCTGATGAACTACAATGTGGAGACACAAGCTGAATAAACCCTTTCCTGCCCAAGTTGCATTGGTCATGGCGTCTCATCACAGCAATAGTGACCCCGACTAAAACAATCTCCAAAAGCAGAACTTTCTCCAAGGAGAGTCCCCTTCCTGAAGATCCCACTGTGCCCCAATAATATCACAGATCTGTAAATACTTGGGTCTTTGGGGGACACCTCAGATCCAAAGCCTAACAGGAAGGTTCAAGAAAGTAGTCTAGGAAGCAGAGAAGTCTTCCAGGAAGAAGAAGAACTCATTCAGAGTACTAGGTTCAGAGAAATCAGAGTGGTCCCTGGGGAAAACATAGTGAGCTTTAGTACTTGACCTTGGGTGTAAGGAGGAGGAGGCCTGGTAGCAAGAAATGAGACCAGGAAGGCGCAGAAGTAAGATAGGCGAGCTGTTTTGAGAATAGGAATGAGACTGTGTCCTTGAAAGACTGTCACAGCTGTGCCCACCCATGAATAACTGGTGGTCGCTTTCCTTGATGGAAGTGTGTCACCTCCTAGAGCCCCAGCTCAGGACTAATGGTCTGGTAGGTCCTTCTGTCTATGTGTTGCTTTCATTGGTTAATGAATAAAGAAACTGCCTTGGCCTGTTAATAGGGCAGAACTTAAATAGGCGGGGGTGGGGGGGGGGGGTGGGGGGGAGGGAAATGGAACTGAATGCTGGGAGGAAGAAAGGTGGAGTCAGGGAGATGCTATGGAGCCGCTGCCAGAGTCAGACATGCCAAATCTTTGCTGGTAAGCCACTGCTATGTGGCCATACACAGATTAATGGAGATGGGTTAAATTAAGATGTAAGAATTAGCCAATAAGAAGTTAGAGCTAATGAGCCAAGTAATGATTTAATTAGTACAGTTTCTGTGTGGTTGTTTTGGTTCTGGGCAGCCGGGACAAACAAGTGGCTCTCCTGCAACAGACTAAGCTACAGGGTATGGCACCGGGGCTGGGAGAAGGCAGATGGGGAGAGGTGCTCAGCTCTCATGCGACATGGACACTGAATCCTCAGAAAGACCAGAAGACCAAGAACTATGTGTTTTTAGGGTCGGAAGATGTTCACTGGTCTTAAAAAATAGCTATCTGTAGGATGGGGTAGGGCTTGCCTGTACACCAGTTGTATCCGGTGCATGAAGTGAGGGCAGCACATTCTAAATGCAGTGCCTGCTCAGGCAGTAGAAGTGGTGACACTGGAATCTGAATATTCACTGTTAAACATCGTGACTGTCTTTGGAATCTTCTGGGTCTACCATGTTGGAGGGAATAGGGAACCTACATGGGATCGAGTTTGGTCACGAGTGTGTAAATGCCAGCTCTCCACCCCGTCTTTTCCTGGGGAGACCTGCCACCTGTGCAGCATTCTGCTGTTCCCTGCTTGTGAATGCTCGCTTTTCAGCACGCCGAGGGCTAGGAGACCAGGAAGGCAGAGAGAGCACTGTCATTTACTTTGGACGTAGTCCACTTTGTTGGAGTCTCACCGCTGTTTCCCAGAATTCAGATAAAAGGAAAAAACAGTTCCAATGAAAGCACTGGGCAAAGCGCTTAATATGCACGTCAGCTTATCCCCACCACCAGGGCCTGGATGATCCTCGATAACTGTCCTTCTCTGGTTCAGAGTCATCATCTAACTCCATAGTTCACTATCGCCCTTTCGCTAGTCTCTCACTCCATCATGGGCCTGATTCTGCTTTGACGGCCTGTTGACTGGGCATTAATCTGGGGACGAAGAAGAGGCTACTGAAAAACAGTGTGCTTTACAAAATAAAGATTTACTATTTGTGTGGATGTGCGCCTACAGGAGTTTATGCGTGCCACATGCATACAGGTGCCCAGGGAGGTCAGAGTATGTGTGATTTCCTGGCACTGGAGGTGTAGGTGGTTGTAAGATACCAGGTATGGGTGCTGGTACCCAACCTGGGTCCTCTGCAAGAACAGTAAGTGTTCTTAATCATGAGCCATCTCCTCACTCACACTGTGGACTTTGACAGGAGTGATGCTTTGTCCCACATGGTGGTGTCACTCGCCTTGTGGAGATAGCACGTACAGGAACTGCCTTTCCGACGCGAAGCAAATGGTGCTCCCGGGAGCTGTGCAATGCAGACACCTTGGTTTTGCTCTGAGACTCTAAAATAAAGCAATAAATCTGTTGGGGACAACGTCAACTCTGACTAGATATTTAAATTTATGTAACAAATGCCCCTGATCTTTAAGTCTTATTGTTGGCCTGAGACCCAGGATCTTTTAATATAAAGGCTTCAAAAAAGTTTCGTATCTTCTCTCTTTCAAGCTTAACACCATCTACTCCCCTCCCCCCTTGCCCTCTTCCCCTCTCCCCCCTCCTGCCTTTCTGCCCCCTCACCCCCCTCGCCCCCCCCATGAGCACACCTGGAAATGCCTTGCCCCATCCTGACTCTGCCCCTTATTTCAGAAGTTCCTCCCAATTGGAATGCCACTATCTGGAGCAGTGGTTCTCAATCTATGGGCTTTTCACAGGGGTTGCATTACGATTCATTACAGTAACAAAATTACAGTTATGAAGTAGCAATGAAAATAACTTTGTGGTTGGGGGTCACCACACATGAGGAACTGTAATAAAGGTTGCTGTGTTAGGAAGGTTGAGTGTGAGATTCCCCTCTGTATGCTGTGAATATCATTGGTTAATAAGGGAACTGCTTTGGGACTAGAGCAGAGCTATAGGGGGACAGAGCTAGGCAGGGAAAACTAAGCTGAATGCTGGGAGAGGGGAGGTGGAGTCAGAGAGAAGCCATGGAGCCCCTGCCGGAGACAGATATCAGAACTTTAGCTAGTAAGCCACAGCCACGTAGCAATACACAGATTAATAGAAATGGGTTAAATTAATATCTAAGAGTTAGCCAATAAGAAGCTAGAACTAATGGGCCAAGAAGTGATTTAATTAATACAGTTTCTGCGTGATTATTTCGGGGCTGAGCTGTCAGGAACCAACAAGCAGCCTCCTGCAACAGTGAGAACCAGTGTTCTAAAGCACACAGTCAGTGGAGCTGCAGCTAGGTCTTCCTTGCCAGCCCAGCTCTGAGACTCCACCCGCATTCTCTGAACTCCTTCACTCAGCCAGCACAGGTGGCACCACATCGGTGAATTCAGTGGGGGCCAGCACTGCACACGTCTGTAGTCCCAGGGTTGGTGAGGTGGAGGCAGGAGGATTGCAAATTTGAGGCCAGCCTAGGCTGGATACTGAGAAGCTGTCTGAAACACTCAAATTGGCGATGAAGCTCGGTAATTGCCCGGCACATGCAAGGCCCTGGGTTTGGTCAGATACCACAAAACCAAAACCAAACCAAACCGAAACGACTATGACTTCCTACAGCCCTCAGAGGAAAGGTTCCTGCCATTTTGTGGCCATGTGCCATTAGATCCCAAACTCCCTTTCAGCAGCATCAGGTTCATCCTCACCCCAGGTTCTGTATCGCTAGCTGTTCCTTCTACTACAGAGCTCTCCCCAGACATCAGGATTACTAGGAGAAATCTAGAAAGATGGGAGCCTTTTCTTTTGATATATATGTATTATATATATGTGTGTGTATACATATATGTGTGTGTATGTATGTATTAGTATATTGTATTTTATATATATATAATACAATACTAATATATAATATATACAATACTATGTTCCGAGTGGCTTAGATAATGCCTGGCTCATGGTAGGTGCTTGGTCGATACACAGTGGCTGAAGGCACACATTCCACATTGCCATGCACTGTCTTTTCCTTCCCTCCATCCCATCCATCCTTTTGTTCCAGTTTCTACTAAGCCTCCTGAAGGTAGAGCTCTGATTTCTGCTTGCCACCTGCTGGTGGGCTACAGTGCTGCCCACCCAGGTGAGTGTGTTCATTAGTGTTTGCTGGCAGCATGAACGCAGGAGTGGTAGAAACAATGCCTTCACGCCTTTCCCACTAGGCAGGCGCCACAGTCTCCGAGGCAGTAACCCTTGCCCTCCTGGGATCTGTCTTTACATTAGACAGGATACCAGTCTGCCCAGACTCTGGAATTCTCCTGGGCAGCAGGCAGGTCTTCTTCTGGTTTCCTCCTGCCAGCGCCATCACTTTCTGAGCTGCTCACATTGGGCATCTGATGTTCTGCAAGGGGCCCTTCCCTCACTCATCTACCCTGAGAGGACTGTGCAACTGAACGGACTGCTTGACTCAGGAGAGATCTTCCCGAAAGATTTACAGCGTCGTGACTTCAGGCTGCTGCGTTCCAAACACTGGACAGACACTGAGGGATAGAGTTAAATATTCCAAACTTACCTCATCCTCCTCCCTCTCTTAAGGGTGATTGTGCAGCTCCTCGTCCAAAGCCCAGTCCTTCTCCATATTTGGGAATTTAAAATGGGCACTAGGGGCACAGCCCTGTATCCTCTCAGTGTCTGCTGGGAGCTGTAGTTCTTCTGGTCAATGAGTGGGCTGTCCTTTCTCAAGGCTATCTACCAACAGGAACCCCGTGTCCACGGGGGAGATGGGAGGGTACCTGTAGAAGGCCGGTTTGCTCTTTCAGCTCTGGTTTTGAGTAAGGTGGCGCTCTTTTGTAGCTCAGTTTGCTAACCTGTAAAATGGGAATAATTACCCCCCTCCTTTCCTACTTTTTAAATTTTTCTTTGGGTAGGGCAATTAACCAGCATCCATGAAACCCTTTGAGCTCATTCCAGCAAGGAGTACCTTATAAAGGAAAATTGTTATCTCTAGAGGGGAAAATATTAATTTTGATTGCCTAATGGCCTCCACAAACCAGCCCCGCCTACACATCAGGAAGACGCGATTTGATCCCTCCTATGTCTTCTGCCCATCCTGTATTTAAATGGTTTTCTCGCATCTCATTCTATCTTCTTTCATCATCTCCAGTTTCATGTCCTCGGGAATAAGCTCTCCTTCCTCTCTGAAGAGAGAGAAGAGCAAGTCTGCCCTGTGAGAAAAGCACAGGAAAGCCACGATGCAGAAGGACTGGCATCTGCTTCGGAAACTGCTGGCTTCTGCTTCCTTCTTCCTACTAGTGATGGCGTGCTCAGGAGTTGTGGGAGAGGAAGATGCTTCCACGGTCCGGGGGGTTTCTGATGATCTGAGGAGAACTTGCCTATCTGGGGAACCTGAGAGTTTTGGCTCCTGGCTCTGTAGAGGCTGGAGGCTGCCATGGTGTGGTGGGGCTGCAGTAGACAGCAGCTGAATGCTTAGAATCCTGGCTTCGAGACTTCAGGTCACCCATTTAACCCCTCTGGCCTGTTCTGTTCCTCTAAGAGTTGAGGTAGTAAAATGTTCTGGAAGATGCGGCCTGAAGTGGTATAAGAGGTGGTATGGTTGGTAAGGTGCAGTGGTGGCGCACGCCTTTAATCCTAGTACTTGGGAGGCAGAGGCAGGCGGATCTCTGTGAGTTCAAGGCCAGTCTGGTCTACAAGAGCTAGTTCCAGGACAGGCTCCAAAACCACAGAGAAACCCTGTCTCGAAAAACCAAAAAAAAAAAAAAAATGTTAGCTCTCATGTAGCCCAGGCTAGCCTCAAACTCTTTACGGAGCTGAGGATGGCCTTGAACTCCTGGTCCTCCTGTGCCTCTATTTCCCCAGAGCTGGGGTTGCTGATGTGTATCACCATGCCTGGTTTGTGCTATTGTAGAAGGAGCTGTGGGCTGCGTTCCTGCCACCTGGATCCCTGCTGCCTGGCTAGTTCATGCCCCGAAATAATAACACACAAACTTTATTCTCTTAAACACTGCTTGGCCCATTAGCTCTAGCCTTTACTGGCTAATTCTCATATCTTACTTAACCCATTTCTAATAATCTGTGTCTTACGGGGAAAGATTCAGCATGTAAGACCTGGTGGCTGGCTCCATCACATCTGCCCTGGAGAGGAGAGGCATGGCGTCTGCCTCACTTCCTCTTCCTCCCAGCATTCTGTTCTGTTTACTCCACCCACCTATGTTCTAACCTATCAGGCCAAGCAGTTTCTTTATTAATTAACCAATGAAATCAACAGATTGATATATGACACTCCCACATCATGCTATGCTGGAGATCAAGCCCAGGGCTTCATGCATGCTAGGGAAACAATACAAACTAAGCAACATCTCCCCCTCCAATAGCAGGTGCTTTATACACTGGATTGAAATTCCCTTTGGTTTATCCACAGAAATTTAGTCTGTAATTATAACTGAGACCAAGTGTGTAATGAGCCCAGGACAGACCTTACTGCACACTCATGCTATGCTAACACAGCTATGATCCTGACTGTCATTGCAATGTTGATTATAAGCTTCACCTTTGGTCAACTTGCTTGGTCAAGTGAAATAAGGTAAAGGGCTGGAGAGATGGCTCAGTGGTTAAGAGCATTGCCAGCTCTTCCAAAGGTCCTGAGTTCAATTCCCAGCAACCACAACCATCTATAATAGGATCTGATGCCCTCTTCTAGCCTACAGGTATACATGTAGATATACATAAACTTTAAATAAATTTTAAAAATTAAAAAATATTCTTGTTAAAAAATGTGAAAGTGTTTCTTAATTTGGAAAGCACTGCACAAATGAGTGGGGCCATCAGCATGCAATAGAAGAGGAGAAGTAGAGTTCTGGAATTTTCCTTCTAGCTTCATGGCCACAAGACCCAAGAGTCTCTGGCTATTACTTAGCTACAGAGAACTACAAACACACACACCACAGTGTTAGCAGCAACAGTCTGGATTCCTTGTTTTAGATCGTGGGTCCTACTAACATCCAACGGAGTGCTAACAAAGACTCCCATGACACACTGCGGGTGGGTAGATAGGGGTGGGGGCATAGGATAATTATACAGAATTTCACAGATAGACGTGAGTCCATTAAAGGCTAAAGGTCACTTTGAATGGCGGGATCTTGTGTTATTATTCTCTTTGCACCTGAGAGATCCTGAGTTACTTTTACTTTGGGTACATTTCAACAAAAATGACGAAAGAATAAAGGACTGTGATTTCTGGCCAGCTGAGTCTCAGGTGGAAAGGATGGAGGGAAGAGTCCCGTGGGCTCCTTTAGGTCTACTGAACGCTTCTCTAGGAAAGGAAAATGGTGTCTCTGGGATCAAGGAGGAGCTGTAGGAGATTATAATGATGGAAAGTCAGAGAGAGATGGGGCCCTTCTAGACATCCCTGGAGCAGGGGTGGGGTGGTGTGTGCGCCCTTCCCCCTCCTGTTTGCTTCATGGGCTGTGATAACACGGTGGTTTCAGTCAGAGCCTGTGTACACACGCATTTCCTTGTTTGCTATGGTAACATGGGAGTCCTGTTTTTCTACCTCTATTCTTTGTGGTCCCTTGGATCCTGGCTGTCAGAGAAGAGGACGCTGAACTCGCCCACATGCTCACATGGCCCCCATAATCAACCTTTGTACCGAGGGATTAGGGGAAGGGTGTGGCGAGCCTACCTGTAATAGGCCACCAGTGCCTGCAGTGTTGGAGCCAGAAGCCCAGGAGCAAACACGCTCCTCAGCAGGATACAAAATGGAAGGGATGACAGCAATGACACCATACTCCCCAGAGAACTTTCCATAGACAAGTCCGTGTGTGCCTAGAGACAGCTTGCCTGTGGGGATCCCATCCCCCACTGAGAACAAGAGACAGGGGCTGGGAAGGCTCTTTGTTGTACACACACACACACACACACACACACACACACACCTTCAGGAAGAGCTCAGTACATTAGCACTTTAGCACCAAAAGCCCTGTGGCTGTGCTCCGCCCACCCCCATGGTCAAGCTCACAACTCCAGTTGCCTTGACATGATGGCACCTCCTAGAGGTGTGCAGAGAGGATCCTAGGTGGCTGATTTTCCTGTTGCCTTGGCTGTACAGAAATAAAACCAACAAGACTAGAGTTTAGCTGAGTAACCTGTAACTTTGAATTGAGCAGAACTATTATTGGAGATCTGTCTGTCTGTCTATCTGTCTAATATATACAGTCTTCAGACACCTGTGGTCTTCATCCTGTTAATCTCCAGTATTCCATCTTGTATCACCTTACTGAGCTTCATAAGCAGCTGCCCCAACCTCAGTTTCCCTTGCTGTAGTACACCCAACCCCAAAGCTCTCCAGGTCAGAGCTACAGGCTTTATTAGGTATTTCCTAGAAAACAAGAAAAAAATTACTCCAGAAAGGACACTGAAAAATCACTTGTAGGCAAGAAGGCAGGCTGGGGTAGCAACATTTGGGAAATATTAAAAAGTCCCTTCCTTGGGGACAGGCGATAGCTCAGTGGTTAAGAGCACTGATCTCTCTAGCAGAGGACCTGGGTTCAATTCCTAGCACCCGCATGGCAGCTCACAGCTGTTTGTAACTCCAGTTCCAGGGGACCCAACACCCTCACCCAGACATACATGCAGGCCAAACACCAATGTATATAAACTTTTTAAAAAACTCCCTGCCTGTCTTGCTACAGCCAAGTTGACTTGGTCGCCTGATGCTCCTGCCTCAGCCTCCTGAGGGTTGGGGTAGCTGGGCTGGGTGGGGCCCAATGCTTTTCCATTGCTCTCCAGCCAGGGTGCTCCAACATGAGGATGCAATGGTGAGAACCGTTTGGAGAGGTCCCTCCAGGGCAGTGCACGCCTACTGTTTTGTACCATGTCGAGGAGCACGGGGATCCAGACGAAAGTGAGATCCGACCTCTGTTGTTAGGGAGGACACAAACATGGGAATGATAGAATTAAAAGGCAACATGGAAATTGAGCAAGATGTACAGGAGAGGCGTGAAAAATCTGAGCGCAGTGGGAGTTTGTGGGAAGTAAGGATGAACTTGAACTCGGTGGAGAGGAGAGGATTTTACCCTTTTGGCTGCAGGGTCAGGCTGAACACCTGTCCCAAGAGCATCTATTCCGTATTCCAAACAGCTATCTTTCTGTCTGTCTGTCATGAGATCAGGTCACCTTTTCTGAATAGATTTTCTTGACTTATGGGTCAGTGAAGAAAGGCCTCCTGAGAAGGGCTCCCTGGTGAGCACCTCAGTATCTTCAAGGTAGATAAAGAGAATTATAAATAGCGCACATGCATGTGTGTGTGTGTGACAGATTCTAATATATAACCCTGGCTGACCCAGAATTTACTATGTAGACCCAACTGGCCTCAAATTCAGAGATCTACCTGTCTCTGCCCCCTGAGTCCTTGGATTAAAGGTGTGTGCCACTGTACCTGGCTTATTAATGTTTCTTTGTATGTTTGTTTGTTTTTATTGGTGTTGGATATAGAATAGCCAAGGAAATGCTGGGAAACCTGTTAAGTTGGAGTTTTGCCATCAAAGACCATGATTTGAAACTGAGGCAGAGTCTAAGCTTTAGCAGAAACAATAAACAGGAACAACAAAAATAGCAGCATTTTAAAACCAAAATATAATGGCATCCTTTCCCTCCATTCAGTAACAATGAGATTTGCCTTACATGGTTGCTACCAAGCACAAATAATACAAGTATCTGGGTTTTAAAGGGCCAGTGTTACATCCTTGGTAAGAAGGAGACTCTGGGGCCCGAATGCCTGGCTTCTGCCTTCTCTGCTATGTGTCTATTCTAGGACCTTAGCAAGTTACTCAGCATTCTGTATCTCACTGTCTTTATCTACAGAATAAGGATGACACAGAACCCACGTCATAATGCTGATTAAGATAAGTAATTTTAATTATCAGTGATGCCTTCAGTACTCTAAACAGCACCCAGCATAGAGTCAGCGACATGCCACATAAACTGAGACACCATTATATTGCTGTCCTCGGCAGGAGGATTATACAACTATGGTGATCACTTTCTGAGCACAGAGTTGAATTCCCACTGCCTCTAAAAGGGGAGGAGAAAACAGGAGCATTGAGTTCTCTGAACCTTGAGTCTCAGTTTTATCAAAAAGCCATAAAAATACCTGGAAGGTCTAGAGCCAGGAGGCACGCCCTTGAAGTCTTGGGAAAGCCTTCTCTCCACCCTGCTCTACCTCTTCGGCTCTCACCAGGCCAAAAGTTCATGCTTAGTGGGATCTGTTGCCTGTGGAGCACTGGCACCGATAACCTAAGGCCCCATGGTTGACTGGCACTGGCTTGAGAGAGCAGCTGTGGAGGGTTGACTGGCTTGGAATGATGGGTCAGGCTGACCAGAGAGGTGAACGTTTCTGACCCCACGGAAGCCTCTAGCTAGAGCTGGACTCCAGGCTGTGGATGTGTCTCGGCTCATAGACGGCTCTCTTAGTGTGCATGGAGCCCCGAGTGCAATCTCTACTACCATATAAACTGGGTGTGGGGATGTAGTAATCCTAGCACTCAGGAGAAGTTCAACGTCATCCTTTGCTACATAGTGAATTCAAAGACAGTTTGTTCCTAAAAGTGTGGTCACAAAGATCCCAGAGCCTGGAGGTGAGGAACAGTCGGTTCCATACTTGAGCCTGAATATATGACACCGGTCATTAGCCTGAAGGATGGCACGGATTTGGAGGTTCAGTGGGCTATCCCAATCTCCTGATGCTCATAGTTGCGGGTTCAGTGGGCTATCCCAATCTTCTGATGCTTGTAGTTGCAGATTCAGTGGGCTATCTCAATCTCCCGATGCTTGTAGTTGCGGGTTCAGTGGGCTATCCCAATCTCCCGACGCTCATAGTTGCTGTATGTGGCATGTGCTGGCGTCCACATCCTCAGAGAAGTCCGAGGCACAGGGAAGTTGGATGGTTACGTGGAGATCAGTCAGTTTTGTCACAGACAGAAGCAAGAACGTAACCAATGCCTAACTTTTCTTCTGTCCCAGCAGGGGACCATTCTGAGGACACCTGCACTTGAAGAGGTGCCCCAAGTTGAGCCCTGAAGGTGTCACATAGAAGGAAGAACATCACATCCCAGGCAGGCACTGGGAGCTGGATGTGATGGGGAGACCCGTGTCCCATTCACTCTGCTGGTTTTTCCACAGTGAGATAATCCCACCAATACAGACACTAACCTAGACCAGGCCTTGCGGACTGGGAGAACTGTACTTCCTTCTACTCCTAGCTTTATTTCAAGGATGACCCAATGAAAGGAAGACAGGCACTTTCCAAACATCCTGTGTCAAGGGCTCTGAGTTAGGAAGAAATCTGGCTGGCCAGGTGTAGCCTGTCAGACATGTCAGAACTGCCTTCTGTTTAGGATTGCACTTGAGAAACTGGGTATACTCAGAAAGAGGGGACAGTGATGACAGTGGTGTGTTGAGGGCCCTACTGGTGGACATACTTGCCAAAGGTTAGCTGTTAACATAGAGGTCACTAAGATGAAGTGAAACAAATAAATGAAGTACAAGCTTCTTTTATTAACATTTATTGTGTGTATTAAATGTACAAAATAATGGGTTTCATCGTAATGTTTTAACACACGCATTTAGCACACATTGACACAATTTTATTTTTATGTGAGTTTTAGCACATCCCACTCCGGCTTTAAATGTCTTTTTTTTTTTAAATTTATTTATTTATTAAAGATTTCTGTCTCTTCCCCGCCACTGCCTCCCATATCCCTCCCCCTCCCCCAATCAGGTCCCCCTCTCTCGTCAGCCCAAAGAGCAATCAGGGTTCCCTGCCCTGTGGGAAGTCCAAGGAACCCCCACCTCCATCCAGGTCTAGTAAGGTGACCTCATTCTGGTTACTGTACCACTAACTAGAGAAATTTCTGATAAGGAAGATTTTTTAAAGGCTCTTCTGCCATCTGCTGGACAAACCTTGAATAGTGAGAAATTTGTTAAGGAATTAAGAAAGACTTTTCCTGGCCTACGTATTCTCTCTCTCTCTCTCTCTCTCTCTCTCTCTCTCTCTCTTTTTAATTAAGATTTGTGTGTGTGTGTGTGTGTGTGTGTGTTCTAACTTTTGTTGTTCTTTCAGTTTGATTGTTTTTGGTCTGTGAGTGCGTGCACACAGGCCAGGGGTTGACATTGGGTGTTTTCCTCTATCTTCCATGTATCTTTTGAGATTGGGTCTCTTGCTGAAACTGGTGCTCATTGGTTTGGCTATCTTGGGTAGCCAGTAAGTCCCAGAGATTTTCCTGTTTCCACTAGCAATGCTTGGATTATAGGCGTGTGCCACTGCACCTGTTTGGTTTTTGTTTTATTTATTTATTAATTATTATTATTATTATCATTATTATTATTATTATTATTTAATGTGGATGTTGAGAACCCAGGATCAGGTCCTCATACTTGCAACTGATGATCAGTTGAGTCACCAACTGAACCATCTCCCAGTTCCTGCTCTTCCGAGTTTTCAGGATACACTTTTAAACTCTGTTTGAGGGTTTGAGGGGCTAGAGAGATGGCTCAGAGGTTAAGGGCACTTGCTGCTTAACTTCAGAAAGAGCCCAGTACATTAGCACTTTAGCACCAAAAGCCCTTGTGGCTGTGCTCCGCCCACCCCCATGGTCAAACCGCACAACTCCAGTTGCCTTGACATGATGGTGCCTCCTAGAGGTGTGCCGAGAGAATCCTAGGTGGCTGATTTTCCTGTTGCCTTGGCTGTACAGGATGTACTTGTTATAGAGGACCCAGGTTTGAGTTTCATTACTCACATGGCAGATAGTTCACAAACATCTGAAGTTTCATATATTGGGGATCCAGAATAGCCTCCTCTTCTGGCCTCTGCTGGCACCAGGCATGCACGTGATACACAGACATGCATGGAACAAAACTCCCATCCACATTAAAAAAAAAATTCTTTTAAAAATAACAACTCAGTTTGAGAAACAGATGAGCTGTTATGTTTTGCAACCCCGTAATTATGTTATTACTAATGATCTTTATCCTTTAATGCTCAATTGAAGCAGAGCTGACGGGACATTTTGACAGCCTCGGTTTATGCAACTCACACGGCAAGCATCTCTGCTTCGTTTTAGTGTTGGCTGCAGGGGAGCAAACACTGTCTGTTGAGGAAGAAGTTCTCCTCACAATGATACAAAGCCTATGTTGGTCCCAGATGTGATGCTCCAAGTACTGACCCCCAATAACAAGGGCCAGTGCAGAGCAAGGCCACAGTTTCTGTGTGGTCTGTCCCTGTCTCTGGACTTGCTGTTAGAAAACAAAGACAAAGGCATCTACGGTGCTGGTCTCCCCACGGTCGCCCCCATCTCCCCATCTCTTTCTCTTTAGTCTTTTACCATCTGATAGAACTATCGACTGTATTTTGTTTGCTTAAATACATGTACGTGTGTATGTATATATTTAGAAACAGGGGTCTTGCTGTGTTGCCCAGGCTGGTCTCCAATTCCTGGTCACAAAATAATCTCTGCATCAGCCTTAGGAGGAGTAGCTGGGCCCACAGGCATGTACGCTCGTTTATTAGAAAGATTTGCCTATTTTTGTTGTTTGTTTCCTTCCATTATGATATAAGCTCCCCAAGGCTCTGTCCTTGATTTCTTTTCTTTTCTTTTTTTTTTGGTTTTTCGAGACAGGGTTTCTCTGTGGTTTTGGAGCCTGTCCTGATTTCTATGGGACCCTCAGTGACTAGAACAATGCCTGCCATCAGCTAGTATCAAAAAGTATGTGTGGGGTCAGTGAGTGAGAAGGCTCAGGGGATAGAGAGCTTACCACCAAGCCTGGTGATCTGAGGTTGATCTCGAAAAAACAAATGGGGGTAGGAGAGAAGTGACTCCTGCAGGGTGGCCTCTCTGACCTCCACATGTGTGCTGTGGCATCTATTTCTACAAGCAAATGTAGAAAAGTAAAATATGTACATTTTAGATCCATTTATCTTATTTTATGTGAGTGTTCTGCTTACATGTATGCATGTGTGCCATGTGCAAGCCTGCTGCCCTAGGAAGTCAGAAGAGGGCATTGGATCCCCTGGAAATCAGAGTTACAGATGGTGGTGAGCGCCTACGTATGTGGTTGCTGGGAATTGAACCCAGGTCTTCTTAACTGCTGAGTTATCTCTCCAGTCCCTACGGGAAAAACAAATTAAACAGTTCTTTTAAAGAGTGACATCGTGGTCTTTTTACCTTACACGGTCATAGTACCAGGGTCTGACGAACTTGACATTTCTGTCTCAGTTGTCTGAGGACTTTCTGCAGAGACTTAAAGGCTGCTGTGTACGTGTTAGCAATAAGAGAAAGGCATGTATTGGGTGAGCAGGTCCTGGCTTGGTCCTAGCTGTCTTACCCAGTCACTAAGGGAGCAAATGATTCTAGGAAAGCGTGGGAGAGAAGAGTTCAGAAGCTAGAGAACTGGACGAAAGGAAAACCAAAAGGCTGAGTATAAATGCAGAAGAGTTAGGAAACCCTGCCTGAAGCACACAGACAATGAGTGATTTATGTGTCTGTGTAAAATTCTATAATAGCAGGCTGGCACGTAATAGTAAGTGGTAGCAGTCTAAACCCTAAGTTCAAGACCAGAGTGGTCTACAAGGCGAGTTCCAGGAAACCCAGGGCTACACAGAGAAACCCTGTTTCAAAAAACAAACAAACAAACAAAACATATATAATAGCTGCAACTTAGCATTTCTTACTTTGGTCCCAGTAGTGTATTACTGAAAAACTGCATTACATACGCATGGCTTTGTTTTTATGATGTTTGTTTTACACAAACAATGCAGGCCTCAGTTCTATCTCCGCCCTGATCTCCTAGCACCCCCTCGGAGGTCCACCATAAAGGTGCAGGTAGCTCCACCTCCTTACAGGAATTTCTTCCGTCCGGCCTCTTCCGGTTAGTTTGGGAAGGATCACATTTCACAGGACATAGGAGATTCACTAATGGTTCAGCTCAGCTGCCCCAACTTTTCCAACCCAAAGCTGGTGAACTGGTGCGTTCTCTCTGGAGAATGACCGCCTCTGGGTGCCAAAGGTTTGAGGTTGTAGTCGGAACGCTCCCTCAAGTTTCGCAGCGCAGAGGCCAGGACTACAACTCCCAGAGTTCCGCGCTCCAGGGCGCGCGCGTGCACCGTAGTGGCGGAGGCGGAGGTGCCCACCTCTGTGGGTTCTCAGAGTAGGGCTCTGTTGGCGGCGCGCTTGCGACTTAGTGAGCTCTGGTCCTTCCAACACTTGTCGAGGGGAGGGAGGAGCAAGTACTTAGCGTTCGGCAGCACCTCGACTTCTGTGCAGGCCACTCCTCCAAGAGTTAGGCTGTCGGTGAGCGCAGGCTGTGCCTCGGGTCCCCGTCTTCACGGTCCTTTCCTAGGAACTGACCTGGAGAGGTGTGGAGGAGGAGAGCGCGAGGCCTGCCGGTCATCTACCGGGCCCACTCCGGATTTCCAGGAGGCTCCGGAGAAGCTGTCTTCCTGACGGGTAACGAGCCCAAGGCTGGCTATGAAGAGCGACGCCTCGACTTCTGCAGCCCCCTTGAAAGGGCTTGGGGGCCCTTTGCGGAGCAGCGAGCCTGCGCGTGCCCTTCCGGCTGTGTTACCCGCGGTGCACCTGCTGGAGGAGGCGTCCGACCTGCTGGTGGTGCATCTGGACTTCCCTGCCGCACTAGAGACTTGCGAACGGGCTTGGGAGAGCCTGGCCGAGGAGCCCGCAAGTGACACGTACGTGCTGGGCTGGTTCCTTTCTGATCCTTTTGGGGAGGAACTCGGTCCGCTTTTCTGGCATTGCCAGATTGTACCAACCTTATACCTTGCTTTCACTAAGAGATCCTCTCTGAGAGAGGCTGGTTGCTTATTCTGCTCCCGTGCTACTGAGGAAGAAAGGGTTACTGTACGATGAAGAAGTCAAATCATGCAACGGTTTGGGGAAAGCCGCAGCCAGTTCGTTGCTCACTCTTTCAGTGCAGGACAGGGTGATTGTCTATTAAGTGTACAGTCCTAAGGGGATCAGTAAGCAGGTAGCAGGAGGCCTCCTTTGGGAACCCGTCCCCCATTCACTCCTGGCCTTGTCGGATCGTGGAAAATGGGGGTCAAGGCAGAAGTGTAGTTGGGTCCTGTTGAAAAATTGGATGAATTACTTTTAGAAAACCCTTGCCCCGGGTTGCTCTTCCTGATGCATAGGCCTCCTCTGGCAGCTAGGGGCACCATTTCTCTGTGGAGTGTAAACCTTCCTTAGAGCTGTGTGAGCATACCAGGGAGGGAGTAGGCAGAATGAATAGTCAAAGTTGATGTCAGAGAAGCAAAAACTGGGGAGATCGGCTGTGGATTTTAGGGGGGTGGATGTTGCACAGTTGATACAGATGATTCTAATGGCCAGTTGAGTTCCTATATGAACACCCAGCCAGACCCCTCCCTCCAAGCCCACTTGGCACTAAGCAAACTGTTGATGCCCTCTCCCCTTCAAGGCACACCTCTTGGCTGCATGCTTGCCGGGTGCCATTCCCAGAGGATTTACCTGGCTCATTCTGTTCTGATTCCACCTGAGTGCCAAGATGTATGTTGGGCAATAGCTCATTTGCCTCGGAGAAGTTTCCAGAACTTAACTCCAGGGGGGATGGGCAGCCCAAGAGACCATGGTGAGGCCTGGTCCAATCAATAACAGAAGAGGTAAGGGTGTAACCTCCGAGTTGGAAGCCGGAGACCAGTCCAGTCAGAGTGGAAGAGGGAATGGAGAGAGGGGGTGCCGTGCTCAGCCTGACTCCTGTCTTTCTGTTGACAGTGTTGTGGAGGTGAAATGCTCCCTGTGTGTTGTGGGGATTCAGGCTCTGGCAGAAATGGATCGGTGGAGAGAAGTCCTGTCCTGGGTCCTCCAGTATTACCAGGATCCTCAAAAGCTTCCTCCCAAAGTCCTGGAGCTGTGGTAGGTTCTGGTTGCTGACACCGGGTTAGTGTAAGAACCCAAGTCCTGTCTTGAGCTAGGGTCTCATGGCTCATTTCATTTGTCCTCCTTCTGTATCAGTTCCCTTCAAATTCAGGTCTCCCCACTTGGTTCAGACCTCAGACCATAGCAGCTAAGGATGGGGAAGGCGGCATTTGGGAGTAAAAGAGAAGAAAAAAGAGCGCATGTAGGACAGTAGTGGACAGGGCCAATCAAGCTTCCTGCTCCTTCCTGGGGGTTTCTAATTCTTAACAAAAGTTTTTGGCATGTGTTTTCTGTGTGTGGGTATGTGTATAAGTGGTGTGCGTGTGTGCGTGTGGTGTATGTGCATGTGTGTATGTGGGCGCACATGCATGTGTGCATGGAGATGAGAGAAGGGTACCTGTAGTCATCTCTCATTCTCTGCTGTATTCCTCTGAGGCAGGGGCTCTCCCCGAACCTGAAGCTCACATTCTTTCATGGCTAGGCTCTTAGCTAGCAAGCCCCAGTAGGTCCTCTTATCTCTTCCCTCTCCATGCTAGGATTATAGATGTGGGTGGAGCCACATCCTGCTTATTATGTGGGTGCTAGGCCCCCAACTCTGATCCTCAGGATTACACAGCTAATACTCTTTTTAAAAAATATTTTACAGCTGGGCAGTGGTGGCATATACCTTTAGTTCCAGCACTCGGGAAGCAGAGGCAGGTGGATCTCTGTGAGTTCGAGGCCAGCATGGTCGACAAGAGCTAGTTCCAGGACAGGCTTGATAGCTACAGCAAAACCCTGTCTTGAAAAACTAAAAAAAATTAGTTTTTGTTTTATTTTATTACATGTATGTGTGTTGTACTTGAGTGTATTACATGCATTGTACTACATGTATTGTATAGCTGCACTACATGAGTGCCCGATGCCCATAGATGCCAGAAGAGGGTGCTGGATCCCCTGGAACTGCAGTTACAGACAGTTATGAGCCTCCGTGTAGATCCTGAAACTTGAACCTGGGTCCTCTGGAGGAACAGCCAGTGCTCTTAACTTCTGAGCCATCTCTCAAGCCCTCAATCTCAATTTTTTTCCCTCAAGACAGAGTTTCTCTGTGTTGATGTGAGTAAAGAAATCTCACACTAGCTCTGAATAGGGTATATTAAAGTTTTTCCTTATTAAAAAGGAACTCACAAATCACAGCGAGGAAATAGGAATGGGTCCAACATCCAGGTGTGGCGTGGGGGAGAAAGTGGGATGAGTGGGCCGGAACGCGACTTTTTGGTACCCCAAAGCCATGCCTCAACCTGGTCCAGCCTCTCAAAGGCCATTGGCTGAAGGAGGTTCCCCATCTCTGTGTAGTAAACAGCCTTGGCTGTCCTGGAACTAACTTGTGGGCTAGGCTGGCCTTGAACTCACAGAGATCTGCTGGCCTCTGCCTCACAAATGCTGAGATTCAAGGTGCAAGCCACCATATATATTTTTTTTTTTTTGGAGACAGGGTTTCTCTGTAGCTTTGGAGCCTGTCCTGGAACTAGCTCTGTAGACCAGGATGGTCTTGAACTCATAGAGATCTGCTGGCCTCTGCCTCCTGAGTGCTGGGATTAAAGGCATGTGCCACCACCGCCTGGCTGCAATCTCTAATTCTTAAAAATTTATTATTATTTTTAAAAATTGTGTGTGTGTATGTGTGTGTGTGTATGCGTGTGCGAATGCATGTGAGTGCCAGTACCCTTGGAGGCCAGGAGATGGTATCAGATATTCCAGAACTAGAGTTACGGGTGGTTGTGAGTTCTCCAGTATGGGTGCCATGAATCAGGACTCCAGTCCTCTGCAAGAGCGGTGCATACTTAATCACTATCCCTCTAATTTTCCAATTTTTAATTCTTGCAGTATTTCTGTCCCACAGGGAAGGGCTGGAGGACCTGGGCGGGTAGGGTTGCAGAAGTATGTGGTTCTGGGGGTGAGTCTCCTGTAGAGCACTGATTCTTCTCCTCTGGGGATGCAGCATCCTTCTGTATAGCAAAATGCAAGAGCCTGGAACTGTGTTGACTGTGGTTGATGCCTGGCTCCAAGACCCAGACAACCAGGGCCTTCCTGAGTACGGATCCCTGGCAGAACTCCACGTGCTCCGGGTGCTTCTACCCTTGGGTCGTTGGTCAGAGGCCGAGGAACTGGCACTGGGCTCTGCAGCTTTCGGCGAGGAGCAGCGGGAAGAAGTGCTCCAGGCCATCCGCACAGCAAGGCAACAGTCCACACAGGAGCCCTTGAGTTCTCAGGAGCAACCGAAGCCAAGCCAGGAAGGTAGGACATCAGGGCTCCCTGGTCCCTGCAGAGGGGTTCCGTGGCACCCCTAAGCTTAGGAACTTAAGAGTTTAAGTCACAGGATGGAATACCGCTGCATTGCATTACAGACCAGGCTACACTCTCTGAAGTTGGAACACAAGAAGAGTCTGCATCTGGGGAGTTTGTGCTGGGTCCCCTGACCCTGATTTGTCTTCCAAGTACAGGATTAAAGACCAGTTGTGATAGTGTTCACCTTTAATCCCAGCACGTGGGAGGTAGAGACAGATAGGCAGATCTCTGTGAGTTCAAGGCCAGCCTGGTCTATGGCGTGAGTTCTAGGACAGCCAGGGCTACACAGAGAAACCCTATCTTGGAAAAACAAAACAAATCAAAAACAGAAAAGAAAGAAAGAAAAGTCGCTTTTCTTTGGTGTGTGATTAGTCATTTCCTTGGGTTCCTCTCACTAGGTTTTATTCCTTCCGTCATGCTGACCTGGGAGCTGTTACTCCTTCAGATGCTAGCATGAATACACACAGCTTAACTTGGTAACTTATGAAATAAAAATGACCTCCCTCAGCTTCGGGTCTTTGTGCGCAGCCTCCTGTCTGCCGACACTTAACTAGAGCTTTTGGGTGTTTTGATTTTTCAGCTAAGGTCTGCCTTGTTCTTTAGCATGTGGTTGTGCTACCCCGTGGCTTCTGGTAGCATCCTTCCAAGGCAGTGGAGAGGAGCCAGAAGTCAGGTTTTCTGTTACAGGAACTTAGAGGCGCTTGGCCCCAAATTATCTTTGCTCCTAAGTCTTCCAGTTCCCTTTCCTTCATTCTGTGTGTGAACACGTCCAAGGTTAGAACATTGCCTGTCTCCTGGACCAGTGCCTGCCTTCTTTAATTTTTAAAGACTTATTTTTATTGTTTAAAATTATGTTCATGTAAGCATCTGTGTGTGGATATGTGATGTGAATGCAGCTGCCCATGGAGACTGGAGACATCAGAGCCCCCTGGAGCTGGAGTTACAGGCAGTTGTGAGCTCCACAGTGTGGGTGCCAGGAACTGAGCACGTGTGTGTGTGTGTGTGTGTGTGTGTGTGTGTGTGAACTTTATTATAGGAAAGGTCTATCCCTTTTATTTGGTATGATATCACTGTATTGTGTGGTGGAATAAATAAACTAAATAAAAATTTAGATGTGACAAAGAATGATTATAAATTAACAAAACAAAACAAAAACCAAAACACCAAAATTAACCAAACCAAAAGACTATATATACAGTTCAGTGAACTTGTATACAATTTAAATAGCTGTTCAGAACAGAAGCTGTGGAGTTTCATATTCGATCTTATACGTCCACACTGAATGTATTTTTATGTACTTTGCCACCATCAGAAACAAAATATCCATTTCAGAGTAGAACTAGAAAAACAATTAGCTTTATACCTTCTTTCAGCATCTTCTGTTTTTTACAGCTTAGAGATTGTTAAATTTTCTCCTTTTTAAAATGTATGCGAAAGCCTGTCAGGAAATTATAATCCTTTCTCCAAAGTACTTTTCCCCATGGACCTGCTGGGATCATAGCCCTTTTCTGCTAGCAGATTGCTGGCTTCAGGAGTGGCCTGTGGCTGCCAGGTCTCCCATCTTTGCCTTAGGTAGGTTTCTGTTGCCGTGGTTCAACACTACGGACCGAGCAATCTGAGGTGGAAAGGGTTTATTTCATCTCGCCCTTCCCCGTCCCCAGTCGGTCATTAAAGGAAGCCAGGGCAGGAGCTGAGGACAGGAACCTGGAGACTGACATGGAAGTCATAGAGGGACCGCTGCTGACTGGCTTGCTCCTCATGACGTCTTCAGCCTGTTTTCTTACAGGACCCAGGACCACTAGCCCAGGGATGGTCCTGTACCCTGTGGAAAAGGCTCAGCCACATCAAGGCCAGTCTGGTGGGGGCATTGTCTCAGCAGAGGTTCTCTCTTCCCTAGTGATTCTTGTCTGTGTCAAGGTGACGTGAAAATTGACAGCACAGCCGCAACCTTCACGGCCAGTCCGGGGCCTCTGTCAGAACTGTACCTCTTGTCTCTGGCTACCAGTAGTCCTGATTTTATCCTCAATCCCCATCTGGATTCTCTACTGCATAAGTTCAAGCCTTCTCTTCTCTGTGTTGATGTGTCACTGGTACGGCTCTGAGTTATCTTACACGTGTCAATTCATAATACGAAAAATGATGTGAAATAAGGGGGCTTGGTGTTTTCAGACACACACCTAGACAGCTGAGTAGGTCCTGTGTGCACTGACTGTGTCTTCAGACAGCCTGTCCTGAAATGCTCTCTGCACAGCTGTGGGTGTAGCTCAGCCTGCACAGCTGTGGGTGTAGCTCAGCCTGCACAGCTGTGGGTGTAGCTGAGCCTGCACAGCTGTGGGTGTAGCTCAGCCTGCACAGCTGTGGGTGTAGCTCAGCCTGCACAGCTGTGGGTGTAGCTGAGCCTGCACAGCTGTGGGTGTAGCTGAGCCTGCACAGCTGTGGGTGTAGCTCAGCCTGCACAGCTGTGGGTGTAGCTCAGCCTGCACATCTGTGGGTGTAGAGTGCAACCTGCACATCTGTGGGTGTAGCTCAGCCTGCACAGCACAGCTCTGGGTGTAGCTCAGCCTGCACAGCTGTGGGTGTAACTCAGCAGTAGAATACTTGCCAAGTGTCCGCAAGGTCATGGATCCGTCCCCAGCACTGCAAAAACCAAACGGAACCTCCGAACAAACAATGTTATTTTTAGAGCTCTCAGCGTTTTCTTTTGAACTGTTTCTTGGGCTGTGCAAGGAAATCATTCTCATTCTATTTTGATTGACTCTTCAGATCTAGCTCGAGGCTCAGCCAGGGAAACTGATTCGCCTGACTCACCCTGCAATGCTCTGTCCCCTGGTCAGGTTCCTTCTCCTGTAAGTTGATGTCGCTGCTGAGGTTGCTTCACCGGCTCTGGGGCTCTGTGGCGAGCCACCTCCTCTCTCAGCCCTTCAGAAAGAGCCTCCTGGCCGCCTTGATCCTCTGTCTCCTGGTTCTGCGGTTTGACCCAGGTGAGTCAAGGGTGCCTACAGCAGGGCCTGTGAGAGCAGGTGCTGCTGGGAGGGAGCCACCCCCTGCGGCATTGTTCTCTGAGCCTTTTCTGTAATAAGTGAGAGTCAACCTCACCTCTAGGAGAGACCGGGCCTAGAACCTAGGAGAGCAGCTGGAGAACATTTCCCACCCTGCTGATGGAGTCACCTAGGCCTCTGCTCCATCCAGGGACAACCGCTAGTCAGAATGCAAGCTAAGGGAGCCTTCCCCATCCTAGCACCTGAAACAGAGTCTGTTGATCCAAGTGTCTCCTGGCTAGTGTGACCTTGAAAACGTAGATGAAATTCTGATGCACTCTAGGCGAGGTGGGAAAATAGCTGGAAACAGCTTCTTCTGGTTACAGAACGTTCCCTGCTGATGTGTGCTGATCCTCAGGTGGTTTGTCTCTTCGGCTTCACTATGACAGAGATGAGCTTTCCAAGTGAGATTTGGGAACGCACCTGGGGGTTTCCTGAGGAGTACTCACCCAGGTGTGCAGATACTGGGCCACAGTTAGGGGACCACTTTTTGAGAAACACTGTCCTTCACCTTTGAAAAAACAACAAAAAAAAGACAAGGTCTTGCTACATAGTACAGAATGTCCTCAACTTCTTTGTTTCAGCCACCAAAACCCTGGGATTGCGGGTGTGCCTCCCAAGCCCTGGGATTGTGGGTGTGCATCCCAAGCCCTGAGATTGCGGGTGTGCATTCCGAAACCCTGGGATTGTGGGTGTGCACCCCAAACCCTGGGATTGCGGGTGTGCATTCAGAAACCCTGGGATTGCGGGTGTGCATTCAGAAACCCTGGGATTGTGGGTGTGCATCCCAAGCCCTGGGATTGTGGGTGTGCATCCCAAACCCTGAGATTGTGGGTGTGCCTCCCAAGCCCTGGGATTGTGGGTGTGCCTCCCAAGCCCTGGGACTGTGGGTGTGCATCCCAAGCCAGGTTTTCTGCCTTCTCCTTGCTTTGTGAATTGCAACCTAATCTCTGCTTTTCTCAAGAATTTAGATGTAGGGTAGGATTATGCAGCTTTCAAAACCAAGGGGAAATGAAAATCCTTTGTTTTGATCCGTTCACTTTCTTTCATTTTTGGTTGAGAAATCTAATAGCCAGAGAGGCACAGTGACTAGGCTAGAGTCCCGCGGTCCACCTGTTTCTAAAGCTGCTGTCTTTTGACTTTAGGTCCCTGTCTTCCTTACTTCCCCTTTTCCTTAGTCAGTCAGATTTTCTTTGACCCCCTTAGCTGGACTCTGAGCAGGAATGTCCCCTCTGGACAGGTGGAAACTCACCTGCAGCTTCCAGAAACTCTGAAAAAGACAGGCGAGCAGCCACACCTGACGTGGGAAGCACATTCTCATGCTGGAAAAATACGTGTAAAACAGGGAGGTGTAGTCTGTGATTTCCATCTGTCCCTGACTGCCTACTTTGTAGATGTGATAAGAATTTAAAATGCCTTATGACTTCCCTAAACTCTTCTGTGTCATCAACGCTGATCTCCTAAATGGTGGCGCAGAAGCCATTTGAACTTGGGTGTGTCCTGAGCTGCCCAGCTTCCTCAGCTGTGTCCTGGCCCTTAGGAGAGGAGGACCTGGGGTGGGATACAAATAGAATTTGGAGGAAATAGGTCAGTTGCTTTAAAGAAAAATAGCATGTATGGAGGGTTAGGGGTGGTTCTCCCCTGTTTTGGTTTTTCGAGATGGGGTTTCTCTGTGTAGCTTTGGATCCTGTCCTGGAACTCGCTCTGTAGACAAAGCTGGCCTTGAACTCACAGAGATCTGCTTGCCTCTTCCTTCCAAATGCTGGGATTAAAGGCAAACGCCACTGCTGCCTGGTTTAGGGGTAGCTTTTGGTGGTAGATGGCAGATATAGCATCCCTAGCCTTAGAGGAATAAATGCCCCCCCCCATCATGTGTGTGTGCATATGTGCACACAAGCATGGACACTTGAGGTTGACGTTGGTGCTTTCTTCTCTTACCCTCCACGTTATTATTATTATTGCTATGATGATGATGATGACGGCTGGGGTTAAGTCTAGGGCCTTATACTTGGGGGCAGGTGTTCCATCACTGAGCTACAGCCCCAGCCCTTCTGCTTTAGGTTTTGAGAGCGTGTCTTTGCTGAACCTGCAGCCTGCTGTGGGATTACAGGCTTGTGCTGCCACCATGCCTGACTTTCACATGGGTGTTCAGGATTCAAACCCAGGTCTTCACACTTGTTCTACAAGTGCTTTACCCACCGAGCCCTCTCCTTAATTAGCCCTAAACACTGCTGTTCCCCATTTGAGGGGCAGGGCTGTGAGTGTCTCATTGTGTTGCCCAGCCTGGTCTCAACCTCTAGTCCTAGCTGAGGCTCCTGCCTCAGCCATCTAAGGACCTGGGATGGTTTTTCTGTTTAAGAAAGAAGTATGTATTCCTTATTTGGAGGCCAGGGATGGGCTGAGATACCATGCTTGCCTGGTATGTCCTGAGGCCTAGGCTCTGTCCCCAGCACCATGTGAGACCTGGTGTGGTGGCATTTAGAAGATAAAGGCAGAAAGATCAGAGGGCCAGTTATCCTTGCCTGTATAAGTACCAGGCCATCTTGGGCTACATAAGACCTGTCTCAAATAAAACAACCTTCCCAAATCAAACCAAAACAAAGGTAGAAATAGTTATTGTTTGCTTTTTAAATCTGTGATCCAAACAAGGAAAATAAACAAGTGGTGGATTTTTTAAATTTATTTTCAGTGTGGTCAGTTTGTGGTGTAATAGGCAATACTGTCATAAGGCTCCAAACTGAAAAGGCATATAAAGGTACAAAATGCAGTGAAAGCCTCCCCAAATGACCCTCCCAAGTGGCAGTCATTGCTATCAGGGTATTTATTTTTTTCATGAAGCAGGGTTGGGGCTTAATAACCATTTTTTTAAGACTTTAAAAATATGTATGAGTCTGCATGTATGTATGTGCATCACATGCATGCCTGGTGCTCTTGGAGGCAAAGGAAGTGCTGGATCCCCTGGACCTGTGTTACAGATGGTTGTGAGCCTCCAGGTGGGTGAGCCCAGGCCTTCACGAGAACAGCAAGTGCTCTTAACCACTGAGCCATCTCTCCAACCCCAATAAAAATATTTTAATATAGGCTTAAGCCTGGGAGTAAAGAGAGACATTCAGAAGGAAGTGAGACACACTTGGAAGCACGGGTGGGGGCTTCTCTGTGCGTATATCAGAAAGACGCAATAAATCTGGATTATTTTCCTAGAATATGCAAGGTTATTGTAATTCTAGTGGAGAAAACCTATCTCAGAGAAAGAGAAAGTCCTTGTTGTTGGGGAGGCTTCGAATTGCAGGAAGCCCAGATGTGTCTCCTAGCCACCATGGTGGGGCTGAGGGACAAGCACTCACGATAGTGTTTCCCTTCCCCACAGCAAGTCCGTCTTCACTGCCCTTCATCTACCAGCTGGCCCAGCTCTTCCGCTGGATCCAGAAGGCCACCCTCTCTCGGCTCTACCCACTTGCCCTCCGTGACTGAGTGGTCCTCCCTGGCTGCCTTGTCTCTTACTGTCCACATCTACAGAAGCAGAAGAGTCGAGTCCAGTGACTGAGCCCCAGATGGCACTGTGGGATTGGGCCCACCTCTTTCTAGAAAGAGTGAGGAGGCAGGTGAGCTGTGGCTTGCTGCCTCTGAGCCCTCCCTTTGGCATCCCACCACGCTGGTCTCAAAGGGAGTGTGGAAATAGTGGCACCTGAGGCCCAGCTACAGAACAGAGGTCTGGTTGCCCGGAACAGTTCTCTTACTTCTTCCTGCAACAGCTCCTCAGAAAGGAGGGGTCCCGGAGCAGGGATCATTCTGTCTTATTGACAGAGGCAGAGGATGACTTTCCAGGTTAGGGTGCTAAGGGAGTTCGGAGTTCACAGGCATCTGGTGGAGAAGCCTCCTGCTTCTGAAAAACTTAGCTCTGAGAATTGCTCACCAGGGCAGTGAAACCAGAGATGTATCTTCTCTCCCATGCTCCTCTCACAGATACCGCCCCCACCTCCCACCCCCACCTCCCCCACTGGTCCTGCAGTTGGGTAAGAGGCTTCTGCTTGAGGCTTTTTGCCCGTCAGGCAGAATGTGGCTTTTGACCCACCTGGGTGACCACTGGGAGCAAAGTGAGCCTGCCCGACCTTATCTCCGGGGAATGTGATCTTTCTTGGTGCCTCATAGTCTTAGCTCAGTTTTCCAGTGTGCCAGGGCCCAAGCCTAGCTCTCTTGGACCCACTGGCTTCCCACTGTACCCCATCACGTTCGGCCTGTCCAGCTCACTTCATCTCATCACTGTTTCCCCTTGGGGCACACGGTGGCAGGTCCCCTCTCTGTGCCCTGTTGTCCTAGCTGTGGTCTGTTGTTTGCGTCATGCCCACGTTTCTTTGCTCGTGTGGCATGAAAAGTAGGCCAGGCTCAGAGCTGAGCGCCGAAAATGGAACTGGGTAATCAGGTGAGCTGGAAGAGCTATGGGGGCCGGGCCAGGGGGCTGGTGGGGGCCGAAGGGACAAACCTCGGGGAGGAGGCATTTCTTTGATGACCACAGAGGTCTCGTGTGTTTCTGTGTGAGTACATGCAGTCATCCACACCGGATCTCTGTCGAGTGGATGATGAGAATGCAGGGAGGGTTGCTAGCTCATTGCTGGTTGATTTTTTTTTTTTTAGGAACCATGAGTCAACAGCTTTTCCTTAGAAGAAGAAACTTCACAGTTAGAATTCATCTGCATCCTGAAGTCTTGGGAACCGTGATAGCCTTTCCCTATCATTTTGTGGATGATTCTTAAGTAGACCCTAGATTGATGGGGAGAGAAAAGGATTCAGAAGAGGTGAAAGCCCTTGACAATGACTCCTCTCTTACTGCTTTTGAGATGTGAGTTTCACTATTATTGCCCAACTTGGCCTAGAACCCCAGGGCTTGAGCGGTGGACTCCACCCACCGTCTTGAATATCTGTGACTCATGAGCCTTATGAGAATGATTTTGAAATGAGAATCTGGACATTCACTGCCCTAGAAAAACCTCCTTAATGGCTTCCATGGCCCACAGGATACAAATCCATATTCTTCTTAATGGAAACTTAGGCCCCATGTTAGCGGATTTGGCGGCACCTCCTTTGCTGTGTTACTCTGATTTCTGGGTATGCTGCATCCTAGCTGCCAGGTCCTCCTCAGGCCTCGTCAGTGTGGCTTTGCTGGTACTGCTGGAGGGTCTTATAGCAGCTCTGCCGCAGGAGACCCTTGGCTTTTCAGGCCTGCTCAGTTCCCAGCCCTGTCTTGTGCCCCTCCTGCCGTGGTGACTTTGATAGTGGTGGGGTTGTTTGCCTCTACCAGTGCTGTGAGCTCTGGAAGCTGCAGAGCAAGGCTCGCATTCCTGCTCCGCTGTGTGGGTGACTGCTAGGCAGAGGTCAGCCGTCTCATCTCACAGGGACTCACACATGACTCAATGGGCATGTCAGAAGCTTTTGGCACTTCTTCTGCCCCGAGGAAGATTTCTTGCGAGTGGTGGCTGAGCTGAGGCCCAGGTGGCATGCACAGTGCTCAGAGGGGTGGACGAGCGGGCGTCTCAAGAGGGCATGTGCACCTGGCACGTGTGCTGTCCTGTGCTGTGAAAGCCTGGGCACACAGGCTTGATTGTGCCCCGCTTGTCCGTCTGCTCTCCCTGGTGTTCCTCGCCGTTCTACTGGGGACCTGTGGGGCTCTGGCTATTGTCCTGATTGCTACAGGGCTGTCTGTATCCAGCCCTAACCAGCTGCCTGTCAGGTGAGGAACTTGCAACCCAAACCACTGCTGTTACTTTGGCCTTTCCAAGGATGTGGGCTGGGCCTCAGCTCTGGGCTTAACGAGGTCAAAGTGAAGGGCGAGCTTTCTTGGTAGACCATTACAGTGGCCATCAGCCAAAGGTGGAGTTTGAGCATGAAATGAAATGTGTGTGGACACATTCTGTAACTGTAAAACGTACACACTAGATTTCAAAGACCAACTACTGAAACAAAAAAGCTAAAATAAAAAATGGAAATACAAAGATTTTTATATTGACTGAATGTTGAAATGATAATATTTTTGATATATTGGTTCAAATAAAATCTGTTGAAACTAATTTTGGCTGTTTCTATGTTTTGTAGTAGGGCTTCTAGAATGTTTAAAATTATGCTGCTTGCATTTGAATAGTGCTATTCAAGACGCCACGCATACTGGCCAGTTTCAGAGGGGGATTGATGTCTGAGAAGAGCAGTGCATGCTGGGATTGGGAGATGTGTCTCAGTTGCAGATGGTATCTTGCAACCACCTTCTTTTTCAGTTAACGAAACTGAGACGCAGAAAGGTGAAACCGTTTGTCCTAAGTCACAGGCTGAATAAGACCCGGGCCTCCTGAGCCTCCTAGAGTTCTTACCCTGCTCCTCCCACCCAGGCTCCTCTGTCACTCCAGCTGGAGTTCATTGTTAATAGGCAGCTGTATCAGAGAGGGAAGACTAGGTAGACTCAGCTCCCAGGTGTGCAGTGTGTGATGTAGAACAGACATTGTGACCGAAGGGGTGCTTGGAACAGCCGGAGCAGGTATCCTGAGCTTATACAGGAGGCTGGGCTGGCATGGGGGGCTGGGATCAGGCAGCGGTGGGCAGGCAGCAGGAGAGCTAACCCCTGCAGAGGGGCATGAAGCTCTGAGAAGACAAGATGCCCGTAATGTCGCCTGCTCTTGGCATGTATATGTACTTACGTGTACATTTTCATGTGCATATGCACATCTGTATATGAAGACATAAATATATTAGGGTTTGCATTTACAAAGCAATGCATAAGTTATAAAAGGGTCATTATGGGAAAGAAAGCCTGTCCCTTCAACGCATCCATTTCTGTGCCTCGTTTTCTGCCCCAGGGCAACTGCTGTTGTCATCATCAGATATGTTCACCCACCCTTCAAGTTTTCCTTCCTCTTACACAATAACTGCACACTACTGCCTTTACACACCCTTACCACTTAAAAAAAAAACCTAACAACTTCATTAATCAAGGGAACTTTGCTCCCTGTCGGTACAGGGAGATCTGTCTCAGTTTTCATAGTTGTATATAACAAGATCACTTTTTCATTTAAAAACAAAAATGGGCTGGGAAGATGGCTTAGTGGTTAAGATCACCCATTATTATTGCAGAGGGCCTTGGTTTACTTCTCAGCATCCACACGGTGGCTCAGCCATCAGCAACTCCAATTGCAGGGAATCTGACATCCTCCTCTGACCTCCTCGGGTACCAGGCACAGAAGGGCACACATACATACCTAAATCTAAGAGGTAAAAACAAAGAGCAAGTGGCTGGAGAGATGGCTCAATCGTTAAGAGCACTGCTCTTCTAGAGGACCTGGGTTCAATTCCCAGCACCCGCATGGTGGCTCACAACTGTAACTCCAGTTCCAGGGATTCTGACACCCTCACACAGACATACATACCAGCAAAATATCAATACACGTGAGATAAAATAAATTATTAAAAAAAAAACCCAGAACCAACCAACTTTTGAGATGTGTCTGGCCGCATTTCTGGATTGGTCTTGAACTTTCTGCTCAAGTGACAGTCCTGCTTCAGCCTCTCCTGAGTGCTGGCACCCAGGCCCCCTTTTCTTATCACATTGCCGGAATCTGCCTCCCTCTGCCTGGTTTAAGATCCACAGAAGATGGTCAGAGCTCTTCAGTGTCGCTTCCCGCAGAGTCGCTGCCAGAGTAGCCCCCGTGGTCACGGCCCCAGCAGAACAGTGTCTGTGTCGGGGTGGAGGGTGGCCTGTGTACTTTCTGTCTAGACTTTCGGGTTTTCCCTAAGCTGGTAGTCTGCCTCCAAAGCTGCCAGAAGAAATGACTGAAAGAGAAGGTTTGGTGTGCACTGCCTGGGAGGAACTGTCAGGGATTTTGGCCTGACTCCTCTCTGCCTGGATATGCTACAGGATTAGTGAACTTCGACCTCTGCCCCCGTTTGGGGGTGTGGCGAGTTTCCCTCTGCCTTAGTTGGGCAAGACACTATGTCCCGGCCCTGGCTGACCTCACTCTGCTCGTTGGCAGTTCGGTGAGAAATGCTTAAGTACAGGCCCCCAGTGCTCTCCCTCTGCATTTTATTTCCCTCCCTTAGTATGTTGAGCTAGAAGTTAGATGCTGTGGGCGCCATGCCCTACTCTGGATTAAGTAGATCAGGTGTTAGCCTCCAGCCTTTTGACAAAGCACATGCTCCCGTCTTTGATGGGCATGGGGCTGGATGCCATTCAGGATCGCACACATGCTCAGCAACACCTCTGCCACCCAGCTGTGCCCGGCCCTGCTTTCCCTGACTTATAAGCATTGCTTCAACCTGTCCACTTACTTAAGGTCACAATTTTCACATTTTCAGGGTCCCAAACAGATTGGGTACGGTACAGTGAGATTCTGAGAGGGTGAAACATGCTTATCACTTATTACAGCGTTGCTGTGACCATTCTCATTATTGTCAAGTGATTAATTTCATACTGTATCCAATTTATAAACTTAAAATTTTCTTTAATCATTGTGTGTGTGCATGCATGCCACAGCACCTGGGTGGAGGTCAGAGGGCATCCTGTGGGAGTTGGTTCTTTCCCTTCACTATGTGGGTGCAAGGAATCAAAAGTCTTCAGGTTGACTGGAATCTTGAGCCATCTTGCTAGCCCCCTGACTTATTTATTTATTTAAATTTTTCTTTTGAGACAGAGTTTTTCTGTGTTTCAGCCCTGGCTGTCCTGGAACTCGCTCTATAGACCAGGCTGGCCTCAAACTCACAGAGATCCACCTGCCTCTGCCTCCCAAGTGCTGGGATTAAAGGTATGTGCCACCACTGCCCACTGCTTGGCATAGCCCCTGATTAAATATGTTTACCCCAGTTTATTGTCTTTATCATATATATGATATACGTATATTATATATATTAGAATTTGCTATTATCCCCAGTCTCAGGCATCCACTAGGGGGAGTCCCTCTCGTCTTCTTAGGTAAGGTTGGGGTGCGTGCGTGCGTGCATGTGTGTGTGTGTGTGTAGCATGATGAGCTACTTAACCAAGCTTGCCTCAAACTGAACTCCCTGTGTGACAGAGGATGACTTTGAAGTCCTCAGTTCCTGTCTCTGCTCCCAGCTGCTGGGATTACAGGCCTGTGTCGCCACGACTGTCAGCTTTTTAAAGGTTTTTTTTTTTTTTTTTTTTTTTTTTTGCTTTCAGTATAAACCATCTAACCTTGGCAGCTTGAGAACCCGTGGAGGAAATAGCAGTTTGCACTTGAGAGGGACTGATCCTCTGTTCCAAGAGAAGGGAAATGAACTTGGGACAGGGCTATATGATGGCATGGCCACACGTGCCCACTCTCAGCACCGGGGCCGGATCTGAATACTAGGGGTTTTGTGGCCCACTTCTAGTTTTTGTTTTTTTGTTTTTGTTTTTGGTTTGTTTTTGGGTTTTCGAGACAGGGTTTCCCAGTAGCTGCGGAGCCCGTCTGAAACTTGCTGTGTAGACCAGGCTGGCCTCGAACTCACTCACAGAGATCCTCCTGCCTCTGTGTGTGCTGGGACTAAAGGCATGTGCTGCCATGGCCAGCCCCACTTCTAGTTTTAAAGCTTCTGACCAAGCTCATGTCTTTGTCCTGTTTTCTAGTAGTCTCTTCAAACTCTTTGGCACCCCTTGTCCCTTTCGTCCTACCTGAGGGGGTGTTCGATCAGATGGAGACTGACAAGCATAAGATGATAGTGGAAGACTTGGTTGGAAACCCAAACACTTTTTGTTAACAAATTTCAGTTTGAAAAAAGAAAAGCCACTTTATCAATAGCATCAGTGTTATTTATATGGAGCTGTTTCTTGGGCAGAAAACTAGCTTGTATGGATAAGCTATGACCAACAGTTCTCGCCCTCGTGGGTGTTAGGTTCTGGAGTAAAGAAGTCATACTCCCCACCCCACCCCCACCTTGGGGATAGGATCCAGGACCCGGAGCATGCTCGCAGTGCTCTCTGCCTGAGCCTCTCCTTTTTCTGCCAGGGTGGCCGTACACCATGCCTTGCTCAGCTCCATGCCATCCCGCCCCTCCTCTGTGGGCCTGTGGGGTGTGGCTTATGTGTAGGGAGGTGAGGTGGGTGCTACAGGGGTGAGGTGAGGGAGTGCTACAGGGGTGAGGTGGGCTGAGTGCTACAGGGGTGAGGTGAGGGAGTGCTACAGGGGTGAGGTGGGCTGAGTGCTACAGGGGTGAGGTGAGGGAGTGCTACAGGGGTGAGGTGGGCTGAGTGCTACAGGGGTGAGGTGAGGGAGTGCTACAGGGGTGAGGTGGGCTGGGTGCTACAGGGGTGAGGTGGGCTGAGTGCTACAGGGGTGAGGTGGGCTGAGTGCTACAGGGGTGAGGTGGGCTGAGTGCTACAGGGGTGAGGTGGGGTGGGTGCTACAGAGGTGAGGTGGGGTGGGTGTCACAGGGGTGAGGTGGGCCGAGTGCTACAGGGCTGAGGTGGAGTGGGTGCTACAGGGGTGAGGTGGGGTGGGTGCTACAGGGCTGAGGTGGGCTGAGTGCTGCAGGGGTGGGGTGGGTAGGTGCTACAGGGGTGAGATGGGCTGAACGCTGCAGGGGTGAGGTGGGTCGTTTTTCTCAACCTTTGCTCTCTCTTAGAGACTAGTTTTATCTCTGATTTCAACCACCACTCCCTTTCACTGGAAGTTCCTAGGTCCGTTCCTGACCTCTCAGGGTTTGCTTGACTCGGTTCCTAGCTACAGAGAGACCCTGGTCCCATGCAGCGCTCACATGTTCCCCATCCCAACTGTTAGCCTTTGCTCTTGCTACTCACTGCCTTAGTCCCAACCATTCATGTCCGACGTTCTCTGATCTTCATTTTTCATTGTTTATCCAACCTGCTAGCCACTCACTCCTCAGGCGTGTTCCTCTTTCTGGGAGGTCAATGCTGTGGCCACTATGGAAATATTTTTCTGTTTTCAGACATGTTCTTGCACTTAATAATAAAGCATCACTCTCTTTCAGTCGAGAAGCATGCTTTGAGGAGGCTGACAGGGTCCCTCCGAGATGGACCTAAGTGCTTTCCATATACTCTTAGATTGTATCCTGCAGTGGACGGGCACAGAGAGGACAAAGCACATACCATAGAGCCAGCGGCTTGTTCAGCTCTGCTTGGCTGTTCAGTGTACTGGAATTCGAACCTAGTCTAACTGGCACCAGAGGCCAAATTCTCACCTTCCATTGCTGCACCCAGAATGAGGCTTTATTCATAAGAGGCCATGTAATAAAGAGGAGCTGAATGAAGTTGGAGTTTGGTCTTGAGAGTCAGAGGAAGGAAGGAAGCAGCAGAAGTTGGGGAGCCATGAAGGCCGACATTAATCTTAAGGAGTGAGGGCGGAAGGAGGAAGGGCCAGCTTCAGGTCCTGTTTGGTAGTCAGCTCACCGCACTGTTCTGGAAACGACAATGACAGATTGGTGGCTCCACCAAGGTGACTCAGGTGGACCAACGGCCTCTTTGGAAAAGAGCCACTTTGCGTCTTTGCTCCTCTCCGAAGGTCATCTGAGACCTGTCTTCCTCTTCCTAGCTCCTA
The DNA here is from genome assembly GCF_018167655.1 of Microtus oregoni. Taxonomy (NCBI): domain Eukaryota; kingdom Metazoa; phylum Chordata; class Mammalia; order Rodentia; family Cricetidae; genus Microtus; species Microtus oregoni. The sequence continues at coordinate 62,314,172 of NW_024543061.1, forward strand.
CAAAGCTGGGAGCTGGCAAAATCACTATATCCATTCCCAGTTTCTCTTTGGCGTCAGATGGTAGTTACTTTTCAGCAAACACTCAGACCTCTAGAAAATTCTGAGGCACTTAGCCCCTCTCCTCTCAGTGGTGGGGCTCTGTCCCATTCATAGGTTTTATGGTCTCCTAGGGGAGTGGTAATGGCTTGTCTTCATGGGTGCCGAAAGCAATGGTCAAAAGACATGCTTGTGTGTGTGTGTGTGTGTGTGTGTGTGTGTGTGTGTGTGTGCGCGCGCGCGCGCGTGCATATGCGAGTTAGGATGCTGAGTCTGGAGCATGCTAAGCACAAACTGCTGCCAAGCTGCAGGGATAAGTGATCCCTTTACAGCCTCCTTTTCTGTTTTTAAGGCATGCACTCCATGGAGTACTTTTGCTATATAAGGAGTGGGCATTGTGAGATGGAATTTAGGGGTGTGCTTCCTGAGACCATAATTTGTGAACTGATATCTTGGCTTCCCTTTCTTTGACAAATATCTTTCCTGTGCCTCAGTTTCTTTAAAATAAGCAGGTGGTTACCTGGGTTGACATTACTTTAGTTGTCCTGAGGGGTCTAAGCTTTAGGCATTGACCTCTAGGGTGCCTGAAGCAATTGGTGGAGACGGGTAAGGTTTTCTTTATCCCTTGACCTTAGCGGCCTCTGCATCTGTTTGCTGTCCTTGCCTTTCAGGTCCAGGCACCCACTGCCTCTGAGTTCCCTGTGTGTGACACAATGTGTCTACTGGTGTCATGACAAAGCCCTCCCACTCCTAGGCAGGTGAGTTGAATAGGAGTTGAGGCTAAAGCTAAAGAGACGATGCCCTGAGAGTTAGCATTTGTGAAGTCAGCCCGCCAGCAGGTGTGGGCGTGGGGAAGAAGCAGGGCCAGTTGGTGATGTCTTCTCCAACTTAAAACAAAGGCGACCCAGTCACCCTAATGTTGATTTTGGAAGAATTACCTAGGAGAAGAGCTGGTGGGACTGGGTGCTCTTACGGCTGTCCTGAGACTTGCTTTTTCCCGGTGGTAACCTGATGACAGATGCTGTAACCATGGAGACTTGAAAAGGGAGGCCACTGTGTCTGTGACACTATGGCCAAAATGCTCATGCTCCCTGTTCCAAATGCCTTCAGACTCTGAGATAACAACACTGGAATATTCACACTTAAGCAAGGTGGTAGGGATGCACAGCGCTCACTACCAATGCCAAGCATTTGAATCCGGGTTATCTCATGGTAAGATACTGCTTGCTGTCTGTCACAGGCTTGGGCACCTGGACATGGACACTTCTTTCTAGTTCTTTCCACAAGGTAAACTCCATCTTTGGCACTCGTCATCTGGCAGCACCGTCCTGGGTATCTGGACCCTCAAGGTCTAAGCTGATAGAGCGTGGACAAGCCTCTTCATGTAAGGTTTGGCTTCCCAGTTTGGGTTCACAGCCAACGATCACACTGGAGCTCAGGCCTCTGGCATCAGACTCCTGGATGTGAAGCTCTGTCTTTTACCAGTTGCTTAACGAGGGCTAAGAGTCAACTTCTGTAGGTTTCAGAGTCTTTATCTGTACAATGAAAATGATAAGTTTATTTTCTGTAGTCTATTAGAGAAGTAAATGAAATAATGTACAGAAAGCCCTTAACACAGTGTTTACTCAATGTCAGGAAATACTGCACAAATAAATAGGAATATCACCAGTAGACCTGGATCCTCGCTCCTCAGGAGGCTGAGACTGATGGATCGAAATTCTACCCAGTAAGTTCAAGGTTAACCCAGGTAACATAGTGAGACTGTCTCAAGAAATAAAAGCTAAAAAAAGAAGCTGGGCAGTGGTGGCCCATGCTTTTAATCTCGGGGAAGTAGAGGCAGGTGGATCTCTGAGTTGGAGGTCAGCCTGGTCTATAGAGTGTGCTAGTTCCAGGACAGACAGAGCTACACAGAGAGACCTGTATGAAACAAACAAACAAACAAATGGCTAAAAACAAATAAACAAAAACCTGAGGATACGTCAGTTATAGGACTTGTGTAGCACACACAAAGCTCTAGGTTCAATCCTCACTACGGCAAACACAAATATACATATACATATTCATTCCTATGAAGACCAGCTTTTCCTGTATCATCTGTAGACATTATCTCCTCTTCAAATGAGTATGGCTCAGCTTTGAGGTCATCATAATTATTCTAGTAACGTGAACTCACTGCACTAAAATGCATCCCAGAAGTAGACTCACACCTGCTAAGCAGAATGTGGAGGAGGTAGAGATAATTCCTTCAGAAGGCTTTTCAAACGCAATGTGGGTGGTTGCTTTCTCATCAACAGCCTGGATTTGACATAGTTTCTCTGCTGGCAGAAAGGGGATTGTATTAGGTTCCTCTAAGGATTGGAAATGTCTTTTTATTTACTGATCTACCTAGATATAGATGAAAAAGATTCATTTTATTTGCATGTGCAGTGCTGGGGATCAAACCCAGAACCTTGCACCTGCTAGGATGATGCTCTACCACTGAGCCACCCGTTCAGCTCCAACAAGATTGGTCATGAAGGTTGTTCATGCTATTATGGTGACTGAAATGTGTGAAGATGACTGGTGTCTAGTCTGTCTCAAATGCAACAAAGCACAGAAGATCCCCGGAATGAAGCCTTGCACTCTGTCCCGTTCTTCATTTGGCTGAGTCCATCCACGTGTAGGAAGGCATCTGATTAACTTGATGTTGATTTCATTCAGAAATGCTCTCACAGATACAGCCAGATGTTCGACACTCTGTGGCCTGGTTAAAGCTACACCACACACACACACACACACACACACACACACACACACACACGCACACTCAGATAGATGCACATATACACATAGGATGGTAAAAACATCCTTTTGTCTTCCAAATCCACTCAGGAGGGGACACATGGGGTAGGCAGGGGTGGACTGGGAGAGTACCAGTAAGCATTCTGGGATTGAGCTATTATTGCTCAAATAATTTTAAGAATGAGGAATTAAAAATGAAAAAGAAGCACACACCTCTTTTAAAAAATTTCATATTTATGAGGTCCGATGTGATGAGATGTGTGTGTGTGTGTGGCCTGCTTGTGTTTGGGTACCACAAGCATAAAGTGCCCGTGGAGGCTCAAAGAGAGCACTCAATCCTCTTGGACTGGAGTTACAGACAATTGTGAGCTGCCATTTGGGTGCGGGGAGTGGGACCCTGGTCCTCTGCAAAAGCAACAAGTGGTCTTGAGAGCCGAACCATCTCTTCAGCCCTAGGGTCTTCTCTTTAATTCTAAAGGTCCTACCTCCAAACACATTCCCCTGGGAATTAGGGCTTCAGAAACTGGGGTTAAATGCCAACAGTTCCATGAATGACAGTCAACATTCTTTTTATTACTCTGGAACCAAAAGACTTAGCATTTGTAGTATAGTCATGGCTCCATCAAATCCCATAGAGACGAGATGTCTCAGGGTATCACCATTATAGAATACAATTGGATGCCATCACTGCTACGAGTATCATCAACTTTATCCTGAGACAGTAAGAGCTGCTCATAACATACTTAATGGCTTATGAAAAAAGACTTGAAAATTTAACTTATTCAGGTACATTCTCTGAGTCCTGATGGGGCAGGCATGAAGCTGAACACAACACAGGTGTTGCAATTTAATGGGAGTGTCAAAACACATGTACACATAACCTGCAATCCAAAGCATATAAAATATTAAGTAATAAGTAAGTGGAAGAAGTAATAGAATACGCCAGAGGAATTTGGAAGAGAAATAAATTGTGGAATTAATAATAACCATTCTTTATTGAGCATTTGCCATGAGTTTGACACAATTTAATTATAGGTCTCCGTTTTTATTAATATTTTAATTTTTTGGTTTTTCAAGACAGGGTTTCTCCCTGTGTAGACCAGGCTAGCCTTGAACTTACAGAGATCTGACCTGCCTCTGCTTCTTCAATACTGGAATTAAAGGCGTGCACCACCCTCCCCTCGCTGTCTCCATTTTTAAGCTATTACATTATAAGACTGCGACCGGCCTGGGTCCTTCCTCTCTGTGGGCACAGCTGCAGGGAAGCGGCTGGCCCAGCATGTCTCTCTCCACAGTGTGTCACAGCCATGGAAGTGACTTATCCAGAGCAGTTAGAGCGGGCAGTCCCAGCTTGGAGTCTGGGTATCAGTGGGAAGTGTGTTCAATGCTTTCTCACACACAATAGGCAATACAGGAATGGTGGTCGACAGAGTAAGCCATCACACAGGGTTCTCTGCCTGTTCCTTAGAGCAGAGGGGAGGCATGTCTTCATCTGTGTTTGGAAACAGAGACACAACATCTGGCCACAGCAGTCCAAATACATCCTGAAGAACTCCTGATTCCCGCCCCCCCCCCCCCCCCCCCCGCCCCCGGACTTGTGTGGTGGGCAGTTTCCAAAGAAAAGAGGGAGAGAAGAAAGACTTCAGGTTACATCTTTAAGTATGAACTGGATAGGGAAGTCTGTGTTGAGCTCAAGGCATGGGAATCCTCCAGCCCCCTGGCCTGGAGACAAAGGGTGGAGCCAGTTAGTGATGTGGGCAACTAAGGAGTAGAGGCTCCTAACAGGGCCAGCTCCCCCCCCCCCCCCCCCATGGATGAGAGGATATCGCTTGCTCTTCAATGTTGCCCGTGGCCCCAAAGAAGAGGTCTTAGTACAGGACAGAGGCAATGAGAACCCTGATGTTCTGTAGTACTTGAGATGACACTCCACATTTGGGGATTAAGTAGGAAGGGTCAGGAGGAGATACTTGAGAATGGTGGAGCAGGAGCTACTCTGTCTGTATTTAAAACATCACCCAATTCCTGAACCCTCTTATGGAGTGCTTGCTGTAGACAAGGGCCCTGTGTATACGGAATTCTCCAGTAACCGGGCAGGCGGTGGTAGAAGCAGAAGCTTGGGCTCTGACCCGGGGAGGTCAGATCCTGCCTGCTCTCCTGGGCTGAGATGACTCTAATAGACCAGTTAGCTGCCTTCCCAGGACGCCAGCCAGTGCTGGCAGCAGGGAGTCTATGAACATTTGGAGAGAAATGAGCATTTTGTTTTGAAGTATTTTTCCACTGCTTTCCAATGCAGATCTCCTGGTGGGTGTGGGGTATATGTGCACACTTGTGTCGCGCTCACAGGACTGCTTTTCCGACTCACTAGGCGCAGGAGCTCGGCCGCCACCGCTCCGGGCGTGGGAAGCAGCGGGGCTGGAACAGCGAGCCACCGGTAGGAGGGGAAGTGCCATTGTGACCTACCCAGATCCCTCCCCTCCGCTGGCACTGTGATGCTGCAGGGCAACTGCTGGCCCAGCATGTCTGTCTCCGGCCCCCTCCCTCGCAGTGTGTCACAACCGCGGAGGCTGCCGTATCTGGAGCAGTTGAGGTGGGCAGGCCCAGCTGGGAGGCGAGCGGGCGAGGAGAGCTGCCACGATGGTGAGACTTCCCGGGCCCCCGGCTTGCCAGGGACGCGCGCAGGTGCCCGGGTACAGAGCTCCGGGGCTACAGAGTAGCTGCCGGATGCCTTTGGATCCACTGGGCTCCAAGTCTCTTATGGGGTGGTGGTGGTGGTGGTCGTGGTGGTGGTGGTGTGGGTCAGTTCAGGATCAAGGGTCATATACCCAGGGATGGGAAACATCTAGTTGTCAGGTACCTTTAATTTTGCAAAGAAAGTAGAAAGCGGGGCCTTTTGCCCTTTAAAGGGACCTAAGGGAGATTTGCGCTCGCGAATGAGAGGGGGGCGGACCTGGAGAGGCGGGCGGAGAGGCGATTGAGAATCTGGTGAACTGCCACTCGTGGACCAGAGAAGAAGTGGGATGCTGATGGATTCTGGGCAGGTGGTCTGGACCTGGGTGTCTGGGATGTAGATAGAGTCAAGTCTCCAAACGCAATCAAAAGCGACAGACTCCAGGTTGGGGTCATTCTCCACTCTTATCATCTGGCCACCGTCTTGGGTTTGGGGCACTCTCGATTAGAGCTGGGTCCTTTGAACCCAACCAGCTTCGCAGGCGCCTGGCACTGGCTTCTCACCCTTCCCAGCGGTCAAAGTCAGAAAAGAAGTTTTCCTCCCTGGAGACCAGAGGACTTCAGCCGTTTAATTTTCTTTCCTTTCCTGGCTTTGAGGCAGGGACTCTTCACTGGCCGCTGTTTTCACTAGCGGCTGCTACCGTTATAGCTAGAGAGACCCACTCCTGAGCGCTTCATCAGCTGCGCCAAAAGCTCCTGGGACGCCCAGCTACCCGGTCCTAATGTTGGCCTCAATCACCTTCCCCCGACGCCTGGAAGGTCTAATGTTTCTGCAGTGAAGTGGGACAGGACGGTTAGGGTGGTGGGGGTGGGGGTGGGAGGGGAGGAGTGGGGGAGGCAGTATAAGAGTATCTCAGAGACCAAGGTCAGGTTCTCTGAGGAGCACACTTGCTCGGGTGTCAGTGACAGGCTGCGGCGCCAGAACCTCTCTTCTCTCCTCCTCACCCCCCTCTCCCCTCCCCTTTCCACCTCCTCTCTCTCCTTCCCCCTTCTCCTGTTCCACGCGCCGCCTCCCGCCACCCCTCCTCCACTCTGGCTGTTCATTTGGGAGAGTGTCCAAGACTTGCTGGCGCTGGCCCTTCTGCTAGTTCTACCTCCAAGCCTGTCCATCATTTCTCACTCCCCAGCATGCTCCTTGACACACCTGGGAGCTCGAAGAATTTGGGAACACAGAAGAGAGTGGCCAGAGGAAACCATTCTGTTCAGGTCACTGGTGTGGGATCTTAGGAGTGCAGAGTTGAAGTTTAGATTTTGGCGCTTGGCTCTGCAGCTAGCTGTGTGCCTTCAAGAAGGTCGTCAAACTTCTCTGGACTGGTTTTTCTCATTTACAAAATGAAGAGGGTTTAGTACAAATATTCAAAGCTCTTGCATACATTTTATTATTTTAAGCTTTTAGTTATAAAGTGATTTAAATGTGCATGTTATATGTACATATATGAAGAGTAAATGAGCTTATTCTATGTATCGCCCAGCTTTGTATGTTTGCTATGATTGGTCATTAATTTTTCATTCAAGACAGGCTTTCTCTGTGTAGCCCTGGCTGTCCTGGAACTTGTTCAGTAGACCAGGCTGACCTCAAATTCAGGGATCCATTTACCTCTGCCTCCTGAGGGCATACTATCACACCCAGAGAAGATCAAAATATTTATTAGTGTGTTTTCATGTGCATGTGTGTGAGTGTGCTACACACACACACACACACACACACACACACAGCGTGTGTCTCTATGTATTAATGTTTTCCTTTCACCATGGAATTTGGTGATCAAACTCCAGTCATCAGGCTTACTTAGCAAGTGCTTTTACCTGCTGACCAGTCTCTGTGGCCTCAATTATCAGACTTGCTTTGTTTATTTATTTGGTCACATGCTGTAGAACTGATTTTTTTTTTGTTTTTTTTTTTTTTTGAGACAAAGTTTCACTGTAGCTTTGGAGTCTGCCCTGGAACAAGCTCTTGTAGACCAGGCTGGTTTCGAACTCACAGAGATCTGCCCGCCTCTGCCTCCCGAGTGCTGGGATTAAAGGTGTGTGCCACCACCGTCTGGCTTGTAGAAGTGATATTTAACATTTGCAGTTTCCAGTGCATAGCAATTGCTTTAAGATTTTTCCAAGTGCATTCCCATCTATACTTTAATTCTGATCTGAATGTCTGCAGACTCTGAGTAGAGCCTAAAAGATGTTAGGAGAAGAGGGCAAAGACAGCAATCCAACCCTTGAACAGATACCAATGTGTTCAGAATATACCTGGGAAACAGCAAGACAAGCGAAAAGCAGTGAAGTTTAAGAGGTTTGGAAACCTGCATGGTCAACTGTCTGGAAAAGAGCCCATCATTTTATTGTGAAACCCTGAGCTTCGTGTACTGAGAACATTCCTTATATGCTCAGCCCTGTCTTGATGGGCAACACTTCCCATTCCAGAATCTCACAGTGAATTTTTTCCTGTTTACCTCCTTCCTCCCTCTGTATTTTTCATTTTGAGAGGGATGCCATTATGATGCCCAGGCTTCTCTTAAACTTGTGCTGTTTCTGTTCCCTCGGCCTCCTGAGCAGTAGGGAGACCCGGATCCTTTTCTTCTTCTCCTTTCTTGTTATGTTGTGGAAGGAGCAGTGGTGGCGGTGGGGTGGTGGGAGTGATGGAATCCTGAGGCCAAGCCTTGTATGCTTGGCAACTGCACTACCCATGAGCCACATCCCCAGACCCTGATTCCTTCCTGGAAGACTAGAACGATCAATTTGTAAGCCTTCATCTCAAGAATCCCACTCTTTTCTTTTTTAAGATTTATTTATTTATTTATTTATTATGTATACAACATCCTGCCTCCATGTATGCTCGCACGCCAGTGGAGGGCGCCAGATCTCATTACAGATGGTTGTGAGCCACCATGTGGTTGCTGGGAATTGAACTCAGGACGTTTGGAAGAGCAGCCAGTGCTCTTAACCACTGAGTCATCTCTCCAGCCCTAAGAATCCCACTCTTCAAGAATGTCCTCACTTCCTCTAGTGGGTCAGGTTTCAGGCAGCTGTCCTTCGTGTCCCCATTTCCTATGCTGTCATGGAAGCCTTCTTGGGAGGTAAGCAGAATTAGCTTTGCCATTTCTAATTTTTTTTGGTTGGGTAAGAAATATGTAACTGGTTCTCACAATATTTTCAGTGTGGTCATTCTTCAGGTGCTGGGCAGGTGAGCATTCTTCTTGAGACTTGCTGGCTTTCTTCCCTGGTGCCTAGTGCTCCATCCACCAGTGTCTTTTACTGGTCCCACACCAGATACTCAAGTCACACAGCTGATCAAATCCACTCTCTAAAGCCTTCCTTCTTAACCATCAGCTCAGGCCGACGGCATACATACCCCAGCATCCCATCTGCTGTCTGTATTATCCAGCAAGCAGCCCCTGGGAATGTGACAATGACATTTATTTTTGGAAAGTAGTATGGAGACTCCTGGCCAGGTACCTAAAGCTGAACCCATGTCCATGGTAGCAGGAGAGGTTTTATAACCAGAAAGAGTTTTTATAAAGGTCACAGGGAGATGGGCACACCTATGTGACCTTCGAAATACCTTCACGCCATTTCTTTAGCTTTGAGGAACTCTGCCTGCATTGTATGGAAATTGACATCAAATGGTGTCAAAGATCCTATACACTTGTAAAAAAATTGGCAGTTGGGGGGAGAGCAGTGTGTCTGGGTGGGTGGAGTCACTGAGTCGTCTGGTATCCCTGTCATCACTCAGCGGTACTATTGGCTGTGCTGTGCAAAGCCGAGGAGCATTGTGACCCAGAGCACTGTGGGGTTACAGCCACCTCTCCTTTCCTCCACTGTGGGAGGTCTTTCCTCCTAGGTACTTGGGTATCTGCTTCCGAGTCATGGTCCTTGGTTAAAGTGATGGGGTGAAGCTGTTGAGTGAGTCTTGCTAGAAATCTTTTAGGCTCAGCTGAGGGAGGGGTGGGGACTTGAATGCTGTCACCAAGTGTTTGCCGTGTGTCCTTGCTGAGGCGGCTCCTAGGTGACCTTGATGACCTTGATGACACCCAGGCTTCTAGGATAAAAGGTTAACTTTGAGAAAGTGGCTGGTGACTACGTCAGTGATTGGGAAGAGTGGGAGGATGTGGTATTTTTTGAGGAAGGAAGGGGACCAACTGTTCACTTTTTCTCCGACTACTTGGGGAGTTGACAATACTGTGGCCTTTGTGGTACGCATTTCCTGTCTCCTGGAAGATCGTGAAAAAGCACAGTAGGCAGTGTGTGCGTCACACTGAACCCTGAGTCCTGTCTCAATGCCAGCTGGGAGCCCGTGGGCTTTGCCATCCCAGGGTCTCTTGTGCCAGAATCTTCTTACCGAGCACCCCATCACTTGCTTCTCATCTACACTATTGCTGCCCACATCATCTGAGCCCCTCTCCTGAGCTGCCGTCTCCCTCGCGGATGCTCATTGAGGTCAGCTCTGTTCTGGCTGTTGCTCATTTGCTGTCTTTTCTCTCTTGTCAGTGATCCCAAATCCACTGTAATTGAAGGGTCTGAGCAGAGATAACACACGCTTTGATGAGTCACGTTTGTTCCTGCTTTAATTATCCCTGTGGAACACTACGGATCTACTTTTCACTTGCCAGCTTTGTGACCTAGCTCCTAAAATACATGCGATTTTTTTTTTATTCTAGACTAACAACTAGAAAGAATGTGGTGATAATAGGTTCCCTGAGAGTAACTGCATGGCAACTGTGCACACAGGTGGCCCAGGGACAATGGCCCTGTCTGAGTCCTTCACAGGGCTCCTGATGCTGGTCTGAGTCACTGGCTTTCCTAGAGAAATACGCCACTGGGTTTTTTTTTTTTTCTTTTTTTTTTTTTATGAAACCTTGAACTGATATTTTTTTCCCCACCAAGTCCAGGGTCTTAAACACACTTGAAATCGCTCTACCATACTGAGCTGTGCCTCTGGCCTCAAAATGATGTTGAAAGATTCAAACCATTCTTCCACTGAGGAGAGCGTTTGTTTCTGAGAGCAAAGCAAGAGGATCTGACAATGCTGAAGCAGAGGGAATATATTAAGTATGATCAGCACAAGGAAGGGTTTCTCAGAGTAGGCCCTGAAAGGCTGCAGAGTTCTAGAATATGATTTCCTGTGACATATGCTCTCTGTGGAGGATGGACGGAGGGGACACAGCTGTCCCACCAGCTCTGCCCTTCATGAGTTCTTTGCTCCATAGAATCTGGCAGTTGTGGGACATGTCCTGAATTCTCCCGTCTCTTGTGTTCACTATTCCTAACATGTCCCCAGGCCTGTCTAAATGCATCAGAGACCTGTCCATTTTCCTTCTTCAGCAGACCAAGTCAGCAGTGGGGGTCCCTTGGCTGAACTCCCCTGAGCCGTGTCTGTGTTCTTCGGCTCTGCCTGCTCTTGGTGTTAACTGGTCCTGTAAAGCCATGGAGGGCTCTAATTCTGCTCATCTCTGCTATGTCCGAGCACTGTGCTTGGTGCTGGAGATTCAGTCGCTTGCCCATGGAGTTTAGTCTCTGTATCAGGAAAAGACAGATGCTTGAAGAAGCAACCATCATGAGTGTTGTACGACAAATACAAAGACAATCATGAACAAACACAGCAGGGACCCTGCGATGCTCTGTGGTTATCCTGACTTCCTGCCTGTAGGCAGTGACATTTAACTGGAGTCCTGAAAAGTGACGTCAGCACACTGCCATTTAGAACCTTCTTGTGTATGACAGCCCTCATCATGTTGGGATGAACTTTTGTAGTGACAGTTGACATATCAGGCCTATTGAGGGATGCTGCTTTTCTTGAGAGGGGTGTATGCGTCTCTTTATCTCCCTTAACTCCTTCCTCCCATTGTTGAGTTCAGGGGCTCTGGCAGCATACAGCGCCTTCCTTCCCTTACAAGGTACCCAAGAGAACAGAGTGCCACAGGCCCAGATTCAAAATAGAATCAAGAGGGGGAGGGGACAGGAACTCTGACTACCAAGGGGAACCTGAGCTAGGAGTTTGGAGCAACAGATGACTGAAATGTCCTTGCTAACTCAGCTTACCTTTGCCTGCCTCCATCTTTGGCCACACACTTTATCCCGAGGAACAGTCTCCAGATAGCAGGAAAGGAAGATTAAAAGAGACCGATTTCTGATTGGCTCGCAGCATTTCTGTGTGAGAGCATTTTCTGCTGGGCATTTGGCATGGCTAGCTTGGTACTGGTGTCCACTACCAGGCTGGTACTGAGGTAGATGCAGCTACACCGCAAGGCCCTAGAAATTCGGAGTGAGGGTGAGCCAGGGGGTGACAGGGTACAAAGGACCAGCTCGGGCTGGGTTCTAGGTCAGGCACCATCAGTCTAACCTTTGCCTCCCTGTGCCTCAGTTTGACCTGCCAGCAATGGAGAAGAAATCATTAGGTGACCCATGGGACCCGGCCCACCTACGTGCTGCGTGTTTGGCTCTTATGTCCTCAGCGTGGCAGATTGATGACCTTTACTGGGTGTGAGGATTGACTTCCCAAGGGTGACCCACTCATCTCCCGTGCTCATCTGTGTGGAACTTCAGGGGGAAAAAGGGGTGACTGAGTGACGGTGTAGAGAAGGCTGCCCCTGTGCCAGCTTCTGCCAGGGCAACAGACCCTGAAGTTGTGGACTTGTGAAGTGTAGGGTTTATTTTGGCTCAGTTTTGGAGGTTTCAGTGTGCGCTTGGTTGTCCCTGTCGGTTCTGGGTTTGAGGCAAAGTGGCACAGGTCGAAGCAAGTGACAAACCACACACCTGATGGCTAAAGAGCAAAAGAGACAGAGGGAGAAACTGGGCTTCCACAGTCCCATGAGGGTGTGCCCCTGAGAACTGAGACACATACTGCTGGGCTCCACCTCTTAGCCTTCTCCCCTTTTGCATTCCGGACGCAAACTATAGTACTCCTACCATGAGCAAAGTGTCCAGTGGAATTCTGAGGATTTTCATAGACCACAGAGTTCCCAGAAACTTCACAGAAGTTGTAATTTTACTTGCATCTGAACACTACCCTCTGCACCCCAAACCTCTTAGCTCCCTCTTACTCTGAACTTCCTGTGCCTTGAGTAGATGGTGGCTGCACCTACCTCAGTACCAGCCTGGTCGTGGGCATCCAGGCCATGCTAGCCATGCAAAATTCCAAACAGGAAACAGAGACCAAGCCCAGGACCTGGCTTGTGGTAGGCAAGTTCTCCTTATGTAGCTTTGAAAGTTCTGCTTGCTCTCTGAGGGTACGCCCTTAGAGTCAGCTGGGCAGGTGGCTCTGTGAGATGAGAAGAACCAGGCTAACGTGGATGGAGTCTCTATTCTGACTCCTACTTTTCATCTATTTCTTTTTTTTTAAATTTATTTATTTATTATGTGTACAGCATTCTGCTTCCATGTATGCCCACACACCAGAAGAGGGTGCCAGATCTCATTACAGATGTTTGTGAGCCACCATGTGGTTGCTGGGAATTGAACTCAGGACCTCTGGAAGATCAGTCACTGCCCTTAACCTCTGAGCCATCTCTCCAGCCCTTCATCTATTTCTTTTACTTTGTTATTAACATCTTGATTTTTACTATGGAAAAATTTAAACTTCCAGAAGAGTAGATGGGTATAAAGCCACCCATATATTTATTGCTTAGGTGTAAAAGTTACCATTTTTGGCTGTATCTACTTATCTCCTGTGTTTATTAATGTGTTTTAGAAGCTGGGAGTGTAGCTCACTTGCCTAACATTTGAAGGCTCTGGGTTTGATCTCTGATACTGTTAAAAATCAAAAAATAGTACTTTAAATACTATTAAAGTTTATTGCTAGGTGCTTCAGACGTAATTCTAGACACTGAAAGCATTTTCATACTTAACCTCATTTTTATCATTAAAATTAATGAGCTTTTCTATATTGATTTGTTAAAGTTATAATTCAGATTCTGCGTGGTCCATGTAGCCATTCTGCTTCTAATGTGGTTTTGGTACGGCACAGTTTCTGCTGCTGCTCTTCTTTCTTGTTAATTGGGAGAGAGTGTGTGGCTCAGCAGTGGATCGCTTGCCTGGTTTTCCGGGGGGTGGTGGGGGGAGAAGAGAGAGAGAAAGGAGAGAGAGGAGGGAGAGAGAGAGGCTGTTGTAGTAGGGAGGAGGAGGAGAGAGAGACTGTATCAGGAGGAGAGATATTCAAGTAAGATTGAGGAGGGCATCAAAGAGACCAAAACCCCTGGGTCATGTGTTGGTGGCTGCAGGACACTCTGCTCTTTCTCCCATGTTTTGCTTTTGTTTTTGTTTTTTTTTCTTCCTGCAATAACCCTTCATCTTCCCTGGGAAGACCTAGAGTGTTCTGGAAGGAAGTCAGAGACTGGAAACCATACAGCACCCTCAATAAGTGGGGGTGGTTGGCATATGATGGTGACACGAAGGGACAAACTCAGAAAGCTGAAGTTTGGGGCTACAGATGAGACCAGAATTTAAAGGAGGTGATCCAGAATCAGGTTCCTCATGGGCCTGCGCTGTGTTCCCACAATTCCTTCCTGAGAAACCATGGCTTCCTGTTGAATGTGTGCTGTAGCTTTGGGTCAATAATAACATATGTGTGGGACTGTTGCTTTGTGTAGGGTGTGCTTTTCTTAGTCCTAAAATGGAAGTAGAAGACAGCCCCAGAGCAAAGTGAGCCTGCCTGTGAGCTCTGACTCCCTGCCTGCGCTCCCAGCAGGTGGAGGAGGAGCTAGATCATGCCATATGATGATAATGGTAAAGCCAATGTCAATCACGGCTAAATGCTTTTTTTTCAGACGAGGAGAGTTTAAGTGTCTCAGCCAAAGTCACACAATACAACAAATGAATTGAGATGGCTAGCTGTGAAGCCTGGGTGTGGGCAAGCCGGGAGCGAAGCCTTTCACTGGGCGTTGGGAAGTACTACTGGGCTGTAGTCTGTAGCTCTGTGCTCCGTATTGGTGGCTTCGAATGCCTGCACACTTTTCCTCCCAGTGGCAAGGGCTAGCAGAGTGATGGGGGAGAGTAGGGACTCAGTTGCAAAACCAAACCAGGGAGCAACTGGTCCTGAAGTCTCTGGCCCTTGGAGACGGTCAAGGCGTCTGCTCCATTCCTGTGCCCAGAGAGGCTTCTGGGTTCTGAATTTCGATGCATACACTGCTTGTTTCCTCAACCAGCTCTGCTCTCCAGAGCTTCTGCTCCTGGCTTGGGTCACTCAGAGCTGGAGAGTGCCACATCAGGTCATGGATAAGAATAGAAACCTACAGACCAGGCACATGCTTCCCTGCTGGGCTCTGCCAGGTATCACAGGACAGAGTTACCCCATGTGGGCCACTGCTTCCCCACAGATGGGCAAGAGGTGGAGGATGAGTCCATTTTTCCAGGAAATTTGCTTGGAAGGGTTCTTCATACACACACACATACACACAGACACACACACATGCACGTGCACACACACACACACAGACACACACACACAGCCCTTATTCTTAGGTGATAATGCTAGAATCAGTTAGACAATTGAGGTTTTAAATCAGAGCAACTAAGTTAGAAGAGCACCCAAAAGCTGAGATTTACTTAATACTTGGGCTGACCTAAACAGCAAGGTAGATAGTGGTGTCTCCAAAAATGTTCATTTCTCAACATTCAAGAAGAGCCTAACTTGGCCTTGATGGTAAATAACTCATTTATTGTTTCCACATTTATAGCCATCATACTGACTGTGTCTATGGTGGCTCCCCTGTGACAGTCCTGGGCTCTGTATGCACACCCTGTGTGTGATATCTCAGAAGGTCAGTACTTAGGAATTAATGTGAATGCTGGCGCCATGTGTTGTAAGGTCAAGGTTAGTCTGTTGCTATCTTTGACTTGTTTGGAACGATGTCCTGTGCCAGATGTTGTGGTGCCAGGCACCTGGAACCCCAGACACACCCTGGTTATGGGGTGGTGCAGCTGTAGGCTCGAGCATCCTGATGGTTGGATGTGCGGAAGAGACAGCCTTTAGATGTGGGGCTTCGGCCCATGGCCGGGGACTTGGGTCCTCTGACTTTGATGTGCCCTGTTTCCACAGCGGGAATGCATATCAGTCCACGTGGGTCAAGCTGGAGTTCAGATTGGCAATGCCTGCTGGGAGCTCTTCTGCTTGGAACATGGCATCCAGGCAGATGGGACCTTTGGCACTCAGGCCAGCAAGGTCAACGATGATGACTCCTTCACCACCTTCTTCAGTGAGACTGGCAATGGCAAGCATGTGCCCCGGGCTGTCATGGTCGACCTGGAACCTACGGTAGTAGGTGAGTACCGGCCAAGGGCTCTGCTGCAACAGCAAAGTGCAGGGATTGGGCTAATGAGAGGGAAACGAGTTGAAAGGTGTGAGTGAGCCATGTGACTTCCCTCGGGTCCTTGGGGGATTTGTAATAGGGGTCAACAGATCCTGCTAAGCTGTGCAGAACAAAATGCTTCTTAAACCTGCTGAGACAAGAAATGGCCATGATTGTTACTGATGGTACAGAGATAAAAGGCACAAAAAGCTCTAGAAATTGTTAGAAACTTCTCAGTCAGGTGGTGGTGGTGCACACCTTTAATTCCAGCACTTGGGTGGCAGAGACAGGCGGATCTTTGTGAGTTCAAGGCCAGGCTGGTCTAGAGAGTGAGTTTCAGGACAATCAGGGCTACATAAAATAAACCTGTCTTAAATAATCTCTCCAACGGTCCATTTCCTAAAGCATAGGTTTCTGACCATCGCTGTAGTCTGGCCTCGGGTATGGTCTAGCCTTGCAGCACTGACAGTCAAGGTGGGGTGAGGGTAGCCACATTCACAGGTAGAGGTGCTGCAACCCTGCTCCTTCTGAGTTAGAACCACACACAGGTGGAGTCTGGCTTTCTCAGGACAGGGCTCCTGAAGATCCAGATCCAGGTGGAGGGAAAAAGAGAAGGGGAGGAAATGGTTTTGGTGTTTGGTGGTCTGCTCCTTCAAGTCTCTTCCTCCTTTCTAGTTCTGCTCAGGGGCCTGGGCTTGGTTAGTGTGCCCTTGTCCCTTTGGATCTCTGAGTCATTGTTCTAGGGTAGACCGGGTCACTCCAGCTGAGTCTCATACTCAGATGAGTGGGACAGAGCGTGTCTCCTGGAAATGGGGATCTGAGGGTCCTGTCTCTTGACAGATGAGGTGCGGGCAGGAACCTACCGCCAGCTCTTCCATCCCGAGCAGCTGATCACGGGGAAGGAGGATGCGGCTAACAATTATGCCCGTGGGCACTATACGGTGGGCAAGGAGAGTATTGACCTGGTGCTGGACCGCATCCGTAAGCTGGTAAGCACAATTGGGCAGGGCAGAGACCATCTGGTCAGGCTTGGACTCAGGTGGGTTAGAGGCATGCATCAGCTGGCTGCAAGAATAGCTACTAGAGTTCTTGGGGGGAGGTTCATTGGTTGGTTGGTTGGTTGGTTGGTTGGTGCTGGGGTTCAGATCCAGGGCCTCATCATGTCAGGCACATGCAGTACTGCTGGCTGTACCACTAGGCCTCTGGTCATGTTTCAGAAGGAACAGTCACAGGGATGTACACCTCCCCCTGCCTGGGTATACTGGCCTACCCTGTAGACGGAGTTAGAGTTAGAAACATAGGTTAGTAAAGCATTGGCTTGGAAGAACCGAGGGAGAGATTTTATTACACATTTGAGTAGTTATGTTTACACTATAAGTGCGAATTTCACACCTCCATTTGCTTTCTAATAAACAAGGGAGGCATTGCCCTTGTATTAAATGCAGGAGTTTTGGGCTGGGGCAGTTGGTGTCTTAAGTTGGGTCACACTACTCAAGAGTGCTAGAGGCAGATTCTATTGAGTACTTAGACTATAAAATAGGTTTACAAAAAAATCAACCACAAAAAGAACAAATCCAGAGAGATCAACTGTGGAGCCTTAATGACTTTCAGATTTTCCTGGGAGACATTAACTGGCTATGGCACACAACTGGATAAACAACTCATGGACTAAGTCATTTATTTCAAACCTTACAAGGTGACAAGGACTTAACTAGTCCAAGAAAATTATCAGCTCAAGTTGAAAGAGAATTGGCTGTGGAAGAGAAAAAAAAATTACAGGATGCACATGTGGGCTACTTGAATCCAGAGCTTGATTGTGTCCTAGTTATTCTGCCTTCTACCTGTTCTCCTACAGGAATTCTCCCCCCTCCCCCTCCCCTCCCTCTCCCTCCCTCCCTTCCTCCCTTCCTCCTTCCCTCCCTTTCTCTCTCTCTCTCTCTCTCTCTCTCTCTCTCTGGTTTTTCGAGACAAGGTTTCTCTAGACCTTTGGAACCTGTCCTGGAACTCACTCTGTAAACCATGCTGGCCTGGAACTCACAGAGAACCAATTGTCTCTGCCTTCCAAGTGCTGGTATTAAAGGGAGTGTGCCACCAATGCCTGGCATGCCTGCTAGGTTTTTAAATAAGATTTACTTATTTGTTTGTTTATTATGTATGCGGTGTTCTGCCTGCATGTATGCCTGCATGCCAGAAGAGGGCACCAGATCTCAGTACAGATGGTTGTGAGCCACCATGTGGTTGCTGGGAATTGAACTCAGGATCACCGGAAGAGCAGGCAGTGGTCTTAACCTCTGAGCCATCTCTCCAGCTTCACCCCCACTGGAATTCTTATGCAGAGAGAAGATAATATTCCGCAATAGATATTTCTGTCACACAAACAGAACAAAAAAAATCAAAGACCTATATAAAAACGATTTCTGAATTGATTCTAAAAGGAAAATTGAGACTTCGTCAACCAACAGGAATAGACCCAACAAAAATTGTCATACCTTTTACTAATGCTAAAGTTTCCTCCTTATGGAATAAAATGAACACTGGCAAAAAGTTTGCAATAAATTTTTGGTAAAGATTAAAAAAAAAAGAGTGCTAGAGGCTGCGGAATTAGGATTTGAATCAGGCTGGCTTGACTACTAAGTTGCGTTGTAGGTTACATCACTTTGTCTTTATAAGCTCTCATTTCCATGTGATGGAAAAAAATTGACAAGACTAGTGGTGCCCAAAAGTTCAGAACCACTGGATCAGATGATAATAGCTCACATCCTCTGTGAGTCTATAAATTCTCTTAGTTCTGCCAGGAGTCAACATGGAGTGCTTACTGTAGTTCTGTCAGGAGTCAACATGGAGTGCTTACTGTAGTTCTGCCAGGAGTCAACATGGAGTGCTTACTGTAGTTCTGCCAGGAGTCAACATGGAGTGCTTACTGTAGTTTTGCCAGGAGTCAACATGGAGTGCTTACTGTAGTTCTGCCAGGAGTCAACATGGAGTGCTTACTGTAGTTCTGCCAGGAGTCAACATGGAGTGCTTACTGTAGTTTTGCCAGGAGTCAACATGGAGTGCTTACTATAGTTCTGCCAGGAGTCAACATGGAGTGCTTACTGTAGTTCTGCCAGGAGTCAATATGGAGTGCTTACTGTAGTTCTGCCATCTCACTAACCATCACTGAATCTTACAAGATGATGATGTAGCCGTGGGGGAGGAGGCCTTTGGAAAGGTTAATGACTGGCTGAAGTGTTTACAAGTTGGGAATTCATGGATGTGTTGCTCATTTTGGTGTGGCCATTCCACAGTGCACACAAAATCCACAGCAGCATAGTGGATCCTATAAGTACACACAGTTTGTCAACCTAAAAACATGTTCTACTTTAATCTTGAAATTTCAAAATCTTAAAAGAAAAAAAAATCCATAGCTCTTTTTACATTTCTCAGACCGGCAGGCACCCCGAGCCCTTTCCATATTTGAATGTGCTTGTCAACCATGCTCATAGAAGCATATGTCAAGGACAAGGGTAGTCAGCAAGATTTGAGCTCTCAGAAGGCAAGGCCCACCACAAAGGCAACTCTGAGACTTTCTACTCCTGCTTTGTCCAGCTCCAAGTCAGAGCCGTATGCACGCATGTGTAGTTTGTCAGTCTAGACATTAACCACTCCTCCCAAGACCAAAACAACCTCTTTTGTGTCTTATTCCTTATAGGTTATTATGATTTTTTATGAGGATAGGACATGCAGACAAAAGGGGTTTGTCTGGATTTGTCTCCACGTGGGGTCTCAGGACTCTTCTGATTTCTCTGTGTTTCTGGCTCTCCCCAGACAGATGCCTGCTCTGGCTTGCAGGGCTTCCTCATCTTCCACAGCTTCGGAGGCGGCACAGGCTCTGGCTTCACCTCTCTCTTGATGGAACGCCTTTCCCTTGACTATGGCAAGAAATCCAAGCTAGAATTTGCCATCTACCCGGCACCACAGGTCTCCACTGCAGTGGTAGAGCCCTATAACTCCATCCTGACGACCCACACCACCCTGGAGCACTCAGACTGTGCTTTCATGGTGGACAACGAAGCCATCTATGACATCTGCCGCAGGAACCTGGACATCGAGCGCCCCACCTATACCAACCTCAACCGCCTCATCAGCCAGATTGTGTCCTCAATCACTGCCTCTCTCCGCTTCGATGGAGCCCTCAATGTGGACCTCACAGAGTTCCAAACCAACCTAGTACCCTATCCCAGAATCCATTTCCCGCTGGTCACGTATGCACCCATCATTTCTGCGGAGAAAGCCTACCATGAGCAGCTGTCTGTGGCAGAGATAACTAGTTCCTGCTTTGAGCCCAACAGCCAGATGGTGAAGTGTGACCCGCGTCACGGCAAATACATGGCCTGCTGTATGCTCTACCGTGGGGATGTGGTACCCAAGGACGTGAATGTCGCCATTGCTGCCATCAAGACCAAGAGAACCATCCAGTTTGTTGACTGGTGTCCCACAGGTTTCAAGGTGAGAATTGAGGACTTGGGGTGGGGGACAACTGGGGATGCAGAGGGGATTACTCGAGAGAATGAACCTTGGGAACTTGTGGTCTTTATGATAATTCTGGGAGATGACGTAACCCGATGCAACATTAACCTCATTCAACTTTGACTGAGACATTCAGCCCTTGAAGGCTGGCCTGCTTAAGCCATCTTAGCAAGTGCTTATCTCTGCTGCTATTTAAGGTTAACCATCTTTGACTTTTTCCTTTTTTAAACTGAGGGACCCGAATCACAATGCCTTGAGGACTTTCAATTTGCCGAAAAGAAAGCTCAATGAGTGTTTTACCCTTCTTTAATTTTAGAGTTCACTAAATGATCCAATTTTAGAGTTAACTAAATGATTCAAATTGCTAGAGAGGCACAGTTCTTTCTTCTAACAGAAGATGCGTTTCCCCAACATATATTAAGAGTTAACTATGCACCCTGTAAGCCTTACTCAGCTTAGAGTAACACCGAGGCAGTGCCTCGTCTTTGGGATTGACTCCTGTTTGTCATGAAGTCTCACTTCTCCCCTCCTATTAGTGTTGTTCCTGCAGGCCAAGGGTACACAGTCTTCCTGCTCACCGCTCTACTCCTTGTGACACACATCATCTTTCCTTCCTGGACACAACCTATTTTTGTGTGTTATTCTGGCCAAAGTAGCCAAGGTTATCAAAAAAACTGTGTTTCCGTTTTTTAGTTGAAACAACAACATAAGCTAATAAGGGAGTTAGTGGGAAGAAGGAAAAATGAAAGAATTGTGGAGATAGTGGGGTGACGAACACAGAGGGAATGCCACCCCCTCTAGTTTAAGCTTCTTCTGAGGTGCTGTATGGAATTATGAGTAAGATGGTGTTAGCATTGGTAGCTGCTTTTCAGAAAACTACATGCCGGCAGAATGCGTATTGCTAAGCCTCACCGGCTGTCATTCTCCCCAGGGGTATTAGTCCCCAATTTGACTAGGGTCTACAATGTCACTTTTGAGAAGGGAAGAGAGGCCTATGCTGGCCAGAGCCACAGCAGCAAGATGCAAGATGTGGTAAAATATATACCTCTTTCACATCTGTGCCACCTGCTGGTTTAGTGGCCGTGTGCCTTGCACTTGCACTATCTGAAGACGTGTATTCCTAAGCAACGCATCTAAGAGGTTGGTAACGTAAACACAACGGCCTTAGTTCTGGGCACTGCCATAGCTCTCAGTGTCCTACTGGTGATATCACACTTTGCCATCTCGATGCCTTCCAGTTTCCTATAATTCTCCGTCTGCCTTGGCTTGAGGCCTTTGTGGGGAGATTTCTAGGGTAGAAGCCCCACTGCGAAACTCCCACTTCCCAGTGTACTAGCAGATCTCGGGAGGTTGGCTTGCCTGTGTGTGACTTTTGACTTCTGTGCTTGCTGTTTCTGCCTTTCTTCTAAGAGAACTGTTTACTAGAGATCTGGCCTTGTGAGCAGTAACTCTCTCCCCAAGGACCTTTTAAATTTATTTCTCTGGATTCTCCCTGGAACCTCTTAAAAAGCCCTTCACCTCGACAGAGAAACTTCCCTAAATTTATTGCAAAAAAATTAAAAGGAGCATCAGATAAACATCTAGAAAACAATAAACTTTATGATAATAATGTCAATTCTAGAAATTGATTTGCCTTTAACAGGGAAGGTATTTCCTGCCCCTTGCTCCTGAGATAAACACTTGAGAGCCCTTTTTCATGCCACGATTTCACTTAACTACATTCATCAACTTATTTCCTCTTTTTAACAGCCTGGCCGTTTCTTTTCCAGCCCCTGTGATCCTCCTGCCTCAGACTCCACGGTACTGAAGTTACCATGTGCTACCATGCCTCTCCCTTTTTTTTTTTATTTCCTCCCCAGCACACATCCTTTTGCTCTGCCCATGTTCCCAACTTCCTTGTTCCTCCTCCTGCTCCATCACGCCATTCCACCCCACACCCATGTCTAGATCTTGCCAACAAAGCTTATTACTGACAGATTGCCCAACGCTGTCCTTGACCAACTTGCGTGCCTTTCTGTTGCCCGTCTTCTTTCTCTGTTTCCCAGGTGGGCATCAACTACCAGCCCCCCACTGTGGTGCCAGGAGGGGACCTGGCTAAAGTCCAGCGAGCCGTGTGCATGCTGAGCAACACGACAGCCATCGCAGAGGCCTGGGCCCGCCTGGACCACAAGTTTGATCTCATGTACGCCAAGCGGGCCTTCGTACATTGGTATGTTGGAGAGGGAATGGAGGAAGGAGAGTTTTCCGAGGCCAGGGAGGACCTGGCTGCGCTGGAGAAGGATTATGAAGAAGTGGGGACTGATTCATTTGAAGAAGAAAATGAGGGGGAGGAATTTTAAATATACACCTGCCCCATGACTGCGTCTCGTTGTTTGTGTTGCTCCACTCTAACTGTGGTGAGTTCATCTCCTAGCACTGTTCACGGACGGACAGACAGACAGACAGACAGACAGGGCAGCAGCAGTTGTGCCTGCTCACTCCCCCTTTTCTCTTCTTAGTATGCTGTACTCACGGTTGCATGGGAAAAGGAAACCACAGAAAGAGAAAGTGAGAGACTGGCCTGTCGGTACCAGCCCAGTGCCTGTCCTACATAGATTAGGGCTCTTGACTCCAGCACATGGGTACCGAGCACACAGGGAGCCCCCTCCTTCCCCTGGAATGAGAACAGCTTCATTCCTATAGAATGAAGTTAAGGTGGACAAGTCACACACGCACGGGGTGGGTGGGGTAAGGAGGTACATGAGAAATCTTTATTCTAGGTGGGGTAGGCTGCTCACCCCTAAGACAGGGCCTGCTGGGTGAGGAATGGGGTAACACCAGAAAATTCCCACTCTTGGAAGATGCCGTGGAGAGAGCAAACAGGAACTCATGAAACGGATCTGTGGCACAGCTCTGAGCTCATGTGGATCCATCATGATCCCCCTGGAGGGGGGATATCCCAAGACCCTCATTAGGTGTTGACAGCCACCAAGAGTCCTGGCTCTGTATGTATGTTTGTACATATGTATGTGTGTGTGTGTATTTTAATACTTACATTATGAAATACAATTTACATATCAGCACAGTGAAAGATTAACAGTCGCCATCAATGAAATACAACAACTACAACAGAACTCCATAATAAAAATAATTCAAAGACTTGGGGTGTAGTTCTGTGGTGAGCAGGTCCTTAGCCTGTGTGAAACCCTGGGTTCATTTTCTCCCACTGTACTCAGACAGACAGACACAGAGCAGATGAGCCTGCTTGTTCCTGTTTTCTTATCTGAGGATGCTGTACATTCTCTTCTATGGGAAAAGAAAACCACAGGAACAGAAAGTGAAATCGTGGTGCCTACAGTCTGTCCTCGGCCCTAGGCACTGTCCCCAGAGCTAGAGAATCATGCATGTGACAGCTTCCTGCCTTCCTGAATACATGTTTAGATAATGAGGTCACTTTAGATTTCAGACAGCAATGACAGTATTTGGAGTGTCATTGTGGAGCCCAGAGAGCACGATTCCACAGATCCTGGGCTTAGAAGGGAACAAGTGCGGGTCTGAAGGCAAGAGAGACGCTCGCTAGGAGGGTGGGAAGATGGGCAGGTGCCGGGTCTGTCCATCCTCAGCATCATGGATGCTTATACGTCTCCTAAGTGAAACACAAGCACTCGAAGGCTTGAAGAAGCTTCACTGTCCTGAGCTCCAGTGCTCCCAACAATCTCAGGATGAAGTTTTGGGTCATTCTGGAGGGGACACTGAGGTATGCAGAAGCAACTGCTGGAGACCGCAAGGTTCCAACACCAGGCCTCTCTCCACTGTTTCTGACTCTTGTGCTTCTGCGTTCCTCATGAAGTAGCCCACAGCAGAAACAAGTCTGCCATTTGCCAAGGAGAGGATGGGGGTGCAGTGCCTCGCTCAGCCAGCACTCAGGATTTCAGGCAATTGGAATGCTGTTATTGTTTAGTTACCTGTAAGACTTCCAGGGTCAAGCCCCTTGTGCTATGGGTCCTTGTGTATCAAGTGTTCCCAGAAACTTTCCAGTCTATTGCTTGGGAGCCCTGAGAGAAGTAGAATGTCCTTGTCCAAGAAAAGGAAGGCTAGGCAAGGTGTGTAACAACCTGCTTTCTGGCCCTTCTGTGCAGGAGATCATGGTGCTAGGAAAGCAAGTCCAGGACTTGCTTAGGAGGTGGAGGAGTGTTGTTTTAGAACTGGAGATTAGTGTCCCCACGTGAGGGTGGCTAGGGAAGCAAGTGCCTGCCATTCCCAGGGCCAGTAGCTCCTAGCCTATCACATCAGCTTGAGGCTTCTTAGGAAGGTGAAGTAGAGAGCTGGAGAGATGACTCAGTGGTTAACACTTCCTGCTCTTCCAGAGAACCTGAGTTTGGTTCCCAGTACCCACATCCAACAGCTCACAGTCTGTAACTTCATTCTCAGAATAGATGACATGCTCTTTTGGCACCTGTATGCATGATATGCGCACCAACACAAAACGCACATATGTATTTGGAATTTATTAGAATGGCTTACAGGCCAGCTAATCCAACAATGACTGTCTACCAGTAGAAGGTCCAAGAATGCAGTAGCTGTTTGGTCACAAGGCTAGATGTCTCAGCTGGTCTTCAGTATACACCAGAATCCCGAAGAAGTAGGCCAGGGAAGAAATGGTTTTGCCAGAGAGAGAGAGAGAGCAAACAGACAAAGAGAACAAGCTTCCTTCTTCCATGTCCTTTACATAGGCTGCCAACAGAAGGGATGACCTAGATTAAAGGTGGATCTTCCTACCTCAAAAGACCCAGATTAAAAGTGGGTTTTTCCGGGGCTGGAGAGATGGCTCAGAGGTTAAGAGCACTGGCTGCTCCTCCAGAGGTCCTGAGTTCAATTCCCAGCAACCACATGGTGGCTCACAACCATCTGTACTGAGATCTTGCGCCCTCCTCTGGCCTGCAGGCATACATAGAGGCAGAATGTTGTATACATAATAAATAAATAAATCTTAAAAAAAAAGTGGGTTTTTCCATATAGCAAAGAAAGCCAGCCTACAATTCACAGTCCCAGAGAACCTAGACAAGAAAAAGAACCCTAAGAGCAACATACATAGATCTAATCTAAATGGGAAGTAGAAAAAGACAAGATCTCCTGAATAAATTGGGAGCATGGGGACTATGGGAGAGGGTTGAAGGGGAGCGGGGAGGAAGGGAGGAGAGCGGAGAAAAAATATATAGCTCAATCAAAACAATAAAAACGATTCAAAAATTACTCTATCACTTCAGACAAGTTAAAAAATGTGGGTCTACCCACCTCAATGATTTAATTAAGAAAAAAATAAAACCTCTCACAACTGTACCCAGCCTTGTGGGTTTTAGTTTTACAGACCTAGTCAAGCTGACGACAAGAATGGGCATTAGGTTCTCATAGTCTGGCTTGCCTCTCATGCAGTCTAACAGGGTTGCCATCGCTCTCCTGTCCTGTCCTGTCCTCTCCTCTCTTCCCTCCTTTCCCCCGCTCTGCCTCCTTCCTGCTTCTCTCTGTGTTGCAAGACCTAACTCTCCACACTAAGAAATAACATAAAACAAACTGCCCCAGCACAGTAGCGTAAGTCCAGGATGGTAGGCACCTGGACCTTCTACATCCAGCGATTTGGCTCACGCTGAAAGTATTGACTAGAACAATTGGATAAGGAAACACCAGAGAATAATCTATATAGATGGTATAATGGAACAACCGATAGAGTACTATGTAATCAATGGGAATCAGAACGGCTGTGGAATTTGTGTATATTGTTGTTTATGGATTCCTGTTTGATGCTTTGTGTCTCTATATCTTTAGTATTAATTTCTTCTCATTCTCCATATTGGAAATTTATGTCTTCTCTGTTTCTTTGTTAGTCATGCCTGTTGGAGATTTTCTTTTTAAAGAATAGACTTCCTGTTTTATAATTTTTCACTGTTGTGTGTTTTTCCAACTTTATTTACCTGTGCTCATACTTTTTAATATTTATTCATTCGTTTGTTAGAGCCCGTGAGCCCCAACATAGATAACTATTTTCCCTAACTGGACTGGTACGGAGCCGCAAGGAATAATCAGACACAGCTTACATGGTCATCACGGAAGGGCATCTCAGGCTTATTCCCTCCTGAAGATCTCCCCGCGTTTATTATCCAAACAGCTTTTATACCAACACATAAACTGAGCGGGAAAATACCTGTCTCCTAGGTAACCAGGTGAATGGCATTTTGTCACGTCCGCATCTACCTGTCTGCTGTGTAAGCTAGCTGTCACGTAGGCTTGAATCAGCTTCTCTATAAGGCATCCTCCAAATTACAAAGAAAGGAGCAACAACATCCTGACCTTTTGTTAGGCAGAGACAGCTTGTCTGCAGAGCTATGTGACCACCTCGGATGGGGCCTATGACTTTAGAGCCTGGCTGCCACACCATATAGAAATATGGGCCTACATTCATTGCTATAAATCTCTAGCTAGCTTAGACCTCACTGTATAGACCAGGCTGGCCTTGAAGTTGTGGTGATCCTCCTGCCTTTGCCTCTTGCATGCTGGGTTTAATGGCATGCACCACCATGCCTGGCTTAATTTCTGTTAGTGGAATCTTAAATGACTAAGACTTAGTTTTTCCCCTAATATGAACACTTAGTGCTATGCAGTTATTCACAGCAGTAGCTGTGCTCCCTAAGTTTCATCATGAGTTTCATCTTAGGAAATATTACGTGCACTTGACAGAACATGTATTGCTAAATAAGGTGGTCAGTAAGAATCAGTTAGACTGGGGCTGGGAGGTAGATGACTCAGAGGTGAAGAGCAGTCACTGCTCCTGAGGTCCTGAGTTCAATTCCCAGCTTCCTGAGTTCAATTCCCAGCAACCACATGGTGGCTCACAACCATCTGTAATGAGATCTGGTGCCCTCTTCTGGTGTGCAGGTAGAACACTGTATACATAATAAATAAATCTTTTAAAAAAATCAGTTAGATCCCATTGGCACTGAGTTATTCTGTTGTTCTTGCTGATTTTCTGTCCAGCTGTTCTGTTGATCACCGAGATTTCTTCTAGTAGAAAATTTTTGCCTCACGTGTTTGGAATCTAAATGTCTGTTCTATTGGTAAGAGTAATGTCCTTTTCTTTTCTCTTTCTTTCTTTCTTTCTTTCTTTCTTTATTTCTTTCTTCAATTTTTGCCACTCTGAAACCTTTATGATATTAAATGTAGCCCGTGATCATTATTTGTGTTTGATGTTTGCATGGTAAATTATTCCCCCACCTGTGGGGAGAGATGAAATCCTGAGCAGATGTGTGCTGTTGATGGTGAGCATGGCCCTGTCAAGGATGCCAAAACCTCAGACCCATGGGAACAGCGAGGCCTTCCCCAGGTTTGAGTACAGATGTTGGCAGTGTGTGCATGGAGTACGACCACAGCTTCCTGTACAGACCACGGCTTCCTCTCCCAGGTTGGGGTACCTGCAATGGGAGACTGCTCCCCTACAGAGATCCTCTACCAGGATTAGCTCATCCCCCCCCCCTTCCTGCTGTGTAGAAGACCACCTGAGTTTCCGGCTGCCGCATCTCCATTGGAGTGCACCGCTCTCAGGACCCCGGTTCCCTGCACGTGTGTCTGTTATGTCTTCGTTTTCCGTTACCTCAACTAGGTCAAATCCAAAACTGTGCAGGTCTTGGCACCCACCTAAGTTACTGTCTTGTTCCTGTGACCAAAATACCCGCAGAAACAGTTTGAAGAAAGAAAGACCTGCTTTGGTTCCTGGTTCCAGAAGATTTCGGCTCATGGCAGCAGTAGAGTGTGTTGGCCGTGTGTCACACGTCACAGTGGACCAGGGGACAGAACAATCTGCAGCCAGAGGTCATGTTTTAAATGCCCACTGCTTCTACTAGCTGGCCTCCTCTTCCTAAAGGTTCCACAGCACTCAGAACGTGAGCTTGTGGAAGCTATTTCAGAGTCAAATCATAACACAACCTATTCTGTGTGTATATGCATTATTTTAAACTCTTACGAACAGGTGTATAGTAATCATAAAACCACTAGGTTTCATAATTGTGGCCATTTTAGACAGGCATGTAGCAGCCTTAATTTTTGCCCTTATTTCTCCCAGTTTTCTTTCCATTTCCCAGCAGACTTTTGTGCCATCTTTATCATTTTCTCTAGATTGCACTCATGAGAGAATCTGTGTGATATTTTTCTTTGTGAGGATGTCTTATTTTGTTCAACATGATGCTTTCCAGTGCCGTCCATTTTCCTGTAAATGATACATTTGTTCTTCATTATGGCTAATACGCCACTGTATACATGTTTTACATTTTCCTTATTCCTTCCTATGTTGCTGGGTACCCAGGCTTATCCTACATCTTGGCTGCAGTGAACAATGCTGAAATAAACAAGGGTACAGAAGTCTCTCTTGGGTCTATTTCATTATTACTTATTTCATTAAATTTGCTCTTTGACAATTTCATGTATGCATGCATGGCTGCTCTCACCCCCAGCCCTCTCCCATCTTCCTACTACCTACAAAACCTGCTCCCTCTCACATTCATGCTTGGTTTGTGACCCATTGATTTTTTTTTAGATTGATTTTTCTCTGCTCCTCTCCCTTCCTCTTCCTTCCCCTCCCCTCCCCTTCAATTCTCTCCCATGGTCCCCATTGCTCCCAATTTATTCAGGAGATCTTGTCTTTTTCTATTTACCATGTAGATTAGATCCGTGTATGTCTTTCTTAGGGTCCTCATTGTTGTCTAGGTTCTCTGGGATTGTGGTTTGTAGGCTGGTTTTCTTTGCTTTATGTCTAAAAGCCACTTATGAATGAGTACATGTGATAATTGTCTTTCTGGGTATGGGTTACCTCACTCAATATGATGTTTTCTAGCTCTACCCATTTGTCTGCAAATTTCAAGATGTTTATTTTTTTTTTACTGCTGTGTAGTACTCCATTGTGTAAATGTACCACATTTTCCTTATCCATTTTTCAGTCGAGGGGCATTTAGGTTGTTTCCAGGTTCTGGCTATGACCAACAATGCTGCTATGAACATAGTTGAGCACATGTCCTTGTGGTACGATTGAGCATCCTTTGGGTATATACCCAAAAGTGGTATTGCTAGTGACTCACACTGATCTTAACCACGGTTGTCTGTGTGCCCGTGGTTTGAAGCTATCCTCTACAGCCTGGGGGGCTCAATAGTGGGAAGCCAACTACAGTTAATGACTGTTCCCCTCCCAGAATTTGTTAATAGCTAGTGGTTTAGCTGTAAGAGGTGGGCCAGATGAGCCTTCCCATCATTTCATGATTGACTGTTGACAGGTCCAATCCAATCAGACAGTGCTGAGAGCTGTGAGTTCAGGTTCGTAAGTGTTGTGTGCAGTCGAGAGGCGTGCTTTTCATAGCCCTTCACCTCGGGTTCTCTTCTAGGCTTCCTGTTCTTTCTTCTGCAGTGTTTCTCAGGCTTCAATGGGGGTTGTAAAAGTCTTGTTTAGAGCTGAGCCCTCCCTTTCCACTTGCACTTCGTGCCCTGGGCAGCCAGGAATCTCTGTATGCACTAATGTTCCCTGCAGAGAGAAGCTTCTCTTGTTAAGACTGAGTATAGCTTTCATCTGTGGTATAAACTGAGGTTTAGAAGGCGATTGCTGCTGTGTCATTTTAGTTAAACAACAGTCGTAAGCGCCCTACTTGACCTATGATCTCCCAGGTGAGGTGGTTAGCCAGGCTACAGTACCAGCTCGTGGAGCGCACCTCAGATCCAGTCAGAGGGTGGCGTAGCCTCTACAACAGCTGTGCCCGCTTTCTCTACATAGGGAAAGGAGATGTTTGGTGCAATAGGGGCTTATCTTCTGGTTTTGGTGGATAACAAAAAGGACTGATGGTAGCTGGGTGGTGGTGGCCGACACCTTTAACCCCAGCACTTGGGAGACAGAGGCAGGCGGATCTCTGTGAGTTCGAGGCCAGCCTATTCTACAGAGTGAGTTCCAGTAGGCCAGGGCTACACAGAGAGACCCTGACTCAAAACCAAAACAGAACAAACAAAAACAGAGCCAAATTAATAATGAAAAACAGAAAAAGATTTATTCAAGGGGGACAGTTGAGAAGAGGGACAAAGAGAGTCAGAATTTCCCCCAAGAATCCCAAGTCCATCTTTTACGTCTTAATATGGGGGATAGATTTTAAATAGAAGCCAAGAGGACCACACATTTAAGTAGCCCTGGTCAAATGTGGTTCCATCACTGACCTGCAGCTCAGTTCCAGTCTCTCCTGTGGGTGATCGGGCATGTTGTCGGACTGTGCAAATCCCCCTCCTCTTCTCTGGCTGGCACCAGGCTCTAGCCTTTTCCTTCTCTAGTCTGGGAGTCCTGGGGCAGGGGAAATTTCAGTTCCCTGGGGTCCTTTATTTCAAGATGTCAGCTAGCCAGAGAGAAAGGCTCCTCATTCCTTTAGGTATGCCGGTTTCAGTGTTTGGTAGGAATGCAGAAGTCTGGCCCTTGATGCTGACCCCCAGAGAAAAAAATGCAAAAGACTTCTATTATCTAGAGGATTGGACCTAGGGCCTACAAACTCTGCCAGACTTGGGATGGGTGGGAATTGTCTGTCTCTAAAACTCAATTCTCTTTGCTTTCAAAATGGTGGATTTTAAGGACTCCATTTTCTTCTTCCTGGACTTACGTATAAAGCTGCCTGAAAAACCTAAGACCTAAGGTCCCCTTCCTCAGAAGCAAGGAGCAGTTTGCCTACGGAACAGTTGAATGTTCATCCATTGGAGCCATTGTCTCGCAGTTTCCTATAAACTGGATGGAGATCATAGGCATGGAGGGGAGAGCATGATTTCTCCCCCAGCACTTTGCCCTAACTGTAAATCGGTATGTATGTATTGTGTGTGCACATGTTTATGCAGGGGTACATGTATGAATTTGGGAATCTTGTATCCTTATCTTGGGTATATGTGTTCTCTCTTCCATTTCTCTTATTTCTTCTCTCTTCCTTCCTCCCTCCCTCCCTCTCTCCCTCCTTCCCTCCCTCCCTCCCTTCCTCCCTCCCTTCTGTCCTTCCTTTGTCTTTCTCATGTTTTTTTAAAAATATTTATTTATTTATTATGTATACAATATTCTATCTGTGGTGCAGGCCAGAGGAGGGCACCAGACCTCATTACAGATGGTTGTGAGCCACCATGTGGTTGCTGGGAATTGAACTCAGGACGTTTGGAAGAGCAGGCAGTGCTCTTAACCTCTGAGCCATCTCTCCAGCCCCGTCTTTCTCATGTTTTGAGACAGGATCTCAGATAGCCCAGGTGGCCTTGAACTTGCTTTGGTTTTTGAAGGGACTCTGACCAGCTTGAGCATGGTGGGCATGGCTCTGGCAGACCTTGGCCTTCTCCCCAGTCCCTCTTCCTTGCTAAACCGTTAGATTACATTCCTAAAGCCAGCCACCAAGAACTATTTATTCCCTTATGTGTTAACTTCCTCCTCCAGCTACCAAAGTATTAAAGTCCAGTAATCAAAATCCCCCTTTGACTTATCTAATCAACATGCCCAAATAAAATTAAACACCTCATCCTAACACCGGGTTTCCCCTTGTACCTTTATAAACTGCCATTTTCCTATGTGCACGTCTGTGTCCTCTCTATTCAGAGGCAGTCCTTTGTCCCCTGGAACAAATACCCCTTCCCCCTTTCCCTTGCCCCTTTCTTCCCTCTTACCCCTCTTCCTCTGTCTCCTGCCTTTGTCCCTTGTCCTTGCCCTCTGTCCCTGTTGGGGCAAGTAAATTTCCTTTGGTCTTGGGGGGGGGGTCCTTTCAGTTTTGAGACAGGGTCTCATGTAGCTCAGGCTGGCCTTGAACTTGCTTTGCAGCTGAGGCTGATCTTGAACTCCTGATCATTTTATGCCTTCATGCCTAATCTCTCCAGGGTTAATATTAAGAAGTGCACCACCATGTCTAGCTCTATGTTAATTTCAAAGATGGGAGGAGAGAAATCACTGACCTAAATTATCATGGCCAAATTAATTAAAGCAAGCTGTTTTTTTTTAAATTTGTGTACATGGACTGCCTCCTCCTAAGGCAAGGTTCTACATGTCAGTATTATAGTCGGAGGCCTCACCCCAATCCCTGGCACCCATCTTTGGAATACTGGCCAGGAAGCAAGGAATATTCCTAACGGGCAGCACTGGATGTGAGGAAGAAAAGGTTTTTATAAAGCTCACAGGAGCGGGTTTCCAAATGGGGCATTTGATGGACACAGTGGGTGGGGCTAAATCAGTACAACAGAGGCGTAAT
This sequence comes from Microtus oregoni, assembly GCF_018167655.1. Classification (NCBI taxonomy): domain Eukaryota; kingdom Metazoa; phylum Chordata; class Mammalia; order Rodentia; family Cricetidae; genus Microtus; species Microtus oregoni. The sequence continues at coordinate 62,346,750 of NW_024543061.1, forward strand.
GAGTTAGGCATAACAACCTCCTGAAACAAAGACATGGTCGCCAGGTGGGTACAACAGCAGGTAGTAATAACAGGGTAGTTCTAGGGGTCTTCTAGCCTCTGGAAATGAAGGTGGAGTGCCAGATGGCTATTAACTTTTTGAAACAAGGGCACGGTTGCCGTTCTTGGAACAGGCAGAACAGAATCATTTGTATTAAGGTCACAGATAGCTTAATCCTTAAGAAACAGATTTAATCATAAAAACAAGAATGAGCCTAGTTTGTCTTTACTATAAGATGACCTTTAGGCCTAACATGGAGGCAGACTGGTTCTGCACTGTACTGTTCCTTTCTTAACAATCTTTCTGAATACTCATGCTTACTTGGATTATGTACTGAAGCATGATTCATAAAAACTCAGAGAGAGAAATTGGGGTTCATCCTGAAGATCTGAAAAGCAAAACAGTCAGCCATTGGTTCTTACCTTGACCTCAGCCTGAAATGGCAATCCTGCCTCCCAGAATCTCATAATGAGTTAGTGTGTTGAGAGCTGTTTCCTCATGTTTTATAATCCTCTCTAGGGCTGGGATTAAAGGCATGCACCACCTAATTTCTATGGCAACTAGGGTGGCTACTGGGATAAATCGTTGGGAACTGTTTTACTTCAGCTAGTCTTTATTTATCAAAATACAATTGAATTTCCCCTTTTTTGTCTAAAAAAATAAAAAAGCTATAACTAATACAAGAAAACTATATACAGTAAGTACAATGACTATATATAATATATACAGGCAATAAACACATCAACAATGTCTAGTCCATTTGCATTTGACAAATTTATAGAAAATATTTCATATCTGTCCTGTCTTGGTAAGATCAAAATCTTATACTTAATTTACTTTCTATCATAACTTGCTTTCTGTGTCTGGTAAGCTATAACTACAGCTATCTAATCTTAAACTCCCTCAGAGACCCAAGAGGGAAATCATACTAACTGTGAGTAAGCAGGAAGTGCAAGAAAGTGACTTCCAGAACATGTGAGTAATGACAGAAACAGCTGGCTGCCTGGACAGTCATCCAAAGGTCCTCTGCAATGTTAGAGCATCCATCTTCGGCACACAGGCCTAATGTTTTTGACAGACTTTTCTATGAAGCAGGATATTTTGTGTCCTGCTTGTCTAATTAGGATAGCATAATGTCAGCAGTCAAGGCAGGGGCATTTTCTTGCCCAGTGGCTTACTTTTGGAGTTTCTTTGATGCTCATTATCTTCTCTGAAGTAGATTGGTGCTACCAGGAGCAGACATGTTTCATTGTCATGAAAAAGAAGAACCTAGGTTATTAAAACACCTTAAATGTCATATTTTATAGATCTCTGAAGTGTTTGAAGATGACCTGTCTATCTAAAATATATCGTTGTTTGACCTTGAAAACATACCTAAGGTGACTATAACTTCAATTATATTAGGTGATTAACTACTAACCAATATTTATTTATTATCCTAAACAGTTGATAATAATAATTTTCAAGAGCTAAAAATTTACATTGCATTCTTAAATGAGCTCTATAGGTACAGTACCTTGAAAAAGATTAGAAATGTATGTACAATATGTTTTAAAAAATTAATCTCAGGGCTGGAGCGATGGCTTGAAGGTTAAGAGCACTGGTTGCTCTTCCAGAGGTTCTGAGTTCAATTCCCAGCAACCATATGGTGGCTCACAACCATCTGTAATGAGATCTGGTGTTCTCTTCTGGCCTACAGACATACCTGCAAGCAGCCCACTGTATATATAATAAATAAAAATCTAAAAAAAAATTAATCTCAAATTTGTATCAATATACAAAGTTTTTTTTTTGTTTTTTTGTTTTTTTTTGAGACAGGGTTTCTCTGTGGTTTTGGAGCCTGTCCTGGAACTAGCTCTTGTAGACCAGGCTGGTCTCGAACTCACAGAGATCCGCCTGCCTCTGCCTCCCGAGTGCTGGGATTAAAGGCGTGCGCCACCACCGCCTGGCCAAAGTTTTTATACAATATATAAAAGTTCAATCCAATGTAAAACATTTAAAACTAATAGGTACTTTTAAAAGTAGGTTCAATAATCTACCTTTCTATCTTATCCTATTTATATTGCCTTTTTCTTTTTTTTTCTTTTTCCTCTTCCTTCCTTCCTTCCTTCTTTCTTTCCTTCCTTTTCCCCCTTATTTCTTTCTCTCTTTTTGGTTTTTCAAGATAGAGTTTCTGTAGACCAGGCTGACCTTGAACTCTTAGAGATCCATCTGCTTCTGCCTCCAGAGTGCTAGGATTAAGGGTACACACCACCACCGCCTGGCCTTTTTTCCCCCCCCAAAACAAGAACCTTGAATCTAATTTTCTTTTTTAGCTTTTTTTCCTGACCATTATCCATAACAACTTGTAACCAACACATTAAACAAAAACAAACATCCATAATCCATTTTTGGGGGGAATGTGGGTATAGTTTTTTTTAGGCTACTTACTGCTGATTGGGGGCACTGATAATCTTATGGGGACCCAAAGAAAATTTAAGATTATGGCCGAGTCCTTCCTGGAGTATTCTGTGAGGCTGGATCATTTCAGTCAGCAGTCTTGAAGCTGTTCTGGATGTAGAACACAGAGGAAACTGTGACACCTGTTCTCTGAAGCGTTGGGTCATCTGGGTCATCTGTTCCCACTGGAGATTTTTCTGCTTAATAAACTCACCCGTGGAGTAGTGGAAAGCAGTTGGGTAGGAAGGGGGCAGGAAAAAAAAAACAAAAGCAAAACAAAACTGTAGAGCTTTAAGACAATTCTGAAGCCATTCCTGACAACTCTCAGTCTCTGCAGTAATGCTCCCCCTTCCCCCGGGAACCAAGGACCTAACAATTGCCCACACACGTACTGAAATGTTGGGAACGTTCCATCATCTCCCTGAGCCCTTGTGAATGTTCTCCAAATAGAACTCAGTTATTGAATAGGGGTGAGATAACCCTTAGGTATTGAATCAGTGACTGATGTTTTGACTCAGGCCCTGGGAAAGGGGCGAAGTGACCCTCAGATGTTCCCTCTTACCTCACCTGATCTGGCAACCACTCTCCAACCAATTACTGGTAATAGCCCTTCTGAATAAGCCAATCATAATAGTTAAAGAACAACCCCCAGACACCCCTTCCTTCTGTGGTTTTTCCCTTTAAAAGTAGCCTGTACCAGACATTCAGGGTCTTCTAGCCTCCCGACTGCTGGAAGACCCTGTCATGACAGAATTAATAAAATCCTCATGCTTTTACATCAGCTGTGATATGAGAGATGGTCTCTTGGGGCGACTCCTCCTCCTCGGTGATTGGACGCTAGGGTCCAACAAAAACAAAAACAAGCAAAAACAGCTCGGGAGTGGTGGTGGCTGCAGTGGCGGGGCACACCTTTAATCAGGAGGCAGAGGCAGGCAGATTTCTGAGTATGGAGCCAGCCTGGTCTACAGAGGGAGTTTCAGGAGAGCCAGGGTTACACAGGAAACCCTGTCTCGAGAAACACCACCCTCCCTCACCCAAAACCCCCAACTTAATCCAAAATTATTAATTAATCAAAATTATTAACCTTGCTGTCCTGTGACTTGTTCAACTCTTTTCTGTGGCACAGAAGTACCTGGCTTTACCTGTCCCTAAGAGAGGACCACCTTAGGCTACTCAGAGAGAGAGGCACTTGGTGCATCTTGCTGACCTCTAAGTCGGCTGGATTTTAAGCTCACAGCACCTTGAAAATGCACCCTTGTAATGTACTCGCATCTTCTTAGACTTTCCTGAGGTCGAGGGTGGCTTCACAGTTACAAGCCAGGCTCCCTGGTTCTCAGGCAGGGGGCAGGGAGAAGGTAAGGAGCAGGATGTGTCTTTGATGCATACCCACTTTTCCACGTGAGAGGTCCTAGCACTCGGAAGTTTGTTCTCTAGAGAGTCACAGATGTCTGTCTTTGGGAGGGAAGAACTGCTTCAGGTGCAGTGGCCTGAGCAGCAGCCGTGGGGTTCTATCATTGCTTTTTCATACATACCCTGGTCCTGGGCCAGACGAAACAGAACATGGCTTGTCTGGGGAGATACCATTTTACTAGCTGCTCCCTGTCTTAAAAACACAAGATACAGCTGAGATGAACTAGCCCTAGGATGGCACCCAAGGAGATAATATCTTTAATCAGCACATTTCTGGTTCCAAAACACATTTAGCTGGCTAGTTCTTTGCTTGATAAGGCTCTTATCTTCTCTCTATGGAAACTGAGACTTTCCAGTTGATTCCTCACCCCCTCCTTCTCCCGCAGGAACCAACTGCCTTTTGTAAAGTCTGCAATTGCATACACAAGAAATGTGGACACCACCCTCCAAAGACAATGTGCTTGTAGCTTCCCCGAATCTCTAAAGGGGTATTCTAGGGACACTGAAAAATTCAGGGTTTTTCTTAGTTCTTCTTTTCCTTTTTCCTTCTAGATATACATGATGGAGGAAGGTCATTGGTTAAATAAAAAGAAACTGCTTGGCCCTCATTGGTTAGAAGATAGGTGGGAGGAGTAAACAGAACAGAATGCTGGGAGGAAGAGGAAGTGAGCTCAGACTCCACAGCTCTCCTCTCGGGAGCAGACGCCTCAGAGAGACGCCATGCTCCCAGCTCCCAGGCAGACACATGCGATGAAGCTCCGACCCAGGATGGACATACACTAGAATCTTCCCGGTAAGCGCACCTAGGGGCGCTACACAGATGATTAGAAATGGGCTAAATTAATATGTGAGAATTAGCCTAGAAGAGGCTAGATAGAAATGGGCCAAGCAGTGATTAAATGAATACAGTTTGTGTGTTGTTATTTCGGGCATAAGCTAGCCAGGCAGCTGCGGTGCTGGGGACGCAGCCCCGCCGCCCATATTACTACATATACAACCGAACACAGGGGCCTCAATATAAAACTTAAAAAAAAACAAAGCAAAACAACAAAAATAGCCATGTTGGCCCAAACCCCCTGAGTTAATGTGATTGTATTATGTTCCTTTAGCTCTGTGTTACTCTGTGGTCTGTGTTCACAACAAGTGTTGGTTTCTCATGACTGTTTATGTGCCATTTTGGCTGTTGGTTTAGCTGTTAACCTGCACCTATGAGTTGGCATTCTTGTTTTGTATGTGAGGCTGCAATATGGAGGTTTTTTTCTTTCTTCTTTTCTTTCACCCTAATAACTTGATTCCCCGCCCTCCTGTGCCTCTAGAAAAACTGGCTAGTCGATGGGTGTGGTGGTGCGTGTCTTTAATCCCAGCATCAGCACGCAGATCTCTGAGTTAAAGGTCATCCTAGTCTACAGAGTGAGTTCCAGGACAGCTACAGAGCTGCATAGCCAGAGAAACCCTGTGTTAAAAACAGAAAGAAATAAATAAAGAGAGAGAGAGAGAGAGAGAGAGAGGACAGAAGGAAAGAAGGAAGGAAGGAAGGAGGGAGGGAGGGAAGGAGGGAGGCAAGGAAGGATGGAAGAAGGAGGGAAAACTGGCTTTTTAAAGTTGATCCAGTCCTAGCTAATTAATTATCCTAGCTAATTTCAAGGATTAATTATCAAACTGGCTTGGGACTAAGGATTTAGGAGGCAGAGGCAGGAGTATCAGAAGGCAAAAGTCATCCTCGGTTACCTAGTGACTTTTGAGGCCACCCTGGGCTGCATGGTCGCAAGTCAAAGAGCAGCAACCCCAGTCACAGAAGGAGACAGCCATAGCAACAGCAGAAAGCTATAGAGGAAAAACTAAGATGTTCCAGAAAGGCAGGGCAGCTCCTCATCGTGGAACCCAGTCTGCATTTCCCTCTGACTGAGTCACAAATGCAGCCAATACCACTAAGCCTGACTCGGAGATGAGGCATGGTTTCTGCAAAAACTCTCAGACATGGCTGCTCACCACAGACAAAGAACTGTGCTTTCTCGGGGCCTTGACTGTGGCTGCACCACCATTCCTTTCTTATGTTTTTGGTTGTGAGCCTAGCCTTTAATGGCTGGGCCATCTCTCCAGCCCACCATCCCTTTCTTGTCTCTAACAATGTCTCCCTTACAGAAATCTCATTTATAAAGGAAATTGAAGAACAGTGAAACAGCCAATGGTTAAGCTCGATTTTCACCTTGCTTAGTCTTTAAATGTTGTGAGCTACATCCTTTGAGGACAGTAACCTAAAAAGATGTTATGATTCTGCTATCATTCACCAGTCATTGCAGAGACAGCCGACAGGGACGCTTTTGTCTTGAGAAGCTTGTGCTCATCACGTCTCACAGGTATATTTTCTCTCTGTCTACTTCTCTCTCTCTTGTTCTCCCTCCCTCCCTCCCTCCCTTTCTCCCTCTTTCCCTCCCTCCCTCCCTCCCTCCCTCCCTCCCTCCCTCCCCCCCTTCCCTCCCTCCCTCCCTCCCTCCCCTCCTTCCTCTTTCCCTCCCTCCCCTCCTCCCTCCCTCCCTTCCTCCTTCTTTCCCTCCCTCCCTCCCTCCCTCCCTCCCTCCCTCCCCTCCTCCCTCCCTCCCTTCCTCCTTCTTTCCCTCCCTCCCTCCCTCCCTCCCTCTTTCCCTCCCTCCCTCCCTCCCTCCCTCTTTCCCTCCCTCCCCCCTTCCCTCCCTCCCTCCCTCCCTCCCCTCCTTCCTCTTTCCCTCCCTCCCCTCCTCCCTCCCTCCCTTCCTCCTTCTTTCCCTCCCTCCCTCCCTCCCCCCCTTCCCTCCCTCCCTCCCTCCCTCCCTCCCCTCCTTCCTCTTTCCCTCCCTCCCTCCCTCCCTCCCTCCCCTCCTTCCTCTTTCCCTCCCTCCCCTCCTCCCTCCCTCCCTTCCTCCTTCTTTCCCTCCCTCCCTCCCTCCCCCCCTTCCCTCCCTCCCTCCCTCCCTCCCTCCCCTCCTTCCTCTTTCCCTCCCTCCCCTCCTCCCTCCCTCCCTTCCTCCTTCTTTCCCTCCCTCCCTCCCTCCCTCCCTCCCTCCCTCCCTCTTCCCTCCCTCCATTCTTCTTTCTCTCTCTCCATGTTTAATTCTGGAAATATACACTGTCCCTATTAACTCCCGAATAAGCTAGCTATTGTATCACTTTTTCTTGTTTTAAAAGTACTCAAGGACCTGGCTTTATCTGAATGGAGGGTCCCAATGTCCCTATCTCCTTAGGCTACTGGCAACAGTGCTGGGTTTCATCTGCCAACTACTGTGGACGCTATCAGACGGTTAAACTAAGAAACAGTGCCACCAGCAAATGCTGGAAGGGTGCTGGTGACCAGATCGCATGCCCATGGCTATTGGGAAGGTAAAACAATGTTGTCAAGTGTGGAAAAGAATTCGACACTCCTAAGAAAATTTAAGCCTGTAGCTACCAACCACCTAGCAATTGTGCTCTAGGTGTCTATCCCAGAAAAAATAGATCCATGCAGAAAAATGACATATTTTTAAATATTCCTATTTGTAATCAATAAAAAATGAAAATAACTCAAGAGACGGCTAGACAAATACATTCATTCTATGGAATACTACTCAGTAATAAAAGAAAACAAACTAGTGTTATTACTCTACAATCATGAGTGACCATGGCATGGGAAACACAGAGCTGGGTTACCCCAGGTCCCATGTTCCATCATGAAAGCCATTTCCTAGTAGCAGGATAGAGTCATAAATCAAGGCAAATTTAAAATACAGTGGTGGGTACATCAGAGAGGTGGCAAAAGATGGGGGAATCTCTCCTATAGGTCTCGACGCTGTCTGACGACAATCTCAGCTTTTGGGTTGGTAGAAGCCAGTGGTCTCTTACGTTAATAAGTTCCAAAGGCTTTACCTGTCAATCACAGGACTTAAAGTCCTACACAGAGGTGGATGAGGAAATAGGTTTACTTAGGAGGCTAAAGCTAGCCCTGGACCTGCAGCATTTCAGCTTCTCTGTCTACTGTGGTCCCCATCCGTTAGTCAGTCTCTGCACTATCTCTCTCGTTCACAAACACTTTTGAAGCGACGAAATTATGGATATGGAAATCAGACAAGTGAACTAGGGAAGGGAGGTGGAGGAGCAAGGACATAGGAGCATTCTTCCATAGAGGAAACGCTCCACGCTGGCTTGTGTCAACACTCTGGGTGAAATTTGTTCTATAGTTTTGCAAGACGTTGTACTGGGAGCATAAAGATGTTTCCAGTTTATTTTTCTTTTAACTGAACACATGAATCTATAAAGGTCTCTAAATTATGATGAAAACCCTAAATAAATGAGATTATTCATCTTAACCAATATTTATATTGGCCAGAGTTTAGAAAATTTCCAAATTTGATGATAGTTTTACCAGGGCTAGGTAATAAATGATCTTTGGTTCTAGGAGATACACAGTGAATTATTCAGAGCTGAAGAATCTTGATTCTGTAATTCACCACTTAATAGTCCACAAAAAGGAAAAATCAATATGTAGATTTATAAGTGGTGTGCTTGGTATGCATATGTTCAAGGTTGATAAACAATTAGACAGTTGTACCAAAATTAAAGCTGAGTGAATGTCATGTTGGGGTCACTGGAATATTTCTGTTTTTCCTTACGTGTAAAATATATTTTTCAAAATAGGACATTTCATACTGTGTTAGAAGGGCCCCCAGTGAGGCATCGCCAGGGCACAGGGGACGTCTGGGCAGGTGACAGGCGCTTTCCTTTCCTCACAGTCTCTGTTACTGTGTCTTCTGAACCTTTAGCTGGGAAAGTGAAACCTAAGTTCCTGTGTGGCTGCTTCAAGCCAGCACCGCCCTCCTTCTCAGGGCAGGACTCTGTTGAGGGAGATTCAGTTCTCAGCCTTAAAAAAAAAAAAGCTTACTATTTATTCTTGACCATATGTAGAATGCAGAGAAGTTTAGAGTACAAAGACATGAGGATGAAAGAGGGAACTAGAAAAGAGCTGTGGAGATGTGGCGCACATTGTGTAGAAATGCGGTTGGTAAGGAATCACTAAAATTTTATTAGCCACGGCTTCCCTTAAAACAACAAGCTTTCTCACTGTGTGCAGATGGTCTGTCCTTCTTATATGCATCGCTGTTCTGGCCTCTGGTAGGACTTGCTTCTGAAGTAACTTTCCCCATCAAGGAGGGGACTGCCTCATCCTCCCAAGTAAACAATTTCTTCTGTGACCAAATTTTTGAGTGAGGTAGTTAGGTATGGCCTCTTGTTTCATAATTCAACTTTACCAAAAAGGCAAAAAGTAAAACATTCTGTCAGTGAGAATTCTGATAATGCTGAAATTACCCTACGTAGGCAGAAATGGACAGGCCACAGGAAAAGCTCCTGGGGTCTCATACTCACTTTTGAAACAAGTATTAGGTGGTTGGAACTGAAATTCTTTCCTGCCTCGTATTGAAAAAGCATCTACAAAGCACAATAATATTAGCAGTCTTCAGAAAAAGATATACTACCAATGGAAAGTCTATAGAAAGCTGGAGTACAAAGAACTTATTTTCTGTACCACATAAAGGTAAATTATCTTTCTCCCTTTCCTTTCTTATTTTTCTTTTCCTTTCTATTTTTTGAGGTAAAGTCAAACTCTGTAGACCAGGCTGGCCTTTAGCTTGAGGCAATTCTCTGACCTCTGCTTCCCAGGTGTTGGGGTTACAGATGTGTGCCACCATGCCCAACAAGAATATGCTTCCCACATGATGTTTCTTCCCCCTTAACCCCTTCCTTAGTGTGAAATTATTGCCACTCAGATTTTACTAGTTTTTGCAATAACATCCTTTCCAGCAGAAAGACCCAGCTCAGGGCCTGTGGTTTATCCTCATTCCTACAGTCCCTGCCAGTCTGGGTCTGTTCTTCACACCTTTGATTTTCTTTAGTGAAGACAGTTAGCTGATTTGCAGAACATCGGTCACTCTGGGTTACTCAGATGTTCCTTTGGGAGCAGTCAGGCCACAGTCTGTGACAAGAGAATCATAGAATGGAGCTGCGTTCCTTTTGTTCTTTACATCCTGTTACATTCTGTTATTTGGTGTGACTGCCATGGCAGAGACACCAGTGACGTCCCCTACCGCGGGAAGGACACTTCTTTCTGACCACTTAGCTGGTCTTCACATTAATTATATTATTTGCAGTTACAAAGTAACATTATGTGTAGACTCTTACCAGTAATTATTGGTGTGTGCTTTCAGGGAAACTACTTCGACATTATGTAAATATCCAAGCCACGGCTCTCTTTCACTTTACCCAGTTATTTACTTGTAATGTACAGACAATAGTTTTCTGTTAATTTTAGTGATTGCAACGTTATTACCATATCCATTTCCAAGTTTAGTTTGTTCCAGACTTGACCAATGGGGGGGTATATGTCCTTTAGACACACCCCTCCCATTCTTTGGACATTTATTTTGTGCAGAAAGGGGTTCTGCTTAGGTTTCTCTTGTGCTTTTCTTTGTCCCAATTCTGGAAACACCATTTTTTTTTCTTCCCGAACAGGGGTTCTCTGTTGCTTTGTTACATGTCCTGGAACTAGCTCATGTAGACCAGGTTGAACTTGAACTCACAGAGATCCGCCCCAGCCTCTGCATCCTGTGTGCTGGGATTAAAGGCATGCACCACCACCACCGCCCAGCTGGAAGAACCATTTTTTAAATGCAGTTCTGGTTTGTTTTGTTTGAGAAGAACAACTAGAAGCCAGATGGGTGCGTTGTTCCTCTGGGGTGTCTCCAATCCATCCCTCGCAGTGGGCCAAGCTAGGGAAGTATGCACACGTATACAGGCACACCTCTCTAACTGCTCATCAAAAAGCTGGGTGCGTGCAGACTCATAGTTGCAGGGCTTGGCTTCCGTTCTTCATCTTCAGCTCTACTCCTGGGCGTTTTCAAGCTTGTTGCCTATTCTAAACTGTTGTGAATTTGTTTGTGTAATTCTGCCTCTGGGTGTAACTAGCGTTTCCCCTCTACCAGCATCTTCTTACGTGGAACCATTCCTCACCCAGCCTGTGCTTTCTTATCACACAGAACCCCTCTCCAGTTCTCTAGGCTCCGATGCCCAGGCAAACTGGACCCGTTCCATGTATGGGTGGATTCCTCAACTAGAATATGTTCTGACATCGGTGGTGGGCAGCCTTCCTGTGTTTGTTGACACTCTCCACACCCTGCCCTGGGCCCCTGTGGAGTTCCACTGCTGGGCTGTCTACCTCGTTCAGTCTACTTCCTTGATCTAGCCCTGAACTGTGCTGGTAGGTAAGGAGAGAATAGGAATAGGCAAGGGAAGAGACCCAATAGGAATCCCAGTGAGTTCTTGGTCAACCATGTCTCCTGTCCATGATTGACCCTCGTCCATTCTGTATTGGCACAGATGCCAATCACTTGCTTCATTGAACAAGCAGGATTAAAAAAAAAATCACTTGGCTATAAGGAGCTGTTTGCTAATCACCACTGTGGTCAAATACAATTTGTTCCCTAGAACTCTTTGGGTAAAATATATTAATCAAATGATCAAATTTTACAACATCCTCTTTTCATTCCCCTCCAGTTTTTGATGTTCCTGTTTTTGGACACAACTGAACAGATAAAAGAAATTAGTCACATAACAGGTTGGTTAGCAGTTGTATTGGGACTTAATTAAAATATTTGTTCATGATGTGTGCAAATGCCACGTTGATTACCTCAACCACTGTCAACCATTGTCAAGAGACAATGTGCTGTCCCGAGCACCATGCCGCTTCCTCTTTCCAAGCATGGACATCCCGGCTTATTATCAACATCTGTGTACAGTTCCCCCCCCCCCTCTCTCTCTCTCACACACACACACACACACACACGTTATAGACAGGCATATATTTGTGTATCTTTAGGTTGTAGCTACAACCACAAAACAGAATACAGACTCTACCAGAACTCATAAAATCCCATTAGCTTTGGGTTAGGGGTATCTCTCTGTCACCTTTGCCCTGTGCTGGGGGAGGGGGTAGGAAGGGAAGACCCACTCTCAGAGCAAATATGTGTGGAAATCTCATTCTGATCTCGTGCCCATCTCGCCCAGCCCAGCAGCTAACAGATCACCCTCTGCCTTCGGTCCCACAGCCTGCATACACGAAATACATCCATAAAGAACTAGGAAAGCATTTCATGTATGTACATCCCGGATCCTTCAAACCAGGCTCGGTTTAGGCTGTGTTCGTACCTTCATGGTCACCTGGTGTGCTAATTACAATGGTCTGCTATTTTCCACAAAGGGGTGGGATTGGTCAGAGGCCTGTTAGTTTAAATTTAACATTTTATCCTATAAAATTGAGATTAAACGTAAAGACACAAAAGGCCACTGTGTAGATAAAATTATTTTCATAGTTTAACGGTGAGTCTGGCAAATAACAGAAACGCAATAAATGTTAGCGCTAACTGACTCCCCTCAGCCAGGGAGTCCTCTGCTGCCGGCTCCCAGAGCAGCTGTCACAGCAACGGTGAGCATTTCCAATCTTACAATTGCACATAAAATAGACCGTGTACCCGGGAGGCACCGGGCCAGGTCCGACGAGGATGCTGAGCTGCAGTGCAGGAGACCACGGGTTCCCTGGGCGCGTGCACAGGCGCTCCTCGCTCCCGCCCGCCCGCCCGCCCGCCTGCCTGCTTGCTCGCTGTCTTGAGTTTCGCTTTCCTTTGAATCTAGAGGAAAACGAAAGCTTGGCGGTGAGGGGGGCGTGGCTGGGCGTGCAGAGGGCTTGGCGGGGATGGCCAGGGCGGGATCCAGCGCGCTGTGCCTTAAGAAGCGCAGACGTTCCTGAGCCGCGAGGCTGACAAGTTGCTTCGTGGCTGTCCTGAGCGCGGTAGCTGCACTGTGTCCTCCTCCGGAGCTCGTCGCGGATCCCTCCTCGGTCTTCGCGTTGGAGGCTTGACGCGAGGTACTTGAGGCAAGTTTGTGGCTAACTTTGGAAGTTTCCTTCATCCACCAGAACTCATGTAACTCCAGATGATTAAGAATTTACTTGGGCTCCGCAAATAGTGTCAGTCTGCATTTTTGGCATGCATCTAGGGGAAAATCGGTTTGTTTCCCAGGCAGATATATTTATTTGGACCTTAGGCGTGCTTTATGTTTACTTTAAAAAAGAAATCACAAAAGTGGTGTGTTAAAAATCCAAACAACGCAGACAGATGTGTAGAGATGTTTCTCTTAATTATTAACTCAGTATCATTTTATGTGCACTTTATCAGGAAAATCATAAAATGAATATCTTTAACGTCGTTCTGTAACTTGCTTCTTGTTTTTCTCCTTTCCATGCTAGTGTTTTAACTGATGTGTCGTAGTAGAAGTTCGTATTTCACTAACTCATGGACATTTAGGTTATGTCCTATTTTTACTATCTTTTTTTTGTATGCCCTCGTGCAAATACACAAACACACTCGTGGGAAACTCCTAAAAGTGCAATCAGTGAACTCAGAAAGTGGAAAGATTTTTGTCAAATCTTCTAAACCTGTTCCCTGGGCCTGCTTTTCATCTTCTGTGAAGGAAGCCAAATATATACGTTTAAACATAAAAGTCCTCTGGAAGTCCGAGTTCAAGCTGTTTCAAAGTTATGACTTAATTTCATGCCTAACATGGAGGGAGTTTATACTTTGAAATCGGTTCAGAAGGTGAGGTAAATGTTTCAAAACATTTTAGAACATTCCTGAGAAGTGTCTTTTGAGAGCTTCGACACCCATTCCGTCCTATGTTCAGAAGAATAAGCTGAGCAGAACGTGGCCCAGAGGTGGGTTGTCTGGTCTCTCTCTGACTCACCGCGCACTAGCAGAGGGCCTTTGTTTTTAAAAGGGAGGCTTTTTGCTTGTTCGTTTTCTTTTTTCACTCAGGAAGCCCTTGCTCCGCAGTCTTGGCACTTTAAATCAACGTTAGGTTGATAAGGCTTACAATGGCGGGTATGATGTGCCTGGACTGTGGCCAGAGCTCCAGTGGGCACCGGACAGGTGCACCCGCATTTCAGGGCTGAGGATATGTCTAAGGGTTTGCTCAGGAGAACACAAATTCTCATCAGCCCACACGGGCCAGAGGAGCCTCAAGACGCTCTGTTAGTTGGGTTTTCTCTGGGGAGATCTCAGCTTGTCCACCACATTCCCATTGTTCCTAAAATGTAAGCAGATCCTCAAAAATGGCTCAAAGTCCGGAACAGAGGTTTGGGCCATTAGTAGTCCCTGGGGATTTTAGCCCTGGGCAGGCTGAGTGAGGGGAGAGGACCAAGGGTTTGGATGTGATGGTTCAGCTCACACCTGTAATCACAGCATTGGAGAGGCGAGATGGGATTTTATTGAGAATTTGAGGCCAGCCTAGGCTACATAGTGAGACTTTATCTAATATCTATCTATCTATCTATCTATCTATCTATCTATCTATCTTCTGTCTATCTATCTATCATCTGTCTATCTATCTATCTATCTATCTATCATCTATCTATCTATCTATCTATCTATCTATCATCTGTCTATCTATCTATGCAAAAAAGTTTGAGTCAGTGGACTACATTACTAGACCTTGTCTCAAAAGTTTTGAAGATGAGGCTACTTTGATATTGCCAATAATACTAATTTTGTTCCTTTCAGGGCATTTATAGCTGCCCCCCCCCCCCTGAGTGAATAGCCCTGGAGGGACTCCCCACCCAGAATTTCCACATCATGTCATTAACTCTCTAGCTCTTTCCCTCAAGACCCTCACTGACTCTATGACCACATCGGTGGGTTACCCATGGTGGTTATTCCCGCCGTTCCCCTCATTTGAAGGATACAGCTTCAGAAAGGGTGAGCGGAGCTAGGTTTCTTCTTTGGAACCGGTATGTTTTGAGTCAGGGGTTGAGCTTAGGAACGCAGCTTCTTCTGCTCCTGCAGATGGCTGTCACCCCTGCCTCAGCTGCATCCTCTCTGCCCACTTACCGCCTTCCTCAGTTCCCTTTGTTTCGATTTCCTTCCCTATGGTGCGTCTGTACCAGCCTGAACCCTTATCTCCCCCCCCCCCCCCCCGTGCCATATAGTCCTGGCAGTCCCAAAACTTACTTTAGATCAGGCTGGTCTCAAACTCTCAGAAACCCTCTTACCTCTGCCTCCTGAGTGCTGGGGTTACAGGCGTGCGCTGCAGTCACCATCAGGCTCAGCCTGAACTTTTAAAGACTCCCCACATCAGCCAAACAGCTTTGTAGTCTTGGCCTCCATGCGCTGGCTCTGCCTCTCAAGCTCAAGCTGCATATGTGCTTGGCACAGCGAGAGGGTTGCTTCCCTCAGGCCTAAGCTAGACTGCATCTGCTGCTGTCAGTCCAGGTTACGTGGACTGATCCATAGTGAAATAAACCTCGGGTGCTTGCTCTGCTACCAAAGCCGACTGTCCCGAGCCACAATTGACCCTTCTCAAGCTTCATGCCTTTGCCTTCCCTCAGAACAGTGGCCTAAACTTGATTTTTATTTTCTATTTAGAAATTTTTGTCACATACTTGTATTGATGAATGCATAGGATAATTTTTCATTGACATCAAGTTTGAATCTATAGTAGGAAGTTATATAATGTTTTCTGAAATTTTATTGGTGGTGGTGGTGGTGATGGTGTGTGTGTGTGTGTGTGTGTGTGTGTGTGTGTGTGTCTGTCTGTCTGTCTATGTGGATATGTGCATAAAGGCAAGACGTCACCCTTAGTGTAGCTCCTCAGAAGCCATTTACTTTGTCTTTTGAGACAGGGTTTCTTATTCTGGCGACTACAGATGTGCACATCTGGCTTTTTTATGTGAGTTCTGGGTACTCGAACTCAGGCCCTCACACTTGCTACAGACTGAGCCATCTCCTCAGGCCTGAGATTCACTGTTTTGAGTAGATGTTTTATTTTTAAGAGATTCGTTTATTTTAAAATTGCATACAAGGGTTTGCCTCCATGCATATATGTACACCACATACGTGCAGTTCCCACAAAGGCAGGATCAGGGCATCGCATCTCCTGGAACTGGAGTTCTGAGCTGCCATGTGGGTGTTGGGAACCAAACCCAGGTTCTCTGCAAGAGCAGCAGGTGCTCTTAAGGCTCAGTCATCTCTCCAGCTCTCTTGAGTAAATATTTTGTTTCTCAGTTCAGCCTGTTCTGACACATGCTGTGGTCTGTTCATGTCCACTGATGCACACGCGGTATCTAGGGTTTGTACGGCACCATGTTCATGTCCACTGATGCACACGCGGTACCTAGGGTTTGTACGGCACCAACAGTGCCGCTGTGACCATGTCACACGTGTCGTCAAGGACACTGACAATCTCTTTAGGGGGTGTAGATGTGCTTCAGTGTAGACCATTTGCCTAGCATGTTGAGAGCGCCTAGATTCATCTCCAGCACTGCAAACAAATCAGTTAGCTAAGAAAGAAAGGGAGGAAGGAAAAGGTCACCGGCAAAATAAAACAAACTCAAACCAAAAAAAAAAAAAAAAAACAGTAAAGAAAAGGGAAAAAGTAAAAAAGAATCCCTTGAAATTTTGATATTGAATTTGAGTTTAAAAGATGATAACAAGTTACTTCCCCAAGCGATTGGGCCATTTTATAGTCTGCCCCTTGTAGTATTAAGAATCCTGTTTGGGGGGTGGCAGTGAGATGGCTCCGTGACTGAAAGCCCTGTGGCCAGGCCTGATGTCCTGAGTCTGAGTCCTGGGACCTATTTGGAAGAAGACTGACTCCAGCAAGTTGTCCCTTGACTTCCCTTTGTGTGCCATGGCGTTCATACACACACACACACACACACACACACACACACACGAAGTAAGTAAATAATACAATAAGAAACTTTTAATCTTAAAAAAATCACGGTAAAGGTGTTTGCTGCACAAGCCTGGGGGCCTGGGTTCAATCCCCAGGCAGAACCGACTCAGCCAAGGTGTCTTCTGATTTCTGAATGTGTGCTGTGGCACACACACACACACACACACACACACACACACACACACACTCTATTAATATTTGAAAAGAAAAAGATCCAGCCTGGCGTTGATGACAAACACCTTTAATCCCAGTACTCTGGAGGTGGAGGCAGGCAGAGCTCTGAGTTTGAGGCCAGCCTGATCTGCAGAGTGAGTTCCAGGGTAGCCAGGGAGCACAGAGAAACTCTGTCTTCAAGTTAAAAAAAAAATTCTACTTACCCATACCTCCTCCAATGCTTGGCTCAATAAAAAATTTAAATATGTATTTTATTTTTAATTGACACACAGGAATTATACAAATTTCTCCTGGGTGTGGTGACATTGCTGCCAGCCATTTTGGAACACAGGTGGCCGAGGCAAGGGGATTGAGTTTGAGGCCAGTCTTGGCTCCAAGTAACGTCTTGTCTCAAAAAACAATCCAACTGGGGCTAGAGAAGTGACTCAGAGGTTAAGAGCACTGGCTGCTCTTTCAGAGAATCTGAGTTCAATTCCCAGCAAGCACATGGTGACTAACAACTGTCTCTAGTGGGATCTGATGCCCCCTTCTGGTATACAGGCGTACATGCAGATGGAGCACTCACACATAAAATAACGAATCTTAAACCAAAACCAAAACGACCAAACACCCCTCTCCCCCAGTTGCATATTTATGAGTGAAATGGCATTTCACTTCAACACATTTGTCATCGCGTGCGATGATCAGATTGTCAGAATTGCTGACTGCTCCCTGATGGAAAATCTACAAGGATGTCTTATTATGGTCTCGATTTGGGCTTCCATGACTGTTACCTTACCACTTAGTAAATTTCTAGACTGCATTTCCTTCCGTTTTGAGTTTGGATTTCCTTATGCAGATTTCCTTATGCAAATATTCTTACAGCCCTCTGCATAAACTTACCCACATCCCCTTTCTCCAGACACTGCATGTTTACACACCACCCAAATTACTTTTCTTGCATCAAGATTCAGATTCTTGTACTCTCCGAAGGGTCTCATTCTGTGGCCCAGGCTGGTCTCCAACTTGTAATTCCCTATCCTGAGCCTCCTGTGTGCTGGAATTACTGGTGTTTGACAACACGCCTGGCTTAACAGCCTTAGCACCCACCCCCTTCTGCCCTCTTATCTTTAACAAACTCTGTTACAAGGCCACTCGTTTAACCACTGAGTTCTGACTGGTTCTCTCCATTGGCCAGTCTATAAACTGATACAAGACATGTAGCCAGCCACATGTATTAAAAATGTCACCTTTTTGGTGCTGGAGAGATGGCTCAGTGGTTAAGAGGGCACACTGCTCTTGCAGAAGACCCAAGTTTTGTTGCCAACCAGACTGGGCAGCTCACAACAGCCAGTGCTCTAAGGGATCCGGCACCCTCTTCTGGTCTCCATGGGCAACTGTACGCATGAGCACAAATCCACATGCAGATGGGAACATAGACGCACAATTAAAGAAAACCTTACCTTTAGACTGGGGAGATAACTCATTAGGTAAAACGCTGGCTGGGTGAGGACAGGGGTTGGGCTCCGTGCACCTGCATAGGTGCCAGGAGGGCATGGCAGTCTCCTTGCAATTCTAAGTGCTCAGGAGGCGGGAACAGGGAATCCATGGAGTGAGCTGGCTAGCTAGACCAGACTGTATTGGTCACCCGAGAGACGCTGCCTCAAAGAATAAGATGGAAGGCAATTGAGGAAACCTCCCAACACCAGCCTCTGTCTCGAGAAGAATCTATTGAGAGGGCCCTAGCTGAATCCAGCTGGTTTAGTGCTTCATAGCCGACGGGCTCTCAGGCCTCTTGACTTATTTGCCCGTGGGGCAAGAGAAACACACAGAACTCTTGTGTTGCTTGTCTACTCTGACTAGAGAGAGAAGGAGACACAGAGGACACGGTGCCTCAGCTTAGGTCTGTGGGCAGGCTGAGGGCTGGAAGGAAGCTGCAGGCAGAAGTTGAAGCCCTTTCAAGGGAACTGGGGGAATCAAAGTGGCCACTGAGGATGGCCGGGTGTTTTCCACTTTCACGTCATCCCTAGCTGGAGATGCCAGCGCGCTCTTTCCAGCAGGCTGCTGTGGCTGGCAGGTGCCCAAGCTTGCTGGAGAGGGGCAGGTGAGACCTGGCTCAGCAGTTATGACTTCTGTTCTGAAACACATGCGGGACCTCCGGGGATCCCAGAGAATTTTAGGGGAGGGCTTACAGGTGGCTGAGGCCTGCGCTGTCAGGAGGAAGTAAGAACAAGGGTTGGCGGATCATAGTACATTTCCTCATCTCTACGATGATCTCGTGCTTATGATTCTCTGGTTTGGGTGAAAGGGACTCAGTTGTCCTCTGAGTTTGGGAAGGATTGTCTGCTGAAGGGGGGACCTGAGCTGAGGGTCACCAATTCCACAAGAGACCCATAGTCCTTACATCAGAATTTGAGTAACTTCGTGCGCAAAGTGCTTAAAACAGGTAACCATTAAGCCCTCCCGAGGACCCACGACAAACTTCCCAGAGGAAGGACCTTAGATGTCTGCAGGCATGTCCCAGGGGCTCAAGGAGAACGAGGGGTTTGCTTGTGAGCAGTCTTTGGCCAGTAGAACTGATACCTTTTTCAACTTTTAAGGATTGAGAGTCGGGGCAAGATCTTCAGTTTTTGGTCCAGACCATTTACTAAGACAAAGAGCCCAGGAGGAGGAAGAGACCAGCATTAAGACACGACAGTTCCTACTGAGGAAGGATAAAAGGTAAAAAAGGGTTGGGGATGCCCAGCTTGTTATTAATTCTCATTTTAGAACTAAACCAGTCTCCCCCTAGCAGTCAGAGGCAGTGGCCTGCTTTTGTCCCCATCTCAGTGTCATCTGTTGCTGTGTGTTCCCACAGAGGTTCCTTTGCGCCTGGCTTGTGTGGACTCTTCCTGGAAGTGACGTTGGGGAATCCTGAGCCTCAGTCAGGCAGTCCCAGCCTCGGGGTTTGGGCGTGGATCACTAATGGGCAAGGGGTCTGGGTTTCTGAGGGAAACCTGCCTGTCAGTGGTGGCCGACCCTCAGTGCTCCTCAGAACTGGAGGGCGAGGACATGAAGAGGAAGAAAGGGCTGTCTAGAGAACACTGCAGTGCCTGGAACCGCCCTCACGGTCAGTGGAGCCTCCACTCCTGCTTCCCAGCGTATGAAATGCTTCCTTCCCACTCTGTCGTGAAAGGGGCACACTCTACATTAGTTTCATGTTAATGGCTTCATCTGCTAAAGAAGGGCCTCTGCTGATTTGGCAGCCAAAACCATTGCCCCTGGAGTTTTCATTTCTTTGTCTTTTCCTGTCTCAGAAGCTCTTTGTCCAGGCCTCTGAGATTCGGGCTACTGTCTTGTTCTTCAGCCTCTCACCTTCTGGGGTCAGCTGAGCCTGTGGCTGGGGTGGGAAGGGAGGCTGGTTGCTGGTATGTCTAGAAATATTAGTTTTGGTTCTCCTACATTCTTCTTGAACATTGTTTGGCCTTTTGCCTCTTGAGGTAAGCTTAGGGCTGGCGGGTTTCCCCAGTGCCACCTCCGGTGCCCTCCATTTCTGTGGAGCGGACTGAGCCCAGTGTGAACGTGATGGACTCTGAGTCTCCCTGAGCCCCACTGCTGCCCATCCTAACTTTCCGGGGTAGAAATGCGGAGTGAGGGAAATGAGCAGCTCCCCAGATACCTTCCCAGGGTTGCTATGCTTTCTCCCCCTAACACCCACTCTGCTGCTCGCTGTCAATGTGCGATGGTGCTCTTGTCTAGTGAGGTACTACAGCTTGTTCTGTCGTTTGACTCTTCAGAGCCTGATGCTTGTTAGCTCATCTGTGTCTGTGAGAGTGTTTCTCTGGATACCATGTCCTCTGTAGACCCAGGAAAAGCGTTTGAGTTCTGGTGTGTGTTATGTCTTGCCTTCAGCCTTTTTTCTCCCCATCTTCGTCTTAAAGGCCTGGTTGGTTTACACAACATCGGACAGACCTGTTGCCTGAACTCCTTGGTGCAGGTGCTGATGATGAATGTGGACTTCAGGAAGATACTGAAGAGGTACAGCTCTGGTTCTGCCTGATAACGTGCATATTGTTGGTGTTTTAGAATCTCCATTTGTTCACAATGACTTTGACTTCCCCAAGTCTCCTTTCCAGAGCTGCCCGAGAAAAGACCTTTTCTTGCATATTTTGTCCAGTAGGTTAGCATCATTTACAAAGTTTAAAAAGAGACAACGCTCGCCCCCGCCTCCATGTGGTTTCAGGTGGTGTGCGTCATTAGTGCTTTTAAATACTATTATTATTATATTGTTTTGCCTATGGAGGTCAGAGGAGGGAGTTGGAGCCCACAGAACTGGAGTTTTGAGCCACCATGTAGATGCTGGGAATCGAACCAGGATCCTCTGGGAAAGTAGTCAGTGCTCTTAACTGCCGAGCCATCTCTCCCCCTCTCACTAGTGCTTTTTAAAAGACTTCTCAGACACGTTTGAAGTACAACCAAGGATGACGGCCACTGATCTGGAGCTGGGAGGGAGTGGACCAGCATCAGAGAAAATGGGTGAATGGATGCACACATTTAGTCAGTGATTTATTTGGCCCTGTGGTTTTGTTTTTTTTTTTTTGTTTTTTGTTTTTTTTTTTGCTTATCCACAAAGCAAGTGAGAATTGCCTGTAGCTAAATGAACCATTGTCAAAACCCTGTCACCTGCCACATTGTCCTTTCTGCCCAGGACCTAACTCAGTATTTGCCTTTGCAGTTTGAAGTACCTCAGGTTGGACATTTGCCTGCTCACTCTAGTGTGGGCCCAGAGTGTGGTGCAACTTCCTTCCTTAATGTTATGGTGGAACATGGTCGGGTGGGACTGTATTGATCTCCCTCCTAATACTAAATCACTTGAGTACATGCATGAATCTACCCAGTCCCATAATTCTGCCTTAATTCAGAGAATAGCAAGGACATGGAGAGTCTTTGCGGTTCTTTAAGTGATTTCAGTGTGCTCCTGGTCTGGAGAAGTGTGGGTATGAGCCGCCTGGCTGTTCTTACTTGACAGGATAACAGTGCCGCGGGGAACAGAAGAGCAGAAGAGAAGTGTCCCCTTCCAGTTGCTTTTGTTGCTGGAGAAGATGCAGGACAGCCGACAGAAAGCAGTGCTTCCCCTGGAGCTGGCTTACTGCCTCCAGAAGTACAACGTATCCTGTAAGAGCCCTAGCAGCTCCGGCTCCTGTCCACTGATACACTGTGTCGGCTGGGGAGGGGGCCCGAGGGAAAGAGTGAGGGCGAGGGCTGCTGGTCAGTGAAAGGACAGGGAGACTCCAGACCCCTTTTATTAGAGGTGTTGGTGTTGATCTGAAACACACATCTATTTATTTATTTATTTATTTATTTATTTTGGATTTTTCGAGACAGGGTTTCTCCGTAGCTTTTTGGTTCCTGTCCTGGAACTAGCTCTTATAGACCAGGCTGGCCTCGAACTCACAGAGCTCTGCCTGCCTCTGCCTCCCGAGTGCTGGGATTAAAGGCGTGTGCCACCACCGCCCGGCTTACATCTCTTTATTTTTATTTTTTTAAATATTTATTTATTTATTATGTATATTGTATTCTGTCTGTATGTCTGCAGGCCAGAAGAGGGCACCGGATCTCATTACAGATGGTTGTGAGCCACCATGTGGTTGCTGGGAACTGAACTCAGGACCTTTGGAAGAGCAGGCAATGCTCTTAATCGCTGAGCTATCTCTCCAGCCCACATCTCTTTATTTTTGAAAGGAAAAGTTTCACGTGTGAATGTTTTGTGACTATTATCCGCTTACTGCTTTGAAGTGGCTTTAAAGAAAGCTAGCATGACACCTGCCTATTTTCAGGATATAGTGCGATTTGATACATTTATGCATTGTGTATTGACCACATCAGGGTATTAGCATATCTTTCTCTTTAAACACTCATTTCTTTGTGTTGCCTATAGCCAAGTGTGCCTTTGCCAAAACACACTGTCAACCTCCCTGTTGTCCTTTTCCTGGTTAACTTTTAACTCTCAAGTCACCTGACCAGGGAGCCTCAGTTGAGGGACTGTCCAGATTAGACTGGGGTGTGGGTGTGTCTACGGGTGATTGCCTTGATTGTTAATGGATGCAGCAGGGCTCAGCTCACTGGGGCCCACATCACTTACTGGACAGGTGGTCCCAGGCTGTATGAGAAAGTCAGCTGAGCATGAGTCAGAGAGAAGCCAGCAGGCAGCATCCCTTCATGGTTTCTCTTTCAAGTTCTCGCTTGAGTTTCTGCCTCAGCTTCTGTGATGGACTGTGACCTAGAAGTGAAAACCAGAGAAAGCCTTTTCTCCGAATTTTATCACAGCCACAGACAATGCTACAATGTCTCTTCTTCTGAGGGCCTGACTCAGAAGGGTCGACCTTGGATTCTTCTCTTCTAATCCTTTATAAAATATATAATAAATGGAACGAACTACCAACAGTTGAATGCCAGAGCTTATTCCTCTCTTTTCATTTGGAATGTTTTGTAAATGTTGAATCCATTTGGTGTATCATATTGTTCAACTCATTGTTTGTTGGTTGTAAAAAGATTTAAATTTTTAGTATTAGGATGTTTATGTATGCTATGTGTGTGTGAGTGAGGGTACCACAGATGTGTGTAGAGGCCAGAGGAGAACTTTTGGAAGTTGATTCTTCCCACTGTGGGTTCTGGGTGTCACACGCAGGTTGCAGGTCTTGGACATCAAGTGTTTTTTTGTGATGAATCATCAGTCTCACCATCATCATTGATTTTTTTGGCCCAAATGATTTGTCCACTGTTGAAGGTGGGGGTAGTGAAGCACCCAGGTAGTTCTGGGATCTATCTCTGTGCTTAGACCTCGGAGCATTTGCCTTCTGTAATTGGGTGCTTCAGTTTTGGGAGTGCATATGTTTACAATTGTTACATCTTTTTGTTGAGTCAACTGTGTTCTCGTTCCATACGGACCTTCTCTGTCCCCTTTTGCAGTGTTTGGATTTTGGTTCACTTTACTGGCACGAATGTAGCTGCTGCCTTTGGTTTCTCTTTCCTTGTTACATCAGTTTCAGCCTTCGCTTTCATTCTGTGTGCCTTTACCGGTAAAGAGATTTTCTTGTAGCTATCACACCATTGATGTTATATCATCATTTGTTAGATACATCAATGGGGAACTGGACCGGTGAACATTAACTGTTACCACTGGGAAATGAGGCATGCTTTTGTAATGATGTGAAATTTCTGTATTTGTTCTGGATAATTCTTATTCTTTTTTCCTTCTTTCGTCCCTTTCTTCCTCCTCATCTTCTCTTCCCTCTTCCTCGTCCTAGTCCTTGTCCCCCTCCTCTTCCTCCTCCTGTTTTTCATACCCTCACTTCAAACACCTTACGTAGCTAAGTTGACCTTGAACTCCTGGTCCTCCAGCTCTGCCTCCTGCTTGCTAGGATTATAGGTGTGTGCCACCACACACAGTTTCCTTCCTTTTTTCTCGTTCACCCTTGTGAATAGGCATTTTTCTTCTCTTTCTCTCTTGTGCACAGAAGGTACTGTCCTACCTGTCATGTACTTTTATGATGTCAGGTGCCATCTTTCTCTTCTACTATGTAGGTTTTCATGGGGCCAACCTGGTGAAGAATTCCTTTTTCTTGGAAAACCTTTATTTTTCTTCATTTCTGAAAGATAGCTTTGCTGGGTTTAATATACTTGGTTGGCTTTGTGTTGTTGCTGCAGCAGGACTCTGTGTGTCTCATCCCACTTTCTTTGCCTTAAGGAGAGTCTTTTCTAACTAAATCTTTAGGAGGCTCTTTGAGCTTCCTGGACTTGGATGTTTATATTTGTTCCAAGTGATTTGGAAAGTTGTCATTGATGAATTCAGTAGGTTTTCTGTGCCTCTCCTCTCCAGTCCCCTCTTTCAGCGTTGACACTGTGAATGTTTGCATTGTGAATGCTTTCTTGCTTAATTGTGTGCTATATGTCCCCTAGACTTTGTTTTTAGTTTTTCTTAATTTCCTTAGTTTTCATTTTTCTGATTTGGTTATTTCAAAGACCTATTTTCTTACTTAGAATTTTCTTCTGCCTGCTCAACACTGTTGAAGCTATCTATTGTTTTGTTTTGTTTTAAAACTTAATGGTATCATTAGTGCCATGATTTTTCTTTATTATCTCTATATGTATGCTGAATTTCTCACTCATATAACGGTTTTCCTTTTTTAACTTAATTGATGTTTTTATTCTCTTGTGTCTCATTAAATTTCCTTGCAATCATTTGTTTGAATTCTTTGTCACACAAATTATTAGTTTTCTGTCCTTTAGGGCCCATCGCTAGCAAGTTATTGTGTACCTTTGAAGACACTAGGGAGTGTAGTTTTTCATGATTCTTAAAATCCAGATTTCAACATACTAAAAAGGTTTTTTATGATTATTTTGCTTGTATATATGTCTATATATGGGCCTGATATCCTTGGAGGCCAGAAGTAGTTGTTGGGTTCCCCTAGGACTAGAGCTACAGACATATATTATATGCCATGTGGGTTCTGGGAATTGAACCCAGGACCTTTGGAAGAACAGCCAATGTCTCAGTTTATATTTGAGTATCTGATGGGTCTCTTGTATCTACCTTAAAAAAGGATATTCTTAATTTGCTGTGAATCTTAGGGGAAAAATCTCAGATTTCCTTCACACCCTTCACACAGGAAGGAAATATTAAACGTGGGTTTGGCATACATGATTTTATTTTTTAAGGACTACCTATTTATTGTTTTTCATATACCAGTGCAGGCACACGAGTTCCACACCATGTTTGACATGGACCTCGTGGAGGGCAGAGGGCAGCTTTTGGGAATGCTCTCTGTGCACAGTGGGCTCCAGTGTGCAAATTCAGGTCCTTGGACTTGCTCAGAAGTGCTTCTGCTCTCTGAGCCATCTCGCCAGCCCTCTGGTTTTAGGTTGTGAGCATTTTAATTGCTTTTATGAAGAAATAGACTCCTAGAAGCTCTCCTTTTCACCATCTCTTTTATATTCTCACCTTTCTTCAGCTTTCCATAGTGTTTTGTGTCCCCTGGGGGCCTTTTATTCTTGTGTGCATTTTGATCAGCTGGAACCTGCCCTCCATTAGGATATGGTTTCTCGGGGACATCTGTTTTCTTTGGTGCATGCAGTGTCTCCCAAGTGTGACGTACATAGTGGCACAGACAAGCACTCTTTTTTTTTAAACCAATTATTTATTTATTTATTAAAGATTTCTGTCTCTTCCCCACCACTGCCTCTGGCTCTGGGATGGCCAGATGAGGTTTTAAACAAATGACTCGAGATGGCAACCGCCCTAGTTTCGTTTCTCTTGTAATAAAATACCTCGATGAAAAGCAACTTAGGGCAGAAAGTCTTTATTTTAGCTCACAAATCCAGGGTACAGTCTGTCATAGCTGGGGAGTTGGGGTGGCAGGCAGAAACTCGAAACAGTTGGGCATGTCACACCCACAGCCAAGTTCAGACGGAATGAGTGCACACGTGCTTCTGATACTTAGCTCACTCTCTCTGCTCTTTTACGATTCTGAGTCCAGACCCAGGGACTAGTGCAGCCTACAGTGAGCTGGGTCTTCCCATACCAATGAACCCTGCAGATGAGTCACAGGCCAATGTAACCTAGACAGTCCCTGACCGAGACTCTCTTCACAAGTGTTTTCTGATGGTGTCAAGTTGATGGTTAAAGCTGACCATCACAGGAGCTGGAGGGATGGCTCTGCAGTCAAGAGCGCTTGCTGCTCTTGCAGAGGACCCAGGTTCAGTGCCCATCACCCATGTGGTAGTTCAAATGTTTTTTTTTTTGAGGGTTTCAAAAACTGTGCTATGGAGCTTGCCCTGGAACTCGCTCTGTAGAACAGGCTAGCCTTGAACTCACAGAGATCTGCCTGCCTCTGCCTCCCAAGTGCTGGGATTAAAGGCATGCACCGCCACTGCCTGGCTATTTGTAATTCCAGTTCCAGGGGGTCAGATACCCTCTTATGACTTTCAAGGGTACCAGGCATACACATGTTACACACATATACATGCATGAAAAACACATATACATATAAAATCAAATAAAGAAATCTAAACAAAGCAAAACAAAATTGACCATCACAATACCTTAATCCAATTTTTTTTTACATCTGTTAGGTCTGTGACAGGACACCTTCTGCACCCAGTTCCCCAGGGAAATCAATGTTGAGTTGGGGTTCATTATATAGATTAATTAACATATTCAATTAACATATATTGTTCACATTCATCATGGTACATTTGATGTGCACAAGGCAACAGGAATGACAGCGATTTTTACCTCCAGGGACCTTACAGTTTAGAAGCAGGACCGGCCAAAAGTCAGAGAACATACCATAGGACGTCAAGTGTCTGCTGTGATATGTATTATGATTATCACGACAGTGCTGTGATGGGAGACGTAGCACGTCCACACAAAGTGCCGCAGCCTGAAATGTCTGCGTTGTGTCACAGATCTGCCCTTTTGTGAAATAGTCCGCAGTTGTTTCTCGTCTTTTCTGACTTCCCATTCCTTTGGACCAACACCACTAAAGTCAGTTTTGTCTGTTCACGATTTCAGACCTACTTATAACAGACAGACAGACAGCTCCTTGCAACATTCCTGCTCATCTTAGCCAGGATCATCTAACGTGAAGTTGATCTTTTCTCTATCCTCCTTTCCTTTGGCTCCTCTGGTCCGACTGGGCTCTGCTTTTGGGGAAGTGAATAAAATGACCACCAGGGGGCGGAGGAGTCCAGTCATAGGAGCTGCTCAGCAGAAAAGTGGGAGAAATAGATCTGCAGGGGTGGGACGGGGAGAGCAGACAGAAGCCTGTAGAGGTGGCTGATGAGAGAAAGTGATGGGACTGTGACTTCAGTTCTAAGAGAAACTCTTAAAAAACAAACTCCAAGATTGCTTTTCATTTCCTCTTTTAGAAAGTGAGGGAAGGCCAGGAAAGGATAAAGGAGGGAGTGTTTGTGTGTCCATGTGGCTGGGGTCCTGGTGGCTCTACAAGGGCATGAGACGTCTCCTTTCTAATTGTGTTTCCCTCTGACCAGTGTGTGTCCAGCATGACGCTGCTCATCTCTACCTTACACTCTGGAACCTGACTAAGGACCAGATCACTGACGTGGACTTGGTAAGGGCTGGGATCTGAGGGGTCAGAGATGTGAGATGTGGCTGTGAGACCCACTCTACTACTGTGTGCACCATGAGCGAGGAATGAGTCTTGCTTGGCGCAGCTCCCTGGTGTGGTTATCTGTTATGGGACATCCACGTGTGTCTGTTTAAGGAGCATCAAGGATTTATTAAGACATGAAAGGGGAAAAATATACTCACACATATGGGATATGGTAAATCTAGTTGCAGAGCCCTCAGAAAACTGGGAACTAATCACACGTTGCTTCACACTACTTGACTTGGTCTTCACCACCTAAGAGAGAGTGAGCCTCTCCCTCTTTCCTTTAAAGAGGTGATGAGAAACTCTGCCTCTTTTGGCCCAGATAGCCCAAGGTCATGGGCAGAGTAAATACCCACCACACTTCCACTTTTTGTCTAAATAAGAAGGTTCTAAACATAATACAAAATCATATATAATAAAAATGATTATCAAGTACAGTTTAGGAGAAAGAAAGAGTAATAGCATACACAAAAATGGAACTACGAGCAATAAGAATGTCAAGTAAGAAACACATACTAAATGTCCAGACCATAGGTAAATGGCAAATTACAGAGATTACTTCAATAACTGTCCTGTCCTGAAGAATCAAAATCTAGTGCCTGATATACTCTTAGTTAAGATACAAGAGGAATGTAACTGTAACCATTTAGTCTTCAATCCCATTGAAGACCTGAGAAGGAAAATATTACCTGAGTAAGCAGGAAGTGCAAGCAAGCAACTTTTGAAAAATACAAGAAATGATAGAGATAGCTGGCTGCCTGGACAATCACTCAGTGTTTGTCTGCAAAGTTAAAGCATCCACTTTTGGCTACAGGCTTAGAATATCTGACAGACCATTTTCAGAAGCAGGGAATTTTGAAATGCTGTCCTACCCTGTCTTGGAAAGGTTCAGCAGTCGTTTTTCCTTGTGTCCTGCTCATCTGGAATGGACAGCATGCTTACTGTCAGTAGCAGAGGCAAGGGCAGTTCTATGCCCAACAGGCCATTTTTGCCAAGAAGCAGACAAATTCCATATGGAGTGTCTTGGATGCCCAACATCCTCTTGGGAGTAGATTGGTGCTGCCAGGAGCATTTGTGTCTCATGTCAACAAAATTCTAAGTTATTAAAACATTTATCTAGGCCTATGAAGTGTTTGAAGATTACCTATCCATCTGCCATATATTTCTGTATATCTAGAAAACCTAACTAACATGACTATAAGTATGACAAGCATGGCTGACTATTAACCTATAATTCTTACTAACATAAACAGTTTAAGGACTAAGGCTTCACATATAAAAACAAACAGTCTGTAAATAGACCTACTACAGTTAATATTTATGTGCAGGGAAGCAAAATTTTGTGTCAGTCATTTCTAGAGCTTCTGTCTAAAATTCACTTGTCCTGACCTAGCGTGACCTAGGTCATCTGACCTCCTTGCTCTCTCTACTTGCAGGCCGAGAGCCTGCAGACTCTGTTCGCAATCTGGACGAAAGAGACCCTGATTTGTTTGGGCTGTGACACAGAGAACAGCAGAAGCAGCAGGCTGCTCACTCTCTCTCTTCCTCTGTTTGACGTGGACTCAAAGCCTCTGAAAACACTGGTGAGAAACTTCTCATCAGAGACTTTGTGCATCCCGAGGTAGCCAGTTTCCCCTTGCTTCAATCACTATCCTTGGATTTTTAAAAAAGATTTATTTATTTATTATGTATACAGTGTTTTGCCTGCATGTATGCCTGTATGCCAGAAGAGGGCTCCAGATCTCATTATAGATGGTTGTGAGCCACGATGTGGTTGCTGGGAATTGAACTCAGGACCTCTGGAAGAGCAGCCAGTGCTCTTAATTTCTGAGCCATCTCTCCAGCCCCCCTACCCTTGCATTTTAAAAAGTAATTTGTGGACTAGCAAGATGGCTTAGCATGTAAAGGTGCTTGTTGCCAATAAGTTATGACCTGACTTTGAGCCCTGCATTCTACACTGGAAGAAGAGGACTAGAAAACTTGTTTTTGTACTCCACATATGTGCCTTGGCAAAGTACATGCTCCCCTACCATGATAAATAAAAAGAAAACAAAAACAATACAATTTTTAAAAAGTGACTTGTGTTTCCTGTGTGTACCCTGGGCAAATCTCTCCTTTGACTTGGGGGAGGATGCTTCTTTCCCTCCTCCTGCGTTCTTCCTGTTCTCCCCCTGGCAAGTCCCCTCCAGTTTTGTTCCTCTCACCAGTGGGTGCTTTCTGAAATCCTGCCCCATGTATCACACGTGCCCACTTAGGGGGATGGGGATTAAAGGGTAGCGAAGCTTGGGCTTCCGCTGGCAGGGGCAGAGGGCTGTTTTTGAGACGAGGAACATGGATGTTGCCCTTTGCTTATTCTTGTTCTCCTGGGTGGGGCAGGAGGATGCCCTGCGCTGTTTCTCCCAGCCCAGAGAGTTAGCAGGCCCAGAGAAGTGCTTCTGTCAGAGCTGCGGGAAGAAGACAACTCAGAAGCAGGTACTCTTTAAGTCCACCCAACCTCTTCAGTCTGGGGTTGCCCGTGGGGTTTCCTGGTAGGTCTTTGCAGGCCCCTTAAGGGCATCTCATAATGGCCGACATAAGGAACCTGGGTTCAGCCAGTACTTGGGATCCCAGGGCTTCTTATCTGCATAATTTCAGACTTGGCTTCTTAGATCATAACACTGAGAGGGACAGGAAGAACCTTTTAGGGACAAGAGCAGTGGGTAGGGTTTTCCCGTAGGATTTGGCTAGAGCTCTATAGAGTAGACGCCACAGCTCCTGTGCCTGAGCAGAGGCCTTCTGTGGCGATGTGTGGTGAGTGACAGTCATGTGAGTCTTGGAGGTGCCCTGCACGCCCCTCGTGGGAAAGAGCACCTTGCCGGCCTTGACACAGCTCTGAATGTGCCCATCTACGGGGCCCAAGGACCCCATTGTCACGCTGATTTTGCTTTGTCAGGTTTTGAAGCTGACTCATCTACCCCAGACCTTGACCATCCACCTTATGAGATTCTCGACCAGGAACTCAAGGACAGAAAAGATCTGCCACTCAGTGTATTTCCCTCAGCACCTGGATTTCAGTCAGGTTCTGTCAACTGAGAAAGAACTTGGTGATACCAAGGAACAGGTGAGGCTTGCCTTCAGTCCTTCATTCATCTCAGCAGATTTGCTTGGTGTCCTTCTGAGGTAGCTGTCCAGCAGGCTCTGTGTCCTTCTGAGGTAGCCATCCAGCACGCTCTGTGTCCTGAGGTAACTGTCCAGCAGGCTCTGTGTCCTTCTGAGATCAAGCCTTTGTCGTGCTGAGAAGCAGTGGTGGGTCATCACCCCGTTGTCACCGCCAGCCCTTGTCTTGACTTGTAAAGATTTCTAAACACTGGGTGTTCTGGAAATGCCTCAGAGCAGTGAGGAGAGGGACCTGTAATTCGGTACTTCCTGTTTGAAATGGCGTGGGGAATACTCTCAGACACATAAGTAAACACAAAGTTTCAGGTTCTTAGAACCAACTAAACTTGAATTGAAAAGCCAGAGCCCGCTTTGAGGATAATATTAAAGTAGCCAGTTGTAGGGGGAAATTTAATTCCGTTGTCTCAAGTTAATAACTTCTTCCGAGATTCTGAGAGAGAAAAAAAAAAAAGACTGTCTTTTCCTTGGAGGTTTGAAGTAGGAAATGCTGCATTTGCAAGTTTTAGATCTGACATATGTGGTTCCAGTGTTGGAATGTTTGTTCTGGTTTGTTGGTCTGTTAGCCGATTCACGCCCAGAACCACGGGTTTGGAGTAAAAGGCCCGTCTTTACGCAGTGGGTGTCATGCCTGCTCTCTCTCATCCCATTAGCATGGAGGGCCCTCATCTGCCTCACTGTGGTGCTTTCGCTTGGTTGTCTGGTGCCTCCAATGGCTGTGCTCCAAGTGTGTGAGGTACTAGTGACTTGTGGAGAGAGGTGGGCTCTGGGCTCACTCTTCTCAGTTCCTGGAGGTGAGCTGTGGTGGCTCAGATGGCACGGAGCAGTGAGGGACTCTGGCTGCGGAGCTCAGGGACCTGGGCTCCAGGCTCCGTGCCTACTGAGCACAGCGCACACTTGGAACATGCGGAACGCGTTCTGACTAGCGTGGTGACCTGGCTCACAGGCAGCCAGTCTCTCTCCACCACTCTCCCTTTCCCACAGAGAATTAGCTCCTACTTCGCTTTCCTAAGGTTTTGAGGGAATGGCATGAGTTAGTGTTAGTTCTGAGGGATACTTCTGGCAATCTTGTACTTGATCTGTGATAGCGGCGCTGCTTTCCTGATATCTGTTGAACTGGTTCCTAAAGCGCCATGACCAGGGAGGGATACT
The DNA here is from genome assembly GCF_018167655.1 of Microtus oregoni. NCBI lineage: Eukaryota > Metazoa > Chordata > Mammalia > Rodentia > Cricetidae > Microtus > Microtus oregoni. Next base: position 62,379,032 of record NW_024543061.1, read on the forward strand.
TACGGAAGAAAGGGTTTACTTTGGGCTTACGGTTCCAGAGAGGAAGTCTGCGAAGGTAGGATGGAGGGTGGCGGCTGAACCGTTTCTGCCTTTGTCTCCCGCAGTCTGAAGAAGTACGCTATGAACTTTTTGCTGTGATCGCCCATGTGGGGCTGGCTGACTTCGGTCATTACTGTGCCTACATCCGGAATCCTGTGGATGGAAAATGGTTCTGCTTCAACGACTCCCATGTTTGTAGGGTGAGGAGCATCATCCAAATTGCTGCTTGCCCCAGATTAGCTACTTCTAATAGATCCGGAGCCTGGGGCTATCTAGATCCTCACCATGGAGCCTGTGTTCTGAATGGAGGCGCTGTTTATGAGTTCAAAGTTTCTTTTTTTTTTTTCCTTTAAAGCTGCTCCTGGTTTATAAGTGTAAACACACACTCAGCGCAGGGCCCAAGTTCTGGTCCTCTAGGCTCAGTGTCCTGTGCTTCAGACCGTGGGAACTCCTCTAAGGCCAGAGTTGTAACTCTTGGATAGGCATAACCACGTTTAAAGAGAGTAATGGAGTTGTCAAGGAGGGCAAATCACAGTACCATGTATGCTAGGAACACCGAATACTGAGTCGGGTGCTGACTTCTTCCTTATGCATTCCCAGGTGACCTGGGAGGACGTCCAGTGTACCTACGGCAATCACAGATACCGCTGGTAAGAGCAGGGCCGGCTTGGTGAACTCACTCTGAATTCCTGGCCGTGGGAAAACTCTCATGACTTCAGCTGCTACTTACATTCTGATAACTCCCCTGAGACTAACTAGTCAGCTTCATCTGTGACTGCCCAGCCCACTACACCATGCTTTTCTTGATAGTAAGATTTCAGTAACGCCAGTGGGTTTGTAATGGAGTTCAAATGCCGCGTCTGCCATTTCCTACCTAACTGCAAAGTCCCCCTGTGTTTCGTTACTCATGGCCTTTTCCCATGGCCTTAACGGATTGACCCAGGCAGATCCGTGGGCTTCCCCTCACATGCTATCATTGTATCTTAAGCACGCGTCCCTATGACAAAGACCATCTCTTAATTGCTTGCTTATATAACTTTCGTTCACATGTCACGTGTACTCTTTGAGGGGAAAAGGTCACTCTTTCCATCTCTTCATGTCCGCCAGTCGCTTGCATTTACTAAGAATCAACAAATAGCTCTTAAAACCAATCATGACTCGGGGCCGCTGCAGAGAAAAATAAAGTAGGGGGAAGACAGAGCCAAGGGTCTTTGTAAAGCTTTGCCAGCTTTTTTTTCCTGGTCTGGAGACAATGGCATACACAAAAGGTGATCCGAGAAGACTTTCAGCTCAGAGGCAGGCGGGACCACTTGAGAAATAAAGAAGTGATACAATTGTGTTGAAATCCTCCTTCAGACAATGGGGATGTTCTATTGGGAACCCACCAAGACCAGCTGGCCTGGGTCTGAAAAAGCCTGGGATAAAACCGGACTCGCTGAATATAGCGGACAATGAGGACTACTGAGAACTCAAGAACAATGGCAATGGGTTTTTGATCCTAGTGCACGTACTGGCTTTGTGGGAGCCTAGGCAGTTTGGATGCTCACCTTACTAGACCTGGATGGAGGTGGGGGGTCCTTGGACTTCCCACAGGGCAGGGAACCCTGATTGCTCTTTGGGCTTTGGAGGGAGGGGGACTTGATTGGGGGAGGGGAAGGGAAATGGAGGCGGTGGCAGGGAAGAGACAGAAATCTTTAATAAATAAAAAAAAAAAAAGAAATCCTCCTTCAGCCCACTTGCCAGCTTTCGTTTCTTTTAAGAAGCTCTACAGGATGCCAGATCTTTGTTTCCGATTGTTCCCGATGCCCTCTGATTTAGGCCAGGGACTGGTAGGCTGTCTGTAGAGAGCGAGGGAGGAAGTTCTCAGCTGTGGAGCACAGCTCCTGGTGCAGCTGCGTGGCGCCGCCCTTGTGGCGCTGAAGAGGCTGTGGACAATACATGGACAACCGATTGAAATCGGCTGTGTGGCTGAGCGTATCTGCAGAAACAGAGTTAGATTTAGTTTGTGGTCCCACAATTTTTCACCATATGATTTAGATGCCAACTAATAACCACTCACTCGGGTCATGGGTTAGATGGATGCTTGACCTAAGAGCTGGGAAGTTTACTGATGCATGTTGTGTCCTGGATTCGCTGCGGATGCTTCATTTTTCTGTGCTGATGTGTTCTTTGCTTTCTAGGCGGGAAACTGCTTATCTCTTGGTTTACACGAAGATTGGATCCTGATGGATATACTCACCGGCCGTGGTGGACTCTTATTTTCCTTTCCTGTACCCATGTTTGCTGCACCTTCAATGAGAATCATAATTTAAAAAACACAGTTAAACCTTATTTATAAGCAGAAGTTAATATTGCTGTGGCTTGGATGTGGCTCGTCTCCTGAAAGCTCACATGCAGGAGGCATGGTTCTTAGTGTGTCAATACTTAGGTAGTAGAACCTTTAAGAGACAAGGCCCCGTGGGAGGTCATTGGTCCATGGGATCTCTCTCTTCTGTGCACTAATGGTTCTTTCTCTGTTTCTCTACCATGCTATGATCCCATATGGTCCACAATATGATGCCAGTGTCATGTTGGCTGGATCCTCCAGCCATTAAAATTTTCAATCAAATAAAGGTTATCACACATGACTCAGCCTCAGGTATTTTGTGACAACAACAGAAAATGCATGAACATAATTGTTATATAATTGTATAATTGTAATGTAAATATCTAACAATGACCGCACATAGGTCTGGATCAGTTGGAATGGGTAATTTCACCAGGGGATCTGGCTAGATCATGGTCCTGATGTGGCCTTCAGTACAAGACATGACCACAGTTGGGAAACTGGGAATCCAGGCATTGTCGGAGAAGATTCAGTGGTAGTAGGAGGAATTGAAGTGACAAGGGACAGTAGAAGGAAGTGTTTTTAGTGTTGTAACAGCTAGTGTGGCAAGCACTGACTACATATCACCCTGACTGAAAAATATTACAATTATTGTTGTTATCATTATTAGTGTGTATGTGTGTCTGTCTGTCTGTGTCATGGCATGCATATGGAAATTAGTTCTCTCATCCCACCGAGGGACCCAGGGATTGAGCTCAGGTGGTAAGACAGGGAAGAGGGGAGCAGAGAAAAATATATAGCTTAATAAAAACAATACAAAATTTATATGTGAAGCCATTTTACCCTCTGAGCAATCTCAGTGACCCTTGACCTGACGTTTTTTGATCATTTATTTCTTTTTTATGTGTATGAGTGCTTTGTCTGCATTATGTATCTGTGCATCCATTCATGAAGTACCTGTGGAAGCCACAAGAGGGCGTCAGGTCCTTTGGAACCGGAATTAGAGATGGCTATGAGCCAGGTCCTCTGCAGGAGTAACCAGTGTTCCTAATTGCTGATCCATCTCTCCAGCTCCCTCAGCCCTGACTTTAGTTTATTGCACATTTACTTGTAAATGTATTATGATCATTTAGTCTCTATAAGGCTGTCATATTACTTTTGCGTAGTCATGACCAAAATATCTTCAAGAGCAACCTAAAGGGCTGGCAGCTTCCGAGCATACATGGTTGCTTAGCCCTGTGCACATCATGGCACTGTAAGTGTAGTGGGGTAGGCTCCTCACCCCATGGTGGGCAGGAAGGAGAGAGAATTTGAGAGCAAGAAAGAGAGGGAGGGCAGGAAGAGGAAAGAAAGGGACTGGGGGCCATTCATACCTTCAAGGTCCCCTTCCTTCCATTTCTTCCAGCGAGGCCCCACCTGAAGTTTCGCCCACTTTCCGAAGCAGTCCCAGCAGCTGGGAAGTTTGTGGTTTTAATGAAGCACAATTGAAGTACGTAGATACCGAGGGCTTGTGCTACAGGCACTGAAAATGAGATCTTTCTGTTGTGGGGCAGGAAGTGGGAGGGGCCCCGGGGGAAGAGTAACTGTGTTTGTAGGGAAAGCATCCACAGTTGTGCAGCTGAAGAAGGCAACACTCAGGGTTCCCATGTTGAGGAAGAAAGTGCCGAAGGGTGGAGACCGGGAGTGAAGCGGAAGGCCTCAAACCAGGCTGCGAGGTTTGGGTTTAATCAGACGGCTAGGGAACTACTGAAGGGTTATAAAAGGGAAGACACGCTTAGTTATGTTATGGTTAAACTCACCTTCAGGTGGAGGAGGTTAGAGAAAGAGCTGACGGAGCAGAGGGACTTTGACCGCCATCGGGGCCGTTTTGGATCAGGAATAGATGTGGGTGGTGTGAGGAATCCAGAGGCTGCAATAAGGGAGCAGGGCGGGAATCAACAGCCTCTCCTGCACAGGAAACACCTCCCGCACACACTCAGTGACTGGCTCAGCATTTCACAGTTCTGTTAGACCAAACTGAGAGGATGAACACGTATCAAAAGAGGATTTACTAGACTGACTTCCACAATCTGGCCTTAGAAGCAGGCCAGATTATACTTTATACTGAGAGGCTAGGGCTTAGCCACAGGTTGGAAGCCTCAGTAGCCCTCATCCGCTGCTGAAGGATCCTTCAAGAGCGCTTGCCATTAGTTCAAGAGGGCAGGGTGAAGAAGCCGAGTCCTGGTGGCAGTAAAGAGCTGTAGAGGCAGCAGCCAGAGCAGGTGCATTTGTAGGCAAGAGGCTAAGGCAAGCAGGCAAAGATCAAGAGTTTTTTCCAGGGGTCTTCTCTTATCTGGGCTGCTACTGGAAGGTGCTGTCCACAGAAAGGGAAGGGTCTTTCCTTCAATTAACCTGACAAGGAAAGTCCCTCATGGGCATGCCCAGGGGCAAACATAACGTAGATAATCCCGCAGGTGTGCCTGGGGCAGTGCTTCTCAACCTGTGTGTTGACACCCCCACAGGGGTTGCATATCAGGTATTTACAATATGACTCAAGACAGTAGCAAGATTACAGTTAGGAAGTAGCAACAGAAACAACCCTGTGGTTGGGGGCCACCACAGCATGAGGAACTGTATTAAAGGGTTGCAGGGTTTGGAAGGTTGAGAACTACCGGCCTAAAGGCTTGTCAAGTCAGCCTTTGAGGTTAATCACCATAGTGTTGGAAAGGGCTTCTACCAAGCAAGGGTCAATTCTATAAGGGGGTAGTCGCCACTCAGACTTCAGGCAGCCGTTTAATTTCAAGTCCTTGTAAAATGGAAAAAAAAGATTAAAAAATGATTCCAATATACAAAGGTATACAGTAAACATCCCCAAAGGGAAGAATGGGCATAATAAGAACAGATTGGGCCAAAATAAGACTGAAACTTGTTAGGAAAAACACCAAACTGTAAACGGAGTGAGACTGCACTTTTGTTTCCTGGACTCCCAGACACGAATAATCACACAAAACTATATTAATTACAAAACTTTTCAGCCAACAGCTCAGGCATATTCCTAGCTAGCTCTTACATCTTTTTTTTTATTGAGAAAAGGAAAAAAAAGTATCTGCCTCCTCCCAGCCTCCCATTTCCCTCCCCCTCCTCCCACCCTTCTCCCTCTCCCCCCCACTCCTCTCCCCCTCCCTCTCCAGTCCAAAGAGCAGTCAGGGTTCCCTGCCCTGTGGAAAGTCCAAGGTCCTCCCCGCTCCGTCCATGTCTAGGAAGGTGAACATCCAAACTGGCTAGGCTCCCACAAAGCCAGAACATGAAGTAGGGTCAAAACCCCGTGCCATTGTCCTTGGCTTCTCATCAGCCCTCATTGTTCGCCATGTTCAGAGAGTCCGGTTTTATCCCATGCTTTTTCAGTCACAGTCCAGCTGGCCTTGGTGAGCTCCCAATAAATCAGCCCCACTGCCTCAGTGGGTGGGTGCACCCCTCGTGGTCCTGACTTCCTTGCTCATCTTCTCCCTCCTTCTGCTCCTCATTGGGACCTTGGGAGCTCAGTCCAGTGCTCCAGTGTGGGTCTCTGTCTCTATCTCCATCCATCACCAGATGAAGGTTTATGGTGATATGCAAGATATTCGTCAGTATTGCTATAGGATAGGGTCATTTCAGGTTCCCTATCCTCAGCTGCCCAAGGGACTAACTGGGGATATCACCATAGGCTACTGGGAGCCCCTCTAGGGTCAAGTCTCTTGCCAACCCTAAGGTGGCTCCCTTAACTAAGAATTGTGCTTCTGTGCTTCCCATCCAACCTTCCTTTATCCCTATCTTCCTGTTTCCCCAAGTTCCCCCCATCCTCCCCTTCTCACTTTTCTCTCCCCATCTCCCCTTATCCCCATCCCACCCCACCCCGAAGATCCCAATTTTCTCCCCGGCAATTTTGTCTACTTCCCATAGCCAAGAGGATAACTATATGTTTTTCCTTGGGTTCACCTTCTTATTTAACTTCTTTAGGTTCACCAATTGTAGTCTCTGTGACCCTTATTTATGGCTAGAAACCAATTATGAGTGAGTACATCCCATGTTCATCGTTTTGGGTCTGGGATACCTCACTCAGGATAGTGTTTTCTATTTCCATCCATTTGCATGCAAAATTCGAGAAGTCATTGTTTTTTACCGCAGCGTAGTACTCTAATGTGTAGATATTCCATACTTTCTTCATCCATTCTTCCATTGAAGGGCATCTAGGTTGTTTCCAGGTTCTGGCTATTACAAATAATACTGCTATGAACATAGTTGAACAAATGCTTTTGTCATATCAGGGCCTCTCTTGGGTATATTCCCAAGAGTGGTATTGCTGGGTCCAGGGGTAGGTTGATCCCGAATTTCCTGAGAAATCGAAACACTGATTTTCACAGTGGTTGCACAAGATTGCATTCCCACCAGCAATGGATGAGGGTACCCCTTCCTCCACAGCCTCTCCAGAAAAGGCTATCCTTGGTGTTTTTGACTTTAGCCATTCTGACAGGTGTAAGATGATATCTCAAAGTTGTTTTGATTTGCATTTCCCTGATTGCTAAGGAGGTTGAGCATGACCTTAAGTGTCTTTTGGCCATTTGAACTTCTTCTGTTGAGAATTCTCTGTTCAGTTCAGGGCCCCATTTTTTAATTGGGTTAATTAGCATTTTAAAGTCTAGTTTCTTGAGTTCTCTATAAATTTTGGAGATCAGACCTTTGTCTGTTGCGGGGTTGGTGAAGATCTTCTCCCAGTCAGTAGGTTGCCTTTTTGTCTTAGTGACAGTGTCCTTTGCTTTACAGAAGCTTCTCAGTTTTAGTAGGTCCCATTTATTCAGTGTTGCCCTTAATGTCTGTGCTTCTGGGGTTATACCTAGGAAGCGATCTCCTGTGCCTATCTGTTGTAGGGTACTTCCCACTTTCTCTTCTATCAGGTTCAGTGTGTTTGGGCTGATATTGAGGTCTTTAATCCATTTGGACTTAAGTTTTGTGCATGGTGATAGATATGGGTCGATTTTCATTCTTCTACAGGTTGACATCAAGTTTTGCCAGCACCATTTGTTGAAGATGCTTTCTTTCTTCCATTGTATACTTTTAGCTCCTTTATCGAAAATGAGTTGATCATAGGTTTGTGGGTTAAAATTCGGGTCTTCTATACGATTCCATTGGTCGACTTCTCTGTTTTTATGCCAGTACCACACTGTTTTCATTACTGTAGCTCTGTAATAGAGTTTGAAGTCAGGGATGGTAATGCCTCCAGAAGATCCTTTATTGTATAGGATTGTTTTGGCTATCCTGGGTTTTTTGTTTTTCCATATAAAGTTGATTATTGTCCTCTCCATATCTGTGAAGAATTTTGATGGGATCTTGATGGGGATTGCATTGAATCTATAAATTGCCTTTGGTAGAATTGCCATTTTTACTATGTTGATCCTCCCAATCCAAGAGCAAGGGAGGTCCTTCCATTTTCTGGTATCCTCTTCAGTTTCTTTCTTCAATGCCTTAAAGTTCTTGTCAAATAGATCTTTCATTTCCTTGGTTAGATTTACCCCAAGATATTTTATGCTATTTGTGGCTATCGTGAAAGGTGAAGCTTCTCTGATTTCCCTCTCTGCTTCCATATCCTTTGTGTATAAGAGGGCGACTGATTTTTTGGAGTTGATCTTGTATCCTGCCACATTACTAAAGGTGTTTATCAGCTGTAAAAGTTCTTTGGTGGAGTTTTGGGGGTCGCTTATGTACACTATCATATCATCTGCAAATAACGAAAGTTTAACTTCTTCCTTTCCAATTCAAATCCCCTTGATCCCATTATGTTGTCTTATTGCTATTGCTAGAACTTCAAGCACTATATTGAAGAGGTATGGTGAGAGTGGACAGCCTTGTTGTGTTCCTGAGTTTAGCGGGATGGCTTTGAGTTTCTCTCCGTTTAATTTGATGTTAGCTGTCGGCTTGCTGTATATAGCTTTTATTATATTTAGGTATGACCCTTGTATCCCTAATCTCTCCAATACTTTTATCATAAAGGGATGTTAAATTTTGTCAAATGCTTTTTCAGCGTCTAATGAAGTGATCATATGTTTTTTTTCTTTCAGTTTATTTATATGATGGATTACATTGATAGATTTTCGTATGTTGAACCAGCCCTGCATCTCTGGAATGAAGCCTACTTGATTATAATGGATAACTTTTCGGATGTGTTCTTGGATTCAGTTTGCCAGTATTTTGTTGAGGATTTTTGCATCGATGTTCATGAGTGAGATTGGCCTGTAATTCTCTTTCCTGGTTGAGTCTTTGTGTGGTTTTGGTATCAGAGTAACTGTAGCTTATAAAAGGAATTTGGTAATGACTCTTCTGTTTCTATATTGTGGAATACATTAAGGAGTATAGGTATTAGCTCTTCTTGGAAGTTCTGGTAGAATTCTGCATTGAAACCATCTGGTCCTGGGCTTTTTTTGGTAGGGAGGTTTTTGATAACAGCTTCTAATTCTTTGCGACTAACAGGTCTGTTTAGATTGTTCACCTGGTCCTGGTTTAACTTTGGTATATGGTATTTATCTAAAAAAGTGTCCATTTCTTTTACATTTTCCAGTTTCGTGGCATACAGGCTTTTGTAGTAAGATCTAATGATTCTCTGAATTTCCTCTGTGTCTGTGGTTATGTCCCCCTTTTCATTTCTGATCTTATTAATTTGCGTATTCTCTCTCTGCCGTTTGATTAGTTTGGAAAGGGGTTTATCAATCTTGTTGATTTTCTCCAGGAACCAGCTTTTTGTTTCATTGATTCTTTGGATTGTTTTCTGTGTTTCTATTTTTTGATTTCAGCACTCAGTTTGATTATTTCCAGTCTTCTACTCCTAGGTGAGTCTGCTGCTTTTTTTTCTAGAGCTTTCAGGTGGGCTGTTAAGTCTCTAATATGTGCTTTCTCTGTTTTCTTTAAGTGGGCACTTAGTGCTATGAACTTTCCTCTTAGGACTGCTTTCATAGTGTCCCATAAGTTAGAGTATGTTGTTTCTTTATTTTCATTGAATTCAAGGAAGACTTTAATTTCTTTCTTTATTTCTTCCTTAATCCAGGTATGGTTCAGTAGTTGACTGTTCAGTTTCCATGAGTTTGTAGGCTTTCTGGGGGTAGCATTGTTGTTGAATTCTAACTTTAACCCGTGGTGATCTGATAAGACACAGGTGGTTACTAATATTTTTTTGTAACTGTGTAAGTTAGCTTTGTTACCGAGTATGTGGTCAATTTTCGAGAAGGTTCCATGAGCTGCAGAGAAGAAGGTATATTCTTTCCTCTTTGGGTGGAATATTCTATAGATGTCTGTTAAGTCCATTTGCTTCATTACCTCCATTAATTCTCTAATTTCTCTGTTAGGTTTCTGTCTGATTGACCTGTCCATTGGTGAGAGAGGAGTGCTGAAGTCTCCTACTATTAGTGTGTGCAGTTTGATGGCTGCCTTGAGTTTTAGTAATGTTTCTATTATGTACGTGGGTTCTTTTCTATTAGGGGCATAGATATTCAGGATTGAGACTTCATCCTGATGAATTGTTCCTGTTATGAGTATAAAATGCCCCTCTCCATCTCTTCTGATTGATTTAAGTTTGAAGTCTACTTTGTTAGAGATTAGTATGGCCACACCTGCTCGTTTCTTAGGTCCATTTGCTTGATAAGCCTTTTCCCAGCCCTTTACTCTGAGTAGGTGCCTGTCTTTGTGGTTGAGGTGTGTTTCTTGTAAACAGCAGAATGTTGGATCCGATTTTCCTTCTATTATTTTCTGTAAGGCTGGATTTGTGGCTACGTATTGTTTAAATTTGTTTTTATCCTGGAAAATTTTGTTTTCTCCATTTACAGTGAACGAAAGCTTGGCTGGGTATAGTAGTCCGGGCTTGCATCCATGGTCTCTTAGTTTTTGCAGTACATCTATCCAGGACCTTCTGGCTTTCATGGTTTCCATAGAGAAGTCAGGTGTAAGTCTGATAGGTTTACCTTTATAAGTAACTTGGCCTTTTTCCTTTGCGGCTCTTAATATTCTTTCTTTATTCTGTATGCTTTGTGTTTTGATTATTATATGTCGAGGGGATTTTTTTTTTGATCCAGCCTATTCGGTGTTCTGTATGCTTCTTGAACCTTCATAGGTACATCTTTCTTTAGGTTGGGAAAGTTTTCTTCTATAATTTTATTAAGTATATTTTCTGGACCATTGAGCTGCACTTCTTCTCCTTCTTCTACTCCAATTATTCTTAGATTTGGTCTTTTTATTGTGTCCCATATTTCCTGAATGTTTTGTGATGAGAGTTTGTTGGACTTGCTGTTTTCTTTGATCAGTGCGTTTATTTTCTCTATGGTATCTTCAGAATCTGAGATTCTTTCTTCTATCTCTTGTATTCTGCTGGTTATGCTTGTTTCTGTAGTCTCTATTCGTTTACCTAGGTTTTCCATGTCCAGCCGGCCCTCTGTTTGTGTTTTCTTCTTTGCCTCCATTTCTGTTTTCAAGTCTTGAACTGTTTCCATTATCTGCTTGATTGTTTTTCCTTGGTTTCCTAGGGTATCATTCACTGATTTACTCAATTTACTCAAACTTTCTGTTATACTTCTCATCCATTTCTATAAGAGCGTTTTTTACATGCTGTTTAAGGGCCTCTATCACTTTCATAAAGTCAGTTTTTTTCTACTTCTTCTTGATTAAGGTGTTCATGTCCTCCTGTTGTGAGGTCGCTGGGTTCTGGTGGTTTCATGTTGTTTTTCAGATTGTTGGGTGAATTCTTGCATTGGCGCCTGCCCATCTCTTCCTCCGAATGCTCCCTTATGGATCTTCTTTTACAGGATCAGGTCTTCTTGCCCACTGATGTACCTTCCCAGTGATGTCACTCCTCAGTGATGGCTCTCCTGGTGTCCAGATCCGATCTCCGTGCTGCTTGGGTAGCTCGCAAACAAAGGGCCTACCTTGCTTGCTGCAGGCAGGCTATGGAGACAAAGGAACTACCGCCCTCCCATTTGCCCTCCCGATTCGGGTTCGGTCCCAGCGCCGCCAAAGAGGGGAGGGAGGGAGGGAGGCGGGGGGGTCTCTGGATGTAAGCTGGGTGGGATAGGAAGAGAGAGGAGGTATCGGGCAGTATAGCCCCTGCAGGATGACCAGGAAGTGTATCTAGCTCTTACATCTTAAACTCACCCATTTCTATTATTTTATAATTTACCATGAGACTTGTAGTTTGTTACCTCACATCTTGCTTCTTGGGAGACTACATGGCATCTGCCTGACTCTGCCTTCTTTCTCTCTGCATTCAGCTTAGTTTTCCTACCTAGCTATATTCTGTCTTGCCATAAGCCAAAGCAGATTCTTTATTAGCTAATGGTAATAAAACATATTCACAGCATACAGAGGGGAATTCCGCATCACTAAACCCTCATGCCAAGTATCTGAGCCATGTGGTGTTCTGATGTAAACTCCTATGGATTTGGGTAACCCAACTCCTACAGCCCAACCAATTGAAGTTCACAGGGCCTCTCTAATAAGTCGTCCCATTTATTGTCTGTTGGTTCTCTTGGCAAATGTCCCAAGTTCCTGGTATCTCTACTGTTTTAGGATTTCAATTGCTGTGAAGAGACACCATGACCACAGCAACTTTTATACAGGAAAGCATTTAATTTGGGCGGGGTTTTACAACTTCAGGGTTTAGTCCATTATCTTCATAATGGGATATGGTGGCATGCAGGCAGACATAGTGCTGGAGAAGAAGTTGATACCACAGGCAACAATGAGACACTGGCATAGTTTGAGCATAGAAGACCTCAAAGCCCACCCTCACAGTGACATACTTCCTCCAATTAGGTCACATCTCCTAATAGTAGATGGACTTTTCTTTCCTACCTGCCAGTTCCCAAATAACCAACACAGAGACTTAATACTAATTATAAATGCTTGGTCAATAGCTCAGGCTTGTTACTAGCTAACTCTTATGTTTAAATTAACCCATATTTCTTTCTTTCTTTCTTTCTTTTTTTTTTTTTTTTTTTGGTTTTTCGAGACAGGGTTTCTCTGTGGTTTTGGAGCCTGTCCTGGAACTAGCTCTCGAAATCACAGAGATCCACCTGCCTCTGCCTCCCAAGTGCTGGGATTAAAGGCGTGCGCCACCACTGCCCGGCTAACCCATATTTCTTATCTATGCTTTGCCACACGGCTTGGTACCTTTTCTCATCACAACATGTTCATCTTGCTTCTCTCTGCATCTACTCATGACTCCTGACTCTCTTCTACTTCCCAGCATCCTCAGTTTGACTCTTCCTCTTAACCTTATCCTGTCCAACTATTGGTCAGTCAGTCTCTTCATTAAATCAATCATAGTAATATATATCCACGTGGTGTAAAGGAACATTCTACAACTCCTTAAGACCTTACAGGGGTCAACCACATCCAAACTACCACATCTACTATTCTGAAGTCTCTATGACAGCTAAGCTTCACCTTCAAGGGTCATGCTCACCCTATCCAGAGTCACCTTGCTACACATTTCCTGGCCTAACAGAACTTTCTTTGAAAGTGCAAACCTTTAGGGCCCCATTACTTTGCATTGTGTGCGAAACCAGTGCCTACTGGGCTTGGAGAGATGACTCAGAGTTTAAGAGCATGTACCGCTGTTTCAGAGGGCCCGAATTCAGCTCCCAGCACCTAAGCTGGGTGGCTCATAACCACATGTAACTCCTCCCCCAAGAGGTCTGGTATCCTCGTCTGGTCTCCTGGACAAAGGTAATTAGCCTAAGAATTCACATTTCCTGAACATTCTCCTCCTACTTTCTACTGATTAGTCAAACACATCTGATTGTGAAGTTGAGCTCCCACAAGAAGAACGAGATGTAGATACTGCCTACATAAAAGATAAAAGATAGGCATTGTCTTGACCAAGTCCATTTGTTAACCCATTTTGGGTTTTGGTACACTTTTCCCCACCCCAGAAATAACTACCCTTTTGAGCTAATTCTGCTTTGTTTGTGGATATTTTCACTTTGTGTGAAAACTGAGATTACTCTTTGTTTCTAACAGCTGTAAGATGAAATAAACTCATTTGTCCCCATGTTGATTTTCGTCACAGCAACAGTAAGTAATACGGAAGTTGTTGCCAGCGAGTGAGTGGGCCGTTGCTGTGAAGATCCCGACCATCCTGGTCTTTGGAGAAATGAGAACATTCTGGAGCTTTGGACTAGAAACACAGTTGAACTTTGTAGGTGGGGCTTACAGGTCATGTTTTTTTGAGGATGTGGAGGTTTTATGTGAACTGCTCAGAACTCTCTGATTCCAAGGCAGGGGGCAGGGAAGGGATGGGGAACAGGATGTGTGGCCACTGATATCCTTTGATGTAAGTCTCTTTTCCTCAGATGAGAAATTCTGGTACTTGGAAGTCTGTTAGCTAGAGACTCACAGACTGTGTGTCAAGAGGCTGCCTGTCAGGGCTGCTGTGGGTATTATGGCCTGAGCAGCAGCTGGCCCTCAACATCACACTCTTACAAACATGAGCCTGCTAAGACGTTTGGCCTGTCTAGCCTGTCTTCCTTCTCTCAAACTCCAGCAAAATGTCTCTTGGGTTTCCTTCCAAGCACAGCTGCAAATTTTTACAATCTACTAAGACTAAAGATCCACAACAAAGAACTTGGATTTCTCGCCAATGTATTTAGGTGTTAAATCATCTAATTCTTATAACATTATTTACAAAAATATAGTGTTTCTTAGCAGTTATCCTGATGACAAAATTAGCCCATTTTAACACTGATAAACTATGTATCTTTCAAATAGAAGGCCCAGAAAGCATGTGGAAATATCTCTTCATAAGTTTGCCTAGCAAAAATCAATTTAGAGGCCAGGCATAGTGGTTCACACCTTTAATCCAGTACTCAGGAGGCAGGAGGATTGCAATAAGTTTCAAGGATAGCTTTGTCTACAAAAACCAAATCAAAACAACAAAGACAAAACCAGTTTAGAGATTTTTCTAACATTTAATGCAAGTATATTTTAATAATTCAATCAGCCTTTAAATTTGTTTATTTTTTGTATTAATGTTTTTGCTTCATGTATATCTGTGCACCATATGTGTGTTCAGAAGGGGACATCAAATGCCCTGGAACTGGAGTTACAGATGCTGTCGTGCAGATGTGGGTGCTGGGAATCCACCAGAGTGAGTGCTCTTAACTAAGACAGCTCTTTAGCCTGTAATCAGTCCTTAAATGTAAGGCATTTGTTTATCTCCTTTGGATAAGACTTATAGAAATCGGTCTTTAGTAAAGTTACTACAGGCAGAGCAAGCTGGAGTGATGGCCTCCGACCTCTGTGGGCCCCTGCACTCACATGCAGTATATGCCAGCAGATATACACACACCTATACATAATAAAAATGATAAAAATAAATCTCTAAAAAGTTATTATTTGTAGAGATTGTATATCCCATAACTTTCATTGAAAAGGGGAACTTTAATGTAAAGATCTTGTATACACATACCTGTTGCTTTATATATTAATTAGAGCTGTGTATTTATCACTCATATATTAAAAGAATGAGTTGATAAGTAATAATCCAAATAACAGATTTTTAATTAAGTTTAGAGGTAGTTTTTTTTGTCAACATAAAGCATTTGGTTATTGTTTGATTTGAATTTTATCCAGCTTCTGTAATTTCTCTAATAAGATTTTCTCACCCCATCTCAGTTTCTTTTTTTTCTTTTTTTTAAACAATTTTTTCAATATTTATTTATTTATTTATTTATTATGTGTACAATATCCTGTCTGTGTGTATGTCTGCAGGCCAGAAGAGGGCACCAGACCTCATTACAGATGGTTGTGAGCCACCATGTGGTTGCCAGGAATTGAACTCAGGACCTTTGGAAGAGCAGCCAGTGCTCTTAACCACTGAGCCATCTCTCCAGCCCCCCATCTCAGTTTCTTGAATCAACACTAAAAGGCATCAGCTTCAAGCATTCCCCTAGCAAGGAATCTCATAATTAACTCTTCCCTTAGTTAACGTCTTACACAGGCCAGCCTGAAGTCCAACTTTCCTTCTAGTTTCAAATCTCCTCTTGCCTTCTAGCTGTCTTCTCTTTCAAGGGGAACCTCCATCCAGATGCCATGGGTTCTTAGTCAGAAACATTTCAGGGCTTGTTACAACACTCAAGGGTGTGACTCCCCCAGGAGGTGCTAAGGTAGCATTTTTCATGGATGCAGAAATCATGGCACCAATCTCAAAACCCTTGCTTCCGTGTATCAAATGGTTCTACAGAACCTAATGGTCCAAGAGCCGCAAATCCTCTCCTGTCACATTGCAAACACCCTATGCAGCTCAAGGGAACTACAGATTTGTTCAATAGAGCTTCCAAATTGAGAGAGCCGGACATACCGATGGCATGGTAGCTCAAATAGTTTGACAAGAGAATTTCCAGAGACAAAGCCAGACACCAAATGGCAGTTGCCAATGGTGGTTCAGACGAATCGCAAGTTGCTCAAGAATCTATTTGAATGTGCAGTACCACCGCTGGAAAAAAAAACAAATCCAACAACAACAACAAAAAAAAGCAAGCAAGCAAACAAACAAACAAGAAAAAACAGGAACGCAAAACCTTGGGTGCTTGGGCCATGGAGGGATTTTTTCCAAGAATCCGACTTCCTGGGTAATCTGAAGCAAAGTTCCAGATACTACAGACACTCACCTTTCTGCTCATCAATGTTAGAAGTAAGTTGGGCCCACAAAGAAGCCACCACTCCAACTGAAGTGATGGTTTTCTTGAGGGGTGGTCCCTTAGCTAGGTGATTGACTTGCCCAACTGAATGTTCGTCTCTGTGTGGCTCAGAGATCTCATTCTCTTGACTAGGAGATAAGCTTTTCCTTAAAGGGCCTTCAGAGCTGCTATAACAACACTGACTTCAATAGCATTTTAAAGCTGCTTAAGATGTCCAAGTGTCTACCAACATTGACGCTGCTTCTTAGCAGGTTCAAGTACTGGCTGCTAACAGAGTTAGCAATGGAGTCTTACCTTTGGGACTCAGGGTGGAAGGAGAGAACTGACTCCCATAGGTTGTTCACTGGTGTCTACATGTATGCACAGCCCCTGCCTCTACTAAACAACCAACCAACCAACCAACCAACCAACCAACCAACCAACCAACCAAATGCAATAGAAAATCTAAAAATAAAATGCTCAGGTTCCTCAGTGGTCCATAGATGGTGGCAAGGGGATGGCTGAGTGGACAGAGGTCTGGTTGTTCTGCTCTCCCAAGTAAACTAGAGTAAGTCTGCTTTTCTTCAGGTGAAGTTTTATGTAATATTTTTATATTTTAACAGTGTTAAAAATATTTTATGTGTACAAGTGTCATGCCGACATGTCTGTCTGTGCACCATGTGTGTACCTGGTGTCCACAGAGGCCAGAAGAAGGTACCAGATCCCCTGGAACTGGAGTTACAGAAAGTCGTGAGCAGCCATGTAGATGCTGGAAATTGAGCCCAGGTTCTCTGGAAGTGCATCCAGTGATCTTAACTGCTGAGCCATCTCTCTAACCCCAAATATTTAATATTTTTAGAATAAAGGCTATTTCTACAAATAATGAAGGGAAAATTGACTGGTTGTGGTGGCACATCTTTAATCCTAGCACTTGGGAGGCAGAGGCAGGCGGATCTCTATAAGTTTGTGGCCAACTTGTTTTACAAAGAGAACCTAGGACAGCCAAGTTTACACACAGAGAAACCTTGTCTTGGAAAAAAAGAAGGGGAAACAAATTTAGAAAACCTTAACCCAGAAAAAAAGAAGGATGTGTGTGTGTGTGCGCGCATGTGTGTGTGTATGTGTGTGTGTGTGCATGTGTATGTGTGTGTACATGTGTGTGTGTATGTGTGCATGTGTGTGTATGTGTGCATGTGCACACGTGCGTGCATGCGTGCACCAAGATGGCAGATTAAAAGCAGCCTTTGTGTGATATCAGGATTGAGAAAAACAAGGGAAACAAAGGCTTTTCTATATACCGAAGAGAGAAAGAAACTTCAAAAGACATCATAGAGCAACTGAAGAGTTCAGAGAAATAGAAAAGATAATGAGTTGAAACTTGGAACCAGTCTACCTTGCTCCCTGGTGAGGACGGGGAAGCCTACGCTCTTCCACAAAACTCAGATAACTGAGGAGACTGATAGCCTGGAGCAGAGGGACAGGGTGCCTCAAATTCCACGGCTGCTTTTCTGCCATGCAGTTTTCTCTATGCATGGTCAAGGACTATGATTCAGGTCCGGTGGATGCTCCTTGCAGCTCTTCCCTCCCGCAGGGCGTTAAATGCCCAGCATGGTTAGAGCCTTAGATGGGTCCTCCAGTAGCTGATCTCACTGCTGGTGCACCTGTTCCAGCATACCACAACACACGCAGGAAAAACACCCTGGCTCGGATGTTAGTGGCCCCAGTGCTAAAATCAGTCTCTGAAGTGAGTGTTCAGGAGCAACTCCGGGTGTGCCATAAAGGGAAGCCCCCTCCCCCCGAAGGCTCAGCACCTCAGAAGGAAACAGAAGCATCTCCACCCTCAAATGGCCACCTGTATGCCAGTCAGGATCTTAGAGAAGCCGGAAATAAATTTTGTGAGTGAGCATGTGCCTGTGTTTACATGGTTCTGTCCTTCATGTTTTTCCTTTCGTTATACTCTTATACTACTTATATTTTAAATGTCAGCTTATACATTTCATTTTTATCTTAGGTTTAATTAGTTGAACTGTTTATTTTTCATTGTGCATTTTTTCTATCTATCTATCTATCTATCTATCTATCTATCTATCTATCTATCTACCTACCATTTATTTTTGAGGCAGGGTCTCACTATGTAACTCTGGCTGGCCTGAAATTCAATCTGTAGACCAGGCTGGCCTGGACCTCACAGGAATGCACCTGCCTCTGCCTCCTGGGTGTTGGGATTAAAGATATTGTGAATTAAACCAAACCAAACCAGAAACTCTTCTTTTCTTGTCTTCTTCCTACAGTGTTTATACCTTCCCTTTTCCTTCCTCCTTTTAATTTAGGTTCTTCTTTCCTTTCCTCCTTTCCCTGTCCTTCTTTTATTTTATACATTTAAAATTCAACATTTCTTTTGTGTGTGTGGGCACATGCATGGCACAGCATGTGTGTGGCACTCAGAAGACAACTTGTAGGTGTCTGTTCTTTCCTTCCGCAGTGTGGGTCCTAGAGATTGAACTCAGGTGTTCAGGTTAGCAGCAAGCGCCTTTACCCCCTGAGTCATCGTACCAGCCCTTCATTCCGTTCTGGATCAGGCCTCTCTTTCATCTTACTGTTTTTGACCCAACCACTTATTGTTGGGACCCACAATGGCTCCAATATTAAATTTTCTGCTGCTCCTTTTCTCTTTAAATTGTGTATTTTGTGTTTCCTTTTGTCCCACTTGCTCTTTTTCACTGTAGACCTGTATAAGTGTGATTGCCGAGAACCACTTAACAGGGTCAATATCAGGCTGTCTGGAACTCTCCTTCACCAAGGAAACTAGTCCATTACCTTTTAACTTAGCTTCAGACAAGTTCTTAGCACAAGACTAGAAAGCAGCCATATTCTTTGCCAAAATATCACAAGAATGATCTCTAGCTCAGTTGCTGACGTTGTTCCCCTCTTAAACCTCTTGCGCTGGGCCTCCACAATCCACATTGCTTTAAGAGCTGTTGTCTTCCAAGCATCTATGAGGATGGCCTATTAACCTCTGATTACAGCATTCAACTGCCTTCCTAGTCCAAATTCTCAGCCTTCCACACTCCTTCAAAAAACAGCATGATCAAGTCAGGCACAGTGATAGCTCACTCCTTTGTACCAACTTCTGTCTTGATCCACAACCATGTAACTATGGGGGTGGGGGACATCAAGACAGCACCGGGAATTGAATGAATCTTTTGAAAACTCTAGACTGCCCCCAGTGACACACCTCCTCAAACAAGGTCACACCTCCAAATCCTTCCCAAACAGTTCCTCCAACTGGGGACCAAGTATAGGGGACACGCTCATTCAAACAACCACCATAGCTAGCCAGCAGGAATGAAACGTCCAAGTCAGTAAGAACTTGATTTCTCCATAATTCAAGTACGTGGTGTCTTCGGAAATAGGGTCTTACCAGCAATGGCAATAACAGGAAATATTTGGAAGGACTATGGGACCCTCTGACCAACAACTTGAAAATAGGTAACATACACCTGGCCGTGGGCTTCTTATCTGATAGCCTATGGTATCTGGGCAGCATTGTCCTCTTTACAGGGTACCTCCATTTAAACCCC
The DNA here is from genome assembly GCF_018167655.1 of Microtus oregoni. Classification (NCBI taxonomy): domain Eukaryota; kingdom Metazoa; phylum Chordata; class Mammalia; order Rodentia; family Cricetidae; genus Microtus; species Microtus oregoni. The sequence continues at coordinate 62,398,648 of NW_024543061.1, forward strand.
TGTTCTTTTTTTTAAAATTTCATTTATATTTTATTTAATGTACACTGGTGTTTTGCCTGCATGTATGTGTGAGGATGCCAGATGCCCTGGAACTAGAGTTACAGACAGTTCACAGACAGTTGTCAACAGCTGTGTGGGTGCTGGGAACTGAACCTGGGTTCTCTGGAAGAGCAGCCAATTCTCTTAACCGATGAGCCATCTCTCCAGCCCCTAAACCCTTGTTCTTGTGTGTGTGTGTGTGTATTTTTTTTTAAAGATTCTAGTGTGGTAGGCTGCCACACGGTGTTTCAAAAGTCTCTAGTGTTAACTATTCTTCCTTATTCTCCTTCCTCTACCCTCTCATTCCCCACCTCATTTAACTCCTTCTGTTCTATAAGTCCCCTTTCCTCCTTCATACAAATTGCATTTATTTCCCCTTCTATTGAAATTGCCCACCCACTGGCGCTTTACTAGTTTCTTGCCTGTTATGGGTACTCCCGTTTAAAGATACATATCTACAGATGCAAAACTAGCATCCACATATGGGAAAGAACATGTAGCGTTTGTCTTTCTGGGTCTAAGTTACCTCTGTCAGAATGATTATTTCCAGATCCATTCATTTACCTACAAATTTATTTCCTTTTATAGCTTGATAATGTTTCATTCATATACACAATACGACAACCACATTTTCTTTGTCTATTTATCCATGGATGGACATGTAGGTTGCTTCGGTTTCCTGGCTGTTGTGTCTAGAGCAGTAATGAGTGTGCATGACCAAGTGTCTCTGTAGAAAGATGTAGGATATATTCCTTTGGGAATATGTTAAGGAGTGGTATAGCTAGGTCATATGGTATATTTAGTTCTAGCTTTTGAGGAACCTCTGTTGACTGAGGTTTCTGTCCCACCTGGTCCTGTAGCCATTCAGTCCCAAAGAAACACACAGAGGTCTACATTAATTTTAAAATGGTTGGCCTATTAGCTCAAGCTTCTTATTAACTCATTCTTACATCTTAGATTGGCCCGTTATTCTTGTCTATGTTAACCACATGGCTTGCTACCTTTTTCAGTGAGGCATTCTCATCTTGCTTCCTCTGTGTCTGGGTGACAGCTGCAGACTGACTCTTTCCTCTTCCCAGAATTCTCCTGTTCTTATTGTCCATCTCTACTTTCTGCCTGGTTGCCCCACCTATACTTCCTGCCTGGCTACTGGCCAATCAGCATTTTATTAAAATACAAATGACAAATCTTTACAAAGTAAACCATTTACAAAGTAAACCATTCTCCCACAGCACTTGCCCCCTTTTTAAAAGCAAAAACTCTGAATCTAATCACCCTTGTTTAGCTTTCTTTATGACCAGTATCTATAACAACTTGTAACCAGTACTCTAAACAAAGGCAAATATCCATAGTCCATTTTTGGGGAATGTGTGCTTAGTTTTCCAGGCTACTTCCTGCTGATTGGGAGCAGTGATAATCTTATGGGGACCTAAATAAAATTTAGAATTATGATCAAGTCATGACTGGAGTATCCTGTGAGGCTTGATCATCTCAGCCAGCAGTCTTGAAACTGTTCTGGATGTAGAACTCAGACATCTGGGCCATTCCTCCTATCGGAGATCTCTCAGGAGGTCTTCCTTGATCAAACCTTATTTTTCTTAATCCAGAATGTATCGGCGTAAATAAATGCAATGCAGATACTAAAGAATATTCACACTTTAATGATAAACTTACAGAACCGAAGTTCCCGCGTGGCACAGGAGGTAGGAAGGAAAAAGGGCCGAGCTGCCTCCCCACACGCCCATTTATTGGCAGGCATTCACCCGAGGCAAACCCCGCCCCCTAAAGGGGCTGTCTTAACCCTACACCAGAATGAATCCACAGCCTCTCATTTCCTGTGGAAACAAAAGCAAAAACCTCTTCTCCAAAGTAACATATCTTTTGACTTATATTTTAAAGTCAGGGCATTTTCAAAATATATATGTTAGATTAATCCAGCAGCATTTATAATCAAATGTCTTTTAGCAGATGTTCCTTCCTCAGTCATCAAGCAGTTCAAAGACAACACAATAATACACAGTATCCAGACTCTCTGTGTATTTTCCATTTTTATGTGGCTTTATTTTAAACTCTATTGTTTTATCTTTCTTTTTAATTTTGATTTTTTTTGAGACTTGGTTTCTCTGTGTATCTTTGGCTGTCCTGGAACCCATGCCATAGACCAGGTTGTCTTTGAACTCACAGATATCCACCTGCCTCTGCCTCCTGAGTGCTGGGATCAAGTGTGTATGACATCACTGCCTGGCAGCAGTTGTCTTCTTAAAGGAAGACATTGAACAGAACTAGAAAATATTTGTTGTCTCTGCTTCTCTTTTTGTTCAGTCTTTATTTTAAGATGCGTTCTTTGTGGCTCAATCATCCTACTTTTGTCACTCCTTAGTATTAGGTAAAGTTTTGAGAATTTCCACCTTGGAGGTGATTTGAAAGTATTGCTGTACTTGTATGTCTTGAATTTTCATCTCAATGAGTGAAGGGTTTTTATAGAGATTATGAGGTAACTACTTATCCAATTTAATAGGTTTTCATTTCGCCAAACTATATAGAAGTTGTTGCTTTACAAATAGCTTCATCTGGTTATTTTTATAGAAGAATGAATATGTGTGTGTGTGTGTGTGTGTGTATATATATATATATATATATATATATGATCTTTTGCTTTTTGTAAAATTTTTGAAATACTTATGAGTTAAAAAACCGAAGGCAAGGGGGCTGGAGAGATGGCTCAGAGGTTAAGACCACTGACTGCTCTTCCAGAGGTCCTGAGTTCAATTCCCAGCAACCACATGGTGGCTCACAGTCATCTATAATGAGATCTGGTGCCCTCTTCTGGCCTGCAGGCATACATTGGAAGGAATGTTGTATACATAATAAATTAAAAAAAAATTAAAACAAAAACAAAAAAACCCGAAGGCGATTCAACCCTTATAAAATAATTTATTTTTCTATAATGTAATTATATCCTTTCTCATTTCCTTTTCCTTTTCTTTAAATTCTCCCATATATCCCTTCTCATTCTTTTTCAAATTCATGGCCTCTTTTTTCCCCTTATTTGTTGTTACATACATAAATGTCTAGAAAAACAATCCACAGAACAATTGGTAGTCAAATACATCTTTAAAAAAAGTAAAGTCAAATATTTCCTTCATTTCTTTTTAAAAATAGATTTACTAAAACAGCTTCACATCCAGATGGTCGAGAAACCCACATTCTCTGATGAATCCATGTTGCTTGGGACAGGTTTAGAAGTTGCCATTTTGGAAACCACATACATCAAGGTGAGGACTCCGAGGCTAAAGCTGAAAAAAAAAAATCCATTCCTAAATCCATAGCTGCAGCTTGCTCAGTCTGTGTGATGTCACTCGTATGCACGTGTTTCCGGGCTGACTGGTGCTGGATAACCAAATGCTGTGCTCTTCCCTGGGGAAAGCTGTTTCTCCGACTCTCAGCATCCACAGTTGCCTGTGGTTCTTTGTGTGTGCTGAAGCCTTGAGCGACCCCATCCTCTCTCATCATCCACATTAGCTTGTGTGTACTGTTTTACTTGCTCAGCACACGTCCAGCTGTGTAGCTTCTCACATTCCTAGGAGACACAATGTCATAGCAAGTTCCCTATTTCTCTGCCTCTTACAGTCTTCCTGTCTTTTCTTCTGCACTGGTATCTGAGCCTTAGGTGCAGAGTTGTTTTGTAGATGTATCCTTTGGGACAGGGCCCTACAACTTTGCATTTTAATTGCTTATGGTTTTCCCTGATGGTCTCTGTCTGTAGCACAAAGAAGTTTCCTTGATGAAAGGTGAGACCTACACTTTATAGACGGAGACTGAACTTTTGTTTCTTGACGTCCCAGACCTGAATAATAACACAAAAACCATATTAATTACAACACTGTTTGGCCAATGGCTCAGGCATATTCCTAGCTAGTTCTTACATCTTAAATCAACCTGTTTCTATTAATCTATGTATCCCCACGAGGCTGTGGCTTACCAGTAATGTTCTGGCATCTTTTTTCCTTTGGCAGCTACATGGTGTCTCTTTGACTCCCATCTACTCTTTCTATATATTTCTCTTCGGATTTCCTGCCTGACTTTACTCTGCTAAATCATTGGCTGAAACAGCTTTATTCATCAACTAATAAAAGCAACACAGATACAGAAGGACTTCCCACATCAACACTTATCTGTAGGCATAAAGACAAAGTCAAATTGTTAGAAGTGTATGCAATCCTCGTATTCGGAAGTACAAGGCAGCAATGGTTCCTAGTCCCTAGCTAGGGAGATGTCCTCATCCTCTCACCGATGTCGTTTCACTTCTGGTGTTCCTGCAGAAGCCACGAGGAATGTGGAGTTGGAGAAGTGTGGCTCCCTCACGAAGCTGCTATAAACTAGCGTGACGTGTCTGACTCTTGACTTGTGCCTCAGTGAGATATGAATTACTGCCTGTCACACTTCAAAGAACTGGAAAGCAGACAGTAATTCTGTGATGCCCATGATAAAAATGTGCCAAACCCTACGTTAGCCTGAGTTCCTAGTGCTTCCCTTCCGTCTCTGCTTTTGTCCTCGACAGGATTCCAAGAAATGTCGATTTTCTTGGTTTGCTGGATGCAGTTCATGTAAAGAAACTGCTTGTTGGTGTTTTAATTCTGTAGTACATTTGTGTGTCAGTCAGTAAAGTGAAGGAAGAGAAAAATTAAGAAAGTCTACCTTTCAAAACGGTGTGACAGTCACTTCTTAAAGGAGAGAGTGATAGTTTGGAGTGGATTTTGAAAACTGTAAATCGTGTTAAGATTTAAAGCCCCATACAACCCTAAAACCAGGTCCAATAAAGTTTCACGTGTGAATTAGCTTCACGTGTGTAAAAAGGAGATTTGTTTATTTTTAAATTTACTTAAAAAGTTTAACTGCGTGTGCACATTTGAGTGTAAGCAGGTGCGCGTGAAGGAGCTGCTGTAGCCCAGGTGGGAAAGTTGCAGGTCTCTATGCATACAGGGCAAATTAGAGTCCTTTATCTACGACGGTGAGCAGGAATGGCTCTCCCCCCAGTGAGACTCAGCACCAAGCTCAGGTGTACAGTGTTTATAAGGATAAAAAGCAGAAAGACATTACTGTCAGGGGTAGCTCGGTGGGGGCTACCAACATTTGTTTTGGCTATACTTTCAGCAAATATTTTTGTTATCCATCTGGACCACAGTCAGGGTCATGGAAAGTCCTGAAAGTGTTGCCAAGGAAGGCATGGCTTCTTGTTAGGAGTAAAAATTGACTGAGCATACACAAAGTGAATTAGGGGAAGAGCAGGACAAGATGGCGTCACCTCAGTCACTTCAGTACAGGTATCCGTGGTGCTGGATCTCCTGGAGCTGGGCTTACTGGCAGGTGTGAAGTGGAGGTGTGGGGAATTGAACTCGAGTCCTCCAGAAAAACAGCAAAGGCTGAGCCACTTCTCCAGCCCTGAGTTGTTCTTTCAGTAGATCCTTAAGTAAAAGTCATCTCAAACCTCCTGTTCCTTTAAATCAAACCACACTATTACTTTGAATATAGATTTGCCAAGTGGTATTTATAGAATAAATAAATAAGAGGGAAAGAATGAACATTGGTGTCTTTGAAATTGGAGTATTCTCCTGGCCTGGGTCCACCCTCTGTTGTGCAGCATGGGATGTGCACTGGGAAAAGATACGGTAGTTTGTAGGGGATGTGTGCTGGCTAGTTTTATGTCAACCTGTCACAGGCCAGAGTCGCTTTGGAAGAAGGAAGCTCAACTGAGAAGATGCCCCCACTGGGGAGAGCAGTTCCGTTGTTCATCTACTCTTCACTAGAATGAGATGTGCTCAGCCTATTATATTTTCTAATATTGTTTCATGGAGTATTATATTTTGGAAAATGCTAAGTGGAAGAAACAAGGTTTCTTCCCTTCCTTTCCCTCTTTCTCTCTTTTGGTCCTTCCAAAATGGATTAAACTAATTTTGTGGGGTATTAAAACCAAGAGGACAAGATGTATGGTGAAGGGCAGGTGTGGAACATTCCAGGAGTAAGGGGGCAAATGGCTGGTGGGTTTGGCTGTAAAACATTGTATATGTGTTTGAAAGTCTCAAAGAATAAAAAAACAAAACAGTAAAAGCAATTGAATCAAATGAAGTCTTTCACTTTCTAAAAATCCTACAGGATCCTTCGGTTTAGGTCAAGTATTCTTTCTATAATGGTTTTATTTTATCTAATTAATTCGTGTGTGTGTGTGTGTGTGTGTGTGTGTGTGCATACACATGTAATTCCCAGGAATTAAACGTTGGAAATCTTATTTTGTGGTTGCTAGCAGAAAAACTGGGAAATTTGGAATTTCTTCATGGAAAGTTTAACCATTGATTGGGAGATTAAGTGTGGTAGAAGTATAGAACACCACACACACACACACACACACACACACACACAAACACACAAACAAAATAAACCCCAAACCCTGAAAAAACAAAAAGCCACATTACATCTAAATGTCATATGAGTAAACTTTAAAGTGATTTTGAAATGTTTTTCTCACCTATTTATAATTCTTAAAAAGTTAATTTTATTATTATTAATGTGTGTACATCCACGCATGTGAGTGCGTGTGCCACAGAGTGTCTGTGTAAGTCAGAGGCCAACTCTCGGGAGTTGCTTGTCCCTCACCTTGGGCTCTGGGTATTGAACCTTTTGGAGCTTCAGGGACAGTGATTTTACTTGCTGGACTGTCATCTTGCTGGCCCAATTTCTTCTTCACAGTGTACTTCTACTCTAACTTAGTAGGAAGAAAATATTTGATTAGTATTTTATGTAGTAAATTAATTAGACATTCATTTTACACACCTTTGCCTTTTGGAGCTGTCCTATGTCACACTAGACAGAAAGGCACTGAGAAGCCTTAGAAACACTGAGTTGGCTCTGTGCAGTGAATTTGCACTGAGGAACCTTCTTGAGATGAAGGATGACCTATAAATTAAAATTGTTTATTTATCTAGATGAGAGCCCTGGAATTACATAATGCAAACAGGTTAGGATTTAGGGGTTGGATAATCTGGGGTATAGCTCTAGGTGTGACCTCATGGTAGATCTTTGGAGCCTGTTTTCCTGCTACCTGCAGGTATCATGTAAGTCATTATGTAAAGTAGTTCTCGGACCTGATGGCGTCACAGAATCATCAGGAGAGCTTTTAAAAACCATAACCCAAGCCTGTCATCGCTGCTCCAGACAACTGAAGCTCAGGTATATCAGGGTGGAGTGCAAGCTCCAGTACAACTCTTTGAGATTTATATTCTGCAAATCTCCCTCCTTTATACGAAGGATGCAGTTATCTTTGTAGAGATTTGGAGAACTGAGCAAGCATAACCACACTCGGAAAGCACACAGTGTTTCCATGGCCTCCGTTTGCTCCCTCTGTCTACTCCCAGCCCCAAGCAGCCACTAGACGATAGATTTGCCTTTTCTAGTATTGAACATCAGGATTTCTTTTTTTTTTAATATTTATTTTTAAATGTACTTTGGGGTTTTGCCTGCAAATACATCTGTGTGAAGATACCAGATCTCCTGGAACTGGAGTCACAGACAGCTGTGAATTGTCACACGGGTGCTGGGAATTGAACCGGGGTCCTTTGAAAGAGTAGCCAGAGCTCTTAACCACTGAGCCAACACTCTGGTGCTCCGGGTTTTCTTTTTAAGCTCTCAGCTTATTTTAATAGGCAGCCAAGGTGGAGGACCTCAGCTTTAAACTTACGTGAGTACTCCCAGTGAATCCTGAGCCCTGCGTGTAGTAAGGGCTACGGCACACACTTTTACATTGTTGACCCCGCCCAGCCGGGTACAAGGACCCCTCACCAGTATGACCAAGATCGTGAATTTGATGGTGGAGCTTAATGGACAGCTCTGGTTCACCTTTATACATCTTAGTATCCTGTTTCAAATCTTCTCTCATTCTCTTTCAAGTGCTTTAGAAACATCTCAGGAATGCTTTCCTGGCTGCTGGCGAGGTAGATGGCGCAGTGTTTAAGAGTTAGGCTCCCAGCACCCTTGTCAGGGGCTGATAACTGCGGGCCACTCTAGTTCCGTGGATCCAATACTCTCTCTGGACTCTTTGGAAACACACACACACACACACACACACACACACACACACACACACACCACAACCACCACCACCATCCCCCCCCCACACACACTGCTATCACCACCACACACACACACACACTCACACACACAAATGAATCCTTTTAGAAAGAATGGTTTTTTTTTCTTTCCTTTTAAGACTAGCTAGCAGCTCTGGAAGGCATATGAGGAACATTTCTGGCAACTTTTGTGGTAGCAGTTTCTGAAAAGAGTGTGGTGTTGGTGTTTGCTACCTTTGCCCACTCCACTCCCGTGCTTGCGTGTGCCTGTGGTGTGTATGCCCTTGTGGAAGCTGGAGGCTGGACATCAGGTGTTCTCCTGAGTTGTTCTCCATCCTGGTTTTTGAGACAATATCTTACTGCATCTAGAGCGCTCTAATTCAGCTATGCTGCTGGCCTGCGTGTGCCAGGAATCCTCCTGCTTCTCCTTCCTCTGCTGGGATTACAGGTGTGTGTGCTGCCATGCTCAGCTTTTTATGTGGGGCCTGGGGGATTGAACTCAGGTCCCCATGCTTGTGCATAGACTGTAGGTTGAGCCATCCCTCCAGATTGCAGTCTTAAAGTGATATTTCTCTGAGTCTCTTTTACTTTGATGCTTCTTCTCTGGGTGTTTTGTTAATTAACTTCTTTGCTGAATGATGTTTTTGTTTTATAGATGCATTAATACTTCTGAAACTTTCTTTAAAATGTATTTCTTATTTAAAAAAACAATAACAGTGCATGGACATCTACTTCCAAAGTCATGTGGATAAAGGTAGCATTTAACTCTTTATGGGTCCTTTGCTTTTTAAAAATGCTAGAATAGGGGCCGGGTAGTCTTGGCACACACCTTTAATCCCAGCACTAGGGAGGCAGAGGCAGGTGGATCTCTGTAAGTTCCAGGCCAGCATGGTCTACAGAATGAGTTTTAGGACAGGTTCCAAAGCTACATAGAGAAACCCTGTCTTGAAAAACTAAACAAAACAAAACAAAATTACTTAAAAATAGTAGAAAAGTTAAAAGTAATCTTCCACATAAAATTACCAGTTAAGATTTTAATTGAATTTATATTAAGATTTTAACTGAATTTATATTGAGATAACTTTCTGGACATATTTTTTTAATTAATTAATTTATTTATTAAAGATTTCTGCCTCCTCCCCGCCACCGCCTCCCATTTCCCTCCCCCTCCCCCCTATCAAGTCCCCCTCCCTCATCAGTCTGAAGAGCAATCAGGGTTCTCTGACCTGTGGGAAGTCCAAGGACCTCCCACCTCCATCCAGGTCTAGTAAGGTGAGCATCCAAACTGCCTAGGCTCCCCCAAAGCCAGTACGTGCAGTAGGATCAAAAACCCATTGCCATTGTTCTTGAGTTCTCAGTAGTCCTCATTGTCCTCTATGTTCAGCAAGTCCGGTTTTATCCCATGCTTTTTCAGACCCAGTCCAGCTGGCCTTAGTGGGTTCCTGATCTGGACATATTTTTATGTGTATATGAAAATGTGCATATTTATTATGTGAGCGAGATCCCAACCTATGTAGTACTTTGAAACTTACTTATTTTTCCCTTCGAGAACATTTGTATTTAAGTACTTATCATTTTAAATTTCATTCAATGGAGTCTTGATTTTTATGGAGACTGTTGTGAAATATTTTAAGATGTATTACATTTGTTTATGCTGTGGAGCATTTGTTTCAACGATGTAAAAATGTGTTGCATTCTTTTATGTTGCATTTGTGAAGCTGTGTTACTTTGCCTCTCTAAAACACCTGATTAGTCTAATAGCGAGCTTAGCGGCCGATAGCTGGGCAGAGAAAGGCTAGGTGGGGCTGGTAGGCAGAGAGAATAAACAGGAGGAGAAACCTGGGGAGAAATAAAGGAGCAGAAAAAGGAGGAGAAAGGACACCAGGGGCCAGCCACCCAGCTGCACAGCCAACCACCGAGTAAGAAGTAAAGAACCGTAAATAGAATAGATGAAAGCTCACAGACAAAAGGTGGACAGGATAATCCAAGTTAGGAAAAGCAAGTCAGAAATAAGCCAAGCTAAGGCTGGACATTTATAACCAAGACTAAACCTCTGTGTGGGATTTATTGAGGAGCTGGGTAGGTCTCCCCAAAAGAGCACAGAGTGAAAAAACAATCAACAACAGGACAGTTTGTTTTTCTTGTGGCAAACTGGTGTACCGTGTTAGGAGTCTTTCAACCTTGGGGTTTTTAAAATAGAAGTTACTGAGTTTTGTGATGTAAACTTGTAAAATGTTATAATTCCTTATCTTCCTGGCATGTCTAGAATGACCTTCCCTATGAGAAAGTAAAACAAGACCCCCTGATAGCTTAATACTTTGAGAGTTTTCTTCTTTATTTACATCTCTGCTGTATCTTATGGCATATTTTTCTATGCATATTGTTCTGCATACTAGTTATGTGTTTCATTTCTTTAAATTTTTAAATTGTGTTTATTTAGTTTCTCTCTCTCTGCATGCCATGGTGTGCATGTGGAGTTCAGAGGACAACTTTTGGGAGTCAGTTTTCTCCTTCCATCACGTGTGTCCTGGGGATTGAATCAGGCAGTAGACTGCGCAACAAGTGTCTTTCCCCGCTGAGCCATCTCTCTGGCCCGGGCTTTGCATTACTGCACTTGTGTATATATAGTCACCCCCAGACTTACAGTGTAGATATAACTTGTCTTATGTATTTGTGCCCGGCATGTTTGTGATATTGATGTCTATGGCTATCAGTATTGCCAGAGACCTAATGGCTTCTACTTGAGATATAGAAACAAAAGAATAAGTTTAAGTTTACACAGTGAGTTTGAAGCCAGCCTGGGCTACGTGAGATCCTGAAGGGGAATCTCAACCAATCACCTTGTTTGTGGGGTGTGTTCCCCCTAGGGCCCCAAATAGCCTATAAAACCATCAATGTGCGCTTGTTTTTCCTCTTTGTTTTCCTGCGCTCCACTGGAACCCTGGCTTTGTAAGCTCCCCTTCTTCCCTGCTCAAGATTGAGAAGGCAAAGTCTTCATCTTTGTTTTCTAGCATTCCTAAGAGCAAAACCAATCAATTTTCAATTGAGCTGAGTTTTATAAGCTAGGTGCGATTTGGCTTCTACTCCTCTTTGGTCCATCTCACGAAATTAGTGAAGCTGGTACTTTTCACCTAGAAAAACAAACATTTCCATGTCTCATCACATCGACTCTGGCGAGTTCTAGATTCCACAACGCTTCTGCACGCCCTTCTGTCTGCACCTAAGGGTTTACACCATTTGTTTGTTTGGTGTTTGAGACAGGGTTTCACTGTGTAGCCCTGGCTGTCCTGGAACTCACTCTGTGGACCAATCCCTCCCTCCCTCCCTCCCTCCCTCCCTCCTTCCCTCCCTCCCTCCCTCCCTCTCTTTCTCCCTCCCTTTCTTCCTTCATTTCCCTCCCTCCCTCCATTTGCCTTCTGTGTATGGCAAAGTTCTTCCTCCAATTCTAAGTAACTGGGAACTGACCATGCATCCAAGGCTGGAATTGTACTTGCAATCATTTCAACCTTTATCCTTGGAAGCACTGGGATTCTAGGTTTGTCACCGTGCCTGGTGACATCTTGACTTTTAAAATTCATAACATTCGGGCTGAAGAGATGGCTCAGAGGTTAAGAGCACTGGCTGCTCTTCCAGAGGTCATGAGTTCAATTCCCAGCAACCACATGGTGGCTCACAACCATCTATAATGAGATCTGGCGCCCTCTCCTGGCACGTGGGCATACATGGAGGCAGAATGTTGTATGCATAATAAATAAATAAATCTTTAAAAAAAATTCATAACGTTCACAGTGTGTGTGTGGTTAAAAGTCTGCCCGCTTGTTTCCTCTCCATATCATTTTTCTTCTTTTGCAGATTTCTGCTTTGGGAGCCGTGAACAGAAGTTGCTGTATTTCCCCCTCCTGGTTGCCATTATCAAAGACAGAAATTTGAGGATTCCCTCACTGTTGAAATTATGCTTCCTGTGTATCACAAGATTCTGTTTTGCCTTAGGGATGTGTCAACTGGGGTTTAGTAAATCAGTTTCTTGGTGTATAGTGTGAATATACAGGAGGCAGAGAAGAAAGCAAAAGCAGAATTCACAGGTTTAAAATACTTTGCTTCAAGTTTGTAAACTAGTAAATAGTAATATCCTTCCAGCCTAAGATGGCCACTTCTATATTTTCTTTTTTTTTCTCTACTTGCTTCTTCTTTTTTTTTTTTTTTTGTCTTTAGCTGCTCCATGATCAATGGCCACTTCTAGTACTGACAGGCATTAGTAGTTCTTGTCATATTCACTTACCTACAGAGCCATTTACATTTAGTCAGTCCTCCCTCCCTCCCTCCCTCCCTCCCTCCCTCCCTTCCTCTCTCCCTCCCTTTCTCTCTCCCTCTCTCTGTTGCTCTCTTGTCCAGATCATATTTAATACTTTACCTTCTCTAAATTTGTGAATTGATACATATCTCCTAAATAATGTCTTAGATCTTACTCCTAGACTTTAGAGATTCCAAAATATCAATCTTTTCATGCTTCTGCTACCAATAGGAAAGCATCCAAGCTATTTGTAGGAAGACACAAAATGCCTGGATGAAAAGTGTGTGTTTCCAACATGACGAATGAAGCCACCATTCCATGGTAAATGTTTGTTTGCTGAGAGATGGCTGCAGCTATGTGGGAGACACAAACGGGCCGCCCAGAGGGAGGGGGAATGTGCTGAGCTCGCTGAAACTCTAAATTCAAGGTATTTGTTTCTTTGCTGTGTTTCCCAATGTTGTACCTGTATCCTCTAAGAAGAGAGGAACATTTTTTAAGGAGCGCATTTTATACATTCAAAAATCTAAGAATGAGAGGTGATAGATGGGTTAATCTTCATTGTGGTAGCCATTTTCCTATATCCACACATATACCCCATAGCATGGAGTTGTAAACTTCAAGTCAGCACATTTAAACATTTATTTTTAAAAATACCAAGCTGAGAACAGAATTCCATTTGCTAAGGTCAAAATGAAGGAAAGGAACCATAGACAAAAGATCATATTGGGAAATGTTTACGGCTGAAAATGGAAGGTTGTAGGCAAAGCTTGAATGGAACAGGTGGACACATCCTCAGCTCTCTCTTCCTTTTACTTTCCAAGCCATCCCTTCCCTGTGGAACCACAGCATTGCTTTGTTGTCTACAGAATGGAGCTGGGCCTAGCGCCAGAACTGGAAGAAACAGCTGGAGCAGAAGGAAATGAACTCAAGACCAGAATGGAAGGACATGATACAGGGCAAAATGGAACCACAGCAGGCTTGTCATGAGGGACAGGGAAAGCTCACAGCTACAGCACAAAGGAATTGGGTGGTGGGGGTGAGGGTGGTAGCATGGGTGTGTGTGGAGTAGACAGTGAGGAGCCCATGTTCTAAGGACTCAAGTAGAATCCACATCCTGTGATGTCTATGAAGAACCATCATGGCGTCCCACAGCAGAAAGTTACGGGAGACTTCTGGAGTCCACGTTTTAAGCAGAACCTTCAGACTGGATTTCTGAACAGGATAGGAGCGTGTAGGTAAACCTTGAGAAGTGGGATGAGATTTAGTAGGTCCTGAAGTCAGGTAGTGGAGGGGCACCCTATTGATAGAAAAGAACATGAATCGAAGCATTAAATGTCAAGAACAGAATTGAAAGTCATCGTGCAAGTGAAGGACCCTGAAACTTAATCTCTGCTACTCTCCAAACAACTTTGCCTCAGCTGCCAGGAGCAGAAGAATCTGCTCAGTCTTGCCTGTTCCCAGGGAGCTTCCTGGCCCTCTCCAGAGCTCAGTTTCTCTCTGTGAAATAGGGATTTTTTTCCCCTCTAGAGTGTTACTGAAGACTTAAATAAAATCTGCGGAGTGAGGGCATGCTCCTAGACTTTAATCTCAAGTTAGATGACAGCATTTTGCTCTGTAAAGAAGCTTTGGTGGTGTCTAGACAATAATTAGATGTTTGTAATTGGGAGAATAATAATCTTGGGATGACTGGGAGCAAAGGACTGTGGGAAGCATACGTAGAAGGAGTGTTCACAGCCTACCTTCTCTGCCTGAGCCTGGGCTCGACTGTGTATGGAGGACTCAGAGCTGAAGAATAATCTAGAGGGGAACCCAGTCTTTGTTTGTTTTTTGAGACAGGGTTTCTCTGTAGCTTTGGAGGCTGGCCTTGAGCTCACAGAGATCCGCCTGCCTCTGCCTCCTGAGTGCTGGGATTAAAGGGGTGCACCACCATCACCTGGCTGGGAACCCAGTCTTATTCTTTCCCTTTAGAGGTGAGAGACAGACCCAGGAAGGCAATGGGTCACTCAAGGTTACACTTAGGGTCACATCCAGGACAATTCTCATTGTACAGCTCTGCCTCCCAGGCTAGCTTCTTATTCTTTTAATTTTATTTCCCTCTCCCCTGTGCCTTTTCATTTTCCCCTTCTGTTCTCTGCATTGGCTATCCTGCACAGCTCTATTCTAGTGCTTGAGCTCTTGGCTCTCCTAGACTTCTCTTGGTCTACTACTCTTGCTTGATGGGTTCCTCCTCCTCCTTCCTCTTCTTCTTTGACAGATGAATATCCCAGGTTGACCAGGAACTCACGATTCCTCCTGTCTTAGCCTCCTCATAGCTGGGATCACAGGCATGGGCCTCTAAACCCACCTTTGCATGATGAATTCCTTGACAGAGAGGCACCATGAATGCAGTTGCCTCTAACCTGGTGATGAGAACGTGCCATGAGGCAACTGTGGGGAAGTTTTAGACGCCAGAGATTGACAGGGATGTCAGGATCCTGGACAGCATCCAGAGACAAGCAGTTGGAATTTGGTTGGTGGTGGGAAGAGAGTTCAGGAGAAGTAGAAAGGACTGGGACTATTTGTCTTAAAGAAGCTGAGGTGGTTTTGAAAAAGAATCCAGCTGTAGAGCATCCTTCTGTAGGGGACAGGGTGAGAAGTTAGCTAACAGAAGCAAGACTTGGGCTGCAGGAGTTTTCAGACTCAACTGCCCAACAGAAATAGCCTTTTTGTTTAATGATCAAGCCGCAGTATACAATATACATCAGATTCTTTGGGAATGACAATCTCGGTAAAGTCTTCAACCCATCCCAGGAGATTCTGATGGGTAGACAAGCTTGAGAACTGATGTACAATAGGTGATGCTTATATTTTTCTTAAGAATTAATATTATTGCCTTAGATATGGTCAGTTAGTGTAATGAAATCCCGGAGATAAACAACTTAAGAAGCAGGAAGTTTACTTTGACTCACAGTTTCAGGGATTCCTGTGCACGCTCCTTTAGCCATGTTGCTTGGAGCCTGTGGTGAAGCCGCACGTTCTGGAAGGATTCGTGCCGTGCTGCAACTTGCTCTCCCACATCAGCCAAGAAGCGAAGAGGAAGAAGAGGAGGGGCCTTAGCAGTCCCTTCAGGGTGCATCTCCAGTGACCTGACTCTCTCCTCCTAAGGGTTCTGCCACTTCCCAATAATGCTAGAATAGAAACTAATCTGCTAACATATAGGCTTCGGAGGGCATTCAGGAGCCAAGCGATAGCAGTTGCTGAGTGGCGTGTGATCTCACTTGGGAAGGGTGCAAGGGCGCCTCTCCTCAGTGCTTAGGCCCTTCAGAGGCAAGAACTGAGGTGCAGGCATTCTTTGAGGGCAATGGATATCAGCCTTGGTTGTGCATTGGGCCTTAAGATGTCTCCCTGGCTCTCACCCTGGGGATACTAAACAGAATCTGAGTTGTGGTCCAAAGTATAAAGTCATATATTAATGAAAAATAAGGTGTAGAGATAGATACATTTTCTCAAGAACTTTCTGGGTGAGTCTAGTGACTGAAGCACAGTTAACAGCTCAGGCTCAGAAACTGGGGTTCAACCTGAAGATCTGAAAAGCAAAACAGCCAGCCACTGGCTCTTACCTCTACTTCTGTCTGAAATGGCGATCCTGCTTCCTGGAATCTCAGAAGGAGACTGTGTGTTGAGAGCTGTTTCCTCCCATTTTATAATCCTCTCTAGGGCATGCACCACCGTCATTAAAGGCATGCACCGCCCAGTTTCTATTGCAGTTAGTGTGGCTACTGGGATCAAAGGTATTAAAGGCATGTACCACCCAGTTTCTATGGCAGCTAGTGTTATGGCTACTGAGATTAAAGGTGTGTGTTGCCCCATTACCTGGTCTGTAAAGCTGACCAGTAGGACTGTTTTACTCTCAGATCTTCAGGCAGTCTTCATTTATTAAAACACGATTGAAACGCCACTACAGGTGACCGTCATGCAGCATCGCACTCCAAGGAAAGGTCACAGCCTGCTGCTTTCCTGGGTGACCTGTGCCTCCCTGCTGTCCTCTGAAAGGCATTGCAGGTGACAGCACTGTCTCTGAGATGCTGGGAGAGCTAGGTGTGCTTGGGCAGCAATGCATGCTCGCCTTCATCCCTTCCTTTCCCAGAATGCACATCAACATGCTAACTCACAGTGCAAATCTCATGGCCAACAGTCAGTAGGCGTGTACTGAGCTTCTATGGTATGTTTAGTTCTACTGTAGCCTTTGGGGACAAAGACACTGAGATTTTTCTTTTCTTTTTCTTTTTTTAAAGGTATTCACAAGCCAAGCCCATTACAGGCAACCATGGCTGCTGGGTGAGGGATCAGTCTTCTCTACAGATGAGCTTCCTGGTAGGTTATTGAATCCTAAAGGTCAACTCTAAACACAATACGTATGAACAACACCAAAAGACCTTAGGAGTTTATGTGCATATACATATGTATGTGTCCACCACTGGTAATTAAAGAAGAAGCAAGCATTTTGAGAGGGGATGGGAAGGAATGGAAGGAGCTGGAGTGAGGACGGAGGGGTAGGAAATGGTGTAAACACTGTACTCATGTAGGAAATTCTAAAAGAACCTCAAACTTGTTTAACTAAGAAATTAAAAAGGTTCACAGGCTCCCACATGGCCAGCAGTTGAAGAGCAAGATGAGGGAGATGGTCAGAAGTCTGGAGGTTCAGATTGTCACAGTTCAGGTGACACACAGCACCGGCTGGATGGATGACTGAGCACTTCTCAGAAGTGGGGCTTCCGCTGGTTCTTGGGAACCAGGCAGGATCTGAAAAGACAGCACATGAAGGAAGGCATGGAGGTGACATGGGCACAGGGGGCCATATTTTGAAAAAGAGAAAGACCATGGGGAGCAGAGCATAGTGAAGACAGGAGTCAGACTCCTGGGCTTGGACAGCGCCAGAACCTAACATCTACAGTAAGGCAGGGAGAGTCCAGGGGCAGGCGAGGCCACCTCAAAAACAGAACAGCAACAGAAAAGGCCAAGTTCCAGGGCCCACTGGGAGACAGGGCTTCTTCCAGACTCCTGGAGAACACTTATGACATGATTATGAAAGTTAAAATCACTTAGTTGTATGGAAGAATGAAGAGGAAATGGTCCAGCAATGTTAGTCTGGTCTAGAACATTGCTGTTTTAATTAAGGAATGTGGGTAAGACAACAGGAGCGAGAGAGTGGCTTAGCTTGAGGAGAGAAGAGAGGAGCAAGAACTGGGGACCTGTGTATACCACCTTGAGTCATAGATTCTTTTTCCCAGAGGCTGACTGAAGGGCTTTTATCAGTGTGTGTGCTTACTGTGTGCAAGAGAAAAGAAGCCCCCCACCAGCTGGGAGCTAGAGCAATGATGTTAAGGCCTCAGTGGTGCCAGGAGCTGGCCGGACATAGCTAGACCCAGTCTTCTAGTGAACATAAGCCATTTTACGTTCTGTGGTCACAATGGATCAAGATACAAACAAGGCCATTCTGTGACCATCAGTGAACAGTGACAAAATGTGAACATTGTTGAAATACACAGACACACACACAGATGCACACACAGGCACACACACACAGAGACAGACAGACACACATACAGACACACACAATGAATGAACACACACAGACACACACAGGTACACACACATAAACACACACAAGCACACAGACATATACAAAACACACAGACACACACATGAACACACAAACAAACACGCATAGATATACACACAGACACACAAACACACACACACGAACACACACAGAGACAGACACACAGATATACACACACACAGAAAGAAATATACACACACAAACACACACAGAAATACACACATAGACATACACACACACACCAAAAACATAAGTAACTGCTATTCTTTCTAATCATATCTAGTTTTCCTTCTTTTTTCCCTCTCAGAAGATCGATTGAGAAACCCAAGCATACAACTACCTGTGCTTCTCAACAGCATTCAGTTCAGAGCACAGTCCTGCTTCCCAGCCGCTCCTCAGAATCATCCCATATAAGCTCATCCTGAGATAAATCCCCACCAGCCCTTCCCCCTTCCACAGAACATTCTCCTAAGTCCAGAGGAAAGGGAACCAGAGAGGAATGTGGCGATATTGCTCTTACCTGTCCTGGTTTCCTGAGACAAGAGTAAAAGACAAAGTGCGTTCAGACTGTGTGGGGTGTACATTCACCTGCCAGAGGCCGGCACTGACACCCATAGGTGAATGCTTCAGGCTCTTTGCAGCAATAAAGGGTGAGGGTAACATGCCGTCAGCATATTTTTAAATATGTCACTCTGCTGTAGTCTCTTCCTGTGACCCATTAGCTGGTCAGGGTATAGGGGCTGTGCAATGGCCTTGCTAGCTTAAACCAGGCAAGAGCTTCCCATGGAGGCTGTTGTGAAA